>NC_140589.1:290166590-292566590 GCF_964204655.1 Triturus cristatus | reverse complement strand
CGACTCCCCGGCTCAGAGAGCCACTAAATAGTTACATCAAAATGGTCGCACACTGCTGACCTACCTGCGTGTTACCCCAAGGAACTGTGGTCCCTGTAGTCAGCGTTGGCGGATAAACCTATGCTCGTGTCGTGAGTGCAAGTGTGAAAAGCGTTAGCCATCCCTGGACACGTGTTTCGAGTTAGTTGCCTCTCGTCAGCAGGGAGTAGGAAAGAGTGTAGGGTTGCAATGTAAGCTGCTAAAATCATTATCAGGTCTAGTACCTCTCGTAGCAACGCAGGTGCGTAACCTGAGTCCGTCGACTCCCCGGCTCAGAGAGCCACTAAATAGTTACATCAAAATGGTCGCACACTGCTGACCTACCTGCGTGTTACCCCAAAGAACTGTGGTCCCTGTAGTCAGCGTCGGCGGATACACCTATGCTCGTGTCGTGAGTGCAAGTGTGAATAGCGTTAGCCATCCCTGGACTCGTGTTTCGAGGTAGTTGCCTCTCGTCAGCAGGGAGTAGGAAAGAGTGTAGGGTTGCAATGTAAGCTTATAAAATCATTATCAGGTCTAGTACCTCTCGTAGCAACGCAGGTGCGTAACCTGAGTCCGTCGACTCCCCGGCTCAGAGAGCCACTAAATAGTTACATCAAAATGGTCGCACACTGCTGACCTACCTGCGTGTTACCCCAAAGAACTGTGGTCCCTGTAGTCAGCGTCAGCGGATACACCTATGCTCGTGTCGTGAGTGCAAGTGTGAATAGCTTTAGCCATCCCTGGACACGTGTTTCGAGGTAGTTGCCTCTCGTCAGCAGGGAGTAGGAAAGAGTGTAGGGTTGCAATGTAAGCTGCTAAAATCATTATCAGGTCTAGTACCTCTCGTAGCAACGCAGGTGCGTAACCTGAGTCCGTCGACTCCCCTGCTCAGAGAGCCACTAAATAGTTACATCAAAATGGTCGCACACTGCTGACCTACCTGCGTGTTACCCCAAAGAACTGTGGTCCCTGTAGTCAGCGTCGGCGGATACACCTATGCTCGTGTCGTGAGTGCAAGTGTGAATAGCGTTAGCCATCCCTGGACACGTGTTTCGAGGTAGTTGCCTCTCGTCAGCAGGGAGTAGGAAAGATTGTAGGGTTGCAATGTAAGCTGCTAAAATCATTATCAGGTCTAGTACCTCTCGTAGCAACGCAGGTGCGTAACCTGAGTCCGTCGACTCCCCGGCTCAGAGAGCCACTAAATAGTTACATCAAAATGGTCGCACACTGCTGACCTACCTGCGTGTTACCCCAAAGAACTGTGGTCCCTGTAGTCAGCGTCGGCGGATACACCTATGCTCGTGTCGTGAGTGCAAGTGTGAATAGCGTTAGCCATCCCTGGACACGTGTTTCGAGGTAGTTGCCTCTCGTCAGCAGGGAGTAGGAAAGAGTGTAGGGTTGCAATGTAAGCTGCTAAAATCATTATCATGTCTAGTACCTCTCGTAGCAACGCAGGTGCGTAACCTGAGTCCGTCGACTCCCCGGCTCAGAGAGCCACTAAATAGTTACATCAAAATGGTCGCACACTGCTGACCTACCTGCGTGTTACCCCAAAGAACTGTGGTCCCTGTAGTCAGCGTTAGCGGATACACCTATGCTCGTGTCGTGAGTGCAAGTGTGAATAGCGTTAGCCATCCCTGAACACGTGTTTCGAGGTAGTTGCCTCTCGTCAGCAGGGAGTAGGAAAGAGTGTAGGGTTGCAATGTAAGCTGCTAAAATCATTATCAGGTCTAGTACCTCTCGTAGCAACGCAGGTGCGTAACCTGAGTCCGTCGACTCCCCGGCTCAGAGAGCCACTAAATAGTTACATCAAAATGGTCGCACACTGCTGACCTACCTGCGTGTTACCCCAAAGAACTGTGGTCCCTGTAGTCAGCGTCGGCGGATACACCTATGCTCGTGTCGTGAGTGCAAGTTGTGAATAGCGTTAGCCATCCCTGGACACGTGTTTCGAGGTAGTTGCCTCTCGTCAGCAGGGAGTAGGAAAGAGTGTAGGGTTGCAATGTAAGCTGCTAAAATCATTATCAGGTCTAGTACCTCTCGTAGCAACGCAGGTGCGTAACCTGAGTCCGTCGACTCCCCGGCTCAGAGAGCCACTAAATAGTTACATCAAAATGGTCGCACACTGCTGACCTACCTGCATGTTACCCCAAAGAACTGTGGTCCCTGTAGTCAGCGTCGGCGGATACACCTATGCTTGTGTCGTGAGTGCAAGTGTGAATAGCGTTAGCCATTCCTGGACACGTGTTTCGAGGTAGTTGCCTCTCGTCAGCAGGGAGTAGGAAAGAGTGAGGGTTGCAATGTAAGCTGCTAAAATCATTATCAGGTCTAGTACCTCTCGTAGCAACGCAGGTGCGTAACCTGAGTCCGTCGACTCCCCGGCTCAGAGAGCCACTAAATAGTTACATCAAAATGGTCGCACACTGCTGACCTACCTGCGTGTTACCCCAAAGAACTGTGGTCCCTGTAGTCAGCGTCGGCGGATACACCTATGCTCGTGTCGTGAGTGCAAGCGTGAATAGCGTTAGCCATCCCTGGACACGTGTTTCGAGGTAGTTGCCTCTCGTCAGCAGGGAGTAGGAAAGAGTGTAGGGTTGCAATGTAAGCTGCTAAAATCATTATCAGGTCTAGTACCTCTCGTAGCAACGCAGGTGCGTAACCTGAGTCCGTCGACTCCCCGGCTCAGAGAGCCACTAAATAGTTACATCAAAATGGTCGCACACTGCTGACCTACCTGCGTGTTACCCCAAGGAACTGTGGTCCCTGTAGTCAGCGTCGGCGGATAAACCTATGCTCGTGTCGTGAGTGCAAGCGTGAAAAGCGTTAGCCATCCCTGGACACGTGTTTCGAGTTAGTTGCCTCTCGTCAGCAGGGAGTAGGAAAGAGTGTAGGGTTGCAATGTAAGCTGCTAAAATCATTATCAGGTCTAGTACCTCTCGTAGCAACGCAGGTGCGTAACCTGAGTCCGTCGACTCCCCGGCTCAGAGAGTCACTAAATAGTTACATCAAAATGGTCGCACACTGCTGACCTACCTGCGTGTTACCCCAAAGAACTGTGGTCCCTGTAGTCAGCGTCAGCGGATACACCTATGCTCGTGTCGTGAGTGCAAGTGTGAATAGCGTTAGCCATCCCTGGACTCGTGTTTCGAGGTAGTTGCCTCTCGTCAGCAGGGAGTAGGAAAGAGTGTAGGGTTGCAATGTAAGCTTCTAAAATCATTATCAGGTCTAGTACCTCTCGTAGCAACGCAGGTGCGTAACCTGAGTCCGTCGACTCCCCGGCTCAGAGAGCCACTAAATAGTTACATCAAAATGGTCGCACACTGCTGACCTACCTGCGTGTCACCCCAAAGAACTGTGGTCCCTGTAGTCAGCGTCGGCGGATACACCTATGCTCGTGTCGTGAGTGCAAGTGTGAATAGCGTTAGCCATCCCTGGACACGTGTTTCGAGGTAGTTGCCTCTCGTCATCAGGGAGTAGGAAAGAGTGTAGGGTTGCAATGTAAGCTGCTAAAATCATTATCAGGTCTAGTACCTCTTGTAGCAACGCAGGTGCGTAACCTGAGTCCGTCGACTCCCCGGCTCAGAGAGCCACTAAATAGTTACATCAAAATGGTCGCACACTGCTGACCTACCTGCGTGTTACCCCAAAGAACTGTGGTCCCTGTAGTCAGCGTCGGCGGATACACCTATGCTCGTGTCGTGAGTGCAAGTGTGAATAGCGTTAGCCATTCCTGGACACGTGTTTCGAGGTAGTTGCCTCTCGTCAGCAGGGAGTAGGAAAGAGTGAGGGTTGCAATGTAAGCTGCTAAAATCATTATCAGGTCTAGTACCTCTCGTAGCAACGCAGGTGCGTAACCTGAGTCCGTCGACTCCCCGGCTCAGAGAGCTACTAAATAGTTACATCAAAATGGTCGCACACTGCTGACCTACCTGCGTGTTACCCCAAAGAACTGTGGTCCCTGTAGTCAGCGTCGGCGGATACACCTATGCTCGTGTCGTGAGTGCAAGCGTGAATAGCGTTAGCCATCCCTGGACACGTGTTTCGAGGTAGTTGCCTCTCGTCAGCAGGGAGTAGGAAAGAGTGTAGGGTTGCAATGTAAGCTGCTAAAATCATTATCAGGTCTAGTACCTCTCGTAGCAACGCAGGTGCGTAACCTGAGTCCGTCGACTCCCCGGCTCAGAGAGCCACTAAATAGTTACATCAAAATGGTCGCACACTGCTGACCTACCTGCGTGTTACCCCAAGGAACTGTGGTCCCTGTAGTCAGCGTTGGCGGATAAACCTATGCTCGTGTCGTGAGTGCAAGTGTGAAAAGCGTTAGCCATCCCTGGACACGTGTTTCGAGTTAGTTGCCTCTCGTCAGCAGGGAGTAGGAAAGAGTGTAGGGTTGCAATGTAAGCTGCTAAAATCATTATCAGGTCTAGTACCTCTCGTAGCAACGCAGGTGCGTAACCTGAGTCCGTCGACTCCCCGGCTCAGAGAGCCACTAAATAGTTACATCAAAATGGTCGCACACTGCTGACCTACCTGCGTGTTACCCCAAAGAACTGTGGTCCCTGTAGTCAGCGTCGGCGGATACACCTATGCTCGTGTCGTGAGTGCAAGTGTGAATAGCGTTAGCCATCCCTGGACTCGTGTTTCGAGGTAGTTGCCTCTCGTCGGCAGGGAGTAGGAAAGAGTGTAGGGTTGCAATGTAAGCTTATAAAATCATTATCAGGTCTAGTACCTCTCGTAGCAACGCAGGTGCGTAACCTGAGTCCTTCGACTCCCCGGCTCAGAGAGCCACTAAATAGTTACATCAAAATGGTCGCACACTGCTGACCTACCTGCGTGTTACCCCAAAGAACTGTGGTCCCTGTAGTCAGCGTCAGCGGATACACCTATGCTCGTGTCGTGAGTGCAAGTGTGAATAGCTTTAGCCATCCCTGGACACGTGTTTCGAGGTAGTTGCCTCTCGTCAGCAGGGAGTAGGAAAGAGTGTAGGGTTGCAATGTAAGCTGCTAAAATCATTATCAGGTCTAGTACCTCTCGTAGCAACGCAGGTGCGTAACCTGAGTCCGTCGACTCCCCTGCTCAGAGAGCCACTAAATAGTTACATCAAAATGGTCGCACACTGCTGACCTACCTGCGTGTTACCCCAAAGAACTGTGGTCCCTGTAGTCAGCGTCGGCGGATACACCTATGCTCGTGTCGTGAGTGCAAGTGTGAATAGCGTTAGCCATCCCTGGACACGTGTTTCGAGGTAGTTGCCTCTCGTCAGCAGGGAGTAGGAAAGATTGTAGGGTTGCAATGTAAGCTGCTAAAATCATTATCAGGTCTAGTACCTCTCGTAGCAACGCAGGTGCGTAACCTGAGTCCGTCGACTCCCCGGCTCAGAGAGCCACTAAATAGTTACATCAAAATGGTCGCACACTGCTGACCTACCTGCGTGTTACCCCAAAGAACTGTGGTCCCTGTAGTCAGCGTCGGCGGATACACCTATGCTCGTGTCGTGAGTGCAAGTGTGAATAGCGTTAGCCATCCCTGGACACGTGTTTCGAGGTAGTTGCCTCTCGTCAGCAGGGAGTAGGAAAGAGTGTAGGGTTGCAATGTAAGCTGCTAAAATCATTATCATGTCTAGTACCTCTCGTAGCAACGCAGGTGCGTAACCTGAGTCCGTCGACTCCCCGGCTCAGAGAGCCACTAAATAGTTACATCAAAATGGTCGCACACTGCTGACCTACCTGCGTGTTACCCCAAAGAACTGTGGTCCCTGTAGTCAGCGTTAGCGGATACACCTATGCTCGTGTCGTGAGTGCAAGTGTGAATAGCGTTAGCCATCCCTGAACACGTGTTTCGAGGTAGTTGCCTCTCGTCAGCAGGGAGTAGGAAAGAGTGTAGGGTTGCAATGTAAGCTGCTAAAATCATTATCAGGTCTAGTACCTCTCGTAGCAACGCAGGTGCGTAACCTGAGTCCGTCGACTCCCCGGCTCAGAGAGCCACTAAATAGTTACATCAAAATGGTCGCACACTGCTGACCTACCTGCGTGTTACCCCAAAGAACTGTGGTCCCTGTAGTCAGCGTCGGCGGATACACCTATGCTCGTGTCGTGAGTGCAAGTTGTGAATAGCGTTAGCCATCCCTGGACACGTGTTTCGAGGTAGTTGCCTCTCGTCAGCAGGGAGTAGGAAAGAGTGTAGGGTTGCAATGTAAGCTGCTAAAATCATTATCAGGTCTAGTACCTCTCGTAGCAACGCAGGTGCGTAACCTGAGTCCGTCGACTCCCCGGCTCAGAGAGCCACTAAATAGTTACATCAAAATGGTCGCACACTGCTGACCTACCTGCATGTTACCCCAAAGAACTGTGGTCCCTGTAGTCAGCGTCGGCGGATACACCTATGCTTGTGTCGTGAGTGCAAGTGTGAATAGCGTTAGCCATTCCTGGACACGTGTTTCGAGGTAGTTGCCTCTCGTCAGCAGGGAGTAGGAAAGAGTGAGGGTTGCAATGTAAGCTTATAAAATCATTATCAGGTCTAGTACCTCTCGTAGCAACGCAGGTGCGTAACCTGAGTCCGTCGACTCCCCGGCTCAGAGAGCCACTAAATAGTTACATCAAAATGGTCGCACACTGCTGACCTACCTGCGTGTCACCCCAAAGAACTGTGGTCCCTGTAGTCAGCGTCGGCGGATACACCTATGCTCGTGTCGTGAGTGCAAGCGTGAATAGCGTTAGCCATCCCTGGACACGTGTTTCGAGGTAGTTGCCTCTCGTCAGCAGGGAGTAGGAAAGAGTGTAGGGTTGCAATGTAAGCTGCTAAAATCATTATCAGGTCTAGTACCTCTCGTAGCAACGCAGGTGCGTAACCTGAGTCCGTCGACTCCCCGGCTCAGAGAGCCACTAAATAGTTACATCAAAATGGTCGCACACTGCTGACCTACCTGCGTGTTACCCCAAGGAACTGTGGTCCCTGTAGTCAGCGTTGGCGGATAAACCTATGCTCGTGTCGTGAGTGCAAGTGTGAAAAGCGTTAGCCATCCCTGGACACGTGTTTCGAGTTAGTTGCCTCTCGTCAGCAGGGAGTAGGAAAGAGTGTAGGGTTGCAATGTAAGCTGCTAAAATCATTATCAGGTCTAGTACCTCTCGTAGCAACGCAGGTGCGTAACCTGAGTCCTTCGACTCCCCGGCTCAGAGAGCCACTAAATAGTTACATCAAAATGGTCGCACACTGCTGACCTACCTGCGTGTTACCCCAAAGAACTGTGGTCCCTGTAGTCAGCGTCGGCGGATACACCTATGCTCGTGTCGTGAGTGCAAGTGTGAATAGCGTTAGCCATCCCTGGACTCGTGTTTCGAGGTAGTTGCCTCTCGTCAGCAGGGAGTAGGAAAGAGTGTAGGGTTGCAATGTAAGCTTATAAAATCATTATCAGGTCTAGTACCTCTCGTAGCAACGCAGGTGCGTAACCTGAGTCCGTCGACTCCCCGGCTCAGAGAGCCACTAAATAGTTACATCAAAATGGTCGCACACTGCTGACCTACCTGCGTGTTACCCCAAAGAACTGTGGTCCCTGTAGTCAGCGTCAGCGGATACACCTATGCTCGTGTCGTGAGTGCAAGTGTGAATAGCGTTAGCCATCCCTGGACACGTGTTTCGAGGTAGTTGCCTCTCGTCAGCAGGGAGTAGGAAAGAGTGTAGGGTTGCAATGTAAGCTGCTAAAATCATTATCAGGTCTAGTACCTCTCGTAGCAACGCAGGTGCGTAACCTGAGTCCGTCGACTCCCCGGCTCAGAGAGCCACTAAATAGTTACATCAAAATGGTCGCACACTGCTGACCTACCTGCGTGTTACCCCAAAGAACTGTGGTCCCTGTAGTCAGCGTCGGCGGATACACCTATGCTCGTGTCGTGAGTGCAAGTGTGAATAGCGTTAGCCATCCCTGGACACGTGTTTCGAGGTAGTTGCCTCTCGTCAGCAGGGAGTAGGAAAGATTGTAGGGTTGCAATGTAAGCTGCTAAAATCATTATCAGGTCTAGTACCTCTCGTAGCAACGCAGGTGCGTAACCTGAGTCCGTCGACTCCCCGGCTCAGAGAGCCACTAAATAGTTACATCAAAATGGTCGCACACTGCTGACCTACCTGCGTGTTACCCCAAAGAACTGTGGTCCCTGTAGTCAGCGTCGGCGGATACACCTATGCTCGTGTCGTGAGTGCAAGTGTGAATAGCGTTAGCCATCCCTGGACACGTGTTTCGAGGTAGTTGCCTCTCGTCAGCAGGGAGTAGGAAAGAGTGTAGGGTTGCAATGTAAGCTGCTAAAATCATTATCATGTCTAGTACCTCTCGTAGCAACGCAGGTGCGTAACCTGAGTCCGTCGACTCCCCGGCTCAGAGAGCCACTAAATAGTTACATCAAAATGGTCGCACACTGCTGACCTACCTGCGTGTTACCCCAAAGAACTGTAGACCCTGTAGTCAGCGTTAGCGGATACACCTATGCTCGTGTCGTGAGTGCAAGTGTGAATAGCGTTAGCCATCCCTGAACACGTGTTTCGAGGTAGTTGCCTCTCGTCAGCAGGGAGTAGGAAAGAGTGTAGGGTTGCAATGTAAGCTGCTAAAATCATTATCAGGTCTAGTACCTCTCGTAGCAACGCAGGTGCGTAACCTGAGTCCGTCGACTCCCCGGCTCAGAGAGCCACTAAATAGTTACATCAAAATGGTCGCACACTGCTGACCTACCTGCGTGTTACCCCAAAGAACTGTGGTCCCTGTAGTCAGCGTCGGCGGATACACCTATGCTCGTGTCGTGAGTGCAAGTGTGAATAGCGTTAGCCATCCCTGGACACGTGTTTCGAGGTAGTTGCCTCTCGTCAGCAGGGAGTAGGAAAGAGTGTAGGGTTGCAATGTAAGCTGCTAAAATCATTATCAGGTCTAGTACCTCTCGTAGCAACGCAGGTGCGTAACCTGAGTCCCTCGACTCCCCGGCTCAGAGAGCCACTAAATAGTTACATCAAAATGGTCGCACACTGCTGACCTACCTGCATGTTACCCCAAAGAACTGTGGTCCCTGTAGTCAGCGTCGGCGGATACACCTATGCTTGTGTCGTGAGTGCAAGTGTGAATAGCGTTAGCCATTCCTGGACACGTGTTTCGAGGTAGTTGCCTCTCGTCAGCAGGGAGTAGGAAAGAGTGAGGGTTGCAATGTAAGCTGCTAAAATCATTATCAGGTCTAGTACCTCTCGTAGCAACGCAGGTGCGTAACCTGAGTCCGTCGACTCCCCGGCTCAGAGAGCCACTAAATAGTTACATCAAAATGGTCGCACACTGCTGACCTACCTGCGTGTTACCCCAAAGAACTGTGGTCCCTGTAGTCAGCGTCGGCGGATACACCTATGCTCGTGTCGTGAGTGCAAGCGTGAATAGCGTTAGCCATCCCTGGACACGTGTTTCGAGGTAGTTGCCTCTCGTCAGCAGGGAGTAGGAAAGAGTGTAGGGTTGCAATGTAAGCTGCTAAAATCATTATCAGGTCTAGTACCTCTCGTAGCAACGCAGGTGCGTAACCTGAGTCCGTCGACTCCCTGGCTCAGAGAGCCACTAAATAGTTACATCAAAATGGTCGCACACTGCTGACCTACCTGCGTGTTACCCCAAGGAACTGTGGTCCCTGTAGTCAGCGTCGGCGGATAAACTTATGCTCGTGTCGTGAGTGCAAGTGTGAAAAGCGTTAGCCATCCCTGGACACGTGTTTCGAGTTAGTTGCCTCTCGTCAGCAGGGAGTAGGAAAGAGTGTAGGGTTGCAATGTAAGCTGCTAAAATCATTATCAGGTCTAGTACCTCTCGTAGCAACCCAGGTGCGTAACCTGAGTCCGTCGACTCCCCGGCTCAGAGAGTCACTAAATAGTTACATCAAAATGGTCGCACACTGCTGACCTACCTGCGTGTTACCCCAAAGAACTGTGGTCCCTGTAGTCAGCGTCGGCGGATACACCTATGCTCGTGTCGTGAGTGCAAGTGTGAATAGCGTTAGCCATCCCTGGACTCGTGTTTCGAGGTAGTTGCCTCTCGTCAGCAGGGAGTAGGAAAGAGTGTAGGGTTGCAATGTAAGCTGCTAAAATCATTATCAGGTCTAGTACCTCTCATAGCAACGCAGGTACGTAACCTGAGTCCGTCGACTCCCTGGCTCAGAGAGCCACTAAATAGTTACATCAAAATGGTCGCACACTGCTGACCTACCTGCGTGTTACCCCAAAGAACTGTGGTCCCTGTAGTCAGCGTTAGCGGATACACCTATGCTTGTGTCGTGAGTGCAAGTGTGAATAGCGTTAGCCATCCCTGAACACGTGTTTCGAGGTAGTTGCCTCTCGTCAGCAGGGAGTAGGAAAGAGTGTAGGGTTGCAATGTAAGCTGCTAAAATCATTATCAGGTCTAGTACCTCTCGTAGCAACGCAGGTGCGTAACCTGAGTCCGTCGACTCCCCGGCTCAGAGAGCCACTAAATAGTTACATCAAAATGGTCGCACACTGCTGACCTACCTGCGTGTTACCCCAAAGAACTGTGGTCCCTGTAGTCAGCGTCGGCGGATACACCTATGCTCATGTCGTGAGTGCAAGTGTGAATAGCGTTAGCCATCCCTGGACACGTGTTTCGAGGTAGTTGCCTCTCGTCAGCAGGGAGTAGGAAAGAGTGTAGGGTTGCAATGTAAGCTGCTAAAATCATTATCAGGTCTAGTACCTCTCGTAGCAATGCAGGTGCGTAACCTGAGTCCGTCGACTCCCCGGCTCAGAGAGCCACTAAATAGTTACATCAAAATGGTCGCACACTGCTGACCTACCTGCATGTTACCCCAAAGAACTGTGGTCCCTGTAGTCAGCGTCGGCGGATACACCTATGCTTGTGTCGTGAGTGCAAGTGTGAATAGCGTTAGCCATTCCTGGACACGTGTTTCGAGGTAGTTGCCTCTCGTCAGCAGGGAGTAGGAAAGAGTGAGGGTTGCAATGTAAGCTGCTAAAATCATTATCAGGTCTAGTACCTCTCGTAGCAACGCAGGTGCGTAACCTGAGTCCGTCGACTCCCCGGCTCAGAGAGCCACTAAATAGTTACATCAAAATGGTCGCACACTGCTGACCTACCTGCGTGTTACCCCAAAGAACTGTGGTCCCTGTAGTCAGCGTCGGCGGATACACCTATGCTCGTGTCGTGAGTGCAAGCGTGAATAGCGTTAGCCATCCCTGGACACGTGTTTCGAGGTAGTTGCCTCTCGTCAGCAGGGAGTAGGAAAGAGTGTAGGGTTGCAATGTAAGCTGCTAAAATCATTATCAGGTCTAGTACCTCTCGTAGCAACGCAGGTGCGTAACCTGAGTCCGTCGACTCCCCGGCTCAGAGAGCCACTAAATAGTTACATCAAAATGGTCGCACACTGCTGACCTACCTGCGTGTTACCCCAAGGAACTGTGGTCCCTGTAGTCAGCGTTGGCGGATAAACCTATGCTCGTGTCGTGAGTGCAAGTGTGAAAAGCGTTAGCCATCCCTGGACACGTGTTTCGAGTTAGTTGCCTCTCGTCAGCAGGGAGTAGGAAAGAGTGTAGGGTTGCAATGTAAGCTGCTAAAATCATTATCAGGTCTAGTACCTCTCGTAGCAACGCAGGTGCGTAACCTGAGTCCGTCGACTCCCCGGCTCAGAGAGCCACTAAATAGTTACATCAAAATGGTCGCACACTGCTGACCTACCTGCGTGTTACCCCAAAGAACTGTGGTCCCTGTAGTCAGCGTCAGCGGATACACCTATGCTCGTGTCGTGAGTGCAAGTGTGAATAGCGTTAGCCATCCCTGGACTCGTGTTTCGAGGTAGTTGCCTCTCGTCAGCAGGGAGTAGGAAAGAGTGTAGGGTTGCAATGTAAGCTTATAAAATCATTATCAGGTCTAGTACCTCTCGTAGCAACGCAGGTGCGTAACCTGAGTCCGTCGACTCCCCGGCTCAGAGAGCCACTAAATAGTTACATCAAAATGGTCGCACACTGCTGACCTACCTGCGTGTTACCCCAAAGAACTGTGGTCCCTGTAGTCAGCGTCAGCGGATACACCTATGCTCGTGTCGTGAGTGCAAGTGTGAATAGCTTTAGCCATCCCTGGACACGTGTTTCGAGGTAGTTGCCTCTCGTCAGCAGGGAGTAGGAAAGAGTGTAGGGTTGCAATGTAAGCTGCTAAAATCATTATCAGGTCTAGTACCTCTCGTAGCAACGCAGGTGCGTAACCTGAGTCCGTCGACTCCCCTGCTCAGAGAGCCACTAAATAGTTACATCAAAATGGTCGCACACTGCTGACCTACCTGCGTGTTACCCCAAAGAACTGTGGTCCCTGTAGTCAGCGTCGGCGGATACACCTATGCTCGTGTCGTGAGTGCAAGTGTGAATAGCGTTAGCCATCCCTGGACACGTGTTTCGAGGTAGTTGCCTCTCGTCAGCAGGGAGTAGGAAAGATTGTAGGGTTGCAATGTAAGCTGCTAAAATCATTATCAGGTCTAGTACCTCTCGTAGCAACGCAGGTGCGTAACCTGAGTCCGTTGACTCCCCGGCTCAGAGAGCCACTAAATAGTTACATCAAAATGGTCGCACACTGCTGACCTACCTGCGTGTTACCCCAAAGAACTGTGGTCCCTGTAGTCAGCGTCGGCGGATACACCTATGCTCGTGTCGTGAGTGCAAGTGTGAATAGCGTTAGCCATCCCTGGACACGTGTTTCGAGGTAGTTGCCTCTCGTCAGCAGGGAGTAGGAAAGAGTGTAGGGTTGCAATGTAAGCTGCTAAAATCATTATCATGTCTAGTACCTCTCGTAGCAACGCAGGTGCGTAACCTGAGTCCGTCGACTCCCCGGCTCAGAGAGCCACTAAATAGTTACATCAAAATGGTCGCACACTGCTGACCTACCTGCGTGTTACCCCAAAGAACTGTGGTCCCTGTAGTCAGCGTTAGCGGATACACCTATGCTCGTGTCGTGAGTGCAAGTGTGAATAGCGTTAGCCATCCCTGAACACGTGTTTCGAGGTAGTTGCCTCTCGTCAGCAGGGAGTAGGAAAGAGTGTAGGGTTGCAATGTAAGCTGCTAAAATCATTATCAGGTCTAGTACCTCTCGTAGCAACGCAGGTGCGTAACCTGAGTCCGTCGACTCCCCGGCTCAGAGAGCCACTAAATAGTTACATCAAAATGGTCGCACACTGCTGACCTACCTGCGTGTTACCCCAAAGAACTGTGGTCCCTGTAGTCAGCGTCGGCGGATACACCTATGCTCGTGTCGTGAGTGCAAGTTGTGAATAGCGTTAGCCATCCCTGGACACGTGTTTCGAGGTAGTTGCCTCTCGTCAGCAGGGAGTAGGAAAGAGTGTAGGGTTGCAATGTAAGCTGCTAAAATCATTATCAGGTCTAGTACCTCTCGTAGCAACGCAGGTGCGTAACCTGAGTCCGTCGACTCCCCGGCTCAGAGAGCCACTAAATAGTTACATCAAAATGGTCGCACACTGCTGACCTACCTGCATGTTACCCCAAAGAACTGTGGTCCCTGTAGTCAGCGTCGGCGGATACACCTATGCTTGTGTCGTGAGTGCAAGTGTGAATAGCGTTAGCCATTCCTGGACACGTGTTTCGAGGTAGTTGCCTCTCGTCAGCAGGGAGTAGGAAAGAGTGAGGGTTGCAATGTAAGCTGCTAAAATCATTATCAGGTCTAGTACCTCTCGTAGCAACGCAGGTGCGTAACCTGAGTCCGTCGACTCCCCGGCTCAGAGAGCCACTAAATAGTTACATCAAAATGGTCGCACACTGCTGACCTACCTGCGTGTTACCCCAAAGAACTGTGGTCCCTGTAGTCAGCGTCGGCGGATACACCTATGCTCGTGTCGTGAGTGCAAGCGTGAATAGCGTTAGCCATCCCTGGACACGTGTTTCGAGGTAGTTGCCTCTCGTCAGCAGGGAGTAGGAAAGAGTGTAGGGTTGCAATGTAAGCTGCTAAAATCATTATCAGGTCTAGTACCTCTCGTAGCAACGCAGGTGCGTAACCTGAGTCCGTCGACTCCCCGGCTCAGAGAGCCACTAAATAGTTACATCAAAATGGTCGCACACTGCTGACCTACCTGCGTGTTACCCCAAGGAACTGTGGTCCCTGTAGTCAGCGTCGGCGGATAAACCTATGCTCGTGTCGTGAGTGCAAGCGTGAAAAGCGTTAGCCATCCCTGGACACGTGTTTCGAGTTAGTTGCCTCTCGTCAGCAGGGAGTAGGAAAGAGTGTAGGGTTGCAATGTAAGCTGCTAAAATCATTATCAGGTCTAGTACCTCTCGTAGCAACGCAGGTGCGTAACCTGAGTCCGTCGACTCCCCGGCTCAGAGAGTCACTAAATAGTTACATCAAAATGGTCGCACACTGCTGACCTACCTGCGTGTTACCCCAAAGAACTGTGGTCCCTGTAGTCAGCGTCAGCGGATACACCTATGCTCGTGTCGTGAGTGCAAGTGTGAATAGCGTTACCCATCCCTGGACTCGTGTTTCGAGGTAGTTGCCTCTCGTCAGCAGGGAGTAGGAAAGAGTGTAGGGTTGCAATGTAAGCTTCTAAAATCATTATCAGGTCTAGTACCTCTCGTAGCAACGCAGGTGCGTAACCTGAGTCCGTCGACTCCCCGGCTCAGAGAGCCACTAAATAGTTACATCAAAATGGTCGCACACTGCTGACCTACCTGCGTGTCACCCCAAAGAACTGTGGTCCCTGTAGTCAGCGTCGGCGGATACACCTATGCTCGTGTCGTGAGTGCAAGTGTGAATAGCGTTAGCCATCCCTGGACACGTGTTTCGAGGTAGTTGCCTCTCGTCATCAGGGAGTAGGAAAGATTGTAGGGTTGCAATGTAAGCTGCTAAAATCATTATCAGGTCTAGTACCTCTCGTAGCAACGCAGGTGCGTAACCTGAGTCCGTCGACTCCCCGGCTCAGAGAGCCACTAAATAGTTACATCAAAATGGTCGCACACTGCTGACCTACCTGCGTGTTACCCCAAAGAACTGTGGTCCCTGTAGTCAGCGTCGGCGGATACACCTATGCTCGTGTCGTGAGTGCAAGTGTGAATAGCGTTAGCCATCCCTGGACACGTGTTTCGAGGTAGTTGCCTCTCGTCAGCAGGGAGTAGGAAAGAGTGTAGGGTTGCAATGTAAGCTGCTAAAATCATTATCAGGTCTAGTACCTCTTGTAGCAACGCAGGTGCGTAACCTGAGTCCGTCGACTCCCCGGCTCAGAGAGCCACTAAATAGTTACATCAAAATGGTCGCACACTGCTGACCTACCTGCGTGTTACCCCAAAGAACTGTGGTCCCTGTAGTCAGCGTCGGCGGATACACCTATGCTCGTGTCGTGAGTGCAAGTTTGAATAGCGTTAGCCATCCCTGGACACGTGTTTCGAGGTAGTTGCCTCTCGTCAGCAGGGAGTAGGAAAGAGTGTAGGGTTGCAATGTAAGCTGCTAAAATCATTATCAGGTCTAGTACCTCTCGTAGCAACGCAGGTGCGTAACCTGAGTCCGTCGACTCCCCGGCTCAGAGAGCCACTAAATAGTTACATCAAAATGGTCGCACACTGCTGACCTACCTGCGTGTTACCCCAAAGAACTGTGGTCCCTGTAGTCAGCGTCGGCGGATACACCTATGCTCGTGTCGTGAGTGCAAGTGTGAATAGCGTTAGCCATCCCTGGACACGTGTTTCGAGGTAGTTGCCTCTCGTCAGCACGGAGTAGGAAAGAGTGTAGGGTTGCAATGTAAGCTGCTAAAATCATTATCAGGTCTAGTACCTCTCGTAGCAACGCAGGTGCGTAACCTGAGTCCGTCGACTACCCGGCTCAGAGAGCCACTAAATATTTACATCAAAATGGTTGCACACTGCTGACCTACCTGCGTGTTACCCCAAAGAACTGTGGTCCCTGTAGTCAGTGTCGGCGGATACACCTATGCTCGTGTCGTGAGGGCAAATGTGAATAGCGTTAGCCATCCCTGGACAGGTGTTTTGAGATATTTGCCTCTCGTCAGCAGGGAGTAGGAAAGAGTGTAGGGTTGCAATGTAAGCTGCTAAAATCATTATCAGGTCTAGTACCTCTCGTAGCAACGCAGGTGCGTAACCTGAGTCCGTCGACTCCCCGGCTCAGAGAGCCACTAAATAGTTACATCAAAATGGTCGCTCACTGCTGACCTACCTGCGTGTTACCCCAAAGAACTGTGGTCCCTGTAGTCAGCGTCGGCGGATACACCTATGCTCGTGTCGTGAGTGCAAGTGTGAATAGCGTTAGCCATCCCTGGACACGTGTTTCGAGGTAGTTGCCTCTCGTCAGCAGGGAGTAGGAAAGAGTGTAGGGTTGCAATGTAAGCTGCTAAAATCATTATCAGGTCTAGTACCTCTCGTAGCAACGCAGGTGCGTAACCTGAGTCCGTCGACTCCCTGGCTCAGAGAGCCACTAAATAGTTACATCAAAATGGTCGCACACTGCTGACCTACCTGCGTGTTACCCCAAAGAACTGTGGTCCCTGTAGTCAGCGTTGGCGGATACACATATGCTTGTGTCGTGAGTGCAAGTGTGAATAGCGTTAGCCATCCCTGGACACGTGTTTCGAGGTAGTTGCCTCTCGTCAGCAGGAAGTAGGAAAGAGTGTAGGGTTGCAATGTAAGCTGCTAAAATCATTATCAGGTCTAGTACCTCTCGTAGCAACGCAGGTGCGTAACCTGAGTCCGTCGACTCCCCGGCTCAGAGAGCCACTAAATAGTTACATCAAAATGGTCGCACACTGCTGACCTACCTGCGTGTTACCCCAAAGAACTGTGGTCCCTGTAGTCAGCGTCGGCGGATACACCTATGCTCGTCTCGTGAGTGCAAGTGTGAATAACGTTAGCCATCGCTGGACACGTGTTTGGAGGTAGTTGCCTCTCGTCAGCAGGGAGTAGGAAAGAGTGTAGGGTTGCAATGTAAGCTGCTAAAATCATTATCAGGTCTAGTACCTCTCGTAGCAACGCAGGTGCGTAACCTGAGTCCGTCGACTCCCCGGCTCAGAGAGCCACTAAATAGTTACATCAAAATGGTCGCACACTGCTGACCTACCTGCGTGTTACCCCAAAGAACTGTGGTCCCTGTAGTCAGCGTCGGCGGATCCACCTATGCTCGTGTCGTGAGTGCAAGTGTGAATAGCGTTAGCCATCCCTGGACACGTGTTTCGAGGTAGTTGCCTCTCATCAGCACGGAGTAGGAAAGAGTGTAGGGTTGCAATGTAAGCTGCTAAAATCATTATCAGGTCTAGTACCTCTCGTAGCAACGCAGGTGCGTAACCTGAGTCCGTCGACTCCCCGGCTCAGAGAGCCACTAAATAGTTACATCAAAATGGTCGCACACTACTGACCTACCTGTGTGTTACCCCAAAGAACTGTGGTCCCTGTAGTCAGTGTCGGCGGATACACCTATGCTCGTGTCGTGAGTGCAAGTGTGAATAGCGTTAGCCATCCCTGGACATGTGTTTCGAGATAGTTGCCTCTCGTCAGCAGGGAGTAGGAAAGAGTGTAGGGTTGCAATGTAAGCTGCTAAAATCATTATCAGGTCTAGTACCTCTCGTAGCAACGCAGGTGCGTAACCGGAGTCCGTCGACTCCCCGGCTCAGAAAGCCACTAAATAGTTACATCAAAATGGTCGCACACTGCTGACCTACCTGCGTGTTACCCCAAAGAACTGTGGTCCCTGTAGTCAGCGTCAGCGGATACACCTCTGCTTGTGTCGTGAGTGCAAGTGTGAATAGCGTTAGCCATCCCTGGACACGTGTTTTGAGGTAGTTTCCTCTCGTCAGCAGGGAGTAGGAAAGAGTGTAGGGTTGCAATGTAAGCTGCTAAAATCATTATCAGGTCTAGTACCTGTCATAGCAACGCAGGTGCGTAACCTGAGTCCGTCGACTCCCCGGCTCAGAGAGCCACTAAATAGTTACATCAAAATGGTCGCACACTGCTGACCTACCTGCGTGTTACCCCAAAGAACTGTGGTCCCTGTAGTCAGCGTCAGCGGATACACCTATGCTCGTGTCGTGAGTGCAAGTGTGAATAGCGTTAGCCATCCCTGGACACGTGTTTCGAGGTAGTTGCCTCTCGTCAGCAGGGAGTAGGAAAGAGTGGAGGGTTGCAATGTAAGCTGCTAAAATCATTTTCAGGTCTAGTACCTCTCGTAGCAACGCAGGTGCGTAACCTGAGTCCGTCGACTCCCCGGCTCAGAGAGCCACTAAATAGTTACATCAAAATGGTCGCACAGTGCTGACCTACCTGCGTGTTACCCCAAAGAACTGTGGTCCCTGTAGTCAGCGTCTGCAGCTACACCTATGCTCGTGTCGTGAGTGCAAGTGTGAATAGCGTTAGCCATCCCTGGACACGTGTTTCGAGGTAGTTGCCTCTCGTCAGCAGGGAGTAGGAAAGAGTGTAGGGTTGCAATGTAAGCTGCTAAAATCATTATCAGGTCTAGTACCTCTCGTAGCAACGCAGGTGCGTAACATGAGTCCGTCGACTCCCCGGCTCAAAGAGCCACTAAATAGTTACATCAAAATGGTCGCACACTGCTGACCTACCTGCGTGTTACCCCAAAGAACTGTGGTCCCTGTAGTCAGCGTCGGCGGATACACCTATGCTCGTGTCGTGAGTGCAAGTGTGAATAGCGTTAGCCATCCCTGGACACGTGTTTCGATTTAGTTGCCTCTCGTCAGCAGGGAGTAGGAAAGAGTGTAGGGTTGCAATGTAAGCTGCTAAAATCATTATCAGGTCTAGTACCTCTCGTAGCAACGCAGGTGCGTAACCTGAGTCCGTCGACTCCCCGGCTCAGAGAGCCACTAAATAGTTACATCAAAATGGTCGCACACTGCTGACCTACCTGCGTGTTACCCCAAAGAACTGTGGTCCCTGTAGTCAGCGTCGGCGGATACACCTATGCTCGTGTCGTGAGTGCAAGTGTGAATAGCGTTAGCCATCCCTGGACACGTGTTTCGAGGTAGTTGCCTCTCATCAGCAGGGAGTAGGAAAGAGTGTAGTGTACGCACCTGCGTTGCTACGAGAGGTACATACCTGATAATGATTTTAGCAGCCTACACAGCAACCCTGCACTCTTTCCTACTCCCTGCTGACGAGAGGCAACTACCTCGAAACACGTGTCCAGGGATGGCTAACGCTATTCACCCTTGCACTCACGACACGAGCATAGGTGTATCCGCCGACACTAACTACAGGGACCACAGTTCTTAGGGGTAACACGCAGGTAGGTCAGCAGTGTGCGACCATTTGGATTTAATTATTTAGTGGATCTTTGAGCCGGGGAGTCGACGGGCTCAGGTTACGCACCTGCGTTGCTACGAGAGGTACATACCTGATAATGATTTTAGCAGCCTACACAGCAACCCTGCACTCTTTCCTACTCCCTGCTGACGAGAGGCAACTACCTCGAAACACGTGTCCAGGGATGGCTAACGCTATTCACACTTGCACTCACGACACGAGCATAGGTGTATCCGCCGACGCTAACTACAGGGACCACAGTTCTTAGGGGTAACACGCAGGTAGGTCAGCAGTGTGCGACCATTTGGATTTAATTATTTAGTGGCTCTTTGAGCCGGGGAGTCGACGGGCTCAGGTTACGCACCTGCGTTGCTACGAGAGGTACATACCTGATAATGATTTTAGCAGCCTACACAGCAACCCTGCACTCTTTCCTACTCCCTGCTGACGAGAGGCAACTACCTCGAAACACGTGTCCAGGGATGGCTAACGCTATTCACACTTGCACTCACGACACGAGCATAGGTTTATCCGCCGACGCTAACTACAGGGACCACAGTTCTTAGGGGTAACACGTAGGTAGGTCAGCAGTGTGCGACCATTTGGATTTAATTATTTCGTGGCTCTTTGAGCCGGGGAGTCGACGGGCTCAGGTTACGCACCTGCGTTGCTACGAGAGGTACATACCTGATAATGATTTTAGAAGCCTAGACAGCAACCCTGCACTCTTTCCTGCTCCCTGCTGACGAGAGGCAACTACCTCGAAACACGTGTCCAGGGATGGCTAACGCTATTCACACTTGCACTCACGACACGAGCATAGGTGTATCCGCCGACGCTAACTACAGGGACCACAGTTCTTAGGGGTAACACGCAGGTAGGTCAGCATTGTGCGACCATTTGGATTTAATTATTTAGTGGCTCTTTAAGCCGGGGAGTCGACGGGCTCAGGTTACGCACCTGCGTTGCTACGAGAGGTACATACCTGATAATGATTTTAGCAGCCTACACAGCAACCCTGCACTCTTTCCTACTCCCTGCTGACGAGAGGCAACTACCTCGAAACACGTGTCCAGGGATGGCTAACGCTATTCACACTTGCACTCACGACACGAGCATAGGTGTATCCGCCGACGCTAACTACAGGGACCACAGTTCTTAGGGGTAACACGCAGGTAGGTCAGCAGTGTGCGACCATTTGGATTTAATTATTTAGTGGCTCTTTGAGCCGGGGAGTCGACGGGCTCAGGTTACGCACCTGCGTTGCTACGAGAGGTACATACCTGATAATGATTTTAGCAGCCTACACAGCAACCCTGCACTCTTTCCTACTCCCTGCTGACGAGAGGCAACTACCTCAAAACACGTGTCCAGGGATGGCTAACGCTATTCACACTTGCACTCACGACACGAGCATAGGTGTATCCGCCGACGCTAACTACAGGGACCACAGTTCTTAGGGGTAACACGCAGGTAGGTCAGCAGTGTGCGACCATTTGGATTTAATTATTTAGTGGCTCTTTGAGCCGGGGAGTCGACGGGCTCAGGTTACGCACCTGCGTTGCTACGAGAGGTACATACCTGATAATGATTTTAGCAGCCTACACAGCAACCCTGCACTCTTTCCTACTCCCTGCTGACGAGAGGCAACTACCTCGAAACACGTGTCCAGGGATGGCTAACGCTATTCACACTTGCACTCACGACACGAGCATAGGTGTATCCGCCGACGCTAACTACAGGGACCACAGTTCTTAGGGGTAACACGCAGGTAGGTCAGCAGTGTGCGACCATTTGGATTTAAATATTTAGTGGCTCTTTGAGCCGGGGAGTCGACGGGCTCAGGTTACGCACCTGCGTTGCTACGAGAGGTACATACCTGATAATGATTTTAGCAGCCTACACAGCAACCCTGCACTCTTTCCTACTCCCTGCTGACGAGAGGCAACTACCTCGAAACACGTGTCCAGGGATGGCTAACGCTATTCACACTTGCACTCACGACACGAGCATAGGTGTATCCGCCGACGCTAACTACAGGGACCACAGTTCTTAGGGGTAACACGCAGGTAGGTCAGCAGTGTGCGACCATTTGGATTTAATTATTTAGTGGCTCTTTGAGCCGGGGAGTCGACGGGCTCAGGTTACGCACCTGCGTTGCTACGAGAGGTACATACCTGATAATGATTTTAGCAGCCTACACAGCAACCCTGCACTCTTTCCTACTCCCTGCTGACGAGAGGCAACTACCTAGAAACACGTGTCCAGGGATGGCTAACGCTATTCACACTTGCACTCACGACACGAGCATAGGTGTATCCGCCGACGCTAACTACAGGGACCACAGTTCTTAGGGGTAACACGTAGGTAGGTCAGCAGTGTGCGACCATTTGGATTTAATTATTTCGTGGCTCTTTGAGCCGGGGAGTCGACGGGCTCAGGTTACGCACCTGCGTTGCTACGAGAGGTACATACCTGATAATGATTTTAGAAGCCTAGACAGCAACCCTGCACTCTTTCCTGCTCCCTGCTGACGAGAGGCAACTACCTCGAAACACGTGTCCAGGGATGGCTAACGCTATTCACACTTGCACTCACGACACGAGCATAGGTGTATCCGCCGACGCTAACTACAGGGACCACAGTTCTTAGGGGTAACACGCAGGTAGGTCAGCATTGTGCGACCATTTGGATTTAATTATTTAGTGGCTCTTTAAGCCGGGGAGTCGACGGGCTCAGGTTGCGCACCTGCGTTGCTACGAGAGGTACATACCTGATAATGATTTTAGCAGCCTACACAGCAACCCTGCACTCTTTCCTACTCCCTGCTGACGAGAGGCAACTACCTCGAAACACGTGTCCAGGGATGGCTAACGCTATTCACACTTGCACTCACGACACGAGCATAGGTGTATCCGCCGACGCTAACTACAGGGACCACAGTTCTTAGGGGTAACACGCAGGTAGGGCAGCAGTGTGCGACCATTTGGATTTCATTATTTAGTGGCTCTTTGAGCCGGGGAGGCGACGGGCTCAGGTTACGCACCTGCGTTGCTACGAGAGGTACATACCTGATAATGATTTTTGCAGCCTACACAGCAACCCTGCACTCTTTCCTACTCCCTGCTGACGAGAGGCAACTACCTCAAAACACGTGTCCAGGGATGGCTAACGCTATTCACACTTGCACTCACGACACGAGCATAGGTGTATCCGCCGACGCTAACTACAGGGACCACAGTTCTTAGGGGTAACACGCAGGTAGGTCAGCAGTGTGCGACCATTTGGATTTAATTATTTAGTGGCTCTTTGAGCCGGGGAGTCGACGGGCTCAGGTTACGCACCTGCGTTGCTACGAGAGGTACATACCTGATAATGATTTTAGCAGCCTACACAGCAACCCTGCACTCTTTCCTACTCCCTGCTGACGAGAGGCAACTACCTCGAAACACGTGTCCAGGGATGGCTAACGCTATTCACACTTGCACTCACGACACGAGCATAGGTGTATCCGCCGACGCTAACTACAGGGACCACAGTTCTTAGGGGTAACACGCAGGTAGGTCAGCAGTGTGCGACCATTTGGATTTAATTACTTTCATATTATAACCACATTACTTTGCCACAGAAAGATTTACACTGACTACCCATGAAAGTCCGGACAATGTTTTGTATCACATACAAATCTGTAATCAGCAATGTATCACCTTACCTGGCAGAAAAACAAAGCATCGCAGGCGTGCACCTCAACAAATCAAGTTATAATGTAGCCAAGCTAGAAGTCAAGACACACAAAAAGTAAAACCAAGGATGCATGAGTTCTCTTGAATGGGTGACAAGACACTCCATTTCAAGGAGTATCTTGTACCCTATTGGTAGTTACTAAGTTACTCCTGACACATGGTCTTAAACTAAATCAATATCTCCTCTTATCACCCACATCTGTTCTAATTGTTCCAGTTTATATACAGAAGTGTGAATCAAATGGGCTTTGTGTAAAACACTCAGGGCATATATGTTGGTAGTTCGACGAGTGTCCAACCACCATTGCAGCGGGATGAGAGCACCTGACAAGTAGTCGGCGGTCTCACCTACCATATTTTGATAAGACCACCATGTAGGCGGTCTAAAATTGCATTTTTCTACTGCAGCATGGAAAAGGTCCTCAGCACAAACCGCAGTAGAAAAAGGCATGTTTTCAAATATCCATGCACCTTATGCCATGCACCATGTTTGGAGGGCACAGCTAGGGGCCCCAAAAGTTACTTTCCGACAGTCTTTTCATGGCGGTAGGGCCACCATGAAAAGTATGTGGGAAATGGACATCCTAATCTCCATTGTACGGATTAGTGTCTGACCTCCGCCCAACAGGCTCCTTGAACCCGTCGGAGGCAGCCGTCTGTCCCCCAAACCGCTGCGGTCTGACCATCTGCATCGTAACGAAGGACTGCACTGATTGCCTGTCTGTGGCGATCCCACCGACATAAAAAGGAGGCTCTCAGTTCCTTACCAGCTATGCGGTCCCACCGACATCAAAATGAGTTTCTCCGTTCCTTGCCAGATACGCATACTCTACAAAAAAATTAATACAAATATAATGGGTTGGTTAATGCAGTGATATTCAGAGGAGACACTTATAGGAGCAGAACTTCCCTCCTTGAAAATTAGCATATGAGGTAAATACGATGAAACCCTAGTATTTCACCTGGCATGTTCCAATAATGATATTAGAGATGGGTAGTAAATAGCTCAAATCCTAACAATGTGGTAACCATAGCCAGAGAATACACACATTCATACATTAATTGAAGGGAATGGAAAATATTCTTTTCCTGGGCCTACTGTTAACAATTTACTAAAATACTTTTCAGTAAAAATTATTTTTCATATCAACAGTGTGTAAAAAAGACCTACTGTAATCAAATAAAAAATGGAAAGTGCCAGCATTCGTTTCTATTTTAGGGAGTGTGTATTTTACTGCGTTTGACCAATTATGTTTATACCCAGAAGTACTCCTATCAGTTTGGGAAATGCCATGGCAGAAACTTACATTTCTGGTTGAGGTACCTGCTCAGGTTTACCAGCATTGGAAGAACAGGTAAACGTCAGATCTGCTAGCCTAGAAGTCCGATGTCCCTTTTACCATTCTAAACAATAGGAAATCGATGTTAATTTATTTTTGTTTGTGCTATACTTCCAATATGAGCTACTTGACTGAGATAAAGTACGTTGCTGTAGGTTAAATGTATTCTAATTAAATGGCTATTATCAAATTTGGAAAGAAAATAGTTTAATTACTTTCCATTGAGCTTTACAGGGGAGCATGTACTGGTATCAGACTGACGCAATTTCATTAATTTAAACAGAATGTAAAAGGGACAGCAGATGACGTTTCACCCAGGAAAGAGATTGTCAGACCCATCTCCACTGTTAAAGAAGTGCAGAGTCCAAATGCATTTATCTCTACTTCTGGCTGTTCAAGGATTCTACAAGCACCCAGTAACATTTAATTTAAAATGGAGACTGCAATGCATGACGAGCTTCAAAACATCTATTTATTTAATAATAATAAGAGGTGGCTTAAATGCAATGCATTTTGACTGCAGTCTTGATACATGTTTCTCAGCAACATAAACGATTGCAGACAGGCATCTGTAGAGATAAAGACTGTCCCAAGTTTCTGCGATGACGCAGCCTCCTGGCTGGCAGGTGAGATCCACCTTAGAGCGCCTTGCATGTTTTGAAAAAATGATTAGGCCATATTGTCAAGGAATGGCGATAACATTATTGTGAACCTGGGCTTCTATGGGAATTCACAAGGGCATATTCTCAAGCCCATTATCGCCGCTTTAGCGGCAGTTTTCTGCCGCTAAAGTGGAGATAATGTTATCGCCGTTCCTTGATAATATGGCCCGATTGTAACATAAACACTGGATGATTGAAGTTGAGAGCTAGCTGGTGCATCAAAATCAAATTACAACAATGGAGACCTAGGTAGGCACAATCCAAATATCAGGAAAGGAATTTCAAACAAGTAAGACATTTTAAGCACTGAAACTGACAATTAGAAAAAAGAAAAAAATATGCAAACGCCAGTCACTTGACTATGGCGATCATTTTAATGGGGGATGAGGTGAGAGCAATATTTTTGTTATGATGTCTTGATGTGGACCCAAGGGGAAACTTCTTATTTGGAAGTAATTACAATGGAATGTAACTTTCTGTTTTGGCTTTCTTCTTAAAAATAAATTCTGCGTGCTTCTTGGGAAAATTCCAGGGAGAAGATGTCTGTAATGTTTAACACTGTTGAAGGTTACTATATACTATGAAGGCAATACAAATAAAGTATATTCATGCTAAGCTTTGGAAACTGTCAGGTCACAATTGTTCATTTGTCTTCTGAAAGTTACACTCTTCTCTTTGGTAATTTGTTCCCCCGGGGTGTCAACATGAGGCATGCCTTCTCCACTTTAATTCTTGAAATGTTTATTGTTTAATTAGCTATCCAGTCTTAGAGTAGTAATCCTTCACACACTCAGTCAAGAAGAACATATTCAGAACCATCCTTGGAGAAGCAAGCATGGATGGACCTGAAAGTCAGGAGTATGTCTCAATATTATCAGAGTTCCTACCTAAATCTGGCGGGGATCTTCTGTGCAGTTGCCGGAAGTAGCGATGTAATATTTCTGCATGTATGTTAGTGAACTACATAGCTGATATCCTTGTCTCTTATTTATGTGCTGCAGCTGGTAAAGTCTATTCATGGAATTTGCTTGGCTATTTTGCTGAGATGTCATGGAGTCCATCAAGGTGAAATAAGACGCTTACACATAA
Source organism: Triturus cristatus (assembly GCF_964204655.1). Classification (NCBI taxonomy): domain Eukaryota; kingdom Metazoa; phylum Chordata; class Amphibia; order Caudata; family Salamandridae; genus Triturus; species Triturus cristatus. Next base: position 292,540,460 of record NC_140589.1, on the reverse strand, counting down.
CTATCCCAGTCTAGGATTTGTGATTAGTTTATCTCTTCAGAAACCTAGCAACTGTTCATCTGAGTAAGTTTCAAGATAAGCTTTATTTACAAGAATGTAAGAGAAGAAAAGCCCCAGGAAAGGGAAACATATCCTACACACCAACCATAAGAATATGGACTAAAATATAAGAGATGTACTTTACCTTGCAAACCTCTGGAACTCATATTAAGTGAGAGAGATGGGGCACCTTCTGTGAAATATCCATATCACTGAATATATTTGCACATGCGCTACTGAATGTGAATGCAGTTGGATAGAGTTTTAGAAACAAACTTGCCTGAAAACGGGGCTTGAGAAGTATTGGATGCATACTTATATAGTTATTTATTTATTTATTGTTTGAATTTTTACATGGAGTGAACAAACCCCATATGTGTGGCAGATAGCTTTAAATAAGAACAATTTCAGTACACAAGCACATAAGATTGCAGATACTAAATACTGAGAACTTGTCACATAATGACAGCACAATTGAGAAGTTCAAGAAATAATTTTCAGTCACCCAGTAGGCCAAAACCTGTACGGTGAGTGCATTCAGAAATATAGTTTGTCCCTTTCCAGGAGGAAATCACCCACAGCTGTGTCTAGGTTGACCTGCCATCCATCAAAGTGTGAGCAAAGACAATCAGATCAGGGATTCAGCAGAGTTGTGTCCCCCATCATTCCAGCTCCATATTGACTAATTAGTAAGTATTATGTCTCTAACAGGGATGACTCTTTGCCCTGATCACCCCCATTTTTTGACTGATACTGGTGGCTACTGGCTTTGGTTGTGCACTGGGCTCTGCTAACCAGACCAAGGGCCTGCGCTCTGTTTACTAGGTATATGGAAAATTAGGTGTAATTACAATTTGTATGACAACCTACCTGTAAGCCACTAGTAGGCATGTAGGTTTAGAGGCCCAGCAGATTTAATGCACTTAAGTGTGCACTGCTGTGTGCCCTGCTGACATTTCAAAAGTCAGCTCTGCTTTGCAGGCTTCATTTAAATTATTGCAAATTCGACTTTGGAATTAAAGTTACTTAATTGACATATATTTACATATAAGTCACCCCTAAGCTCTCGTCTAAGTGCCCCAGGGGTAGGGTGAAATGCAACTATAAGCAGGGACATTATAAAATATGTTTTATATGCCCTGGTAAGGAAAAAACTGACATTTTGGTTTTTCCCATAGTAGTACATAAGCTCGATAGGCTAACATTGGAAGGCTTTATTAAACTTTAAGAAAGTCTAACTATTGACAGGAGTGAAATAAAATATTCTTCAAAGTGTGTAAATATTAGTTAGAATAAATAGATTTAATATAACTTTGACAGAAAATAAGTTATTGAACTTGCATTTCTATGTGCCTACATCCAGCTCTAGAGCAGCCTCTCCTGATTGGCCATCTTTGGCAGGCTGAGCCAAGCTGCTCTGATGAAGTGTGACATGGCCAGAAAAGGAAACAAAGAGACATCCGGAGGGAGGAGATCTGCAAGCTGCAGAACAACAGGCGGGAATGAGGCTGGGTAGCCAAACTGGTATTCAAAGAAGGAAACTCACTTAGGACAGGACACAGGCCCACCCCCACTTCCTGCACCCCCAGCCAAATGGGAGCCCCTGTAATTGAATTAGAAGAGGCACTGGAAGGGAAGTGCTAGGGAAAGTTAGCCACACCTGTGGGTTGTATTAGCCAGATCTTAAGCTCCAGGAGAGATTTTCTCCATTTTGGATTTTGACAAACAGTGCTTTCTGGTGCAAAACATGTCCTACTTTAGAGGAAGTTGTCATACCCAAGGGTAGCACCCTGTAGCCTATTCGTCAGGGGTGCCCCCCTGCTTGTAACCCCTGAAGCATGAATGTGAGCACTGCCCAGTAACTCAGATCCCTGCTGAAAGAAACAAAAGGACTGTCTTGCTGGAACCCCTGGCCTGCACCAAGAGGACTGGACTCTGAATGACTGCACCTGCTGTATACTTTGAAACTACAGCAACTAGAAGGACTTTGCCTGGCACTAAAAGTTTAAGGAGTGGACTCCCTGAAAGAATCAGGTTAACAGAGCTCCACTTGCAGCATCTCCACTAAAAAGAAACCAGCTGACCACCCTCACCTGGACTTTAAAGGATTTGGCCAGATGCATTGTGAGAACTGTAGTTCTAACTCTCCATGAAGCAACTCAGAGCTTCTGGAACCTTGGCTGGTATTATGGGACTATCAAGAACCCAAAAGAACCTTCTGTAGGCATCTTCAGACGTTTGAGATCATTTGGAGCATTGTGACCAAAAAGCTCCATAATTTGGCCGACCCATCATGGTCGAACTGTGACCAGCCCTGAAATTCAGGTTTGACTCGCTGAAGCTCCGGAGCTTTTTGTCATCAATGAGACTTCCAGGAATTGACCTAGGCATATTGAAGCAAGCTGCTGTCGTCGAACCCAAACCCGCCCTGCCGACTAGACCCTCTCGACGAGAGAAAAAGCTAGAAAAAAGTGACTAATGTGCCGGGTCAGACCGCCAACAGGTCATCTGTGGAGGTACGACTACTGCGTAACGATGCTGCTGGTCGGACCCACAGCTGTCAGAAAGAAGACTGCCGCCTCCACCAGGATCAGCGAACCCGACTAGGCTGCGGTCGTAGCAGCGTCCCAGAATGGTGGCGGTGCTGAGGCAGGCACCGTGGTTGGCTTCGGCACCGCCGCTGGGATTACAGTATCCCAGCCTGTTTTTTGACAGCCTGTTCATGGCCGGAACACCTTCATGAAAAGGTTAGTGGAAAAGGAATTGGGGGACCCCAAACAGGGCCCCCGGCTGCTGCAGACCAAGGTACAGTGTCCTCTGGAGGCATATGTAGTGCCCCCTCTGACATCCGTGTGCCATGCACAACATGGTGCAAGGCACATGGTGAATGGATGTGCAGGAGGTGCTGCATGGCACCAGCATGTGCTGCAGCCCTTCTCCATGGCCTCAGCATGTCCCTGCAGTCGTAACACCGACCTTCCGACCACCAACCAAGCGGTCGCATTGCAAAATGGCGGTCAGACCTCCCGCATGCTTGTCAATGGTCTCCTGACCACCGAAATAGCGGCCGGCGGTCCAACCGACTGGCATCATTATGATGCCTTACGTCAGAAGTTAAAAACTTGACTGGGCCCACTGTATCCGACCCGGGCTCAATCACGGTCGGCCTGAAACTTTGACTTTGTCCAGGTCAAGTGGGACTAGATGTCCCAAGTTGGCACTTTTGACTTTTAAGCACTAAAAAGTGTTTATTTTCTAAAAATTCATATCGCCAGTTCCCTCCATTGGATTTTTGTTGTTTTGGTGTAATTTTAAACATAAAAATATTTCCCATTTTTTAAATTGGTGTTGGAGTTTTATTGTGTTCTGTGTCTTACTTATTTAATGTATTGGTGTTTTAATGCTTTACACACCTGTCTTCTAAGTTAAGCCTGCCTGCTCGCAGCCAGCTACAAAGGGTTGTGCAAGGGAATAATTCATTGAGACCTTGACTTGACTTATATTGTGATTGTGGCCTTATTACTAGGGGTAGGTAGGTACCTACCCACACCTACTGCTAAAGCACATTCCAATAACTCCCATGAAGATGAAAGGGAGAGGTGGATTTTTGAACAGCCATTTTTCTTTCCAACATGGTCACTGCCATTGTTGACACAATGTGAAGTAGCATTCTAGCTGATGTGTGTGAAGTTTTGATTTCACACATGAATTTTGGAAAAGGGCAAGATGATTGAGAAGTGCTGCTATATCCACAACATTTGGAACCTCTGCTCTGAAACATTAGTTAGGTATTAAAGAACTTTGGAATGATTCATTGCTCATGACTTCCTCCTGCACCCTAAGTTTGCTTGAAACCTAAAGAAAGGATTCCAAGAATCGGTGCACTAAACATAGTGAGATGGAAGTGCTATTCTTCAAGCTTATCCTAAGCAATGTTATCAGATATATTGCTCTTGATCCTTGAAAACAGTTGTACATCTGCAGTTTTCTGCTCTCTTATCTGTGCAGTTTTACAACTGTTTGGAATTCACCTTTTTCACGTTACTCCCATGAACCTTGACCGTCCAAGTTATCCTGAAAAAGGTTTTGTGAATTGCTTTTTGCATGCAACAATGTACAAGAGGATTCCTTTTTGCATGCAAAATTTACAGGTGGATATTTTGTTATGTGAAATAAATCAAATTAAGCACAAACACACCAGTTAACCTTTTTCCTTTTTCCTCATTATGATTTTTTTTTTACCAGCGGAGCAATCCATTCACCTACACAATCACCAGTTTTAGGGGTGTTCCCTTGCTCTTCCTGCCCTAGACAGGGATTTTAATCTTAAACTGGTGAGTGGTAAATATCTGAGCCTTTTTAAGGCAGGAAGGGGTTGGAGAAAAGCTTTTGAACACCAACAAATGTATACATGTGTAAGTAATCACAATCGTCCAGAACATTCCTGTCCTAGAATGGCCACTGCCTGCTCAAGTGTATAGTTTAATTCTCACAGAAAACTTCGAACTTAATTCTATCAATAAATGTGAAATTAACTTCTGTGACTTGCACAAGTAAGCAGCATAAATATCTTTATAAATAAAGCCAGCTGTGTATTTTTGTAACTTCCCTAGAGGTACTAATTGAAGTGCTGTGGATCACAACACCATGATAGGAGCATGCATATAGTGGAAAATCCTCTGCAGACATGTACTGCTGCAATGTTTTCTGTAAGGGTTCTCCTCCGGATATTGTGGTTTACTTCCTTGTGAATGTGAGACTGCCAAGCAATGCTGTCAGGATGTGCAAATAGGCCTTTTTGCGTGGCCTTTGCCTCTCCTTTACAGAAATATAGTATGCTTGATAGGCTCAAATTACTTGTGCAAGCATTAGAGAATGTAACTGACAACTGTACCTGCATGACCTCATTTGTAAATGTGTGCATTCTTAACATGGATTTAATGGCTCAAGGCAAGAAAATAGGATGACATTCATGTCTAAAGATAGCCCAGTGAGTCATGCTCTTTCCATCAGTCTGCACCTGTTTCACCTCTGGGCAGAGCTGTGATGCAGGACCTTCATGTGGTGTTGGATGATGGAGAGGGCTGGAGTTAGGGCACAGGTGACACAAAGGCCAAGACATTTTCACATGTCAAGCTTGGGTCATCAGGGGGCTTTGAGGTATTTTTAAATGTACTAAATCGCATTTCCAATTCAAGGGAAGATAAATGACTGACGAGTGTGAAAGAGTATTTTTAAAGTTTGTCTAGTACTGCAGTTCAATAATAGGCCGCCAATCAACAAAAACATTTATGAATACGGGAAGTGCTACTACAGAGGTACTCTTTGACATAATCTTGCATGTTTTAGTGAATCGTCCACTTTTATTATTAAAAGTGCAAGGAGGCTGCAGTCCACTCTGTGTGCACAAACGTATACTAATATTCTCTGATTGGTCCAATTTTATTCCTACTTTAGATGTTTTGAGCCCAAAAGGCATAGAAGGGTAAATAAGAGTACTGTAAGAGTTCGACTTTACATACGCTAAGAGGCCTTTGTGTACATTTATATCGAACGCAACAATGATTCCCCCAGTTCCAATTTTATACAGACAATTTACACACAAATACACATTACAGGAGAGTTTAGAAAATGCCCTGGAATAGAGCTGTAAATGTGCACGCAAGATTTTCAGGTTTTCTCTTACTCTTCTCTGCTAAGTCTAGTTGGATGTTCACAGCATGCACCCTCTGCGGAAATATGTATTGCTGAAATATGTATTTATTTGCACATTTAGCTGTTTTAATATCCTGTGTATTTCTGTGTTGAGAAAAGCTGAGGAGGGAATGTATTGGAATTTTCACCCTCTTTTTTGGCAGTCTATGCAAACTTCTTTAAAATGCTACCAACCCATTTGAAGGCCCACAAAGTTACTTACAACTGTGAGTGTGCCCACCTGTATTCCCTTTTGTTACTCGCCTGGGATCCCCCATGCTCCCTGTCCCGACCCCAAGTTTCCATTGAGGAAAATCCCGATACTCTTTTGATTTCTGCAGTGGCAAATCTCTCTGACTGAGTATATTAATTAAAATCTGTCGTTTTTCGCTCACACATGACACTTTTTTATACCCCTATGAGTAACTTAAGGGTGCATCTGTTTTCAAATTGCACTTAGTGGCAGATGTACGACCGCTAAAAAGGGTTATAGCATGTAATAAAACTATTTTGCGAGTCGGTAACCTGTTACTGACTCGCAAAATAGGTTTTGCGAGTCGCTTTTAGGAAGGGGCTTGCCAAGGGCGTCCCTTCCTAATAGCGAGCCACTGGGGGATGCAAGATTGTTTTGTGGCTGCGAATGCGGTCGCAACAGAATCGCATTTACAACCAATTTCAAATTTGTGGTAGTCGCAAACGGGAAATAATATTTTTAGATAAAGTTTTTTGCACAAAAAACGAATGATTTAATTAAACTAACAATTACCAGAGTTCATTTACATACCTATTTGCATTATACTTAAAATAAGAAGGTTTTGCCATCTGAATGTTGCTTTTAGCGGAGAAACAACCTTTTCAGAAGAGATCTTTGTTGCTCAAATATTCCTTGTACCTCTGTTACTGTTCCTTAAAACAATGCACTACAATGATTGTACTCCCAAATAGGTGGAATAATGCATAGAGCAGCTAATACCATGCCAAGGGAAATAATCCTCAAAAGCTTACTTGATATCTATTCTTAGAAAAGTGTTTACAAAAACGTTAGCCTGAACTAAGGATGGTGGAGACATTGCAGTTGGTGAGCTTTAAGCATTGCTTGCAATCTTTTAGTAAGGATTACTATGATAGCAATAATGTTTATGATTTTCTGGACATATTAGTGCTAGATATTTTATTCTTGTACCAACTGTACATGGTGTGAACTTAATATAGCAACAAATGGTTTTGTTTGAGACTATAGGCCAAATGAGTTCTCATTTACAACTCCTTAAATACCAAATGGTTTATAGGTGTTACCGCATCATATTAGTGGAAAGAAGGAGTTCTGTATAGAAAGTGAGGACAAGGAAGTCTATGACTGTGAGAGCTATATAAACAAGGAATGTTATGTGGCATGCATATTTTCTTTTCTTACATATAATATAATCCATTGAACGCCGTTTGTCTTGAAATGATGTGGTTGTAGATCTTGCACAGAATGAACATTTGAATTTGAAGTCAAAATGAAGGATATCATGAGGCACTAAGCTTGCAATCCAGATCCACCAGTAATGAGGGCAGCTTCCACACTTCACAGCACATGCATTCAACATATCACCGTATTTGTTAGCCAGTAGCCCCTGGGATAGAGAAACGAAACAAAAGAGGGAAACAGAGACAATGGATATCATTACACTTCTGATATTACATATCATATACCTGTCCATTCTCTCTATATTACCGACTCTCTATGCTGCAATGTAACTCAATATTTCTGCTGAGCTATAATGCAATTAAAATTGATTTGCTATCTGTGTACGATACTCTAGGTTGTAATGTGTTCCTTAGTACAGAGAGCTACCTCGATGTTATGCAATAACATTCCATGATTCTTTTTACAGTCAATGGAACATGCTAATAACTACAATACAATAACACTGCATGGTTCTTTTTACAGTCAATGGAACATGCTAATAACTACAATACAATAACACTGCATGATTCTTTTTACAGTCAATGGAACATGCTAATAACTACAATACAATAACACTGCATGATTCTTTTTACAGTCAATGGAACATGCTAATAACTACAATACAAAAATCATTAATTCATTATTACCTTCTAGTATAACTATAACCTTGGCAATAAAGTACTTATCATCATAATATTGATACCATACATGTCTGAGAACAATCATTATATACCAATGGGATTCCTTATTTGTATTCTGATAACATTGCGGTAGTAATTGAGCTCTTAATTAAAATGCATGACACCTGCTAGGAAAAATATACTGAAAGTTAGGGTTTGTACTACTGCCGGATGACTCCTGGTAATCGCACGTTGTAGGAAAGTGCGGTATTATCTAGTGAAGCTGGTTGGGCTTTACTACGCAATATCTTGATGTTACCCCAAATAGGTCCTTTGGATTCACACTAACAAAGCTCTAGCTCAGTACTGGTAGTGTGGCATGGAGCAGTCAGGCTTTACTAGAAAAAACATGTGTTAAGCATTTCAGAGTACCAACATGTTCGAAAGAAACCCTGCACTAATTCATAAAAGTAGAGTATATAATTTGAGCCATCAAAACAAAGACAATCAGATGAGTAAAACCCAAGATATGAACTTTTAAAGGAAAACTGAATCAGTGCATTTAACTTTTGCAAAACAATAACGCTGCAGTCAATGGGAAAGCACACTAGTGACACTCGGTCACTTGCAGTTCGAGTCTAGTGGAAACCAGTGGGGAGGTTGTACGGTGATGCGAGTTCCAGGACAAGGCTCTGACAGTCAGTTGAATTTTACCTGGCTAGTAGGGCCAGTGTACACAGAGTTTATTCTGACCTTAGCCCTTTGACATCCCCCTCGCTGGATATCTGAGAAAAATCAAAATCCTGGGACAGGTTGGTTGCCAATTTTTATTGTCCCTGATGTCGTTTTGTTGCTCTTGTGTCACCTGTTAAGCAGTGGTGAGACAGGTGGACAACCAAAGGCTCCTTTAATGATACTTCTAGTGGTTGCAACTCCCTTTGAGAAGGTAGAGATTAATATTGTTGGTTCCCTTGACCTTCAAACTGCATCTGGGAACAGATGTATTCTAGTGGTAGTGGACCATGCCACTAGGTACATAGAGACAATCACCTTAGGCCCTCCTTGGCATTTTTACCAGGGTGAGGTTTCCTAAGAAAGTAGTTTCATATCTAAAACCTATGTGTGATGTATGCGATGTAACTTACAACTTACTATCTGCTATCACCCACGGACAAATGGTTTAGTTGAGAGATTCAACAAAACCTTGACAGGCATGATAAGGGGCCTCCCTGAAAAACTCAGAAGAAGATGGGATCTCCTGTTACCTTGTCTCTTGTTTGCATACAGGGAGGTGCCTCAGAAGGGGGTTGTCTTTTTTCCCTTTGAGCTTCTGTTTGGCAAGGGAATGCTGGGTGAAGCCTCTCAAAGAGGCAAAACTTGACACAGTGGACTATGTACTGGGCCTGCATTCTTGCATGGCTGAGTGCATGAAGAAAGCAAACAAGAATATAAAAGTCAACCAACAGCTTGTCAAGTTTTGGTATAACCAAACGTCAGCACTGGTTGAGTATCAACCAGGTCAGATGGTGTGGGTGTTGAAGCCTGTGGATCCCAGGGCCCTCAAGGACAAGTAGACTGGGCCCTCTATCAGTTTAGAAAAGAAAGGGGAAGTCATCTAATTGGTGGACTTAGGCACCCCTACGAGTCTCCATGTACATCACCTGAAACCCCAGTTAGACAAAACTGACATGACCCTGCTTATGGTCACTGATGGAGGTCTACTATCAAATAAGCCAAAGGATTGGTCAGTAGAGGGAGTTGTCTTCTCAGGCTCTTTCACTCCAAAAAGCAGACTGACTGCAGGAAATTTCTAAATCAGTTTACTGAGGTCTTTTCTTTGACCCCTGGACAGACAACACAGTATGTCCACGATGTGGACACTGGTGACAACCTCCTTGTCACAAATAAGATTTATAGACTGTCTAATCAAGTCGAAGTCTGCATCAAGGCTGACGTCAGCGAGATGCTGGAGCTAGAGTTGATCGAACCTTCTGATACTCATTGAGTCAGCCCATTGGTACTGGTCCCAAAACCTCACTCAATGGGTGACAAACCAGAGGTGAGGTTTTGTGTGAATTACAAGGGTTTAAATGCAGCCACTAAAACTGATCCACACCCCATACCAAAAGCAAATGAGCTCATTGATAAGTTGGGTTCAGTCAAAATCCTGAGGACCTTTGATTTAACATCAAGGTATTGGGAAATTGGGCTCACCCAGAGAGCAACGGAGAGAATAGCTTTTTCTACTCCTGAAGGGCACTTTCAATGCCATTGACAAATGCACCTGCTACTTTCCAAAGATTGGTGAACCAAGTTCTCTCAGATCTGGACAACTTTAGTGCAGCATATTTGGATGAAATTGCTGTTTAGTTCAACCTGGGAGGATCACCTGGTCCACCTGAATGACGTACTCCAGGTCCTGCAGCAGGCAGACCTAACTATCAAGGTCAGTAAGTGTCAGATAGGGCCGGGTTCAGTTGTCTACTTGGGCTACCTTGTAGGTGGAGGCCAAGTGCAACTTCTCCAGCCTAAAATCCACACTATCCTGGATTGGGAGGCGTCCAAGACATAGACCCAAGTCAGACTTTCCTTGGCTTGACTGGATATTACAGGAGCTTTGTGAAGGGGTATGGCACCACTGTGACCCCTCACACTGAGCTCACCTCCAAAAAGCAGCCTCAGAAGGTCATCTGAACCACAGGATGCCAAAAGGCCTTTGACACCCTGAAAGAAGCTATGTGCTCAGCACCTGTCCTGAAGCTCCAGACTATGAGAAAGAGTTCATTTTCCAAACAGATGCTTCTGAACATGGAATAAGGGTAGTGTTGTTACAAACAAATGATGAGGGCCACCATTAGCCAGTTGTCTATATCAGCATGCGACTCCTCCCTAGAGAGCAGCGTTGGAGTGCCATTGAGAGGGAAGCCTTTGCTGTGGTTTGGTCGCAGAAGAAGCTGAGACCATACTTGTTTGGGACTCACTTCAAGTATCAGACCATTAACAGCCCTCTTAGGTGGCTGACACAGATGACAGTAGAGAACCCCAGATTGTTGGGTTGTCCATTTCCCTCAAGCACATGGACTTTTCAGTGGAACACAGACCTGGGACTGACCATGACAATGCAGATGGCCTTTCCAGGTTCTTCCACTTAGATGATCAGAACTACCAGGGTATAGATTGCTCACCACCTTTCGTCTGGGGGATTCATGTAGGAAAGAGACCTTTATGTGTAGTCACCACCACGCTTTTTTCCCCAATGCTGATGATTATGACTCTGAAAGTGCACTGAAGCCTGCTATCCCGGTCTCAGTTCCAGTGCTCTCTCTGGAAATATGACAGATGCTATCTGGTAACCTCAATTGGTAAGGACTTTAACCTTCTTATAAGTCCCTGTTAAGTGGTACCAGTGGTACCAAGGGCATGGGAGTTAAAGCAGTCACCAGGGGCTGAAGCACTGATTGTGTCACCCTGACATACCTAAGTAAAGAGATGACAGCAGGCTTGCCATTGCAGACTACAGAAGCAGTGCAAACGGCTCCAACTCGACTTTGCTCTCACCATGATTGGCAAGGTCAAAGAACTATTTGTAATATATGTCAGTCACCCCTTGTTTCCATGGTTCCCTTGGGGACTAGAGGTTCATGTTCTAGGTTTGCCAAAATCACCTGCTACTCTGGAAAGGCTACAAGTTTAGGTGAGGCACTGTGAGCTAGTCGGATTTGTGCCTACAGGTACTGTTGTGGCAGAGAGACTCAGTCCCTACATTCTGACATCCTGTTATGCCAAGGCACAGTTCTGCTTCCCTGCAGAATCCCTGCAACAGGCCCCCTGAAAGGTATCAAACAACTGCGACTTCAGGACCTGCACAAAGCATAGGCGCGATAACCTGCACCTGTTGCAAATACCTTGCAACTGCACAACATCGACTTGTCCCGGACCAGAGACCATTTACAAAAGAAAGGAGAACCACTCTGCAAGCCAAAGGCAACTCCAAAACTCCCTTAGACCAGAGGGTCTAGTCCCCTGCAGCCCATATATAAAGAACACTCCCAGAACCAAAGAGTCACTGGCCATTGGGCCCTCCAAGTGATTGCCCAAAAGTAAGTGGTCTATTGCATTGTGGAAAATGTAGTCCTGACTTCCAGCAAGTTTCAGGCGGCTACTGACTCCGGACGTCGAGGTATCAGTAAGCCGTGTATTCTACTGCCAAGGCTTTTTGGTGGCCAGACGGGCTACCACTACCTTCATTCGACGCTGCATCTCGAGGGAATCCCGCAGCACCTTCAACCAGCCACCCCAGTGGCTCTGTTGTCGAGCTTTCGCATTATTTTCCTCACCTGCTCCAACCAATTAGCAAAACCAGCACCCTGGCCCAAGAGTCAGGTAAAATTCAACTAAATGTCAGAGCCTGGTTCTGGGATCCGCATCACCTTACTCCCCAGTGGTTTCCACTAGACTCTACCTGCAGGTGACCGAGTGTCACTAGTGTGTTTTCCCATTGACCACAATACCATCGTTTTGCAAGAGTGAAACGCACTGATTTATTTTTCCTTCTAAAATCCATTACTCCGGCTCTACTTATTCAATTGTCTTAGATTTGGTGCCTAAATTTATGTACAAATCTGCTCCATTTTTATATATTGGTGTTGGATTTCTTTTGAGTCATGTCATGTTGGTACTCTGAAATGCTTAACACATGTTCCTCCAGTAAAGCCTGACTGCTCTGTGACACATTATCAGGACAGAGCTAGGGATTTATTAGTGTGAATCCAAAGGACCTATTTGGGGTAATGTGAAGGTATTGCATGGTGAACCCTAACCAGCCTCACTACTTACTACCCAACTTTCCTACATGGAGGCTTTGACTTTTGTTTACAAGTACAATTTGCAAAACATGAAACAACCTATCTATAAGTGCTGTAGCTGCAAATTTTGAGCGCAGTCTAATGAAGAATTACATTTATTACCCAGCATGAAAGATTTCATGGAACTTGATAAAGTGTAATATCGTTCTTAGAGATTCCAATTCCCAATACTTCAACCTACCCCCAAACTCTAAAAATATCTTTACCTCCCAACACCCTTACCCACCCATAACCCCCAAAACACCGTTACCTCCCAATACCCATCCCTAAACCCTAAAAACACCCTTACCTCCCCATACCCTCACCCAACCCTAAACCCTAAAAACACACTAACCACCCAATATCCCTACCCACCCCTAAACCCCCCAAAACACCCTCATCACACTTAATTCTCCTATCTACACCTAAACCCTAAAAACACACAATGCCCCTACCCATACATATATATACATATATGCACATATATCCAAAACACCCTTACCAAACAACACCCTTACCCATCCCTAAACCCTAAAAACACCCTTACCTCCCTATACCCTCACTCAACCCTAAACCCTAAAAACACCCTTACCACCCAATATCCCTACCCACCCCTAAACCCCCCAAAACACCCTCATCACACTTAATTCTTTTATCTACACCTAAACCCTAAAAACACACAATGCCCCTAATCATACATATATATACAAATATACACATATATCCAGAGCACTCCACCCGCCGCTGGCGATTCCTTTGTTGACAAAATGGAGCACGGACCACAGAGTAAGTGCTTGAAGTTTGTTTAATTCACCAGGTTACATGGCAGCCATTACATAGATATGTATATGATGTAAAGGCTTGCATTGTAAAGGCATATTAGTGGAGGTGACATGTGCTGTAAGGGCAATGCCTGGTAAAAATATTGCATAGTAATGGATGCAAGGTGAAGGCATGATGTTATAAGGCCTGCATTGGAAAGCCTGTTTGTCCCTTGCAAGAGACTCCCTGGGAAAGTGAACTTTCTTTCTGTCTCATTTGTATATCAGCCTTTCTTCTTTCTGGCTACCCGTTCTTCTAACTCTGTCTCTCTTTGCCTACGATCATCTTAAGGATTTATGGGGCCCCAGGCAAGTCCTATCTCTTTTTTTGATTTATAAACATTAGGAACAGTAAGCATTTTCATCCTTATAGAGGCAAGGCATAATTCAACTGGTTTTTGAGTGATCCCATTTCTGAAAGTTTGCTTGGTATCATGCGGGCTTGAACGAGTGCACTAGTTGTAACAGAATTACATTTTTTTCCCCAACAGGGACCTCCAAAGTATGTCATGTCCGGGGACCTAAACACTCTTAAGAAGACACTGCGGGTCAGGCAGTGTCTGGTAAGAAATGAAAGAAGCATAGGTTGAATTCAAGACCACGCAGCTATGATATTCCACGCCCCAACGTTTTTTAGGTCGGGCCACGGGATTCTGAGCAATACTTCTGGCCCTGGCACTTATTCCATTACAAATTAAGTGCTCCCCCTGCAACTTTAGGAAGATAACACAACAGATTCACGTTTTTCATGGTGCAATTCATGTGTAACTTTCAAACCACAAGTCATACATTTTACTGTTAGGACAACTAACTCGAACTTTCATTCTGGTGAGGTCTAGTAAGTTGGAAAGCAAATAAAACCCACCATAAGTTGCAAAAATGATGTGCTGCATAAACCCTCATTTTCAAGACCTCAGCAGGGTCAAGAAACATGAAATAGATGAGGCCAGCAGGACTGATGGGGTCTCTACTTTTTTTGACCTCATCTCATTCCAGGGAGGGGGAGTGCAGACTGTTGCAGCACCTGTTAGTGCAGTGAGTTGAGGTGGTGGACAGTCGCAGCATTGGAATGTCATGCCATCTAATTTTCCTCACATCTCTTGCAGAGTTTGTTTGTGGGGTTAGGCAGGGATAGAAGAAACACGTGCAAGGAGAAGCTTACCCATTATGAATGGAGGAAGCAAGGGATAGACAGACAAAGGAGAAGGCCTGTGGGCTCCCACCTTCATGATAGACCTCGACAGTTCACACAGTTTACCCAAGAAGCCCACAGCCACTCCCCGTGGGATGGCCCAGAACCTACTCTGCTCCACAACAGGTTGGTGATGAGGCAGGGTTCCGCAAAATGAAACCTGCTCGAATCATGTATCCCCATAATCCGTACTAACAGTAAGTAGACGTAGTAAGTTTAATGTGCACCCACATAAACACAGGGGAATTGCTTTGTGCATGCTTTAAAACTAACCCATAATCACACTGTATTGTAATAACTGTGGTGTTTTTGAAGAAATTGCATGAGAAGGCAGCAAGTGCTTCATTATTTGCATGTCGCATTTAGCTTCTAAAGTAACAATTAATAACGCTTGTTCGCATTTTGCTAATGCTGGGTAACATTAATGAGAAATGGTGATGGTGGGAGGTAAACAGTGATGGTTATATTACCACATAATTAATAAATGGTCATTTTTATCAACTTTAGTGTGCTGAGTGAAGACTCCATTGTATTTTAACTTGGCAATGGTGGGAGGAGGGATTGCTAGGAGCGAGTTTGTTCTGCCATGAGGACAGAAATATGACAGTTCTGGATGACCCAAAAGCAGTACAAATATGAGTTTGGACTCTGCAGAATACTTATTTTCACATTAGCTACATTGGACTTAAGTGCGTGTCTGGAATCTGTAGGCCTAATGGAAGTTAATCTAGCCATGGGCCCCACATTCCCATAGGGGAGTAATGAAGTGAAAAAACAGTAAGACACACTGACTTTCCCAGGCATGTTTCTTTCCAGTGTATAAAGCCTATTCCATGTCACCACCCAATACTGCAGAAGTCCTGCCACACCATTCACTTTGTAGCTGCTCCTGGACTGCGCACGCTAGGAATCTCCCCTGCGCATCCCGTACACGTGTGCACACGCATGTACACATGTGTCTGCATGTAACCAGCCCGGTGTCCCTTACTCCAGCTGCTGAACAGTGGCCTGGCCAAGCCAGGGGAACACCAGTAAAATCCCCATGCAGTCTCTTACATCCTGAGTTCACTGTGGGTGAGTCCTAACTTATGAGGCTCCCCCACAGTAAAAGCTCAACAATTAGGTGCTCAAAAAGCGAAAAATCCGGGCGGCCCATAGTGTCAGAACCACCTACTAACACATAGCGAAACTCTGATTAGTTGGTTGGTGTGAGCCGCTCTGGTATAGGACAAAGGGTAACCAATAGAGTGAGTGAAATTGCAGAAAGGTTGTTTGTTTGATAAGAACTATTATCAGAAGAGGCTAGAAAAATGAAGTTAATACAGAAAATAAAGAATTGTTTCAAAAAAGATAACCCCATTATAACTAGAGAGTGAATTCCAAGTCCGCCTCCAAAGACACCTGCTTTTTTTATGATGTTAGAACGAGGATATCACACATGTATATGGTTAGAAAACTGGATCGAATATACAAAAGATGATGGTGTTCTGGCTTTTCAACAATATGGTACCCTTAATGTGAGAATTCTGCAGAATCTGAGAAACAAAATGAATTCTTTAGTCCCAAACCCTAGATTGACTCAGTACGAAGCATTGGAAGAATGGGTGGTAGAAGCATTTGAGAGAGCGAAATACAGACTTGGTAATAGAGGTTATAAGAGTATGATGTTTGCATATCCCTTTGAGAGCAGATATACCAAATTGAAAAGATGGAGAAGAGCAGTAGTGACCGGAGGATTATCCCCAGTTTTAACAGTGGATGAGCTGACAGGAAGTAAGTGCAAAGAGAAAAGAAATAATTTAGAGACCCCAAGTATAAGAGGTGACATGAATGATTCAGACGAAGATGAATTGATAGAAGTCATTATGAATAAAAAACCTCCCCCATATGAACAAAATTTAGGGGTTCCAACTCCAAGTGCCCCTCCAATGGGAACACCCTTGACTCCACAAATAACAGATATAGCGAAAGTGATAAAAGAGAATGAAACCAAGATGTTGAATAAGGCCAGACCAGAACAGGTGCAGAGATTGAATCAGTTTAGTTTAAATGCAGAAGCATTGACAGTTCCTGTAACTATTGGACCAGTAGTTCCATTGTTTGGAAATAAACAAAATGTATCTGAAGTGCATGCATTACCAGTACGTGGAAGTAGCATCAGAAATAGTGTGATTGGGGATAGACAGGCGAATACAAATAATACATTGTTAGATCTCCCGATCAATAAACTAATAACTGAAACCCCTCAGAGAAATGTTCAGTTTGAGCCAAGAAAACTTGGACCGAATGATACTCCATTACCAGGGAGTTCAACAGGGCCCTCACCAGAGGAGCTGAACAATTGGCTAAAAGAAATTATTGGAACAATAAACCCAGACCGATTAAGGACCTACAATAAAGAAGAATTGTTGTTTTTGTGTAAAAGTATCACCTGGAGAGCAAATAATTTACAAGAGAAAATAACAGAAGCTGCTAGTGAGTATGGGGTAGACATAGAGAAGTCAAATGTTTTGCACAAATCATACAGATTGGCTTTTACCGACAAAGATTTAGAAAGTCTTAATGCTTCAGGGAAAATATTACAGATAAAAGAAATAATGAATATTTTGAAGAAATGGGGAGACGTGGATCGATGGAAAGTTAGGTAGTCAAAAAGGAAGGAAGAAACAGCTAATAAAGGAACGTCCATGTTTCCCATGAAAGAAACAGAACAGGTTGAAAAAGCATATCCGATGAAAGAAGTGCCAGGTGGTGGATATGTACATGCCCCTTGGTCAAGAAAGGATATATTGTCTTTTACGAATGATTTTCCCAGATTGAGAGAAAAACCTGTTGAATGGTACAAGCAGGTAGATAGGTTCGTAAAAGTATCAAAAGTACTGCTGAAAGATATAGATGGTCTGTTTGAGCAGATTTATGGACAGAATGTAAGATTACTGTTGATTGGCCTAAAGAGGAATACCCCAGAGATCCCAAAACAGGTGCACCATCAGAAGAAGTAATGAGAAAGTATAACCAGGTAATTACTTTCTTAAAAGGAAAAATGCCATCAAAGGAAACAGATTGGGTTAAAATTGACTACCCAGGAACCGAAGGAATCAGTTCATGCCTACTGCAAACGATTACTTCAGGTATTTAAACAGTATAGTGGTTCTGAAAATATTGGTGATAAGGACATGGGACATTTTGTGCATCATTTTGTATTTGGACTAAGGCCTGAGATTAGCACTGTGATACAGCAGTATTTTATATGCTGGCAGAGCAAAACAGTGGACGAAATACTTCGTTATGCCATATACTGTAGTGATGAAATTGACAGTAAGCATAAAAAGTTAAAAGAGAAAATAATGTGGGCAGAAGTGAAGATAGCAGAGCAACAAGAAAACAGTAATAATCAAGTAAATGGACAGAATCAGAATGGGCAGAATTACAGTGGAAGTAAAGGAAGAGGTAAGATGAATAAAGAAAAAGCTATGAAGACATTTCCTTGTCATGCGTGCGGAAAGTTTGGACATTGGAGGAATCAGTGTAGATCAAACAAAAAGTATAATGAGGGAAATCAAAATGTAATTCCACAGATGCAGAATGAGTTGGGTGTAAATCAGCAGCAACAGCAGTAGATAGTTACACAACAGTTACAGGTGCCGCAAGCTCCCCTACAAAGTAATGTGAATGCTCAGGTGCAAAGGTATAATGTGAACACCAGATATCAAGGAGGAGACCCGCTTGGTAAGAATCAAAGTGTTAGTCAGCAGTATTGGATGCAGTGTAATGGAATTGATTCAGACTCTTCTCAATGATGGTGCCTGAGGGGGGAGTAAGAGTGCGTACCTGGCGCATCTTTGGCGGTAGATCAGTCAGGTCCATTTGTTGATGGAAAGGTGGAAGGGAATGATATCACATTCTTAGTGGACAGTGGTGCTACCTGTTCTACTGTGAGAGCAGCAGAAATTCCAAACCTACCCCTCTTGGAAGAAACTATCCAAGTTGTAGGTGTTTTGAATAAACATATTAGACCCCAGTCACAAACCCAATTGAAATTAATATTGGAAATTTCAAAGACATGCATTGGTTTGTAGGATGTGACTCAAGCCCGGTAAATCTCTTGGGATGAGATTTGCTGTGCAAAATGAATTGCACCATCTATTGTACCCCAGATGGAATTGCTAGAAAAACAAGGAACAAAAGTGGATGAGTTGTTGTTACTTCTCACTGAAGAAAATCTGCCTGCTGAATTAAAAGGTACAGTAAACTCAGAAGTGTGGGATTTTACAGAAAAGGAAATTGGTTTGATGGACAAGGTAGATCCAATACAGATAACAGTGAAGAAAGGTGCTGTGTATCCAAACACCCCACCATATAAAATGAGTATAGACGTGATTGCAAGAATTGCACCAGTAATTACCCAAAAGATTGAACAAGGAATCCTGAAGGAAATAATGAGCAATCCTTGTAATTCACCTATCATAGGTATCAAAAAGCCCAATGGAAAGTACAGCATAGTGCAGGATTTGCACAAAAGAAAAGAAAAAATTGTGGTGCCTTGCTGTCCAGTAGTGCCAAATCCAGCAGAGATTCTTTACCAAATTCCTTGTGATGCAGAATGGTACAGAGTAATTGATTTGTGCCAAGCATTTTCCAGATACCCTTGCATCCGGATAGACAGTATTTGTTTGCTTTCAGGTTTGGCATGGTGCTGAGTCCCCCAAGGGTACACTGAAAGCCCCGCAATTTTTAATCGGATCTTGAAAAAATGCCTAGAGACTTTAATCTTGCCAGGAAATTCAGTTTTGGTTCAATACATTGATGACCTACTGGTGGCATCAAAGACACGAGAGGCAAGCGTAACAGATACCATTGCCCTATTGAACCATTTAGCGAGTGGAGGACACAAGGTATCCCCAGCAAAATTGCAATTTTGTAAACAAGAAGTGCAATACCTTGGATATAAAATTGAAAAAGGAATTGGAAAAGTAACCCCAGAAAGAATCCTCGTAATAAAACAGATGAAACCACCCAAAACCCAGAAAGAAGTACGAATATTTTTCGGAATGGTTGGATATTGTCGGCAGTGGATATGTAGTTTTTCACTGAGTGCTAAACCTTTTCAGTAATTGACCCGAAAGGATGCAAAATATCCGATTGTTTTGGATGAGGAGGGTATGAATGCTTTCATACAATTGAGAAACAGTTTTTATAGAGCACCTGCACCGGGAATGCCAGACTATACTAAAGAATATGCATTGTACTGCTGTGAGAGAGATGGGCGTGAACTCTCAGTCCTAATCCAGAAACATGAAATGGCCCGACATCCATTAGCATATTTTTCTGCTACCCTGGATATGGTGGCAACAGCATTACCTGGATGTTTGAAAGCGGTGGCAGCTACTTGCATGAGTCTGGGACAGAGTCAATCAATTGTAATGGGTTACCCAATTAAGGTGTATGTGCCACATTCTGTTGAGATTCTTTTGACACGAACCAGAACTCAGTACCTCACTTCTAGTCGGTTGACTAAATATGAGAGAGTGATTCTAGGTGCTGAAAATGTGACTGTGATCAGGTGTACTACAGTAAATCCAGCTACTCTGAAGCCAAATTCTTGTTATGAAGAAGTACAGGAGGAAGCTGATCATGATTGTCTGGATGTGACTGAGTTGTACACTAAGCCTAGGCCCGACATTGAGGAAGATCCTCTGGAGGATTGATTGTGAGTTGTTTGTGGATGGGTCGTGCTTGAGGAATGAAAGAGGAGAATTAAGCATTGCCTATGCTGTATGCACCTTAGAAGGAGTCATTGAAGCATCCTGTCTGAAAGGAGTAAACTCTGCCCAAATAGCTGAGCTGACAGCTCTAATTAGAGCTTGTAAAAAGGCTAAATGTCTGAAAGTAACTATTTACACAGACAGGTCGGTATGGATATGGTATTGTCCATGATTTTGGCCAGCTATGGATGCAGAGGGGATTCATGACTTCTTCAGGTTCTCCTATAAGAAATGGAAAAATAGTGAAGGAATTATTGGAAGCATTACAACTTCCTAAAAGAATTGTAGTAGTTAAATGTGCTGCCCACCAATCAGGGAGTGATCTGGTAACAAAAGTCAATAGATATGCAGACCAAATTGCACGATTCTGTGCCCAGAATAATTTTGCTTTGAACAGATCAATTGACAGACAAAATACCGAATGCCATCTTATGTCTGTAACTGCCACTATGTTTGAGACTTGGGATGAAGTCAGGCAAATGCAGGATGAGGCAAGTGATAAAGAAAAAGAAATATGGAGACTTACAGGCTGTTGAAAAAGAGCAGAAGATGACCTATGGATGTATCATGATGACAGACCAGTTCTACACAAATTGTGCAGTTACCAATGCTTATTTCTAGACAAAGAATAAAACTAACAAGGCAGCAGTAATCTCATGTTTCAAGGCACATGCTGCGCACATGTAAACCGTTCTGGCTGGCACATGCGCTACTCTAATTACTGGCAGCCTCAGGACACGTTTAAACCGCCTTCGCATTAGCATGCGCAACCCTATTTAAACCCCACCTGCCTTGCCCCGTTGCTTTGCTTCCCGAAAGCAGAAACTCACCTGACTCCGCTTCAGTTCCCGATCCTCTCCTGGATTCTTCATCGCGCTCTCCGCTCTGCATCAGTCCCTGACTTCCTCAGAGGTGCTTCAGTCTCAGGGATCCGGCTGGGTCCTCCTCCGCTTCGTCGGCACCTTAGTTTCCGGTGACCTGTAAAGAGAAGAACAGACAGTAAACAAACTGTTGCTAAGCAACCCTTCGTGAGACACGGTAACCTTTCCTAGACATTCACAAATACGGTAAGAGCTCTTACGTTATTTTTCTTTTGGTTTACAACTAAAGGACAAACTTGTCAGCAAGTCTTTATGCCTAATGTTATTTTTGAAAGCCAAGTGAAGTCTCAAAAAACGCGGATGCAACTTTTTTCAGGAAAAAGGAAAGCAAGTAGAGTTAAATCAAAAGACATCGAACTCTGCTCATTAAACGCTTGGTTACAAGAAAGGAAGACCTTAATTTGTTATTTGAAGAGCCTTTTGAACAATTAACACCTTTGAACAATTAAGAATAATTGAAGCCTTGGAACAATTAGTTCATTGAAATATTTACCTGGAAATCTGTGCCCTTTAAAAGACTGGTACTGTTAAATGTTAGATTTTTTGGGGTTTTGGTGTTGTTTATTTTCACAGAACCTTTTAAGCAACAGTCTAGCTTTCTACTAGGTATGTACTGTTCCTAGCGCATTACTAGAAATAGACAACCTTGGTAAGGCGTGCTTCATGCCACTGTAACCAGTTTATTGTTTATGTTTATACAAGGACACAACATTTTTAAAGGAAACTAATCGCAGTATTTGAATCCAGGAGGTGATTAAAACATCTGGATTCTTTTGGGTATGTGAAAGAAGAGACTCTAAGAGTAGTAATGGTCTAAGTTAAATAGAGTGTGTATGTGCACGAGTTTGTGTATTGATATTTGTCTTTTCTCCAATAGACGAAAGTTGCAAGTCACATTACGAGAAAGAACCAGGAATCCAGTCCCTTCCAATCCCCTGAGAGACCCGTGATTGAATCCAGTCCTTGGACTCCAGTGTTTTGTCTTCTTGTCTCTCCTTCCCATTCCCCCCTTCCCCCGTGAGTCAATCGGAATGGTAAGCGAATCCTTTTCTTGCCGTTCTGGTTGATTTCAGGGGGAGTCAGGACCTGGCAGCATCGAAGAAGGAACAAACTGGAGTTCAGGTGGGTGACTTTGTAACAAAAGGTGTATTGTCTGCCAGCAATGGAATCCAGGGAGAAAGATAGTTGTAAGTTGGGGAACAATTGGGAGATTGGAATTCCAGTCACAGACATATAGAGGAACCCATTTTAATAATGAGGTAATAAAATTGATTTGTGAAGCATTTAAAATAGAACAGAAGCTGCATTGTGCCTATCGACCGGAAGCATCTGGCGGTGGTCAAGCAAATTAACGGCACTATAAAATCCAGGTTAGGAAAGTATGTGCATCCACATCACTGAAATGGCCTGACACTTTACCCCTTGTGCTGATGAGTCTAAGATGCATTCCTGACAAAAAGACTGGATTGAGTCCTCATGAAATCCTAATGGGAAGAGCCATGAGACAGGCATATGTACCAGCGAACAAATGAATAAATATATCTGATGATCTGGTGCTTGACTATTGCAGAGTATTGGCTGAACTGGTACGTCCTGTGTCTCACCAGGTTGGAGAGGACACCACAGCAATACATCAGAATCAAGCTCATGATCTGAGTCCTGGCGAGTGGTTCTACGTAAAGAAACATGTAAGAAAAACATGTTTAGACCCCAGATGGAACGGACCTTCTGAATTCATCCTGGTGACGACCACGGCAGTGAAGTGTGCTGGCTTGCCAAACCGGATTCAAGCGAGCCATACCAACAGAACCCTAGATCCACTTGAAAGGTTGAGAGGGCCACTGCAGAAGAACAAGAGTCAAAGGTCAGTGGCTGAAGTGTGTGAAGCTGATGAATCTAGAGTGACAGAGTTTAACGAACCAACAGATGGTGAACAGCCAAGTACAAGTCGAGCAGGGTGGACAGAAAATTCTGGGTTTCAAAAGACTGTCGTAGAACCAGAAGAAAGTGAGTTCACAGATGATTCAGAAGAAAACGAATCACCCATTGAACCCGAAACAGGTGAAAATATCACAGAACAAGAGGAAAGTGAATTAACAGCCGAAACTGAATCAAGGGAAAGTATACCTGAGCCAGAAGAAAGTGAACTTTCATCAGAATCTGTAACTGGTGAAAATATACTTGAGCCAGAGGAAAGTGAATTTACAGATGAAAGGGAAGTTATAGAAGAAACAAAAAAAACAAGAAGAAACCCAGTCAGAAGAAAGGGCAAGCAAAAGAACTTGTGAACCAGATGAAGAAGGAGTAAACGTAGTTCAAGCGAAGAAAGAAAGCAAGGAAAACTGATAATTGGCCAAGGGGAGTAAAAAGATTAAAGTACACTCTTGTAAAAAGAAGACTAAGCAAAAGACCTGAAGAAAGTAATGAGATCTCCAGTCAATCAGATCAAGAAAGGTCGGGAAAAGGACTAGTAAGGACTAGTAAGAAAAATACGAAGGGTAAGAATTCCAAATAGAAAATATAACTCACCTGAATGGACTTACGTCATTTTGGAAGAAATTGAACCAAGTGAAGAAAAAGATGAAACTGATACTGAGCAAAGTGATGAAAGAGAACTAAGGCCTCCTTAAAAGAACTGCAATAAAATAAGGTACAGCATTGGTGACTCAAATGAATTCAAACTTACAAAAGCAAAACAAAGAAGAAAAGAAAAATAGAAGAAGGGGTGTAAAGAAGAAAGCATTGTAGTGTAGGATTACACTACTATTGTACATTTCTTTTATTTTTATTTTTAAAAATCAGAAGTATAGAGAAATAGATAGATTTTTAATTTTTTTTATTATATAGAAAGAAAATGGCAGAAGCAGAAGTGACTGAACTTCCAAAACCTAGTATAAAACGTCGGTGTATTAAAGCTTGCTTATCTAGTGTCTTAGTAATAACATTTATGTGGATGTTATTAACTGTTCTTGTACCTATTCTAATGGTGACAAACAAAAGTAACAATAATCATGATGTAACAAGTGAAAGGATGAATGATGTTACTAATCAAACCCCAGATACTAAAATAGAACCTATTGATGGAAGCATACTCCATCAGGACAAATCAGTTAATGATTTCTCGTTAAATGTTTTCCCAAAGTTATTGTATGAGTATGTGGAAACAATCAATGTGAGTGATTGTTATCTGTGCATGCAGTTACCTTTGTCTGTCTCTGAAGCGGTGCCTTATCACCACCTTCCATTAACATATGGTGTGTCTTGTAGTATACTTACCAGCTTATTCTATGCAACAGGGAAACTTGAGTACCACTATTCTAATATAGACTTAGTATTTTCAGAAATTCCTGTCACTAAAGAATTGAACAAGGTGTTGAGTGCTAGGAATGCATGATATATGGGAGAATTTCTCCATATTAATAAAACTCTAGACATAGAATATGCTTATAAGAACAACTTGACTTGTAGATTAAAGATTGAAGAAAAGGTATTTCTAGAGATGGTAGAATTAAGAAGAGAAAGTTTTCAAAAGAAAGTCGCTGAACAAAAGTCCCAAATACCTCCATGAGAAGGAATTTATGAACTCCGCTGGTCTATTTTGCGGAGTCATTAGGGGCTAAAGTGATGGCATATGCTGACGATACCCAGCTCCTGTTTTCCTGGAGCAAGGAGGATTTTCACTGGCTGGCGAATGCACAGCTGAAATGTAATGAAGGAAAATCTGAAGTGCTTCTGTATGGCCCTTTTGCTACGGACTTCAGAGAAAGGCTATGGCCTCCTGGTTTTCCATGACCAACTGCGAGCCAAGGCGCCGCAAAAAATCTTGCCGTCTGGTTCGACAAAAATCGAAACTTTTCCACACAAGTGAAGAAGTTGGCCGGTACCTGCTTTGGCACCTTGAAAACCCTGAGGAAGTTTCTTTCCCTTCTGCCAGGTAGTGCTAAAGAAACGGTGTTCCGTGCCCTAATTTTATCCCGCTTGGACTATGCCAACGCACTCCCGGTTGGTAGCCCGGGTTTTCTTGCCAAGAAACTGCAAGTTGTCCAAAACTCGGCGGCCAGACTTCTTTTGGGTTTGTCATCAAGGCAGAGTGTTCGTACCCACCTGCGCTCTTTGCACTGGCTCCCAGTTGAATCTCGTCTGAAATTCAAAATGCTGTCTATCATGCATCGGGCCCTTTATGGCCTAGGCCCTATTTATTTGCAGAAGAGGTTTGCCTTCTACATACCAGGGAGATAGCTGCGCTCATCTGCTCAGCTGCTGATACAGACCCCGAGGTTCAATCGCCAAAGACTTGGGAATTCCTTTGTGCGGAAAGCTGGTTTGGTCTGGAACATGCTACCCTTGGCTCTTCGGGGCACCCAGGATCCACTGTTGTTTAAGAAAAAACTAAAAACGTTGCTTTTTTAGTCTCTGATTTGTGTGCATTTTTCTCTTTCTGAAGCAAGCGCCGGGACACTTTCGAGTAGCCGCGCGCTGTATAAATTAAAATAACATAACAACTTAACATAACATAACATGATAAGGGAGAGGGCTATGCTGCAATGTCGATGGACTGGTCACAGAAAGGAAAGTTTTGTCTGTATAGAACTAAAACTAACAATAATAACTATTTTATAGGTTCAAGTGAATGTGAGCATACCTTCCAAATAACTGTTTTTCCTGGGATTTACTATTTGTGTGGCAAGAAAGCATATTATAGGTTGCCTGAACACTGGTATGGAAGTTGCAATTTTGCTATCGTCTTACCTAAAGTCTACCATATGGACTGAAGTAAACACAAACTTAATGAAGTCGAGCAAGGACTAACACGTAATAAAAGAGCAAGTTTTTCAGAAATAGTAGGTGATATCTTTGGTGCACTAATACCCTCAGTTGGAGTCAATCTGAATTCACCCAAAATTAAAAAATTGTCCACAGTGGTTGATCGGTTGTCTACAGATACTGCTGGTGGATTCTTGAGGATTGACACCAAAATGGTTGCAATTAATCAATGGTTTTACAAAATAGACTTGCCCTTGATATTTTATAGGCAAAAGAGGGTGGAGTCTGTGGAATGTTAAAAGTCCAACATTGTTGCACTTATATACCTGATAAGAGTAAAGGAATAGAAGGATATATAAAGAATATTACACATTTACATACTGATCTGACCCAACTGGAGGTTGACGGGTTATGGGAGAAACTTGGTAAGGATTTTTCTTCTGTGAGTAAATGGATTTCTACCTTTGGAAATAGTTTATTAGGCAGAATAATAATTCTAATTGTCTCTGTAGCAATAGTAGCTTTAATGATAATAACAACATACAAATATTGTAAGTGCAAAGGTCGAAAAAGAGAAGTGACAAAAAAGAGGAAAGAATACAGAGTTTAAAAAATTTGGAATGAAAGGTGGCACTCGGTATGGTAGGTATTTTATGATGGCTTTCAAAAGCAATCAGAGGGGGGAATTGATGGAGCAGGGTTTCGCAAAATGAAATCTGCTCGAATCATGTATCCCCACAATTTGTACTAACGGTAAGTAGACGTAGTAAGTTTAACGTGCAACCACATAAACATAGGGGAATTGTTTTGTGCATGCTTTAAAAGTAACCCGTAATCACACTGTATTGTAATAACTGTGGTGTTTTTAAAGAAACAAAGAAATTGCATGAGAAGGCCGCAAGTGCTTCAGTATTTGCATGTCGAATTTCACTTCTAAGTACCAATTAATGCAGCTTGTTTGCATTTTGTTAATGCTGGGTAACATTAACGAGAAATGGTGTATGGTGGGAGGTAAACAGTGATGGTTATATAACCACATAAATAATAAATGTTCATTTTTATCCACTTTAGTGTGATGAGTGAAGACTCCATTTTATTTTATCTTGTCATTGGTGGGAGGAGGGATTGCTAGGAGCGAGTTTGCCATGAGGACAGAAGGCTGTGCTGTGCGATGAAGATGACATAAAGAAGTGTGGGCCAGTGCGTGCATCTCCTGCCAACTACTGTACATGAGCGTCGGACCGGAGGTGTCCTCAGCAAAAGAACTGCATTTTACTAATAAAGAAATATGCATTCGTAACTAATGTATGAACATGTGAATAAAGTTGAGATCCAGACCCTGTGCACAATTTTACACAAAGAAGTGATGAAGAAAATGTAAAGTCATGGTAGTGTGACAGTACCACCTCCCCTGCCCACCAATCACAATACGAGTTAGAGCGTAAATGCAACATTTTGGGGAATGAACATATCAAGTTAGACTATATATTGGGGACTTTAGGGGCGGGGTTTAGAGAGGAGACAGGGAAAGCTGCTAGGAGAGAGAGAGGAGGGAGATACGCTGCTGTCCGTCGGATTTTCCTGAGAGGCCTAGCTGACCCATCTTGTCCTGTACCTGTCCAGATTCTCTGCATTTCCCTGATTATCCATTGGGAATCTTGGTCATCCCTTGGGACCAGGGGGGATCTTCCTATTTCCCCTCAGACCATTAGGTTCGTATGTAGCTTAGGTGTTCTTTGAAACATCTTAACATTAATGTATCTGTTTTTGAGCTTTTGTCTCTCCACCTATCAACTCCATCAACAATGAATGGTTATGTATAATTCTAGATGAATCTATTGTCTCTTCATCTATCTTTCCGTTAGGGATTATATATATTGTTTGGCTTATTCATTTTTGCTGAACCCTTATGTCTCTTACTCTATCCATTCCTCTATTGCATATTGTCATTGACTATTTAAGTCTGTAATCAATGTATAAGAATCCCTTTCATGAGATTTGGTGTTTATGTAATTGTGACCTAAAGCATTATGAGCATTTTTACTTTGAATTTGAGATAAACCTTATATATTAACTTTGCCAAGAGTCTGAAGTTTATTTTAACCAATGGGTAGAAAAATTAGTCTTTTATCATTGCCATCAACTATTCAACTAATTGATCCATCGATCAAGTAGAGGAAGAGTTGATAAATAAATTAATTAGTTAAGGAATGATTTAAATGACATAAACGAATATTCAAAACGAATTGACCCCAACGCAATCAGGGATTTCTGTGTTGAATGTGTATGGGCCATTGAAGTGATTTGTGATGTATTGATCCCTGATTAAAGGGTAGTATTGGCGCCTCATCAATGGCATTGCCAGCAAATACCAGCATTGCAGCAGCAACTACTGCTAATCGTTTGGCTAGTAATTTGGCACTGTGACAGTGTTAGTGGTTGAGACTAGAAGACCGGCCCCCTTCTGGCGTCCCCACACCACAAAGCCCTGGGGTCTTAGGTTATGCTCCCAGGCCGACAAAAATATGGACTGGCTGGGCCCCCCCACTCCACCTCCCATACCTATGACCATTTGAAAAGCACTATGTACTTATCAATACAATACAATGCAATAGAGGGTTTTATCTTTAAGTGCCCAAACCTGCCGCCGATTCTATTAAACCATTTAAGTTAAAATGTACTTAAAATTCCACCACACCTTGAAAGGAGCAAAATTCAGAAATATATCTGATACTGAGCTCTTATCTACCCCACACGTTCTAAATGTCTTCATCTGGCCAGCAGTGGTGAAATAATGGCTACTTTAGCAATATTGTGCTGTATGGACAATCTGCAGAATAATACATCTGAAATTAAATATGCTGTAAAATTGACAGCATATTCTAGAGACTGGTCTTGGACAGCTTCTTTTCCAAAAATGTCATAAAGTTCATGATAATCCGCATGCTCTCATATCGCCATAGTTCTTGTGACAAATGTCACCTGTAAATTGTGTATTTGTTGCAGAATTGAGCTCTAGTGGTTGCAGTTGCACATTAAGTAGGAAAGCTTGTCCAATATATTGAGGAGAAGGTGTGCCCTTAGCATATCCTTAATATCCAGTTTCATCTTCTGCTCCTGAGCTATAATGTCATTTTACAGCCCATTTCTCCCAGGAAATGAAGGAATATATGTCAAAGCGAACAGTATCACCGACAATAAACTATAATAGAAATGTCTTGCATCCCACTCAATGAATGTAGTCTAAACATTTATCAGATTAAAATACATATTGACTCCATTTGATAGCCCTTTAAATTTAAACAAATATAACATACATTTGAATTATGTGCGTGCATTATGTTATATACCATAACACAAAGTAAAACACATATTTTTTAGACTGCTATTTTCATGTGTATTGGCCTGATGATGGAGTGTGTGAAAAATGTGGGTGAGGGGTTTAGATCTTAACTGAAGGGATTCTAACATACATGACATTAGCAGAATGTCGATTTAAAAAATTGCTTTGCCTTGTGCGCTATGGTATTACAAATAGTAAAGAAGTAGAATCGTGTTAATGGTAACTGCTCACTTCTTTTGTGCATAGCATTATATTTTGTAGGCATATACACACCCATACGATCACAAGAAAATAACACCCAGCGAGGGCAAAAATCTGGATCCCGAAGGATACAATGAGTAACAAAGAAATGAAATATCTAGGAAAGAAGTGACTTAAACAGTTGGGCTCACCAAAGAACAAAAATATATTTCCATCACAACACTTCAGCTTCCACCTTCCTCAGGTAGCACACGTTTTGCTCAGTCGCTCCACAGCTGACACTGCTGGATTTAAAAAAATCATTATGTGGGAAGATTCCATTTGGAATGGGGAATCAATGCAGTCCTGAGATCTCTTGAGATATGCAGTAATCAGGTGCAATTGTCAGTGACGTTCAGTCCATCTGGATGAAATTATTTTAAACTGTACATCCAGAAAATTCCTATGAAGTCCAGTAGTTCCACAGGAAAAAAATTCAAATCTGATAGCAAATGGTCCACAAAGTAAAAATAATTGGCTACAGGCTGGCCAAGTTTCTTATTAATTATTGCTGATTTGTGATTTCTGAATCCTGAGTGGAGGTCATTCACTGTTTGGTCTACATATTAATTCCTACTGCTTTAGCAATAACACTGAATCACATGAAAAATGCATGTTGACCGATATGGGAGATTCTGTCTTATAAAGGAGTAGCCAGAAGATTGAAAAACCTCCCAATTGATCTATATCTCTCATCACACCGTTCTCAAGAAGCACAGAAACTTGACCCTCCTTAGGAGAGTTACCTTCACCTTTTGATCACCCATCCATCTATACATACATAATTTCATATATACATCCATCCTTTCACACGTCCACCCATCAATCTATCCACATATCCAACTATCCATTCTTTCACCATGCATTCATCCTTTCCCCTCTCCCCATCTGTCCATTCTTCCATTCATTCACTCTTTGACCTCTAAATATTTTGGTTCGTACATCCCTCCTTTCACCCCACCCACCACTCACTTTTTCTTCTTTATTTCCTTCCTTTCACCCTTTCTCACTTCTCTTGTCCTTTCTTTCCTCTATCTAACATCTTTTTTCATTCATTCTTAGTTTTCCTTATATTTCTCTCATGCTCACTTTTTCTATCTCTACCAGTCTCTTTGTTTTCCCTTATTTTTATTATTTCTCATTCTTTCTTTCCTTTTGATGTACATATCAGCCACATAACACACCCCTCTGCCTTAATATTTCCTGACAGTATTATTATTGAGCACTTTATCTGTAGACCTGCAAAAAGAAGAGCCCCATAAACAAGTTCAGGGAAACACAGTTCATCACCCGATGGAGCCCTCAAGAAGACCAGCTTAAGCTGCTTAAGAGGGGGGTTTCCTACGTCACTGCTGTCTTATGCCGCAGGTTCTTTTTGCAACAGAACTTATTATTGATGATGACGTTTGTACAAGTTATTCACATATGTTGCACCTTTTAGAATCACTGCAATGAACCTCTGCATTGTTTATAACTTGCTGGAGGTCATCTCTCACGATTAGAGATCGTTAACTGGGAGCTCTAAGATAAGCTGCAACTGGTGTTTTGGGAGAAAGCTTTTGTATTTTTTCACAGGTGGATATTAAGGGAAATGTTTTTTGAATTATATATTTTTAGTTAGGAGGTGAAGGATGATAATCAACCACAAATGGGATCCTGTCACTTTTTTCTGCTGTTGGTATTCCAAATAAGTGCTTTCCGGGATAACTACAAAGTCTTGTCAGTTTGTTGATGTATGATATGCAGACAGCCTTGCATTTGAAATGATATAGCAAGCTCCTGTAAATGTTCTTTACAAGGGTCCTCATTGATGCAGATGTATCTGATTCTGAGTGCTTGACTGTAGATGATGCTGAATTTAGTGTGGAGTGGGTGACATGAAGTCTAGCTTATTCATATGACCATCTGTAGGCTTGCGGGTTAGATCAGTTACAATTTCATGTGTATAAATGGTGAGTAGCACACCCAGAAAAGTGAGAGGATGCTTCTATTAGTATTGCTGCTGGTGAATTTGATGGCAGTATGGAAACTGTAGAGGTATTTTCTGCTTCCTGCATACCCTCCCACCCTTAGGTTGGAAAAAATTCAGTCAATGGTTACGGGTGCCGGTCCTGCAGTATTGCAAATCCTTTATATATAAATATATACACAGCACACTCCTCCAGGACGAAGAAGCAGAGGCCACACTGGGATTTCCTTGGAAGCTCTTTATTGGTGGTGCAATGGCATAATGCATTTCAGCCTGAACGGCCTTCCTCAGATGCCCCAATAGTCTGAAATGCTGCCACATCCGCGTTTAAAGCGGTCCTGCATACTTCCCATTGGTGGGAATCCACTCCACCCCCGGTCATGTGTCCGTACACCCCTTGCCGATCATAGGAACTGTAATTCCCAGAGTTCTTTATCCAGGTAGGTATTATGTGGGGGATTAATTATATATAATTAAATTCAGGCAATGGTTACTGCTGCACCCAGCAAGACCTCCCCCCTCGTGGTTCCGGCGCCGGTCCTGCAGTATTGCAAATCCTTTTAATATATATATATATATATATGCAAA
This sequence comes from Triturus cristatus, assembly GCF_964204655.1. Lineage (NCBI taxonomy): Eukaryota > Metazoa > Chordata > Amphibia > Caudata > Salamandridae > Triturus > Triturus cristatus. Next base: position 292,508,247 of record NC_140589.1, on the reverse strand, counting down.
AGGGTCAGTGGCAGTACAATGAACCAGGGCGGGAGGGTGTCAGCAGGGGCATGCACACAAAGAATGAGGGGGAAGGGCAGAAGGATGGACAGCTATGGAGGACAGTGGCAGCACAGTGGACCATGGGGGTGCTGGCATGAGCACAGTTACAGAGAACAGAGGGCAGTGTGGAGGGACAAGAGCAGTAACGGAAGGCAGTGGCAGCACGGGCAATGGTAGCACAACGGACCAGGTAGGGAGGTGGCAGGGACATGCACATGGAGAATGGGAGCAGGGGCAGCACAGAGGCAGGGCCAGTACAACGGAATAGGGAAGGAGGGGGCAGGGGCTCACAGTCAGAAAATGGCATGCATGGACAGCAACAAAGACCAGTGGCAGCATAGGGGCAGAGGCAGCACGATGGGCCTGGGAAGGATGTGGAAGTGGAACACATATGGGGGGATGAGGGTGACGGACAGCAATGAAGAGCAGTGGGAGCACAGGGCAGTGGCAGCAGAATGGACCAGAGAGGGAGGGGGCAGAGGTATGCACATGGAGAATAACATGGGTAGGAGCGGAAGGCAGTGGCAGCACAACAGATGAGGAAGGGAGAGGCAGGGGCATACAAACAGAGAACTGAGGTGATGGTGATGGGCAGGTAGCAACAGAGGACAGTGGCAGCACAACAAGCAAGGGGGTGAGGGGGCAGGAGGATACAGATGGAGAACAGTGGGGGCAGGGGCAGTAACAGAGGGCACTGGCAACACAAGGGCACTGGAAGCACAAAGGACCAAGGAGGCAGCAGCATGCAATGGAGAACAGGGCAGGGGCATGAGGGGAGGGACCGCAACAGAGGCAGTGGCAGTATGAAGGAAGTGGTAGCACAATTGGACAAGGAGGAAGGGGTTATGGGCATGCACATGGGAATTGGGGGCAGGGGAGTGGGGGCAGGGTTTCATGAAGGCCAGTGGCAGCAAAATGGACAACAAAGGGAGAGGTCGGGGGCACTGTAGGAAATTGCCTCTTTTGCATGGTCACCCCCTTTTTTGTTGATTGATGCTGCTGGATTTTTCTGTGCTATGCTAACCAGGACTCAATGCATGTACTCTGACCCTCAAACATTTCAAAATTGGTTATAATCTAATTTGGCATATTTAACTTATGTATATATCTCCGGTGTGTAGTACAAAGTGTATGTAAGATAAATGTCACTCGTGGACTGCAGCACCCACTAAAGTGACAGTAAACACATGACTGCAGGCCTACCATTGTAGCCTGGCTGTGGCAATTTAAAACTGCTAATTCGACCTAAACCTTCATTTCATATATTAATAAGTCACCCCTATGCTGGCCTTCCTGCCTGTAAGGCAGGGTGCATGGCACTAAAAGTAGAACATGTAAAAGATTGATGTTTAACCCCAAATGCTATTTTCACTGTACCATGGCTGACTGTTCCAGAGGAAACACCAGTTTACATTATTACATTTAATAATGCTAATTTTTGTTAGGAAACAGCTAGAAATATAATTCAATAATCTCTTTAATAAATATTCAAAATCCAATTTATTGGTAAAATAACATTTTAATACCTATTAAAGAAAAGGTACATTTTCCTGATTAAATCCTCTGTAAGTCCATATGCATGAGCTCTAAATGACTGCTGGCAGCTGATGAGGGGAGTTGTGAAAACTGCTCCCAGTCGGGTGTGCAGATGTGTTTCTGTTCCTCTGTCAGGATGACTATCTGGGCTGGGCCAAGGAACTTGAATAACTCCAAATTGGCCTACCCAGTCACAGGCAAATCTTAGCTGACACCTGGGCAATGCCCTTCTTTGTTTCCCAGTAAGACACCAATCCTTGTGGGAGAGAAGCTGTCTCCAGAACTGGTTTAAAATGACCACAGAGAAAGGGTTGCTCATATCCTTGGTCACACCTCTGGGGTGGGTACACAGGCTCTGCAGAAGGGAAGAAGGATCTTGGATGTAGGCAGAGAAAGACACAGAGGGATTGTTTGCTGCAGGGCACACAAGACGTACTCCAAAAGTGGGTAGGGTCACCTCTTGGAACTTTTGCCTTATTGGTTAGAAAGGAGCCAAGAGACACACCCACCCACAGGCTGGTACCAGGAAAAATGTGGCACCCACAAAACTCTCATCAGAACACTACTGGACATATAGAAGACAAAAGGAGGACTACACCTGCTTTTGAGACCTTTGAGGAGACCCGAAAGGCTGGACCTTCTCCCACTTGTACCCAGGACAAGGAAGCGGACTCAAAATGTCAGTTAGCTAACCGCCTGTTAAGCTATAGAGCTACAAAAATCTGCGAGAAGCACCAGCTGACCAGTTCCAACTGACCTTGCTGGTGCATTTGCTAGAGTGAGTCTTGACTTCCGAATGCTGTATCTGGGGTCCTGGGACCCCGGGCTTGGGGGAAGTATACTCCTCCTAACAGCCTGAAAATCCTAGGATTTAGAACTTTATGGCTCCAAAGAGCCACTGTAGGCCGGGTCATGCCTACAAAGGTAATCTGATGAAGGTATGTCACTGCAAGGCCAAAGATCATCATCGCTGCCGCTTTTCCCAGTGGATACAAAATAATACTCTGAACGCACCAACAAACATGGTGGCGGAATAGCCATCATTCACAAAGGACATCAACTGCACATCCACCATGGACGCCCCCACTCCTATCATGGAACACCTCAATTTCCAACACTAACAGCAAAACCACACTAAGAGGCTCACTCACCTCCCGACCCCCCCGGACCCTGCTCCTTCTTCTGCAAAGACATCGCAGATTTTATCTCCCTACTAGCTATCCACTCTCAAGACTTCCTTCTCCAAGGGGGCCTCAACTTCCACCTGGGAGACCCCTCCAACCCCCAAACCACCAACCTTCTTGAGATCCTGGAGAACCATGGACTCTCCCAGCTAGTAACAGATCCAAAACACACCACTGGACACACACTGGACCCCATTTTCTCCACCAGCAACAAAATGACCTACAGCCACACCAGCAAAATCACTTGGTCCGACCACTCTGTAGTACACTTCCTCATCTCCTCCACCACCAAGCCCCGACCACCCTCTCCAGCACCCCCTACAGAAGCTGGAGCAAGGTATCAGAGGACCTCTGGACACACACCCTCAATACATCACTACCTCCCCCCTCCCACAACCCTGATGAAGCTGTCAAAATCTTCAATACCTGGGTCACCCACTGCGCAGAAAAAGTCGACACCCTCAAACCCTCCGGCCCCCACAAATCCCCCCACTGAGCCAATTGGTTCACAAACAAACTTAAATCCAAACAAAAATGCAAGAAACTGGAAAGGACCTGGCGTGCCAACAAGACCCCCACCAACAGTGTAAATCTCAAAAAAGCACTAAACAAATACCACTCCAAACTAAAGGCGCCAAGAAAGAGGCCCTCAACAACCACCTAAAAGCCAGCTCCAATCACAGCAAGGAACTCTATGGCATAGTCAGGGAGTCCAGCAACCCAACAGCAACAGAGAATGCCATCACCCCCTCCCAGGACCTCTGCGACTCCCTCGCAGAGTTCTTCCACAACTAAATTGCAACAATCTATAAACAATTTGACCCTCAATCTCTCCTTGATACCCTCAGCACTCTATACACCAATAAGGACAACACCCCAGCCACCATCTCAATCTGGGAACCCCTCGTCATGCTGACCACCACCACACTCATGAACTCCATCCACTCTGGAGCTCCAAGGGACACCTGCCCTCACCACATGTTTAACAAAGGAACCAGCTCCATCAGCAATGAGTTCACTCCCATCCTGAATGCCTCCATCACCCATGCCTACCTTACCACCGCAATAAAGCACGCAGAAGTCAAACCTCTTCTATCAAAAACCTCAGCGGGCCTAAACAATTACCAGCCCATCACACAGCTAACCAGCCAAAGTCCTAAAAAAAGCAATCAACACTCAATTGATCAAGCATCTTGAAATCAACAACCACGTGGATCACTCGAAATCAAGATTCCGTGTCAATCATAGCACATAAACTGCCCTCATAGCAGCCATGGACGATGTAAGAGCCCTCACGGTGAAACCGATGCTTTCATCTGCAGCCTTCAACACTGTATCGCACTACACCCTCCTCCATGGCCTCCACCAGTTGGACAACCAAGGAAATGCCCTCGAATGGATCGCCTCCTTTCTCACAGGCGGAATCCAAAGCATCTACCTTCCACCCTACTCCTCAGCTCCAAAGGGCATCATCTGCAGAGCCCCCCAAGGCTACTCTCTTAGCCCCATGCTCTTCAACACCTACATGGCCCCCCATGCCACTCTTGTCAAATCTCATAACATGAGCATCATATCCTACGCGAATGAAACCTAACTCACCATGTCCCTTTCCTGCACCTCAACCAACACAAAAAATAACTTCCATAGGTGCATGACCAGCATCGCCAGTTGGATGCAGAGCAAATGTCTCAAACTGAACACCGATAAAACTGAGGTACTCATCTTTGGGTGCACCATCTCCCCCTGAGACCACACCTGGTGATCCACTGAACTAGGCCCCCCTCCCGCGCCCACAGAACACTTAAAGAATCTAGGCATTATTCTCAACAGCAATCTGACCATTAGGAAACAGGTGAATGCTGTCTCTTCTGCTGGTTTCCACTTCCTCCGCATGCTGAAGAAAATCTTCAAATGGCTCTCCACAGACACCAAAAACATGATAACCCAGGCACTCATCCCTGTCTGGACTACGACAACACCCTCTATGTAGCGTTCAACACCCAACTCAAAAACAGGCGCCAGACAATACAGAACGTGGCCGCCTGGCTCATCCTCGACCTCCCGAGACGAACCCACATGGCCACCCACCTCACAGCACTCCACTGGCTCCCTGTCAGCAAACACTACCATTTCAAACTGCTGACCCACACTTACAAATCCCCCCACAATGAGGGCACAGCCTGCCTTAACCAGAGTGAACTTCCACCAGCCCACAAGACAGTTTCGCTCCTCCTCCCTCCAAATCGCCCACTTCCCTCGAATCATCAGAAGCGGCAGCCGATCCTACTTCCACCTTGCCCCCAAACTATGGAACGAACTCCCCCTACCTCTTCAATCAGCACCAACACTACTAGAGTTCAGAAAGAAACTGAAAACCTGGATCTACAACAAATAGCTAGGAGCAGAAGAATGTTCCCCCTACAGTGCCTGGAGACCCTAATGGGTGATATGTAGCACTCTATAAATACCGCCTGATTGATTGATTGTTTGAAGGTGAAGGTTGCTTCAAATAAGAGCTTTTCAGCAGCTGAAATTCCTTTCAGGAGGACATTGTAGAGATTGTATCCTACCTCGTGCAATCCTGTTCGTCTACAGTTTGAAGAAATGTCCCACATCTGAGGTCCCAAAAAGTGACTGTGTTCAAAAGTAAAAGCCTTCACCGGACGAAGGTGTCAAAAGTATCCAGCTGGCACAGGACCTTCCTTTGGCATGAATTGTGAACTTCTCCAGCACAGAGATTTCCTGCCAACAGCTTCACCAGGACCTCAACCTATAGCTATCCTGCCTTGTGGAACCCTTCTCAGCCACAGGTTGCTGCCTAGCCCCACTGAGGATTTTTGACTTCCATTTCAGAAACTCAATGCCTGATTCTGAGTTTGGTGGTGTGAGAGCGGTGCGACACACCACGGCTCTGCTCCCAAACCGTGAAACTCCGAGTTTTCTTGTTGTCTGGCGGGTGGTGCTTTTCATGGCGGGCTCACCACCATGAAAAGTCTAGCAGTGAGGAGACTTGTAATATGCTTTGTGGTCGCGCAACGGCACCACCAGCATATTATTGCCTCACACCACTGACACACCGTCAACATAGGGCAGTAAGACTGCCAGTGCAGCAGTAGCTACCGCGCCACCACGGGGTTGGCAGTCATATGGACCGCAAAACTTGAATCTCCACCCTAAATCTGAAGGTAAAACTTCCAACTGGGTTGAATCTGGTTTCTTTACCCAGCCTGCGATCCATTGCAATTGGCCTTAAACTGCACCTTGGTCTGGGTCAAGTGCAACCAGATTGCCGCAGTTGGTGCTTAACACTTTTTGGTGCTAATTTTATTTTAAAAATGTTACAAATCATAATTCCAATTCTCCTCCTTGGATTTTTTCATTTTATTCATTACATTTTTGTTATTTTTTATAAATTGGAGTGGAGGTTCTAGTGTGTTGCATTTTCAACTTGTTGACTGGTTTGGTAATTCTTAATGCGTATCAGATTTTCTTTTGAGGTTGAACTCAGATCTCAATTTCTGAAACCTTCACTGAACCAAGCAAGAACAGTGATATTATTAATTGTGATGTACTACCATCCACGCAAACTAATTCAACTTTCTCACAGGCACGCACACAGAAAACAGGGAAGCAGAGGCAACAATGGAGGGCAATAGCAGCACAAGAGGCCATGGAGGGAAGGGGTAGGGTAACACACAAGGAGAATGGGAAGGCGGGGCAGGACAGCAACAGAGGTCAGGTGGCAGTGGCACATAACCAATCAGGGAGGGAGGGGATAGGGGTTTGCCCATGGAGTAGGGAGCAAGGGGTAGGGGCAAGAAGCTGACCAGGGGTCACATTTGGGGGGAAGTGGCAGCACAGGTGACCACAGAGGGCAGGCGGGGGAAGGGGCATGCAGACCTAAAAAGGATTGCAGGTGGGAGGGGGCATAGCAGCAAGCTGACCATGGAGGGCAGGAGGAAAGGTGTATGGGTACAGAGACTGGGAACAAACAGCAGACAGAATCAGGAGGGGCAGCTAGCTGGCCACAGAAGACAGACTGCGTGGATTGGCCTCCAGAGAATGGTGGGCCTGAGCCAAATATCCACTGTGCATGTGTTTCGGCCATGCATAGTGGGATGTTGGGTGGATATGACCCAATATGTCAGAAATTCACTGAAAAAATTAACGACTCAAAGTGATATTATAGTTAGACATGGTAATAGGGTCTTAGATTATGTTAAAAAAACTAGAAATTCACTGAAATAAACAAATGTTAAAGTAACTTTATATTAATGTGTTGAAATGAATTAAAAACAAATGTTAAAAAACAAAAAAAGCTGAAATTCAGTTTTCATTCAGTGATAGCTAACTATAACTTGCACTCCCGCCATGCACTGCTTATGAAATTATATATTGTATCACTCATGACATGGTAAATGGTATCACTGAGGACATCACTGATGACATCTCAAATGACATCATCCATGCTACTGCTCCTCAAATTACTCTATAAACCACTAGATCATTTGAGAAGAAATGTAGGCAGTAAATGGCCCACAAAAATATACTACATAGATTGACTATATGCACATGTGTGCATGTACAAAAAAGAAATAGTGTGGTCCTAGACATAAGTCTGATTCAGTATAGTAAAAGGTATATGGTGCACAGTTTAACTATGAGTAAACTTTTCAGTACAAACAATAAGTCATTTAAACAACGTAGAGACCAAGTGTGACTAAAGTGAGTAAAAGAAGTAAATTACAAATAGGTTGTGGCTTAAATCAAAGTGCTCATCCAATAATATGTGAGAAAAACTAAAGCTTATCCATACAATGTGGATTTCTGTTCACATGCTGACATTAAAGAATTGCCATATAGTACTATAAACAATTTCTGTATAAACTGCATATTTATAGGGTACAGATATATTTTTCCAGAAGTTGAATGAAATTTCTGAGACATTATACGGTATTGAGGAACGTATAATGCAGCATTTCCCAAACTGTGGGTCGCAAACCTACTTTTAGTGGGTCAGGAAAGTAGGAAAGATAAAGAAAGATGCCTTTTAAATTCTTGGGTAGATTTATAATTATTTCACACAGCTAAGCAAGCCACCTGCTGCACTGCATGAAAGGGCAGGAATGCACCTTATTTAACATATGGGTTTTCCTGTACTTTCCTTGCACTGCACACTATGTGCTGCCTAACACCAATGCAGACACCCTTTTTCCATGGTCCAAGGGTGCCTGTGCTGTAGACAGGATAGTTTTTGTGCAGGAAGGGACACATTGCTGCACAAAAATAATCCTTTGAGGCATTTTCCACTTTCTATGTGTGCTGTTAGAAAGAAAACTAAATGAAGATATTTCTCCACGTTGCGCCTCATCTGAGGAGGAGTAGTATTTTGATGTATACCCATGTCTACAAATAATGGCAAATCTGGGAATGCATCAAACATTGAAGGGTAGAGTGCACTCCTGTTTCATAATTTTATCCGTTTTAATCAGTTGTAACTATATCGCGTGCATCCCGGGAACGTGGTCAACCCTCCAACCACGTGAAGCAAAATCCATCATCAGTTATTGGGAACGTAGTATCGCTCCCATACCGGAAGCACTGCTTTTTTTGCATGCGTTGCACAAAAGATACCACGATTTAATCAATTATGTAGATTTATTCCATTATTCCAATTTTCACTTTTTCATTCCTTTCATCCGTCACATGAAAAAAACAATATGTAATCAATTCTGATGCGGTAGATATGCCCATCCGGGCCTTTTTCTAAGGCAGGAAACATACATAACATCCTCGGTAGTGTTTGTATCCCAATGCATTTCGGGCTATTTCATCGCCCTTCTTCAGGGGTTCACTACAAATATAAACAACAACATTTAGACTTTATGTTTTAAAACTCATATCATACCAATAAAATCATTACTCATTGTATACATGTTTTGAAATAAAATGTCTTAATCAGCTTTTTTCCTCTGATAACTCACAACGCTAAACTGTTCACAATATACTTCCCTCCTTCTTTATCACAGTCACACATTAAGGAAAAAGCTCGGTCATATCTCTCCCACTACCTCAGTTCACAAACCTTCCCATTTTATTCACACCAAACCTCGTGAAGTCCCTCTCATACCTGTGATGCGTTACATGAACTTGTTCCTCCTTACTGACATGCGTTACATGAACTTGTTCCTCCTTACTGTCAGTAAGGAGGAACAAGTTCATGTAACGCATCACAGGTATGAGAGGGACTTCACGAGGTTTGGTGTGAATAAAATGGGAAGGTTTGTGAACTGAGGTAGGGGGAGAGATATGACCGAGCCTTTTCCTTAATGTGTGACTGTGATAAAGAAGGAGGGAAGTATATTGTGAACAGTTTAGCATTGTGAGTTATCAGAGGGAAATGCCTGGAACACCCATGCTCCGCCCTTGGAACACCTCCCTGGGGCATTGCGCTGCGTTGCATTACCCTAGATTTAGCAAGTGCCAGGCAAGGTGGCCTTGTGTGGCTTGATAAATCAGATTCAGTAGTTGCGTCGCACTTGTGCCCTCTTATTTGCTGCAAGGGTGACACAGATCAATGATAAATCTGCCCCTCTGTGTTTATTTTGTCATATTTGCTGGTGCTTCGAAATCCAAGGTCAAATAACAGGCTATGTCTTCTGACAAATTGCTGCCTATTCATTTAACATGGGATTGGAGTTTACTTTTCTTTCTCTGACTTGAAAAGTGAAAGGAGTTTTAAAGTGACTTATGTGACAATCTTGCTGTAGTAGGGAGGGGAAAAGAAAAATAATGTAGGGTGTTGTGTTTTTGCAACACACAACAAAATGTAAATACCTGTATATTAACTGTATGCATTTAGCAGTTAGGAAAGCAAAAATTAAGCACATTTTGTTTTTAATTCTGATGTGTGCTAGAAACTGAGATTTTAATAGCATGAAAGCACATCAAGACACTTGACTTGGTGATGCACAAATTATAAATATTCACAGAAAACTAATTTCGACACATAATCAGTTGTGTGCTATATAGTTCTAGAAATTAAAAGGTATATCTGTGCAAAATTAGCTGCCATTTCAATGGAAAATGTGTTGTCTGTAAATGACAATGTACTACCCACGATGCTTTAGTTCCATTCAAAAATTGCCCCTCCTCATGTCCATTAAAGTAAAGGGGGTCGCAGATTTTTGCCATTCCAAAAACTGGGTCATGGTTCTAAAACATTTGGGAACCACTGGTAAAATGTATGGTTGACTCACAAGCAGTTCAAGTCACAGTATGATTGTACGGATTGGTAGTGTATGCCATTCTGCTCCTTTCAGGAATATGTGTAAGGTATTTTTAGAAACTACAGAACGTTGTGAATAGGACCTGGTTGTGCATGCCTTAACAGTGGCTAAAGCAAAGACATAAAGCTGTTGACTTAAAATTCTAAATCAGATTTGGGACTTACAAGTATGTCTCACCAAACATTCTTCTGAATGGTAACGACGGTTCAATAAATTGCTGATGACGTTAATGTCCATAGAGACAATATGTTTCTCATACACCTAAATTCCAGTAAAAAAAAAATCACAACCATAATATTTACTAAATGAGGCTGCTTTATAGATATGCTTTATGAACTGAGTGTTGGAAGAGATTTTGCCTAATAGCACTACACAAAGGAATATTTACTGTGAATGGCGGATAATTATGCAAAGTGGCATAATGGTGTAATTTCAACAAGTTCATGTAAGAAATGTAATGCAAAAGTCCTGAAATTATGCAAATTGCACCATTATTTAAATTCACCCAGGCTTAGGGATAACAGATTTTAGTCACAATATACTTCGATTGTTTGTGCTGTTATACTCATTTTAGTAATTCTGGTTAGTTATCAGGTGATTTTACCCTGTGAAAAATGCAGACCCTCTGCCGGGAATTGATTACCAATGTTTGAGAAAAAAATCTTCTTCTCATGATTTTCTCATAGAGGTTATAGAAGAGATTATGAAAGATGCTCCAGGAGCTAAAATGAGTGCATATTTCTATAAAATATCTTCCTCACCCATGTGAGAATAAAATCTGATATTCTGAGGAAAACATTTACTTACAACAGCTGCAGAAGCCTGTGAGTTTATTCTCCAGTGTTCTACTGCAGCTTCCCACATTGTTCTAGAGAGCAAATATTCTGAATTATGGCAAATGTGTGGTACACCTGAATTAACCACATATTTTCTAGGGAGTGTACACCAACTTCACAGTTCTGCACTGAGTAACAAAAGACCGTGCCTGAATGCAGCAAAGAAGAAAAGGGTCTCAGCAAAGGGGGCACCAAGAGGCAAAGGAAGCTGCTGCAGGACAACATCCAGAGCAGTACCAAGCCTGCTATATGCTGCCTAGTGTGCCGTGGAGGAGTCAAGCACATCTCTAGCCTCCTCTATGAGGTGACATGCAATGTGCTCAAGGTTTTTCCGGAGAATGTATAAAGGGATCACTCACACAATAAGCAATAAGCAATATGATTGATAAAAATATTGTTTGCCACAATATCGTGCTCCTATACTTATAATGGTAAGCAAAAAATATTGGAAAAAATTATATTATTGAGACTAATATCATTCAAAAGAGGTTATAATATTGATTTTTTTAATAGAGTTTCAAGTAGTCTATGTTAAATATTTTAATATATAAATCTAATGTAAATTAAATATATTCCACTAATATTCAATACTATACATAAATATATAAATGTAACATTATTCAGAAAATATATTTATTTTTCATTATATTAGTTTGTTTATATTTTAAAATGTTATACTAAATATATGCGTATATATATATATAAAACAAATATATATATATATGTATTCCCCTTTGAAGTTCAATGAGTCAAATAAACATTTTATTAATTTTATATATATATATATATTACCTACTGGCAGTCGCCAGTAGGTAGTTATAGTTAAGACCTAGTTTCCATAGGAAAAGCGTTTTTTGTTTTCCCAATAACTTTGGCGCCGGTTGATGAATCTTCGTGAAATTTTCAAAACAAGTGGGACGCTCTGGTCAGCTCCTGTCTTGAAAGTTTCGGGGAGATTCGGCAAGCGAGAAAAAAGGGGGTCCCAGAACATGTTTTCTCCATGTTATTTCCCGTAGGAAACTTTAGACACGACTACAGCCCGAACTACTGAACCGAATTACACCAAATTTGGCAAAAAGGTAGCGCTTGGTTCAGAAAGAGCCCTTTTTTTAAATGGTGTAAATCCGTTCAGTAGTTCCTGAGAAATTCACAAAATAGAGGTGAAAAAATCTATTTCCCATAGGAAACTTTAGACACTGTTATAGCTGAAACTGCTGAACGGAATTACACCAAATTTGGCAAAAAGGTAGCCCTTGGTTCAGAAAGAGACCTTTTTTTAAAATGGTGTAAATCCATTCAGTAGTTGCTGAGAAAATCAAAAAATAAAAGCTTCCAAACCAGGAAGTGTTGGCAGCCATCTTGTCCCTCGGTAGAACCGAGGCACAAGAAACCAGTGAAACAAACGCGTAAAACAAGAAAAGGGGGCCGGGTAGAAACACCCTGACCCCCTAGGCCTGCTTAGAGGGTCCCGCAAGGACCCCCAGGGCCAAAAAAAGCATTTTTTTTTTAGAAAATCGGCTAGATGCGCGGAGGATAAAACAAACGAAGTGCGGGCTTCTGCACTTCGTTATTAATTAGCCCCCAGGTGGGCCAAGTCCCGGGGGCATGTAAAAAATAGAAAATTGCGGGGCCCAGGGAGACCCCCGCAGCCCCGGGGACCGCCACCCTCCAGGGCTTTCTATAAATATTTGCGGGGGGCAACCAGCCACTTCTTTTCTTTTTTAATGTATGGGGGCCTCCAGTAAGTGCCACTGCGCTGCGTTGCAGAGAGGTGGTCCAGGTCATGCCCCTTTTCACACCTCTCTGCAACACAGCTCTGTGGCGCTTACTGGAGGTGCCTGGTTGGCTAGTTGGACCCCAGGGACCTTGAGGATTCAAGGGGACTTAATCCCCCAACTTAAAATGCGCCACGGGCGCGTTTGCACAGTGGTGAAGGGAGGGGGCGGGGCCTGAGGTGACATGTGTGCAAACACGCCCTGTGGTGCATTTTAAGTTGGGGAATTAATTCCTCTTCAATTCTGAGGGTCCCTGGGGGCCAACAACCCCACCAGGTGCCTCCAGTAATCGCCACTGCACTGCGTTGCACAGAGGTGGGCCAGGCCACGCCCCTTTTATACTTCTATGCAACGCAGCTCTGTGGCGCTTACTGGAGGTACCTAGTTGGCTAGTTGGACTATAACGGGGGAATTTCTATGGTTTTGTACGAGTGAAATGTCCAACTAACTATAACTTTCCCTAAAACCTATGGTTTATTCCGTGAATTTCTAAGGATTTTTAAATACTAATTTCTAACTATAATGTGCCTATATATCATATAATTAATTTTTAAAAAGAAGCAGAGAACTCTGGGTATTTTTCAAGTTTGAGTGGACAGCAGTTCCTATATAGAGCACCCTACAACACCAGCGACACTCTTTACTTCTCATCTCAAAAATATGCAAGCACTGCAAACATGTAATGTGCCATAATATACAGGTATGCTTACCCCAGGTATTATTTAATGATACCCCTTAATAGAAAATGCCCAAGAGCACGCCCCTATAGTCACACTCTATAAGAAAGTCTGTAAAGGATATTCATGGTGACTCAATGAAATTCTGCATAAGAAGTCAGTAACGAATGGTGATGGTGATAGACTAGTTTAAGGAGTTCTTTTCATTTAATCAAACAGTGGATTGTTCCACACCCACAACATAGAATGCCCTGAAACCTGAACATGGTGATAAGTGGTCGACTGACGGTCGCAGGGTCCATACTAAAAACATATATTAGACAAGCAAAGAGGGCAAGGTGGCAGAAGAATTAGAAAAAGACAAAGTCCACTATGAGCAGCTACGGTTGCAAAATGTGGGGCACAATGTAATTTGAAGCCAACTCATATTTTTAGATCCTAATAAAGCAAAACTTTCCTTAATAGGACATAACAAAAAATATTATGGAGGGTTAAATAAAGCTGACCGGCTCTTAGCATGCCGGTTAAAGCTGAAACAGACAAAATCATTCATCCATAGAATTAAGGACAACAGTGTGGTGCTATTGTAGATGACATGGGGAAAGTGGAACAGTTTTGTTAATGCTACCTATGGCTCTACGAAACACACCCAGTTTGCCATCATTCGATCACAGCCTACCATGCACATACCAAGTTAGGACATCTCATTTTGAGGTATGGGACCATTTGGTAGCCATAGAATAGGTGAACAGGCACATTAAAGCTTCCGTCTGGCCCTATATGCAAAATTCTACAGGCTACACAATGTTTTTGAGGACTCTTCAAAAGTTAGTCCCTCCATGGCAGGTTTCTGTAATAGCTAAATCAGGAAAGACCCAATTGACCCCAGGTCTTTCCACTCAATCTTCTTGCTAAATATCAACATAAAAACCGTCACAAAGGTCCAAGTTCATCATGTGTATGCATTACTGCACCCTATGACCCACTGGGATTAGTCTGGCGTTTTTATTAAATAATAGGTAAGACAAAACACTAAAACAGAGGTTCCCTGTAATATCTTCTAATCTCTTAGCAAACGTGAATACTCCCCCATTATTAAAAACTTTTTCATCCCTTCTAATCTTAATCAATTTCCTCTCCTTTATAGCAATCTAATGTCCCTTGATAGCCCCATTCAAAATGTCATAGTTATTTTCCACTAAGTCCTTTAAATTTATATGTTTGATCTCCTTTTCCAACTGTTCAATCTGCTTCTTTAATTTGGCAACCATTCTCTCTGAGTTCTTAACCAAAGTGTGCAACATATTAAATGATGCAGAATATAAATTATCTTCCCATACATTTAAAAGATCTTTGTCATCAAATGTAAGTAAATTAATATTCTTAATGCCCTAGGGATACATTTGTTTTCAATAACAGCTTTTAAGGGTGGTACCATCCCGCCATTTGGCAAGTTCAATCTTTTTAAATCTCTCCAAACATATAAACTTATTTCTCAAACTGTCCTAATTATGTGTTTTCTCCTTTTTAGTTTCTTGTTTCTGCCTACTACACTTAAACAGGCTCATATCAATGTTCATATATAAATTCTCCCAAGTCGTGCTGGCGAGACCACTAAAACATGAACTCAATCCAAGCAAAGACAGAAGTGATCCATCAGATGTGTCTTGGACATATTCACGTCCTTTGGTAGATTCTCGGGCTACTCGATTACTTGGAAGAAATCGCTCCTGTATACTTGGCCGGTGAGACTCCTTCTCTCCCGGGGGATTGTCCGATACAGTTGGTATACGATGGTTTGCGATATTTGGGGATTTTTGTCACCGCTGACCCTGGGCTCCAGTATGAGAGAAATCTGCTCCCGCCTCTGCAACGCCTGCGACGGGATGTTGCCAGCTGGAGAACGCTCCCTATCTCAATGCTTGGTAGAACCGCCCTATTTAAAATGATGTCCCTCCACCCCCTCCTCTATGTCCTGCAGAACTATCCCATCCCGGTCCCAGCCAGATATTTTAAAGAGGTTGAGGACCTACAGAGGCAGCTGCTATGGGAGGGGAGGCCGAGAATAGCGCTCAACAAACTCACCCTCAACTGGTTTGACAGCGGCATCAGCCTCCCGGACATTAAAAAATATTATTGGGCATCCCCTTTAGCCGCTGTCAACCAGGGCACGTATAGAGCTCTGGGAGGTCCGGGTTATGCCATGGACAGGTGGCTACTGCCGGGCGGGACGTACAACAGAGCCCTCTATTCTAATCCCAAGAAACTCCGCCGGACTGGACCCACCTCCCACTCGGTCCAAGTATGGCATGCAGTCAACAAAAGTTTGGAGTGGGACCGTAGACTGACGCTTGCGACCCCCTTGTGGGATTCGGATCAACTAGGTAGTCTTCACTCCTGCAAGGGTTTCGACAAATGGGATCTTATTGGTATTTCCCGGGTGGGCGACCTTTGGGTGAGAGGTGGCATTCTCAGTTTGGAACAGTTGCGACAACAACATGAACTTGCAGACACAGAGTTCTTCTGTTATCTACAGATAAGACATGCCTTAACCACTGCCATTGATAAGGATTGCCCCCTCAACGAATCCTACCCTTTAGAAGATAGATTATTGGATGGGCTGCTACCACAAAGGGCAATCTCGCTGACCTACAAAAAGCTTGTCAACAACACCCCGGATCCCCTGACTAAATTACGTGAGCTGTGGGAGGGAGATGGCCTCTTGCTCAACGACGGGGAGTGGGGGGAAGCAGTTGCCTCCCCTAGGGAGGTGGCGATCTCCACACGTCTCCGTCTGGTGCAATTAAAACTCCTACACAGGGTCTATATCACCGGACCGCAGCTGATCTGTAAGGGGCGGGGAGATGGGGCAGACTGTAGGAGGGGTGTGGACAGATTGCCACCCTGATGCACACACATCATTTGGGAATGTAAACAAATTCAGGTATACTGGAGAGGTCCTGCGTAAATCTGTTCGCCCTGAGGCTAAGAGATGCCTCCTCAATGTATGGGAGCCCACAGACTTGACAGGGGCGGAGAAGCTGTGGGTCACTCTGGGTGCAGCTGTGGCCAAGAGCGACATCGCTCAATTGTGGGGTGGGCAGTCGCCCCCTACTGTGGCGGCGTGGAAGCAAAATCTTGATTGGTGTATGTTTAGGTAGAAAAATGTATATGTGGCAAGAGGGTGCCCCCAAAAATGGTCCCGGGTGTGGGCTAAGTGGAACGCTTATAGGGGGGATATCTGTGTTGCTCCTACAACCCCCCACGAGGATGAAGCCCTGTCCCCCTGATTTCTCTTTTCAGTTCGCAGGTAGTCCTACAAGATCGTATTGTATCCTAAATGAAATGCCATATACGAATGTCATTATTTTTCTGTCATACGTGATTTTGCCGAACATTGATTTCTCTGTTAATAGAATTATTAAAAAAATATTTAAAAAAAATAAAAGACAGAAGTGATCCTTGACCAAGGCACAAAAATAATTTACAAACAAAATATGGTACTCTCTCTCAGAGGTTCTACTGCCTAAGACCTCCATTTTCAGTTCATTAATTCATCCAGGAAGATCAATTCATGTATAGTTCTTTTTTATTTTCCATTCTTCTGCACAACATACTGTAAATTCATTGTCATCCCAGCCAACACGTTTTATCTTTTAAACAGGACTTTATCAGGGCTGCAAAAAGACGTGTAAAATACATTTACAAATAAAACCATTGAAACCACCACTGTATACAATCATCCATCCCACACTTCATGATAATGGGTAGTATATATTCTTGAATGGACTGAGCAATCACCAGTTATCTATCATCATATAGCTCAAACATAACGGATGTCAAAGTTTTATAATCAGAAAAAGAGACATACAATATACAAAATTATTGCAGTCACTAAGGAAGGGCCCAAAGATAGCCTCATTTTGGCAAAAGATATAAAACAATTATATTGTTTGTATAACAATTCTACATTCACATTTCAACTGTATTTAATGTATGTACAATAAATAATATCAAAAATATTAATTTCTACTTACATCCATTATACTAAAATTTTAAGGGAAGTACCAGCTGTTATATTTCTTTCTTCTCCAATGTACTTTCGTTAATGTTCTCCTAAATCAGGAGATAAACATATGGTATCCTACAACATCTGATGTGGACATCCCATACATTAACCTGTACTACCTTTTCTCTTCAACGGTCCCCCTTCATGTCTATTCCTATAGTCAGTGCTCCACTTTGACAACACAAACAGGATTCATAGTCCCAAGTGTAAATTCACCCACCACACAGACTGATCATTCTTAAAATCAACAATTCATATCTCGATTTGATTAATATCAATTATGCTGGCTACGACATAGTCCCTTAAACATGCATTCACAATCTCAGTTTAGACAAAGGCGACCAAAGCTATAAGTCCTTCCCATAATATCACTATCAAAATCTTCACAGCTTCACTGTTGCAATGGCCACTAGCGTCCTTAGTACATTCCACCATCAGATATCAGGGGATATTGTACAAACTACAAACTGGCCCTCTGACATCTGTTGGCCAGGTAAATCTGTGACATCAATACTAGAATCTACCGTCATTTCAAACTTATTTATAACATTTTTCTTTTCAAAAAGTTATCTGTCCACTTACAGTGTTCTCTATCTTAATTGAAAACTAAATATAGGTATAGCAGTTTAACAGCCTTGAACCTTTAGTGTAAACTATCAGAATTACCCTCAGTCATTTTGTCACTATTTAGAATTTGTATTTTATCATTTTCACCAGTTGCTGGATCTAAGGAAATGGTCCATCACCTTCTATTGGGATGCAGGTTCTGAATCCAAAGGTCCATCCACAAATAAATTGTCTGTGGCAAAAGCAAGAAAATAGTAGGCTTTATCATGTTGGTTTTTGCCTGTGTGATGTTTAACATCTAATAATAGATCATAATACAATGTACCATTTATATATGAAAACATGTCATCTAACATTTACAAAATTGTACAATGTTTCTGTTTTAAAAATTTACACAATCTGTAATATGAACGTTAATAACTGTATTTCCCCATTCTTTTAGTTCATTGGGGAGGAAGAGTCTAACGATAATGCCTTACAACCCACAAGCGGAGAATGGTGTGTTGTCCTGGGACAATAACCCCATACTCCTTCAAAGTGCCTTGTCTGCAGAATCCAAACCTCAAGAAGAGGTGGTGGAGAAAAATGTCAGCCACACCAAGGAAATTATCTAAAAAAAAACTCAAGGTTAACCAGCAGTGCCCCTACTAAGCAACTCCTGCAGCTACTAATGCACGGATGCTCTCACCAGCAACACAGTAGTCTCCTTCACACACCCTCCAACCTATATCTATCTCCAGTGCAGGTGCATCTACAGTCTTCACTTCATCTTCTAAGGAAAAAGAAACTACAGGTGAGGAGGACTTTTCCCCCATTCAACAGTTTCCTCCAGTACCTCCCAGTTATAAACACATAATGTAATGGACAACCACCTGTCATTGTTTGATGGCCAGGTGCACAGGAGGACTTGGGATGTGCAAATCCTGCCCGCTAGCAGGATCAGTATTTCCAGCAAAAATCAACTGTGTGGGGGATATTTGTTGAAGGGGGAGACGCCTAACACCATCCTAGCTGATCAGGAAGAGTGACTGACGAGTGCCTTCGAAGAGATTAAAACCTCTCTCCAAGACAGGGTAATTATGCACTCTGAGCATTTTTAAATGTGAGGGAGGAGGATGCAAGGTGATATGCCTTGGCTATGCAGACGATACAGGCCATTTCAAACACTGCAGAGCCAAGGCATATGCCTCAGCCACCACGGCACAACAGCAACCTGTAAGACCCAGCCATCTTCAAAGCACACCAAAACCTCACCAGCATCACCTCCAGACCCACCAGTTCTCATTCCATAACAACAACCTCAACCTCCAGTGGGCCCTAATATAACAAAGCTGGAAGGACATATGGATGATACTAATCTAATCCCTCAATCACCCATCATCACAAAATACACTCCAGTCATTACAATCACCAATCCCACAATGTTTGATGTATATGGAACACATTAATTTGTTTCAATAAATATCACGTACACTTACTTTTAACCTGTGTGTCATGTCTTGTGGGCCTAGCTGTCAATACATGACATTAGAATGAGGTCATGCAATCTGTTACAGAAAATGGAACATTTAACAATAACCCTTACAATAACATGATCACATACATCTATAAACATTACTACACATACATACAAAAGTGAAACCACAACAATTTTAAATTTGAGGATGTAATTTCCTTTAAAAAAAAGTTATATTTAGACATTTGAAAATGAATCTTCATACATTTGCTATTTTAAAAAGTCATCAATACCCAAGAAGGGGATAAATACAAAACAATGAGAATTGGTCCCTCTAGGTAGAGTAAACTTGAGACTGGGGGGGGGGGCAATTTAAAAAAAACATGTTGGGAATGTCAGTCATTGTACATAGTCAAAAGAGGATAATATTCACAAAATTCTAAATGTTGCAAAAAAATACAGTCCCAAAGAAAATTCAAATGTCCTAAATTAATGTTACTAAGGAAAAAGTTCAAGTGTAAAACAAAGTGAGCCCTTCAATGGTTGAGGGACACGATACTGTGCCATATTTCTCTTCTTCAGAGGCCTGGATCACTTGGACCTCCACAACAGATGTAGGCATTTGGGGTTGCAGGGCAGGAACAAACACCACCTAAATATCTTTATACCCTGGTGTAGGTTTAGGGACAGAGGGGAATGATATACTGTTGGGACACAACAGTACTGGTAATGCAGGGTTGGGGTGCCAAACATGGCTTTGGCTCCAGTCCAGGAGGCAGCTGGGTTGTGTGTGTTTGTCAGCATGCACTTTTTGTGGGCCTTCGCCACTGCCTCCAATTCTTGATAGCCTTTAGACATCACCTGCTTTATGATCCCCTGAAAAGCATCCAAGTTGACATATTATGGGTATAACACCAAGTTATGGTTCAGGGAGTCTTGGGGACGAGCCTCACCCATGTCAGCTTCTCTTTCGGGGTGGGTACTTGTACTAAAGAAGGGGTTGTAGAGGGGACACATGTCGACCCTCGTGTTATGGGGTATCTGTAGTAATGCAATAGGTGGATTCAGGCCCAAATGATAGGGGAGCCTGTTTCAAGGAGATTAGAAATGTTAGTTCATGTTGGGCAAGAGGAGCCCCATCATCTGCCTGCTCCTGGCATATGGTGTCCATATCGACCACCCCTTTGGTTATCTCTTTAGGTTCTGCTGGGACTCTATTGGCTTTCCCTATCCTCCTATGTTGATGCTGGTGTTTTGTTCCTGTATGGTATTGTGGCTATGTTCCTCCATCCACTCCAATAGTCCAGCTCCGCCCAACCATCTTCTAGGCGGAGAGCTGAAAAAGAAAAGGAAAAATGAAAAAGAAATTATAAATACAACATTCTATGTAATGGTATGAAATATGAAAATGTCTGAAAATGTCACAAAGCCCACTTCCCTTTGTCACGGAAGCTTCTAAAATCAAGCTGTCACTTTAAACAGCGGGGGCCATAATTATTAAAGATACAAAAAAAATCACATATTTTTTTTCTGATTTCGATAAAAACAATGATGTTTAGTACGTAATATGAAATGATACCAAACCATTAAAATAGCCACATATGCTAAACCTTAATACATCATGCATGTGTATTATGTACATTTTATGTACATCATATCACAATGACAATTTTGTGTGTCTCAATTTACATAAAAATTACAAATGTTTCTAACACACTGGCCCCGATGCTGCGTCCAACTTGATAAACATAACTTGGTTTATTAGCTCTATGTGCATTTCACATATGAAAATCAGTCTTGTAAAAAATAAGTGTATTTGCAAACAGTGAAGTATCTTTTTAAATGTTATAAAAACAAATATAATTAAAAATGTTATTTGTGTCAACATAATATACTATAAAGTTTGTAACAATTTTAAAAAATGTAATACGTTTTTAGAAAAATATATACATTAGTTAGATTCATCCAAAGTCCCATTTTACCTCACAGCATAAAATACTCACAAGGTGGACCTACGCAAACAAATTAAACAAGAGGCATGCCAGAACAAAGCTTTTCCCAGCAGGGAAACAATTTGACTTTATTTAATAGTGTAATATTTACCTCTTTGCTGCTTTTTAGGTCTCGCCTACGCGGCGTGCATGCGCTGCATAGGAAACAGACCTGTAGCAATCGCTATGGTTTTATCCCCAAAAACGTGCACGCGTTCCATTGCCTTCAATGGCAACGCGTGCACGTTTGGCGATTGCCTGGCGGGAGCGAGCAGCTGGCGCCATATGTCATCAATTATCTCAGCTTGCTGTTAGCTCCCGCAAGGGAATCGCGCAGCCCCCCCTCTCCTCTCTCCCCTCCCGCCACGTGAGGCGCGCGCGCTTGTTTTTAGGTCTCACCTGACCCAGCGCATGTGCTGGTCTGGCGAGACTTATTGTGAGGGCTCAAAAAAGTGCTACCACTGTAGCATAGAGATACAGTGCATGTGCGCAGGCGCGCGCGCCTCACTTTCGCAGCCGCACGGCCGCTTTGATGTTTGATCGCGATTGTGATCACTTTCGCTTTGATGTACTCCGTGAGCCCGGTTTTTTTTCTCCTGTTTATTACTTCTATGTAGTAATGGTGGCACCAGTGCGCCGCCATTACTACAGAGCAGTAATAAACAGAAACAAGCATTGGCATAGCCAATAGGTCTCGCTTTTGGGACCTTATAAGTATTAAGTTATGCAACTGTTGCATGGCTAAACACTTATAAGGTCCCAAAAGCGAGATCTATTGGCTATGCCAATGCTTATTTTAAGTGATTTGATGCATCGCTCTCTCTCACTTTGGCTTACCAACACCGTCAACTTGTGTGCCGTCTTGCTGGATTGCTTAGATTTTATCACCAGGCTAGTGGACTCTTTTCTGTTTGAGATTATTTTTAAATGCAGAAGTGGCAACACTTCAATTGTACCATTTTTATCCTGTCGACGTTTACGAATTGACAGGGTCAGGGACAAAACATACTTGCTATTTCCACGCGTGCGGAGCTGAGAAGTGACTGTAGTCCAATTGCTACATCCTTTGGGGTTTACCAGACCTCGAGGAGAGCTGGCCTTGTCAAGATAGTGTACCAAGAACGACAATTTCAGAAAGACCGTACAAAATATATGACCTCTCCTAAAGAAAGAGTGAAAAGCGAGAATCCTCTGTTCTCTAAGACAGCCTCTCAACACAACCTCTCTCCTTTTCTTCGCTGCTTATTCCTCATAAAGAAGCAGTTTATAAACCAGCGCCCCATTAATGCCACGACTATTTCTTGTGCAATCTGAAACGTTCAAATGTTACATAACGGGCACATTTCTACACCGTTTCAGCAGCTAAATCATTAACCTTCAGTGTTCGCAATAGTTTCGGCCTCAATGCCATGAAAACACTTATCACTCGTACCAAATGCACCAAGAGCTATCGATGCTACAGAAAACTAGTTCAATGGCTCCCACGTATGGTTACTAATCCCCCACATTAAGCGCAGAATGTGTATGTTACTGCAATAAACACATTTCTCTTACTTTGCAGCCGCTGCCCCCACTTTAGAGCCATGCAAATATAGTTTATGGGTACACGTAATACATGGAGATACGTTATGTAGATAGCATATTCTAGAAATCAGTAGCGTGCATACGCAGGCAAAGTTGGTTAGCAACCTCGTAATTGCACAATTTAACTGACACACGTGACACATACCGTGTGTGCAAAAGTCGCATTTAGTGCCCCTCGTCCGTTTCCTACGTTGTTTATTCTGTGAAGTAACGTTATACCTCTCAGTCTCTATAAATACGTAACCTCCACTTCATATAAATGTCTTGTCATGGAATTTGGTTCTCCAAATCGGATCGCCTATTCGAGAGAGTTACATACAGCTCACGAGAACACGATTACTTGAGGGATGATGAAGTATGTTAAGTCTGTACGGAAAGCGAGAAATGTGAGCCACTGCTCAGATGACCACCTGACCAACGCCGCGAGACTGACTGACAGCTACAGCATGGGCACGCTAGATGTTCGTGCGCAGCTATGGTTCATCTGTCAGTTACACAAGGGCAGTGATACTACTCATGCGGCTATTTGTTGTGTTTATTCATGAAATGTAAGGTTTTTTGTTTTTTATACTTTTTTCAACTTTATTACTTGCTCATTTTCCAAAAAAGCACGTAATCTCCCTCTTCAAAAAAATAGTACCGGGAGGGTCAATACAGGGGTTAGAGTTCATATTTTGAGCATCCCGTCCCTTAGCGAGCTATAAGCTGAGTCAGGTACATACACGTATATTCGTACAGTCTTGTTCCAATTTTCTCCTGGAACCTCAGATATCACCACAGTCTTGTCATGCAATTTATTCTATATTCTGGGCCCTCGTAGTAGTTTTACCAGTGCTGGTCGCACTAACCCTCCAAATGAAACCCTCAGCATGCACCAGGCCAGTGTTCTATTGGTGCCCAATCCTCCTGTCACATGTTAAAAGGCTAATACAGCTTCTTTATAAGTGGGACCAGGTTTCATTGCGGGAATTTAAGTAAACCCGCCTGCTTTTTGTTCCACAGAGGATAATGTGCTGCCTAGCTACACACTTATAAGGTCCCAAAGGCGAGACCTATTGGCTATGCCAATGCTTGTTCTGGCCCTCCAGCTGATCATAAAGGGATAGCCCTGCAGTTTTCAGACACTCTGGTGCATCGGGGAGAGTCTGGGATATCAGGTGTGGGCCTGGGAAGATACGCCCACACATCCTGCACACAGGGCTGGACTGTATGTAGTGGGTATTTCCCCGGTGGGCCGTCAGGGTGGGGGCCGTTTTGGACCCCTGCTGGCCTTTTTTGTTACCGGGGGCCGGGTTTGCAGCATAGCTGCAATATTGGCCCCCTGTCACAAAAGCAGCAGTGGTGAGACGGGAGTAGTGCTTCTAACTTGCACCACCCCCGGGGCCGGCTAAATTGTTTGCCAGGGCCTGTTTCAATTCCCAGTCCGTCTGTGCCTGCACCTTCAATCATGCTCAGCCCCGGAGGTCCTCCCAGTGCTTGCAGAACTCCATGGCCATTTGGGAGTGAACACCCGGTGATCTTTAGCCCTTGGTGATGGCCTGTCAGATCTTACCAAGTTCTGCATTGCTCAGCTAGGTTCCGGATCTCCATGGAGCTAAGAATGAGGTGATGAGCTCCGGTTCCTCCTGAGAGAACCTGGAGCCTTTCTCCTCTTGATCTTCTGTCCTCTGGGCGATTACTGGATTCAAAGGAGCAGCAGCAGATAAGTGTATTGTTTGGTGGTCCTTGGATGGCACAGGAATGGCATGTTCCTTTATGTCATTTCGGATTTGATGTGGTTGTCAAAAAACTTCAACCAACTGTGGTGTTTTCTGCCTAGGCAGAGAAATCCAGCAATAGGAGGATTAAATAGGAATGCTAGTAAAGGGAAAGGGAAATATGTCTCGTTTTGAAAGCATCTGTAGTGGTGTATGAAATTTAAAATAAAATATATTTACAATTATATGTATATGTTTATAAAGATGTATGTATGGAAAACAACTTTGATTATTATTTTTATTCCACACTCTACATGTGGGGTGTTAGGATGTGACTTGAAAATGTTACTGTGCGTAAATGATGTATGTAGCTATAACATGTGATTCATTAATAAATGAGGAAGTGATGTGTAAACAGAAGCATATTACTTGCAAGTTTCAGAGACATCTTGGTAGTGCAACACTGTCTCAAGATGGCATATTTGGACAATGTCACCCACTGTGATGTAGCAACTAAAGTAGCATCTCAGGTAAAAAATGAACCCACAAGTTGGTTGCACAAATGCAGGCCCTGACCTGTGTCCTGTGGCATAGTTCAGGCGTGAGGTCTACATGCAATCTCATTGCATTGTGATACTGTGCAACGTCCAACATTAATCTTGGAAACAACTTCTGGGAAGTAATTGGCACCTCCACACTTTGTATGGTTACAACATCTGAAGTTTGACATGATAGCTCAAAGGGGAGCTCAAATGATGGTTCAGTACGTATGTCCTATTGTACCTTTTTGGGGATGGTTATTAGAAAAGAGTGAGTAGATGGGGAGAAACAGCATGCCTGTTATCACCTGCAACAAAGATATGTGATATTTCATATATAGATTGTGGTACCCTACAGAATTTAATGTACAATCTACTCATGGATGAATTCATTGGGCATGTATTGTGAAATGTTGAAGTTATGAGTGACAATATTTGCAATGCCAATCCTTAAATATAAAGTGCTGGTGTGATTTGTTGAAACTTACCTACTTGCCAAATGTCACTGAAATCCCCAGCATCAGCTAACGTGATACAGGTGACTGTCAGAAAATGTAGCTTCCGTGTGCAACAAGGAAAGGCAACGTACATCTGTGAAAAAGACCCTGACAGTGTAGATAGCTTTCAGCTTGCAAATTGATTGAATACCGGAAGTGTAGGTTACACATATTGTGTTTGCTCTAGTGGACTGGCGGAAATGCCATATGAGTGCAACCAATGAAATCTAATTTATGAGAGAACTCGAGAATGGTGAAAAATTCCCTTGCAACCCTGTTGCCTTTTTATCACTGTCTGTGGCATGACAATAAACTGGTGCACTGTGCTGGTGAGGCATCTCAGTACCTGTTGCAAGCACCATGATTGTTTTGCCTCTGAATGCTTATGGTGTCTTCACTGACCTCTGGAACAATCCAATGACCAGGAAATGGAGTGCAGCTAGTGTTTTGACATGTGTAGTAAAGGCCTTTTGGGAGTAGGCAGTAGGTAAATTGAGGTCCTGCTCTGAGTCTGCAACCATGTAAAGGATCACATCTTGGTAGAAGTAGTATCTAGCAATGAGTGCTTCCCTGGAGAGGATGTCTGACAAAACACCAAAACAACAAATGTTGTGCTACAAAAATATCGATTTTAAAAAATATCATCTAATTATACTTATAATGGTAAGCACAAAAATATCGGAACAAAAATATAGTTCACACTAATATTGTTGAAATTATTGCAAAAATATAGATTTTCATCATATATATAGTATAAAACAGTAAATCCAAAATATGTGAACATAACATTAAAAAAATAAAAGAAATAATTTTAAATATTTAAAAAAGTATATAAACATATTCATAATAACAATATAAATATGCATATATATACACACACATTTATATATACATATATATATAATCTAACACTATTAATAAAAATATATATTTTAATTCATATTACATTTTTTTAATTATTGTTTTTAATTTACTATTCCAACTCCAGTCTGTGCAACAGTAGGGAAAACGTTGGACTTCGCAGAAGTAAAACGTGCTCTTCCAACTCCAATTTGTGCAACAGTAGGGAAATGTATTAGAAGTCGGAGAGGTTACATATACTATTCGCACTCAAGTCTATGCAACAGTAAGGAAAGCGTTGGACTTTGGAGGGTTACATTTCCTATTGCCACTTCAGTCTGTGCAACAGTAGGGAAAACGTTGGACTTCGGAGAGATAAAATGTACTATTCCCACTCCAGTCTGTGCAACAGTGGGAAAAGTGTAGGACTTCGGAGGGGTTACATTTACTATCCCACTCCAGTCTGTGCAACAGTAGGGAAAGCGTTGGACTTCAGAAAGAAAAGCTTTCCTATTCCAACTCCAGTCTACAAAAGTAAGGAAAGCTTTGGACTTTTGAAGGGTTAAATTTACTATTCCCACTGCAGTGTATGCAACATTAGAGTGGTGAAATAAATTGGGAGGGCTGTGTCTTGCTTTCTTATTTGGGCATACAGTGTGCGATTGATTGATGTTGTAATGGCTTTTATCTATTAAAGAGTGTGGTGGAGCCCTGATTGTTTAATCCCCTCTTGAGAGAGCAGGCATCCTGAATGTAATTGAAGCATTACTGCATTGTGCGTTCTTGGAGATCTTTTTTATATTGTGATTTTATTTAAAGAAAAAAATAATGTAAATATATATATTTTTATAAAACTAAACAAAATATTTTAGTTTCTATTTTACATGTGTTAGTGTTATTGCATGCCTTCATTGAATTCTATGAGAGGGACTTCAATAACAATGATTCACCATGTGTGGTGTGTGATTTACTCCATTGATTGGCTGGAAGTATATTTGAGTGTGTTTTGTCAGCTGTACTACTGGAGTAGATGCAGGTGTAACTTTGATGAAAAGCAATTGTCTTATTCTTTTATGGGTGTGTTTCGGTATTTGCATGCCCCTTCCTAGTTCCCCTCTTGTTTTTCCATTAATTAAACCAATTTAGTAGTAGATAGTCCCCATCTTCCTGACAACCCCCATATCCCTCCTATATTTACTACTAAAACAGAGTACATGGAGTTCCACGTACTTGTGGTAGAGAATTCCTCACCTGATAGACAGAGCATACATAGGTGGAGCTTTGTGAACAGCATTTCTTTTTTTTTAATTAAACATTTTTATTGAAAAGGAAAAAGAAAAACATAAAGCAGCAATGACGTAATAATTACGTCCGCAGCACAGAAGTACATTGTTCAAACCCCTCCATTTAGCCATATTATTGTAGCAGGTATACCCATCGGATAACGCACACATAGTGGGGTAAATTTGAGAGTGTACAGCTTTTCTTACTTAAAGTGTACTACTGAAGAACTACTTTATTTTATACTCAAAAATGCTTTTGGTAAAACACAGGCCCATTCAGAGATGTTTACAAATTCCATCATTACAAGTGGGAGCCATCTAGTGGACACAGTGAAAAGACCATTGAGAAGGATGAAAAGTCCCCAAGGGGTATTTTGCTGGATACTAACTAGTTGCAGTGCACCCATACTTCATAACATTTTGAAAACATACTTTAAGAATAACTGTTTGCAGCAGTAGCAATTTTTTATACAAGTGTAAAATGTGTTTTGAAAATGTGTCAAATGCAAGGCATCTTTGAAGGGTTTTTCGGAGAAGCTGGCCTGATTATTACACAATTCAAATTTTTTTCATGAAGACACGGATCAAAATCTAGAAGGAAATGCTATTAATCATTTTTCAATCATGTAAAACATGTACAATTATTAATAGTGAAACCGATCATTTCCCTGTACGAGCATATGCTTCTATTTTATTACAGGAAAAAACACGTGTCTATTTGGTTAAAATACAGCAAAACAAAACACAAGCTTATGAGCGACAGCATTTATGAAGAAACTGCTGTTGAGCAATGAATGTTTTCTTTGCAAATTCCAGGATAATAGTGGCCACTTTGGGGTGCAAAGATCACAGATTGAAATAAGGATTGTGTTCAGTGAGGTCATTCTTCTCTTCACTGCCAGGGGAAGCCTGCAGAGGTTGATAAACAAACGGAGACCAGTAGAACATAGGCCATATACATACATGGCTTATAAAAGCTGCCCTATAGTCTATGGAGCACATTGTGCTTCATTACAGAAAGGCAGTGTAATGCTTCAGAATTTGACTCCTCGAATTGGTGGTCGGAGTGACACCAAATTAAATAGATTATCTAATTACTTTAACATAAACTTGCAATCTTACATATTGTAGCTCATGAAATCCAGATCCAAGTGCACATTGTATAGAAAGAAACCTTAAAACCTGGTGCTGAATGTAGACAAAACTCAGATAAATAGTCTGTAATGTAATATTCAGTAACTCTCTAAACGGCTGCTTGCAGGGTTTTGTGTGTGGGGTTCAAGATGCTAAGCTATTGCTGAATTTGTTAGGGCAGTTAGTGTAATATTTATCAATTTCAGATTTGACCTCCCAGCAGCTCGTGAAAAGAACAGCTCCCCCGCCTCCACCAGGTGAAAAATGGGAACAACCTGGGCTTATGTCATATTAGTTCAATCTGATTGACGTGAACAGAAGAGCGATTTAGGTAAAGACGGCCAGGCTAATGCATATAGGCCCAGATGTACAAATGCTTTTTGTGAATGTACAAAACCTAAATGGTTATTCGGTATTCGGAAGGGGTGTGTTTAGGGCTTCCCTTCCAAATTCCAAATCGCAGCTGTATGTATTAACGTTTTGCAACATAATTCCAGTTGTAAAACATTTATACTTTACCTCCGATTCAAAATTGATGCTAACCCATTCCAAATGGGAAGGGGTCCCAATGTGATCCCTCCCCTTTGAGCATGTTAAATCAAATATTTTTTAAGAGCAAGCAGTTATCCCACTGTATACTGTATACAAAAAGAAGCTTGCGGCCAGCTCATTGCTTAACATTTGTTGGCTTCATTGTCTCTCTTATTTGCTGCCTTTTAATTGGCCAGTCCATGCTGGCTTCACTTCCTCTTTTTTCAACAGGAGCATGGACCAATTACTGATTGCTTCAATTTGATTTGTGTCCTTCCGCTGATCGCACTGTGATTGAGGCAGTCCCTTCATTTTTTTGTCTTCCCTGTTGCCCTTGTTGAACCTCTTGCCATGGTAGCTATGTTTTTACTATGTCACACACACTTCAAAGGGGCGCCCCTCTATTCTTTTGAAATGGATGTTTATTGTGATAGGAGATGTTATCTGCTTTTATTGTGACACCAGATGTTATCAGCTTCCACTTGCATTTTCATTCAGACATGGGCACAATTGCTTTCTTTATGTGATTATATTTTTTGCTAAGTGTAATATTTTTTTCCTTTTTCATGCATGGGGAGATTAACTGATCACAGAGGTGTTTTGCCAAGACCTAACAGCATGGGCAAAGCCAAAAGGTCTCACCTTTGAAATTATTGGCTTTGACATTGCCTTTTGTTAATGCTGTATTGTATTGCAATTGCATTTATATAGCGGTTACTACCCCTGACAAAGCTCCGAAATGCTTTTTCGGAGAGTAGCACGCTACTACCGAACCAATAATGGATTAGTGTTGAATTAGTATAGTGAAATATGAAAGTAATTTAAGTGGTGGATAGGTTAGTCAGTTATTTGAATTCAGAAGGATAGCGGAAGGATAGAAGACGGAAAAAAGGTTTGTATTCATTTAGCGCTTGTTACCCCTGATGGGGTGTTGAAGCGCTTTTTTGGCGAGTAGCACGCTACTCTGGAAACCCATAAAGGATTAGTGGTGAATTAGTATAGTGGATATATGCTGTAGAGCATGGATGTTGCTGACTGTGGCAATGATTTGCAGCCGTGCTGTATAGTAAGTCAAAGTTTTTATTGTCCGATTAATTAAAATCATCAACAATACAATCATCATTATCATCATCATCATAAAATCAAGGAATAACATGTTTCATAACTATATTACCATGTAAAACATGCACAGTGGGTGAAGGGTCTACATTAAAATGATCATGTCCTAACATCAATTAGACTATTTAAGGTGGAGGGCTCACAAGTGGGGGTACATGTTCCCTGGGGGCAGGCTAAGGCGAATGTGGGCTGCCAATTTTGGACAACTTGAAGCTAATTAAGCAGATAGTCTGGGAGTCCCAAATATAGGTCACTGTCATAGTGCAGCCTTGATGTTATGAGTTCCTGGATGACCACCTTTCTTTCAGACAAGGAGAGAACATGTAAACCCCTATTTAATATCCAGAAGAGACTAAAACATGTCCAGATCCCTGACACAATCTGTGGCTGAAAAGAGAAAGAATTATCAAATTTAATGTGTAAGTTCATGACTGTTCCTATTGAGGACCTGGGAGTAGGGCTTCTTTGGGCCACAGATTCGGCCAATCAAGGGCATTAGAACCGAACAATAGTATTTTGGTCTTGTCTACATTGCATTTTAGTTGATGGGTGGTCAACCAGTGAAAAACAGAAAAAAGCAGGTTTTAATGACTCTTCTGCAACCTCCTTTCTCTACCCACATGTGCACAGCAGTTGGGTGTCATCAGCGTACGTAATTACCTTAGCCCCCAAGGCCTCTGCAAACAGTGCTAAAGGGTGAGGTTTGTACTAAATAGAGAGGGGCTCAGAGAAGAGCCTTGCAGCACTTTCACTGTCAGATACTATGATCTAGAAGAGTATTGGGGGACCCACACTTCCTGCCCTCTGTCCTTCAAAAAAGAATACTAGCCAGTTCAAGTCCAATCGAACTATCCTGGTAGATTGGAGGCGTGCTAGGAACATAGAGTGAGGGACCATATTGAAAGTCGCTGACAGATTCAACATAATCAGAATGGCCTTCTACCCACGTCCAAGGTACCTGTGATATGTTTGGTGACCTCAATCAGTGCTGTCTCGGTAATGAAGTTGGGCCTAAAGGCAGATTAGCTAGGACAGAGCAGCTCATTAGTTTAAAGCATTGAGAGAGCTGTTACTTAACAGATTTTTCCAGTATCTTAGACAATGCTGACAGCAGAGAGATTGGCCTGTAGTTTAATTGCCCCATAGGGTTCATTGAGTTTTTTTTAGCAGGGCCAGAATTTTAGCCTTCTTCAATGAGACTGGGACTATTGCTGAGGACAATGACGCATTGAGCACCCTACAAGCCAGTGGGTTAATGGAGGCTGCCCCTATCGCTGGCAGGTTTGGAGGGCAAGGATCAACTGGACATCCCGATTTGAGGCCACATATGGCTGCCAATGATTCCTCCAAGGGGATAGACTGGAAATTTAACAGTGAAGCCGTAGTGGAAGAGGTCGTGCTGGAACATGCTTTCTCCAGTGGACTCTCCTCCATCTGGATATCAAAGGTGAGGATGGCTTGAATGGTTGTGATCTTGTTATGGAAATATGAGGCCAGCTGGTCACACCATTCCACTGTAGGTTAGTGTAATCTGGTGCAGGCCTCATGGGACATTCAGTTATTGATGAATCTGAGGATGTCCCTGGATTATTGCCTGCCTCCTCTATCTTCTCCTCAAAATTTGCTTTTTTAGCTGTCTTGACACCTGCATACGTTTTTTAGAGCTGTCTTATAGGTGACTTTGTCTTCGGCATTGTAGTTTTTTCGCCATTGCCTCTGTAAACATTTGTGGTGTTTCTTCAGAGTCCTGAGACTGTCCTTGAAGCAGGGGTGAGATGGTTTGTTTCTGCAGAGAGTATGTGAGGAGAACATTGCTAGCTTATTAGAAGTGTTCCTAATCCAGATATCACGCAGGCTGGCGTCTTCATACTCTAGGTCAGAGAGAGAGGGGTTGCTCTCTTCCAGAGAGCTCATAAATTCTAAAGGTTTGTTTTATCAAATGCTCTCATGACTAATGGAACTTTGTTTATTATGGGTTGTGATTTTACTAATAAAGGCCAGCAAAACGTCATTGAGTAATGATCTGTCCAGACTAGTGATGTAGGCATTTCTAGGTGCAGCTTAATGTTGGAGAAATTTTGATCAAGCACATGAGCTCCAAGGATAGCATAGGGCCTGATTTAAGAGTTTGGTTGTCCTGGAGCAGGCGGCCATGCCAGCGCCTTGCTCCAGGAGTGCCATACCCATAGTCAGACCACCGGCCAGATTAGCAGTTTTCTCTTGGTCTGGCAGGCGGTCCTTTGGCGTTCCCACGGTCGTGGCTGTAAAAAAGGCACTGCAATGGGAATACCAAAGCCCGTTCCTTCATGGCATGGACTGTAAAGTCCATGCCGTGCAGGAAAGAGGGTGCATGCAGACGGGGGCACACTGTGTTCCCCCTGCATGCATCCTATGGCCCTGAGGCAACATGGCGTCCTTTAGGGCCCCCTAAGTTTCCTCACTGCCGCACTTTTAATGGTGGGCATACCGCCATTGAAAGTGAGGTGGTTGGAAAACTCCTAATATGCTTGGTGGTGTCACAGCTGCCCCACCACACTTATTAGGGCCTCTGACCGCCACACCACTGCCACAGGATTCATGATCCTTGATGATTGCGGTGGTCCTGTGGTGGTCCCACTGTTGTGTCTGAATACAGCAGGTGGACCACCATTCTGGTGGTCCAGGGACCACCACCATGGGTTCGTACCACCAAACTGATAATCTGGCCCATGGTATCCAACAGTGCTGTCACCTCCTTGTGTTCTATTTTGTCCATATGCAGATTAAGGTCCCTCAATACTATAATAAATATACTATTTCTTCTCATTGCTGACATTTATTCTTCCTCTTTCTGCTAGTTTCTCATGTTTATTTTGTCTCTTTCTGCCCCTTTCTCACCTTCCTTTTGCTTCTTTCTGCTTGTTTCTGACCTTTATTCTGGTTCTTTCTGCCCATTGCTGACCTTTACTCTGCCTCTTTCTGCCCATTGCTGATCTTTATTCTGCCTCTTTCTGGCCTTTATTTTGCCTCTTTCTTCTCGTTTCACCTTTATTTTGCCCCTTTCTGCTCTTTGCTGTCCATTATTTTGCCCCATTTGCTCTTTGCAGACCTTTATTTTGCCTCTTCCTGCTAGTTGCTAACCTTTATTCTGCCTCTTGCTGCTCATTTATGAGCTTTATCTTTCCTCTTTCTGCTCATTGTTGACCTTTATTCTGCCTCATTCTGCTCATTTCCGACCTTTATTTTGCCTCTTTCTGTGAGTTTCTAGCGGGGGGGACCTCAAGACCCCTGAGGTCCTAGCTGGCTCTCTGTCTCCTGCTGGACCCGGTGTTGCTCTCACAGACAAGGAGCTGCTAAACATGCAGCCCCTTTCTGTCAGTCCAATCCTTTCATCTGTTTTCCTGTCTGCTTTTCAGTGGGCAGGGACACAGATGAAAACTTAGCTCTCAGCAAGCAGGAGCGGTTTCTCAGCTCTCACTTGCTGAGAGCAGATTTCATGTTTGCTCTGACTTGGCGGGAGCTGTCAAAGCTCCTGCCAACTCAGAACTAACAACTATGTCCTGGGAGTGGGCACCCCTGGACATAGCAGGAGCCGGCCATGGGAGGTGGTGGTCTCCAGGGCCATTATTGGCTCCAGAAGAGGGGCTGCGCACCCTCCTCCTTTGATCTGCAAGGGCCAGCCCCACTCACGCTTTTTTGGTCCGTGGTAGTAGTGGTCCCAAGGGCCCAGAAGGGCCTCACATTAGGTGTCCCAACCAATAAATAGTGTGTGCCCTGGAGCCCATCCAGGGCACCCACTTCAACATTGTTTGGGGCTGTGGGAGGGAGCCCCAATGCCTTCATGGCCCCAGGCAGCTCCCCACCTCTAGCGGGAGCCGGCATGGCTCCTGTCCCGCACGTTTCCGCATTGAAAAAGACTGTGATAATCGTAAAAACTGAAGACAATCAGGGTGCAATTCTTCTTCAGCGTGTTTATTTAAAGCAGGAAAAGGGAAATATCCTGACGTGTTTTGAAGCCAAAGGCCTCTTGATTACGGGTCAGTTTACAATCACCATAGTACACAATATATACACGTGATCCCACCATCGCCATATAAATGGGACTACACGGGGCTGGTTGTTTAGTATTCGGCCATAGCGGCCATATTAACATGTTGTAAAGTTGCTTGGACTGCCCAACATATACACATAACTGAGATTTTAAAGTCGTTTGTGAAAGTGCACTCCTGATTTTCTATCGACATTTAGAAGAATTGATTATTTAAATCTGAGTTAACTTTCAATTCAACCCAAGTGGGTAAAGTACAGAATAACACATTTATAACATCTTGAAACTTTTGAAATTGTTTAAACATTCCAGCCGCAGTGGACAGCTGTAATTCTTTGAAAATCCTCCTTATTTTCCAAACATGCCCCAGTGGGCAATATAACAATTCAACCATCATATGAATGAATCACCTTCATAAAAATGGTGCCACGTAACTCTACAATGGAAACATTTCCAAAGATATAGGCTCTTTTGCGTTCCTCTCGCCCCGTGTACCCTACAAAACATAAAAAACAGTGTTAGATCAAATTACCTAATTGATAAAATATTAAAAAACTGGTAAACTTCTTTTTCTTTACAACTCACATCAGACAATTTTCTCCATACTCAAAATTCTAACAGAATCCTAACATCTTTTATCCCAAACGTATGGCTAGCTCTACATCCCTATTCAGTCCATTGGGAAACACCGTTTCATATTTAACAATGAACTTGGACTCCAGTCTGTAGCATTTGTGTTCTATTACCACCTCTGTCAAGAATTCGGGATTCTATCCAGTTCGCAGAAACATCTAACCTGTAACACTGACTTTTCTATATACTGTTTGAAATGTCTGTGCTCACTCTATTACATGGGCAGTACTATCCATAAAGCCAAAAAGAGCGTTCTTGAACATTTAAGAGCAATTGTGAATGAAGATAAGCAATATCCAGTAGCAAGACATTTCAAAGAAAGACACAACAAAGATGCAAGTCTGTTGAAATTCTGTGTACCAGCCTAGCCCGGGGAAATGGGGTCCTAGGGGCTCAAATCAGCCCAGGGAGGGCCCTACTCCATTGTATTATTGTGGGCCCCCATTGAAATTACGGTGCCCCCCCCAGTATAGACAGGGGCATAGCTTGGTCAGTAAGATTGGGGGAGGTGTGATCTTCAGATTTCCCAATAATCACATATAGTCATATAATTTTAAAATACATTATGGTACAAGCAGGGGAGAGGATGTAGCCTTACGGCTAGTGCAGTAAACCTCTAAGCTGGGGAACCGGGTTCTAGTCTTGGCAATGACGCTCAACATCCTGTGATTCTGGTCAAATCACTTACTCTCCCCGTGCCCAACAAAAATTAATGTGTCCATCTGTACCAAAACTGGTGCTCATGTAAAGCGCTCTGATACCCGATGTCTCGGGTCTAGTTCGTGCTATATAAAATTCTAAAACAAAAAAGCAGGACACATCAATGGGCTTAAGGGACTTGGTATGAGCACTAAGTGATAAAAAAACAATATTTTATAAGATAGTCAACATTTTTTTAGGACTTTCTAAACAGAGATGAGAGAGAGTGTGTGTGTGTTTTTGTCAGTGTGTGCATGCAAAAATCCCAGGTGGAATCTGACAGACATCTCACCATACCTGACTGAAAGCACTGGTACCCACTTACAGATGAACTCAGGAATTCATCCACCCACTCAGAGACTGATGCACTCACTCACAGACCACCTCAGAGACTCATGCACCCACTCACAGACCCACTCAGGCACTCATACACCCACTCACAGACCCACTTATACTTTTACACACCCACTCATAAACCAATCCAGAAACTCATGTACCTACTTGCAGATCCACCCAAAGACTCACACACTGACTCAGTGACTCACGCACACGCACATACTCACAGAGGGACTCATGCACTCACTCTCAGACCCACTCAGACTCATCCACTCACTCACAGACCTACTTAGACACTAATGCACAGACTCCCACACCCACTCACAGACCTGCTTAGACACTCTCACACCCACTCACAGACCCATTCAGAGACTCACACACTAATTCGCAGACTTACTGAGACACTCATGCACTCACTCACACACTCACAGGTTAGTGGTTATAGTTAAGAAATAAAATGTAAAAAATCTTAGAAATTTACTGAAAAAAACAAAGATTACAGGGACATTATAGTTAGGAAATAGAATATATTAAACCTTGAAAATTCACTGAAAAAAAAAGGTTACAGGGGCGTTGTAGTTGGGCTCAGATTTCACTGCCACAAAACCAGTGAAATTCAGAAGTTATAGTTAGCTGAGCTAAGTTTAACTTAGGCCCCCGCAATGTACTGCTTATGATCTCACATATTACATCACTCATTACATGGTGTGGTTATTCGACTGATGATTTTTGATTTTGCAAAAAATGTTTCTAATAATGCAAAATTTCTTTGTAGTAGATGCAAAGTATTATAAGCAGTGTTGAGTATTTTTAAGGACTGGTCATAGCATGACAATTTCTACGTAGGACAGATGATTATGTTCACCAGGTACTTACCCATGTGGACGTGCTTAATTATCCACTGAAGGTGATTTATCTATAAAGAAGGGGTGGGCAGAATATTCAGTTTCAGCCAGGGAAGGGTCGCATTTTGGCAACTCTTGCAACACGAAGTTCCGGACAAATTCTGGCAATCTACGAGTGGTAGGATTTTTTTTAACTCATGGCTCCAGAAATGTAACTTGGCGTGCAAGAGCAAGATTTGGTACCCCCTAGTGAGATTTTCGGTTGCTAGAATGACATCCACTGAGATTTTTCTAACGTGGGAGCAAAATCAACTCGAGTAGTTGCGCCCTCTGGTACACTCCGTGGTGCAGTTCCTGCTGATTTTTAGTTGTGGAACGCGCTACCAGAGCTAAATCACAGCGCGAGCCGTATGACATGCCTGTATCCACTCGTTGGCAGAACTCCGCAGGCCTTCGTGGACTTTTTATGCAACTCCGCAGAATTCCACGGCATCAAATTCCACAAGTTCTGCCCACCTCTACAATAAAGTTGCAAAAAACTATGAAGGCTTTAGGTAGTACAACCTTTATCACCTTCACTCTTTGGGTGTTAACAGTGAGTAGTGTCTCTTTGCAGAGGTTTTGCATACAGTTAACACAGTTCTTAGTAGATATATTTTATATATGCTGATGTCTTTCCAAGAGTGATCAAATATTCCAGCCCAAGTAGAATGCATGCAGTTTCACCAACAGCATTTTGTTCTTTGTAGCGGTACAGTGGTGCCCATCTTAAAACACATAACATGTAGAAATTGGCACTCCAAACTGTGATGACTTGAGCATTCAAGGTAAAGCCTGGATTCAGATTGATGCCAGGTGATCTGAGAAGCACAGGTACATCAAAAATACTGATAAGCCAGTGGAAGCAAACAATATACTATTTAAGTTAAACGCTGACCATGATTTTAGTCTTGTTTGCATTTAACTTTAAGCAGCTTTGCTTCATGCATTGCTGAACTGCCAAGAGAACCTAATGAAGATGAAGATTAGACTAGGATCCTGGATACAGGATATCTGTAAACAAGACATAATGGGTATCATCTGCACAGGAGAGCCCTTCCCACCCAAAGAGTTGATGATCCCAGTCAGGGGGTAAATAAAATAGAAAATATTGGCAAGAATGAAGATCCCTGAGAAGATGCTAAAGGAATTAGAGGAGTATTTCATCAGCAGTTCATCTGCTTAACTATTTGATCACATGGTCGATCATATTGAAAACAGTGGAGAGTTACAATGGGACAACTCCCACCATATCACCTTCATTAGCTTGTCTGCCATTCATTTTTGTCTCTCTACTGGGTACAAGCCCTGCTTGTCAGGGGCGCAATTTGCTCTATAAATTTATTTCGGTGAGAATTGACCACCTGACAACGGTCTAAAGTCAAAAGTAATGTTTTAATAATAGAGACACAAACCATTTTTTTCTTCATCTGGAGACCACCCTCAAGTAGTAAAGAGACATTAATTAGATCCACAACCTTCGAAGGGAT
Source organism: Triturus cristatus (assembly GCF_964204655.1). Taxonomy (NCBI): domain Eukaryota; kingdom Metazoa; phylum Chordata; class Amphibia; order Caudata; family Salamandridae; genus Triturus; species Triturus cristatus. The sequence continues at coordinate 292,469,532 of NC_140589.1, read as the reverse complement.
TTGTAGAATAAGCAATGTCCAAATAGACGATGGACAAGGGTCATCTAGGGACTATGATTTAATAGTCAGCAGGTGCTCCTCCCCTACATGTCTAGTTGAGGCAAAGAAGGACGACCAATGACAGAAAACTTCCTGCTTGAGTACTGCATAGATATTTGACTCATTGTGTTCTGGTTAAATGTTATATCACTATAAATATCATGGAATTTGATGTAGAAGAAAGAAGCAAGGTTTCCACAGAACTCCATTGAGAGATGGACAATGCTAGCTGTGCAATTGGAATTGAGGTTAAGGAAGGACTTCAAGACTGAATAACTTATGAGAGCATTCTGAGCTTCAGTGATACGAGTATCCAAAGAAGCAGCTTTGCTTCTACCAAAGCTTTTTTAGAGGATTTTGAGTCTGAAATTGGTAAGATCTCCCCGTAATTTATATGCAATCTACATTGTATTTGCTCCTTCGTCAGTTCTTTTGTGTGCGCAACGGCTGGTTTAAAAAATAAAGCTGCAATTCAGGGTTGCATTTTGCGGTCCTGGGTGCTCCCACCAATGCTGGCTATGAGCAACTATCGGTCACCAGGTGGAAATGTCTCTTGGGGACAGCTTCAGCTTTACAAATCTCTTACTATCCTCTTCGTTTTGAAGCCATTGATCAATGCTTCGAGAACATATTTGTTTCTGCAAACTATTGAGACTGATACATTATTATATGTAAACATGGCTGTGGTGCTTTTTCTTGTCCCTTAGGGAAGCCCAAGATTTGATCAACCTACCACCCACTTGGACGGGAAAAAACAGACACACAACACCCATCACTTACCTACAGACAATGCATATTGGGTGACACTCAATGCTGTCCGAGACAGTCAGGAATATGTTTTATTTTGATCTGTGTTACTAGAGCACCTTTCCCTATAAGCTGCATGCACAAGAACTGTTTTGAAAGGCTTTATTAATATGTAAAAGCCTTATTTTAGTGCAGAGTACATAGGTGCAAATGCAGATATAAACATTATGTTCAATAGAAAAAAGGCAATGCAAGTAATAAGAGAACAAATTTGCGTAGTAGTTGGCAAGCCAATCTTTAGATGGCATGTGATGGAAGGCCTTATTTTATTTCCCTAGTTAATGTTAACATTAGTATCAATATATGAGATCTCCATATATAGCCCTCATCACACATACCTGTTCATAAATCAGTGTTTTTGCAGTCTGCAGCTTGCTCACAGAAACAAGGATAATCTTTGTTTATATTCAATCGCTGCTCTTTCGAGAAACAGATAGCTAGCACCCGCCAGCACCAGTGTGCAACATACATGCAGACTGTTAAGAGACAGATTCTCCTCCTGGAACGCCTGAAGCGTCATTCTCCTCCATAGGCTCATGCTCAGATGCTTTGCACATTATTATGAGAAAAACAAGCCTAATTTGTGATAGAAGGTGTGAACTGAAATGTGTGAATTCTCTTCCATATTTGTCTACGACTACTGCATTTCTATCTACACATATCATATGAACTCTTTGATACACAAATAACCGATAAGAAAGCACTGTTATACTGCAAATACGTGTAAATTAAATGGTAAACAAAATCACGCACTGTAATATAAATAAATAAATATATATGTATATATATATATATACACCATAACACCAGTCCACCAGCCATTGCCCCACTCGCCCTGGGTGCCGCTCAACGCAAGCTGGTTTGCAGAATTGAATCCAAAAACCACTATCGTCCGTCCTGACAATAGTAAAGAACTGAGCGCACTCTGCATTAATTGTAACGTTCAATAGTTTATTCCACTACAACCGGGATGACTGACGTGTTTCGGCACGGTCACCTTCCTCAGTGTCAACAATACATTCATTTCAACCTTCATTTAAATAAAGTTTGTACATTTCTAAAAACCGGAAGTCAGTGACAGTGAAAGTGAAGGAGTTGAAAGTCAAAGTCATAGAAGGGATAATATGTCGGCCATCTTGTAACGTATAATCTTTAGGCTTGTCTTAAACCAAATAAAGGGTATATATCTTGAGCACGGTTCATAGCATCTGGTGTTACGATATGTGCAACCTTTTGATTTATATTACACTTAGCGGTCAACTCTATTGTTGGTCTCATCTTTGTACGTTGTGCACTGAATGAGCAAAATCATATTCTTTACATATTAGAATGTTGACCGTTTTGCGGAGTACATGACCTGAACCAAATAAAGTATACACAATTCTCAACGTATGGTAAAAGTCTGTTTATCTTGTACTAAGCAGTTATATCAAATGACTATTGCCTATACTGTCGCCATTGTATATCGTAGCTTATCCTCATTGGATTTGGAGTTCATCCCTTATGGCACCTTGTCTATCATATTCAATGTCTAATAAATCATATTCTGTACAAGGATAAGAAAGCGTCATTCTGCCTGTGTCTCACTCGGTGAATGGCTAATTCTTAAAAAATAAAATACAAATCTATTTACATAATAATTCCTGCACTCATCTCATGGAGGCAGCCCTGAATGGGCATATTAAATCGCTCCCTATGAGTATACTTAGCACTCTCTTATGAAGTCTGCAAGGTGTATCAGCCTATATGTATCCACATTTCCTCCTCGTTGTTCAGGCTTCTTAGAGTCTTGCTCTGTAATTCAATGATATATTTCGATTCTAGGGTGCATAATTTTCTTACCCTATCTCCCCCCCTGTCATCCTTTACCACTTGGTCTAAGCGAATAAATCCTCACAGACTGCAATTGCTGTTATGTTCGAGTTCAAAATGTCGAGCAACCGGATACGTAGGATCCTTATTGGTTATTGTCCGAAGATGCTCGAGAATCCTTTTCTTTGTGGGATGAATGGTACTTCGCACGTACTGTTTGCCATAAGGGCATTCCAAACAGTACACAGTGTAGTCTGAGTTGCAGTTCATGAATTTATTCAACTGCATTTTCATTTTCCTTCCTGGTACGTTATATTCTTTGACCTTTTTGCTGTTTATCCAAGCCTTACACTTTGTTCATGGAAAAAACCCTTTAACTGGATCCTGTTTGTTAGGTTTTGCTCTGTATTGGCTCCTGACCAGATGGTTCATGAGTGAGGTGCCCCTTCTGTACGTTATCAATGGTGCAGCTGATATGAGGCTTGCAATCACATTGTCAGCCTTCAGTATGTGCCTGCTCCTTCTAAGGATTTGAAACAATTTTGAAGTCTTATCTGTGTAATCTGTAATAACTTTTATTTTATTGTTTTCCTGCAACTCTTTCCTTAAACAATTACAGAATAAGGAGCACTATCCCCCATATCCAGGAAACAGTATGAAAACAGTATTGTATCCTTTTACGAACTTCTGACAAAATGGAAAGAAGGAGGAATGCTAGAAATGGAGGACTATAATTTCTTGAAATGTGAATACCCCGAACTAGCCACCTTTTACCATTTACCAAAGGCCCACAAAGACAGGAACTTCCCACCAGGATGCCCAATAGTATCCTCTAAAAACAATCTATTGGAGAACACTTCAAAGTACATAGATCACTTCATTGCTCCAAAAGTTAAAGACCTGAGTTCGTATATAAGGGACACTAAAGATTTCCTGAGGATTATTGAAGGGACACGATGTGAACAGGACATGCTGTTCATTACGCTTGACATCACAAATCTCTACATCTGCATCGCTTATGACAAGGACCTGGGGGCTGTTAAATTCTTTCTACAGAAGAGACCACTGAAATTTCAAGAACATAACCAACTACTGATGGAGCTAATACACTTTTGTCTAAATAATAACATTTTTACCTTTGAAGGACAATTGTACCTACAAAAACAGGGTACCGCGATGGGCATGTGCTTCTCCCCCAGTTATGCAAATCTTTTCATGGGCTGGTGGGAGAAGCACGTGGCCTGGCGGGAGTCAATGAGAAATGGGTCAATAGCGTGGCCCTTTGGATATGCTAAATTGATTATTTATGTAATATTTTGAGAGGCTCACAAGAGGAGGCGGAGGAGTACATAAGATCATTGAATGCCAATGACCTAAATTTGTATTGATAAGCGGAGGTGGTCTATCTAGATCTTAGGGTGTATGTGGAGGAAGACACTTTTCACACTGAGCTCTATCGCAAACCCACTGTGGGAAACTCAGTCCTGCATTCTGACAGCTATCATCCCTGTAGCGTAATTAACAACATTCCCTTCAGGGAATTTCTGAGAAACTTCTCCACTCAACACGAGTACAGCATAGCTAAGGGAAAAACAAGACAAAGATTTCTCAAATTAGGGTACTGTAAAGCTATTCTAGATAATGCAGAAGAAAGGAGTGATGCAATACATCGCCACCATCTCCTAGTTGAAAAAGAGGGGGAAGCTGAATCAATGAGGAAAGATTTGCAGGAAAACAATAAAATAAGAGTGATCACAGATTACACAGATAAGGCTTCAGAATTGTTCCAAATCCTTAGAAGGAGCTGGCACATACTGAAGGCTGACAATGTGATCGCAAACCTCAGATTAGATGCACCATTGATAACATACAGAAGGGGCACCTCTCTGAGGGACCATCTGGTCAGAAGCCATTACAGAGCAAAACCTAACAAACAGGATCCAGTTAAAGGGTTTTTTCCATGTACAAAGTGTAAGGCTTGTAGAAACAGCAAAAAGGTCAAAGAATATAATGTCCTGGGAAGGAAAACGAAAATGCAGTTGAATAAATTCATGAACTGCAACTCGGACTACACTGTGTACTGTTTGAAATGCCCTTGTTGCAAACAGTACATGGGAAGCACCATTCTGGAGCATCTTCGGCAATAACCAATAACCAATAAGGATCCTACGTATCCGGCTGCCCGACATTTTGAACTAGAACATAACAGCAATTGCAATCTGTTAACATTTGTTTGCTTAATTCAAGTGGTAAAAGATGAGAGAGGTGGTGATAGGGTGGGAAAATTACGCACCCTAGAATCGAAATATATCATTGAATTACAGAGCAAGACCCCAAGAGGTCTGAACAACGAGGAGGAAATGTGGATACATATAGGCTGATAAACCTTGCAGGCTTCATAAGAAAGTGCTAAGTATATTCATAGAGAGCGATTTAATATGCCCATTCAGGGCTGCATCCCTGAGATGAGTGCAGGAATTATTATATAAATAGATTTGTATTTTATTTTTTAAAGAATTAGGCATTCACCGAGTGAGACACAGGCAGAATGACGCTTTCTTATCCTTCTACAGAATATGATTTATCAGAAATTGAATGTGATAGACAAGGTGCCATAAGGGTCAAACTCCAAATCCAATGAGGATAAGCTCTGAAATACAACGGTGACAGTATAGGCATTAGCCATTTGACGTAACTGCTAAATACAAGATAATTAGACTTTTACCATAGGATGAGAATTGTATATTCTTAATTTGGTTCAGGTCATGTACTCCGCAAAACGGCTGACATTCTAATATGTAAAGAATATGATTTTGCCCATTCAGGGCGCAATGTACAAAGATGAGACCAACAATAGAGTAGACAGCTAAGTGTAACATAAACCAAAATGTTGCACATGTCGTAACACCAGATGCTATGAACCGTGCTCAAGATATATACCCTTTATTTGGTTTAAGACAAGCCTAAAGATTATATGTTACAAGAAGGCCGACATATTATCCCTTCTATGACTTTGACTTTCAACTCCTTCACTCTCACTGTCACTGACTTCCGGTTTTTAGAAATGTACAAACTTTATTTAAATGAGGGTTGAAATTAATGTATTGTTGACACTGAGGAAGGTGACCGTGCAGAAACGCGTTTGTCATCCTTGTTGTAGTGGAATAAACTATTGAAAGTTATATTTGCTACAGAGTGCACTTAGTTCTTTACTATTGTCAGGACAGAAGATAGTGTTTTTTGTATATGTATATGTATATTGCATGTGATCAAGGCTCGGAGGAGCCGAAACGTTATGGCGGCAAAACTGCATGAAATAAAATAATCAGCACTAACTTGTTTGGTCCGCGTATGCTGTTACAGTGGCGAAGATTCAGCTGTGGCTCATCTGCGGAGTACTTTTTGTATATATATATATATATATATATATATATATATATATATATATATATATATATATATATATAACGAGAAGAGGTATTGGAGAGAATAAAGGAATTAAACAAAATATTGGATGGCCATGTGGAAAAAGGGAAGATAGAAATATTCAGAAGTGAGCTAAAACTGAAATTAGAAAAATATGAGAAACGTATAAAGGATAGGAAAGCCACCAAGTTTACACGAGATAGACTTGATTATGAAACAGGGCGCATCTATACCTTTGCCAAACAATTCGATTCAGCTAGGAGGCAACAAATTCAGAGTGGAATATTAAGACAGCAAGGTGCGTCTCAAAGTGAATTGAGTGAAATAAGTTCAGCTACTGGATCCGAACAAGAACAAGAGAGACGTAGGGACCCAAAAGATATCCGATTGGGGGTAACGGATGAGTTCCGTTTTTTACAGCTGGAACGGCAAACGGATTTCCAACCCTCGAGAGGTCGTGGAAGGGGAAGAGGCCGAGGAAGAGGAGGCAAAGAAGGGGTGGAGAAGGATATAGAAGAAGTACAAGGAAAGCAAACAAAACGCTCAATGAGGTCCAATACGAAGAAGGTAACAAGGAAATGAACCTTAACAAAACCATTATGAATTTGAGCACAACCTCCCTGACAGAAGAGGAGAAGAGTGTTTTAAATTTGGGACTTTCGTACTGTGACGACAATGATTTTAATTATCCACACAGTAGAATGGACCTCTATCAGTATGTGCGTAAACTAAAATTAGCCAAAATGTTTGCAAATAAAAAAAGCCTTGTTCCCCTCGAAGAAGTTGATGAAGCAAATCAACTGACAGTAATGGATGTACCGGTCTTAGAAAACCTGTTGGGTCCATATGAAGAAAAAGAAATTAGTCACAATGAGATATCTATCGATGGAATTACTGACATTTCATTCAAATTGAAAAATAGCGATCACACCCCATATAGATTGAAGTCTAAGTATATACCACAGATGCCGCGTGATAATGTGGACATATTTTCAGACAATGTAACTAGAGATTTAAAAACTCTATACAGTAAGTTGGCGTTAACCCGAAATAAGAAGAGAAAAGGAGGAACCTCCCGAAAAGCTGAAATACAAAGAACAGTGGAGAGAATACAAAATGATGGGGGTGTTATAGTAAAACCATCAGACAAAGGCGGAAATGTTGTTTTGTGGGGGCGAGATTTGTATAAAAAGGAGGCCCTTAATCAATTAAACAATATTGAATGCTATAAGAGGATGGAAATGCCAGATTTTTATTTGGTAAAAGAACAATATCATGAAAGGTTGGATGAATGGAAACAGGAAGAATTAATTAATTGGGATGAATATAAATTCTTAAAGCAACATAATCCTGTTTTACCTGTGTTCTATATGTTGCCTAAAGTACACAAGAATGCCATCACACCACCAGGGAGACCTATTATCTCCTCGTGTGGGAGTCTATTTGAAAATACATCCAAATATGTAGATTATTTTTTAAACCCAATTGTCAGGACCCTAACCTCATATATTAAGGATTCAACTGATTTTTTGAAATATATATATGATGTTAAATGGGAAGAAAATAGTATGTTGTTATTAACATTAGACATAACAACTCTGTACACAAGCATACAACATGAGGACGGTCTTAGAGCTACAGAATTGTATTTGAATCAGAGACCCCCTGAGATTTGCAAGGCATAACTGCATGCTGTTGGAAATGATGAAATGGTGTCTACCTAAGAATATGTTTTTGTTTGGTGATGAGTTGTTTCAACAGGAGAGAGGGACGGCAATGGGTACCTGCTTCGCCCCCAGTTACGCTAATTTACATCTGGGCTGGTGGGAGGAGCAGGTACTCAAAGGACCAAGATTGGAACATTGGCTAGAACATGTCTTGCTGTGGGTACGATTCATAGACAATGTCTTCGTGCTGTGGCAGGGCACGGAGACTGAAGTCAAGCAATTCATGAGAGATGTGAATGACAATATGCTTAATCTAGCATTCACCGGCAATTACAGCAAAACTTGTATAGACTTTTTAGATGTCAGGGTGAAAGTAAGCGAAGGAAAATTAGAGACAACAATTTTCCGTAAGTCTACTGCAGGGAATACAATCCTTCATGCAGCTAGTGCTCACCCAGCCCCACTTATCAGGAGTATTCCTTTTGGGGAATTCTATAGAGCTCGTCGAGCCTGCAGTAGTGAGGAGGAATATTTGATTATTGAGGGGGAGATGACTGAAAGGTTTGTTCAAAGAGGGTATTCATCTAATGTGATAAAAAGGGCCGCCTCAAAAGCCAGGAAAATAGACAGGAAAAAAGCATTATTGGAAGCCTCCAAAACAAACAAGAAAAAGGAAATCCCTAAAGATGGCATGAATAACTGTAGGTTTATAACCACTTTTAACACAAGCCATGTTGAGGTTAGGAAAATCCTGAATAAACACTGGCATTTGATTAAATGTGATTCTGTATTAGGCCCGATGATGAAAAAACGCCCAGACATTACATTTCGTAAATCTAAGTCATTAAAGGACAGAATAGTCAGCAGTGAGTTCACTGAACAGAAGAAGTCGGGACAATTAAGTTGGTTAAGCAAAATGGGATTTTTTAAATGTTTTAAATGTAAGGCGTGTCAACATGGAGTGAATTGCATGCAATTTAAAACTATTTTTGACAAAATCATTAAGGTTAAAGGACACCTAACCTGCAGATCCAGTTTTGTAGTCTATCGGCTACAGTGTCCCTGTGAGAAGATTTATATAGGCAGTACCACTTTACCGGTTTTTAAACGTGTTCTACAGCATAGAAGAGCTATAGTGAACAAGGATAGAACGTATTCTATTGCTAGACACTTTGAGAAATGTCATCAGAGCAATCCTGAAGGTCTACAGTACAGTTGTATAGCAGAAATCCCAAAGAAAAAAAGAGGAGGGGATAGGGAGAAAGAACTCCGAAAATTGGAGACCTACTATATACTGGAATTTGACTGTAAAGAACCTCATGGATTGAATGTGGATGAGGATCTGTTCACCTGTCTCTGAGATAAGCAAAATGAATTAGGAATTGAAGGTTCCTGTAAATAATAATAAGTCATTGTCGAGTAAATGAAGTGCTGATAACACAAGTTTCTTTTTATTTTTAAGAGTAAACATGAAAGGAAATAAAATAAAGAGAATTTTATCTTTCTTTTCTGAAATATATTTTAAAAAGTAAGTTGAAAGAGGGACACAAACAAAGGAGTAATATAATAAGTTTTTCCGATTTGTTAAACAAGTAAAGCGAACATGTACATTAGTATAAGCACTTTGAAGTACTTTGTTATCTAGTACTGAAGAATAGTTTCCCGTATTTTATGAGAAGGATATGGGTTTACTTGAAGAACTAGCACTTTATGAATTCAAAGATTGTTTACATAAGCACTTGCACTTTGTAAAAACTTTTAGAATTAATGTTGGTTTACATAAGCACTTGCACTTTGTAACCAAGTTAATATGAAAAAAACGGTTACGTGAAGGAAACGTAGACTGTAGCAAAAATGGAACATGAATATCGCTTTATCTGAATTATTGTTTTTAACTTTCTCTTGAATGTTGTAATATGCACTTGCACTTTATAAATGAGTAATTAAGATTTAATTACTTACAAGGGTTTGTTGAACAAAGAAATAATTTTATGTAAAATATTTGTTTTTTAGCACTTGCTTGAAACAACACGCATTGGTATAACCACTCCAAGATGGCACCACCTTTGGTGATTAAAGAAACAAAAAAAGGTTAAGGTGGAAGACAATCTGAATAGTCCCTTCTTACTATCTAAAATGTTTTTAAACCATTGTAAATGAAAAAACGATGTCGTGAGCAAGGTAGCGTCAAGCTATCGAAACGCGTAGACAGGTGTCTCGTCGCAATAAAGGAGACCCATTTTGAAGAAACCCTTGGTGTGCTGCGTGAATATTTTGAGGAAAAATAATCGGATAATTGATATATATATATATATATATATATATATATATATAAGTGATTGACAGAATACAAATAAATGCATGCTTTGAGGGGGATCAAAAGCAAATAAGATAGAAAGTCTATGTAAAATGATAGAAGAACAAAAATACACTCAAGAGAAACAACATCCATGACCCTTGCCAGCTATTTGGGAGTGAGAACCAGCATGAATGTGTTACTAGGCAACTAGTGAGCTCCCTTACCCAGCTGTGAGAGTCCTTGTGAGCCTATTGCCCTGAAGACATTCCAGGAATCGGGTTATAATGGGGTCATCTAGTTGCAGTTTAAAATCCCCCAGTGCTACCATCTATTTAGAACATATAGAGACTTGAGTGGTCACATCAATAAGGATATTGTGTCCACAGAAGCACAAGGAGAATGATTCACCAGAGCCTGGCCACAAGTAAAAGTAAGGATTGTATAGATATTTGCTGTCATACTAATTTGTACTCCTAGTCTATATTTTCATTTGCATCACACTCCCATATACCCCCAACCAACAAAGAACCACTCCGTCATTTGATCTACTTATGTATTTTCTCACCTGTACAAATGCACTCATGTTCAGCCACTCACCCACACTCATATCTTGCCATGTGTTCAGTACATGGTCCATTGTAGTTTTCCCTATGTAAGCCTAACTGTGAACGTTACAGGCCACATTTGCTTTGCACTCATTATTATATAAACTTGTTTATCTTTGTGCTACATTGTATTTTCACACAGAAATTGCAGCTGTTTTTGCATTCTGTTCTTTCCTGGGATTTAATCCGAACGCAGTAGACAAGGTCAAGCAACAATGCCCCTTGTTATTTTGGTCAGACACTAACACGTAGGTACAACACATGAGTGCAGCTGTTGTTTGTGAGCATGTCAGTCTTGCCATATAGGTATGTCCAATAATGGAACAGATATAGAGAGAGAGACTTTCTGAGAGGTGGTCACGGCTGTACCTGCGATGTAAAAAGTCCACCTGTATATGCTAAGGTATGAGGTCCACTACTAATTCCAGAGACCTTTGTTGTATGATCATTCTGCTTCTGTAGAAGGGGAGCAGGGTTAGGCTAATCTGTCTTATAATATGACAGGGCTTTTCATAATATATAGTTTACTGACTATGCTGACTGCATTTTTGGTAGGCACTTGTTTTCTAATTGTGGCAAGAATACTGAATTCTAGAGCATGATACTTTAAATAAACATTTCAAACTTGTAATGTGTCTCTGTTATATCTTATTGTGGATGAGTACGAGTGTGAGACTGAAAAGAGGTGTCCTGTTACTGCGATCCCTGAGAGGGTCGGGAGTGTTGTGTTCTGGGGTGTCAATTCACTTGGGAGGGCAAGTGAGACACTATAGCTATTCGTACCCGGGCTCATGGGTACTGAGGTGGAATGGTGACTTAGGGGTCTATTAGGATGGCGGTCGGAAAATCACTCCGACCGCCATGGTAGCGGGAAAACACCACCCACTAGGACCGCGGCATAACCGCCTGTCCAATTAGTATGCTCTGCAGTCGAAATCCGACCGCGGCGGTATGATCACGGCATTTAACATTGCGGCGGTTGCTGCTGCCAGCAGTACCACCGCGATGTCCAAAAAAGCATGTCCAGCATATCCCTGCACTGTGTGGCAGGCACTGCACAGTGCCTGCCACCTGGTACAGGGAGATGTAGAGGGGTACCCCCAATACACCCAAACACATTGGTGGCCCCCGGAGACATTCTCTGCATGCCTTTCTATGGCGGTTCCACCGCTGCAGAAAGGCTGGCTACCGCCGGCATCATAATCATGCCGGCGGAGCCTGACCCTGCACCGGCCCCATTTTTGCGGTGCACAGTGCTACTGGTGGAAAAGTGGCAGGCGGAAAATCTCACCGCCGCGGTCGTCACCGCCATGCTAAAGGGACTGGCGGTTTTCAGGGTTGCGATCGCAGGCGGAAGACTGCCACCGGCCAGGCGGTTACTACCGTCGGCCCGGCGGCGGCCGTTCGACCGCCACCCTAATAGACCCCTTAGTCCCTAACTACTGATGTTCTATTGTCACAAGCATAGTTCTGGTACTGAGCAGAATCCCTGCAACAAACCTCGCCATTTTCCAAGTTAGTAAGATTATGTTTACATCATTGGCATATGGCCAAAAAATGTTAGTGCTAATCTGTCCTCACTGCTTTGGCCTAATGTGGATGACAGTGATGCAGAATCTGTACTAAAATGTCACATTCCCGCTCCTATTCTTCAGTAGGGAGGTTGCCCTATTTAATGTAACGCATGTGGGTGACACCACCAACAGTGACTTCTACAGCTTTGCCTTTGGCTCTGTCAAGGTTCAGAGATAAATCCGTCTGAGGTAATGGCAGACCAGACACAGTCTGCAGGGCCTGGCCGGCCACTAGGGCTGGTCCAGTTGAGTCTATGAAGTAAATCCCATTAAAAAGATATTGGAGTTTCTTAGAAATGTAAGTATAGTGTCCCTAACATGCTTACAACTCACTGTTGTTCGGTTCATACTTTCTCAGTAAAACTTCAGTTATTTGGATAACATAAAGATCAAAACTGCTCAAGACTGAGTCCATGCACACCATCAGGATATGTTGGCCTAATTCCTGCTAGCTCACAGTGCACCGTCTGTACCCCTAATCTGGTAAGGTAACTGGTGGAATTTACAACCTCAGAACATGTCAACCCTGTATACTCAAAGAAAATGGGGAAACAGATCTAGAACCCTTTTGTTTGGTAACTCATGCATACCCAAAGAGATCCACAAGAAATACACAGCATGCCATTTCAATATTATTGCAGCAATATGATTTGTGTGCAAAATATGTGCACTGCAATTACTACTAGAAGGAAACAAAGCAAAGTAATCTGGATCACAAAAATGTTAAAGAAAATGAACAATTCACCCATTGTGCTGTTACATAGATTATAGGCTCTCACATGAGCACTGTTATATGTTGTGCTCCTACGTAGTGCTACCTATCCTAGTGTGTCTAGCGTGGGTGAATCTGCAGGAATCATTGTAGGGTGATCTAACTCCCCCATTACCTGTGTGTAAGTTTCATCAGGGAGCCCATCTTGGTGGTGAACTGGGCATCATCCCTCGCAGGAGAGAAACAGGAATCAGCTAGGCTAGATTTCCGACATGGAGTGACCTCAACAGCGTCAGCTAAATGCTCCTCTGTCTAACAAAGGAGTGATGTTTATATAATAAGCTTCAATTATGTAATCATGCCGTAGTCCCAGTCAGGCCGCTATTGTTGATCCTGTCATGGTACCTCTGTTGCTGAGAGGACTATAACAAACAACAGCCTTTTGCACATTGAACTTAGCCCTTGTATAGAATGTTCAAGACATTCAATGGTACTCCTACGTAGATGTGTAAATGCAAGCAAAGCAATTTCAGAGAATTTTGTCCTGCACAGGAACACAAGCAATTGGATCACTTGACAGAATATCGACATCAAAAATATCGAGGTACACAAATATCGATGCAAAAATATCTTTGACGAGAATATCAAAGTCATATCTACGTAATGGCATGTACAAAAATATGGTAAAAAATATTGTTGTCTGAAATATCATTGTTAAAAATATCGGGGTTTTTATGTTTAAAAAAATCATGCAAAATAAAGGAAATAATACATATAATTTAAAAAACTGTTAGAATTATTAGAAAATGTTTAAAATTATAAGTATTACATATTATGTAAAACAAAATTTAACATACATATATATAAAATATAATATATATATTTACTTAATAATATTAATAAATAATTATTTTATTAAATGATACAATGTTAGAAATAGATTAAAAAGTATAAATAAATATATATACACATAGACCAATAACATAAAAAATACAAAATAAAATATATATATAATAAATTAAAATATTAAAATATTTTTAATCTTTTTAAAATACATTTTAAACTACATTAACTGAAACAGTAGAGAAAATTACTATTCCCACTCCAGTGAGTGCAACAGTAGGGAAAGTGTTGGATAGCGTAGGGGTAAAAATGACTATTCCCACTCCAGTGAGTGCAACAGTAGGTAAAGTGTGGATAGTAGAGGGGTAAGAATTACTATTCCCACTCTAGTGAGTGCAACAGTAGGGAAAGTGTTGGATAGCATAGAGGTAAATACTATTCCCACTCCAGAGACTGCAACAGTAGGTAAAGTGTTGGATAGCGTAGGGGTAAAAATTAGTATTCTCACTCCAGTGAGTGCAACAGTAGGGAAAGTATTGGATAGCGTAGGGGTTAAAATTACTATTCTCACTCCAGAGAGTGCAACAGTAGGGAAAGTGATGGACAGCGTAGGGGTAAAAATGACTATTCCCACTCCAGTGAGTTCAACAGTAGGGAAAGTATTGGATAGTGTAGGGGGTAAAAATTACTATTCCCACTCCAGAAAATGCAACAGTAGGGAAAGTGTTGGATAGCGTAGATGTAAAGATTCCTATTCCCACTCCAGAGAGTGCAACAGAAGGGAAAGTGTTGGATAGCGGAGAGGAATAATATACTATTGCCACTCCAGTAAAATAATTTAAAATAATTAACAAACAATTATTAATTTTAAAAAAAATTCTCCCACCATATTCCCCTATAAATGACACCACCAATGTTGTAAAACATAAAACTATTAACATAATTAATTAATAATTATTTAATTAATTATATAAAATTAACAAACTATTTGAAAACAATTAATAATAATTTAATTCACACAATTAACTGTATAAATCAATTTAAAATAAATTTCATTCTAATTTTATTTTTAAATATAGAAATTAAATTACTTCTTAGCCTACTCCACTATCAACACACAACCCACTCTTAACATAATCACACAAATAACATATTTATTAAGTAACTAATATTTATTAATAACCAATTAATAAATAATTACAATATATTATTTACCACAATTTACAAAATAAGTTTTTAAAAACATAATTATTAAATTATCCAGTCCAGAAAGTAAGGAACCTGGGTGTTGTATTTGATAACAGACTGACCTTCAAGCAACAGGTCAACAAAGTTGTCTCATCAGTGTTTATCACCTTAAAAGCAATTCACAAAGTGCGTTCCTTCATTCCCCCTGAAGCTGTAAAGACGCTAGTGATAGTCCTAGCTTTGGCTAAAATGGACTATTGTAATGCACTCTATCTAGGCCTTCAAAAACAACACATGATTAAACTTCAGCGTGCACAGAATGCTGCCGCCAGGCTGCTGCTCGACATCCCAGATTTCAATCTGTCTCTGAGGGTTTAGAAAAACTCCACTGGCTTCCTGTTAAGAGAAGGGTAGACTTTAAGGCCCTGTGCATAGCAAATAAATCTGTACACGGAATTGGCCCAACTTTCCTAAAACAGCACCTTATCTGGTACCATCCAGATTTCTGGCAGCAAAATTGTATACAGGAGAAGGTCCTTCCTCGTATGATTTCAAAACTTTATAGTTCCTCCAGAATGTCTTGTGGAAGGCTGTACGCGCAATGGTCTATCCAGGTCAGGACCTTCTTTCCTGATTTGTGTTTATTTCACAAAAAACAATTCCCGTGTGTGTTCTCTTTATACTAGATGATTAGATTAGTGGATTGAAAAACCTTTTGGTGTTAATTTTGAAACACACTGTTGGACCCGGCCCTTCTGGCAGGTTCACCCCGAAACTTTTTGCTTTTTATGGGTGACTTGGTTTAGTGATTTTTGGGTTTCTGCGCACTTTACCGCTGTGTCCCGGGGTAAAGTGCGTGCGTGTTGTGAGGTTGGCCGGCCCTCCCATAGGAATGCATGGGGGAATGTATGTGTCCCGGTAGTTCCTGATGCGTGGGGTGTGCAGGCCCGTGTTTGGTATGTGCGGACTCGTGTGAGTGAATGCTGCGCGTTGATGTGTGCGGCGTGCATGTACCTGGTGTGGAAGTGCCACTTCTAGAAGTGGGCACTTCAGTGTGCAGTCTGAAATGTGTGGCTTGTCTGGCGATTGGCTGGTGAGGTCAGGTGACGGACTAGGGAATTCCCCAGAGTCAGGAGGAGTCACCCAGTGGTGAATGGGGAGTTAGCATGTTGATGGCTGGGGAGGAGTGTACCTGGGTCCTGAATAGGACAGGGCTTCCCCCACACAATGCTGGCGCCGGCCCCTGTGGTGCGTCTAATGACCCTAGCCCTGCCAGTGAATAGGGAGAGGGGCTGAGCCAAACAAAGTGCTCAGGAACCTGTTGGAACTGGTTCGCCCCTTCCCTGCACCTTAGACAAAGCCTTATACTGTATAAAAAGGGGCTGTGTCCCCTTACATGGGTTCTCTTGCAGGATCATCTGAGGGGGGGGCCTGCTGCTGCTGGGCGCCAGGAGAGACCGCCACTGGGGACTGCCTCCCTGCTGGAGGGCCCTGTGTGCTGGCTCTGGGCCCAGCCTGTGCCCCCTATTCTTTAAGGACTCTTTACTGGACCTTTTTGGTTGATCTGCAGCGCCTGGGAGCGCTCCTGGAACTTGGTAGCGCTGTGCGCGCTGTTTTCCTAGACTTGCTATCTTGGTAGCGCCTGGGAGCGCTTGCTGGGCTTTATAGCGCTGGGAGCGCTGTGCGTTGCTTTATAGCGCTGTGTGCGCTTTGATTTCGTGAGCGGGTGCCCACCCCGCTTTATTGCAGGATCGATATCTCTGGCGGGTGCCCACCCCGCCAGGGACCGTGCCGCTCATTTCTGGCCCTTCCTGCTCTGAATCCGAAGGCGGGAGCCCACCCCGCGCTTCAGGAAAGGCCGGTAGCGAATTCACCGCCGCAGCCCGGAGTCCCGGCCGCGTCATCCCCCTGCCGCGCTGGGATTGGTCCAGCGGGAGGGGGTGTGGCACTCACTCAGCCGGTGAGTGCCTAGAGGGCTGGGGGACTCCGCGCATGTGCTGGGGGGTGCAGGGAGCTGTGTTCGCGAGCCCCGTGAGGCTCCCACGAGAGGAGGCATGCGTACTTAGAGCACTGACGCTCTAACGACCGGGGGCACTTCACTAGAGCCCTGTGAGGCTCCAACGACTGGCACATTGTTTCTCGAGCCCCGTGAGGCTCCAGGGGGCATTTCTTAGTGAGAAGGGTGGCCCCGGAAGGCAGCGGGCCGCTCCTACATGTCCCAGGGCACATTGGTGGTGCCCATGCTCAGTTCTACAGCTGCCCAGCACTTAGTGGGCAGCTGCAACGTTTAGGTTGGGGGGTATTTTTGCTTTAGTCTGCGCAGCTGGCGCAGCTTGACTGGACACAGGGTGTCCTAGCCCCAACGAGGCCAGTTGGCCTAGGAACTGCCACAGGTGGTGGCCTATGTGAGTCTCCTTGCTTTACACCGCTGAATGTATTTTTATGCATCATGTGTTTCCCTTACCTGCACCTCTGAATGTATTTCGATGCGTCATGTGCCGTGCTTTACACCTCTGAATGTGTTTTCATGCATCATGTGTTTTCCTTTCTTACACCTCTGAATGTCTTATGCATCATGTGTTTTCGTTCCCTACACCTCTGAATGTTTTAGGCATCATGTGTAATGTGTGTTTACCCCGATAGGTATAGTGATACTTAGGTGGTACTTCCCCGATACCAGTAAGTACTGGTTGTGGGTTATATGTGTACTTTGTGCTACAGTAATTTTATATTCTAAAAGTGCTGGTTCTTGACAGTGGTCCATGCGGCCCTGTCCCCTGTATATATATATAATCCCTTGTAAATTCTGCCCGTGCCTGTTGGCACAGTGTAAAGTGTGTGTTTTTATCTAATGTGTTGTGTATAATACAAAGGTTATTTTTATAGAATACCTTGTGTGGAGTTTCCTTTGTGGTGGGCCTTGGGTGTTGTTGCTGGGTGCGCGCGCAAACGCTTTACACATCGCCTCAGAGATAAGCCTGACTGCTCGTGCCAAGCTACCAAGGGGGTGAGCAGGGGTTATCTTTGGCGTGTAACTTCCTTGCCCTGACTAGAGTGGTGGTTTCTGCCTGGCTTTGGCGCACGCCTTAGCCAACCAGAAATCCCAGTTCTAACATTGGTGGCAGCGGTGGGATTTGGACTTGCGTTTGCGCTGTACCGCAGCAGCGACTGGCTACACCACAAAACTCTGCATTAGATAAACCACATTTTAGGGATTATTGTTTTTGAGTTCCATTATTTCCTCTCCTAAAGGTGTCCTTTTTGAATCATGTACTCCTGTGTTAGCTCAGACACTCAAGTTCCTTGTGTTAAACTCTTCTCAGGAACGTCCGCCAAAATGGAGCCAGCTTTTAATTTCTGTAGTCTGTTTAGGTACAGTAGGTTGGAGCTGGTAAGGTTCTGTGAGGAGAGGGGCATAGAGGTGGGTGAGTTAGATACCCAGTCCAAACTGAGGGACAACCTGATCACTTGGCAAAAGGTTGAGTGGGAGCGAGAGCGCAGCGAGGAAGATAGGGCCCGGGCCGCACGCCGAGAGGGTGGTGGGTCTGTGGGGAGCCCTGAAGATTCAGAAGAGGAGGAAGGTTACCTGACAGGGACGCCAGTAGAAAGTGAAGACCCCATAGATAGGGAGTCCCTTGCTGGGTCCAGTGTCAGGAGCAGCACCCCATCCCTTTACCTGTCCCCAGAGGAGTGGATAGATAGGAGGGAAGAGAGGGAGCATCAGCTGGCCATGGAGAAGCTCAGGTTAGAGCATGCCAAGGAGATGGCGCAGCTGGGTGTGGAGGAGAGGATGGCGGAGGCTGAGAGGGCCTTCGCCAGGGAGAGATTAGCTCTGGAGGGTAAGTTGTCCCCAGAGCGCAGTGGTAGTTTTCTGGATTCACCAGTGAGGGTAGAGTCCAGTGGTGGCAGCGATAGAGAGCCCAGTGCAGAGAGTCCCAGTTCACCCAGTCTGGTACCTGTTTCCCAAGAGGAGGAGTATAGGTTGAAGTTCAGGGGCAGTAAGAAGCTGTCTCACCAGGATTGGGGGAATTTTGTGGATGACTGTTATGATGCACTGTGCGATTGGGTGACGGTTAACGCGGTAGAAGACTTGGATGAAATGTTCAATCTGATTATCAAAGAGCAAGTGCTCAGTGGTTGTTGTCCCGAGTTGCGCCAACACCTGTTGGGGTGTGGGTTTGCTAGTCCATGGGACCTGGCCAAGGAAGCAGAGCGCTGGGAAAGTGCCCCAGGTTCTGAGGAGGTATGGGAGAGTACTTCCAACAGTAGTGGCTCAGGTATCTTCCCATCCTGGATGGGGGTAGAGGTGCAGAGTAGCCCAGCTAGGTCCCAGAGTAGTGAGAGGGGTGTAGGGGTTCACGGCCTATCTCAGCGGAGTAGGAGTGAGCGGGTGACTTTGAGTCCCCAGAGGCCCGAAACCCAGTCTCAGAACCTGGATGGTTTCTTCAGGGAACACCAGGTAGGGGGCCTAGGCTGTCCTGTTAGGCCACTTGAGGAGGATCGCCCAGAGTATGGAGAACCTGGAGTCTCTGTAAATAGAGCTCCAGTGGTTCTGGTGTCCGGCAGTACCGCTCCAGTAGGGAGGGTGCGGAAGTCCAGCGAGAGGAGTGGCATGGGGCTGTGTTCCCCGGTGGAGGAGCCAGTGGGTCCGGGACCAGCCGGTAGGGCTGAGTCTCCTAGAGGTGACCATGGCGACTACACGTCTGTCCTGGGGGATCTTCGCGCACTGTCAGGTGGACAGGGGGCGGGAGATCTGCGCCAGGCAGACTGTCATGCAACATATGAGGCATATGTTACTCTTGGGGGGATACTGTGTGAGTCCCCAGAAGTCCTGGAGTGCCAGGCAAGTATGCAGCCGAAGGTTCTAGACCAGAGGTTGGGAGGCCAGGTTCAGGGTCAGCCTGACCTGAAGGGCAGGACGACTGTAACCAGTGTCCTGACCAGTGCTTCTTCCGGAGGTACCGCCCCAGTTGGTAGGGAGCAGGACTCTGGAAGGGGGTGCAGAGGGTGGGAGAGCCCATCTCTGACCCCGGTGCAACCTGAGGGGTTAAACCCTAGGTTGGGAGACCAGTTCTCAGGGAGGTGTCCTGAGCTGGTGGGAAAGTTGATTTCTGAGGGTACCTCTCAGAGGAGGAGAGGACGGAACCCTAGAAGGAGAGGTAGGGGGAGGAGAGCCTCGCCCGTGACTTGTGGTCAGCTTGAGGGTACGGACCCTGGGCTGGAAGATCAGTGGATGTTTAGAACAGCCCTGATGAGGGGAAGAGTGGAAAATGGTCACTACGTGCCAGGGGTTACTACCCCCCACTCTGTGGTTAGGCAAGGACCAGTGGCACCTAGATGGCCTAGGGCCTGGTCCTGGCCGCGGACAGCTGAGGAGTGCCAGTGGGGTAGCCCAGTTGGTCCGCCGAGTTCTTTTAGAAGGAACTCCAGGGGTTTGGAGTGGCGTAAAACCGGAGAGTGTCCCTGCCGTTGCGGGCCTGTGTCCGTGTTTGGTCGCCCAAAGCAGGGAAGACCTTCACGGTGGTGATTGGTCTACCCTGCGTTTTGGCTGGAAGGGGGTTGTGTTGGACCCGGCCCTTCTGGCAGGTTCACCCCGAAACTTTTTGCTTTTTATGGGTGACTTGGTTTAGTGATTTTTGGGTTTCTGCGCACTTTACCGCTGTGTCCCGGGGTAAAGTGCGTGCGTGTTGTGAGGTTGGCCGGCCCTCCCATAGGAATGCATGGGGGAATGTATGTGTCCCGGTAGTTCCTGATGCGTGGGGTGTGCAGGCCCGTGTTTGGTATGTGCGGACTCGTGTGAGTGAATGCTGCGCGTTGATGTGTGCGGCGTGCATGTACCTGGTGTGGAAGTGCCACTTCTAGAAGTGGGCACTTCAGTGTGCAGTCTGAAATGTGTGGCTTGTCTGGCGATTGGCTGGTGAGGTCAGGTGACGGACTAGGGAATTCCCCAGAGTCAGGAGGAGTCACCCAGTGGTGAATGGGGAGTTAGCATGTTGATGGCTGGGGAGGAGTGTACCTGGGTCCTGAATAGGACAGGGCTTCCCCCACACAATGCTGGCGCCGGCCCCTGTGGTGCGTCTAATGACCCTAGCCCTGCCAGTGAATAGGGAGAGGGGCTGAGCCAAACAAAGTGCTCAGGAACCTGTTGGAACTGGTTCGCCCCTTCCCTGCACCTTAGACAAAGCCTTATACTGTATAAAAAGGGGCTGTGTCCCCTTACATGGGTTCTCTTGCAGGATCATCTGAGGGGGGGCCTGCTGCTGCTGGGCGCCAGGAGAGACCGCCACTGGGGACTGCCTCCCTGCTGGAGCGCCCTGTGTGCTGGCTCTGGGCCCAGCCTGTGCCCCCTATTCTTTAAGGACTCTTTACTGGACCTTTTTGGTTGATCTGCAGCGCCTGGGAGCGCTCCTGGAACTTGGTAGCGCTGTGCGCGCTGTTTTCCTAGACTTGCTATCTTGGTAGCGCCTGGGAGCGCTTGCTGGGCTTTATAGCGCTGGGAGCGCTGTGCGTTGCTTTATAGCGCTGTGTGCGCTTTGATTTCGTGAGCGGGTGCCCACCCCGCTTTATTGCAGGATCGATATCTCTGGCGGGTGCCCACCCCGCCAGGGACCGTGCCGCTCATTTCTGGCCCTTCCTGCTCTGAATCCGAAGGCGGGAGCCCACCCCGCGCTTCAGGAAAGGCCGGTAGCGAATTCACCGCCGCAGCCCGGAGTCCCGGCCGCGTCATCCCCCTGCCGCGCTGGGATTGGTCCAGCGGGAGGGGGTGTGGCCCACGTGATCGGGGCCGCCAGGAGGAAGCCGCGACGTAAACACGGGAAGCGGACGGGAGCCTACCCCGCGCTTCCCGGAACAAGAAGAGGGAGAAGAGGCCGGAGCCGGTGCGGAGGGGGTGCGAGGCACATTGTCGGTGCCTGCCCCTCCGCGAGGAAGCCTCGGAGCCTTCCCACCAGAACGGAGACGACGCGGGAGTCCCCCGAACAGCCGGTGAGTGCCTAGAGGGCTGGGGGACTCCGCGCATGTGCTGGGGGGTGCAGGGAGCTGTGTTCGCGAGCCCCGTGAGGCTCCCACGAGAGGAGGCATGCGTACTTAGAGCACTGACGCTCTAACGACCGGGGGCACTTCACTAGAGCCCTGTGAGGCTCCAACGACTGGCACATTGTTTCTCGAGCCCCGTGAGGCTCCAGGGGGCATTTCTTAGTGAGAAGGGCGGCCCCGGAAGACAGCGGGCCGCTCCTACATGTCCCAGGGCACATTGGTGGTGCCCATGCTCAGTTCTACAGCTGCCCAGCACTTAGTGGGCAGCTGCAACGTTTAGGTTGGGGGGTATTTTTGCTTTAGTCTGCGCAGCTGGCGCAGCTTGACTGGACACAGGGTGTCCTAGCCCCAACGAGGCCAGTTGGCCTAGGAACTGCCACAGGTGGTGGCCTATGTGAGTCTCCTTGCTTTACACCGCTGAATGTATTTTTATGCATCATGTGTTTCCCTTACCTGCACCTCTGAATGTATTTCGATGCGTCATGTGCCGTGCTTTACACCTCTGAATGTGTTTTCATGCATCATGTGTTTTCCTTTCTTACACCTCTGAATGTCTTATGCATCATGTGTTTTCGTTCCCTACACCTCTGAATGTTTTAGGCATCATGTGTAATGTGTGTTTACCCCGATAGGTATAGTGATACTTAGGTGGTACTTCCCCGATACCAGTAAGTACTGGTTGTGGGTTATATGTGTACTTTGTGCTACAGTAATTTTATATTCTAAAAGTGCTGGTTCTTGACAGTGGTCCATGCGGCCCTGTCCCCTGTATATATATATATAATCCCTTGTAAATTCTGCCCGTGCCTGTTGGCACAGTGTAAAGTGTGTGTTTTTATCTAATGTGTTGTGTATAATACAAAGGTTATTTTTATAGAATACCTTGTGTGGAGTTTCCTTTGTGGTGGGCCTTGGGTGTTGTTGCTGGGTGCGCGCGCAAACGCTTTACACATCGCCTCAGAGATAAGCCTGACTGCTCGTGCCAAGCTACCAAGGGGGTGAGCAGGGGTTATCTTTGGCGTGTAACTTCCTTGCCCTGACTAGAGTGGTGGTTTCTGCCTGGCTTTGGCGCACGCCTTAGCCAACCAGAAATCCCAGTTCTAACACACACCTACTAATTAATTTCTTTATAAATTTACAACAAAATAGTTTGTTTCAAAGAAAATCCCTTGTTGGCACTTTGACCTTTTCAATTTATCTGCCCAAGCCCTCAAGGGTGTATTGGGTTGTCCCCTCAACTGTATCTGTTCTCAAACTAAGGCTCCTTTCCGGCTTCCCCCTGCGCTGAGCGCCTAGACGCCCTTGGGCAATCGTGCGCTATATAAATCCCAAATCAAATCAAATCAAATATTTAAACATATAAATAAATTAATTATTATTAAATTACTTCCCACCCTACTCCCCTATAAACCCATAACACGCTCCTAAAAAAACACAATGTACATATTTACCAATTAATTATTAATAATTAACAAACAATTCATAACTAATTATTAAGAAAATATTTAACACAATTAACAATATAAAATAATAAATACTTAATTATGATTTAATAGAAATTATTAATTAATTAAAAATAAATTACTTCCCACCCTATTCCCCTATAAACCCACAACCCACTCCTAAAAAAATAACACAAGTAAGATATTTACAAAATAATTAATAATAATTAACAACCAATGAATAACTAGTTGATAATAGATTAATTACCACAATTAACAATATAAAATATTAAATATATAAATATAAATTAAAAAAAATATTTATTAATTCATTATAATTAAATTACTTCCCACCCTATTCCCCTATAAACTCACAACCCGCTACAGAACCAAAGCGCAAAAATGAATAACTTCTAAAAATGTAACACATATATTAAAAAATAAATACAATACTTAACCAAAAATATAGAACACATACATTTAAAATACACACTAAAATACATACCACTAATATAAACATCGATATTATAAACAACGATATTTTTACAAATGATATTACTGACTTCGATATTAACAAAAACTATATTTCTTACCTTCATGTCGATATTCTGGTCACCGATATTCTTGATGTCGATAATCTGTCCCTTCGATATGTCTAACTCGATATTTTTGTACTTCGAAAATAAAACTCGATAATAAGTGTGTGCACCAAGCAAATGTATGTCAATCGTCAGCGTTTAAGAAAAGAAGGCAACTTTAAAACGTGAGCATGTAAAATAGTGATGTTCCTACTCTGGCCTAATGTCACCACATGACATCACCTCCTAGCATGTTTAGGGGAACGGATTTTTGGGCTCCGAAAATGTACACCCACTTCTGGGATTCATTTATAGTGCGGACATTCAATCACACCCCTAAAGAATTACAAAAGGAAAGGTGAAGGATTTCACTAGTGGAACACTCACTGCACTCCTCACCATTATTAGTATGTCCCTCACCGAAGATGTCCCTTCCTGAATTCTCTCAAGGATTGAGAGCTCTTGCCCTTCCTGAAGAAGCCCATATGGGATCACAATAACTGCCTGAGATACTGTCCAATCACTGCCCTTCCAATCCTTGGAAGATATTGACGCATTTGCGTCCTAGAAATGGCGCAGTGAACTCTCATAGATTTCACTGCGTCACTTCTACGACCCTTTCTTGCGTCGGAACGCCCCCCGCATACATTATACCTGGCGCAGGTATAATGTGGCGCAGGGGTTTACAAAGTGACGCATCTACCTAGATGCGTCACTTTGTAAATATGATGCAACATGGCGCATTTTTTACACTGCTGGGGGCAGATTTATGAGCCCCTTGCGCCTCATTTACGCCGCCGTTGCGTCACTTTTGTGACACAGCGGCGGCGCAATACCTGCGCCATGCTGCGGGGTATTTACTTCGTGAAGCATCTGGCAGATGCGTCACGTTGTAAAGCCCTGCGTCACATGTAGGCGTTCTGGAGCAGGGGGGGGGCGTTCCGGCGCAGGAACGCCTCCTAAAAGTGGCTGAGTGAAATCTACAAGATTTCACTCAGTCACTTTTAAGGCCATGCTGCGTCAAAACCCTGCGCCTGCTTGAAGCAGGCGTAAGGATTGACGAAGCATGTAAGGGATAGGGCACGCCCAAGCCTTGCTGGAGCTGCGTCGCGCTTGCGACGCAACTCCAGCAATGCGCCGCCTTTCCGACAGGAGATGCGTCACGCATCTGCCCATCCGAGTGCCACGGTGCGCCGCATTGTAAATGCGCGCATCAATGGTGGCGCACGGGTGGGCAGATGCGTCGCTACTCTTCTGGCGCATCTCTGCTGATTAGCAGAGATGCGCCAGACGTCATAAATCTGACCCCTGGTGCGTCACAAAAAGTGACGCACCGGCAGCATAAAAGTGACGCAAGGCCTACATAAATAAGGCCCTAAATAACTTCTGACCTAGCCTTCTTTCTGAGCTACCTCATTTGAGGCATGGAATACCGAAGACATTCCTCACACCATGAGCGATGAGGAGTTCCCCATATATGTTGCAGCTCATGTGATCAAAGATCTTCAGAAAAACAACAAAAATACTCCTACTCTCAGAGAACTTCAATAGTTCCTCTGCCGGTCCACATCACATTCAAGGCCATCTAGATAATCACTCCAACTTGTCTGGCAACCAAGACCATAATTGCTGGTGGATGGCACAACATGTACAGCAGCAGCATCATCAGGCTTATGACCAGAAAGTGCAGATAGAATAAGACAAGATATTATGACTTCTTATACTATACACAAGAATGTGAACATCCTAGTACATATCTGGCAAGTTCCATTTCTTCTGCACTCCCAGCTATAAACCCTTCTAATCAAGCAACACTTTGTTGCACTCTGAACTCACGGTTTGAAACTCCAACTGAAAAGTGTGGCACCTATTCTCACCCCAGAAGACAACCCATCTAAAGAGAATCCCCTCCTTCCCATCCCGCCACTCACGTTTATAAAGCTCTAATTCCCCTTTTTCTTGTCGCCAGGCCCCAATCCTATGGCACCTTGCTTCGAATCCTCCTTACCAGTGCGCTTGTAATTTTTTAATTTTGCACTTCTACAGCACTTGGCAGCTAGGATTGTGATTTATAAATTACATCTACATAAACAAAACTTGGAAAAATTTCCAATTCCTACCGGTAATCTTCATTACACCAAATCATAAACTTTTTCATTCAAGTCCTCCGGTGCGCGAGGTGAGACCTCTTGTATGTAAGGACGTGGGGTAGAAATAGAGATAAGGTGGTAATATCTTGATTATTTACTGGTGATCTTCATTACTCTCAGACCCAGGGGCAGATTTACCATCCCCTTGCGCCACTTTTCCCATGTTAAAAGTGACGCAAAAGGGGCGCAAGGGGTTTGTAAATCTGCCCTCCAGTTTTTACGTACGTGAGCACTCCCCACACGTAATATTAAGGGCTCCCAGGCTCCTCACGCCTCCCTTTTCCAAAGCATGATGAGTTTCAGTCAGGCTGAGCAAAGGTTAGCTTGACAGACACTCACCATGTCAGGTTAAGGCAGTCAAGCGCTTTATATGTGCAGGAGCCAGGCAGCCTGAGCCAAGCTTTGCAGAGCTGAACATTTCACAGCGCAGAGAGCAGTGACCTCTTCAGTGTGGCAAAGGTCTTAGAGGTCCTGTCCCTCCTGTCGAGGAGGAGCGTCACTGATAGAGTCAGTCCTGGGCATTTCAGGTTTAAGCTCTGAAGAGCCCAGAGCTGACTGTCTATCACTGATGCTTCCAAACGGAGCGCCTTGAGACCCTCACACGTGAGTAGTGTGCTCCACAAATCCCTGATTGATTGATTGATGGGGTAGATCAGCAAGTCTCACTGACTCCACCCCACTATGTAATGAGTTAAGGAAGCTCCTTCTCTCATTGGTTCATCCATTACAAGGCCAGTCACTGAGAGGCGGGAGCTGGATCTGCTATGAGTCCCTTCTGCACTTTTTCCTGCCATCAGCGGTCTCCGCCACAGCCAGGTATGTGCTTCACGAATAATGGATGCAGGTGTGTGTATGTATGAATGTATGTATATTTGCTTGCATGTGCTGTGAACAGGGGTGTACATATGTGCTTGTGAATGGTGAAAGTATGTGTGCGCAGATATGAATGGATGAGTGTGAGTGAGTGCATGGGGTGGGTGGAAGAGAGCAGGTGTGTGTGCTTTTGAGTGGATGGGTGGTCAGGCGCGCAACACCCATTGGACTCAAAGGGCTTCAGTCCCCCCCGTCGTGTGTGGCAGCCCGGGATGAGACAGCTTCCGGGGCACACACACAGCCGCACTTGAGCACTTCACAGGTCTTTAAAAGACCATTTGTATGTTAATGAGGCCTTGCTGTTGTTTCACCCCTTCTAAGAGCCCCTGCAGCTCCACGCTGCCTATTGCTTAAAGATTAACCCCCCCCCCCCGAAATCAGCTTCACTCTGCCTATTGCTTAAAGATTCAGCCCCCCCCCCCGAAATCAGCTCCACTCTGCCTATTGCTTAGAGATTCAGCCCCCCCCCCCCGAAATTTTTTCTTAGCCCCTCCCTCCCCCCCCCGAAATTTGGCTCTAGTTGCGCCTCTGGGTAGAATGGAGTGTGTGCATGTATTCTTGTCTCACTGCTAATCCACATTATGAGCCGCCACCTGCCTAAGGGCTGGGGGTAAGGAAGACGGACGAGGTGGTAATGTTGCATAGCGTTACTTTCAACTTCGAGAAATAAAAAACAATTCATCATGTGGCTGCAGGGCACCTTTTCAGAGGTTAGAACAACTTTATAGCACGACTGTAAAAATAAAGTGACATCAAAAGGAGTTTACTTTGCACTGCTTATACTGATTTGAAGGATAAACAGCTGCG
This sequence comes from Triturus cristatus, assembly GCF_964204655.1. Lineage (NCBI taxonomy): Eukaryota > Metazoa > Chordata > Amphibia > Caudata > Salamandridae > Triturus > Triturus cristatus. The sequence continues at coordinate 292,441,675 of NC_140589.1, read as the reverse complement.
ATTATTATGCTGCAAATTTGAATCGTCTGGAGCCAAAGTAGTGTTAGAAAATCTCGGATCAATCCATCGAATGACCAGGAACAGATCAGTTTAAATCCCAGTTCAACATCAGAACGGAGCCTCTGGAAAGCTGTGCGTGTATTCCCAGAAGAAGCGCTGATTGCCGCGCCATGGTGTGGTTTTATGTCAAGAGCGCTCTGAAGAGGTTGCTGTCTGGAGAACATCTGACAGAGAGGAACATGAAAGATTATGTTGAGAAGTGAGCAGTCAGATGAATGTAGACACGGCTGGGCAGCGCCTTCAGAGCGCATCAGCTCATTTTGTTTGAGTTACGCTAGCAAAAGAAAGTGTAAACGTGTCCATTCACTTCAAAAACAGTCACCGCTGAAATCCTTGTCTTCAGCGGGCTGTCAGGCACGACCAGTCCTTAGGACACAGAAGCAGGCGAATGTTCTAGAATAAAGTGTCTCGTTGTACACAAATGAATTCTAAATAATATTGAAAAAAACTAACATAGCATTTAATGGTTTGACTGAGTTAAAATTCTGGACTGTTGGTGCACGCACAAGAACAAAGATTGATCCAATGACAGTAGGGCGAGCCGAGAGTACGGCGACTGTGAAAATTTTAAACATTGAAATATTTACAAGCATGTTATGCTATATTATATTGTTAACTTTTGCATAGCACACAGTCTGCTTTTAGTACGGCTGGTTGGGGGTTCCGCAGCATGCGATTGCCTTTGAGTCAATTTTCAAGGGTCTGCGAGGGGGCTTTTACCAGTTGTTTGCACATCTCTTGCATCCAGTCCTGGTGTGCTCAGGCTGTGTTTTATGCAAGTGGGTGCTACGCAGGGCCGGATTGGCCATATCGGGCATCGGGCATTTCCCAGGGAGGCTGACAGGGTGGGGGCCGGTTTTGTTACTTCAATTCAAAATTTAAACAAACAAGCATTGGCATAGCCAATAGGTCTCGCTTTTGGGAGTTTATAAGTATTTAGTTATGCAGCACAATATCCTTGGTGCAACAACAACTGTTGCATGGCAAAACACTTATAAGGTCACAAAGGCGAGACCTATTGGCTATGCCAATGCTTGTTGCTGTTTTTGTGGTACTGCAATATATAGGGATGTTATTTGTCACAGTTTGCAGTTTGGATTAGATCATTGATGACACTATTGTTCATAGGATCACGATGTCTCCAGTGACAACTTCTTGCTGCCCAGGTCGCGCCGAGGGGTTCCTTTTCTGGTGGTTCTGCTGTCCTGGTCGAGCCGAAGGTCCTGCTGCAGTTGTCTCCTCCCTTTGTGTGTGTGGTTGTGTGTGTGGTTGTGTGTGTGTGTGTGTGGTTGTGTGTGGTTGTGGGTGTGGTTGTGTGTGGTTGTGGGTGTGGTTGTGTGTGTGGGGTTGTGGGTGTGGTTGTGTGTGTGGTTGCGGATGTGTGTGTGTGGTTGTGTGTGTGGTTGGTTGTGTGTGTGTGGTTGTGTGTGTGTGGGGTTGTGTGTTTGGTTGTGTGTGTATGTGTTGGTGTGTGTGTGTGGTCGAGTGTGTGTGTGGTGGAGTGTGTGTGCGGTTGTGTGTGTTTATGTGTGGGTGGTTGTGTGTGTGGTTTTGTGTGTGGTTGTGTGTGTAGTTGTGTATGGTTGTATGTGTGTGTGTGGTTGTGTGTGTGGTTGTGTGTGTGTGTGGTTGTGTGTGTGGTTGTGTGTGTGTGTGTGGTTGTGTGGTTGGGTGTGGTTGGGTGGGGCGAGGTGGCAGCATTCAGGAAAGGGACATGTAAAGGGTTAGCACCGAGTTGATGACATGATAGGTGGGGGGACTCGTGAAGGCATTAGAATGAGGGGTGGAGAGGAAAGACGAGAATGGAGCTGCAGTACGAGAGGGCATGAGAAGAGAGAGGTATCTCAAGCAGTGTGGGTGGACTAGAAGGTAATGGGTGTTATCACTGGAGCAGCGAGGTAGTGTTTAAAGAGAGGGTAAGTGAAATGGGTGTAGCCCAGTGTGGAGACGAGAAGAGTAAGGTGCCCCATAAAGTCTTCCCGTTTCCTGCCTTCGCTTGATAAGTATACCAAAAGTAGTTTACGACTTTATTCTTCCTTTTTATTGTCTGAATCATTCTGAATCGTGTTCGTGTCATAACCATGCTGACCTTTAGTGCTGTTACATCTGCACATCACTGAGCCTCATAGTGTCCTATGTTATTCTCTGATGCCTGTGTTTGCAAGCATTGTACTTTCCTGTTTTATTTATTTCCTTTTGGCGTATGAATGCCTCTTCAATGGTCTTATGGTTTTCTTGTTTTTGTTGTCGGCCTCCAGTCTCTCTTTATCATTTTGGAGATTTATTTCACAGGACTGGTCATGATGCCCCAGGTGTGCCATCTAGAACTACACACAGTTCGCCAGATGAGTACTATAAAATATGCTGCGCTGAAGGCTGGCGGTTTGCGCGTGCACACTCGCGTGAACGCAACCTTGTCGTCAGCCAGCAGCACTTTAAAAACTCACCTACTAAAGTCTCTCCGAGCAGCGCATGCGCGCTGACTCAGCGAGACCTAATAAAAATGGGCGCAGGACGGTGAGAACAGGGTGGCATGGAGGTTGGTTGATGGTCACTAAGGGGCCAGCTCTGGCAAGTTTGCAGGTCTGTGTATGATGTCCTGCTTCACTCCAGGTTTTTCTTTGTATTCTGTGACTGGTAGTCATGTTTATTCCATTACAGACTAGGACTAAAAATCCTGTAATTCAAAGAAAAAATCTGGACTGGAGTAGAACATCACGCATGGGCCTGGGAAAACTTGGCAGCTGCGAGGGCTTTGAAAACATTTATGGTTGTTAGTAGAAAGCATCTTAAGAACTTTGCTGTACCATGCATTAAAAGGCAAGGTTTAACCAAAGCAAGTTAAGCAGTTTAAACCCAGGGTCAGGGCTTTCAGTGAAGCAGGTCCCTCTGGATTTCTGGCCAAGCAGTAATTAAAATTTGACTTTGAATAAAGTCTTTATAGTGCTCTATTTCCTTACCGTTTGTGGGGCTAAACAATGATAAATATGTCAACAACGACTATGAAAACACTACAGTAACCCACTTCAGTCATGTAAGGGATGTTGCTCCTATTTAAGTTTCACACCTTGTGCTTAATTTCTTACCTAAGAATGTTCCTGGATTTAGTTTTCATGTATTGTTTAATGCAAAATATCAATCTTGCATATCTTTTTTTATATTTTTTACAGTGTAAATTATTGACAGATGTCTCAACAATGACTGTAAAACCTTTTACAGCAATCTATTTCAGTCAAACCAGTGAGACTGCTCCTATTAACGTTTCACATGTCTTGCTTACTTTACTTCCCTAAGTGTATTTGTTTTTTCCTGGATTTTGTTTTATGTATTTTTTCCATGCAACATATTAATATTTTACTGTGCATACCTTGAACCATCTCGCCCATAGGTATTTGTGTGAGTGAGGCTGCTGGTAGGTGACAATAGCAGGCCTTGATTGAGAGCACTGGAGTTGTAGCGAGGTTCTCTCAGAGGCTCCTAGTGGGTCACAAAGCTGCTTGGAATACTTGCTAATCCAATCATGATTGGCCCCCTGTAGAGGGCACAGAGCAATGGTGGCATGTGCCAATTGTGCTTGTAATTATATGCAAAAGAGTATATAGGAGGTGCGAAGCTCCTGTCGAAATACTAACAGGGCAAAAGTAAAAGAAAATACAGTGCTCACAGGTGAATGGGTGTGTTGTGTGTGTGTAGAGGAGAGTGGTAATGTGAAGCAAATGCAAGAAAAACATGTTGAAGGAGAAAGTGAAAATAGCATGTGGAAGAGGAAAGAGATGAGGAATGAAATATATAGACGGAGCACTTCAGAAAGATATGGGTCGAAAAGAGGTTGCAGAAGAAAGTGGTGCGAAGAGGAGAACATGAATGGTTGTGACACTATAGGTCTCAGTCTTATATTTTCAGAATTGAAGCAACAATGTCAATACTGTAACTCAGTGATGAGATACTGCTAACAAACACTGGCAAAGCCTATAGGTCTGATGTGTGAAACCCAGGCAGCTGGTATTAATGGGCGAAGGGGGCGTTGCCCTCCCAGCTTCAGAGCGGAGACAAAACAAAGGGAGAAAATTAATTAACACCATGGCATTGGAGCAGCTTGGTGATCCACTTCCATATCGTTTTTAGGTCTCGGCTAGCGAAGGCTGCGCTTGCGCAGTCTCGCTCGCGAGAATTAATGACTTGAAGAAGAGGGGCTTGCACCTGCCCCTCTTCTCCCCTGTTCTCCATTGGCTGGCCTCTTGAATGCTGGCCAGCCACTGGAGAAGAGGTCAGTCACTCCATTTAGGCCCAGTCCTTTTCGGATCGGGGGGCGTGGTTTTTGCGAAAAGTCTCAGGGAGGAGACAACAGCAAAACACGCCCCCGAATCGGATGTATGACGTTACAACGCATGCTTTTACACCGCATGCCGTTACAACGCATTTTTTACACCGCAAGATCTGTTACAACGCCAGCCTTTACAACGCATGCTTTTACAACGACGTACACTAGATGGAGTGCTGACATTACAAATGTATAATTTACTATTCTAACTCCAGTCCACGTTGCAGTAGGGAAGGTGTTTGGATAGTAAAACTACACTATTTCTAATGTTAGCACGCCATCTAGTGCATTTCGTTGTAATAGCATGCGTTGTAATGGCATGCGTTGTAACAGATTTCGCGTTGTAATAGTTTCGTTGTAATGGTAGTGCGGTGTAAAAGTTGCGTTGTAAAGGTTGTTCACCCCCCGAATCCGAAAAGGAGGCTGCCTTTCTCCCATGCATTTCTGCTCTGCCTCGGAGAAAGGCAGTTGTGTGCTCGTCTGCTCCCCCTTCGTCCGGTTGCTGCTCTGGTCTCCTCACCTCTCCAAGGGTCTTCTTGTTGTACTGCTCAACGTCGTGAAACACAGTTATCTCTCAGGCCAATAAAGAAACATACAACACTACACGAGACCGACATCATAGCCGCGCCTCCCTCCCCTTCCCCCACCCCAAAGCAAACTTCTCAGAGTTGCGCTCTTCATGGGCTTCCCGAGGCGGAGACATCATAGCCGCGCCTCCCTCCCCCACCCCAAAGCAAACTTCTCAGAGTTGCGCTCTTCATGGGCTTCCCGAGGCGGAGACATCATAGCCGCGCCTCCCTCCCCTTCCCCCACCCCAAAGCAAACTTCTCAGAGTTGCGCTCTTCATGGGCTTCCCGAGGCGGAGACATCATAGCCGCGTCTCCCTCCCCTTCCCCCACCCCAAAGCAAACTTCTCAGAGTTGCGCTCTTCATGGGCTTATCGAGGCGGAGGGCAAAGTTGGCCGCGCCGCTCTCATGAACTCTGCTCGCTCCCCTACTCTTCGGTGCGGCCACCTCGCCCCGGAGTCTCCGCGGCTGGGCATCTTCTGGTTCTTCGCCGACGTGCAGCAAATCGCGGGTAGGGCCCACCGCAATGCCAGACTACCCCCGGCCCAGCGGGGAGATGCTAGCCGGCCGTCCGAGGACCCAGGCGGGGTCAGCAGGATGAATGAGGACAACGACGTTCTGGGAGAGGGTAGCGAGGTACCGTGGCGGCCGGAGAGCATGGAGCACGCCACCCCGAGTACACAGCCAGCCCAGGAGGATCACGGGGTGCCCGCGCCGGCCACTGCGCCCCAGATAGACTGCCCGGAAATGCCACCCCAGCTCGGTAAGCCACTGGAAGAACTCACTGTCTCCCTTTTCCGACTTGTTTTATTAACTGTTAATGCTTTCTGTTTTTCCCTACCTTTAAGTTGAGCTCAAAAGTTATACAGATTTTACGTCCCAAAATCGAAACATGGTTTCTTTCAGTGTTTGTGGGCACAGGAAAATAGTCACACCGTACCTTGCAATACAAATATTCCCAATGTCAAAGTGCCCTTTTTGCAGATATGGCAGGTTGAAGGGTACGTTACGTAACCCTTCATCTGATGCTAATGCTCGTCAAAAAGCGACGTCTTTGCACAAGAATTGTGGGTAGTGGAAGTTGTGATGGTGGAGCTGGGAGATAAGTACACTCGGGCCTTCAGTTAACTTTTCGAGCGAAATAGCGCGGTTTGAATTTTGGAAATCAAGTTGCATTACTTTGGAAGTCTAAAAGCTTCAATCCGTTAACTTCGGAGCGTTAATGACCTTCCCTTTCATTTCTTTATTCCATCCACCATTCTTGGGAGTTTTCGAAAGTGCTTGCTGCAGAAGTGAAGGAGTTAAGAACTGAAAACGTTTCAGCTACATAACCCGTGCATTTATCAGTGACTTTCACTTTCACTTATGGAAATGCCAGCGCCCTCTAGCAAGCTGTGCAGTAGAGTTGTTCTGGGACTCTCTGGATGTATCTTACACCTCGACTGCACTGAGGACTCTGGGATAAAGAACATTGATTGCTTCCTACTGGAACTATTGCTGCCTGCCAAGAAGGATTACATACTGCCTTCCCTAGCTGTACACTTCTGCCACCTTTCAAAAGTATTAGTTTATCAAGATGGCAGTGAGTGTCTAAAATCTCATGCCAAGCCGTGTGCAGAAGGTATCTGGAAGCACCCAAATGCGGGTGGTGTACAAGTTGGGACTTTTTACAAGACGGGTAACCAACTTCAGCAATTTTAGCAAGGTGTGATGATTTAGCAACATTAATAAGTAAGGGATGACAAGAATCAGAAATTGAAAATCCCACAAGCAGTAAAAACAAGCATTTACAATGCAACGGTCTCGGCATTGTTAAAGTTAGAGCTATTGGCATTGCTCATGACATTATTTTTGTTTATGTTTTTGTTTTTAAAACATGTAGAGAAACGGCATGGTTGTTTACAATGTCAATAGCTTAATCAGTGTGTGTGTAGGTGGCTCTGTGTGTGGGTGCAAATGCAATAGGTCTCGCAATTGAGAGTGATTAAGCTATTGACATTGTAAATAACAATGCCGTTTCTTTAAATGTTTTAAAAACAAAAACATAAACAAAAATAATGTCATGAGCAATGACAGTAGCTCTAACTTTACCAATGCCGAGACCATTGCATTGTAAATGCTTGTTTTTTTTGTGAGGTGACGTCGGACCCTCGACGAGAGAGTCCTCCTATGCATGTACTGAACTGAGAGTGACATCAGCTTGATGGGAGTCACTGCACCAAGTAGCAGTGAATAGGCTTCAAATGGGGCGCTTCTGACGTGGCCCAGGGCACGGTCAGCAGAGCCTCGTTCACATTAAGGGGAAGGGGTGGGGCTGGCCGACAGCAACACAGCGCAGTGGGTGGCAACGATTGCAGCACGCCTTTCACCTTCACTCTAGGCTTTTTCATTGGATAATAATGTAAGCTGGGGGCGTGGGTTATGAGTTCAGCTCTATCGGGATTATTATCAGCACGTGTATGCAGGCGCGCAACACCTATTGGACTCACAGGGCTTCAGCCCCCCACCCTCCTCGTGTGTGTCAGCCCGGGTTGAGACAGCTTCCCGGTGCACACAGAGCCGCACCCGAGCACTTCACAGGTCTTTAAAAGACCATTTGCATGGTAATGTACGTATGTTCCAGACCAGTCCCGACGGCCTAAAAGTGACACCACAGGCAGCAGGCAGTTGGAAAAAGAGAGGCGCCTGCAGCCACGGCAAACAAACCCCCCCATGCTATGCAGCTAAAGGACTACGCCGGCCGCAGAGATGTAGGATCTGCTGCTTCCCACGGTTGGACGTTTCAAATCTGCACACACATTTAGTCACACACCGCGCCGGCAGACAAGTCGTGTCTCTCATCCAGACAGCAGTCTCAGCACACGCAAAGCTCATCTGCTGACAGTCGGCATATACATCTTTCAGAGAGCAATGCTGTGCACTAGGCCTGGCCTGGCTCACCGTGAGTAAAGTCTTTTTTACCAGTCTGGGGTTATAAAGGAGCAGTTCTCATGTTTAAATCAATATTAAATATTGAAAGGCAGTTTTTTTCTTCTGGGGCAGTTCGTCAATGTGAGAATTTGGGCTGAGGCCACCAGGACTTTCCGCCTGTCATTCTGGGGAGGGGCATCCTTCTTAAGGTAGCAGCAACACAAATCTCAGTCAAGGTAAAACAAATAAAATTGCTTGCGCATACTTTGTTTATCTTTTGGTGGACTGGATAGCAACACTTAGCTTTTTTTTAACAGTACATCTTGGAATTGCAGCCCTCCCTCTATTAGAGGCCCGATGCTTCATTCCAGGCTGTGATGCTCGGATCCTTGGGCCTATGTTTCCCTGGTGCAATACCACTAGGGCCAACTGTCATGGGGGTGCCCAATTCTGCCCCCCTGCAACCTTTTTGTGGCATTAGGCCAGGAGCACTGGTCTGATGTCATCGGGTACTCAAGCTTGCTGCCCCCCCAAAAAGTGGTGAATCTCTTTAAAACCCACGTCAGTGATGTCACCGTCTCTCAGGCAGGTAAAACATTCAGATTATGACGAGAAGTGTTGGGATCTGTGCCGCAGTCACTCCATCGACAGCCACTTTTACGCCTCACCACTTTCAAAAGTCACCATCCGCCACTGGTGAAACCTTTCAATTAAAAATGAAAAGGTAGATGTATCAGAACACAATTTCATCTCGCTCTGCCCTGTTGCTGAATTTTTACCAGTGATATCATTCAGTTTATTTTCCGCAATGTTCTGGATTTTTTATCATAATCTGGAAACAATCAGTTAAAGTGGGGTAAAAATATTAATCTTTGTGAGACCTGTGCCTAGCTTTTCCGTTCAATGTTACTAATGTAAACCACTTAATACAGTTTTAAAATAGATGGACTTATTTCATTTGGGTATTTATCTTTTTGCCCATGTTTTTGATATCCACAGTAGGTCTCTTCAGAGATGTCAAAGACTGCTATCATTTTCTGTGATGTCACTTCTTGTGATAGCACATCAAAATTAGAGGGCCTCACATCTTCCCTTTTGCCCAGGGCCCCAGAAGTCCTAGGACCGGCCCTGTCCACATCACACTTACTGCACAGCACTGTTATCCTCATGTACTATGCCACCACAAGCATAACTTCATGCAGCCAACACATTTAGTCTGCGCGCACTGTTCAGGACTGCAGCCTTTCTGTAGTGTAACAAAGTGTGTTACACACACTTCCAGCACACACACATTTACTTTGTGCGCACTGTACGACGCTTCACCCTTTGTGTATTGTATTTCTTGCGAGCACACATGTACTTAGCACATGTTTCAATAATGCACGCACTTCTACATCAACCTGATGTAGGGCAGGGGTGAGTTAAGCACACAGCAGCATAACGTTGAAAAAGGTCAGTGAGCCTGTAGCTCTCACTCAAGCGACACAGGGTGAAAAGGACCTGCTCGCTACTACTGATCACTAAATGGTGTGCTGCCACCACCGCAATTGTGCTGCTTAACTTCTGGTGCAGGCAGCAGCCTTCCATCACTTTGAGGGCAGCACTTTGGGTGCCCCTTCTGGTCCAACAAGACCGCAATCTGTGAGACAGGTCTATGTAATGGCGTACACCCTTGATCCGTGTTCATCTTTGACATAAGTTCAGCATTAGGGATCCTGACAACAGTGCAGTAAGGCACTCGGGACAGGGGTACACATCTCTTACCACGCAGAGGACTTTTCAGACCCAACAACCGATGTGTCACAGGGCCACACTACTAGTGCACTTAAATTAGGGCATGGTTTTGCACTTTTTAGGCATCGCTGTCAGGATATGGGGGTCAGGCAATTAGGGCATCCTTCAGGAGTTATAGGAGTTTAAAACTAGAATGACACAGTAATATGGCACTACTTTGTATGTCAAACAAAGTCAACAAGCATTGTCAAGTCCCTTAGGTCTGCTGTTGTCTTTGTCAATGCTTGATTTGTTTAGACATGGCTTTTGCAAAACTTGATTTGTGGGGAAGCAAAAATATATTTTGGGTGTCAAAAAGCACATATTGCCATAGTAGTCTCTGGCCGTAAAAGAACAATTTTTTGTGGATGTGCTTCTTTTTAACGAGCAGAAGGCATTCCCTCCGAGTGATATTAGCCAATGCCGTAAGAGGGGCTGACACGCTGCCCCATGCTGGAAGCTACAGTGGGTGATAGAAAAATGTGATTGACAGACTAACACCTGTAGAGGAAGAGGGCTGCCTGACAACATGTATATTTAGTAAATCATACATATAATTTTAGTGAAATCAAAAGGTCTTGGCGAACACCAGACGTGAAAATGGGAACGATCAGCCCCAAAGGGCTCACACGAATGTCAGCCATACTAGAAGAAAAACTACTAAGTGCACTCCAGGAAGCTCTACTGCTTGTTTTTTCTTCACGAGTAACACCTTATGGATACAAGAAGGGGAGTTTGAAAATGTGACTGTATGATTTTTAGCTATTATGAGGTCAATAATAATCCCCTATTTTACTCCCATCACTGCCTTTATATTACATTAAATCTTACCACCATTTTATTATTTCATAATGCATAGGAAAACGTGTGCGCATTTATTTCAAAGCACATCCTTTTTGATAGAGTTGATACACAAAAAACGAGAAACCATTAAGAACGTTTAATGGAGTAACTTTCACAAACAAGGGGGCATATTATCAAGGACGGCGTTAAAATTATCGCCGCTTTAGCGGCAGAAAACTGCCGCTAAAACGGCGATAATGGGCTTGATAATATGCCGCAGAGAATTCTCATAGAAGACCATGTTGACCCCAGAACATGGACTTCTATTGGAATTCTCTGCGGCATATTATCAAGCCCATTATCGCCCCTTTAGCGGCAGTTTTCTGCCGCTAAACCGGCGATAATTTTAACGCCGTCCTTGATAATATGCCCCACGAGGTCTTACTGGGGACACCGCTTCTCTTCTCCACAGCATTCGCCCATCACCCTCTCTTCAAACGGCGCACCTCCCTCCCTGCGTGACGCGCTCTTCGCCACAGATTACACGCGTTTCCTAAATGATTCTCTTCACAGCAGCCCGAACGCACCTGTTACCAATTGCTAGGTTGGAGACAAATGAGCTTCAATTACCGATAATTACAAAAAAAGGATTTCACCAAGAATTCCTGGTATTTCAGTGTGTTCTATTTTCAGCTGTTTAACTCTGCTGGCGGTAGAACACAGACGACAACAATGAAAGCAGAGGAGTTTTACCGAATACATTTTACATTTATTCGAACGCTCCGTAAAGCAAAACGACCTTAGCTGCCCTCTGGATATTAGAATCGAATCGTTGACAAAGAAATCAACTTTTACGAAATTTTCACTGCAGTTTGATTTATGGGTGAATAATAAATAACGTTACTAGATGATTCGAAGTCATCAGTGACACTACGGCCCAGTTCAATGATGACATTTTAATAAAGCAATACTTTCTGGGAGTCGTAGTCTTCATTCACGTTAATTAAACCAATTTGGCTGATTCAGGGCGCTGTTATGTGCAGAAGTCTGATATAATGAAGGGGGGGAGGTGAGGTGCTAGAATTCCATTGATGAAAGATGTTCACTAGTCCGATGTTCTCCAATGTCAAATCAATCAATCGAACAGTGTTTTAAAGCGCAGCACTGTCCCTGCAAGGGGTATCTGGGTGCTGTGTCTCCGTTTAAGAGTCAGGGCTTGAATCTCTTTCTGAAATCTGCCAGTGAGGAGGCTGTACGGAGCTGGAGGGGCAGGTCGTTCTACGTCTTTGCACGGATTTAGGAGAAGGAGCGGCCACTGCTGTGGCTGAGGTGCATGTGGGGGTTGTGTACGAGGGCGCGTGAAGTGGAGCGCAGGTGTCTGGAAGGTTGGTGGAAGTTCAGTCGGTGGTTGAAGTAGGCAGGTCCAAGGTCGTAAAGGGCATTGTAGGCGTGCATCAAGATCTTGAACTGGCATCTCTTCTAGATGGGGAGCCAGTGGAGGTGTCTCAGGTGGGGGGCGATGTGGGTTCGCTTGGGGAGGTCCAGGATGAGTCTGGCTGCAGCGTTCCGTATGGTCTGGAGTCTTCTGAGGAGCTGGGTGGAGATGCTGGCGTAGAGGGTGTTGCCATTGTCAAGGCAGCTGGTGAAGAGGGCATGAATGAAGGTCTTTCTGGTGTTGGGTGGGATCCATCTAATGATACTGCAGAGCATGCAAAGTGTGTGGAAGCATGAGGACTTGTCATTAATGGCCAGTTGGTTGTTGAGGATGATGCAGAGATTACATGCACGGTCGATCGGTATGGGTGTGGGTCCAAGTTCTGCAGCCCACCAGCGGTGTTCCCATGCAGAGATGTTCTTTCTGAAGAATAGTACTTCAGTTTTGTCAGAGTTGAGTTGGAGGCAGTTGTCTTTCATCCATTTGGCTATGCTGGTCATGTTGTTGCAGAAGTTGGTTTTGGCATTGGAGGTGTCTTCAGTGAGCGAGAGAATCAGATGAGTGTCGTCTGTGTCGGAGATTATGTTGAGTCCATGGTATCTGAAGACGTCTACATGGGGTGGGGGGGTCAAGTAAATGCTGAATAAGGTGGGCTGAGGGATGATCCTTGTGGAAGGTCGCCTATGATTTCTTTGGGTGCGGAGGTAAAGGGAGGTAGTCGGATGCTCTGTGTGCGTCCTGTGAGGAAGGAGGCAATCCTCTTGAGGGTGTCTTGCTGTATGCCTATGTCGTAGAGTCTGTTGATGGAGGTGTTGTGGGAGATGGTGTTGAATGCCGCGGAAAGGTCGAGGAGGATCAGGGCCACAGTTTCACTGCTGTCGAGGAGTATTCTAATGTAGTCTCCAGCGGCAATCAACTGAGTCTCAGTGCTGTGGTTAGGACGGAATCCTGATTGTGAAGCGTCCAGTAGGGGGTTTTATTCCAGGAATTCGGTGAGCTGCTTGTTGATAGCATTCTCGAGTACTTTGGCTGGATAGGGGAGCAGGGAGATTGGACGATCATTTTTTAGATCACCGGGGATGGTGGAGGCTTTCTTTAGGAGGGATCTGACGTCTGCGCGTTTCCATCTGTGTGGGAAGGTTGCTGTGGAGATGGAGGTGTTGAGGATACTGGTGAGTTGCGAGGTTGTATAGGTAGTGGGGGCAGGGGTCGGTGGGTGCCCCGGAGTGGGTGGAAGACCTGATGGCTGAGGTGGTCATTGTGGGGAGTGGAGACAGGTTGGTAATGGTTTGGCTGACGTTTGTTGGTTGGTTGGGGTTGAGGGTGGTGGGTTGGAGGTTGAAGTTGTAGATGTTGGTGATCTTGCTGTGGATGTAGTCTGAGAGGGTATCAAAAGTTCTTGGGATGGGTGGATGGTGTTCACTATGGCAGTCTGGTTGGAGAATTCATTGGCTGTTTTGAAGAGTTCCTTTGTGTGATTGGCCACCGAACTGATGCGGGAGGTGATGGCTGCTTTCTTGGCTGCCTTGATGGACTGGTGATAGATGCTGAGGGCTGTTTTGTGAGCTGCTCTGTCGGCAGGATTTTTAATGGCGCACCATTGTTTATCCAGTTGGTGGCAGTTGCGCTTGGTTGTCCTGAGTTCTGGGGTGTACCAGCTGGCATGTTTGGAGGTTGAGTTGGATTTAATAGGTTTCAGTGGGGCGACCTTTGGCGCTGTCGGTGATCCAAGTGGCAACATTCTGGACGACCTGCTCAAGGTCTGCTGAGGCATCCAGTTGGGAGGTGGTGAGGGCCTGTGACCGCAGAGTTTCGGTGACCTTGCTCCAGCTGTGGTGGGCAGAGGTCTGACTTTTGGTAATGGTGTGCTGGCCCTCGGTGATGGTGAATTGCATGATGGTGTGGTCAGTCCAGGTGAGTTCTGTGGTGTGGCTGAATACTCTTATACAAGACAACAAAATTAATGGTTGCTGTGCTATACAGCAGCTCTACAAATTGGATAGCTGCCAGGTTTCCCTGATCCGTGTGAGACTAGTTTCTCCAGTACCAATATTTGCTTAGCATTCTGTGTCTTCTTGTCCTGGTTTTATGCTAGGTTAAAAAAAGACTACAAGTTCCTGAATTCCCCCAAAAACGGGAGTGACCTAACTAGTCACTCGTAGATCTGGGAAACCTGTCTGCTATGAAATTGTTGTAATCTAAAATTTTGTCAATTTGGTTCATTTAAGGTAAACCAGGTATACATCCTTCAGAATACATTGGGCTGTTAAATGTAAGGGCAAGAATGACATTTGGTGTCCTTTGTAACACAACATCATATGGCTATCTTAGACGCAGCAAGCCATCGCCCAGTCAGAATATTAATATATCAAAATTAGAATCATTAGAATCAGAATCATGATCCGAAAATTTGTGTTGAGTTTGTTGCTGGGCTTGCCACGTAGCGAAACTATTTTATTCAACTGCAATATTTTCAGATGCTTTTGTCTTCACTACAAGGGCCTGCGTAGCAAAGGAGTCACCTCCATAAGGGCCCACTTTCAGCATTATGCTTCTCCTTCGCCTGTCTAACATGTATCCCATATATTCGTACGACCTGGAGGCGCAGATATTCCTTTTTATATTTAACTAGCCTGCACTGATGTTTCCTCGCAAATGTTTAAAAAACTTCGCTATTCAAATCAACCTCCAGAAAGTTAGTTTTGTGGGGAGTGTGTTCTATCTCTAGTGCTTGGATGACCAGTGGAGTTGCCATGAGCCATACAATCTTTTTTATTTTGATGGATTCATTCATATTTCACATTGTATTGTAAGGCTTAGAAAGGTCCCTTCCATGCTATAGTTAAATATCAAGAATGACTTAACAATTCATATTAACATGCAACTTATCCACCTTCAGCAAGGAATTTATTCTCAAACAACAAGCAGATAATGATTCCAGTTTTCGAGTTGATCTATGTTCTCAAACCACACATGCAATTAAGTCTACAATTTCACTGGCTTCACAGGACGTTTCAAGAGATCTTCCAGTTTAGGGAAGGTTCACATTAGGAATGGCCACCTCCTGGGTGGAGTTGCAGATAACATCAAATCAGGGAATCTGTAGGGCCGCTACTTCGGCCTCAGAGCATACATTTGCCAAGCATTATCACCTAATACTGTTTCTGGTTTGCATTTGGGTTTGGGTACAAGTTTGTTAAACTCTGCATTAGCCTTAGTCCATCTCATCCTCATCACAGTCATTACACCCCTCCCACCCTCCCACCTGTCAGTCCTTTGACGAGGTCTTGGATATATACAGAAGGAGTCAGCAGAGCCAGACCCCTTTATGGTACCCAGGTTGGGTGGGTGGGGCTAGCCTTCAAGGATCTCCTGTTTCTGTCGCAAGGGGTCATTACCTCACTTTGTGATGACTGTGACGAGGACGAGATGGACTAAAGGTAATGAAGATTACCGGTAAGTAACCGAGGCATCACCCAATGTACTTTTGAGCTCAGCACAATGCTTTGACCTAAAGGTGACAGTCGAGCACCATGTAAATCACCCAAAATAAAATAACTAACCAAGTACTAACACTCTTTAATTAAAGTGTGGCAGTCCTTCTGAGAATTGCTGGCACTGTCCAGCTAAAATGACAACTGCCCTGATGCTACCTCCCAATAGAGCACAGCTGTTCTCAGAAGTGTCCTTTGCTTCCCCCTCTGCCCTTGCCATTGTGCTTCTGCAGGATACATTGGAGCTGAGACTTTATACCTACAGGGCCATTAAGACCTGGCCGACCCTACAGCGAATGCCAAAACACAATGTAAATATCCAGTAATTTATGAAGCACAATATGCCGGCCTGTTTCTAAGCTCTCCAAATATTTGCACATACAGTAACAGAGGCACCAGACATGTAGTGCTTTCTATAGAATCATAGCGTATCCTTGCATTTTGTTTACTTATTTACTGAAGGGATTTATATAGTGCAGAACTAGCTACAAGGGCCAAGGAGTGCTTCACAAGTTACAGGTAACAATGAACAGCAATCTTGCTTCTTGATAATAAGCGGGAACAGTTATACTAATTATGCACATAGCAGGGTTTTGACAGCTAAGCATCATTTGAAAAGGTGGGGCTTTCGGACCTTTTGGAATGGAAGCAGATTGAGTATCATTCTTAAGTTTTCTAGGTGTCTGTTCCAAGTTCTTGGAGCTTAACAAGAGAATGTCTGTTGAAATGAATACACGCTTTTAAACCTATACCACCGCAGTATAGCTTCACATTCTCACAAAATGATTGTCACAAAAAATGGAAGATGAACTACCTCTGTTGATGATTGCTTTTGTGATCCCTTGACTTCACCTATCTGCCTTTTTTCTGTCACCTCTTCTGACTTTGCTTTCTCAGTTTCAGACCCCATTTGTGAGGCCCTGGGTCTAAATTGGGGTACTCGGCTTCAGCAACAGGGGCTGCAGTCGTTTGCCTCTACTGTCCCAGGGCCTGCCCTACCATGCTTCTGAAAACTGTGCCATGTACAGCCCTTTCAGTACTTGACATTCAGCGGTAGCGATGGTGATCACTCACAGTCTTCTCAGGCTCAGCACTCAAGGCCACCCCCATCACTGCAGTAAGTTGAATTTCAAGCCCAGTGCTTCTCTTTACACAAGAGAACAACTTTATTGCACAGAAAGCAAAGTACTACGAACTACAATAATTTTAGAACACAGTGCAAATCTTACGCACTTCAAGGTGGGTGTTCCCCCCACTCTACCCTTGTCCCTTAACTTATTGTCAGGGACCTGGGGTCTCCGTGGAGTAGTCTCTTGTTTGGGGTTGAAGTGCTATCCTTTCACCTGTCAGCACAGAGTCGCTGAGAAGGCTTGTCCCCTTTAGTTTTTCACTCGTTCCTGCTGGTGCATCTCGAGGACTACGTTAAACCTTCCTGGAGATGGACGGTTCACTGGAAGTGGATGTGGACTAGATGTACAGCACAGGGCAGTCCCACTTTCAGCAAGCAGCTGCCAGCTGCACAGCAAGTCTTGGTAAGGCTGAGGCAGGAACAGAGACCTCTTTTGGTGGCCTTCTTTTGTGCTCTGGTACTCGCCTCACATTAGTGCACCTAGTCTTGATCAGTCGGGCTGGGACCTCCTCTACTGGAGGCAGTTGTCAGTACTCTTCTTCAGGTGCTGTGCTCCAGCATGGATGGCACAATTCACAGTGCTGCCCTGGGACACAGTGGCAATAGACAATCAAGTGCTGAAGTCATTGGCTCTTTGATTCCAGGTGCTTTCTTCAGCCAAGCCAGATCATCCCTGGACCGGAAACAAGCATCCTGGGACCGGTTGCGGGACATCACTCCTCCTCAGCCAGGCTAGTTTGAATTCAGTGGCGCAGTGAGCAAGGGACCCACGTCTGGGTATACCCTTCCGTTTAGGGTGACAAAATCAGAAAGAACAAAGCTAGCCTGGCTGATGAGGGGTGATGCCCTGAAACCAGTCACAGGATGCTTGTTTGCCAGTCCAGGGAGGACCTGGAATAGCACTTCGGGCCGAACTGTTCCCATGGGGAACAGGGTCAAGGCTGATTTGCATATGGCTGGGTCCCAACTGGAATGGTGTGGCGAGCAAAATATGATGGATTAAACCCAGATCTGTGATTGCGGTTGAGTGTTTGACAATGTTCAACATTCCATCCATCATCTTTTTGTGTTGTGTTCAGGGGCTACAGGCACACAGCGGGTGTCAATCATGGGATTCAATCGGGCTAGAAAATCATGCACACTCAGCTCCAGTGCCTAGGCAGCAGTGAATGGGATAACACAAGGAGATCACACAGCACATTTCAGCAATGGCACGGATTCTTAAACAAAGCTGCATAGTTAGATCGACGTTCCTGATCGTGTTGATCATCCAGGTTGCAGATCTCTGTTGGATGCATCTCTCAACCAGGGTTATTTGCTACAGCCCCTTCCAGTGGTTAGCTCCTCCTACAGGCTTGACATCCTCCCTGCCACTCTGTTGGGCAGGATCCCTTGGTTCCCAAGACAACTCAACAATTATTTCGTCAGATCAGGCTCCAGGTGATGGTCCCTCACATCTGGGGAGCAGGCTGTCAGACCAGCACTTGTGCAGTAGTCATCTGGGTATTCTGTGGGGTACCACCTCTTTAGTTGAAGAGAATTCTGAACTGGAACTGCAAGTGAGTCGTCAGCTTCCTCTTTTGAACTGAGATGGCAGACAGGGGATGTGGATTCCCAGTCTACCTTTTCAGAACCGGTTTGGGTCTGTGCCCTGTTTAGGCTGTCTTCCAGACTCAGCCTTTGTCTTGGGTGATGGTTCTCATAACAGGATTGTCTCCTCACTAGTGAGGTGTGAGCAGTCTGCACCCTGACTGCCAACAACCAACTCTGACAGTGATCAGGAAGAGAGACAAAGGCCTGCTTTTTTCTAAGGACCCTTCACACATGACAAAAGATACCTCAGTCCCACCCTTCAAGTTTGCCGCTCACTAAATAGCGGGTACAAAAGGGGGTGGTGATGGACGGAGCATCAGAACCAATCAAACACTCACACCCAGTCAACAGATCTGGGTTTGATCCATCACCGTTCTTTAGCCCACTCTGCCACCCCAGTTCAGACATGGCCATATGCAAATCAGTCTGACCCTGTGCCTCATGGGAACAGTCCAGCCCGAACTGCCAAGCCATGCCTTCCCTGGACCGGAAACAAGCTACCTAGGACCGGTTTCTGGCATTTCAGCCGTCTTCAGCCAGGCTTGCTTGAATCCAGTGGCAAAGTGAGCAAGGGACTCACGTCTGAGCATACCCTGCCAACTTATGGCGAACAAAGGGGTACAAAAGGGGGTGGTGATGGACGGAGCATCAGAACCAATCAAACACTCACACCCAGTCAACAGATCTGGGTTTGATCCATCACCGTTCTTTAGCCCACTCTGCCACCCCAGTTCAGACATGGCCATATGCAAATCAGTCTGACCCTGTGCCTCATGGGAACAGTCCAGCCCGAACTGCCAAGCCATGCCTTCCCTGGACCGGAAACAAGCTACCTAGGACCGGTTTCTGGCATTTCAGCCGTCTTCAGCCAGGCTTGCTTGAATCCAGTGGCAAAGTGAGCAAGGGACTCACGTCTGAGCATACCCTGCCAACTTATGGCGAACAAAGGGGTACAAAAGGGGGGTGGTGATGGACGGAGCATCAGAACCAATCAAACACTCACACCCAGTCAACAGATCTGGGTTTGATCCATCACCGTTCTTTAGCCCACTCTGCCACCCCAGTTCAGACATGGCCATATGCAAATCAGTCTGACCCTGTGCCTCATGGGAACAGTCCAGCCCGAACTGCCAAGCCATGCCTTCCCTGGACCGGAAACAAGCTACCTAGGACCGGTTTCTGGCATTTCAGCCGTCTTCAGCCAGGCTTGCTTGAATCCAGTGGCAAAGTGAGCAAGGGACTCACGTCTGAGCATACCCTGCCAACTTATGGCGAACAAAGGGGTACAAAAGGGGGTGGTGATGGACGGAGCATCAGAACCAATCAAACACTCACACCCAGTCAACAGATCTGGGTTTGATCCATCACCGTTCTTTAGCCCACTCTGCCACCCCAGTTCAGACATGGCCATATGCAAATCAGTCTGACCCTGTGCCTCATGGGAACAGTCCAGCCCGAACTGCCAAGCCATGCCTTCCCTGGACCGGAAACAAGCTACCTAGGACCGGTTTCTGGCATTTCAGCCGTCTTCAGCCAGGCTTGCTTGAATCCAGTGGCAAAGTGAGCAAGGGACTCACGTCTGAGCATACCCTGCCAACTTATGGCGAACAAAGGGGTACAAAAGGGGGTGGTGATGGACGGAGCATCAGAACCAATCAAACACTCACACCCAGTCAACAGATCTGGGTTTGATCCATCACCGTTCTTTAGCCCACTCTGCCACCCCAGTTCAGACATGGCCATATGCAAATCAGTCTGACCCTGTGCCTCATGGGAACAGTCCAGCCCGAACTGCCAAGCCATGCCTTCCCTGGACCGGAAACAAGCTACCTAGGACCGGTTTCTGGCATTTCAGCCGTCTTCAGCCAGGCTTGCTTGAATCCAGTGGCAAAGTGAGCAAGGGACTCGCGTCTGAGCATACCCTGCCAACTTATGGCGAACAAAGGGGTACAAAAGGGGGTGGTGATGGACGGAGCATCAGAACCAAACACTCACACCCAGTCAACAGATCTGGGTTTGATCCATCACCGTTCTTTAGCCCACTCTGCCACCCCAGTTCAGACATGGCCATATGCAAATCAGTCTTGACCCTGTGCCTCATGGGAACAGTCCAGCCCAAACTGCCAAGGCAGGTCCTCCCTGGAACGAAAACAAGCATCCTAGGACCGGTTTCGGGGTTTCACCCCTCTTCAGCCAGGATAGCTTGATTCCAGTGGCACAGTGAGCCCAGGACCCACGTCTGGACATACCTGGCGCACTTAGGGCGAGAAAGCAAAAGACACACAATTGATGGACGGAATGCAGAACAAATCAAAACATTCACCCCCAGTCAAGAGATCTGGGTTAAATCCATCATTCTTTTGCTCGCCATGCCACCCCACTTTGGTTCACTCAGGCACTCGTATTAAATATCAACACTTTTAGCATACGTACACAGATGTCAAGCAAACAGGATCTCAGTGTTAGGATTCTGGGCTCCCCGTGAATAGTGGAACTTGGTTACTGGGCCAGTAGACATCCATTCACATGACATAGGTAAAAAGACCTGGTCAGATTATTATAATCACTGCAAAAACTGTATGCTGCCACCACCTCTCTACACTTGTGTAAATCCGTGGCATGGGCAGTAGTCCTGCTGTCAATAGGGGGGTCACTTGGGACAACTCTCCAGGTTCAGGACAAGTCTAGAATCCATTGTAAGTCAAAGGCAGTCCTAGGCCTTCACACACACATTTGTTCAGTATGAGACATGGGGCCAAAATCCAAAAACTAAGCTAACAGAAACCTGCAGTTCAGGCATGCAGGATAGGGGTCGAATTGGGATCAGAATTGTGTCCCACATTCGCTGATCATCCCTTTTATGGATCACCATCTGTTAGAATAATTGGAATCTGGGCGGTTATTTTTTGTAAATTTTTTAAAATAATTTTATATAGTGTGAACTAGGCCCTAAGGCATTGGAGCAATGTACATGAGCACCACTTACATTACACAATTCATTTCTCTTTTCGGTAGGGAGATTAACTGATTCGCTCAGAATCACAGGACGTTGAGCTGAGGCTGGGACTCGAACCTAGTTCCAGCATCGGTAGCTCTAACTACAACATCACGTCCAATTTTATGCAGTCACCCTCTCCCCTCCCCAACAAGGCGTAAAAGACACTGGGGAGGAGGTGACAACACCTGGCCCTTAGAAAACCACTTCTCTAACTCGCCCACTACCCAGCTGACTAAAGCCTCAAGGCGATGACCTGGCAGAGGAGAGGAAAGAAAAGCACACTGTCGCTGCTGTTCAAGGGGGACTTCAGTGAGAATGGCCCAAAGGCCACCCCCAGCGAGCACCTGCATACTACCACCCTCCCCACACCTACCATGGCCTAAACATTATGGCACAGCAGGGGATAATATTGCTTCTGTCAGGGCAGGCTACACGAGGCAGGGCACTGAGGTGAGAATGCCCCAAAGGCCAAAGGAAGACCTGGACACTAGCCTCCATTTACAGCAGGGGAGTGAGTGCCATGATACTGGTGTGGCACAAAATTAGAGTGGTCTGGTGGGGACTGGGGAGTAAATTAAGTCTCTTTGGCCGGTATACAGTGGCCCAACTGCCCACCTTTCAAATCCAACCCTGTGCTCCACTTCTTGCTGCTTATACTGTTATATTCCATATAGGTACCCTGATATAGGCTCAGGTAGCTCATAACCCTTCCCCTATATACTTCCCTACATTGCACTTGTAACAGTTTACAGGGACTGACCTTTTACCTAGATATGACACTGCATTCAGAACACGGCTTTTCCCTAGTTCGAAATCTCATACATTATGCATGAGGATTTTTGGAAGCACAGCAGGACTACCATCTCCTGTGTAATATCTATGTATAAAGTTCATGCCCAACGTCATCCTTAGACCAACATAGTAATTCAGCGAGGTAGGACCCTTTGGGAGACCTATGGGTATATATACATCACATCTTGCTAAGACAGAGGAGACCAAGACTTCCTAGTTGACACACTGACCATTGACGCTGAGGTTCCTGCATGCAGACACTCCAGCTCACAGTGGTCTAAAATATCCCTTGCAGGGTGTCCATCTCGAGACCAGGACGGGGTCCCACAGTCTCTCACTTCAGGTAATGGGGTTGACTTTATCCTAGAGGGATTCTTGGCTTAACACCTACACACATGCTAGATACACTTAGGTACATCTAGTTAGGGAGGCATCTTAGAAGTATGCATCTTTTTATTATCATGGATTTTATGTACTAGTATGTAATCATTATTATTGCAAGATGGTAGAGCTATACCATCCATTTACCTTCATAATACTGCTAATCATTTATATCTTATACTGTCTAACGGTTGTTGCAGCTTATCTATTCTACACCAGAATAACAACTGTTCAATATAGACTTATTGAAAATGCCCAGCCTGTTTATTCTGTGTACGACTGACCAAACTAGCACGAGTGACTGAGCGAAAGGAAGTATATTGTTTGCATGGTCCTGAGGGATCAGGCTTGTCATGTTCGATGGTTGCCAAGAACTATTCTCTCCTTGATAAAAGGAGATTCTACTGGCACTGTGAGCTAGCTGGTACAAAAGGCCAACATACCCGGTAGGGGTGTTCAGAACCAGTCTGACACTAATCCTACAGTGTATTCTGTCCAAAAGCGCAGATTCTGTATAGTTTTATAGGAACTACACGACATGGCGCCACCAACGTTGGTTGGGTACCTATTTAACAGTAGAATCTGAGTAGTTCAGTTGTGCTAATCTCAGAAATACCTACTCACAAAACACCAAAGACGTCTGGAGTCGGTGGGCAAAAACGCTGCCACAGCTGAGTAGGCGAAAAATCCTATTTACTGGCTGTTAGTTATTCAAGCTTGAATGACACAGTATTCCTAAAAATTGTGCAAAAACACCTTATCATAGTTCCCTTGAAAATGTATTGCTTACTATAAACACAATGACTGTGCAGGAAATAGACACACTAAGGCAAGCACTGCCCCTCTCAGAGGAGAGGATGATGCAAACGCAATACATATTGCAGAAAACGTTAGAAATGTCATCACCCTGAAACTGGTTGCGCATGGTCTAACACCTAGGGGTGGCTCAGTAGCCTTCATGATTGAGGCACATGAATCATACAGAACAGAGGTATTTTATTTATGGGTTACATTCCCAGCAGCAAATGTAAGAACAAAACATTTCACT
The DNA here is from genome assembly GCF_964204655.1 of Triturus cristatus. Lineage (NCBI taxonomy): Eukaryota > Metazoa > Chordata > Amphibia > Caudata > Salamandridae > Triturus > Triturus cristatus. The sequence continues at coordinate 292,418,391 of NC_140589.1, read as the reverse complement.
ACTACACAGAAGATGAAATACAGACTGAATATTGTCCGTATGAGGACAATGAAGTTCCGCTCACTTACCAGGAGCATTTATACTTGTTTAAAGGCACCCTCCCTCATACAAGAAATAGAGTATGACTCGGTCCGCTCGGAAGAGAAGGAGCGACATGGCAAATATTAGCAGCCTACACACCACATCCTGACATTGAAACTATGCCAGGAGGAGACTTACTTATACTTCACAAAGAATTGATAAAACTTTACAGAAACATGACGCAATTTGTCATGAGGACGCTTACAGTCCAGCCAGCAATGGTAACAACAAATACAACTACAGTTCAAAATACAGCAACTAAATTTACACCACAAACTTTACACACAGTAAGGGGTCAAATGCCCGCAAAATGTGAACAAATGCCATTCTGGGTAGCTCAGAAAATAACAAAGCTAGAAGCAGTATTCCCGAATACTAGCGCTTATGAAAACACAGAATGCTGACAATCTGCTTGCCCATGGGGATAACACCACAAAAAGAGGATTGTACCCCTTGGGTACAGTTTTTGCTGCCATATATACCAGAACACATGGTATCCCATCATTAGCTGTGATGCCAGATGTATTAAAACAAATAGAAAATGAGTACGGAGCAGAACCTGCTCTGAACTTAGAGATGAAACTACTAGGTAATTATGCCCAGGTATCAGCTTAATATTAGCAAATATTAAAGGGGAGGCAGCATCAGTGGCAATCCGTCAACGCCTAAGGGAGTTCAGTACTTTACAACAGAAACAAGAACTACCCAAATAATTGAAACTGCGTATGCTGAATTAGGCAGGGACAGTTTGGGTGAAAAAGCATTAAAACCACAACTGATGGGTAGTCCCGAAAAGGACACCTTAAAGCAGACACCTGCTTCATCAAAGAAGAAGTGGGACAATACCAAAAAACAAAAAGGTAAAGACAACAGATCTCAATCCAGAGGTAGGTCCCCTCAACAGGAGTCCTCCGAAAGGAGGTACAACCTTAGGAATAGAGACAATATTAGAAAACCTGACAGGTATCAGGATACTGATACACGTTCTTCTCGTTCCTTGCAGGGTTCAGCGAAAAACTCTGAGAGGGAAAGACGGTCAGATAGACAAGAAGAGCGTACAAAGTCCAGAGACAAGCACCACGCTCAGGATTATACTTCCAAAAAAAGACAAACCAAAAACAAAGCCACAGTTCAAAAAGAAGAAGGTTGCAGGTCGAAAGATCAGACATGCCCAGAATTCTGAGGACTCAAATAATGAACAGGGAATGGGCTCTGACGATGCTAGACAGTGTGGCAGAAGTAACAATAGCTCGCCAGAACCTGATGGAATTTCTGGTGACAACGGATTGAATGATTATATCACAGTGGAAACACCTGATACAAGGGTAAGCGTCCCACATAAGTTGTATGAAATAATACTCCAAATGGAGGGAGACAAGCCCAGGAAAGTTAGAGGTCTCTTTTGGGAGAACCTGAAGTTTGGCTATGACATTCTGACATTCTGTTAGCTGAACAAGAATGGCCGCTAGCATCCGTCATGGACTGCCCTAGAGGAGAAACAGTAATTTTACCAGCATTTTCCGACCTTGTTCCCAAATATCTAAAATTTACATATGCATGGGAGTGGGCATTAGCCCTAGCCCCGGCATTATACAAAAACCGTGTTAAATGTGATGAGGATTCAACGCACCACATTATTCCATTAAAAAATACTCCAACTGCACAGAGGCAATATCCAATAAAGCAAGAAGATAAAAACAGGTCAGGGAGATCTTAGATCAACTTGAGTACCAAGGGGTGATTGAAACTTGCACCTCTCAAATGAATAATGCTTTGTTTTCCGTGTGAAATACGGACAATTCATATCGTTTAGTTTTGGATTACAGACATTTAAACTATTGCACTAAGACATTTGCAGTTGAAAATGCACACAGTGCTGCATTAATGAATAACATTGTGCAGAAAAAATACAAAACAATACTAGGTATCTCAAATGGATTTTTTGGGCCAAAATATAGCGCCAGAAAGCAGGTATTTAACTGCTTTCTTTGTGTTAGGCTCCCAGCGTCAATTTTGTAGACTCGCACAGGGCTATAAGAACAGCCTGGGTTGTTCTCGGCCAGAGTAACTGAATTACTTCAAAATTTTGATGAAGAGGCATTTTCATATGTGGATGAGATCTATCTAATGGATGATGACCTAGTGGTGCAGGGATTCTGCACATACACAGAACTATGCACAGGAAACCAGGACCTCAGTGTGTAGTGGTGTACCAAAATACCCACCTCGGTGCCTAGAACCCCTATCCAACTAGCTATAGTGTCTCATTCATTCGTTCTCCGTGCTACAGCAAAGCTACCAATGATTAGACATCCTGGGACATGTTACTCCGTCCCTCTCAGGATACGTGGAACATTCTTTCGCTCAAACTCTCGTACTTGTCTACAACATGAGTAAATAGAGCCAATGAATAGCTTAAAATGTTTATTTTAACTAACGTGCTCTATAATGCAGTACACTAGTAAATACTAGCAGCAATATGCATAAGATCAAACAAATCAGCATTGTTACAATTCCATAAAGAACAGAAGGGGAAATTATATTATAATGATGGTAGAAACAGGACTATAGCGCCTTGCCACCCTCCCCGTGCTAGAAGCTAGTTTATTATAATTATAGAAAACCTCCAGGCTTTGTCAGGGGGACCCCATACCTCTGAGTTCAGATGCAAGAATTTACATCACCGGACGAGCTCTTCTATCCTGGATAGCGTTTCTCCAAGTGTCTTAACATGCATTGTTAGATGTTGGGGTCTCTAGTTGGCACAGGTATGCACTTGTGACAAATAGGGACTCTTGCCTCTAGTCAGGGTAAGGAGGTACAGTCCTAAAATAACCCCTGCTCACCCCCTTGGTAGTTTGGCACGAGCAGACAGCCTTATCTCGGAGTCAGTGTGTAAAGCATTTATGAACACATACAGTAATCAAGTGACAATACTACAGATGGACACCACACAAGTTTTATATAAACAAATAAGTATTCTTTATATAGATTTAACACAAGACCATAACAACAAAAATCCACAATACTGTTACTTAAAATGGTAGTTTTAGCTTAGTTCTTTTTAGTTCTTAAAGTGCGACACTCTTAGTTCAATGTACCTTTAGATGCGACACGCAGGGCAACAAAAGTGTTGCAAGGAAGGTGATGCATTGAAGATTTTGGTGCAAAGAAATAAAGACGTGAAGATTTTCCTGATGCGGCACGCTTCTCCGATGTTGCGAGAGATCTCGGTTCGATGCGTCAGCTGCAGCAGCGACACCCTTGTCCAGTGATGCGACGACAGCGGATTTAGCGGCGACACTCTTCTCCAACGATGCAAGACACTTCAGCTCGATGCCACAGTTGCAGCAGCGACACCCTTGTTCAGTGATGCGACGACAGCAGCTCTGACGGCGGCACGGTTCTCCGTGGGTGCGAGGCGCTTTTCTTGTTGCGGTGCAATGCGACAGCTACAGCGGCGACATCCTTGTTCAGAGATGCAGCGGCTGCGATGGCGACATGTTTCTTCTTTGTTGCGAGACTCTTCTCATGATGCGGTGCAATGCGACAGCTTCAGCGGCGACACCCATGTTTAGTGATGCAGCGGCTGCGACGGGGACACGCTTCTTCTCCGTGAGTCGTGCTTCCAGCTCCTTGCAACACGCAGTCCCTTAGAAGGCCCAAAACAGCAGCAGGCACTTCCAAAGAACTCTGGGGAGCTGGGGGTTGAAGTCTGTTGTCCCTGAGACTTCAGCAGGAGGCAAGCTCTTTTCCAAGCCCTTGGAGATCCTTACACAAGTTGAATGAAAATGCACACAAAGTCCTTTCTCCTTTCTTTGGCAGTCAGGCAACCACTGCAGGCCAATCCCCCAAGCAGCACTTCAGCTTAGGGATAGTCTCTCCTCAGTTTCTTCTGGTTCCACTCCTCAGAAAAGGTTTCTTCTTGTTTTCCAAAGTGATCTAAAGTTCTTGGGTTGGGGTCCCAATATTTATACTAAGTTTTCCTTTGTTCTCTGAAGGCAGAGAGGCCTTTGCCTAGTCCAAACCAGTTCTGGTCAGTCCTGGAGCACTTTGTCTACATTACTCCGTCTTCCCTTTCAGAGTGCAGGGCAGAAACCTCAGACGCACCACAGGAGGTGGAGCCAGCATTGTGGAGGGAAGGCACAGCCCTATTCAGGTCCCAGGTATAACTCCTCCCTCCCATCTAGATACAGATCTCTCTATTCACCACTGGGCTGCCTCACCCTGTCTCCTGGAATCCCCCAGCCCTGTCACTCAAACTCCAGACAAGGAATACACAGCCTAGCCGAGGCAGGTTTGAATGGTTATACAAGAAAATACCACCTTTCTAAAAGTGGTATTTTCAAACACAGGATGTTAAAAACCAACTTCACTAAAATATGTATTTTATCATTCTAAGTTCAGGCATACTAAATTCGAATTTCTACTATGTTCCCTGAGTCAGTTAGGATTATAAGTTTTAATAATCAAACTGCCCATTCTGGCCTATGGAGAACAGTTAGCCTTGCAATAGTGAAAAACAAAAATGGCTGTAATTCACTATTAGAACATGCCACACACACCAGGGCATGTCCTACCTTATACTTACAATGCACCCTGCCCTTGGGCCTACCATAGGGGTGTCTGATATGAAGAAAATGGAAGGTTTAGGGACTGGCAAGTGGGTGCACTTGCCCAGTCAGCATGACAGTACCAGACTGCACGCAGGCTCTGCAATGGCAGGCCTTAGACACACTTTTACAGGTTGCTTCTGTGGGTGGCACAACCAGTGCTGCAAGCCCACCAGCAATATTTGGATTACCAGCCCTGGGCACTCCTGGTACACTGTACTAGGGTCTGACAGGTAAACCAAACCAGCCAATTATGGAATCACTAATCCATAAATCAATTTACAATATGGAGAGCATATGCACTTTAGCACTGATCAGCAGTGGTAAAGTGCCCAGAGTCATAAAACAGCCAACAACAGGTCAGAAAAAATAGAGGAGGTAGGCAAAAAGTTCAGGGATGACCCTGCAAAAAGGGCCAAGTCCAACATGCATGCAAGGCAATATTAAAAGCACCAGATTTCCAGGATTGCAGCTGTGTTCTATGTTATGGCCAGGGATGTGAGACTGACCAAAGCAAATCAACAGAGCTCATTGTTTTTCAACCTTGAACACGCTGTACAGACGAGGAGCAGAGTGTTCAACTAAATATGTGAAATGCAGACAGTTCTCATGTGAAAGCGAGCAAGCAAAGTGTTTACGAGAAATGTGGCATATAGTAACGTGAGCAAAAGTGGCAAAATGGCGGCCAAGCATATCTAACTTATGCTAACTTAGCAATGTCCGCAGGTATGTCCATATCCTCACTACACCCTCCACCATCGGACAGTGGTGGTAAAGAGAACACAGCTTTCAAACAAGTCTGAGCAAGAATCAAGAGCATATGTATTAGACCTGGCACATTGGCGTGAGTCTCCCTTCCATTTTTCACTGTGCCTCATGTATTTTTTGCTAGTGTTAGTTGCTCAGGGCACTGTGCCACTGCTGTCCAGTGCCACAGTGCAAGTGCTCCCTCCTGTGGGGCGTCTAATGTTTCTGCCCTGCACTGTGAAAGGAAAGGAGCACACGCTGTGAAATCGTTACAATGTAAGGGATGCCTGCTAACATGCCTCAACATTTTTCATTATTTAAAAGCAAATAACTACCATTTACATGCAGAGTGAAAGTGGGTGTAATAGCTGGCACAGGTATGCCTTTTAAAACACATGCAAGATTCGGGCCGTAAGGTTACAGGCTCCATGCAACTGGATGTTCTTCCAAACAAGAGAATGACCTATCGTGGTATCACATGATTCCCCAGTTAGGTATACTTCTTTGTCATCCCGTAGGCATCTGTATGTGAATGGTAATGACCAAACTTTGTGTAGAAATGCACTGCCTAAGGGTTCAAAGCGGCCTAGTGGATAGTGTTTCATGCATGAGGTAAATTTAAACAAGGAAAATGGGAGAGTTATCACCCCATGGATAAGCCAGACAGCTGAATCTGTTTCTGCCACAGAGAATGGTAACGGATCTAACTTTTCAATATGTAATAGAGAATACGTAGCATCTTTCATGGACATAAACTGCTGTTTTGTTGTCAAGTTAAAGGGCAAGAATAACGATGAGGCGTTCAAGTAATCCCATGGAACTTTCCACATCTTAAGAGTCTGTAGAGTCCACACAAATTGTATAACTGAACGCAATTGATTTTGACCATGATACAAAACAGAAACTTCTTCTTACACAATGTCAACAACAGATGAAACAATATTGTCCAATGTGTAAATGTGGGAAGAAAGTGTGTTAATACTATTATAACAACAGCAAGCACTTTTTCAAGATATGCCTAATCAATTGCCCTTAAACGTGAAGCTGCTTCAATTTGGGATAGCTTCCAGATTTCATTGTAAGCTGCATAAAGAAATCTTTTTGATCTTGGACCAACAGGTCCTTTTATAAAATCTGTCAAATCAATGTCACCTGATAATAACGACAAATGTTGTTTCACTGAAGTTAGAGTCGAGTGTTGCAACCAATTTTGACATAACTTTCCAATGGAATATGTAGTGACTGAATGGGAGTTAGCAAAACAAGGATCAGGCCTATCCTGTGTGTAACCAAGAGCCTTGTTATGGAAACGAAGTTGGCAAGTATCTGAATTAGTTTGCCAAACTAACCATCCTAGGGGGTCCAAACTAGAAAAATTAACGGTGTCATTGGTAAAAAGTGATTGTAATTCAGCCATGGAATAATTAGTCCAATGGCTCCAATTCTGATATTCAGCTAGAGCAGGAATACTAGGGGCATTCATTTGCTTAGACGTTGCCAATCCAAAACAAGTAGTTTGATAAATCGATTAATTTAAAAATAGAGTCTGTGATGGGATGAGGCACGCGCGGTGTAATGCTTCCGAGCCTTGCACTTGCCAGGATTTAGATCCCCAAACAGATTTAAGATCAATTGTGGACTTACACAGATCATAGCCACCCACTGACAATTTATCAATAAAGAACCCAGAATACAACAATGTATTGTGGGTGAGCATTACTTTAGAATTTGATGGAGAATTTAATTTAAAATAGAATGACCCGGGGTTTGATGGATCAAAATCAGTAAAATATGTGAGTTTTTTCAAAAACGCTTTAGAGCTGCCTTCCAAAGGAGCCGGGCAATGTACCCATTGTGTATAATTAAAAACATTTCTAAAAGTATTAGCTTTATGCAGATAATGATGACCATAGTGCTGATAGCAAAACAAATCCGCATAATTTGCAGTATTCAAATACAAATCTTCGGCATAAAATGTAGCATAGTATTTCAAATATGAAAACAAGGATTGTACGGCTTGTACGTCTCAATCATCAGACCATATGTTATGTTTCACTACATCACCCATTGAAACACGAAGCACATTTGGCACATTAATTATCTATGTAGGGCCATGGATTTGAAAATCTACAGCATCCCAAACTATGCCGTCTATAACTGGACAGGCAGTGATGTTCACAAACATCTGGTCTCTTTTCATTATGTGAGAAGAAGAGTGCGGAGCCAAAGTTCCATCTACTAGTTTAACAGCAAAGCGTTCAGGAAGGTAGTGACCATTGATTAGAAGGAAAAAAATGTCACAAAGCCAATGGACATGAACAAAAAAACTGCGCTGAGCCCCAACCAGATGTATGTCCAAGGCGGAACCAAATAAGTTTGTTTAAACAAAGCGACAACAATAGAAAATTTGGAAGGGGCCTTAGATGATGTGGAATATGAGTCAAAGGAAAAACGTGATTCATTAATGGCCTCAGGTCGTAAACCAGTTAATGACACGGTAGTGGGATAAGCATATTCAGTTTCTTCATTATGAGTGAAAGCAGGCGGGAGCAGCAAAGGATTGTTAACAGAGTCCAGCTCAATGGCGGTGTCATCCTGCATGTTGTTAGCAGCGGGTAAGCTTGGATCTCTCAATACAGTTGTTGTAGAGACCACTGGCGTGATGGTATTCAGGATCAGCCAGATGTTGTAGCTTGACATTGTCCACTGAGATGTATCTGTTGTCTTTTCGACCAGGAAGCGGTGGTAAAATGACTGTACGAGTACCCTTAACGCCTAGCACTGGGACCGGAGCACGATAAAAGGGGCCAAACTCTTTTTTGTTCTCCACCTTCCCACGGGCCAGGTCTCCGACTTTGGGTAGCCAGCCGACTACCAGAATCTGCAGAGCAGCATCAATGGGTAAGGGTAAATGTTCCTTTGCAAGACTGTCATGGGTCTCTTGTAGTTTCTGTAATACAGCAAAATGATTATCTGCATCAAAGGATGCGGCTGATGCCGCCATGTCTAGACCTTCAAGGTCTGGCATAAACATTTTCATGCCAAGGAGCATTTTGTATGGGGTCCGCCCACCCAGAGATCTTCTAGGGAGATTATTTAGTGCACGCTGTACGCAATACAAATGGGCGAACCAGTTCCTGCCGGTCCCTATGACCCTAGCTGTCAAGTATTGCTTTAAGTCACGGTTCATTTGCTCCACAACCGAATTGCCCTCAGGCCTGTATGGAGACGAAAATTTGACTTGCAACCCCAAAGACCTCATGGTATCCTTGTACGCCTTAGAGGTGAACGCTGGAACCTGGTGCGAATGGAAGGTGCCACATGCAAAAATTCCCACATAGACACACAAAACCCTGATGACAGTTCGGGCGTCAGCACTGCGTTGTGGACAAACCCATAAAAAGCGTGTGCACGAATCAACTGCAACTAAGATGAACTTCTGGCAGTATCTGAAGAAAAAGCACCGCAGTGATCTAAATAAACACAACCGAAAGATTTATTAGAAATGCATAGCTCTGTTTGTGGTGGGCGCTTTGCCGTAGACGGCTTAATCTGCTGACAAATGTCACAAGAAAGAACATAATTACGGGTTTGTTTATATAAGCCGCGCCACCAGTAACGCTGTTGCAAGATAGAAACAGTCGCAGAAACCCCTGCATGCGCTGAAGCCATGCCTTTGTGTGCGGCTGTTATCAGTGAAGGTCTGCGGTCTGCGTTGGGAATCAACCTGCCGCCAACGTTGTTAATTCTCACGTATGGAACATTATCGGGACTTAAATGATAAGAGTATTTGGAAGGGAAACCCAGCGGGTAATTATCTCCCCTCTCAGTAGCAGCTATTGCTGCCAAAATGTCATTATCAATCTTATTCATGGATCTTGTAACTGCTGCAACTGAACACGTGGCTACTGCTGATTTGGCAGCTTCATCTGCCAAACTGTTGCCAACAGCGTGTACTCCTACACGCTGATGACCAAGAGTATGAATTACCTGTGTGAGTGGCAGACGGTCTTTAAGATCTGCGTCTCGAACCCAAAGCATTTTATGTTTAATTGCGCTTCCTTTAGAATCACGATAGCCATTTTGAGACCAAAAGAATAATAAGTTGTCATTGAAAGACTGAACACAGTAGTAGGAATCGCTTACAACTAAAGTAGTCACATATGGATCTGCAAACTCCAGAACTAGTACCAAAGCGCGCAGTTCCGCTAATTGGGCTGTACAGTCTCCTAGTGCCTCTGTATGGATAATATTGGACTTGAACCTGCTGATATGGTACCTGCCACTATAGCACAGGCCGCCGAGTAAGAATGCTTCAACTCGGTTGCCGGCTGCACTGAACCGTTGGTGTAAATGATACATTGGCAAGGGGGCGCATTGACAGAGGAGGAGGATGAACAAATTCATACTGCAAGAACTCCTGGGTACGCAATGACGAGTCAAGAATAAACGTGACATCTAGAGAGGTCAAAGATGTGGCCCATTGTATCCAACGGGGATGAAAAGCCTTAGAGTTCGGTACATTTGCCTTTGTCACCGCTTGAAGAGCGGGACATGGTGTTGCAACCAAAATCAGTTTCTCTTTTGCCAGTGCGCGTTCCTTTAGGATCGCCATCTGCACAGCTGTCAAAACTTTTTCAATAGAGGTAAATCGCAATTCTGCTGAAGTGTACAAATGTGATTTGTAAGCAATAGGCACTGTGTCACCTTCATTAAACGTCAAGTAAGTGAAACTCACATGGCCTGGGACGATTCGTATCACCAGGTTTGTATGGTTATCACAAGTCAACAAGAATTTTGATTCAATATGATCAGACTGCAAAGATTGCAGTATAGTAGAATGTTCCCGGAAGCCAGCAGGCTTTTGAAAAAGTAGGTTGTATCAAAACACACAAAGGTTTGATACGCCGGGCATAACCAGGAATGTAAGTTCAACTGAAATTAAAAAAACCCAGCAAAGACTGTAATTTTTTCAGTGTAGTCAGAGGGTGCAAACGTACGCATTTTCCCAAAAAGTGAGGCGCCAAGCATCTTCCTTCATTGTTGAGCTCGTAGCCCAAAAACAACACTGTGTACTCTGCAATGTGTGATTTTGCACAGTTAAATTTGTAACCGTGGTCAGCAAACAAAACTATGATGCGATCCACACGAAAAAGATGCGGCCATAACTCGTCGTCCGTTAGATAGATGTCATCAACGTACGAGTATGCGTCTTCGTCTATGCTGTCTAACAAAGGGACAATACGGGCGGAGAAAACACCAGGGCTATTTTTGTAGCCCATTGCCAAACGAGTGCATTTTTTTGGCTTTCCCCCGCTGTGAAGGCGGTCCACTGGCTGCTTTCAGTTGATAGATTGTGTGTGAAAAAGTCGTTGGAAATGTCTAGTGTAGTTTTATATTTTTTACGAACGAGACTGTCGACTAACGCAGAACTATGAGTATTCTGCATCGCACAAGTCCGACAATGTGAGTTCAAATGTCGGTAATCCAACACTATGGGGCTGGTTCTGATTCCGGCCGCAAAACGAACCGACCGACACGGACCCGGACCGAATACTGACCGGCACGGACCAGCGCCGTACGACCCGTACAGTACGATGCAACGCGAGTGAATTACAACCGACACGTATGGAATACAAGCCGTACGACCGAGCCGGAAGGAAAATAGTGATCCGGACGGAAAACCGACGCGATATTCACCGGCCGACACGTACCCGGAATCAACCCGACCGACCTGTACCCGCGATGTACGATTAGCGCAGTACGATGCAATGTGTGTAAAACCAGACCAACTCGCACGGAGACCAAGCCGCACGACTGACACGCACAGACAACCCGGCACACAAGCAATAGAGACCGCCGTGAACAACGCCTACCAAACACAGAAGACAGGCAGCGTGAACGAGGCGGAGAAGCCGGCACGAGACAACAGCAGCGTCCATTTCCGTCACATGAACGTCTCCTACATGCCTACAAAACACAAAAAAGGACCAAACAAGCAATGACTACGCCAATAAATACCCAACACAAATTAATTGGACAAAGACCCACCCACAACTACAACTATATAAAGGACTACAATCACTACCATCATCCCTTGCAAACAGGAGACACAGCCAGCAGCAAACACCAGTACACAGCAACCACAGACACACTCACAACTCACCCATCACACAACTCACACACCATCAGACCTCATACAAAAGCACACACATACACACAGCAAAACCAACACCAAACCAACATCACTTGCACCCTCACACACACATCCCTCACCACTACCACCCATCACCGTGCCCCCAAAGAAGAATCCAAAGTTCACAGATAGTGATGGTGCTGGTAGACGAGATCATCAGAGTAGAGCCACATTTGTTTGGTACATTGGTTCAAAAGACCCCCATCTCACAGAAAACAAAGATGTGGGCGAGGATCGTGGACAAGGTGAACGCACAAGCACCAACGTTGCGCACAAAGGACGATATCCAGAACAGGTGGTATGACGTGCGCAGGAGGGTCAAGAAACTCATCAAGAAAGATCACGCCTTGAGTCAGCGCACCGGTGGTGGCCCTCCTGCCAAACCAGTCTACTTCAGGGCCTGGGAGGAGAAGGTGCGGGACATCCTACCACCAGAGAGCGTCCATGGCCTAACAGACATCCCAGAGACTGGTGAGTACACAAACAACAAACCCAAGATTGTTTGGCAAGGGGACAGTGAAACCATGCACCCCAAGTAAACCTACACTAACCAATAGATAATCAACCCAAGATGTGTATGCCAGTCACACAAACACAATACCTGCCATCTTATAGTGACTGGGGACTTTGTCATGACATGCACCAACCTACAAACAAATAGAGCAAGCCACTGGCACTAAGCCTAATACATCCAGAAAGACAGTTTGGCACCACAAACACACCACCGTTCACAGTGCAGCTGACTGTCAGGAAGGAATAGTGGGGATGCAGGTGAAGTGAGTGTAGCCAAAAGCATGATGGGGCCTGTAGTCACAGATAATGCTCCCCCTCCTCATTGGCCCATCAAGACCTCTCTGAAACATGCCCACATCACAGGGAGTGGAAAATGACTGACACGATGGCTGACCTGGCTCCTGCTAGGGGTTGTGTGCAAATCAGAAGCAGGACACCACTGACTGACATTCTGAAAGACAACTTGCACGCCCTACAATGGAAGCACGTGTCAGGATAGGAAGGAGGACTGACAGCCCTGACCATACTAATCAGCATGGGGAGACACCCCCCAACACAGACTCCACACAACTCACCGGGTACAATGCTTTGACACACACCTCATTGAAATATCAGCAAAAGATCCCCCGTACTGGCTGCTGCTGTGTGAAGCACAGGGGCTCACTTGGGACTTGTAGCCAAACAAACACCAGGATTTCACAGTCAGCCATCTTGTCATTGCTGTTACACCCCCTCACAGGGAAGCAGAGTCAAGAGGGAGGAAGCATGGGCATGCTGGGTAGGGGGGTGTAACCAAGAGTATGATGGGACTCGCAGTCACACACAACCTAAACCCACCCACATGGCCCAGCAAGATCAACCTGAACCATACTCACCTCACAGGGAGTGGGAAGGGACCGACAAGATGTCTGACACTGGGCTCTGTTGTGGGGAGCACAAGGCCAGGCTGGGACTGCTAACCAAACAAACACCAGGATTCCACAGTCAGTCATCTTGCCATTGCTGTCACACCCCCTCACAGGGAAGCAGAGTCAAGAGGGAGGAAGCATGGGCATGCTGGGTAGGGGGGTGTAGCCAAGAGTATGATGGGACTCAGTCACACACAACCTTCACCCACCCACATGGCCCAGCAAGATCAACCTGAACCATACTCACCTCACAGGGAGTGGGAAGGGACCGACAAGATGTCTGACACTGGGCTCTGTTGTGGGGAGCACAAGGCCATGCTGGGACTGCCAGCCAAACAAACACCAGGATTCCACAGTCAGCCATCTTGCCATTGCTGTCACACCCCCTCACAGGGAAGCAGAGTCAAGAGGGAGGAAGCATGGGCATGCTGGGTAGGGGGGTGTAGCCAAGAGTATGATGGGACTCGCAGTCACACACAACCTACACCCACCCACATGGCCCAGCAAGATCAACCTGAACCATACTCTCCTCACAGGGAGTGGGAAGGGACCAACAAGATGTCTGACACTGGGCTCTGTGGGGAGCACAAGGCCATGATGGCAAATGGCCAACTACAAGATCAAACTCTGTCCGTGACAAGCTGGGAAAAAGCAGTGTACAGGCAGGCATCTGTTATAAAAGTAGAAAATGTCATGTTTGCGAACCAACGATGCATGTAGAAACATAAATCACATTGTGTGTCTCTTCCAAACACAGGTCGTGCTGGGCACCCACTGACAAATGATGGATGAGGATACCCAGTCCCAGACTCTGTTGGACACTGAGCTCTCTGGTCTGACTCTCTCACTGTCCTCTTCGGATGACGACGACCAACCTGGCCCGTCCGGTGTGAGCCATCATGCAGCAGCAGCAACATCTGCCCCCCCTGTACCCACGCCTCCACCATCTGGACACCGACAGGGCACTCCCGCCAACACGGATAGACCAAGGACAATCAACACACACAGCACAGGGACACAGGACCCGCAGGAAGCTACAGCCAACACCATCAGCAACACCACCCAAGGGGTCCCAGGGTCACCTGTGCGTACCACCGCTGGTCCTGCCCGTGTGGAGAGGGGTGCTGGGAGGGGTGGGAGGCACAGGGCACGCCTTGCAGAGGGGTCTGGACTGCATGATGACCCCCAACTGGCACGCATCATAGATGCGTACCAGGATAGCACTGGAGGATTTGGCCAGGTAGTGGGGATCCTCAAGGACATGCAACAGGAGCAGGTGGCCCACCATGCCCGCATGGAGGCAAAGTGGGATGCCCTTACTGCGGTGCATTGGGACATACTACAATGCCTCCGCCAGATCAACACCAACCTGGCCCCACCCTCCTGTGTGCCCACAACATCTGTGGCAACACCATCTGCCAGCGCCACAGGGAGGGAGGAGTACTCTGGCGGAGAGTCCCCTGCACCGCAGAGGCCTGCACATGAGGATCCTCCCCCCCGGAAGAAGAGGGGTCGTCCGAAGAAGGACATGTGAGAGGCAGATGTCCCAGCACATCCCCCAGGGCCTCTAAACCTGTTCTGGACAATGTTCTTTGTGCGCAACCCGTTCACCTTGTCCAATCGCACACAACTCACCCACATGACATGAAGGGTTCATGTTGGGCCAATGTATCAGATGACTGTGGACTTTACTCTGGACATTTCATCTACCAGCACGTCCAACTCAAATATGAACTTTGGATTCCCAAACCACTGTACAGCACCCAACATCCTGTGCACCTCACTCACACATGTTTGTAAATAAACTCACCAGTACACCATACTTGCCTCTGTTGTGATTCAAACTTGTCATGTTCAGGGCGAAGTCGATCTGCTACACAACACAGTGCATGCCAAATACTGCAACAATGTGACCAACATAAGGTCAGTCATGGGGATGTGACACATGTGAGGGAGACACACCACTATGGCAACACAAAACATACTCACCATGGCCATGTGACTCATCACACACAATGATGTTGACCTGAAACACATTGGCATGCACAGACACAACACCAAGCACAGTCAGTGGTAACAAGTCCACAGGTGAGGTAAGCAGATGTCACTCAGATGTCGGAAGATAGACAACGCACATAACAAAGCGTAGCACAGGTTCGTTACACACCAGCAACACGTTTATTCCACAATAGTTGCACAGTAATTCTATGTAACAGTGGACACACGCTTACAATGTTTTGGAGAATGGAAGTCCAGGGATGGGAATTCTACACTTCTACACTGGTGTTGGCTTCTGGGTGTTGGGGGTCAGTGTTGACCACACAACAGGCAAAGGACCCTGGGAAGGACAGACAAGATACAGTCAAAAGCACAGACGAACAGGAGAGAAAAGCAATACACATGCACAAAACATGTTGCAAAACACCTACACAAACACTAGTTAGGAGTACTACCCTATTGTGGAGTACACACCACCTGAATGGACACATCACAGCACGCATCCAGTCAAGTGGCACACAGACACACTCAGACAGCAACAGAGCTGGCTCAACACATTCCTGGAAACTCACTTTCAGGTGAAGAAGTTGTTGATGAGCTGGGAGCGGACGTCACCATCATCTTCATCATCACTGGCATCCTGGCCCAGGCCGGGATCCTCCACAGGTGCCGGACGTTGGTCGTCGTCATCCTCATCCAGGATGAGAGGCACCTCCTTCCGCACCGCCATGTTGTGTAGCATGCAGCAGACCAGTATTATTTTGCACACCTTTGCAGCCTCATATGGGAGGGCCCCTCCGGTCTTGTCCAGGCAGCGAAAGCGGCTTTTCAGGAGGCTGAATGTCCGCTCAATCACCCTCCTGCTCCGACAATGTGCCTCATTGTAGCGCAGCCCGGCTGGTGTCACAGGGTTCCTGAGGGGTGTCAGCAACCACGGCATGTTGGGGTATCCGGAGTCACCTACACACACAAAAGTGAACAAGTAGATGAGTTTGGTAGGAGTGTGGAATACAACAAAGACAAACACACACAATGAGAAACAGTCAGTACACACCGACAAGCCAGGCACGCTGAGAAGGCATCTGTGACATCACCGTTGCAATGTGACTACTCCTCATTATGTACGCATTGTGAGCCGAACCAGGGAACCGTGCACACACATGTGTGATCAACATGTCAGCAAGACAGACCACCAGAGCATTGATCGAATGGTAGTGCTTCCTTTTACGGTATGCCTGCTCATGTGCCTGTGGTGGTATCAGGGCAACATGTGTCCCGTCAATGGATCCAATGACGTTTAGCATCCTCCCCAGTGTATAAAAGGCATCCTTAATTTCTGGGAGTTCATCTTGGCTCGGGAACTTGATATACAGGTCGAGAAATTCCAACATCCCCTCCAAGACATCGCATAGCACCCGACTAAACATCGGTTGCGACATACCACCAGCAGTAGCCACAGTGTACTGGAAGGTACCAGTAGCAAAGAAGTGCAGGGCTGCCATCTCCTTGACCTCTGGGGTCAGTGCTGTAGGGTCTGTCCGGCCAGGTAGCAGATGTGGCACCAACAGCTCCACCAACTCCTCAATCAGTGGCCTGGTGAAGCGGTACCGTCTGATGCTGTCACGTTCCTGCATGGTTCCAAGGTCTGGGAATGGACAATGCACAGCTGGTGCCCTGCAGTACAGAGATGCACAAAGGAAGATTATCAGTACATCCCCCCATGTGGTTATGACCACGATCACTCTCACATGCTAGTTCATGACATTACACAATGTACTGAGGTGTGTGCTGTTGGTCATGGATACATATGTCACCTACAAGACCACCACCTCACATCTCAATTCCACATGTCCAAATGAGTCCCATGTAGTGCAATGGGCTAATCATCTGGCTGTGTCACCCAACCTATGTGCTGCTGCAACGTTCAAAAACACACCCCAGTGACTAATGAGGACTCATGTCTCCCAGGCATCACAGATCTTTGCCATGCAGAAACCCAGGTTCCCTGTAGTGCCACATCAACACAGCAATGGACATGGCGTAGCACGTACACACCACAAGGCAAGCGTAAGTCCCACAGGTAGTGGCCACTGTTGTCCATGCCGGCCCTACATGTATGTCTCTTAGACACACACCCCATCAAGGTTGATGCATATACCACATGGATGTGGAGACTGTCACCCATTGGTAACATGTGATCAGACACATCTGAGACACAACATGCACACATACTGTGGGTTCACATCAGTATTGGGGCTACAGGTCTCACTGTGACATACATGCCATCACCCCCAGGACTCAGGGTGTATGTGACATGCCCCAAACATATCCAACCTGACACTGTGGCCTTCACTCATGCCAATTACTGTCCAAGTGGAGAAGTGTGGCTCACTGGTTAGAGAAGGCATACC
This sequence comes from Triturus cristatus, assembly GCF_964204655.1. NCBI lineage: Eukaryota > Metazoa > Chordata > Amphibia > Caudata > Salamandridae > Triturus > Triturus cristatus. Next base: position 292,400,924 of record NC_140589.1, on the reverse strand, counting down.
CTGAAGCAGAGGTCAGACCCGGGACCAGGGTTCAATTCCCGACGCGGCAGGGTCTGAGCCCAAGTGTCCACGGACTCGATAATTCTCACTTCGGTGCCTACTCAAATCATGGGTTCACACTCTGCAACTCTGGGCAATAGCTTGCTTAATCTCCACAACGGCCCCCCGCGGCGGGATGCCTGGCTTTCACCTTGGGGATGCCCAGTACGGGTTATCTCACAGGGAAAAACCAGGACGGGTTCCCAATGCAAGCGCCAAGATGCCCAAGGGTAAGTTGAGCGCTATATAAGCACACATAATAATAATAATAATAATAATAATAATATCACAGTGCAAATGTGCACAACACACAAAGGACTCTCCCCCCATGTACAAGATAGCCTGGGAGTGGCTGCACAAAGTGCCAGACAAAAAATCTGCTGTGGCCCCCTCAAACACCCAGGGAATGCAGCCTCACATGCCATGGGACTCTGTGTGGCCAATGCTATAGTGTGGCAGGTGTGTGCAGGTGTCCATTGCCAGTATATGTGTTTTGCATCCGTCTAATAGTCACACTAATGCGGTCCGATGTGGGTGACAATGCGTACGCATTGCACAGGTCTTGTCCGAGCCGTGCGTACGCCTTGTCATTGAATGCAATGAGGTCCGATGCGGGTGACAATGCGTACGCATTGCACGGGTCATGTCCGAGCCATGCGTAGGCCTTGTCAATGAATGCAATGAGGTCCAACGCGGGTGACAATGCGTACGCATTGCACGGGTCATGTCCGAGCGGTGCGTAGGCCTTGTCATTGAATGCAATGAGGTCCGACGCGGGTGACAATGCGTACCCATTGCATGGGTCATGTCCGAGCCGTGCGTAGGCCTTGTCATTGAATGCAAGGAGGTCCGACGCAGGTGACAATGCGTACGCATTGCACGGGTCATGTCCAAGCCTTGCGTAGGCCTTGTCATTGAATGCAATGAGGTCCAACGCGGGTAACAATGCGTACGCATTGCGCGGGTCATGTCCGAGCCGTGTGTAGGCCTTGTCATCGAAAGCAATGAGGTCCGATGCGGGTGACAATGCGTACGCATTGCACGGGTCATGTCCGAGACCGGCGTAGGCCTTGTCATTGAATGCAATGAGGCCCGACGAGGGTGACAATGCGTATGCATTGCACGGGTCATGTCCGAGCCGTGCGTATGCCTTGGCCATTGAATCGTATGGAGACGGGTGCATGTGTACATTCAAAATACGCGTTGTACAATCAGTTGAACGAGCCGGGCGCACCCATTGGCTCAGGACTGGCATGGAGACGGATGCGGATTCAAAACTTGTACGAGTTGTGCACTGGAAATTCAGTTGGATGCCTACAACAATGTTGCAATTTCATCTTTTCCATGAAGGTGAAGATTTGAACGATGCGGAAGTCGTGTACGAGTTGTACTTTTAAATGGATTGGCCAGATTCATAGAATGCAACCGTGTTGGACCTATCACTTTGGACACATGGCACAGAGTCTGCCTCTGCAGCACAGATATAAGGCTGGCTGGACCCCAGGGAGCTCACTTGCCTGCACTACATGCTACTGGACCACATCCCTGCTACCACTGCTGCTGTCTCTGCATCCTCTGGCTCCTGCTATGGCACGTACTTTTGAGAGGGCCCCAACCTTCACTGAGGAGGAGAACCAGGCCCTGCTGGACGGGCTCCTTCCAGAGTACAGAAAGCTCTATGGGACACCAGGGGAGCAGTTGAGTGTGCTGTCCACTGCCTTCCTAATTAAGCATGTTGTCTGACTAGCAGTACTAGCAGTGTGTACAGCAGTGGCAAGCATTATCACTGGCTACTTTCATCCCCCAAAGTGTGTAGGGACATGTACTGAATATTGTTCCTGCTGCTAAAGTGCATTTTTGCCAGCTTAGACTATCCATGCATTGTTAACATGTCAGACATGCATGTGAGTTTTCATTCCCCATGGTTGCACTACCTGTGTAATTATTTTCCCTTTGTGATGATGACATGTATATCTAATTGTGTGCTGCACAAATCTGGGGCATGTGTGTTAATGCACTTTTCACTTTGTCCTCCTCACAGGTTGCTGCCCACCAGAAGCAGGAGATCTGGCTGACCATCGCCCGGGCTGTTCGTTCTGTGGGGGTGTACAAGCGCCGCATCCGCAACTGCCAGAAGAGGTGGCAGGACCTTCGTGGCTGGACCTGAATGATAGCTAGATTCCAGCTGAAGCTGTCACCTCCACACAGGAGGGGCGGACATCGGACCCTGACTCCCCACATGCTCCGGATACTGGCAGTGGTCTTCCCGGACCTGGATAGGCAGCTGAAGGCCAGACAGCAGCAGGAAGGGGGTATTTCCATGCCTGATCTGTGTACTATGTCTGACATGCAAATAGCAGTCTTTTGTCCGGGTCACACTTCCACATTACGTAGGTCTTGTAGTCCCCAAATCAGGTCCCTCATCTGTGTGATGCACCCTCCTCATCTGTTCCACAGGTGTGGCCCCTACAGTCTTTGGATTGTGTCACTAGGGCACTGTGTCCCTGCAGTCAGCTATGTATCAGGTACCATTCAGCATCAGTTCCCGTGACTCTGTTGTGTGTGTCATGGGTGGGTGAATTGTTTACACAATGCCTGAGTTCTGACATGTGAACTGTGTGTGCCCTTGAGATGTGTACCAATTGCTGGTCGGACTCGCAACATGTTTCTGGGGTATTCAATACAAAACCATGCAGCAGGGTACTCCACTTTGTGGGTATCAGGAGTAGGTTTGGCAAGTTTGTCACAATTGCTTAGCCACCTGACTACTGTCCGGGGCAAAACACTGTTTCACTTAGTCCTGCCCAGTCTTGCCCCATCAAGGGCATTCAGAAACACTCTGTAATCCCACTCCTGTGTGTGAAATTGCAGGTTGTGCTTCGTGACATGTGCCCTCAGGTGTGTGCCTCTGTGTCATTAGGGTGTGGCTTGTTGCTACGTACAACTGGGGTGTCCATGATTCCGAGGGTCAGCATGACATCTGCAATGTGGTTGTGGGAGACAAGACCTGTGTGACATATAGGTGTGTGAGCATCACAATGGTGTATGCAACTATGTCCCTCATGCAGCTGGGTTATATGTATGGCAGACTGTGATGTGTTAATGTACATGGAGTCGTGTTTGCTGAGACTCATATGTCTGATTTTCATGATGTTGGGTATTCTGGTTCCTGGATATGTTGTTTGCATGGGATGGGCAAGTGCGCCGATCATCTGCGGAGTCAGATTTGCCCCTGAGCTAGGATTTTGAGTTAGTGCATATTGTTGTTGTCTGGATGCCCTGCCCATGTGACAGGAGACAGTGTTTACTGACTTACAGGCCATACCAGTGCCACGGCATTGAACTTGCTATGAGTGAGCCTGCGATGTGTTCAAGTGTGCACCATGCACCCCATTGTGGCCTTGCCCATCAGGACATGAGTACATCATAGTGTGTGTTGCTGGCATGCATCCCAAGCATGTGAAATGAGTCTCTGCCCATCCCTTCATCCGGACACCTGTGCTGAGTCAGTCGCAAGAGATGTGCTGTGGGTCTCGTGAAATACTCCTACATGTTCACTTGCATGTACAACTAATGTGTGGGTGGTGCCTGTTGACACATTGGGGTATTAGCATCCAACATGCAACAGACATATATGTGCAAATCAAGGAGGGATATGTGTGCCATGGTTGATGTTGGAAATGACAATTGTCTTATTCGAAACAGTGTTGGCACTTTGAGCTGTGTTCAGATGATGATGCCAGGGCTTTGCCTGTGATGTGATGTACTCACTGTGGTGTGTGCAGTCGGTGCATATGACTGATGTTGTCCTGTTACTTCCTATTCCTATCCAGATACATCCACGGCCACAGGAGGGGACAGCTCCACGGAACAGGAGGAGCCACAGAGCCTTACAGGGACAGAAGGAGAGGAGTCAGGTGGACCTAGTGACACGGAGGGCGATTTCAGCCACACAGAGGAGTCGTCAGCACCATCCCCTCCAGCTGAAGGCCACAGCAGCTCTAAGGATGACTCCCCTGTGGAGGCGGGTGTCAGCAGCCCCCAAACCCCAGCTAGTGAGGCAGTCTCCGCCACCACCACCACCACCACCCCCCTCCCATTGGCTCCTATACCAGAGGTCCCTGTGGGCTCCCGTGTCTGTGAGCATGTCTCCTTTGTGCCAGGCACCACACCCCCTGCCCCTGTGTCCCCTGCTGCCCTGAGTGAGGAGTCTGTGGACTTACTTAGACAGATGCATGTGGGGCAGACGTCGATGCTGAAGGTCCTCCATGCACACACAGGTCTGTTGACACAACTGGTGTCATTCATGGAGGGCATTTCCTCTGGCATGTCTGCCCTACAGAGGGCCAACCAGTCTGTGGCCTCCTCCCTGATAGCAGCAGTGTCCCCCCTCCAACAGTCCCACACCCCTCCTACCCTTGCAGCACCCACAATTCCTAGCACACTACCTGTCCAAAGCCCCGAAACCCCCAAACCAAGGTCTAGATGTGCACACAAGCAAGCGCAGGGGACTGATTCCACACTCACAGGGGCTGGTTTGCTGACACACACACAGTCATCCACAACCACTCCACAGTCCTCCGAGACCTCTCCCTCCCAGCCCCCTTCCCTTGCCTCACCTGCAACCCCATCCCCCAGAAGCTCTTCCTCTGTGACCTTGGCCTCTTCCCCACCAACCCAGCTGATCCTGATTACAAGGGGAAGAGGAAGTCCCCACACTGAAGGGAGTGCCCCTCACACCCGGACACCCTCCCCCAGGCGCACTCAGACCGAGACGCCCACCTGCAAGTCCCCCCGGCGCAAGAAGAGCAAGACGCCCCACCAGCACGTAGCTCCAAGGCAAAGCCTCCGTCCTTCATCACCCAGGCTACCACTCCATAGGTTCCCCCGCCACTCCCTGCCCCGGGTTCCCCCACACACAGATACACCATCCCCAAAATGCTAAGGCCATCCCCCCTAGCACTTGCTCCTCCACACCTGGTCAGACAGTTGCTGCCACTGATGTGGGGATCGTGTCACCACCCCCTGCCCTGCAGACCTCACCTGTCCCTCATTGCGCTCCCATGGATGTAGGCACTGCTTTGGAGTCAACGCCCACCCCGTCTGACTTGCGCACTGCAGTGGTGGGCCAATCCACTCCATCTGACCTGCCACTGGAGTTGTGCCGGCACCCACCCCATCTGACTTGTGCCCCACAGTTGTGACAGCACCCACCACTTCAGTCATCTCCACTGCAGTTGCAAGTGTCTCGCCTGCATCCCCCACCTCTTCACTGCCTCCTTCTGCTGCGCCCTGATCCTGTCCCTGCGGTGCCTGGCCTGCCCCCATGTATACCCCTCCGAGGGGATGACCCCGGTCTGTAGCAGTGCAGGCAAGCAAGGTGTGACAGTTGTCACTCTAGTTCACTCCTTGGCAATTTGACATGGACTAGCCATTGGCCTTTTGGTTGCACAGACGTTTCGAATTTCATATACTGAATTTGTGACTCTAGTTCACTCCTTGCCCTTTGGACATGGACTCGTCATTGGCCTTTTGTTGGAACAGACGTTTCACTTTTCATATGCTGAATAAAGCTGTTTACTTTGTCCCTGTGAACTGGATTTAGCTGTACATCATGTTCAGGTTGTTTTTGATGCCCTTGCACCTGTAATGCTTGGTTTACAATGTTGCATACTGATGTGAGGTACTCCCTGTGGTCCATGAGATATGTCTGGGGGTATCCATGTCATCCTTTGCAGCTACCTGGGTGTGTCTGGATCAACCATTTGTGTACATCTCTCTGTGAGCATTTAATTGCCATGGTCACATCTGTGGCTTGCACCCCTGCACATATGATGTGCTTCACATTGTCCAAATTGTCACTTCCACATACTTTGTGCTCATCACTACTGGCCCTACAGGTGTGGCCATCATTGGTATAGGAGCAACTGGGTCCTCTGGGCAACTTGCTGTACATATGTATTGAGTATGTGCAGTTGACTTAAGGGAGACTCACGTACCCAGGCTGTTGTGACCAGAGCCTTCATTGTGCGGTAACTGATGGCTGACTGACCAAGTGTTCTGCAGACATGAGTGGGACTTGCGGTGAATATGTTTGGCACAGCTGAGCTCCCACTGAAGTTGTGTCCCCTCAAGTTAGTGTGTTGTCCAGTGACATGGCCTGGGCCCATGGTGTGTATTGTATGTGCATGTGTGTGTGTCCACATCCCTGTTTATACACAGACAGTGTTCCCTTGATATGTTCGTGTTGTTGATGCTTGCTGAGTGGTACTGGGTTAAACTCACTACTTTTCCAATGGGCTACCAGATGTGTGGGTGCATGACTCACTCCTGTTAATTGGTGTATCATCATTGTGATTTGTCAGTTTTGAGTGTTGATGATGTTGTCAGACAAAAATGGGACACAGTGAAGGTTCCTCAAGGCACTTTTTTGTTCGCAATATCATGTAGTTGTCCCTAGGTGGTAGTTTTCAGTGATTGAGACATTTGTATGTGTGTGTGTGACTGCTCCCACTTGTCAGGTTCACAACAGTGATGCTGGCAGGTGTCAGCATGGGTGCCTTGTGTTCCTCCTTGGCATCTGCATAGTCCTGGGACAGAGGCAGGGATTGTGAAGCTCACATGAGCTTTGAGGTCATGGCCATGTACCGCATACTGTGCAGTGTGTCTGTCATTCCCCAGGGTTGTAAAAAGCCCTTGTGTGATGTGTGTGTGCACCTTAGTTCCTGCCAACATTCCTTTGTTTGTCATGTGGGCATGTGCAATGTCACCTGTCCATGTGGGCTTCACAGATACACATTGTTGCAGTTCAGGTGTGTGGTGTTGATGGTGGACTGATGTGAATGTTTGCATGGATGGTCCCTTAGCTCCCGTTTGTCCATGGATGAGGGGCCATGCTGACTTACTTGTGTTTGTGTATGTGTGATGTACGTTTGTGGCACAGGACACATGTCTGGGTTTCCCAGTTTGTACGACATCTGCCTTTGTCATCACAGTGGAGGTGTCATGCATGCTTGTGTCACACCAATGTCTTGTCCCTGGGGATTGTGCTGTTGTGTGTCAGTCTCTTGCTGTGTTAGTTGGTGTTCATTCCAGCTAGTGTCACATGTGTCTGTTGTGCTCCCTCTCATCTCCCAACGCCTGATTGCCCACTAAGGGTGTCCCAATGATGGTTTACTTTTATATGGCACTGTGTCCACATCTGTGTCACTGTGGTTCAGCCCCTCTCATGTGTTGTGTAGTTGCCTGTGGACACTGTGACACACACACACATGTTGTGTCCAATGTGCAGTGTGAGTTTGCCTGTTTGTGCATCTGCACCAGTGCATTGGTATTGCTGTTGTGGGCCTTTGTCTGGATGCTGTTTCTGTGATTTTTGCATGCTGTCCATGTGAGTCATTTCACATCATTGTGCACATTCATCCTGGTTGTTGGGTGCCATTGCTGGCATGGAATGTGAGTTAGTGAGCTGACACCTACAGTCTACACATGTTGTTTTGGTTGGTGTGTCTATATTTGAGATGTGTGCATGCTTGGTGATGGTCACTTCTGCTGTTGTGTCATTGTACGCTGTGTGCATTGTCAGCCCCCATGTGTGGTGGTTGTCTGCACATGGCCGAGAGTGTTATGTTTTCACAGCACTGTTTGCCTCAACACATCTCTGTGTGTATGGGACACAACCACTATTTTCCCCCAGAAGTGTTTGATGTATTGGGAGCAGGGATCATACATGCTGTTAGTTATTTGCAGCTTTGACCATGATGTCACTTACCTTTTGGTCACTGTGTTGAGGAGGGTTTGGTGCCCATCACCACAATGCTCCACATCTGCTGCATTTTGTGAGCCCCCACTTGACTTCTGTTCTACAGAGTGAGGGGGTGTTCTTTTTACATTGCCACAGTGCTATGGTGATGCTTGCCTTGTGTATGTCACACTCATGTGTTGGTCACACATGTGCTGTTACTTACATTGTATGCTCGTAGCCATATTCACTTTGTGGGCATTTGTCACAGACTACACACTGTCGTCATGATGTCGTGGGGGATGTATTTTGCGGACATACCTGATGTTTGCGTATGCTGGATGTGTTGCGCATCATCCATCCTATGGCTGGGGGTGGCAGGGGTGATGGGCAACAGGTCCCCTATGGCTGGGGGTGGCAGGGGTGATGGGCAACAGGTCCCCTATGAGTGGGGGTGGCTGGGGTGATGGGCAACAGGTCCCCTATGGCTGGGGGTGGCAGGGGTGATGGGCAACATAAGCCCTGTGAGTGGGGGTGGCAGGGGTGATGGGCAACATAAGCCCTGTGAGTGGGGGTGGCAGAGGAGATGGGTAATATAAGCCCGTGAGTGGGGGTGGCAGGGGTGATGGGCAACATAAGCCCTGTGAGTGGGATTGGCAGGGGTGATGGGAAAAATAAGCCCTGTGAGTGAGGGTGGCAGGGGTGATGGGAAACATAATCCCTGTGAGTGGGGGTGGCAGGGGTGATGGGCAACAGGTCCCCTATGGCTGGGGGTGACAGGGGTGATGGGCAACAGGTCCCCTATGAGTAGGGGTGGCAGGGGTGATGGGCAACATAAGCCCTGTGAGTGGGGGTGGCAGGGGTGATGGGCAACATAAGCCCTGTGAGTGGGGGTGGCAGGGGTGATGGGCAACAGGCCCCCTATGGGTGGGGGTGTTAGTGGTGCTGGCCATGCAACCCATATGGTGGGCTGTTGTTAGTGGCCAGGATATGTATCCCCTGTGTGTGTGTGCCATTTTGCGGGTACGTGTCATTTGTTTATGTGGTAGGTGTCTGACTTACCGTCTGTGCCGTCGGCGTCGGTCCCTGATCCGGTCATAGATGTAGAGTACTGGTATGACCTGCGCGATGGGATTCATGATGTGTTCGTGTTGTACACGCTGCTTGTTGCTCCGTCTCGTACCCACTGCAAGCTGTTCCATCTCGTAGCCGTGTATTGATTTGTGGCGCGAATTGTAGCTGATATGCTTGTTATTCGGATGCTGTGACGTGCCGTACATGACGACCCGCCTGGCGCGTAGGAAGTACGCATCGTACTTGTCATGCCGGAAACTGCTGTGGATACTGCTTCCGGGCGACACGGTTCCTCTTTGGGAGTTACGGCTCGGACGGAGAATGGGTCTTGATTCACAGCCTACGTGTCGGTCATGTTTTTGGCAGTTATGCGCATCGTACTTCCTATACAGGACGGACCGGCTCCGGGTACGTGTCAGTCGCAGGGTAAGGCTACGGACAGCTGTCCGACCGGCCATCGGAATCGGCCCCTAAGCGATATGACCCATCAGGTTTTGCTACTGTAAATAAAGGATTATTCATCGGTGACACACATGACTCAATTACTTCTTAATACTCTAGTTGATCCAGAATATTCGAAACAGGAGCTTTTGCCTCCCGCCGGAGGGGATATTGGGGTTGTGGTTGTAGCATAGACCGTAATGGTATCTCATGCGGGGAAGAATCTTTGTCCCAGCCCACCTGATTCCGGAACAAAGCCGGTGCAAGCACCAAAGCCCACTCTTCTGCAAAAGCCTTTGCATGCTCCTTGGAGACGTTATGTGGAAAACTGGGGAGTATAACCTCCTCACCCCGGGGAGCGGTTAGAACAAAAGGCGGCGGCCGATCTTTCTCTGCCAAAAGTATGTCATACGATGAAGTCAGATTTCCCCCAAAAATCACTTTTATTACACGCTGTATGTCACCATCAATTATAAGAACTATTTCATATAGTCTGTCAGGGGGAGTCTCTTGGGTGTCAGCCGTTTCAACTGTGATGAATGTTTCAGTTGCTGTCGCCTCCAGAAATGGACGCAGTGCTTGCCGCACTATTGTAACCTCCACTGCGCTGTCTAGCAGCGTTACCGCCCATGTTAGTTTCCAGAGCCGGGTTCTCACCGTCTGTGGCATATCTTGCTGTTAAAGCAGCAACTTCTTTTTCTGAAAAGGCGGTCGTGGATGCGGAAAATCGTGTAGTTTACCTGTGCCTGCAGTCTGACGAGGATGCTCTCGACCTTGTGGGGCACCTCGACCTCTGCCGCGATCCTGGCATTCCCCTCCACTGGCTTGTGAGCCTGATGTTGCCTGTGAAGAACGAGGAGAAAGCTGATCAGGAACCTGAAACCTGTCAGGAGACCTAATTCTCGCGCAGATCATAAGTGCGCTCAGAGGGTTTGGGAACTGTTATCGCAGCACGTGACCCTTGTGTTTGTTGTTGCTTCCCCTGTTTCTTATTTATCCAATTATTTTTAGGAAAGTTTGGACAGTCGTTTTTAGCAGACTGTGCCTTCTGTGTTTGCTGTTGTGCTGGTATTCTAACGAAAGGCTTAACACCCAAACAATTCCCCCAATTGTCCTATAAACGTCTGCAATAATTTTTGGTAATTCGCGGGGTTTCTCTTCATCCCGGACAAGGCGCAAAGCATTAGACACTTGAAAGTTAACCGCATCTCCCTTGACATTAGCAAGAATCAGTTCAGCAACTACGTCAAACACTCCATCCTCATTTCCAACTCCACAGCCGCCTCCGGTTCGTGTTCATCCTGAACACGCTTAATCACGGAGGGGAGCACAGTCATTGATGGTGTGCCAAAACATTTTGCTTACCCCGCCACGAACACTTTACCCCAATTTTCACAATCAGTTACTTCGGGTATTAAGTCTTTCTGCTAACTAATAGTAAGAATCCTGTGTTTTTCCACAGGAGTTGTATTCGGAAATATCGCTTCCAGCTGGTCAAATTTCTCTGCAAGCCAGTAAGGTCAATCTTCCTTACACTGGGGACGCTTGCACATAACCGAATTAACCATAACCGGACTAATAGTTAGTGCCACAAGTCCAGCTGGTTGTGCAGCTGTAGATTGCGTGAGACTTATTGTACTAGAGCCCTGTGCACCTCGATCAAGGAGCCGAGTAAGACGCGTAACTCGTCGACCGCGACTACTAGATAACATGGATGTGGTGAGTACCCGGTCAAAACTGGCCAAGTGGCCCCTGGAATCGATAAAGGGTCTAACTGGACCGGGGTCACGGTTTGGGGTAGGGCGCCATTAAACCAAATACGCTGTTGCAATGCAGAAATCAGAACTTCGAGAGTCGTATATGGCCGATACGCTACAGGTATTGCAGTGGGAGTGTATGTATGGAACAAATTATCATCTCCATTCACTGCCCAAAAGGTTACCCAAGAATAAAACACTTTAAAGTGGTGAGCTGGATTAGCCCCTACCACAAAAATGAGTGAGATACCGCCGTCGGGCACTCCAAAAGTAGTCAAATGACGACGGAGCGTCCCTCGGCTATGTGCCGCAATATCTACATCAGTCATATCGAGTAGAAAATACCAACTTATTGCGTGGCAGCACAATAGGGTAGTAATTCAAAAGAACTATAAAACTAATTAATGTATCAAGCTTGAAATGAAACCTATAAAAACGTCAATATAGGTTGGTTATGCCGTCACAGCTGTTTACCGGAAAACAGAAGCAAGGCTATCATGGACAAGCACAAGTGCCTCTTAAATAAGAAACAGACCAAAGGATGGGTGTGCCATGTTGCAGGGATTCTGCACATACACAGAACTATGTACCAAAATACCCACCTCGGTGCCCAGAACCCCAATCCGACTCGCTATAGTGTCTCATTGGTTCTCCGTGCTACAGCGCAGCTTCCAATGATTAGACATCCTAGAATATGTTACTCTGTCCCTCTTAGGATACGTGGGAACAAGAACACTCTTTCATTCAAGCTCTCGTACTTGTCCACAACATGAGTAAATGGAGCCAATGAATAATAGCTTAAAATGCTTATTTTAACTAACGTGCTCTATAATGCAGTACACTAGCCAATACTAGCAGCAATATGCATAAGATCAAACAAATCAGCATTGTTACAATTCCTAAAGAACAAAAGGGGAAATCATATTATAATGATGGTGGAAACAGGAATATAGCGCCTTGCCACCCTTCCCGTGCTAGAAGCTAGTTTATTATAATTATAGAAGACCTCCAGCCTTTGTCAGGAGGACCCCATTTCTCCGAGTTCAGATGCAGGAATTTACATCACCGGACGAGCAAAGCTCTTCTATCCTGGAAAGCGTTTCTCCAAGTGTCTTAACATGCATGCAAGGCAATATTAAAAGCGCCAGATTTCCAGGTTTGCAGCTGTGTTCTATGTTATGGCTAGGGACGTGAGACTGACCAAAGCAAATCAACAATGATCATTATTTTTCGACCTTGAACACGCTGTACAGACGAGGAGCAGAGTGTTCAACTAAATATGTGAAATGCAGACAGTTCTCATGTGAAAGCGAGCAAGCAAAGTGTATATGAGAAATGTATCATGTGGTAACGTGAGCAAAAGTGGCAAAATGGCGGCCAAGCATATCTAACTTATGCTAACTTAGCAATGTCCACAGGTGTATCCATATCCTCACTACACTAGAGGAACACTTGAATAGAGTAAATACCATAATTTTGGGATTTGCCTCTGAGGGTTAAAAATTCAACTTCAAAAAGTCGAAGATAGCCCACCTCAATGTCCTTTTTCTGGGATATGAGCTTTCAAGTGAAGGGAATAGGCCTAGCAGCTATCTTTTTTTTTAGAAACGTGTGCGCTGCTCCAACCTCCAAATCATTAAAAAACTTACAATCGATTCTGGGATTCCTGAACTTTGGCAGAACTTACATTTTGGATTGTGCAGAAAGTGTCAAACCTTTCTACGATTTAATAAAACCTGACTTTTCACAGTTAGACGATGAACACAGGAACACACAGATATCCTTTGTTTCCTACAAGGATATTACCAACTTTTTGGGAGACATGGATGCCTGTCAATTAACTCAGTTAGTCAAGGGCCCATCTCATCTCGCAGGGCACCTACTAGATCCAGTATTCTCAAATATCCGATCTCTCAAAGTCCACGCCCCCCTACCGCTAACCTGGACGGACCATTTTCTCATCCATATGTGCCTCGGTCTTGAAGACGCTCCACTACAGATCTCCCATCAGCTTTCCATGAAACGCCCCTGGCATAAACTGGATGCCTCAATCTTCGTGTCCACTTTAAATTCTTCACTTCCCGACAGGCCTACTGACCTGGAGGAAGCTGATAGAGCCTTCAGGGGCTGGATTAATAACTCACTAGATCACTGTATCCCAAAGAAACTGACCAGTGTCAATCGAACGCCTGGTATAATGAGACCCTGGCGCTGGAAAAGAAACATTGTAAAACCTTGGAATGTGTCTGGAGGCGCACCTATGACCCCCACTGCAAAAAAAACTCTACAGGAAGGCCATTAAAGCCTACCACAAAGCAGTGCAAAAGACTAAAGCTGCGTTCTACACCAATTTAATCACATAGAGTCCGAACCCCTCTAGTACTATTTTTTCTCTTATGAATGATATGATAAAATCCCCGGTACGAACTAAGAATATTATATCCACCAACCTGCACTGTGAATCACTGGCACGCTATTTCATTAATAAAGTAGAATGCATTTACATTACACTTGACTCCAGAAGGGCCTCCTTTAACTCTTGACCTACTATCTGTTCACCTGTTCTCCCCTACTCCCTACAAGATCTACCATCTCTGTCCCTTAAAGACCTGGACGTCCTGGCAGCAAAGGTGAAAGACGGCTCTCCCGATGGTCCAGTAAACCCGGTCACCTTTAAGAAATTTCAAGACTGTCTCATGACTGAATGAATGAATGAATGAATACACACTTATATAGCGCATCCCAGCGCTTTCTGTGACATCTTATCATTCACCACTGATCATGGAAAGAGAAAGGTCTTCAACTGCTTCCTGAACCTGAGATAGTCAAGTTCAAGACGAATAGGGTCTAGAAGCTGGTTCCAGACCTTAGCTGCGTTGTATGGGAACCGCCGGCCTCCCGTCCGTGACTGTTTAATCCTAGGAACTACAAGAAGTTGGTTATTATTGGATCTAAGGGTTCTATTGGTGCAATATAATTGCACCATAGGCTGGATAATACGAGGGCCATTCCCAACAATAGACTTGTGGATAATACACATTGCCTTAAACCTGATTCTTTCCTGAACAGGAAGCCAATGCAACCGACTGAGTGCTATCTTAGCAGAACAACATTTCGGGACATTCATTAAAAGGCGAGCCGCACAGTTCTGGACAGTCTGTAAGATCTTCGTCGTTCCTTGTGGCGCACCCAGGAAAACTGCATTCGCCTAGTCCAGCCGGGATAGCTTGGACCAACATACGCCTGGCTTCAAACGGAAGAAGAGGAAGAATCTTCCTTATCATTCTAAGAAGGCCATAACAGTTAGCAGCAACTTTACGTGCTTGCACTGTGAAATTAAGATTGCGATCAAACCATACGCCCAAACTCTTAATTTGTTTCTTTGGGACAGGAGGGGTGCCAAGACAGCTGGGCCACATAAGATCTAAGTTAACAGGAGACGCATGGCCCGGTATCATGATTTCTGTCTTGGCACCATTCAATTTAAGAAAAGACAAATTCATCCATTCCGAAACCTTCTCCAGGCAAGGGGTTAAACCCAATCCAGCTGTGTCTTGCCGACTAAGGGACACCACCAACTGGGTGTCGTCAGCGTACTTAACAGTGTGGATACCCCAGGGAGCTACCACCTCCACAAGGGGCCTCATGTAGATATTAAACATGGTAGGACTAAGAGAAGATCCCTGGGTAACTCCACACTGCAAAGGGATCTGATTCGAAAGAACCTCCTATTCGAATACCGCAAATGATTTATCTGAAAGGAAGGACTGCAGCCATTTAAGGGCAGTCCCTCCTACTCCCGCCTCCCTAAGTCTTTGGATCATGATTTGGTGGTTAACCGTATCAAAGGCTGCGCTGAGATCTAATAAAATGATCGCAGCGCAGCCTCCGTTGGCCAAGATTTTTCTAGACTCTTCGACTACGGCAAGGAGGGCGTTTTCCGTGCCCTGATGGTGCCTGAAGCCGGTCTGGGTGGGATGAAGACCTTTATTTTCCTCCAAAAAGGTTCATAGTATGGAATTGGCATATTTTTCCACAAGTTTACTAATTCCTGGCAACAAAGAGATGGGGCGGTAATTAGCCCAGTCCTCAGGGTCTAAATTGTTTTTTTTTAGAAGGGCTTTGACTCTAGTTTGTTTCCACAGAAGCGGAACCTGCCCCATTGAAAGGGAGGAATTTATTATATCCAGAATTACTGGAGTAACAATCTCAGAGACAAGATTAAGAATGGTTGGTGGAGCAGGATCTGCCGGGGATCCCGATTTAAGCTCCCTCCGAAGTCTCTGCAGGGCCGGTAAGGTCAGCGGAGCGAATTCCTCCAACATAACTTGATGAGTAGGCAATGGATTTGTATCCAGGGTAATTTGCAAAAACGTGGAATAAATGTTGTGAATTTTTGTAGAGACAAAATTTGCTATTTCATCACAGCGCTTTTGCACATCATCAAAATCAATAAGAGGACTGGGAGGGGAAAGCAAAGGATTTCATAATTTTAAAAATTTCCCTAGGAGAATTGGATGCAGAAGCAATTTTTCCATGATAGTAAGAGGCTTGAGCAGCTTTTATGTCGTTTTTATAAAGCTTGAGTGCTTCTCTATAGTTGCTCTTATTAATCTCTGAAAAATCCTTCCTCCATTTTCTTTCAAATTGTTTGCAAGATTGTTTAAGCTGTCGAAGTTTATGGGAGTACCACGCTTTCTTATTGGGCCCGACTCGATGGCATAACTCTTTCTTAGGGAGAACAGAGTCCAGAGAGGACTCCAGCCAGCTGTTAAAACTGGCATTAGCCATCGTAGGATTTGCGTGAGGTAAAGGGGTAGAATTTATAAGATTAGATGCCCAACTTTCAACAGAAAGTTTAGACCATGTGCGGCCAAACTTTTTAGTCCTTACAAACGGTTGTACCAAACCTTGAGGCGTCCAGTTAAATGATAGTAAAAAGTGATCGGACCACGGTACCGCGATGGCCTCAACAAAGGTAATATTTGTGAGATTTGTAAATAGAGGATCAAGCAAGTGGCCTAATTTATGGGTTGGGCCGGTCACAATTTGCTTGAATTGAAACATTTCCAAGACTTCCATAAGGCCCTGCGAAGGAGAGGAGTCAGGGTCATCAAAATATAAATTCAAGTCAACCAGAAGGGAAAAATTAAAGGAAATGCTTGCCCCATTGGTAACTATATTTGGAAGATTATTGCAAAAAATTGCTGCATGCTCCTGGCGGACGGTATATCTACATCTATAGATACTTTTATATATAATGGCAATCCCCCCACCACGGCCACTGACACGATCTTGCTTAAGAATAGTGTAGTTAGAGGGAAGAGCCTGAACCACATCAGCATCAGAATCCTTGTTGGTCCACGTTTCCATCAAAAAGAGGCATCTGGGCTCCTCTCTTCCAAGAGTAGATGAATTTCACTAGAATATTTAGGAAGGGAGCGACAATTAAGAAGTAACATTGATATAGATTCGCCTCTACCCTCTTCAGTTGCCAAGGGAAGAGTAGTAAGGGAGGACCTAAATTCAAAATTGCAGGAAGAACAGTGAATGTTCCCCTCTTCCAAAGACATAATGTGAGCACACTTGTTCCTCATCTCCCCTTTAAACCTAAGGAGCTGCTCCCTATTGTAGCAATGATCTTCTAAACAGGATTGCTCAGGGGTTCTAGCCCCTAGCCCTGTCCCGGCGCAGACGGGCTTGCCCTTGGCGTGCCAGCGGTGCACCCACTGCGCCCGTCCGCTGCGCGGCCGCGTCATCGGCTCAATTTGAAGCCGAGGATGCGGAAGGATGCGTCAGTGTGCAAAAAAGCTAGAGCGCTAACCTCAGGGAGACCGTAACGAAGGTTCCCCTTAGCGTTTTAAACACAGCTAAAAGAATGTTCCTCAACACTCAATGCAGTGCAAATAAGAAATTCCCCCCTTTATTTAAAAAATAATATTAAAACATTTCCAGCAGCACAGTAGTATCAATTAAAAGAGCAGCCTCTCGTATCTAAACAAAAGTCAGGGCGAGTGAAAAAAAATGCCACTGAGGGCAGGGAATTGATCAATAGATTGCTCCAGCTGTCAGTAATCCCTAAATCATGGAAGCATGCCAAGGTCATTCCCCTGCTGAAAAAGCCAACACTGGATGCATCTATGCCGGAGAACATCCGGCCAATGTCTCTGCTTCAATATTTGGCCAAGATTATGGGGTCCCATGTTAATATCAGCCTAACCAAGTATCTGGAAGTAAAGAGCTTGGACAGCTCACAAAACCGATTCCAGCCTAGACATAGTACAGAATCCGCCCTTCTGGAGGTCACGGAGCAGCTGAGGGCTACGTTAGACATGGGCAACATTGCGGTACTGATTTTACTTGATCTTATTGCGGCCTCCCATGAGATTCTGCTTCAACGCCTCGGGGAGATCGGGATCAGTGGCAAGGCTTGGGCCTGGTTTGCGTCTTTTCTAGCTGAACGGTCCTTTCAGATCCATGCCCCTCCCTACCTGTCAAGTACCTATCCCCTCAGCAGTGGTGTCCCCCAAGGCTCTGTCCTGAGCCATACATTGTTCAATGTGTATGTCCGCCCTCTAGCCCTCTTGGCCACAGCCCAGAATATTAATCTGATATCGTACGCCGACGATATGCAATTAATATTCATCTTCTCCAACAATCCAGCTCTAGACCAACTGAAATTTCGCGAGGATGTTCTGGCCATCTCAGACTGGATGGCAGATAATTATCTTCAACTTAACTCCTCAAAAACAGAGGTGCTCCTATTAGGCCGCAATACCCATAAATGGGACTATCAGTGGTGGCCTGCGGCACTAGGCACTGTGCCCCTTCTGAAAAGTGCAGTCAAGAACTTAGGAGTCCTGATGGACAATTCCCTCTCTTTTGACCTTCACGCCAAAAAGGTAGCGGGTACATGTTTCGGCCATCTCCGCGGTCTAAAACCCATTTTGGGGTTTTTCGATGACTCTACTCGATAAGTGATCATTCAATCGGTGGTCATGTCACGCCTCGAATATTGTAATTGGCTGCGACTTGGTGTAAATAAAACTGTCACTACGAGACTTCAAAGGGCACAGAACGCGGCTGCTCGCATACTTTTCGCCCTCCCTAAGTACTGTCATACCTCTCAGCTCTTGCACCGCCTTGACTGGCTGCCTATTGAACAGAGAATTCAGTTTAAAACTGTCTGCAGCACCCATAAGATTCTACATGGCCAGAGTACCCAGATATTGCAGATGCTCTGTACATTTTATGTCCCAGCACGAGCCCTACGCTCCACAGATCTGTCCCTGGCCTGCACTCCTCGGTGCGCAGGAGCAGAGTTGGAGGGCTTTGGCCCCTGCCATCTGGATCTCCATTCCTCTTGCCGCTTCCAGTACTCAAGATCATTGGGCATTTATAAAACTGATCAAAATTTGGCTGTTCTCGTCCATCTAGCTCCGTGGTGTGTGCGCATGGTGCGCAGGTATCCCCTGGGCATTTACAACATGATTATACCTGGCCGTCTTTTTATCTTTTTATCTGCCTAGCTTCTCCTTCCCTAGCCTTCCGTCCACCAGCGATGGGACGGTGTTGGGGCAGCCATGCGCTATACAAAAATATCTAACATAACATAACAAGCGTATATGATAACTTCAAAACACTTACAAACGCATAAATGTACGCAACTTAGTGATCCGCATAGTTGCGGGTCAGTCAGGATACACCTACCTAACATTTAACAAAGGTGAAACAGTACCAATAGCATACAAATCACATTTGTACACAAATGCTGAAATGCATTTTGCATCAAAGGAAAAAATTCTGATAGCAGTACTGACTGCTGTAGTAAGAGAAATAGCACTGACTCAAGGGAAGCAAATAATTGTCGTAACCCCAGTACCAGCCTTAGAGGCTGCTACAAAGGCAAGCGTTCCCAACACAAAAGCATTACATTCAAGATGGATACAATGGGCTAATTCTCTCACTGCAACAGATGTCGAATACAGGTACGACCCAAGTTTAAAAAAACACAAGCATTCCTGCAATATGAACAAGAATATCCTCTCCCTAATAAAATAATGCCTCTAGATCCGTATGAATATTTAATTTACACTCATGGATCTGCTCAGCCGGCCATTGGGAGTAAACAGTAATACAATGTCCGGAATCGTGAGGTGCAAACTGAGAGGTCGGCGAGCGATTACGCTACAAGTGTTTTTGACTGAAAGCGAGAAATTTCTGTTTTAAAGTGTACATATACACCCCTGGGCACGGTTCTAACTATGGGTACCAGGCTGTCAATCTTGCAAGTAGAACGCAGGTGTTGCACTAAAAATAAAAAACGGACTAAAAGAAGAAATTAATGAATAGGAAGTAACCAGTTTCAGGAGGACTCGTACTGATAGGGATCACAACTAACAGATAAGATGGGTTGGATCGTGACCCGTATTTATGCCACGCAGAGTAATTGAAATAACGAGCCAAATGAAATAAGGTTTTGAGATTTGTGGCAAACATACAGTGCCTAAAGAGAGATCAATGTTTGTCTTGATAAAGATGGAAAGGTATTAGAACCATCGAAACGCGTCAACGCCCGTTTATAACATAACCTGTGGAACAAGTCTACCCTGTAATAATTGAATGTATCCAGGAGTAGTTAATGAAGTGTTCTGATGGGATATTTTAACTTATGACAAAATATAGTGTCTTTATGTTTCTCTCTTCACAGACGGTGTTATTGTTGTAGATTTCTGGGGCCTAGTATGAGCATGTAACTTTCTATGAAATTGGACATCTGTATTCATGTGTTTTTAAACAGTGCTTTTTGTATTTTAACCATTTTTGTGATATAAATATTTTAATAACATATATGATTTTAACAATAATAAGGTAATTGTTACTTGTGTAATTCTACCACATGGGCTTTTTGAGGCATTAGGATGTATTAGTGTTGTGTTTTAGTTGTACACTCGCTCTATAGGGTTAAGCACTGGTTGAAGTGTTAACCTCTATCACTCCACCAAGGGATTTTTCCTTTCCTACATTAAACTAGCTAAGAACAAAGACTTGAATACACCTCGGATGCCCACACCATCACACACAGAGGGTAACATAACATCACAAGAAGGGATTACGCTAGAAGGCATCATGCAATACAATAGATCAGACCCTGATTGGAAGGGAGAGTTGATTTGGCCCACAGACACCAATAAATGTCATGAAAGATTCTTGGGTAAAACCAAAGGGTTCAATATCCACAGGCCAGATCCATGGTATGTACAGAGAGAACATCCAGGGGTAGTGACAACATACAGTGTTGGGACGTTATGCATCAATTGGCTAAAAACCTCAACACTTACACATGTGAAACAAATCATATCCTTACTTACAGAGGTTGTGGACCTAAGGGGATTTTTTTTTTAGGTCCTAGAAAGCCACGTCATAAACTTTTCTATTATGCTGTATATAATGAGATTTGGAAAACATCACAACAAGAGGCCGCAGAGAGATTAGGAAAAATAGATTGTATAAACCAGGCGAAAGCTCTAGCAGTGGTGGACAATGGTTTAACTACACTAACCTCCAGGATATATTCACTGGGCAACATTGTATCCTCTGCTATTGATGTACTAGAACAGGATTTATCCATATTACAACATGGGCAATCACTATTATGTTATTAAGCTGGACTCTGCAATCTTTGCGCGTAGGCCATGTGACTTGGCATTTCGTAGTCAGCATGTCTCTGTTTTCTTCATACAATCTAACGGAAAAACAGATAGAGATGGCACAAAGGGGAGCAAAGTGTACAATGCTGCGTATTGAAAAACTGGACAGATTAGCTTTTACAGTGGCAGAGTCACCGTCCACCGAATGGTTAATCCATGGCCACATAACTCTCCCGGTAACTACTTTTCAATTTCAATATTGCCTTGAACAAAAGCAGGCAGGCAGATATGAGGAAATAGGTAGGGAATTTATCAAGGAATCTTGGGAATTACTGTACAGATTTCGATGCTGGAGTGGGGAAAGAGAAGTGTTTTTAAGCTGTACAAACTGCGAGAACACTTTAAGTGGATCACTCATATTCCAGGATATATAGCTGCATGGGGCCTGTAACGGTTCCGTAGCAAACTTATCATGTCACTTGAGGGGTGCCCCAGCTGCAGTAATCACTCCAGTGTTTGGGCTACTTTCGAATGGGAGTTACTTGATGCTGAACGATTAAGGTTGCTGTGGGATGCTTCCAGGCATTGCATATCTGGTGACCATCAGTTCCAGGGTTAGTTGCTGTATGCAAGTATTGTTTCCACCAACACATACAGTCAGGGAAGCATTATTATGGCCTTTGCTAAATGTTTAATTAATATGGTTTGATGCTTTGAGCGGAATGAAAGCCATGCTTTTTCAGTGATCCGTGCCCTTAACCTCCGCTCTAGAGACTTTTGATCTCCAGATCGCAAGGTCTTCAGCAGAGATGCAGGCACTCATACGTAAGAATTGCCCCTTCCATTTCGCAGAAATGGTAAATCATATCTTTAACATGTCTGATACGACAGGCATCATCCACCTATTTAAGACCATAGGTTCTGGACTATTAAGCACCTTTCAGACAGTCCTCGGAGTTATACCAAACTTCATACGCTCCGTATTTGGAAGCATTTTTGGAGGGCTGCCACTTATCCTGTTTCTAATAGCAGGTATCCTGATTGATATTTTTCTGCTACGCAATGGATGTCCCAGTCACCAAGGAGATGGAAACAGTACTCCTGGATCGAAAATACAGTGATCGCATGGTACAACATCTAGGCCCACCTCGCCTAAGCGAACTAAGTGCATCTTGGTTCTTGTCATGTTTATTTATTTATTTATTTATTTAATGGTTTTGTAAAGCGCGTAGTAACTCCGAAGAGCATCCCGAAGAGTCTGGATGGACTGCTTCTTACCTGTCCTCAGATTCCTGTTTTTCAGAGAAGAATGCGTGTTAGATCTCTGTCTGACACTCCCATCATGTGCGCAACCGGATGTTGATGTTTTACTGGACCCGATAACGGCCCATGTTTTGAAGTGTACCCAGCATATTCCAATGTTGATGGTGGCATTCCTACAATCAATCAATCAGTCAATCAATCATGCATTTGTAAAGCGCGCTACATACCCGAGAGGGTCTCAAGGCGCTGGGGAGGGAGGGGGGGGCGCTACTGGTCGAAGAGCCAGGTCTTGAGGAGTCTTCTGAAGGCCAGCTGGTCCTTGGTCTGTCGTAGGATGGTGGGGAGAGTGTTCCAGGTCCTGGCGGCGAGGTAGGAGAAGGATCTGCCGCCGGCGGTGGTTGTCCGGATGCGGGGGACTGTGGCGAGGGTGAGGTTGGCTGAGCGGAGGCTTCGGGTGGGGGTGTGGAAGCTGAGTCGGTTGTTGAGGTAGGGGGGTCCGGTGTTGTGCAGTGCTTTGTGTGCGTGGATGAGGAGCTTGAAGGTGATCCTTTTGTTGACGGGGAGCCAGTGCAGGCCTCTCAGGTGGAGTGTGATGTGGCTGCGGCGGGGGACGTCGAGGATGAGTCGGGCCGAGGCGTTCTGGATGCGTTGGAGTCGTCTCAGAAGCTTGTTTGTAGTTCCTGAGTAGAGGGCGTTCCCGTAGTCGAGTCTGTTGGTGATGAGGGCCTGGGTGACAGTTTTTCTCGCGTCGAGGGGGATCCACTTGAAGATCCTGTGGAGCATACAGAGGGTGTTGAAGCAGGACGCGGAGAGGGCGTTGACTTGCCTGGTCATGGAGAGAGTGGAGTTGAGGATGAACCCCAGGTTGCGTTCGTGGTCCGTGGGTTCCAGGGCTGTGCCTAGCGATGTGGGCCACCAAGAGTCGTCCCAGGCTGATGGGGTGGGTCCGAGGATGAGGACCTCCGTCTTGTCTGAGTTCAGCTTCAGTCTGCTGTCCTTCATCCAGTCGGCTACGGCCTTCATTCCTCTGTGGAGGTTAGCTTTGGCGGTGTAGGGGTCTTCGGTGAGGGATATGATCAGCTGGGTGTCGTCAGCGTAGGAGATGATGTTGTGGTTGTATTGTCGTGCAACGTGGGCGAGAGGAGCCATGTAGATATTGAACAGCGTCGGGCTGATGGAGGATCCCTGTGGGACGCCGCAGATGATCTCGGTGGTCTTGGAGCGGAAGGGTGGGAGGCGGATGCTCTGGGTTCTGCCGGAGAGGAAGGATGTGGTCCAGGCCAGGGCCTTCTCTTGGATGCCGGCGTCATGGAGGCGTGCTGATAGGGTGCGGTGGCAGACATTGTCAAAGGCTGCTGATAGGTCCAGGAAGATGAGGGCGGCTGTTTCTCCTTTGTCCATCAGGGTCCGGATGTCGTCAGTGGCGGCGATGAGGGCAGTCTCGGTGCTGTGGTTGCTGCGAAACCCGGATTGGGAAGGGTCCAGGATGTTGTTAGCTTCGAGGTAGCGGGTCAGCTGTTTGACAATCTTCTCAGTCACTTTTGCCGGGAAAGGGAGCAGGGAGATGGGCCAGAAGTTCTTGAGGTCCGTGGGGTCCGCCTTGGGCTTCTTCAGAAGGGCGTTGATCTCGGCGTGCTTCGAGCTTTCTGGGAAGGTTGTTGTCTCGAAGGAGCAGTTGATTGTTTTCCGGAGATGGGGCGCGATGGTTGTGCTGGCTTTGTTTAAGATGTGGTGAGGGCAGGGGTCTGTTGGGGATCCGGAGTGGATGGAGTTCATGGTTTTGATGGTGTCTTCGTCGCTGACGCTGGACCAGACGGTCAGGCGACTGGTGCGAGTGGTAGTCGCAGGGGTGGTGGGCTCGGTGGTGGGTGTGGGGGGGTTGGAGTTGAAGCTGTCGTGGATGTCGGTGATTTTGCGGTGGAAGAAGGTGGCCAGGAAGTCGCACAGGTCTTGAGATGGCGGGATGTCGTTGGTGTTGGAGCTGGGGTTGGAGAGTCTTTCACGATGCTGAAGAGCTCTTTGGTGTTGTGTGCGTTGTTGTCTAGGCGGTCCTTGAAGGCGTGTATATACAACTATGTATGATTCCCATCATCCACCCGACGTGGTTAGCTTCATCATCTGGGAACCTAGGGATTTTTTCAGAGAACCATCTTCTACTTTAGAATTGAAGATCCTGGTCTCATGAATCTCCCAAACCATCCAATGGTGTGATGTTGTTGTTCGATGAAGATAGGGTGAGATGGTTGCAGTGCTTGTGCAAAGTGGGAAGGGTCTACATGTTTCTGCTACTGGACTTGTCGGAGCTGAGCTCGAAGGGGAGGCCTCCCCTTCGAGCTCAGCTCCGACAAGAGGTACCGACGGATAGAGCGGGGCCTCCAAAAACCTGAGCAGTTGCCAGGTGAGGTGAGGCGCACACCCACCACAAATTGGGTCAGAGAAGTAAAACTACTTCCAACGGAGTTCCTTGGCCCCCACTTGGGTCCAGGTTGTATTTATCACTTTTTAGTCACTTTGGCACTATTGATCTTTGCAGTAGCTTTATTGGTCCTGATGAAAGCTTGGATGAATTTCGTCCAGTAGCAGAAACATGTAGACCCTTCCCAACACAGTTATTATATTTTTGAAACTGTTACAGCACTGTTTTTAAATATTATCAATAAGGTAGCGATTCAATAAAGTTCTCTTAGTTCCTTGTTAGATAATGTTTAATAGCACTCACACACTAGCACTTTGCACAAGCACTGCAACCATCTCACCCTATCTTCATCGAACAACAACATCACACCATTGGATGGTTTGGGAGATTCATGAGACCAGGATCTACAATTCTAAAGTAGAAGATGGTTCTCTGAAAAAATCCCTAGGTTCCCAGATGATGAAGCTAACCATGTCGGGTGGATGATGGGAATCATACATAGTTGTATATACACACATTGGCATACATGATTTCGCAGCCTCACTAGCTGTAGCATCCTTTTTACTATTGTGTCAAGGTCCTTAACCATATTAGACTCATAAGTTGTTTATGTGTATTATTCTGTTGACTTGGGGATTTCACAACTATTAGAGTCTTAAAACTTTATCCCTTTGACCCTCACTCGTTATCGAGATATCATATGTTGGTCCTTGAAGGCGGTCTTCTTGGTGGTCCTGATGAGTTGGTGGTGTCTGCGGGTTGCGTTCTTGAGGGCTGTGTGGTTGTCTGGCGTTCGGTCGTGGAGCCATTTCTTCTCCAGCTTCTGACAGGTGTGCTTGGAGACCCGGAGGTCCTCGGTGAACAAGGCGGCTTTCTTGTTGGTGTGGTTGGTTGTAGAGTTCTTGAGGGGGGCGAGGGTGTTGGCGCAGTCGTTGATCCACTGAGCGAGGTTGGTCGCGGCAGTGTCTGGGTCGGTGGGGTCGGTGGGTGGTCTCAGGGCGAGGGCGGAAGTCAGTTAGTCCTCGGTGATCTTGCCCCAGCGGCGGCATGGTAGCTGTTGGGTGCGGTGGTGTGTGGTGGGTTTTCTGAAGGTGAAGTGGACGCATCTGTGGTCGGTACAGTGTGGTTCGGTGGTGTGGTTGAAGGAGACGTGGGGGCTTGCGGAGAAGATGGGGTCGAGCCTGTGTCCTGCGGCGTGAGTAGGTGTCGTTACGAGCTGTTTGAGTCCGAGGTTGGCGAGGTTGTCGATCAGGGCGGTGGAGTTGGCGTCGTTGTTGTTCTCGAGGTGGAAGTTCAGGTCCCCGAGGAGGATGTAGTCCGTGGAAGCGAGGGCGTGGGTGCTGATGAGGCCGGCTATGGTGTCACTGAACTGTGGGCGGGGTCCGGGAGGTCTGTAGAAGAGAGTTCCTCTGAGGGTGGTGTTGGGGTCGGTGTGGATCTGGCAGTGCATGTGCTCGGCGGTGGTGAGGGTGTCGTCGGTGTTCGTTGAGATTTTGATGGAATCTTTGTGGATGATGGCGATTCCTCCTCCCACTCCGTTGGTGCAGTCTCTGCGGGAGATCTTGTAGCCCTGTGGGATGGCTATGGCGATGTCAGGCGCTGAGGTGGCGTTCAGCCAGGTCTCTGTCAGGAAGGCGACGTCGGGGGCAGTGGAGTCTAGGAGGTCCCGGAGTTCGATGGCGTGCTTGCGAGCGGAGCGGGTGTTGAGGAGGATGCAGTGGAGGTGGTTGGGTTCTCTGGCTGGTGGTGTGGAAGGTTGGATGCTGGTGAATTTGCAGTTCTGGCAGGTAAAAGGGCCCTTGGTGCGTTTCGGGGTGGCCCGGTAGCAGGGGTGGTCTCGTCTGGTGTTGAGTGCGTGCAGGGTGTTTGCGTTGTAGTGCAGTCTCGTGTTGCGGGGGTTCGGGGTCCAGGGGTTCTGGCGCTGAGTGCGGTCCAGGCATGGACGGGCGCAGATGGGCTTGCCTTACGCGTGCCTTCGGCACGCCAGCGGCGCGCCCGATGCGCACGGCCGCTGCGCAGCCGCCTCGCGGCCACCATTTGAGGGCAGAGGGAGGGAAGAGCAGCTGGGAGGTGGGAGCGGGGCGGCTAATGGGAGTGGAGGGGGCGGGGCCACAGGGGCTCAGCGGCGGGGGAAGAACCGGGGAAAAACGGCGGGAGAAAAAGACGGCGGGAGAGGCGGCGAGGGACTTGGAGGGAGGGGGGGGACAACAGAGCACAGGGGTACAGAAGGGCAAAAAGACAGGGGCACAAAATAAAGATTCAGTGGCACAGAATAAAAAACACAGTCGCACAGAGTGCCAAGCAAAAGCGGCAGGGGTACAGAAATGCAAAAAAGGAGGGGGCAGTCAGGCGGCAAAAGCGGCAGGGATACAGAAATGCAAAAAGGAGAGGGCAGCGGAGGTTCAACCCACAGGGGGCTGCGTGGTGGATGGGGGGAGCGACCTGCCTGGTGACAGGGTCAAAGGTCGCTCCACAGGTAGTATTAATTCCTGTTGGTATGGACATCGGCTCCTCCTCTGACACCCAGGCCTTGGATGGCGCACAGGCTGCCCCTGCATTGGTTGTGGACAGTGCGAAAGATCATCTGTGCTCAATTGACATAATCTGTGAGGTATTACAGGGACCGTCGTCTGGGGAGGCAGGCAACGAGAATGTGGCATCTACCAGCCAGGACACATAAACATTTTACTCATTTGGCCCGTCGTGTAATGGGAAATATTCGAATTTTTGAAAAACAAAATGAATATTGGAACTCTTTAGCCTGGGCTTAGTTGCGGAGTTTTGCTACGCGTAACTTGGCGGAGTATTGTGCGAACTGCTGTTCGTGCTGGTCTTTCTGCAGATCGGGTAGAAATTCTACCCGAGCTGCAGTTCGTGCTCGCGAACTTGCTGGTTGCGAGCGCGAGCAGGTAAAAAACTACTCTGCACTACGCGAAGCAGGGTTTTCTTGCACTCCGCGAGCTCTGTGGAGTGCGGAGTGCAGAAAACTCTGCAAACTCAGTGAACGAAGCAGAGTTTAATGCCCAGGCCTAAACTCCATAACAAAATTGACATTCTTTTGAGCATGCATGGCTTTCAAATGCTTATAGTAGTTCGAACTATACCTACTTACACATTAGAGCTATGGCTTAAGTGACAATTTCCATTTCACCTTTTTCTATTTTTTTGGTTGAATTTTAAACAATTGTTTTTACTGAAACAATAAACTAATGTTTATTAACTATTTGCGTACAGGTTTCTAGTGATCCTAGTAGTACGTTTAGTATTTAACTATGTTGTCCATTCGGAAGAGGAGTCGGTGTTATATTGTATATAGGTACCATGATATAGGCTCAGGTAACTCATAACCCTTCACCTATATTCTTCCCTACATTACACTTGTAACGGTTTACAGGGACTGACCTTTAATCTAGATACGACACTGCATTCAGAACACAGGTTTTCCCTAGTTCAAAATCTCATACATTATGCATGAGGATTCTTGGAAGCACAGCAGGACTACCATATGCTGTGTAATATCTATGTATAAAGTTCATGGCCAACGTCATCCTTAGACCAACACAGTAATACAGCGAGGTATGACCCCTGGGGAGACCTATGGGTTTATATATGTCACATCTTGCTAAGATAGACAGAGGAGACCAAGACTTCCCAGCCGACACACTGACCAGAGATGCTGTGGTTCCTGCATGCAGACAATCCAGATCACAGTGGTCTAAAACATCCCTTGCGGGGTGTTCAACTCGAGACCAGGACGGGGTCCCACAGTCTCTCACTTCAGGTAATGGGGTTGACTTTATCCTAGAGGGATTCTTGGCTTAACACCTACACACATGCTATGTATACTTAGGTACATCTAGTTAGGAAGGCATCGTAGGAGTACGCATCTTTTTATTATCATGTATTTTATGTGCTCGTATGTATTCATGATTATTGCAAGATGGTAGAGCTATACCATCCATTTACCTTCATAATACTCCTCATCATGTATATCTTAAACTGTCTAATGTTTGTTGCAGCTCATCTATTCTACATCAGAATAACAACCAACTGTTCAATAAATACTCATTGAAAACGCCCAGCCTGTTTATTCTGTGTATCTCTCTGAGACCGACTAAACTAGCACGAGTGACTGAGCAAAAGGTACTATATTGTTTCCACAGTCCTGAGGGATCAGGGTTGTCATGTTCCATGATTGCCAAGAACTATTCTCTCCTTGATAAGAGGAGATTCTAGTGGCAATGTGAGCTAGCTGGTACAAAAGGCCAACATACCCGGTTGGGGTGTTCAGAACCAGTCTGACACCAATCCTACAGTGTATTCTGTCCAAACGCGCAGGTCCTGTATAGTTTTATAGGAACTACACGACAATACAATGGTACCTGCCTTTTACTCAAAAGTATGCTACTTGAACAACACTCTAGACATTGACTTAAAGGCATATCCACTTCATGACAAAACCTGGTGATCAAAGTCTGTATCAACCCTTCCTGTCATCTCCACAACTCCTAGATGATCCATGTGGGACAGCTCAAAGACTACCCTATGCAATAAGGTGGACACCATCAGCGTGATACCTCTAAACATCAAACCTTCTTGCACACAAAATTTCTCCAACATCAACATTATAGCTTCACTATATCGTAAGAATCTTTTTTGTTGTGTCCAACACATTGTGCACCCCACATACACCATCCACACATCATCATTGTCCTCCTCATCTGCCCAGGCAATATCTGCTTTTTCACAAACCTACCCAGACAAGCAATCAGCTGCACTGTTATGCATGCCTGGATGATTTTCAATGTCGAATGGGAACTCTTATAAACTTATCACCCACTTTCAAATCCTTGCAGACACTCAAGACAATTTGTTTTTAAGATCGGACACAGTAATAATGATCTGTATTACCCACGTAACTGCTAGCACTTCCTTCTCAATGACAGAATAATTCACTTCTGTACCTCTAAAAGTCTGCGAAGCAAATGTGATGGTTTACTTCTCCTCTCCCACCAACTGAAACAACACTGCTCCAAGACCTTTGCAGCCTGCATCTGTGACAGCAACACATTTGTCTCCCAGTATGAAACTTCCAAACACAGGGCCTTGTTAAATCACCTTTGATGGTATTGGATTCCTGAGTGCACTCCTCACTTTGTGGTTCCGTGAATTCTGAACCCATTCAATGAAGGTTGTCGTATCATGATGGTTTTGGTATCAGCGAACCGCGACTGACAAGTGCGGTATGCGTAAGCGTTTTCGTCATGCTACACCGATGGATTCACTGTGTATTTGACGATCTAGTCTGCACCCTTGGGTTCCATTTTGTGCATAACCGCCATTTTGTGGTTGCCCTCACATAGGCTAATGACTACAGGATGACTGTGGCCAAGCAAGCCTCTAGGGACGCATACACCTTAGCTTGAGTTCGTGTTGACTCCTGTCAACTGACCCTGTTGCCCGAGGCTAAACTTGTTGAGCCAGTACCTTGTTAAGCAGCTGGTCAGATAGAGATCAAAGAGCAGGACATTATTGATTCTATGGCACACGGACACACCCCTCTATCTTGCTTCTCATCTGTTTCTGCTCCTTCCTTTTATGGCCTTATGGCCTAATTATTGATTTGGGTTGAGGTCTTTTATGATGGGCCCGTCCAGCCTGTTCGAGCAAGAATGCTGGATTTATGCCTTGTCATTGGCGATGGGTTGGATAACTGAAAGTGGGTTTGTCGTTATGTGATGCCTCTGTAAATATCATCCTCTGATTGGTCAAATTTGTGAGTAATTGATGCTAGCCAGGAACTTGGTTTTTGGCATAAAAGACGATGCTCCGCTCTATTAGGTTGAGCAGTCTCCTGAGAACATACACCGTGTTGTACTTCTAGGACCTCTGTTACTGGCTGCAGCTAATAAATTTGATCTTTGATGTCAACAGAAGAGTCCTGTGTCTCTGTACTCTAAGACAGGTGAACCCAAAGACTTCGGGCGTGTCCCCTGCGCCGCTGGGTTTAAATCCCGGTTCTTCAGTTGGCGCACAACTCTGGGGCGACTTCAGCGGTACTGGTCCAAGCCTGAAGATCGTGAGGAGCTTCGTGTGAAAATTCTGGAGGGAGGCCTACCACTTCATCGACCCCTGTATGTCGTTGTGGTCCGAAAGTCTTTTCTGCGAAGTTTCCCGCATTCCGACGGCTACAAAGGACTGCTGCCCTGACTGTCGCCCTGTCTTGGAGCCCTTTGATGACTTGTAAAGCGAGACGATAGACGGGTCTTCTGGCGACGTCATCGATATTTCAGTTAAGCATGAGTGGAGCGTCTCCCAGTCCTTAGTTTGTTTTGGTATCCTTCGGGATCGCTTTGATTTTGTACCTGCAGGCCCCAAAGCCGAGGGACTCGTGTATTCACAAGGCTATCGTTTTGATATTCCCTTGAAGTTTGAAGCTAGACTAGTGAGCGAAGATGCCTGGTCTTAGCAGACTTGGAAAGATATTTTGTTATGATTGTAAAAGGGATTCCCGATTGGAGGACTCATGTCCGGTGCCTCCGATTGGAACTCCGACCTATGAGCTCTATTTAAAACACGGCGTGGGCCCCATCACGTATAATGATGTATGGATTAGGTATACTAGGAAGGATGGTGTCCTAAAATGGCCCCAATATGGTAGTTATGACACGGAGATTTTAGATAATTTAGAAGTTAGACTCTTCAAAAAGAAAGCCCGGCCGGCAATGTTTGACTCTTTCCGCCTTTGGCGAAAAGAAGCCAAACAGAAGGAAATTAAGTTAGCGAAACGAAATAAGCATGCACGAGGTATGTCGATGGTGCAGGCTGCTATACAGTTTAAGGATAATGAGGAAGAGCAAGAAAGCGAACAGATGTTTAGGCAACGTCAATTAGCGGTAGACAAATGTTATCCAGCTTTGCCGCCTCAACAGCAAGAAGAAAAGAAAGATCTTGCGAAAGATCCTTTAATGTCGCATCTATTAAGTTCACCACCCCCTTATGCTCAGAGTGCTACCGCACCTCTGCCACTTGTAGTTGCGCAACCCCCGGTTGTTTTACCTCCAGTGGTTCCTCAACAGCCAGCTCTCCCTCTACTGGCTACTACTGCTTCGGCACAGCCTTCTCAAGGGCCACCGTCTTTGCTACCTCCTTCGTCTGCTACTCCTATACCTGTGTTGTCTGTTCCTTCTGTTACTGTTCCGACTTCGGTTCCTTCTCATTCTGCTTGGTCCCCTGTTCTTTTGTCACCTTCTCCTTCTGCTCGACGGAGAATGACTGATGCGGTTGCTAGTCTTTTTTCTCCTCTAATGGGTTCATTGGGTATGTCTCCTGTTGTAGAGCGTAAGCAATTGCGTAGTCAATTGCCTGGTCCTGATGAACGGACAGTGTTGGATCACTTGGCGCGTAAATGGGTTACCTTTCCTTCGCACTATGATCTTGAGGGTGTTATGGATGTTTTCCATCAATGGGAAGCACCGAAACAGAGATACGTATTTGATATGATGTGTTCTTTCCTTCGTGAACAGTGGGAAGATATTGAGGTAGGGCAGACTCCGCCTGAGTTGTTCCGTGTGCGGTCCGAGTTTGCGAAAGGAACTATAGTGGGTCTTGATGTTGAAAGAGCAGTCGCGACATTGTTGTCGTTTAGGAGTGAGTTTCCTTCTAAGTCATTATTTGAGCCCGATTCTTCAGTTAGGAGAAAGGCACGTCAATACCCGATGCGTGAGGTTCCTCCCGTTTGGAGACCTGGTGATGCGAATGCTAATCCACCTGTTCTGGCACATTTCCAGCGCGCTTGGGTACATGTTCCATGGAAGCGTGCCGAAGTCCTAGCTCTAAAGCAGACTCTGCCTGATCCACGTAAAAATCCTGCGGGGTTTTATAAGGAGCTATCTCAAACTGCGGGTTCATGTATTATGAATTTGGCTGATATAGATATGTTATTTGGGTATGTTGTTCCACAGCCTATATGGAGTAAGATTCGTCATACGGATCATGCACAGGAATTAGGTGATACATGGAATAACCTTAGAACTGCAGATGAAAGACAAATAGGTGGTGCTAAACCCGAGAATGTGATTGCTGATCTCCCTGGTAGAATTATTGATTATATGAAGACTTTGATGCCTGCTATGCGTGTCAATTGGGACAAGTTGTCTGCATGCAAGCAGAAGAAAGACGAAACTGTGTCCGACTTTTTCACTCGATTTGAAGAGACATTTGCAGACCACAGTGGTCAAGACATGAGTACAGAAGGTGGTCAAAGGTTGTTCGTTGACAAGTTTGTGCATAATTTGCTTCCCGAGTTGTGCAATAGGTTGAAGGATTCTGAAAGTGCCTGGGCTGTTTCTTCGTCAGCACAGATATTGGCTACTGCCCAGTACTAT
The DNA here is from genome assembly GCF_964204655.1 of Triturus cristatus. Classification (NCBI taxonomy): domain Eukaryota; kingdom Metazoa; phylum Chordata; class Amphibia; order Caudata; family Salamandridae; genus Triturus; species Triturus cristatus. Next base: position 292,368,156 of record NC_140589.1, on the reverse strand, counting down.
GAGAATAGAAATAAGGATGAGATAGAGAAAGCGGATAAAAAGACTAAAGAATTGAAGACTAAGGTTCTTTTGCAGCAAGCATACCCGCCTCGCAATACCCAGCGTGATTATCAGCAACCCCAATAATATCAGAGAAACTCGCAAAGGTTCGAGTCTTCTCAACAGCGTTTTTCTGTAGGCCCTAATCAGTGTGCGTATTGCAAAGAAGAGGGTCACTTCAAGAATAGTTGCCCGATTTTATTACAGCGCACGAATGGTGTTTCTGGTATGAGAGGTCGAGGTGTTCAACAAGCTCCGCGAGGTCGAGGACGTGGTATGTCTCAGATTGCGCGTTCCTTGCCTCCACAGAATTCGATAAATTTGTTTTGATCAACAGAATGGTGCGTCTGGTAGGACGACTCAGTACTATGCGGATGATTATTACTTTGAAGGTGAGAATATGGAAGGTAATGATTGCTAGGACAGCCACAGACAAAGAGAGGGAGTCGTTTCAGTTCCAGTAGATCAGAGTGGACCTTATGTTGAAGTGATTGCATCAGGTGTGTCAGAGCCTTTTCTGTTGGATACTGGTGCTGCAAAGAGTTCTATCATGCACTCTAAACTCCCTGGCGCACCTTTGTCTGGCTCAACGAATGTTTCAGTAGGTTTTTCTGGCGCCCCGGTTAGAAATCCGATTTCTAGTCCTTTGTCTCTTTCTGTTGGACCGTGTGACTTCGAAGCACCCCTCATTCTGACGACAGGTTGTGGTGAGAACTTGTTGGGATTGGACTTGTTGAAGAGATTGTATGCAACGCTTTATTGTTCTCCTTCAGGAGTGCAGCTTACATTGGGAAAGAGAGTGATCTCTCCGATGTATTTGGCTAAAGACCAACTTCCAGCTGAATTGTCTTCTCTTCCTGATTCTCTTTGGGCTACTGGTCCTAATGATGTGGGTCTCTTGGAGATTCCGCCACATGTTGTGACATTGAAGGCTAATGCTAGATTGCCACGCATTCCACAGTATCGTATCTCAAGTGATGGTGAAAGAGCTCTTTTGGCGATCATCTCTGATCTAATTGAGAAAGGTGTGATTGAGGAAACAAGAGGTAATGTGTGCAATAGTCCGGTGTTGCCTGTTCTGAAAAGAACTGATTCTTCACAACCTCCTGTATATAGGTTTGTGATCTATCTTCGCGAGGTGAATAAGATCGTTGTTCCACAATTCCCTGTTGTGCCTGATATCACCGCTTTACTGACTTTGATTCCGGCTACAGCCACGTGGTTTTCGGTGATTGATTTGAAGAATGCTTTCTTTAGCATCCCAATTGCCGTGGAGAGTAGAGATATCTTTGGCTTCTCTTTAGGAGGCCAAAGTTTCCGGTTTAAACGCGCTCCTCAAGGCTATTGTGAGAGTCCATCGATCTATAGTCAAGCTTTGAAGACGCAACTTGATTTGTTGGTTTTACCTGATGGTGCTGCCCTTATTCAGTATGTTGACGATCTATTAGTCGCTGCTGACAACGAAGAGACTTGTAGAGAGGCTACTCTGTAGTTGTTACGTCACTTGTCTGATTTCCATCATAAGGTTTCTCTTTCGAAGTTGCAGTATTGCCGACGAGAAGTTACCTACTTAGGTCACCTCTTATCGAAGGAGGGAAGAAGGTTGACCCCAGAAAGAATTCAAGTGATTGCGAAAATGAGTGTGCCTACGACACAGAGAGAAGTGCGTGCATTTCTAGGTATTACATCGTACTGTAGACAGTGGATTGCTATTTTTTCGTTGCTTGCAAAACCTTTGATAGGTCTTACTGTTAAGGATACTCCGAATCCTATTCCTTGGACTGTCAGAAGAGTTTTTCAGAATTGCGTGATGCCCTGTGTTCGGCTCCTGTGTTGGGTACCCCCGATTACTGTAAACCTTTCACATTGTATGTCCACGAGAGAGAGGGATGTGCATTGTCAGTTTTGACTCAACAGTTTGGCGATAAGCAACGTCCATGTGCTTATTTTTCGTCGACTTTGGATCCGGTAGCTAGAGCGTTGCCGAGTTGTTTGAGAGCTACAGCGGCAGCGGCTGTTTCAATCCGACAGTCTGCTGGTTTGGTGATGGACAATACACTGAATGTGATGGTTCCACATGCAGTGGATACCTTGCTGAACCGTACCAAGACACAGCACTTAACTAGTGCTCGGTTGTCAGGTTACGAATTGACCTTGTTAGCAAGTCATGTACATATAAAAAGATGCAACACGTTGAATCCAGCCACGTTGTTGCCGATCTCAACTGAGACAGATGATACCGAACAGCATGATTGTTTTCTTAGGACTGAGGAAGAAACGAAAGGGAGGATAGACCTTAGGGACACTCCTCTTGCAGAATGTGATGGTACTTTATGGGTTGATGGTTCGTGCTTCAAGCTTCCGAATGGTGATACAACTGCGGCATATGCGGTTACGACTTTGCATACGATTGTTGAAGCTGCTCGTATCCCACATAATTCAGCACAAGCGGCAGAGTTGATTGCATTGACAAGAGCGTGTGTGTTGTCGAAAGGGAAAAGAGTGACTGTGTACACTGACAGCCAGTATGCGTTCAGTGTTGCTCTTAGCTTTGGACGATTGTGGAGAGAACGTGGGTTTCTGACTTCGCATGGGACCAAGATCCAACATGGTCAATTGGTGAATTAACTTCTTGAATCTCTTACTCTGCCGTTGCAAGTTGCGATCGTGAAATGCAGTGCGCATAAGAAAGTCACGGATGATGTTGGTCGTGGTAATGCGTTTGCAGATGAAGTCGCGAAAGAGACTGCGAGAGATGTGATGAGTCGAATGTATGTTGCGGGTTCGGCGAGATGGGTTCCAGATAGAAGTATGTGTGAAGATACGATTGAGAGTGTGAAATCCATCCAAGCTGAAGCTACAGATAAAGAGTTGAATGAATGGAGAGAAAGCAAGGGTAAATTGGACTCGAATGGTTGTTGGGTTGAGTTGTCAGAGCATCAGCGATGGTTGTTGCCTGATGCGTATGTACTTCCAGTGGTTACGATGGCACATGGAATGGCCCATATCAGTGTGAAAGGGATTTGTAAGTTGTTGGCCCCAGTATGGCAAAATGCTATAATTCCTAAGTGTGCAGAGAATTTGGTCAAGAACTGTATGGTTTGTTTGATGTACAATCCTGGTAAGGGAACTCCAACTCCAACTTGTCATTTTGCTCCTCCCACGTATCCGTTTGAGGCTTTGCAGCTAAATTTCATCCACATGGAGAGGTGCAACAACCCGAAGTATGTCTTAGTGGTTGTTTGCTCTTTTTCTAGATGGGTGGAAGCCTACCCTTTGAAGGACAATACTGCCTTGTCCACAGCTAAAGCCCTTATTAAGGAATTTTTCCCTAGGTATGGGTTGCCGAGAATGGTCTGGAGTGACAATGGGAGTGAATTTGTGGGTCAAGTGATGAAGAGAGTGTGTGATGGGTTAGGAATCCGGCAGAAGTTCCACGCTGCCAATCATCCTGAGTCAGCTGGTCTAGTTGAGTGCTACAATGTCACGTTAAAATTGAAATTGGCCAAAATTCAAGCGAGCTCTGTCTACAATGGCCTGATGCTTTGCCATTAGCCCTTCTGTCCACAAGAATGACTGTGCATTCGCGAATGGGTCTGAGTCCTTATGAGGTTGTGTTTGATCGCCCGGCAAATATTTGGGGAGTGCCGCAGCCGACAAAATTTAGTGAGATAGAACACCCTGTATTGCTTGACTACCTGTACGAATTGACGGCTAAATTGCGTGTTCTGCATCAACAGGTTCATGATACTTTGCCACAGGTTTCTGAAGTTCCAGGGCACACCATTGAACCTGGCGCATGGGTGCTCGTGAAGAATTTTCAGCGAACCAAGAACGAGCAGCCCCGCTGGACAGGACCTTACCTGGTGTTATTATCTACCCGTTCTGCGGTACGAGTGCACGGTAAAAAGAACTGGATTCACGGCGTACATTGTAAGAGGGCCCCGTTGCCTCTGCCGTACGACCGGTGGGTCCAAAAAGGACTTCCTGATTCCGAGACTGAGACCGTGCCTCGTTTTCTGCCTTTCAGCGATGCCCGTTTGATTGGAACAAACACTGAGCCAGAAAGCGATAATCTTCTTCAAGAGGCTGTGCCTCCATCGAACCATTTGAACATTGTTAAACCTGAGCTACTTTTCCGAGAACAGACATTGCCTGGCAAAGAGCGTTATAATTTGCGACCAAGAGTCGCGGGACAAATAACAAATTAAGTTCCTTCTTTGCTATTTTTTTAAGGTTAGCTCCCCTCCGAGAAACTATTTTGATTTTTGCTGTAGGGTCGCGGTGCCAAGTCCTTGGAGTGCAAGCCGAAGACGTTAGGTCAACGGTTCTGGTTGGTCTAAGGGCGTTCCCTGGACCGACAGGCGCATTCCTTAGCACGGTACACCCATCCGCCGCGAGCAGCACGATTAGAGGATGGAGTTTTTCGGGATGGAGAGACCTACTAAAAGAATGAGCTTCAAGAACGAAATGTGTATAATAATGAGTAGAAAACGTTTTTTAATATTATGTCTGTTTATACTGTTTAGTTTAATGATGTTTTTAATTGGATATGTGACATTCTCAATTCAAGTAACGTTCATGCCCACTGCACAACCCATGCCTCCTCCTACTGTTTCTTCACATTCTTTTCACCCTCTGCCCGAACATGAGTCCATTAGGAGAATGGAATTCGCTAATAATTCCTTTGTTCAGCTTCTGCACCAACACCAGCTAGTAGTGAACACAACTAATTGTTGGGTGTGTGGCCTTATGCCCCATACTACCGATAAAGGTATTCCTTACCTGGTCCTGCAATTTAGCTACAATGGTTCTGTGTGGGCATACAGAACAATGTTCATTTATGCCCGTGAAGTTAACCCCCTACGTTCTGTGAAGGATAATCCGAAGAATAGTGCTCTGGTCAAGGGAATAGTCGACATGATTAGAGGAATAGGTTCTTATGAGACTATCCCGAGAGATGAGACGCTAGCGTATATTGGATGGAACGTTACTGGATATGGAGCTAGTCTGAGTGGGAAACAGCGAGCGGAGAGATCCTCTCCGATTTGGATAGTACCCCATCAGGGTCATTACTGTCTGCAAGGTAATGGCAAGAATCCTAGAGCTCAGCTAGGGAAGAGTGTTTGCATTGAGACATATGTTTTTGCATCCCAGACTTCCCCACCGTTTCTAGCAGCTAAGGGTACCTACTTCATTTGCCATGACAGAGCGTATACATGGTTGCCCCCTGATTTCTCGGGCACATGTTTTGTCTCGTTCTTGTTACCTCCTACATTTACAGCTGCGGCAGATTACCACAAGATGAGAGTCGTTAGAGGTGTCTTCAGAAAGGAAGATACCGCAGGACAAGAATTGGGAGATTCCTTGAAGGGTTTTCTGCCGTTTTGGGGACCTATGGTTAACAGCAGGAACGTACGGCAATTGACGAGAGTAGTTGAGTCCACTATAGTCGAGACTGCCGGCGCCCTTAGTAATTTGACTGCTGAGCTCCAGTCGGATCGCCTTATGACTCTTCAGAACAGAGTTGCGTTAGATGTCACACTTGCAGATAGAGGAGGGGTCTGTAAATTAATCCAATCAAGCTGTTGTGTTTTCATTCCAGACAACGCTCCGACAGTTTTCCAAGCCATCTCCAAGCTACATAAGCTCTCCGAGTCCGTACATGTGAACGAAGGAGATTGGTGGTTAATGGGATGGTTCTGGGGATTGTTATCCACCTGGGGATGGAAGATTCTGATGGTCATTGGGATGGTATTAGCTATCCTTTTCCTGTTCTGTCTTTGTATACAGTGTGCTTCTGCTATCTGTGGCCTTTTTGTTACCTCGTGTTCGAGGATACCTGTCCAGAGAGAGTTACTAAGTACCAGGATGATGCTACAGCAACATCTCAATGATCTGATGAATATAGACCTGGATTCAGATTGACGTGAGTTTAGGTTATTGCCTATGTAAGGGCAAAAGGAGGGTCTGTGGTTCCGTGAATTCTGAACCCATTCAATGAAGGTTGTCGTATCGTGATGGTTTTGGTATCAGCGAACCGCGGCTGACAAGTGCGGTATGCGTAAGCGTTTTCGTCATGCTACACCGATGGATTCACTGTGTATTTGACGATCTAGTCTGCACCCTTGGGTTCCATTTTGTGCATAACCGCCATTTTGTGGTTGCCCTCACATAGGCTAATGACTACAGGATGACTGTGGCCAAGCGAGCCTCTAGGGACGCATACACCTTAGCTTGAGTTCGTGTTGACTCCTGTTTGACCTGAGTCAACTGACCCTGTTGCCCGAGGCTAAACTTGTTGAGCCAGTACCTTGTTAAGCAGCTGGTCAGATAGAGATCAAAGAGCAGGATATTATTGATTCTATGGCACACGCACACACCCCTCTATCTTGCTTCTCATCTGTTTCTGCTCCTTCCTTTTACGGCCTTATGGCCTAATTATTGATTTGGGTTGAGGTCTTTTATGATGGGCCCGTCCGGCCTGTTCGAGCAAGAATGCTGGATTTATGCCTTGTCATTGGCGATCGGTTGGATAACTGAAATTGGGTTTGTCGTTATGTGATGCCTCTGTAAATATCATCCTCTGATTGGTCAAATTTGTGAGTAATTGATGCTAGCCAGGAACTTGGTTTTTGGCATAAAAGACGATGCTCCGCTCTATTAGGTTGAGCAGTCTCCTGAGAACATACACCGTGTTGTACTTCTAGGACCTCTGTTACTGGCTGCAGCTAATAAATTTGATCTTTGATGTCAACAGAAGAATCCCGTGTCTCTGTACTCTAAGACAGGTGAACCCGAAGACTTCGGGCGTGTCCCCTGCGCCGCTGGGTTTAAATCCCGGTTCTTCAACTTCACACAAACTCTGAGTTCTTCTTCAGCAAATCTCTCAGGACTACGGTTTTGGAAGACAAATCCCTCACAAAATATACATAGTACTCCACCATGCCCATAAAAGGGAGTACCTCTGCCTTGTTTCGCAGCTGCTGGAGACTCTTGATGGAATCCACTAGTCTTTCTTTGGAAACACTCCTTCACCACTCATCTTGTGTCCCAAATTTGACAATTTCTCTCTGCAAAACAGCATTTATCTGCTTGTAGTGTTAGACCATGCTTTCCAACCACTCAGTAAGTTTATTGCTAACTCCTCATCCACTGCTCAACCTTCAACCGCTGCAATAGAATCATCCTTCAAATCATACATCATAGCCTGCCTTTTCCTAATGTGTAATTGCACCTGCACACAATTATGCATTTGGGAAATAGGAACTCGAAAAATGTTACATTACATTGACAGTTGTACTGGTAGACTTTGATACCTGTGCGTGTCAGAGCTTAATTTGTGCCTGTGTTTCCCGGTGCTCAGTAACAGAACCTTATTCATAACACTGGCACTTGTTATGACCGTCATCACATGGTGGCCTTGTTTGGCTATTTTTAAACACCAGACGTTATCACAGCATTTATCAGTTCAATACCAATGCACACATGGCAATTTTATGTGACCTGGAATAGGAAAATGGTCATATTTGCAGGAATGTGATTACATGTTGCCCTGAGTTCATTGGTCATAAATCAGTTCCAAGAACAGAAAAGAAAACCAAATTCAGAAAAGAAGCACCGTACTTTAGAAACTAGAATATAGAAAAGACTGGTCGTTCTCTAAAAATAAATTGCAGATGGTAAATAAATCTAACTAGGAGAACTATTTCTACCCAAAGACTGAGGGAATGGTACCCCATGCACACACCTGAGTAAAGAGCAGGTTACATCTTTAGTTCATAAGCTTGCTAACTTACCGGTGTGAATTGAGTTCATTTAAGGGTACAGTTTTCCATAGTGAACTGTACCTGCTACCAGATTTATTTAGGGGTGGCCAAGAATAAACATGAATGTGTCTGTGTGTGTGGAGGATGTCATACAGTAGCAAGGTTGTTTGGGTTCAGTGTCAAAGATAAAAAATACTTCACTCATTTTAACCTTACTTAACTGGACATCTGAAGAGTGGCCGTCCCATACCATCACTGCTACTTTGTGTTGGTATTTTTGGGTAATTGTCTATACCACTTGCAAACATTAGTAGTTTAAAGAGGCTTCATTAACCATATGAATAGTAGTTTTTGTAACTTCTAGTGAGATAATAAAAAGATGGCCCTTGCGCTGCGCTAATCTTGGTGCCAACTCAAAACCTCACTCTCTCCATCCAGTTTGGTCTTTGTCTTGATCTGAGGCTGAAATCACAAATGAATTGGCAATGTATCGAAACTAAAGCAGATTTGCCCCACAGTAACCACAGAGAGTAGATTGCAAAACCATAAGGGTTTCTTAACAGATTAGTAAAGTTACACATCCAGTCAAATCAATTTGGTAAAATCTGTATTTTCCTGGATACAGCATGCATGAATATAATCCAAGCAGTTCAAATAGTAATGGGCAGGTTTCATTATTTTAAGGGCAACCTGTGCAAATGAAAGCAAAGACTAATTTTCAAAATGGAAACTCCCTAATTCTGAGCTAATGTTGTGGGAAGGTCAGGGAACTTCAGAAGCAGCTCTTTCCACTGAAATAGAATCAAAAGAAAAGCCAGATAAAGGTTCCAATCAGAATGAGAAGAAAGGTATATGCTCCCATGAATATCTCTGTGAGCAGAATAGTAAAGAGCATAAGTCTCAGATGAGAGAGAGAGAGAGAGGGAAGGAGAGAAACGGTCCGCCTGCAGGGCTGGACAAGGTCAAGTGATCTACCTAACTAACAAGCTTCACACCATTAAAACATAACATTCCATCTAAATGATACAAGATGACCAATGAACGCCCAGTGTTCTCTTAGTACTTGGTGTCAGCCTCCTTCTCACGTAATAATACAATACCAACTTCTTCTCCCACTGCAAACGTCACAATATCACACAAAGGAGTATTGCCTCCTCAGCTTTCTCATACACTGCAGGAGTTGAAGTCAAGGTCCAAACCAACTAATGGCTACTGTAGGACCTGCAAAATGAAAGCTAGTGAAGAATAAATGAGCACACAGTGACTTTGGCATCTGAAACAGAAAAGTAGTATTCACAGCAAGAAGAAATACGTTTATTCAACATGGAGTGAGGCACCTAGGCCCACTCCTGTCAACTTTAGATGGAGATTAGCTAACAAAGGTTAATCAAACATGGTTCACTCTGCTAAATCTCTAAATATAAACAAAGTGAGAATTAATAAGTAACATAATGTGAGTACAAGATAAATAAATAATGTGTAAGTCTTTTAAGCTAGAGTTAATGTGGTTTATAGATTAACATTTCATTTAAGTGCAAATCAATGAAATCGATTCCGCATCATCACACTCACTGCCTGAAGGCCAGTTACTATAACTGGTAAATTTCAGTTTGTTTTTGTTCAAAACGTTACGTTGTTGCTGAAATTTTCACCTAACTGTAACATCCTTTTAGCCTTTGGTACTTTCAGTGAACATATACTGAAAGAACTAAAGGTTAAACGGATGTTATAGTTATGTGAAAAATGTCAGTTAAAACATACTGTTCTAAACTAGCAAAACCACTGAACTTCATCAGTAATAGCTATCTAAAGAAACTATAACATATGCCCTGAAATACCAATAATTCACTCCCCTTCCATGCACAGTGTTGTTATCAATGATGTCATACATCATGCCATCAGTGATGTAATATGTTGTGTACTTGTCCATGGTTTTCAAATACAACATGTGTCACACTACCTGCATCTACCCATTGCTGTCTCTGCCCCTCACTGTTTGAATAAAAAAGACTTTGTGCCTTGCAAGCTTGATAAATCATCATGTCCATGTGCAAAAAAACATCCAGATATATGAAGTGGGCTTGCATTGTATGCTATAGACTACGGGTGTGTCCTTGTGTGTGACAGGGCCTAAGGGATATTGGTGATTCACTCAAACAATCAATGGCCATGCCCACACATAACCTGGAGGTCAGAAAATAACATGGACAAATATGATACTCTATTATGGATATCCCAGAATGGGAAAGGCTACAGTGGCTGGCCAGAATCAAACTTAGCCTAAACCCAAGAGAGGGCACCCATCCATGGAAAACGGCTAAGGTCAGAGTGGTGATTTTCAGTAGAAGAACAAGTTTAGTGTTCATAACATGCTGGGTAAATATGATAAAGACACAATTGATGGACGGAACAAATCAAAACATTCACCCCAGTCAAGAGATCTGGGTTAAATCCATCTTTCTTTTTCTCACCCTGCCACCCCAGTTTAGACCTGGCCATATGCAAATCAGTCTTGACCCTGTGCCTCATGGGAACAGTCCAGCCCAAACTGACAAGCCAGGTCCTCCCTGGACTGGAAACAAGCATTCTAGGACTGGTTTCGGGGTTTCACTCCTCATCAGTCAGAATAGCTTCAATCCAGTGGCACAGTGAGCCCGGGACCCACGTCTGGGCATACCTGGCGCACTTAGGGCGAGGAGTCAAAAGACAAACAATGGATAAATAAGTTGGCACTAACAATGTTGTTCCACTTCCATTCTTATATTTAGAAGCGAAAATGCCACCATCCAGCAGAGGCTACAAGAAGTTCACTTCCAAAGTAGCTTTTGAGTGCCAGAACTAGCCACTATAATGGTGATATCACTGCCATGGGTGAGAACTTTAAATTCAGTGGACATTAAACACTAGTGTGGCAGATGAGCCCCAATGAAGGTCAGAAATTCTGCCAGTAGAGTTGTAAATTAGGCCTACGTTTTTGTAACATCTTTCACCATATTTAAAATGTATACCACCATATAGAATCTAAACAGGGCAGATAGAACATCAGAAAATTGTTGGATGATGCCACACATTTGTGAAACTCTAAATAACCCCCGTTGTCACCTAATCTCATCCACCAAGACGTAGGCTAGCCATTAGAGGTGGCCATTTTTCAACAAAGAAAATATATGGTCCCCTTGCTCCTTATGGTATTCCCTTCCAAATCTCACAAAAATTCCACATTTACAGAGGACTTTTTAGTGCTTATTTTCTTCATTCTGTTAAATTATTCTTAGAAGGCATATTTACTTACTACAAAAGCTGCAGTACTGAGCCCTGCCTGGATATTACGTGTTGGGTAATCATTCCACAGTTATTCATTAAAATATAATAATACATGGGATTCTGTAATCCTTGTATAAACGGCAGTCACAAATTTATAATCGGCAACTTGTGACGCACCACTTTGTCGATTATAATGAAAAGATGTCAGAACTCAACGATTATAAGTTTATTACAGTTGAGTTCTGACATCACAATACCAGCTAGGGTGAAAGGCAGGTCAGGTCACAGAGCATAATTGGAGCAGCTGTTTAAAGCAACGAAAACAGAAGGTTGCTTTTCTTTCTTCAGCTCTATTTTAAAAGCTTACTTTGCCAAGCAGAGATATATTTATTTTTTGCACACCTTAGATAGAGATAAGCTTCAATCTTTCTGTATCTTTCTACACATTCCAAGCTACTGCAGCTTTTTTTTCCTTCTTTTTTTAAACTGACTTGTATTCCACTGTTTCTAATATCTGTTTGCAACAAATATCTAACATGTTTTTGATGTGTTTAATTTTGTACTAGAGGTTTTGTTTTTATTCTTTATATTTGCAAACAGAGAGTTACGCACCAAGGGGCCTATTTATGAAAACATCATGCAGTGCAGTGCATGGCAGGGAAAGGGAAGAGATGTGCCATATTTAAGGCAATAAGGAGCATTCCTGCCTTTTCCCCTACTTTGACACCCTTTCGGCAGCTTAGCACCAACACAGGCACTATTGCACCATGGTGCAAAGGTGCCTGTGTTGCATGCAGGATTGTTTCTGTTCAGGAAGGGACACCTTTCTGCACAAAACAATCCTGAGAGACATATTCCTCTTCCTATGTGTGATGCAGCATGTAGAGGAAGTAATGGGGAGAAATAAAGATATTTCTCCTTGCTATGCCTCTCCTGGGAAGGTGCATCTTTTTGGTGCATTCCCAGGTCTACCAGTTCTGGTAAATCTGGTAATGTGTCAAAAATCATGGGAGTTGCATGGAAAAGCCTTCCCAAGCCAGTGTAAGGCAATGCTGTGATTTGAGCTGCGTTGCCTTACTCCAAATTTATGGAGCCATTCAGGGCCATGCAAAGTGGCCTTGCGTGACTTCATAAATCACTTGTAAGGTTTGCGTCACTAGTGACAGAAAACAGCTGGTCAATAAACCCTCAAGGTTTTAAGTGGTTTGTGGGAGAGGTGACGCTGTGACAATGTATTGTATGGGATGAATATCCCTGGAGTATATGATAAGGATTTTACAGCTCACCTCGAAGTTCCATAACCTTATAAAGGAACTGGGCCTTTGGCCTTGTTTCTTTATATGGAACTCCTCAGTGACTTGCAATATCCTTATAATGAACGGCAGGGGATACCTTATCCCTTATATTTTGTCTTATTCTTATCTTTCTTTAGAGTTCTGTTGACAGAATTTCTGACCGTCATTAAGGCAAAGGTATTCCCTTTGCCATGCTGGTGTTTAACTTCCACAACATTTAGAGTTTTCTGCCATGGAAGTGGAGATTTTTCTACTAAAGTGACTGCAGGTTTGTATACATGGGTGTGAACACACACTCTAAATTCAAAATTAGTTGAGGTCATGGAAATCAGCAAATATTTCCAGGAGAAACATCAGGAGAAAACTTGCAGGAATAGGCACGAGAGGAGAGATTCCTGCATTTACTCTCCAGAATCTCCAAATAGGAAGTATTCCTACCCATACAGTTATCATATCCCTGGTAATTGTAACTTCAGGGTAGGGAAGAATATAACCTGACTTGGAATCCCAACCTAGTCTTATATAAGAAACTTCCAAGTAAATACAGAGGTAATGGCTCAATAGGTTGAGCGTTTCACCCTTAATGTTGCCAAGTTTCTGTGACTAGCGATCAGAAACATCTCTGAGAATAACCAAATCATTTCTGTTAGTATTAATCTCGCATTTCTTGGTAATACCGGATATCTTTTGATAATGGCACATGGTAGAAAATATAACCTGGAACCTGATTAAAAGTAATTTTTATGCTATGCACGGCTAATAGTATGCACTGGTATACCGATTAAGGGGCGCATTACCCCCTTGTTCGTCCCCCTCTCCGCAGTCGTCACAAGGTGAGGTGGCCCCGCCCACCACAGGTCCTATACCAGGCTTAAATAAAACAAAGTCCTACTTTTATGTCCATGACCTACATGGACATAAGGCTCCTCCCCCCACGTCCCGTTGTGTTCGTAACAAGATCCAAAGAATGGAGGTGCATAACCCATCACTAGGGAGGGAGGGGCTCTGACTGGGACCATATTGAAGGTTACTGGTAAGTAATGGAGTCATTTACCACTCTGCACCAAGTCATTCCGGCGTGTAATGTCCATCTAAAGCAGTTCTAAAACCAGGATCAATCCTGAATGGTAATTGCACCATGGAGTTTTAGCACCGAATTTAGCGCTAGACTCGAAATGAGGACCAATGCGACCTTCACTTATTCAGAGTGTGTTCTTTCTCAAAGAGGAATTCCGCCCTCTAACAGCTCTAAGGAGCAAGTATAGAACTGGACCAACTCCAAAATGAACCTTATATTTTGCCGCCACTTTAAGCATGAACTTCAGTGCCCTCAATGCATTGTTACTAGGCATATCATTACTGCTCTGGCAATTCAATTATCCTCAGAAATAAGCAATGTCTAATTGAATCAGGCCCACCCTTATCGTAAAAGGTCTATTTTGTACACTCTGAAGCATCGACATTGCAATGTGAAAGGGATTTGGCATTGGAAATGTGAAGTGATTAAAGCAAACTCAGGAAATATCTGATAGCGCCAGCCTGCATGACCAATAGGCCTCAGCATAGAGTGGTAGAGCAGAGGGATATTTATCCCCAAGGCATCTTGGCAGGCCTTCAAATATTTAGCATATCCATCTATCCCAGGAAGCTATGCATCATGGCAGCAGCTTGCTCACGTTGAAGCATTTCTGTTCCAAATGAGAGGGGAAATAGCATTCATGTTGCAAACTAAATTAGACTTCCATTGAAAACCCTTCTTTGGAAACTAGCCTGATCATGTGGGAATTCTAAGAACTGTGAACAACAGAAGTCATATGAATGCATGCTAATTGTTGTGTCTTGATTGTGCACAAATTTAGACCTCTGTAGGCAGTGAACGTGGCAGCCTCCACTCTGAGAGCAGAATGTTGAAGAATCATTCACAATACACATTCTGCCACACTTCCAGGGTTCATTAGATTCCGTTGTATGCTCATGTTAATACTCGATGCAATGACAAATCTACTACATGGTGTACTGAGAATTGTAAGATAGCCAGGCAGATTTAGTGTGAGACCTGAAAACCTTAGATGTGTGCTCCAGCAGAATCACTTGGCCTTTCATTTTTCCATGGCCAATTTAAAAAGGTATCTTTGACCAAAGGTAAAACTTACACCTGCTATTGGCAGCAAGTAACTACAACTCGCCCTCTCGCCATGCATATTGTTGTCATCAAAGATGCCATTTCAAATGTGGCAGTGATGTTATCAATGATGCTAAAGAACATGTCATGAGTGATATAATATGTGCATAAATTATCTGTGCATGGCGAGGGCACGTTACTTTATGGCACAAGTTATTAGAGATAACCAGAACTGGTGAATTTCAGTTTTTTTTTAGATTCAAACATTTATGTTGTCACAAAACTTTTCATCCAACTATAACATTCATTTAACCTTTGTTTTTTTCAGTGAATTTCTAGGTTGTTTTTTTTAACGTTAAGCAATATTTTATTACCATGTGTAAAGCCAACCCCGCACCATGCACAGCTTTTAGCCATGCGTGGCGGGAGGTTGGCCAGGCCCTAAATTCAAACCCTCGAGAGCAACCAACCCCACACCACACATGGCCTTCTGGCATGCGCTGAATGTGGTTGGTCTCTGCTCTCAAACAAACTTACTGACCTTGTCAAATAGACACAACACCAAGATATAAAAAGTGAGACTGCTGGATTTCTCAAGAGGTGAGTATATCAATATATATAAAGCAGATCTATCGTTTTTCTCCCAAAATCACCAACATTTTCAATTTAATGTATATTTCAGTACTTCACACAATGCAGTGTTTAATATTAATGAATATAAGAATGTTTAATAGTTTTAAAATGACATGTCTATGAGTCTTTCTTTTAACATCGTTATTAATACTGCATTTTGGGGTCTGAAAGTTGTTAAAAGAAAGACTCAGAGGCATATTGTTTTAAAAAAAAAGAAAACACTCATGTCTCTGAGTCTTTCTTTTAACTAATTTCAGCCACCAAAATCCAATCACAAAAACAGCCATAAGAGGGCTGTGTACTCCAGCTCAAGAGCATAGATTTCCAAGTAGTGGTGCTTTAAAAAAATATGATAAGTTTTGTTGGGGCCATGATTTTCATGGCCCAGGAGACTTACATTTTTTTATGCTGCTGGGGGGCTGCTACACTCCTTGCAGCCCCCTTAACATTAAAAAAGGCTTTGTCGGGTCCATATGCTAGATGCACTATCCAACTCAAAACATTAGTAAAAAAAGCCATCACAGGAAATTATGGAGGTACTCCTTCAAATAGCAGGGAACAATAAGTGAGTGGCTCACTTTATTAAAACAATCATTGGGTAGAGGGGCATGCAGCCCCTCCAACTCAGGTGCCTTTACTACCCGGGGACCCCCATCCCCTGAGACCTTTTTTTATTAAGGAGAGGGGGCATGGGGCCCCACTCCTTGAGCCTTACGGCCCTGGGGTCCATATACCCCAGGACCTTTACTTTTTTTATTGAGGGGATGGAGTACACGGCCACCTTCGCTGAGCCACTAGGGCCTCGTGAGACACCATCGCTTGAGACCTTCTTTTTTAAACAGGAGGGGCACAAGGTCCACCTCCCTGCACCAATAGTGGCCCCAGGACCCTATCCTGTGGAACCTTAGTTGGGTGTCCCGGTGCAAACCCAGGGCACCCACATATCACTATGGTGAAGGCTGTGGGGGAGCCCCAGGGCCTCTGGGACCCTGTCGGCTCCCCGCATGCACCTATCCTTGGTGATTCGGGAACCTGCATTCCTCCAGCACAGCAAGAGTAACTGTCTTTTCATGCTCCTGCCAAGCAGGAGCAACCTGAGTTTCCCTTCCAGCAAGAGTATGGGCAGGGAAGCACATGTGTGCTCCCATTCTGCTGGCACATGTTTAAACTCCATTTGTTGGGAGCAGAAATCCTGTCCCTGAAACTGTGTCCCATGGGTGGATTCCCCGGCATACAGTCATTGAGCCAGCCCCAGGGCATGCGGTCCATGGGGGCCTTTCAAGGCTCAGGGAGGGGGGGTCACATGGGCTCCTTCACTTTTAAGAATATTGGCCCTGGGGGATGGGATCCCCGGAGCCTTAACAGGCTCAAGCCGCATTTTCCCCCCTTCCACTTTCTATTATTTTACATGCCCTGGGGATAGGGTCCCTTGGGCCAAATAGTGGCTTGGAGAGAGGGCTGCACAGCCACCTCCGTTTTAATTGGCATTCCGCCCCAAGAATGGGGTTACCAGTGCCCAATAGTGGCTCAGAAGGAGGGGCCTCACTCACCCCCCGGGTGAAAACATTTATTAAAATGACCCAATGGCCATGGCCCACTCCAGGGGGTCAAAGCAATACATTTATAAATGCTGGACATTTTCTTTTTTTATATATGTTACAGTCAAAGTGTGAAATCCCAGTATTGTATAGAATGCCTAGGTAATGTATAGAATGCCTGATGGTTTTCGGCAAACTATGAAATATACTTTTTTTGTGAAAATGTTACATACTTTTCCTAGGCATTCTATACAATTCCTAGGCATTATACAGAATGACCAGTACCATTTACGCAAAGTGTTAAAAGGCCACAAGATGAGATTACTAGGCATTCAGCAAAGTGTGAAATCCCGGTATTGTATAGAATGCCTAGGTAATGTATAGAATGCCTGATGGTTTAGAGGAAAACTACGAAATTTAAGTTTTTAGTGAAAATGTTACATACTTTTCCTAGGCATTCTATACAATTCCTAGGCATTATACAGAATGACCAGTACCATTTACGCAAAGTGTTAAATGGGCACAAGATGAGATTCCTAGGCATTATACGGAATGACCAGTACCATTTACGCAAGGTGTTAAAAGGGCACAAGATGAGAAGCCTTTATTAATTAATACGCATTTGAAGCTGAAAGAACAAAATTACGAAATAAAGCACAGGATATTCTTACCGGAAAACAATGAAAGCAGAACTGAGATTGAAGTACTTGTTACACTAAGAAAGGCCGGAGTAACACGTGGAATTGTACTCACTTTTATTCTTCACAAAAAGACACCTTATATTTTGGCACTTTGATCTTGTACATACATTTCACGACTTAAAGAAGAATGCGAACAGAATATTGTTACCGGTAAAACACAAAGCAGAACTGGCATGACCTACAGAATGCGAACAGAATATTCCTACTGGTAAAACACAAAGCAGAACTGGCATGACCTACTTGTTGCAGCACAAAAACGCCTTCTATTTTGGCACTTTGATCTTGTACATACATTTCACGACTTAAAGAAGAATGCGAACAGAATATTGTTACCGGTGAAACACAAAGCAGAACTGGCATGACCTACTTGTTGCAGCAGGGAAGGCTAGGGTGACATTTTGAATTGCACTTAATTTTCTTTTTCACATAAAGGCACCTCCTATTTTGGCATTTTGTCTTGCACATACACCTGACGAATCCTTGGCCGCTTACTGTGGACTGAGAAGTAGCTGCAGATCAGAGTGGTATTTCGTGGTCAGGAACATCTTCAATTCTCATTAAGTTCTTTGGACATACAGTGAATTGTGATCTGGCGTAGAGTTGCTTCAAGATTCCTTGTGCAGTTCCAAGTCGGTAAAAGCCATCTTCCGTCACGTTCATAACAACTGCCAAGAGATTGCGTGAGTCACCCCGCCCTTTGTCGACGTCGGGAATCGGAACTCGCACAGTGGCACCCAAAGGCACAGGAGGAATTTTTTTGTCAGAATCCCTTTTCATTTTTTGGGCCTGAATCTCAAGGTTCGATTTCGATTCCATTTTACTTTGGATAGCTTTCTCAATATTGAAGCAAACATTGCACAAAATGCTAACCCCATAACCTTCTACTTCGTTGCCGTCATCGTCTTTAGGAGAATGTCCACAGATGGCATGAACGGTTTCTTTTAAGCAGACGCAACAGATAGCGGAAGAAGAAGGATTTTCGGTAACCACAGAAATGGAAGGCTCTTCAATAACCATGGCTTCATCACTGTTTTGGTTTCCTCCATCATGGATTGCATTCTCAGCTATGTCTTCTGCAGGGAGCTGTGCCTCTTGCATTGATTCATCTTGTCTTTCTTCCTGCTGTTGTGTTGTTTGTACACTCTCTATTATTTTTTTGAGCTCAACCTCAGTCTCTACGTCTTGTAAAACGTCGTCAGGCAGGGACGACGTCGAGAGACCTACTCTAGCTTTGCAGCCGAACAGAGCTTCGTATGGTGACCTCTTAATCCCAGAATGAAAAGCTCTGTTCTTCATAAGTTGGACGAACCGCAATCCCTCACTCCAGCAGCTAGTTTTTTCATCTTGCATCCAAGCACACAGCATATTTTCAATGTCCTGATTAGCTCTTTCGACGCTCCCCTGACTTTGTGAGTGGCGCGGCTTACCATGGACGATCTTCAAGGTGGGCCAATACACCTTTAGGCTGCTTACCACATTGTTTGCAAATTCCCTGCCGTTATCGGACTGTAGAATCGTTGGAGCACCAAGCAACGTAAATATGTTGACGAGCTTGCAGGCTACTTCTTCCGCTCTCTTTGATTTCAGAGCCCTAAGAACTACAAACTTAGTAAGATGATCTTGGTACACCATTATAAACTTGTACTCTCTGTCAGGATGGGACTGAAAATCGATGAGATCGACCTGACAACGGGAGTTGAATTCAGAAAAAACCATTGGCTTGACCTAACACCTTTTTTAACACCTTTTTGCTTCTTCTGGCAAGGCTCACAAAGGTGAATGTACAGCTCAATATCATGACGGGTAATGTTCTTATACTTGGGTGAAAGTTCTTTCAACATCCTGTCCCGTCCTCCAAGTCCAATAGCCAAATGGGCCTTATGGAGTACATCAAATAACTCGGAGTCCGCGACGTAAAACTGAATAGCACTCGTACATTCTTTAACAGGATAGATCAACTTAGTCGTATTATCGACCATCATTACGTCATAGTGTTTCACCAGCCAATAGTCCCGTGGTTCCTTCTTAATGGTCGTCTTAGCCTTTTTCACATCGTCCACTAACTTTTGGTTACTGGTTTCTGTTAGGAAAACACAGTTTTTAGCAGCATTGGCTCTTACTTGAGATAATTCATCGCAGAACCGTTGTTGCATGTCAGCATGGCGTGATTCCTGCCTTGGCACTACACTCCCTTCCAACATGATGATACAAGAACCACAGGAAAGGATGACGGCAGAGCGTCTGTGGAACCTTAGCCGGATGCTATACACGACCTCTGACCCTGCTTGCAGGCAGGTCGCTCCCCACACCACCGCACGGCTGCCACCTGCTCTTTGCCTGGTTACTTGTGCTGTCTCTCTCCCTCGCTTGCTGGCAACTTACGCTGTCTCTACCCCTCGCTTGCTGGCAACTTGTGCTGTCTCTGCCCCTCGCTTGCTGATAACTTATGCTATCTCTGCCCCTCGCTTGCTGATAATTTGTGCTGTCTCTGGGATTAGGTCTATTATATACTTTGCCGGCAGACAATCCGGCAAAGTATACAATGCCTAGGCAATGTATAAAATATCAATCATTTCATACTTTGACGTTTGATTTTCAGGCATTCTATACATTACCTAGCCATTCTATAGAATGCCGGATTTCACACATTGCCGGGCGGGAATAAAATGGTGGGATTAGGCGTATTATATACTTTGCCGGCAGACAATCCGGTAAAGTATAGAATGCCTAGGCAATGTATAAAATATCAATCATTTCATACTTTGACGTTCGATTTTCAGGCATTTTCAGGCATTCTATACATTACCTAGGCATTCTATAGAATGCGGGATTTCACACTTTGACTAACATATATACCGAGTCCAGCAGGATTGCAGCAGGTCCCTCTGGGAGCTCTCACAAGGGCTAGGGTTAGGGTATCCTTACGCTGCCCACTTATATATTTTCTCTTAAACAAACTCAGAACAGGGGATTAAGTCCCCGAGTTCTATAATGGCTGCCTGCTACATTTTCTTTCATGTTGCAGTCAGCCAATTAGAGCGCTCGCTCCAGTGGGAGAGCGAGATGGCCAAGAGGAAAAAAGACCCCAACGCCAATCAGAAGGCACCACTTTTTTTATTGGGTTCGAGACTCTTGTTTGAGTATCCTGAAACCAAAAACCAAAGGAAATGATGGACGGAGTGTTGAACATTGCAAGCACTCACCCCCAGTCAACTGATCTGGGTTTAATCCATCACTGTTCTTTAGCCCACTCTGCCACCCCAGTTCAGACATGGCCATATGCAAATAATTCTGACCCTGTGCCTCATGGGAACAGTCCAGCCCGAACTGCCAAGCCATGTCTTCCCTGGACCGGAAACAAGCTTCCTAGGACCGGTTTCTGGCATTTCAGCCGTCTTCAGCCAGGCTTGCTTGAATCCAGTGGCAAAGTGAGCAAGGGACTCACGTCTGAGCATACCCTGCCAACTTATGGCGAACAAAGCAAAAACCAAAGGAAATGATGGACGGAGTGTTGAACATTGCAAGCACTCACCCCCAGTCAACTGATCTGGGTTTAATCCATCACTGTTCTTTAGCCCACTCTGCCACCCCAGTTCAGACATGGCCATATGCAAATCAGTCTGACCCTGTGCCTCATGGGAACAGTCCAGCCCGAACTGCCAAGCCATGTCTTCCCTGGACCGGAAACAAGCTTCCTAGGACCGGTTTCTGGCATTTCAGCCGTCTTCAGCCAGGCTTGCTTGAATCCAGTGGCAAAGTGAGCAAGGGACTCACGTCTGAGCATACCCTGCCAACTTATGGCGAACAAAGCAAAAACCAAAGGAAATGATGGACGGAGTGTTGAACATTGCAAGCACTCACCCCCAGTCAACTGATCTGGGTTTAATCCATCACTGTTCTTTAGCCCACTCTGCCACCCCAGTTCAGACATGGCCATATGCAAATCAGTCTGACCCTGTGCCTCATGGGAACAGTCGAGCCCGAACTGCCATGCCATGTCTTCCCTGGACCGGAAGCAAGCTTCCTAGGACCGGTTTCTGGCATTTCAGCCGTCTTCAGCCAGGCTTGCTTGAATCCAGTGGCAAAGTGAGCAAGGGACTCACGTCTGAGCATACCCTGCCAACTTATGGCGAACAAAGCAAAAACCAAAGGAAATGATGGACGGAGTGTTGAACATTGCAAGCACTCACCCCCAGTCAACTGATCTGGGTTTAATCCATCACTGTTCTTTAGCCCACTCTGCCACCCCAGTTCAGACATGGCCATATGCAAATCAGTCTGACCCTGTGCCTCATGGGAACAGTCCAGCCCGAACTGCCAAGCCATGTCTTCCCTGGACCGGAAACAAGCTTCCTAGGACCGGTTTCTGGCATTTCAGCCGTCTTCAGCCAGGCTTGCTTGAATCCAGTGGCAAAGTGAGCAAGGGACTCACGTCTGAGCATACCCTGCCAACTTATGGCGAACAAAGCAAAAACCAAAGGGAATGATGGACGGAGTGTTGAACATTGCAAGCACTCACCCCCAGTCAACTGATCTGGGTTTAATCCATCACTGTTCTTTAGCCCACTCTGCCACCCCAGTTCAGACATGGCCATATGCAAATCAGTCTGACCCTGTGCCTCATGGGAACAGTCCAGCCCGAACTGCCAAGCCATGTCTGACCTGGGGTGGCAGAGTGGGCTAAAGAACGGTGATGGATTAAACCCAGATCAGTTGACTGGGGGTGAGTGCTTGCAATGTTCAACACTCCGTCCATCATTTCCTTTGGTTTTTGCTTTGTTCGCCATAAGTTGGCAGGGTATGCTCAGACGTGAGTCCCTTGCTCACTTTGCCACTGGATTCAAGCAAGCCTGGCTGAAGACGGTTGAAATGCCAGAAACCGGTCCTAGGAAGCTTGTTTCCGGTCCAGGGAAGACATGGCTTGGCAGTTCGGGCTGGACTGTTCCCATGAGGCACAGGGTCAGACTGATTTGCATATGGCCATGTCTGAACTGGGGTGGCAGAGTGGGCTAAAGACATGACTACAGGGCCCTGAAGGGAACCGTTTCAATGTCCATTGCTTATATCCTTAATAAACGTGTGAGCTTGAAGTTGCATGGCATTGTTTTAGTTGGTTTACCTTGTCCTCAACTATGGAGAGGCGGTATTCAGATTCTGATATTCTGATATGCGGGTCGTGGCGTTGCAGAGATCTTGACGTATGAGGGCCATGTCAATTCGAACCTCGCCTACTTTGTTTTTGACCGAAGCCTGCAAAGAGCATATGGCCTGGAGGATTGCGTTAGGACTCCTTCTGGGAGGGTATTTTTCTCAGTGATGGATTCGGTGGGCCTGGGACCATTTGAAGTGTATTGGTCGATTCTGATTTGTGTCGCGGACGGTTTTGTTCCCCTGTCCTTCCCCATGGTGAGTGGAAGCAATGGACGACAGCTCGGCAGGGCAATTTCGGGAACACCCGGCCAGTCCCTGCCTGGGGTCTAGAGCCAGTCACAAGTGCAGCCTCTGTCAGACATGGGGGTGCAGCCCTGGGCCTCTTCGGGTGGCGGGCATGCCGTCGGGTGCACCATTTGGACCTTCGAGTGGGTGGGCGCCTCATTGGCCTCTTCCGGGTTGGCAGGTCGGGCCCCTAAGGGCCCAGGGCTCTCAGACCAGGTGTGTATTCTTTGGGGAGGGGAGCTCCTGACAAACAGATCTTGCGTTTCGTCTTTGGTGGTTTCCCCAGAGGTGTCAAGGGGAGATGGCCGTGTCGCTGTCTCTGCTCAGGACCATTTCTGCATCCAGGATCGGCCCTTGGTGATGGGGAGTATTCATTTATCATGCAATGTGGATGGACCAATGGACCAGTGACAAGGTAGCTCTGTTGTCTCCACGGGGGCCCGTGCCTCTTCCTGGCCGAGCCCGGACCCTCCCTCGCCTCCTCCAGGCTTGATTTGATCACTTCGGGGGGGGGCTCATGTTGCTGGAGCATTTCCGTTGTGGATGCGGAGCCACCGGCATCTCTGTAGAGTGGCTCGAACCCACCACGGGATGCCCTAGGGTGTCATTTTCAACAGGACCCCGTTGGCCACCAGTTTAGGCACTAACGCTGATTCCCATGTGAGGTGTGCCGGAGTCTACTTCAGGTGCAGGATTCTTCTCGAAGCTGCCCCCCCCAGGGCTGCGCCGCATCTGTTTCTTCAGGGCGCGACGTACCTCAGAGTACTGTAGACGAGGCCTCTGTGCCTCCACTCCGACTCACACAGGCGTAGGGGGAGCGGGGCCCACGTCACCACCCCCAAGCTTCTCCGGGGTGGGCCACAGGCATTGTCCGGTGTGTCCGCCAGTTTATGCGGCAGTGGGGGTGGATATTGGCCCGTGCGTCATGACCACATCCAGGCCTGGCACTAGCCGGTGACCGACAGTGGATCAGGGGGTTCCCAGGCACAGCTACCCTCTATGTTCGCCCAGAGTCTCCAAGAGGGGGTCCCGCTGTGTCCCTTGCCCGGTGTTAGTAGGCGTGAGGCAGATACTGTCACTTGTTGGCTTGCCCCTTCGCACTCTCTGCATTAGGTCCCCTCGAGGCGGTTTCAATGTCTGGTGGGACAGGGGACTGCGGCAGGCCTTCCACTTCAGATCTGAGGCCAGCCACTTGACTCGAAGGCACAGTGTCTGGGGTGCCAGAAGGGGACTTTCAGTGGCCACCCGGCCTCAGGACCACATCTCAGCTGCGTCCCCAGCCGATTCCAGGGTGTAGCCCCACCTCCAGAGGTCACCGGCGCAGCCGCGGCACCAAGGGACCAGCTGCTGGTCCACCTCCTCCGCTCAAGAGGTCCCGCTGGGAGGCTGTCCGTGGCCCACTGCCGCAGTTTTGGGCCGGGAGGCAGGTAATTCCTTTTAGCGGGCTCTACTGTGCTCTCAGTCCCTGGTCTCCCGAGGCGCTCTGCCGCAGGTTCCCTGACCCCGGTCCAAAGCTGGTGGTTGGGAGAGTAGTGCATGGAGTCCACTCAAAGCTATGGCGTGTCTGCATGTGGGTGAGCACTCAGCAGCCCTGGACAGGCCCAGCACCCTGCTGCGTCCACCTCCCGCCAGCACCCACCATTAGTAATTGCAGGTGCGGGAGTGGCTCTCGGGGCTCCAGCGGCGCCTCTTCGCCTTTGGCCGTGCTGGTTGTTGTGGCGGGGCACAGAGCACTTCTTTGTTGCTACTCAGGGCCCCTGGAGTGCTCCAATTCATTGAAGGTCCTTGTCACACCAACCGGGGTCCCGGGTCCGTCATCTTGCGTTGGCCTGGCGTCTGCCTCAGGAATGCCTCTCGCTGGACTTGGACTGCGTGATGTTCCGCCGCCGGTATCAGCAGACTGGTGCAACCCGTGAGGCTTGCAGGATTGGCACCAGTGAGCCTGTGAATTCAGAGCGGATGATGGAGGGATCCGGAGCACTCTTAGAGTGCGACCGCCATCTTGAAGCTCCAAGCCATGCCCCTTGTGTAAGGATACTCAAGGTGGGTTTCAACACAAATCTTAGCAATCTTCTTTTTCAGGTTGACATTATACCATTCCACTTTGCCCCATGGAAGTGTTGCTTGATCCCTAAAGCCTTTCACTGCTTCTGTGCTACTGAAGAGACAAAGTGAGAGCCCTCTTCACTAGACAGTTGGGTGGCAAAGCGAAACCCAGGTATGAAAACCGTAAGCAGTCATTTGGCTATAATGATACTGTCACCACACAGACTAAGGTACTCTTCAATTGAACCAAAAAATATGCACACGATTACTAGAACATAGGCAGAAGAGCAGCACCAGGGCTTTGCAAAGGGTCCATCTTTAGTTGGACAAAGGGGCCCAGTACGGGTGGGTGGACAGCAGCATTCTTACTTCCTTTCCTAATGTTATGACATTGTCAACTGGAATCACAATACTGATCGGCGACCAAGGAAAAGAAGGCTGCAAACCACTGAGTAGCTGTGGCAGCTATAGCATGATTCATGCGATCACTTCTGCCATGGACATTACTGTATTACAGTCGTTAGCTCTTTTCTTTGTGCAAATCTGGGGACTACTATAAAGGAGCACTTCGCTCGATGGACCAGGAGCAGTGTTAATCCCCTAAGGATGTTGGTGAACCACAGCTGAGCTTGTTCAACAGATCAATACATTACATAAATGTGAAGCACATTTTCTACAGAGAGTATTTTAGTGTCAAACCTTGAAGGTTTATAAAAAAGTTATAGGTTTAGAGAGGGCAAAAATCGGGTTAACATTGATTAAGAATCAGAATGTGTATACTTCGATTAATATGCAATTCAGATTAAATCAAAATTTTATAAATTAGAGGGCAAACCAACATGGGGTTGCCTCAGAGAGAAGGACAACAAATGTCAGTTATCTATCTGAAAGAGTACTCTAAAAAGCTCCTACTCTACCCTGATCTATACTCATCCTCATCATCTGAATTTTAAAACACACAAGCTCTAGCATGTTACGCACCTACACACACAGCTCTCAAAAGACTGCCTAATCAAGTTAAAGCAAAATGATTCAATTGCATGCCCATTAGGTTCACAAGGTTTCTCAAAATACAAGCTTCTCTCTGCGTCCTTCGAACGTATACTATCCGTAACAGGATAAGATGCGTGGACTAGTCTGCTATGCCCTATTCATTAAAGCATTCCACAACAATCACAAAGAAAAAAAACATTTCTTCACATGGGAATGAAGGAAAAATAACATTGCATTCAAAAATTTGATTCCAGCTCGCCAAGAAATGAAATGTCCACGTCTCACAAAAATGATTACATCCAATGTTGGGAATTTTGAAATTCAGGCCCACTTTAGCTATAGTCAATCTAAACATGAATAACATAAATTCTCTCTAGAAATAGAATTTGCATGACTATGCATACATTTTGTTTTGATGCATAACATTTAATATTAAAAACTTCACCAGAGTTCACAATCTTGCACTGCATTTCCTAAGCACGGTGTTTGGAACTTGCCTAGTGAAGTCCATTCACTCAGGTGCAGCATCAGACCTCTCCCCCCACCATGCCTACTCCAGAGGACTGAAACCTATCAGCGCCATGCTCTCACCCACTCTGACCGCTTCCACCTCTTTGGTGAATTTCCCAGATGTTTGGGAACACACAACTGTCCTCCCATTGCAGAATAAACCATCTGCTGATCCTTCAATGCTCGCCAACTACATATACCTAAATTTTTCCGCAACCATTCCCAGCCTAGATCTTTTAGAAAATCATCAACATGGCCTCACCAAATACCTCAATTACCAACAACTCCTCAACACCACTGTTTTCAAACCCAACCACAGCATGGAAACTGTCAAATTCGCTGTCATGGATGACATCCTCATAACTATGGACGGAAGAGACACAGTGTTTATCATCCTCCTGGACATCTCTACAGGGTTTGTAGTGGTATCTCACCCTATCCTCATCCAATGCCTACTCAACATCAAAATTAGAGGACATGCCTTCTGATGGATTTGTTTATTCCTAAATGGAAGGACCCAGTCAGTCGGGCTAGCATTGTATACTTTGGACGACCTGGACCTCATTTGTGAAGTTCCACAAGGATGTTCCCTGACCCTCTTCAACACATACATTAAACACATACATGATCCCTCTAGCCAGCATCATCTGCTGTCATGACATGAACGTACTTTCGCTACCAACCCACAACTCATTCTCTCCATCACGGACAGACACCCAGTACCCGGATCTAGTTCAATTCCTGCATGACTGAAATCGGCCGCTCGATGAAAAACAATTGTCTGAAGCTGAACACAGACAAGACTGAAATCATGACTTTACTATGGGACTCCGCCTGGTGGCCAACAGAGCTAGGACTAATGTCCAGCACCCACGCCAAGAACCTCGGGATCATCATCAACAGCAAACTCAACATCACTGCCCAAGTCAACGCTGTTACTTCCTTATGCTTCCATACCCTGAAGATGATGAGGAACATTTTCTACTCGCTCCCAATCACCATAGACGCCCTGATCACAAGCAAGCTGGACTGTGATAACACCCTCTATGTCGAGATCAATAAATGCTCACCTGAAGGCTGCAGACCGTTCAGACCTCCATGGCTAGAATCACTTTCAATCTCTCCTAATGCAATCACATCACACCCGAAGGAGCTCCACTGGCTCCCCAAACACAAATTAGCTAAATTCACACTCCTCACCTACACTTTCAAGGCACTACATAACACTGACCCAGCATACCTCAGCAATTGCATCTGCTTTCACAAACCTTCCAGACACCTCTGCTCATCTGGATTCCTCCTTAAACTCATCCCACGTATACGGAAAACTAAATCCTGAGTTTGAGCCTTTTTTTACATCACTCTTAAAGCATGGAACGGCCTGCTACTACATGCAAGAGCCTAATCTTCACATATTGAATTCTACAAGAGGCTGAAGACCAGGCTATTCGACTAGTCCCACTAGGCCCTAGGTTCGGCTAGACTCACATCTGCTCAGCACCTGGATAGTCTCCCCTGTGATAGTGCGCTCTACAAATCTGCATATCATAACATAACTGCAGACATTTCTTATCGAACTAGTTTAAAGCAGATAGTATATTATACTCTACGGTCAAATGCATTCAGCACGTTCATGGAGTAATGTGCTATCTTTAATATTTTCCAACATATTTTGTGACTGTACAGTGCATATGTTTTGCCTGTGTTGAATTACTCCATGACAGAAAAATGTGGCATTCATGTTATACAATCTGAATGTATGGGAGTCTTCCTAACAGGTGTGAACACAACAATGAATTAAGGAACAGCTGGTAAAACACATGAGCCAATTGTAGGCGCCATTATTCCACATGCTTCATCGACAGGGAAACAAGCAATGCGTGAGATCTGTACATCACATGATGCCCACAGTCAGGGGCATACACCAGCGTGTTCTATGACGCCCTTGCTAAATCCCAGAGCAGACAGGCTGTCTATTGTGTTTGTTAACTCAAATCAAGCAGAGTCCTTCTCACTCGCCTCAGCCAGTGTCACTGAGAGAGTGATGATGGGGAAAGGACTCATCAGCAGGGAAGCGATGCCAATGTTCTCTCCGTGGAGAGCGGCACCATTGCTGGCATGCTGCCCGAGTCCCGTGCCAGCTGGTAGACTTGAGTTCTTTCTATTTCTTTCACCTTTTCCATCTGGTTTAGATTCAGGCGCCGTGAGCTAGCCGTGCCATTGCATCTGGTGTGTAAGTGCCCACACGATCGATGAACCTGGAGCAGACCGCTGGAAATTGTCACCTACTATCTGTGTTTATTACTTATTCATCTATTTGTTATCTTGGCTCTTTAGTAAATCACTAAATGGCTTATCCGAATGTCTGCAGCCACAATGATCAAGCTGAAAATCCTTTCTGGTAGAATAACTGTGAAGGTCCAAGGTTGTCATGTGGTAACAATTAGGGCATGATTATCATAGGTTCAGGTATATTTGAGCAGCTAACTCCAGTTCTGGTAATTCCAAATCAACATGAAAGTAACTTGACAATTCCAAACGTCCCCTAAGGGTTCATGAATTGATTACACCTGATGTAAAACATGTTTTGTTCACAGGCTCTGTCGCAACACATGAGTAGTCGAATTGGGCATGGCCTGAGAAATTAATGTGGAATTTTATGAGAATTTGCTAAAAGACATAAAATTCGTATTAACTTTCCAACGCCCTTATTTTTATTACAATTCTCTTTTTAATTTTCTATGTCATCATAAAGTTATCACAATACCTTTCAGTCTTAGAGGCATAGTACACATATTACATTATGGGGCATATTCTCAAGGACTTATCGCTGAGTTAGCGGCAATTTATCGCAGCCAAAGTGGCGATAGATATATCGCCCTATTCGCAAGCTGATGCTAACAGCCGATATCGCCAGTTTTCCTGCGATAGCAATCGCAAAAAACATCGCCACGGATGACACCGGCAACTAACGTTAATGAGATGCAGAGTGACCGTTCCCGTGCAAAAAGCCGCGACAACACCACTTCGCAACATTCTCAACGACCAGCCAGATCGGCGATTAGATCACAAAACATGCAATAAGGTGCGTTCCTGGTATTAAGTCGGACGATAACCTGCACCAGAAATGGGAGCCTAGCCTACAGCCACACCAGAAGAACAACAGATGCCACGGAGCTACTGATCATGCAGCTCGGACACTCAAGAGGGCCACAACACCCACTGCCACCCGCCCAGGAACTTCCCCCCAGGGCCCTACCCCGGGCAACCCCCCTTCCCCGCACAAAGATATTTTACATCAACTTCACGAAATCATGAACAAAACAATTCGCCTGATGTCGCACATTCATTCATTTTGAATTTCCAAACAAATTATTTTATTCAAATTAAACTCAAAACAACTATTTGGAAGAGTCATGGCGGGTCTTCTCTGGGCAATCTGTAAGTCACAACCTCATCATGCGCTCATCAAAGGACAGAGAGAGAGAAAGAGATAGAGAAAGAAAGGGAGAGAGAGAGAGTGAAAGGAAGAGAGGGAGAGAAAGAGAGAGAGAGAACGAGAAAGAGAGAGAAAGAGAAAGAGAGAGAAAGAGAGGGAGAGAGAGAGAGAGAGACATTGAAAGGAAGAGAGGGAGAGAAGGAGAGAATTAGAGAAAGAGAGAGAGAGAGAGAGTGAAAGAGAGAGAAAGAGAGAGAGAGTGAGAGAGAGAAAGAGAGAGAAAGAGAGAGAAAGAGAGCGAAAGAGAGGGAGAGAGAGAGACAGTGAAAAGAAGAGAGAGAGAGGGAGAGGGAGAGAGAGTGCCGACACTGCGGACCTAGGCCTCACTGCTCACCTGCTGCCACCGGTATGTCTCCATCCACATGCCGGTATACACTGCAGTCCACCAGGTCCCTTATCTGAAACAGAGTCCAGATTTATGAAAGCAGAGTTTATATCATTGCACACGCCATCATCGCTTGCCCGCCCCTGTGCACACAGGCTGCTTCACTCCAGCCCCTCCCGCTGCCCGGCGGGGATTGCCCGCCCCTGCGCACACAGGCCTCACTGCTCATCTTCCGCCACTGGAGTGTCTCCAAGGGGGCCCACCACGTGCCGGTGCAAGCTCCAAGCCCGGGGCCCGCGACCTTGGCAGCCTCCACATTATATAGCCCCACACTGCGGGCCACCAGGTCACACACGTGATTCTGGGTCTTGATTTCGCTATGGCAGAGATCATATCAGTGCACACGGCATCATCGCAGGCTGCACACCCGCTCAGCTCTTTAGGTGCAACTGACTCTGTGAACCGCGAGGCCACGCCACGTGGCAGTAGGCCCTCGCTGCCCGCTGGCTCAAGCCTACACTGTGGTACAGCAGGGATCACACAAATCCTTACCAGTTCGGACCGCCAGGACGGCGCATCATCGCAGGCTGCACACCCGCTCAGCACTTAAGGTGCCCCTACCTCAGTGCACCGAAAGTCACCGTCCTGTGGCGGTAGGCCAGTGCCGGCCGCAGTGTATCCTGTGCCACCAACTCTGTGCAACGCAAGTCATGGACCCTTTCTGACTGAGTCTCGTGATATGCCAGGCGGACGCAGCCATGTCACCTCTGGCAGTGGGGAGAAACTGGGACACGTACCGTCGTCGTCCCCCCTTTTTACGTAATCCGAGTGGGCTGGGTTGGCGTACGCCAGGTCAGCGTAGGGGTGTGAATAATTATCCCTGGGCTCTGGGCGTGGTTCATTTCTGGGCTGGGCAGGAAACCAACTGATGCGTGTGTCTCTGTTTCAGTGTCGGCACCACATGGCCCGCAATCGACAATGTTGCATTGTTGCATACACCCGGAGGACGGCTGCGCACAAAGGGATTGTACAAGGAGCGCAAGGCCGCTCGGGCTCTTGGCTCATACATGCCAACTGTTGTGTGTGTATCACTATTGGTGCTCTATAAGCCTAAGGCCTAGCCTCAATTGCAGCATGAAAGCCACATCACATTTCCAGAATGCAAGCAGTAGTCAGACTAACATTAGGGATTAAAGCTCCTTTGTCTCAATACATAAGGCGGAAGGACATCTGCACCTCCTACCATGGTCTTGCATGCGGCAGGCACCCCCTGAGAGAGATACCAAAGCAGATGATGACGACTCCCACACTACACACAGCGCTAATGAAAAACCAACGTATCCACACCCCACACACAGAAGTCCTTGCTCGAGGTACTCTTGCATGGAATGCCCTTGACACTTATGTACACAACAACCCATACGTCCAAACGTTGCACACACATACGACTCATTGCTCCGAGCTGTGGCATATCATCCATATAACTGCCACAGGTCAGAAGAGTGCCGGTTCTACGAGAGCCACCAACGCAATGGCAGAACATCCCGGGCACATGCACAACGCCTGTCACCTGGAACTGTACCATGACCGAATGCTGCCTGTTAGCGTCTGATGTATTGGTCTGCATGTTGTGGCCCTTGTCTTGCCCGTTCTGACACGCACATGCTAATTAAGTGTACGCAACTTCACTAGTGTTCAACTGTGATGAGTGTTGATTAGAATGACAAATTGTGTGCCTCAATGAGCATTGTACGTACACAGTGAGGGACTGACTGACACATTTCACTTAGGGGTGAGTCCCTATTGCCAGCTCCACCTCTGTGAGCCAGACATTGTGGTTGGGATAGTTGCTGATAGACCTGTGCTCTTACGTGTCTTCAGCAATGTGAGTATGGTGTCCAAATTCTTGCCATGTGGATCAATGTGATCCATCACTACAGGCTGTGTCCACCCAGTTGAGTGTGAGTGGGTATGCGAAGAGATGTTCTGTTGTCAAATGTGATGGGGGACACTACTTTAGGCCTGCCAACGACTTTGACATTTCATACACAGCCCTATTTCTAACATTGCGTGGGCCAAAGTTGTGAATTTGTGCGATTGTAGTTTCAGAGCAATGAGGCCACAGCTAGTGCACACATTCCCAGTCATCTCACTGCCTATGTTTGTCACGGTCAAACATGCGCATTGCTTTCATTTCCCAGGGTGTACCTTTTTGTGCAATCAATGTCCTTACATTCATCCATACTTTCATACTTGATCGATTATGGACATGACACATCTGTGTGAATTTGAATGATTTATTCACATTCGGTGGAGTGTCGGAGCTGGAGCAGTACATGGCCATTACATTGTAGCCCAGTGAGGGCCCAGACAGAGTCATTTAGGGATTGACAAGTACATCGGAAGAGGAAGAGTTCAGTCCGCAGTCTGATTGCTGTGTCATTGGTAAGCAAACAAAATATGGCAGTCCATGTCGAGGTCCAAGGTGAGTGTTTCGGGGGACAGTAGGAGGTGTTGTTACAGGGCATGATGGAGAGGGCAGAACCAAGCTGATACAGGGCATATGGCGGAGAAGATTGCCACTGGCTCCTTCTTAATACAAAGGTGGAATCACCCACATCTTCGTCCTCTATGTCATCTGTCTGACATGTGTGTGCTGATGTTTGGTCTGCAGCACTGTGTGCCACAGACACATCAGGGGACGGAGATGTGTGTGTAGAAGTACCAGTAGCATTCATCAGCGACTACCTTAGTGGCAGCAATGCGATGATGAGTATCTGCAGGGCATGGAAGATACCAACAACTTTTCGCTGGTGTGCATCCGTAGCAGCCATTCTTTCCTCATGCATCTGCTCCATGTTCTCCATTATCTTCAGCATCTATGCCAACTCTCGACTGACATTGCTGAGGCCATTC
This sequence comes from Triturus cristatus, assembly GCF_964204655.1. NCBI lineage: Eukaryota > Metazoa > Chordata > Amphibia > Caudata > Salamandridae > Triturus > Triturus cristatus. The sequence goes on along the minus strand of NC_140589.1, from coordinate 292,335,070 downwards.
TGACTAGACATTTGTTCTCCTCTCAGAGTCATGACTCCAGCGATGTCGGACATGGATTGTTGGACACCATGGAGCAAACTGTGGGTGTCCGTTAGGGAGTGTAAGTGGTCCCTGATGTGACTTAGACACCCACGTATGTCATCTAGTTTGGCTGCCATGAGGTCGAACCCCACCCGCACCTGTTCAGCCACCTCCTTCTGGCATTTGATCACCTGGCCTTGGAATGCGATGTGTTCTTCAGTGAGGTGCTGGGAGCCAGTCGTGGTGGTGGGTGCTTCCTGCTGTGTGGTCTGTGCAGGGGGTGGGGTCTCCTCAATGCAGCTGGGCTGCCCTGCTCCTGGAGGTGGGTTGCGGTAGCTGTCCATGAGCTGTTATAGGGCGTCGGTGTCGAAGGTGTGGAGGTCCTCTTCATCATCACTGATGAGTTGTCTGGTCTGCTCTGCAGGAGGTGTTGATTGTCCTTCTGCAATGTGAAGGGGAGATGCATTTTAACATTGTGCTGACATGTATGTTGACGCATTGTTCAAGTTTACATTCAGACTGCATGACAATGTACATTGTGACTGTTTGGGAGGAGCTGACTATTTGATGCGGGACAGTGGACATTTGAACTACATCACGGATGTGAGGTTGTACACGTACATTATCATCTCACAGTTTCCTGCTATGCCAGATGTGATTGGCCAGTTTCTAAACACAAGCGGAACCAGTTGTGTACACTGTTCTGTAGTGAAAGTGTTGCACTTTGTACCACATTGTCGTCAATGTTGATGTGCTGTTATTGCTCTGTGTGTGTGCTGCATTGTGAGAGAGTCACCCCTGCAGCTGTGATTTTGCTGCCCCTTTTCCCTTTGAGGCGGTGTGCCTTTGACTTCTGTGCTTCTACAGCACTGAGATGTTGTAGACTTGGCTAATTTTGGCTCTTGTTCTGATTTTGGACTCTTGGGCATGGTTTATCCGCAGATGTGTTGTGTGTTGTTAACGTCAGGGGTTGTTTGTGCATGTGGATGTGTCAGAGTGTGACCTGCTCCTTTCCGGATGTGTTCCATGCTATTTGTCATGCAGTGTCACTTGCATTGACAGGGTGGCTCACAGACACGTAGCTTTGCTGGTTTCAACACGTGTGCATGGGTTGGTTGTGAGATTGGTGATGTGTGGGGAGGGACCCCTTAGTGCCCATAGTGGACGGGGGCCTACTTGCTGTTTGTATGTGTGTTGCAGTGTGCCAATGGGATCAGGGACATGATCCAGAGTCATTGTGGGTGTGCAGTTTGCTCTACTTAATTGTGCATGTGTGCCATTGTGCCCATCTTCCCCCGTCCTCCCAGTCCCTGTTCGGTACTCACCCTGGTGCTGTTGTGTCAGGTCATGTCGAGCAGTGTCCGGACCCCCAACTCCTGCCACCGTCTCCCCACTGATGACTGTGGACACCATTTCCTCCATCTCATCCAGCTCCTGGTGTTCCGCTGGACTACCACCTCCAGTCTGCATTGCTGCCTGATGGTTGTCAGCGAGTTTCTTCTTGGTTTTGCGCTTCACATCATTCCAGCTCCTCTTGACCTCTCCAATTGTCCTCCTCCTCGCTCCGACTGCATTCACCCTTGTCCAGGATGGACTGCCATATTGCATTTTTATTTGCCAATGACACGTTGAAGGTGACGTACAGTTGTTGGTGGTGTTCCATCACCTCCGTGATGATGATCCTGTTTTCCTGCGGACTGAACCTCGTCTTCCTCGTCTTCCTTGCTCTTCCGTGACCCCGAGGTCCCAGGCTGGTCCTCCTGGGGGTTTGTGGGGTTCTGGTCATCTTCTGTACTTGCTCCGGCTTCCTCCATGGTGCTACGCAGTTTACATTATTTTGTTTGGGTTTTTCAGTGCTTTTATAGTGCATTTTCCCGCATGACGCTTGGGAATTACAGGCCTATCGCTGGTTATTGCTGATTTTTTTATCGCGGTTGGCCACATCGCAACTTTTTTCACGTTTGTGTTTCACGTATTTTTGCCATCACGGTAATTTTATCACGGTCATTTGACGCGTTAGCGTGAGACTGTCGCATGATACCTCCGTGTTGAGAATACAACGTTAACGCGGCATTATTTTCCCACGTAGACTGCGATGTGCAAAGTTGCGTTAAGCTAATTTTGCGATAATTAGCACACGTTCTTGAGAATATCCCCCTATGTGATTACCTCTTTATCAGATCTCTTGGCTAGGGTATCTAGTCAGTTATCAATGTGTGCATCTGCCTGATTTCCTTTCATCACTTTTGATCCATGCCAGCACCCCCACTAGCCCTCCCCCTCCTCCCCTATCATTCCAAAATAATTCCTTGTCCCTCTTTGAAAAAGCCCATTAGTCGGGCAGAGAAACATGACTTTGCTCCGTTGAACAACCAAAAAAAGTGATATTTATCTACCAATTACAAATGTGAGTTTTTATATACAGGACGAATTTCTTTTGAAATAGTCTGTAATTATTTATTCAGTTTAGCTTTTATAAAATTCTTAACTTATATACTTTGGCATAAAACAGGAATAAATTAAATGCTACAATCTACAAACGTTCTTTGGATGTTCCTGTGTCTTTTTTTAGGCTATCATTTACATTATTTTTGTCATTCCTTGCACACTCATCTGGGGATGCCCATAATGTATTACTTTAATGAGACTGTTAGGTCCCAAGTAGAATCATCTTCCAATTTAACTAGTAGCTTGGGGGAGGGGGGGGGGGGGGGGAAGGTCCAGCTCCTGGCTTCTGACAAGAAAACAAACATGCTGTTAATGATTTGGCTCACAATTGCACACATCCAACAGAAATAATGTGCTAAAACCAAGAAAAAGAATTGCCTTAATTCTGGAAGTTTCTTGGAACTTGTATTAGTTGACTGCCAATCAGTTAAACACATGGGCTGATCCTAAAGTGTAAAGGTGCTTTTAAACCCTCAGCAAAATAGTCATCAAGGACCAGATTTACATAGCCCTTGCGCTGCCATCACGTCACGCAAGGCGGCGCAAGGCAATGTCGGGGCTTCAGTGAAATTTACTAAGTCATGCAATGCCACCTATGGCTCTGCATGGCTTAGTAAATCTAGAGTCACGAAAGGCAGCGCAAGTCGCTGCCTTGCATTACTCTACATCGGGAAGGCATTCCGTTGGTTTTCCATTTATACAACAAAGAATTTTTGGCACAATCCCACATTTACTAAAGCTAGTAAACCTGGGAATGTGTTAAAATGGCATACCTTCCCAACAGAGGTGTAAAGATGGAGAAATATCTTTATATCTACTCATTATTTCCTCTTTCCATGTGTGCTGCATTCTGCAGTACACATATAAAGAGGAAAATGCCTCTGAGAATCATGTTTGTGCAGGAAGGTGACCTTCCTGCACAAAAACAACCCTGCCTCTAACCCAGGCACTCTTGCACCATGACGGAAGTGTGCCTGCATTTGAGATAGGCTGCACTGTGTGCGCCAGTGTAGAGAGCAGGAATGCGCCATGTAGTAATAAATATGGCGCATTCCTGCTCTCCCCATTCGATGCAGCACATAGCAGAAAGTTGTCTTGCTGTGTTGTGCCAAATAATAGTAAATCTGGACCCTAGTCTTCCAGAAAACTCAAGAAAAGGCGGCAGCAACAACATCTAATGGGACTATTAATGGCAGATGCAGCTCATTCCAAAGTGACTTCCTACGTTGCAAGGTTCATCCAGGAAGTGCATCTTGGGGATCATTGTTTCTCCAGCACATAGGCACAATTGCCTCTCCAAAGTTCCCCTTTAACCCACTGAGCAAACATGATTCTCCGGTCCATTCTCAGTGAGTCCATCAACAGCCCACCAGCATTTTGTCTCTGTATGTAAATCAGTATAATCCTAAAGTGTCCGATCAGCCTGATCACTTAATGGAATTTGAGAGTTCCATCTTCTTTGTGCATCTATCTCCTCCATCCTAAAGTTCCAGCAACATTACTTTTCACCTTCATTTGAATTGACCCCTCATTTTTCGAGCCCTTGCTCCACAATTTGGGGCTTGGAGTAGTCAATTATCTTTGTATCTTCCATACCTCTCTTTTCGTGACACCTATGCATGTAAGAGCACTTATTTCTTTACAAATTAAGCACTGACTATAGTTAAATCATTTAGTGTTGCCACTTCCTCAACAATGAAAGGCCAAGTCAAGGAATAAATTGTCATCTCAAATTGCAATTAATGTTTGCATGCTTACTTTTTCCCCTAGGACCGCTTATTTTCACAATCTAAGAGCATTGGGATTTTCCTACACAGAGGCTCCAAAAGAGATTTCAGCACACTTTTGCTAAAAGTTGGGTAACAAGCAGTTTGTATTCCTAGCAGTTAAAAATCTGACTGCGAATTGTGGCTCATCATTTTGAAATATGTATTTAGCATCTTTCTTCACTTCATTATTCCATCCCGCCTCTTACATGTAGATTCTCAGATGTGTGGTTTGACTGTGAATCTACCTAGAAAGAACAGCATCAAAAAATAAAGTTATACAAATCCCACAAACATTAGCCATACACAGTAGAGCTAGACAAATCCTACAGGTTCACACCTCAGTGTTGCTGCTCACTTTAATAGAGAACATAGGTTCAAAATGGTTACACCCGTCTTACACGCTCAGGTCTCATGCTGGAGTAGTTATTGTGAGGAAAGGGCTTTTACAGGTTTTGCCCCACTTTTTGACCCAATTTTTGACTATTAGGTACTGGTGTAATGGCCCAGAGAGTGCACTGAGATCTGATAACGAGACCTCAATGCAAGTGTTTTCATCCTTGAAAGTGTATGTTTAATTGGCTTACACCCAATTGGCATAAATTATCTTACTTTATAAGTCCCTAGTATATAGTACCGTGGGATACCCAGGGCCTTAAGTTAAAGTTTCCCTCATGGCCTACAGCACCTATTGTGCCACCATGAGAGTAACAAAGTAAAACATGTCTCCCAGCCTGCCACTGCAGACCGGTAGAGTAGTTTTAGGCTGCAAATACGACTTTTCTATTTAAACTCCTGACAAAGTCCAGACCTTGTTTTTTACTCCATATAAGTCACCATTAATGTAGGCCTGTCGAGCTCTAACTCAGGTGACTGTATATTAAAAAGTAGGACATGTGCTTATATGTGTTCTAACAGTAAAAACTCAAAATTGTTGTTTTTACTGTGGAAACGCTAGTAGCCCCGTTTGCAAATACAAGGTTACATGCTGATCACTCACCTGTGTTAATTTCTTAATGGGACTACTAAAGTTGGTACTTCAGGTATCAAGAGAATCTTTGCTTTAAACCCGACTTGATGCCCAAGTCGAATTTAATGTAACTTTTAAGCAAGGGTAATTTTAGAAAGTTGTCACCCTGTTGCCCAAGTTTTCTAATGGCCATTCGTGGTTGCTGGCAACGTGACAGCCTTCTGCCCTCTTGGGGAGATGTGTGAACAAGTCCCAGAAAAGGACACAATAGAGGCCTTCCATTGGAAAAGGTGTTACCTCTCCCTGGCAGTAAGTCAAATAGGGTTTAAGCTCAAAAGGGAAGCCACCGTTGAAGGGCAAATGGTGGACACCCACAAGAGGTGCTGCTCTTTTGCTCTGGTAGACAGGTTCACATCGTGGACAATAGGGGGGAAACAGTTGCCATACTAGTTTTCCCATGGGTGTGAGGCCCTCAGGTAGACACACTACTAAGGGGGCTACCAAGCTCCACAAACCACAGGAAGGGTTCTGCCATCTTGGGAGTGGGTAGAATATTGCCCCTGGGATAACTACATGTCACACATTGCCAGACGTCATCAGGCAGGAGGGCACATTGTAGCCCAGTGGCTAGTAGTCACTGCATCCCAGAGGGCAAGTTGTGGGCATAAAAGTGGCAACCACGGCACTCAGACCTCAGATAACATCTGCACTGGAGAGAGGACCGAAGAAGGACTGCCCTGCTGTTCCCTGGAACTGGCACAGAGAGGCTGCACCTGCTGATCCTTTGGCTAGCAAAGAGAGGATAGTGCCTGTAGTTCTCTTTTAGTGGGGGGTGTCCTGCTCAAGGAAAGCAGTTCCCGAGCCTCAGCCAGAAGAGGTGAACTTCAAGAGTCTGTTGGCTGGCTTCCTATTACAGTTCCAGGGCCACAAATGCTGAAGAAACTGCCTTGGCAGCCACAAATGCTTGATCGCCTCTGACTTCCAAAGTGCAGCCTAGGAGACCGAGTCTTGACACTCAAAAGTTGCATGGGGAGTGTCCTCGGAGTGCAGTTTAGTCGCCCAAGATCGACACTGGCCTCAGTTAGTGGGAGACGCTGGTTTTGCTGTGACCGGTAATCAATAGAGCACTGCCACGTGGTTTTTGGCTGGACTTCACCTGGAACTTCAAGGGACATCAACCCCCTTGGCCAATGTCATCCCACCGTGTTTGTGTACTGAGGAGTGGCCCCAGGAAGACCCTTTTAAGTGGATCAGCATCCACAGCATCCTCAGCATCTTCAGCATCCAGTATGCCTTGCAACAGGATCCCGCCATTGATGTCTGTGGCGGTTCACCCGTAGAGCCGGTAACTGGACTGGAGACTGCTTTGTCTACAAGGTAACCATCCTGCAAAGACTTACTGGTCCCTGTGACTTGCTCCCCGCTGGAGTAGGTCGCCCAAAGTGGGCCGAAATAACCAAACACAACTTTACAAAGTTTTCCAGAGTCTCAAAGTAACCACGAACTGTGGTAGTTGCCAGTGCTTGTTTGAGATTAGAGTTAAAAAGATCTGATTTATGATTTAGTTAACAATTTGAATCTCTGAAATCCTTGAGTATATTTGGTTGATTTTGGGGTCTAACAATTCATACAAATAAGATCTATTTTTATAAATTGGTGTTGTATTTCCTTTGTGTCGTGTTTCTTTTTTATTTAATTGTTTGGACTTTTAAATGCTTTGCACTTGCTCCTTTGGTAAAGCCTGACTGCTCAAAGGCACAGCTACCCAGGAATTGATACACATTTTTACAAACAAACCAGACTGGACCCAAGATGGGTTTGTGAGTTAATTACACTGAGATCACACAACAACACCATATGATAAAGCACATTTTCTTGCAGTGATAATATCATAGAAATATGTATCAATGTAGATAGTAAAAAGCTTCCTTACAAGTCATGAAATAAAAACCATAGCAGTAAGTGTCCTCTGATAATAAGGAAACCAAATTAGCTAAATACCTAGGAAACTGAATGTGATTTACCTACTAAATATTAGGATTAAATATATTTTACAAATAAAATAATTTTGTTCAGAACATCAGCTTGCAATTTCTCAAAAAAAGATATTTCAACATTTTGATTCTTCATTAATAAACACAGTTTATTCGAACAGATGCTTGTCATGTTCATAAAACTAGTATTTTTGTTCTGAAACATCATTTTTTTATTTTTAGTAAATACACATTTGGAATTAACATCGGCTTGTTATTTTCACCAAGTACTGACATGCACAGATGTCAAACATGAAAAGATTCAGGGGCATATTCTCAAGGATCTATCGCCGAGTTATCGGCACTTTAGCGCAACCAAAGTCACAATAAATTCATCGCCCCATTCACAAGCTGGTGCTAAAAGCCCATATCACCAGTTTACCTGCGATAGAAGTCGCAAAAACATTGCCACAGATGACCTCGGCAACAAACGCTAAGGAGATACAGAGTAGGCGTTACCGAGCAAAAACCTGCGACAACACCACTTCGCAACATTCTCAACGACCAGCCAGATCTGCGATAACATCACAAAATAGGCAATAAGGCACGTTAGCAGCAGGTAACTAACACCTGCTCTGACCTAGTGTAAAGTCGGACGAGAACCGGCACCAGACAAGGGAGCACAGCCCAGAGCCACACATGAAGAACAACAGATGCCCAGGAGCAACTGAACATGCAGTCCAGGGCCGGCTTTAGGGCGGTGCGACCGGTGCCACCGCACCGGGTGCTGGTTTCCTGAGGGCGCCATGATTGAAAGTTTATTGAGCTTTTGAAGCATCTGCTACAGCGTTTCTTTCCGCTGGCAATTACCAGGCCTCACATAAATGTAAAAAAAACTTGTGTGATTAATTATCTTCCTGGAGAGAGATCAGCATTTTGTATAGTTGAGATTTTGACTTAGGTGAAGTTAGTGCAGAGGGTTAATATGCCTGCTGCAAAGAACTTGTATCAAGTAGATTACAGAGTGCATATGATGTAAACAGATCAGCAGATTACTGCTTTCAAAAGAGACATCCTTTTGTTACTTGCAATTTATAACATAAAGTCCTAATATAGAACAGTGAGCTATTAACCTTCATCCCAGAACTGCATACACACTGCAAAGTATGCATTATTAGAACATTGAGTAATGTTGCAAAAAGGTTTAATTTGGCTAGAAATCGATTCTTATTATTAAAGAAAACTCCCAACTATGCTGTTTCTTTTTCGACTCTGTGTTTGTGCTTCTCCACACCAAGCACTCTTAAACTATACTGCCTACCAGTATGTATGACATGTGCATCCTACACTTTTAGTCCTTTGGCTTATGTAACATTTCCTATACACTGATTTACACACGTATGATTGATTGTCTCTGTGTAATGTGTGTGTGAGATGCAAAGTGCTCAGACACCCTACACTGGTATGAGTGGCGCTATATAACGAATTCAATGCATCTGAGAGAGTGTGGTTATGGTGACTTGGTCACTGTTAAAGGGTGCTAGTGAGAGAATCCGTGGTGGAGGTGGTCATTGGGGGGGCGCCAGCAAACATTGTCGCACAGGGCGCCACCAGCACTAAAGCCGGCCCTGATGCAGCCCGTAGCCCCAATAGGGCAACAACACCCACCGCCAGCCCCCCAGAACTCACTACACCCCCTCCCCCGGGGCCCTGCCCGGCCTCCCCCTAGCCCCCCTTTGGACAAAGATATTGCACATCAACTCCACGAAATCAGGAGCCACACAATTCGCCTGTAGTCGCACAATCACAACACCTAACATACATGTGTGGTCAGAAAAAGGAGAATCATACATTCATCTTAGAATATCCAAATAATCAGTTTATTATAGAATAAACCCAAAACAACAATTCGGAAGAGTCATGTCAGGTCTTCTCAGGACATTCTGTAAGTCACAGCCTGCAAGACAAAAACCTAGATAAAAAGGTGTGTCATGCGCTCATCAAAGTACAGAGAGTGAGAGCGAAAGAGAGAGAGAGATAAAGAGAGAAAGAGAGGGAGAGAGAGAGAGAGAGAGGGAGAGAGGGAGAGAGAGAAAGAGAGGGAGAGAGAGAGAGAAAGAGAGTGAGAGAGAGAGAGGGAGAGAGAAAGAGAGTGGGAGAGAGAGAGAGAGAGTGAGAGAGAGTGAGAGAGGGAGAGACAGAGAAGGAGAGACAGGGAGAGAGGGAGAGAGAAAGAGAGTGAGAGAGCAAGAGAAAGAGGGAGGGAGAGAGTGCCGACACTGCGGACCCAGGCGTCACTGCTCACCTGCTGCCACCGGTGTGTCTCCAACCACGTGCCGGTACACACTGCAGTCCCCCAGGTCCCTCATCTGAAACAGTTTCCAGAGACATGAATGTCAGAGTCCATACAGTAGCACACGCCGTCATCGCTTGCCCACCCCTGCGCAAACAGGCTGATGCACCCCAGCCCCTCCCGTCACCCAGTGGAGATTGTCCGCCCCTGCGCAACCAGGCCTCACTCCTCACCTTCTGCCACTGGCGTGTCTCCAAGAGGGCCCACCATTTGCCAGTGGGAGCTCCAAGCCTGGGGCCCACGACCATGGCACCCTCCACATCATGCAGCCCCTCACCGCGGACCACCAGGTCACACACTTGATTCTGGGTCTTGATTTCGCTCTGGCAGAGAACATATCAGTGCACACGGGATCATCGCAGGCTGCACACCCGCTCTGCTCTTGAGGTGCCACTAACTCTGTGAACCGCAAGGCAACACACTACGGTCCAGCAGGGCTCACACTAATCCTACCAGTCCGGACCGCCAGAACGGCGCATCATCGCAGGCTGCACACCCGCTCAGCACTTAAGGTGCTCCTACCTCAGTGCACCGAAAGACACTGTCCCGTGGTGGTGTGCCTGTGCCTGCCGCAGTGTATCCGGTACCACCAAGTCTGTGCACCGCAAGCCATGGACCCTTTATGATTGAGTCTCATGGTGTGGACGCCATCATGTCACCCCCAGCACTGGGCAATGTGCTGTGGCTGGGCCCTAGGCCCTCATGCACCCAGTTACAGAGTGGAAATGGCATCCAGCACGTGTGCCAGGCCCTTTTTATTGGCAGGGTCACATGTCCTGTGATGGCTGTGCTGGATGGGTGTGGTGTGGGTGTAAACCAGCCATGAGGGAGTGGCTGTGGCATGCTGACAACTAGACCTGTGAGAAGCAGATCCCTACAGGGTAGACCTGGGACATGTAGCGTTGTCGCCCCCCCCCCCTGTGAGTGTAAGCGGAGTGGGCTGGCCTGGCGTATGCCAGTCCAGCATAAGGGTGTGAACAATGACCCCAGGGCTCTGGGTGTCATTCCGTTCTGGGCTGGACAAGGAAGTAAGTAATGCGTGAGTCTCCGTTCTAGTGTCAGCGCCTACCGGAATGCAATCGGCAACGTGTCACCCTGTGACCCAATTCCCACAACATGAGCAACATGGACGTAAGGGGGAATCATTGACCCTACATTCATCCATACCTCCACACTTGCAAGATCATATACATGACACATCAGTGTGAAAATTAATGTTTAATGCACATTCAGTGGAGTGTTATAGCTGGAGCAGTACAGGGCCATGCAAACCCCACCTTGCATTGTTGGCCCATGGAGTGCCAGCCAGAGTCGTTCAGGGAAAGACAAGTACATCAGAAGAGGAGTTCAGTCCGCAGTCTGATAGCTGTGTCATTGGTGACCAAACAGAATATGGCAGTCCATGTCGAGGTCCAAGGGGAGCGTCGCAGAGTGCATCGGGGGACAGTGGAAGGTGATGATGCAGAGGGCACAAACAGGCCATATGGTGGAGATGCATGCTACTGTGTTCTTCTGACCACGGAGGCAGATTCATCCACATCTTCGTCCTCTGCTGTTGCATGTCCCTCACATGTGGGTGGTTAGGTTCTGTCGCCAGCACTGTGTGGCAGTGACACCTCAGGGGCCGGAGGTGGAATGTCCACCGCTCTGTGTGGCACTGACACATCAAGGGCTGGAGATATCGATGGAGTGGTAGCAGCAGCATGCATCAGCGCCAGGCCTTGTGGCAGCAATGCCATGAGGATGGTATTTAGGGCATTGAGGGACCCAGCTACCTCTCGCTGGTGTGCAGCCATGGCAGCCGCTCTTTCCGCCCATGTCCGCTCCATGTTTTCCATGAGCCTCCGCACGAGTCCCAACTCCCGGACAAGCTTGCTGGAGCCACTCTGACTGGACACTCGTTCTTCTCTCAGAGTCAGGACTCTGCCAATGTCAGCCATGGTTCATTGGAGAGCATGGAGCGGACTGTGGGTGTCCATTAGGGACTATGAGTGGTCCCTGATGGGACTTAGACACCCACGTATGGCGTCTAGTTTGTCTGCCATGCAGTCGAACCCCACCTGCACCTGTTCATCCAGCTTCTCCTGGCACCCCAACACACGGCATTGGAAGGCCATGTGTTTGTCGTGGGGGTCCTGAGAGGCAGCCGTGGTGGTGGGTGCTGCCTGCTGTGTGTTCTGTGCAGGGGGTGGATTCTGCTCATAGCAGCTGGGCTGCCCAGCTCCTGGAGGTGGGGTGCGGAGGTTCTCCACAAACTGCTGGAGGGCATCGGAGTCGAAGGTGTGGTGGTCCTCTTCGTCATCGGAGAAGAGAGTTTCGGGCTGCTCTGCAGGAGGTGTTGGATTTCCCCCTGCAACGTGAAGGGGAGATGCAGTTTAACATTGTGGTGACATGTGTGTTGACGCATTGTACATGTTTACATTCAGACTTTATGACAGTGTACATTGTGAGTGTTTGGGGGGAGCTGCCTATTTGATGCTGGACAGTGGACATTTCGACAACATCACAGACGTGTGTTTGTACTTGTACATCATCATCTCACATTTCCCTGCTATGACAAATGTGATTGGCCAGTTTCTGCACACAAGCGGCACCAGTTGTGTCCTCTGTTCTGTTGTGGACATGTTGCGGTTTGTACCACATTGTTGTCAATGTTGCTGTGCTCTGCATGTTATGTGTGTGTGTTGCATTTTGGGAGAGTTGCCCCTGCAGCTCTGATTTGGATGCCCCTTATCCCTTTAATGCGGTGTGCCTTGGACTTCTGTTACAGTGCTGGGATGTTGCGGACTTGGGTACATTGGGCTCTTGGTGGGAGTTGGGACTCTGGGGCATGGTTTGTCCGCAGCTGTGCTATGCTTAATTGTGCATGTGTGCCATTGTGCCCATCTCCCCCGTCCCCCCAGTCCCTGGTCGTTACTCACCCTGTTGCTGTTGTGTCTGGTCATGTTGAGCAATGTCCGGTCCCCCAACTCCTGCCACCGTCTCCCCACTGATGACTGTAGACACCATTTCCTCCATCTCGTCCAGCTCCTCCTGTGGCGCTGGGCTCCCACCTCCAGTCTGCATTGCTGCCTTCCGGTTGTTTGCGTGTTTCTGCTTGGTTTTGCGCTTGACATAATTCCAGCGCCTCTTGACCTCTTCCATTGTCCTCTGACTGCATTCACCTTGTAGTTGATGGTGTTCTATCACCTCCGTTATCAGGATCCTGTTTCCTGCGGACTGAACCTTTTCTTCCTACTCTTCTTGTCCTTGCCCTTCCTTGACCCGAGGTCCCAGGCTGGTCATCCGGGGGGCTTGTGGGGTTCTGGTTGTCCTCTGCACTTGCTCCGGCTGACTCCATTGTGCTTCGCTGTTGTTTGGCTTTTGTATGTATTTTTTTTTCAACTTTTATAGTGCATTTTCCCACATGACGCGTGGGGATTGCAGGCCTGTGGCTGGTTTTCGCTGATTTTTGTATCGCGATTGTCATCATCGCCGCTTTTTTCGAATTCATGTTTCGCATTTTTAATGCGTTGCATTGACTTTAACGCGTTCATTTGATGCGTTATCGTGGGTCTATCGCATGGTGCCGCCTTGTTGGGAATACCACGTTAACACAGAGTTATTTTCCCACGATAGACTGCGATGTGAGGTGTTGCGTTAAGCTACTTTTGCGGTAGTTATCACATGTTCTTGAGAATATCCCCCTCATTTTTTACTGTTTGTTTATCATCCTTACCAAATGCCAAGCATGTCAACACCATTATGCCATATTATGAATATCCAAAGAAGGATGCCTGTGGAAGAAACTTTATAAAATCATCACCTAATTCTGTAATCCAAAATGTACCTTCTCCTGCGTCACTCTTTGCCAAGATCCCCACGTGCGCTGGCATGCCACTATATTTTCAAAGAAAATCTATGTACAGTTTTCTCTTTGGGCTACCCTCATGGTGAATTCCCACCTTAGCCTCCATCACCCAAGAAACATACAATGACCAGCAACCTCCTTCAAGCTAACAATTTCAAATACCTCATCAAGGCCCGTAGAACTGCCAACTGACCATCAGACCCATATCAAGCACAAGAATTCACAAACATATTCTTTACCACCTCTTTTGCCATCCTGGACAGGATCCCCATCAAAGAATAATTGATGATCAGCAAGTTCCCCAGTGATCATACGACCTCCCACATCAAACCTATCCTAAAGTAACAAAACTTGGCCTCTATAAACCACTCCTGCTTCAACCAATCTTTATAGCACCATTCCTGGGCAGACTCAAAAAAATATCGTACTATGCCCATATGTCTTCTTTCCTCAAAGATAATGGCCCTCTTACAGGCAGCTAAATAATATTCTACCCAGGAAAGGAAGGATATAAAATCTACCTTGATAACCATCGGAAAAAATCTCAAAAAAGTGTCAATGTGCTCCTACTACTAGATATTTCCTCCGCCTTCAAAATTGGATCAATTCAGCTTAATACAGAGATCGAAGAAAAGTGAAATTCAGGATGCCGTCTTGGACTGGATTTTAACCGCCAATGATAAAGATCCAGATGTCTTGTTCTGCCTTGCTGCTGTGCTCCATTGAATGCAGTGACTAATGTTCCAATGGGTTTCACCTGTGTTCCTCTGTTAGTTAATGCACACTTCGATCCTCTTTCGAACCTTAACAAACCCATCAATCTTACCTGGTACCTCTGTGCTGAAATTTCTAGATAATCCTAAGGGTTGAAAATCACTGAGACCTGGAGTCATGTTCCTTAGGCCAGTGCCTGAAAGCAGTTGAGCACTGGATGCTACGTAACCACCTTAATCTTAACTAATCAAAAACAGGGATTCTCATGTGTGGAGATAGACAAAGTATCATCCACCTGCACCTGGCACAGGAACCCAAACACCCTCCAATCACCTCGAAAGAAGTGAAAAACCTGAATTTGATCATTGACTCCAACCTGTCCTTAGCTTCACAGGTAAACCAAGTGATAAAATGTGCCTTCTACACCATACAAACTCTGTATGCACATATGGGACTCTCTCATAAGGTGTAGGCCACCGATCTTGGTCCTGTCACCCGTAAAATTTAACATCAGACAGATGCTTGGAGCATCACCCTACCAGCCCAACGTAGATTTCAGAATGTGGCCACCAGACAATTTCTACTTCAATGTATGAGTGACTAAGTGTCTCCAGTCTGCAAATTCTTCCCTGGCTTTGTGTGTTCAGATACATCTCATTCAAGGCTCTAAAAAGAACAGAGTGCAATCCCTGGCATCAGATCAATCTTCCTTCAACTCAAGATCGGGCATGGTCCTCTAGAAGGCACACCAAGCCAGAGTGGCCCAATTTCTGATATCACCTCCATCCAAAAGGTTTTGCATCATCCAAACCTCCTTTTCGGTCCAGCCTCCTGATCTGTGGCACTCACACACAGTAAAACAATTATAATCCATAGCCACTTTGAATTTATTACAAGTATTACAGTGCTTTAAATGTGCTGGTACTGTCCGGTACGGAGTACCAGCACTTTTCTGTTTTGAGAGGGAGAGTACCAGCACTTCTCAAGACAGACGTAATACTTTTAATTAGAGAGTATCTCCACTTCTCAGGAACAAGCAGGTAATCTGGTACGGAGTACCTGCAATTTTATTTCCCTATTTCAAGCATTAAAGTATATTACAAAAAGGCTCATTAGACATTGTCTCAGATGCACCAGGTATCAGCTGAAATACATTTAACTCTCTTAATTTAGGCGGTAATGAGAAGCTAGACATGCTTTTCTGAAATTGATGAAAGTGGAAGTGGCAAACACACCCAACCAACTAGAGAATCGCTTGGAGTGGGGACTTGTTGGCAGCTGGACTGTGCTGCTTAAGGAGTGTTCTACTTTGGTAAAGGCACGCGTTGCCCAGGAGTTTCTTTATAGGCATACACTGGGCTGAGCTGGGCACATTTGTAACATTTGTAGTCAGACGTACCTTCTGCAACGTCTAGAAGCTCTGTATCCACTGTGCCTGGAAGGCAGTGCAGCCAAAAGTTACAATCGAGTGCGGTGACGTCCAAGGGAACTTTGCCTGTATAAAGGTGATACGAAAGGATGCACACAACTATTTTTTTAGATGGCAAGAAAACCATGATTTCAAGTGAGCAAAGAGATACAAAACGTAAAGCCTCTCAAAACCTAATGTAACACTAATCTTTAGGATGGGCGATTTATGTTGTGAGTTAGATAGACAGAGGATTTAGATAAAGTAGTAACAGGACAGTGACAAACAGCGGAATCCTTCCACGCTGAAACCATTGTTTCCGTTCTAACATATTCCACCAAAGGCGTATTAAAGAATGGGATTTTCTCAGTGAACAGCATTTGACAGGAGATTTTGTAAATGATATTCGATGGTATTCAAATCCCCTAGATTGAAGCCATCTCGCACACAGCGAAAATCATTAAAGCATATGGCAGATTGACACTGATGCCATTACCTTCATAAAACAAAATAAGTGAGGTTATATGGTTGTCGGTATTTTTTACTGGTTTTATTATGGTGTTTAATGATTATGGTCTGTGGATATTGCTATCGTTGACATTTGTTCAGTTTGCAGGGTTCTGGACAGTGCTGCTCTGTAACAAATGCAAACACATCCACCCACTTTTATTCCATCAAGCATCCTGGCTTGTTATGTTAATTACATTTGTGAGGCGCTCGTTCACCAACTGGTTTCTTGGCGCTGGCAGATGCATGTCAAGTCTTTCCAGGGTTGGAGTGAGTATGCATGTTTAAAGAGCCAGATTTATCACACTTTCATGTACTGCAGCAAGACACCTTGCTGCGCTTTGTGAAAGGGAGAGGGTAGGAATGAAGCATATTTAACATTATATGGCGTATTCCTGTCCTATCCTTGCGCTGGCGCACAATGTGCTGCCTTGTGCCAACGCAGGCCTTGCACCAAGTTGCAAGCGTGCCTGTGTTACAGACAAACTTGTTTTTGTGCAGGAAGTGACACCTTACTGTACATAAACAATCCTCAGAGGCATTTTCCTCTTTTTAAGAGTGCTGCAGAATCCAGCACTCGTAGAAAGATGAGGAGAGTTAAATATATTTCTCCTCATTGCCTAGCATTTAGATGCATTCCCAGGTTTACCTGTCTTGGTACATCTGGAAATGCAACAAAGTCCATGGGTGGATGTGTGGGATCACCCAGGCTCCACCACGGAACACCTTTCCAGGGAAGAGTAATACAAGGCAACGACTTGCGCTGCCCTTACATTACTCTGGATTTACCAAGCTACGCCGGGCCACGCATGGTGGCCTTGCGTTGCTTGGTAATCCTGATTTAGGGATTGCTCTGCCTTTGCAACGCCCTGCATGATGCAAAGGCAACGCAATCCCTTGATAAATCTGGCCCCAAGTTTTTAAATCGCATTTACAGAACACAACTGCGTTTCACCTCGTACACTTGCAGGGAGAAAGGTCCAGCATTTGGGGCAAATCGAAGAATTGCTCCCCTGCTTTTTGATCTGATGCATTTGGAAACTGCAAGAACAATTGCTGCTGCAGAATGCGACCGACAATTAGGATGATCTAGCCACTCGTCTTGAAATGAAGGAGGGGCCGAATCCATGAATGTCATGCAGAGGGCCTCAAAGTGAGTCCTATATTGTTTAAAAGGAAGCCTGTGACCATATTTTATTGTTTTCTCATAAATATTTATAGTTATACATGGTCAGAGAAGAGCAGAGCAATAACACATGATGTCGTGATACTTTTAGTATTTTTCCTGTGCGTATCTATGGCATTCTTTTCATTCAAATATACATGAAAAGAATGTCATCGATATACACAAGAAAAATAATGAGTATCATAATGTAATGTGTTGTTGCTTGTTGCTGTGCTTTCATATGTCCACGTAAGCGTTTGTGAGTCAATCAATAAATCATGTTCACTATATATTAACATTTTTATTGTAATTTGTATTTATATATCTCTTATTACCACTGATGAGGCGTTGAAGCGCTTTGTGGAAAGTAGCACGTTACTCCGGAACCCAAGATTAGAGTTCATAATTAGTAGATTAGCAAAAAGGTTTTTTTTCTGTTCGGAATAGTTGTGTTAGGTTGGTGCACTTGATTTCTTGTGTGTTTAGTAGAGTTTAGAGTGGGGATACAATGATGAGAATCAATTTGAAAGGGGAAGTACTTTTAGGGGCTCATTAGGATGGCAGGCGGACCTGAGTCCGCCCGCCATCCCCGCGGTGTTGGGACCGGCCACCAGACATGCGTCTGTCCCACACCGCGAATTAGGATGCAACCGCCACCATGGTGGTCGCATTCTGCAATTTAACATTGCGGCGGGATGTTAAAATCGCATTCCAGGCATTTCACTGCACCACATTGCGGGTACCACGTGGTGCCTGCCACGTGGTGCAGTGAAATGTAGGGGGTACCATAGGTACCCCCCAAGTGCACCCCACCTCCCCCAGACACAAGGGGACCCGCAACAGCCCCCAAACACAATCCCCGCCAGCCTTTCCATGGCGGCGTTGCCGCCATGGAAAGGCCTTCCAAACTCAACATCCTAATATAACTCAACATCCTAATATGATGTACGGTGCTTGCTAGAGCCCCTGCTCCGCCCGGCAGGCAATCATGACAATTGCCACTGGCGGCAAAGTGGCGGACAGACTTTCCGTCCGCTGCGATACCCACCGCCATCATAATATGGCGGGGGGTAAATCGCATGACAATGGCGTAATGATCGCCACCCCCGGCCCAGCGGTGGCGATTGTTACACCATCGTAATGAGCCCCTAAGTTATTTTTGTAAGTAGTGGCCGTGTGTAATTGTTAGTTGGGTGATATGTCTAAAAGAGGAGGGGGAAGCTTGAGAGGGATGTTTGAAAATTCATAGCAGTCACAAAGGTTTGGGATGAGTCAGAGAGGAGAAGGATGGGACAAAAGCTGAAGAGAGTTTATCTAATTTTTAATTTTTTGTTTATAACAAAAAACTGAAATTAACTTATACATACATATATACAAATGACACTTGGTAAAGTTTCAGTGGTTGGAGTAGACCCTTCTGTATAAATATCCTTATGTACATAGAAGCAGCAATATTTAAATGGTCTGATGTGCACATTTATGTTGCGGTGAAGTATGCACATTTTGTATTCAAATAACTGTAATGAACTTATGCATACATATATACACAATATTTCGTAATGTTTTTGTAGGAGTTATAAACCCCTCGATATATATGCACCTGTATGTACATAGAAGTAGCAATTATAACATGGTATAGACTTGTATCTTGTGGATCCATTTTTTTACTTATATAAATGTAGCTGCTTATAACAGGAAGCCTAGTCCGATATGCAATGACACATGTACAATGGCAAATCCAACCCCATGCAGTCAGAAGCATAGTTTGTTATGTTTGAGTATACTGTTGTGGTACACTGTTGTGTTTTGAGTATAATCATCATGTGGGAAAGAGCCATCTCTTGACTAATATACTGAGGGTGAGATGTTGTCAGTGTCTCTTATGTTTGTGGGTAGCAAATTCCATAGTTTGGCTGATTGAACCAAGAAAGATGTTTCACTCATGGTTTCTTGTGTGTGGAACTTTGAGCCTAGGTTCCTTTGTTGTATGTATTTGGTGATTTTCTTCCTGATAAACAGGGGTCCTTTGCCATGTATTGATTTGTGTGTGATATAAAGCAGCTCTTCTGGCAACAGGTAACCCGTGTAGGGCCCCCAAGGGAGGGTAGGCGTGTGCTTGTGGCTTTCTGAGTAGAAAACGTCTAGCAACAGCATTGTGAATTCTCTGTAATCCTCTCATAGTTGACAAAGGTGAGCCATGATACAGGCCATTAGTGTAATCCAGTTTTGATAGGACAAGAGAGATGGTAGCTTTAACCTGGAAGGGGAATCCTAGGTGTGGGAAAATGAGTCACAGCGTTTTAATTGTGAGAAAGCTTGGTTTGGAAACCCTATACACTTGTGCATTCATTAACAGCTTGGCATCCATTTTAATTCAGAGATTTCTTACCTCCTTAAATATTTTTCATGGAGGTCCTAGATCGCCAGGTGCGGAGAGGGTCATATTTTCCAGCTGCCACAGTTGAGAATTTCAGTTTTTGAGGCATTCAGTTTAAGGTGGCTCCATCTCAACCTTTGGTCAATGGCACAGAGGCAACTGAATATTTTGAATGTTCAAATATCCTTTAGCCTTTCCAATCCAGGTGAAGTGAAAACGATTAATCAGATCTGGTCATGATTTCATGTAGATTTTGAAAAGCATGGGTGAGATGATTGAGGCTTGAGGACTCCTGCTTTAATGCTGAATGCTTTAGAAGAGAAAGGAGGAGTAGCTATAATATTTGTTCTATTGTGTTTTTATGATCTGATCCAAGTGAGAGCTGTGCCCTCGATTCCAGCTTCCTCAGGTCTTTCAGTTATTGTGTTATGAACCACTGTGTGAAGGCTGCTGAAAGGTCCGTGAGAAGAAGGACAGCAACCCCCTTATGGTCTAGAGTGTTTTAAAGGTCATTCCAGATAAAAATGTGGGCCTATTCAGAAGTTCTTCCTGAATGGAACCCAGTTTGGAAGTCGGAAAGTAGTGAATTATCTTCAATGATTAGTGACATCGGGGTAAAAACTGTTCTTTCTATAAGTTTGCCCAGGATTGGTCAGTTTGGGTATGTAGTTGTCAGGGTCTTCATTTTCCTGGTTAGGTTCTTTTAATTATGGGTGCATGTATGCCTTTTTTATGTCAGTTGGAAAACTCCTGTCATTAAGGAATTGTTGATGAGTGTTCTGACTGGGAAGGCTCCTGAAGTTGACAGTAGACTATTTGTGAAGATTTGAGGTAGTCAGGGGAGCAGGCAGATGGCTTGCTTGCTTTGACAAGATCCAGAAAATCAGTCGATAATCAGTCTTTGAAGGAGCGTAGAGGCTGTGCATGCCTTTCACTGGAGCATTTTGTCAGAAACAGGTTGGGCTGTTGTTCTGTTGTTGTTGTTTCAGTAGGAATCCAACATGTTTGCTTCAGTTGTGTAATGATTTGCCAGTGTGTCACAAAAGTCTTGAGAAATGGGATTGGTATCTTCTCTGTACTTTGGTTTACCGAATTCTGTGAGTATTTTATAAAATTCTTTAATGGCACATCTTGTGTTGTGAATTTGACTTTAATAGCATAGTTTTTGGTCCCATTTTGACTGCTGACTTGTAAATTCTGTTATGTCTGTGTAGGCATATCTTGTTTTTTGATCTTTTTTAATTCTGCATTCATCCAAGCGGTGTTTTCTTTTGCTATGCGTAGATGTGTTTAGAGCAATTTAGAGATTAAAAGCTTTCTTGAGCCACCCAAAGAGAGTCTGTATAGAACTGATTGTGACCAGGTCTGTGTTGGAGGTAGCAGGTTTTCTAGTTCTTCCAAATTCGGCTTGTTCGAAGGTCGATATGTATTTGAGGATAAGATGATTTTAATTGGTGTGAGTTGTGGTGTCTTGCATTGGAAGGCAACAAGGTAGCACGTAAACAGAGTAATCCTTTGGAACTTGACTAGGTTTGAGTTGGCGAAGATGATATCTAACAGCGATGTATGTAGGAATGGTTATGAGCTGATGTAGGCTGTGTGTGTCTTGGCCAATGAGGTTGATTCTGGGGTGTGGCACATTAGGTTAGTCAAACCATATGTTGAATTCACCAAGGATGCATAGCTTTGAGTGTATTGTAAGTAGGTTAGAGATTGTGTCTATCAATGTGGTCTGTAGAGATGGAGAAAGTAACATGAAACGTTTGGGGTAGTGTTGCATCTGACCAGGAGGGCCTCATAACCTTGTAAAGAAGCATCCTCAGTATTGGCGAGATTTGTAGTTTCTTTAAATTTGGCTATGAAGAGTGATATGGAGCTGCTTTTTGTGTATGTTGAAGGTGGAAGGTGTGTGGGTGAGGGGTGGAAGTCGAGTATGAGGGTCATGTTGCATAGCTATTAGATCAGCAATGGGTGATAGACATGTGAGTGAGGGTCCTGTGTTTGTGCATTGAGAAACTGGTGTATTTGTTGCATGGAGAGTGTGATGTAACGATTGGTTTAAATGTGTGTTATTTATAGTGGTATTTAGAGAAGAGTGGGTGCATATGGGTATGTTGGGATGGTGGGGAGTTTTAGAGTTTTATTTTTGATAAGTTTTGTATGTGTGTTTGATTTTGTTTTGTGGGGTAGTATTGACTGGTATTTTGGTAGTGACTTGAGGTGTAGCACTTGAGGTGTAGCGTTTGAGTGTGAAGGACTGGTGAGTTGTGTATGTTGATGGAGAAGGGTGTGGGATTGTGTGAGTAGAGTCTCTCTGTAATGTGACAGAGGAAAAATGTTTATTTTGAGAGATGGTTGTAGGCAGAGTAAGGGGATGATGTGTCCATATTTGTGGAGCAGAGTGTTGAAAGAGGGTTTTCATAGGTTGTGTGTGAGAAGAGGAGGATGGTTGTGCAGACAAGTGGTATGATAGATGATTGAAGAAAGTGTTCAGAGGGGTGATAAGAGCAATGCTAGGACTGGGTAGAGTGTACTGAAGGGTTTTATTTGGAAAGGGTTTAAGTATGTGAGATTAAATGTGTGAGTTTTGTGTTTTATTGGTATGTAAGTAAAATGTATATATGGCTGTACAGAGTAGCCTATGTCAAAGCAAGAGTTTGTAATGTTAGAAGGGAATGTAGGGGTGTGTTATACAACTAGGTAGAGTTTGGTAAGTGAGGGGAGAGTCGATAGACATTGTTTTTTGGCAGAATTTGGTGTGTGTTGTTTGAGCTAGTGTGCATGGCTATGCTTATGGCTGTTTCCTGGAGTGTGGTTCTAGATCATGAAATGAGCATCGTCTCTTGCCCTCTGAAATAACCGGCTCGAACAGGCAGCTCCTTTGTCCTCTCCACCTCTTGCCAGGACGCCAACGCTGATACGCCCTGCGGAGGGGACTTGTAAAGGCTGCTAGGGAGGTCACCTGACCCTTTCTCAGCACCTTAGGCTCAGCTACAGGCTCAGTAAAGTGGTTGTCCAGCAACAGGCAAAAGAGTGCAGCTGGAGGAGGGGTGTGGTCAGCTTTCTAGTCCACAATCTGTGTCTCGTAGAGTAGGTAGGAAGAGGGAAAATGGAGGAGTGAAGATAAAAACTGGGTGTTGAAACAGTACATTTTATTTATTTATTTGAAGAGTTTTATAGAACACTGGCTAGACGCAGAGGTTCAGAGCGCTTTACATGAGGATTAACGTTAGAAAAAAGCAGTGTTACTTCATTTACATCAGTTACTAGAGCATAGCATTACTTAGACAAAAAAAACAGTGTTACATAGTTCCATTAGTTAATAGAGCATAGCTTAACATAGAAACAAGTCCTATGGAGCATAGAAGGAAGTGGGGGAATAGTAAGGCGATGGAATGTTGATCGGGTCAGGCAGACCTGCCAGGGAGATAGTACTTCAGGGGAACCATCAACAAAGTCAGAGTAAACAACCTAACTAACTTGTTGCTGCTATTTTGGGGGAGCAACACTTCGTGTGTCCCAGCCGTCATCCCAGAAAGGTGTAGCGGTAAACCAGGCAACTGTGGGCAAGTCCAGAAGGCAGGTGGCAGCTGGAGAGGTGATCTCCAGCCCATCTCCTCAGCAGCTAATAGGCAGCTCAACCAGGCATCAGCCATGTTGGAACAGGATCCGCAATCGGCAGATTTTCGTTGATTCATCGGAAGGCGAGGGAAGAAGGAGGCGAGGCGGGGAGGCGAGAAACAGTGCCCATGTCCAGAGGGTAGGTGACGGCCGAGGAGGTGAGCCACACCCAATCTCCTCTACAGCTACTTCGGTAACATCAACGGGTATCGGCCATGTTGCTAGGGCTCTGTCCGCAGTCAAAAGATTGTCACGGTTCCATTAGAAATTGTTGAAGTCGGCATTCAAGTTAGATTGAGGGAATTGGGGAATCAAAGGGACACTGTCCATAGATCCCCAGGTGTAGATGGTCCTGGGGGGGGGGGTAGAATCCCAGGGTAGAAGCCAAAAAGGCAAACCCTAGCCAGGGACCTCCCGGTAGGAGCTCCTCACCTGTCGGCCATCTTGGAGGTAGTGTATTTTGGTGAATGATGGCCATGAATGCACAAAGATCACAAACGTTCACAATTAGCACAAGCAGAGTTTGTTACCTAAAGAAATGCTGCTATATAGCTCTAAAAATAAACTTTGATTATAGTCCAAAGTGTACACAGCAAAAGGGCTGAAAAGCACAACTGAAGTCATCAGTAGGCACCCATGAGTGGATAAAGTAAGGGGTCAGACAGAGTGGGGGGGAAACAGGACAGAGGCTAGGCAAAAGCACAGCAAAGAAGGTGAGAAGAGACAATAAATGGAGTAAACATTGGCGGCCAGGTACAGTTTCAAGATCACACAGGGGAAGAGTGCAGAGGGAGAAAGGGTGAGAAAATAATGGGAGCAGAAGGGGGATAAAAAGAAGGAAACAGAGGCGGGAAAGGAAGGGGCTTTTACCCACTTTAACAGATACAATAAAAAATTCACAGAGCTAACAGGATCAGAGTCCAAGTGGACCACAGTGTATTTACCAGAAATCACAAAGTAACAGATATTACCATATATTAGAACATTGGAATGTTGGGAGCTCCATTGATGACAATGGAGTGCTCCCTGCTTCTACGGGCCAGTAAAGGCCCGCAGAGCAGCATTCCAATGTTTTACAAAGGCCTCTCGGAGCTCGAGGGGATTTAAATCCCCTCGAGCTTCAAGAAGCCTTTGTTTTATTTGTTAGAACATTCTGCCCTCTAGTGGCAGAATGTTCTAATAGCCTTATAGCCCATCTTAGCAGGGCTATACCGGCTATTAAAGTCCCGCTCCCTTGTTAAAGTCCCTTGCCTTCGGCTCGGGCCTTTAACGTGGGAGCAGGCCTTTAATTGCCAGTATAGCCCGCTATGGCGGGCTATAAGGCTATATTATATTCTAGAACCAGTCAGACTTGGGTTAAGGCCAGATTCATCAAAGGAGTAAAGGTGCTGCTCTTACCAACAGATGTGTCTCAATAGATCACGAGCTGAAACAGGGGGTGGTAGTCCAGAACCCCAAAGGGTAGACCAAGTGATGGGGGAGGGGTCACTTAGTACAAGCTCAGGCAGGCAATGCCCTGTCCTCCTCGCCCTTAGCCTCAAACTCGGGCTGAGAAACCCTTGGAGAAGGGCCTATAAAGGGTCCTGGGGAAGTCACCTGGCCCTTTCTAAACTTCTTAGGCTCAGCTGCAGTTTGCTAATGCAGATGTTTAAAAAAGCTGTTTGAACACTAGTTTGTAAATTAAGTGAAATGCCACATGCGAAACAGTCTGTACTCTAATTAATATGTAATTAGAATGTCCAAGGTTCAATTAGTTGGCATAATCTAGTTGGGAGCCACTTAGTGCTGAAACCACTGTTTTTAATTCTGCGATTGTTAAAAGCTGTAATATATTCCTTATGACTTTGATTTGAAGGATGCAGTTTGAGACCACTGGAGCAATTTGGGTTTTTACGTCATTTTATTATCAATCTTTGCTCCAAAGTTTTTTGCTGAATGGATAAAGATCCAATCTCAGATGGCTAAGTATTTATCCACAAGTCTGTTAGGCCATTGATAACAATTATTTTGGTTGTCTGCATTCAGCGTTAGTTGAATGTTACACATGAGGTTTCAGATAAAAATCTGCAATGCAATTTGAGTGGACAGGTTGTTGTCTAGGCGGACCATGATTCACGAGTCATAAGCATACATATAGAATTTTCATCCTTTTCATGCAAGTTCCTTTGCTAAATGCTCACATATATATTGAAGATTGTGGGGTCAGGGAAGACCACTGGGGAACTCCACATGCTAGAGGGACTTTGTTTGCTATATAGGAGGAGAGTTATTATAGCTTGAACTCTAGCACACAAGTATGAAGCTATCCATTTAAGAGCTGTTCCTGTCGAGAGATACTCACCTGAATTCCAGGTTATTTCGCTGCGGTGATGCTTACCCTCCTACTCCCCTCAAGAACAGCTCTCAGTTCAAGACTGAGAAGAACTTGGTGTGGCAGTTGTTTCTGAAGGGAAGGGGGGGTGGAATAAGAATCGAAAAAGAAACCTTCGGATTCTTCTATTTGATTGCATTAGGGAAGTGTCTTGCCTTCAGACTATCCCTCTTTAGTGTTAGGATATTTATTCTTGTCAGAGAGGTTTTCATACGTTATCTGCCGACAAGGACACAAAGGTTGCTTATCCAACCTTACACAGTAACCATTCACAAAATACAAAGTTCTCTAAAGGCTTACAAGTACACTTAATATCTTTGTATTAGCATATAAGTCACTGGGATCCTGATAGCTCCTCAGGAACGGTACACAAGTCTCTGGGACAAGAAAGGTTTCACAACAAAATCAGTCAGAGTCTATAGATGTCTATAGCAGATAGTTTGAAATCACTTTTCAAGTCTTTTGACATTCATATAAAAGGCATGTTAGAAATCCGGAAAAAACAATGGGTGTCCTAGGAAGAATTAGGGACCAGATGTACGACCTGCAAAATAGCGCCTCGCAAATTGCGACTGGCAATTTGAAAGGCGCTATTTGGCATGTACAATAGTATGTTTAACACTGTTTGTGATTCCCAATGGGGTCGCAAATTGCAAGGCTCATGAATATTAATGAGCCTCTCACAATTTGCAAGCCCACTGGAAATGACAGGCCCTCCCAGTTGGCAAAATCAGGGCCAAGAACACGGGGCTCTAAATTGCTTAATTTCTGGCTGTTCTTAATTATACTAATTGTGATATTGTAATATTCTATTATTTACTATTAGTGTAATAAAAATTTGAGCTTTCTTAGGATGCTGGCAACTTTGGTAAGTAAAAATGGTTTTAAAAATATGTTGTATGCGAGTTTGTGAGAGTATGTTTAAGTGACAGATTATGCGTATGTGTGAGAAAATGTTTATGTATGTGTAACCATGTGTGTTTTAGTGAAAGTGAATGAGTCAAGTGCCAGGTAGTGAGTGATATTGACATCCAGATTTATTATTCTTTGACACAGAGCAACGCTGCACCAAAGTTGCTGCTCCTGCTTGCATCAACGGGGAGAGAAAAAATGCAATGTATCTAATAAAAAATGGCATATTTTTTCTCTTCACGTACGCTGGCACTTTTGGCAGCCATACACCAACGCACATATCCTGTGCCAGAGAGCAGAGGTTTTGTACTGGTAAGGGTCCCTTACTGTACAAAAACTATGCTTTAAGGCTTTTCCCACTCAGTATGTGATGTACAATGCTGCACACATGCAAAGTGGGAAAAACAAGAAGAAATGAAAAAATCTCTCCTCGTTACGCCGGCCTCGAAGAAGCATAAGATTTTGGTGCAAATTCCTGTCTACCTACGTTTGTAGGACCGGATTTGCATCAAAACCCATGGATGATTGCATGGGAATGCCCATGCAAAATGCATGGAACGCTCCCTTGACACAATGTATTATTTTACTTTATTTATTTTTGAGTTTTAGAGAGCTCAAACTTGACCCGTTATGGTATCAGTGCGCTTTACAGGAATCAGCAGTAGTATACAAAAGACTTGGAGGGGGTGCTGGATACATAGGGATAAAAGGGACAAATAGGTACAATTACATTTACATTTTACGAGAAACGAAGGTCCTAAGGTCCATGGATGGATGCCCGGAGGTGCCGGAAGGATAGTGTCTGGGTACTCCAGGGGATGCATTAGAAAGGAAATAGAGCAAGGTGTCTGGGTGAAATAGAAAGCAAAATTTAGGTGAGGAATTTGCCCATTAGGAAGGTTTTGGCATCCTTTTTGAAGCGAGCCAGAGAAGGGATTCTTCTGAGGGCGGGCGGAAGTGGGATCCATATTATTGGTGCGGCCCCAGAGAAGGCCCGATTGTAAGTTTTCTTTTTCTGAAAACGTGCAGGTTGGAGCAAGAGGTCTCTGGTGGACCGCGAGTTTCTGGTTCCTCTGGATATCACGAGTTATGCAGGGGAGTTTGAGTATAATGCCTTGTGCGTGATACATGCCATTTTGAGTTGGATTCTGGCCTGTAGAGGAAGCTATTTCAATGCTTTCAGATGTGGTGAAATGTGGTTGAACTTCCTTGAGCCTGTTAGTGGCCTGGCGGCCGCATTGAGGCAGCCTTTTAAAGGTGCCAGGGAGATCTTCGGTAAACCCAAGAGGGTAGAGCAGCCATATTCCAGTCTAGAGATGACTAGTGCCTGGACTGCCATTGTTAAGTCGGGAGTATCAAGGAAGGGTTTCAGTTTCCTTAGATAGCTCAGGTGGAATCTGGCTGATTTGGCCAACGAGTTGATGTGATCCCGCATGTTCAAGTTGCAGTCCAGGGTTATTCCAAGAGATTTGGCCGAGTCCACAATGGTCGGAGGGCAGTTTAAGGCTCTGATGGCCTTAATCCATACCTGAGTCTCAGGGTTGGTTTTGGGTAGGGAAATTAGAAGAAATTCTGTCTTCTTTGCGTTGAGTTTGAGTTGATTGGAGGAGAGCCATTGGACAGTCAATTTTAAGGCTTCATTCAGGAAAAGAATCTCCTCAAGAGAGGAAATCTTGATGCAGATCTGGGTGTCGTCAGCGTACATGTGGTATGAGATGTTTGCGTTGTGTAGTACTTCAGCAAGTGGTTTGAGGCAAAGGTTGAAGAGGGTTGGGGACAGGGTTGATCCTTGGAGGACTCCAACCGTGACCGGGGAGGGAGCAGACAGGTTACCGTTAATTAGGAATCTCTGTGATTGGTTGTGGAGGAAGAACCTGAACCATTCAAGAACAGAGCCATCCATTCCCATCCTGAGTTTGAGGCGTTCGAGTAGTTTTTCATGGTTGACTATGTCGAAGGCCGAGGATAGATCTAGGAGGATTAGGAGACAGGTTTTGCCTTGGTGAAGGGCTTGGAGGACATCATCCACGATGTGGAGAATGGTGGTTTTCGTGCTGTGCCCAGGCCTGAAACCGTATTGGAAGTCATCTAGTAGGTGGAAGTTGGTGATGTGTTGGCTCAACTGCTGTTGCGCACACTTCTCCAGAACTTTAGCTACGAGTGGGATGTTAGAAATAGGTCTAAAATTGTCAGGGGAGGCAGGATCCAGTGACGGTTTTTTTAAAATGGGGAGGACTTGGCCAGTTTCAGAGAGTCAGTGTGGATCCCTGAAGAAGGGAGGCATTAATTATTGCAGTCCAGCTAGGAATGATGGATTGGGCGGCGGCAGCTAGGCAGTTAGAGGGGAGTGGGTCACTAAAGTGGTTGTTCGGGTTTAAGGCGAAAGTATTTTTGAGACGGAGTGTTCGTCATAGAATTTAAAGTCGGCCCATTGTGCTTGGTTTTTGGGTGAAGCCTTTGGAGGCGGCACGGAGGGAGGAGGCAGATCTGGAAGGGTTTGAGAGTACGTAGTGGATCAAAGTTCGTTTCCTAAGGCTGTGCTTTTGTCAGAGAAAAAGGAGGAGAATTCCTCAGATGATATTAGTGACTTGGGGGTTTCTTTCGATGTTTTGGCCAGTTTGTTTGATTGGTGTTTGACCAGTTCGAAGAGTTTGCGGGGTCTGTTCTTGGTGTTCCCCAGTTCAGAGCTGAAGAATTCTTTTTTTGAGTTGAGGATGTTCCTGTTGTAGGTATTTCTGGCCTGCGGAGCAGTTTTAAATGTGCGGCTGAGGGGTGCTGTTTCCAGATTCTTTCTGACTGCTGAAGGGATCTCCTCTCGCTGTTGAGGGACCCATTGAACTAGGGGTATCTGTCTTTGATTTGGGTTCTTTTTAGTTTTAGCGGGGCAAGGTAATCAAGAATGTTAGTTATAGCCACAGAGTAATGATCATTGAGGTCACTGACAGTTGTGATATGGAGGGGAGGGAGGTCAGACTTGCAGCAAGCTGCCAGTTCCCTGGGATCAAGGTTCTTGGTGTCTCTAACCCAGCGTTTAGGAATCACCTGTTGCGGTGCCCTTGTCTTGTGGGTGCCAGGTAGTAGGAAAGTGATGGAGTGGTGGTCAGACCAGTCACAAAGGTCTATAGCGATAAGCTTGACTGTTTAATCCTCAGCGATGATCCAGTCTAGAGTGGCGCCTTTCAAGTGTGTAGGGAGTGAGCAGACTTAGGTTAGGGCTTGGTCGGCCAGGAAATCTTTGATGGCGTTGACATGAGGATCCTTGGGGTCGTTCCAGTGCAGGTTGAAATCACCAAGGAAAATGTCTTTGGAGTTGGAAGAAACCTTGGCTGTGATGATTTCCATGAGGTGGTCAGTAAAGGCATCATTCGTGCCTGGGGGGTTGGTAAAAGATGTGCAGATTGCACAGTTGAGTGGTATTGCTGCATATGTAAAGTACGAGGTATTCACAGGAGTCTGTGGTATCTGCCAGGAGTTCCAAGACAAGGAGGTTAGAGCGGTAAATGAAGGCAACGCCTCCCCCTTTTTTGCTAGATTGCCTATCCAGCCTTGCAATGTTGTAGTTGGGAGGGACTAGGAGGTCCAGGCATGGAGATGAGGATTTGTTAAGCCCCGCTTCGGTCAGGATGGCTAAGTCAAGGTTTTGGCTCAGTATGAGATATGCATGCTTAACTACTGAGCTGCAGTTAATTAGGAGGCCAGACAAAGGGGGGTTGTAGAGAGTGTTGTGCGATGTGGCAGATAGGAGTACTGGCGCTAGGTTGCTATCAACCACACATCTGTTGCGCAGGGTATCTGATCTGTTGGGGTTGATTGCGACCATGCAGATGGCATGTTCGACATTCACGTCTAGTGGACTAGGGGTTACTGGGGCAGAGTTACAAAATAAAGCAAAGCAGTGCATAGCACAACTTTGCTTTACTTTGTGATACTATCCAATGCAAATCCTCAAAACTGATGTTAGGGGGATGTTACATGCCTTCTTGGAAAAAAATCAGTATTCAGGCAGTATATGACATCACTTCCTGTCATTAAGGTCAAGGTAATCTGATGTCACTTCCATTACTCCTGGAATTTTGGTGAATCGACACACATGCATCAGACCCATAGCACTTCCACTTTTCCTATGTGCATTCTATGCAAGACGAATAAAGACATCTTTGACAAATTTAAGGTGCATATTGTGCTATGCTGTAAACAATAAACACTTTTCAACGCCATCAGTATTTAGGTGTAATAAGTGCTTTTGTTTATTACATTTTAAAAAGGTAGCCGAAATACACTGGCCATAATCTCTGGTTTGACATAACATACATACTTCTCATTTTCATAAGCATACTGAAATATATTACAAGCAAACTTGTGGGGGCTGACGCTCTATCAAGTCCTCAGTACATATCGAATCCAATTCAAAGTGGAAACTCGGTTTCAGTGTTTTCTAAAAATGATTCTCTCTTAAAAGTATTCTCACACTATCTGTTGATGAAATATATATCTTCACTCCAAATACATATTGGGCGCGATTCACAAAGTTAAACTGAGACGAAATTATAACTTTATGACGTTTGGTATTCACAAAGGGCATTTATGAGCAGTTAAGGTAGACTTTTGTCTCAGTTCAACTTAAGTTTTGGTCTTAAGTTCAACTGAGACTAAAAGTCTAAGGTCTCCGTTAACCTTCAGACCAAAACTTAAGTCTAACTGAGACAAAAGTCTAACTTTGCTACTCGTAAATGCCCTTTGCAAATACAGAACGTTGTAAAGTTAGACTTTCGTCTCAGTTTACCTTTGTGATCAGACCCTGTATCTCTAAAACTGCAGTGACTAATTGTCTGTGGGTTCATTTAAAGGTTTTCCCAATATTGGCTCCCTGCTCTGTCTATCAGTTACTTCTGGCAGGCACCTTTTCCCCAAACAAAGAGTATTAATACCTTTTTTTCCTTGACACACTCATCCAATTTACATGGATGTGCCATGAGTACATTATGACCCACAGCATCTATTACCATTTAAAAGCAGCTAATGTATATTTGTTAACTAACAGCTCCTCCTGACCATCCACTGAAGCTATCCTTCAAACAACAGAAAAACTCTGTTACCTCAAGGATTTCAAGCTGTGGGATCCTTGCAGTTCAGGTGGGCATTAGTTACCTCATTGTCCAGCTCTCATACACCGGATGTTTTACTGAGGAATGGTGGTTGCTTTGCACAAAAACATTTGCGGTTCCAGGAGCCTCTTGCTTCGTAAGCCTGAGAGAAGTCCCTGAAAACTCTGAATTTGAGCTACCATTAGAGTAATATGTATAAACGCCCTTGGCAGTGTTACCTGCATTTAACTGCAGCTTCTGGCCTCCACCCCTTCTCTGTAAACATCTAGCTCCTATATACTCTCCCTCCAGTTCTCAACTTTATCACACTGTGACGTCAGCACCAGTTCCAACATTCCAAAGATGACATCATGAGCGCCTTAGATCTGGCTGCCACTGGAATATTCCGCACAACGGCACACATACACTTGTCATATAATGATATAATTAACAACGGCCAGTGCCTGATTTGTAAACACATTAAGTGCCAGGGCCCAAAGCAGTTCAGAGGAGTCTACTCCAGCTGCCACCTCCAACAGCCCTGCTACCGCTGCTGAATGCCATTACCAGCATTACCTATTTGCTAGATTTATCAGTTTTGAATCAACACTGTTCTGATATGTGCAGCAGAAGAATAGACACACACCACCACCACGTGGTGTAATCCCGTGATAGATGCTGGTGTTTAGAAATAAGTGCTGGGCACCAGAAACCTCTGGCACAAACGATGAAACACAAATTAGTAAATGAGGAATGCCCATGCTAAAGCAGTAACTCATATCAAAGTATTAAAATTAAATTTCTCATAAGCATTACACCAGTCCCTCTGATCATTCCCTGCAGCATGTATGATGCACAGTTTACTCATTATAGCATGGCAGGCATTAGTTCACAGCAGAGATATGGAGTACAAATAGTGGATCAGAAGAAATGGACAGATTACTAACTGGGCACGTGGCAGGAGTTTCCTGAGTACTTCCTGTTGCTGTGTGGGTGAGAGGCTGGGGGCATGGCCCGGGAGCTCGAATGGAAGAAGCCAGTTTGCCCAATGGTGATACATTTTCTCTACTTGCACATTCTACCATCCACACAGTGATCGTTGGAGGTCTGTGTAGGCCGGGTGGGTGATCTGACTGGATGGAAATAAATGAAGGCCTCAAAAGACTCCTGTTCCTTAACATCTTTTTGTTTGAGTATTTAAAAAAGTAATGTATTTATTTATCTAGGAGTTCTGTCACTCTTTGAACTGAAGACCACCGTAAGAAAAGGTTGAGAGACCAAAAAAGGCATAAAGGCATAAAGATAAAGGATAGAGTCTGACCGAAGGCAAGGTCATGCACCCCGATTAGGTATAACTCTATGATAGCTCTAAACAGCACACATAATCAGTGGAATGATGGTCTGGAATGTTCACTCCTCAGGAGTTTTCTCAAATTGCAGTGGTTAAGCCCTGCTATGATTCTGGTATTTTAGGCATTCTAGTGTTTGGGTGCCTGGGCACCCAGAGACTGGCTTCTATATTGTTGATAACTAAAGGAATGAAGAGATGCATGTTCGCAGAATCAAGGTTTGTAGCTGGACCACAGTGTGGGTCTGGCAGTTGAAGGTTCAATACCTTTTGCAAATAATGCAAAGTATTATAAATAAGGCTCACAGTTTTCTGTTTTTACTGATTTTACAGATAAATACATACAGAAACAATGGGGTATATTTATTTCCAAGGGGATAGAGCCACCAGAACGTCACTTTTAGCAACGTTCTGGTGGCGCTTTGCCCTTCTCCATATTTACAAAGAGGCACTAAGCAACTTGAGTGGCTTTAATGCCACCTTGTAAATAAGGCCCCTTTAAACGCATCACTTTGGGGCATGCAATGGGTGTTGCTATGGGCGGTCCACCGCAACACCCATTGCCTTTTGACGCTGCCCCAGATTCACAAGCATGTGTAAATCTGAGGCACCACCAAAAACTAATGCCATGCAATAGCAGGCATTAGAATGGTGCATCGAGGAGAAATACTTTGAATTCTCCTGGTTTTAGATTTTTCTATGTGTGCTGCTTATGCAGCACATACAGGAAGAGCAAAACACCATTAATGATTGTTTATGTGCAGGAATCATTAACCCCTTGCATGCTTCTGACGGAACCACTCCGTCATGAGCCATGGGCGCCGTGTGCTCATAACGGAGTGGTTCCGTCATGCTGCGGCCGTTGGCGGCCGCTCCTCCCACGCGGCGCTAATTCCCCGCCTGTGCGGGCGATTAGCGCAAGTGGGTGGAGTCATGACGGAACCACGCCGTCATGAGCACAGCTCGCCCGTGACTCATGACGGCGTGGTTCCGTCATGAGCATGGCGGCGCCGCAAACCCCCCAAACCCCCAAGCGCTGCGGCGGAATTCGCGCCGCAGCGAAGGGGTTAAATAATGATGATTTGCTACTTTAATGTATGCTGCGAAATGCATACACATAAACAATCATTCCCTGCAATGCAGGCACCCTTGCATTTTGGTGCAAGGTGTCTGTGTTGACGCTAGGCAGCCAATTTTAGCGCTAGCGCTAGTGAAAACACAGGGGTGCACCGTATTGTTGTAAATACAGAACATCCCTGCATTTTGGAAATGTTAGAGAACGGTGCTGCCAAATTTGGAGCAGCTCCACACTGCGACATTTCCTTGTAAATATGCCCCAATGTGTTTTCTCTATGTATTTATTTTTAAAAGCAGAAAAATACACAAATTTGTGCTGCTTGTGACCTTGTGAGTGACTCTTCATGCTGTCCTTTATGAACACCACACTAACAAATAAGGAGATGAACAACAAGAGGAGTTAAAAAACAGGATCAGCTGACCTAAAATACACGCATATGTTACCATATATTTGTATACATGTTAATGTTACATGTAGGTGCTATTTGTCTGCTTCATTTGTTAAAATGCCACCGGCATCACAGTATGAGTGCATGTCTACCAGGTAAATATATGTGGAAATATACCATGTTACAACTCCATTTATTGTCAAAACACAAAATAAATATTAATACCAATAAAATGAACAAAAAATAAGTATGGATTAATGCAGATGGAACTGTTTGAAACCAGGAGTCCTAATTATAAATCTGATCCTGCATTCCACAGTAAATCAACTGAGGATTTTCAAGCCAGGTTCTTGTGGTCATATTTGCAGGGGTTGAGGCAGAGATTGGCTGCATCATTTGGAAGCCTTTGCATTTTATCAATGAGTTTTTGTGAACCTTTTGTTGAATACATTGCAGCAATCCAACCATTCATTTACAGGGATCTTGTTAGCTCCACACAATGATTGGTTTACATTAATGGCAGTATCTTCCTGAACATTGCCAGTTGTAGGTTATTACTTCTGACCACTGCATTAGGATGGGTAGCGAATGAAATTTCAGAATAAAAATTTAGTTTAAAAGACTATGTCCAGATTTGTCATTTTCTGGCATGTGATTGGCTTGGTGTCCAGGCTCTTAATACATTCAAAGGGAAGGCTGTCATGCTCAAGTTCTCCAAGTACTTGGATCTCTGTCTTGCTGCATTCAGGCTTAGATAACTATAGTTCATCTAGTGTAGTTAATGTGTGGTCTGAACCATCTATGATGTTGGACGGAGCCTCAGAATTGTTTTTCAGTGGATGTGAATGTGGGTAATGATGCTTTGGGTGGCAATGCTTTAAGCAATGAGCAAATGCGACCATGTACATTTTGAGGCACCACTGTAATAGGAAGGACTCCCGTCAGTTTGAGTACCTGAACCTGTTCTGAGGGTCTGCTATGATTCCTCAGGAATGGCACAACGCTTAATATGAGCCCACCTCTAGGCACAACCAACTCCCTGCGCAATCCCTGTTTTGCAGCAGCAAAGTGAGGGGTTGAGTAGGAAGGGGAGCAGCACAGAGGGATTTCTGAACCAACAAAAAGGCCTGGATTACATCTAAATTATTTTAGTATTCTTAAGCATTATTTTCCTTACAATTCGTAGAATATGTAGCACCTTTCTTCGTTTTCAACAATAACTACATTAATAGTTCTGCTCCTTCCCTCAAAGACGCATTTCTGTTTTTCGGATCACACATACAATAACATAAGCAAGTGTTAACACTTTACAAAGCCATTCTGTCCTATTATTCTCTTGGATGGATCAATGATTCCAACCCTTCTTGCGATTCTGAAATTAATAATGACCTTGGATTATATTTCACACTCTTGAAAAAATCAACCTCTAAAGTAAATTCATTATAAAAAGATGAATCTCAGTCTCTGGTGAAAGTCTTTACCAATGTATTGTTTTTTCTTTTTAGATTCAACTTGTGCACTGATAATATTGAAGCTTGACCTTTTTTCTTCACAAAGATTGGATTATTGGAGAGTGCCAAGAATTGTGGCTAAGTTTCCTTTCGTCAAAGGCAAAAAAATGTCCATTTCTTGATAAACGCTGAGACACTTATAAGGCGCAACCATGCAATTACCTGTTGTGAGTTACTGGCTTTCCTAGACATTAAACATGAAGAAAGAAAACCCACCAAGACTCAGGTGACTCTCCACTCCACAAAGCAATCAACGGACTCCTCGAGCTCCAGGAAGAACCGCTATCAGAGGAAACCAAGGAACACATCACCATCACAGAGAGTTTTGACTTCAATGATAAGTGCCCATGCCAGGGCGTAGTTCTCTTGCCATATCGGAATCTGTAGTTTCTTGATTGGAGATTGCTTCTGAATTACTGGTAGGTTTGGATAGTGCCAACCACTTATGTATCAGGAATAGGAAATGTCATGAAAGTTGCTGGCTTAAGAACTGTCCTGCATAGTTGTGAAATCTCTTCACACAGCAAATTCTTGAGTAACCTACCATATGTGAAAGGTGAGAAGGGAGTTCAGCTAATGCCCACTAGGTACTTGACCTCTCAGCTGTGACAGCGAACTAGTGTTGAGACCATCTTTCATTTTAGCTCCTCACAAACATCACTGGAACGTCCCACAGTGGTCCATTGTATCTCCTATATTATTCAACATCTAGCACACCTCTTTACCAAACCTGTAACAACTATATAGATGGCATCCAAATTATTTTAAAAAATGGATGGTCTGGAACACCTTTACAATTTAAAACTGAATCACTGCCTTCGGCCCATAAACATATAGATGATTAATAACCATCCACGGCTAAAGATAGAGCCTCAAAGATAGAGCTTATGCCCAGTGCGCAATGACAAATATACCAGTGTACAGCCATATGGCCAAAGGAGCATGAGGGTCCTCCAACAATATCAAGAGAAGACAGAATCCTTGGGGTAAACATGGATTCAGACCTATATTGGATACCGACAATGTACAACAGAGTGCCTTCTACACAATGAAAACACTATGTTGCATCTTCCCATATCTTGGATACCCATAGAAACTACAAGCCATCCTCATAATCTGCAAGCTTGACTATGGTAACAGCCTATACCATTGGTACACCCGCATTCAACATGCACAAAATACAACTCATCGAAAATGCTGCTGCAAGAACTTTTCTCTACCTTCACCCAAGAGAACACATGACCCCAGGCTATCAATCACTTCATGGCTACCTATAGCAAGAAGGGCACTGGCCAAGGCAATTTGCATTGCTCACGGAACCTCCAAGGAAAATGATTGCTAGACCTACAAGCTAAATCCAAGCAACTCAAAACATTTAGGACACTGTACTCCAGGTTTGCACTACTTATCATGACTCCTTACCATAAAAAATCTGTAGGAGGCACTGCTTTCTCAGGAAAAGCCACCAAGCTCTGGAACACACTAATAGCCAGCACTCGAAGCATCTAAGGGCCTATATTCTTCAGAAAACAGTTGAAAACATGGCTATTTCCAAGACAACTGCCCCACCACACATCCTGGCAACAGAACCTGGAAAGACAGTCGCACCCTCAAGCTCAAGCTTTGGCTTACAATCCACAGAATGGAAAGAACCCAACCAGCAAACTACTGTCAATCAGCAGGTCAGGTACATAAAGGAGAGCTGACCTATGCTTCACCCGGGTATTATGTAGTTATGTAAGTTCTATATAACATTTCCGGTCCATACTATCACTAATACCATAACACTCAGCGATCAGCAGCCAACTGTATCTTACACCTCTTGCAGTCAATTAAGGCATATTTCTATGAAGGTTGTTCATCACCAGTACTGTGCAGCCAATAAACCAGCCTTCACTAAATGAACAGGCATGGAATAACTGAAAAGATCTGACACACACTGCGGGTCAATCGGTGAACTTTAATCTAGTCCATTTGTGCAAGTCCCAAATATCTATACATCATACATTTCACAATGGCTTTCAGATATAAGAAGGTAGTAAACATGCAAATCCCAGTAGATCTTTCCACTTCTCTCCCCCTCTAAAAATTCCAGCAAAGGTCCAGAACTGTACACTATGGGACAGATTTACTATGATTTTGCATCAGGCTGTGTCACTTTTGTGGTGCAGCTCCAATGCATAATCATTTTTGGTATTTACTAAGCCATGCAAAGCCACTTTGCGTGGCTCTGTGTAGTTTTGCAAATACAAAGTAATGCAAGGCAGGGCATATTGCTGCCTTGCATTACCTTGCGCTGGGAGGGCATTCCATAGGTGGAGCATGGGAATTTCCATTCATTTACCCATGGATTTGGGCACATACCAGATTTACTAAAGTTAATTTACCTGGGAATGCGTCAAAATGCTCTGCCTCTCCCAGTGAGGCGCAACGAGGAGAAATATCTTTATTTCTCCATGTTACTTCCTCATTCTATGTTTGCTGCATTCTACAGCACACACAAAACAGAAATATTTGACTAAGGATTCTTTTTGTGCAGGAAGGTATCCCTCTTGCACAAAAACAATCCTGCCCATAACACAGGCACCCTTGAACCATGGTGCAAGGGCGCCTCCATTAGCTTTAGGCAGCACACAGTGCAGGAGCGCTATGAGACAGGAGAAATGTGTTATATCTTTGTAAATATAGCACATTTCTGCTGTCTGCCATTCCATGTTTTGATTTGCTGTGTTGTGTTGTGTGAAAATGTAAGTACATCTGCCCAAACGTTTCTGACTGAACTACCCAGCGCGGTAAGTTGCTAAGCAATCTATATATCATAAAAAATACCATAATGGGGCCGGCAGAGCTGCTCCAAGCTGCCAGTGTACTAAAAAGCAATGAACTGTGTGTCTGTGTCTCCCACACCTCATCATCCACCACACTGCTACACTCAGCATCTGATAATAGAATAAATGCGCCTCGGTGGTCATTACGCACAACATGGAAACACTACCCACAATGGATCACCAAAAAATGACAACATCCTTCAAACCACACACCACCCTGTGGCGTAGCTTTCTGCCCATATAGGTAAGCACTTCAGTGCCACACATAGGGGTTGTAAATTCTATACAAATGTGCAATATGATAAAACACAATATTCAGCATTTGTGCATCGCCAAGATTTGTTTTGATCCTAATAAAACATTTGTTTCCATCACACTTCAAAATTTTAAAACTAAATTTGCTTTCTTTTTGCCTTCATAACTGGTGGTATATGTTGAAATATTTGTACAATTCATTTACGAGTATACATTTTTTGTGAATGAAAAACAAATTGACATTTTGCAGAATTTCTTTTTGCATTGCCTGTATGCAAGGCCTCTGGAATTATCCGATTGTGCTGCTGTGCAGTTATGCAATTCTGCTGCTGCTGCATTTTCCTCATAGTTATGAATTTACTGCATTTACCACATATTCCATCATCTGCTGCATAATGTGCAGATTTTTACAAAACCACATTTTTTTGTAGCTCAAACAGATCAAAGGTTACTAAAAAAGCTGCAAAATGTGCGGCTGTGTTGTGGGAGGTACTTTGCAAAGGTTGACTGGTCACCTTTTAGATACTTACAGCTGTATTTGGATATGGAACTGATTCTTATTTGCCCAGATAGTGCTAACATGTACAAATGACAAAATAATGAGGTCATGCTATTGAAAAAATGTGATGCATTAAGCTGCATAATCTGTTTTTTCTTTCCTCAAAATTTAGTCAACATTGCTGCATAATTTAGGACTCCCCTGCTGCATAATTCCAGTGGCCCTGTCTGTACCCTAGAGAGACTGCTGCATAGCTCACTTTGCAGGCAAGGAAAGAGAAGTAAACATTAAAAAACATAAGCAGCAATTTGTCAGAAGTCATAGTCTGACATTTTACCTGTCTTGGAGTCTTAGAACAGCAGCAAATGTAACAAGATACAAACTAAGGGGCAGATTTACAAGCCCCTTGCGCCACTTTTGCGTCACTTTTCCCATGTTAAAAATGATGCAAAAGTGGCGCAAGGGGCTTGTAAATCTGCCCCTAAATTTATAGGCGGGTTTATTGCTACTTCACCTTCTGACCTCCCTCATCTCCAGTCTGTGCCACCTGCCTAGGTCGTTTTGAGGGGGTAAAAGATTATTACAGGCTGGCTCAACACTCAAATGCCTGGTTGTAGTTCCTGCAGGCCAGTAACTCTGCTAGCCGGGCAAAAGTGGTATGGTTGGTAGGGTTTGTGTGTATCTCTTTTCGATGGTGGTCTGTATGGGAGTTCCCTGCACTTATCTTTTACCTTGTCAGCTTGCAGAGATACAAACAGCAGTTGTCCCTGCAAGAGTCTGAAAAAAATTAGGGCACCACTGTGTCGACCTGACTTACCATGAAGTTGATTTAATTTGGCCATAAGGTTGGAATATGCAAAATCTGCATAAAACCTGTGTGATTGATCATTACCATTATTTTAAAAAATGATTAGCTTTACAACATTTTCGACTGAATGCACGAATTCTCCCAAATTCTGGTTAATGATAAAAAAAATTAACTAAATAAAACGCCTTTCCCAGATCTGTGCAGGGATGAGCTGAAACCTGCATGGGTGTACTCATGTATTGGACTGTGTTGTAATTGCATTTATATAGCGCTTACTACCCCTGACGAGGCGTCAAAGTACTTTTTCGGCACCCATAAAGGATTAGTGGTAAATCAGTATAGTGAAATATGAGAGTAATTTGGATATGTTAGTCAGTTATTTGGATTGAGAAGAACAGTGGAGGGACAGAAGAGGGAAAAGGTTTGCATTTATATAGCGCTTTGCTAAAAAAGCAACGTAGCCCTTGGATGTCCCTGGCACTTAGTGAATGGCCCTTGGTGGTTCATTCAGCAAACATTTCCTTTTGTGTTCAGCTGACGCCTCTCTCAGAGGCATTAACATGTCTGACAGGACATGTCTGTGAAGTCAATGTTTGCTCGGAGTTTAGCTCCTTAGAATATTTTAATCGTCTGAACTGATTTTAAGCAAGAAATGTTCTGGCGCTGAAAAAGTAGCAGACCATCATGTGCACTTCCGCTCTTTGCAGAAACCGTGCCATAATCCCAGAAGCCTGTCTGCGCACCTTGAATTTCCTAATGGACACTTCGATGACAGCAGAATAAACAAAGTCCATTGCATTCTCTCAGAAATTGTCCCAAAACAGCAACTTTGATGATTACAACTAATGGACATACATGCCTTAAGGGATGATTGCTGGTAGAATGGGGGTGAGTCAGTAGTTGCCCCTTTACTTAAAAAAACAAAAAAAACATGTGTTAGACTATTAAAGCACAAACAAAGAAAGCACACCTTTGATTGAGCTAGTGTTGACCGGAAGCAAATAGACGCAATTATGTCAGTCGTTCCGAGTTTACAAAAATAAATCACAAAGAAAATTGTACTCAAGTTTATTCCTTTTCCAATGCTCTGTTCTTCAATCTGAGCACGTCTGTAGCTTGGATTTTCATCCTTAAATCCACCCTAGAACATGATGTTCGTGTACGTTTTTGAATAATGTATATCAAAAGGGAGTGATTTAAAATATTCACACCATTAAAGTTGAGTGTTCGAGTACCGAGTGCTCAAGTGTCTTGTAGGAAGCGATAATGTAACCACAGTTCCTTTTCTCTGCCTAGCCGGAGACACAAATGTGTTAAATAGAAATTTCAAATACTTATGGCAGATAAGATAAATGGCAGGTAAGATAAGTGATACATTTATTGTGCTGAATTATAACAGCTCATTTCCCGAGCATCTGTGTTTTAGGGCTTTGAAGAAATAATTGCTTAGTACCTAGCTTCCGCGCCATTTTATATAAGTACATTATTAGTGCTCCAGAAAAGAAATTTTCTGGTTTGTAGGTGCTCATAAATAAAAGAATGAACCTAAATTCTATAAAAATGACAATGCAGTTTAATCCATACATAACGCTGTAGCCTAAACATTAATTGGAGCCAGTAGCACCGATACCATTGCATTTATTTAATACAGGTGTTCACTCTTTATGTGTAATACTATGTGATTTACAGAAATATGTATTACCTGTCAGATATATAGGACACTTAAATCCTAGATTGATAGTGCAGCCTCACTATGGGCCGGTTCCCTTTGCAACTTAATTGTGTGAGAAGTGCACTCTGGAACCAGATATTTATTTACTGAATTATTTTTTTTTGTTTTATAAATTTGTTTTGTAATGTGCCTGGCACTTGAAATGTTGGCACTTCCTAGCACAGATGAGTCTATAAAAGTCAATTCGAGTTCACCATCACTGTTTTCAATCACTAGAGTTGTAACGTGGGTTATTATGTGATGTAGTTGCGAGACCTTACCTTATAATAATGTCACAATCTCTATCAGGTCCAGTTAGGTTTCTCCAATAATACCCTTAGCACAGTCCTGGTTCGCTGTGACACAGAGCAGTCAGGCTCAATCAAAGCTTAAAAGTACCAAACAGTCAATAAGCATACAACACAACACAACCCACGTGCAGGTCGCGGAGGCTAAGGCGGTGTATGAGGAGGGCTTGGCGGACTTGCGGCGATACAACTTTAAACTATACGCAGCTAAGAGACACAGAGAAGGAGATACATCCGGCACACTCTTAGCTTGGTTGGCTCGCCAACACCAAGAAGTCCGTCCAATCACTGAAATTAGGGCCCATTTGGGCGGAATCGCAACATCCCAATCTGACATCTTGCAGCTCTTCCGCGATTACTACACAACACTTTATCGATGTCCTGTGCGAGACAGTCGGGAGGCACTGCCCAATTCCTAGAACCTCTTACAATGCCCCAGATACCGGGCGCAGATGGGAATCTTCTGGAAGCAGAAATTACACAGTTTGACGTGAAAGAGGCGATCCATGCACTGGCCTGGAATGAGACCCCAGGGATGGAAGGTCTGCCTTTAGAATATTACAACACTTTAATTACCAATTGGCACCGCAACTGACCTCTATGTATGCAGCGGCTCTGGAGGGGGAGGGACTACCGGGCTCACTAAGGGAATACCTCATAGTCTCGATCCCTACTCTCTACTGACTGCAACATTTTGGGCGAGATCCTCGCAGACCGCTTGGGCTCCTTGCTACCACCACTCATACACCCAAGACCAGAATGGATTCGTGCTGGGCAGAAATACATCCCAGAATATCTGTAGGCTCTTTCAGGTTCAGGATCAGGTAAAGGGAAGATACCCTAGGGTAGCCTGCCTGATCCTGGACCTTGAGAAAGCGTTTGACACCCTAGCATGGCCGTACCACTTCAAAATGCTAGAGCGAATGGGAATAGGTCCCACTTTTAGAGCATACATAAAACTATTATATACACAAATTACCTCCAGAATATGGTTGGGTAAATACATCTCCTCATCCATCCCAGTGGAGAGGGGTACCAGGCAGGAATGCCCCCTCTCTCTCCTGTTCATCGTCATGGCTAGAGATGCAATAACGACGGGATGGGGATGCATAGGGCATCTAGTCACAGGAACCACCCATATAATATCAATGTATGCGGACGACCTATTACTTTATGTGAGGGACATAGAATCAGATCTCAGTCCCATAGGAAACATTCTTTCGGACTTTGCAGCCACAACAGGGCTCAAAGTCAATTGGGCAAAGTCTGTTATATACCCTCTAAACTCTTGCCTCCCCCCCACAGGAGATATGATTTGGGACCTCTCGCATGACATGGCGAACTGTTGCTCCGCGATACCTCGGTATGAAACTTTATCACTCTCCGACTGACCTCTTTGAAGATAACCACCATCGTGCCTTGATGGGAGCAAGGGCGCAGGTAAATTTCTGGAAGGCTCTGCCCTTGGCACCTATCGGCAAAATTGCCCTGGCCAAAATGATCCTGGTACCACAATTTCTTTATTTCTTTGCCAACACTCCTGCTGTCCCCCTGCATTCCTTTTTTCATGAGTTAGACACTCTGCTGAGCTCCCTTATATGGGACGACAAATGTCACAGAGTCGGACGCTCAAAATTGCAGCTCCTGTTGAACCAAGGGGGGTCTGGAGGCGCCATCCTTCGAGGCATACTTCTACACAGCGCAGACGCAGTGGATTTCTAGATGGACGGCAGGGCTTCACTTAGCAGAGACAGGCTGTATGTCGCCTGTTCCTTGCGGACACACAACCCAGGGTGTCACACTTGATTCAGGTAAAGGTGGCTCGAGCATGCATGTTGCAAATACACCGCATCTCCGGTAACACCCCATTATACACCCCTTTATACCCACTAGCCGGCCTGCCCAAAAAGGAAGAGTTTTGCACCACTCTCACAATTCGAATCTGGATGGATCATAACATTCTGGAGCGTCTCTCGAACAAGACAGGCCTTCCCCCAGAGCAATTTTTATTGCATAGGCAACTATTTCTCAGCAGTCGCCACAAATGGGATCTCACCCAAGGGGAACCAGAAACGCACCCAGTCCTATATGCAACTCTCCACATGGGGCTATGGCGATACTTAATCACTTGGCTCTATAAAGCAGTCCGGGACCTCACTGCCACTACATTAGCCCCGTTGTGATTGAAATGGGAAGACGAGATTGGTGGCCCACTTCATGACAAGGAGTGGGAACAGGCCTTGGAATACCCAAAGAAGGTAGCTAGAAACGTCCACTTCAAAAACATCCAATTCTCCATATTGCACCGCGCCTACATGACCCCAGCAAGGATCCAGCGCTTCTACCCAGTCACACA
This sequence comes from Triturus cristatus, assembly GCF_964204655.1. Lineage (NCBI taxonomy): Eukaryota > Metazoa > Chordata > Amphibia > Caudata > Salamandridae > Triturus > Triturus cristatus. Next base: position 292,290,440 of record NC_140589.1, on the reverse strand, counting down.
GTTGGAGTGCCCAAGATGCCAATCCACGGACGTGACATTCATGCACATGTTCTGGTCATGCCCCACACTGCAACCCTATTGGAAGACTATACACAAGATATTACAGGAGATAACAGGACTCAAGGACATTGAGACGTGGGAAGCCAGCTGGTTAGGGGTCCTCCGTAGACGCGAAACCCTCAAAGTCCAAACACGCTTTACCTCCCTAGCTCTCCTATTAGCAAAAAGGGGGATTGCGATGCATTGTGAACGCCCCCCCCCCCCATGGCTGCCTGGGAGGGAGCAGTCAAGAAATGGGGCTCAGCGGAGGACAAATTTCCATGGAATGGGCCATGCTCTTACACCAGTTTCACCAACACAAGGCCAGAATGCATCAACCAGTTTCGCCCCTGAATATGCCTGAAAGCTCCAACAATGCTACACAGCCCGGGCCCCTTCTTGCCGTGGGCGGAAGCGACCCCTAGCCACGCCAAGAGTCAGGACGAGACGATATCCCCATAAAGCAGAACGCTAAGACAGCGCATAATACTCTGATTGAACCATATTCCCAATGACTTACATGCTCCTGGCGGAGCTCCCGATCCCCTTCTGTTTACGAAAACGTATAGCGAAATGCATCTCTTAATCCCTAAAGGATACAGCCGGCACTCGGAGTCGCCAACCGAACCCCCAAGTTCTAAACCCTAGTTAGGCACAAGTGCCCGTAAGTTCTTTCCCCTTTAACAGGCTGACTTTATATTCCTCAACATACCAATCAGTTAAGCAAACACTCAAATTCATGAAGACACCCCACGGCCCCACAAGACATGTATAGTCCAATTGTATTTCCCCGTCTTTCTAGCTTGTAATTCCAAGGTTTGCATCTGAACCAGCAAATCGCAATGTCAGATTGTAATGCCTTGAGCAACTATCATACTTGTATACCTACTTATATGGGAAATAATAAAGTGCCAATAAAATTGTTAAAACAACACAGCTCAGTAACATTCCAACACCAATTTATACAATTCTTCCCAATTTTTTATGTTGATGCCTAGATTTAGACGCCAGAGACTAGGTGGGAGCTCCTTTGTGCGTAATGCTGCACTGGCTTGGAATGCTTTACCCTTGGCGCTACGGAGCACTCAAGATTTTGTGATCTTTAAAAAAAAGTTGAAAACCCTTCTCTTTGAATAATGCTTTGCCCGTTGGCTCCTTTTCTTAGTTCGCGCCGGGACACTCTGCTGAGTATCTGTGGGCGTTATAAATTGATCTAACATAACATAACATAACATAACATAACATAACATAACATAACAAGTAGAGTGTGTTTTTAGCTTTAAATAGACACCAAAATGACAAACATCTATTGAAGGAAACTGGAGATATGATTTTTCAAAAGTACGTGAAATTATTTTAATTCAGTCTCTCAATACAATAAATTGTTGCAAGCTGTTTCACGGAATAAAATGCCATTTAGAAATCTCTTCGACTAGCCACCACAGGTTGCGAGCCAGTCGCAGGGACTACTCACGTCCAGTGGGACAGTTACATTTCACTTCCAGCAGTCTTATGTTCCTCAGTGGACTTATCTCCTTTAACACAGTCCAGCCAAGAATGGTCCTGAGTCTGGGGATACAGGATGGTGAGGATTCTGAATGCTGAAGGTGCTAAAGATGCTAAGGATGCTGGAGAGATGTAGTGATTTTTCCTGGGGCCACCCTAGAGTCTATGAACTTCAGGCGGAATCTCAGCCCTCGGGACTCAATCTCCCACAATGCACCAGTGGAGTCCAGTTCAGGTCCAGTAACCAGTGGTCTACTGGTTGCCTGGTCACAGCAGTGTTAGCAATGGGGTTTCTGATTGGCTAAGGTAGGCACCCCACCCTGGCAGAAACCACCACTCTAGTCAGGGTAAGTCAGATACACACCAAAGATAAACTTTACTCACCCTCTGGTAGCTTGGTGCAGAGCAGGCATGCTTATCTACAGAGACAATGTGTGAAGCATTTGTGCAGCACATTTACACAGTAACACAATGAATATATCACACAAGAGACTTCCCACAGCGTTATATAAAACACGTAATTCCTACATTATGAATAACACCATAAGAACACCAAAACGACATGAATTACATGATTAGTGCAGATAGTGCAGGATTAGAGAAAATCTCCTACATTTTCAAGAAAATTGTAAACAATTGCATTCAGAAAAACATATGGGAACAGAAGCACCTGCGTGTCTACTACACTTTATATGGTAATTTTGTGTGGACTCCAAAGGAGACTGGAGTCTAGTTAGACTTTTCAGTGCAAACAGCGGCTCCATGCTACTCTCAGCGTTTCCCACGGGGTTTCCACCCACCACGTGGAAGAAGATTATCCCCCCAAACTATGGTGAACCCAGAGCCCTTCGTGTAGGGGCGGCTCCTCCGCTAAGGCAGAGGAGCATCACCCCACTGCTTTCAATGTAGTGAAAAAATAAAATGATAGTATCTTTGTTATTATCATTTTATTTATGGTAGCTGCAGGGCTGGGTTAGGGTGGGGTGGGGTCACAGGGGGGGGGGAGTGGTGTCAGCCAGTCATGTGCACTTTGCATGTTCCCCACCAGACTGCATTACACAGCCTAGTGAGGAACCTGTCAAGGCTCCCATTCCCTGTCTGAGCACCGAACTAAGGCGTTCGGACCAATAACAACTCTGCATTGCAGCATTGTCATTGGCTTTGGGGAGGGAGTATGTGTGTGATTCCAGTTCCTGCTTCCGTTCTGGGACGCCAGCAGGGAAGCGAGGAGAGACGAGGCCGGCTGAAGAGGTAAGTATTTTGTTTGATTTTTAGTTTATTTTCTTCACACCCCCATCCCCTACCAGCCACCACTACCTTCGTGACCACCCGGGTCACATCCTTTTGGACAAAAATGAAAGGAAGTCACTCGCAAAGGAAGTGCGGGACAGCTGCATAACTCTCCAGGGCCCGACTCACCCACTGTACTCGTGGTGGGGATAAGCCCTCCTTGGAAGAGGAAGTCCACTGGCCCCAGGACACCCTTCCAAGTGGTGCAGGGATGGTGCTGCCGCAGACGAGTCCTGTGTCATTACCTCAACATACTTGCTGTTTCTGGGGACGGGCAGATGAGCCTCAGAAGTCTGGCCCGCCCCTCGTTACAAGGACAATGCATTTGGGGAAAGCCACACGGGAAATCACTGAAGCGGCTGTGCGGCGGCGGGCCGCACTGCAAAGTCCTCAGGCCAGGCTTGAAGGTACATCATCTGGCACAGGGGGCACAGTTTGGCAAGCTTACCCACGATCGCGTCTTCAAAGGAGCTGTGGGGGTTGGCATAAGGCCATCTGTCTCCCCACGTTGTTGGACTGTGGCTGTGTCGCCAAGGCTGCCTCCTTTTGTCACAGCAATGGGGTCACGCTGGTGGGGCTTCCCTTGCCACTGCAGTGTCCAATTGTAACACAGGGTGCTCGATACAGATGGTAACAACAGCACTATCACCAGCGCTTAACCAGTCTCAACAACATGCTGGGGACCAGGCAAAGGGGGAGCCTCTGCGCTTCAGTTTGGGGCAAACCCAATGATTCCACACATGCAGGAAATCAGGCATCCCTAAGCACTGTGGTCAAGTAGAGTAGAACACTGGTTGGTTTGAAATGTTCTACTTGCCAGACTCAGATTTCCACAGCAATAATGATGGTGCAGAGTCTTTTATGGCCCTGAGACTGAGAGAACAGGGGGCAAGCCAACAAGCCCTTGGGGAACACTTGGGGTGGGGCACAGCAGAAGGTAGTACAGCTGGCCAGCACATCAAAGCAGGATGTAAAGTGGCAGTCTCTCCTGCAGCCCAGCACTCAGCAAGCAGAACGCCAACACAAAAGCAGTTAGCAGGAATGGCAGTTTCTCCTGGCAGCACAGCAGTCCCCCTGGCACTCTGCAGATGTAGAGCCAGCGGTGTCGGATTACAAGATCCACGCAGTGTCTGATTAGATGGGGGTCAGAGCCCCAGTAAATATATTCAATAATGCCTTTGATGTAGGGGATGACATCAAAAGAGTCCTCAGAAGTGCACAAAGATCCTTTTCAGCCCAGCCTTGGCTCCCGACTATCAGTAGGGGGTAAATCAGCCCTTTGTGTGAGGGCAGGACACAACCCATTCAAATGTAAGTGTGAACCACCTCTCACGAATACTATAAATATGCAGATGAATGCAGATGTATCCCCTGTCACGCCCAAACCTTCCTATGTTTTGGCTGTCTGGAGAAAATTCACACAAAGCGTAGCTGTCACCGAGCCCAGACGTGTATTGGAGACAGGTAGCAAAGCACAAAGAGTGAGTAAAAAGAAATGCCCCCTTTCTAAAAGTGGCATTTTGAAAATAGTAATGTGAAATCCAACTTCACCAGTACGTAGGATTTATCACTACCATTCTAAACATACCAAACATGGCAACGCCACTCTTTTCTGATCAGGAATTACCACCTAAAAGTATATGAGAGAATTCCCAATGCTAGCCTATGAGAGGAGAAGGCCTCACAGTAGTGAAAAACTAAATAGGCTGTTTGTCACTATCAGGACATGCAAAACATAATGGTACATGTCCGACCTTTTACTTACACAGCACCCTGCCCATAGGGCTACCTAGGGAATACCTTGGGGGTGACCTACGTGTAGTAAAAGGGGAGTTTTAAGACTTGGCGAGTAGTTTTAAATGCCAAGTCAAAGTGGCATTAACCTGCCCATGCAGGCCCTGCAGTGGCAGACCTGAGACAGGTTTGAAAGTCTACTTCTGTGGGTGGCACATTTAGTGCTGCAAGCCCATTAGTATCATTTAATTTACATGCCCTGGGTATATCGTATACCACTTTACAAGAGTCTTACAAGTAACTCAAATATGCGAAATAGGTGTAAACCAAGCATACCATATTTAGGGGAGAAAGTACATGCACTTTAGCGCTGGTTAGCAGTGGTAAAGTTTCTAGAGTCCTAGAGCCAACAAGATGAGGGTGACAAAAAAGTGAGGAGGAATGTAAAACGTTCAGGGATAACTTTGCAGAAAGGGCCAGGTCCAACAAGCAGTCTCAGCTTTTTTTATGGGAGAGTAAATGTTCTTCTTTGGGGGACCAGGGTTTTCTCCGACTTCGGTCACAGGCCCAACGGGCTTGGTGACACCTCGTGAGTGTAGCTTGTATGTCTGGGGACGGGCAGGTGTTCCGTTCAATAGTGATCTGAGGGCTGTGTGCCAGGGGTACCACTTCTATGCCATCTTCGGGTTTGTGGAAGGGGAGCACAGATTAACCAATAGGGCAGTGGTTCCCTCAAGACTACCCTTTCCACTTTACATCACTTACTAGCAGTTTGGTTAAAAACAATCCCAAAATAACTTTCTGTGCCTGAATCCCAGATGGGACAGGACTTCGTCCCCTATGAGGAGCTCTGGGCACACCCCTAAGGTGTACCTGGCATAATGACCCACTCCTCCTAGAAAACCGGTTGTGCAACAGGTTTTTCCCTCTGGAGGAGATACCAGCCTGTCTGCTGATACAAATGAGCGGGCAGGCTTATGCATTATTGGCATCTGCTTCACTGTGGTAGTAACCTCTTTCAAGCTGAGCCATCTATGGCCACCTCAATGTAGCCATGCTGCTGATGGAGGTCACACCTCCTCCTACCAACAATTCTTTTAATTTCCTGTTCTTGGAAGCACTTCACCACTTCCTTGTGTGGTGGGGGAGCGTGCTCTCTCAAGTGACAACAGATGCGCACATTCAGAAAAGGAAACAACAAACACATAAAAGGGAGTGCCTAAAGAGTCCAACAATTATATTGTAGAGCTTGTTCTCTTTTTTACTCCTCCTTCCACAAAGAACACATAATTCTATAGTGTCATAAGAAAGTACTTGAGGGTGGTGGCGTGTTGTGCTATCCTGTCTGAGCTTACAGAACCAAATGGGGTGTGGATAATAAGCTGCATTATTTATATATGGCCTTCAGTAATTTTCCTATGATAATCTAGGAGCAATATGAGTGTTCCGAGAATTCCTGGGAGAACTGATTCCCTCACACTTAGACATCGATGTGATATTGCTGCAAAAAAAATACATAAACCCTGATTAAGTCCATTTAGAGGACGAAACACGCTGGCTGGGCTGTTTCATTGATGTTTTGAAAAATAATAAAGAAAATTGTTTTGAGACTTCATGTTATGGGTCCCATGTTATTTTGGTCTTGGAGAAAAGTATATTTGTACGACACCATAGAATTATGTGTTCTTCGTGAAAGGACGAGAAAAAAAGAGAACAAGCTCCACAATACAATTGTTGGACTCTTGGAGCACTCCCTTTTGTGTGTTTTTTTCTGTTCAATTGTATTTATAGTTGTAGAGTAGATCGACCATTAGAGGGTGAGTGCCTAATACTATTATCTTACAAGACTAGCATATGTGCGGCCGCTTGTAGCCATAGTACTCTTGCTTCGGGATTATATACATTCAGAAAAGGCTACCAGGTTTTTGGTCAACAAAGTAGTGTCTTTTTAAAGTCACCTTCTGATTAAAACTTACTTTAAATCTAATTTAAGCAATTAATTGGGTTTAATGCAGCAATTAATTTGATACCTTGGAGTACTACCTTAGATAGTCCCCAAATGGAATTAATCACTTAGCGTGCTGGCTAGTGTAATTTCATGTCAGCCAATGGGCTACCAACCTCACTAGTGCAAAAACGGAAATTTCTAGCTTTCACTGTCAGGGCATGTGGAACCCAAATGGAACATAACCTTCTTTTGAATATTTAGCACCCTGCCTGGTGGACTACCAAGGCCTTCTGTAGGAGTGACTTAGTAATATTAAAAGGAAAGGTTCTGACTTGGCAAAAGGGTTTATTTTACCATACTGAGTTTGCAGTCTGGAAGCTGCCTGAGTAGGCTGCAGTGGCAGGCCTAGACGCACGTTTTGACTCTGTCATGGTAGTTGTAGCACAGTTCAGTGCTGCACTCCAAAAGTGACATTTGACTTACTAGACCTAGGAACTAATCTGTAAGTTAAATATGCCAGTTAGGTATTAGCCAATTGCATACATACTTTGAGGGGTCAGAGTACACGCACAGGGCCTGGGCAGCAGGGCTCAGTGCACTACAGTGTCGAAAAACCAGCAGCATCAATACAAAATTTGGGTAAAGAGGGAGTGATCATAAGAAAGAAGGCACTTTCTTAAAATTAGGCAGTCTACGTCTTCATAGGATCAAGAATCTCATGCGAAGTTCTGGTCCAGTCTTCCATGGAGGCCCCAGTGGTTTAACAATGAGATAAAAGAGCCTTTTTGAAGAGGCTGGTGATCAGTTTTTCTTGAATAATGCCATATTTGCTTGATTTCTCCGATTCAGGATACACGATTCTAAAGCTGAGCTGGTAACACCCAGATCAGTCTGCCTCCAAGCGGCTTGCTGATCCATGACAGCACGCTTGTAGTTCTCCCGCCAAGTTTCTTCTGATCGTGTGGGTGGCAAACAGCAACAGGAGGCCTTTTGGGCCACTGCCTACCAGTAATTTGAAGATGGTTTAGAGATGTTTGGTCTTTACTCTTTCCCAGTGAACCAGTCTAGGACTTTCAAAGTTGAGGTGAAATGATTAGCATTCTTTAGAATCAGACTAGGTTTGTTTGCTTTGTTTTGCAGTCTCTTGAGGGCACTGCCACCTTACTTGATATATCATGATAAAACAGTGACCTCAATGACACATTTTTCATTTTTTTCTCTTTAATACAGTGGCCCATGAGCCCCACTTTACCCATCCTTTCTCTTCTTGTGCTGTGCATTTGCTTGATTGCTTGGCACCACAAGTGGCTCTGTATCGGTCACTGGATGCCAATGCTCTCTTTTCCTGTTTCACCTGGCAAGTGCCCCGCAAGTCTCTTTTTTATTTTCACTTTCCCTCCAAATACGAAGGGAGCTTGCAGGACACGGTGCAGCCTGGAAGAGGATGTGCTTGAACTGACTTCTGGTGCAACGGTAACAACTTCTCTGGGCTCCCTTGTCATTTCGGGTAGAGTTTAAAGTTTGTTTTCTTAATAGTTGTGTTTGGCACTTCAGATGTCATTGCCGTCGTTTTTAGGGATTTCACACGTTCATAGAAATACTTTCAGGATACTATTGGTCTCTAGCTTAACTACATAAAGGGACAGATTTACGAAGATTTTGTGTCAGGTTTGCGTTACTTTAAAAAAATATATATATTTTCAGGATTTACAAGCCAATGCAAATTATTGGTATTTGCTTTGATTTGTAAGAAAAGGTAACACAAACCACTGTAAAGCTCTGCTGTGAATTACTCTACATCAAGGGGGCGTTCCATGGGTGGGACATGGGCGTTGCTATTTTATCACCCCTGGATATTGATGCAAAATCCTATCTACTAACAATAGTAGGCAGGGATTTGCACAAACAAATGACACCACTTTGAAGCAGGCATTTAAAGGAGAAACGCCTTAATTGCGCCTTTCTTTTCCCTGTTTAAATATGTGCTGCACTATACTGCACACTCCCAAAGTGGGAAAAGTTTTCACGTTTGTCTAGGCTTAGTATTTTGCACTGGAAAGATATCCTTCCAGTTCAAAACCTTTGCACCATGGTGCAAATGTGTGTGCATGGCGCTCGACTGACTCAGTGCTAGGGAGATAGGAGGAGAGTGCCATATCTCTGTAGACACGGCGCTTTCCTGCTATCCTCTTGCATAGCAATGACAATGGCAGAAATATATAGATGTTAGGGCAGCCTTCTCCAATAAGTAGCTCATGAGCTACTGGTAGCTCTCCAGCTATCTGTAAGTAGCTCTTCAGAGAGCAGCCCAAATTACTATTCATACATGCCAACATTTGAGAACGGGAAAGTGGGAGATTTTGAAAAAAAGGAGGGAAAGAATTTAGCCTATTGTTTTTTTATTGAAGCAGAAGCATTTTCAGGCAGGAGACAGCTAAAATAAAGCAATTTTTGGCCTAAAAAATCTGGAGTCTGCGGCTTAAATCTGGTCTATTGTCATGTATGTATTATATAGGAATCTTCCGCTTGGTTTAATCAATATGTGTGTACCAAAATTAAAAAGCAAGCGTTCAAGATGAAAATGTATGTGTGTGTTTTTAGAACTCATAAGCCACTGTGTAGAGAAAATTGGTTTAATTTCCTAAATAAAATGAGATTTGAGTGACAAATTATTTGGTATTGAGGAGATGTACTACTTATCTTATTTTGGTGCCAGGAGCATTGAATCTATGGCTGTTTTCTATTAACCATGTAGAGGCATTCCAATCTGTTAAATCCTTTTTTGCATTATTGATGGCAACCCTGTCTGATGTACTAAGGTGATCAGTGCTGACAAACTTGCATGGAGTGGTCACTAATTTAATCTTGTCTGATATGGTCACTAGTGCAACACTAATATAATTAGTAGCTTGAGGTTATTTTCTTTAAAAATAAGCATCTCTTGTTAAAGAAAAGGTAGGAGACCCCTGTTTTAGTGGTATGTTTCTCATTTCAGTAAAAGTGTGGCAGACAACAGAAAAAACAAGGGTTTGCCAGAATCTTATCGTTTTCAATTTTCACCCATGGAGAAGACAAATAACCTGGTGGGAAGTGACTGTTTTTTATGATTCTAAAAGATGATTGGGATCACTGCAAGAATATCGGAAACACAAATATTGTGTGGACAGAATGTCGTGCCATAAATATCAAGGACCAAAATATCAAGTAGGTAAGTGCAAATAGGTAAGTATAGATTTACCATTCTTAACTCCACATCTATGTACCTTGAAGATCTATATATATTGTCTAGCTACATATATGTGGAGTTATATATAGTAAAACTTTAATTACCTAGAGAAACCTACCTTCACGTTATTTATGTCTTTGATATTTTTGACACAAACGTTAGTCCCACGATATTTGTGTATCCAATATTCTGCCTAAATACCTGATAATTGTAGGCTAGGTTACTGTCCGGATCATGACTCAACTTTATGGGCAAAGAAAAATGTAAATTCCTAAGTGTTCATTAAAGTTATTGTACAGATGTGGTAAAGTCCTCGCTATCTTTGACCGGAAAGAACTCCGGATCAAATCCTCTTCAACTTGCAAATGCACTACTGTAATTGTCATGTATAATGAAGAGTGATGATCCATTAAACTGTGCCTCTTCCCACCCCTCCCACCCAAGTCACCAGTGGAGAAAGGGATATCCACTGAATTTATAGTGTTGGGGGGCATATTGTGAAACTGTGTGCTTTCAACCTCTGGTATGTTAAAACTGTTTGGGAAATATATTTCTAATAAGGGCACGTCTAACAGTGCAATGTTTTGAGAAACTGTTCGATATCCTTTGATGTCTGTTTTCTTACAGACATGCTTGCAGCTTTTGTACTTCCTGCTTCCACAGGCTAATCTTTTGTCTAAAATCGGGTTGTTGACTTCAGAGATTAGGAAATTGTCCATATGATGATATTTGATTACGATTATGTTTTTCAGGGGGCCAGGACCGGACTGGGAAACCAAAACCAGCCCTGGCAAACACATGAAAAAAGAACTGACCCAAACTGATTCTGGAGATGCAAACAGAGAATACACATTCTCAGTTTGCTGCACCTACATAAAAGTGGGAGCTGTTGATTAAGGTATTGTTCCAGTTCCAAGTTCTCTCCTACCAAGGTAGGGGTGCCCTGCAGAGTACCCAAAGGACCGCTGTGCAACTAGGGCTGGTGTCTGCCTGACAACCAGATCTCCAACACCGTGGATATCACATGGAGTCTTATCTCAAGGAAAACCTGTGTCCCTTGCCTGATGCACATGTAAGTATCCTTCCTCAGAGAAGAGGGAAGGAGTGATCCACCCCTGCAGGAGGAGCTGACTGCCATTGTGGACAAGAAGTGGTTGACCCCAAAGCTGAGAGTCAGTCCACTACAGACTCTCGAAAGCATTCTCCTCAGTCAGATCCAGTCACCCTCGCCAAAGCAGAGGATCCTTGGCACATACCCGGAGTGCACCCGAGTGGATTACGCCATTGACTCAACTGTTGCTTAGTCTGGGGTATGTGTCTGAAGTGTCCCCAAATGGTTCTGAAGCAGCAATCCCACAGCACTTGCCCATAGCACTTGCCCATGATGTACCCGAGTCAACTCTGCTGCTGAACCTGACTGATGAAAAATTGCCCAAATGGACGCTGTACAGAGTGTGCAGCACTTGCCTGATGTGTGCTTGACAGAACTACATCTCACAATTCTGAATGCAGCTGCCCAAGACAGTGACCTGAAGTGTCCCCAATCAGACTGTGACATCACTACTAAACATTTAAAGCACCTTCAAGTGGCCGAACTGCTGCAAGCCGTACTCAGGAATTTAGACAGATTGCCTAGCCGCCTTAACCCTAGGGGTTGCCACTGAAGCCGCTGACTCACCATCCAACATGTGGCCAATGCATGTTACCATTGACTTTGTTGCAGTTCCCACATATCTACTCCATGACCAGGAACTAAGGCTGGGTCCTCCTGTGGCCAATGCATTTTACCATTAAATTCGCTTCAGGTCCCACGTATCTACTGCATGACCAGGAGCTGAGGCCGGGCCCTCCTTTGGTCAATGAATCTTCCCTGAATACAAGGTAGAACACAGACTGTGTGCTGAGGTTTAGCTAAGGCCTTTCACAAGGATTCATTCTTGAGAGAAAACTAAGACTGAGGGGCAAAGTGCACACTTTGCCTCAGGGGGGGAATCATTGCACCTGTGGCTATCCTATGCACCAGACTTCCCCATTCCTATCGAAGAGGGATAGGGGGTGCATTGGGGTGCCCTTCTACGAGGCACAGTGGCCCAGTGCCAGAGACTCAGAGTACCTGCATACTGCAGTGTGTAGTGTTGTATTTTAAAGTGTATTATAATACTTTTTATAAAGGACAAGCATTGGACTGAAAAATCTGTTATCATCACTAACCTCCCTACGAAGCCTGTGACTTTTTGCTATCACTATTCCTTAGAGGAAAATGCTGATGCGGTTGTACTTGGCCCAGTTTGCATAGCCATACTAGGATGGAACCCCGGAACTCCAGAGGCAAACAATCCCTGCTACCACAGCTAACACATGCAGAGTCAGTTTGCCCCATGCCCCCCCCCCCCCCCCCCTGAACAGGGTCTGACAAGCACTTTAAGGGCAGGAAATAAAAAGCCACCTAAAAGGGAAACCCACAATTTGGAGGGGAAAAAAGGATGGGAAATTGAATACCCACTGTCTTTGCAGCCAAGATCCTGTCTAGAATCCTTCTAATATTCTACCCCTGAGCTTATGTCAAGCTGTATTCACTGAATTCAGTGAATAAAGTTCTCAAAAAGTTCAGCTATATAGCAATTTGTGTGAGTTATGCTAATGGATGTTGTGACAGACTGATCGCTGTGTGGACCACTGAACCTATGTTTGATTTCGTTTTTACTTATGTAGCACCTATTGCCATCAAAAGCTTCAAAGCCCTGAAGCAAATATACATATATAGAAATATGTAAAACCATATTCAGCCTCAAACAACAGGATATACATGAAACACTCCTGCCTGCTTAACTGATAATTAAGGTGATTTTTAATTCTTTTTTTAAAAACTGTGATAGATTGACTGTGTTCAATAAATGCCAGCAGGGGTTTTCAAAATGCCACTCCAATCATGTTGTATATTTTGCCTCTAGTTTATACACTTCTAGTTATCACCTAAATTAATTGAAGATCAGAAGTGGCATTTAACATTCAACACATTCCTTAAACAGCAAGCACTTTAAATAGTTGGGGATCAGGCCAAGTCTAGCTTTTTAAACCATAACAATGACCTAACCCCACAGCAAGAAGGCAGACACAGCCATAAAATCTGAACAAGAGAGGTAAATATCCACAATGAATTAATCCACCTACCTCCCAAATAGGTTGTATTAGTGCATCATTCATTTTGGTAAATCAAAAATTGTGGTCAATTACCCAGGGTTCAAGAGTTAAAGAAGCATCTTGTGGGATGGGACTTTTGTCTTGACTGTCTTTGTGTTTCATTCGACTGTCGAAGTATAGTATCTCTGAACAAATCTAAAGAATGGGGTTTGTGAATCCTGAGAATAACATCCTCAGGGAGACCTCGAAGAACTCCTACCTCGACTTCGATCTCCTGGTCAGAGGTTGTAGTAATTGTTAATCGAGCTATCAGGTAGGTTTTTACTTAATTATGAACTTCCCTGGTATTATCTGGGATGGAAGTACTAAATCCCCTTTTACAACTGACTGTTTGCAACCAGAATCTAACAGGGCAGTTGTTCATTTTTGATTAATCCAGACACTTACAAAGACAAGTATTGGCCTAGCCAATAGGTCTCGCCTTTGGGACCCTATAAGTGGTTAGTTCCAAATAATAATGGTGTCATTGGCGCATGTTTGCTTCCGAAAGACAAAAGACACAAGATTCTAAAAACCGGAGCTTAGGCAAACAAAGTAAATAGTGTGTTTATAAACTAAAAATACCGCGTGAATCGAAATCAAATTTCCTGTTTTTAACTGGTGCCACTTTCTGTCCATGTCTGTATCTGTTAAATCAAGCTAGTTTGCATAGATCTGAATAAACTCTTTCATCAGTTGACTGAAAATAAGAGGCATCCACGTGCGGGGACGGGATAGCACAGGCTATTGACGACAGCGCCAAAGCAGTTAAAATAACAGGCAGTGATGGGCGGAGCGGCACAGGCAAATTCCTGAAAAGATATATAATTTAAATCTGCCTCAGAAAATCGATTATTTCCCCAAATAATAAAGGGGATCAGTGTGCGCACGAGACGGTGAGAAGCGGAAAGAGAGAGCGAAATGAGGAGAAAGTGGGAGACGGCGAGGGACAGAGGACAATAGACGGGGGCAGGGGGGTACAAGCTAGAGGCTTAAAGGCAGAGTGGCCAAGAGATTGAGCGAGCGACAGAGGGACAGTACTTTAAGTCGCTGGAACAAATATTTCTGGCTTTTAGCAGCCGTGAATATACAGGTACGCCTTCAAAATCCGGGGCCTCTCAAAGGAGGTTTTACGGGCGGACATGTGTGTTTGTAGAATCTTCAAAGAAGTTATATCGTAGAAGTCATTGTAACAACATTGATAGGCAATGAAGGTGTAGAATCAACCATATGTTAAGTTAATGTATGTATATCATTATTCTAACAGCTCAGATGACCATTACACTCTCTGACCACAATCCCATAAAGAGTTTTTCACACACAAAACACAGTCCTGACAGGCTGAGATCTCGAACAACCACGGCTCACAGCCTATAGGGGGGGAGGAAGCTGGGGTGGAGAGAGGGTAGTTATCTGTAGGACCAGCACTGATGACACAATTTGCATGTTACATATAGAACGAAGGTAGTAAAAAGGTACCAGAAAATCTTAAACAAAAAGACCCTTCATGTAAAATACCTAAACCATTAACTGTGAATCGTGATGCATACAACTGCTACATGGAGAAATCTCCAATCGTACTTACCCAAAAGATCATAAATATGGACAAGACAACTTATAAATACTTCCTCCTATCCAAACACCAGTCAGATGAAGTGGTCTCATTACTACTACCACTGATATCTTGTTAAACTCCCATATATGTTTGGTATTCAATAGTTCCCGCACAGTGACAGTTACCGAGTTCCATATTAATAAGGAAGAGGGCTGGTGCTATGGTGTGGAGAATTCATGGCCGTAAACCAGCCTAGCCAACATCAACTCTTTAAGGTAGAGATCTAAGCAAGAAGAAAAAAAATGTCAGTTTAATACTCCAGAGAAGGTCAGACTTTGAAAGGGATGAAGGTCCGCATTTCAAAAGTAACGCACACACATCATGCACACATAGAAGAGAACACAGGAAGAGGAAAGATAGTCAGGACATCACAGGCACAACTAAGTTAACAAGGGAAGCCATCGCCTCCTCCTGACAGGAGACTGCTTTGGAGGTCAGAAAAAAAAAACAGAACAAACCGCCACCACCGCCCGGAGCAGCTGTTTTGAAGTACACTCGTGCTTGCGCCAGTACTGTACTGGGAGCGCACGTGAGAGAGAGAGGGGGAGCAGGAGGTGAGCCTGGGAGTTGTGTGCGCGCAGTCTGCTCTTTTTCAAAGCACATACTCGTGCTTGTGGCGCACCCTGTGCGCTCCCGCAAGGTGGATGCCGCCACAAGCACGAGTATGTGCTTCGGAAAAGAGCAGAACGACGACTAAAGGTCCTCCTATGCAGCGCATGCGCGCTGCGTAGGCGAGACCTAAAAACAAGGAACCATCTCCTGTGTAAAGTAAATGGAACTTAAGATATAGTTGACCTCCATTGGTTATTCTGAAGGTTTCTTATTTTTACAAACAAGGGCTATACTGCCCCACTCTACACATTTAAAACATTGTGGATTAGGTGTGGTTTGAGGTTCAGGTTTGTACGGATAGTTTCTTTTTGTCTCATTGGAGGTTTTTGGTGATTTCCTTTCACCATGATAGATCCCTTGCTTAACTGGAGAATTAGTACTCTATTTAACTTCTGCTGGATGAAAACATGGCTGGACCTATGAAAAAGTGGTAGCCTTGTCCACTGCCTGGGTGCTGGTGTAACCATTTCTGAGTACGTTGGGGTAATGCTTCTAAGAATTGCTCCAGAGATATTTCGTCCATAATTTCCTTTTTTACTATTTTCTTGTGGGTTTAACCATTTTTCTCCAGATGTTCTTAGCTTGAAGTAGAGGGTTTTCGGCATATCTCCAGGCTTTACCCTCTCTTGTCAGAATTTTAAGCAATAAGCCTCTTCATCAAGTACAGCCCTATCTAAGATAACTTTTTACATTTCTTCACAGCTGGATTCTCCTTGGAGATTAGCGGCAAAGTAGGCGGCCTGGGCCTCACCCGTCAGTAAAGGAGCCAAATAGAAATGCCAGCGTTCCAAGGGCCAAGTACTAGCTCTGGCTATTCGTTCAAAATTTAATAAAAACAAATCAAGATCTTTGCCTTGTAATAGCTTCCGTAGGGTTATTAGGGGACCGGCTATTACAGGTCCCATGTTGTCAGCCTTGGTGTTCTAGGGCCCATTCCAATTTGCGTTTTCCTTGTACTAAGTGTTGAATGAAGGCATTAATTTTGTATCAATGGAAGACAATTGGCAGCATTCTCCACCACTTGTCACTTGGCAATGGAATTGAGGTTCTGTATCGATCCGAACCCGTGTGTTCGGTATCGTAGTACTGACACGATCTTGGTACCAGTGAACCGTAAATGATCCATTTAGTATGTGACAGTGTTTTCGCTGTGCTACGAGCATGGATTCGCTGAGAAATAGGGCATTCCGTTGTAAATTCATGGCATCCATCTTAGATACGGCATCCATCTTGTTTCGTGCCCTCACATAGTCAATGGACAAGCAATGACCCTGGCTGAATCACCTTGTTAAGGACATGTAAGCGTTAGTCCAAAGGAGCTGATGCTGCATGACTAGGCAGAAGCTACCTCCCTTGCCAGAGGCCAATCGTGCTATACTGGTTCTTGTGTTCGTTGGCCTGATCACGATTAGGAGGCCGAAGCCAGTAGCCATGCCCGTTTATGACCCACAAGCATCTCTTATCCTACTTATCAATCTTTCCCACCTGGCTCCGCTCCTCTCCTTCTGGGCTTTTACTATGGGGAGGATACAATTTTTATGATGGGGAGGATCGTCGAAGAATGGGAAACTGACATGAAGACTTGATCGAACACTGGAAACTTACAAATAATTATCGTTTGATATATGTTTATTGTTTGTTTGGGATACCGGGCTAGGCATGAAAGATATTTTTGCAACATTGCCTGAGGACACATTTGGTGTATTTAAGGAGCGACCCACTTTATGCAATTCGAACAGTCTCCTAGATTCTGCCTTTGTGTGGTTCCTACGACTTCTGTGTCCCTGCAGTAAATAAACCTTGTGTCTGACGCCACCATCGAGAAGCCCGTGTCTCTGTTTATTTGTGCACCAAGGCAGGAAGGAACTCAGGGGTCTTTTGGGTGTTGTTTCCCTGACACCTCTGGACTCTAAAAAGTTCTGAACCTCAATTGGCGCAGAGCGTGGGGCGACGTCAACCGGTACCGGTCCAAAGCCTGAAGATTTCGAGGAGCTTCGTGTGAAGATTCCGGAGGGGGGTACCCCACTTCATCGAACCCTGTATGTCGTAAAAGTGGCCCGACGATCTCTTCCACGAGGGTTCCCGCTCCCAGACGGCTACAGAGGACCGCTGCCCTGACTGTCGCCCTGTCTTGGACCCGAGGTGCAGACCTTAGTACGGCGAGACGTAGGCGGGTTCTCCTTGGTGACGTCTTCGACATCTCAGTTAAGTATTAAGTGGGTCGCGCCCAGTCTGATTGCTCTTAGTTGCTCTTGTAAGGATTTATCACTGGTTGCTCTTGTTCGGATAATCCTTTTTGCTCTCTGGGTACGTTTGTTTTGGATTTGTAGATTATCACTGGTTGCTCTTGTTAAGATAATCTTTGGTTTGGTATTGGTTCATTTGATAGGCCTAAGTTCTTTGCGCATTTTTGTTAAAATTTGTCTTCAGTTCGTAATGACTAACCGTAGTAATTGTTTCTTGTCCTGGTTAAGTTGCAGCAGGGATTCCCGGTTGGAGAACTCGTGTCCGGTTCCTCCAATCGGAACTCCTACATATGAGCTCTATTGTAAACATGGTGTGGGTCCTATCACTTATAATGGAGTGTGGGTCCGTTACACCAGGAAAGATGGTGTCCTTAGTTGGCCACCACATGGTAGCTTTGAAACTAAAATTCTAGACAATCTAGAAGTGAAGTTGTTTAAAAAGAAAGCCCGGCCGGCAATGTTCGATTCTTTTCTCTTTTGGCGAAAAGAAGCTAGACAGAGAGAAATTAGAAAAATAAAGAAGGAACAGAAAGAGAAAGGGTTGACTTTAATGCAGTCTGCTAGGCAGTTGCATGTCGACGAAACTGAAAAAGCAATAGAGGTAGCAAATAGAGAACATAATTTGGCGATTGACAAGTGCTACCCTGCCTTGCCATCGTGTCGACTGTGAAAAGGATCCCCTGTTGTCTTACCTATTGAGATCACCTCCACCGTACGTACAGGGTATTGCAGCGCCCCAGTTACCACCCGTTGTGCAACCGGCTGCTGGTCAGCCTGGAATAGTTGCTCCTTTTCCTTTGAATCAAGCTCCTATTCTTCCTGTGGTTAATGTTCCTTCGGCACCCCCTCTGCTCGGGTTGCCTATTCCGCCTTTGCCTGCCGTTTCGCAAACTGCTTTACCTACTACTTCTACTGCTTCTACCCCTACAATTTCATCTGCTCCAGCTTCCCTGTCCCCGAACCCTGTAGACATTCTGACTCCGCTTACTGTTCGTCGGAAAATAACCGACTCTGTAACTAATATTTTGACTCCTCTCTACAGGTCTTTAATGAAGACACCCGTTTCTGACTCTACACAGAGACGTAGTCAGCTCCCTGAGCGAGAAATATTAGATTCGACAGCTCTTAGGTGGATGTCGAAAGCTGTGAAGTATGATGCACGAAGAGTGTTGGATACATTTATGCAATGGAATGAACCAACTCAGCGTTATGTCTTTGACGTGATGTGTTCCCTTTTGCGTGAGGAATGGGATGATGATGACTTAGATTCCGTTCCCACTGACTTGATACATATTCAGAGAAGGTTCGCTGCAGGAATGGTAATAGGTTTCGGAAGTAAAGGAAGCGATAGAACTGATTCTAGCATACAGGTCTGATTCTCCTCTTCGAGCACCAAGGGACTCTGATGGTTCTCCGATTACTAGGAAGAAGCAAGGTCAGTATCCAATGAGGGAAGTTCCGCCGATATGGCGCGATGCAGTTCAAGCTGATGCGGCTAATAATATTTTAGCTGCTCCAGCACATTTCCATAGAGTGTGGATACACATCCCTTGGAAGCGGGCCGAAGTATTAGCAGTAAAACAAGCGTTGCCGGACCCGCGTAAGAATCCTGCTGGGTATTATAAAGAGTTAACACAGACAGTTCAAGCATGCGTCATGAACTTGTCAGACATCGAAATGCTATTTGGCAACGTAGTGCCACAGCCTATATGGGCCAAAATTCGCCAGGAGAATCACCCAGTTGCTTTAGGGGGTGATTGGCCAGCTATTGTAGCAGCAGATGCACAACAAGTTGGTGGTGCTAAACCTGAGCCTCTGATTGCTGCTTTGCCTGGCAGAATAATCAATTTGATGAAAACACTGATGCCAGCGTTACGGGTCAACTGGGATAAATTATCAGCATGCAAGCAAAAGAAGGACGAAAGCGTCTCTGATTTCTTCACTAGATTTGAAGAGACCTTCGTAGACCACAGTGGGCAAGATATGAGTACTGAGGGAGGTCAGAGGCTGTTCGTCGACAAGTTTGTGTTTAATTTATTGCCTGAGCTTAGTAACAAGTTGAAGGATTCTGAGAGTGCATGGGCGGTATCGACGACAGTACAGATACTCGCAACTGCTCAGTATTACGAAAATAGAGAAAAAGAAGAGAAGGAAAAGTCAGAAAAGAAGACAAAAGACTTGAAAACTAAAGTTCTTTTGCAACAGGCGTATCCGTCGCTCTCGAATCAGTCAGACTCGCAGCAACGACCTCAGTTTCAGCAACAGCCACAATTCCAGCAAGGGATGTCCCAAAGATCTGACATGGTTTTCCCCGACAACAGTTAGCATGGAATCAGTGTGCCTATTGTAAAAAGGAGGGTCACTATAAGAATGAGTGTCCAGTTCTGCACTCACAAACTAGTGGTGTCCCAGCTCAGAGAGGTCGTGGTGGGTCTATGCAAACTCTTAGAGGTAGAGGACGTGGTACTATGCCTCCACAGACTGATCGCCCATCTAATTATTTCGATCAGCGAAACGCACAATCTACACAATCAGGCAGATCTCCCCAATACCATGTCGAGGATTACTATGAAGGTAGTGAAGAAGTTCAGCACAGTGAGTACTAGGACAGCCACAGGCAGAGAGAGGGAGTAGTATCCGTTCCAGTTGATCAGAGTGGACCTTATGTCGCAGTAGCTACATCAGGCGTGATTGAACCGTTTCTGTTGGATACTGGTGCAGCAAAAAGTTCAATTATGCACGCGAAACTCCCTGGCGCACCTTTGTCTGGCTCAACGAACATTTCAGTAGGTTTCTCAGGCGCCCCTGTTCACAACCCCGTTTCTGGTCCTTTGTCAATTTCTGTTGGGCCATGTCAACTAGAAGCACCCCTTATCCTGACGACCGGTTGGAATGAGAATTTGCTTGGTTTAGATCTGTTGAAACGTCTGCATGCGACATTGTACTGTTCTCCTTCGGGAGTACAGCTCACGTTGGGCAAGAGAGTCATCACTCCAATGTACTTGTCGATGGATAAGCTCCCATCGGAGCTGCGTTCTCTCCCTGATAACCTTTGGGCGACTGGTCCTAATGATGTAGGCCTTCTGGAAATTCCCCCTTATGTAGTGAGTCTGAAGGCAAATGTTAGATTCCCACGAATCCCACAGTATCGGATTTCAAATGAAGGTGAACGTGCGCTTTTACTGATCGTGCAAGATTTGATACAGAAAGATGTGATAGAAGAAACTAGAGGAAACGTCTGCAATAGTCCTGTTCTGCCGATTTTTAAACGCACTGACCCTTCCAAACCTCCAATCTACAGATTTGTGATTGACCTCAGAGAGGTTAATAAAATAGTGGTTCCACAGTTTCCGGTGGTCCCAGATATCACTGCAATATTGACGTTGATTCCTGCCTCAGCTACATGGTTTACAGTGATCGACTTGAAGAATGCCTTTTTCAGCATTCCGATAGCCGAGGAAAGTAGGGATATTTTTGGTTTCTCCTTAGGTGGCCGTAGTTTCAGGTTCAAGCGCGCCCCACAAGGTTATTGTGAAAGCCCTTCAATCTACAGCCAAGCATTAAAAAGTCAATTAGATGCTTTTGTACTTCCACCTGGTGTTGCTCTGATCCAATCTGTAGATGATCTTTTAATAGCTGCGGACGACAAGGAAACTTGCAAAATAGCTACAATTTCTTTGCTGCGTCATTTATCAGACTTGCATCACAAGGTTTCACCTTCTAAACTACAATATTGTTGCCAAGAAGTGACCTACTTAGGTCATCTCTTGTCAAAGGAGGGAAGAAGGCTGACCCCAGAGAGAATCAAAGCAATTTCACAGATGACTGTACCAAGCACACAGAGAGAAGTGCGGGCGTTCTTGGGTATTACGTCATATTGCAGACAATGGATCCCAAATTTTTCTCTCATGGCAAAACCATTGGTGGCTCTGACTGGAAAAGGTGTTCCGAGTCCTTTGCCATGGTCTGATGAATGTCAACAGAGCTTCTCGGAATTGCGTGATGCGTTATGCTCAGCTCCTGTGTTAGGTACTCCTGACTACGGTAAGCCGTTTACACTATATGTCCATGAAAGAGAGGGTTGTGCGTTGAGTGTCTTGACGCAACAATTTGGTGGCAAACAGCGACCTTGTGCGTATTTCTCATCCACATTAGATCCGGTAGCCAGAGCGTTGCCAAGTTGTTTGAGAGCTACAGCAGCAGCTGCAGTGTCTATTCGACAGTCTGCTGGATTGGTCATGAACAACATGTTAGTAGTCATGGTCCCACATGCTGTGGATACACTCATGAATCGAACGAAAACCCAGCACCTCACCAGTGCTAGACTATCAGGTTATGAGCTGACACTTTTGGCAAGCCACATTCAGATCAAGCGATGCAGCATATTGAATCCAGCAACACTGTTGCCGACTACTCAGGAGTCGAGTGATTCAGAGCCCCATGACTGTTGCTTTAGAACTGAGGAAGAGACAAAAGGTAGGATTGATTTAAAAGATACTCCGTTACCGGATCCAGATGGTACTTTGTATGTCGATGGATCGTGTTTCAAGCTACAGACTGGTGATGTGACGGCTGCATATGCAGTTACGACTTTGAGTACGGTTGTCGAGACTGCAAGAGTGAGTCAGAATTCTGCCCAAGCTGCAGAATTAATTGCATTGACAAGAGCGTGTATTCTAGCTGAGGGAAAGAGAGTGAATGTGTTTACTGACAGCCAGTATGCCTTCGGCGTAGCACATAGTTTCGGTCGCTTGTGAAAAGAAAGAGGTTTTCTCACGTCCCATGGGACTAAGATCCAACATGGACAGTTAGTCAATGACCTGTTGGAATCTCTGACCTTACCGAATGAAGTTGCGATCGTGAAATGCAGTGCACACCGGAAGATTACGGATGATGTTGGCCGTGGGAATGCGTTTGCTGATGAGGTCGCCAAAGAGACGGCCAAGAACACGATGAGCCGAATGTACGTTGCAACGTCTGCAAGATGGATTGCTGAATCAGGAATGTGTGAGAATACGATTGAAAGTGTGAAGGCAATCCAGAATGAAGCAACTGAAAAAGAGAAGAATGCATGGAGGGAGAAAACGGGTAAAATGGATTCGAATGGATGTTGGGTTGATTTGTCTGAGCATCAGCATTGGATGCTACCTGATGCGTATGTACTTGCGGTAGTCACTATGGCGCATGGAGCGGCGCACATCAGTTCGAAAGGGATCTGTAAGATGTTAGCTCCAGTATGGAAGAACGATAGAATTACTAAGTGCACGGAGAGAGTGGTGAAAAATTGCATGGTATGCCTGATGCATAATCCTGGCAAGGGAACCCCAACCCCAGCTGGTCACTTTGCTCCCCCTTCTTGTCCCTTTGAAGTGATTCAGTTGGATTTTATCCACATGGACAGATGTAATAACCTTAAATATGTCCTAGTGGTAGTCTGTGCTTTTTCAAGATGGATTGAAGCGTATCCGTTAAAGGATAACACTGCTATGTCCACTGCCAAAATCCTCCTCAAAGAGTACTTCCCCAGGTATGGTATGCCACGGATTGTATGGTCGGACAATGGGAGTGAGTTCGTAGGGAAAGTTATGCAGAGTATGTGTACGGGTTTGGGAATCAACCAAAAATTCCATAGCGCGAATCACCCACAGGCAGCAGGTTTGGTTGAGGGGTACAATGGTACCTTGAAGCTGAAACTTGCTAAAATCCAAGCTTCCACTGGTTTATCTTGGCCAGACGCACTGCCCTTGGCTTTATTGTCCACCAGAGCGACTGTACACTCTCGAGTAGGGCTTAGCCCATATGAGATTGTGTTTGGTCGCCCTGCTAATGTCTGGGGAGTCCCCAGGCCCAAGGAGTTCAAACAGATCGAATATCCAATGTTGATTGATTACCTTTTTGACCTGACTGCTAAATTGAGTCTTATTCACCAACAGGTATTTGAATCCTTGCCTAAGCTGCCAGAGAGTCCAGGTCACACATTGAAACCCGGTGATCTGGTTGTGGTGCGGAACTTTGGACGGACCCGGAACCTCCAGCCAAGATTCGTGGGTCCGTTTCAGGTGCTCCTGGCCACAAGAACTGCTGTACGCCTGGCTGGCAGGAAAAATTGGGTGCACGCTACCCATACGAAGCGTGTGCCTCTCCCACTCCCCTACGATAACTGGGTGAGACAGGGATTTGGTGTATCCAAAACAGAACCTGTTCCTAGGCTTATCCCGTTCAGTGATGCAGAGTGCATGACGGACAAACGATCTGAAATACAGAACTCTGATACTGCACCGGGAACGTTTCCGTTGAACTCTGAACAGAGTGTTGTACAAAGTGAACATTTGCCACCTGCGGATTTGAACATTACTGCACCTGCGGATCCGCTGTTTCAAGATCAGACAAGACCCGGAAAGTACAGATATAACCTACGTTCTCATTCCATGAACCAATAACATAGCATAATCACCTTTCCGTTTGAAAACTGTTTTGATCTTATCACGTTGCATTCAGTCAGGAAGTTTGCTCTATAATTTTTGTCCTTTTGTTTTTGTTGTTCTCCCGCCTTGCCATCTGGGTTACCGTAGGGTCGTAACGTTTGCCTTGTTTTAACTTGCAGGGGGCCAGACACAAGGTCGGTCTCTTCTGTTTATTTTGGGAACTCCCAGGGTAAGCAGAGGCAATTTTTCACCAGGTACAAACCATCCGTTACGAACGGTTGTAGAAGATGGAGCTTCCTGAACTGCGACGAGCTAACGTCATAAATGCTCGTAAGACAAAACTGTATAGAATTCTGCATAGCAAATGTTTCATGATGCAATGCGCTCTAACCTTTCTGATTGTTTTAATAACTTTGGTGGGCGGAATCGTTTTTGGTATCCAACTGATTTTTGCACCTATTACATCTACAGTGCCTTCCCCTGTTTCTGTTTCTCCGACTGTTGTTTCTCTTCATTCTTTTCACCCTTTTCCTGCACACGAGCAAGCGCGACGCTCTGAGTTTATAAATAACACTTTCATTCAGCTCTTGCACCAACACCAACTAGTAGTAAATACAACGAACTGCTGGGTGTGTGGTCTGATACCACATACTATGAACAAGGGTATCCCCTATCTGGTTCTGCCCTTTAGTTATAATGGATCATTTTGGGCATTTCAGACCATGTTCGCTTATGCTCTAGAGACCTATCCCCCGCGGCCTCCGCGTTCCACTAGGTATAACTCTGCTAATAGAGCCTTGGTAAAGGGAATTACTGACATGGTTAGAGATGTCAGTGACACTCCGTTTATTCCCAAGGATGAGTTACGAGTTTATATGGGTTGGAATGCTACGGAGTACGGCATTAGTTTGGGTGAAAACAAGCGTAAAAGCTCGACTCCGATCTGGGTCGTACCCCACCAAGGTCAGGTCTGTTTACAAGGGAATGGGAGGAATCCGAGAGCTCGACTAGGGAAGAGTGACTGTACTGAAACGTACGTTTTCCCATCACAGTCTTCCCCTGCATTTTTAGCTGCTATGGGTACCTATTTTGTCTGCAAAGATAGAGCATATACATGGCTGCCTGCTGACTTTTCAGGCTCATGTTATATTGCCCGACTATTACCTCCGACTTACACTGCCGCACCGGATTATCACAAGACTAGAGTTGTGAGAGGTGTCTTCGACAAGGAAGATACAGCTGGCCAAGAAGCAGGAGACTTTTTCAAAGGTTTCCTTCTATTCTGGGGGCCCATGGCCAACAGTAGAAACTTGCGTCAACTAACACGGGTAGTTGAATCCACCATTACTGAAACTGCTGGTGCCCTTAGTAACCTGACAGCTGAGCTTCAAGCGGATCGCCTCATGACGTTGCAGAACCGTATGGTCCTTGACGTATTACTTGCAGATCAAGGTGGAGTATGTAAGATGATCCAATCGAGTTGCTGTGTCTTTATCCCAAATAATGCGCCAACAGTATATGAGGCCATTTCCAAGTTACACAAGATCACTGACTCTATTCATGTAGACAAAGGTGATTGGTCACTGATGGGATGGTTCTGGAATCTGTTATCTGCGTGGGGATGGAAGGTTCTGATAGGCATTGGTGTTTTGTTGGTATTTCTATTTTCATGTTGTCTCATCGTTCAGTGTGGTCCTGCCTTATGTGGCCTTTGTGCTGCAACCTGCGTAAGAAGACCACCGGTTTTGGGAGATACGCCACGGGATAGAATAATGCTCCAACAACATATCAGTGACCTGATGAATATAGAGATGGATTCTGACTAGAGTAAGTTATTGCCTATGTAAGGGCAAAAGGACGGTCTGAGGTTCTGTATCGATCCGAACCCATGTGATCGGTATCGTAGTACTGACACGATCTTGGTACCAGTGAACCGTAAATGATCCATTTAGTATGTGACAGTGTTTTCGCTGTGCTACGAGCATGGGTTCGCTGAGAAATAGGGCATTCCGTTGTAAATTCATGGCATCCATCTTAGATACGGCATCCATCTTGTTTCTTGCCCTCACATAGTCAATGGACAAGCAATGACCCTGGCTGAATCACCTTGTTAAGGACACGTAAGCGTTAGTCCAAAGGAGCTGATGCTGCATGACTAGGCAGAAGCTACCTCCCTTGCCTGAGGCCAATCGTGCTATACTGGTTCTTGTGTTCGTTGGCCTGATCACGATTAGGAGGCCGAAGCCAGTAGCCATGCCCGTTTATGACCCACAAGCATCTCTTATCCTACTTATCAATCTTTCCCACCTGGCTCCGCTCTTCTCCTTCTGGGCTTTTACTATGGGGAGGATACAATTTTTATGATGGGGAGGATCGTCGAAGAATGGGAAACTGACATGAAGACTTGATCGAACACTGGAAACTTACAAATAATTATCGTTTGATATATGTTTATTGTTTGTTTGGGATACCGGGCTAGGCATGAAAGATATTTTTGCAACATTGCCTGAGGACACATTTGGTGTATTTAAGGAGCGACCCACTTTATGCAATTCGAACAGTCTCCTAGATTCTGCCTTTGTGTGGTTCCTACGACTTCTGTGTCCCTGCAGTAAATAAACCTTGTGTCTGACGCCACCATCGAGAAGCCCGTGTCTCTGTTTATTTGTGCACCAAGGCAGGAAGGAACTCAGGGGTCTTTTGGGTGTTGTTTCCCTGACACCTCTGGACTCTAAAAAGTTCAGAACCTCAGAATAGAGGATCAGAGTCGATTTCTTAAATTGAAAAATATACTTTATTGATGTAATTTAATTTGGCACAGTTTTATTATGTCTGGTAACAGTCTGTATTCTTTTCCTTCTCTTTAGGTTCCTGGAAGCTCCCGTCCACCCTCGACAGAAAGGACAATTCAGGTAAGTCACTGTTATTTTATCCTTGTTTTGGTCACCTCTTTCTTGTGAGGTTAGTTCTGTGAGCTATTTTTATTAGGAATTATGTGTAATTAGCAGCACTCCAAGAATAAGGGAAAACAAAATATAGAGTGTATAATTTCCTACCCAAAAAATAAACAATATTTCAAGTTATCAGACTTCTGTCTTTTAGCATGGTGATTACTCGTTTCAGGGGATTACAATCTTCCCTCTTCCACCCCCTCCCTTGGTTTTTAATGGCCCTTTTGTTTCCCTCCTCAGTTGAGTGAATGATTACACACCTGGCGCAGCCATGCTTTTCCTGTAACGTGGCGGGTGGTGAGGCTCTGCCGGTTTATTACACGGGTCTTGATTCCCATATTTGTTATCGGCTCGCCCTCTCCCTCTACCTAGTTCACAGCACCGGGCAGTGTCGCTTCAGGTGTCAATACAGCTCCGGTCTCCTCACTCAGTCCTCTGGAGGATTCTTCTCTGCTCTTCGTCTCGTTCTCCGTTCTGACCTCTTGACAATCCACTTCTGGTGTTTTCTCCTCTGCAATGACTAGCTATGCCTCCTTCCTTTCTCAGATGTGCAGGTCTGGGCTGATTGTTGTCCTGCTGCCGTTTGCCTGAGTTCTGGTTGATGTTTCTTTGCTGAATCGATCCTGCAATATAAGAAGGGTGTATTCGTCTCCACAGAGACATGGTAGCCTTGCTTCCTTTAAAGCGAAAGAGGGACATGGAGCAGATAAAGGTCCAGCATACAGCCCCCCACAAAGACCATATGAAAAGAGGGTATGCAGTTCCTATCAAAAGGGGAGGTTGAAGGCTTTCGAGGACGCAGATCAAGGGATCTACTCCCTTAGGAGCAAGGGCCCTCACACACCCCAAGGGGAGTCATGCTTCATATCGGGCATCTGCTCGTTGGGCCAGCGCTGCAATGTTCAGCAGGCTCTGCAGGGGGGCTCTTTGCCAGAGTGCTTTTGATTTTGCCAACATAAAGTGTGAGGGATGATTGTGTGTGTAAAGAGCGAGTACATTGGTCAATAAAAATAACTGAGAACCCAAAATACTATTTAAGAACTGGTTTTTTTGTTACAGTTTAAAACATATGATCTGGCAAAAGATGGATATAATGATCCAATCCAGCACAAAGTGATATTTTAAAAGAAGGTCAACATGTTTCATGCCCCATTCCTGTCATAAAGATCATGGCATTTCATCAGGACTAGTGTCCTAATCTACTCGTGTAAGGGTCGGAAACAAGTACATGGGATTAATGTCACTAGATAGATCAAACTAGTATACAGTAAACTTCAGGACAAAAATACGACCTAAAAGGAGAAATTGTAAAAGCACAGAATATTAAATTCTGTATTATCATGCCGCACAATGCGAACAGAAACATGCATGTAGAAGTCACCACCCTTACGTAGTAGACTGGAAAACACAAAACAAGCAAGACAGACACCTAATGTACGGTGTATACCCTGAGATGGAGCAAACAACACATGAAAGCAAGTGCTTTGGGCCCTTCCATTGGAACTTACAAAATCATAGGGGGGAGAGAGCCCCAATCGTATTGGCAGAACATATGCTCACTGACGTACCAAAGGTCCTAATGGAGGACAAAAGTGAAGGCACACAACCGTAAACGTGACAGAGCAGGAAACAACGGGCCAATATAGCCTTTCTTCCTTCCTAGGTAGGTGACAATGGACTTGATTCCTTCCCTTCCTTCGGTGTCCATCACATTAACAGAAGTTGCTACAACAGATTTAATACATTCCAGAAATTGGGCTGCTAGCTGCAATAATTCACCTCTCTGGCCTGTTAGCATGGCACTGTTTCAAGTTCTGATATTTAGGGTTCTCCATATATGATATAACTAGTATGTTCTTAGCGGAAGTAGCCTTTCACAGATGCAGAGGATATGAGACAGGGATTCTTTTCCTTCTGCTCAGAAGCGGCATTGTCTATTTGAGAGGTCAAAATTCTTCCGGCCATACCAGCAGTTTTTCAGGGGGATAAGCCCAAATCCTAATGTCATGATCTGATTTTTCATGTCCTTGCCAAAGGGCAATGAGAGGTAGATGAGAGGGGTCCGTGGGTCATACAGTGTTGCTGTCCAGGCACCACAGGCCAGTTTCTTTAGGGCCTGGACATCCTGTGTCCTCAATATTAGTTGTGCTTGCTTGATCAACAATTTTGAAACTAAGGTGATGGAGAGGTCATTTGACCAGATCGCTCAGGCCTCCAAATCGTCCAGTGTAAGATTTAAATAGTTATGCCAACTTGTCAGGGGGTTGCTTATTGCTTTCCACATCACATATTTTAGCATGTTATTCTTTGCCTGCTTGGCCTTGAGTCAGGAAGCAGGAAACTTGTCTTCAATATCAAGTGCCGGAAAACAGGCAAAATTCAAGTCGAATTTGGGCTTGGGAGTGCAATCTGGTAGGGCATGACCTCTTCTATAAAAGGTTAATTGTGCCCTGTCCAGCCAGTTTGCAAGCTTGCCTCTTTATATGGTGGGTAATAATTTGCAACTCATCACCTTTAGGTCAGGGCTCAACATTGAATTCTGAAGCTTGTGAAAAGACCATGCCAGAGAATATGCCACCACCTGCTGGGCTTGGATGTGCAATACGACAGGCCCCTACAGTCTAGCCATACCCCGATATATGTGTATGTGTCAACAATTTAACCCATACTGCCCTCAATAAACCAGGCTCCCCTTTTTTCAATCTGTGTGAGATAATCATTAGCTTTGTTTCTGCTACATTAATCTTCAAATTATTGACTTTACAGTAAATAGGAAGTGTATTGAAGGGTCTCTGTAGGCCTCTCGGTGTCTGATCAAAGAAAACCATGTCATCTGCATACTGGAGTGACTGAACTCTGGTCCTGGCCATCTTTGGTGGAAATGCTCTCTCTTTTTCGAAATGCTCCAGATAAAGATTGAATGTTAGTGGCACCAGTTTACAGCCTTGCTTCATGCCTTTATCCGTCATGATTTTTGTGGTGGTAGTCCATCTAGCACCGACTTTGATCTTTACCCAAGTGTTGGAATACAGAGATATAATAGCTTTCAATAAGTGAGTTGGAATGTCCCAGGCATTACATTTTGACCTGAGATTTGTTCTTGAAACACTGTCAAATGTGGTTTGAAAGTCTATAAACCCTACATAAAGGGTCTTGCTTTTGAATGCCACGGTTGCCTCGCAAAAATACGCAATTGCAGATTAGGTTATCTTTGGTGTCATAGCCCTTTTGGAAACCTATTTGGCTTGGGGGGAAGATCAGTTTTTTCTGATGCCCAGGCTTGCAGTTTCTGGTTAGGAATACTTGCATAGCCCTTCCCTTCCGTATCCAGGAGTGCAATCAAGCAATAATTACCCGGACAAGATCGGGACCCTTGCTTGTGTAGGGGAACCATTAATGAGCCTTTCTATGACTCTGGAATAGATGCCCCCAGCAAATACTCTTGGAAAAAGCGAGCCATTACTGAGGCCCATCTTTTCGGGCCCATTTGAGTATTGCAGCTGGAATGCCACTTAGGCCCGGAACTCCACTTGGGTGCATTGCTTTGATGACTTTCACCACTTTGTCCTAAATTATTGATGTTATTTCCCCTTTATTTCTTTGCTGGGGTTCTGCAGCCTCAATGCCAGCTGCAGCATGATCTACATATAGACTTTTGATGTATCATTCTTATTCGGCGGGAGCAATGTTGATTGGAACCGCTTGTCATTATTGAGCTCAGTTGCTGTTTATCAAAAGCCAGAAATTCCTCTGGTCTTTTATTATTGCATGCGATTCAATCCTCCCTTTTTTATGTGTATAGGAATTTCCTATATGTTGACCTTATCATGGAGAGCTGGTTCCTCACCCACCTATTTTTCACCTTTTCGCTTATTTTCATTCAACCTTTGTAATAAGTCAGAGACCATCATCAGGACTAGGGAACAGTGGAGAGCACTATGGTTAGGGTCTGGCGGTCCCTGGAGGAAAAATAACTGGTGTTACAGGGCTATTTTTTGCACAGGACCCCGAACAGAAGAATGAGTCTGTTGTGTTGAGTCGGGTGGTTATTTAGTAGATAAGTAGCGCAGGGGTTCTCTCAGGTAAAGGCACCTGGAGGTGAAGGATTGTCTGATGTTAATGTAGATGGTGTCTGCAAAACCAATGAATGATACCGAAACAGCCAAGTATGGATGCCCTCTGTGGTTGCTAGATTCCAATATGTGCAAGGAGCATAGTAGTACCTTGTTGCAGAAAGACCCAATAAGAAAATCATGATCTGGAAATTCAAGGTGAGCAATTCATTAGCCAGGATACTTGAGTTAATTAACAGCCACTATATCATACTTACAATCTGATGGCTTCTCATGTAAATCTACAATGATTTCAGTGTTATCAGTATGTGTTTGATACTGGAGACTGTGAGGGATACTAAAGAAGAAGAGGTAAAGCCTTCTAATGGTCCTGAATGTTCTACTACAAGGTCAGATTTCTAAGTTTTCAAAGGATATGGTTATATTTAGCTCAATTGTTTTTTTATTGGAAATATATGCTTTGAAAACTAGAAACTTAATGTAAAGTCCTTATGCAGCACACAGACAGTCATAAAGTGGAAACATAACACAATAAAACTCCCACACCAATTTAGAAACAAAGAGTAAGATTTCATATATATAATGAGACCAAATTAGCAAAAACTCAATCAGTAGAACTGGTGATATGTAATTTCAAAGATTAAGGTAAGTAAAGTGCCCAAAAGCACAAATTGCCCCTCTTGGAAAAGTCACAAGTTCAGGCGATCTGTGATGGAGTGTGGGCCGGATACAAGGACCTGATTAGCCTTGCTTAAAAAGTTACCTTCTCAAAGTAAGACCAGAGTCCAGTTCGCAGGAGCAGGAAGAGCAATGCGGATGGTCATCGCTATAGTGCAAAGATCGGGTTGGACATCGCAGACATTTGTTGCTGGAGTAACGCGTTGGTGGTCACCATATACTGATGCTGCAGCGCGAAGAGTCGGGTCCACCAGAGCTTCACGTTGGTGGTCATCACAGGTGGCAGGATCCCTGCATGGACGGACCCATTAGCGATTGTGATGAGTCAAAACTTCAGCATTTCTCCTTTTTGTCACAGGAGTAGCTCAGCTGAAGCCAGCCAAGGGTCCAGGACCTGGGGCGGTAGCTCTTGTGCATCAGAAACTCACTCCAGCAGTGGTCAGCAGGTTAGCAGGGCTTAGGCAGGCCCAGTCGCAGGTCTAGTGCAGCAGTCCAGCTAGGCAGTTACAGGGCGTACTCTAGAGCTAGCTCAGAACAAGGGGTCAGCCACCTGGAGTCCTCTGCCTGGGATGAAGCGAGCATCTTGTCTTCCTTTACAGAGAACAGGGTAGTCCTCAAGCACTAGGGCAGTTCTCTTGCCACAGGGCCGTCCTTTTGTAGTATCCACAGGTCCAGGAGTGTATAAAGAGTTGGTCTGAGGGTAAATTATATATATACCTGGTACTAGCTTTGAGATGGAAGAAACATCTATACTTCCCCCTGCAACTGGTTCTGGAATTTCCTTCCTTCCTCTGCCCAGGCCCCAAGATGTCTGGGGTGACAAAAGCGTGATTTCAAGTTCTTTGTGAGTGTGCTGAGGCAGCACCTTTGAAATGTAAGTGGGGCATGGAACAGCCCCGCCCCTCCCAGCCTGGCAGGATGTCCCATCATGCCAACTCCTATTTCCCCTTTGTTATACTGCCTGGGATGAACACACAAAGGAAACTGCCAACTACACCTAGTCATGTGACGAAGGACAAAGGCTGCAGGCACCAAATGGTTAGGAAAAAAGTTCCAACTTCCTAAAAGTGGCATTTTCAGAATTGTGACTTACAATCTTTACAATTAAATAGAATATTAATTTACAATCCATTAGTGACCAAAAATGACTTTTCTACATGTCATCAAACAAGTCATCACTCAATAAATGTGATAAGGTAATCCAATGTTATTCCTGCAGCGACGGCCAAGTCCAATACAACTCTTCTCCAGCCAAAAGCCAGGGGAAACCAACCAATACCTTGATGAACTTCCCTGCTTACGCGATAGAACATGGACAATTGACCTCTACTGCAGAGGTCCTTGTCAGTTTTATGCCCCACTGAACCCAGTTGTATCCCTTTGTCAACACTCTCCTGAGTCGCTGGACTGGCTCATGGGGAACCCTTCTCCTCACTTGTGGACCCCTTGAATCAGATATCTGTCCCCAACCCAAGGAAAGCTATGTGTTTGAGGACAGCAACCCACAGAGGTCACTGATTACTACTGTCAGTGTCAAGAGCTCGCCCCAGACCATCTACTACCAGGTGGAGGCTCCACGTGGAGGACTTGGGCAAGCATCACTTCTAGCCTTGGGACTGGAAATTTGTTCCCTAACTGCTCTTCAGGGTTCTCTGAACTTTGGGGGTTTCTCAGAGTGGGGGCAACAGCCCCGTGCGTTAGGCACCCTACTTTCACTCAGTCTAAGGATGACATCCTGCTACTGGCCTTTCAGCCCAGAGTTTGCATCCTGAGGATGAACATGAGTCTGGCAAGCCAGGACTTCCATGAGGGAACTATTCTGCCACCTGTTCCTACATCTGGGCCTCTGTACCCTCCATTTGGAAGTGGTACCCCCAAAAAACCTAGCTTTCAGAGTGCCCTGGGCATCTGCGCCTCCCAACTCTTCTAACGTAGCTTGCAACTCTTTTCCCAGAATGGTCATCTGAGGACTAACTATGAACCTCCTGTTGGTCACCTCTCCACTCCATTCCAGTGACACCAGAGCCAATGGGTGGAATAAGTCCTGCCCACAGGCCTGGGTTAACCTACACACCGGTCCGGTGTACTGCGCATGCATTTCCACTACCATGTTCTGGCTAGTCTGGTGTCTCTCAGAGAGGTGCAGGGATTACTATTCACTGTGACCTAGTGGAAGTGACAGCATCCACCCTCAGCAATCATAAGCCTAGCCGCCCAGCCTAGGGAGAATATGGCATTTTCTATCACCTGCCACCGGGGACTACTAACTGCTAAGGCCCTATTGCCACCTCCTTAGAAATCCTACCAGTGAGGGGTTTCTTAGGATAGACAGAATCTCCCTGCTTGTGTCCTATCTCAACAATCAAAGCACTGGGGCTGAAATTTGGGCACCCTGTGCTACTGCCCACCAGAACATCCTTGCTATTTCTCACAAGGGGCATTGGAACCCTTCCCCCCCCACATTATTTTGGTGCTTGTTGGTCATCATTGGCCTCCCCCTCACTCTACTGGGGGAACCTGAACCACGCTTCTTGTGGTCACGCCCAGGCACCTTCTTGTGGACCCTGGTGCTGAGGCATTGCCTCTTTAGCAAGCTCCCTGGGGTCAGTGAGCTTATTATCCACTAGGTGTTGGCGCAGCTCCATAACACAATTGCTGAACATGTGCTCTCTGCCAAACAATTGTATAGCCCTTTGTAATTATTTGCCACAGTGCCCTTCATATAACCATCCAGTTTCTTGCAAACATAGTCCACAAAATCCACCCAGGACTGTTGGGGCAACTTCTGACTGCCTAGAAGTCCGCCAGTACTTTTTAGAGATAAGCCCATGCTGCTTCATATGTGTGCCCCTCGTGAGTGAATACCTTGTCCTATCCCCATTTCCCCAGGGGTAACAGTGCATTCTCGCTTCATTGAGACTTCTCCTCCAATCCTCCTCAGGGACTCATTGCATTTCTAGGGCAACCTCACATGCCTCAAACCACTTGTCTATGTTGTGCCCCTACAACAAGGTCCTTGGGGATGTGGACCCTCCTGTCTCTACTACGCACAGGGGTATCACTGACACCATTGCTGCTGGCCTATGTGACCTGGCTGGATTCTAGATTAAGCTCCTGTTTACTCACTTCATGTGCCAACAGGATTCCCCTCCAGTGACAGGTTCCTCTCCTCAAGGGCCCTCAGGGCAGCAGCCTCCTCTGTCGCCCTATTTCAGCAGCCTCCCCCTTGGCTGCTTCTCTTTCCATCCCATGTTTAGCCAGCTGCAGCCTGAACTCCATCTCTGCTCTCCTGCCCTCCAGCTCCTCTGGGGACAGATTATTGGAAGAGATGCTGCTGCTTGGCAGTGATCTAGCAGCAGACCTCACTCCTGTGGGTCCTCTCATCTCCTCCGGAGCTATTATCAGGGGGTTGCCATCCTCGCCCTCCATTTCCTTCTCCTGCTTCTCCTTGTCGCCCACCTCCTCATCCTACTTCTGTGTCAGAGCCTGTAACTGATGGAACTCCTTCCTTCCCTGAGGGTCTTCTGCAACTCCGGCTTCACGGAGCTCGTAATTGCTGGAAGCCCCCTTTCCCTCCAGAGCTCAGCCACAGTGTAGCTATCCAAGTTGTTGAGCTCAAATTCCATGCTTGTAGCCAGTAGAGACACAGGTGCACAAAGTCAGATGGAATAGAAGTGAATTTGGAAAAAGCAAAAGGGGTCACTCAAGGAGAATTTGAAAAGAGTTTGAATCTGGTATCAGAATATTTAAATGGGGTTTAAGTGTTACACAAAATCACTGAATAGCACTGCACAAATACATGTACTGAATCCCACCGCTGCCACTTTTTATTGGGAGTGAAGACCCTTCTCAAGCATCTTTCAAAATCCCTTTCAGATTGACCCACAAAAGTCTCTAAATTAAACTGTGATTAACCCTCCCGTAGCTTGGTACAAAACCAGTCAGGCTTAACTTAGAGGCAATGTGTAAAGTATTTATGCAGCACAAAAACAGTAATAAAGTGAAAATTCCACCCCATTTTAGAAAAATGTAATAAATAAAAATAGTCAGAAATGACAACAAATCCAATTGGTAGAACTTGAGATATGTAATTTCAAAGATTTAGGTACATATAGTGCCCAAAAGTTCAAAGCGCCACTCAAGGTTATCTGGTCGTGCTAAACCGGTGGAAAGTCACAAGTTCTGGCAGACTGCAATGGAGCATGAGCTGGATACAGGGACCAGGGTAGTCCCACTGAAAAAGATACCTTCTCAAAGTCTGACACGTTCAGTTCATGTTATATGAATTTGTAGAGCGTAGCTAATCACCCGTGAGGGTACCCAGGCGCTGAGTAGGGCAGACCAGAGGGGAGTAGGAAGAAATCATGCCTGTTTTATCTGGAAGAGCCATGTCTTGAAGTTTCTTCAGAAGTCCTTGAGGGGGAGTGAGGTTCGGAAGTGTTTCGAGAGGTCGTTCCAGGACGCAGATCGAAGGTGTGCATTGGTAGAATTGAGGCGTGGTTAAGGTAAGCTGGACCAATGTTGTGGAGTCCTTTGTAGGCATCGGTGAGTAGCCAGAACTTACATCTTCCCTGGACTGGGAGCCAGTGGAGATTGTTGAGGTGTGGAGAGATGTATTTATTTTGAATATGACACTTTACAACTCACGTGCTGCAATGCGTGTCATTACAACAAATTTTTTACATCGCAAAATCCATTACAACGCATGGCGTTACAACGCATAATCCATTGCAACGCAATTACTATTCTAACTCCGCCGGGGCGTTACTTTGGGGAATGCATTGTGGTGGATCTTGCGATGTGATGACATGCGTTGTAATGGATTTGGCGTTGTAAAACATTTGTTGTAATGACACACGTTGTAACACGTGCGTTGTAAACGATGTTTCCCGTTTAGTTTGCTCAATGTTCAGGATGAGTCTGGCGGCGGCGTTGTGGACGGTTTGGAGTCGGCATAGGACATGGGCTGGGATTCCGACATAGAGGGCATTTCTGTTTTCAAGTCTACTTGTGAATATTGCCTGGGTGACTGTTTGTCTGGTGTTCAGTGGGATCTACTTCAAAATCTTGCGTAGCATACGCAGGACGTGGAAGCATGATAAGGAGATGGCATTGATCTGTCTGCTCATGGAGAGCTTGGTGTCCAGAATGATCCAGAGGTTCTTGACGTGGTCCAGAGGGGTGGGTGGGGGGCCAAGTTCGGAGGGCTACCAAGAGGTGTCCCAGGGGGAGTAGTTGTTAAAGAATATTAGGGCTTTGGTGTTGAGCTGGAGGCAGTTGGTTCTCATCCAGGCAGTGACATTGCTCATGCAGTTGATGAAGTTTGTTTTGGTGGTGATAGTTGAGTCGGTAAGGGAGAGTATGAGCTGTGTGTCATCAGTGTAGGATATCATGTTGATGCTGTTGGCTCTGACGATGTCCGCAAGGGGTGTCATGTAGACGTTGAAAAGTGTTGGCCTGAGGCATAATCCTTGAAGGACTCTGCAGATGAGTTTTTTAGGTTGTGAGGTTTAGGGGGAAGTCTAACTCACTGAGTTCTGCCCATGAGGAAGGAGGATATCCACTTGAGGGCTGGTCCCAAGATACCCAAGTGCTGAATCTGTCTGATGAGTGACTTGTGGGAGAGCATATCAAAGGCTGCGGAGAGGTCGAGGAGCATGAGTGCAGCTGTTTCTCCTTGGTTGAGGATGCTTCTGATGTCATTGGTGGCCACAATGAGGGTTGTCTCTGTGCTGTGGTTGGTGTTAAAGCCTGACTGAGAACTGTCTAGGGGTGGATGGAGTTTTAGGCGGTCTGAGATTTGGGTATAGATGGCTTTCTCAATTACTTTAGCTCGTAAAGGCAGGAGCGAGATGTGTCTGTAGCTGCTGACGGTGCTTGAGGTCAGCTGTTGGCTTCTTCAATAGGGCGTGGACTTCTACATTTTTCCAGCAAGATGGGAAGGTGGCGGTGGTTATGGAGTTGTTGATGATAGCAATGAGCGTGGAGGAGATGATGGTTCTTCCAAGGTTGTGTATGAAGTGGAAGTATGGGTATGATGGGGCTCCTGACTGGATGATGTTGATCAGGGCAGTGGTTTCTTAGTTCTAGAGGGGCTTCCAGTTGCTTAGCGGCTGCTGGGCAATGAAGGAGGTGTCCGGCACATTGGCAGAGTTCGTATCAGGATGCTGTGGGTAGATAGTAGAGTTCATGGTGGAGGAGGCTGTGAGGAGAAGGGACAACATCGCAGATAGTCATCGCTGTAGCACGAAGATCCTCTTGAGTATCACTGATGGTCATTGCTGGAGCCTGGCGTTGGAGGTCATCGCAGGCTGTCAAAGCTGTAGTGTAAAGTGAAGATATTGCATTGCCGGTCATCGCTGGTGGCTGCTATAGCCCGAAGAGTTGGGCCCACTAGAGCTTCTCATTGGTGGTTGTGACGGACCGCAAGATCTTGACACAAACTGACCTGTTTGCAGTCGTGACGAGCCAAACGTCAGGATTTTCCTTTTTTTCACAGGAGAAGCTCAATTGATGCCACCCAAGGGTCCAGGATTTGGGGAGGCACCTCTTGGGAATCAGGAACTCACTTCAGTACTGACCAGCAGGGCTCAGGCAAGCCCAGTTGAAGGTCCAGGCAGGTCCAGTACAGAAGGTCAGCTGGGCAGGTTTAGGGAGGCCTCTGGAGCATTTTGGAACTCTGTAGCTCAGAACATGAGGTCAGCCATCTGACCCTTGGAGTCACTCTGCCTGTTCCCTTCATCCCACTGCATTGGATGAAGGGAGCACGTGCAGTCTTCCTTCTGAGGGAGCAGGGCATTCCTCTAGCAGCAGGGCAGTGTTTTTTCTGTAGTATTCACAGGTCCAGTAGTGTACTGAAGAGTTGATCTGAGGGTCCAATATTTATACCTAGTGCCAGCTTTGAACTGGAAGAAATTTCAAGACTTCCCCCCACATCTGGTTCTGGAATTCCCCTCTTCCCCTGCACAGGCCGCAAGATGTCTGGAGTGACAAGTTTGATGTCAAGTTCTTTGTGAGGGTGATGAGGCAGCCCCTTTGAAATGTAAGTGTGGCAGGGAACACCTCTGCAACTCCTATACTGGCAGGATGACATATCATGCAAACATCAAGTCCCCCTCTGTTACACTGCATGGGAGGAATATACAAAGGCCAACTGCCAACTACACCTAGTCCTGTGACCCAGGACAAAAGCTACTGGCACCAAATGGTTAGAACAAGAAAATGCCAAATTTTTAAAAGTAGCATTTTTAGGATTGTGACTTGAAATCTGACTTTACCATTAAAGAGGGTTTTAAATTGCAATTAGAGACCTAACATGACTTTTCTATCCATCCCCAGAAACCGTTCTCACTTATTAAATGTAAAAAGGTAACCCAATGTTATCCTATGGGAGAGGTAGGCCTTGCAGTAATGAAATATGAATTTAAGATTTTTTTTACTACCAAGATATGTAAAACCTAAAAGTATATGTACAACTTTTTAAATACGCTGCACCCTTCCCTAATGGCTGTTTAGGTCTTACCCTAGGGGTGACGTATTTGTAATAAAAAGGAAGGTTTAGCCCTGGCAAAATGTTTATTTTGTTACAAGCTAGTCCACCAAAGGTGACCTAGACCCAGATCGCACTACTATATGCCTATGGCTACAACAGTAATCGTTCCTCATACACATTTCAGCTATGCAGAGAGTGGTAAATATGTTTCTGTATAAGATTTATTCTAAACATTTTAATTAAAGATTTATGATACAAATGTTACACCCCACTTAAAATGAAACTTGCTGTAAGAATCATTAAGAATCATTCTGAAAGACTGAAAGTTGACATTGATTTTGCTGATATAACCCAATGTATTTCGGGTGAAGCACCTTTCGTCAGGGGTATCTATGAATGAAGGAAACATTTTTCAAAAGACGACATCTTGAGATTCAGGTAAAAAGCAGAATACAGTGAGAAAAGCAGATGAATGCGAAGAGTAGTGAAGATCTAGAAAAATGCAGAAAAAGATGAAAAAAGGCATATTGCGTGACCATAATCCATCCAATGGTGAGGCAGAAAACCAGGCGGAAGGCGGATATGTTCATGTACAACCTCCACAGTAGGCCTATTGGTAACCCTCACTTTAAAACAACCATGGATCAATACATGCATACTAGCTATGAATTTATAACGAATGAATGCCCCAAAAATTGACGGCATGAGTCCCAAAAAACAAACCAATGGTAGATGTGCAGGCGAAGTCCTAGTTACTAATATGACTATGATACCCAGCATGCATTTCGATGAAAACATAAATTCAAGTCATTTGTCTATAGTCCACCCTATAGAGAGCCCAACAGTCCGAGCTAAAAGGGGATGAAAAACGAATATACTCATGTGCAACCTCATTAGTAGACCTGGGGATGACCTTTACTTTAAAACACCTGTGAATTAAAGCTCAAACATGACAGAATACATGCCAGAAAAAACTAGCAGCTAATGTACAAATGAAGTGCTAATAACTAATTTAACTACGAAAGCCAGCGTGCATTGTGATGAGAACATGTAACGGTAGTTGCACTTGGGGGTGGGGGTAGAGAGGGGGCGGGGTGGGGGTGTTAGGGAAGAAAATGCTGTGCCCCTGATGCGCCTGCTCAGTTGGAGCCTCGGGCGGTGTCTGAGGCTCCGGGACACGATCTCGGGGACAGGGTCATTACGGGCCGTGGCAGCGCTGTATGCACAAACAAAGGGAGTGTAAAGAAAAGAAGCCTGTCAGCTTCGGGACCCGAGACGAGTGAGACCAGGGCCTCTGGAGCTGCAGGGAAAGGAGCAAAGGCTCCATTCTTGATGATGCTTGGAGGGGGATGGGGGAGTGGCAAAGGGGACATGTATCTGCACGGTGCTGATTTCATTACACGCGCTCATGGTATATCTCAGGCTGGGAGTAGGGAAGGGAATTGAGGCGAGTAACGCCTCCAAGATAGTTGGCAGGGCACAAGGGGACATGTA
Organism: Triturus cristatus; assembly: GCF_964204655.1. Taxonomy (NCBI): domain Eukaryota; kingdom Metazoa; phylum Chordata; class Amphibia; order Caudata; family Salamandridae; genus Triturus; species Triturus cristatus. Next base: position 292,249,931 of record NC_140589.1, on the reverse strand, counting down.
TCAGTGCCGTGCTGATTTTGTTGCACGCGCTCGTGGTATAGCTCAGGCTGGGAGTGGGAAGTTGAAAGCTGGGCCCAATTTTGAGGTAAGTAACACCTCCAATGCAGTTGACAGGGCACTCCCGGTTGGGGTTTTACAGGGGGGCGAAGGAGAGTCCCAGGGGCGTTGGGTGAATTTTTCTGCAGGAGGGGGGTGATTCTGATCTGCATGGAGGGGTTTATGAGCTTAGAAGCTCAGATGAAGGGGAAAAGGACAGTATCCCTGGGGATTGGGAGCCTGTGGGGGGCACACAGGCCTGGGAGGGATTGGATATTTTCACCTCATGTAATGAGGAGGATAGGGCCTAGATAGGGTGGGCCAACTAGATGAAGAGCTGGCTAGCAGAAGAGAAGGGGTGCAAGAGTCAGGAAAGGAGGCCGTGGCTGGCAGGGGTTGGTTCTGAGTCTGTTTTTGGGGTTCCTGGGAAGAACCTGGTGCAGGACCCAGCATCGGCGTGCATTGCTGCCATGCTGGACTGGAGTGGGGAGGAAGAGGGAGGGTCAGTGACAGCGAAGCGGGGAGGGGTTCAAAATATGGACTAGAATGGGCAGAAAGTAGTTTACGTATAGGTAAAAAGAGGAGAATAGAGCAGGGGGTGTGGTCAATAGGCCCAGCACACCAGACCAGACGTTTATTTTTCAGTTGAAGGAGCAACGCGGAGGGACGTAGTCGGCAGAGCTGGGAGCGGCGGGAGAGTGGAGCTTAGAGCGGCACGGCCATTACCAACGGGGGACCCCGTCGTGACCAGCATATGTAGGCCCCGAATGACCTCACTGGCCCCAACACCCAAGGGACCGCGGCGGTCCGCAGGGAAGAAGGAGAAATAGACCAAACGGACAGTAGGGCCAGTGGAATACCGGCAGGTGCAGTCATCACCACCAGAAGCAGGGAGAAAGGGGTCCAGTAGGGACACCAGGGTGGAGACACATAGTGAATGGCATCAAGGGATAGGGTGTGAAGAGCTAGATTTTGATGAGGAAAGCCTTGAAGAAGGCGAGTTACGTGAGGAAGAAGACAGGGAAGGGGGGGACAGATTAACGTGTCGACTAGTGTGTTTCAGATACCACGGGAGGGATCGGGGCCTGCGGGGAGGCCAGAAAGTCATTGCTTAACACCGGGCCACTGGCGAGGCGGACTGCAACTACACGGGCACCCTCCTTGGAACCATGTAAGGCCAAGGGCTTGAAGGAAAAGCCCAAAATGGCGGTGGCATAGGGCAGAGGGGGAGGACAGGAGAGGGGGAGGGTAGGTTACGGAAGGGTAGGCATGTCACAGACATAGGTGTGGGCACAGACGATGTGGGTATAACAGGAGGGAGCTATATCGATAAAGACAAAGACATAAGTAAAATAAACAAGGGAGACAATCCAATTTGAGGAGAAAAAAGATAAACTGGAGAGCAAGGATTTGAAGATCAAAAAACTCCCTTACATGGGAGTGACTAAGCCACTGGGAGCGCATTTTATGCTAACCACTAAAGAGCGCATTTGGAAAGGGGAATATGTTGAAATGCTTAAGCTGCTGCATAGAGAGGTGCGAGCGAAAGAAGGGTCAAAGGAAGAAGAATATGAACTGGCCAAGCGGCCGAGGGTCCCATTGACAATAGAAAACTGGACAGCAGCATTTTTTATATACACACGCGTTTACTGCGAAAAATATCCTGAGCGCTGCGTAGAGCTATTTAAAAACATGGATGTCATTAAGAAAGCTTAAATTACAGGGGGCATACGCTTAAGCGCAATACGATGAAGGGTTTAGAGCGTGCATGGCATGGGACCCGGAAGCCAAATTGGGAGAGTTGGACACTGATTTCTGGCAACACAACATGGGGGCAGCAAAAGGGGGTAAGACCATCTTCACAACTAGTGGTCTGCCAATAGTTTACCGGCCCTTTCAGGGGAGATCCACCCGGGGAGGGGTGGGAAGTACAGGAAGAGGTCAGACAGGGTCAGGTGGGGCTTGTTTAGATTTCTACAAGGGTCTGTGCGCTCGAGAGTTTTGTAAATTCCGCCACGAATTAACGAAGTGCGGGGCCAACATGTGCTGGCCAACTGCTTTGGGGCGAGGGGAAGCTACCACCAAGGAAGCCAGCAGTGGCAAAAAGGGGGAGCCACTGCAGGGAGTCAACAATAATTTGCAGGTGTGCAGGGGGCTAGAGGTGCTCAAGGGTCTGGGCCAAAAGGCTCGCCCTTCAGTTATGCCAGAGAAGGTTGATGCTGGGCTACAAGACCAGGGGGCAGCAAGAATTTTGAGGGAGAGTTTTAGATGGGGGTTCCGTTTGGGTTACACGGGTCCGAGGCACAGGAGGTGGCAGGGAATTTACAGTCAGCTAAAGAACACCTATAAATAGTGCAAGAGAAATTGGACAAAGAGGTGAAGGAGGGAAGAATGGCTGGGCCGTTCAATGATTGGACCATGGAGAACTTGACGGTTTCACACATTGGGGTGGTTCCAAAGAAGGAGCCGGGTCAGTTTCGGCTAATTTAGCATTTATCATGGCCAGAAGCAAGTTCAGTAAATGACTTCATTGATGAGAAGGAGGCCACAGTCTCATATTCATCAGTTGACGTGGCCATGTCACTGGGTGTGACGGCGGGCTCAGCTGCACGAATGGCAAAAGATGACATAAAATCAGCTTTCCGCTTACTTCCGGTCCATCCAGATGATTGGGATCTTCTGGGTATACATTTAGACGGGAAATGGTATGTGAATAAAGCATTACCGATGGGCTGATCTATGCCATGCGCATTATTTGAGTGTTTCAGTGCCTTTTTGCAGTGGCTGTTTTCACAGCGCACAGGGCACCGGTTAGTGACACATTATCTGGACGATTTCTTCTTTGTGGGTTCCCCCAGCTCCACGGAGTGCCAGGAGGCTCTGGAAAACTTCAAATAGCTGATGGGGGAGCTGGGAGTGCCGCTGGCACCGGAAAAGACAATATGCCCTAGCACTGCACTGTCTTTCTTAGGAACTGAAATTGACTAAAGGCCAATGCGGGCGTGCTTGCCAGAGGACAAGAAAATGTAATTGTTGGAATTGCTGAATGCCATGCTAGCTCGTGATAAAGTGAAGGTCAAGGAGATGCAGGTCCTGTTGGGCCATCTCAACTTCGCATGCAGAGTAGTGAGCGTAGGGAGGACTTTCTGCAGAAGGTTGGGGCGAGCACTGTCAGGACAACAGTTACCTCACCATCACGTGCGGCTCTCTGCAGGAGTGAAAGAGGATTTGAGAATGTGGAGGGTATTTTTGCAGTCTTTCAACAGGATTCCGCTTGCAAGAGAAGACGACTTGTCATGGGACGTGCAAATATTTTTAGACGCAGCAGGCAGCGTGGGTTTTGGCCTGTTTTGGCAAGGGAGGTGGTGTGCAGAACAATGGCCTTTACACTTGAGAGATGGGGGTAAGAGCATTGCTTTTCTTGAGTTTTCCCTCTTAGTAGTAGCAGTGACATTGTGGGGAGAACAGCTGGCACACAAGTTACCTTCAGAGTAGATAACATGGCAGTAGTGGAGATAGTGAATCACCGGTCAGCAAGGGATGAGCAGGTTTTGAAGTTGATGAGAGTTTTTGTCCTAGGTTGTCTGCAACATCACATAGTCTTTAGAGCGGTACATGTTCCAGGTGTGGACAATGACGTAGCGGATGCTTTGTCTCGTTCGTAGTGGGGGAGATTCCGTGGGCTAGCCAAGAATGCTGACAGGACTCCGACGCCAATGGCGCCGCAGCAGTTGTGGTAAGTAGGCAACACAGGATGCTACAACTGGTTGTGGGGTCTCTAGCAAAGTCAACCAGGGTAACATACAGTTTAGAATGGAAGGAATTCCTTCTTTCGGGTGCCAGGAGTGGGCAACGTGTAGAAGATGTCGTACAATTAATTTTGGATCTCATTGACAAAGGACTGTCCAGAGTCACAATTGCTGGGAAGTTAGCAGGGATTGCCTTTGTGGGTAAGCTGCTATGGGGCTACCCGCCATCAGCAGGTGAACTAGGAACAAGAATTTTAGAAGGGTGGGCGAGAGAACATGGTCAGAAGAAGCATTTGAGGAAGCCTTTGTCTTGGCGGCTGCTAGGCTGCTTGCTGGAGATAGTGTCAGGAATTTGTACAGACTATTTTGAGACTTGCATGTCTTCTACACTGATGGTGTGGATGTTCTCTGACGCTTTCAGGGTATCAGAGCTGTTGGGTGACAAAAAGGGTGGGGGAGTGAATTGGGAAGACGTGGTCCCGCGCAGTTCAGGGGTCCAGATATGGTTGCAAAAGTCTAAAACAGATCAGAGGGGACTAGGTAAATGGGTATTTCTACAGGCAGCCTGCCCCTTTAGATGGGTGTTGGGGGGGGCTCAGTCTGGAGGGTTTAGGGGGTCAGTTTTTAGGCATGCTAATGGGGGCAGAATGACAGCATTCCAGTTATTAGCGGTTTTGAGAAAGGCCTTAAATAAAGCTTGGAGTCAACAGCGTGGGTTTTGGCACACATTTGTTCAAAATTGGGGCAGCTTCAGAAGCAAATAATAGAGGTTGGGAGCAGGAAGACATCATGCGGCTAGAGCCCTGGTCATCTGAATGTTACAAGTGTTACCTGAGAAGGGATGACGGGGTGGCTGGCTCAGTTGTCAACAATGCGTAAAACTCATGCAGATTTTCTCGTTTCAGGTTCTGTGTTTGGCCCCCTTTCTGAGGAGATGGCTATTTGGTTGGTGGGGCACTCGTTCATGAAGTGGGCCCAAATTCAGGCCCGCCAGAGATATTTTGGACAAAATCTAGGTTTTAATGAACGTCTTTTTAAAGTGGTGTGGAAAGGGAAAGGGGGTATGTGCTGGAATGATCTAGTTCCTTGTTTGAATAGTTTGATGGTGGGCGGCAAGGGCCCGGACATCTTGGTGATACATTTAGGAGAGAATGACTTATGTAAAGAAAAAGGTATTGTTTTGATGCGTAACATGAAAAGGGATTTGGCTTTAATTAAAGAACAATGGGCAGGTTGTTTTGTTTTGTGAACCGAATTTGTTCGTCGTAGAGTTTGGCGTGCGGCACTTAACCCAGGCGCAGTGGATATGGACAGATGGAGACTTATTACAGAGATGGCATATTTTTGTAGAGGATTGGGAATTGGTAGGATTTCCTATAAAGCGATTTGTTTTGACACAGTTGAATTTTTCAGAGGTGATGGAGTACACCTTTCCAGGATTGGTATGGATTTATACCTCCTAGAGGTCAGGGACATTTTGGCCAGGCAGGAACCCAGTGGGGTAGATGGGAAGGGGGGCAGAAAAAAGGGTATGAGTTAAACTGCATCCCTTTTGATCTGAGTGGTGAGGTTTTGAAGCATTGGCCAGGGTTGGCAGAGGTTTTTGGTTAAGCGTTGGAAGTTGTGAGCAGGGGCAGGGAAAGGGTAGGCAGGTAGTTTAAGTTTCAGTTGTAGACATTTTTGTTATTTACAGTTTCAGAAAAGGCAGGTATGGGTAGTTGGTTTTATAGTAAGGCAAATATTTTAACTTCAATACATTGTAATGTTGTTGATATATGTTAATGGCAGGGTGTGGGTATGTTTGAGGAGATCTTAGGGGCGGGGGTGGGATCAGAGGTCAATTGTTGGATGTATAGCAAGATTTTGCCAGGTATGGTATTTGTAATGTGCACCTGTTTCAATAAAACAGCCTTTTTCACACACAAATTGGTCTCAGTCTGGTCTACCCCCCTCTCTCCCAATACGTGTCTACGCTGTGATATGCAACTAAGAACTCGCTTGAGGACTGCTACCGACTACATTGTTTTACCCGTTGCTGCAGCTGTTATAGTAAAAGGTGTGTGTACAGCTGTACGGCTTTTGAGTGCAGCTGTGTATGATTGGAGACTTTCTTTCTTGTTAGCGGATCAAAGGTGTCTCCTGTGTCCAGTTCTTCGTGCGTCCAAAGACCACACATTTTTTGTACTTTACCACTCACCTCTCCGTGGAGGTTGACTGGTGGTTTTGTCTTGAGCGTTGGAGCATTTTTCAAAAGGCAGAGGGGATTCCATTTTGGTGGATCGCAGCTGACACGCTGGCCCACAGGAAAGAGTATACGTCATAGTCCGATTCTGCTGCTGCTTGGCCGTGGAACGCAACTGAAGATCTTACGTCACAGTCCAATACTGTTGCCGGGCCATGGAATACGGTACAAAAGGGGGTGGTGATGGACAGAGCATCAGAACCAATCAAACACTCACACCCAGTCAACAAATCTGGGTTTGATCCATCACCATTCTTTAGCCCACTCTGCCACCCCAGTTCAGACATGGCATATGCAAATCAGTCTGACCCTGTGCCTCATGGGAACAGTCCAGCCCAAAATGCCAAGCCATGCCTTCCCTGGACCGGAAAGAAGCTTCCTAGGACCGGTTTCTGGCATTTCAGCCGTCTTCAGCCAGGCTTGCTTGAATCCAGTGGCAAAGTGAGCAAGGGACTCACGTCTGAGCATACCCTTCCAACTTATGGCGAACAAAGCGGTACAAAAGGGGGTGGTGATGGACGGAGCATCAGAACCAATCAAACACTCACACCCAGTCAACAGATCTCGGTTTGATCCATCACCGTTCTTTAGCCCACTCTGCCACCCCAGTTCAGACATGGCCATATGCAAATCAGACTGATTTGCATATGGCCATGTCTGAACTGGGCGGAACTGAGCGGAGGCCCGATACCCAAGACTCCCACTCCTGAGAGAGACTGGACTGGACAATCTTGAATGCAGCTTTTGCCTGATGGAGCACGCAAGTGGTTACACACCCCCCCCCTTTTTATATTCTTTGTTAGTCTTCTCATTTGGTCGTTAATGTATGGTGCTCTCGGGTCGGGCAGACTGGGACTGTTCTAGTGTTGTTCACATAGAGGGCACGTGATAGGTTAACGACGGGTGGGATAGCGAGGGAGGGCGACAGGCCTACTCCGCCAGCAGTCCTGTGTTTGTGGAGAATGGGACTGGTGGGGGGGGAGGTGGGGAGGGGGTGGGAGCGGGGGAGTGTTGGGGGTTTCCAGTTTGGGGATGTTGGGGGATGGGAGGGGGAGGGGACGGGACAGTTGGGGCTGGTTGGGTGGGGAGGGGGTGGGGACAGGTCACTACAGGCACGCACGACACAACACGGGGCTTGACCGCCAGCGAGGTGCCCCCACAGCAGTCCACACAGGTGGAGATGCAATGCCAGACACGCAGGTAACACAGGGAGTAGCCGGGGAAGGGTTCTCGATCCTAACGTGGAACGTCAATGGGCTTGGTAGTAAAATTAAGAGAGGCCTGATAAACGCATACCTTAAGACGGCAGGCCCAGACGTAGCGTTATTGCAGGAAACGCACCTTATGGGGACTAAATGTGGATTCCTAGCCCGAGGTCAATACACGGTCCTAGCGCATGCGGGCTTTACCCAAGGTTCGAGAGGGGTGGCAATACTGGTACGGAAAACACACCCGTTTAGAGTGACACAGACATGGACGGACTCACTGGGGACTTACGTGGGGGTCCGGGGAGTGTGGCGGCGGAAGGAATACACATTAGTGTCGGTCTATGCTCCACCTAAGCTCCAGGCGTCCACATTAAAAGGCGTGGTGGAAATACTGCTTGACACGTCAGACACGATGCAAGTGCTTGGGGGTGATTTTAACGATGTACTGGCCCCGGCGCTGGACAGGACGGGAGATAGGGGGAGGGACCGGCCTCTGACGGCCCTCGCCACCATGATGGAGACTCTAGGTCTGACAGACGTATGGCGTTGGTTACACCCGACACGGCGGGAGTACTCCTTTTTCTCGGGGGCCCACAAGGTGTATTCCAGATTGGATTATATCTTCATGGCGCGACACATGTTAAATAGGGGGGCTCTAGCTGAATATAAAGCAAGGGGCTTGTCGGATCATTCTCCCATTCTGGTGACAATGGCCTCCCGGGTACCGGGGCGGGGGCAGTGGCGAGTATCAGCATGGGACCTCCAGAACTCGAAGGTGCTGAAGGGCATCCAGGCAGATGTTAGAGTCTGCTTAGCCGAAAATGTAGGCTCGGTGTCGTCGCCGGTGATCCTATGGGAATCCATGAAGGCAGTCATGAGGGGTAGGGTCCAGGTTAGGATTGCGGAGGAAAATAGGGAACGGCAAAGGGAGCTACAGGCGCTGGAGAGTCACGTACTTCAGTTGGACAGGGAATACCTCGCGGATCAGGCACAGGAGACACTGCGCCGGTTGCTTGACGTTCAGCGGCAGTATAGAGATCTGGCTACGGGAGAAGCCAAAAAGCAGGCGTTGGCGACACTCCACCGTTTGTATGACGTCAGTGATAAGTCGGGCAAGCTACTGGCGTGGCTCAGTAGAAAAGAGAGGGATGCGAGATGGGTAGAACAGGTGCGAGATGAATGGGGGAATTTGGTAAATTCCGATGCACAGATCTCGGAAGCCTTTGCAGGGCACTTTCGGACATTCTATGCTGCTCGGGACCTGGGCTCGCAAGATGACGCGCTACAGTACATGGCGGATCTAGACCTACCGACGCTCGCGGATGTGGACATCAAAGAGCTGGAGGCCCCCCTTACGTTGGACGAGGTTAAAAAGGCGCTGGCCAAGCTGCGGGTGGGGAAAGCACCGGGCCCGAACGGGTTCCCGGCGGAATTCTTTAAAAAAACGGCGGATCTTTTGGCTCGCCATCTGTTGGCATTATTTGAGGGGGCACGAGGAGAGGGGCGCCTCCCCCCGGATCTCAGATTGGCCACGATCGTCCCGATTTTCAAGGAGGGGAAACCGTCAGAGGAGTGCACATCATATCACCCAATCTCACTGCTTAACACCGAGGTGAAATTACTGGCGACGGTGCTGGCCCTCCGGCTGAGGAGGGTGATCCCAGATTTGGTTCATCTGGATCAGACGGGCTTCCTCCCCAGCAGGGCGACGAGACTGAATCTGCGGCAATCGCACAACTGGCTGCAGGCGGTGAGTAGCCGACGGGACCCCCACTGGTTTCTCTCCTTAGACGCGGAAAAGGCGTTCGATGCGGTGCATTGGCCCTTCATGGAGGGGGTTCTGGGGCGCATGGGTTTCGGACCTGTCTTCCGCCAATGGGTGGGATTACTGTATACGGACCCGAGGGCACGGGTGAGGGTAAATGGGGTCACGTCGGGGGAATTCCCTATCTGCAGGGGTACGCGGCAGGGATGCCCGCTGTCCCCCCTGCTCTTCACGTTGACGATAGAAGTGTTGGCGGCGCGGGTCAGACAACATCCGGGGATTCGGGGTTTTCGGAAGGGTCTGCTAGACGAACTGGAGGAAAAATATCCCTCTATGCAGATGATGTCCTTCTTTATGTTACCCACCCCGACACGACGATCCCGATAATTTTCTCAGAGCTAGAACGGTATGGTGCCCACTCGGGTTATAGGGTGAACTGGCATAAGTCGGTGTTATATGCCCCGGAGGGGCGGGAGGACTGGCCGTGTCTCCCAGACAGGCTCCAGACAACGACGGATGGGTTTCAATATCTTGGAGTGTTTATAACACTGGACCGGACTGTCTCCTACGACAGGAATGTTGGGAGGGTTCTGACCAATTTCGTGGAGGACGCACACAGATGGCGTCGGCTGCCGCTCACAATATTGGGGCGTGCAGCCATGTTTAAAATGATAACGCTGCCCAGGTTCCTGTAGGCGTTCCAGAATGAATACTATCCGGTTCTTAGGCGGGTCTTTCGAGAGATTGACTCGGAAATACGTAGCTTTCTCTGGTTAGGTAGACAACCCAGGGTGGCGCTAAAGACCCTGCAGCGGCACCAATATAGTGGGGGGATCTCGCTTCCCAACATTGAGGCCTACTACTGGGCGGAACACCTGGTGTACATTAATGACTGGCTCCATGCCCCAGCAATGCACCCAACGTATGCTCTGGAGAGGCATGTCATGAGCGCCCACTCGTATCATTATTACTTATATGGTGGCAAGGGTACGGGACGGTTACTGACGGCCACTAAAATCACCTTGGCGATATGGAAAAGGGCGACCCGGGAGATTGGCTGGGACAGGAAACTAAGTAGACAGACGCTGCACGTGGCTACCAGAACTGAACAAGTTGAGGGGGTTCACGCACTGGGATAACATCGGGGGGTGTCGACACTGGGAGACGTGCTAGTGAGGGGGGAACTGAAGTCCTTTTCGGTGCTCCGCAAGGAATTTGGACTGCTCCCCACGCAGTACTATAAGTACACGCAGCTGAAACATGTCTGGCAGGCAGAGGGGTTACAGACTGTCTCTCTTCCCGAATAGGCACCACTGGAGGGGAGACTGCTGCAGGAACACATGGTGGAAAGGGCGGTGTCCCTCACATATCGGACCCTCATGAACAATATGCCCGATACTATGGGGGCGCTTCGGGCAACATGGGAGGCAGACGTGGGTGAGATGGACGAGGTGGATTGGGATACAGTTCTCATGCATCCGCGAGAGGTGGCGATTAAGTCCAGGCTGCGGCTGATCCAATTCAATATTCTGCATAGAACATACTTTGATAGACTCCGACTGTACAAAATGGGACGGATAGGGGACACGTCATGTCTGAGGTGCGGAAGGGAAGGAGGGAACTTCTATCACGTACTTTGGCTTTGCCCGCAGATTCAGGGGTACTGGCGGGGGATCCTAGGGGAACTGAGTAAGGTGCTGGAGGTGCCACTGCAGGAGGACCCCAAGTTAGTGTTACTGGGTATGACACATGATGTGGACCTCCCCCGCCCGCTGCTGACTTTCCTGGTACTGGCCCTGGTGGTGGCAAAGAGGGACGTGGCAAAATATTGGGGGGCGCCCTCGCCAGCCCGACTGGGGGAATGGAGGAGGGGTCTTGACGTATACATGGCGGCCGAAAGGGTCACGTACAAAGCACGGGGCTGCCCCAAAAAATTCAGCAGGGTGTGGTCCCGGTGGCGGAGATATCATGGCCTGGAGGGGGGTCTCTAGAGGGGCGGCGGAGTGGAGGGGACCGGCACGGTTCATGGACGGTGTGTACAGCCCTGGGGCACGGGCGGTGGTGTATACTGACGACGATGGTGCCACTCGCAGAATAAGTACGGAACAGACTTCTTGTGTAATGAGAGAGAGGGGGGGGTGGAGGGCGGGCAAGGTGGGTGTGGTGATCAGTGCTGACCTGTTCGTTAGGTTGTTTTATTTTGTGCTTAGAAGAAAACCAAAAATGCCAATAAAAATGTTTATAAAAAAAAAAAAAAGAAATGAATTCAGTTCTCTTAAGTTTGTTAGGTCACATAATTGTTTCCCCTGTCTTTTCCTCTCTTGTCTTTTTTATACACATTCTCTTTCCATTCTTCTAACTACAAGTAAGATTATTTCTAAATACGGATTCTAAAGTTAATTCTCTAGTCTCTAGAAAAAATTCACCTAACACTTTACCATGTTTTACTTCAGGAACTACTGGTACTTGTGAAAAAATGTTATCTACATCGGAAAAATAATATTCTAGTTTCCCTGTTTTATAAAACAAACTTGCTAATACACTACATGTTATTCCAGATGTTACTGGAAGGTGATGGTAAGTAACACCCTCAGACACTGATGCAGGCAACTACATGCATACATAGCAGTCTCTCACATCCACTGTTTTTACATATTCATAGAATAATTTTGAAAAAACATTGTTAGAAAAATCAGTTATGGACCTATCTTTTATGTAAATAAGTTCTATCTATTCCTCTAGTTGGATTATTATCATGAATCTTCTCTACATCAGTCTTATTTTCACCATGACCTTCTATCGTCTCAAATTGTTATTTTAAATGAAACTATTAAAGCTAACGCACTCCACAGAAGCATTGGTAATCCTGTACAACAGCAACACACCCTGCACCATCTTCGAAGGAACACACATTCTCTCTGACTGCGAAACAGCACTAGCACGCGGCAGCTTAGTTACCTGTTCTTCGTTGTAGAATCCTGTCTCATTACTGTATTTCTGAGGATTTACGCTCTGTGGAAAAGGCGGTTTTGGCACCTGACACTGTTGGGCAACAACCTGCTGCTGTCGCTGCGGTTGACAACTCACCTCATTCTGCACCTGTGGATTCAATGATGCATTATCGCCATTAGCACTTGGGGGAAATTTACACTCGGTTCTCCAATGCCCTATCTTTCCTCAGTTATGACATGGCCACTTCTTTTTGGCTTCTTCTATACTAATCTGTCCTTTCCCTTTCCCAATATTGGGCTTTTGTTTCATGCTCATACCATTTGCTTCTTCAATCAGTTGGGCTTCCTGTCTTTCTGCCACTTTTACTTAAGCCCACATGGCTTTTTCTTTTAACTTACGTTACTTGGCTTCAATCTCATCGCTAAAATATTTTGCATGTCTCAATACTTCATCTATCTTTTTATTTTGCCAGTCCACTGTATGCTGTTTGATCATTACACTTACTTCAGGATGCAACCCATACACAAATCGATACACAAAATGACTCAAATCTTTCTCACTCAAATTTTTATCACCACTATATTGTTTAAAAGCCAATAATAATCTTTCATAATAGGCATGTACAGATTCTTTTACTTCTTGGTGAGTTCTATCAATCTTTACCCAATCAGTTTCTTTTGGAGGCACTTTATTTTTCAGGAAGGTGACTACCTGTTCATATTTTCTCATTACTTCTGGATCAGGAGCACCTGTTTTTGGATCCCTAGGGTATTCTTGAGTAGGCCAACCTATTGTAATTTTACATTCTGCCCATAGATCTGCTGGCACAATTATGTCAAATAAACTGTTCAAATCAATCCATAGTACTTTTGATAATTTGACAAACCTGTCTACCTGCCTGTACCACTCAACTGGTTTCTCGCGTAAGCGAGGAAAGTCATTTGTAAATGACAAAATGTCCTGTCTGGTCCATGGGACATGCACATAGCCTCCTCCTGGAATCTTCCTCATGGGACACTCAGTTACCACCTTTTCTTTTTCTCTTACCGGGAAAGCTGCGAACGTTTTGTCTGTTGCATCGTCCCGTTTTCGAAACCACCTACTTTTCCATTTATCTACGTCGCCCCATTTTCTTAGTAAAACAATTAGCTCTTTAATTTGAGTTATTCTTCCTGCTGTTTTCAGATTTTCAATGTCCTTTTCAGCAAAATCTACTCTGTATGGTTTTTGTAATGATTTTATTTTTTCAAAATCGATACCCATTTCACTTGCTACTTCTTCCAATTTTTCATGCAAATTTCTCGCTCTCCATGTTATACTTTTACATAAAAACATTAGTTCTTCATCCTGATATGCCTTTAATATTTCTGTGGCAATAGTTCCTACTATTAATTCTTCTAAAACTATTTTTAATTTTGCCACATCTAAAGGTCGAGGTACAGCGTCTTTTTGCTGTAAGCTTCTTAACCATTCACTCAGTTCCTCAGAAGTAGGACCTACAGGATTTGGTTCATTTCTCGTTTGTTCTAAACCTTTTGGTGACCCTGGTACTGATTCTGTCGTCATTATTGCACTAATAGCTAGACTCTGATTTACTGTCAAATTTTTAGGAGTACTTAGTCCAGAAGTTCCTATCACTTGTCCCCATGGATTTTCTCTTGAATCTCTTTTTTCCATTTCGGTTTGTTTATTACTGTTGTAAGGGATTGTTAGACAATGTTCACTGTCCTTCTGCTTATCGAAAATAGGCATTACTGGTCCTATTGTTACAGGAACAGTTACAGCTTCCATATTTTTAGTCAATTCCCTAATCTTTTCAGTTAACTCTAAAGTAGTTCGGGCTAATTCAGTTGAATTTTCATTTGTCATTTTACCAGGTTGTGTATTTTGTGTCTCTCTGAAAGGATTATTTCTCCCTATCTCAGGTGGCATTGACTCAAACTTTATATTTTGTGGTTTCTCTTTTAATGGGGCACTTGGTGTCATCAATGTGGAATTTGGTTGGTACGAGGGAGGATTTTTATAAAACATGTCCTCAAGTACATCATCCTCCGACTCATGCACACCATACTTATAACCCTCTGATCCTGTATTATTTCTCTTCTCTGTACATTTTCTACTACTAGTCTCTTCAGCATTTCTCATAGGGAACATACCATCAGCCATATTTGCACTTCGCCGTCTCCTCATTCTGTCATCATGATTCTCTTGTCCACACAGTCTACCAAACATGTATTAATACCTTCCACCACTCCGCTGTCGTTCTCTTTCATACATCTCATCTTCCCATTCTGTCAATGCTTCAAATTGAGTAGGTCTAGGTCTCGGTTCTAATTTCATCATTCTTTCTCTCAAATTCGTTAATACCGCTAAATTAAATGAACCTTGTTCTGGAAACGCTAAAACTCCATCATCTTTTGTATACTTTGCCCAATTGTCTAGCCAAATACATGTATGATACCCATATTTCGCAACCATGAAGGATGCGGGCGATTTCGGTGGAGGAAGCAACTGTCCCTCTCTCATCACAATCGGTTTATCCTTTTTAAATAAATTCTTGATCTTTCCGAACCAGGACTTTTTCTCTTTTTCTGGTGGATCGTAATACATCATTTTCTTTTCTTAGTGTCGCTAGATTTCTCCTACGACTATTCTGTTGTCTTATCCAATCGTAGCGCGACTCACTCTAACGCACCAATCCAGAACGTCTATGTTACTTTTGCAATTCTCCAATCCCAGCACGACTTACACTAACGCACCAATCCAGAACGTCTACGTCTCTTACTAGCTTGCCAATCCCAGCGCGGTCTTTCTGACATCAGCTTGTCTCGCTACTCCTGCTTCTGCTGACCCCTCCTTTACAAAATTTATCGGCAAACTTTTCTTACGCTCACTTTTACTCAAAATCTGTTAGTAACGACATAAAATCACCACCATTGTCTGTTTCGCTAACAAAAGAGATAGTTTTGACCTTTCTCACAAGAATTAAGTTTTTCCCGAGAACAGCACTTACCTCTGCCCTGCTACGGAATTATTGCATTCGCCGATAAAGTAGCACTTCCCTCTACCTTACCCTTCTAGCAAGCATTAGCTAACCGTTTCTCTGGAAATAAAACACCTGTTGGAGACTACACTGCTCCTGAGAATTAAGACCAGAGTTTCACAATTAAGCCGAATGCTATTTCATTTATACACATTCACACGGAAAATGTAGTTCATTCACACAGAATCCTACCTTTCCCAAGAGCAGCGCTAACCTCTGCCCTACTACAGAATTATTTCATTCGTTGATAAAGTAGCACTTCCCTCGACTTTACCCTTCTATCAAGCTTAGGGAACACCTATTACCTTTCCAGTGATAAGCGTAATCAGAGCTCACAATGGACTCCTGTTACTTAAGACCAAAATTTCACAGGTGGCCTTCGCTATCCATACACTACTTTCACACAGATATCCCTAGCAATAACACACAACGATGTTACCAATTCGAACCCAGACAATGCGTCGTGCGACTCCACTCGTGACACGTTTTCCCCGTGTACCTACAGGGCAACACCATGTGACTTCAATTGCCACACGGCACCCGACTTCCTACATCCCAGAAGTCTTCAAAAACAACATAGAACGCGACGCGACTCAACACAGAATATTAGAACATAAATCAATAATCATCCAAACATTCCAAATCAATCATCAATAATCAAAAATCAAAATCAATAAGCAATAATCACCAAACTAGCCAAAAATAACCATCATTCTGCTACCAGAAAAACTGATCCAGCACGCGGAAGAAGAAGAAAGAGCAGAATGTACAGATCCTCCCTGCGTCACAGACCCGTCGTCACGCTAACTCATTCACACACGCATTCATTGGTGGGGCCCATAACACCAACACTCATACGTTTCTCTCACGAGTCTGCACACAGGAGGAGCGATGCGCTGGACATGTGGGGAAGTACCTTATTACCTATAGGGAAGAAGAGTTATTCACAGAATATACATTTGCATCACCACCTATAGAATCCTAACCTTAACATCAAGGCACTCCACCACTTAGTCGACGGACCAATTTGTTGGACTGGTTGATGGTGATTTAGAACCAGCTAAAACACATTTAAGCTTCAGAATCCTTTAATCTCCTAACGGAAAAAGCAGAAACTCATAATTTCTGTTAATCACATTTTGTTTATCTAAATCTTATTTGCAATTATATAATTTGCATTTTGGTCAATCAAAGTTGAAATTTAGTCAAATAGCACAAAACGCATGACATCTTATATTTACCTATTCTTGCTATCGGGGCTTTTCTAATTCAATTGGCTCTGCATAAACCGAATTTTTCTGCTCAATTGTCCCAATAAAGCAGGCCAAGTCTGGAAAAAGTTCTTTGCTCAGTACGTCACAGTCCCAAAGATCTCCAAAGGACCAGGAATCTTGCAAGCATCTAGCTCATCTGTCATCACCTGTGGGGTCGGTAGGGGTGTCTGCAATGGGAATGGTAACTCCTCCCTATTCTACTACCCTTTTTATAATAAAATTTGGGATAACATGAAACATTTTTTTGACAATGCTATAATCCGATTGGTCCATTTGAAGAAAATTATAACATCGTCCTACTTTCGATTACTTTTGGTTCCCAAAGAAGTGTTAAGTCACTTCCTCGGTCCAGGACATCTCCATGAAACATTGTATTTCTCCTGGTTGTGGATATTCATTGTTCTTGTATTGGTTTGAGGAAGGCGGGGCCAGCATAGGCCCCGCCGCCATTATGGTGGTCGGCCGTGCCCCCCGAATCATGCCCACTCATTGGCCCCGCCTACGAGAGGGACCGTGCCCCGGAAGCGATTGTAATCGCTTCCGGGTCACTGGATGCTCACCCGCGCCCCGGAAGTGATTGGATCACTTCCGGGGCGTGGTGGACCCTCAGGAACCTTTAAAGCCGGGGGGAGCGCGAGGAACGATCTCTCGCTCCCCTCGGCAGCACACCCGTCGCGTGTGCCTCCTCCCTCGGGAGGACCTCTAATCCTTTTTTCCCCACCCACCATCCCTGATATAAGAGTTCGTTGAAGGAAAAGTATGGTTTATGTAATTTTTCCACAGGTTGTCAAGTATTAATATGTTGTATATGCCTTTTTTGTCGCGTTTTAGGCAGTATTCCAGGGCGGGCGGTAAGGTCATAGGTTGGACAGACTAAATTGACTCATCTTTTGGGGCGCCTTATTAAGTGGTGCGCCCAGAGGGGAGGGACATGTGGCTCTCACCAGACTCCAGGGACAGTTACAACCGGTTGGTTGGAACGGTGCGGGGACAAAGGGGGGGTTACGCTTTCCATTGGCTGGTTGGCCACCCCGCACGCGGGCGTAAGTAAGCTGCGCTGTCTGCATGGCCCCTTTATGGAGTAAGTCTTGAACGTATGGGGGTTGCCTGGGGTAAGTACTTCCGGGTCAGCTGGACCCCCTGCGCATGCGCACTCCGGTTGGGGTGCGCGGGACAATTCGGTAAAAGGGGAGGGGCCAGCGTTTTGACCTTGCCGTAGGCCTAGAGGAATACGCAGAAATGTGATCACCAATGTGTTTAGACTAGGATAGGAACATTTATGAATTAGAACTTTGTTAAAGCTAGGAATGAAGCAAATGTACCGAATCCAGTCTTGACATTTCTGCGTTATTGTATATTTGAATATACCTTGTGTTTTGTTTGTTAATAAATACGATCGGGGGTCAACGACCCCCTATTCCAAACAAAGGTTATATTGGTTTTGTCTCAGTCGGGGAGGAGGGGGCGGTATGCCGTACCGGACCATAGAGGAAGGCGGGGCCAGCATAGGCCCCGCCGCCATTATGGTGGTCGGCCGTGCCCCCCGAATCATGCCCACTCATTGGCCCCGCCTATGAGAGGGGCCGTGCCCCGGAAGCGATTGTAATCGCTTCTGGGTCACTGGATGCTCACCCGCGTCCCGGAAGTGATTGGATCACTTCCGGGGCGTGGTGGACCCTCAGGAACCTTTAAAGCCGGGGGGAGCGCGAGGAACGATCTCTCGCTCCCCTCGGCAGCACACCCGTCGCGTGTGCCTCCTCCCTCGGGAGGACCTCTAATCCTTTTTTCCCCACCCACCATCCCTGATATAAGAGTTTGTTGAAGGAAAAGTATGGTTTATGTTATTTTTCCACAAGTTGTCAAGTATTAATATGTTGTATATGCCTTTTTTGTCATGTTTTAGGCAGTATTCCAGGGCGGGCGGTAGGGTCATAGGTTGGACAGACTAAATTGACTCATATTTTGGGGCGCCTTATTAAGTGGGGCGCCCAGAGGGGAGGGACATGTGGCTCTCACCAGACTCCAGGGGCAGTTACAACCGGTTGGTTGGAACGGTGCGGGGACAAAGGGGGGGTTACGCTTTCCATTGGCTGGTTGGCCACCCCGCACGCGGGCGTAAGTAAGCTGCGCTGTCTGCATGGCCCCTTTATGGAGTAAGTCTTGAACGTATGGGGGTTGCCTGGGGTAAGTACTTCCGGGTCAGCTGGGCCCCCTGCGCATGCGCACTCCGGTTGGGGTGCGTGGGACAATTCGGTAAAAGGGGAGGGGCCAGCGTTTTGACCTTGCCGTAGGCCTAGAGGAATACGCAGAAATGTGATCATCAATCTGTTTAGACGAAGATAGGAACATTTATGTATTAGAACTTTGTTAAAGCTAGGAATGAAGCAAATGTACCGAATCCTGTCTTGACATTTCTGCGTTATTGTATATTTGAATATAACTTGTGTTTTGTTTGTTAATAAATACGATCGGGGGTCAACGACCCCCTATTCCAAACAAAGGTTATAATGGTTTTGTCTCAGTCAGGGGAGGAGGGGCGGTAGGCCGTACCGGACCATATTACTAACTGAAGTTTGGCAGTCCTCCATGTTCCTATCCTTGACCAGGAACACTGTGCTCTGACTTGAGGTTGCCTGGAGGTCTGCGGAACCATCCGAGTCTGCGCAGTAGACATCGCACTCACGAGACGGTGGCCACATCTGAACTCCATTTTGGATGTCATGGTTTGGTAGGCCCAAATGCCAACTTAAGCAAAACAAACACAAAAGAATAATTAATACACTGAAATGAAGATTCTAATGTTAAATCTGCACTAATCCCTTTATGTATTAGTATTTGCCCATCTTATAGTGACATTTAAAGCAAATAAAACTCACCACTCGGTCCAAACAGGAACGCAAACGTCACAAAAGCAACATAAATCATGCAATATTCTATTACAACATGTACTACTGTTGATAGGCGTACCACAATTAGTTATCAGGGTTATTCTGCCATGCAAATAGCAATGAGTTCCGGGTGTAATTTGTGTTTACAAAAATTGCAAAAGGTTGATTAATATAACACAGCAATCAGTTAATTCAATTATAATATAAGTAGATTAAATGATTAATATTTTCATGCAAAATAGAGGAGGTATACAAAATTTTGCTTTACCTGCTCCCTCAGGTACACCAAGGCACCGTATACAATAAAAAGCATTGGCATAGCCAATAGGTCTCGCCTTTGGGACCTTATAAGTGTTTAGCCATGCAACAGATGCATAAGTAAATACTTATTAGGTCTCAAAAGCGAGACCTATTGGCTATGCAAAGCGGCCGTGCAGCCGCGAAAGTGAAAGTGATCGCGATCACGATCAAACATGAAAGCGAAAGTAATCGCGGTAAAGCGCGGCGCGCGTGCCCGCGCACATGCACTGTAGCTCTAGGCTGGCCTGGTAGCACTTTTTGGTGCCCTCTCAATAAGTCTCGCCAGACCAGCGCATGCGCTGGGTCAGGCGAGACCTAAAAATCTGTCCCAATTTAATGTTATGCAGAGTGGTATTCATCCTTTCAGTTCTAGACTAGGCCATGCTTCAAGTAGAAAGAAACGTTCCTGACACATGAGGAACTGGAAGCTGAGAAAACACCGAAAGGAGCACTCAGTCAGTTAAAGGTTACATGTGATCGCTTTTTAATGGAAAATTAAATCAGTGTAACGCATGGTGTAGACTGTTCTTTTTTTATTATATGTAATTATTGGTTTCTGTCAAGACGATTATTACAAGAGCAATAAATAACCTCTTGATTCTTCGCTGACACTGCCGGGGGCGGCTACGATTATTTCACTCCCCCCTCTCTTTGAAATGGATTGCGCGCCTCATTCTAAAGCGAGGCCTGGGGCACAGGAAGGCTAACAGCGTGCGCTGGCCCTACGTTTTGAACCCAGGAGACACTATTTAAATCTTCTGCACAGGGCAAGTCTCTTTTCAAACGGGTCCCATTCAGGACAACTGGCATATAAAATCAGCCTTGGAATTCATGCTAAATTCGTTAAGCCGTTTTGACAACTTGCCTTGATGGTTGTGAGACGGATTCCCTTTTTTATGTAAAAATAAGTGGCTTGTGCCAAGCTGAGGCCCGCCCGCCCTCATTACGCTGCTTCCTTGATATGATCTTCCGGGTCCGCGGCTCGGAAGCGCGCGCTGCATTAACACCTCATCATTTACTCTTCACTTCAGCACTCCCGAATGGCAGGACCTCGCAGAACAAGGGCAGAGCCAAACTTCAAAGCAAGGATCTGTGAAATTACCCACTTACATAGTATGCTGACTCAAAGACTTTATCTGCATCACAAACGTCGCTCTGCCCCTAATTGTTCGGTTGGGGGACCAGGGGTGACCTGTCAAAAGAAGACCTATGAATGAACAGCGTATTATTATTCCCTCTCAACTCCTCAAATCACCATCGCCTTTCAATTAGCGGAGCGCATAAATAATTAGCGTTTAGAGAGGGTCTTCTTGAGTTATTTGCATAGCATTCTCTCATCACCCACCCTTCTGCTTCTTTCCATGGCAAGCCATTCACTCACTTTTGTATGAACGCCAGGTTCTTAGCCATAGTCAATATGGAGGGCCCGCATCTAAATACTTGTGGGCAGATTTATGTTCCCTGGCGCATCCTTGCAAATCAGCATGGATGCGCCAGTGAAGATGCGGTGCATCGTGGCGCAAGGACAAGCAGATACGTGACGCATCTGCCGGCGTAAGGTTGGCGCAGTGCTGAAGTTGCGTCGCGAGCGCTACGCAACTCCAGCACTGTTCCAACCTACCCTATCCCTAACATGGTGCGTCAAGCCTTATGCCTGCTTCAAGCAGGCGCAGGGTTTTAACGCATCAGCGTTGGGAAAGTGACTCAGTGAAATCTTATAGATTTCACTGAGTCACTTTTCAGGGGCGTTCCTGCGACGGAACGCCCCCCGTGTAGAAACGCCCACATGAAACCTGACGCAGGTTTCATGTGGCGTAGGGCTTTACACCGTGACGCATCTCCATAGATGCGTCACGATGTATATGGGGCGTGACATGGCGCAGGGTTTACGCCGCCGCTGCGTCACAAAAGTGACGCAACGGCAGCGTAAAAGGGGCGCAAGTCCCTCATAAATCTGCCCCTTGGTGGCAGATTTACAAACCCCTTTCGCCACTTTTGCATCACTTTTCCCACATTAAAAGTGACGCAAAAGTGGCTCAAGGGGCTTGTAAATCGGCCCTTGTTATCTAGAGCTCTAGGTTTACCCCCTTCTCATTGGTGCAGATCAGTAAACGCTCTGAATTCACAAGAAAAGTCTCAGGGCATATTCCAGGAGAATTCGTGGAAAACTACCTTTTTTACATGCATGTGCACATGAGTATTTGAATCTAGCGTACAATTGCATATATTAAAATGCCTTTACCCATGTTCGTTAGAGCATTTATCTTGTATTTCTTCTCCATGGAAAAAAGAATGCATCCTAATGGAGAAACCCGCATCATTACACCTTCACATGTGGGGGTATTTCCTACCCATGAACCCCTTGAAATGGATTTACTCCTTCAAAGAGCAGTATATCACCGGCTCTTTTCAGGGTGAGATAGTTTTAGCTAAGTTTTAGTACTTGTAAACCATAGTAATTGTAATTGCATTTATACAGCGATTACTACCCCTGACGAGGCATGTCTACATGTAACATGAACTTACATATGCAAATGGTTTTCTGGAATCAAGCACTCATATTATCAAAAATCCTCTGGATAGCGGGGTGGCTTGTGATCTTTGAAAGTGGTATGGAAAGAATACTTGCACCAAATTCCAGAGAATGAGCCTGACTTCTAGGAGGTTTTTAGTGCTTCGTTTCCTGTCTCTAACTGACTCAAACGGCATTTTGCCTTTCACCACATTACGAAACAAAGGCAGCAGCCTGCTTTGTAATCCTTCCTTCAATCAATCAATCAATCAATCAATCAATCAATCAATCAATCAATCAGTACATTTATAGAGCGCACTACTCACCCGTGAGGGTTTCAAGGCGCTGAGGGTGGGGGGTGAGGGGCTCCTACTGCTGGAACAGCCAGGTCTTGAGGTGTCTCCTGAAGGTGAGAAGGTCTTGGGTCAGTCGGAGGTGGGTGGGGAGGGAGTTCCAGGTCTTGGCGGCGAGGTAGGAGAAGGATCTGCCGCCTGTTGTTGTTCTTCTGGTGCATGGTACGGTGGCGAGGGCGAGGCTGGCTGAGCGGAGTTGGCGAGTCGGGCGTAGAACGAGAGGCGTTTGTTGAGGTATTCGGGTCCGGCGTTGTGGAGCGCTTTGTGTGCGTGGGTGAGGAGCTTGAACGTGATCCTCTTGTTGACGGGGAGCCAGTGCAGGTCTCTCAGGTGGGCGGTGATGTGGCTGTGGTGGGGGATGTCCAGGATGAGGCATGTGGAGGCATTCTGTATGCGTTGCAGTCTTTTCTGTAGCTTGGCCGTTGTCCCTGCATAGAGTGCGTTGCCATAGTCGAGCCGGCTTGTGACGAGGGCTTGGGTGACAGTCCTTCTTGTTTCCATGGGGATCCATTTGAAGATCTTTCGTAGCATGCGGAGGGTGTTGAAGCAGGAGGAGGAGATGGCGTTGACTTGCTTGGTCATAGTGAGTGATGAGTCCAGGACGAACCCTAGGTTGCGTGCGGGGTCGGTGGGTGTCGGTGCTGTGCCCAGGGCGGCGGGCCACCAGGAGTCATTCCAGGCGGAGGGGCATGGTCCAAGGATGAGGACCTCCGTCTTGTCTGTGTTCAGTTTCAGGCAGCTGATCTTTATCCATTCAGCGATGGCCCTCATTCCTTCTTGGAAGTTGGATTTGGCGGTGACTGGGTCTCTGGTCAGGGAGAGGATCAGCTGGGTGTCGTCGACGTAGGAGATGATGTTGAGGTCGTGTGCGCGGACGATGTTGGCGAGGGGGCTCATGTAGATGTTGAAGAGCATCGGGCTGAGTGATGAGCCTTGGGGTACGCCGCAGACGATCTTGGTGGCCTCTGAGTGGAACGGGGGTAGGCAGACTCTCTGGGTTCTGTCGGTGAGGAAGGAGGAGATCCAGTCCAGGGCCTTTCCCTGGATCCCTGTGTTGTGGAGACGTGTTTTTAGGGTGCGGTGGCAGACCGTGTCAAAGGCAGCTGAGAGGTCTAGGAGGATGAGGGCTGCAGTTTCTCCGTTGTCGAGCAGGGTTCTGATGTCATCGGTGGCGGCGATGAGGGCGGTCTCGGTGCTGTGGTTGCTGCGGAAGCCAGACTGGGACGGGTCGAGGGAGCCGTTGGTTTTGAGGAAGTTGGTCAGTTGCTTGTTGACTGCTTTCTCAGTGACCTTCGCCGGGAAGGGGAGCAGGGAGATGGGCCGGAAATTCTTGAGGTCCTTGGGGTCTGCTGTCGGCTTCTTAAGGAGGGCGTTGATTTCAGCGTGTTTCCAACTCTCAGGGAAGGTGGCAGATTCGAAGGAGCTGTTGATGATGTCTCGGAGGTGGGGTGCGATGATGGTGTCTGCTTTGTTGAAGATGTGGTGAGGGCAGGGGTCGGATGGAGAGCCGGAGTGGATGGTGTTCATGATCTGGGTGACGTCTTCGGTGTTGACGGGGGTCCAGCGACTGAGGAGGGCGGTGGGGGTCGTTGGTTCTGCGGCTGGTGGAGGCGTCTGGTTTGCGAAGCTGTTGTGTATGTCGGCGATCTTGCGGTGGAAGAAGGCCACGAGGGAGTCGCAGAGGTCCTGTGAGGGGGCATGTCGTTGGAGTTGGAGCTTGGGTTGGAGAGTTCCTTCACGATGCTGAAGAGTTCCTTGCTGTTGTGTACGTTGTTGTCTATGCGCTCTCTGAAGGCCGTTCTCTTGGCGATGCGGATGAGCTGTTGGTGTTTGCGTGTGGCGGTCTTAAGGGCCTCGAGGTTTGGCGGTCTTAAGGGCCTTCCAGTTCAGACTGTCTTGTACATTCTTTGTCTTGTTAAATCTTTTGACAACCCCACTTGTTTCTAGCTGCAGGATTCTGATTCCACTGACCTATGTCACTTTGAGCCACCTGAAGTCCATATCAACCACAACAAAAAGATATAGAGTGGTCTGTTACCCCTTAAGTGTCTCACAATGTCTAGGGCTACTGTTATGGTTTCTGTAACTCTGTGGCAGCTCGCCTGCTGCTGCCAGCTTGTGTTTCTATGACATGTCTTACATTTCACAGTCTCATGCTTAATGTTCAATCTAGTGACAGTTGGCAGTTGTTTCTTTGCCTGACCGTGCTGGTTGAGTGTCTGCGCTGCCTCCTGATTAAAGCTTTTACTTCTCAATGAAGAACTGTTCTCCGTTTTATTTACAATATTTTTGGTGATGATTGGAGGCACTGTGCCAGGCATTGACAGGAGGCAGCAAAACGGACTACCCCGAAAAACCTATGCAGTACTACGACATGCGTTGTGTCTTTCCCCTTAGGCTGCACCACATTGCGAACACCAGGGAAGTGTTCGAGCTTTACCACAACACCACGTAAGACATCAGACAATGATACCCTGCCGGCTGAGGTACGTTGACTTTTATACCCTTTGTGGGCTATACCGACGTGCGGATATTCACCAAAAGATTAATCTCCTCACCTGCATCACGGGACTGGCTGTCTGTCTACATGCTTTCCTTGTCCCGAGATTGCAGTCCGGAGAGGAGTGGGTGGGTGATCGTCGTTTGGGCAGCGTGACACATACACCCAGTTGCAAGCTCTTAAAGGGGCGGTGTACTTCAGCAGTGACACGCACACCGATCCCAGCCTTACTTAAAAGGGCAACGGTGTGTCACCAATATGGGTGTATATTAAACCAAAGTTCAAAGGTGTCAGTCAGAGTTTGCTTCAGCGGCGACACACACACTCCGAACTTCCCAGTTTTAAAGGGGCAACGGCATGCCACTCAAACCATTCTGTACGAGTAGTTTGTTTTACCGGTGACACACACACCCCTTCAGTGGCTGTGTTACACTTATTGGCGGTGACTTGCCCACCCATTATTAACAAATAATGCATTAACGGTGACACGCACACCAATTGTTATGAAAGACCTGCCTAACCTGAAATAACGGTGATATGCACACCTATTCATGCTGGTCTGCGTGCAATAACAGTAACTGTGGGTTAATTTGCATTTCCTATTATCTTACTGTGCTGATGTTGGTTAAGCTGTCGATGATTTTACAATTTGCAAACTGTTGAAGTTATTCTGCTTTGTCACGGGTGAAATATTGGTGAACAACCATTACAACGCAACTTTTACAACACACTGCCATTACAACAAAACTGTTACAACGCAAATGCTGTGACAACGCATGCCATTACAACGCAAGTCTTTACATCGACTTGCACTAGATGGCGTGCTAACATTAAAAATAGTGTAGTTTACTATCCAAACACCTTCCCTACTGCAACGTGGACTGGAGTTAGAATAGTAAATTACCCTTTTTTAATGTTAGCACGCCATCTACTGCAAGTCGATGTAAAGACTTGCGTTGTAAAGACTTGCGTTGTCACAGCATTTGCGTTGTAAAACATTCGTTGTAACAGCATGCGTTGTAAAAGCATGCGTTGTAACATTATACATCCGAAATATTAGAGTGTTTCTTGTCTTCCCACCATGAATATTGCCAATACTATCACTGCACCACCACCGTTCCTCATGTCAGCTGGGGAACCTTCCATGGAATGGGAGGATTGGTGTGACTGTTTCGAAAACTACTTGGTGGCATTAGATGGGACAAGATTTTCAGCAGTATGTAAAAAAGCTTTATTGCTAGGTGCGTTAGGAAAAGAGGGGCAACATATTTTCAAATATCTCCCAGCTACCGGAGATGAGGTAGATGATGTTTTCAAAGATGCCATTATTAGGTTAATTACTAGATTTGCAAAGCAAGAAAATATTGTCATACGTAGACACAGATTCTACACTCAACCACAAAAGGCTAATGATTCTATTGACAAATGTGTGTCAAGGTTGAGGGAGTTATCGACGAAGTGCCAATTTGGTGCAATGCAAGATGACATGATTAGAGATCAATTTATTGTCCAGTACTACAGCAAAAAAGCCCAGGAGAGGTTGCAGGTGGCCAGTAATCCGACTTTAAAAGAAGCTATTACGATTGCAAAAGTTGTAGAGGAGTCAGAAAAATGTATGAGGGAAATGAAGTCCATTCAACCAGAAAATGGGTTGGAGGTTGCCGCTTTGCAGAGTAATTTGGAGGAGGTGAATGTGGTGCGCAGCAAGTCAAATAGGGAGAGCACTAGCAATAGCAAACCAAACACTGGTAAGAGCACAGTGTATCCTTTACAAAAAGGGTCTAATCGCATTTGTCATAGGTGTAGCAGTACGTTTCCCTTAGCAGACTCAAAACATTTTTTTGTTCAAGGCAAAGAGTGCCATAAGTCCAGAAAGAGGGGGCACTGTGCTCGTATATGCAAGGCTTCTGGAAAAAAGAAAGCAGTGGTGGAGGAGGAGGACGATAGTGATGTCAGAGTGATGATGGTCAAAAGAGAAGAGTACTCCTCTGACTTGGGTAGAATCAGGATTCACCCCAAAGCTGATTTTAGTGGCAATGGGGAGACAGTGTTCTTAATGGTGGACACTGGATCGCTATATACTATTGTTCCAAAATCTTTGTGTGATTCGATATGGAAAGATGTGAAATTAATTCCCTCTGATGTGATTCTGAAGGGATATTAGGGAGCTAGCATTGGTGTGTTGGGGTTTATGGAAGCGGAATTTGGATTTGCTAAAAGACAGACCAAAGGAAAGGTTTAGGTTGTTCCGGAAGGTCAGCTAAATTAGGATGGGTTCACCAGTATGATCTTAACATTAGGGTGGACACAACAGGTTATGAGTGTAGATGACACTGGAGTACAAAGTATTTTACAACATCATGCGAAAGTGTTTGACACAGTATTGTGGGAAGCAGTTGGTTAATAAGACTGTGGAAGGACTCTGTCCCCATCAAACATGTTGCTAGAAGAATCCCAATGGCGGCCAGAGCCCAAGTCAAAGATATAATCAAGCAGATGCTGGATAAGAAGGTCATTGAAACTGTGGAGGCGGCTGAATGTTTGTCTCTGGTGGTTATAACCCAAAAACAAGATGGCTTTTTACGTTTTTGTGTGGACTTAAGAAGCCTAAACAAGAGTGTCATCAAAGATATTTTTCGATTCCTAACATTATTGAGATCATTTTGATGTTGGCTGATGGTAGAGTGTTTTCAAAGTTGGACTTATGCAGTGCGTACCATCACATTCATAAAAACTGAAGGCACGTACCAATTTAACAGACTTCCGTTTGGCCTATGCTCAGCAGCCAGTGCATATCAACGTATTATAACGGAAATCTTAAAGGGTATTGAGTTGTATTTTTTCAAGATGACATCCTAATATATGGGCATAATGTCAAAGATCATAACTCCATCTTGGAACAAGTACGATCTCGCTTGGGTGGTGCAGGTTTGACATTGAGAAAGGATATGTGAGTCTTTGCTGTTGAGGAACTTGATTATTTGGGATAGAACCAAGTCCTGTGCACACGTATAAGGTTGATGGTTTTAGTGTGAAAACCAAAATTAAACAACTTTTTTTGCAGAAATCATGAAGGTCGACATCAGGAGTATCTTAATGGAGATGTTTATATCAACCCAGATCAATACAGAAAGAAAACCAGCCGACACGTGTTTCGTCACAACGTGGTACAATTGTGACTCTACCTGGAAACTTAGATGCTAACACTACACGCCGGAACCAGGGAGCATAGATAGCCCCTGTATGCAGACCAACACGTCCGTTGCGCTCGTGTCTCAAAATATTACTGAGACACCGATTAACCTGTGTCGCTACCGGCTTGGAATTATCACCGGTACTGCGACCCTCAAGCCAATTTTGCCACATTACAGCCCTGAAGAGTCACAATTGTACCACGTTGTGACGAAACACGTGTCGGCTGCTTTTCTTTCTGGATTGATATAAAAATCCCCATTAAGATACTCCTGATGTCGACCTTTATGATTTCTGCAAACAAAGTTGTTTAATTTTGGTTTTCACACTAAAACCATCAACCTTATACGTGTGCACAGGACTTGGTTCTGTATTACAGTGTGGG
Organism: Triturus cristatus; assembly: GCF_964204655.1. Taxonomy (NCBI): domain Eukaryota; kingdom Metazoa; phylum Chordata; class Amphibia; order Caudata; family Salamandridae; genus Triturus; species Triturus cristatus. The sequence continues at coordinate 292,221,532 of NC_140589.1, read as the reverse complement.
TCTTGACCTACACACTCGCAGAGGTGGTTTTGTTTGGGTTTGTTTCCCCTGACCTGATAGCACCGTGCTCATTTGTCCGCATCCTAGACTCCTTTGCGTACTTGCTAGAGCGCAATTTCTTCCTGTCCTTAATCTAAACCCTCCTCCGATTTAGTTGATTATTTGGGATATCACATCACAAAAGAAGGGATTCAACCCAAGCATGATTTCGTTAGTGCCATTGTCAACGTCAAAGTGCTTGATGACAGGGACAAATTGAGGTCATTCATGGGCATCGTTGAATACTATGCCAAATTTGTTCAAGTTTTGCACACAAGGTGGAACCTTTAAGAGAGTTACTAAGGAAAGGCAAGAAATTTACATGAGGTGGAGAGCAACATAAGGCTTTTAATCTTCTTAAAGAAAACATTGCACATGCTGACATTTTAGCACCTTTCACTCCTGGCTTACCCACCATTTTGACTGTGGATGCCAGCGCTGTGAGCCTTGGTGCAGTTTTAGTGCAGAAACATGCTGGACAAGAGAAAACTGTAGCCTTTGCTTCACATTCATTGACTGAAACTGAGAGGAATTACTTGATTATTGAACGTGAGGCATTGGCGTCTGCATGGGCCACTAAACATTTTAGAGTGTTTTTGTGGAGTATTGTTTTTACTTTATGAACGACCATAAACCTCTTATCAAAGTTTTGGGTCCTGATGGCACAAAAAAACTGTTCTGGTAGGCTAGCACGTCTGGCCTCAGGATACAAGATTTCATGTGTGAGGTGGAACATGTACCTGGATGGCGTAACAGTGTAGCTGATTGTTTGACTAGGCTACCAGACACCAAAGCACCATCTTTTGACTTTAATTATGGAAGAAGTGGTGGCTAGCCTTGACGATGTCACTAAGGATTTGGGCAAGGCCATCACTAGAGAGGATTGGGTAGAAGGAATGCGCAAAGATGATACCCTTGCTGGTGTTATGAGAATGGTCAGGGAAGGGGTTTCAGGGAAAGCACGGTGTCAGCAGGTTCAGTTGCAGGATGAGTTATCGACACAGGGTTATTTTGTTGTGTTGAGGGGCGAGAGGTTTATACCACCTGAATCTTTAAGAAATAGAGTGATTGGTTTAGCCCATGAGGGGCATCTAAGTCAAACTTTAAGGGGAAGGAGAGTGAAAGAAAGATTTTGGTGGCCAGGGATGGATAGTCAGGTGAAGGATTGGGTGGAGAATTGCAGCAGCTGTGAGGAGTCTGAGAAAAGTTTGCGGGTTGGTCTGAATAGACCAGTTCCATCTCAGCACGTCATTGGTACAGAAGGGGCTTGGCGGAAAGTTTGTATGGACTTTATTGGTCCGTTGAATGACTTGCATGATAATGAAAAGTTTGCAGCTGTTTTGGTGGATGCAGGTACGAGGTGGTTGGAGGTGGTATTCATGAGAAACATTACCACAGACTCCACCATCAATGTTTTAGGTGAGGTATTCAGGAGGGAAGGTATCCCAGCTATCCTTCTTACGGATAATGGCACACAACTTACGTCAAATGAAATGGAGGACTATTTTGACAAGATCGGTTTGAAGCATATGTGTACATTTCTTTACAAACCGCAGAGTAATGGCTTGTGTAACAGGGTGAAAAGGTTGATGAAAGGCACTATGCAGTTGGACTTAACGTCTAACATGCCTGAGCAGCATGAAATCAAGGAAAGGTTATGGGCGTACAGCACTACTGTGCATCAAGGTATGGACAAATCCCCGTTTGAATTGATGAGGGGAAGGCAGGCGGGCACCAAAATGGTTCCCACCTGGTTGTATAAAAACAACACAAATCGCTCATCTTTGGAACCCAACAGAAGTGTGGATGAGAATAGGATTGTTCAACCTGGTGACTTGGTAAAAGTCAAATCAGGGGGTGTTATTAAAGGCTTCAACAAATTCAGAGGTCCTTTCTAGGTGAGGTCGGTAGGAGGAAGTTGGGTCAAGTTAAAGAATGGACAAACCTGGAATCTTAGGTGGGTGGCTTTGTACCAAAAACAAGGAAAGTGTTTGCAGAATCCCACGGTCACAGGTGCAGGGCAGGGGACTGGTGAGAGGAACAAAGAAATGGACCGTTCCACTGCTCCCGTGAGGTCTTTATCTGAATCGAGGGAGGGCAGTCAAAAGTAAAGAGTGTCCAGATGCCGGAATATTTGAAGCATTATGTATGTGACTAGGTCATCAAGGAAAGGAGTGGGGGGCGTGGCTACAGGGCCAATGAGGAAGGACGCGTGAACCCGGAGCTCCGCGCCGACCCCACCGATTATCCTTCCGAGAGAGCCGTCGGACGGTGTCCGAGGGCCCGAACCTGCAATTGCTGGCCCGGGGAACCACGAGCGGTGGTCCTGAGCATGATCGAGGTCTCGCTGAGCGTTGGTGACCGAACGAGGCGGATAGCCCGGCTTGCGCTTGCTAAAATGGCGCCGACCGTGGCGGATCGGCAACTACAGTGACTCTGGGGAAGCGAGCAGAGCCGTTGTCCCGTTGCTGTCGGGGCTCCTGCGAGCCGGATTCACCTTACCCACCTGTGCCATCGGCGGGACTCCCGGAGCGCCGGATGAGGCAGAGGCCGCTGAGGGCTGATTTCCAAGGGAGCTGGACTGGCTGCAGAGACGCTTGTTGCTGCTGATAACTGCCGGGCTGGATAGAGCGACTGACGTGTTGGCTTGTGTCTCCCTGTGCAGGTGAGACCCCGGGAGGTACCTGGGGCTGCCTCCCTTGTCAAGGTGCCAGCTTGTTGCCCTCGGCCGAGCTGCCGGGAGCAGATCTGGCCGCCATTTTGAGCGCACCAGCGGTGGACAGTAGCTGGTCCCAGAGACGGCCCGAGGCGGTTCCCCAAACGGCGGCCGAGCCTGCTGCCCTCGGACATTCCATACGGGGCACTGGGACAGAAGAGGGTCCTGACCTGCCCTCTCAGTGCCCGTGCGGTGAGGCTGAAGTGTACACCGCGAGAACCATACAGGCATAGGGGCCGCAAATTTAGACGTTGCTGGAAGACCAGCCTGGACTATCCATAACCCAGAGGTCCCGGCTGGGGAGAAGGGATGATTGCTGTGGGAACCACCGCCCAGCTGATAAACTGTCAGCACTAACCGGTCGGAGGCGAGGAAAGGGCTCATTAACAGGACATGGAGCGGATCTTTCACCCTCTGCCCTTAGGTGGGCTCTCCATTATTGACTCTGTGTGGAGCAGGACCCGCGAATCATGAGAATAACCTGGAGACCACGAGCCAGTCTGACAGAGCGCAGTGATTCACGGGAGGATCGGCTGGAGACCTTGTGAACCAGGGACTTTGGGGAAACCACGGGGGAAACAGGGGGGAGCGCCCCCGGATTCAGAAGACTTGACACAGATCATGGGAAATAGGATGCTACTGAATCGCAACCCAAGGCCTTGATGCAAAAACAAGTGGCCCAAATATTGAAGGCCATCACAGAAACTAGAGATGCCCTCCAGCAGGATATCGCGAATGTGGCACTGGGGCTGGGCCTCCTTCGAACGGAACATGCCAAACTAGCCGACCGGGTAAAACAGACGGAGGTGGCGCTGGAATTCCTTGAACCAACCCAAAAGACACTGGTGGCCCAGATGGGGGGTGTCACTCACAGACATCAGGCTCTGGAGCGGAGAGCTGAGTACGCTGAAGGCTGCAATCGCAGGAATGATATAAGGGTAGTGGGTCTGCCGGAAGGAGTGGAAGGGGCCAACATGATTGACTATTTAGAGGGCTGGCTACGATCTAAGGTGGCACCTGAGGGCCTGTCTCATTTTTATACCCTGGAGAGGGCACATAGGGTTCCAGCTCGCCCACTGGCACCAGGAAGGCCTCCTAGGCCAGTAGTGGTACGCTTACTAAACTACAAAGACAGGGACCTCCTCCTGCAAAAAGCTCGCTCTTCAGGCCCTGACAAAGTGGAAAATAGCAAAGTGTCACTATTCCCAGACTACACCCTTGAAGTGCAACGCCGTTGAGTTTCTTTTTGGCGGTCAAGAAGGCTCTGCGAGAAGAAGGCCTACAATATTCATTGATGTTTCCCGCGTGACTGAGGATAATCCTGGACGATAAGACGCACTTTTGTGATAACCCTGAGGAGGCATGGGCCTGGCTGGAGTCTTATCGAGCAGGGACTGGGGAAGCAGGGCACAGCGTGAGACCACCCGTGGAAGGTCCGCGGCCTTGTAGATCAAAACGTGTGAGGTGTCGACGATCTGGCCTGCAGGGGCCCACAGCATCCCAAATGGAGAGGGAGAGATCAGCCACGTTGCAGGCAGTGTCGGAAATCTCTCAGGAACGACTTTCCCCATCGGTGACGGACACGGAATCGGAGAAAGGGTCGATGGAATCTGATTCTGATGGAACTGAAACGGAAAGTGTTGCAGTGCCGCACGTCATGCCGGGGACAGCTGATGAGATTGCCTGATGCTTAATTCTGTAGGATTTTGTCTTGAGAACTTTTGTGTAGGGCTAGTTCCTTCCTTTTCTCCTCTCCTCATTTGTCTTAGCCTTGTAGCTGATTTGATGATGTGATACTGCTAAAAAGGTTATTGTGATATCTGGGAACTGGAATGAGAAGGGATGTGAGCCCCCGGGGATGGGGCTTAGTTGTTAACGGGGGTATGGTGCCACATAGTGACAGCACTGTTGGTCTGGTCTTCTTGGCTCGCAGCCAGCTCCCCTCTTTTCTTTTTGCTCCTCTGTAGCTACTAGAGGAAATAGTTTGTTCTTTAGTTTGAATGGGAACTAGTGTTTTGGTACCTGTTCTGGGGTGGGGATGTTGGGGGGATGTTTGGGTTTGTTTTGGGGTAGTTGGGGCCGCCGGTGTGTCCTGCTGGAAAGTGCAATCAATTGTGGGATTACAACTGCAACATGGGGGCGTTACTTGAATTAAAGTGCATGACATGGAATGTTAGAGGGATACATACAATGTTGAGGCGCCATAAAGTGCATGCTTATTTGGTACGAAGGGGGGTCCAAATCGCTTTTCTCCAAGAAACACATATTACTTGCGCTGAAGGGCTGGGCCTGCAGCACCGATGGAGAGGGAAGATTTTTTGCACAACATACTCTGCATGCGCATGGGGTGCGCTGGTTTGTATTAGAGCGGGAGTCCGTTTTCAGCCTACTCATCATTTAGTGGACCCAGAGGCTACATTTGTGGTGGTAGCGGGTCGCCTTAATGGCAAAGATGTGGTGCTGAGTAGTGTCTATGCTCCCAACATGGATCAGCCGGCGTTTTTTAACCAGTTATCCGGGAAATTAGCACTATACTTGACTGGACCAGTGATTATGGGAGGGGATTTTAATTCTGTAGCTGATACAGTCATGGATCGATCCCACCCTCCACTACCTGAGGTGCCCATACACAGAATCTCCAAGGCTAGACGAGACTGGCAGAGTAGATGAAGTCTGATAGACACATGGCGAGCGAAGCACCCAGGCGTGCGAGATTATATTTTTTTCTCGTCGCTGCACGAGCTGCATGTGCTATTGGACGCGATACTATGCACTCCAGACTTGCACGCTAAGGTGGGACACAGCGAATACCTTGCGAGAACACTGTCAGATCATAATCCATTATTGTTAAGACTCCACTGGGCTCAGGAGCATCCTGTGGTCCCGACTTGGAGACTGCGACCAGAAGCTTTGGAAGACCAGGTCTTTCGTGCAGAGGTTGAGACAGGAATCACTCAATATTTTACTGAAAACGAAGGTACAGCATCGTCAACTGCAGTAGAATGGGACGCTTTCAAGGTTGTAGTGAGGGGATTGTGTATAGCTAACATGGTGGGAGAACGGAAGACGTTATTACAGGACGTAGATACAATAGAACAGCGCTTGCGCAAGGCAGAAAGAGCCCGCCCCGAGTGTCCTGATGAGCAGGGGTGGTATCCGACGCTAGAGAGGTTGAGAGTTTGCGCTGTTTCGATCATAAGAAGTACCTGGCACGCACACATGCAGAACAGGATAAGGCGAGCACACTGTTGGCATGGCTGGCTATTCCGTCTCGCTGAGGAACGCCCATACTAGAACTAGATGCCCCGACGGGAGACCCGGTATATACCCAACAGGGGATTAATACGCTGTTTTGGGGATATTACGCAGAGTTGTATCGGAGTAAGCTACAGGTTGATGGGGACTCCATAGGGGAATTCTTGACAGATATAGGACTGCCGCAGCTGGAAAAGACACAGGCTGACTTACTAGGACAGGAGATAACGCTGGGGGAAATTCGGAGTGCGATTAAGCATATGGCGCGCAATTAAACGCCGGGAACAGATGGACTACAGATAGAGTAGAGTTCTACTCGACTTATGTAGATCTATTGGCCCCTAAGTTACTGTCTGTTTTTAACGAGGCGAAAAAGGCTGGAGTATTGCCGACTTTCACCCGCGAGGCCGTCATTATTCCATTATTGAAGCCCGGGAAGAATCCCTCGGATAAAACAGCCTATCGCCCCTTGTCCATGCTCACGACTGACTATAAAATCCTGAGTAGAATTCTTGCATCGCGACTGCACCCACACATGGTCCAACTGGTTCCAGTGAGACCAAGCGGGCTTTATCCCAACTCGAAATACTGCCACTATTGTGCAGCGACTTCTTCGCATATTGGGAGAGGACTCTTGTTCTACTGCCTCTGCTGCCATTCTATCGGTAGATATTGAGAAGGCGTTTGACAGCCTGGAATGGCCATACTTGTTTCAAGTTATGCGCACATTCGGCCTTGGAGATGCCTTTGTGGGATGGACAGAGATTTTATCCAAATCGGCTACAGCCCGGGTTTGGACAGGGCCTCTGATCTCCTCCTCTTGCGCAGTAGGGCGCGTGACACGGCAGGGTACCCGCTTTCCCCCTTGTTATTTGCACTGGCCATAGAGCCATTAGCGGCACATGCCAGACTGGGACGGCGATATACTGGACTTGACCTGCATGGGGCTGTGCAGTACATATCACTCTATGCCGATGACTTACTTATGTTTCTAGCTAACACGACGGACGCCCTAGATGGAGCGACGAGCCTACTTCGGGACATTGGAAGGGTTTCAGGACTCGGGGTGAACAGGGCGAAGACCTGCCTGTTCCCAGCGGCCCCGTCGAACGCAGGCCTATCCCATACTAATGGTATAAAGTGGCAACAACGCTGTTTGACTTACCTGGGTACCAACATCTACCATGCACCTGCTGATCTTTTGGATGGCAATGTAGGCAGAGCTATGCGGAGTCTCTGAGGGAGTTTAACATTTTGGGGCACTTTGCCGCTTTCGGTGGCTGGGCGAGTAGCACTCTTGAAGATGGTAGCGTTCCCCTGGTAGTTGTACTACTTTAGAACATTGCCTAAATTGATCGGATCTGTTTAAAAAAGGACCCCGGAACCCAAATGGGTTCCGGGGTCCTTTTTTGAACAGATCCGATCAATGATTGGGGGTTTTATCTGGGCGACTGGGAGAAGGCGGATCGCACTAGATACCATGATGCGCTCAAAGGCCGAGGCTGGCAGCGCTGGATTTTGAAGCATACTACCTAGCGGCCCAGCTGCAATGGCTTGCCCAGGCTGTAGCACTGGAGTTTCGGGGCCCGGACGGCCGAGACGGACATGGAATTTCAAGACACGTATTGTCCTCTATTAACCTCCAGTAGCAGCTACGACTCAGCACGCTTACCGACGAGGTGCGTACGATGAGGTTATGCTGGAACCGGAGCCAGCGTAGAGCTATGTTATGTTATGTTATGTTAAGTGTTGCTTATAAAGCGCACTGACACCGAAGCTTCCTGGCGCTGGTAGACAGAACAAAGTGAGGGGGAGGTAGAGGAACAGAGTCTACGTGGGGGTGGGAAAGAAGTAAGTTTTTAATTTTTTTCTAAATTTGAGAAAAGAGGAGCAAGATTTAATAGAGGAAGGGAGGAGGTTCCAGAGCCCGGGGGCTAGGTGAGAGAACCGGCGTCCGCCGAATCTCTTAGTTTTGCTCCTGGGGGTGATCAGCAAGTCGCGGTGGGCGGATCGAAGATTACGTGTGGGGCAGTAAGGGCGGATGGTAGATTTTAGGAAAGCAGGGGAAGGGCAATGAAGTGCCTTAAAGGTGAGACAAGCCACCTTAAAGGCAGCCCTTCGCTCAACCGGGAGCCAATGCAGGTTCGTAAGCAAAGGTTTAGCTGATTGCCATCTGGGTGTTCCATGGATCAGGCGGGCAGCCTGGTTCTGAACGATTTGAAGGCGTTGAGTCAGGTATTGTGGCAAACCGTGGTAGATGGCATTGGAAAAATCCAAACGGGAGAGTACCAGCGAAATGACAGTTTGGGTGAGTGCTGCCGGGGGGAGAAGGTGGCGGATTTTGCGGATCCTCCGAAGTTGGAACATACAGGAGGAAACCACCGCTCCCACCTGAGCACTAAGAGAAAGCTCGGTGTCGATAATGACACCCAGACTTTTTACTGATTTTGCTGGGACGGGGGGGGAGCCAAACTCCGGAGGCCAGAACTGTGGACCCCAGTAGGTGGCACTGAGTCCGGGAAGTAGGAGCTCAGTTTTACCGGGGTTCAACTTTAATTGGTTCTGGTTCATCCAGAGTTGGATATGGGTCATGGCTCCATGAAAAGTTGTGATGGCATTAGGTGAATTAAGGGGGAAAATGATTTGGAGATCGTCAGCATAGTTATAGGTGACGATGTCCCATTTCAGAAGCGATTGAATGAGTGGCCGGAGGTAAAGATTAAAGAGGAGCGGGGAGAGGGAAGAGCCTTGGGGGACACCACAGGATGTGAGAGATTTTTTTGCAGTGTAAGGACCAAGGCGGACCGCCTGTGTTCTCCCTGTGAGGAAAGACCTGACCCACTCAAGAGCAACGCCCTGGATGCCCGCCTGTCCGACACGGTGGAGAAGGATGTCATGGTCCACCGTGTCGAACGCGGCCGATAAATCCAGTAAGACGAGGGCTTGGGGGTTTCCCGCGTCCGCGTTGCCTCTGAGTGTGTCAAGGACTGCCAGAATAACAGCTTCTGTAGAATGGGCGGGTCTGAAGCCGGCCTGGGTAGGTACAAGATAGCCGGAGGATTCAATAAACCCGGACAGGCAGTGAGTGACATGGGCCTCCATGAGTTTAGAAAAATAGGGGAGAAGAGAGATGGGGCGGTAGTTCGATGGCTCCGTCATGTCGGCGCCAGGTTTTTTTAGTAAGGGTACAAGGATAGCTTCCTTGAGGGAAGTGGGGCAAATGCCGCTGCTGAGGGAGCTATTAAGTAGATGTAGAATACTGTCAGGTAGATTAAGACATATGTTCCGCAGAACGGACGGCGGGCAGCAGTCATTTGGGGAGCCAGATTTTACGCGAGTGGCTAGTTCCGCCAAAGAAGAGGAGTCTAGAACCGGGAAAGAAGTGAAGGACAGGGGATTATTGAGGGAGTTATCCAGTAGTGGCAGTTGGTGGAGTGAGGAAATGGATTTTTTGATAGTGGAAATTTTTTCTAGAAAGTACGAGTTCAAGGTGTCACAGGCCTCCTGCGTGGGAGTCTGGGCTGGTAGGGTCCTATCATCTGTGGTTAACTCGTTCATAACTCTGAACACCTCCTTAGATTTATTAGCTGCCTGAGATGTCCTACTGGCGAAGTGTTCGGTTTTAGCTAAACGAATAGCTATTTTAAATTCTTTGCGAGCGGTCAGATAAGATTGTTTGGCTAGGTCAGAATAATCGTGTCTCCAGATGCGTTCCAGCTGGCGTGTTTTAAGTTTCCGGGCTTTGAGGTCGTCGGAGAACCACCTGTGAGAGTTCCTGTGTTTGGTACAGGGAAATTTGACCAGAGGGGCAAACAAATCGCTGGCCGACTCGAGCTAGGTGGCCACTTTTTGTTCCAGCCCGTCCATGTCGGTGGAGTCAGAAATCACCGGGGAGGAGTCAGCCAGGGCAGTTAAAACTCCCTGGGAGTCATATGAGCTCCATTTACGGGCATGGCCGCTGGCCATCAAGGGAGCGGGGGTCTGAGCAGCAACCGTGATGATAGTGTCTACCAAATGATGGTCGGACCAGGCACACGGACGTATGTCTGGTGGGGACAGCTCCAGGTTGCAGGTCCAGATCTGGTCCAAGACGTGTCCCTTGATATGAGTAGGTTGGGAGACGTGTTGGACAAGGTTCAGGCTTTTAAGCGTCTCAAAAAGCTCAGTGGCATGAGAGCCGGCGTGGCTATCGCCGAACCAGTAATTCAGGTCGCCGAAAATGGCGAGATGGGAATGCGATATAAGAAGGGAGGATAGTTGTTCACTAAGAGTGGCGGAAAAAGATGGCATGGGATATGGGGGCCGATATAGTAAAAGAAGAGTGAGGGGATCAACATCCGTCTGCACGTTAATAATTAGGTTCTCCACCTCAGGTAGAGGAAGGGAGTATGAAGATATGGATTTAAGGCGCTTAGAAATAATGGCCGCCACCCCACCACCAGGCCGGTCGCCAGGGCGGTCTGCGCAGAGGATGTAGTAATCGGGGGGAGGGCTGCCAGGATGTCCGGCATGGACTCTGATGTGAGCCATGTTTCTGTGAGTAAAAGCATATCGGGGTTCGAGCTAGTTAACAGGATAAAAATATCCTCAGAGTGCTTCACCAGTGAGCGGGTGTTAAGGTAAGATACCTTGAGGAATGTGGTGCTCACTGGTGCCAATGCTCGGGGTGTGCAGCCTCTGAGGAGGGGTTGGTTGGGGCGCATGAGGCCCGCCGACATAATGTGATGTAAAGCCATAGGAGGTGGTGAAATTGCAGTGTGCTGAAAGTCCCTGAGTGCTTGGGAGGAATATGTAATAGGCAAAGCGGGATGGCATGCACTCAGGCCCGTCCTGGCGCGGACGGGCGCAGACGGGCTTGCCTTTGGCGCGCCTTTGGCGCGCCGCCGGCGCGCCCTCTGCGCCCGTCCGCTGCGCGGCCGTGGGAGGCACATGGTTTATGTAAGTGAAGAGCAGGAAGGGGCGTGGCCCGTGATGAAGGGGGCGTGGCCTGACCAGGCTTCCCCAGAATGACGTGGCAGTGAATGGCGGCCTGCAACAGCGTTCAGATCGGCTGTGCGGGGGAGGGGAAGTAGCGAGAGTGTTGCCAAAGGTTTAATTTTTAAAAGTACACAAATAATACACCATAAAATACAGATTTCTGCGTGCTCGTTCGTTGCTCCCGGCTTTCCGCCTCAGGAGTTCGGTCTATCTGCCGGCGCCTGTGAATTGGTGCGTTATAAGGTGGGGGGGCGTGGCCCGTGATGAAGGGGGCGTGGCCTGACCAGGCTTCCCCAGAATGACGTGGCAGTGAATGGCGGCCCGCAACAGCGTTCAGATCGGCTGTGCGGGGGAGGGGAAGTAGCGAGAGTGTTGCCAAAGGTTTAATTTTTAAAAGTACACAAATAATACACCATAAAATACAGATTTCTGCATGCTCGTTCGTTGCTCCCGGCTTTCCGCCTCAGGAGTTCGGCTATGATTACCCGCCCCTGTGCCCCGGAGATACCTTTGGCTATGTGTACTGCGTTTTCGCATGGGGGGATTGGGCCGCGTTGTCTGAATGGGAGACACTGGGGATACAGGTGCTGGGGGACTTATATGAAGACGGCGCCCTATTACCATTTCAGGCCTTGCAGGACAGATATGGCCTCCCACGTGGGGACGTCTTGCTTCATTCGGCCCTTGTCTCGGCAATACAGCGTCACTGGTGGGAGGGGTTATCGGAGCCGTGGACGTCCATGCTATGTCAGTATGTAGTAATGGCAGCAGGGACCTTCAAGGCAATTACATGCTTATATAGGCGTATGATAGATGAGGGGAAGGTGCCATTGAGGGACCTGCAACAGAAGTGGGAACTGGACCTGGGTAAGGAGATCCCCAAGAAAACATGGGCTCAGACAGTGACGGCCCGTGTAGGGCGTTTTACCGGGGCGGTGACGTGGCGCAGAGGAGGGGCAGGGTGGGGGGTTGCAAAATGCGTCAAACGGACGATTTCAGGTAAGTTACGAAAAAAATTAATAAAACAATTTTTTTGTGCGCGCTGCATAGCATTTGGCGATGCAGCACGCACAACAAAATTCGTTTTAATAATTTTTTCGTAACTTACCTGAACTCGGCCGTATGCCGCATTTTGCAACACCCCACCCTGCCCCTCCTCTGCGCCACGTCACCGCCCCCGTAAAACGCCCTACACGGGCCGTCACTGGGCTTAGATAATCAGAAGGGCGTGGAAAAGCACTAGAAATGCCCAATTCCAATTGATCCACTTCTTTATACTACACAGGGCGTATCTCACTTTCGCCAGGATTAACAGATATTTGAAAACAGACACTGCGAAGTGCCCGTGCTGTAATCTAGAGGGGTCGGAGTTTAGCCATATGATGTGGGACTGTCCGCAACTAGGAACGTATTGGGAAGAAGTAGTCAGGTTGCTATGATAGGTCACGGAACGGCATGGGTACCTGTTTGCTTCACTGGTTCCCCCACACGACCAAAACGGGATTGTTGTTGGCCAAGAGGGATCTCACAGCGCACTAGAAGGCCGCACGTGGCCCCAGTGTCCAGAGATGGAAAATAGAATTAACTAAATCGGCAACGAGCGAAAGTACAGTCAGGTTTCAGATCGCCAGGAGAGCATAAGGGGATAAGGCAATGGAGTCCGCGAGGGCCTGGGAGGCCCTAGTGGTGTTGCTGCAAGTACCAGAGGCAGATTCAGTTGCAAGCTCGGTATTGGACAAGCAAACAGTTTCACCTTGAGCTAAATGCACAATATGGGGTTATCTGAGATTAAGGAAGAACGGATAATGTAGTTGAATGAGTGAGTGATGGCATATACTGTCCTAACATTCTCATGGTGTACAATGCTGAGTTACATGTTGCACAGTATTTCACTGAATAGCCGGAATATAGGACACACCGGGGGGCGCGGGTGGGTTAGGAGGGAGGCGGGGAAGAAGGGTTGGTTTTCTTTTTTTATAATGTTTGGCTTAAGTGTCACAGTCCAGTCTTTTGGGCATTAACCAATGGTGAACCCTTATTTGGTCCTGTATTACACTTATTGTATATGAATAACGCGAGCTAAACTGGAGGGTCTTTATACATGCTCCCTTGCCTGGGATGAAAGAGGATAGTGGGGCCACTAATTAATGGTAACTGTCGATTGGATGACTACTATGCACCTTTGAATTCTGTATCAAACTGAATTTTGTTGGAATGAAAGCTTAATAAAACAAATTTGAAAGAAAAAAAAAATCAAGGATAGTAGTGGGGTATGATATGTGATTACAACATTATTTGTGTTGCACTTAACTTGACTCCTCATTGTTGCCCATATTTTCGTGTTTCACCTTTGGTTTGATTTCTTTTCTTTTTTGCATATAGGTCTCTTGTATTTTCACTTTAAAACTTCTTGTGTTCTTATACTCCATTTCGTTTTAACATGGGGTGGATTTTATGATTTCTATTGTAAGCTATTGAATGTAATGTTAAGTTGATTCATTTCTGTGGAATGAAAGGAGGTGTGGTATGATTTCTGTAACTCTTTGGCAGCTCGCCTTCTGCTGCCGCTCGTGTTTATATGACGTCTTACATTCCACAGTCTCGTGCTCAATGTTCGATCTAGTGACAGTTGGTAGTTGTTTCTTTGCCTGGCCGTGCTGGTTGGGTGTCTGCGCTGCTTCCTGAGAATAAAGCTTTTACTTCTCGGTGAAGAGCTGTTCTCCATTTTATTTACAATAGCTACGTCTGCCCAAGACTCATCAGATAGGGGAAGACAATGCATTGGAGTATGGGTTTTAAGTGCCTTGTCACTGAAAGACAAATCTTTATTGTATGATTACCTAAAATCATTTACAAGAACAATGTAGATTACGTCATAAAACAAACATCAGAAAAAAAATATATGAAGTTGTTAAAATATTTGTGGCCGGTATAAAATTAACAACGTCAAAATGTGCTACAGCACAATAATATGCGTGCAGCGAATAGCTCAAGGTTATTTTGTGTAGCAAATGCAAAAAGAGGCATCACTAGGCAAAGTTAAAAGGCATAGGTGCGTGAACATGCGATGTCGACAGATTGCAAGGATTATTCCAGGGTTACTTTGAGGCCCTCTGTATTTTGCATCTAGACCATCGTACATGTATCACAGAGGGACACATGCCTAAAAGATAAATGAGTATGCCTGGTGTATCCAAATGCCAGAGAGAGCATGCATAGGACATATACTGCCGAGATCTAAGCATCTGAAAATATTTTAAAAGACATATGATACTAGTTCAAACCAGTACTCCTCCCAAGTCAAAGAAAATTAAAGTGTTAAAAAACAAGTGAAACACGTAAATCTATGTGACGTGTTATTTGTGCAGTAGTCCCCACCGGGAAATTTCTCCAGAAATGAAGAACACACACTGAGTGTAGGGACAGACCCACACCCAGGGCCATCAGATAGTTCGACATTCCTAAGGGATCCTAAGGTGCATGTGTAGAATCATTTAATGCCCGTGCATATAAGATGTTCCCACAAAAGTGTTACTGCGACAATAATCGAACAGCAGCTTATATTTTATAGACTTCCGTCTTCAATTCTTGCATTGTTCGTAGAATCGGTCCATGGAAGGTGGTTCCACAAAGTGCTACTGGAAAAATAAATGAACAACAGCTTATGTTTTATGGACTTTAATCTTCGCTTCTTGCATTGTTTATAGAATCTTTCAAGCTACTAATATTGGCACAAGCAACATCCCCTGTTTCCTGGCGGTGTGTTTTTTCAGTGTCCCCTATTGTCCCATATTGGCAATGTTAGGAGCCTGGTTCTCAGAACGTTCTGTAGGGCTTGCCATCCTAGTCCTGCCTTCAAATATGGTTGACACGATGAGACTTTGTGTGAGTAGACATGACCCTCTGCGCCAGGAATGTGCCTAATCCGTTCAAAATCCTGTTACCTTGAGATGCGCTTGCCCTGTATCCTTAACAAACTTTTAAGGCCGGCTATTATTAAAGATGTGTCATGTTAAAAGATCTGGTGGCAGGCCCAGTGACTCATTGGCCTTCGTGAGATACCATACCCGGCGGCCAGTGTTATCCTGGAAAACTGTTTGTAATGCTTCCCTGATTGTGTCAGGACCTGCCTTGACCACGCAGTGGTAAAGTTTGACTATATCTTTTTTTTTGCATTCAATGTCCATCGCTAAGATATTGAACTCCAGCCAGATCAATGTGCGCCGTGTTGAACATGTAAGATTGAAAACCTTTCTGATAGCCATGATATGCAAGCGCTCCAATTTTTTGGTAAGCAGGCCTGGAAAGACCAGATGGCCACAACTCAATGTTGGAATTAATTCAGTTTGCATTACCCATCAGATGCCCTTAGCAGAATAACTTTGGAGCTTATGATTTAGTTTGCCTAGAACATGTGTGACCTTAGCCGCTTTGACCTCAAGTACTTTGGCCTGCAATGTTGATCTGCCAGTATCTGAGAATTGTACTCCCAGATAATTATATTTATTAGCAGTGGCAATCCTTAACGGGCCAAGATGCCATTCCAATAGTTGTTTTTTCGGTTTATGATCAAAAACCAGCTTCCGGCTCGGAGGCGGGGCTTCCGGGCCGGAGGCGGAGCTTCCGGCCCGGAGGTGGAGATTTTGGCCATGGCTAAATCTCCGCCACTGGCCGGAATCCCCACCTCCGGGCCGGAAGCTCCGCCTCTGGGCCGGAAGCTCCGCCTCCGGGCCGGAATTTCCGGCCCGAGTGCGGACGTAAAGTTAGTAGTCGTAAATCCATTCTGTGAATACCAAAAGTAGTAAGTGCATTCTGTGAATACAAAAAGCAGTAAGTGCATTCTGTGAATACCAAAATGGTAGTAAGTTTAGGATTTTGTCTTAAGTTAGTTCTGTGAATCGGACCCGTAATGTCTACAATGCCCTATTCATGCGGGTTCTGGTTTGGTCCAGTAAAACCAGGTCATCCGCATACTGCATGATCAGGAGTCTAAGATGGCCTAGTTTAGGTGAAAAAATGTTGACTTGCAGTAGCGCCTCTCCCAAATCCACGACATTATACATTTAACAATGTGGGAGCAATCACACAGCCCTGTTTTAACCCTTTGTTTGCATGAATCTTAGCTGTTACACATGTCTGTGTAAGCTTAGTACGAACTCAAGTGCCATGTCATTGTTACAACATTCTCCATAATCACGTATTACTCTTTCCAATTCCAAATGGCCACTGTAATTCTAATAATATTCTCTCGATGGTCTTCACCATACCAAGATGTCCCTCATGGGCAAGTCTAATTACTCTTCTCCTCACAGAAAAAGGAGTTATGTTTCAGTCCCCAAAATAGCAAACCTGCATTAACAACCCTGCCGCCGACGTGTATAATTATCAAGTCCAGGAACTGCAGTCCCACATTACCCTTTATCTCATCCACCAGCTAACGAAGCTGAGCTAGCTAGAGGCCCCCAACTCCACACAATCGGAAGAAGATATCATCCAAACCAGCAGGTCTCAACTTACAATGCTGTTGCAAATGGTAAGCGGCCCGCCACCTAGAATGGTCCATCACTCATACCACCTTCGAAGGCATACCACTAAATAAGAGAAATTAGAGTGAGGAAGCTGCATTACATAGAGATTATGGAGACTCATACAGATATTCAAAGTAACTCAGGGCGTATGTAGAACTTAAAATGATAATGACCTTCAACCAATCCGTTTGACTTCATTCAGAAACAAACCCATCCTTGCAGCGAAATTCGCCGCCAGATCCTAAATGATTGAGACGAGTAACCCGAGGGTCAATCCCAATACTTCTGAGAGTGCTGCGTAACACTGCCGAAAATTGATACCTTGACAGGCACTCCCCATTAGAATGGACAAACAGTGTAGGAGGGCCTGATTCACAGAACTAACTTAAGACAAAATCCTAAACTTACTACTTTTGGTATTCACAGAAGTTAGGATTTTGTCTTAAGTTTGTCTTAAGACAAACTTAAGACAAACTTAAGACATTCTTAAGACAGTCTTAAGACAGACTTAAGACAGTCTTAAGACAGTCTTAAGACAGACTTAAGACAGACTTAAGACAGACTTAAGACAGACTTAAGTTAGGATTTTGTCTTAAGTTTGTCTTAAGTCTGTCTTAAGTTTGTCTTAAGTTTGTCTTAAGTCTGTCTTAAGTCTGTCTTAAGTCTGTCTTAAGACTGTCTTAAGTCTGTCTTAAGTTTGTCTTAAGACAAACTTAAGACAAAATCCTAACTTCTGTGAATACCAGAAGTAGTAAGTTTAGGATTTTGTCTTAAGTTAGTTCTGTGAATCGGCCCGGGAGATTGTCCATCAGGCAAAACCTAAATGTATGCCCTCATACATGCGATCGGGCAAATAGCAGAACCACAAGCTGCCATGAGCTCTACAATAGCTCCCTTTCCTGCTGGATCGGTCTTGGACCTCCTGAACTTGAAGGGTAAGTCTGTCTAGATCTAATTGTGTGTACACCAATTTTAAAACACCCAATTAATCAGCTTTTGACACCCCAAATAACTCACCCACCCTAAAGGCCCCATAAAAGGTAACAGAGAATGCCTTCAAAAACAAAGATATCTCATGAGAGGAACTGCAGACTACATAGATATTGGCCAGCATAGCTTCCAAGACCTGTGCATCTAGCTGTCTCCTAACATCCTTGACCGCGTCCTCAAGCTTGGCCCATCCCGCTAAGGCTTTTTCTCACCGGGAAGCAATTGCCCACATCATGCATGCCCATTAACCTAGCAAAGGAGCCAATGGCTGCCAAATGGGCTCTTGTGTAAGAAATAGATCTGCCCTTGCATCTTTTTTTCGTTTTTACCAATACTCTTCTTCATCAGCAAATATGCATTTTTTGCCCAACAGAACTGCATGAGCGAAAAGCATTATCAAAGCCAAAAAATGCCAATGTTGTTTTTATTCATGAGGGACGTTTATGCCCTGCATGGGCTATATATTTACTCTACTGGCTGTATTTTGTTTTCAAGTTTATAATGATGTTGCACAGAGGGATGATGCTATTTAGGCCCAGCACAAATCCCGGTTGCTGCTGGAACTGCCCTTGTCAGGTAGCATCCCTTCTCCTCCCCCACAACCTACCTCATGACCAGTCTCATTCCACAGCCTTCTTTTTCCTCTTTCTCGCATAACCCTTCATAGCTTATCCTCACAGGACTACCAGTCTGAGTACCCAGTTGAAGAGCAGAGATTTTAAGGGCACAATTCAATGGCATCTTCCCTGTTTGGGCCTAAGAGATCCTGGAAAAGACCCTGCGCCCAAATTCCTATCTCCTCACTGCACACCACTTGCTCCTGGATGTTTTACATGGGTTGTTCCCATGAAGCATCTGGGATCCTTCCATATAGCACTCCCTTGGTGGTTTAACAGGGCCCCAGGCGGGTTGAACATCTACTGTCCCAGTCTCCGCTGCACTCCACGCGTATACGCACGGACATTAGGCATATCATGCATCCCGTTGTAGTTAAACCCTCTTGCACCTCAACTAACATGTCCAATATATGACAACCTACAGACAACACTTTTTCAATTTTGCTCTTTGAGAGGTGCCCATGAATCCAATATGGAGCTCTTCACAACCTCACATCAGTAAGAAGGAAGCTGACAATCCAGAAAGTGTTTTAATCGTAATAAAGGGTATGGGCAGTGCTATATAAATACCACTACTATACTTTGAGGCATGCAGTCCATTGGAAACCAGACCTCATATGCTCAAAACATTTAACGCCCATAACATTGTCCTCAATTTTTAGAAACATGTCCTAACAAGCTTTTGCAATGCAATAGGTCTCTCATTTGCGAGAGTTTAAGCTATTTCCATTGTAAATAACAATGCCCTTTATTTATCTGTTTTGATAATTAACACATATTTAAAAGGCATTGTCATTTACAATGTCAATAGCTCATACTCTTGTAAATTGTTAGACCTATTTAATTTCAGAGAAGTGGCCACCATTGTCCCTGCATGCTTGTAAAGTGAAAGTGCCCATGGCGTGCTGAATGTTGTAGGAAAGCATGTGTGCCTGCAGTAAGAGAAACTCATTAAAGAAAATAGTGCTTACAGAATAAATAAGACATACGGGCCAGTCCTCATGGGAGGTTACAAATGAAGACAAGGCGGTACTAAGGAGGGACTAACGAGCCTATTAACAAATCTAAAGCCAGCATTTACAAAGGACAATGACACAAGCCAATGAAAAATATGGGCAGAAAGTGGGTGAAGCTTCAAGTCCGTACTCGAATACAGCATATGCCTCGCCCATGCGCTACCTAAAAAGGCCACATGCTATTGGCTGCTTTTCGACTGCACAAGGCTTGTAACACAAGAAAGCCTGAAATGAACTAGCCAACAGCTGTAAAACTGCAGTGCCTCATCAGGCTGAAGTGACTGGCTGCTATATTGCTTCTTTCGTCTTTTTGATATGAGTATCACGTCTCATGCACACATCTGCAAAAACACACCCTAAAATGCGGGTGCAACCCTCCACCATTTCAAGAAGAAGCCGCAGTGGAGTTTAACAAGGCCCTGTTCCTGTGTCTTTTAAAACACTTTTCAAGCCTTTCAGTCTCCTAAATCATCATCCTGTGAATGTACGAAATACTGTATTTCTTCCTAAATTACAGCCTCTCTAATTGCTACTGTCACCTATCACGGCTGCGTACTTGGAATCTGAAGGGTACAGCTATTATCAAGGCCGGCTCTGTGAAGCATGGCAGACATTTCCATTTGAAATGAATCAGTGTTCGCAGGAGAGGCAAAATATTCATTAACCAGCAGAAGTGTGCACGTCTGTACTTTATTTGTGAACAAAGCATTCTCAGACAACAACTCACATAAATATGCATCATAAATAGAAAGGGTGCTTTGAAATTGCAGAAATATGTTTCTATTATTCAGTGTTTTCTCTGCTGCTTGTATTGTAATGGTAATCAGCCAACTGTTCCACTCCTACTGCTGTTGCCTACAAATACTGCTCTATAAAAATGTTAGGGGGAAGCGTTGTATTCCCTCTTCCGAAACAAAAAAACAAAAGCTTATGTTGTAGATGATGTTGCGAAAAATATCAATAATTTCTAAAAAAAAAAAAAAAAAAAATGGAAGCGCAGATTCATTCAAATAATGCTTTCTTGTTGTTTTATTAAATGGTTTTATGCAAAAATATCGAGGTCAATCGATCTAACCTTATGGTGACTCCACAATATTGTCTACCAACATAATGTCAGGGTACACGTACATACAGAAGTCCACATCTACTTACCATGACAATATTTTGGAAGTCGCAATTGTGCAGGTCGATATACAAAACTTGAGTCATTTAGAATAGGAGGCATATGTAGAAAATGGATGCAAACGTGGTCTGGTGTGTCTCGTCTTTCACTGCCCTGACATCAGCACCGTAATTAATGAGGGTTTGAAACCTGTGTGTATACTAATGGCCTCCTGTGGATGCCATATACAACAATACCTGGAGGAAATGTTTTTTCCTCAGTGGTGTTTATGCACCCCTTATTAATATTGTAGGGCAATGGCTCCTAACCTATGGTCTGGGGACCCCTGAGGTTCTGCACGTCCTCTTCAGGGGATCCACAACTGTTTGACAAAATTAAATCAGATTAAAATTAATAAAATAATATTAATACAGTATCTCCAAAATTGATTGTGCATTAAACTAAGTATTCCAATAGAGGGGCATTTGTTTGGCATATATATGTTTTTTGTATTTCTTTACTGTTTTGAGTTTCAAATCATAGAAAGTGCTTGGGCTGGGGGTCCCTGGCTTCCAATAATGAATTAGTGGGGGTCCCGGGAGTCCAGTAATGATTCAGTGGGAGGCCACAGCAGTCAAAAGGTTAACAACCTCTGTTGGAAGGGTCTAAAAGATGCAATTACTGTACGTGCTTAATTCATATATGAAAATACCAATGTAGAAAACAAGCGCATGAACAGAACACTTAATTGTGAAAACGAACACAGAAACATTTTATAAAAGTAGTATGCATACAACTGAATGTGCTACAGAGGAAGACACACCCTCATGCTACCTTTATTTAAAAATACCTGGGGGCATATCAACAACAACCGGCGATAATTATCTCTAAGCGCACTTAGCGCTAGGATAATTATCACCGGCTAGCGTGAATTTTTATCTCTGAGATAGCGTGCTATTAGCAACGCTTATCTCAATAGCGATAAAAATCCTCACGCTAACAGGCTAACGTGAGATTATCGCTGGAAACCCAGCGATAATCTCACGTTACCTTGTTGATAGGGACAGGCAAACTTAGCCATGATATCCTCCTTCCATAGGATATCATGGCTAAGTCAGAAAAATACCAGACGTAAAAAATGAAATGAAAAATTATATTTATATAGCGCATAGACTACCCGGAGGCCTCGCAGCGCTTTAATTGATCACTGTGGCGGGCCGCAGGGTGAGACTAGCACGTTTTTGCAAACAGGTGGGTTTTCAAAGCTTTCCTAAAAGCCAGCCGGTTATTATTTTCTCTGAGGGCTAAGGGGAGGGAGTTCCAAAGTCTCGCAGCAGTATGGGAGAAGGAACGGCCGCCCCAACGTGCTTTGTTGATTTTAGAAGTGGTAACTAGGTGCAATGATCCCGAGCGAAGGGCTCTGGATGGAGCGTAGGGCACAACTAAGGGGGACAGGATGGCAGGGCCTGTTCGATGGAAAGATTTGTGCACAATGCACATAGCCTTAAACTGTGCTCTAGCAGCCATCGGGAGCCAGTGCAATTCTTTTAGAGCTTTCTTGGCTGACTGCCAGCGGGGGATGTTGAATAATAATCGGGCGGCGCAGTTTTGCGTGACTTGGAGCCTCTTGGTCACTGAAGCCGGGGCACCCAGATATAGCGCGTTTCCATAGTCCAGGCGGGAGAGTATCAGGGCCTGAACCATGATTCTCCTCGCCTGGAAAGGAAGCAGAGGGAGTACTTTGCGGAGCATTTTCATTAGGCCGACACACGTGGAGGCAGTTTTGGTAGCCTGGACCGAGAAGTCCAGCGCTTTATCGAGCCAGATTCCCAGACTCTTTATCTGCGGTTTGGGAGGGGGGGGAGCACCAAGGCAGGTGGGCCAAATTGATGTCAAAATGGTCGGAGAAGGGTTACCCAATAGCATAATCTCTGTCTTCTCCCCGTTAAGTTTGAGACAGGACGATTGCATCCACTTAACAACGGCCTCTAGACAGAGGCCCAGGGTGTTGGACGGCTCCTCAGTGTGGTCCAGAGAGACCACCAACTGGGTGTCGTCCGCGTAGGTGACAATACGCACGCCAAAGGGCTGGACTATCTCCGCTAGAGGTCGCATATAGACATTAAAAAGTGTGGGGCTCAGGGAGGAGCCCTGAGGAACCCCACATCTAAGTGGTTGCTTAGGGGAGACTGCTTTGCCCTCAAACACCTGGAAGAAGCGCTCGAAGCAGCGTTAACCGCGGTTAGCGCTGTTTTTTTTGTCTCTAACAGGGTTAGCGACATTCTTGATAATAGGAGAAATGTCGCTTAGCGACATTTCTCCTATTATTTTACTCTGGAACGCCCCCTTTGCATCTCATTAGAGATGCAAGGGGAAGCGTAGAGTAAAAGGGTGCTAACATGCAAATTTGCATGTTAGCACCCTGTTGTTGATAGGGCGCTAGTTTTATCTCTCCTTTTTTGGCTTTTAGAGCCAAAAAAGCAGAGATAAAGCCCTTGTTGATATGCCCCCAGATTGCTCTCCGTCCATTGAAATGTATTGTGATCGCCCCTTGCACTCTATTACAATAGAATGTGATTGTTCTTGAAATGTGACAGTACAGGCTTTCATGTTGTCGACATCGGACTAGTGGAATTCTCTACCTAATAGCTTAGTTCAACTCAGTCTTGCCCTTCTCAAGACTGCTTTACGCAGCTGTGGCTTGTCTTCTGTCAGACACTCAGGGCCTCATTTGCAATGAAGCTGGGCTACCGGAACGCCACTCTTTGCGACACTCCTGTGTCGTAGTGGCCTGCTCCATATTTACCAGGCAGCTCTACGCCACTTTGTGTGGCTTAATGCGCGCTTGTAAATATCACTTCCTTTTACGCAGTTTTCTGCATTAAAGGGGCGTGCACTGGGTGTTGCTGTGGGCGTTCCCAGCAACATCCATGTCTTTTTGACACTGCCCCAGATTTACGAGGAATCGTAACTCTAATGCAATGACAAAACGTACGCCTCCCAAGGAAGGCGTAAGGGAGGTGCAGCAAGCAGAAATTCGTTTATTTCTCCTTGTTTTTCCTTTTTCCATGTGTGCACCATGGTTCAAGAGTACCTCCTTGCAGGCAGGATTATTTATGTGCATGAAGGCGCTACTTCCTGCACAAAAACAATCCTAAGAGGCTTTTTCCTCTTTTAATATATGCTGCCCACATAGACTGCAGACAAATCAAGGAGAAATTAAGCTATTTCTCCTTGTTATGCCTCTCCTAAAGAGGCATACGGATTTGGAGCCTTCCCAGGTTTACATCACTTTGTAAATCTGAGGGAACGTCAAATTCCATGGGTGTTGCATGGGAAACCCCACTGCAGCGCCCATGAAACGCCTCCCGGGCGCAGAGTAAGGTGGCGTCATGATTTGTTCTGGATCGCCTTACTCAGGATGTATGAGGCCACTCAAAGCCACGCAGGGTGGCTTTGCATGGCTTCATAAATCTTTGAGAGCCCTGTGTCACAACTGTACCACTTTACGTAATGCAAAAGTGATGCAGTGCTCTCATAAATAAGCCCCTCATGGTATTAACCACATCATGACGGAAGAGGGAGTTCATGGTTTGACCATGCATTTTAAGGAATAAAATACTCCATCAAGTACAGATAAGGACATTGCAAGTCACCTCCATGCACCTTATGTCACAGAGCTCTGCAGTGACTTCCAATATCTTTATAACGTATGGTGGTGGTATACATTATCCCACATAATATTAACACATTAAACATTTATACTAGATAAAAGTGCATAAATCGTTACAGAATATGTGGCACATTATTTCAGAGAAAAAAATGTGACGCAGGAATTCAGAGAGAAAGACATAGAACTCTTGTTCAAAAACACTCAGGTGCCGATCACGATCCGGTAAAAACCGGGCACGAACCGTCGGACGGAGCATATTCTCCGTCCGACGCGTACCCGGTCGTCAAAATTTACAAACAAGGAATTACGATTCGCACGGGAACACCATTTCCGTACTATTCGTAAAAAAGCCCGACCGAACAAAATAAACCTACAAATGCGATCCGGGAAAGCGCCGACCTGACGTCGGGACGCTCGCAGCCAGCCATTCACGACCCAGGAATTACGATTCGCACCGACGTCATCCCGCACGGTGAATATTTTCCGGCTGCCAAAAACTGCCGGGAAATCAGGACGACGCGAACAAGGACCACCAGTACGCGACGGACAGACAGGACGACGCGAACAAGGAGGACCAGTACGCGACAGGACGACGCGATCAAGGAGTACCAGTACGCGACGGACAGACAGGACGACGCGATCAAGGAGGACCAGTACGCGACGGACACACAGGACGACGCAAACAAGGAGGACCCGTACGCGACGGACAGACATGGACCCGAACCTACGTGTCATCCCGGCCCTCATAGCAGTCGACCTCCTCTACAGGTTCCGACGCAGACGCCGCAGAAGGTCAGAATAACTAAGGGAGGGGGGAAAGTGGGGTGGGGTGGGGGTGGCAGGACCAGGGCAGGCCACAAAACCCCCACCAAAGTCACACACCACACATGCCCAGGACATACCTGACACCCATGCCCTGGTCACTACGAGGGGGTGGGGGCGTGTCCAGCTAAGCCAGCAACCGCCACTACGGAAGTCCGTCACCACGCGAACCGGCAACACAACCAGACCGGTACGTCCCGTACCCACGCCTGAAGAGCGTGGGTACGAGACGTACCACGCCCACACCCACGTCACCCCAACAATGGCGGGACGGATCGTACCCACGTGGCAAAGGCCTGGGTACGGCCCGCACAAGCATCACATAGTGTGGGGACGGATATGTACGGACCCTACCCCCACCCGCGTACGTATGGAGCGTACACCCACCCCACCAGTGTAAGTACGACTCGTACCCGCACCCGCGGACGTACGGACCGTACCCCCACCCGTGTAAGTACGACTCGTACCCTCACCCCGTATGCATGGAGCGTACCCCCACCCCAACAGTGTAAGTACAACTCGTACCCTCACCCGCGTATGCATGGAGCGTACCCCCACCCCAACAGTGTAAGTACGACTCGTACCCTCACCCCGTATGCATGGAGCGTACCCCCACCCCAACAGTGTAAGTACGACTCGTACCCTCACCCGCGGACGTACGGACCGTACCCCCACCCCACCAGTGTAAGTACGACTCGTACCCTCACCCGCGTATGCATGGAGCGTACCCCCACCCCAACAGTGTAAGTACGACTCGTACCCTCACCCGCGGACGTACGGACCGTACCCCCACCACACCAGTGTAAGTACGACTCGTACCCTCACCTGCGTATGCATGGAGCCTACCCCCACCCCACCAGTGTAAGTACGACTCGTACCCTCACCCGCGGACGTACGGACCGTACCCCCACCACACCAGTGTAAGTACGACTCGTACCCTCACCCGCGTATGCATGGAGCCTACCCCCACCCCACCAGTGTAAGTATGACTCGTACCCTCACCCCGTATGCATGGAGCGTACCCCCACCCCAACAGTGTGCGTACGACTCGTACCCACACCCGCGGACGTACGGACCGTACCCCCACCCCCACCAGTGTAAGTACGACACGTACCCCCACCCCCGTATGCATGGAGCCTACCCCCACCCCACCAGTGTAAGTACGACTCGTACCCTCACCTCGAATGCATGGAGCGTACCCCCACCGTGTATGTTCCAAGCGTACATATCCAGAAATAGGAGGTGTGTGTGCAGAGTCCTCCCAGCAGTGCCCTGAGACAGGAGGGGTGGGTGTGGAGTCCTCCCAGCAGTGCCCTGAGACAGGAGGGGTGTGTGCCTATCACTACCAGCAGTGCCCTGAGACAGAAGGGGTGTGTGCCTATCACTCCCAGCAGTGCCCTGAGACAGGAGGGGTGGCTGTGGAGTCCTCACAGCAGTGCCATGAGACAGGAGGGGTGGGTGTGGAGTCCTCACAGCAGTGCCCTGAGACAGGAGGGGTGGGTGTGGAGTCCTCCCAGCAGTGCCCTGAGACAGGAGGGGTGGGTGTGGAGTCCTCACAGCAGTGCCCTGAGACAGGAGGGGTGGGTGTGGAGTCCCCCCAGCAGTGCCCTGAGACAGGAGGGGTGTAACACATGTGTGTGAGGCTGGAAGTACACACATGCATACTGCCTACAAGGGAACATGTCCCCATGAACTCATGTCAACAGACTCCATACACAAGTACAGTGATCACCAAGGATGCCACGAATGTTGCAGGTGGAGACATGGCCCTGCATGCATGGCCAAAGTAGAAGGGCTCCGTCACACACACAGCTCATGTAGACACAGCTCTGCGTTAAACATTGGGAACACCCTGCAGGGAAGATATCAGGGTACACAGAGGAAGGAATACACCCTGGGACAATTGCACCATGCAGTAACTGCTTACATGAACAAAGAAAGTTAGCTAACACCTTGTGATGGCACACAGATCCCAGGGTCCCCCCAATGAGCAGCACACTACTACATATCCCACACACCCAACACATAAACACCACCCAAAACCATGTAGCAGCCCCACCAACACCAATACCAGCATAGCAGTAGTGTTATAATGAAAAAAAAATTAAGCTTTATTCAGCATGAGCACAATGTCCGTGGATCGCAGGCAGTCCAATATTCACAAAGCCCATAGGGCAGTCAATGAGTCTCAGCTGGATGGGGGACACAGTGGGATGCGTGTCCCCTACCTTGCCTGCACAGTTACATGCCTTCGTCTTCCACAGGGGTGAGGGCATCATGGGGGGGGGGGAAGCACCAGGCACCGCAGAGACATCAGGGCAAAGGGGAGGCGTTGTGGGTGCAGGGATGGAGGACTCCACCACAGGGGGTGGGGCAGGGCCAAAGGCGGAGGCGAGGATGGCACTACACACCTTTGCAAGGTCCTCCAGGGAGTCCCCTGCACCCGAAGGAACCACAGGCCCCAAGGAGGGGGGGGGGTCAGAGGGATGGGTCGCAGCGCCACCGGGGGAGGGTGGAGACAGGGGGGGAGAATCAACCACCCTGACCGAGGACTTCCTTGACCGCTTGCGTGGTGGTGTCACTGTGGGGCTCAGGGACAGAGCGGCCATGAAGGAGTCCTTGGGGGAGATGTGGCCAGGAGAGCTGAGGGGAGGGGATTTGGAGGGAGTGGACTGGGTGGAATGCGGACTCCCACTATGGCTGCGTGTCACACGTTTGCCCCCCGACCCAGTAGGTGTGCCTACCTCACCCTGTGTGTGCGTGTCAGGAGGAGTGCGGTGGACCTTCCCTGCTGGTGTGGTGCCTGTGTCTGTTGATGTGGGTGCATGCCGACGTCTGGGTGTACGTAGGACAGGCATGGGAGTGGGAAGTGTGGATGGGGCAGGGGTAGGTGGGGGGAGGTCGCGCTGCAGGAGACCCACTGCTGCAGTCAGTGTGGAGTCTATGGACCTCAGCAAGTTGCGTTGGTCAGCCTGCGATGAATGAATGCCCTCCAAGTATGCCTCGATGTTGGTGAGGGTTTGGCCGTGGGCATGGAGGACATTAAGGATCGCAGCCTGACCAACCTGCAGCTGGCGCTGGATGTCCACAGACTCGGCATTGGCGGCAGCAGTGGAGACAGGGGCAGGGGGTGCGGTGCCTGGCATGAAGGAGACATGCGGTGACCGGGCACGCTGGGAAGGGACACGAGCAAGTGGGAGGGGGCTGATGGGAACTGAGGGGGCGGTGCGAGGTGTTGTTCCGCTGTCAGCTGCTGGTGCAGCCTCCGCCCTCTCGGAGACATCCTCCTCGGACCTGTCAGCTTCGTATTCTGACGTGCCAGTCGACAGGTCCTCGGCCGCACTATCCTCCGCCTCTGTCCCACTCGATGTGCCAGCCCCGATGTCACGGCTGGCACTGGTGCTCGGTCCCTCCGCCTGGTCTGTGTCCATGTCTCCCTCTGTGTCCCCCGACGATGCTGTGGGCAGGGTGGAGAGACAGAAATTAATCAGACACCTGTACACATCTGTCACATGAGTCCAATCTACATAGGTAACATTGCATAGCCTGAAAAGGAAGATCCCTAACATCTACTAAACAAGGTACCGATGTAGGGCATGAAACACACAGTTGGTTGAGCCACCATGCCACTGAAATACCATGGAGAGCATGAGACAATAGCAAAAGACAGGAAACGGAGTCTGACATAGCACCCAGGCCCTGGGGACACTCCAGCACTGCATCTGCACCACACAGCGTTGGCGAAAATACGGATGACCAGGGACCATATCCATGAACTTGAGACACATGCTGCATAGGTAATGCTGAAAACATGCCCAACATGACTGGGTCACTGCACCTTGCGTGTGTGTCCAGACAAACATCACACACTGCCCAGACCCAGCAAGTAGAAATCAGGATTTGACATATAGGCTTTGCCCGCCCCAACCACCCCCTACACGAGGCAAATTGTTGAGACACAGGTGGCACCAACATCTCATAGTCTGGGTGATAAACACAGGGGCAGGCAAAATGCAAGATTGGATGCCAAACACCCAAGGTGCGCCTGTACAAATAATGAGGTACCAGTGCCCATCCTCAGATGAGTATAACAAGACACACAGGCACTGGCAACTGTGAGTATGAAGAAGGACATTCAGGTCAGGCTGCACAGTGGACACCTGTACAAAATTGCACGTCTATATACATGGTGCCAGGGGACAATGGCACAGAACACAACCTACGCTGTAGACACTGAGAGTGTCCACGTTTTGTGATGACACATACAACACTGAGGAAAAGGTGCCCCAGGGGACAGTAGTGGCCACGCAACTCCATGCTCCTGAATGGTAATGACTGCAACACACGCCACCATCCCTGCACTATGCGTATCGCACACTCATGCACATCATGTCACAGGCCACTACATAGGACATGCGCGCTGTAAGGCATGACACTTGAGAGACTAACTCCCATGTCTGGACTCAGCATCAGTGCCAACTGACATGGAACCCACATGCAGTGAACTGGACAGGGCACAGCCAAGGTCCCAAAACCTGTTACACACCACCCCCACACATGATGCTACAGGCATAGTTCTCGTGGACAAAGCGCCAGCCTACATTACCTTGTGAAGGAGTGACTACACACAGACCAGGGAACACATTGCAAGGAGGGGAAGGGTGGCAGGAGCGCAGCGCTATACTGGGGCAAACTGGATCTGCACAGCACCTTTAAACCCTGGCAGTGAATTCATGCTACTGTGCCCTTACAAATGCCGGTGACACACAACAAACACACATGTACCTACCCCCTTCCGGCTGCTGCATCTCCTGTAAGCGCCTCTCCAAGTCTGGAAATACCACCGGCAGCACACGCCTGTGGAGGTGGCTCAGACGGCGGCGCCCGCGGTTCTTGTGGCTCTCAGGTGAGTCCCCCAGCAGGACCCGTGCAATCCTCCGCGTCCAGCACCGGATATCCTGCCAGCGTTTCCTCACCTGGGACAGGCTCCGCCTCCGACCATCCACACCCCTCACGGCACTGACGGCGGTCAGCCAGATCTGCTCCTTGGCAGTGGCGCCTACCTGTGAGGAAGAACAAGTGACACCACATCAATACACCAGCCACATGTCACAGAGAGACATATGAGAACAAATTAGCTGGTTACAACAAGGCATGTCATGCAGCCAACGCATTGCACCTTTGTCATAGGGACATGATCCTCTGGTGAGGGAAAAAGCAGTACGTGCCATTGTGGGTACACAGGTGGAATGATGGCAATGTCACAATCAATGATCAAGGCTCACACTGTGCATCACACCCACCCCTCCTGTCTCAGGGCACTGCTGTGAGGACTCTGCATCCACCCCTCCTGTCTCAGGGCACTGCTGGGAGGACTCCACACCCACCCCTCCTGTCTCAGGGCACTGCTGGGAGGACTCCGCACCCACCCCTCCTGTCTCAGGGCACTGCTGGTAGTGATAGGCACACACCCCTCCTGTCTCAGGGCACTGCTGGTAGTGATAGGCACACAACCCTCCTGTCTCAGGGCACTGCTGGTAGTGATCGGCACACACCCCTCCTGTCTCAGGGCACTGCTGGGAGCACTCTGTACCCACCCCTCCTGTCTCAGGGCACTGCTGGGAGGACTTTGCACACACACCTCCTGTGTCTGGCCAGCACCTCAAAGCAGTCACATGCCACAGGCCACTGACGCCACCTCAGCAGAGTACACAGACACACACAGGCACAGGACATTCACCTGCCATTGCCAAATGCAGATACAAACCTCACTGCACATGTGCCACTAGATCGGGGGGGCTCACAGGTGTGGGGCTGTCTCTGCACGTCAGACACACAGCACTGCTCCCTGCTCACATGAGATGTGCAGGGCATATCCAGGCCTCATGCATCTGGGGTGGTCCACTACACATATGCACCCACACAAATGACATTGGACTTACACACACAGATGTCCAGGGGACGAACACATCATGTGGACACTCTCAGCATAGGTACAGTGGACAAAACACATCTGTAGGCACAGTCAACTGTCACACTGGGGTAACCACAGAATCACAGGAGGACTGTAGTAGCCCCATACCCTGGAGGATTAGACAGGCACAATGTGTAATGCCACATGCAGTGAATGTCACAGTAAACACAATGCAAGTGAGGAGAGCAGACATGCACCACAGCATGCTCTGGCTGGGAGACATCAGGCATCCCCCCCCTGGGACCCCCCCTACAGTACATGGCATGTGTGTCACACCAGGACACAATGCCAGAAGTCACAGTCACAACATAGGGACAGTCTGTGCCAGTGGCCTATGCACTCACCTGATACCCTGGTCGCCCATACAGCATGGGGTACTGTGGGAGGATCACATCCAGCAATGCCATGTTCTCCTCCAGGGTGAATGGCTGTGTCCTCTCCACAGCCCTTGACATGGTTCCAGGGAATCAGTAGCAGAAGCTGGGTCGACGAATTCAAAGATGTGCAGGCAAGTACTCCCTCATGGGACCTGGCTGCCTTATATGTGCCTTTCTTCCCTGTCTCATGCACAGGAGTACAGAGTGATTGGTCACTCACATTTGCATCCTATGTTTCCACCAATCCCTTCAAACCTAGCAGTCTGTGTGTACTCTATCGGTTTCATTCTCCTGCATGATGTCAGCTCCACAAACACATTGCAACAAAGTAGATTAATTCCAACTGACTTCTGCTGTGCACCTTCCAGAAGAAATTCGAATTTTGAACGTGGTCTCCATGACAACCAGCATGCATGTAGGCCTTAATACTTGTCCCTCATGTGTCCCCTATGTAATTTGGAGCTTCACACACAGGTACGGTGCGTTCCGGGGCCCTAGGGCACCCCAAATGCATTGCAACGGCCCGTACACGCGTGCCTACGTTCACTATCACTATGGGTGTCCTCGCGTATGCGTACTCGTAGTGGTACGGGCCGTACACACGCCTGTACGCTCCCTATCACTACGAGTACGCATACGTGAGGACACCCATAGTGATAGGGAGCGTACAGGCGTGTGTACGGCCCGTACCACTACGAGTACGCATACGCGAGGACACCCATAGTGGTACGGGCCGTACACACGCCTGTACGCTCCCTATCACTATGGGTGTCCTCACGTAGGCGTACTCGTAGTGATAGGGAGTGTACAGGCGTGTGTACGGCCCGTACCACTACGAGTACGCATACGCGAGGACACCCATAGTGGTACGGGCCGTACACACGCCTGTACGCTCCCTATCACTATGGGTGTCCTCACGTATGCGTACTCGTAGTGATAGGGAGCGTACAGGCGTGTGTACGGCCCGTACCACTATGGGTGTCCTCGCGTATGCGTACTCGGAGTGGTACGGGCCGCACACACGCCTGTACGCTCCCTATCACTACGAGTACGTATACGTGAGGACACCCATAGTGATAGGGAGCGTACAGGCGTGTGTACGGTCCGTACCACTATGGGTGTCCTCGCGTATGCGTACTCGTAGTGATAGGGAGCGTACAGGCGTGTCTACGGCCCGTACCACTATGGATGTCCTCGCGTATGCGTACTCGTAGTGGTACGGGCCGTACACACGCCTGTACGCTCCCTATCACTACGAGTACGCATACGCGAGGACACCCATAGTGGTACGGGCCGTACACACGCCTGTACGCTCCCTATCACTATGGGTGTCCTCACGTATGCGTACTTGTAGTGATAGGGAGCGTACAGGCGTGTGTGCGGCACGTACCACTACGAGTACGCATACGCGAGGACACCCATAGTGGTACGGGCCGTACACACGCCTGTACACTCCCTATCACTACGAGTACGCATACGTGAGGACACCCATAGTGATAGGGAGCGTACAGGCGTGTGTACGGCCCGTACCACTATGGGTGTCCTCGCGTATGCGTACTCGTAGTGGTACGGGCCGTACACATGCCTGTACGCTCGCCATCACGATGGGTACACATACGGCAGCACTCCCATAGTGATATGGGAACGAACACAGGCCCTCTTCGCAGCAGTACAGCGGTTTTCACACATCACAGTGGTGACAGGCGGCACACAGGTAGTGATAGGGCGGACATACTTGTCCATGGATGGACATACTTGTCCATTAATTGACATCAAGGCATCGTCTGTGCATCACTACATGTGTGGGGCACAGGTGTGACGGCCTGTGATGTGGAACATTACTCCTGAGTCGAGAAGGCACCAGATGTATGATGAGATGTGTACAGATGTACTGTGTGATGGTGCTATGTGTGCCAGGCATGCCCTTGACTCCTTTGACATGTGTGCATGTCGTACTGCGCACTTGGGGTGAGCGTCACTGGCATGGCACGGACACCAACACACGGAAGTGTCCCCTGATGCCCGGTACAGGGGTTATGACACCTGACTTGTCACTACCCACGGTGCACAATGTGACTATGTCATGTATGTGTGGGGGCTTCCCATCAGGTTGATGTTGGAGCACCCTCAAAAGCTGCAGCAGTTGCAGCAACCAACATGTGTCTGTGTGTAGATTGTCATTGCACACAGTTCCGCACACCATGCCACATGTGGTATCGGATGTGAGGTGCACATGTATGCATGGGACACGGAGTAGCGTGACAAGGACATGTCAGCATCCTCACAAGGAATGTGTGGTGAGTCATGACATGTGCACCTTCATGGCAAGGTGTGTGGGCTGTCCTAGTGTAATGTCATGTGACCTGTGGCTCCAGTGTTCCGCTACCAGTCTTTGCAATCGGCATCCTACTGCTGCTGATGTGTGGGCGTATGTCACTCCTGTCTTGCGTCTGGCTGTTCACTTGCACTGGGACACAGCTATTCCCATGGCGTGGCATGGGGAGGTTCTCAATCTCCGTGTGTAGCTGGGTCTTGGTAGGAGTGTCACCTTGCATCCATACGTGTCCTGGCCATGTAGCACATACCTGACTCCCTATGTAGCATGTGTGTATTGACAGATTAACATGTGCTCAGTACACATGATTTGTTGTCGTACTGCACTCACTCTTCCTTGTCACTTCCAAATTACTGCAGAGCGCCGCCTCTTGCCCGAAGAATTCCGGACTTGGCTGCCATGCAGGAGAATGACAGCATCCGGCTCTACCTCTTCACCCAACCATTGATTCTGGAGTTGACGGCGAGACTGGCACCACACCTGCAACCGCAGCACAGGTATCCTACGGCACTGACACCCCAGCTGAAGGTAATGGCTGCCCTACATTTTCTTGCCACGGGTACCTTTCAATATACCATAGCTAATGTTGGTGGCATGTCCCAGAGCATGTTCTGCCGTGTGCTGCATGATTTCTTAGAGGCCATGTTGATTCACCTGGATGACTTCATCAAGTTCCCAACCCCTGAACAGATGACTGCGGTCAAGCGTGGATTCTATGCCCTGGGAGGGATGCCCC
Source organism: Triturus cristatus (assembly GCF_964204655.1). Classification (NCBI taxonomy): domain Eukaryota; kingdom Metazoa; phylum Chordata; class Amphibia; order Caudata; family Salamandridae; genus Triturus; species Triturus cristatus. The sequence goes on along the minus strand of NC_140589.1, from coordinate 292,187,375 downwards.
ATGTCATTGGCTCCATAGATGGGACACATGTAGCTTTGGTACCACCACACGCACGGGAGGTGGCGTACCGCAATCGAAAGCACTACCACTCCATCAATGCCCTTGTGGTGTGTCAGTCCAACATGGTGATTTCACATGTCTGTGCTCGTTTTCCAGGATCAGCACACGATGCCTACATCATGAGGCGTAGCGGGATGCCTGATATGATGATGCAGCTGCGCAACGAACGGGCATGTGTTGTTGGTGGGTACAGTCTGTCTGTCCTGTATTCTGTATAGCCTACCAGCACGACCGCTTCACCACTTCTAACGATGTCCATGTGCTTCCCATGTAGGGGACGCTGGCTATCCCAACATGCCTTGGCTGCTGACACCTCTCCGCAACCCCATCACGCCGGCCCAGCTCCGCTACAACACCGCACAAGGCGAGTGATAGAGAGGACGTTTGGCATGCTGAAGAGCCGATTCAGGTGCCTCCACAAGACCGGCGGCGCACTCCCATATGCCCCGGCGAAGGTCTGCAAGATCTTCATGGTCTGCTGCATGCCACACAACATGGCAGTTGAAAGAGCTGTGCCACTCATCCTGGATCAACATGACGAGGACCATCCACCCGTGGAGGACGAAGGGCTTGGCAATGGGGCTAGTGATGTGGAGGATGTGGAGCCGCAAGAGGACATCCGGACTCGGCTCATACGCGACTTCTTTGCTTAGTGGTGAGTACCAGTGTCTGAGTGTGCACGCATTGGTCCCCGTGTGGCATGTGTTGTGATGTGTGTCTCCACCTGCATGTATGGCACGTGAGTCAGAGGTGTGTGGGTGTGTCACTGGAGTGATGGTGCCAGTGATGGTTGTACTTCCCCAGTCATAATTGTGACCTAGCATGTTGTCATCCATACATGTGTCGAGTAAATGCACATGCAAGTGGCTGTGCTTTTTGTGGCTGACTTCTTGTGTGTCTCTCTTCCCCAGGTACTTGTGCATGCCGTCTGCTGCTTGCATTGTTGTGGCACTGCTATTCCTCATGGACATGACATCGTGGGCTGACTCAGCGTTACAGGCACGGACACGTTTGGAAGTCTCCATGGGGTAAGGGATGCATCTGGGGTGTATTGGGTGTGGCAGTTGTTCACGATGTATGCACACTGCCCCTGTCGATGTTTGGTTCCTCTGCAGCCATGTCGCATCCCCATGGGACACGACATGCAGCTGTGTACACCTGAATAGATGGTCTGCCTGGTTGACAGTCATCAGTGATGGGATAGGGGATTGTGATGATGGCATCAATGTGTGTGACACTGCCCTCGGCCACATACGGTTAGCATTGGCTTGACATGGTGTGGGACTTCGACATCAGCGGATCTATGGTGTATGGCAGGCTCTCCGTGTGCAGCTGTGGGTATTTAGCTGTTAGCCCACGCTTGTGTGCCAGTTCCATGGCGAACACGCATTTGTGCTGCAGAAGGGGGGTGCCAGTGTTGGACCCACATGTTACTCCACATGACGTGTTCATGTGTACTTCGAGTTGCCTCTGCAATCCCGAATACATGACTAATAAAGGTGTCCCTATGCCTCCAAGGTGCCTCTTCTCAGTCAATGCTGGTGTGTTGCCACGGTGCATCCGGCATGTCTGGCATGGTATTCCCTGATTGTGGCTATGTGTCAATGTGTCGAGTAGCAAGATGCAAGCTGTGTGTGTGGGCTGAGACTGTGTATTGGGCATGATGTCCATGACTGTGTGGGTATTGTGACATGTGCCATCCCCATGCATCCAACGTTGGCCAGGCCCCCATTCTCTGCATCCACCGGACTCAAGCTTGCAGGACATGGTTCTGCCACCTGTCTACACATACCTGGGTGCCCCCCAGGACACTGGACTGGATCCCTGACCTCTGCGCATGACTGTTGCTGTACTCAATGTGTGTGTCAGCACGGTTGTTCGGCAACCCCCTCAGCTGGTTGGGCCCATCATGGGTGTGTATGGTGCTCCATGTCTGTCTTGCCTAATACACTGTGACCCATGTGTCCTGTGCCAGACTCAGGCCCCAGGGTGTGGATGGTTGAAGACAAAAGATGACTCAGGCATGTTTTGACTTTACAAGACACATGTTAGGTAATAATGCTACCAGCAGGCATCTACTCTTCATAGTGTGATTTATTATTGGGGGGGGGGACAAAGTGAGGGGCTTTCCGGGATTTTGGAATCCAAAGTTCAGTAGGGGAGTTGGTGTCCTTGCCATTGGAAATCCTCAGAGTCCATGCCACAGTCTTTGTCAACATTGGTCAGCCAGTGACCAGCAGGGCCATGTGGCAGAGAATGTCTCTTGATGCTGTGATGCTGTTGCTCCAGTGGGCCAGGTGCCAGGCCAGGTGTCCTGGGAGATGGTGATGTAGCGCCGACCCTCACGGTCCTTTCCGTGGACGACCCGCCCTCCTGCGGGGAACCTCAGCAGCAGGCCGTGACGACGTCTGGGATGCTCCATCGGATGTTTCCTCCTCCTCCTCCTGATCCCTCCCTGTGGGTGGTGATGTTCTCCGCCTTCTGGCACAGGGAGGGTCGGCCATGTTGTCGGCCATCCGACGGAGTGTAGCGTGAATCCCCTGGAATGCCGTCACTTGCTCAGCCTGTCTGTCCTCCATCCTCCGTTGGTGTTGCAGTAGACAGGCATGTAGCTCCGCATGTTGCTGGGCCTGCTGGGCCTTGATCCCCTCGAGGACGGACACAACCTGGGCCATGCCCGTGGTGTCCTGCCGGTATGAGTCCAGGATGTTACGGACATGGGAAAATACCGGATCCCCAGCCAACTGGTCAGGCTCGCGCCTCCGCCGTCCTCCACTCCCACCACCCCTGCCCACTTGCGCCTGGCCTGCCCTTGTGGGCACATCGGGTCTCCGGGACCCCTGAGGGGTGGCATTGGCGTTGTCGCCTGCCTCCTCCTGGGTGCCCGGGACACCGTGTCCCTCCTGGCGAGCCTGGCTGCATTGTGGTGTTGGGGCAGGGATCCTGGGTGTCTCCTGGGATGTGGCAGGAGTGGGGGTGGTGGTTGGCACAGTTGTACCTGACGCAGGTGCTGCAGGTGGTTGGACACCAGAGGGGCCAGGTCGGTCGGGGTTGTCCACAGAGTGGTGAGAGTGGTCGCTGCCGGTGGGATCGGGCTCCTGCAGATCCGGGTCCTGTGAGTCTTCCCCCCCAGTGTTGGGGGGTGCACCACGACGTTGACCTGTGTGTGAGAGAGACAATGTTAATTTTGGTCCATGCAACATCCATGTTTCATCAGTGTCAAAGTTGGCACTTTTCCTCTTGGAATTGGGATCTGTCTTGCATTCCACTCACAGTGCACTTGTGCATGGGTGTGTCCCTTGTGCACCACTTTTGCCCTTTTCACTATGTGTGGCACGGTCTTACTTGCTGCGTCAAGTGTGACTGCAGTCAGCAGTGGAGTGGGCAGGTGTGGCGAGCCATGCATTGGCGCCTTCCGTGTAGCACTGTACATGTGCACATGGAGTGGATCCACACACTTATATGATCCAGGTAGCTGTCGTTGTGCTTGTGAACAGGTTGTGACATGGCCCTGTGTTTTGCCATGGTGAAGAGGGGGGGTTCTGGGACTGGCCACCCTTGTCTACATGCACGCAGTCTACCTGCTGACGAGCAGACATTCGCACACGCCACACGGCTGATTTGCTCTCCCTGTGTCTCGCTCCCTCTGTGTCCCCCTCTCCCTCCCTCCGTGTGTCAGCCTCCTCCCTCTGTCCGTCTCCCTCCCTCTCTGTCCCCCTCTCCCTCCCTCTGTATCCCCCTCTCCCTCCCTCTGTGTGTCAGCCTCCTCCCTCTGTCCGTCTCCCTCCCTCTCTGTCCCCCTCTCCCTCCCTCTCTGTCCCCCTCTCCCTCCCTCTGTGTGTCAGCCTCCTCCCTCTGTCCGTCTCCCTCCCTCTCTGTCCCCCTCTCCCTCCCTCTCTGTCCCCCTCTCCCTCCCTCTCGGTCCCCCTCTCCCTCCCTCTGTGTCCCCCTATCCCTCCCTCCGTGTGTCAGCCTCCTCCCTCTGTCCGTCTCCCTCCCTCTCTGTCCCCCTCTCCCTCCCTCTCTGTCCCCCTCTCCCTCTCTCTGTGTGTCAGCCTCCTCCCTCTGTCCGTCTCCCTCCCTCTCTGTCCCCCTCTCCCTCCCTCTCTGTCCCCCTCTCCCTCCCTCTCTGTCCCCCTCTCCCTCCCTCTCTGTCCCCCTCTCCCTCCCTCTGTGTCACCCTCTGTCACCTCAGCCCAGCTTCCTGGGCACACACTGTTAGCAGATCTTTGAGTGGCCCTTGGCTTGTTGATGTGAGTTTGTTTCTGATCTCCAGGCACCCATTGGGTGTGATGTGTGTCTGTGCGCTGCTGCTGTGGTGGTGTGTGCTGCCACTCTTTCACAATGTTGGCTGTTCATTAGCTGCTGTCATGTGCAAAACAGTGCCTTCACCCCCATGTGTTGATGCAAGGCGTCCGCCATTTGCTGGCAAGTCATTCCTGTGTTGGGACACACTGTTTGTCTGGCTGTGACCTAGGCCATATGGGCAGAGGGCATTGTTGTCTGCTTCCGAGTTGCACTTAGTGATTTTTGTGGCCCAGCCTCCCGCCATCCGGGTTACCGTGTCATGTGTTGGTGTCTTCTGTGGCCTGTGACTTGACATTGTCCAGCTGGGTGCATGGGGCATGGTGGCAGCAGTGGCATGTGCGTGCTCATGGAGTGTGGTTGAGTCATGCGATGGCTTGTGGTGGTTGCGTGCCTGTTAGTGATTTTGGTTGTGGATGCCGTTCCCCCCATGTGAGGTGCGTTGTTTGTGTACTCACCCGGGTCTCGGAGTCCCTCTAATCCTTCGACTGCCTCCACCGGCAGTATGGCCATCACCCTCTCCTCCCAGGGCTGGTAGTGTACGGGTCTGCGGGAGGGCCCTCCTCCTGTGGCGTTGGCCTGGTCATGTTCCTCCTGCCTCTTGGCTCGGACCCTCCTCCGCAGATCGTACCACCTGTTCTGGCATTCCTGCCTGGTCCTTCTGGTGTCCGCAACAGCATTCACAGCATCGACGATGGTCTGCCACATGGCTATTTTTGCTGCCATGCTGGTGTTTCTGACCAATGTTCCAAAGATCTGTGGCTCGACTCTGAGGATTTCATCAACAAGGACCTCCAACTCTCGGTTACTGAACTTTGGATTCTTGGTAGTGGGCATGGTGAGGGGTGTGGGTGTGGATGGTGGGGGGGGGTGTGTGGATGTTGGGGGGGGGTGTGGATGGTTGTGAGTGTGTGTGTGTGAATGTGATGAGGGTGTGTTTGTGAAGGTGGTTGTGTGAAGGTGTGCAAGTGTAAGGTGTGGTGAAGCTTGTAGTATGGTGCTGTGGTGTCTGGCAGCACTGAGTCTGTTGCAAAGGCTCATGGTTTGTGTGTGTGGGCCCTTTTTATTGGTCCATGGGTGGGTGTGGCAGTGTTTGAAGTTTGGATGGGTGTGTTATAAGTAGTGGTGGTGTTTTGGGCCTCTGTTTGTCTTTGGCAGTTGCAGGTCAGTGAAGGTGTTTTTGTAGTGTTTGTTGGCCATGTTTAGTGGCTTTGTGCCATTCGTATAGTGTATTATTGTGTTGTTTTGTTTTGTCCTGGTTGTGTACGTGCGTTTTGAGCGTGTGTACGGTGTGTACATGGGCCATTTGGTTGTACGGTGCTGTCCTTGTGTGTGGGTTGGTACGACTCGTACATGCGGTTGTGATGTTGGGGCCTGGGGTGCGCTCCATACTTAGGAGGTTGTGTTGGGGGTAGGACCGGAACGTACTGGGGTGTACATTGACGGTGGTACGACACGTACAGGGGTGGGGGTAGGACTCGAACGTACTGGGGTGTGGGTACACGGTGGTACAACACGTACAGGGGTGGGGGTACGACTCGAACGTACTGGGGTGTGGGTACACGGTGGTATGACACGTACAGGGGTGGGGGTACGACTCGAACGTACTGGGGTGTACATACACGGGTGGGGGTTCGACACGTACACGGGTGTACATCCAGGGGGGAGTGTACATTGAACTGGGGTAGGACTCGAACGTACTGGGGTGTGGGTACACGGTGGTACGACACGTACAGGGGTGGGGGTAGGACTCGAACGTACTGGGGTGTGGGTACACGGTGGTACGACACGTACAGGGGTGGGGGTGGGACTCGAACGTACTGGGGTGTGGGTACACGGTGGTACGACACGTACAGGGGTGGGGGTACGACTCGAACGTACTGGGGTGTGGGTACACGGTGGTACGACACGTACAGGGGTGGGGGTAGGACTCGAACGTACTGGGGTGTGGGTACACGGTGGTACGACACGTACAGGGGTGGGGGTAGGACTCGAACGTACTGGGGTGTGGGTACACGGTGGTACGACACGTACAGGGGTGGGGGTGGGACTCGAACGTACTGGGGTGTGGGTACACGGTGGTACGACACGTACAGGGGTGGGGGTACGACTCGAACGTACTGGGGTGTATATACACGGGTGGGGGTTCGACACGTACACGGGTGTACATCCGGGGGGGGGTGTACATTGAACGGAGGTAGGACTCGAACGTACTGGGGTGTGGGTACACGGTGGTACGACACGTACAGGGGTGGGGGTGGGACTCGAACGTACTGGGGTGTGGGTACACGGTGGTACGACACGTACAGGGGTGGGAGTACGACTCGAACGTACTGGGGTGTACATACACGGGTGGGGGCTCGACACGTACACGGGTGTACATCCGGGGGGTGTACATTGAACGGGGGTAGGACTCGAACGTACTGGGGTGTGGGTACACGGTGGTACGACACGTACAGGGGTGGGGGTGGGACTCGAACTTACTGGGGTGTGGGTACACGGTGGTACGACACGTACAGGGGTGGGGGTACGACTCGAACGTACTGGGGTGTACATACACGGGTGGGGGTTCGACACGTACACGGGTGTACATCCAGGGGGGGGGGTGTACATTGAACGGGGGTAGGACTCGAACGTACTGGGGTGTGGGTACACGGTGGTACGACACGTACAGGGGTGGGGGTAGGACTCGAACGTACTGGGGTGTGGGTACACGGTGGTACGACACGTACAGGGGTGGGGGTAGGACTCGAACGTACTGGGGTGTGGGTACACGGTGGTACGACACGTACAGGGGTGGGGGTAGGACTCGAACGTACTGGGGTGTGGGTACACGGTGGTATGACACGTACAGGGGTGGGGGTACGACTCGCACGTACTGGGGTGTACATACACGGGTGGGGGTTCGACACGTACACGGGTGTACATCCAGGGGGGGGTGTACATTGAACGGGGGTACGACTCGAACGTATGGGTGCTGGGGGGAGTGTTTGGCGCGTATGCGGGCACATATCTCCATGGTTGCAATGGGAGTTCGGTGCGGACGGTGTTTTTACCATACGGTTGTGAGTTCGGACGCACGGGTGGGATCGTGATTCCTCGGTCGGACTTGACTTTTCACGTTTGTACGGTAAATCGTCCGAGGACGCGTCGGACACATTTTCCGACCCGAGGACGTGTGGGGAATGATTCCCGAGGCGGTTCGTATGGACTTTTTACCATGCGAATCGTGATTGCCAGTTCGTACGGCACTTGTACGATTCGTACGGTAAAAAGACCGGATACGAGTCGTACGGGGAATTTTTTTACCGGATCGTGATCGGCACCTCAGTAGGAGATGGACTTTGAAACTGTATTGCAAGCAAACAGTTTCAGGTAAATCAGGCAAGCTGCATCTAAGGGTGAGCAGTCTAAATATTGATAATTTAATTTCGACCTACCATAATATCGAGTCTAGAATATCGTAGGGACAGAATATCGATGTCAAGAATATCGATGGACAGAATATCGACCCTAAGGTAAGTAATATCGATTTTTGTTATATCGATGATAGTAATATCGAAGTTAGTAATATCGATATGAAATATATCGATGTTACTAATATCCATGTCACTAATATCGATATTTATAATATTGTTATGTATTTTATGTATTTATTATGTATGTGTTAATTATTTTTTGTTAAGTGTTCTACGGTTTTTAAAATATATGTATACAATTTATATATGTTAATAATGGTTTTTTTTAAGTTAATTTTGTATTTTAGTACCGTAGCGGGTTGTGGGTTTATAGGGGAATAGGGTGGGAAGTAATTTAATTATATGAATTTAATTATACATTTTTGGGAATTATAAATAAATTTTAAATAATTTTTGCGTTTAAATTCTGTAGCGGGTTGTGGGTTTATAGGGGATTAGGGTGGGAAGTAATTTAATAATATGAAATTAATTATGAATTTTTAGGAATTATAAATTGTTTTAAAATAATTTTTGCGTTTAAATTCTGTAGCGGGTTGTGGGTTTATAGGGGAAGAGGGTGGGAAGTAATTTAATTGTAATTAAGTAATATTTATATTTATTTATTGGTATTGATAATTATATTATTGTTAATTAAGTTTTAATTGGTAATTAATTTTTATTAATTGGTAATTAGTTTTGAATAATTGATTAATTGTTAATTATATTAATGTTAATTAAGTATTAATTGGTAATTAAGTTTTTATTAATTGGTAATTAGTTTTGAATAATTGATTAATTGATAATTATGTTAACTATATTATTTTATTATTTGAGTGTTTCGTGCGTTTATAGGGGAATAGTGTTGGAAGTAATTGAAATCTAATTAAGTAATTATTAAATTTGTAGTTGGGTATTGATAATTAATTAATTGTAGATTAATTATTAATTGGTAAATATTTAAAATAATACTTTTTTGGTTATGAAAAATAATTTATTGTTGATTAATAATCAATTGGTAATTAAATATGTTTAATTATTTAGTGATATTTCTAATTAATATATTAATAATAAATTATTAATTGGTAATTAATGTATAAGAATTATTATTTTGTGTTAAAAAAATATGTAATTGTTTAAGATTTTTTAATTGGTAATTAATGTTTGATAATTAATTTTTGGTATACAAAATTTAATTGTTCAATAATGTTTAAATTGGTAATTAATATTCCTTAATTATTATTTATTGGTATTTATTAATAATTTTTTGCTAATTAATTATTTATTGGTAGTTATGTTTTTAATAAATATGTATTGGTATTTGTAAGTAATTTTGAGTTATTTAATAATTAAATTATTAATTATTTTAAATAATTATTTTATTTAAAAGTATGTTATTTTTAACTTCTAAGCTATCCAACACTTTCTCTACTGTTGCACTCTCTGGAGTTAGAATAGTAATTTTTACCCCTACGCTATCCAACACTTTTCCTACTGTTGCACTCTCTGGAGTTGGAATAGTAATTTGTACCCCTACGCTATCCAACACTTTTCCTACTGTTGCACTCTCTGGAGTTGGAATAGTAATTTTTATCCCTACGCTATCCAACACTTTCCCTACTGTTGCACTCTCTGGAGTTCGAATAGTAATTTTTACCCCTACGCTATCCAACACTTTCCCTACTGTTGCACTCTCTGGAGTTGGAATAGTGATTTTTACCCCTACGCTATCCAACACTTTCCATACTGTTGCACTCTCTGGATTTGGAATAGTAATTGTTACCCCTACGCTATCCAACACTTTCCCTACTGTTGCACTCTCTGGGGTTGGAATAGTAATTTTTACCCCTACGCTATCCAACACTTTTCCTACTGTTGCACTCTCTGGAGTTGGAATAGTAATTTTTAACCCTACGCTATCCAACACTTTCCCTACTGTTGCACTCTGTGGAGTTGGAATAGTAATTTTTAGCCCTACGCTATCCAACACTTTCCCTACTGTTGCACTCTTTGGAGTTGGAATAGTAATCGTTACCCCTACGCTATCCAACACTTTCCCTACTGTTGCAGTCTCTGGAGTTGGAATATTAATTTTTACCCCTACGCTATCCAACACTTTCCCTACTGTTGCACTGTCTGGAGTGGGAATTTTAATTTTTACCCCTACGCTATCCAACACTTTCCCTACTGTTGCACTCTCTGGAGTTGGAATAGTAATTTTTACACCTACGCTATCCAACACTTTCCCTACTGTTGCACTCTCTGGAGTTGGAATAGTGATTTTTACCCCTACGCTATCCAACACTTTACCTACTGTTGCACTCTGTGGAGTTGGAATAGTAATTGTTACCCCTACGCTATCCAACAATTTCCCTACTGTTGCACTCTTTGGAGTTGGAATAGTAATTGTTACCCCTACGCTATCCAACACTTTCCCTACTGTTGCAGTCTCTGGAGTTGGAATATTAATTTTTACCCCTACGCTATCCAACACTTTCCCTACTGTTGCACTGTCTGGAGTGGGAATTTTAATTTTTACCCCTACGCTATCCAACACTTTCCCTAGTGTTGCACTCTCTGGAGTTGGAATAGTAATTTTTACCCCTACGCTATCCAACACTTTCCCTACTGTTGCACTCTCTGGAGTTGGAGTACTAATTTTGACCCCTACGCTATCCAACACTTTCCCTACTGTTGCACTCTCTGGATTTGGAATAGTAATTTTTACCCCTACGCTATCCAACACTTTCCCTACTGTTGCACTCTCTGGAGTTGGAATAGTAATTGTTACCCCTACGCTATCCAAACATTTCCCTACTGTTGCACTCTCTGGATTTGGAATAGTAATTTTTACCCCTACGCTATCCAGCACTTTCCCTACTGTTGCACTGTCTGGAGTGGGAATCTTAATTTTTACCCCTACGCTATCCAACACTTTCCCTACTGTTGCACTCTCTGGATTTTGAATAGTAATTTTTACCCCTATGCTATCCAACACTTTCCCTACTGTTGCATTCTCTGGAGTTGGAATAGTAATTTTTATCCCTACGCTATCCAACGCTTTCCCTACTGTTGCACTCTCTGGAGTCGGAATAGTAATTTTTAATCCTACGCTATCCAACACTTTCCCTACTGTTGCACTCTCTGGAGTTGGAATAGTAATTTTTACCCCTACGCTATCCAACACTTTCTCTACTGTTGCACTGTCTGGAGTGGGAATCTTAATTTTTACCCTTACGCTATCCAACACTTTCCCTACTGTTGCACTCTCTGGATTTGGAATAGTAATTTTTACCCCTATGCTATCCAACACTTTCCCTACTGTTGCATTCTCTGGAGTTGGAATAGTAATTTTTATCCCTACGCTATCCAACGCTTTCTCTACTGTTGCACTCTCTGGAGTTGGAATAGTAATTTTTAATCCTACGCTATCCAACACTTTCCCTACTGTTGCACTCTCTGGAGTTGGAATAGTAATTTTTACCCCTACGCTATCCAGCACTTTCCCTACTGTTGCACTGTCTGGAGTGGGAATCTTAATTTTTACCCCTACGCTATCCAACACTTTCCCTACTGTTGCAGTCTTTGGAGTTGGAGTACTAATTTTTACCCCTACGCTATCCAACACTTTCCCTACTGTTGCACTCTCTGGAGTTGGAATAGTAATTTGTACCCCTACGCTATCCAACACTTTTCCTACTGTTGCACTCTCTGGAGTTGGAATAGTAATTTTTAACCCTACGCTATCCAACACTTTCCCTACTGTTCCATTCTCTGGAGTTGGAATAGTGATTTTTATCCCTACGCTATCCAACACTTTTCCTACTGTTGCACTCTCTGGATTTGGAATAGTTATTTTTACCCCTTCGCTATCCAACACTTTCCTTACTGTTGCACTCCCTGGAGTCGGTATAGTAATTTATACCTCTACGTTATCCAACACTTTCCCTACTGTTACACTATCTGGAGTGGATATAGTAATTTTTAGCCCTGCGCTATCCAAAATTTTCCTTTATGTTGTTTTTTTGGGAGCTGGAGAAGTAGTTTTATTGTCTCTGCTATTTAATATTTATTTTTATTATTTTAGCTAATGTAGTATATAATTAATTTTAACAATCTTTAAATTAAATGTAATTTTGTAAATTTGTTATTCATAATTATTTAATTTTTATTTATGTTATTGTTTTATGTGTGTAATGTGTTTGCAATTTTTTATATTTTTAAATAATTTATAATTTATTACAATAATTATAAAAACATTATTAAGTAAGTATATATATTATATATTATATGTATATGTTTAATTCATTTTTTATTAAATTATATTGATTAATTATTAATTTTTAACATTATTAAATATATTTAATTATGTTTATTTTATTTATAAGTATTATGTTTATTTAACATATTTATTGTAACAAAAAAAAAGGATATTTTTAAAAACGATATTTTTGACATCTATATTTTTTTTTCGATATTTTTGCACTTACCATGTTGTAGATAGGATGTCGATATTCTTGACATCGATATTTGTGTTGCGATATTTTTGTAGGTCGATTTTCTGACCTTCGAAATTTTGTCAGAGATCCGCATCTAAGGTGGTTAATGCCGGTCCCTGACGCCGTTGAGGGGCGGGGATGGTGACAGCGCGGATTACGCGTTCGGCACCAGCCCTGAACTCGCCTCCTGATTGGCTAGCGAGGGACTTGCCCCGGAAGCACACAAGTGCTTCCGGGGCGGTGGGAGGCGGAGCTAAGCCGGATCTTGCCGGTCACAGCGGGTCGCGAGACGACCTTTTAAGGAAGGCCACAGAGATGCAGGACAGTCTCTTTCCTCGCCACTCCACACACTGAAGACTACTCCGTTCACGTAATGGAATTTCCTGCCTCAATTTGGGGCTGAGCTTTTTCCTTTGGTGTTTTCAGGGCAGTTCGGCTTTTCCTCGTGGGGGGAAAACGAGGATCAGCTGTTTGAATCAGCTGTTTGAATTTATCATCGGCACAGCCGCCGGGAGCCACGCGGGTCGGCTGCTCAGTAGGAAAATATGGATCAGCTGTTTTGCTTTCTGGTCCACACAGCAGCCGGGAGCCACGCGGGTTTAAGTGTATACTCCCCTACCCCGCATGTTGGTATTGCGGTGGTGCATCCGGCTGCTTATGCTGATTACTGGTCACTTGGCAGTGGTAGTGGCTGTAAGGTGGGTCCCCTTTTTCAGGAGAGGGGCAATATTTTGGCCTGCTAGGCCAACAGCTGTTGTATTTCTGGTACCGCAATTTAAGTTTTAGTTTAGTGGTACTGACATAAGGGAGCTCCCTGTTCAGGTGATGTAGGCTGATCATTTGCTAGGGACTGTGTTATCCAGTTGGATTTTGGACTGGTCAGTTTGAGGGGTTGTGGTACACAGGTGTTTGGTTATTTTGTTGACTGAGGTTTAGTGTGCTGTACACTTGTAGTGGTCATGGCATCTAAGGTAAAGAGCGGGAAGAAATGTTCACAGATGGAGGAGTGAATGGAGGCGATGATGCGTGGGATGGAAGATATGGGTGTTAGAAATGGGATTTCTGGTTGGCTAGGGCATGCGTCTAAGCTAGGCAGTAACCACCACTCTAGTCGGGGCAAGAGAGTTACACACTGAAGATAACCCCTATTCACCCCCTTGGTGGCTTGGCAGAGCAGTCAGGCTTATCCCTGAGGCAATGTGTAAAGCATCTGCGCAACACACTCACACAGCAGTGACACGCTAGGCACACCACAAAAAAACTCCACACATTGTTATGTAAAAATAGCCTTTGTATTATCCATAAAGCACATTATAACGTAATCACATATATATATTGTGCCACCTGGCACTTGTCATGTATTTACAGGTAGTACATAAATCACCAGGTCAATCGGGCCACTGTCATAATCACCACATATATCATAGTTATTGAGGACAATCAGTAACTACTGGTAAGGGTGCGCCTAGCACACTACAGTAGGCATAAACCTCCGCCCTTGTGCACCACAGTAAACACTGGTCATGATACACAATCAGCACAACTCAGGCACTACTGGTAGGGACTGTTCCTAGCATCATACATTATGCATACATCATAATCAGCAGTGCATCTTAGTACCCACTAGCAGCGTGCACCTTTAAGGAACTCCCAATCACTGTGAAATGCAATTCCCAGCCCCATCACATCAAGGCATAACACACTTGGCATGCATGTAATCCGCAGTGCATCCTAGTAATCACCAGCCATGTCCAGTAGTCCTGAATCCGGAAGTTTTTCTAGAGGGCCACATTACCTTATGAGGCCATAATCCTCCCCTCAGTGTGGGGTACAGGAGTCTCCGCTCCCCCCTTAGGGAAATGGGGGGTAGGTCGGGCCACTTTTGAATCCGGGGCCTCTACGGGGCTCGTCCCGGAATGCCACAAAATAAGCGCCCCGCAATCGGGTTTGGGCTCCGACTGACTCTGCCGGACCGGGACCCCCATTGAGGCACCCTCCCTGCCCGGTCTGTGAAGTCGAAAAAAACGTCCCCTTTAGGTCGGGGAAGGGGAGGCTCTGACTCTGTCTCCCTTCTGCATGCAAAAACAGGGCTCCTCCCAGGCCCTACTCCCCGGGACCTCTCATTTGCCTGAGGCGCCTGGTCTCAGTGCGGTCACTCAAGACTTCAGCAATGCGGGAAGAATGCAACAGGGCTCCTCACCGGGGTCCCCTCGGTCCTATACTGGCAGGCAGACTCTCCTCTTGACTTCACTATTAGCCCACAAGGCTACTGCCCGATCTCGCTGCCGGTCCTTCCCACAAACAGGCTCAGGCAGCACGCTGGGCTCTCCCCTGCCTTACAGAGCCCCGCCCATGGAAAGGCACCACATAGGGTAGCAGCCCGGGCCCACTCAGCAGAGCCCTGGCTGCAGCAATCAGCCCTGAGGACCAGAGGATTGGCCACAGCAGTCCCAGAGTGCTCCACGCACTGTCTTCCACTGCGAGACGCAACCAGGGCCCTTCTCTAGAAATTGGCAAGGGCAAAGCTGGGCACAGGCAGGCCAGCTCACAGGGCCCTCCAGCAGAGGGGAAAGTCCTTCGTGGCGGTTCCTCCTGGCACCCAGCAGTTCTCCAGTAAGCACCAGTTCAGTGGGTTCAACAGACATGGGGTCACAGCCCCAATATTTATACCACCAAGTGTCTTTGTTCTTCCCCCTGGCCCAGGGCTCTGTGCCCAGTCCAAACCACTTCTGGGGGGCATTTAACACCAGTACGCAGCATTTATCACCACTATTCCAAACATACCAAACTTGATCATGCTACTTCTTCTTCTCCCATGTCAGGAATTACCACTGAAGCACATATCAGGGAATCCCCAATGCATTCCTGTGAGAGGGCAGCCTCACAGTAGTGAGAAACCAAATAGGCTGTTGGTCACTACCAGGACATGCCACACAGTTAAGGCACATGTCCTACCTTTTACCTACACCGTACCCTGCCCATAGGGCTAGCTAGGGCCTACCTTAGGGGTGACTGATATGTAGTAAAAGGGGAGTCACGGACGTGGCAACCACTTTATGTGCCACGTCACATTGGCAGTAAACCGTGCATGCAGGCTCTGCAGTGGCAGAGGCCTGATACAGGTTTGAAAGACTACTTTGGTGGGTGGCGCAAACAGCACTGCAAGCCCGCCAGTAGCATTTAATTTACTGGCCCTATGTATACGAGATACCACTTTACAAGGGACTGATAAGTAAATTAAATACTCCAAACAGGTGTAGACCAATCTTATCAAGTTTACCATAGAGAGCACATGCACTTAAACACTGAACAGCAGTGATAAAGTGCCCAGAGTCTTAAAACCACCAACAACAGGTAAGACAAAATACCGGAGGAAGGCAAAAAGTTCTGAGATGACCCTGCAAAAAGTGTCAAGTCCAACAATGGAGCAGTCCCTGATGGACTTGCGGAACCGCATTGAGGGACAGGATGGAGTCGAGGAAAGGCCTAGGCGAGCGGGGGTAGCCCCCAGAGCTGCATTCCCTCAGGTACCCAAAAAGTCTAAATCCAAGTGGGGAGTGGGGGGCCCTTGCCCCAGAGGTCACTGTATGTGGAGATAGCAGGGGCTTCGGCCCCGGGGTGAGGACTCCCATCTGAAGGGGTGAATAGGGCAGCTCCATCAGGGAGTACACCAGGAGGTACGGGGGCTCCAGTCAACCGATCATAGTGGTGCAAGTGGGATGTCCCTGTTCAGAGGGGGCCCCTAGCCAGCTAGTTTCGGCCCTCTGTGAGGCCCCAGCAAGCGGTGTGCCTGGGCACCCAGACTTGGCGACCAGTCTAGCATCGGTGCTCCTGTGTTTAGCTAAGGCAGGGACATGGACCTCTTCAGCGGGCAGTGGGGCCTTGCTGGACAAAGGGGACGCCTTAGAGAGGGCCAGGAGGCAGGTGGCACAAGTGGAAGGGTCAAATCAGGTGGGACGCAGAAAGTAGCAGCAATTCCAGCAGCTGCTGGTAGTGTGGCAACCGGTGGTGCAGAGCAAAGCGGTCTAGTGAACGACAAGGGTGGACCTGAGCTGCAAAAAGCGAGTGTAACAATGGAGAGAAAGCACGCCAAGAAAGAGGATGCAACAGCAGCAGGTGTGACGCAAGTGTTACCAAGCTTAAGTTTGGGAGAGATACGGTACTCCAGAGATCATCTGGGTAGACATCTCACAAGAAGTAAAAGAACAAATTTGGAAAGGGAAATATGTGGATATGTTTTCCTTATCAATTGATAAAGATGAGATGGAAGAAGCAACAAAATTTAGGGATTGGGCCCATCCCAGGGATTGGGGTAAATGGTCTCCAAGAAGAAGATTGAGGAAACTTTGGTATATTTGATAAAAGGGTTCTCCAATTATCATACAATAACAGTGGAACGTTTCCCTGGGTTAGGCACGCAGATGGCATGCTATCAAAAAAGGATTGCCTGTGCGCATGATGAATATGGGGGAGTGGGATGGAAAGAATATGAAAAGGATTTCAGGTGGGTGAAAGCAACTGACCCTGCCTTAACCTGGGATCAGATTGACATCATCATGTGGTTGAGTCACATGAAAACTGTGACTCAAGATAATACACAAGGGCAGTCCTTTCTAGTGGGCCCAGCTGCTAACATGGGTTGGGGGGGGGAGGCTTGCGGGGATTTCAATAGGCAAACCTGCAGCAGGTCCCCATTCATGCAGATTTAAGCACACCTGTTCCTTCTGTGGCATTGCCTCACACCCTGAAAAAAAATGCTTAGAAAAGTCAAGGGAAAAAGGAGGTAAAAAGCAAGAATGAGGATTTACTCCTAACCAAGGCTCACTCCCCGATAAGGACAATGGCATTGATACAATGGTTGACAAAATATAGTTGCCCAAACACAGCCCAGATTCTTTAGAAAGGCTTCAGGGATGGTTTTAGGATTCCTGCACCTGACGACATAGGGGTATCTTACTGCCGCAATCAGCAATCAGTAAGGTACAATAAGGCAGTAGTGGTAGCCAGAGTTATGAAGGAGCTGCGGTCGGGGAGGGTAGCCGGCCCATTTGATATTGTACCAGTGGAAGGTTTTGTTTCTTTACCGCTGGGAGTGGTACCCAAAAAAGACCCGGTAGAGTTCCGCCTAATCCATAACTTGCCCGCTCCCAGGGGTTCAATCACTGAATGAAGCTATCGATGGGGCCCTGTGCACTTTGGAATACGCTTCTCTGGATGAGGCGATAGAAATGTTGCAGGGGCCGGGACCAGGCACATTACTAGCAAAGTCTGACATCGAATCAGCATTACGCTTGCTGACTGGACATTGGTGCGTGCTGCATTACTTGGACAATTTCCTTCTTTTGGGTGCACCGGGGTCTTAGGAGTGTGGCAGAGCCCTAAGAGCCTCTTGTGCACTCACACGCGAATTCGGGGTCCCCCTAGCACCAGGAAAGACAGTGGGGCCGGCCACAAAAAGTGAGTTTTTGGCATATAATTGAATTCGTGAACGGGGTATCACGACTCCCACAAGGCAAAGTGATGGCTTTCACCTTAGCGTTTACAGGAGTGCCTGGGTGAAGAAAAGGTCACCTTACACCATCTACAAAAAACGGTGGGACAGTTTAACTTTGCGCTAAAAATAATCCCCATGGCCCGCCCATTCTCACATTCCATTGCACAGGCAATGTCAGGTTTAAAAGAAAAGCACCACCACACTCGGTTGTCCGGCGAGGTCAGACAGGATATGCGAATTTGGGTGGCATTTCTGCGTGATTTCAATGGCCCTGGGCGTGGCCCAGTCCCGCCAGGTCCAACCTGGAGCTTGGCCTAATGACAGATGCTGCAGGAAGTTAGGGGTTTGGGACCATTCTAGGCCTGGTGTGGGCAGCGCAACGCTGGCCAGCTTGGTGGCTGGAATCTGGCCTGACAGGTAACATTGGGTTTTTAGAGTTGTTTCCCTTCTTGGTGGCACTAACCATCTGGCCAGAGGAATTTCGAAATCAATCTGTGGTTTTTTGGTCCGAAAACATGTCAGTAGTGGAGTGCATTAACCAGCATTCAGCTAATTGTAAAATTATGCTTTGCCTGTTGAAGTAAATAGTACTCCAATGCATGAGATTGAATGTGCTGTTTAGGGCCAAACATGTCCCAGGAGTGCTGAATCACGCTGCTGATGCTCTGTCTCTTTTTAAGATGCAGGTGTTCAGGTCCTACCACCCAGGTGCAGCAGAAAGTCCAACCCCCTTTCCAGAGCAGCTACTTTGGCAACTTGGTGCCCCAACCTATCGGACCTCGTGGCAGCTAGCCTAGCAAACAAGACCAGGCGGGCCTATGAGGTGGCTTTTAGCGCCTACTGCAATTTTCTTGTGGATGGCTGGGAGGGTGCCTGGCATGAGTAATTGGTTGTCATATCTTTCATGAGGGTATTAAGGGATGGGGGCGTTCCGTGGCATGCGCAAGACGCCACACGGCTGTGATATCTTTTTTCTCAAACATGTGGGGTCTTAGGATCCCACCAGCACTTTCATAGTGCAAAGGGCTCTGAAGGGGTGGCAGCGTTTGCAAGGTCCCCAGCCTGATGTCCGATGCCCGATTAGCATTGAAATATTGTCAGCCGTATTGGGGGCACTATGGAAGGTATGTAAATCCATCGGGGAGGTTCATATTTTCAGGGTGGCTTTTTCCCTGGCCTTCTACGGCACTTTCCGGGCTGGAGAGGTGGTGGCACGTAATGAGCAAGAACGGCATGGGGGCTCCAGTTTGGAAATGTTCAAGTACAGGGGGGTTGACTATCTTTATAAATCCCTAGATCCAAGGCAGACAAAAACAGTAGGGGAGACCATATCATTCTGCACAAAGCTCAAGGAAGTTTGTGCTGTCCAGTGGGCAACTTAGTCTTTTTTGGCCTATATACCTCGGGGCGTGGGGGGTGCACTCTTAATTCACGAAGATGGCACCTCACTTGCAAAGTTTCAGTTTGGCAGGGTTCTGGCATGGGTGCTTGGGCAGCAGGTTTGGATCTATATCAATTCAGTATCCATTCTTTTAGAACTGGGGCAGCTACCAGGGCCACGGCTAGAGGCCTGTATGTTGTGAGGTACAGAGGATCGGTCATTGGTGTTCTGATTGTTACAAACAATATGTGCGTTTACACATGTTCTGAGGTATGTTATGTCTAATGACGGTGTTTGCGTTTCGGCTTTCACAGTTCCCATGTCCTATGCTGCATGAAGGAAGCCCTCCATCGTGCACCAGTTGCCGCAGCCTCACCCAATCTAGGCCCCGCCTGGGTGCCAGATCTAATGGAAGTTTGGATAGTAGGTCATTCGTACGTGAACAGTTTGAATCATCATTTTTTCACAGGCAACTATGCGGACCGAAACCGGTCCTAGGATGCTTGTTTCCAGTTCAGGGAGGACCTGGCCTGGCAGTTCGGGCTGGACTGTTCCCATAGGGCGCAGGGTCAAGACCGATTTGCATATGGCTGGATTCAAACTTGAATGGCATGGGGAGCAAAAATGGATTTAGACCCCGATCCTTGTACTGGGGTGAATGTATGACATTGTTCTGCATTCTATCCATCAACTGTTCTTTTTGCATTTGTCGCCCCGAGTGGGACGGGTATGCCCAGACGTGGGTTCCGTGCTCTCCATGCCACTGGAATCAAGCTATCCTGGCTGATGAGGGTTGAAAACGCGAAACCGGTCCTAGGATGCTTTTTTTTTGCAGTCCAGGGAGGACCTGGCCTGGCAGTTCGGGCTGGACTGTTCCCATTGGGCACAGGGTCAAGACTGATTTGCATATGGCTGGATTCAAACTGGAATGGTATGGGGAGCAAAAAAACGATGGATTTAGACCCAGATCTTTGTACTGGGGTGAATGTATGACATTGTTCTGCATTCTGTCCATCAACTGTTCTTTTGGCATTTGCCACCCCGAGTGGGATGGGTATGCCCAGACGTGGGTCCCGTTCTCTCCATGCCACTGGAAGTCATGCTATCCTGGCTGATGAGGGTTGAAAACCCGAAACCGGTCCTAGGATGCTTGTTTCCAGTCCAGGGAGGACCTGGCCTGGCAGTTCGGGCTGGACTGTTTCTATTGGGCACAGGGTCAAGACGTATTTGCATATGGCTGAATTCAAACTGGAATGGCCTGGGGAGCAAAAAAAGGATGGATTTAGGCCCAGATCTTTGCACTGGGGTGAATGTATGACATTGTTCTGCATCTGTCCATCAACTGTTCTTTTTGTAACTATGCGGACAGGGCCCGTCGGGCAGGTTTCAATGTATCATTGCACAGGCAAGGAGGTTTGTGCCTGGGGCAGTTGCAGAGCCTGTTGGAGGTTCTACTAGCTAGGACTCACATGCCCCCGCCATTGTAATTGTGAATCTGTGGAGCAACGACCTGGTGCATTTGGGCAGGAAGGGTGTTGTCGAGGCACTGATCACGGAGATAGGATGGTTGGCAAAGAAGTGCCCCCAGGCGGTAATGGCATGGTCCCACATCATTCCCAGGTTCCAATGGCGGGGGGGGGGGGAGAAGAATTATTAAAAGGATTGATAAGTTGTTTAGGTATCCAAGGCTTCAAACCATTGCTCATGGGTGTATCCGGGAGAGTTTTTTTCTGCAGGATGGAGTTCACCTCTCAAAACTGGGCAATGACATTTTCATAGAGAACTTGCTAGCCTGGTTAGCAGGGATGAAAGACAGGGCATGACCTTCGGGCGTCTCTGAGGTGAGTGGGGGGCCAGATAGTCGGTCAACTATCCTGGCCTGTGGCTGTAAGGTCATGATTGGTGGGGCATTTTTACCATCTTTAGTAGGCATCACCATTGTTAAGGGGGACGCATGGGGGGGACAGTGGTCTTGCATCGAATTCCACGGGGCGTTTACAGCCGGTAGGCTGGAGGTTGCGGGGGTGGGAAGTTCTGCTTTCGGCAGGCCTTTGGGATAATCCCTGCACAGACGCATGTGCGCCAAGATGGCATAATAGCAGAGTTTCTTGGAGGTAGTATTTGAGGGCGTAGGGTGTGCCTTAATCTTCTGGGCAACCGGGCCTCCAGCGCAAGGTCACTCCAGTAACAAGGGTGGGCCCAGCACATAGGGGCATATCAGCAACAACCGGCCATTGATGGGGAAGGAATGTCATCTTGGGAGCGGGGGACTCGGCAATACATGGTCATATGGGTAAACACCTTTTTAAAGTACTTCTAAGGGAAAAGTTTAGTAAAACAGGTAAAACAGGAAAGGATAAAAAAACAACATTAATGGAACGAGATTATGGTTGTACCTATCAAAATTAAAAGAGGCAGATGGAGAAACAGGAAGCTTATGGCGATTCAGGGTGTACTGAAGGCACAACTTTTGCTTGCTGGACACAGATGTGAAGATGGGGCAGAAAATGGAAGTTTATGGGGGTTCAGGGCACCAAAGTGGAAACAGAAGAATTAGGCAACTGATGTATTTACATGGACTGCAGTAATACCTTTAGCACTGTCCTACAAAGGACAGGTATGATACCTCAGTAAGGAACATACTATTAGTCTGGTTAGGGACCATATTCAACAGGAGGTCAAGAAGGCTGGTAAATTGTATCCTATGTAGAGAGTTGGCTACCGTTTGCGCACCAGGGTCATCAGTAAGACATTTTATCTATTCTTTTCAATGCTTTTATCAGTGATGTTGCATATAGACTAGAATGGGAGGAATGTACTGTTAAAGTTACACACCTTAAATATACTTGATATACTGGAAGAAGTGAATAGAGTGAGGGGATTTAAGAATGATTGCATTCTGATCAGAGGGGTGACATTTCAGATTATATACAGATAAATTCATAGTCATGCATCTGGTACATAACCCACTAGTGGCGTTGCCCCACTGCTTCTAAGCAGTGTAACTAAAGAGAAAATAAAATGATGATAACTCAATGTTATTATCATTTTCTTTGTTTCTGCTGCTTTGCGGGCGGGGCTGTTCGGTTTGCCCCCACAAGTGAGCATGAATGTTTGGCCAGCACCCTTGGGTCGGCCAAACAGTCATGGGCACTTTGCATGTTCTCCACGCAGGCTGCGTTACTGCCTGGGTGGACAACAAGCCCAGGCCCCCGTCTGAGCTCCGAATCAGGGCGCTCAGACCAATCACAATGCTGCATTGCAGCGTTGTGATTGGCTTAGCGGAGCCCGGGTGCTTCCTGTGACGGAGGAGAGGTGGGGGCTGGTTAAGCAACAGGCAGGTTTTTCTTTCTTTCTTTTTTTTCCCTTTCTTTTATATTTTCGACCTCTCCCCACCCCCTCGCCACCGTTTCCTACCAGCCGCCTATGTAACCCCCATGTAGAGAAGTAGGCATTGAACGAGAAGACTTGAGGGCCAAACATACAGTAAGGCAAAGCTTGGGGTTATGTTATTGAATCTCCATGCATTTTCCTGACAGCCTGATTTACTTTGTGCAGAGAATGTTATGGTGCAAAAGGAGATATTTACATAGGTTCAAAAAGGAAAGGTTTTTATCACTGTATAAAATAATTCTGAGAACCCAACTACAGTGTTGTGTCAGATCTGAAGGCCACATCTGGCTGATGCCGAGGGCACCATTCCATTCAGTGCTGCGTCGAGGGTGAGAAACAATTTCCCAAACTTAAGACTTTTGCCTTTTACCTAGCAGGTCAAGTCAAGTCAAAACAGCTTTATTCAGTGTAAAATGTACAGCCATAAAAGCATACTTATAAAAACAAAAAAGAAAAAGATCAAAAAGATACAATATACAGGTTAAAAATGTAAGATCATTTACAGTTGATTTTTATAGAGATGCCAAGGGATCATTAATCATTATAAACGTGTTTAAGAGTCAGGGAGGTTACTAAAAGCATACAATTTTTTTTTTTTTAATTTCAGTGCTTCAAAAAACATTCTATAAAACAATATTAAATGCAGCAATAGATATAATGTATCCTATATACAAATCAATGCACCATATATTGAAAAATATATAAAAAATGTATATTATACAAATTCATTAACATAATTTAAATCAGGTTTTACATCTTCATTTGCACCAAAATACAATAAATTCAAGATGAAATGGACTTTTTGCAAACAAATGCATAATATACAAGACTGCATATTAAAACGACTGTACAAAAGTGACTAAAGTAAATCTACAGATTTCATGTCTGCACTTGTTAATAACGCAACTAGTTACTCTCATCGGGTTTCTCATATAGTAACACATCTAAATGTGCTAATTCTTTTTTATTAATGTTGTGAATAGATGTCGGATCCCCTTTATCAAAGTCTATCATACAATATATTGGTAGATTTTAGATATTCTCAAGACATGGGATTTTTTTCCAGTGATCAATGGCCAGGCAATCCTTTATTAGATCCGTGGTGAATTTTGTCTCTTCTTTCGCCCACAACCCTCGCCAGAATGTGAGTCCCGCTATACTGATAGTATCACTTATGTATGGTTCAGCCAATTCTTTGTGTACAATATAATTGGCTGTTGAATTTGGTACTGCCAATACTCATTTTAAAAATGTATTTTCTTGTATTTGAAGGGACGTGGTGTTTACTCTCCCCCATATTGCAGCCCCATAGCAAACACCAGTCACACACTTGGTTCTGTACAGATTAAGTATCTCCCTTACGGGTTTATTTCCAATTTTAGCTGAAAATCTAAAGAATCCCGCAGCGATTCTTAAAAATTTCAAGTTACATGAATCAATGTGAGGTTTGCAGCTGCCCTTTCTATTGAAAAGAAGGCCCAAATAAGAAAAGGTTGGCACTCTACCTATAACTACTCTTCCCACATTATGTTGTCTATGCTTCAGTTTGATCTTTCCACATGTCATAACAAAAGTTTTGGTGAGATTTAACTGTAAACCCTTTTCTGACATGTACTGCACAAATGTCTCAATTAGACATTGTAATCCATTTGCTGTGCTTTTTTTTTTTTTAACTCTTTATTTAGTATTTATTCATCAAAATACAGTAGTGCAACACACTTGTCCATATACGGAATCATCTTAATATCAACATTCTGCTCAACATCGTACACTTGAGACTATTACATGTTCATAGTAACCCTTCCCCCCGATGGGCCCCCAGGTCATCGAACAGTTTATTATAAAACCCGGGCCCTCCGGCCAGACCCATTCCACGATTCCATTCAGTATGCGGCATGCCCCCGGACACGTCCAACTGTACAACTCTTCGAAGGCCAGTATTGGTCATTTGCATCCCCTCCTCCTATCCCGCCCACTCCACACCCCCTCCTCGGGGGGATACCGCGCCCCATCCGTCCCCAGGAGTGCCGGCGTTGAGGTGTTGTGTTAGTGCAGGGGAGTGGTTCGAAAGGCAAACGCCACAGGCAACAAGCAGTTACCCCCCCAGGAAAGACTTTATCCCAGCAGCATCGCTACAGGAACGGACAGATAGCATGTGATTCTATCCCCGAAAGGCGCCCACGAGGCACATCCCTCCCGGTGAAATCAGACAGTAGGGGAGCTATCCCTCAGCGGCAGCAGAGGGCGATTGCCGGTCGCCGTGCGCAGCGAGGTACCGTGTCAGGGGTCCCCAAATGTCAGGGGGCGGGACGCGGGCGGAAGCAGCTCAGAGTACAAAAGGACATTTTCCTGACAGGTGAGCAAATCCCGCAGCCATTCCTTGAATTTGGGGCTTCTCCCCCTTCCCCATCGACACGCTATACGGCGCTTGGCAAGCAATAATGCACTAGTAACAAAGCGACGATCTGGCTTAGGTATGTCTTGGGTGTACCCCATTAGTGCCTGTAAAGGAGAGGGCTGTAGTGGGGACCCCAGCATTAGCCCCAGGGCCGTGTAGACCTGGCTCCAATATTCATCTATGCTCGGGCAGGTCCAGGCCAGGTGTAGGAAATCCGATCTAGGAGAGTGGCACCTGTCACAGCGGTCATTATCGCGAAGATTAAACCTGTACATCTACGCCGGAGTGCAGTAGAGGCGATGCAGGAACTTATAATGGATAACGCGAAACCTACTACTAGAGGAGATCATTTCAGTTTGCAAACAGCAGAACTTCCACTGTTCGTCCATAAAAGCAATGCCGATCTCAGCCTCCCAGCAGGCACGGGACCTCAACACCTCCCCCCCAATACGGTTATATAGGTGTCGATAAAGCGAGGAGACCATGTGCGATGGGGAAGAGGAGTCAAGCAGATAATGGAATGGTTCCAGAACAGTAGGCTCATCCGGATATGCCAGCAATATTTTCTGTAGCCCACTACGGAGCCTGATAAAAGCGAAAACCTCCAGGGGGGTGGGGACAGTGTTCCCATAGAGGAGCGGGAGGTCACGAAACCTACCCTCATGGAATAGGTCACCCCAGCAAGTAATCCCGATTTTCAGTTTTATTCTCTGGAACAGCCCTTCTCCTAAGAGTGGGATGGTCGGGTGGTACACCAGGGGCATTAGTGGGGAATAAAGGATGTCACGCCCATGTGACCAGCAATAACACTCCAGGCATGTGCCGTGGCATGAACGGGGTTGCGGTCCGCGCGAGACGAAGGCACTTCAGCAAGGGCCGCTCCCTCAAGCGGGATCGGGTCCGCCAGCCAGTGTTCAACCGCTGTCTGTGGCATGAAAGGGGAAGGCCGGTACCAATAGTACGCATAGTGTGCCTGCGCACAGTTATAGTAAAGTTCGAAATCAGGTATATCGAACCCGCCTTGTATGTACGGGCGCGCGAGCACACTCCATTTAAGCCGCGGCCTTTTCCCTCCCCACACCAGACGGATGAGTTCTGATCGTAATGCCCTAAAGAAATATCCACCCGGGTGAAACGGTATATTGCGGAAGAGGTAGAGCAGCTTGGGGAGTATAATCATCTTTATAAGTGAGATCCGACCACCCATGGTCAACGGTAGGGTCAGCCACCTGACCACATTCGAGCGTATAGCTTCAAGGGCCCTACCATAGTTCATGCGCATCACCTCTTGCCGATCCCTGGAAACCCACACGCCCAGGTACTTCACGTCGGTATCGCACCACTCTAGTGGAAAGTCGAGCGGGACTCTGTCAATACCGTCCGTAAGAGGGAAAATAGCGGATTTACCCCAATTTATGTGTATCCCCGAGTACAGCGCAAATCTAACGAATTCTCTGAGTATGGGGTTTAGATTATCCCGGGGATGTTTGATATATAGTGGGAGGTCATTGCATACAGTGACAATAAAATTTGCCGCCGTTGGCATCGCAGGGATGCCGCAAGGTAATTCTGCCTAAGGCGGGACGCCAGCGGTTCTATCGCCAAGGCGAAGAGGAGTGGCGACAGTGGGCACCCCTGCCTAGTACCTCTGGTGACGAGAAAGGGATCAGAGACACGACCATTAATAAGAACTCTTGCCATGGGGCGGCAGTACAGGATGTGAATCCATCTGGAGAATGCCAACGGCATGCCCATGTTTTTTAGAATCAAATGAAGGTAGTCCCACTCGACCGAGTCAAATGCCTTGGTGGCATCTAGAAACACCGCCACCAGGGTGAGAGAGGGATCAGGGTTGTTCAGGATCGAGAAAAGCGTCCATATGTTGTGGGAGGTAGATCTGCCGGGGATAAACCCCGCCTGGTCTGGCAGAATCAAGTCTCCGTTCAAGAGCTTAACGCGGTTCACTAAGACTTTGGCTAGGATCTTCACATCGCAATTAATGAGAGAGAGGGGCCTGTAGGAATCGCAGCAGTCTGGGGGCTTTCCTGGCTTGAGAAGAGAGACTATTAGGGTCTCAGACATGCTGGGTGGCAAGGATCCAGTCTCATTCGCCTCCTCAAACACTTCTTGTAGAACTGCCGCTAATGGGTCAATGAAGGTTTTGTAGTACTCGATAGGGAAGCCATCCAGACCCGGCGCCTTGCCCGATGCCGTTTGCATTATGGCTTATTTAATTTCGGCTAGCCCTATGGGAGCCGCCAGGAGTTCTCACTGTGCGTCGGATATCCATCCGAGGGTCAGCTCCGACAGATACTCAGACATCTCTAATGGCGACTCGCGCTTGGATGTGTACAGGGCGGAATAATGAGATACGAAGGTGGAGAGTATAGAATGCGTATCGTGCTGCATGGTGCCATCAGGGGCTTTGACCTCCAGTATGTGGCTGGTGCAGCGCGGGGGGCGGACCACTCCCGCCAGAAATCTGCCGGGCCGTTCACCCTCCCCATACGCTCGCAGTGGACTTCTCTCTCAGCAGTGACCTTGAACTCGGTAAGTTTGGTGCGGTAGTTAAGTTGTGCCATGGGATCATCCAAAAAATTAGGGGCAGTTTCTAATACGTGCAGATCACGTTCCAGGGAGGTCAGCGTGGTGCGAAGCGAACGCAGAACCCCCGAGCCCTTAGAAATACACACTCCCCGCATGGTGGCCTTGAAGGCCTCCCACACGGTCGCCACGCAGTCCACCGACCCCCTATTCCGATCTATAAATTCTGTGATCTCTTGGGACATTTCAGTCTTACAAAGTTCATCTAGGAGAATATCAGGCTGCATGCGCCATGGAAGCGGAGCGCCGACCAGTCCAGTTCTAGCCAGGGTGATCAGCACGGGTGCATGGTCCGAATGGGTACGAGGCAAGTGTCGTGCGCTTAGCAGAGAGGACCCCAGACCCCTGGATAGTAACATATAATCTAACCTAGCCCAGGTGGAGGGCGGCGCCGACCAGTGTGTGCCTTCCTGCGCATCCGGATGAATGCGGCGCCAGGCGTCAAGCAGCGAATGATGAGCCATTAAGTCAGAAATGTAGGCCTGAGAGCGAGGGTGATGTGTAGTGCCTGCATTAGATTGATCCAGAGCAGGGTTCAGGGTGACGTTAAAATCCCCTCCCCAGATCAGGTGCGTGGATCCTATATCCTGTATGACTTCCCACAGGGAGATAAAGTGTGTGGGTTCGTCAATGTTGGGCCCATAGGAGGATGCAATGGTGATGGTAGCAGTTCCCACCCGTCCCCACACGACACACAATCTCCCCTCCACGTCAGTTTTTTCCCCTAGAGGCACAAATGGAGTGTGTTTCTTGACTAATATGGCTGTTCCCCTGGAGTATGTTGAATATGAAGAAAAAAGGCTGTAAACTGCCCATCTAGATGCAAATGTAGGTAATCGGCGGGGATCTGTGTGGGTTTCCTGCAGCAATGCGATGTGTATCTGATGGCGATCGAGGTAACCCAGGACCTGTCGACGCTTACGCGGGTCTCCCAACCCCCGTATGTTCCACGTCAAGACATTGACCCTACTATGCGGGTCCCGCTGTGTAAACTCCTCCCCTTGTGCCATCACACGGAGGTGCACCAGATAATAGTTCTAGGCATGTCCCGCAGCTGAGCCTCGAAACCCTGCTGCCCATCCCCCCCCACGCTAGTAATATGTCGTACCGCCGCCCCCAGGACCCAGCACAGGGATTGCAAGACGTCAATTCCAAGTGTATAAGAGTGTGTGTTCCGATGTCCAAGTGTGTTTTTGCATTTACATTCCCCCCCCTCCCATTCCAGCCGACTTCCCCAACTCGTCGGAGGAGACCCTCCCTACAAACTTTTCCCCTGTCAGTGATTCCACGTCCCATCCCTCCTCCTCCCACAGCGACAGCCCAAACCTGTCGGGATCCAGACCCCTCCCATCCCCTATAACAGACATAACCAGTGTTGTGGGGTATTCCCTCTCCGGGAGACACCAGTGAGCTGGACATACCCTCCCCTATCCCAATATTGCACCCACTGAACCGCCACCACGTTGGGCGAGGGGCATAAGTGGGGTGGGGGGAGTGCCAAGGCGAATAGTAGCGTTGATGTCCTTGCCAGTAGGTCATAAGTATTGGGTAGGATTACGAGTGGGGCCCTTGGTTTCTATGTCCTCCTGCCCCCTTCAAGTTCAAAGAAAAACCAAAAGACTGGAATAGCACCCACCACATTCAAAGTAATCGTCCCGTGAATTCAGCCAGTCCATATCTACAGCTGGAAGAAGGCATGAGCAAAGAGGAGAGAAGAGAGCGAGGAAGATCAACATGGCAATGTCACTCATCAGTCAGGAGCAGAAGTCGGAGACCGGGATCCGGACCTCACCACGGGGCTGCGCCGATGCGAAGCCGCAGGCTGCTGCTCTTTCAGGAAGTCCTCCACCTGCTGTGGATTACCGAAAAAGAAGGATTTGCCCTAGTGCGTGATTTTGAGCTTGGCAGGATATAACATAGAATAGGGAATTTCTCGCTGTCAGAGTTTCTTCTTCACTCCTGTGAACTTGCGGCGGGCCTCTTGTACCGCCTGGGTAAAGGCCGGATAAAATGAAATGGTAGTGTTTTCATGTAATATCGGCTGTTTCTCCCGGACCAGGCGCAGTAGGGTATCACGGTCCCTGTAGTTTAAGAACCTGATAATGACAGGACGCGGCGGGGCCCCAGGGACCGGACGTGGCCCCAATGAATGGTGGGCGCGCTCCACCACCAGCTGCGGCGAGAAGGAGTCCTGTCCAAAGGTGTCGGTCAGTAGGCGCTCGATGAATTCCTCCATGCGTCCCCCACCACTGGACTCCGCAAGGCCAATCAGGCGGACATTATTCCTTCGAGAACGCGCCTCCAAGTCTTCGTTCTTCTCCGCAATAACCTTAAGTAGTCGATCCATCTGAGACATCTTGGCCGCTCCGATCCCGGCCCCGTCCTCCAATTCAGATATGCGCCCCTCCGCCTCCTTCAGGCGCTCCCCGTGTCGGTCCAGCCGGTGCACCACCGCATCCAGACGATTGTTCATACCGTCAATCTTGGCCTCGATGGAGGTGAGGCTCCTCTGCATGCCCACAAGAAGGACCTTCCAGTCCACCTCGGGCTCGTCCCCAGGGTCCAGGGCCATCTCATCCACGGATTGTGCGCGTGTTGTTGTTTTTTTTGGGGCACTGAAGTGTAGCGTGGACTGCTTAGTATCTGTTTTTCCCATATTGCTGGAGTGCGCTGGTCCTGACCCCCCAGGTAGGCCTTCGTATGGGCTGCGGCCTCTGGCTGGCACAGTATGTCCCGGACACGAGGGTCCAACAACAGTCCGTAGATGTCACAGCGCCACCCGGCTCACCCTGTCTCTAGTCTCCGATGGGTAAACCAGGAGCCAGCTCACTCAGCGTCTGGAGTGTAGTTCGCCCAGATAGTTAACCAAGGCGCCACGCCACTGTCAGGCGCGGTCAGGGTCCGCAGTGCCGCCAACGTCCTCCGCCTTGCATCCACGTCCAGACGGAGCACCTACCGTTGTGAATGCATCCGACCACCAGGCAAGGCAAAGGGTCAGGGTCCCTCCGCAGTCTACGTCCCAGCACCCTCCGGTAGAGGGGAGCGAAATGGCAGTGCTCCTGTCCGCAATCAGGCAGTATTATCCCTCAGTCTTCCTACCAGTTCCCCACATGCGTCCTCTTTGCATATCACTGGGATCATATCTCAGGGGCACTCTGCGCGAGCTGACAAATATGGCCGCGGCGTCATCTCCGTTTCCCAAAATGGCGCCGATGCTTCCCAGCTCAGCAGTGTTCCAAGCGTGAGTCCTCAGTGCCCGTTCCCAGGGCGATCGCTATCCCCAGTAGCCGCACTCCAGTCCCCAGGAAGGGGGGGGGAGGGGGCACCTCACCACCAAGCGATCGAGAGCGGACCCAGACCGGCGCCTCGAGCAAGGCCAAGCAGGCCTCGCGGATCCCCAGTGTAGGGTGATAGGTGTAGCCGCCCCGGTGCTCGGCCACGCTCCCGGTGCTCTCCCCGACCAGCTCAAGCTCCGATATCTTCCCCGCTACACCTCTGATCTCCGTCAGAGTTTCGCCGAGTGGTCTCTGTATGTTCCACTACACTCTCGCGGCATTTTTCCACCTGTGCCTGGCAAGAGGATGGTACTGAAGGGTGTAGTTTCACCTGGCTGGCTGGAGCCTCACGAGAGTGCGGCCATGTCGGTCCAGCGCCACCCAGCGCCCCTCCCATTTGCTGTGCTCTTGAAGTTAAAAAGGTATAGATTTGGGATAAATATATAACAATGCCATTTTGTGCTCCTAGCTCTTTTAGGGTTTGCCACAATTTGGCATGATTGACGAGGTCAAACGCACTTGTAAGGTCTACAAAACAAAGATGTAGAACCCCCTCCTTTTGTACATTTTCCTATTATGAGTTCCAAATTTAAACACTGTTCTACCATTCCAATACCTCTTCTGAACCCATACTGGGCTTCTGAGAGAATATTATTCTCATTGACCCATTCTTCTAACCTCCCCAGGAGAATTCTTCCCATTAACTTTGAGGTTGAGTCCAGAAGGGATATGGGACGGTAGCAATTTGCCTTCCCTCTATCACACTTTTTAAAAATGGGTACAATAATACTTTGTGACCATGATGCACGTAGGACCCCTTCTATAGCAGCATTGAAAACATTTAATAAAATAGGGGTCCAAAAATCCAGGTCACTTTTAAAAACATCAATAGGTAACCCATCGGGTCCTGCGGCTTTCCCGCTGGCACTTTTTAGGAGGGCGGTTTTACTTTCCACCGGCGTAATTGGCAGGGATTTTCCAGGTTCAACTAATATAAAATTGCTATTATGTGTTGTAGTGACACTAACAGCACCTGGATTAAAAATAGACTCAAAATGTGTAATCCAATCTTGTGGAGGTACCGCAATTTCAATTTCCGAAGTTGAGTTATCTTTAAAAAAAAAAAGGGTGATCAATGGTATGCCAAAATAGTGTCGTATTTCTAGTTTCTGCAGCCTGAATTAAGCTCGCCCAAGCATCCTCTCTGATTTCACTTTTCCTTTGTTTTAAAATAAAATTCTTTTATACTCTTTCCACAGGGTGCTTATTTTGGCACAGTCTCTTGGTTTTAGTTTAACCCCTTCCATGCTCATGACGGAACGGTTCCGTCATGAGCATCGGTTGAGCTGTGCTCATGACGGAACCGTTCCGTCATGGCCCCGCCCGCGCTCGAACCCTTCAGCACCGCGGAGGAATCCGCGCAGCGCTGAAGGGGTTAAGAGCAGTTTTTAGATCCCTGTTTAGCCTAGAGCATTCTCTATTGAACCATCTGGGGTTATTATCACAAATAGTTTTCTTTTTTTTAGAGTTAAATCGCTCGCTATTTCGGTAGTGATATTGCAGAAGGCATTTATGATTAACAAATCTGTAGAGGAGCTGTTCATACAGATGTCAATATCCTTTTGTTTTTTCCCTCTTAAATTATCCAAAAAAAGGTTGGATCTACTCCTGACCATTTAATGGATGCTACATTATTTCCTTGGAGTTTTATATCTGTATATCTGTATGTGTGTGTCTTACCCCTTGGTTGGTGGGCCAAGCCAAGTCTCAGCGCCAATATTAGTGGATGATGGTCACTAAGCAAATGTTCACTAATTATAATTTTTTCCACCAGATCTTTACACTTTGCTGGTGCAAAAAGATGATCAATATTTGATGAACCTCTCTCTCCTACATAAGTAGAAATAGCAGTTTCACCCTCTGAGTTTTCTGGTTCCAAAATTACTAAATTATATTTAGAAATAATGTTATTTATTGCTTCCCCATATGGATCATGTGGAAAATGAGGAATTTGATCCCCAAAACTGTCACTAAAGCCACATTGTTCTCCCACTAATATATCACAAATTTCACAGTTAAAATCACCCCCCAATTCCTTCACAAAGTATAGATCAGCCTCTAAGTCTTTGATTACCCTTGATCTAGTGCTATCGAAAATATTATTGTAAAAATTGATCAAAACAATTGTTTGTTTCCCTTCCGAATATAGTTGTATCAACTGATAATATTGTGACTTGATATTAACATCTTTCACTATCAGGGGCGCAGTAACCGCTATTAATGTTGCTAACCCTCATTTTGCTCTCCCTCTTCTAGAGGGGTTAGCATTAGTGCAGATTACTTTAAAACCATTTATAAAAAAAGGGCTCTGTGTTCCATATTTCCTGAATCATAATTACAACACACCTCTCTATCGATTTACACCATTCATCATTATTTATCTTATTTTTAATTCCTGCTACATTCCTAGACATAATAATCGAGGACCTACGGGATTGAGGACGGCATAAGACTGCAACTTTCATATCACGAGTGATGGTACCTATGGTGTTATCTTTTTCATCAGCTAGTAGTTCATGTTGGTACTCGCTAAATATTTAGGAGCATAAAATACCATCTAACTTATTTAGAGAGCTTTTAGAAACATTATCTTTATTGTGATCTACCATTTCAAATCGATCCTCAATAGGTATTTGCGCACTCAAGCAGTCATCTAGCTTA
This sequence comes from Triturus cristatus, assembly GCF_964204655.1. Classification (NCBI taxonomy): domain Eukaryota; kingdom Metazoa; phylum Chordata; class Amphibia; order Caudata; family Salamandridae; genus Triturus; species Triturus cristatus. The sequence goes on along the minus strand of NC_140589.1, from coordinate 292,153,790 downwards.
TTTACCTTTACACTGACATCTAGCTCATATGCAGGGGGAATATGCTCTAGTATTCTATCCGAAACAGTTTCTATATTTTCCCTATGTCATCAATCTCACTACAAGATCTAAGTAACTCATGTCTGTTATATGCAGGGATATTTAAAATCGGTCTACGAAAATTGGGGCCATTTGCCTTTAAATTTACACCGCTTGGCCTATAAAAGTAGCCCAATGGGACAGCTGTTATATATTCAGTCATATTCAAGTTTGTTTCCATGTTATTATTTCTAAATATCTCCAATAAGTCTTCTACTAGCTCACTACTACGAAAGTTCACCACTGCACAGTCTCCCGCACAGTGTTTCCTGGAGCTGCCCACCCAGCTCACTCTCCTCAACATTATAATTTTTTGTTGTAATACATTAATGTTGGTATTCGTATTTACAGTGAGCCAGTGTGTCACTTGATTTTTTTAGTTTCTCATAAGGTTCATAGTACTTATTTTCTAACCTGGGCACATTTTTAAGAACGATGACATAAGGTTTCGCCTGGGGCAGAAGATGTAGAAGTTCATAGACCTATTTGGTTTCTCCATTTTATTAGTTTCGGGTTTTTGGAGGCAAATAGTCCCGACACCAAGAAAGTTTAAAAAGTTACATCTTTTTGGACCAGTTTTATCTCAGACATAGCTCGACGTTCAATGCTGTCCAGTTTTGAGTGTACTTTTTAAAATAATGTCTCAACATTATGCATCCCTTGTAGACTATCAATCAATAATGGTGCCAATTACGATCCGGCAAAAACCGGGTACGAACCGTCGGACGGAGGCTTTTTTCCGTCCGACTCGTACCCGGTCGTAAAACTTTACAAACATGCAAGTACGATTCGCACGGAAACACCATTTCCGTACGAGTCGTACAAAACACCGACCGACGAAAAGATACATACAAATGGGATCCGGGGAAAGAGCCGACGTGACGTCGGGACGCTCTCAGGCCGCGTTTCACGACCCAGGAAGTACGATTCGAACCGACAGCAGTCCGGACGGCAATATTTTTACGGCACCCAAAAAGTGCCGGAAAAGCGAAGTACGGCGCGAAACGACCAGAGTAGGTGGCCCGGTAAGCGCCGTACCCCCCCCCCCAGACCCCGCATGTACGGGCCGTACCCCCCCCCAGCCCCCGCATGTACACGCCGTACCCCCCGTGTATGTACACCCAAGTACGTGTCGAACCCCCCGTGTATGTACACCCGAGTACGTGTCGACCTGTACGTGTCGAACCCCCCGTGTATGTACACCCGAGTACGTGTCGACCTGTACGTGTCGAACCCCCCGTGTATGTACACCCGAGTACGTGTCGAACTGTACGTGTCGAACCCCCCGTGTATGTACACCCGTGTACGTTCGAGTCGTACCCCCACCCGTGTATGTACGGTGCGTACCCCCAGCGCTACATACACGGGGGGGTTCGACACGTACTCGGGTGTACATACACGGGGGGGGTTCGACACGTACTTGGGTGTACATACACGGGGGTACGGCGCGTACATGCGGGGCTGGGGGGGGTACGGCGCGTACATGCGGGGGCTGGGGGGGTACGGCGCGTACATGCGGGAGCTGGGGGGGTACGGCGCGTACATGCGGGGGCTGGGGGGGTAATGCGCGTACATGCGGGGGCTGGGGGGTACGGCACGTACATGCGGGGGCTGGGGGGGGTACGGCGTGTACCGGGCATCTGTTTGGACGTCTCCATGGTTGCTATTGGAGTTCGGTGCGGACGGTCTTTTCACCATACTGTTGTACATTCGGACGCCCGGGACGGATCGTGATTCCCCGGTCGGACTTCGCTTTTCACGTTTGTACGGTAAATCGTCCGAGGACGTGTCGGACACTTTTTCCGACCCGAGGACGTGTGGCGAATTATTCCCAATGCGACTCGTATGGGCTTTTTACCATGCGAATCGTGATTGCCAGTTTGTACGGCACTTGTACGATTCGTACGGTAAAAAGACCGGATACGAGTCGTACGGGAATTTTTTTTACCGGATCGTAATTGCCACCTAAATCTCTCCCTTTAACGTTCCGACAGGTTTGCCCCCTTTCTTTACCTTCTGCTTTGTTCTCGGCTTCATCACATCTTCAGAACTATTCTTCATTTTTGGCAGTTATTTAACTTTTTTTGCTGGTGGGGAGACTAAGGCTGAATTATCGTATGGTTCTGAGATCTCCAATAGCGATGTTAAAATACATGAATTATCCCTACTATTTGGCATGTCCCTTTTATTTACAGTTTTACTAGCTGGTACTATCTCTAGCTCAGATGCCTTCTCATTTACTATTGCCTCGTGTATCAGTGGATCTTGTCTAACCTCTAGTTCCGGTTCCATTAGGGCAGCATCTAACGCGGTTTCAGTCATTGCCAATTGTTCCTTCACGAGGACGATTTTATTGTCAATCATTCCCACTGCTGACTTTAAATATTTAATTATAGGCATATTATCGGACTGTGACTTCCCCAGGGATTGTGGTTGCTTCCTCTTACCCATCTTCCTCACGTGGGGGAAGGCACAATTCTAAGAATGCAGTCGAAAATATGCATAACAAGTGTCTTACTTGGGATCCTTTGGCACAGCCAAGAGGGGTGGCCCAGCCCAGCCTCCTCCTGTCGCCGACGGGCGCAGATGGGCCTGTCCTTGGCCCGGGCTTTGCCCGGGCATGGCACGGCCCAGGCCCGCCCACGCGCATCCCGCGCTGTGGGTGCCCTGGCCGGCACTTAAGCACCTCCTGGCACGTGTGGTGACTTCAGCGGCAAGCGCGCCGCTTGGTGTTCTGCGAAGTTGAGTCTTCTCCCAGATGTCGCCCTTGTTATATTCAGCAGGCGATAAACGGACCGGCAACTGCAAGCAGCAGCGCAACTCCAGCAGGCAACCTGCTGACTGGTGGCTGTGAGCGTGATTCCGGGCTGAATGATTCAGGGTCAGGTACAAGTTCAGAGAGCACCCGCACTGCGTGAGCCCTGGCTGGCACTTAAGCGCCTCCTGGCGCGTGTGGTGACGTCAGCGGCCAGCGCGCCGCCTGGTGTTCTGGCAAGTTGAGTCTTCCGTGCGTGTAACAAGAGGGAGAGAGAGGACTAGTTAGCTAGTCCGAGTCCCCGAGGGATTATATGTGATTAAACAAAGAGGACTAGCTTAAGTTGACCAAAGTGTTACAGTACTCAAATAAGTTCTGTCACGGGCACCTTGTTGGTGTATTCATGAAGCCCTCACCCACCAACCTAGTTGGTGGCATGCTTCATCATCGGGCCCACCCAGTGGCACCTAGTATGTCCCGGGTGTGCTACGACGCCTGATTACAGCGGAGCTGGTATATTGCTGAGAGTGCAGTGAGGTTGGGTGAGTTGTGATTTAAAACGGCTTGGTGGTAGTCCCAGTACCCGAGGGTAAATTTTAATAACTGGGCCATCACCAGCGGTTAAGAGTAAGGCTACAGGACGCCTGAGGGTGGCGAGTTACTGCCCCCTGCGTCCTTCAGATGGTCGACATGTTTCAGCCAGTGCCTTAGAGTGTTCTGGCTTTCCTCAGGACCGTTTTTTAAAAAAAGTTGTGGTGAAATAAAACAGACTTAGTGTTGTGGTACAGACTATGTGATACACTCACTAAGGCGTTTTTCTATATGTGAGAGGGGGATTCCCTTCTCATGCATATGCTTTGGGTTATTAGCCAAGGCTTCCTGGAGGGAAGCGGTAAGGGGATGACCAGTCTTTCTGGTCAGTGCCTGCCTTGTACCTGTTGTCCCGCCGTCGTCCTCCGGTCCCCCTCTCACATATAGAAAAACACCTTAGTGAGTATATCACATAGTCTGTACCACAACACTAAGTCTGTTTTATTTCACCACAACTTTTTTTAAAAAACGGTCCTGAGGAAAGCCAGAACACTCTAAGGCACTGGGTGAAACATGTCGACCATCTGAAGGTCGCAGGGGGCAGTAACTCGCCACCCTCACGAGTCCTGTAGTCTTACTTTTAACCGCTGGTGACGGCCCAGTTATTAAAATTTAATTTACCCTCGGGTACTGGGACCACCACCAAGCCGTTTTAAATCACAACTCTCCCAACCTCACTGCACTCTCAGCAATATACCAGCTCCGCTGTAATCAGGCGTCGTAGCACACCCGGGACATACTAGGTGTCACTGGGTGGGCCCGATGATGAAGCATGCCACCAACTAGGTTGGTGGGTGAGGGCTTCATGAATACACCAACAAGGTGCCCGTGACAGAACTTATTTGAGTACTGTAACACTTTGGTCAACTTAAGCTAGTCCTCTTTGTTTAATCACAAGTTGAGTCTTCCCCCAGATGTCGCCCTCGTTATGTCCAGCAGGCGATAAACGGACCGGCAACTGCAAGCAGCAGCGCAACTCCAGCAGGCAACCTGCAGACTGGTGGCTGTGAGTGTTACTCCGGGCTGTGTTTTTCAGGGTCAGGTACAGGTTCACAGAGCTCCCCTAGCAGGTATGTTTTCTTCTTAAACTACAGACCACTTTGCGCTGAGTCTGCTTTTCAATTAAATGGCTTACTTTCCCTCTCCTGATGCCATTTTCTCTAGCTGGCTTCAATTTCAACATGACCAATACCTACAATGCAAAATAAGAAATTGTTGCTTATGTTTCTAGGTGAATTAACACTTGCTTCCTAGTTTATCACGTCATATTAACCTATCTTTAAGACCAGATATATTTGGCTGAATTGCATATTATCCTTCCAATGCTAAGAACACTTAATGAATCGTTTTCCTTATTTCTGCACCAGTAGCATATTCTTTTTAATATAACCTTAGCCATAACGGTCTGATATAGTGAATTGACATATTGTGATCACTTGGGACACCTATAAACATGCATTAATTTGAGCTCATGACAAAAGGCATTAAAGAAGCAAGATGGTATGTATCAGAAAACGGAAGTGACTGGTCACATAACCCAATATAATGCATCTTAACATCGGTATGTCAGTGTCAGAAAATAGGAAACAAAGGTAAGTGGACTGCGTAAGTATAACATAAAGAAAAGATCAGCACTCACATTTTGAGGCGAGTTTGCACATTTTAAAACAAATATCCTGCACAAGATCATAAGATGCATTGACACCTGATCCGGAACTTAGTATTTCTGATTGTTTTTTCACTCTTATGAAAATATCTATAAATATGATAAACCATAAAATAGTGTAAAATGTATAGTGAACAAACAAAACAAAGAATTTATACATTTCTTGAAATAAACCTGTAGCCCTTCCATTTTCAAACAGTGCCTGTGTTCTTGTTTGGTAGGAAAGAATGTACAATGTAACTCGTGCCTCAATAAACAAACCCATGACACTGTATGCCATTCAAAAATGGACCATTGCAAAGATTTAGAATGTTCCTAAACAAAAGTAAATGAAAACATTCTTAGACTGTACTATCAATATTGTTGTAATTAAAAGATTCCCTCTTGATAAGTAGGAGTCAGCTAGCCAGTTCACGTAGGATATAAGTTACATAGTAAATACCCCACCAGGAGCAGCATCCTCTCTGCTCATCCCACTCTCTCTAACCGACACTCCTGCAGGCACTCACCAACATTCCATGACATCAAACACTGGCTGAGCAGCAGGGAACAGAGGATCTATGGCAAAAATGCATTACAACCAACAGCAGATTATAACACATCTCTTTCCCTTACAAAAATAAGACAAATACAACAGGACTAATGGAAACACAACAGAGCTGTAAAAACCTCTGGCTTAGATAAGTCCTAACATTTATTTCCGCAATGGTCTCACTCAACCCCGTCGATACGAACCCAAAACACACAGGTCACACAGAACCCATCCACACAAGCATGCGCCATAGCATGCGCCATAGCATGCCACTAGCATGCGCCATACCGGGGGAACAATATTTGCACCCCAATGACACACATATAAATCACACACCAACTATAGCGCTCACTTGCAGGACCAGGCACATGTTCTACACCTACCTCTACTGCCAGCCAATCAGACTCATTACTCTACTGCCAACTGTAACAGGACCAGAAACAAATACTATGCGTCTACCCTCTACTGTATAGCGCATACTCTCGCAGGACCAGGGACAAACACTGGCCCCACCCTCTACTGCATACTGTCACAGGACTAGGGACAAATACTACACATTCACCTTCTTCTGCATACTATTGCAGTACCAGGGACATTCTACACACCCACCTTCTAATGCACACCCTTGCAGGGCTAGGGTCAAATACTAAAACATACTTCAGGGTCAGGTTTTGGCTCCAAAATGTACAATTTTCACACATGTGTACACCCCTTGTCGAACTGTTTTCTCTCTCTCAAATCAGGTTAACAGTCTAGTTTCCTCCTGCTTGATGCCGGTTGTCCAACAGCGATCCCCAACCAGATAAGGGGCGGAGCGATATTTCATTAGTTTCCTTTTCACTATTCCTCGGGGAGAACCACCAGCCACCAACAGGTAACTCCTCTTCTTCATTTCTGTGCTGCTCAGGTTAATTTGGGGTTTGGTTGTACCGTACCCTGACTAGAACTGTGGTTGCCGATTGAACAGGGTTCATACCCCAGTCAACCAGTAACCCAGTTTCTAACAGTTACTAAATATAAGGTTAAATGTATTGCTGCCCAATGGGTGGTCCTTCACAAAGGTTGACTCGCCATCTTCGCTCACCTATTGCTGTATTTGGGTGTTAAACAGTTACTAATAAGGAGAAACCTTTGCTCAGGTAGTGCTAGCATGTCTAAGAGTGACAAAAAAGAAGAAATATGTTGTAAGTAATGATCCTCCATAATATATAAGTAAGAGAAGTATTTTATTGAAAGCACAGAGAAGCGTTGGCAATCCCACACAAGTCAGCTTACACTGGCAATACTCTAGAATACAGCTATGTCACTGAACATAGCAACACTAGAATCATACATAGAACTATATACTTAAAGCAACAGGACACATGTCCTGTAACATAACAATGTAAGATTACAACACATCCTCCTTCCTTTATCCCATTTGCATAACACATTAAAACATACCATAAAGACATTACTGTATAAATACATAGTTAGAGGGAGCATAAAAGATCAAAATAAATAAAGCATAAGAATAGATGGCCAAATAAATAATGTATTACAAAGCAAACAAAGAAGTGTCTAAATACAAAACCTTGTTGACAATTGGAAGGACATCTTCATCTTTGAAGTCTAACACAAATTTAAAAATCCCCACATACATAATCTTGTAAATATCTTGGAGGACATCTGGACCTTTCAGGCCTAATTCTATTAGTGATATTATCACCACAGTCGCTGGGTATAGTGTCAGTACACCTTCCACTAGCTTCCCCATCACTCATGAGAAAATGAGGATTAAAGTCACTTTCCACACCACTCCTACTGGTCTACTCACGTGATTTGCCTTTCTTGTAAAGTGCCACTCTTCTCAGATTCCAACTTTCACCATTATAAAGTGTTACATGTCTATTATGAACAGATCTCACTTTATATGGTCCACGAAATTTGGTAAATCCGGCACTAATGCGTCCAGGTTTAACTTTCACCCAATCATTAGGTCCTATGTTTACCTTATGTGTAAGACCTTTGTCTACCCCTACTTTATCACAACTAAGGTTAGCTAAACCCAAACAATCTTTCATCCATGCTGGAATTAATTTAGTACTGGCAGTACGCCCTCTCATGACCACAAATGGAATTCTCCCTGAAACAGTATTTTCCGTCGTACGGTAGGCCCATACTAAATCATCAACCATCTTTACTACATCCCCTCTACTTGCTATAGCCATTTGGATCACCCCTTTTATCATTCGATTTGCCCTCTCAACAATACCATTTCCTTGCGGGTCGTATAGAGATGTTCTTGTGTGTACAACTCCACAGGATTTCAAAAACGAAGTCATTTCAGTTGAAATTAGTTGAATGCCATTATCTGTGATTAATTTAACAGGGTAGCCTTCCTCCCTAAAAATTTGAGATAAAACCTTAATAGTACTCTTTGTACTAATTTCCTTAACAAACTTCACAATTAGCCATTTTGACATGACATCTACCATGACTACTCCAAACTTTAAATTGCGATTCATATTGGAAAATGGACCGATAAAATCTAAACAAACAGTATGCCATGGTAAACCAGGATCTACGATTTTACCCATGTCCAATTGGTTACCCACTTTAAATCTTTTTTCACTTTCAAAACACTCAGCACATGACTCAACCCATTCAGAAACTTGTTTATCCATAGCGGGCCACCAAAAATGTTCCCTTAGTCTCTTCTTTGTAAGAGACTGACCCATGTGACCCTCATGGGCAAGTTTAAATAAAACAAATCTCATGTCTAGTGGGGGAATAATTTTATCCTCTTTCATTATGATGTTTGTTTCACTATCAAGGATAGATACATCCTCAAGAACTTTTACAAAAGGTCTTACTGCAATAGGGAGAGTGCTCTCCCTCCTACCCCCTTTTACAATGAATTCTCTCACCGTCCTTAAACTTTCATCTTTGGCCATGCTAATACTCCATTGATTTTTATCAATAGCACCATTGCACAATGCAACCAGTTCGTCAATTGCAGCCACTGCACCTTCACATTGAAAGGATTCAACATTTAACTTATCTACCTCATCCCACAGTAAGGGTAACCTTGATAACCCATCAGCCTGGCAATTCTTCCATCCAGCAATGTACTCAATCTTGTATAAGTACTCTTGTAAGCGAGCAGCTAATCTAGCTAGCCTTGCAGATCCTTTATTTGCACCTCCAGGAGACAGAATCTTAATGAGCGGTTTGTGGTCCGTCTCCAATGTAAATTGAAAACCCCATAAATACATCCGAAAGTATTCAGCTCCCCATGCTGCAGCTAAGGATTCCTTTTCTATTACAGAATAGTTTCTTTCAGAACTAGTAAGAGATCTTGAAGCAAAAGCAACTGTTTTTCTTCCAGAAGTATGAGCTTGTGCTAAAACAGCACCAATCCCTACCGCACTAGCATCTACCGTTAAAATTGACCTCAACTTGGTATCAAAAGGAGTCAAAATTTTAGCTTCACAAATTTCTTTTTTGATTCTCTCAAAAGCCTGTTGTTGGTCATAGGACCACACAAACTTGTGTCCTTTCCTAAGAAGTACTTTGATTACTTCTGTTTTTCCTGCAAAGTTATGCCCAAACTTTGCATAATATTCTATAAGACCTAGAAAAGATCTAAGTTGATCTTTATCTGAAGGAGCGGGGGCTTTCTTTATTGCCTCCAACAAATCTCTCTTTGGTTTAATTCCATTGGGCGATAATGTATAACCTAAATATTCTACCTCTTCCACTGCAAATTTGCATTTTTCTTTTTTGAGAGTCAAACCTGCATTGTCCACTTTACTTAAAACTTCCTTCAATACCAAATTATGATGTTCTTTTGTATCACCAAACACTAATACATCATCCTGAAAGTAGACCACATTCTTTGTACCTTTTGATACTGAACCCATCATTCTCTGAAACACTCCCGCAGCGGATGCCAAACCAAACGGCATTCTGGTAAATTGGAACATCCCCTCTGTAGTGATAAATGCCGTTAATGGTTTGGAATCATCATGCAATTTAATTTGATGATAGGCACTGCGTAAGTCCAGTTTTGAGAAATACCTCCCCCCTTTTAGAGACAGGATTAACTCATTTATATTGGGCAATGGAAAATTATCTACCACAATATTCTGGTTAAGGGTGCGCAAGTCCACACAGGACCTGTAACTACCATCAGGTTTGCTCGTGATAACAACTGGTGAAATCCAACTAGATGTCTCAATTTGTTCTATGATACCCTGCCCAATCATTTCATCAAGCATGTGTTTGACTTCTTGTCTTGCAATAATAGGAACTTTCCTCACTCTGTGTTGGATGGGAATTGAATCTGGTTTGAGTACTATTTTATGAACATACCCCATGAGTTCACCGATTCCTTCAGAAAATAAATTTGTCATACTTTCCACAATTGTCCCTGTAGTAACTTCATCCACAACCATTACCTGTTGTTTTGCCCTGGGATTTATAATGATATGTAAATCATATTGGTGTGCCCATCCTAAAATTGGTGGACCGCTACGAGCGACGTCTACTTTGACTTTCACGCACCTTCCCTGAAAAGATATATCAGTGAACATGTACCCAACAAAATCTATCTTTTCCCCTTGATACCCTCCTGGATTTATACCTTTTGGAAGTAATTTCACATCTGGCCAATTTTTTTCAAAAATAACTTGGGGAATAATTGTGCAACATGAACCTGAATCTACCATTAGTTCTGTGTCCTTTACATGTATTTGAAAAATTGCTTAAGGTCTCATTCTTCTTTCAGGTGCCATTGTTAAACCATCCTCCTCTACGCATAATATCTTATTCACTCCTTTTTCTTCACAAGTTGTTACAACATTTGTTAGTTTTACACATTTTGTAGAAATGTCCTTTGCGCCCACACTTTTTGCATACTTTATCAAGAGCATAACATCTCTTGTATTCAGCTGTGTGATATGTGCTTCCACATCTGGTGCACATTCTCTCCTGTAACTTATTATATTCTGAATTCCCTTCAAAGTTGTTACTAGTCTTTTTAAAAGATATTACTTTTTTCCCACTAGTCTCATTGTTTTTGTCACTGCTTATTACAGCCACCTCATCTTGTACTACACTCGTTATACCTGTTGCATTCTCTTTTTTTTCCATTTCTTTCATGCATTAGTCTGACTGTTCAATTACCTTAGCTATGTCAATAGCATTTCCTAACGTGGGGTTTTTCGCAGCCCATAATCTTTCCTGCATTTTCTTGTTGCGGCATTGTACTATAAGTTGGTCTCTGATCATTTCTTCCCTCATCGCACCGAATTGGCAAAGGGATAATTCACATAATCGTGTAAGAAAATGATCTATAGTTTCATCACATCTTTGCGGTTGTGTATAGAACTTGTGCCTACACATTACAATATTTATTTATTTTGCATACTGTTTTCTTAGTCTTTCCTTTGCCTCATTCTAAACATTCGTTATTACTCTACCATCATTGTCTGTACCTACAGGTAAGAATCTAAAGGCGTGTTGTCCTTCCTTTCCTAAGGTGCTTAATAATAACGCTTTTTTCCTTTCGGCATTGAAATCTTTACCATCTAGTACCACAATATAGTTCTCAAAAATCTCAATCCATTCGTACCATTCAATAGGGGGGGGTCACCCGGTTGCTGTAGAAACAAGGGTGGTGGTATCACTGTATTACCTTCCGTGGTCTCAAGTTAATGGACGTTCAACTATTGTAAATGAGTCAACAAAGTAACTAAATAAAATAAATTTTCTAATGGGATATATGCTATGAAGTATATAATTATACTATGAAGAATTTAGTTATCTATTTGCTCATATACTTCTACAATTCCTAAAATTCACTCAAGTAGAGAAGCAGGAATTGGCCACTTAAACCACAACGAAAATGGATGTTTATACATATACTTTTCCACACAAGTTTAAATGGTTAATCTACACATGTCCATATATTTGTATCCAGAACTATCTGATATACACGATGTTGTGTTCTTTGTCCCTGTGAAAAGAAAAACGTTTTTTTTTTTTTTTTATATTCTAGCGGATCTCCAAACCTGCAACTAATTGTTATGTTCGTCGATGAATTCTCATGTCACCAAAATCCCTTTTTTTTCTACCTTCCTTTGGTATTAGCGCCGATATTATGTTTGCATCAAATGCTCGTCGATTCCCTTGGTAACGCAGGCAAAATAAATATGGCCGCCAGAACGTGTACACACCTAAACAATGCGTGCGTGCTTCACAAGCGTCACTGCGCTCTGCGTGCTCTCTCTGTTCACAGTCTCACCACCGTCGTTGCTCCGGACCGCATCGTTTACACACTCTGCGCGTTCTCTATAGAGATGCAATGTCCTTACGTTGTAAACGGTGAGGTGCGCACTCTTTGTATATATTGACACGTGCGTATACAACTTTTCAATGCCAGGTCAAATAAAATGATGAAATTATCCCTAATTACCTTTCTCTTCGTCGGATGCTCAATGATGCGAAGTAGTCCGTCTCAATTCAATGTTTTCGCTTCCTTTCGTGCGTTTCTTGTTTCTCTGAAACAGTTAAAGTCTACGACTTCCAGGTTTCAACAGTAACTGTTCTTTTCCCTTGGAGTCTCACAATCGATGTTTCTTCTTTTTTTTTTTTTTTTTTTACTAACTTCTTTCTTCTTATTTCTTTATCAATCTCCTGCACGCATATATGGATCCTTCTTTGCAAAAAGAACACACAGTTCACTCTGTGCTTTCCTTTGTCTATCTTCTTCTGTTATCTTCTTCTCTGTTATCTTCTTTTGTTAAAATGTAGATAAATCGTCGCCATTTGTTGTAAGTAATGATCCTCCATAATATATAAGTAAGAGAAGTATTTTATCGGAAGCACAGAGAAGCGTTGGCAATCCCACACAGGTCAGCTTACACTGGCAATACTCTAGAATACAGCTATGTCACTGAACATAGCAACACTAGAATCATACATAGAACTATATACTTAAAGCAACAGGACACATGTCCTGTAACATAACAATTTAAGATTACAACAAAATACTACCAAAAAATGGGGCATTTTATGCTGCATAATTTGCCTTTCTTGACTGCATAATCTAGTCAACCCTGCCACATAATTCCAGTGACCCTGGTTATATGTATTAAGCCCATTTTGAAAATGAGTTCAAAGCCAGTTATCATGTTAAAAGATAAAACTGGAGAACAAAAAAGATGCCTCTTTGCCAAATCCCAAAATAACAAATTGACTTTCAGTTAGCATAAATGTACTCTTTTTTTATAAACAAATTTGTATTGTTTTTACCACAAAAGAACAAGTCACATAGATGGTCTTGGAAAAGACCCATGCCCACATCACTTACAATCGGGAGTAGAGCCAGTGCAACATATAAATCAGCACAAAATGAGATAACAATCAGTATGTATACTTCAGAGTTATACTCTTCGGCGCTCACTCCCAAGTCCCCAAGCCATATATCCCAGACCTTGGCATATTTAGCCGGGCAACCCCATTCCTCCTAAACTGTTTTTTCTTGTTGAGCGCACCAATCCACTCCACATCTCCACTTCAACAGCTTCGGTGCTTTGGGTGCCTGTTCTGCTCGATTTTCCCGGCCTTCTTGTGAGGAAAAGTAATTGAATGTGACTTCAGTCTCTTACCATTCAAGTCTAAGGGTTAGAGTAGTGAATGGAGCCTATTTACTAGGCACTTCGACATGATCCTGTGCTCTTCCCCATAGATCAGGGCTTGCACACATAGCCTAGGGGATAGATTCGTTAGTATTAGGGATAACCTGTCCTGTAGTGAGGGTATTTCATGGAGCCGTGCTGAATTCAGGCCTGGTAGGCCTCAAACGGGAGAGACTCCATCTTTCTTTCTGCTCCGGCAGCTTGGGATGCTTCTAGGTCAAATGTAATGTTTTAGTTATGAGGTGTTATTCGCTTGGAGAGAACCGGTTCAGGCCGGCCCTTATCGAAGGATTGTATTTTTCTTCATGCCGAAGACACTACATCAGGCCGGCCGGCTGGGAACGTGTCCTTGGTACGGGGAGGTACAAGAATTTGGTGGGCGGCAGGTTACGGGCCGGAATTTTCCATGAGGAAACGCACCTCTATATTAGTGAAAGTCTGAGGCCGTTACATGTTCAGTCCGTAGGCGGCATCTAGCCGTTAGCAGTAAAGCTATTACTTATTCCTGGGAAGACAGACGCCATCTTGAAGGCGGAGAAGAACCGAGAGACAGATACTCTCCTAGCAGAATAGCCAGAGAGGAGAGAGTAGCCGATAAGGAAGAGGTCCCAGTGACTCGGAGAAGGGTGAAGAGAACAGCGCATAGTGGTGCAGACATGTATCCGTGACTGCGGAGGTGTGACTTCCAGGCGAGCCGAGGCACAGACGAGAAGGGAACCTAGATGACCACTGAGTGCAGGCTACACACTACTAAGGTGATGTCGACCCTTTCTTATTAGAGTGTACAACTTAATCTTTCACTTTTCTTTGCAGGTTATGTGTTATATTGTAATGTTATGTGATTGCGTATGTAATGAGTAATAAAGTACCCAGTTTGTAGTGAACCAACATGTGCTGCGTGTTCTTGTATGAGAGGGTAGCCTATTCTTCTAGTCAGCTGCGGCTACATGAACAGATGTTAACCCTGATCAGGTAAGTGGTAACTGAATAAGGGAAAGAGGAGCCCCTCGAACCAGAGAACAGGCTATGCTTGAACTGGCAGTCCTTGTGTGATCTGATGAATAGTGAGACTGATTCCCTTTTTGTATGTTATGGTGATCATAGGATGAACTGTTGTATGAGACTGCCGTCGGGGTAGAGAGGTCTGGATTCGTATGGGATCGCGAGGCCGCCACTTGTGCTGAGACTGCCGTCTGGGTAGAGAGGTCTGGATTCGTATGGGATCGCGAGGCCGCCACTTGTGATACTGTCGTATGGGCAGAGAGGTCTGGATTCGTATGGGATCGCGAGGCCGCCACTTGTGCTGAGACTGCCGTCTGGGTAGAGAGGTCTGGATTCGTATGGGATCGCGAGGCCGCCACTTGTGATACTGTCGTATGGGCAGAGAGGTCTGGATTCGTATGGGATCGCGAGGCCGCCACTTGTGCTGAGACTGCCGTCTGGGTAGAGAGGTCTGGATTCGTATGGGATCGCGAGGCCGCCACTTGTGATACTGTCGTATGGGCAGAGAGGTCTGGATTCGTATGGGATCGCGAGGCCGCCACTTGTGCTGAGACTGCCGTCTGGGTAGAGAGGTCTGGATTCGTATGGGATCGCGAGGCCGCCACTTGTGATACTGTCGTATGGGCAGAGAGGTCTGGATTCGTATGGGATCGCGAGGCCGCCACTTGTGCTGAGACTGCCGTCTGGGTAGAGAGGTCTGGATTCGTATGGGATCGCGAGGCCGCCACTTGTGATACTGTCGTATGGGCAGAGAGGTCTGGATTCGTATGGGATCGCGAGGCCGCCGCTTGTGATACTGTCGTATGGGCAGAGAGGTCTGGATTCGTATGGGATCGCGAGGCCGCCACTTGTGATACTGTCGTATGGGCAGAGAAGTCTGGATTCGTATGGGATCGCGAGGCCGCCGATTGTGCTGAGACTGCCGTCTGGGTAGAGAGGTCTGGATTCGTATGGGATCGCGAGGCCGCCACTTGTGATACTGTCGTATGGGCAGAGAGGTCTGGATCCGTATGGGATCGCGAGGCCACCGATTATAAGAGGTCTTGGTATGTATAGTAGGAATTCCCTGTCCTTAGGTGGTAGGTATATGTGGTTGCACTATTGTAAATAGGCCCTAGGGAGGGGGTAACGTTCTGGCTGGGTTAGTGAGGCTCTGATGAGCGGGTTCTATCTGATCCGAAAACCCAAGCAGAACATTTGGCGTCACGAACCGTTTACGAAACCTGTGTGCGTTGTGGTTGTATCGTGTTTGCTTTCGGCGCGTGCGTGGTTTCGTTTGTATATTATTTCTATATAATTGTGAGTGTAGTTTTTTTTTCTTCTCTTTCTTCTTTCTCTTTTTCTCTTTTTCTTTCTTTTCCGAGATGTTTTCTAGAAAGTCGAAATCTACTTTTAAGTTGCCCGTTGATATTCCCGGCTGGGATTCAACGCCTTATGAAGCCTTAGCCCGTGAGTGGGCTGATTCTACTGGTTTGAGTGAGAATTGGAATTCTTTTTTGGAGCTGGCGGAGCCGGCTAATGTGATTACTTGTTTACAGAAGGCGCCGGTATCTAAGGGTGATGAGCTTCCCGTTTTGGGGCGCAGAGGTTGGATTGTTCTGTCTGCGTACAGGATTCTGCATGAGAGGTTGTTGAAGTTGCAGAAATTGCATAAGGATGTGGAAGCGAACTTTGTTGAGATTCAGAATGCTCATACTTTGTTGCGGTGTCAAAATAAGTTGCTTGCTGACAAACTTGAGACGTACCAAACTATTGCCGAGAGGGCGGCTGTGCGAATTGCTCGTTATAAATACAAAAATCGGCGTGGTCGGGTTTCGACGCGAAAGGTGCGTCTGGTCGTGGCGAAAGCCGGACTGGATTGGAATCCTGATGAATGGGATGGTAATATCTGAAACTCGAGTGATTCTCCTTCCTCGGGTGAGGAGTCTGCCAAGCGCGAGTCCTCTCGCTCCGGCCGTGATTGTAAGTCTGCTTCTTGCGCCTCTGATGGTGCACCCCGTGATTGCGCTCGTCCTTCGAGTGGGGTCGATGCTTCTTACACTGATTGTTCCTCTACGTGTACTGGTCGAGCTCCTTGTGATGCTCATCCCGCGGTCTCGGTGCATCCAGTTTTTCGGCGGAAGTTGCAGCAGGCTCCCGGTGCTCCGAATGGTATTGCTTTAGACTCTTTGGAGGATTTTACTCAACAAGAAATTAGTGATATTTTGCAGCGATTTCGGCAGCGAGCTGGTGAGACCTTACTCACATGGATGGTGCGCCTTTATGAACTGGGCGCTGCTGGCATTATGTTGGATGCTGGCGATTGTTTGAAGTTTTGTTCCTTGAGTTCGGATTCTACTGTACAGGATCATTTTCGTAACTTTAATGTTGGTGGTCAAATTTCTTTGCTTCAATTGGCGACTGAGGGTTGTAATCAAAAATATCCTACTGAGTCTGACTGGCCTGTGAATGACAAACCGTGGTATACTTTGCGCGATGCTGCACAACGTCTCAAAGAGGAGGTGATGAAAACGGCAATTTTTTTGAATACTGCTGACAGGTTGCTTGATGGTTTGTTGACATCTTCTGTGCGGAATTGTATTATTCGTTCTTCCCCTGTTGCTTATAAGCAGGTCATGATGACTTTATTGATTAATCAGACTGGTAACATATTGTCTATGGTGCTGGAATCGGTACGCCAACTCGGTGAGTTGGGTGAGTGGTTTAAACCTGAACGGCAATCCCGGCCTGACACTCGTACTCCTGGTGACAATAAACTTACTAGACGTGATATGTTTTTTGGTCTTATGGCCGATGGTGTGCGGAAGGAGGACATTGACGGTGAGACTACTTCTCGTTTGTGGGAAATGTTTCGCAAACGTGGCTTGGATCGAAAGGAGGGTGCCCGGCGTGTTCGGACGACTGAGTGTGATCGTGGTTTTTCTGACGGTAGCGGTGATGACGACCGCCGTGGGCGCTCTGATCGTCGTGATGATCGACGTTATGTACGTGATTTGTCCCCCCGTCGTGAGAGAGACAGGCAGAGAGAGGGGGAAAGAGAGAGGGGGAGAGATGATTATGTTAACAGCAGACGTAGAGATGATAGGGATCAATCCCCTGAGTTGAGAAGGAGAGAGGATCGACACAGATTGGCCGATCGAAACCCGCAGTACAATGCAGAGGACAGGAATCCATTTCGTAATGGAGATGGATATGAACAGGAGGTATCGATACCTGGGAAACGTGAGAGTCTTTATCCTGATTTATCCTGGTACACAGAACGCAGTAAAAATGACTAGGAAATAGGTCAAGCTCCAGTACACAGATGGGCTCACAGAGATAATAGACCCTATGTAGATATTGATATTTATTGGAGACATCGTAATGTCCAAAGGGCCCGAGCATTGGTAGATACAGGAGCGGAGGCCACTCTTATTCATGGAAAATCAAAGAAGTTTAAAGGTCAGCCTTTTACAATTACCGGATTAGGTGGAAAGGAAACTCCCGCAGTTCAAACTTTACTTGAAATGAGAATAGGTAGAATTCCTAGAAAAGAATACTCTGTATTAGTGGTACCACTCTTAGAATTCATAATTGGAATTGATATTTTGAAAGGAATGACTTTGCACTTAGATGATGGATGTTACCAATTTGGAACTAAACATTATATATCGTCCAGGCCTGTACGGGTTGGTCGTTTAAGAATGCCCCCCATAAAAGTTCCCCAGGCGACAAAAGTGGTTCGTCAGAAGCAGTATCGTATTCCAGGTGGTCATGAAGAGATTAGTACCACTATTCAGGAGTTGGTGGATGCAGGAGTTATAACCCCAGTTACTTCTGCTTGGAATAATCCTGTTTGGCCTGTACGTAAGAGTGATAATTCTTGGCGCATGACTGTTGATTATCGAGAATTGAATAGACACACACCCTCTTTGACTGTTGCAGTACCGGATGTTATTACCCTAATTGAAAGAATCCAAAAACATCCAGGTACATGGTATGCGTCCATTGATATTGCCAATGCTTTCTTTTCGATTCCGATTGCCCCTGAGTGTCAGGAACAATTCAGTTTTACGTGGAACGGGCGTCAGATGACGTTTAGGAGTCTTCCCCAGGGCTATGTGCATAGTCCTACGATATGTCACGGGCTGGTGGCAGAGCATTTGGCTGAGGTACCGGTTCATCCGCAAATTCAGATATGTCACTATATTGATGATATTTTGATCCAAGGCGAAACACAAGAAGAAGTTCAGACCCAATTGGACAGAGTCATTGAGTGCCTGCGTGAGAAAGGTTGGGAAATCAACCCGGACAAATTACAAGGTCCGTCCCAGGCTGTGAAATTTTTGGGTATTAATTGGCATGAGGGGCACCGAGAAGTGATCCCTCAGGTTAAACAGAAAATTCTTGATTTTGCAGTTCCGAGGAATAGGAAAGAAGCCCAAAGCTTCATTGGTTTGTTTGGTTTTTGGCGCCAGCATATTCCTCATTTGAGTCAAATATTGGCCCCTTTGTACCATGTCACTCGTAAAAAGAATGCATTTGAATGGGATAAACCACAGCAAGATGCGTTCAGTCTGGCAAAAGAAGCAATTCAGCATGCTCTGGATTTATGGCCTGTATGTGATGGTGATGTGGATTTGAATGTGTCTGTACAAGGCCTTTATGCGAATTGGAGTTTGTGGCAGAAACAAGGCAAGAGTAGAGTACCGTTAGGTTTCTGGACCAAAAAGTTACCTGATGCTGGTGAGCGTTATACACCTTTTGAGAAACAGTTACTTGCATGTTATTGGGCTCTGGTGGATACCGAGCAATTGACTTTGGGACATGGTATAGTTTTGCGACCTGAAATTCCTATCATGCAGTGGGTTATGAGTTCGCCGAAAACTCACCGAATTGGACACGCTCAAGAGGCGAGTGTGATTAAATGGAAATGGTATATACAAGACAGGGCACGTGTGGGACAAAAAGGAGTTGCATCTTTGCATGAGCAGGTGGCACGGGCGCCATCGACTGAGACTGAGAGTGAATGTTCCGTACCTTTAGTACAGGAGTCTCCTGTTAAGTGGGGTAGACCTTTTGATGATTTGTCGGTGGAGGACAGAAACCATGTCTGGTTTACGGATGGTTCAGCAAGGTTCATGGGGACAAAACGGCATTGGAAGGCGGTGTCCTATAATCCGATCACACAAAAATTGCTGAGTACAACTGGTGAGGGTAAGAGCAGTCAATTTGCTGAACTCTATGCTGTTTATCAAGTTCTGAAACAAGAGTTACCTGGCACATGTCATATTTTCACCGATTCTTGGTCTACTGCCAATGGACTGGCAGTTGTTTAGCGACTTGGCATTCCCATAGTTGGAAAATCCATTCAAAAGAACTGTGGGGAAAAGAATTATGGCAGGAGATTTGGGAAATGCTCCTACAGAGTACTGTTACAATCTTCCATGTGGATGCTCATACCCCGATAGACTCTCTTGACAAATTCTTTCATAATATTGCAGATGAGAAATCTAAAATTGCTGAGGCAGTGGTGGACAGGCAAGATTCTGATATTGCGGGATTGGCGAAATGGGCCCACCAGAAAGCAGGACACTTTGGAGAGAAAGCCACTAGCAGGTGGGCTGCTGATCGAGGAATTTATATTCCCCTAGATTTAATCAAAAATGTTATTCTACATTGTCCCATTTGTCAGCATATCAGGCAGCGCAAAGTGCCCCAAACTGTTTGGCAGATTGATTACATTGGTCCACTTCCTATGAGTAGGAATTGTCAATATGTTTGCACTATTGTTGATACATACAGTGGCCTGTTGGTGGCCCTTCCCTGTAAGCAAGCTACCCAATTGAATACTATTAAAACAGTGGAATTGATTATGATGTATTATGGTGTGCCATTCCAAATTCAATCTGATAATGCATCCCATTTTCGTGGAAGATTGGTACAGGAATTCTGTGTGGAAAACAATATTGAATGGGTGTTTCATATACCATATTATCCACAGGCCTCGGGTCTTGTGGAGAGGTTGAATGGCCTGCTGAAAGATCAGTTACGTAAATTAACAGATGACAAGTATAAAAATTGGCGAGACTTTTTGCCTCAAGCGCTATTGATTTTGAATAACCGTCCTTTTCTAAATGCTGAATCCCCACTTATGCATTTGTTTCCTCCGAATGTTGATGCTAAGCCCAATGAAATCAGAGAGACTGTGATGTACTGGGAAATTACTCCCGGAGCTTTGGCTCCATGTAGAGCGACCCCAGGGTCGGCAGGTTTAGACTTGCATGCCATGGATGACACCGTTATAAAAAGTAAGGATCGAGTCATCATTGAAACTGGTGTTGGTGTTCATATACCAACTGGGAATTTCGGATTAATCGCCCCTAGATCGGGGCTGGCTGTAAAAGGCGTTCAGGTGCTTGGAGGGATCATTGACAGTGATTATCAGGGAGAGATTAAGGTGCTCCTGCTGAATAGCAGTGAGGTTGACTTACTGATACATCAAACTGACCGAGTGGCTCAATTGCTAATAATGCCTGTTTTCAGTGGTGAGATCACAAAAGGCACTGCCCCAACGTTGCTAACTGTACGAGGCCAGAAAGGTTTTGGCTCCACAGATAATCCTGGGGCCAGAGTTTGGGTGCAGTCGCCTAAGAATCCCCCTGAACAAGCAGAAGTCATTGCAACCGGTCAAGACAACACCATTTTAGTTATGAGACCAGGGAAAGATAGCTGGGAAGCAGTCCCGGCTGACAAATGTTACTTACGAGAATGAATAATGCCTGTATTTGATTCTCTTTCAGATCATTCTTTGGACTGTTGCTGCAGGATGTGTCGGCGTTGGACTCCTTTTGGGCTGGTACGACGAGAGAGGAGGGATCCCATCAACCCGGGCTGAGTTGAGAACCCGAGTGTCGCGTTCCTTCGCTGCGTGGGATTCGTCGTCGAACTTTTGGATTACGTTAGCCAAACGAGTGACTAAAGCCCCTCATTTCTGCTTGACACCGATGAGATCGGTGACTGACATTCTAGCGACTTGTTTAGTTGCTGTCCCTGCTTCATTGAAGACTTTGACTCATATTTTTAATATATCGAATGCTCGCCCCAATGTCCTTCTGGGCGATTTTGCTACCCATGAGTATTGCCCCTTGTGTACTGTACTGTCAGACCCGATACCCCCCATCCAGTCCCAAATAGTTACCTATAATATCACACAGGGTGATTTGTGTTTTTTCCTTACTTGTGATCCTAGTGCGATTTCTGAATGTATGCGTTTAAGATTGAAAGGTGCCACTTCATTCACCGCTCATGAACGAACTTTGTGCCTTCAAAGGACACCGAAAACATGTACTTCTGTTCAGAATAACATGACTTGCAAGAGTTTGGTAGTTACCCCCAGTCATTATCGCACGATGTTACTACCTGCCGGATGGCTTTTCTCATGTGGTAATACTTCCTGGCCATATATCCCCGCAAATATTTCTGGAGGCCCTTGTGCCATTACTAGACTGAGCTTGTTGATGTTTTCATCACATCCGAATGCCAACTCTCGTGTGATTCGAGATACAGTGAGGTTACAGGAGGATTGTGACTCATCTTTACATTTATATTCCAAGTCTGAATACCTTAGCCTGGCTATTTCAATTGTTGGTGTTCCTGCTTTGGCAGTTTATAATGCCAAATCTATTGGGAAAATGGCCTGCTGGATGGTAAAATCCATTAATCATACTTCTACAGTCCTGTCTGACATGCTATTAGACGCCCAGGGTGAACGTAGAGCTATCTTGCAAAATCGAGCGGCCATTGATTATCTTTTGCTTAAACATGGACACGATTGTTCTGATTTTGAGGGTCTTTGTTGTTTTAACTTGTCGGATCATACAAAATCCATTCAAGCTCACATTGATAAACTACATGACTTGACAGAAGAAGTTAGAAAACACATTGACCAGGGCTGGTTTGACTGGCTCTTTAATTGGTTACCTGATTTGCATATGTTACGTCAGATATTAGGAGGTATTCTGATTACTATCGCCATTTTGATTTCTATCTGTTGCTTTATTCAGTGTATTCCTTCACTATTTCAATTCTGCACACCTGGTACTAGACATGGATCAGTTAGTCTTGTTTCATATTATTCTTCCACAGATATTAGTTCTGTTTAATGAATGTATAATAGACTGAAGTCAAGGGTGAAATGTTCTGCTCGATTTTCCCGGCCTTCTTGTGAGGAAAAGTAATTGAATGTGACTTCAGTCTCTTACCATTCAAGTCTAAGGGTTAGAGTAGTGAATGGAGCCTATTTACTAGGCACTTCGACATGATCCTGTGCTCTTCCCCATAGATCAGGGCTTGCACACATAGCCTAGGGGATAGATTCGTTAGTATTAGGGATAACCTGTCCTGTTGTGAGGGTATTTCATGGAGCCGTGCTGAATTCAGGCCTGGTAGGCCTCAAACGGGAGAGACTCCGTCTTTCTTTCTGCTCCGGCAGCTTGGGATGCTTCTAGGTCAAATGTAATGTTTTAGTTATGAGGTGTTATTCGTTGGAGAGAACCGGTTCAGGCCGGCCCTTAACGAAGGATTGTATTTTTCTTCATGCCGAAGACACTACATCAGGCCGGCCGGCTGGGAACGTGTCCTTGGTACGGGGAGGTACAAGAATTTGGTGGGCGGCAGGTTACGGGCCGGAATTTTCCATGAGGAAACGCACCTCTATATTAGTGAAAGACTGAGGCCGTTACATGTTCAGTCCGTAGGCGGCATCTAGCCGTTAGCAGTAAAGCTATTACTTATTCCAGGGAAGACAGACGCCATCTTGAAGGCGGAGAAGAACCGAGAGACAGATACTCTCCTAGCAGAATAGCCAGAGAGGAGAGAGTAGCCGATAAGGAAGAGGTCCCAGTGACTCGGAGAAGGGTGAAGAGAACAGCGCATAGTGGTGCAGACATGTATCCGTGACTGCGGAGGTGTGACTTCCAGGCGAGCCGAGGCACAGACGAGAAGGGAACCTAGATGACCACTGAGTGCAGGCTACACACTACTAAGGTGATGTCGACCCTTTCTTATTAGAGTGTACAACTTAATCTTTCACTTTTCTTTGCAGGTTATGTGTTATATTGTAATGTTATGTGATTGCGTATGTAATGAGTAATAAAGTACCCAGTTTGTAGTGAACCAACATGTGCTGCGTGTTCTGGTATGAGAGGGTAGCCTATTCTTCTAGTCAGCTGCGGCTACATGAACAGATGTTAACCCTGATCAGGTAAGTGGTAACTGAATAAGGGAAAGAGGAGCCCCTCGAACCAGAGAACAGGCTATGCTTGAACTGGCAGTCCTTGTGTGATCTGATGAATAGTGAGACTGATTCCCTTTTTGTATGTTATGGTGATCATAGGATGAACTGTTGTATGAGACTGCCGTCGGGGTAGAGAGGTCTGGATTCGTATGGGATCGCGAGGCCGCCACTTGTGCTGAGACTGCCGTCTGGGTAGAGAGGTCTGGATTCGTATGGGATCGCGAGGCCGCCACTTGTGATACTGTCGTATGGGCAGAGAGGTCTGGATTCGTATGAGATCGCGAGGCCGCCACTTGTGCTGAGACTGCCGTCTGGGTAGAGAGGTCTGGATTCGTATGGGATCGCGAGGCCGCCACTTGTGATACTGTCGTATGGGCAGAGAGGTCTGGATTCGTATGGGATCGCGAGGCCGCCACTTGTGCTGAGACTGCCGTCTGGGTAGAGAGGTCTGGATTCGTATGGGATCGCGAGGCCGCCACTTGTGATACTGTCGTATGGGCAGAGAGGTCTGGATTCGTATGGGATCGCGAGGCCGCCACTTGTGCTGAGACTGCCGTCTGGGTAGAGAGGTCTGGATTCGTATGGGATCGCGAGGCCGCCACTTGTGATACTGTCGTATGGGCAGAGAGGTCTGGATTCGTATGGGATCGCGAGGCCGCCGCTTGTGATACTGTCGTATGGGCAGAGAGGTTTGGATTCGTATGGGATCGCGAGGCCGCCGCTTGTGATACTGTCGTATGGGCAGAGAGGTCTGGATTCGTATGGGATCGCGAGGCCGCCGATTGTGCTGAGACTGCCGTCTGGGTAGAGAGGTCTGGATTCGTATGGGATCGCGAGGCCGCCACTTGTGATACTGTCGTATGGGCAGAGAGGTCTGGATCCATATGGGATCGCGAGGCCGCCGATTATAAGAGGTCTTGGTATGTATAGTAGGAATTCCCTGTCCTTAGGTGGTAGGTATATGTGGTTGCACTATTGTAAATAGGCCCTAGGGAGGGGGTAACGTTCTGGCTGGGTTAGTGAGGCTCTGATGAGCGGGTTCTATCTGATCCGAAAACCCAAGCAGAACAGTGCCTTCCACTGAGAAGCAATGTCCCTTTTAGCTACCAACAAGTGCCAAGTAGAGCCACCCATCCCGTGATCCACCCCAGATAGAACCAAGAGGGGAGAAAGTTCCACTGACAGGTCTAAAACACCAGAGATCTCAGCCAGCACCCTCTCCCAGTACTGTGTTATGATCGAGCAAGACCACACCATATGAACAAAATCCACTGGGGAATAAGAACAGCGGCCTCAGCCTGGGTTAAAACAGATAAGTACAGTGTAGGTAGTATGCCTGTACTAATCTGAGCCTGGAATTGATTGTAAGGACTTTGGGGGCCATTAAGGCATCTCCCCAATCCTCATCCTCCAAAGGCCTGAGCCACGTCTCCCAGCGGGTTCTACGAGCGTGGAGTGTCTGAGGGGCATTTATAATCAAGGTGCAAAAAATCTGGAAGACACTTCCCTTACCTAGGGCTCCCATCATCAACTTGGCCTAGATGGGGGTAAATTCAGGGACACTCGTGCCAGAGGGGACATGGATTGCTAAAGCATGACGTAGCTGAAAAAAATTGTGGAGTTGTGTCTTGGATGATGCATAGTTCTGCTGCAGCTCTTAAAGTGATCCTGCCCAAATGTCACCCAGTAGAGTAATACTTATGATGTCCCAGTGCAGAAAACCCCTCCAGGGCCGCCACCTCCCCCAACCTGCTGCCGTGCCACAAGGGTGTTTGTTGAGTGATTGTTTTCCATCATCCCTTGTGATGCAGCACCACCCTCCACCCTTTGAACAGCAGCCGAGTCACCCATGGAAGCAATTGGGGTATAGCACAGCCATAAAGCATATCTAGAATTCAGGGGAACCCCAGTATGGTGAGCTTGTGCCTTTAAGCAGGATCTGACCATGCCCCATTGAGCCAATCGTTAACAATCAGGAGGTGGGACGCCAAATAGTATAGGTATAAGTTGACCATACCCAATCCTCCGTCATACTTGCCATGTTGACACTAAGAGAAGGCTAAACAGTGTCTAGACTTGTGACATAAAAAATAATATAGCCTGTGAATCCATCTCTCTAAACCAATGCTGAGAGATACTGTGAAGAAAGTTTTAAAAGAGTACAATAATCTGGGAAGCACCATGATTTTGCATAGTGCTATTCTCCATAACATTCAATGGTAAGGCTTGCCATTTCTTGAGATCCGCTTGGATCCTGCAATTGAGGAAGGTGATATGTAGAGACCAGGTGAAGGCTGGATCAAGGGCACCGTGGATTCCCAAATATTGGAAGCTAAGCCGACGTATTGAATAGCCACCTGCTAGGCTATACAATCCCTAGAGGGTATAAGTGGGACGAGAATTGATTTAGTCGGGTCGACTGTCAATCCTGATGCCTCTGCAAAGAGCTGTAGAAGGCAGAGGCACAGAGGGCCGCTATCTTTGGGATTCAAAAGGTATAGCAGCACATTATCCGGATAAAGTGCATTGCGGTCTTAATGTTCCGTATCCCACTCCCATCCTGTGATCTGTGCATCGCATCGTATAAGTCAAGCCAAGGGCTTGATGGCCAACACGAAGAGGAGGGGGGAGAGGGTGCACCCCTGCCTAGTTCCCCGGCAAACATGGAATTCGTCTGGCATCACCCCATTTATTTGCACCCGGGCTGCTGGGTTGGAGTATAGGATCTGCACTAACCCACGAAAACTGGGCCAAATCCCGCCCGCTCCAGCACTCTGGTCAAATAGGTGCAGTCCACCGCATCAAAGGCTTTTTCGAAGTCTATCAACAGTAAAGCTAATGGAACAGGTAAACTGTGCAGATTTGCTAGTGCAACATGTAGACTTCTCAGACACTGTCTCATACTGCTAGTGGGCATGAAGCCGCATTGGTTAGGGTAATTTAGTGAGTGAATAACTGATCGCAAGCGAATGGCCAACAGGGTCACCAAAATCTTCACCTCCCTGTTAATAAGAGATATAGGCTGGTGCTATGAGCAGGAGATGGATGGAGGGTGTGTCTTTGGTATGACTGCTATTGTGGCCTGCATGGGATCTCAGGGGGAGGGATCCCCTCAGTTTCACCTCCTGATAAAGGGCCAAGACATAGGGTTCCAGGATATCTTTATACTTAGAGTAAAACTCCATAGGATATCCATCAAGGCCAGGCATTTTTCCCGATGCCATCTCTAAGATGGCATCTCTATTCTCCTCGAGAGTGAGTGACTAGTCCATCCCACGTCATTCGGTAGTAAAAAGGCTGGGCAATGGTATCTCATCAAGGAATAGAGAAGCTTGTTCAGCCTCAGGTTGGGGGACAGCCTTGTACAGAGCATAGTAGTCAGCAAATACCTGGGCTATAACCAGGGAAGAATTGTGTAACCCGCTCTGGGCATCCGCATTCTCTGTATAATCTGTCCAGCCAAGGGTCTAGAAGACAGCCAGCACAACAGTTTGCTTTTTTGCCTCTCCATCCGTAAACTCTAACAGTAGAGGCACGCCAGAGGTGCTTTGCTGTTTCCCGGGAACAGGCCCTTATCTCATCCCGTAGCATGTTCAATTCCCTAGAGATGGTACTACAGTTGGCACCTGAGACTTGCAGCTCTAGGTGTAGAGCCTGAGCTTCATGTTGGAGGACTCAACCATGCTGTGCTTTTTCTTTTTGCCGGAGGATAGCTCTAGCATGTCCTCTCATGGTGACCTTACATGCCGCCAAAGAACACCAGTGGACTGGACAGACCCTGTGTTTGTATGGAAATACGCCACTATTTCATGTTTGATAGCATGAGTATATGTTGCATCTTGAGGATGCCGGGCATTGAACCTCCACATTGGACATCTGGCAGAGTCCGGTGTGCCAAAGTGAAGGAGCAGAGGGGCATGATCAGAGATTCCATGTGAGAGTATCTGCAACTGTGAAACCAACAGGACATCTGTGGCTGGCATGGAAAGCATAACAATGCATGCATGTGTAGGATGTGCTGCAGAATTATGTATATATTGTTTCTTTTTAGGATTCCAGATTCTCCATACGCCACACAGACCTAGTCCAGACACCCATTTTTGTAAGGAGTTAGCCCCTCGGTGTCGAGCTTCTGAAGAGGGGCCTGTGATATCCCAAGCAGGATCCAGAACCATGTTAAAGTCACCTCCTATGATGGTGAGACCCTGAGGTATTTGGGCGATAACAGTGAGGAGTGTGGCTAGGACGGACTCTCGAGGTATAGGGGGAGTGTAAAGACAGAGAATGTTCACCGGCTGCCCTCAATTATACCCGCCAAGGCCAGATACTGACCCTGTGGATCTGTCCAAGTTTGGGCCATTATCAAGGGTAAAGAGTGGTAGAATTGCTGTCGTACTTTAATATTCGGGACCGCGTAGGGGACAGGGCTCTACCCCTGTCTATCTTGGTATTAGCAAACCGCAAATGGTAAATGCGGCATGTACGAGTGCTTTATATATCGTTCTAGCTATGAATGCACTGTGTACACGTTATTCTGCTTCACTACGCGGGTTCCATTTTGGAAGCAGTGGCCATCTTGTCATTGCCCTCACATAGGCTATAATGGAGTAAATACGGGCCGCCCAGTACATGGGCTTTCCCTCTGACTTCTCTGTGACCTGGGCAGCTGGCTCTGCTGCCCCAGGTCAAACCGGTCTCACGAGCTCCCCTCCCTCCGTCCACCTGTGATTAGCATCAGGGCTTGACCCGTCATAAAACCCTTTCACTCTATACAATCCCCCGGCTAATCTCTTCCACACCTGCTTGTTCCTGCTTTATGACTTGTTTCCCAAAACAGGAGATGCTCATGTTTATTGGGGGGTCTATTGACATCCGATGTGGGATCTGAACCTTACTGTGTAAATCATTGTGGGCTGGCCGAACTGGAATGTGGGATGGTCATCATGACTCTGCTTTTTCGTTTGTAATGTATACTTATAATGGCCATATCGTAAACCAAGGAATGTGTGCCTGGAGCATGATATTTTGTACTTAAGGAGAAGCCCGTTCCTATGATTTGCAGCAGTCTCCTGAGAACATACACGCTGTTGTACTTCTAGGATACCTGTCATTGGTCTGCAGCCAATAAACGAATCTTTGACTTCACCCAGAAGACTCTGTGTTTCTGTAGGTCTGGAACAGGGTGAACCCAGAAGTCATAGGGTGTGTGCCCCTGCACCGCTGGGTCTAAAATACCCAGTACTTCAGTTTGGCGCCCAACTCGGGACGATTTCAGCGGTACCAGTCCAAGCCAGAGGTTCGTGAGGAGCTTCGTGTGGAAATTCCAGAGGAAGGCCGCCACTTCATCGACCCCTGCATGTCGACGTGGTCCGAAAGTCTTTTCTGCGAGGTTCTCCGCGTCCCGACGGCTACGAAGGACTGCTGCCCTGATTAATCGACCTGTTTTGGACCCTTGACGAATCTGAGAGAGCGAAACAATCGAGAGAGTCTTCTGGTGACGCCATCGATCAACAATATTCAGTTAAGTATAAGTGGAGCGTCTCCCATTTGTTTTGGTATCCTTCGGGATCATTTGAATTAGTGATTTGGAGTTTGCAAACGCCAAAGCCAGAGGACTCGTGTATTCACGAGGCTATCGTAATCGATAATCCTTTGACGTTTGGATCTAGACTAGTGAGCAAAGATGCCTGGTTCTGGACTATTTGGTAGATTATTCTGTTTGGGTTGTGGAAAAGATTTCCAGCTAGAGGAATCAAGTCTGGTTCCTCCGGTTGGAACTCCAACTTATGAGCTCTATGTAAAACATGGCGTAGGCCCCATTGCATATAACGAAGTATGGATCCACTACACTAGGAAAGATGGTGTTTTAAAATGGCCCCAAAATGGTAGTTTTGATACCGATATTTTAGATAATTTGGAAATTAAATTGTTTAAGAAGAAAGCCCGGCCGGCGATGTTTGACTCTTTCCGCTTATGGCGAAAAGAAGCCAAACAAAAGGAAATTAAGTTAGCGAAAAAGAATAAGAGAGAGAAAGGTATGACAGTAATGCAAGCAGCTGTACAATTTAAAGACAATGAAGAGGAGCAAATGAGTGAGCAATTGCACAGGCAGCGCAAGTTAGGGATTGACAAATGTTACCCAGCTTTACCACATTCTAAGCAGAATGAGTTAGAAGAAAAGGAGAAAGATCCCCTGATGTCACATTTATTGAGTTCGCCACCCCCGTATGCTCAAAATGCCACGGCGCCTCCCCAGCTTGTAAATATGCCACCTCCAGTGCATATACTGCAAGCCTTGCCGCTACCGCCAGCTGCTTTGCAGCCGGTTCCTATCCATGTAGCGCAGCCCTCTCAAGGGCCGCCAGTTGTGTTTCCAACTGCCCCCGCACTTCCTGCGACTTTGCCTAATACAGCAGCTGCCTCCGCTGACACTCTTCCTTCCACCACTCCAGTACCTGTCTCTACATCCTCTTTTCTTCCCTCTGTTTTTCCCCCTGTTCTCGCCTCAGCTTCTCCTTCAGCGCGACAGCGCTTAGCTAATGTGGTTACTACATTAATGTCTCCTCTCTTTGAGTCATCTGGTGCGACTCCTGGTTTACAGCGTAAGCAATTGCGTAGCCAATTGCCTAACCCTGATGAGAAAAAGGTAATAGATAACATGGCGCGTAGATGGATTGTTTTCCCTTCACTGTATGATGTGGAATCAGTTGTCAACGTTTTCCATCAATGGGATGCCCCGAAACAGAGATATGTGTTTGAGAAAATGTGCGAAATTCTCTGTGAAGAATTGGAGGATAGTGGTAAAAATCCGAACCCACAGGAATTGTGTAGAGTGAGGTTCGATTTTGGAACTGGTATAATTGTGGACCGCGGGGTAGATAAAGCAGTTGCGGTTGTATTGTCCTTTAGGAATGATGATTGCCAACAATCATTGTTTGAACAAGATGTCCTTGTGGGGAAAAAGGTAAAAGCGCGACAATACTCTATGAGAGAAGTTCCCCCGGTATGGAAGGAAGCGGTTGCAGCTGCCGGTGGTAACCCCGCTGTGGCAGCGCATTTCCAGCGTGTTTGGGTGCATGTTCCATGGAAGCGCTCTGAGGTGTTAGCGCTTAAGCAGTCCTTGCCTGATCCCCGTAAAAACCCAGCAGGTTATTATAAAGAGTTGTCACAGACGGCAGGGTCATGCATTATGAATCTGGCCGACATAGACATGTTGTTTGGTAATGTTGTTCCACAGCCTCTATGGGGATCAATTCGTAATGTAGATCACAATGCAGAACTAGGGGATACATGGGCTAACATTGTTGCTGCTGATGCTAGACAAACTGGTGGTGCGAAACCAGAACCTTTAGTAGCTGAACTGCCTGGTAGAATCATCACGTATATGAAGACAATAATGCCTGCGATGCGCGTAAATTGGGACAAGTTATCTGCATGCAAGCAGAAGAAAGATGAGACAGTGTCAGACTTCTTTACTAGGTTTGAAGAAACGTTTATTGATCACAGTGGGCAAGATATGAGTACTGAGGGTGGCCAACGGTTGTTTGTGGATAAGTTTGTGCAGAATCTACTTCCTGACCTGTGTAAAAAGTTAAAAGATTCAGAAAGTTCTTGGGCTGTTTCTTCTTCAGCGCAAATACTGGCTACTGCACAGTATTATGAAAATAGAGATAAAGACGAGAAAGATAGAACAGAGAAGAAAACGAAGGAACTAAAGACAAAGGTCCTTTTACAGCAGGCTTACCCACCACGTGGAGGTCAGAATAATTATAGGCAACCCCAAGGTGTCTATCACCAACCCCAACAGTTTCAAAACAATCAGCAAATGAATGGGTATTACCAACCACGTGTCCCTGTAGGTCCCAACCAATGTTCATACTGCAAAGAGGAAGGTCATTTTAAATATAGTTGCCCTAAACTAATGCAGCGGAACGGTAATGCGTATGGCGCAAGAGGCAGGGGTGGTCAGCAAGCTCCTAGAGGCAGAGGGCGTGGAAGTGTTCCCCAGAACGCGCGTCCTCTGCCGCCTCAGAGTACCATCAATAGCTTTGATCAGCAAGCTAACGCGATTAGCAATACGGCCCAGTATTACAATAATGATTATTATGCAGAGGACGGTGATGCAGAAAATAATGATTACTAGGACAGCCGTAGACAGAGAGAGGGAGTTGTTTCAGTGCCAGTGGATCAGAGTGGACCGTATGTTGAGGTAACTACAGCAAATGTAACGGAGCCTTTTCTGCTAGACACTGGTGCTGCAAAGAGTTCAATCATGCATTCAAAACTCCCTGGAGCACCTTTGTCTGGCGATATAAATGTTTCGGTAGGTTTTTCTGGCGCCCCAGTTAGGAACCCGATTTCTAGTCCCATGTCACTTTCTGTTGGACCTTGCGAGCTGAAAGCACCCCTGATTCTGACAACAGGTTGTGGTGAGAATTTGCTGGGATTAGATTTGTTGAAAAGATTGCACGCTACACTGTATTGTTCTCCTTCAGGAGTACAACTTACATTAGGCAAGAAAGTGATTTCCCCAATGTACTTGTCTAAAGACACAATGCCACCTGAATTGTCATCCCTTCCGGATGCCCTTTGGGCTACTGGTCCCAATGATGTGGGCCTCTTGGAGATACCGCCATATGTGGTGACTTTAAAGGCTAATGTCAGACTGCCACGTATTCCCCAATACAAGATCTCTAACGAAGGCCAGAAAGCATTGTTAGACATTGTCAGCGACTTGATTAATAAGGGTGTGATTGAAGAGACAAGAGGCAACGTTTGCAATAGTCCGATTTTACCTGTCTTAAAACGAACGGATCCTTCACAGCCACCTGTTTACAGATTTGTGATCGATCTCAGAGAGGTTAATAAGATTGTTGTGCCACAGTTTCCGGTTGTCCCCGATATAACCGCCTTGTTAACGATGATTCCAGCCTCTGCTGCATGGTTTTCAGTGATTGATCTAAAGAATGCTTTCTTTAGTATCCCAATTGCAAAAGAGAGCAGAGACATTTTTGGTTTTAGTCTGGGAGGCCGAAGCTTCCGCTTCAAACGCGCTCCCCAGGGCTACTGTGAGAGTCCATCCATATACAGTCAGGCTTTGAAAGCGCAGCTTGATGCACTTGTTTTACCTAGTGGCACTATCCTGATTCAGTACGTGGACGATTTACTGATCACTGCGGATACTGAAAAGATTTGTAAAGAAGCCACATTGGCACTGTTGCGCCATTTATCTGCTTTCCATCACAAAGTGTCTCTCTCTAAGCTGCAATATTGTCGACAAGAAGTGACCTACTTCGGTCATCTCTTATCGAAGGAGGGAAGGAAACTGACCCCAGAAAGAATTCAAGCCATTGCACAGTTGAGTGTGCCAAAAACACAGAGAGAAGTACGTGCTTTCTTGGGCATTACCTCATACTGTAGGCATTGGATTCCTAGTTTTTCTTTATTGGCAAAACCTTTGTTAGCCTTAACATGCAAAGACACACCGAATCCTATCCCATGGTCTGAAGAGTGCCAGAAAAGTTTTGTGGAATTGCGTAATGCATTATGTTCAGCACCTGTGTTGGGTACCCCCGACTACAGTAAGCCTTTTACATTGTATGTTCACGAGAAAGATGGTTGTGCGTTATCAGTGTTAACACAGCCTTTTGGCGACAGACCGCGCCCATGCGCATATTTTTCATCAACCTTGGACCCTGTAGCGAGGGCATTGCCAAGCTGTCTGAGAGCGACAGCTGCTGCAGCGATGTCTATCCGACAATCTGCTGGTTTGGTAATGGACAATACATTGATCGTTATGGTTCCACATGCTGTAGACACATTATTAAATAGAACCAAGACACAACACTTGACTAGTGCGCGATTATCAGGTTATGAACTTACACTGTTAGCAAATCACATACACATAAAGAGATGCAATACGCTGAATCCAGCTACATTGTTGCCAATTCCAGCAGACTCAGATGAGATTGAGCAACATGATTGCCTGTTCAGAACAGAAGAAGAGACGAAAGCGAGAGTAGATCTAAAAGATACTCCCCTGACTGAGTGTGATGGCACTTTATGGGTAGATGGTTCATGTTTCAAGCTCCCTAATGGTGACACGACTGCTGCATATGCTATCACGACCTTGCGCACGGTCGTGGAAACTGCACGAGTGCCACATAATTCGGCCCAAGCAGCGGAATTAATCGCCCTCACGAGAGCATGCGTGTTGTCTGAAGGAATGAGAGTGAATATATACACAGATAGCCAGTACGCCTTTGGCGTGGCTCATAATTTTGGGCGACTGTGGAAGGAACGTGGGTTCCTGACGTCGCATGGAGCTAAAATTCAGAATGGCAAGTTGGTGAATGATCTCCTTGAGTCACTGACCCTACCGTTGCAAGTTGCGATCATGAAATGCAGTGCGCACAGGAAAGTCACAGATGATGTTGGACGTGGGAATGCGTTTGCTGATGAGACCGCGAGAGAAACAGCACAGAATGTGAAGACTAGAATGTATGTTGCAGGCCCCGCAAGATGGGTTAATGATGTTGGGATGTGTGAGAACACAATAGAGAGTGTGAAGTCGCTTCAAGCTGAAGCCACAGAGGAAGAGTTAAGCAAGTGGAGAGAAAGTATGGGTAAGTTGGATGAGAATGGTTGTTGGATTGATCTGACAGAACATAGGCGATGGTTGTTGCCTGATGCATATGTGCTTCCAGTGGTTACAATGGCACATGGAATGGCACATATCAGTACGAAAGGTATATGCAAGTTGTTGGCTCCAGTATGGCAGAATGCTGGGATTCCCAAGTGTGCAGAGAATGTGGTCAAGAATTGCATAGTATGCTTGAAGTACAACCCTGGTAGGGGAACCCCAACTCCAGCTGGTCACTTTGCACCCCCATCATGTCCATTTGAAGTTTTGCAGCTGGACTTTATTCATATGGAAAGATGCAACAACCTGAAATATGTACTGGTGGTTGTTTGTGCTTTCTCAAAATGGATAGAGGCTTATCCTCTGAAAGATAACACTGCCCTATCCACAGCCAAAGCCCTTGTGAAAGAGTTTTTCCCTAGGTTTGGGATGCCAAGAATGGTGTGGCGTGATAACGGAAGTGAGTTTGTGGGTAAAGTGATGAAGAACGTATGTGAAGGGCTAGGGATAAAGCAGAAGTTCCACGCTGCAAATCACCCCCAATCAGCTGGATTAGTAGAACGCTACAATGGAGCCTTAAAGCTCAAGCTGGCCAAAATCCAGGCGAGCACCGGTCTTAAATGGCCTGACGCTCTGCCTCTAGCACTCCTGTCCACCAGAATGACCATACACTCACGAGTGGGGCTTAGCCCTTACGAGGTTGTCTTTGGCCGTCCGGCCAATGTATGGGGTGTACCGAGGCCCATGAAGTTCAGTGAGATAGAGCATCCAGTACTGCTCGATTACCTGTATGATTTGACTGTTAAACTGCGTGTTTTGCACCAACA
This sequence comes from Triturus cristatus, assembly GCF_964204655.1. NCBI lineage: Eukaryota > Metazoa > Chordata > Amphibia > Caudata > Salamandridae > Triturus > Triturus cristatus. The sequence continues at coordinate 292,118,735 of NC_140589.1, read as the reverse complement.
GGTACATGATACTCTTCCCCAAGCTTCTGAACCTCCTGGACACCCTATCAACCCTGGTACGTGGGTGCTAGTCCGAAATTTCCAGCGCAAGAGCAACGACGAGCCTCGCTGGATCGGCCCTCATCTTGTTCTTCTTTCGACAAGATCAGCGGTGCGAGTAAAAGGGAAAAAGCACTGGATCCATGGTACCCACTGTAAAGTAGTCCCCTTGCCTCTGCCATATGACCAGTGGGTCAAGGAGGGTATCGCCGACTCTGAGACAGACACTGTACCTCGTTTTGTACCATTCAGTGACGCACGCATAAGAGGCACAGTTTCAGACCAAGAGAGTGACAATATTCTGCAAGAGGCTGTGCCACTGTCAAATCGACTGGACACCACTGAGCCTGAACTTTTGTTTCAAGACCAAACAGCACCTGGCCGTCTCCGCTATAATTTGAGACCTAGGCCCATGGACAAATAAAGATTTCCTCACTATTTCCTTTTTGACATTTTTGCTCTCCCATCTGAAGGACTTTCTTGATTTTTGTTTTTCGAACCACCATCCGGGTTCTGCCGCAGGGTCGCGGTGCCAAGACTTTGGGGTACAAGCCGAAGACGCTAGGTCAACGGTTCTGGTTGGTCTAGGGCGTTTCCCTGGACTGACAGGCGTACTCCTTAGCAGAAGAAACTTATCCACCGCGAGCGGCCCGAGTAGAGGATGGAGTTTTTTAAGATGGAGAGACCGATTGAGGAAATGAACTTTAACGCAAGGATGTGTAGAATTGTAAAAAGTAAATGTTTTGTATTTTTGTGCCTTTTTACACTGTGTAGTATAATGATGTTTATTGTAGGATTTGTGTTTTTCTCCGCTCAAAAGCCCATTGCACCCACTCAACAGCCTATACCTCTTTCTACTGCCTCCTCTCACTCTTTTCACCCTTTGCCTGAGCACGAACAGACCAGACGATCAGAGTTCGTAAATAACTCGGTTATCCAACTCTTGCACCAGCACCAACTGGTAATGAATACGACTAATTGCTGGGTGTGTGGGTTAATGCCACATACCATTAACAAGGGTATTCCCTACCTGGTGCTGCCGTATAGTTACAATGGATCGTCATGGGCATTCCAAACCATGTTTCTCTATGCTCTAGATACATACTCCCCTCGCCAACCGCGTTCCATCAGACCTATCACCAATAATAAGGCTTTGATGAAAGGAGTTGCCGATATGAGTAGGGATATCGATGCATACTCATCCATTCCCAAAGAAGAGTTGAGACCTTATGTAGGATGGAACGCGACGGGGTATAGTATTAGTCTGGGTGAAAGACAGCGAAAAATCTCATCTCCAATCTGGGTCGTACCCCACATGGGTCGGTTCTGCTTACAGGGTAATGGTCAGAATCCTAGAGCTCAACTGGGAAGAAGTGACTGTACTGAAACGTACACCTTTCCGTCACAGTTTTCCCCTGCGTTTTTGGCTGCCAAGGGCACATATTTCATCTGTAATGACCGAGCATATACATGGCTGCCCCCTGATTTCTCGGGCACATGTTATATTGCGAACTTGCTACCGCCGACATTTACTGCTGCCTCTGACTATCACAAGACCAGAGTTGTGAGAGGTGTGATTAGTAAGGAGGATACTGCCGGTCAGGAAGCGGGAGACTTCTTCCTGGGTTTCCTGCCGTTTTGGGGACCTATGGTGAATAGTAGGAACCTGAGACAGCTGACTCGTGTGGTTGAATCCACTGTCAATGTAACGGCTGGTGCCCTTGGTAATCTGACAGCTGAGCTCCAAGCGGATCGCCTTATGACTCTGCAGAACCGCATGGTTCTAGACGTTATTCTTGCAGACCGCGGTGGGGTATGCAAGGTCATCCAATCCAGTTGCTGCATTTTCATACCAGATAATGCTCCAACAGTGTATCAAGCCATCTCCAAACTCCATAAAATATCTGAATCCATACACGTGGATAAGGGAGATTGGTCACTGGTGGGGTGGTTCTGGGAATTGATATCTGCCTGGGGTTGGAAAGTTCTGATGGTCATTGGAATGATCTTAGCCATTCTTTTCCTGTTCTGTCTGTGCATACAGTGTGCTCCTGCGATATGTGGTCTCTGTGCTACCTTATGTGTAAGGAAACCTGTATCGAGGGACGAACTAAGTAATAGGATGATGCTACAGCAACATCTCCATGACTTTGTGAACATTGACCTAGACTCGGATTAAGATGAGTATAGTGATTGCCTATGTAAGGGCAAAAGGAGGGTCTGTCGTACTTTAATATTCGGGACCGCGTAGGGGACAGGGCTCTACCCCTGTCTATCTTGGTATTAGCAAACCGCAAATGGTAAATGCGGCATGTACGAGTGCTTTATATATCGTTCTAGCTATGAATGCTCTGTGTACACGTTATTCTGCTTCACTACGCGGGTTCCATTTTGGAAGCAGTGGCCATCTTGTCATTGCCCTCACATAGGCTATAATGGAGTAAATACGGGCCTCCCAGTACATGGGCTTTCCCTCTGACTTCTCTGTGACCTGGGCAGCTGGCTCTGCTGCCCCAGGTCAAACCGGTCTCACGAGCTCCCCTCCCTCCGTCCACCTGTGATTAGCATCAGGGCTTGACCCGTCATAAAACCCTTTCACTCTATACAATCCCCCGGCTAATCTCTTCCACACCTGCTTGTTCCTGCTTTATGACTTGTTTCCCAAAACAGGAGATGCTCATGTTTATTGGGGGGTCTATTGACATCCGATGTGGGATCTGAACCTTACTGTGTAAATCATTGTGGGCTGGCCGAACTGGAATGTGGGATGGTCATCATGACTCTGCTTTTTCGTTTGTAATGTATACTTATAATGGCCATATCGTAAACCAAGGAAAGTGTGCCTGGAGCATGATATTTTGTACTTAAGGAGAAGCCCGTTCCTATGATTTGCAGCAGTCTCCTGAGAACATACACGCTGTTGTACTTCTAGGATACCTGTCATTGGTCTGCAGCCAATAAACGAATCTTTGACTTCACCCAGAAGACTCTGTGTTTCTGTAGGTCTGGAACAGGGTGAACCCAGAAGTCATAGGGTGTGTGCCCCTGCACCGCTGGATCTAAAATACCCAGTACTTCATTGCCACAATACGGGACCCTCGCAGTATCCCATGTGGCATACCCTGTTGAATCCTTGTTGCGCTAGGAACAGACATTTGGTGCCCATCAGGTGTGTCTCCTAGAGCATTAAGATGGAAGGGGAAAGGTGTTGGGCATATCGCATCACTGCTGCATGCTTAATCTGGTCTAAAAGGCTGTTTATGTTCCAAGATAGAACACTGTACGGGGTAATGACAAGGCTAGGGAGATGTAACACACTTGGGTTGAGAGCACACCTGGAGTGTGAAAAGGGTTAGGCACTGAACACAGAGCGTGTGTGATGGGGTTCATTGAAGCCATACGTGATGGGACTGTAATTGAACTCAGTGACAACCCAAAAAGGATAAGAAACCAACAAACATGCCAGAACACAAAAACTCTATATATTATGGTGGCAACCCCATTACCCCCCAACTTCCCTCACCCCATATTTCCTCCCAAGAAGCATCTGTTGCCTTAAACAATATTCTGAAACTTATAATCAGGTTATTGGAGATAGGTGTTGATTGGTGGAGCCCTCCAAGATGTAGAATCAGTAAAGTTCAACATCTGCCTTATTGCCAGAAATCATGTGCCTTTCTGTATTTATGTGTTGCACTGCTGGTCCCTGGAGCCATTTGCACCCTCTAGAGTATCTTTAAATGGGAGAAAGTGTCGGCTGAGTTGCACCGCAGTACATGTTGCAGCATGAAGACGATCCTCCGGTCTTCAGGGACTAACCAGATCTTTGCGGCAGTGGTGGAACCGAAGAGCCCGAACTACTGTATGTTGCATCTCCCACGGTGGGATCTAGTGCCGACCCTTGTTTGGCTTTTACTCCTGGCTGCATCGGACCCTGACATTCGGCCAGTAGATGGAAGGGGATACCGGGACAGTCTTTCTTTCGCATGCTGCTTCTGGGGTGTAAAAAAATGGGTCTTATCCACAAATATCTCTTTGAGGCGTGCTGGTAATAAAAGTGCGTAGGAGAGCTGGAGAGCCCGGAGCTTTTGTTTGACAGATTCATAGGATCTACGTCAGACCTGCACCTCTCTCGTATAATCGGGAAGGAATACGATTTTAGAGTTCTGATAGTGGAGGTCCAGGTGTATACAAAATTCTCTTAGGATAGAGTTTCCATGATTGAAGTTAAAAAACCTCGCACTTCTAAGCCTGCGTAATGCGCCAGGAGGGGGTTTAGGAGTGAGTGCTCTGTGGGTGCGTTCCACGGCAAACCAAGGCAACAGTTTGTTGCCAGAATCCATGATTTGAGCCATTCCTTTAATTTGGAATCATCATGCAATTTAATTTGATGATAGGCACTGTGTAAGTCCAGTTTTGAGAAATACCTCCCCCCTTTTAGAGACAGGATTAACTCATTTATATTGGGCAATGGAAAATTATCTACCACAATATTCTGGTTAAGGGTGCGCAAGTCCACACAGGACCTGTAACTACCATCAGGTTTGCTCGTGATAACAACTGGTGAAATCCAACTAGATGTCTCAATTTGTTCTATGATACCCTGCCCAATTATTTCATCAAGCATGTGTTTGACTTCTTGTCTTGCAATAATAGGAACTTTCCTCACTCTGTGTTGGATGGGAATTGAATCTGGTTTGAGTACTATTTTATGAACATACCCCATGAGTTCACCGATTCCTTCAGAAAATAAATTTGTCATACTTTCCACAATTGTCCCTGTAGTAACTTCATCCACAACCATTACCTGTTGTTTTGCCCTGGGATTTATAATGATATGTAAATCATATTGGTGTGCCCATCCTAAAATTGGTGGACCGCTACGAGCGACGTCTACTTTGCCTTTCACGCACCTTCCCTGAAAAGATATATCAGTGAACATGTACCCAACAAAATCTATCTTTTCCCCTTGATACCCTCCTGGATTTATACCTTTTGGAAGCAATTTCACATCTGGACAATTTTTTTCAAAAATAACTTGGGGAATAATTGTGCAACATGAACCTGAATCTACCATTAGTTCTGTGTCCTTTACATGTATTTGAAAAATTGCTTAAGGTCTCATTCTTCTTTCAGGTGCCATTGTTAAACCATCCTCCTCTACGCATAATATCTTATTCACTCCTTTTTCTTCACAAGTTGTTACAACATTTGTTAGTTTTACACATTTTGTAGAAATGTCCTTTGCGCCCACACTTTTTGCATACTTTATCAAGAGCATAACATCTCTTGTATTCAGCTGTGTGATATGTGCTTCCACATCTGGTGCACATTCTCTCCTGTAACTTATTATATTCTGAATTCCCTTCAAAGTTGTTACTAGTCTTTTTAAAAGATATTACTTTTTTCCCACTAGTCTCATTGTTTTTGTCACTGCTTATTGCAGCCACCTCATCTTGTACTACACTCGTTATACCTGTTGCATTCTCTTTTTTTAACATTTCTTTCATGCATATTTCTGACTGTTCAATTACCTTAGCTATGTCAATAGCATTTCCTAACGTGGGGTTTTTCGCAGCCCATAATCTTTCCTGCATTTTCTTGTTGCGGCATTGTACTATAAGTTGGTCTCTGATCATTTCTTCCCTCATTGCACCGAATTGGCAAAGGGATAATTCACGTAATCGTGTAAGAAAATGATCTATAGTTTCATCACATCTTTGCGGTTGTGTATAGAACTTGTGCCTACACATTACAATATTTATTTATTTTGCATACTGTTTTCTTAGTCTTTCCTTTGCCTCATTCTAAACATTCGTTATTACTCTACCATCATTGTCTGTACCTACAGGTAAGAATCTAAAGGCGTGTTGTCCTTCCTTTCCTAAGGTGCTTAATAATAACGCTTTTTTCCTTTCGGCATTGAAATCTTTACCATCTAGTGCCACAATATAGTTCTCAAAAATCTCAATCCATTCGTACCATTCAATAGGGGGGGTCACCCGGTTGCTGTAGAAACAAGGGTGGTGGTATCACTGTATTACCTTCCGTGGTCTCAAGTTAATGGAAGTTCAACTATTGTAAATGAGTCAACAAAGTAACTAAATAAAATAAATTTTCTAATGGGATATATGCTATGAAGTATATAATTATACTATGAAGAATTTAGTTATCTATTTGCTCATATACTTCTACAATTCCTAAAATTCACTCAAGTAGAGAAGCAGGAATTGGCCACTTAAACCACAACGAAAATGGATGTTTATACATATACTTTTCCACACAAGTTTAAATGGTTAATCTACACATGTCCATATATTTGTATCCAGAACTATCTGATATACACGATGTTGTGTTCTTTGTCCCTGTGAAAAGAAAAACGTTTTTTTTTTGTTTTTTTTTTTTATATTCTAGCGGATCTCCAAACCTGCAACTAATTGTTATGTTCGTCGATGAATTCTCATGTCACCAAAATCCCTTTTTTTTTCTACCTTCCTTTGGTATTAGCGCCGATATTATGTTCGCATCAAATGCTCGTCGATTCCCTTGGTAACGCAGGCAAAATAAATATGGCCGCCAGAACGTGTACACACCTAAACAATGCGTGCGTGCTTCACAAGCGTCACTGCGCTCTGCGTGCTCTCTCTGTTCACAGTCTCACCACCGTCGTTGCTCCGGACCGCATCGTTTACACACTCTGCGCGTTCTCTGTAGAGATGCAATGTCCTTACGTTGTAAACGGTGAGGTGCGCACTCTTTGTATATATTGACACGTGCGTATACAACTTTTCAATGCCAGGTCAAATAAAATGATGAAATTATCCCTAATTACCTTTCTCTTCGTCGGATGCTCAATGATGCGAAGTAGTCCGTCTCAATTCAATGTTTTCGCTTCCTTTCGTGCGTTTCTTGTTTCTCTGAAACAGTTAAAGTCTACGACTTCCAGGTTTCAACAGTAACTGTTCTTTTCCCTTGGAGTCTCACAATCGATGTTTCTTCTTTTTTTTTTTTTTTTTACTAACTTCTTTCTTCTTATTTCTTTATCAATCTCCTGCACGCATATATGGATCCTTCTTTGCCAAATGAACACACAGTTCACTCTGTGCTTTCCTTTGTCTATCTTCTTCTGTTATCTTCTTCTCTGTTATCTTCTTTTGTTAAAATGTAGATAAATCGTCGCCATTTGTTGTAAGTACTGATCCTCCATAATATATAAGTAAGAGAAGTATTTTATCGGAAGCACAGAGAAGCGTTGGCAATCCCACACAGGTCAGTTTACACTGGCAATACTCTAGAATACAGCTATGTCACTGAACATAGCAACACTAGAATCATACATAGAACTATATACTTAAAGCAACAGGACACATGTCCTGTAACATAACAATTTAAGATTACAACAAAATACTACCAAAAAATGGGGCATTTTATGCTGCATAATTTGCCTTTCTTGACTGCATAATCTAGTCAACCCTGCCACATAATTCCAGTGACCCTGGTTATATGTATTAAGCCCATTTTGAAAATGAGTTCAAAGCCAGTTATCATGTTAAAAGATAAAACTGGAGAACAAAAAAGATGCCTCTTTGCCAAATCCCAAAATAACAAATTGACTTTCAGTTAGCATAAATGTACTCTTTTTTTATAAACAAATTTGTATTGTTTTTACCACAAAAGAACAAGTCACATAGATGGTCTTGGAAAAGACCCATGCCCACATCACTTACAATCGGGAGTAGAGCCAGTGCAACATATAAATCAGCACAAAATGAGATAACAATCAGTATGTATACTTCAGAGTTATACTCTTCGGCGCTCACTCCCAAGTCCCCAAGCCATATATCCCAGACCTTGGCATATTTAGCCGGGCAACCCCATTCCTCGTAAACTGTTTTTTCTTGTTGAGCGCACCAATCCACTCCACATCTCCACTTCAACAGCTTCGGTGCTTTGGGTGCCTTCCACTGAGAAGCAATGTCCCTTTTAACTACCAACAAGTGCCAAGTAGAGCCACCCATCCCGTGATCCACCCCAGATAGAACCAAGAGGGGAGAAAGTTCCACTGACAGGTCTAAAACACCAGAGATCTCAGCCAGCACCCTCTCCCAGTACTGTGTTATGATCGAGCAAGACCACACCATATGAACAAAATCCACTGGGGAATAAGAACAGCGGCCTCAGCCTGGGTTAAAACAGATAAGTACAGTGTAGGTAGTATGCCTGTACTAATCTGAGCCTGGAATTGATTGTAAGGACTTTGGGGGCCATTAAGGCATCTCCCCAATCCTCATCCTCCAAAGGCCTGAGCCACGTCTCCCAGCGTGTTCTACGAGCGTGGAGTGTCTGAGGGGCATTTATAATCAAGGTGCAAAAAAATCTGGAAGACACTTCCCTTACCTAGGGCTCCCATCATCAACTTGGCCTAGATGGGGGTAAATTCAGGGACACTCGTGCCAGAGGGGACATGGATTGCTAAAGCATGACGTAGCTGAAAAAAATTGTGGAGTTGTGTCTTGGATGATGCATAGTTCTGCTGCAGCTCTTAAAGTGATCCTGCCCAAATGTCACCCAGTAGAGTAATACTTATGATGTCCCAGTGCAGAAAACCCCTCCAGGGCCGCCACCTCCCCCAACCTGCTGCCGTGCCACAAGGGTGTTTGTTGAGTGATTGTTTTCCATCATCCCTTGTGATGCAGCACCACCCTCCACCCTTTGAACAGCAGCCGAGTCACCCATGGAAGCAATTGGGGTATAGCACAGCCATAAAGCATATCTAGAATTCAGGGGAACCCCAGTATGGTGAGCTTGTGCCTTTAAGCAGGATCTGACCATGCCCCATTGAGCCAATCGTTAACAATCAGGAGGTGGGACGCCAAATAGTATAGGTATAAGTTGACCATACCCAATCCTCCGTCATACTTGCCATGTTGACACTAAGAGAAGGCTAAACAGTGTCTAGACTTGTGACATAAAAAATAATATAGCCTGTGAATCCATCTCTCTAAACCAATGCTGAGAGATACTGTGAAGAAAGTTTTAAAAGAGTACAATAATCTGGGAAGCACCATGATTTTGCATAGTGCTATTCTCCATAACATTCAAAGGTAAGGCTTGTCATTTCTTGAGATCCGCTTGGATCCTGCAATTGAGGAAGGTGATATGTAGAGACCAGGTGAAGGCTGGATCAAGGGCACCGTGGATTCCCAAATATTGGAAGCTAAGCCGACGTATTGAATAGCCACCTGCCAGGCTATACAATCCCTAGAGGGTATAAGTGGGACGAGAATTGATTTAGTCGGGTCGACTGTCAATCCTGATGCCTCTGCAAAGAGCTGTAGAAGGCAGAGGCACAGAGGGCCGCTATCTTTGGGATTCAAAAGGTATAGCAGCACATTATCCGGATAAAGTGCATTGCGGTCTTAATGTTCCGTATCCCACTCCCATCCTGTGATCTGTGCATCGCATCGTATAAGTCAAGCCAAGGGCTTGATGGCCAACACGAAGAGGAGGGGGGAGAGGGTGCACCCCTGCCTAGTTCCCCGGCAAACATGGAATTCGTCTGGCATCACCCCATTTATTTGCACCCGGGCTGCTGGGTTGGAGTATAGGATCTGCACTAACCCACGAAAACTGGGCCAAATCCCGCCCGCTCCAGCACTCTGGTCAAATAGGTGCAGTCCACCGCATCAAAGGCTTTTTCGAAGTCTATCAACAGTAAAGCTAATGGAACAGGTAAACTGTGCAGATTTGCTAGTGCAACATGTAGACTTCTCAGACACTGTCTCGTACTGCTAGTGGGCATGAAGCCGCATTGGTTAGGGTAATTTAGTGAGTGAATAACTGATCGCAAGCGAATGGCCAACAGGGTCACCAAAATCTTCACCTCCCTGTTAATAAGAGATATAGGCTGGTGCTATGAGCAGGAGATGGATGGAGGGTGTGTCTTTGATATGACTGCTATTGTGGCCTGCATGGGATCTCAGGGGGAGGGATCCCCTCAGTTTCACCTCCTGATAAAGGGCCAAGAGATAGGGTTCCAGGATATCTTTATACTTAGAGTAAAACTCCATAGGATATCCATCAAGGCCAGGCATTTTTCCCGATGCCATCTCTAAGATGGCATCTCTATTCTCCTCGAGAGTGAGTGACTAGTCCATCCCACGTCATTCGGTAGTAAAAAGGCTGGGCAATGGTATCTCATCAAGGAATAGAGAAGCTTGTTCAGCCTCAGGTTGGGGGACAGCCTTGTACAGAGCATAGTAGTCAGCAAATACCTGGGCTATAACCAGGGAAGAATTGTGTAACCCGCTCTGGGCATCCGCATTCTCTGTATAATCTGTCCAGCCAAGGGTCTAGAAGACAGCCAGCACAACGGTTTGCTTTTTTGCCTCTCCATCCGTAAACTCTAACAGTAGAGGCACGCCAGAGGTGCTTTGCTGTTTCCCGGGAACAGGCCCTTATCTCATCCCGTAGCATGTTCAATTCCCTAGAGATGGTACTACAGTTGGCACCTGAGACTTGCAGCTCTAGGTGTAGAGCCTGAGCTTCATGTTGGGTGACTCAACCATGCTGTGCTTTTTCTTTTTGCCGGAGGATAGCTCTAGCATGTCCTCTCATGGTGACCTTACATGCCGCCAAAGAACACCAGTGGACTGGACAGACCCTGTGTTTGTATGGAAATACGCCACTATTTCATGTTTGATAGCATGAGTATATGTTGCATCTTGAGGATGCCGGGCATTGAACCTCCACATTGGAGATCTGGCAGAGTCCGGTGTGCCAAAGTGAAGGAGCAGAGGGGCATGATCAGAGATTCCATGTGAGAGTATCTGCAACTGTGAAACCAACAGGACATCTGTGGCTGGCATGGAAAGCATAACAATGCATGCATGTGTAGGATGTGCTGCAGAATTATGTATATATTGTTTCTTTTTAGGATTCCAGATTCTCCATACGCCACACAGACCTAGTCCAGACACCCATTTTTGTAAGGAGTTAGCCCCTCGGTGTCGAGCTTCTGAAGAGGGGCCTGTGATATCCCAAGCAGGATCCAGAACCATGTTAAAGTCACCTCCTATGATGGTGAGACCCTGAGGTATTTGGGCGATAACAGTGAGGAGTGTGGCTAGGACGGACTCTCGAGGTATAGGGGGAGTGTAAAGACAGAGAATGTTCACCGGCTGCCCTCAATTATACCCGCCAAGGCCAGATACTGACCCTGTGGATCTGTCCAAGTTTGGGCCATTATCAAGGGTAAAGAGTGGTAGAATTGCCACAATACGGGACCCTCGCAGTATCCCATGTGGCATACCCTGTTGAATCCTTGTTGCGCTAGGAACAGACATTTGGTGCCCATCAGGTGTGTCTCCTAGAGCATTAAGATGGAAGGGGAAAGGTGTTGGGCATATCGCATCACTGCTGCATGCTTAATCTGGTCTAAAAGGCTGTTTATGTTCCAAGATAGAACACTGTACGGGGTAATGACAAGGCTAGGGAGATGTAACACACTTGGGTTGAGAGCACACCTGGAGTGTGAAAAGGGTTAGGCACTGAACACAGAGCGTGTGTGATGGGGTTCATTGAAGCCATACGTGATGGGACTGTAATTGAACTCAGTGACAACCCAAAAAGGATAAGAAACCAACAAACATGCCAGAACACAAAAACTCTATATATTATGGTGGCAACCCCATTACCCCCCAACTTCCCTCACCCCATATTTCCTCCCAAGAAGCATCTGTTGCCTTAAACAATATTCTGAAACTTATAATCAGGTTATTGGAGATAGGTGTTGATTGGTGGAGCCCTCCAAGATGTAGAATCAGTAAAGTTCAACATCTGCCTTATTGCCAGAAATCATGTGCCTTTCTGTATTTATGTGTTGCACTGCTGGTCCCTGGAGCCATTTGCACCCTCTAGAGTATCTTTAAATGGGAGAAAGTGTCGGCTGAGTTGCACCGCAGTACATGTTGCAGCATGAAGACGATCCTCCGGTCTTCAGGGACTAACCAGATCTTTGCGGCAGTGGTGGAACCGAAGAGCCCGAACTACTGTATGTTGCATCTCCCACGGTGGGATCTAGTGCCGACCCTTGTTTGGCTTTTACTCCTGGCTGCATCGGACCCTGACATTCGGCCAGTAGATGGAAGGGGATACCGGGACAGTCTTTCTTTCGCATGCTGCTTCAGGGGTGTAAAAAAATGGGTCTTATCCACAAATATCACTTTGAGGCGTGCTGGTAATAAAAGTGCGTAGGAGAGCTGGAGAGCCCGGAGCTTTTGTTTGACAGATTCATAGGATCTATGTCAGACCTGCACCTCTCTCGTATAATCGGGAAGGAATACGATTTTAGAGTTCTGATAGTGGAGGTCCAGGTGTATACAAAATTCTCTTAGGATAGAGTTTCCATGTTTGAAGTTAAAAAACCTCGCACTTCTAAGCCTGCGTAATGCGCCAGGAGGGGGTTTAGGAGTGAGTGCTCTGTGGGTGCGTTCCACGGCAAACCAAGGCAACAGTTTGTTGCCAGAATCCATGATTTGAGCCATTCCTTTAAGAATTCAGCTGGTAGGGTATTTTCTGTGTCTTCCGGAAAGCCCACTAGATGCAAATTATTACGTCTTAATCAATTTTCTGCATCTTCAGCCCAGTGATGGAGTTCATTAGTATCATCTTCCATCATTGAGAGACGTTCCTTCACTTCTGTGATGCGGCTAGTGGAGTTCCGTAGGTCTTGGTGGAGAAGGGACACATCCACCCTCACCTCTCCTATTTTTGTCTCAACCACGTTCTGCGAGCTTGGATAACTTGAAAATTTTTATCTAAGTCCCCTGATGCTGGGGCAGCCTGGTTCAAAGTGTCTCCATTTGTTGCCACGGGTCCGATCGATGCGTGGGTGAGAGGGATCGGGCTTTGCAACTTTTTCTTTCCCCATAGCTGGATGGTGCATGAAAGAATGCATTGCGTCATGGGCTTGGTCCGCTTGCCACAGATTGTAGCAGCACGAGCAGCCAAGCTTTAGATGTGTTTTACTCTGGAATGCACAGAGAACCAGGAGGTCATGCAGGGATGTATGTAGACTGACAGTGCAGTGGTATAGCAGTCCCACTACGAGGGCTAGACCGTGCTGCCATGCTCCACTTACGATGGCAGTCAAGTATGGGGGTACAAAATTTCTGTCTGCATTGGTGTTCCAGCCCACAATCTCCCTACGTGTCTCCTGCAAGCTGAATCCACCTTCCACCGGCCAGAGAAGGATCCAGAGCTAAGTAGGACACTGGTGGTGTTGTAAAAGTGACCAGCTGCTAGTTCAACCTCCCTGCCCAGCAAGGGTCATCCATGAGTGGCAGGAAGTGCCCCAGGCCCAGGATGGGAGTTGTTAGAAATTGGATTTCTGGTTGGCGAAGGCGTGCACCAAAGCCAGACAGAAACCACAACTCTAGTCAGTGCAAGGGAGTTACACGTTGAAGATAACCCCTGCTCACCCCCTTGGGTGCTTGGTAGGAGCAGTCAGCATTATCCCAGGGGCAATGTGTGAAGTGTTTGCGCAACACACTCACACAGCAGCGACACACTAAGCACACCACAAAAGAAACTCAACAAGGTTATATCAAAAATAGCCTTTGTATTATCCATAAACACATTAGATCATAATCACAAATTTACACTGTGCCATGTGGCACTAGGTTATATTTCAGAGGGGATTATATACAGGACAGGGCCAATCGGGCCACTGTCAGAACCATCAGAACAGGTAAGTAGTAAACAACCAGTAACTACTGGTAAAATACTGTACTCAGCATAAACACATTATACATAAACACTGGTTATAAACACATTATGCATCATCACATTAGGCATAAACACATTATGCATTAATCATGTTAGCAATGCACCTCAGTAACACTCCCCAGGTGCATAGGTACCTTAGGGCCTGTTATATGGCCGTTAGGGTCATTCTCGACATTGCTAAATTAGCATGAGCTCTCCTTCCATGATGCTGCTTCTGCGCACATTACCACATGACTTTATTTTGCAAGACTCTGTTTGTGCCTTTCAAATGAGAACTGTCTGCTTTCTGCGTTCTCTGCTGTCCCTGGAGTTTAGTCTGAACACGATGTGCAAGGTCCAAAAATATGCCCCTTGTTATTCTGTTATGGTCAGTCCCTATTACCTAGACAAAACATGCTACACACAGCTGCACTGCTGGAGAGCTCGTGCTTTGATATTATGGGGTTGCATGTTGTTCACACACACTTGGAGGGAAAACTTTCCTTGGAGAAGAGCTATGCTGTTCCTATGATGTAAAGCTACCATCTAGGCTCTAAGGTAGAGGTCTTCAAACTTTTGTCGGCTGAGCCCCCATCTATACCTTTTTACACGTGAAGCCCCCCACCACCACCTGACAAAAAAGTTCTGGAAGCTGGTACTCTGCATCATTGATGGCCATTCCCTCCTGCAGAGCCCAGGTCTCAAGGGCAAACGATATTAAATAAAGAGCTTTACTTCCAGTCTTGAGCAGTACCTGGAAACTGGAGTGCTCACAACATTTTGTAATATATTTTTTGCAGTTTTATATAGCGTGAACATGACCCAAAGGTATTGGAGCATCATTTACATTACACAAGCACACATTCATTTTTGTAAGCACAGGGCGATAAAGTGATTTTCCCAGAATCACAGGATGTTGAGCAGACACCAAGAATTGAACCTGGTTCCCCAGTTCCACAGTCATTAGCTCTGGCTGTTGCGCCACATCCTTGCCCTAGACAAGATATCAGAACAAGCATTGGCAAAGTCAATAGGTCTCGGCAATCAGATGGCTATAGGTGATGGCAATGTAAGTGCATTTGTGTATCAGGGGCTGTTTTTATTGATATACACACATGCATTACCACGGATTGCTGAGACCTATTGACTTTGCCAATGCTTGTTTTAGAAACAGCAAACGTTACTGGAGTTGTGCTCACTAAAGGCAGGTCCCTTTTGGAGAGGGAAGGAATGGCCTTTTCAGCACAGAGATGTGAGGGCTCGAAGACACAGGTGTCTGTGTCTTTGAGCTCTCACACATACACATCTGAACATGTGTATGAACCTCGTGTCCCTTTTTGCTTTAGGCATTTGGGTAGTCACTGAAGCTAAAAAATAAGCATGGTCAGTTTTTGTGTTTTTATTTAACGCTGACCTCTATGGAGAAACTAATATGCTGGCTCTCAAGCTGCCTCCAGTTGTTCCCCCGACCTAGTCCAGGTGTCATGCAGGGGTTGATGGTGAGGAGCTCTGCCCCCTTGGACTCCTGCAAGAGGGCAGCAAAGATTCATTTGTCCGCCACAGTTTGCGACTCGGTGCACCAAGCGTTTTTGACAGCTGTAATGAATCTAGCAGCTTTAGAATTATTTAAATTGTATTGTAGTGTTATAATTGCATTTATATAGCTCTTACTACCGAAGCGTTGAACCACTTGTCTTCACACCTTGAGTAGCCCATAAGGGGCACCTAAAATATACGCACATGCATTGATCTGTTCCTGAGACATATGGTGCATAGTGGTCATGAGACCCCTGTATCTAGTTTCTGTCCTACCCTATGAAATAAGTTTTAGGGTAGGAGAGGCACACAAAGGTGATAGCCAGCTAGGCTGTTGAGGCAGGAGTAATAAATAGAAAGCATGCCCCAGGCTCCACTGACTTGTGGTTCATTTTAAAAACAAATACCCCAGCAGTAGGCACCCACATAGAACTCTGACACCTCCGCCGCCCCTGGGAATAAATATACCTTATCCGACGTCAGTATTAAATAAGGAGAGCAGTGGATGTCCAAGACTCGCATTTGCCATTTCCTTGTAATAACTGATGCGCACAATGGCTCTGCATCCGAAGTCCGCCTTGCCTTCAAACGTAAGGGATAGGCAGAGTGGGGGCCCAGAGGGTACTGGAACCAGAAAACAAGCTTGTAGCCAGTTTACAACAGTATGTAAATATGCTGATGGTCTTTAAAGACCTGTGAAAAACTCGGGCGTGTCGGAGATAAGACTCCAGACACTGCCCAGCCGAGCCCCCAGCACCGGCTGAGACACAGAACTGCAGGGGGTGAAGCCCTTTAAGCCTAATAAGCGTTGCTTGCCTGAAGCAACAATGAAAGGTGAAGTGGTAGAGTGCGCGCCCCCCCTGAGGGGATGCTGCGTCCCCCCAGGGGGTCCGCCCCACAGTTTGAATACCTTTGCTCTATGGTATGGGGTCTGCAGACAAAGCCCAGAGATGTTCCTTTTTATAATAAACCTCAACTTACGAAGTGTAGGGTGGTTAGGCCTTATAGTCCTATTTCCACTGTCTGTATATGATGACATCCCCCTTCATATTCTATGGTATTGTAACAATGCTAACTTGAACTATACAGTGACTCTGACAATCCTTATTGTGGTCAAGTATGAGTGAGTGAGCGAAAGGGTATGTCTTGCTACCGCGATTCCTGAGAGAGTCGGGAGTGTTGTGTTCTGGGTTGCCTAATCATTTGTAGCTTTGTGATTATATAGGAGAACGAATGAGACACTATAGTTAGTCGGTTTTGGGATTTTAGGTACTAAGGTGGTAGGAAGGTACAACCCCTATGCACCGAGGTCCTGTTTTCCTGCGCATAGTTCTGTGTATGTGCAGAATCCCCGCAACAGGCCTTGCGCCCTACAAGCACACCAGGTGCTCACAGGCCAGCGGGGCCTGTCTAGGACGTCCCCGCAATGCACTATGTCCATCTAAAGTCAGGGCTCTAGGCTGCCACCGCAGCAGGGTACAGACCCAACAGGCCGGTACCAGAAATAGGGGTGCGAGGGTGTAACTCACCCTTGATTCTCCTGAGACACAAAATTCCCCCAATATTGCAGGTGCCGTGAACTGGCGGTACAGCTGAGTGCAAAACACTAGGCACGCACAGCGCCTTGGGGGCCCCTCCTTCCCGGGGCACCTCTCTCAGGGAAATCACGCTACTGCTCCCCTGCAGGCCCCACTCATCAACGGGGAGTGAAACCGGCACCTGGCTCCCCCTCCTCTGCCCTGGCCCAATGCGGAATAACGCTCCAACCCTCACGGTGACCGGAGCTCGTTATCGAGAAGCTCAGCCTCACTCACCATTCCATGAGGGCTGAGCGGTTCTGCTCGCAGCTGTCGGGTGGAACACACGGGATCCAGGAGGGGAAAAGGCAGGGAGCGGCAGAAAGGAGCCTGCGAGGCTCCGGTCTTTTTCCAAACACCGGTCTCGCTCTCCCGCAGCAACACGCAGGGCTTTCTGCTTCTTGGGCACAGTCCCGCCAACGATCAAGCCTCCCACTGCCTGTCTTCCGCTTGGCTCCTTCCCGGATCAGCCTTGCCACTGGCCAGGCATCGGATTGCCTGGCTTCCGGTTTCGCTTGGTACGAGCGGAGCTGGTGCCCTTCTTCTTGGGGTTTTTGGCAAGGGGAATGCAACCACGGAGTGCCCGTTATGCACTCGTCAGGACAGAGGTGGAGCCCCCTTCTCAGGCTCGTAGAAGCATGCGGGGCTCGCTTCTTCACCACGGGAGCCCCGCCCACAACCAGGCAACAGCCGCCTGGATTTGTGGTTGGTGGTTCTTTTGCCACAGCACAACAGCGCCTTGCCAGCT
The DNA here is from genome assembly GCF_964204655.1 of Triturus cristatus. Classification (NCBI taxonomy): domain Eukaryota; kingdom Metazoa; phylum Chordata; class Amphibia; order Caudata; family Salamandridae; genus Triturus; species Triturus cristatus. The sequence continues at coordinate 292,101,068 of NC_140589.1, read as the reverse complement.
TACAATTTGGAGCCCCCTCCTCGGGCTCCCAGGGATAATAAAAGAACGCAGCACTCACAAGGTGCTAGGACCCAAGTTTAGAGGGCAGAGCTGGGGACAGGCATGCCTACACCTAGAGGCCCCCAGGAAACAGCAGCTGGTCCACACGGCGGTTCCTCCTTGCCCAGCAGCCCTGCAGCAACACTGCTCCAAAACAGGTACACCAAACATGGGGTCACATCCCCAATATTTATACCAGCCAGGTCTTTGTTCTGCCCTGCCCAGGGCTTGGGGATCCAGTCAAAACCAGTTCTGGGGTGGCACTCAATATTTTATTTACAGTGCACAACAGTCCCCTTTGACATTGCAGGTCCTGGCCCCAGACACACCACAGGGGGGTAGAGCCAGCATTGTACAAGGCAAGCACAGACCTATTCAGGGTCCTCCTACTACTCCAAATGCAGAACTGCCTATTCAGCCTAGCGCTGACTCACCCAGCCCCTCTGGAGCCACGGCACCGCCCCAGTCCCTTTCACTCCAGAGCCAGACCTGAAATACACATCAAGCAGGCACAAAGACACATAGCACACAGAAATGCCAACTTCAAAAAGCGAAATTTCTAAAACAGTGACAATAAATCTGCGCACACCATTGCGCAGCATTAATTATCACTATTCCAAACATACCAAACTTGATCACGCTTCCCCTCTCATATCAGGAATTACCAGTGAAACACTTATTAGGGAATCCCCAATGCAATCTTATGAGACGGCAGCCTCACAGCAGTGAGAAACCAAAATGGCTGTTTGTCACTACCAGGGCATGCCATACAGTTAAGGCACATGTCCTACCTTTTACCTACATTGCACCATGCCCATAGGGCTAGCTAGGGCCTACCTTAGGGGTTAGTGAAATGTAGTAAAAGGGGAGTTACAGACGTGGCACCCATTTTATGTGCCATGTCACAGCGGCAGTAAATTACTCTCACAAGCCCTGCATGGCAGAGGCCTGAGACAGGTTTGAAAGGCGACTTTGGTGGGTACCACAAGCAGCGCTGCCAGCCCACCAGTAGCATTTAATTCACTGGCCCTGGGTATCTGAGATACCACTTTACAAGGGACGGACAGGTAAATGAAATACGCCAAACAGGTGTAGACCAATCTTACCATGTTTACCACAGAGAGCACACGCACTTTACAGGACAGCAGTGCTAAAGTGCCCAGAGTCCTAAAATGAAGGTGTCTGTCAGGGATAGATTACAACACCAACAACTCTTTAACTTTGATTACACTGTGCATCCTTCTCAGGACTTAGCATAAGACTTATGAAAATTACATCTGAGAATTCTGTGTCAAACCACTGGTACTATGGTCTACAGATATCCCAGTAGTTCCTTCAAGTGTCCCAGTTGGAGAGCCAGAAAAGTTAAGACAATTGTTAGCTTCTTTCACAGTACATTTTTTGGTTTTCACCTTGCGTAGTTTAGTTAAGATGTGGCAAAGCTGGGTGATTCAGTTGGTTGCCAGACTGGATCTATATTGGCTGGAGCAATTCCTTTGGTAACAAATTCAGATGTTTAGAGACATATGATACTTTCTGAGTAGCATTTAAGATGTTTGAACATTCTGTCTCAGAATATTTTGCTGAGGAATCAATATGCAATACTCATCAAGGTAGAAAGGATGAATTGATTTATGCTACTCATTTTTGTTAATTGGTCGCTGAAATTCCCTAATTTGAAAGAACTCAGATAATATATTTTGATAAAATATGAATGAAGAAATTAAGTATGAGTTGGTCTGTTTGGAATCTTCCACTTCATTTTTCAAGCTTATTTATTTAGTGATGTTGATTAAACACAGATTGCAAGAGAGGCGAAAAGGAAGAAGAAGGTCATAAGGAAGTCATTTTAATCATCTCCTGAGAAAGAGAAACAAGGGTGAGTTGGTTTCCTTATCTTGGCTATTCTATGAATGATTCAGATAATCATTTGTTCTTTGAACTGACATCTATGAGAACAGATGCCTGTGGATGTTCATTGATTAGGCTTGAGCCCCTATATTCCATTTAATTTCATTTAAAGACTATACTGAAGTGTTTGGAGATATCTTTCAGTGTGCCCTGGAGAAATATTTAAAGTTTGAACTGATCATCAGAATTTGCTATATTTGCAAAATGTTCAATTCAGGATTAGTCAAGATGCTGGACGGGCAATTTTCTTTGTACAGTATGAGTTTACTGTCACTTATATGCCTGGTTCTACCTCATCGTTATTAAAAATGGGGTTTCTGGTTGGATAAGGTGTACACCCTGGCCAGGCCAAACCCACCACTCTAGTCAGGGTAAGCAAGATGCACAAAGAAGATAACCTGTGCTCACCCTCTGGTTGCTTGGTGCAGAGCAGGCAGGCTTATCAACAGAGGCAATGTGTAAAGTATTTGTGAAATACACTCACACAGAAATACAATGAACGCTCCACAAAAAGACTCCACACAAGTTTAGAAATATAGCTTAGCATATTCTGAACGAAACAAGACCAAGACAATAAACATAACATGTATACTTTTTCAGTTATGCACTTTTTAAAGATGCCACATTAAATGCAATTTTCCCACTTACTGAAAGAAATGTAGCTTTACGGCTAGAGCGGTCGACCTTGAAGCTGGGGAACCGGGTTGAGGTTTGGCAACGATGCTCAACATCCTGTGATTCTGGGCAAATCACTTAGGGCCATATGTAGGTAAATTATATTTACCGACTCTTAAATACCGAATTTTACCGATTCGGTATTTATGAATCGGTAAATGTAATGTAGGTAAACAATCGGTAATTATTACCGATTCGGTAAATATCGGTATTTAAGAATCGGTATTTACCGAATCGGTAATAATGCATCCCTTCCCATTCATTCCTATGGGCCTGGAGGCCCATAGGAATGAATGGGAAGCCAGTTACCATTACCGATTTGGTAAATACCGAATCGGTAATAGGGGAGGCATTATCATGGGTGGCAGGGTGTCACATTGACACCCTGTTGCACCCCTGATTCGTGCATGTGTGCACATGTGGCGCACATACGTGCACTTTTCAAATAGCACAAAAATGCTTTTTGAAAGGTATTCGTCATTTACCATCAACTTGTAGTTGGTGGTAAATAACGAATCCAGACACCAATGATGCACTCACTTGAGTGCCCCCTACATAGCATTTCTGGATTCGGTATTTACCGAATCGGTATTTTACCGATTTCTTAAATTCCGATTCGGTAAATACCGAATCCAGAAAATCAGCCACCTACATCGCAAATGCCTAAATACCGGTCGGTAACGGGATATTTGCCGAATTTCGGCCGTTACCGACCAGTATTTGGCTTCCTACATGAGGCCCCTAATCTCCCCGTGCCTAACAAAAATGAATGTGTCCTTGTGTAACGTAACTGGTGCTCATGTAAAGCGTTCTGATACCTGATATCTTCGGGTCTAGTTTGCGCTATATAAAACTCTAAAAAGAAAAAGAATCACATTCAATTCAAAGTTATAGCATTAAATGCAAGTTGCCCACCCATTTAAAGGAATCACATTCAATTTAAAGATGTAGCATTAAATGCAAGTTGCCCAATTATTGACTAGAAACACATTGCCAATCCCCGTACTGGCAGCACTACGATTGGGGGTGTTGCATAGGTGTGCTATTTCCTTGCCATGTGCGGGAAAAACAATGGCCAAAGCAGCACTTTTTGTGCATTCCTGGACAGGTCTCTTGGGACCGGAGAAACTCGATCAAGGTTGGCCACCTGCAAGTGCCCGGTTCTGCAGTTGGGACCTCGGGGTTCCGATCTTCACCACACAGTACATTATTCGAGCGGTGTGGGACTGTCCTCGTTCAAACGGAGACAGGCCCAGCGGTCGGATGACCCGGGAAGAGACGATGAAGTGGTGATCTTTTCTCCCTGCTGGACTCCACTGATGGAGGCTGTAGCAGGAGGTCAGCACGGCCTCCGGCTTGCTCTGAGGTGGTTTGGGCAGGGCTGATGTCATCATGGCACCACACATTGCCAAGGCAATATGTCAACAAGGGTTGCAGCTGTTTCTTCAGATACTCAGCCGTGGTGCCGCTCTCATCTATAGTTTTACACCAGTGCTGACATGAAGGGCAACCGAGGGTTTCAGCCAGTTGCCGAGCACTGCATTTGGGCCTCACAGGCCAGGGCGCTGACCTCTGGAAGCAGGGAGTGCTTAGTTCATAGTCGTTTGAGCTGCCGGACTCAGTCAGAGTACCATGGCAGCAGAGGTGTAGCAAAATCTTTGATGGCTCAGAGATTCAAAAGCAGGGGGCCAGCCAACAAGCCCTTGGAGAGCACTCAAGTCAAGCACAGCAGTAGGTAGTAGGCAGCAGGCCAGCAACAAAAGGCAGGTAGCAAAGTGGCAGTCTCTCCTGCAGCACAGCAAGCAGCAGGCCAATACAGCAGAGCAGTTAGCATAAGGGCAGTCCCTCCTGGCAGCAGAGCAGTTCATTCTGGCAATGTGCAGATGTAGAGCCATCGATGTCTGGTTACAGGTCCAGAAAAGTGTCTGATAGGAAGGGGTCGAAGATCCAGTACTTATAACCAAAAGTGCCTTTAAAGCATAGGTGACTTCAAATCAAAGTCTTCAAAGTGCACAGGTCCCCTTTCTGCCCAGTTCTGTCTGCCAGGCTAACCCTCTGTGTGAGGGCAAGACACTACCTATTGTATTGTATTGCATTGTATTGTAATAGCATTTGTATAGAGCTTACTACCCCTGATGAGGCGTCAAATCGCTTTTTTCGGCAAGTAGCACGCTACTCCAGGACCCATAGAGGATTAGTGTTGAATTAGTATCGTGAAACATGCAAGTAAATTTTAAGTGGTGGATAGATTAGTCAGTTATTTGGATTCGGAAGGATAGCAGAAGGATAGAAGAGGAAAAAACGTTTGTATTTATATAGTGCTTGTTACCACTGATGGGGTGTTGAAGCACGCTACTCCGGAAACCCATAAAGGATTAGTGGTGAATTAGTATGGTGAAATATGAAAGTAATTTGAGTGGTTGATATTAGTCAGTTATTTGGAGTGAGAAGGATAGCGGAGGGATAGAAGGGAAGGAAAGGTTTGCATTCATATAGCACCTTTTACCCCTGATGGGTGTTGAAGCTATTTTTTGGCAAGTAGCACGCTACTCCGGAACCCATAAAGGATTAGTGTTGAAAATTAGTATAGTGAAATATGAAGTAATTTGAGTGGTGGATATGTTATTCAGTTATTTGGATAGAGAAGGGTAGGTGGCTGGATAGAAGAGGGAAAGAGGTTTGTATTTATATAGCGCTTGCTACCCCTGATGGGGTTTTGAAGCGCTTTTTTGGCGAGTAGCACGCTACTCTGGAACCCATAAGGATTAGTGTTGAATTTGTATGGTGAAACATGAAATTAATTTGAGTGGTGGATTTGTTAGTCAGTTATTTGGATTGAGAAAGGTTGGGGAGGGGTATAAAAAGGAAAAAAAGGTTTGCATTTATATAGCGCTTGTAACCCTGATGTGGTGTTGAAACGCTTTATTGGCGAGTAGCACGCTACTCTAGAACCCATAAAGGATTAGTGGTGAGTTAGTATAGTGGAATATGGAATTTGAGAAATGAACATGTTAGTCTGTTATTTTGATTGAAAAGGATAGTGGAGGGATAGAAGAGTGAAGGTCTTTTTCTTTTTTTTTCTTCTTTTTTTATTTCTTTTTTCAAGTCATAGCAGTAGGAGGAGGCTTTTAGATGAGTAAATAGGGATTGTGGAGGGGAAGAGTCAGAGGGAAGAGTTTAGAGAGGTTTGTTTTGGGGGATCGGTATAGTAAAAGAGGTGTCAGATGATGCAAGGAGGGGTAGAATAGGAGAGAGTCTAGAAAGTGTTATTTTGGGGATCATAGTCGTGGTATGGGATAAATGAGAGAGTGGATGTAGAGGATATATTGATAGATGTATAGGGTGAGAGATAGGGTAGTGCATTTGAAAGTGTAGTAGAAAGTAGTTTGAGATGAGTCAGAAAGTTGGGCTAAAAGATATATTGAGAGAAGTATAGGCTGAGAAATAGGGTAGTACATTGGAAATGCCAAATTAGAAGAAAGTGATAAATATATAGATCCATAAGTACATTGAAAGCATATAGATGCATAAAAGAGGTAAGTATATGTAGATTAAAGATATTGATAGAGGTACAGGATGAGAAATAGGGTAGTGCATTGGATATGCTTTTTCAGGAGAAAAGTAACAGGTACACAGATCCAAATACATGGAGGTACATAGATGCACAATGGAAGCAAGTGCATGTAGACCAAAGATGATTTTTTTTTTAACAACATAATTATTCTACATGTTTATACAAAGCAATACACTAAGATAGGTACATATCTATAGTGAAAATAAATTGTGGGTGGGTATTACTGAATGGAAACATGGGCAGCATATCTGGCTCTGGTCCCGACTAGTCTCCACAGGCTCAAACAGGCAACTGCCCTTAGCCTCTCCGCCCTTAGCCTCGACGCCTGGGCTGAGACGCCCTAACCCTGGCCTTTTATAGCCCTAGTAATCAGGTGACCCCTCCAGCCAATGGGAACCCTAGCCCTAACACTATCCAATCACAACACTACCCCTAAAATCTGGAACCAGTTGGAGACTAGGACCTTACAGTCAATCTTAGCGCTAGTCCAAGCAACCAATCCTTTTTTAAAAAAAAACAGATCTCTACACCCAATAGAGGCCCTAGCCCTACCAGTAGTCCCAACCCAAGTCCAAGCAACCAATGGCACAGGAAGCCTTAGTCCCTACTTCCAATAGAAAGCCTAACCCTACTCTTAGTCCCACACCTGGTCCAGCAACCAATCACACCAGTAGGCCAAATCGCTACTTCTAATTAAAGGCCTAACCCTAGCCCTAGTCCCACTCTAGTCCCAACAACCAATAACACAGGAAGCTCTAGTCCCTACTTTCAATAGAAATCCTAACCCTAGCCCTAGTCCCAACCCTACATTGATTGAATCACAGACCCAGAAACCAATCAGAACCCTCAAATATCCAACCAATGAGGACACTAACCCTAATCCAATAGAAGCACCAGATACAACCACCAATCAGTGTACACAGGTGCCAAACAATAGCAGACTATATAAGGTCCCAGCTAATTCAGACAAGGTTTGCTGGCCAGGGAGTTGGAGGCTGCTGCTCTATTCAGAAATCTCCTAGGAGACAGACATGCTCAATCCACACTTTAAACTTCTGCAGGTAAGGGCCAAACTTGTCCTTTAACAATACTGTCTGAATAAAACTTAACTCCCTCTCCTGGACAAAAAACGAAGTACACGGTCCCTATTAAATACAGTTTAAACAGCACACTGCAGATTACTGCTGTCTCAGAGCACCCTCTGATGTAGAGTATCCCTGTTTCGGGGGAGGAGGTGGGCTGGTTTCACTGACTTGTTAACAGAAAATGGTGGTTGGGGGTGCATTGCTTAACATACAGGTCTTAGTACAGAGCAAAGGAGAAATTTGGAGGGAAAAACTGGTAGTCACGGGGAATGAGAGGGAAAAACTACAGAGTTTGCACTGCAAATCCCACAATTCAACAGGTTAAATGGAAGCAGTCACGGGCAGGAAAAACCACAAGTTTACACACAAAACAGGTGATGAATTATGCAATCACGGGCAGGTTTAAACTATAATTTTAAACTGTAACAACCACAGGCAAAGACAGTTAAAGAAATTTAAAAAAGAAAAGATGATGCAATCACAGGTAGGGAAAATAGTTTTTTAGGGAAGAGACAGCACTAGTCTGCCTCCTTACCACTTCCTGGACTCTGCTCACTGCAATCTGGGGCACATGTAGGCTGCAGCTCACAAGATGGAGGAGAATGATTAGGGGTGCACCCAGCAAAGCTTTAAGGGACCTGGGCAGGTGTGAGAGGAGGGCTCAGATTTGCTTGGAGCTGGGAAAACCAATCAGCAGTCCTAGGTCTGCTGGCCTGCCGGTGGGGCTGGGACTGGGGAGCTGCTCTATTCAGAAATCTCATAGGAGACAGACAGGCTCAATCCAGTCCCTCCCCTTCCTTCTGCCCACAAAGACCCATTAGTATGCCGATGACTGCAGATGCAGCTAAGTATCCTTTGTGTGTGGCTATCGAGAGGGAATGTACTAAGTGTAGCTGTCACCCAAACCCAGACGTGTATTGGAGACAGGCTGGCAGGCACAAATTGTGGTAAGTACAGAGAAATGTCCACTTTCTAAAAGGGATGTTTCTAAAACAGTAATGTTAAATCCAATTTCACCATTCAGGAGGATTTTGTCATTACCATTCCAAACATATTAAACATGAAAAAGCTACCCTTCTCTGATCAGGAATTACAGCTTAAAAGTATATTAAGGAATTCAAAATGCTGACCTATGTGAGGGGTAGGCCTCAGAGTAGTGAAAAACTAAATAGGCTGTTTGTCACTACCAGGACATGTAAAACAAACAGGTACATGCCCTACCTTTTACTTAAATGCCACCCTGTTCTTAGGGTTACTATGGGCCTACATTAGGGGTGACTTATGTAATAAAAGGAGAGTTTAAGGCTTGGCAAGTAGTTTTAAATGCCAAGTCGAAGTGGCAATTACCTGCACACACAGGTACTACAGTGGCAGGCCTTCGACAGGTTCGAAAAGCTACTTCTGTGGGTGGCACAATCAGTGCTGCAGCCCACTTGTAGCATTTGAAGTACAGGCCTTGGGTATATGCTTTACAAGGGACTTATCAGTACAACAAAATGCCAATCAGGTATAAACCAATTATACCATGTTAAAGGGAGAAGCACATGCACGTTAGCACTGGTTAGCAGCACTAACGTGCTCAGAGTCCTAAAGCCAATAAAAACAGTACAGCAAAAAGAGGAGGAAGGAAAAAGGTTTAGGCTGATCCTCCAGTCATTATCCTGAGTCATCACTTATTTATTAACAGCCTATAATTCCTTCTCAAACTATGGAATAGTTCAGTCTTTTTTAGACAAAAATAAGATGACTCAAGAATAAATGGATTGAAAGGAATTAGAAGACCTTCATTTAAGCAAAATGAATTGTATTTTAAGCAACAAATTATGTCTTCTCAAAGTCTCTGCCCCTGTGCAGTAGTTTACAATTGGAGGTAGAGAGTTCTAGTTGGTGGGTGTCCATGCCCAATCCAAAGATGCTAGATCAAACTTCCACCTCCAAATATGTTGTGAACATTTACTGTTGTAAAGTGTTCTGACTCAGATGATCTGTATAGACTTGTTATCTTTGATCTGAACATTTACTGTTGTAAAGCGCTCTGATACCTTCGGGTCTAGCTAGCACTATATAAAAACTCTCAAATAAATAAAAAATAAACTGACATTTCCTGGGTGCAGCCCACAGGCTGGCACACCTCCATTGTCAGAATTAAAGGAAGTGTAAAGCTCTCTGAACTGCCCAGGGCTCAAAGAAGCTGGAGGGCTCCAAATCAAGATGGCTACATTGAGGTTGCCTTTCCCTAACTAAAGGAGCTATGCAGGGAGGACGAGGGGGAGAAAGGTCTCTTCAGGTGCCTCCGGGCCCAGCTCACTTACTTCGCCTGCAACTGGTGTGCTGAGAGGCAAGGGAGTTGCTGTTCACATCGCAATCCTTAGTTTCAGACTGACCCACTACACAATTTCCACAAGCTAGTGCTAAGGAGAATCCCAAACACAATTTAACACAAACAGGTTAAGCACCCTCCTGAAATTTGAGATAGGTTTTATATTCCCTTTATCTTTTTTGTCTTTTTGTCACTTTTGTACAGTTTTTACAAAGGTAATCTTAAACAGGCGGGCACACACTACTAAAAAATTGTCCTCATATTTGTTGCCAAACAGTATGTGCATTAGGAGAAGAAAACAAAAATGTCACCCACATCTCACCTGCCACGTGAACACATCCATTGATAAAGGTCTGTTCTCATTTTAGGGATAAGAACAAAAATAAATATTCTAAGCTGAATGTACTACAAAGAAGTCTGACCTACACTTCCTGGAAAGAATGATATAAAAACCACAAGAGCTATAAAACCTTAAAATAAACCTTCGCTCCTGGTGCAAGAATCAATGTACCGTTGCAATATTGTCTTTGAACTTCACTGATTTCAGCGCACTGTGTGATCTGCCAGTGTGAAGGCAGCAGATAAAAAACTGCTCTGTTCTTGAACAAATTTTATGGGACTGAAATTGCCTTTGCACTGCGGCATACCATAAATAAAATAATGTCAATTTGATGGTGGTGTGAATTCCTTCACAGCTTCCTTTTTAAGCTAAGTTGATGCTGTGTTTTTCCCACTGGAATGGACATCTTCAAGTGAGGTACATAGCTGTCATGGGTGTCCTGGGAGTTAGGCAATAGATATATAACACATTATGTAGAAAACAAATGTGTCAAGGTTACAGTGTTTTCTAACATCTTTAAAAACAGAAGACAATGCCATTCCACAGCAATCCTACGGTGTTAATTCAAGATATTTAATATATGTGTATTATTTACAGGGGAAATACAGTGTGCCTCGTAATTGTAGCATAATCAAGGCATGAATAACAGGGCACAGAGCAAGTATATAGGCAATGGGTCATTAATACACCAACATCCTTCTGTTCGAACAGGAAGCGGGAAGCACCCAGGCTACCCTAAAATGTAAATTTGATACTTGTATAGCGCACTACTCACCCGCAAGGGTCTCAAGGCGCTGGTACGAATACCGCTGTGGAACCCATCCTGGCTTTCCCTGTGAGGCGTCCACTCCTGGGCACCCCCAAGGTGGAGGTCAGGCATCCTTAGCGTTGTGGGGGACGTTGTGGAGATTAAGCAAGCTATTGCCCAGAGTTGCAGAGTGGGACTCCATGATGGGGATAGGCACCGAGGCGAGAATTATCAGGTCCGTGGAATTTTTGAGCCCAAGACCCGATGAGGCGGGCAATTGGACCCTGGTCCCGGGCTAGACCTCTGCATCAGGGTCTGCCGCTCCAATCATTGAGCCACACTTCTCCACTAAGGCAATCATAAAGCTGCAGTGCAGCGTTGTGATTGATCTGAGAGCTGTGGTTCAATTCTCAATGGGGAATGGGAGCCTGGGCATGTTCTGCACCCAGGTTGTAATGCAGCCTGGGTGGAGAACATGTAAAGTGCGCATGACTGTCCAGAGACGGCCGGCCAACCATTCATGCGCACTTAGGAGGTCTACCCACCGCTCCTCCCCCCTGCGCTGCCTAGCCCCACCCCACAAAACTGCCTCAGCACGGAAAAATAAAATGATAATAACAGCACGTTATTATCATTTTATTTTTCCTCTTTTGCAGTGGTGAAAGGCAGGGGGGCGATGCTCCTCCCCCTTAGCAGAGGAACCGCCTCTTGCTCAGATAGTGTGAACATCACTAACAAATGTGGAGAGGGCTTTCGGCAGCAACCGGAAAGAGAATCCCAAAGTACTTCAATAGAAAGACATTTTAATCATGGGCATTTTTTATTGCTATTCACGTTGATTTCACAGTAACTGTTCTCAAAGCAGCAGCTATTTCAAGAATCAGATGAATCACAGCCAAGTTGAATCTCTTTTCGCTGCCTAATGTCTAGTGTATTAAAGCAACCCCTAGTGATACATGTACTTAATACTGATGAATTGTACTACCCTGTTCTGCAGTGCTGTTTATTAAAGGGTCCACTCTCTTCGAGCTTAGACACTTTGCAAATCTCTGTAATAGATTGTGCTGGTCCAATTGTGCACCAAGATTGCATATGAAAACATTATATGTACACTGAGTGACCAGGGCCGTTTCTAGGTGTTTTGCCGCCCTAGGCGAAAATTGAAAAATGCCCTTTTATTACTATCACTCTCTCCCCCTGTCATCCAGGCTAGAAGAATTAATGCATTAGATATAAAAGAACTTGTATTCAACATTAAACAAAAAACACATCAAACATTAAAGAACTAAATAAACACTGTTCATGACATTTTATTCTGTTTTTAACTTTCTCCCTTCTAACTTCAATGGTGTTTTGGGTTCTTTCTCTTAATCCAATGATACCTTCCTTGCCTTTATTTTAGCAAAGTCTTTAACAAGATCTCTAATGTCAAGCTTGTAAGCCATGCCTTTTTCTACTGAAATTGTGGCTAGTCCTATGAGTCTCTCTTGGCTCATGGAACTGCGCAGATAGGTTTTTATTAATTTTGAGTTTTGAGAAACTCCTCTCCGCACTTGCCACTGATATCGGTAAAGTTAAAAGGATACGAAGAGCTACGGACAAATTAGGAAAACCATTTTCTAACTTGTTTTGGCACAGATAGTTCAGCACATATTCGGGATTCGCATTTTTTTGTATTCGATGACTTATTCCTGAAAGTTCAGAGCAGAGAGCTGCCGCGTCAATGTCCTTTAGAAAAGATATGGTTTCTCCAGGTCTACGCTGGGTTAGAGCTGTTTCCAATTTGATACACAAATCCATGAGTTCTTTTGAAGTTTTCATCTTGAGGTCACTTATATTGTACAGAAAACCAAATATTCTTGCAATTTCATTCAACTGTGTGAATCGTTCTTTTACAGAACTAATTGCCGTGTCCAATATTGCAAAATAGTAATTTACTCTGAACTTCTCTTTGGGGTCAGAGATGGGTTCATCTTTTGATTCGAAAGCGAACATTTTCCTTTTCCTCCTTCTTATCTCTGGCTGAAAAATTGGCTCAATATTGTTTTCTTCAGCCAGCTCTCGAGCATCAACCAAAACTCGCTCAAATTCCATGTCCCTCCTCATGTTTTTTAAATACTCCTCTGTATTTTTAAGCTCATTTACTGTTTTCTCAATAGTAAAGTGCTTCTCTTGCAGCAGTTTACTGGTCAAATTGATTTGAAATAATATACTGTGCCAGGTTACAACTGCCACAACAAACTTAAATGAAGATATGCTGTTCAGAAGACCTTCAGCTTCAACTTTAGTCATTGTACCAGAAGAGCCTTTGAGAGTCGAATCTTCAGTAATGTCAAACAACGCATCATACACATGCAGTAACTGGTACCTGATGGGAGTTAAGGCATCGATCCTGCTTGACCACCGAGTATCACTCAGAGGTTTTATAGTCAAAGATGGTATATGGTGTTTCAGTATATCCCATCGATGTGGAGAGGCTGCAAAGAATACATACAATCTTTGTATAACATCCAAAAAGGCTGTTACTTCAGTGCAACACGAAGCAGCATCATTTACCACTAGGTTCAGGGTGTGGGAACTGCAGGGGACATAGAAGGCACACAGGTTAATATCCAGAATTTTCTTCTGCAAACCTATTTCCTTGCCCTTCATATTGCTCCCGTTATCATAACCCTGACCTCGTAGGTCTTCAATTGACAATGACAAGCTTTTGAGCTGATTTCTCAGAACATGACTCATCGATTCACCTGTGGTTTCGGTTAGTGGCACAAATCCCAAAAAGTGTTCTTTTATTTGCACGAGGCTGCTTTCTTGGAATTCTTCACCTGAAGACTGAAATGACTCTGTTCCTGAAGATTGCACGATATCCACAAATCTTATGATCATGGTCATTTGTTCCGTGCGACTGATATCTGGGGTGCAATCAAGGATGATTGAAAAATACTTTGCCTTTTTAACCAATGAAATGATTTTCTCTTTGATACCGTTTGATAGCACTTGGATCAGTTCATTTTGAATAATGTTGCCTAAATAGTGAGCATGTCTTCTACCCTTATTTTGCATTCTCCTGAGATGTTCATTCATAGTAGGATCAAACATGGCGAGCAATTCCACAATTTTAAGAAAATTGCCATTATCATGAGCATGAAGTTTATCACTGCTGCCACGGAAGGCCACATTTTGTGCACCTAGAACTCTTACAAGAGATATAACACACTCTAAGATCTGATGCCAGTACTTTTCTTCTTCTTTAAGCTTTTTTGTATTAGCACTATCTATAGTTGCGTCTTGTTTTAGACTTGTATACAGGCCCTTCCAGTTATGGAAGTTGGTAATATGTTCAACACTCTTTTCGTGTGAAGACAGAACTGCTGATATGTTATGCCAATCGTTGCATCCATTCTGAGTAAGACTTGTACTTGAACTTGAATTTCCGCCAAATACATTGCAGCAAAACCAAAAAACCTTATCGGTTGATACTGAATACGGGAGGTATTCACGGTAAACTTCTTCTCCATTTGGAAGTTTTCTTTTATAATGTACAGCTGAAAACTTCCTTTTTTTCTCATCTAAAGGAAAGTTTTTGCTCACTTGTATTGGCCCATTTTCAACCAAAAGAGTTTTTAATTTGTCTCTACTTATTGGTAAGTCTTCCCAGGAAGCAGGATCTGAATAATCTATTTTAACGCTTTCTTCAGTTATTTCCGGGCGTTTACTTTGATCACCATCTTCATTTTCAAGGTTATCCTTTGCAGTATCCACTACAACGTGTTCTTCTTGCTCTCGGCTGTTAACTTCTAAGTCCTTGTCTGGTAGGCCTATATCGTCATCTTTTTCTGAGGTTGAAGTTGATGCACAAGCAACTTCAAGAGAACTCTTTGGAGGACGTAGACATTTTTCAATAGACCTGTTCAATTTGGATAGTTCTATTTCTCTAGCCGCTTTTCTTTTTCTGTACTGAGCACCTGAGAGTTTTTTCCTGTCTGCCATTTTTGATCCTTTCTATTCTACCTGAAAAATATAGGGCAATAATAGTTCTGAATATTGTATATAATAATTCTGTATATTGCATTAGAAAATTGTAACATTATTACTGAAAGATTTAAGAAGCCAGTAACATTAATGGAAACGATTTTTGTAAATCTATTTTAAGATCAATTTAATGATTTCAGCAAGCTGCTCTGAGACCCATAGATGATTAGTGTTGAATTAGTATAGTGAAATATGAAAGTAATTTAAGTAGTGGATAGCTAAGTCAGTCATTTGGATTCGGAAGGATAGAAGAGGAAAAAAGGTTCATATTTATATAGCGCTAGTTACCCCATATGTTTTCCCAGGTCGAATTTGGCCAGCGGTGAAACGCAGATTTGTTCAGTGTTCACAAACCACTACTACCACTCACTTGCCAAGGCCCATTCTCCGATGGCCAAGAAATAGGCTCTGGTAGTCCCACTCCTCAAGAAACCTTATTTGCCTCCTTAGATTTCCAGTAACTATAATCCGGTCTCCTCACTTCCCCTTCAATTCTTAAGTTCTAGAAAAACTGACCCCTCTACTTTTAGAGGCTATTTCAGCATGCTCTTCCACTGCTACCTGGTAGCCAAAAACTCTGGAATACTCTCCCACTTTCCCTTAGGCACAGAACTAACCTTCACTCCTTCTGTAAATACTTGAAAAAGTTTCTCTCTTCAGTTTCATGAGTCTATTTTTTACATATTTGAGAGGTGTGTTTTTCAGTTTTTCTCTGCAGCGCTAGGACACAACCTGTGGGTAATCGTGAGCATTCCTAAACCCAGAGGGTTCAACCTCAAAATCATGCACTGTGAAGAAATATGGTAGTACCTAGCATAACAATTCATATATAAAGCAAAATATATGGCAAGATAGCTGGATACCAAAATCAAGAAGGACTTTCAAATCAAATACTTACCTGGCCTATTGCCAAACTATTATGCAACAGCCAACAGAGGATACGCTTTTGAATGCCTAATTCCTGAAAATCAGTTGTCACTCCAATTTCCACTTTTTGCCCTTATCTCCAGTGCTTCACACTAGGTTTTAGTATGCCCTCCTAAAAAACTGGACCACAGTTTCAATAGGCCCAGTAACTGCCGTCACTAGACCCGCAGGAATGCACCGGGCAATCAAAATTATGGCCTAAATGGGAGAACTATTACAGAAGACCTACAGAAGAGCCACTGACTGTTAAACGCAGTTTTTTGGAAGTGCAAACACCAGAGCAACCTCATAAAATATTGGGTCATTTCTGAAACAACAATACTGATCACCCAATGAAAGATGCGTAGACTGCAAATTACCTTTTTTCAATCCCAACAGGGCTCCTCGGATGTAATTAGGCACAAAGGCAGGTCTAAACAGCTTAAGGTCTTCTTGCCATTACATAAACACTAAAGTTTAGATAAATTTAAATAAGGGGCAGCATAGGATGCAAACATCTATGAGCAATACATTTGATTAACGTGTTTAATTCTGTTATCTAATTGTCAGCTGTCCTGGATGAAGGATTTTTTTTAACAAAGTGTTATATAATGAGTAAGTCGTTTCAATTCGTGAAATACATATATTATAATGACTGCAGTAACACAAGCCTGTAGACACAACCCTACAGGCATTCGGCTGTAGAAAACAGAACCTACAGCATCCCTCAACCACCGCGCCGGATAAAAACATGGGCTGCTAATGCCCTAAGAGGGAGGCGGCGGCAGCGCCTTTGCAAGAGGATGAGACCAATTAGTGGCCTTACTTGCACATACTCTTTGCCACATAACGGACGCACTTTCCTTTCCTCAATGTGAAAGACTTCCCCCTCCATCATGCATCTCCACTCAAACATGAAGTCACTCAGAGACCACTTCCCCCTCACCAATGGGCATTCTCCCCTCCCCCTTTTAACTTGGGTCCAAGCCACTGGGATGACCCCAGTTGAAACTCTTCCCTAGAACCTTTAAGCAGGCAGCAGTACACGACGACCATTGATGCACATCTGCAATAAAGGGTAATAACTTATAGGTACTGTCGAACATCAGGCATGCCAAGCTTCGCCTCTCATGACGCCGGCGGTACCACTTCATAATCCCGTCCGATTCCATGTGTAAAACCTGGGCTCCATCCATACATCCGATCCTCACATTTCACCAACAGCATCTGCCATGACACATCGCAAAAAACAACCCCCGCCCCCACAAGTAATATGGAGGATGCCATCTATCTCCAGGTCATAGGACACTAAGGAAGCCACTAGCCACAACCGACCCTTTCTATTAAACTACGGTCTAAATATGTCATGCAGAGAACCTTACACTGCTGCTGCAGAGTCAATGGCCGAGGCCAGACACACAGCGCTACGACTGCCTGGATGAAGATCATATCACCAAGAACAGAGACTTGAGTAAAGTAAGTTTTGCCACCCCCCCCGAGTATCTGTAAGAGTACTAGACTAGTGCCCTTCAATTTCTGGTACTGTGCAGTACGTTTAAAATCTTCTTAGTGTTTCTCGTTGCTGAAATTAGAGCATTTTCGGATATTTATGTGCTTCCCTCATCTTTATGTTGCTTGCCAGAAAGAGTCACTCATAGTCCCTGAAACGTCACTCATAATTACACTGAAATTATGCACGTCACATCCCACATAGCATTAACAAGAAATAAGCCATCCCAGGTGTAAAATGATGTCTAATTATCTCTGCAATTAGTGTAATCCTAATATATTAACTCTATTATAGCCCTTTTAGCACCGTAACTGATTGAACCACGTTCAGGGCCGGCTTTAGTGCTGGTGGCGCCCTGTGCGACAATGTTTGTTGGCGCCACCCCAATGACCACCTCCACCATGGATTCTCTCACTAGCACCCTTTAACAGTGAACAAGTCTCCATAACCACACTCTCTCAGATGCATTGAATTAGTTATATAGCGCCACTCATACCAGTGTAGGGTGTCCGAGCACTTTTCATCACACACACATTACACAGCGACAATCAATCATACGTGTGTAAATCAGTGTATAGGAAATGTTACATAAGCCAAAGGACTAAAAGTGTAGGAGTCACATGTCATCCATACTGGTAGGCTGTATAGTTTAAGAGTGATTGGTGTGGAGAAGCACAAACTCAGAGTCGAAAAAGAAACCGCATAGTTGAGAGTTCTGTTTAATAATAAGAATCGATTTCTAGCCAAAATAATCCTTTTTGCAACATTAATCAATGTTCTAATAATGTATACTTTGCGGTGTGTATGCAGTTCTAGGATGAAAGTTAATAGCTCACTATCCTATATTAGGACTTTAAGTTATAAACTGCGAGTAACAAAAGGATGTCTCTTTTGAAACCAGTAACCTGCTGATCTGTTTACATCCTATGCACTCTGTAATCTACTTGGCACTCGTTCTCTGCAGCAGGCATATTAACCCTCTGCACTAACTTCACCGAAGTCAAAACCTCAACTATGCAAAATGCTGATTTCTCTCCAGGACGATAATTAATCACAGGAGTTATTGTGACATTTATGTGAGGCCCGGGGGAAAGAAACGCTGCAGCAGGTGCTTCAAAAGCATAATAAACTTTCAAGCAAGGCGCCCCCAGGAAGTCAGCACCCGGTGCGGTGGCACCGGTCGCACCGCCCTAAAGCCGGCCCTGACCTCGTTAGTCCCTAGTCAAAAAAATAACATATAAATATGGCCAGACATTTACATCTCCAGCTAAAAGAACTTTTCTTTTCTATTCAAAAACGTTTCCAGAGGTATGCCTAAAAAGCTGCCCCAGACAGAGATTTCTGTGCATCCTGGGAACTCATGATACATATCCCAAGGGCTCCTCTTCCACCTGTGCACAACTCTTCTTGCCTTAGAGCAGTGGTTCCCAAACTGGGGACCGGGGACCCCTGGGGGTCCCCGAAGCCTCCTCAGGGGGTCCGCGACTACTTTGAAAATCGAATAATATTAACAGATCAATAAAGTGTAGATATATAAAGAGGCTAAATGTACAATTGAACATTTTAAAACATACTGTAAATGTGAAGTAATTTGAAACTGGAGGCTAATAATTAAATTAGTATCCTCAGATTGATTTGCGGGAGCAGTGCAAGTGCATCAAACTGAATACAGTATGGATGATGAGCGGCCTCAATTGAATTTAGAAAAGCTCCAACCATTCTATTAAAATTAAATTTTGATTTCTTCTTTATTTATATGTTTTCTAATTAAATAAAATGTGTTATTCGTGGATTTGTTTGATGAATGCTTTTTTGTATTTTTGTATATTGTTTTGTGGTTCAAATCATCAACATTGCTTAGGCCGGGGTCCCCAACTTCCAGTAATGACTCGTGTGGGGTCCCTGGATTCGAATAATGTTTCAGTTGGGGTCCCCGGCTCCCAGTAATGATTAAGTGGGGGTCCCCAGAAATCAAAAGTTTGGGAACCACTGCCTTAGAGTTTTGGCAGCTATGGTTTAGTGGTGACGTGCCTGGAATGAGCCTGCCCTGCTGCACGCACTTCAAACCACCCTCGGCTCCAGACAGACACGACCGCTCAACTAACTTACTGCTTGCTTACTTTACTTTGGTTAATACTTAGCCTGGGCCAGGTTATAACTAACTGACCAGGCCTTTAGCCCCCTATAATTTTTTTTACATCTACCTGCCTGCCGCAGGCTGCCAACCCGGATGGATCCCACCGCTGCCTCCCCCGGTACCTGATAGGCAAGCCTCCAGGCCGCAGCGGGAACTCTCTGTCTCTGCCTCATGGCTCTTGCCGGCCGCGCGCGCATAGCCTCCGCCCGTGGCGCCGAACGTGACGTCAGGTTACGTCACGTCGGCGGTAGAATTGAAGGAGCTGCCTAACCTGGCCTCACGGTAACTACACTGGGATTGCAAAGTCATGGATGCAAGGATCGCAGCTAATTTTTGATGATGATAGATACATATGAGGACTCTGGGGAGAAAGCACACCTGCCCAGCCTCGACCGAGCACACTAATGTTTATGGCTGATTATGCGTTCCTGAATTTGAGCTTCAACTCGGACACGCACCTGCTTTATTAGTGCTTCCTGACAGTTGACATTTCATTTTTTTGCTGCGGCCGCTGGCCGCCCTTCACCTTTTGCCGCCCTAGGCAGCCGCCTAGGCCTGCATAGTGGTAGAAACGGCCCTGTGAGTGACAAGTGCAAAAACAGTAATAATAATTGGTTGTTTTTTCTAAATGTGTGTGAAGTAGCAAAAGCAATATTGCAATCAATGTGGCTGGTCTCTCGTGCTTGACCTGCCACAATGGTGGTGGCTTTTCTCTGCAATGTCTGCAGTAGTTCTACATTCCTTTAAAGAGGTGGGCCCAGACCATGGTCACGAAGCCTTACGCCCTGAACGGAATCTTAGCCTTCCCAGGGGAATATCCCTCCCGGGTAAGCACATGGCGGGGAGGTTCCCCACGGGCGGGCTCCACTGGATAGCACGGGGGGGAGAACAGTCAGAGTCGCCCTGCGGAGAATTCGGAGACCCGCTTGAACCTTGCAGTTAAGACGCGGCCGGCCCCAAGGGGTTGTAGGCGACATGCTGTGTTTAAAGGGGATCCGCCTATGGGGTTCGGGTTGGGATCCTGGGGGGTTGACTTACAGGAGCTGTGATCCGCCGGCCCGAAGGGTTGTAGGCGCCAGCTGCTGCTGTCGTTCCGATACTTTGTTAATAAAAACAGATTTAATCCTAAAGAGGTGGGCCATCATTGTGACGAGGGCTGCAGTGATGAAATAAAGTATGCTTTTTGTGAATGGACTGTGGGGGCAGAATGCAGTGGTCCCCTGGACTGCGGTATGCTTCCCCCACTTTCGAGGCCACGCTCACAAGGAGAAATCTGTTCCCAGTGCTTAATTTGAGCTGGTGTGCTAGGTAACGGCACTTAATTGTCAACACCGGCACTTATGACAGCTGCCACATGGTGGCGCTGTTTTTGCAATTGAAAGAAAAGCAGAACCATTATTGTTTTTTAATTCAATGTCCATTAAAAACAACTAATATCAGCCGTTCAGGCCTTTCTTATAGCTTTGGGGGCCTTGAATAGTCTGAAATGTCGCACTCGTAGCAGAATAACGGTTAGTAGTTGTGTAGGTACTGTCATTGGTAGCGCAGGCAGTGGCAAAGGGTGGTGCAAGCTGTGGTTGTCTCCTGACGCGGTCCCTGACACTTATTTCTTTTACAAATTAAGCACTGCCTGCGCCTCATGAGCACCATCAGCATTTCAAATTCAGTACTGTGTCCTTTAAGGAGGCAGTACGGAATCACTGCTTTATGACTGCAGCTGCAATTGTTGCAGCAAAGCACTGACACATATTATTGTAGTTCTTAAGGAGGGGGATGCCCATTTCACAATGTGTCACGTGCCATTTCCGACTTACAATGTGCTTTTGGTTGTTACTTTGCAAAGTGAGGTTGGACGTTCACAAAGGCTGTGATTTTGTTAACTGCAGGCTTTGCAATTGGAAAACCATTTCGTAGATCAGGCCCCAGGTCGGGCAATCCAGCACATCCCGGGGGGGATCAAGTTGCACCCTGAGAATGTGGAAAGCACCTTTGATTGTCAATAAAATAGTTTAAATCAGTACACTAATTTCAACAACGAAAAGTGGCAATGAAAGTGAAAGCTAAAATAAATAGTGGAAAAAATACAAAATAACCAAATACTAGCTAAGCTACCAGCTATTTGCTACTATCTAAGAATTGGAAAGAAAAAGAAAGCAGAAAAGAATAAGGTACCATGGAAAGTCTCCAAATGCTTGTCCATTAGGATTTAAAAATTGGGTTAACTAGCACTGCCTGACCGGCCTGCTGAATACTGGCGCAAATTATTGATAACAGGGCAGGTTGTATTTATGCTTT
The DNA here is from genome assembly GCF_964204655.1 of Triturus cristatus. Classification (NCBI taxonomy): domain Eukaryota; kingdom Metazoa; phylum Chordata; class Amphibia; order Caudata; family Salamandridae; genus Triturus; species Triturus cristatus. The sequence continues at coordinate 292,079,496 of NC_140589.1, read as the reverse complement.
GGTTCACTGAAATGGCACTCACGGAGAATTGCTTATTGATAAGGTGTGTGACAAAGCCCTCTGCAGCCCCTGTGGTGCAGGGAGGGGAGGGCATTAACTTTCAGGGGGCCTCAACGCTTCAAGGGGCATTGTTGTATCTTCATATAATTTTCCCTGTCCCTTTACCTTTAAGTATTTTGTATATGTTTGATTCTGGCACATGCCAGCTGCAAGAGAGTTCTGAACAGAACTGGAACTCTGCCAGACGACTTGTCTGTTTGTAGCTGCATGGTACTGTGCCTCTGAACATTAAACACCAATCTTCCTACATCTTGGATTTGTATCCTTTTATGGAACTCTACAGGCCTCCACTCAACAAATCTCTGGATATGGGAGAGTCCAGGAACTCCTTTCTACATTCTGCAAGGGGGCCTCGCCATTTTGCATTACTCAACTGTTGTAGATGGCTTTTCTCATCTACCTACAGATGGTCTTTTATGGGTGACACACTCCCTCTGGAACTCATGGATGGTGTGTGGATACTAATCCCAAATCTGTCTGACCTAGCTGGTTGCACCAAAAGACCAATGTTCCACATGTTTGGCACGAGAAAGCACTTGGTTGCAAAATACATAGGTTCAAGTCTATGAATTAGGGGGCGTGGCTAGTGCCCGGGGAGAATGGCGGCGCCGGCGTGAGGGCTCCGCCCGAGACGGAGCGTACTGGCGGTTCGCGTGTCCGACACGAACCTTGAAGGGAAGCCTCCGTTACCTAAGGATGTCGGGAGTGCCCTGAGTTCACTTCAGCCGCTGGGGCAGTATCGGTTCTAGCGTTGCTGCTCCTCGTAGTTTCGGTCGCGGCTCGGCAACGGCCGCGGCCGCCATTTTGGTTTACATGGTCAGATTCTCTTCAGGAGCGCGCTTCACCGCGCATTGGCGTTCCGGTGTCTGGATGAATGCATAATCCTCCAGCTTTACTAATGCCACGGATGGCATACTCTGGCATGTTTTTCAGGAGACTCTCTTACCAAATTATGGCTCTTCTGTGACTAAATGGTTATTTCCTACCCTCCTCAAGCTTGGCAGCCATTTTAAAAATTCACTGTGCTCTTCTCAAGTTCCTATATCTTCTGGTCCTTGGCCTGGCATTTCTACCCGTCAACTCCTTTTATCTGCCTCCTTTATTTTTATTCTTTGCGCTCTTGGAATCCTGCGAAAAGTCTGCTCTGCTTCCAGCTGTATTGTGTGTTCCCAGTGACCTGGTACTTTATAGTCGCGTCGATGGCTGAGTGTCCCATCAAAGTCCATAAACGTAATTATATTAAGAACTCCAAGCTTTTTACAGAACTGGCCCATCTGGAGGCTTCTCAGTCCCTTTCCTCCACTGAGATGACGACGCATATGGAACCCTCCTCGCAGCCTTCCGCGAAAACCATGCCTAAGAGGTTGAAAAAAGATCCACCTTCGCCTCCCAAGTCTTCTTCTACTATCTCGATGGAGTTACTCCTTGATGAGATACGGGCCTTGCATCCTTTTATGGAGGAAACCAACACCAAACTGCAGGTTCTTACTGACAGTTGGACTATAATGGAGCATGATGTGTCCTCCCTTCAAGACTCTGCTGCCAAGGTTACCCATCTACATGCGCATGTCTCCTCTCTCCAGAAGCAGGTGGAGGACTTGGAAAACCGAAACAGATGCAACAATCTTCGCCTTTATGGCCTGGTGAAAGGTTGCGAAGGGAATGACTCTATCAATTTTTTCAAGTCCTTTCTCCCCAAGCTTTTCCACTTGCCAGAGGACACCACACTAAATATCCAGCGTGCCCACAGGCTTGGGTGAGTTCCTTCTTCTCCTTCTGCTCAAGCAAAGCCCAGAGGTGTAATAATGTATTTCCTGGAATACACAGATCTACTGAAAGTTCTCTCCGCAGCTAGAGCCTTTCCTCGTCTCACATGGTCGGGCTCCACCTTATTTTTCGCGCAAGATTATGCCAGAGCCACTGCAACTCGCCGCAAGGCCTTCTTGGACATGAGACCTGACCTTCGCTCCATTGGCGCCAGATATGGTCTCTTCCATCCCTGCTTATTCAAAGTCACCTATAATAATAAAACTACGACATATGAAGAACCTACACGACTCCGGAGCTTCCTGAACTCTTGCGGCCAGACCAATATGGAGCTCTCTGAACCTTCCTCTTCTCACCCACCGTGACTTTCTCTGAAGTTGTATCACAACATCCCAGATGTGCTTGCTTGTTGATTTTTTCTAACTCAAATGTTCTCAGACATATATATTCTCCTGATGACTTTTTGCTGTTTATTGAATTATTTGTTGTTCGCGTTACAGTTTCTTGTTCCATTCTATCCATTGATTATTTTGTGTTTTTGTAGTTTGTTCTCGCCTAACTTTGTTATCTTTCTTCCCCCATAGCTTATTGTCCTGCGTTCCGCCTTGTTCCTCTGCTCGGACGTCCCATCGACCCCGAGTGCCTTGCCTTCTTCAGTTGGCTCTACCTCCCTCCCCTCGTCTCCACGTCCGTCTTGTTTTGTTCCTGTTCCTGACTGTATCTCCCCTGATTTATCCTTTGTAAGTATTCCTTTTACCTTTTTGGGAATGTTTGTCTTTGTAGGTTTATTGGTGTCAATACCTTTTTTACGACCTTTTTCCTCTTCTCTCTTACTTTACTCTTTTCTCCTCATCTTCCATTGGCTCCCTCGGTCATGCTTCCTTCTCATTATACACTCTGCTCCCTTGTCACTTCACTTCCTCTTTGACTTATATTTACTTTTCTCTCCCTTTGGCCGTTCTCTCTCTTATCCTGTTTCTTTATTGGTCTTTTTGCGCATGTTCTTTTTTCTCTTCCATTGGACCTTTACTCATATTATCTCTGGACTTTATTTTATCGTCTCATTGATCTTAGTAACACCTTGGCTTTCCTCTATCTTTATGGTATCTCTCAGTCTTCTCTTACTTTTCTTGTTCCCGTCCATTCCATTTTTTCTCTACTCTTTTTCTTTCTTTCTTTCTTCTACGTTTTTTGTCTTTCACGAGGCTTTCTCTCAATGTTTTATTCCCTCTTTGCACTATTCTTTTAATAATCTTTAATGTCAGTACGTATCCTGGAACGTTAAAGGTCTTCACTCTCCCATTAAGAGGCAAAAAATTATTTCTCATTTAGCCAAGTTGAATGTAGACATTGCCTTCTTGCAAGAAACGCATTTATCTGATGTGGAAGCTGCTAAGCTTAAGAGAGGTTGGGTTGGGGATGTTTTCTCTGCTCCTGGGGATGGTAAAAGGAATGGTGTGGCTGTGCTAGTTCGTAAATCTCTCCCACATTCTCTCCTGTCTTCTGAGTCAGATCCCGAAGGTAGATGGTTGTATGTCAAACTTTCCTCGAAGGGTATTCCCATTTCCCTTTTCAACATTTATGCACCTACTGGTGGTGACCCCGCTTTTTGGCGCACAATGGCTTCTCGTATTTCCAAATACGTTGATGATAATTTCATTATGGCGGGAGATTGCAACTTACCTCATGACCCCTTTTTAGATCGGCATTCCAGAGCCTCCTATGTCCCTAATAAGTCTCACAAATTGTTTGTTCAGGCAGTATCCCAGCACAAACTCGTTGATGCCTGGCGTTTGTGCAATCCTACTACTAAAGAATTTACCTTTTACTCCCCTTCTCACCAATCACAGTCCCGTATTAATTACATTTTTCTTTCCCATCATATATCTCAGTCCCTCACTCACGCTGATATTGGCCCCATCCTATTTTCTGATCATGCCCCTGTTTTGGCCAACATTGATGTCTTACCCAAGTCCAGTGGGCCAAAGCGATGGCGCTTTAATAACACTCTCCTTCTTGATCCCATTTTCACAACCTCCTTTGTTGAATTTACCACAGAATTTTTTGCCGTCAATGATACGCCCAATTTGCCCAAGCATGTTATTTGGGACACTTATAAAGCTGCAGCTAGAGGTTTCATCATTGATTTTGTGGCTAAAAAGCGTAAATCCGCTTGCAAGCGTACTTGCAATCTCCTTCTTACGATCAAAAAACTGGAGCACGCTTTTTATACCTCCCACTCGCAGGAAAGTTTGACTAATCTTGTTGAAGCTAAGGTGCAATTTAACAAACAATCCACTGAAGATGCTTCGTTATATCTGTTGAAATCTAGCTCAAAATTTTATGGGGGTAAGAACAGAGCGGGGAAGGTTTTAGCCAATTATTTAAAAGTTAAGCAACATAAACTGAATACTGAATCCGTTTTTGATGATAATTCTGTTTTAAGGCACACGGATGCTGATATTTTAGAAGAATTTTCCCGCTTTTATGCCAAGCTTTATTCATCTGAAACTCACCCTACTCCCCAATCCCTCGCTACCTTCTTCTCCAGCATTCAGACTCCCCCCAATTTTCCTGTAGACCTATCCATTCTTGAAATGCCCATCTCCAGTTCTGAACTACACATTGCACTTCAGTCACTTAAGAAGGATAAAGCCCCGGGTCCGGACGGATTTACAGTTGAATTTTATTTGCAATTTTCTAAACTATTATTACCCAGATTACATTCTCTTATTGATTCTTTTGTCCTTAGTGGCACCTCCTCTGGCACTTTTTCAGACGCCCACATATGCATAATACCCAAAGAAGGAAAAGACACCCAGTATTGCAAAAATCACAGACCAATTTCTTTAGTTAACATTGATTATAAGATATACGCTAAGTCCCTTGCTATAAGACTAGACCCCTTTCTTCCCGAATTATTGGGCCCAGAACAGTCCGGATTTGTTAAGGGTCGTTTCATCACAGACAATACTAGACTTCTGTTCAATGTCCTGTCCAAGTCCTCACGATTTCAGGATTCGTTAGCAGCAATTGCTCTGGACGCAGAAAAAGCGTTTGACAGAGTAGAGTGGACTTTTCTTTTTCCCGCCCTCAGATGGTTTGGGTTTGGTCCCAATTTTATTTCCCTGGTTTCTTTCCTTTATTCCAATCCCAGAGTGGCGGTCTGTGCTAATGGCCTGGTCTCTTCTTTCTTCACCCTAGGTAGAGGAGTTCGTCAGGGCTGTCCCCTTTCCCCTTTCCTATTTAATCTGGCTTAGAACCCTTCCTCTCAAAACTCCGTCAAAATCCTAATTTGTACGGTTTCCAATTTTCTCAAACGAATATTAAACTTGCTGCCTACGCTGATGACATCCTCCTCTTTATCTCTAACCCTGCCATCTCCATTCCTGCATTTCTAACTGAAGTCCATGAATACTCCCAAATTTCTGGTTATAAGTTGAATAACGACAAATGTGAAATTTTACCTCTTACAAAATTTACTTTCAAACCCGATTTTGTTACGTCCAAGTTCACTTGGTGTACCTCACACATCAAATATCTTGGATTACACATTGCCCCCTCCCTTTCAGACACTGTTTCGTTATGCCTTAGCAAATGCATCCAGAGATTGTCTGACCTTACTTCCCGGTGGCACCCGCTTTATCTTTCCTGGTGGGGTCAACTTGACACGATTAAAATGATGCTCTCCCCAATGGTTCTATACACTATTTCCAATATCCCAATCCCTATTCCAGCTAAATTTTTTAGGAAAATCAACACTATTCTTTCTTTCTTCCTCTGGTCCGGCAAAAAAGCACGTATGTCCCTGTATAGATTACGACTCCCCAAATCAGAGGGTGGGGTCAATTTTCCAGAGTTTCCCACCTATCACAAAGCTTTCCTTCTACGACAAGCTTCCCTTTGGTTGCGAGATCCTGCTGAATCTTCCCCTTTATGGCTTGTTGTTGAGCGCCTTTCTCTGTCCCCCTTTACTTTCGCTGAATATCTTTCATTTTCTCGTAAACCCCAGCTCACTTCCACTCCCATCCACAAATTTACCACCAAGCTTCTTCTTTCTACTTCCCCAAGCCCTCCTTCCTCTGTAGCCGATTTTCTCGACACCACTATTTGGTATAACAATAGCATCCTCATTAATGACAAGCCCTTCTATTGGAAATCCTGGAGACGAAAAGGATTGATCTGGGTATCCCACCTCTTTTCTGGCTCTGACTTCTTATCTTTCTCCGTTCTCTGCCATACTTTCAATCTCCCCTCCTCCTTTGCCCGTAAGTACCTCGCGCTCAAGAGTGCAGTTATGTCTACCTATACCCAACTTTCCAATTCTCCTGTCCAACCCGATCCTCCCAACCCTACTATGCGCCTCCACTCCTTGCTTCGCACTCATAACACTGCTTCCTTCATTTACCACTCATTTCACAAGACTCTCACCCCCAGGCCAAAATCCATGGTAGAGGAACAATGGGAGTCTGATTTTGATGTCTCTTGGCCCACCTCTCTTTGGGATAAAGTGTGGACCAAACTTCGCAAATCTTCTAGGGCTGCATCCCTTACGCAAACCCTCTTTTTTTTATCTACAATAGACTTATTTTTTCACCCCATATGTTGAATAAGAGATTTCCTTTAACCCCTGACCATTGTTGGTCCTGCTCGACATCCAAGGCCACTCTTTTTCACATGCTTTTTTTATGTACTGCTGTGAACAATTTTTGGAAACAAGTATGGGCTCAGATTAATGCCATCTTCCACACTACATTTCCCTTCTCCTTTGTTAATGTTTTTTTAGGAAGCCTCTCTTCCTGCTGGGCAGATGTTGATTTTAAAGTACAGATTGTTGACTTGTTGCTTGCTTTTGCATTCCAGCAAATCACTGTAAATTGGAAAAACTTTGCTAATATCTCTTTTAAAGCATGGTGGTATAATGTATGCCACAATCACAGGTTAGATACCGTTTTTATCCATCCTCTTAGTTTGGCTAAAAAGCGACATGATCTTTGGCAACCTGTGACTTTGTGCCTTGATGCTTGTGCTAAACGCTCAACTCATTTGCCTCCCTCTCAGCAGGAGGTTTCCAAGCCTCCCTGATTGACCTTTTTTTGTTCCTATGCATTCCCTATAATCCAGTTTATTGCTTATTATTTCCAGCACTGCTTTTTATTCTAAAGCCTCAATTATTTGTTATCTCTCAATTTCATGTTTATTTCCATAGAAATGTTTACTTTCCCTGCTATATTGGTGTTATGTTTTGGTTTTTTCTTATGTATTGACACCTTTATTTCTCTAATAAAGATCTTTCGAACTTAAAAAAAAAAGTCTATGAATTAAAGTTAGTGGCTTTCTTAGAAGATGGAAAAAAATTGAGGGCCTCATTTATGAAAAGTGTCACATTGCTGCATGAAAACAGTGATGCAACACTTTTCAGTACGCCCACCATGCGACACTATGGATGCTCCGTATTTACTCTATGGCGCTGCATGGTGCAAGGATTTACAGATACGTCAATATTCCTGACATATCTGTAGGTGCAAAAGTGGCGCATTGCTGGGTTGTGTCTGAAAACAGACGCAACTCCAGTAATGTGCCCCATGTGAAAGGGCCTGCATCAGTCTTATGCCTGCTGTGAGACAAGGGCGTAATATTTTGACGCAGTGGCGTCCTAGAAGTGTCGCAGTGAAATCTCATAGATTTCATTGTATCACTTCTACGAACCTTTATTGGGGGTAACGCCCACCCTGCATACATTATACCTGACGCAGTTATAATGTTGCACAGGGCTATACAAAGTGACGCATCTGCTTAGATGCGTCACTTTGTGAATATAGCACAACGTGGTGCATTTTTTTCACTTACAATAACTGACACAACGGTGGCGCAAAGGGATAATAAATAAGACCCCCAATCTCTAGATGATTATGAGTGTGGTAACTCAATCTGGCCCCCTCCACTAAATTGTCTTTCTCTGATTAGCTTTGGTAAAGGGAATTTTGGCCTGGAAAAGCAGAAGCTTGTGACGCACAGAGGTCCTAATGAACCCCATATTCTTAGTATCCCTTGCATTATTGTAAAGAGAAGGAGCCATTGTAAAATCTGGAGCTTGGAAATGCAAATCTGTACTCTGAACACACAAAGGGCCCTGATTACCACTTTGGTGCTAATTCTGTTTCTGGTGAAAACTCTATTGACATGCAAATCAGTGCAACAATCCCTGGGTGAGGAAATCGGATGTTTGCACTATTTGCCAAAATATCTCTGTTTTAACTGCTGAAAAACATTTGGCAAATAGCACAGGTGGACAATTGTAAATGGCCTAATAGTACAGGTGGAGTTCACACATATGACCATATTGCCCAGCTTGCATCTGAAAATGAACTGAATTAACACCAAGGTTATAATCAGGGTCTAAAGGTGTAAAGCATGCACAAATTGTAATAAGAACTATCTCTGCTTCTTCGCAAATTGCTTTTTCGAATACCCATAATTTATTGCAACCCTAAAGGTCTTGAATGTGCAGGAAGGTGTCCCTTCCTGCACATAAACAATCAAAAAAATGTCGGCTTGTAACTTCTATGTGTGATGCTTCTGCAGCACACATAGATGTTGCAAATCGTCATTTTTAAAATTATTGTTTATGTGCAGGAAGAAACACCTTCCTGCACATAAACAATAATACATGGCGTTTTGCTGTTTCGATGTGTGCTGCACAATGCAGCACACATAGAAACAGCAAAAACAAGAAGAAATAAAGCATTTCTCCTCCTTTCACCTGTTTAAGACCAGGTTTATCCTGGTCTTTCCTTTGGGGCTGCCCCATATTAACGCCACCCTTGTAAATATGGTGAAGAATCAAAATCAATTGGAGTTGCAGTGAAACGCCCACTGCAACACCCATTGCCCACCCCTTTCACACTAAGTGGCTTAACTCTGCCTTGTGAATAAGGCAAAGTCCTAATCACAACAGGAACATCGATAAAAGTGATGTACCTGTGGCGATAGGGGCTTGTAATATGCCGGAAGTCTTTTGAACAATGGAGACCAATATGGCTGCACTCTATAGCACTAACAACAAGCATTGGCATAGCCAATAGGTCTCGCCTTTGGGACCTTATAAGTGTTTAGCCATGCAACAGCTGCATAACTAAATACTTATAAGGTCGCAAAAGCGAGATCCATCGGCTATGCCAAGCGGCCGCGAAAGTGAAAGTAATCGCGGTAAAGGGCAGCGCGCACGCCCACGCACATGCACTGTAGCTCTAGGCTGGCCTGGTAGCACTTTTTGGAGCCCTCTCAATAAGTCTCGCCAGACCAGTGCATGTGCTGGGTCAGGCGAGACCTAAAAATAGGAGATTTTGCAATTTAAAAATTGAGTTTTGTGGATCAGATGATTAAATTGTTGATACCCAACCACTTCAACACAATCACTTAGAGATGAAGATCTCACAGAAATAGCCAGGATTACAGTTGGGGGACAACAATGACCTCCTAACTATTTTAAGAATTCATTTGGTCCCTTAACTTTCCTGGGAGTGAGACGTTGTCATACTGCCTCAGGTAGCGAGGAAATTAAAAACACAGTGTGCAATCAACAAAATGTGGCAACAAAAAATATGAAAAGGGAAGTCTGGAAAGCAATATTCTTTGGAACAGCAAATGTAGCCTAACACATAATGGTTCACCATCAGTGTCAGGAATTCCCGTCACACAAATCATTGTTTGTCCTGTGTTATTTGCAAACACCCGTATGGTGGAAAACTTAATCATATTGCAATACTCCAACAAGAAATTGCCTTAATTTAAACCGTTGTCCTTTGTTATGTTTCTGTTTTCTATTTGTAATGGCCAATGCTTATTGCTTATAGGAATCCTTTGCCAATGCTTGTGAAGTGCATGTATCAATGCTTGTTGAGTTTTAGTAAGCAGTGACACCTGTATTAAAATAGGAGCTGTTGGCAGTTGAGAACATGAGCACATGCCCAGACACCTGTATTAAAAAGAGGGCTGCTCTTGGGAGTTGAGAAAATGAGCGCACGCCCGGCGACGCCCAAGATCCTGACTATAAATAGCCCAGGGTCTCTGTCACTCGTTGCTTGGCTTTCTGTTTTCCCGTCAAAGAAGGATTCCCCTCTGCGTGTCGTCAAGGAGAGCATCATCAAGGATTAGAGCCTCTCCGTGTTAACATTACGTGACCACGTCTTCAGGAAAAGCTCTCCATCTTCGAGCCGGCTCAGATGGAGAGCAGGACCTTTCAGAAAAACAGATCACGCTTGCAGGACAAATCAGACATCGCGTGAAAGAGCTAAGTGTTCTTTTCACGCTAATTAATTTGGTTTATTTGCCGTGTCAGAAAGAACTCAATAAGCTTATGTGTTTTAAAATCATAGATCTTTGGGTAATTTTTCACTAGTTGATTTGTTTGTTCGAAATATCAAAAATTATTATGATGCTAATGTTTTTTGCAGGCCATTGTTGTTCGCGCTTTGAGCAGTAAGAAGTAATCAGTATTCCAGGAACTTTTAAAAACACCAACAGTTTGGTGCACTTGTATTTGGCAGCGTGTGGCCAACGATATCTTGTGGAATGAGAATTGTTTTATATTTTGACGCATATCATATTGGGTGCTATTGGACCCTATTGGAAGCATTTAAAAGCACGTCAGACTTTATTTGAATTTTGACTTTCCCAGAGTTTGGGGACCTTAAGCACAGTTGAGCAAGGTGTTATGTGGTTGTGTTTTGAAGACACATTTTGACGCACAATAAGTGGAGATTAAAATGTTTTGGAGATAACAAATATTCTAAGTGAATTTGCATAAAACAGAATACGATGCCTAATACAATCCTTGTTTATGTTTATGGAAAAAACTAAAGTTCCATGCCTTTAATGTTTATAAGAGACAACTTATGTGAAGTATCCTAACACCAAGAAAAGGTAATTTGAATGTAAAAATATTATGGTGTAGTATTGCTTTTAACTCTAGGTAGTGAGGGTTTTCTATGCTTATATATGTATATATTCTTTGTATGTTTTAGAATACACATAGGTGGTTTACCGTGTCAACTTTACAGAACCTGGCTGGTCCAGACCGTACACCCACTTCTTGGTGAAGCGCAAGACACAGCAGTCTCTTTTCTTCCTGGTCTCTCCTCCCAAACCTCCTTCCCTCTTTGGGCCCCTGCCAGGGCTTCTGTTTTGGTCAGCATTACTGAGAGGTGTTCAGGGAGGGTTGTGTAACAAGCATTGTTCCTGCAGACGGACCTGGTTTTCAGGTGAGAGGCTGGTCTCACACTTAACAATCAGAGGCAGCATTGGTAGAATCCAGGCAAAAGAAATATAAAATTATGGAACTTGATCCCGCAACCGCATGACCAGTCAAATGCAAAGTTGGTGACAAATAAACCTAGCGCTGAAAGCCAGGATACAAGAAACAAGTGCTGACACCCTGGGAAAGTATGTCATCTATGGTAATGAATCCTTCAAAAAAGGTTACTCCTCACTCTATCATAATCACTTTCTTTGTTAAAAAAGTCCAAGTTATTTTTTTATGGATCATTGAAAAAAATCCAGAAAAATATATCAAGCTGGTCACAAAAGGGTTCTGTCATATCTACATAAGTGACAGGTTAAAAATACATTTTCTTCTATTTGTTCCTCTTTTTCTCTATTTTTTTGTCTTTTCCTTCCACATAGCAATCATGCCACCCACTCTTGCCATGCAGGTTTTAGTTCCTGGCCATGCCTAGCGGTGGCTCCTCCGCTAAGGTGGAGAAGCGTCACCCCACTGCTTTTCAGCAGTGCAAAAAAGGAAAATTAGGATGATAATAACACTATGTTATTATGATTTTATTTTTCTCTGCTGACGCAGTTTTGCGGGGCGGGGTGGGGCTGGCATGCTTACAGAGCACGGTGAGGCAGGGTTGAGGCACTTTCTAAGTGCGCATGACGGTTTAGTCAACCCTCTTGGTCTGGCCAAACAGTCATGCACACTTACCATGATCTCTACCGGGTTGTAATGTACAGCCAGGGTGGAGAACATTCACAGGCTCCCAGCCCATGTTTGAGCGCCGAACCAAGGCTCTCAGACCAATCACAATGCTGATGTCATGGTAGTGACATCAGTGTCCTTGATTGGCTAAGGGACTCGTCTGGAAGAGAAGCGAGGAGAGACGATGAAGGAGGGACGAGGCCGTGTATTTTTTTTCTACAGGCTTTTTATATACGTAAATTCCTGTTTACAATTGTTGTATAATTCAATTGAGCAGTTTTTGTTTTAGCAGAGATCAAACATTCTTATAGGGAATAGCTACTTTTACATTACCCTAAATAACTTTGGGACTGATTTAGGCTTTGGTGGACAGAGTAGTGTTTGTCTGAATGGCAGAGAACATTATCTCTGTCATTTCAACGTTCCGTCGGTACTCCACCAGTCAAATTTAGAGATGACGGCTAGCCCAGTGGTCATCTCTGTACTTCGAAAGGAGGCTCCATCACAGCTGGTCCCTTCAAACTACAAAAAGTTTGCTGGAAGCCAGCCATCAGTATTGACGACCGTTCATCAAACCTTTATTTCTTTTTTTCAGAAAAAACCTTACAAAGCCTGAGTTTGTTTCTGAAAAACAAAAAACTAATGGCCCCAACACCTGGGGAGTTTCATCCCAGGGTATAGGGTTTGGTGTTTGTTTTTTCTAACCCTCCCCACTAGATTTTACCTGGTAGTAATGGACAGGAGAAAAGGTACTTCATCTTAAAAGGACATTACATCATCCACCTGAAATAGGGCAGTCAGTGTAATACCCATCCTCCAGCTGCTCTTATTCCATCGGGCTGTCGAAGGAAGCTTTCCATCAACTGAGCCAATGGGGAGTCCTTCAATGGGAAGCTTACGGTCTTCCCGTCTCTAAATGAGGCAGATCAAGGGTTTGGTGAGAAGTTTACTCTGCTGTGTGTACCCTGTCCACCAAAATCTAAATGTAAACCTTTGCCTCTTCTTGATGGATTTGCATGAGTTTTAATAAAAACTTTCAGAGCTGAAAGCAGCAAGTATTACAGTTTGTGCAGATTTAAAGTTAAATCTGTAAGCAATAAAAAAATCAATATGCTCTGGACGTTTCAAGTTAATCAAAAATACAAATACGCAAGAGTCCGTGTGCAAACCCGCCCTAATAGATCATATGAAAGGTGCGCCAATGGCTGGGACCGGGAGTGGTGTAGTCTCAATACGGACCTTGGTGTGCCCAACATGGACCTGTTCAATAGTCAATGCTGAAACATTCTCATAAGAATGCTAGTCAAGCATTGTCATATAAACTTTTATATACTTATACCATTAAGTAACTTTTCGCCACGAGTTATGGTTTCTTATCATAACTATAATTACGGGCAGGAGGGGGGGGCGGGCAGAGTCATTGAAGAGAATCTGCGTCTCCCCCGGCATTAGTTTTTTTTTAAAGAATCCACCGGTCCTTTTAAACCCTCCCCAGTGTCATCCAATAGCCCAAATGACACACTGGGGAGGGTGGGCTTGTGTCGTTCATTTGCTTACACCCTCACTTAATTGGTTAAAAAAAAAAACTTTCATGCATCATATTAAACACATTTCTACTGTAATCATGTTAACTCATCCTTTACGTACTGGATCCGACATAAAATTCATTTGTATTCATTATTATTATTTCACAAAAATATAGGTTTGGGAAAATGTTTCAACATCAGTCCTATTCATTTAATATTCTCTCTGGCTATCATTTAAATGCATAAAATCATCCCTTGTCATAGGTTTTAGAGCTCATTCTTCTATTAAGGTACCATGCAGCAAAGAAGGATAAAGTCAAATTTATGGGCAGGTACTGATAATTGTTTCCTGTGGGTCTAGCACATCAGTCTCCTGACTAATTCAGATAAAGTATACTATTGCAGTACAAACTGCCTGTGAACATTTCTAGTGCTTTGAGTATGATATTGTTCTCTTGTTAATTTTGTTGTCTGTTACTATAATGTAGATTGATTGTGTTTCATACAGTAGTGAACACCATCGTGGATCACATCTAGAAAAGGCAGCAAAAGCTGTAGTAGGTGTTGCATGTTGTAGGATGAGTTGTCCGCATCAAGAGACAAAGAACAGCAACTACCTTAGTGTCACCACTGTAACTGGGCAGACACATGATAATGACGAAGCTTTGGGAGCATTAGGTATGAGTTAGTGTGTGAGTTTAAGTGAGAAATGTGAGATTTGAAGACAGATGGCTTTGTGAGGATTGATGAATGAATAAATAATTCAATAAGACTGAGGATGGATACCAGGATGAGTGATATTGGGAGTTTGGATGGATGAAAGAGAGAGTGATGGTGGATGGTGATGAATGGCTAAATGAGTAAGAATTTGGTGATAGTTGATTGAAATAGAGATGGTCTGTGGTAAGTGTCTGGGTTGGAATTGCCTGTTGGTAGTTTGATAGTGTTTCTATGGTCGCACAGCTCTGCCATTAGGGCACTGCCCTCAGTGCCTTCTTGTGATCCAGGTAGGTGTTCAAGGCCCTTCTCCACCCGCAGGCTCCTTCCTGTGCCTCATCCCTGGTAGTCTAGTGGAAGAATCCAAATGGAAAAAAAAGGACCATCGCACTCCTGGGTAATCCTGTTGTTTCTATTTGGTATTAATGGTCGTTGGTGCTAATTGGTAAAATCTCCTGAGTAAGAGGATGAGTAATATGAATAGTTTGCGTTGCTCCCTGGGCGGGAGGACGTCTCCAATTGCATCCTTTATATTTCAATAAAGTATTCAACTCTTATGAATTTTCTTTGGATCATTTTTATTCATTATTGCTTTTTTGTAAATCCATTGTTTCCTATTACTTGATTCAGTAATGGAAAAACGCGTTTTTTTCCACACATAATATTTTGTCATGCCCAATGCATTTCAGGCCCTGCCCTTCATCAGGAGCTATTATCTGTAAACATAGAGGATATATTTAGCATAGTACCCAAAAAATCAATGTAAATACATGTTATGCATAACATTACATAGAGTATTAGTAAAGGATTAAAAAAAAAAACAATCATTTATACATGTGGTCTGCCAGATTGTGATTCCCGCAAATTAGCAATAATCCAGTATTTACACCCCGTTGGGAGTGGTGTCGTACTAGGAGTTTGTGATAGCGTGATGTGCATAAGGACGATGGTTGAAGAAAGCCGAAAATAACTCAATTGTGACACTTCGCTGTTTCATGCTCAAAGGGTGAATGACAATTCGGTCAGTGAATGTATGCAAATGGTGGTGATGTGACATTAACCTGAGGGAGATGGTGCTCTTGATTATTACGACCATCATATGTGCTTAGTAACTAACTTTGATGGTACTTTAAACGCCAAGTCTTTTTCTTGAATTGTCCGTTTTCTACAAGAGATTTATAAATCGGCATGATTAGCCTGAACAGAATACGTGCGTAGACTGCTAACCGTGGTTTCGTGATAAATTTCTCACCTTGTTAGAATAAGTAGCTCGTTCAAGTTATTTTCCCGTCGTTGATGGTGATAGCTTGAGTCAGCGTCCCGAGTTGTGAATCATGCTCTGTTTACGACATAACCCGGTATATGAGGAAGTGACCAGGAAGTTGAAATTTGATAAGTATGAAAGAAGGACAAAATTCATTCTTTACGTTTCTGTGATGGTCAAACGAAGGCGTTCAAACTACGGGCAAAGAATGAAAGTAGAAAGCGGACTATGTGATCAATCCAAGGTGAATGCGCGTTGGGATTGCCAGTTGACGGAGATAAAGAAGATGACAAGTGGGGTGAATGACTGTGTGCAAAGTGAAAGAGATTGAAATAAAGGTTGAAATAAAGATTCCTAGTATGGAGACACAGGAAACTGAGTTCCATGCAATCGATTGTCCTCTTGAATACGAGTGGATGAAACAAAATAAAACTTTACATAATGAAAAATACATGAAGAATAAAAAATTACGAAATATATGATGATTAAAGAATACTTCATTTTAATCTGTTTTTTGATGATAAAGTTCAAATGAAACAATTTAAATCCAGTCTCTCATGAAGACCCTTCGGGTTGACGGTATTCTGTTGGTTTATCCAGTAAACTTCCCTTTGTAGTAGTCACTGGGTGTTATCTCTCCCTCATAGAATTGGTACTTGTTCGAGTACTACAAATCTCAACTGGCTAGTGTTGTGTTTCATTAAATTGAAATGTACGGCCACTGTTGATTTTGTTTTTTTTATCTGAAGATTGCTTTTGTGTTCTGTCAAACGAATTTTGATTTTGCGTTCAGTTTTCCCTACGTATGCGTATCCGCAAAGGCATTTTAACATGTATATCACGTTTGTACTGTCACATGTAGCTGTTACTCTTAGTTTCACTTGTGTTCCTTTTGTAGGGTGAAGTACGTGACTTCCTTTAATAATGGCGTTACAATTACCACAATTCATACAAGGTAGGGTACCCTTGTGTATGACAACCTGGTTCTCAACTTTTTTATTTAGGATTTCATTGAAATTACGTGTTTGTAGGTACGCGAATATGGGAGGTTGACTGAAAATGCCTTTGAAATCTTTTTCTAAGGTCAAGATGGAACAGTGTTTTACTATTGACTTTTTTATACTCATGCTTCTGGTAGAAAATTTTGATACAAATACCATACTTTGTGCCTCAGTATTTTTAGATTTGTTCAGGAGTAGATTTCCTCTCTTTACTTTGTCAACCTTTTTGGCCGTGTCTTCCGGGATTTTATTCAGATAACCTCTTTGTCGAAATTTTTGGATGCTGTTTGTTTTACTTCTGGTGCAACCTTCTTCTGATGATGAAATTCTTTTGCTTCGTATTAATTGAGAGAATGGCAAATGGTTTTTAAGGGTTAGCTGGTAAAAGCTTCCCTAATGTAAAAGATTATTGCGGTCCGTGAATCTGGTTTTCACAGCAACCACAGCACCGAGACTGCCCTCATAGCCGCCACCGAAGACATCCACGCCCTTCTCGACCAAAGCCACACAGCAGCCCTCATTCTCTTGGACCTTTCCGCAGCCTTCAACACCGTTTTCCACCGCACACTAGCCACCAGACTCCACGACGCCGACATCCAGAGAACAGTCCTAGACGATTCGATCTTACCTCTCAGGCAAAACACAAAGAATAAGACTCCTGCCCTTCCTCTCCGAAACAACAGAGATCAGATGCGGAGTACCCCAGAGATCATCCCTCAGCCCCACACGCTTCAATGTACATCGCTCCAGCGCAACCATCGTCAGAAAACACAGACTCAACATAGTCTCATACGCTGGCGACACCCAGTTCATCCTCTCCCTCACAAAGGAACACGACATCACCAGGCGCAGCTTCCAAGAATAGATGAAATACATTGCTAACTGGATGAGCAGCAGCTGCCTGAAGCTCAACTTGGAGAAAACAGAAGTCTTCATCCTTGGCTCCACCCCCTCATCATGGGACCCACCCTCGGACACCCACCCACCCCAACAGACCAAGCACGCAACCTCGGCATCATACCCGACTCTTCACTCACCAGGAACCGGCAGATCAATGCCGTGTGCTCCACTTGCTTCAACACCCTCCGAATTCTTCGAATTCTTCACAAAGCCTTCAAATGGATCCCCCCCAACGCCAGGAAGACCATCACCCCCGCACTCATCACCAGCACACTGGACTACGGAAACACCCTCTACACCGGAATCACCCAAAAACTCCTCTGTAAACTCCAAACTGTCCAGATCGCCGAAGCGAGACTTATCCTTGACGTTCCACATCATGACTACATCACGCAACACCTCCACGGCCTCCACTGGCTCGCCGTCAAAAGAAGAATATCATTCAAACTGCTCACTCACGCCTACAAAGCCCTCCATAACACCTGACCCCACTACCTCAACGAACGAATCTCATTCCACGCCCCCAAGAGATACCTCCGCTCTGCCGACTTCTCCCTAGCATCCACATGGCTAGAGCAGGTGGCAGATCCTTACCCTACCTGGTAGCCAAGACCTGGAACAAACTCCCCCTCCGACGAACCCCGACACTGCACCAATTCAGAATGGACCACAAGACCTGGCTCTTTGAATGATCTATGTAGTTGCTCGCACCCCCCCCCCCCCCGCGCGCCTTGAGACCCTCACAGGTGAGTAGTGCGCTTTAAAACCCTGATTGATTGAGATGTGCTCTATGAGCTTCTGGGAGTGATCTTCCTACCCTGAGAGATTACACACTTGCAATGAGGAAGTCCGTAGAACAATCTTGTGTGTGAAAATGTATTTCAAACCGTCTTCTGGTGGCAGCTCAAGTTGATTTATTAATTTGTTGCAGACTTAAGCAAGAGTTTTCTCATACTCATGGTGTGTGACTATGAAGGGTGTAGCTGACATGTGTTTCGTTCTGGTGAGTATCACTATTGATCTTTTTCAAGGCAATGCTCCTAGTCTATAAAAGGGAAGATGGTGTCACCATATCAGATGGAAAGTCCAGATAAAGGAGCATTTTAGATGTTGATATGTTCCTTTACATTTCCTTCCAGCCTGAAAATGGGGTTGTAGGGGGGTTAATTTTTGAGCCAAGACCCCAGACTTTTTTGTGGCGGGGGTGATGTCCATGTACCAAGAGAGGTGGCATTGGTTGACAGGGACTTCAACGGTGGGATAAGTTAAGTTTGACCCATCCTTTGTTCTTTGGAATCGCTGTGTGCCGGTCAGTAGGGAAAGTGTTAACTTTTTCCTCCCTCCCACCCTAATTTAGTAGTTTGCAAGGGTGTTTTTTACTTCTGTCACAGTTTGGTGTTTGGTAACATGCCTTTTTGTCGAGAAAGGATGCTAGATGTTAGTGGATGAAACATTTATGTTGTTGCTGTTGAGCAGGTGCAGTAGGCAGAATGGCAATGTTTGGACAGAATGTAAAGAGTTAAAGGAAAGTTAATTTATGTTGAGACCCAGGTTGATAGGATTGGGGGAGGGGGAAGAATTTTAAATTCAAGAGAATGTCTGCACGTTTGGACTATATGTGATGATGTCTGGATGGGTATAGGTTTGGAGAGATGAGAGTTTTGCTGTTTTACAAGGGCATGTTTAAGGATTTCGTAGTGGAGGAGGAGGTGGCTGGTTGGGGTTGTTTATTGATGCACAAGTTTAAATGAGCCTGTATGGCACATTGCCAAGTGTTTGTCTATCTGAAGCTTTCACTTGTTTCAATAAAGCACCCTGTTTTAGACTGCATACAACTCTTGTCGTCTGGCTACGCTGTCTCACCAATAAAAACATGATCCTGGTATGGCTGAAGCCTGAATTAATTTGAACACCAATATAATGTGCAGTCCAGCTGACAAATCCATTTTTAGCTCAGTTTATAAGGATGAGCTTTATGCAAAAATAAATGTTTTCCTTCTGGTCGTACCACTACTGCTTGTAAAGGAAGTGTTCAAGACAATGGAATAATAGGCAGGGTCGTAGCTTGGGGCCTGATTACGACTACGGTGGTCCAATGGACTGCCCTAGTCATGGTGGCGATGTGGGCACCGCCACACCGGTTGTACTACTGCCCTATTATGAGTTGGGTGGTCAGACCACCATTGGACCGCTGCTACCGCCAGGGATCCGCAATACGTGGTGATCTTGCAGTCGTCTGAGGCACGCAATATGCTGGCAGTGCCGCTGCGGCACCGCCGAGTCTAGTACGAGTTTCCTCACCGCCACAGTTGTCATGGTGGTGAACCCACTATGAAAACTGTGAAAGTGAGGAAGCTGGTGCCTATGGCCATGGGGTTCCATGCAGGGGGGCACACGGTGTTCCGCTCTCTCTGCATGCATGCCCAGTTCCTGCATGGCATGGTCTAAGGCTCACCAACTCGGCCCGCCAAAGCACCGCCTCCCAGACCAGAAGAAAACTCCTAATCTGGCAAGCAGTGTAAGTACGACCTTGGCGGTGTGGCAGCGAGGCGCTGTCATGGCAGCCTGCTGCCACACCACCAAAGTCGGAATCAGGCCCTTGGTCATTAAGACTGGGTGGGGGGTGAGCTTCAGATTTCCCAACTAGCATGCTGGCATATCTTGTTAAAACACATTATATGAGAAGCAGGACAGAAGGGGGATTACGGGGCAGTGTCTGGCTCTCACCTGTGCTCTTTTTGCAGGAGTGAAAATGGAACGTGAAAAAAATCCCAACTTCCCCAGAGACCAAGATGTCCCAACTAGCCAAAGACTCACCTGGCCTCATGGGAGGAGGGGAAGAAGGAAAACTGGAATCCTCTAAAGTCCACCACTTTGGAATCTCCTGAATGGTTATTGTACTCTCCTCCTGAAATCAGATAAAAATTAGATTAAGGAAAATGAGGTTCCAGTGACTTTATGAACTAAATAATTTCAGGGTATTACATAATATAAATGCCTAATGTACCCTCCTCCATTAATGTGATGCTGGAATTCTCCCAACTAGTTGGCGGCTCTTAACAGAAAAATAAAAGGTATCTGCAACATGAAGAGAAGACTTTATAACCTTTTCCCAAATGCTTTAAACACGTCTTTAAGCACTAACATAACAATCGACTAGTATACCCATAACATACCTATTCTATAGTGAATACACAGGGATTAAAGGCTCCTAAGAACTTGCAGATATGAGGATTATATATTCACACAATCATGAGTTCAATGCCTGACATGAATATTTCAAACAACACGAATATAACTTCAGTTGCTTTAAATCTTCTTCATACTTATATGCAATGATTCAGGCATTAATTCAAAGTACAACCCCAAAATGAAACTATTTCAGTCTTTCTCTCTAAAGATATTGAACAGAAAATATTTCCATCATCTACACATAACTGATCAGAGTATCCAGTTCACAACAGTGAAGTTATTAAATCCAATCGAATTTGTAAGTTTGCACACGCAGCGCTTTACCCAGGAACTAACATTTACCTTCAATATAATTGCCTCTCTTCTTTTGCAGCTTTTGCAGCACTCAAAAGAATTTCTCCTTCCTGATGCGGTCTGAGCCTCAACGCTGCCCGATACCGAAGCAGACGAACACGACGAAGATGCCAGATTAACCGAGGACAGCGGGACAGCAGGACGTGGACGCCAAACAGGAATCAGGTAAGTCAGCTTCCAAATGCAGGAAATCCATGATGACAAGTGATCTCCATTGGTGTGGCGTACAGTCTTAAAGGTTACGCGCTTGTTAGACCTGCCTCTTTTTGCAGGTTTATTCTCAAATGTTTTGCCTTTTGCCTCTAATTTTTATGACCCTGTTTTTGTTGGCGTTAGGACTCTGGGCACCTTACCACTGCAGATCAGTGCTGAAGTGCATATGCTCTCCGTGTAAATTGTGATTCTGATTGGTTATCCATGATTGGCATTTTTGATTTGCTGGTAAGTCTCTAGTAAAGTGCCAGGGCCTGTATCAAATACTACTAATGGCTTGCAGCACTGGTTGTGCCCCCCACATGAGTAGCCCTGTAAATGTGTCTCGGACCTGCCACTGTAGTGTCTGCGAATGCAGTTTTATACTGCCATGTCGCCCTGGCAAAGGTACCCAGTTGCCAGGCCCTAACCTTCCCTTTTCTTACATGTAAAGCACCCCTCAGGTAGGCCCAAGGTTCCCTTTCGGGTAGGGTGCAGTGTATGTGAAAGGTAGGACATGTACTGGTGTGTTTTACATGCCTTGAAAGTGAAATACTGTGCATTTTGTTTTTCACTATTGAAAGGCTAACATAGGAGCTGCCTTGTACCATCTTACAAGTGTAACTTTCCATTGAGACAAGATAGAGAAATGGAGTTTAGGCTCTCTGAACTCAGAATTTAATAACACAACTTTTTTTTTTTTTTTGGAGTTATTAACATTTTTATTGCATATACTACAAATACACACAGCCATTCGCCTACAACCCTGGGGCCGGCAGCATGATTTCTTGAATATGCAAACACAGCTATCAAGCCAACAACCCAAGGGGCAGGCAGCGATCAATGACCAAGTATGAAAGGGTGTCATATATGCAAAAAAAGAAAAAGAAAACTCAAAATGTGACAGAAGCTCCATTAACTATGCCCATTCAGCCTGTGACTGTACTGCGCTATCCAGTCACACCTAAAGGATTGAGATGTTGCTTAAGGGTGAATACACGGAGGTGTATAGGACCCGTTCAGCTGGTCAGTGCTAAACTAGAACTTCTCGCCTCCTAGAAACAGCGACAGTGGGGAAGTGTCATCTAAACGCATTCTCAGTGCTTCCCCCAAGAGGTTCTTACAGATGTGCACTGCCTGGTACAGATTAAACAGCCTCGGCGAGTGCAGTGCCGCCAAGGTCCGTGGGGTTAGCATCTGCAAGATCCGAGTTTTTGGTAAGTAGATAGGTTGTGTAAAGTCCCCAGACATTCTTGGGTCTACTCCTGGGAGGGAGCAATTCACTAAAAGTCTCGATCTGAGTGCTTCAATGTAGCATGTCATGTGACCACTGTGTGACCGTGGGTAAGGGGCCCCTCGACCAGCAGATTGCTACTCGCCTCTTTGCTATAAGGAGACCCATATCCAACAACCTACGCACTGATTTGGGCAGTTGTTTAGTATACCCTAGAAATGTAAGGAACGGGTCCGGGGCTAGTTCTGTGTCTATTATGTTTCCCAATATGCATACACCCCCAGGCACTGCCACGCCAAATGGAGAAAGTCCGCAGGTTGTGTTCTACATCTATCACAAGCCGATGTCTCTCATAATCCATACCTGTGTAAGCGCTCTGGCGTGTAGTACATCCTATTAACATACTTAAAGTGATTCAGCCTATGTCTCCCGTGTAATGAGATACGCCTAGTGCTAGTACAACAATAAGTCCACATATCGTCATCTATATCCCACTGCAAGACTTGTTCCCAGGTAAGTCTGGCCTTAGTGTACTGATTCGCCCGATGGGACATACCTAATTTATATATTTTAGTGACCATTTTACGGGGTGACTTAGCTTTGATTATGTAGGTCAGTTCTGGAATTTCAGAGGTTTCCAGTAGCTCGTCTCCTAAAATATCACGCAATGCTCTCCGCACTCTATGAAATTGAAACCGTTGTAGCATAGTGCTAGCTATCACAGGGCTCTCCACATCTTCCCAGGATTTAACTACACCATCTTGAAATAAATCTCCTGTCGTCGCTATTTTCAATGATTGTAACGCCCGGATAACCCCTTTATCCCTGCACGGAGCCAACCAAAGGGTCCAATCTATGTGCATGTAAGGGGAATAGAGCTGTGCCATAGCCTGCATATGCAATATATTATGCCATGCATGCTGAGTGGAATTAAGCGAGTCTAGAATCCCCGTCCTGCGGTCGGGAGGCTCAAATATCAGTGCCGGTAGGGGAAGGGGAGCAGCGAAGAGACCCCCCATACGTAGAAACTGAATATCCGGCACACCATGCATCTAGTAATATGCGTGCGCCGCTGTATAATACAAATTTAAATCTGGCGCGCCCAACCCCCCAAGTGATATGGTAAAGTGAGTATCCGCCAATTCACCCTTGCTTGTTTACCTGCCCAAGCCAGTTTTATCTATAGTGTGTTAACTCTCCGAAAGAAAGAGACGGGCAAAACAATAGGAATATTCGTGAAAAGGAACAAAAATCTCGGCAGGACCACCATCTTCATGATAGAGATTCTACCAAGTAAAGACAGTGGTAGTTTAATCCAGGTTTCAACATCGTCCTCCAGTTTACTGACCAAGGTGCCGTAATTTTCTCTGAACACAATCTCCGAGTCCGTGTGTAGCCGGACTCCGAGATATCGAATCGCGTCGGTGGTCCATTGTAACGGATAGTCCGGTACGAATGGTAGCGTGGCTGGAGTGATCGGAAATATAATTGACTTAGGCCAGCTCACACGCAGACCCAACAGTGCTCCGAAGTGTACCACCTCTCTAAGTACGGTGGAGAGACTGTTTTCCAGCTCACGGACATATAACAATGTGTCATCTGCGTAAATGGACACTATGATGTTATAATTTGGAAAGCGGACACCCCTTCGGCTATGATACTCTCATAGTGCACAGGCCAACGGTTCAGCTACCAATGCGTATAGGATAGGGGATAGCGGGCAACCCTGCCTCGTGCCTCTGGATACCTTGATTGAATCTGTCACCAAGTCGCCAATTTTGATTCGCGCTGAGGGAGAGTTATAAAGTACCCCAATCAGTTGGAGAAAGACTACGGCCAAACCCGTCCTAGTTAAAAATTGTCGCATGAAGGGCCATTGGACAGGGTCGAAGGCCTTCTCCATATCCAGGAAGACTGCGACCGCTTTCGTGCTCTGGTTAGTATGTTGAAACACGCCAAGCACCGTGCGTAGGTTGTATGTGAGGTTCCTGTCCGGAATAAACCCAGCCTGCTCCGGGGCCACCTATACTGGTGCCAGTGGAACTAACAGGTTAGCGAGAATCTTAGCAAACAACTTGGTGTCTACATTCAACAAGGAGAGCGGACGGTAGGAACCGCAGTCATCTAATGCTTTGCCAGGTTTAGGAATGGCCACAATAATCGCTTCCCTCATCGAGGGCGGCATTGTGCCCAACACGCACATGTCATCAAAAAGCTCAGAGAGGTAAGGGAGTAGCAAATCAATGAAGTGTTTGTAAAAGTCAACTGTGAGGCCATCTGCCCCCGGGGCGCTTTTAGTTTTCATACCTGACAGAGCTAATAGGATCTCATCCTTTTCAATGGGGCGCATGAGAAACTCGCGGTGGGTGTTGGTGAGAAACGGTAATTTAATGTGTTCAAGATAGGTGAGGATTACTTCTTCCGTGCCAGACGACCGGGACGCATACAGTTCCGCATAAAATTGCTTAAACCTATGCCTCTAGTATTCACACAAATACCGAACCCGGTCTATCTCCCTCCCCATATACCCTCACCGTGGCGTATTTGCCGAGATGCTTGACTTCACTATCTGCCGCCTCTTGATATTCCTCAAGTAATGCTTTGATGTCACTCAATATGGTCTCATCATTACTTGTCTGTTGTCATTTTTCCAGGTTTCCCAGTCTCTGTTCGAGATCAGCTAGCGTTTGACGAATAGAGCGCAAAACCCCGGAATGCTTAGACATTGCCATCCCCCGGATATAGACCTTGAAGGTCTCCCATACTACCTGAAAGCTATCTACAGTCCCCACGTTAATATTGAAAAAGGTTTCAATAGCGTCAGCCATTTCCTCTTTGACGACTGGATCCAGCAGTGAGTAAGGCGGAAACCGCCAAGTAAATGGCGGAATAGCCTTCCTGGGAGTATCGAGTACTAGCAATAGAGGAGAGTGGGCGGAAAGTGTATGAGGGAGCACTAAACATTCCCGAACGTGTCCCATGAGGGGCGATGCAATCAACCAGTAATCTATACGAGTGTGCAGATTGTGGTAAGCAGAGTAGTAAGTGTACCCTCCCTTATCCGGACATCTGACTCGCCATACATCACTAAGATCCATGCTCAGCAGCGCGCTCTCAAGTGCCCCGGCCGCCGCAGAAGGTCGCCTCGTCGGTCCCCCTGATCTGTCCAGCTGTGGGTCCCTAACTAGATTAAAATCCCCACCCCAAAGAGATCAAGCCCCCGAATACTTAGAGGCAATGTGAGCAAGGGAAGTATAAAACTCTGGACAATCGTAATTGGAGCCATAAACATTAACTGCAATGACGTCCACTCCCTTCCCTCAGCATCTGGAGATCACAAAGCGGCCATCTCTGTCTGAGTCCAATTGTACCATTGTCTTGCCCAACCACCCCCCTCCCACAACTGACCACCACCAACTCGGCCGTGACTCATCCCCGGTAATCCCAGAATAGCAACCCACCACCCCACCCCCCCCAAAAATGCTTATCCACCCCTTGATGTGATACACTCGTGGGAGGATGTAGCTCGACTTGCTATAGATAGCAATGAGAAAACAACAACATGAAACAGCCCATCTCCGTGCATTGTCAGCAAATACATGTGCATTCCCACAGGTTCATTATACTCAGGCATTAAAGATCACAGAGAACAAGATAGGAAGCTGCCGCCCCAAGAGCATTGTTCGTTCTTACGTGGAGCTGCAGGGACTACCAGTATTGATCCTGACATAAAAACAATGCACTCTGCTTGCTCCCACCCCAACTGCAATTTGTTAATGCCATTTCGCAGAGTCATGCCTAGTAGTTCTCTCAACGGAACCTCTAGGCAGTTAAAGCTCCGGCAGTATTCTCTCCCCCCCTAATGCCACTATGGAGAGGCAGGTACCACCTCATATTGCTTTTTGTCGAACAGAAATAGCCCCACCCTTAAGCCCTTTCACTCCAACCAGTTGAGCATACTTATCGTCAAATTGCCAGTCCACTTTGTTAGTCCTGATTGTCTAAGGAGCCCCCAGTTGTCACATCCATAAGCTGTCGTTCCGGGGTGTTGCGTCGCTCCTTAGCCCAATCTATCAAGGCCTTCTGCAAGGCCTTCGGGTCGGTGAAGATGTGGGAACGGCCCTGCCTGTTGACCCTAAGCTTCGCTGGATACAGCATGGCGTAATCTATGACCATGTCACGGAGCTGTGTTTTTTATGGGAACAAACTGGCGACGTGCCTCCTGCACTAGAATTGCCAGTTTCAGGGCAACATCTGTCTCTGTAATTGAGCAGTTTTGCAATAATCGGACGTGGTGCCGCTCCTGGGGGCAGGCGTGGACCCAGGAAGTGGTGTGTCCTCTCCACCACGAACATGGCAGACAAGACCCCATCGTCAAGCAACACGACAAACAGTTTTTCAATAAAATGTTCCATGTTGCCCGTCTGGGTGGACTTCGGCAGGCCGATGATTCTGAGGTTACAGCGATGGGAACGGGCCTCCAAGTCCTCCGTTTTGTCTTGAAGAACACGCAGTACTCTGCCCAATTGCTTATGGTCCGAGTCTAGTGTGGTGTGCGCTTCCTCTACCTCTGTCAGTCTCCGTCCGACATGTCTAAGCGCTCCGCGTGTTTATCTAAGCGTTCTCCCATTCTGTCCATTCTGTAGGAGAGGGCATCCATCTTCGCACCCAGTGATGAAATACCGCTTTGCAGGCTTTTTTCCATGGCTACTAACATTCCCCGGATGTCTGGGCAAGAATCGCCAGACACGGGGGCGATCTGGGTCCCATCCGTCCCATCCGCGGTGGTATCATGCTATTTCGACCGTTTCTGATCAAAGGAGAGCTTGGGCTGAACTCTGTCCCCTCTGCCCATGCTGTAACTCGGTGGCTTCTCCCCGCCAGGACTCACCAGAAATCCAGTCCCGCTGGTATGAGCTCCAAATGTCGACCTAGGCGTGGAGGAATCCCCGACTGCACAAGTTTCCTCTGTTGTTCAGACCACAATATAGCATCAACGTGTGGCCCGCTACAGGCGTCTGCAACTGGGCCCTCACAGTGATGCACAGGGTATCCCTTTGAACAGTTGTGGACTGCAACAAACAATCAGAACCAGACTCCATCTGCAGACAGCGATAGTACCACCGCTACATGGGCGATCTGCGCATCCTGTTCTTGGTTCCCTCAATCCAGCTGCGCGACGTGTTCAGTCGTAATCACAGAGGCCCGTCTCCAGGGTGAGGTTCTGGACTTTTAAGAGTCCAGAGGTGTCAGGGAAACAACACCCGAAGACCCCTGAGTTCCTCCTGTCTCGGTGCACAAATAACAGAGACACGGGCTTCTCGGTGGCGGCGTCAAAGACCAAGGTTTATTTACTGCAGGGATACAGAAATCATAGGAACCACACAGAGGCAGAATCTACGAGACTGTTCAAATTGCATTAAGTGGGTTGTTTCTTAAATACAAGAAAAATGTCTTGGGGCAACATTACACGAATATTTCTCATGCCTAACCCGGTATCCCAAACAGACAATAAATAAATATCAAACAATGATTAGTTGTGGGTTTTTGGTATTCAATCAGGTCCTCTCGACAGTTTTTCATTCTCTACTTGATCCTCCCCATCATAAAAATCGTAACCTCCCCATTGTAAAAGCCCAGAAGGAAAGGAGCAGAGCCAGGTGCAATGGATTGAAATGTAGGATAAGAGGTGTTTATGGATCATAAACGGGCAGGGCAATCGTCTTCGGCCTTTCGGTCAGGACAACGGACACGAGAACCAGTATAGCAGGACTGGCCTCAGGCAAGGGAGGCAGCTTGATTCTGCCTAGTCATGTAGCGTCAGCCTTTCTCGGGGCTCGAGCTTACGTGTCCTTAACAAGGTGACTCTGCCGGGGTCATCGTCCGTTCATTGACTATGTGAGGGCAAGAAACAAGATGGATGCCGTAACTAAAATGGATGCCGTGACTTTTAGAGAGAATGCCCTAGTTTCCAGTGAATTCGTGCTAGTTGCGCAGCGAAAACACTGTCACGTATACAATGGATCGTTTGCGGTTCATTGGTACCAAAATCGTGTCAGTACTATGATACCGAATTCACAGGTTCGGATCGCTACAGAACCTCAGACCGTCCTTTTGCCCTTACATAGGCAACAACTCACTCTATGTCAGAGTCCAGTTCTATATTCATCAGGTCACTGATATGTTGTTGTAGCATTACTCTATCCCGTGGCGTATCTCTGAAAACAGGTGGTCTTCTTACGCATGATGAAACACAAACGCTACATAAGGCAGGGCCACACTGAATAATGAGACAGCACGAGAATAAAAATACTAACGTAACACCAATGACCATTAGAACCTTCCACCCCCATGCAGATAACAGGTTCCAGAACCATCCCATTAGTGACCAGTCACCTTCCTCTACGTGAATGGAGTCGGAGATTTTGTGTAACTTAGAGATGGCCTTGTATACTGTTGGCGCATTATCTGGGATAAAAACGCAGCAACTTGATTGGATCATTTTGCATACCCCACCTCGATCTGCAAGTAACACGTCAAGAACCATACGGTTCTGTAACGTCATGAGGCGATCCGCTTGAAGCTCAGCTGTCAGGTTACTAAGGGCACCTGTAGTTTCAATAATGGTGGATTCAACTACTCGTGTTAGTTGACGCAGGTTTCTACTGTTGACCATAGGCCCCAAGAACGGGAGGAAACCTTTGAAAAAGTCTCCTGCTTCTTGGCCAGCAGTATCCTCTTTACTGAATACACCTCTCACAACTCTCGTTTTGTGATAGTCCGGTGCAGCAGTGTATGTCGGAGGTAACAATTGAGCGATATAACATGAACCTGAGAAGTCAGCGGGCAGCCATGTATATGCTCTGTCTTGACAAACAAAATAGGTACCCTTAGCGGCTAAGAATGCAGGGGAAGATTGTGACGGGAACACGTATGTTTCAATGCAGTCACTCTTCCCCAGTCGAGCCTTCGGATTCCTCCCATTCCCTTGCAAACAGACCTGACCTTGGTGGGGTACGACCCAGATCGGAGTTGAGCTCTTACGTTTGTTCTCACCCAGAGTGATGCCATATTCTGTAATGTTCCACCCCATGTAAACTCGCAACTCATCTTTGGGAATGTACGGAGTATTAGTGACATCTCTCACCATATCAGTGATTCCTTTTACCAAGGCTCTATTAGCAGAGTTATACCGGGTGGAACGCGGAGGTCGTGGAGGGTAGGTCTCTAGAGCATAGGCGAACATGGTCTGAAATGCCCAGAATGATCCATTATAACTGAAAGGCAGAACCAAATAAGGGATGCCCTTGTCCATGGTATGTGGTATCAGGCCACATACCCAGCAGTTTGTTGTGTTAACCACTAGTTGATGTTGATGCAAGAGCTGAATGAAAGTGTTATTTATAAACTCAGAGCGTCGAGCTTGCTCGTGAGCAGGAAAAGGGTGGAAAGAGTGAATAGTACCAATAGTTGGGGAAACAGAAACATGGGGAGATACTGTGGACGTAACAGGTGCAAAGATCAATTGAATACCAAAAATAATTCCGCCCACTAGAGTTATAAAAACAATCAGAAGTGTTAGGGCACATTGCATTAAGAAACATTTACTATACAATATGTCATATAATTTTGTCTTGTGCACATTTATGACTTTAACCCGTCGTAATTCAGGAAGCTCCATCTTCTACAACCGTTCGCAACGGATGGTTTGTACCTGTTAGAAACTTACCTCTGTTTATCCTGGGAGTTCCCAAGACAAACAGAAGAAACCGACCTAATGTCTGATTCCCTGTAAATTAAAACAAGGCACACGTTACGACCCTACGGTAACCCAGATGGCAAGGTGAAAGAAACAAAAATAAAAAAAAAAAAATTCTAGCAAACTTCCTGATTGACTGGAATGCAGTATGATCAAAACAGTTTTACAGTCTTTAAACAGAAGGGCAATAACGCAATGTCATTAGTTCATAACATGAGAACGTAGATTATATCTGTACTTTCCGGGTGTTGTTTGGTCTTGAAATAGCTGGTCCACAGGTGCAGAAATGTTCAACTCCACAGGAGACAAGTGTTCACTTTGTGCAATATTTGGTTCAGGATTCAAAGGAGCGGTTTCTGCTGAGGTGCCAAAGTTCTGCGTTTCGGTTCGTGGATGGTCCGTTAGGTACTCTGCATCACTGAAAGGAATGTGCCTAGGAACAGGTTCTGTTTCGGACACACCAATTCCTCGTCTAACCCAGTTGTCATAGGGGAGTGGAAGAGGGACACGCTTTGTGTGGCTGGCGTGCACCCAATTCTTCCTTCCAGCTAGCCGTACTGCAGTTCTGGTTACGAGGAGGACCTGAAACGGGCCCACGAATCTTGGCTGAAGGTTTCGAGTGCGTTCAAAGTTCCGCACTACCACCTGGTCGCCGGGTTTCAACGTATGACCTGGACTCTCCGGCAGTTTAGGCAAGGATTCGAATACCTGTTGATGAATAAGGCTCAGTTTAGCAGTCAAGTCATAAAGGTAATCAATCAACATTGGGTATTCGATCTGTTTGAATTCCTTTGGCCTAGGGACTCCCCAAACATTAGCAGGACGACCGAACACAATCTCATATGGGCTAAGCCCTACTCGAGAGTGTAAAGTCGCTCTGGTGGACAGTAAAGCTAAAGGCAGTGCGTCTGGCCAAGAGAGACCAGTGGAAGCTTGAATTTTCGCAAGTTTCAGTTTCAGGGTACCATTGTACCCTTCCACCAAACCTGCTGACTGTGGATGATTCGCACTGTGGAATTTTTGTACAATTCCTAGACCTGTACACACATTCTTCATAACTTTCCCTACAAACTCACTTCCGTTGTCTGACCAAACAATCCGTGGCATACCATACCTAGGGAAGTACTCTTTGAGGAGGATTTTGGCAGTGGACATGGCGGTGTTATCCTTTAGTGGGTATGCCTCAATCCATCTTGAAAAGGCACATACTACCACTAGGACATACTTAAGATTGTTACACCTGTCCATGTGGATATAGTCCAATTGAATCACTTCAAAGGGACAAGAAGGGGGAGCAAAATGACCAGTTGGGGTTGGGGTTCCCTTGCCAGGATTATGCATCAGGCATACCATGCAGTTTTTCACCACTCTTTCCGCACACTTAGTAATTCCATCGTTCTTCCATACTGGAGCTAACATTTTACAGATCCCTTTCGAACTGATGTGCGCCGCTCCATGTGCCATCGTGACTACTGCAAGTACATACGCATTGGGTAACATCCAACGTTGCTGCTCAGACAGATAAATCCAACATCCACTTGGATCCATTTTACCCGTTTTCTCCTTCCATTCATTCTTCTCATTTTCAGTTGCCACATTTTGGATTGCTTTCACACTGTCAATCGTATTCTCACACATTCCTGATTCAGCAATCCATCTTGCAGACGTTGCAACGTACATTCGGCTCGTCATGTTCTTGGCCGTCTCTTTGGCAACCTCATCGGCAAATGCATTCCCTCGGCCAACATCATCCGTAATCTTTCGATGTGCACTGCACTTCACAATCGCAACTTCATTCGGTAGGGTCAGGGATTCCAATAGATCGCTGACTAGCTGTCCATGTTGGATCTTAGTTCCATGAGACGTGAGAAAACCTCTTTCTTTCCAGAGACGCCCAAAACTATGTGCAACGCCGAAGGCGTACTGGCTGTCAGTAAACACATTCACTCTCTTTCCCTCAGCTAAAACACACGCTCTTGTCAATGCAATTAATTCTGCTGCTTGGGCAGAATTCTGACTCACTCTTGCAGCCTCAACAATCGTACTCAAAGTCGTAACTGCATACGCGGCCGTCACGTCACCATTCTGGAGTTTAAAGCAGGACCCATCGACATAGAACGTGCCGTCTGGGTCTGATAACGGAGTATCCTTTAAATCAATTCTACCTTTTGTCTCTTCTTCAGTTCTGAAACAACAATCATGGGGCTCTGAATCACTCGACTCCTGAGCAGTCGGCAACAGCGTTGCTGGATTCAATATGTTGCATCGCTTGATCTGAATATGACTTGCCAATAGTGTCAGCTCGTAGCCTGATAATCTAGCACTGGTGAGGTGCTGAGTTTTTGTTCGATTCATGAGTGTATCCACAGCATGTGGAACCATGACTACTAGCATGTTGTTCATGACTAATCCGGCAGACTGTCGAATAGACACTGCGGCTGCTGCCGTGGCTCTCAAACAACTTGGCAATGCTCTGGCTACCGGATCTAACGTGGATGAAAAATATGCACAGGGCCGCTGCTGTGAATCTGACTGATTTGAACGAGGCGGATATGCCTGTTGCAAAAGGACTTTGGTTTTTAAATCTTTCGTTTTCTTTTCTGACTTTTCCTTTTCTTCTTTCTCTCTATTCTCATAATACTGTGCAGTTGCAAGTATCTGTGCTGTCGTCGACACTGCCCATGCACTTTCAGAATCCTTTAACTTGTTACTAAGCTCAGGTAGTAAATTAAACACGAACTTGTCAACAAACAACCTCTGACCTCCCTCGGTACTCATATCTTGCCCACTGTGGTCTACGAAAGTCTCTTCAAATCTAGTGAAGAAGTCAGAGACGCTTTCGTCCTTCTTTTGCTTGCATGCTGATAGTTTATCCCAATTTACTCGTAACGCTGGCATCAGCGTTTTCATCAGGTTAATTATTCTGCCAGGTAAGTCAGCAATCAGAGGTTCGGGTTTAGCTCCGCCAACCTGCTGTGCGTCTGCCGCTATGATAGCTGGCCAATCACCTCCTAAGGCGACTGGGTGGTTCTCTTGCCGAATCTTAGCCCATATAGGCTGTGGTACTACATTACCAAATAGCATTTCAATGTCTGCCAAATTCATGATACACGCTTGGACTGTCTGCGTTAATTCTTTGTAATAACCAGCAGGATTCTTACGAGGATCTGGTAATGCTTGTTTTACTGCTAGTACTTCAGCCCGTTTCCAAGGAATGTGTATCCACACTCTCTGGAATTGTGCCGGAGCAGCTAAAATACCCAAGTTCGCATCAGCGGCAACTGCTTCGCGCCATATGGGCGGAACTTCTCTCATCGGATACTGACCTCGTCTTTTCCTAGTTATCAGTGTACCATCAGGGTCTCTTGTCGCCCTAAAAGGGGACTCATCCCGATAAGCTAAAATCAATTCTATCGCTCTCCCTACTTCTGAACCTATCACCATTCCTGCGGCGAATTTCTGCTGAATATTTATTAAATCCGAGGGGACGGAATCTAAGTCATCATCTTCCCATTCTTCACGCACAAGAGAACACATCACGTCAAAAACATAACGTTGAGTCGGTTCATTGCATTGCATAAATGTGTCTAACACTCTTCGTGCATCATACTTCGCAGCTTTCGACATCCACCTAAGAGCTGTCGAATCTAACGTGTCTCGTTCCTCGGGACCAGGAAGCTGGCTACGTCTCTGTATAGAGTCAGAAACGGGGGTCCCAATTAAAGACCTGTAGAGAGGAGTTAAGATATTAGTTACAGAGTCGGTTATCTTCCGACGAACGGAAAGCGGAGTCAGAATGACAGGGCTTGGGGAAAGGGCAGCTGAAGCAAATGAAGTAGTAATGGTGGGAGTAGTAGGTAAAGCAGTTTGCGAAACGATAGGCAAAGGCGGAATAGGCGACCCAGGGAGAGGGGGTGCCGTAGGATCATTGATCACGGGAAAGACAGGAGCTGGATTCAAAGGAAGTGGAGCACCTATTCCATGCTGACCAGCAGCTGGCTGTACAACAGGTAGTAACTGTGGTGCTGTAATACCCTGTGCATACGGTGGAGGTGAACTCAACAGATAAGATAACAGAGGATCCTTTTCAGGGTCCTCTATCGGCTTAGCAGGACAGGATGACAAGACAGGGTAGCATTTATCAATCGCCAAATTGTGTTTTCTATTCTCTATCTCTATTGCTTTCTCGGTCTCGTTGACATGCAGCTGCCTAGCAGACTCCATCAAGGTCAACCCTTTCTCTTTCTGTTCTTTCTTTGTTTTCCTAATTTCTCTCTGTTTGGCTTCTTTGCGCCATACGCGAAAAGAATCAAACATTGCCGGCCGGGCTTTTCTCTTAAACAACTTCGTTTCTAAATTATCTAGAATTTCTGTTTCGAAACTACCATGCGGTGGCCAACTAAGGACACCATCTTTCTTGGTATAACGGACCCATACTTCATTATACGTAATAGGACCCACACCATGTTTACAATAGAGCTCATATGTAGGAGTCCCAATCGGAGGAACCAAACACGAGTCCTCCAACCGTGAATCCCCGTTGCAACGTAACCAGGACAAAAAACAATTGTTACCCTTGGTCATGACTACAAGGACAAATTCCAACCAAAATGCGCAGAGAACTTAGGCCTACCAAAATGAACCAATACCAAATACAAAGATTATCTTACCAAGAGCAACCAATGATAATCTACAAATCCAAAACAAACGTATCCAAATAACCAAACTGAGCACGACCCACTTAATACTTAACTGAAATGTGGAAGACGTCACCAAGGAGAACCCGTCTACGTCTCGCCGTACTAAGGTCTGCACCTCGGGTCCAAGACAGGGCGACAGTCAAGGCAGCGGTCCTCTGTAGCCGTCTGGGAACGGGAACCCTCGTGGAAGAGATCGTCGGGCCACTTTTACGACATGCAGGGATCGATGAAGCGGGGTACCTCCCTCCGGAATCTTCACACGAAACTTCTCGAACTTTTCAGGCTTTGGACCGGTACCGGATGACGTCGCCCCACGTTAGGCGCCAATTTGAGGTTCTGGACTTTTAAGAGTCCAGAGGTGTCAGGGAAACAACACCCGAAGACCCCTGAGTTCCTCCTGTCTCGGTGCACAAATAACAGAGACACGGGCTTCTCGGTGGCGGCGTCAAAGACCAAGGTTTATTTACTGCAGGGATACAGAAATCATAGGAACCACACAGAGGCAGAATCTACGAGACTGTTCAAATTGCATTAAGTGGGTTGTTTCTTAAATACAAGAAAAATGTCTTGGGGCAACATTACACGAATATTTCTCATGCCTAACCCGGTATCCCAAACAGACAATAAATAAATATCAAACAATGATTAGTTGTGGGTTTTCGGTATTCAATCAGGTCCTCTCGACAGTTTTTCATTCTCTACTTGATCCTCCCCATCATAAAAATCGTAACCTCCCCATTGTAAAAGCCCAGAAGGAAACGAGCAGAGCCAGGTGCAATGGATTGAAATGTAGGATAAGAGGTGTTTATGGATCATAAACGGGCAGGGCAATCGTCTTCGGCCTTTCGGTCAGGACAACGGACACGAGAACCAGTATAGCAGGACTGGCCTCAGGCAAGGGAGGCAGCTTGATTCTGCCTAGTCATGTAGCGTCAGCCTTTCTCGGGGCTCGAGCTTACGTGTCCTTAACAAGGTGACTCTGCCGGGGTCATCGTCCGTTCATTGACTATGTGAGGGCAAGAAACAAGATGGATGCCGTAACTAAAATGGATGCCGTGACTTTTAGAGAGAATGCCCTAGTTTCCAGTGAATTCGTGCTAGTTGCGCAGCGAAAACACTGTCACGTATACAATGGATCGTTTGAGGTTCATTGGTACCAAAATCGTGTCAGTACTATGATACCGAATTCACAGGTTCGGATCGCTACAGAACCTCAAGGGGATGAAGGAGTAAGTGGTGAAGAACGGGCAGACCCTGTCCCACCTGACGTGAATCACACGCCTTCAGTCATAACGCCCAGAAGCAGTTCTCAGAGGCAGGCACTGCCATTCCAGCATCAACGCTGCCAACCCCGCCACACCTCAGCAGGAGCCACTGTCCGCAAGCGTTCGGGTCCTCGTCGTGCCAGCGCCCCCTCAACGAGCAGACACTCAGGGGGCAATTACAGTCGTCTCCTCAGCCCCCAGTCCGTTTCTGCAGAGTAAAACGCAAGTGGAACTCACGCGGTAGCGTAGTATCCCCCGGGGGTCCGAAAGACTCTTAAGAGTCCAGGAGTGATGGTGGAGCTAGTCGGGGCCCCCAGCTGCCAATCCCACATCCATGAAGCAGCGCACATACACGGAGATCGGAGCAGCAACAATGGCCGCGCGCTGACTTACTTGCGCCCTACAAATGGCCGCTGCTCGGGATCAGCCAAACATCTCCGGGAGATAGCACGTCCCCCTTGCTCTTCACCCCGCTGAAATCGGTGCCGACCCCAGACTCGGAGAGTCACTCAGACCAACAGTCCCATCGCGCTGAAGTGCGAGCCGCTACACTGCTTCTCCGCAGCTCGCCGTGCAGGAGGTCCCGCCTCACTGCTCACTGTGGCTCGGGGATCCGAGCCTAGCCAGGCACGCCTCACCGCAGCAACGTAGTTCTGCTATACTTGATCCATGAGGAGCCGGAGTCAGACCGCCAAGTTCCGGAAGCCGTCAAGAGTTCATGCCGCTGTAAAGGACGAGTAGGGCGCCACGGGAAGTCTGGATAATGTAAAATACTTTTTAGTAAAGGTGGTTTTTAAATTGTGTGTTTGAAAATGCCACTTTTAGAAAGTGGGCATTTTCTTGCTTGTGCCTCTGCCTGTTTGTGTATTCACTGTCTGGTTCTGGAGTGACAGAAACTGGAAATGTGCATTCACTCTAGATAGCCACAAGGGGTTTGAGGTGTGTCCTGCCTTTCCCTGGTGACCCATAGCTAGGCTGAATAGACCTTTATGCATTTAGACTTGTGGGAGGAGTTTTGACTAGCACATGAATAGGCTGTGTCTCCTCTGCGCAATGCTTTTCTCCACCCCCTGTGGTCAAAGTGCACCAGAGAGGGCAGAACTCGTTTGTACTGAGCTCAGGGACTCTGAAACAAAGAATACAGTGAGAAACTGGGGTAAAAGTATTGGACCTAAAACCCCAGAACTTTAGATCACTTCTGGAAACAAGAGGACCCTGCCAAGAAGAGATAAAAAGCTGTCAGAGGGGGTCGGTTGGCCTGCAGTTGCTGCTTCTATCTGTGGGCAGAGGAAATGCAATAACTCTTTTTGCCCTGCTGTGGTATCCTGCTTGAGAAGATTTACAAGGGCCTGTGTGTGCTTGCCTCCTGTTGGAAGTATCAGGGAAATAAAAGGCTTCAACAGATCGTTGCTGGATCAAAAGGAACCTGCCTGGAAGAAAAGCTGAAGAGCTGTGTGAGAAGCGCTGCCCCTTGATGTGTGTGGGGTGGGTTAGCCTGCAGTTGCTGCTTCTGTCTGGAGCAGGAAGAGGACTTGACTGTTCTACTTTTAAAAAAGTAGGAAGTGCATGGTGAGTGCTTTTGGAGGAGTGGGGACTGCTTATGCCTACTTTGTTGTCCCAAGTCAGTGCGTGGGGAGCATTTTTCCGCCTGTACCAAACAGCGCAGGATGAGCACTTTGCTCTGCTGGAGTCCAAGTTGTGAGCATGTTTATGTCAGGATCGAGAATCCTGAAGTCCTGCACTATGGGCCACCTAAAACGTGCTTGGCACTGCTACAGCAACTCTTCAGCATGGCGCATGAGGGTGCGTTGTCCAGCAACCCCAGAAACTGAGGAGTCCGAAGCTTGAGAACCCCACCTTCGCTGGAGACGTAAGCGCTTTCAAAGCCACTCTGCAGGTTGGTGCCCCCCAGGAGCCCACCATGACCTCCGCCCGCCAGTGGGACATGAACGTTAGGCAGCGTGGGACTAGTGTTTATCCCTGTGTTCTGTCCCTAGACGAGTGCGGTCTCAGCTAGCTGCAACTTGTTCACTGTTGGTGCCCGAGCGGAGGACCCCCCTCCTCTCTGATCCGGATCCCCGAGGCCCCGTCCTCACCAGAAGCACAGAGGGTGAGTCGGGCCCCCTCAGGAGACTCCGGCACTTGTTCCCCGCTTCTTGCTCTGCAGCCTGTACCTGTTCAGGTATTGCGGGCATGACACATACCTTGAGGGAGGGCAGCTGTTGTTGTCGGCAGGATGGGGTAAATCCTCAATGGAGGTTCCCGAGTGTGTATGTCAAGAAAATACCATATTCACTATTGTAGGTGAGCAGGTGGCCTGGTAGCCTATGTGGGGGGTACAGGAAGTACCATATATTGCCTGATAGGATTGCAAGGGTATTGCCGCCCTATAATTGTGTCGGTGATTTATTTTCTAGGGATGTATGTTTTCTATTCCTGACCTAACCACTGCATTTCATGCCCTGATATTGTGATGAATGTCGTTTTGATCTTGTAAAAACAGGATATGGAGTATAGTGGTTTGGTTTATGACGTGTGCAACATATAAGTATTTACTTTGGCGCACAAACTGAGATGATTATGACAATACTACTGTGTGAAGTCTCTTTTGTGGTGTATCTAGTGTGTCACTGGTGTGAGTGGGTGTAGCGCAAACGCTTTACATGTGGCCTCTAGGATAAGCCTGAATTGCTCTACCAAGTGTCATGGTTAAGAGCTGGTAGCGTGACCTCCGCACGCATGCATAGCGTCACTGCCGCTGCCCAAGGGGAAATCGGGTTAGCGGTCTATGCTCCTGGAACCGGAAGCTGCCGTCACCATGCCTCAACACTTCCAGGCGGACGCGCTTTACAGACGGGGATTCCAGCTGCCTCGGCGCTTTGGATTAACGCCGATGCCGCCGCTGAAGGCACGCTGAGTCCGAGATCGTCCTCCATCAGGTATCGTTCTTTGAAAAGCAGTTCCTTTCTCTGGTGCCGTTTTTGACGCCCTAGCTGGAGCACTGTTCTTGTGAAATCAGCTGCCTGCCAAGTGCGGTTGCCCATGTAAGCTGTGCTTACGAGACTACCTTCAGGTGCAGGCATTTTCTCTGTCTGTCTGTCTATTATTGGCCTTGTTCTGTTATTTCATGCCAACTACGCACAGGAGTGTGTTAGGCGAAGTACATTTTGTTTCTTCTTTATTACTTGTGCAGGAGCGCTGGTTTTTCATTTTGGTTCTCACGCAGGAGCAATTCCCCGTGCAGATTAAGTGCACCGAAGTACGCATTGTTTCCTGATACTGGCGCAGGAGTGCTGGTTGGCTGTTTGCCACGGATGACTTCACGCGTCTCACGTATGAGGCCTACTGTCAAGAAAGACTCCAGCGACGTAGTGAGACCCTCAGATTTGTTACTAGAAGACCTTTACTTCTCCTTGTCTGGCTTCTACCCCCGGTACTCCCTCTATCCTGGTTAGTATCCACGCATCTACTAGGGTAAGGTGGGAGACGGTGGTGGTGGTTCATGTCGCCTCAGCAGGATCGCCTCACAAGTATAAGGTAAGGCTTGTGGGACTCTGACACCAAGCTACCAAGGAGGTGAGCAGGGGTTATCTTGGGTGTGTAACTCCCTTACCCTGACTAGAGTAGTGGATTCTGCCTGGCTTAGGTGCATACTCTAGACAACGAGAAACCCCATTTCTAACAGTGCTCCACCCCTTAAAGGAGACGCACATTCTGGAACCAGCACTCGGGCAATCCCGACAGGCAGTGGAACGAGAGAGGAGAGCGGATTTTTAGAGACACTTAAAACACACATTTTTTCCAACGAATAATTTTTAAGGCCTTTGAAACAGAGACGAGAGAGCGTGTGTGTGTGCGTGTGTGTGTTTTTTTGTCAGTGTGGGCATGTAATAATCCCAGGTAAAATCTGACAGACACCTACCCATACCAGACTGAAAACCCTTGTACCCAACTACTCACTACAGAATACATTATTTAGGGGGGTGTAACACTCCAAGAAGCTTCAATGGTGTCAGTATGTTGGGGCTATTGCAACGTTGTCACATCTGGCATTGTAGTGAGACTATTTGTTATTGTATTGCTTTTAGTATTGTACATCATGAAGAAGTGATCCGAAAACACTGAGACCGAGTGACAATGGCCACATGTGATTATTTGTCACATTTTTCAATGCATTCTTGATGATGATGTCTTTGATGGTAGTCTGTTCTCTTCAGTCTTAGAGTAAATGTTGTTAAATCTTGCTATTGAGGCTTCCAGCTCTTTGTTTTCTAGATTTATATTGGAGACAATGATGTTCCCAATTTACATATGATTAAGTGGCTTTCTTAGAATTGGTTTTGTGTGGGACATAGTCTTCTTTCTCTATTTTTGTTTTGTGTTGTTCTTTTTAGGTTGAAACCTTTTAGAGAGCGCAGCTGTCATGTTTGCTAACAACTTCTTGAGGGCATTCTGAATGCTTCCCTGTGAATTCATTTCACCACAGTTGCTTGCTTTTTATTTGCAGGCTTTATTCTTTTTTAGGATTTCCAGCTTGAGTTTGCCCTCCTGTGGAGCATCTCTTGTTTACTGTATTCTTCTGTAAGAAATTGGGTGTAAGCCCTGATCAAGCAGTAACCACAATCTTTGTCAGGATGAAATCACAAGCATTCCTCAAATTAATTTGTGCTCAACCCTCTGGTAGTTTGTAACAGAGAAATCAGGACTAACCTGGAGGCAAAATGTAAAGTATTTGTGCAACACTTCGAGCAGTAACAGAGTGAAAGACACACCACTAAAGGATCCCACACCAGCTTAAAATAATAGATCAAAATATAATGAATAAAACAAACCCAAAACAGCAAAGATCCAATCAGTAGTTATGAATTTTTAAAGAATTTAGGGCCAGATGTACGAACAATTTTAGCATGCGCAAACGGGTTAGCGACCCGTTTGCGCATGGTAAAATTGTCATGGCCATGTACCGACACATTTTTGCGAGTCGTAAATGAATTGCGACTCGCAAAAAAGTGTTTAGAGACTCGCTATTTGGAAGTGGCATTCCCTTCCAAATAGTGAGTCTCAAACCCATGTACTAATGTTTTGCGACCGCAATTGCGGTCGCAAAACACTCGCAGTTACCACCTACTTCAAGTAATGCATTCGCAAATGGGAAGGAGTCCCCAGGGGACCCCTTCTCCTTTGCAAATGCATGCAAAATTATTTTTTAAGGGCAGGCATTGGTCACAGGGACCACTGCCTGTCCTTAAAAAGTGAAACGACAAACGTTTCATTTTTAATTTTTTTAAATGCATCCCGTTTTCTTTTACGGAAAACGGGCTGCATTAAAAAAAACTGCCTTATTTAAAAGCAGTCCAAGATATGGTGGTCTGCTGAGCCCAGCAGGCCACCATCCCTGGGAGGGCCTGTCATTCCCAATGGGCTCACAAATTGCGAGAGGCTCATTAATATTAATGAGCCTCGCAATTTGCAACTGCATTGGGAATCACAAACACTGTTAAACACACTGTTGTACATTTGATTTTGTGCCTCGCAATTTGTCACAAATTCAAATGGTTGTACATCTGGCCCTTAGTGAAAATAGTGCCAACAAGCATAAAGCTCCAACTAGGGATATCTAGTTGCAAAGGACCGGGTCAAAGTCACACTTTCAGGCCAACCGCGATGGAGTGCCGGTCGGATACAGTGACCAGGTTAGGCCTGCTGAAGTTTACCTTTTCAAATTTGTCCAAGAGTCCTGTTCATGGAGGAGGGGGTCGCAAAGAGATAGGAGAGCGCTGCTGGAGGATGCTGGCATAGCTCAAGGATCCTGGAGTCGGCACGGACAGGTGTCGCTGGAGGTTCTCATTGGCAGTCCCCTATAACGATCAATGCTGTAGCAAGATGGTTCCGTTTCCGGTGCTTCCTGTTGAATCGTGGTGCAAGCTACAAGGCTTTGGTGCAAACAGGCCTATTTGTGGTTGTGAAGAGCCCAAAAACTTAAATATACAGCTCTCTGTGCCACACCAAGAGTGGTCTTGGTCAAGGAGCTGGTGCAGGCTGTTGGGGAGCCTTTTATGTCCCTTAAGGCTCACATCAGTAGGCCAGCAGACTAGCCCTTCAAGTCATGCTGGTGTCCAGTACTCTTCTCGCCAATGGCAGGGTAGTGGTTCCTTCAGAGCAGCAGTCCAGCAGTATGGCAGTCCTTTCAGCAGCACAGCAGTATTTCCTCCTGGCAGAGAGACCACAGGTCCAGAACAGTCCAGAAGAGAAGGGGAGAGGAGTTGGGCTAACGGCTAGGGCGGTCAACCTCAAATCTGGGGAACTGGGTTCGAGTCTTGGCAATGACGCTGAACATCCTGTGATTCTGGGCAAATCACTTAATCTCCCCGTGCCTAACAAAAATGAATGTGTCCTCATGTAATGCAACTGGTGCTATGTAAAGGGCTCTGATACCCGATTCGGGTCAAGTTTGTGCTATATAAAACTCTGTAAAAAAAACACATTTTTAAAAATACTGAAGAGTTGATGTCTGAGGTCCAGTATTTGTACCCAGTTGTGGCTTAGAAGTGTAGAGGAGCTTCTAGTGGCATGCCTGTGAAGTGCACAGATGCATACCATCCTGGCCCTAGCTCCAGACTCACTACAGGGGTATGCAGCCCTTTGTGTTGAAACAGGACACCACCTATTTATGTATAAGTGGGGCTGAGTACAGCTCCATCCTCCCATCCTGCCAGTGATGGCCCATCCAGCAAAACCTAAGCTTCCTATTGTATGTGGCTGTCTAGGAGGAATACCCAAAGCCAAACTGTCAACTATACCTAGTCTTGTGACACAGAGACAGGCTGCAGGCACCAAATGGCTAAGGCAAGAAAATGCCAACTTTCTAAAAGTGGCATTTTCACAATTGTAATTTAAAATC
Organism: Triturus cristatus; assembly: GCF_964204655.1. NCBI lineage: Eukaryota > Metazoa > Chordata > Amphibia > Caudata > Salamandridae > Triturus > Triturus cristatus. The sequence goes on along the minus strand of NC_140589.1, from coordinate 292,036,685 downwards.
TGACTTTACCGTGAATTAGGATTTATCGTTATAATTCTAAAGACACCAAATATGAACTATTTACCTGTTCCCATCTGGAAATTACAGCTTGTTAAATGTAATAAGTTAACTCCAATGTTATCTTATGGAAGCAGTAGGCCTTGCAGTGCTGGAAAATGAATTTAAAAGTTTCTCACTATCAGGAGTACTGGAAAATGAATTTAAGAGTTTCTCATTACAAGGACATGTAAAACTTAAAAGTACATCTCTTACCTTTTCAATACACTGCACTCTGCGCTCTGGGCTGTCCAAGGCCTACCCTAGGGGTGACTTATATATATATATAAAAAGGGAAAGTTTGGGCCTGGAAAAAGGTTAATTTTGACTGGTCGAAAGGATTTTTTTAAACTGCACACACAGGCTGCAGTGGCAGGCCTGAGACATGTTTACAGGAGCTACTTGAGCGGGTGGCCCAATAAGTGCTACAGATCCACTAGGCACATTTAGCACCTGGGCACATGTAGCACTACTTTTCTAGGGACTTACAAGTAAATTAAATATGTCAATTGGATGTAAGCCAATTCCTTGCACACAAAGAGAGAGCTGTTAAAACCCCTCTTGGAGAAAGCACTAATTATGGGTAATTCTGGAGTCATGGGAGTCAGGCGAGAGGCTCTCTCCTGTAGTCACACATTCGTCAAGGTAGCAGTGCCTGCATTTGAAATCTACATATCTCCCAAAATGACCACTGCCGAACAATGAAGGAAATTCCCTCGGGTATAACTTCAGACATTTTATTGCTATTTTATCTTATCCTACCAGGATTTAACATGATTCTACCATGTTTAAAGGAAAGAACTCAAGCACTTCAGCACTGGTTAGCAATGGTAAAGTGTACAGAGTCCTAAGGCCAACAAAAGCGAATTCAGCAAGAAACATAAGGAAAAAAAGGCAAAATGTTCAGGGGTGACCCTGGAGAGAGGCCAGGTTTAACACCTTCCAAGTTCTCGCTTTCTGTAAACAGGCCTTTAAATCTTGTTCTTATCTTGTCACATTCACTGTGCATTCAAAGACATTCAAAGAAGAGGCTGTGTCTTCCAAGGGAGCTTGGCATTGACTTTTCTTTCTCTGACTTCAAAGTGAGAGAATATATGTGCCAATCCTGCTGGGTACCCAAGGGAGATGAGAGGCCATAGGATGTTATTTTTCTAGCACACAACAAAAATGAACTTTGCTGATATTTCAGAATATATCAGAATTAGGAAAGTACAAATGAAAAAACAATTCTTTGTAATTCTGAAGTGTGGTGAACACAAATATTTGAATACGATAAAAAACATCAATTTACAAGGTGATGAAATTTCCACGCATTATCGTTTGTGCTCAGTAAAACTGTATATCTGTGCAAATGCAATGGTAATTTCTGTTGAAAATGTGTTGGCTGTTATGGCATTCCACTACCACACCATGCATACTCCACACTACAAAACTCCACTTTACACCACTCCACTCTACAACACACTACTCCACTCTATGCCACTCCACTCTACACCCCTCCATTCTAAGTCATTCTATGACACCACACAAATCCACCTTACGCAACTCAATTTTATGCCACTCCACTCCATGACACAACACCCCACATTCTACGCCACTCGACTTTATGCCCCTCCACTCCACACCACTTACTCCATTCCAATCTACCCCACTCCCCTCCACCCCAATCTATCCCACTCAACTCAAGCTACCCAATCCACTTCACTACAATCTACCCCATTCTACCCCACTCCACTTCAGTACAATCTACCCCAATCAACTCTACTCCAATCTACCTCACTTGATTCCATCCAATCTACTCCACTCCAACCTACCCCAATCTACCCCACTGCAGTCTACTCCACTCCAATCTACTCAACTCCAATCTATCCCACCCGACTCCAATCTGCCCCTATCTAACTAACTCCACTCTAATCTACCCTACTTCTATTTACCCCACTCCACTCTAGTCTAGCCCACTCCATTCCAATCTATCCCAATCCACCCCAATCCAATCAACCCTGATCCACCCCAATCTAACACACTCCACTCCAAGCTACCACACCCCAATCCACCCCACTCTAATCCAAACTACCCCACTCCAATCTACCTCAATACACTTTAAACAATTCTGCCCAAGTCCACTCTACTCCAATCTGCCCCACCCCACTCCAATCTACACAATTCCAGCCCAATCTACCCCACTCCACCACAATCTACCACAATCCTCACCACTTCACTCCTCTCCAATCTACACAATCTCACTATACTCCACTACAATCTATTCCACCCCACTCCAATCTACCCACTCCAATCAACTCCATTCTACTCCAGTCTACCCCAATATACCCCAATATACCCCTACATTCCAATCTACCTCATCCACTCCACTACAATCCAGCCTACCCCAATTCTATCCTACTCCACTTCATTACAATCTACCCCATGCCACTTCAATCTAGCCCAATCTACTTCACTCCACCCCAATCTACCCCACTCCACTCCAATCTACCCCAATCTACTCTACTCCACTCCACCCCAATCTCCACTTCAATCAACCCCTCTCCACTCAATCTAACCCAATCAACCACACCCCACTCCACTTCAATCTACCCCACTCCACTCTACCCGAGTCTACTGCACTCCACCCGAATCTACCCCACTCAGCTCCAATCTACCCCACTCCAGTCTACCCCAATCCACTCTAACCTACCTCACTTAACACCACTCCAGTCTACCACAATCTACCCCACTCCACTCCAGTCTACCCCACTCCACTCCAATTTACCCCACTCCAATCCTCCCAATCTACTACACTCCACTGTACCCCAATGTACCCCACTCCACTGTACCACAATCTACTCTACTACACTCCACTCTACCCCTCTCCATTCCAATCTACCCCACTCCAATCTACCACAGTCCACCCCACTGTACTCTAGTCTACTCCACTTCATTTCAATCTCCACTCCAATCTATTCCACTCCAATCTATTCCACTCCAGTCTACCCCACTCCACACTATCACAATCTTACCATTCCAATCGATCACAATCTACCCCACTCCACTCCACCCCATCTACCACACTCCAATTCAATTAACCCCACTCCAATCCACCTAATATACCCCACTCCACTCCTCTCTACTCCATTCTATCCCAATTTGCCACACTCCACTCCACACTAATCTATCCCACTCCACTCAAATGTACACCACTTCACTCCCCCACTTCACTCCAATTTGTCTCACTTCAACCTACGCCAATCCACTCCACTCCAACCTACCTCACTTTACACCACTCCAGTCTACCACATCAACCCCACTCAACTCCAATCTACTCCACTCCACTCCAATCTGCCGGAATCTACCCCACTCCAATCCACCCAATCTACTCCACTGTACCCCAATCTACTCCACTCCACTCTACCCCACTCCACTCTAATCTACCCCAGTGTACCCCACTCCACTCCACTCAACCCCACTCCAGTCTAGCCCAATCTATCCCAATCCACCTAAACCCACCCCACTCCAAACAACCCCACTCCAATCTGCCCCACTCTACTCCAATCTACCCCACTCCAAGCTAATATACCCCAATTTACACCACTCCACACAACTCCAACATTCCCCACCCCACTATACCCCATGCTAAACTCTCCCACCCCACTCAAATCTACCCCACTCAACTCCAATCTACCCCACTCCACTCAAATATACCCCACTCCACTCTACCACAATCTATCACACTCCACTCCACCAGAATCTACCCCACTCTACATCACTCAAAATTACTCCAATCTAACCCACTCCACACCAATCAACCACAATCACCCCACTCCAATCTACCCTATTACACCTCAATCTACCCTACTTCAATCTATCCCACCCAAAATTACCCCACTACATTCTACTCTACTCCAATCTACCCCAATCTACTTCAAACTACCCTAATCCACCACAAACTACACCACCACATTTTACCCCACTTCACTCTATCACACTCCACTCTACCCACTCCAATCTACTTTACTCCAAGCTACTCCACTCCAGTCTATCCCACTGCAACCTACCCCCCACTACCCCACTCCACTCCATTGTACCCCATTCCAAACTACCTCAGTCTATCCTATTCCATTCCAATCTACACTACTCCAACCCACCCAATCTACCTCACGCCAATCAACTGCACTACACTCCAATCTACCACTTCAGTCCTTTCCAATCTGTCACATTCCACTCTACCCCACTCCACTGCAATCTACTCCACTCCACTCCAATCCATCCCAATCCACCCCACTCCACTCTTTCCCTATTTACATCACTCCAATCTAGTCCAATCTACCCCACTCCACTCTACCCCAATCTACCTCCACACCAATCTAACCATCCACATTCTACCCCAATCCACTCAAATCTACCCCAGACTACTCAACTTCACTTCAATCTACCCCAGTATACCCACTTCACTTCAATCTACCCCACCCCAACCCAAACTACCCAGCCCACCCCAATCTACCTGAGTCCAGTCTACCCCACTCCAATATCTCTCACCCTAGTCCAATCCACCCCGCCTCACTCCACCCACTGCTCTCCACCCCACTTAACACACTGCACTCCACTCCACTTTACTCCAACCTACCCCAGTCAACCCCAATCTACCCCACTCTACTCCTCTCAACGTATCCCACTACAATCTATCCCACTCTACTCCATTACAATCTACCCCAATCTATCCCACTCTACCCCAATCTACACTACTACAATGTACCCCACTCTACCCATTCTTCTCCAATCTACCCCACTTCACTCTATCCCAATCAACTTCACTCCACTGTACCCCAATCTATCCCACTCTACCCCAATCTACACCACTACAATCTACCCCACTCTACCCATTCTTCCCCAATCTACCCCACTTCACTCTATCTCAATCAACTTCACTCCACTGTACCCCAATCTACCACACTCCAATCTACCCCATTCCACGCCTCTAACCTTTACCCATGTTGAATAGCAGACACACTGGTTCACAATATGGCTAAAACACGTTGCCAAAGCCAATAGCTTTCACATAGGCTAGACTTATTGGCTTTGCCAAAGCTTGTTATTTTATCAAGGGTATTTTCATAGCCTCAACCTTGTATATGAGAATACCTTTCCACAGCATTTGGATTACACAGACAGTACAATGCATTCGTAAGGAAGATGTGGAAGCTGGTAGATAAGGAAGACTGATAGACATGAGAGAGAGAGAGAGAGAGAGAGAGGGAGAACATTCTTGAGCCATAGAACGATGGCGTTTGTACAGACATTGTGTTGACAGTGGAATCCACCCAAAAATGTGCTCTCTCTGGGCCCTATTCATAAAGCATGTGTCTTACTTCTGTCTGATTCCTGGAATCTCAGGGGTAAGTCACAAGTAGTTACCAAAATGCTTCATGAATCAAGCCCTTATTTCTCAATTCTCAGTAACAGACAATCCCCAATCTTAAGTGCTACATACAAATCGCACATTTACATGTATTTCACATTCGGCGCAACACGAGCAGCAATACCACCTCTTAAAGTAAGCTTAGAGGCGTTAGGAAGGATGAAAGAGCGCCCGAGGTCCACGCTCTCAGAACGCGAAGTGCACGCAAGGTTTGTCAGCGGCATCATTTTATGTCTCCATTGACAGAACTGTAAACAAGCTTAACCCTTTAGGAACACATTTACCTTCAAACTGGATACTTGATTATTGCAGCATTATGTTTAGAGCCAGTGTGGTGACTGCAATTAGGACCCTCTGTTTTCAATTAGGACCCCTCTTTCCCTTTTCTAAATATATTTTTCTTTCAATTCGCTGGATGTCAGTGGCATGTTCTGCAAATGATTTTTAATGTTTACTGCCACACATTCCTGCCTCATGTGCAGCATCCCACACATTACTATAATGACTGCTTTGGTCTGGGCTCTGGAAATAAACAGCGTTTGATGTGCAGGAGGCCTAGCTCCTATTTCTTTACAGGATATCCTCTCTCATAGCTTTGATTTATTCCGAAAAAAGTAAAAAAACATTGAACGCTAGCACCGCAATCCTTGACAGCTTTGTTATAGTTATTTATTTCAAAACATCAGGCATTTATTGTCCTTTCAGCTCTTCCTGGAGATTGTGAGTTTGAGTTTGATTCATTTACTGTTTTGGAAGTGGGATCTAACAAATCAACTGAAACACGAGCAAATCAGGTCTCCCCGGAACACCATACAAGAGCTGGCACCAGGGGATGTGGTCCCTGTGGTCCATGTGGCCATGCAATGGCTTGGGGAGGGAGGGAGGGAGGCTGCGGGCCCCCTACCCTTTACTTAATTATCAGCCCCGGGGTATGGGGACCCGAGACCTCAAGGAGGCTTGGGGAGGGGGGCCTTTAATTGTATAGTGAACCCTAGGGGATGAGATCCCTGGGGCCTTATGAAGGCTCAGGGAGGAAGGCTGCGTTCCCCCCCTAATTATATATTGGCCCCAGGGAACGGGAATGTTCAGGGAGGGGTACCAAATGCCCCCTCCCCTTGACAATGCAGTGGCACCAGGATTTCCAAGGCCTCAAGGACGTTTGGGGAGGAGGCTGGTATGCCCTCGTAACCTTTATTTAAATAGACCCTGAAGAATGGGATCCCTAGGTGCCTCAAGGAGTCTCTGGCAGTGGGGTCACATGCCCCCCTCCACTATGAAATAGATTGTGATGTCCTCCGGGCCCTGGCTCACCCCTGTGGGAGGTTCTTTTTTTAAAGCATGGGAGCCTGCGCTTTAAATGACTGTAGATTCACGGATCCACTACAAATTTGCACTGAAACTGGAAAAAACAAAATTGCCCCGTTGGATGCCCCTAGGACCCCTATCAGGCCTAGGGTGGCAGGGTATGCCTACCCTGTCCCCTTATATCTTTTTTAACCGAATTTTCATGCTTGATCTTAACTATAACTTGTGCTCTAAAGAAACGATAACTTGCTAATGAACTCCGTTATTACATTACTCATGACATGTTCTATGACATCATTGATAACTACACTGCAGCATCTTACTTGACATCATTGATGACAACATGGTGCATGAAGGGGGCGAGTTATTACTACTTTAGGGCATTAGCTATATTTACTTGAGCTAACTATAATTGGTGAATTTATGTGGTTTTTTTTGTTTGAAACTTTATGTTTTAACTGACATTTTCACCTAACTGTACCATCCCTTCAACCTTTTTTACCAGTGAATATATATTTATATATATACATCACAACAATGGTGCTCGGTGCTGCAGAGTGCACTCAAGAGACCGCAATTCCCCCAGAAGTCAGGTGAGCACTCCGACCGCGAGTCTCGCCTGACGCGTTTCGGATAGATTTCCTTAATCATAGGCAACTCGATTTTATACATTTCTGGCGTCACTTTATTTAAATTCTTTGTCCACCAATGGGCTCCTTGGATAGGAATCCCAGAGCCTTCTGGGATTTGTAGTGCCACTCAGTCTGTCTCTCACCCCACTGGGCTTGGTCAAGCGGCCCTAGATGGGCCGTGAAGCGCCAGTCCTGCTTCACATACACGGATCGGTCTCTCCACACCTGGCATCCTCATGATTTCGGCGCCGTGGCCCCTTTCACATCAAGGGTGGTGCAGCTCTCACGCCCGGAGCCGGCATGTGTAACATCACAACAATGGTGCTCGGTGCTGCAGAGTGCACTCAAGAGACCGCAATTCCCCCAGAAGTCAGGTCAGCACTCCGACCGCGAGTCTCGCCTGACGCGTTTCGGATAGATTTCCTTAATCATAGGCAACTCGATTTTATACATTTCTGGCGTCACTTTATTTAAATTCTTTGTCCACCAATGGGCTCCTTGGATAGGAATCCCAGAGCCTTCTGGGATTTGTAGTGCCACTCAGTCTGTCTCTCACCCCACTGGGCTTGGTCAAGCGGCCCTAGATGGGCCGTGAAGCGCCAGTCCTGCTTCACATACACGGATCGGTCTCTCCACACCTGGCATCCTCATGATTTCGGCGCCGTGGCCCCTTTCACATCAAGGGTGGTGCAGCTCTCACGCCCGGAGCCGGCGTGTGTAACATCACAACAATGGTGCTCGGTGCTGCAGAGTGCACTCAAGAGACCGCAATTCCCCCAGAAGTCAGGTCAGCACTCCGACCGCGAGTCTCGCCTGACGCGTTTCGGATAGATTTCCTTAATCATAGGCAACTCGATTTTATACATTTCTGGCGTCACTTTATTTAAATTCTTTGTCCACCAATGGGCTCCTTGGATAGGAATCCCAGAGCCTTCTGGGATTTGTAGTGCCACTCAGTCTGTCTCTCACCCCACTGGGCTTGGTCAAGCGGCCCTAGATGGGCCGTGAAGCGCCAGTCCTGCTTCACATACACGGATCGGTCTCTCCACACCTGGCATCCTCATGATTTCGGCGCCGTGGCCCCTTTCACATCAAGGGTGGTGCAGCTCTCACGCCCGGAGCCGGCGTGTGTAACATCACAACAATGGTGCTCGGTGCTGCAGAGTGCACTCAAGAGACCGCAATTCCCCCAGAAGTCAGGTCAGCACTCCGACCGCGAGTCTCGCCTGACGCGTTTCGGATAGATTTCCTTAATCATAGGCAACTCGATTTTATACATTTCTGGCGTCACTTTATTTAAATTCTTTGTCCACCAATGGGCTCCTTGGATAGGAATCCCAGAGCCTTCTGGGATTTGTAGTGCCACTCAGTCTGTCTCTCACCCCACTGGGCTTGGTCAAGCGGCCCTAGATGGGCCGTGAAGTGCCAGTCCTGCTTCACATACACGGATCGGTCTCTCCACACCTGGCATCCTCGTGATTTCGGCGCCGTGGCCCCTTTCACATCAAGGGTGGTGCAGCTCTCACGCCCGGAGCCGGCGTGTGTAACATCACAACAATGGTGCTCGGTGCTGCAGAGTGCACTCAAGAGACCGCAATTCCCCCAGAAGTCAGGTCAGCACTCCGACCGCGAGTCTCGCCTGACGCGTTTCGGATAGATTTCCTTAATCATAGGCAACTCGATTTTATACATTTCTGGCGTCACTTTATTTAAATTCTTTGTCCACCAATGGGCTCCTTGGATAGGAATCCCAGAGCCTTCTGGGATTTGTAGTGCCACTCAGTCTGTCTCTCACCCCACTGGGCTTGGTCAAGCGGCCCTAGATGGGCCGTGAAGCGCCAGTCCTGCTTCACATACACGGATCGGTCTCTCCACACCTGGCATCCTCATGATTTCGGCGCCGTGGCCCCTTTCACATCAAGGGTGGTGCAGCTCTCACGCCCGGAGCCGGCGTGTGTAACATCACAACAATGGTGCTCGGTGCTGCAGAGTGCACTCAAGAGACCGCAATTCCCCCAGAAGTCAGGTCAGCACTCCGACCGCGAGTCTCGCCTGACGCGTTTCGGATAGATTGCCTTAATCATAGGCAACTCGATTTTATACATTTCTGGCGTCACTTTATTTAAATTCTTTGTCCACCAATGGGCTCCTTGGATAGGAATCCCAGAGCCTTCTGGGATTTGTAGTGCCACTCAGTCTGTCTCTCACCCCACTGGGCTTGGTCAAGCGGCCCTAGATGGGCCGTGAAGCGCCAGTCCTGCTTCACATACACGGATCGGTCTCTCCACACCTGGCATCCTCATGATTTCGGCGCCGTGGCCCCTTTCACATCAAGGGTGGTGCAGCTCTCACGCCAGGAGCCGGCGTGTGTAACATCACAACAATGGTGCTCGGTGCTGCAGAGTGCACTCAAGAGACCGCAATTCCCCCAGAAGTCAGGTCAGCACTCCGACCGCGAGTCTCGCCTGACGCGTTTCGGATAGATTTCCTTAATCATAGGCAACTCGATTTTATACATTTCTGGCGTCACTTTATTTAAATTCTTTGTCCACCAATGGGCTCCTTGGATAGGAATCCCAGAGCCTTCTGGGATTTGTAGTGCCACTCAGTCTGTCTCTCACCCCACTGGGCTTGGTCAAGCGGCCCTAGATGGGCCGTGAAGCGCCAGTCCTGCTTCACATACACGGATCGGTCTCTCCACACCTGGCATCCTCATGATTTCGGCGCCGTGGCCCCTTTCACATCAAGGGTGGTGCAGCTCTCACGCCCGGAGCCGGCGTGTGTAACATCACAACAATGGTGCTCGGATAGATTTCCTTAATCATAGGCAACTCGATTTTATACATTTCTGGCGTCACGGCGCCGAAATCATGAGGATGCCAGGTGTGGAGAGACCGATCCGTGTATGTGAAGCAGGACAGGCGCTTCACGGCCCATCTAGGGCCGCTTGACCAAGCCCAGTGGGGTGAGAGACAGACTGAGTGGCACTACAAATCCCAGAAGGCTCTGGGATTCCTATCCAAGGAGCCCATTGGTGGACAAAGAATTTAAATAAAGTGACGCCAGAAATGTATAAAATCGAGTTGCCTATGATTAAGGAAATCTATCCGAAACGCGCCAGGCGAGACTCGCGGTCGGAGTGCTGACCTGACTTCTGGGGGATTGCGGTCTCTTGAGTGCACTCTGCAGCACTGAGCACCATTGTTGTTATATATATACATATATATATATATATATATATATATATATATATATATATATATATATATATATATATATATGTATATGTATATATATATATATATATATATATATGTATATATATATATCCGCTCACTCCTTTCTCCCTTCTGGCATAAGGAAAGCACTCACAGGGGTTTTCTTTCGAGTTTCTTTTTAATTCATCCGCTTTGAAGCTATGTTTCAAAGCGGATGAATTAAAAAGAAACTCGAAAGAAAACCCCTGTGAGTGCTTTCCTTATGCCAGAAGGGAGAAAGGAGTGAGCGAGCATTTTAAACGCGGATGCACCTCCGCGTTACGAAGCACCCGTCCGTGAGTGCGCCGGTTTGAGGTGCAGTTGGAGCCATTATATATATATTATAGTTAGTTCAGATAACTATAACTCGCACGACCGCCACTCTATCACAAGGATGATGTCATCAGTGATGTCATGAGTGATGCCACTGACCATTTCATGAGTGATGTAATATGTGACGTCATGAGCAGTGGATTGCGGGCGCGCGAGTTATAGTTATCTGAACTAACTATAACGGGGGAATTTCATTGGTTTCTTACGAGTGAAATGTCCACCTAACTGTAACCTGTGTGAAACCTATGGTTTTTTAAGTGAATATATATATATATATATATATATATATATATATATATATATATATATATATATATATATATATATATATATATATATATGCATACATACATATTTCCCAAACGAGTTTCTCTTTCTGTCTCCCTCCGCCCCAGGCAGACAGATATACCGGCGGAGCGCACCGGTTTTCAGTTTTCATCCACGAGTACATAAAACGATCACAAAGATGTTTTATCCACCATCAGTTGTTTAATTCTCAGTTAGTAACACGTTTCGCCTGACACTGTGTTATGGGGCAGACATGCATATACACTGTGCGGTACAACAAACAGAAAAGAGAAAATGGACTTGATTCAGGCAGTCCTGTATTGAGTATTCTCATACTGGAATGGTACTACATTTATATACATTATATGAATTGCATCTTAATTTCCACAGTTTGTTCACTGTATGACACATGCTTATCGACAATACATTGTTGAAATCGCAGTTATTCAGCAAAACCACACATTAATTTCTTAGACATAGTGCCATGTTGTGTCTTATCCTTTACTATGTACATAAAGCACAAACTAAACAAGCATTTGCAATGCAATAGGTCTCGCATTCACAAGAGTTTGAGCTATTGGCATTGTAAATGACAATGCCTTTTATTTATTTGTTGATTTTCAAACCGATAAATAAAAGGCATTGTCATTTACAATGCTGATAGCTTAAACTCTCGCATTTGCGAGACCTATTGCATTGTAAATGCATTCGGCGCCTGTGCTATATAATTTTTTTTGAAGCGTTAGATGAGTGTGTCCAAAGCTATTTGAGAAAATACTGCTCGGAGGCTGTAATTAAAGCCTACCGAGTGACAACACACATAGCAGGGGGTGTCGCCATGGGTTGTTGCAAAATGAGACAAGGCGGTACTAAGGAGGGACTACTAAGCCTTTTGACCAATGAACAGCCACAGTTTACTGTGGACAATGACACAAGCCAATCAGTTTGGATTCTGCGTCTATTCTGCCTCCTATGATGTGACATTGGGTATCTTGCTTATCTGTCAACCACGTCTCTGCTGCTAATTTGTACCATTTCCCATTCCCACACTTCTTCAAGCTAAACTCCCTCAAGGCTCTTCTTTTCTCTCCCTCTCTGAAGTTCAATTAAGCATACTGTTGTCTCAGGGATGAGGAACCCGCTCACAGTTTCTAGTATTTGAGCCACTGGTGAATTGCCCAGTTGCCCATGTCTTCTGTGGTGCATCTTTCTATTTATGAGGCTCTGGCAACCTATGCACTGCAGGACTCAATTTCTCACCCCCTCACAGAGCTCCCAGCTCTTAACATACCTCTTGTGATTTCATTTACAGTTTTTGACCTGCAGGGATTTGAGGACGTTGACAGCACTGGCCTTATATGTCCGCAGTCCCTAAGCATTACAAATCCTCTAAATGAGTTCAACTTGCTTAGATTTATGTCCTCGCCACAAATCAAGCATTTCAGCTAGCCTCAGTATTTCAACAGTAACAACAAATAGCTAAACAAGAATCGGATTTGAGCGGCCTTTGCAGGTTCGTTCATAACATTGTTTACCGTCTATTTTCGTATTCTGGGTCGCCACATGTTTCCAGCCTGGTATCAATTAGTAGTTTGAGCCTCCGATTGATCCCGCTCTCCGTTTCAGCTTTGTAATTAAATGAATTCCCTGTGTTTCATTTCGGTGTTACTTCCAGTGTCACATTTTCCCGAGGTAATTAACCACACTTGCTATGAAGACGGCCTGCTCTTAGATGTGGCATTCATCACAGATTCTTATCCCCGTCCAGGAAATTATCCCGCACACGCTTTATATTGCGGAACCTTCAGCCTCGGCCGTCCAGCCTCGAAAGATAACCTCCAGCCGCATGAAAACATTTTCTGATTATTTTTCAATTTCGGAAAGTAAACAGATTTAAAACGCGGAGAAAGGAGAGCAGACAGATTCTGGGGCTCGATAAGTGATCGGTTACCGCAGAACATTTAATATTTAGATGACAGCTGTAAAACTCGCCCTATCTATCCTCCGTGTCTCTGTTGGCCGCCATGAGCTGGAGAAATAGAATGAACAAGCCCGGCGGTCGGTGGAGCGTGGCGCGCGCGTGCTTGGGGGCGTGTGCAAGCGCTTCTCGGAAGCGCGTCCACAGACCCCGATCGCTGCGCGTGCCCCGGTCTGTCTCCCTTGAGAGGCATCACGGTAACAATAGTTATCGTTGGCGGCAGCGCTTCGCGCTGCAACGCCAGCGAGACCTAAAAAGGACTATGTTGCAGTCCTGTATTATATTATACCTGAACATGGTGCCCATATTGAAATGATACTAAGCCTATATACATACGAAAAATGTTGGTTGTATTCCTCATATTGTCCACTGATACAACCTAGTCACGATCCATTGTATCAGTTCCAATTTCTATTATTCAGCACAAATACACATTTCTTATTTTATTTGACATAGTGTCATATAGTGTTTAAGTCTGTTTTTGATAAGGCAGTTTGTGAAGTTCTGCTAAACCCCAAATTAATATCGACATAGTGCCATGTCTTGTGTTCTTATAGGCCAGTAAACACTTTAATAATTAACGTCTGTATCTCTAATGTTGTAGTCTGTCCCCAACATGTCTCAGCCAAATTTGAAATAAAGAATAACAAAAGAAAAAAAAATTGTGAAGTGTACAAATTAATAACAACATGCTTCTAATCAAGTGTTTTCTTATCCCCCTCAAATTCACTTCTACATACTAATATATACAGAAAAGAACACATGGTGTTATATTAGGAACAAAGGGTTCCCTTATCTGTAGTATGTAATGGGTTGATCCTGCATGACTCTGTTCCGTGATGTCGAAGAAAAGGGTAGGGGGGAACCACAAGTTCACACCGGAGTCGGCCCCTTCCTTTCCTCCTGTCATTAAAAAAGATAAAACACATTAAAAAGATAATAGTCCTTAGAAAAGTTCCGTTCCGTTTTTTTATACTGAAACCAGACCAGCCAGGTCGGAATTATCACCGGCAAATCGATTTCTCAAAAACATCCACGCTTTCCCATACAACCCTGAAGAAGTCACAGGATCCTTCCCATTGTGACGAAACACATGTTGGCTGGTTGTGTCCATTAATGATTAAGAATAAATAACTGAAGAAATTCTAAACTACTTGAGTGGATCATATTTGACAACTGTCCAGATGCAAGAGACTTTACTAACCATTATTTTTACCCTGTAACGTGTGCGCGGGACTATGCACAGATCCTTGGTTACAATGGTCTGGTGAACTCAGCTTTGGAGTTGGTGGCCGGGACTGACCTCTATAGGCTTTAATTCTACCCAGGGTGTTTAGTGTTATGCTGTTGTGCTCTTCATAATTAATGCAGCCATATTCACAAATTATAGACAATAATTCATGGGTATAATGTCATCATTGTGGTATATGGGTTTTGCTACAGGTCCTAGAAAATTCTATTTAGTTGACTGACTTCTTGGGAATGCCCTCAATTCCTCTGATGAAGAATATAACCAGAGGGTCACATTTAAATCCAACATGTCTCCTGCTGACCCTCCAACATAGGATCACAAGCAGTCATAAGATGATACTCTTCAGATTTCAAAAGTCTTCAAAATCGCTTGATTTATCCTGAAACTTCAATGATCAGATTACATCACCTCAAAACTGCTAACCTTACAAAGGTGACTGCTAAAAGAGAACACATAGCTCAAAATCATATGCATTTTCCACAAGGGCTGGCATGGGGTGGTGCCAATCTACCTAATAAAACGTTACCAGAATCATCAGCCTATCAGACATCTATTGTCTGCATCCCTGTTCCTGCTTACCAGCTAATCACGGGACAAAATTCCCCTAAATTCAGAAAAGGATTTAAAATCCTGAAGGTCCAGCACCCCATCACATGATTGAGACGTGTTACTCTGTACTAGCGTCATCTAGGTGCATCACCTTGAGTTTAGATATATTCATCTCTGTATCCTATAAGCGACTACATATTTTTATAGACTACACACATGCTCCCCTTTAGCTCATTGGATTGATTTAGAGTGGTATTATGTGCTATGTAAAAATAGCCGGCAGACAAGCCCTGGGTGAAGTCGTGCTATGTTCATGTTCTTCTAAGCTATGCTAAATGTCAAGGCTTGTGGGCTCCAGGGGAAGGGAGACCAATGAACTACAGGTTGAATGGGTGTTGACCCATCTCTGTAAAATAATTGATTATGTCAATGTTAATGCAATTTGTGATGTCAGCAGTGATGGCATCAATTACATAATTTGCGATGTCATCTGTGACATCATGAGCAGTACATTTGGGGGGATTCTGGTTGTGTAACTCATCACAACTTGTGGATTTCAGAGGATTTTGGGATCTGAATGGATTCTGAATTTTGTTATAGCAAATGCTTCTGTTTTTAGGATACACATTATTTTGTGAAGTGATTACGAACAATGACTTCCTGTTAACAAAGTTCTTTTTTCAGTGAATGTTTTGTATTTTTACCATATACCTTTCCTCTTTTCAACCTATCCATCGGTTCTGGGAACAGGGGTTTCCATTTAACCACACCTAATGCCAAATGTTATTGTTCCAATGCCAGCTTTACATGGTCTTTGGCATACAAGTTGTTTGAACACTGGATTTGACCTTGGGTCAGACATATGTTCCAATGTCTCTTATCCACATGCAGCTGAAATTGTCCTTCACCTGTGTGAAGTGCAACGCAGGGAGTGAAGCAGACCCCATTCACAGTACTCCATGCTGGTTAAGGCAAACCACCACCAATCAACCTTGGTCTGAGGAGGAACAATAAAGGTCACTCTATTGTCACTGCTGACAGCACTTGAACAGCACATCACATCACATGTGTCAATGGACCTGATGACATGCTATTAACTCCCCTCTTCTTCTAGCTCTCAATTGGGCCTTCATCCAGGGGTTTGAACCAAAGAATCAACATCAAAATGGGTAACGTCAGTATGAGATCATTCGTTTCCCAGATTGGCCTAAGGGCCTGAACCCGTGCATTCACGTTTCATTACCCGATCACCACATCATCCTTGTGCATTCTCACCACACTGACTGAGGTAATTCAGTTTCCGATCCCGTTCGTATTTAGCCACCATTTTGTGTCTTTCTGCCATTTCGTGTTGCCCTCACTGAGGCGGCACGGTGAACGAAGTGTTGTTTTCCCTCATCCTACTGCAACATGTCAAATAACCTCCTGCCTCTGTTTATAGCTGGTGTCAGGGTCCGGCCGACTCCACTAATCCTCGTCTGGTCTGACTGATCCCTGTTTCAACTATCTGTTGGTTCGCACCATTCTTTCCTGACTTTATCTTATCCTCTGGCCTTCGCTATTCTTTACTCGTATTCTCTCATTTCACAACTGTCCTCTGGGGCATACAAATGTGTCCTGCCACCTGCAAGTCGACTTATAAACACTACCACTGATTAACTTGTGGGGAAGGGTGACAAACACAGTTGGGAGAGAGGCTTATTTGAGTTACTTAATATCTTGTTTTCACATTCTTCTCATTGGTTAACCCTGTATGCATTGGGAGTGTTCTTTGTGAATATGTCTGTTATAAAAGATGGTGCGCCACGAAGTAAAGTGGCAGTCTCCTAAGAACATACCGAGTGTACTTCTGGGACAACTATACTTAGCTGCAGCTAATAAACCCTATCTTCTACGCCTAACGGAGTGTCCCATGTCTCTGTTTGACAAAGCAGGTGAACTCAGGAGATTAAGGCGTTCCCTGCGCCGCCAGGCCCCTAAGGTCTTGGTTCTTCATGACATTCCACATCACTACCTACTATTCGCTAATGATGGAGTGCAATCTCCTTCAAAGAATGATGTAATTCCCTCATCGCTTGTAAAGGTTCTCACACCAATGTTTCCTTACTACTAGGTTTATTCTTGAGGCCCCCAATAATGGACAGATCTTGACACTACTGAAAAGCCAAATTTAAAGCCAGGTTATTTTGACAACTACCACCCAATCACACACCTACCATTCACTGGAGAAATAATACATATAGCTGTTGCCATCTAGCTAAATAACAATACCAGTCTCCCCTCAGACCAAAATCTAGTGGCAGCCACCATCCATATAGAAGACAATACCTCCCAGACAGCAGATAATGGTGACCTCTCCCTTCTTCTCCTACTTGATCGATTTTCCAAATTTGACATGATTGGCCACCAAACCTTGATTAACATTCCAAGTTACAGAATGCTCTTTTAAGATATAGTGCTAAAGTAGTGAAAATCATAACTGAAGACACGGCCTGTTCTCATGTCCAAATGTCAAGTGAACTTTTTATGCAAGGTATTCCCTTTGGCAATTCCCTGCATCCAACCTTCTCTTTCCCAGAAAACAAAGGTATCACCTTTGCTCGCAACCTATGACAAGTCACCCTTGCTTCAAAGCCCAAAGGAAAAGGAACTCAACTATGTCTCATGGGGTCAGCCATAGGACATGGGTGTGAATATGCCCCATGCACAGTCACCCTCCTCTGTCACCCAGAGACCATTGGGAATTGGACTGATTATTCCCAGTGTGCTTTGGATACAGAGCATGGCTGGACTTAGGCCATGCCGCCCACCCAATTCCCTAACCCCAGGACCGAAGGGGCATAGGGTGAGCCCTTTTCCACACCATATATGCATTCTTCCCACAACCAGAACAAGCGATGCATATGCTTCAGCCATAGCCAGCGGGTACCGTGAACATGGTGTGGACTTCAGCAACACTCGTGGCCAATACTCCAACCACATAGATAAAGAGCCTACTGCGTTACATTAGGCCATCACAGGCATGTGATCACCTTACTCCAGTCCTCATTTGACAAAGGATGTGATTCTCAGATATGGGCTAGATAAAGGTCTCAATACCATTTGAGAAGAGAATTTGGCAAAATAAAAAACAGCATTTCTAATGGAGATAGCATCTTGTCCATCATGCATGTTCTGCTATTGCTTACAGACATGACCTCTAAGGTCCTTATAGATTTCTAGCACCCACACATGATGTTTTTGTATGTGGTTTATCCACACACAGTTTCCTTAACGAATGATATAGGGGCGCCTAATTTTTAAATCTTACACATTGATCTGGAAAAAAAATGGGTGGCAGTGAGAGAGAGATTTTCCACAGGTCAAAAGTCTCTTCTCAAATTCCTTTTGAATGCCTAACAATTTTGCTCCACTATTACAATGCTGATTATCCATTCAGAATGGCATTTCGACCACCCGGATCCTCTAGGATTTGAGATCCTAGAGGATCTCAAATTTATGATTGATGAAATGGGGGCTCACTGTCTGCATAAGGCTAATATTGCCATCTAAAGGGACCTTAACTTATAGTTTGAAACATTTAGGTAATGCCTGTCTCTGTTAAGGGAAGGTCAGAGATTGTTGATGTAACACTCAAGTCCAGCAAAACTAGTCACATTAAAGGATTCTTATTATACCCCTTCTTTTCAATCGGCAATGAGTTTATTGTTGTAAAACCCATACCATTAATGTTGACCGACCATCTTGCAATTTCTTTTCAGATCTTAGTCTCTGCCAGTAGTAGTCAGATCAAACCAAGTCTGAAATAAACATGCCCTTGAATTAATGATGCCTGTTACATTAGACAATTATTTATGAAAGTGTCTATATTTCAGATCTAATTTCATAGTAGAACAGAATGTCAATGAATTGGCCACCACTTGCAAACAACTGTTACTAAATAGGCCTGAAAACTTAACTTTGATGCAAAAAATAAACTGTAACCCTCAGCACAAGAAGAATCCCTGTCTTACTAATGAACTGATAAAGTTTAAAGCTAAAAAGCAGACGTGCAGAGCGGGTTTGACTTAACACCTATGATCCTGAAGTAAAAATGAAGTATTTAGAATTGAATAAGGCATATAATACCCATAGGAAAGCAGCAAAGACATCCTACTATAAAAAACAAATGATCTAAGTCCCAAATCTGGCTTACAAATTATATCAAATCATTGATGAATGCTAATCTACCATTTCGCAAAAAATCAACATCCCAAAATTTGGCAAGAGACATCCTTGGTTCTTTTTAGGTACCAGGTCAATACTTTCCTATTTACTACATAATTTATTTGTTTTATTTTTAACATTTATAGTGCGCACTGTAACCCTTCGGGTATCCTGGCGCTATGACAATGGGAAAAGGAAGTTGATATGGAGGTTACAGAGCAGGGGCAGAGAATCATGCTTTGGGGAAGAGCTACGTCTTGACTTTCTTGCGGAACGTCATTAGGTCCTGTATTCTCCTAATTTCCAAAGGGAAGACTGTTCCAAAGGAGGGCAGCCGCCACGGCAAACGCTCTTCCCCCCAAAGTTACTTTCTTTATTCTGGGGATCCTAACGAGACTAGCTGAGGGCACCATTTGCTTGGTTATTTTTGGCCTAGTATTGGAATTTCAGGTGACTCCATCAAAGTAAAGGACTCTGTATCAATGTTATAAGGTGGTTACATCAAGCAGAATTCAATCTGACTATAATAGTTGGCTTAGACAGATCCATTGCTGTTGAAAGGAATGGAGTAAGTTCACTTAAGGATAAATATGGCGCTAAGAACGCCTGGGAAGAGAAATTTTAAAATGTTTTTCTGGGCAAATTAGACAGAATAGCAAATTTAACGCATACGATAAAGACCAAGCAAAGTCTACTAATTGTAAAATGTAAATTATGTAATGTTCCTTTGAGTGTAAGAAAAGATTTATTAGACATGTTGAAACACCTATGTTCACAAGGTATTATTGAGAATGTAGAAGAAACTTTATGGTTGTCTCTGATTGTTTTAGCGCAGAGAAAATCAGGTGAACTTAGGATGTGTGTAGATTTGAGCAGTTTAAATGAGGCTATTTGGGTGGACAACTTTCCTCTGCCGGGAATTGAAGATTTAATAAAAAAGATTTTACACTCTAGCTGCTTCACAAATTTAGATTTGAAGGCAGCATATTAACAAATAGAACTTGATGTTGAGTCTCTGCATCTTACTGCTTTTATTACACCAGAAGGGGTTTTTCAATTATGTCCGATGCCTTTTTTGTTCCTGGTCTGGTTAGCAGGCCTCAGGGCACTCTCAGAGTTGAAAACCAGCAGCATTCGTCCAAAACTTTGGAAGTGATCATGCAAAAAGAGGCATTTTCTTACAACTATGACACAAAGCAGTTTGCAAAAGTAATTGAAATATCAATTTCAAACTGAGTACTTAGGAAACTAGAATTAAGAATGTGCCCATTGACCTGAGGACTGGGTGTATTGTATGGTCAGATGTGTTGAGTGTCCACAGTAGTTTCAAGGGCATGAGGGAAAAGATTAATCCTTTACATAGTTGTGCATAGAAAAGTCTACAACATCATTTCCAGTTCTCACTACGAATTCAGAATCCACATTCAATCTAGATTCATATGCCATATTATAGATTTAATTGTGGATGATGCTGCAGGAAAGCAAAATGTAATTGTGGCATGACCCGAAATGCAGAAAGATGTCTGGTTGCTTTATGTAGGAGCATAACTTCCGAGAAATTATCAAAAATGAATGTTGCTGGCGGGAGTATAAAAACAAGTTAGTCATAGGTTGTCTTAGCTTTGTAAGCATCTACCAATTAGTCTGAACAGTTTATGTTTTTTCAACAGTCGACACAGAAATGGTCATGACATGCTTGAGCAATATCTATTGTAAATAACCTGTCAAGTAAGAGATTAAATACTAGGTTATATTCGCCTTACTCCTTCTGATATAATATTGTCCTCAAGTGTGTTGATCATCAAAGAGTGGACAATATACATTAAGTATGTGGAGGGTCATGCATCTTGATTTACTGTAGACTGGGTGTTTAAACTCTCTTTGTTGTTGTCCCAGTTTAAGAACTTTAAGGATGAGATGTCTGTCAAAAACTATAGCTACGCCATTTTCTTCTGAAGGGCAGAGTACCTTCTTAATCTCATTTGATCATAGACTCATCTAAGACTACAGGAATCTTTCTCCTTAAGATGTGCCTGCTGGGCAACATGATATCCACTTTGTCTTTAAAGGTAATCAATATTTTAAAGGATGGACTGATGACTTCAATAGTCAGTGACATGATTAATACAAATTTAGATTTATCCAATACCAAACTACAACTGCAGCCACCAGTTTTCATAGAAACTTTAAGAGCCCAACTCCTACAAATCACCTCAATATTTCAACAGAAGGATTAAGGATCTTTTTTTCTATTATGTGCCAAAATTAAATCCAACTGTCATACCGTTCACTCCCTGCTTGTTGCTGAGCTGGCCCGTCCCTCTAGCTTTACACATGAAGTAGAGATCTTACCATAAGGCTTCTTTTAAAGACCACGCTCTACTGTATGTTGTCCAGAAGTGAGAGGAAACTCGGGGTAAATGGTAATGAGTTCCAGTTCTGAAGCTGCATTTTAATTAGAGGGATCAGTTTATAAACAAGATAAATATAGATCAATTGTCTGTAACTCAAGAATGCATTAAGTTCATCGCTTCAACCAGAACTTTAAAATGAACTAAAACTAGCACTGTAGGTTCCTACATAGAACAGGTTCGAGCCTTGTCCTTAATGGGTCTGAATGACTGATGTGATAATAAAGAAAATGTGGCTACATCCTCAAAGACGATGGCCAATGTGAAAAAAATCCAATCATCAAAATATCGAATGAGATGTCAACCTCTCGAAAGGCTCAATACCTACAATATAGTGGTGGATAATCATAACAACAGCTCTAGGCAATCTTTTCTTAATTTTACTGTTCCTCGGTTGAAGTACTCACAAATGATGAAAATTCCGAAGAGGCAGTCATCAATAAAATACCTGCGAGCACTGTTACTCGCACAAGTGTAGTAAAACGCCTTGTAAAACAAATGAGTCAAGTTCAGTGGAGCTGGGTTGATCTGTCACTGCTCTGCATAGCATGACTAAATGGTGGTGAAGAAGAACCTTGAATATTATTTTGAACATTTTATTTTATCTGGTTACTTTCTCAAAGAGACACCAAAAGGCAAAGGGATCTAAATGTGGAGCGTATTTGAGTTAAATATTCTCTGGGTCCTTCGGAAGAGTAAACATGAAAATTAGGCATACACATGTTTCTGTCGATTTCTATTTACTAGTTTCTGCAGTAGCTGTAGCATTGACAATACTAGTTTCATAGCCACCAGTTCTTTTGTATTGTCAGTAATGTGAATCTCCTAGAGAGACATCTTCATGTGCAGGTTTGCACGGATGTGAAATCGTTTTATAGTTGAGGTGTCTTTCATTAGTTTCTTTTTACTCCCTGAGCTGCAGTTTCTGGAATGAAGACCCTTTGGAAGGGAATCCTACTTTTCAGAATGTTCCTCCCAACAGTTTCACCCTTTTATGTTTGTTGGTATTATTTCTTTGTGCCATGTGACACTGCCATTCAGTGCCATAGTGTGTGTGCTCTGTCCTTAAAACTGTACAGTAAAATTGGTAGCACTTAATTGGTCTGTAAGTAACCTGGTGCAGAAAATGCACCAGTGGCCTGGATGTTAAATTGTATATGTGGATTGTAATGTGTATTTCAAGTAGCTGAAAAAAGAGTCTGACTTCAAACTGTACTGATGTGCTCTGGCTGGAATGCACTATAGTGACACATGGCAAAGAAAATGTCTTTGCCATGTGGAAAAATGTACTTTTATATTTTTGTGTTACTGTAACATCTGTGCCAGTGGTGTACATTTATGAGAATGCAGAACATTCCTGATTCTTTCACTCAACACCTAGTGAGGCAGTATGTGTTTGAGACTTATGCTTAGTGCATAAGAAGGATCTCCCTATTTGCCGCTCATACCAATTTGGCATTTCCGTACCCAAGGTAGCCTGGAGTAATGTCCATGGCTTGTGTGGAGTATTGAATTTGAGGGGCAGTGATCAGGACATGGAAGCTCATAAGAGAAGAAGGATGTCAAATGTGGGTGTTTTCTTCTTGTTCTTGAAAAACACCATAGCTCTGAACATGTAGGTGTGGCTAGCATTATGTATACCTACAGTGGTTAATTTATAAATAAATAAGTGCTGGGGCTCTCGTCAGGAGGCAGCTTCTACCAGCCCATTTCTCCTGTTAACGCCACCTAAAGCAGACCTCGGAGCGGGGGAACCAGGTTCGAGTCTCGAGGTCTACAACATCCTGTGATTCTTGGCAAATCATTTAATCTCCCTGTGCCTACCAAAAATAAATGTGTCCTTAACTGGTGCTCAAGTGCCGGTGTCGATGATTAAGTGCTGGTGCTTAGCACCGGAAACCACCGGCTCAAATTAAGCCCTGTATACCTATGCCCAAGATGATGGCTTTTACAATGGTTTTTACCTGAAAATTTCATTCAATAAAGCTAATCTGTTTCCTGTGATGTTATTTCCTTTTCAGACCATATATGAAAAGGCACTGTGTAGAGATTCATTTCACCTATATTGTACCCCATGATTTCTACTTCTGGATCATCTTTTTCTGAGCTCTTTCTCAACCCTGGTTCAGGGTAGTTTGGGTGTCTTGCTTTCTCTACCTACATTAATTCATCATCTTCAATCAAAGAGTACATTGACATGGAGTATTTTTCAGGCCTTTGTGGCTTTATTCCAGCTAACTGGGACCCTCTTAAAGAGACATTTGATACCTTTCATATGTATATTGGGTGCAGGGTGGCACTGTGACTACTGGGAGGAAATGCCCTTTCCTCGGGTAATTAGGAAGGAAACTTCATAGCCTTTCACAGCCTCCAGTCCTTGAAACATTGCAACAACAATAACTTTTAATGTTTGTCTATGTCAAGAATGCTTATCTGGACCTGGAGGAAGAGTTATTTTGCCTTGAAAATTTGACCTTAAAAAGCAGATCTTAGCATTTAGTCTACTAATATGCTAGCAACCCCTTCAAGTGCTCTATGTTTTTGGGGGATCCGCGGAAGGTAAGAGAGTTTTTTTATTTGCTTTTGGTGCATTTTGGCTTGTGCACTGCAGAGTGGACTCAATACTGAGCAGAGGTTGTATAGTTGATTAGTTTTCTTGCTGATCCTGTCCTAGCTTGGGCTACTTCTCTAGTGATGGCTTAAGATCATTGTTATGATCATTAAGCTGCATTTTTTTTTAACTTGGATTGAAGAAGTTGCTTGAACGGCTAGTTGTGGAGCATTCTACTAAGGAAATATTATGTGATATCCAGTGGGGTGGAATTGATGTACTGACATATGTGACAATTTGTTTTTCCAATTGATATGGAGACTACTTGGATTGGGAGAACCCAAATTATGCTATTTCCTTGTGGATTGAAAGAATAGATTTTGGATGAGTAGTTTTGTTCTCATCTTGCTACTTCATTTGCTGAATTGATTAACGTAGCCATGGTAATATAATATAATAGACTCTTATAGAAAGCCCAATAATGTTGCGGCATTATTGCACTAGGCCCTTAAAAAGAATGAGGCTCATTTACAAGCCCTGTGCACTGCTGGAATATGACGCTCCGGTGGCACACACTGCAGAGCCACCCTGCATGGCTTTTCATGGCCTCGTAGATATGGTGTGTGGCAATTCAGCGCAAGTCACTGCTTTGCCTCCCACTGCGATAGGAAGGCGTGCCATGGGCATTACGGTGGGTGTTCCCACGTAACATCCAGGGCATTTGACACATTCCTAGATTTACAACATGCTGTAAACCTGGACATGTGTCAAAAACTTATGCCTCCCCTAGGGGTGGTGTAACAGATGTTTTTGTGAAGGAAGGTGTCCCCTACTGCACAAAAACAACCTGATTTGAATGAAGGCACCCTAGCACCATTGTGCAAGGATGCCTGCATTGGCGCTAGGCAGCCATTTCTGTACCAGTGCAGTAAAAAAGGTCTAGAATCTCACAGATACTGCACATTGCTGCCCTTTTCTTTTGTCGTAGGGCAGGGCAACAGGAAGGCTTGTGGTGCTGCCCTACACCAAACGCAAGTAAAAGAGTCCCAATATTCCTAAAATAACTAAGATATTTGAGGTAGTTCAACCTATTGACAGTTTGTCATTAGTGACAAGTCTAGTGTTGGAGGCTTTTATACCATTACAGTTTTCTTTTAGAAGCCATACAGAAATGCTTTCTTTTGATGTCATAATCTGTTCTGAGCATTCTCTGTTTTATGGAATTCTTAGGCTTAATAGGCACATTCCATATGTTGAATGGGTTGCAAGAACAATTTCGATATCATCAAAACTTTGTCATGATCATTGTTTCACTTCAGAAGGTCAGTGATTGCCAATTGATGAGATAAAAGATTCCATATCAAATTTAATTGTTGCTACGTCTTCTCACTTAAACCTCAGAGAGTTTATGATTGCACTATACCAACTGAGCTGTGCACTGTTGTAAATTTTGGACACATCTGAAGGAGACATTTAAAATCTATTTACATGAGAGCTTAACAAATTAATTGATTGAACATACAAGAAAAACTAGAAGATAGAGAGAGGGTCTAAGGGAATGTTTAAAGACCTGGTGTGGATATATTCCCCATACAAATCCTACTTACAAAACACGATATCCACGGGTCTACTCATACAAACGTAATGAATTTATGTGTATATGAACCACATTAGGCCTCAAGAAACTGTAACACTTACACCTCTTTACAAACTACAAAAATATCTTTTAAAAGGACGGATTCCCATCACTCACCATTGGTGACATGCTTCATCATCTGGATCTCCTCCTAGTAACACGCTGGTGTCACTAAGGGCTGCAACCCTTTCAGAAAGAAAGGGTAGCTCACGGATGTTTATTATAGTGTTTATATTGAAGCGATGTAGCACGCTGTACTAGATCTTACAGATGTGAGCACCAGATTTATGTAGGAGTGATGAGTACAGTGCAAAAGTTAAAAATGGTGAATTAAGATTGAACGGTGAGAGAGAAAAAAATCTTTAATTGGTATCTCTCACTGCTCAAACTTAAAAACAGTGCAAAGACCGTTTTCAACAAATAACTGTCTGTCAGTAGAAAATAGGGGTCAACATGTTTCAGTCAAATGGAATATGATATTCTTAGGCCTTCTTCAGGACCACATTAATATTGCTACTGCATTGGTGAAAGAAATATATATATATATAAGAAAAAGGATTTTGAAAAGAAGAGAGGTTGGAACAAATACAACCTCGTCACCTGTATTAAGGGGTATTCAAATCCTCTGCAAATGACGAAGTGCTGATAGCATCTGCAAAAGAATAAGAATAAAAGAACGGTCCATTTGTAAGGTTGTAATAACTTCAAAAGGGTTTATGAGCTCACATTACACATTTGATCCATAGTGAACCAATTTATTGTCATCTATGATCTCTAGTGCTTCCTAATCACATATTTTTATGCTTACCCGTAATGCACGAGGAAAGGACCTCGCCTCACCTGGCAACGGCTCAGGAAAGGAGGCACTGCTCTGCGAAAGAACATAGGAAAGAACAAAAAATGTTCATGATAAACTTGTTCTCTCATTACCCTATTTTTTCTGCTATTAAAAATGTGCACTACACACACACATCACAACTAACTAAAAGGGCTCTAAAAAACTATAAACTAATGTGGACTCCCATAATGGGTCTGATCCTCTGAACATTACTGTAAGAAGGAGAGCGGAGTACTCCTCTCCTTTCAGTTATATGCCAGTAGACAGTATGTCTGTCATTAGTGTAAAAGCCTAGTTGTACTTATTATTAGACTTAATTACACAACAAATTCTGAATAGTCATAGCACAACTGCCGTAATACTATGTGCGTTATGACCCGATATAGCATCACAATTCGTAGTGGCTAGTCAGAAAGTGAGAGAAGAAAAACCAACTTGCGCACTCTCACGCGTATTCTCATCACCAGGGTTATTCCCGCACGATGTAGCCTGACAATCCCTAGTAGGGGGTCTGAAGGATCAAAAGACAATGTGCGCCCTTGCGCCTATGCAACACCAAAGGGGTTCCAGTCTGGTCGGCAGGGAGCAGAATCCCGAACAAAGCAGCAGCTTGATATCTAAGGCTAGCTGAATCCCGTACTCTCTAGAACCATGCAAACGACTCAAACTGTCAAGATAGATTGTACAGCCCGGAAAACAAAAGCGAGATAATGGCACATTGCTTACCTATCCGTCGGTACCTCTGGCGATTCATCAAGCCGATCAAAGGGAGACGCCATTTTTTAGAAAAGAATTAAGAAACTTCACACGCAGTTCAATGGGCGGCTTCAAACCGTGTGACTTGACCGGAACTGTGGCGCTAGATTCTTGGGAATTGTAGTTGGTAACACAACCTCCACTCATGTGTCTAGAGTACAAATGTGAAAAGAAGAAAGACTGTTTCCCATTACAGCGACACAAACGCGGTCTACTCACAATGTCGTGTGCGACCATGAAAGTATCTGTGTAACATTATGCTGTTATCATTATGTTGTTATTGTTATTTATAAATGCTCAAAGTCATCACGAGTTAAGAGGAAAGACTTCAAACCGGTTTACCTTTACATCGGCACAAACACGGTCTGCGCACAGTACCATTTGTGACTCTAATGATGTAAATGTGCCATTTTGTCAAGATTATTACTAGTTATTCTTTCTGTTATTTTTCATTTTACATTTATAAACACTCATTTCCATCAAATACTGATTGGTAAACAATTTGTCTGTCATGATGGAAACAGTATCGATATTGCGCCAAGTGTAATGCACAAATCCTCATGCTAGTGTCTAACTCTCCGTCCTTCCCGGTAACTGCATAGGGAACATCGGAGACGGTAACAAAACAACAAACCTTTTGTAATGAAGCTGTGATGCATAACACATAAGAGCACGGGGATGTTATTAGTGCTTTGAACAAATGTTATCTATGTTGCAAAAGACCTGTCCCCAAATATCCGTGTCTACTGATTTGTTAGCAAGTAATTTATACATGGGCAGATTTCATTAAAATTGCATTGCGGCCCACGGTATCTCATTGTTCAGTCCTGTTTTGTCACTTTGTAATTTGAAGACCCATTTCTGTTCTCTAATAAATAAAAACTTAGAGAAATCTTTGAAATGTGTAGGGATGAATGGTTGTTCAAGAACTGTCCACAAGAAATCGTCGGCACAGTGATTGACTTCGAGAAAATATCTTGTGAGTCTTGTAGCTTGTTTTTTTACATCTCACCGTGCTCTTGTGTTCCAAGATCCTAAGTTTGACCTTTCGAGTGGTCATGCCCACATATTGCAATTTACATGGACAAGTTATGAGGTAAATAAGTTTATCTCTATTACAATTAGTAAACCTATTCTGCATCCAAGGTCTGTTCGTGCTTATGTCCACAGATTTTGATTGTTGTGTTTCTGGACAGACCACACATGACCCGCATCGAAAGTGGCCTCGAACAGCTGGGAGGTCCTAAAGGGTCCCTACACCTGGTGGTAGTTTAGTTCTAGGTCTCGTGTGGACAAGTTGGTCCCGAAGATTTGTACTTCTTTTAAATGAGATGAGTGGACGTGGAATCTGTTCATTCCCAATGTTCAGTATGCACCAATGCTTACGTACACTCTTTTGAATACTATTAGACAAAGTACTGAAGGTATTGACAAAGGTGATCCTGGTCATTTCGGATTTGGTTCTTGATAGGTCTAACAGGGCCTCTCTATTATTATTCATGGCTCGTTTCAGTGAGCGTCGCACCAATCTTTATGGATATCACCTTTCTCGTAATTGTGCTGACAGTGTGGTTGCATGATTCACGAATCTCTCCTTGGTAGAACAATTTCTCCGAACACGGCGAAATTGGCCAAATGGTAAATTGTCACGCAGTGACTTTGGATGATGGCTATTGTAGCATAGTAGAGAATTTCTGGCCATCGGCTTCCTGTATAGCTCCGTCTCTAAGCCTGATGGTGTAGTCGCAATCAACAAGTCCAGAAACGTTAACTTATGTTTGTCATATTCCACTGTGAATTTGAGGAACTCATTCCTAGTGTTTAACCACGTCTGGAATAGAATGATAGATTCTGGGTTACCTCGCCAGACAACAGAAATGTCATCTATATAACGCTTCCATAGATGTATCGAGTCCCTAAAGGGATTGGTCTGTGTCAAGACATGTTCCTGCTCGAAGCCATGGACATACAAGTTAGCCAGACTAGGCGCAAAAACACTTCCCATGCTGGTACTGGAGACCTGAAGATAAATGGTGTCTTCAAACTTAAAGAAATTTTCCTTCATTGCGAGTTGGGCACAAGCCATGATAAACTGCACCTGGGTGATGGAGTCCAAATCTCTATCTGCCAATAGTAGCGAAATGGCATCAAGTGTTTCATCTTGAGGAATTGAAGTATAGAGAGACTCCACGTCGAACGAAACTAAAAAATCAGTCTCCATGTCGAATTCCACCTGAGTTAATAGACGTAAAATATCCATAGTATCTTGGAGGAATGTGGGCATATCCTTGACCATTGGTCTAAGAAAATGATCCATGAAGGTGGACAGAGGTTCCAAGACTGAGCCCAGTCCAGAAATAATAGGTCGCCCAGGCGGTGCCCTTTGTGGTTTATGTACCTTTGGCAGTACATAAAAATAGGGCTTTACCGGATATTTAGTTTGTAAGAAGGCGGCCTACTGAGTTGTAATCCAATTTTCGTTTGTTGCTTCTTCTACCATAGTGGTGATAGAGTTTTTGATTTTCTCTGTTGGATCGATCTTCAAAGGACGATACGATCTTCTGTCTCCTAGTTGTCGTAAGCACTCTGCACGGTAAGTGTCCGTATTGAGGATAACAATCGCACCGCCTTTGTCCACGGATTTGATTGTAATCCGATCGACGGTGGTGAGTGTCCGTAATGCCAGTTCTTGCTTAGGAAGGTTACAGTATGGATTATTCCCTCTTTTGCACAGTGCTGTGATGTCTTCACTCACCGCTTTCTCAAAGGTTAACAATTGTGCAGGTATCAGGTGAGCAGGTGGATTAAAGGTGGAGCGTTTCTTCAAGCCAGTGTTTTTGTCTACAGGATCTGTATACTCTTGTTGTTCCTTTTAAAAAAAGAAATTAAAGCGTATTTTGCGAAAAAAAATTGCAAGTTCGTATGGGGTCGGAAAAGGGTCACCTTTGCAAGTAGAGACAAATCCTAGGCCTCTATTAAGGACCAGTTGTTCGTCCATTGTTATTGCCCGAGAGCTCAGATTAACCACTAATCCGTCTCCGCGCTGGTCCCCGCTTGTTGTGAGGTTTTCTTCTTGTTGCTGCGCAAACTCCTGGGAGATGGTGGGGCACCCAAGTGTACTTGGGCCTGCTGATTCCTCCGTCTTCCTCTGGAGCGCCCGTGGCCAAATCCTAAAAAAGGCTGGGTGTTGAAATTTTGGGGATATTGTGGCGGTGGGAAAGGGCCCATAGGTGGTTGAAAAGGGGGGGCACCAAAGCCCCACGGATTCGGTTGCCACCACTGTTGAAACTGGGATGATGGTCCATTTCTCCAATTGATCCTGTTGTTCCTACCACAGCCTCTGCTCTGTTGGCCACTTCTTGTTGAGTAGTCAAAATCACTAGATCCTACATCTGAACTACAGGTACAATAGGAAGAACCCTGTCTCCGTCCTGTGCTGTTAAACTCTATGGGGGGTGTAATTGTCGCTTGTGTATGGATACACCCTCTCATGAGTTAAGCGTGGCAGGTCTTTCTTAAATATTTTGATCTTGGTAAGCAAGATCGAATCCTTGAATTCCTTGTTGGTTTTATTGGATTCTTCTTGATTCTTTTTAAATGAGGTGGCTGTGATAGTGGTCTTAATCTGTGATTCTAAAAGTTGAATCTCAATAAGTATGGTGTCGGCTACGCGCTTTGCTGTTCTGACAGACAGTTATTTGTTGAAAACTGTCATTGCACTGTTTTTTAAGTTTGAGCAGTGAGAGATACCAATTAAAGATTTTTCTCTCTCACTGTTCAATTTTAATTCACCATTTTTCACTTTTGCACTGCAATCATCACTCCTACATAAATCTGGTGCTCAGATCTGTAGGATCTAGTAGAGCGTGCTACATCACTTCAATATAAACACTATAAAAACATCTGTGAGCTCCCTTTTCCTTCTGAAAGGATTGCAGCCCTTAGTGACACTAGCGTGTTACTGGGAGGAGACCCAGATGATGTGGCATGTCACCAATGGTGAGTGATGGGAATCCGTCCTTTTAAAAGATATTTTTGTAGTTTGTAGAGAGGTGTAAGTGATACAGTTTCTTGAGGCCTAATGTGGTTCATATACACATAAATGTATTACATTTGTATGAGTAGACCCGTGGATGTCGTGTTTTGTAAGTAGTATTTGATTGAACATATTCCTTTTCTGCTGGGCACCTTTGTTTTTTTGTCATGAAGAAAGATCGAGTTCTTAGGCCTTGTATTGACTTTAGCAGTTTAATCTAAATATGATCAAAGGCCGACATCCTTGCAAAAAGTACAAGGATTTACCAAATTGCCTATCATTTCATGTGTATATAAGAGGGCAATGAATGGGAAATGGTCTACCACACACCTTTTTTGCTCTTTGAATATTGAGTGATGCTATTTGGGCTATGCAATGCTACTGCTATTTTTGTTTAACGTTTTATGGATTGAAACAGTGAGTGAAAACCCAAACCAACACACCAGTGAAAAACACTTCAAGAAATACAACTACATATACAAAAAATACACAAACAGCACTATAATTAACCTCTAGAACCCACCTGCATCCATCCTACACTCAAAACCCCTAAAACAACCTTTAACAAGCATTGGCATAGCCAATAGGACTTGCTTTTGGGACTTTATAAGTGTTTAGCCATGCAACAGTTGATGTTGTTGCACAAAGGATATTGTGCTGCATAACTGAATACTTATAAGGTCCCAAAAGTGAGACCTATTGGCTATGCCAATGCTTGCATGGCAATGTGTTCCTTGAGGCAGTGGTTGGCGTTAAGGGTGAAACCCAGCGACCTGGCATTTGGTGAGAGTTGGGGTTCTAAGCCATCAAGGATCATATCTGAGCCATGTTTGTACTGTATCTCGTCTGTTCTTGGCAAATGACAGGAAATCTGTCTTGGTCGAGTAGAGCTTCAAGGAGGCCCTAGATTCCAGACCTGGATGATGTGCAAGCAGTGTTGAGGCGTTGGATGTCTGAAGAAGGTTGAGCACCAAGCTGCTCTATGTAAAGTTTACACAGATGATGGCGATCTTTTGTGACCCAGAGGTACCCATGTGAACAAACTGGTGTCGGGTTGGACAGATAGAAGAGCTAGTGATGGACATTGCAGGTTAATCCACTCCAAGACTCAATAGTGTGTATGAGGGTGGGATGGTCAACTCTGTTGAAGGCCGCTGAGCGATACAGCAATATCAGGAGTTAGGTGTCATCTATATCGTTGGTCAAGAAAGGGCATGGTCTACAATGTGGAATGTGTCGATCTCATGCTGCAGCATGATCTGAAGACTGATTGGTAGTCATATAGAAGATGGTTAGCACGGATGTGACCTTGAAGTTTTTCTACGATCTTTCCGATGAACCATAGGTGAGTGATTGGCCACTAGTTGGCATGGTTATCAGGATCTAGTGTAGGATTCTTTAGGAATGGGAGGATATGACGTTTCTTGAGAGCTTCTGAAAAGAAAACTATCCCTCTATAAAAATTGAGAGATAAGAAAGTATGTAGTGCCTCCTGACTGCATACCACTTCCATTCTGACAGCAGCATGAGCCAGTTACTCTAGGTAATTCACAAAAAAAGCATTGGCAAGTCTTACTGGTCTCTTCTTTAAAACCTATTGGCTTTAACAATGGTGTTTAGCCATGCTGCACAATGCTGTGCAGTATAGATAAAGAAAACAAACAAAAGAAATAGGTGCTATTTGTAGGCATGCACCAACACAATCCAACATAATGAAGCAAGTGTTTCTTTCTTTTTTTAAGTGAGGGTGGGGACAGCACCAAAGAGAATGGAGGTGGCAGGAAGCAACAGAGTGCATGTGGAAAATGGAAGCAGCAAAGGGTGTGGGTGAGGGAGGAGAAGCAACAGGCAAGATAACAACATGGACTAGGCAGAAGAGAAGGGTTTCGTGAAAGCAAAGTGGGGAAGAAGTACATATGAGCAACATGGGGGGGTAGAGAGAAGCACACTCGTGGCAAAACAACAAGGAGTGCAGCTGGGTGAGAGAGGTAAATGAGTGAGACAACTGGAAAACACATGCATTCTTATGGACAGCTTAAACCAAAAGAAAACAGTAGTGCTTGAAAAGCAGTTAGTGAAAGGACACAAGTAATGCATCCATGGTCCAGGGGAGGGAAAGACAAGAAAAGGAAGGAAAGCGCAAACGAGCTAATAAATATAAAACAAGCAAGGTAGAGTGAAAGTAAAGCCAGCAAACACTAAGCAATTAGCGAGATCCAAGTCCACTGTGAGCGGACAATAGATCTTTTCGCCAGCAGATAGCTTGAGCTGGTTGAGAGAACTAAAAATGACTACAGTACTTCCTGCATGATGCAAAACAAGCAGGATTCTGCATTCAGTCTGGTGCTTAACACCTGCTTGGGCCTTGATATATTCTAGATGGCCCTGGCTTGGCAATTCGGGCTGGACTGTTCCCATGAGGCACAGGGTCAAGACTTATTTGCATATAGCTGGGTTCAAACTGGAACGGCATGGTGAGCAAAAAAACTATGTATTTAGGCCCAGATCTCTGTACTGGGGTGAATGTATGACATTGTTCTGTATTCTGTCCATCAACTGTTGTTTTTCCAAATAATTTGCAGCACGTTTGGAAACCAAACAGAAGAAGTTTAGGGAGTTACATCAACCGCATGAGGGTGCTTCAAATCTCCCTGCTTGTAAACACTATGGAACAACTTATGAGAACACACTTTTCCCAAATAACAGAACTGAAGTTTGACTGATATTACCCTTGCCTCAAATATTTGCATGTATTTTCCTGCTTCCCTGCCTTTTTTGACAGAAAGAAGCAAAATATAGCTACTTTTATGAGGCACAGATATAAGGCGGCAACAGCTAATTAAAGATACCATGTCAATGCTAAAGCATTCATGCTCCTAAAGTGACTCCTCTGAGGAACAGACAAGCTTTGCAAGAACTGACAAATTCAGTTCAATATTATTTTGGTATTTGGTGCGCCTCTTATAATTTCATTGTTTTAAATTTAAAAAAATGAAAACAAGCTTTGGCAAAATTAATATAACTACAGCAGGATTTTTATTTAAATGTATTTCAACAAACATTTGCAATATGCAACAAAATCTGAAAAAAACACATCAAAATAAAAGTGAAGCCCAGCAGCCTAGGTACACCAACCCCAGCATTTTAGTGCATTACTTTTCAGGTGGCTGTGGACAAGTGATCAGGAAAAAAATAGTGTCTCTCAAAGTGATGAGGTGGGGTATAAAGGCACTGCCCGAGGCTATGGTGGGGGAAGAAAATGTGAAGCACATCACATCAGTGGATGTACAGCAATTGCTAAAGGCACATGATTGAAATTATAAATGCATACAAGCAGTTGCAGTTAAAGTGCAATTATGGTTGCAAATTAAAACTGGAAAAGCACAGACATTCGCGCTGACTCAGCGAGACCTAAAAACACAACTACTACACCCACGCACTAGGAAGTGGCTTAGTCACACTAGCATTTCCGGTTCCGTTTTTTTACTTTGGATAAAGTAGCCAAGTAAAGTCCTGAATTAACTTGCCCACGGCATCAACTTAAGTCTCTGCACTTTCGTGGCCAATCAGTTACGGGCACAACCTGCCATGGAAGTTTAAAACAGCAAATACCATGTCCAATGAGGGACCGAGATAGCCGTTGTAGAAGACAGGCCAATCAGGAGAGCGCAAAAGGACACTGTCAGCCGTCACTTCTCAGCCAAACGGGCCAAGGGAATAGGCGCAATGGCGTGAAATGGACCAATGGTGGAGAGTGTTGGGCAGGGCCTGTAAAGAAAGCACAACAAACATTGCGTCGCCAGCGTCCAATGGCTGATGTACTGCTGCCTTTGGATGCCGGCGTACACTGTTTGTTGTGGGACACAGAGTGTCGAGTGACAGGATCTTCGGCCTATGATGTTGCTGACACGAGGCATACTCAGCCAATGAACGTCGGAAGTGGGAGCCGTGGGCTGGTCGGGTTCTGCGAGAGGGGCTGGTGGGGATCGGTGTGTGGAGGGCAGCGGCAGTCATGTCTGTGAACATGGAGGAGCTGCGGCAGCAAGTGATGATCAACCAGTTCGTGCTGGCAGCAGGGTTCCCGGCCGAACAGGCCCGACAGCTGCTCCAAGGTGCCGGGTGGCAGTTTGAGGTGAGACTGGGGGATGGTCAATGATTGATGTTAACTGAGAGGTGTATTCTGGTGCCGTGGCTTGGGGGGAAATGTAGGGGACACTGTTATCATGTTATGATTATCATAGATCGTGAAATCAGTGGACAGGCTCTAGCCAGGAAACTTACAGTAGGGGTGGTTGTTGGGTTGGGAACTGGAGTAATTTGGGTGGAGTTTGAAGGAAGACTGAATGGCAAATGCCGGATGTTGTATTGGAGCTTAATGGGTATGTGACTGGACACAGAAAAGGGGCTGCATGCGCAGTGAGTGATCGCGGCTGTACATATTGCAAAGCTGCCGGCTGCGCGCGTGCACTCACATACTAAATGTCTCTCCGAGCAGCGCATGCGCGCTGACTCAGCAAGACCTAAAAAGGAATTACCTGCTCCAATGAACAGCAGTACCTTACTGCGACCTGGATCCCAGAAAGTAGACTAAAAATGAGACAAATAGACTACAAAATAGAAGATAGTGGTAAAAAAAAAATGGCCACTAAATTAAATAAAAAAGATTATCTCACGATAGAAATGAATTGTAAAGTAAGTTAAAAAAGTTGAATAAATGTATTCAAAAATATCAAACACGTAAAAAAAATCCAAAAATATTATAAAACAGTGTTAAAATATTGTATAGTATAAGTTAAATATTAGTATAAAAAATATACAATTATTTAATATGTGCTAAAAAAACGTATGTTAAAATTATGTTAAGAATATGTTTATGAAACAATTTAATATATATCACAAAAATGTTAAACACTAGAAAAAAAACCTGCATAGTGTACAATATACAATACTATTTAAATATGATTTATATTGTTTATTTAGTAATACAGTTGTATAAACAATTGTTTTATTTATTGATATATAAATGTTTTTAACTAGAAATATGTTTAGAAACATAGATTAAATAAACTTTGAAAAAATAAATAAAAATTGGAAACTGACTTGGGGGGGCCCCTAGCAGGCCCCCCTTCATCTTGAGTCCTCTGGTTTGGGGTCAAGGGAGTACCCAAGAGACCCCCCCTGTGAAACCATGCACAGTGTGGCAGGCACTATGGGGTGCCCGCGACAGAGTGCAAGGTTTTCCGCAGACACTCATTTCCGTCATAGGAGCCTGTGTCGTCGGTCGGAACACAGGCTTCCATTGAAGTCAATGGGAGTCCTTCCGAACTGTGTTCGGAAGCATCATAGGTCGAGCGGAACCGCGTACCGAAAGTCGGTCGGAACCAAATACGACAAGGAGTCAGGCGGTTTCGTACCTTCTATATCCTTCTGAAAACATTTTTAACATCCAGATATTTTTGATGCAATATTTTTGTATCGCAATATTTTTTATTCAATATTTTGTCCAAACACCTCCTTTGTCGCTGAACTTTCCACTGCCTTTTTGATCTTTTTTTCAAATTGTCTAATTGTGTGAGCTGGATTTAATCTTCAAGCTGGCGCTCGTTATGGCACTATTTTGGCGTGCCCTCAAACTGAGACTCTCAATTATTCTCCACATCCAGCGGCCTTAATAGAGTACCCTCTTTGCTCCTCAACGTAATTCCTAGGTATTGATAGCATGATTATAATTTTGGGGTGCATTAGTTGCACTCATAAGACCTCCCTACTGGTCTCACTATTTAAATTAAATCCCAAGGTTTGTGGATTTGGGGAAGAAAGAGTAGCCTTCATGTTTATGTTTTTTGGAATGTTAACTTTTGTAAATACTGAATGATCATCACAACAAACGCACATTGCAAATGCTTGGCACACAGTAAATACATAGTACACCTTTTACAAGAAGCTACTATAATTTTTTTTAAGAATGACAGTTGCAAAATGGAAAATGACTGCTGCCTACAGAGAACTACCCTCTTGTTACTACTTTCTCTGCTGTTTTCCACGCTGCGTCTCCATCATTATTTTGCTCTCCACGTCACCTCAGTATGGACCCAGCCATAGGCAAATCACTGTTGACCCTGCTCCCCATGAGAACAGTCCAGCCTATTCTGCTAGGCCAGGTCCTCCCTGGACCGGAACCAAGCATCCTGGGACCGGTTTTGGGGTATCACCCTTCGTAAACCAGGCTGGCTTGAATCCAGGATGGCGTAACAGTGCAGGGATGTTTAAAAAGTGCATATTTCCTATTGCGGCTTGTGCTGCAGCCTGCAACACAAGCTGCAATAGCAAATATGCACTTTCGGACTGCTGTGAAGGCAGTCGCATCCTAATTAGGGAAGTGGGATCGCTGACTCCTTGACGGGCAGTCCCGTTTCCGACACAATGCCGGTCGGACGCTCATCCGACCTGCATCGTAATGGGGCCCTAAGGCTTCTTTGGGGAATTTAAGAGTCTTCCCTGAATCTGATTTTAAATCTCTTGTCTAATCCCTATTTCTGTCAGGATCAACTATGATAACTCTCTGTTGATTGGACTTCCTAAAATATGCCCATCATCCTGAAGTCGGTGCTTAATGCATGTTTTGGATCTGGTTCTAAAAGATCTGGTCATATCACACCTGTACTTCAAGCTCTTCAATGATTACCTGTAGAAGCAAGGACTAGCTACAACATGATATGCATTACCCAAAAGCGAGTACTAACTACAAGATGGTATGCGTTCACCAGAAGGTTATACACATCGCTGGACCCTGTTACCTTGCAATTAAACTGAAAGATCTGGTCGGCCCAGATCCTTATGCAAATCAAAAACATTATTTCAAGAACCTTCAACTTTCAAACTGGAGCGCGCAATGACACAATCTTTCACTGGTAGTGTAGCTAGAATGTGGATTTTCCCCCCCAGCTCCACGAACCAGCACCCCTCTAGACACCTTGAAATATAAAGTTGAAAATTCTCCTTTTTCAAAAATTCTTCTCGTGAGCTCCTACCAAACCTCGATTCACTGAGAAGTGCGCTCTTCATGGGGCATATTTACAAGGGCTTTATCTCTTCTTTTTTGGCTTTTAAAGCCAAAAAAGCGGAGATAAAACTATCGCCCTATTAACGAGAGGGTGCTAACATGCATTAGCGCATGTTAGCACCCTTTTACCCAACGCCTCCCTTTGCATCTCTAGTGAGATGCAAAGTGGGCTTCACTGGGCAGGACAACCTTGTAAATATCGCTGATGTTCACATCGCGATAGTTACAAGGCTGCCCCAGCATTTTAGCACATGTTAGTTTTTGGAGAAAACCGCTGTTTTCTCCAAAAACTAACGTCTGCTAAAATGCAGACTTACCTATCCCTAACATTGGGGTGGATTATGCTGCTACGACCCTGTGGGTCGTATCAGCAAGGTTATCGCCGTTTTGCAGGGAACATCGCTGGAAAACCAGCGATGTTCCCTGCAAAACGGCGATAACCTCGCTATCTCTGGAATTTTTATCGCCCTGGAGAAACGCGTTGTTAATAACGAGCTATTAGGGCGATAAATTCCAGAGATAGCCTGCGATAATAAAATTATCGCTAAGCACGGCCAGCGATAATTATCTCTGGCCGTTGATAATATGCCCCCATGTTTTTTTTCTGCTTCACTGATTTAGCAGTTAATGATAATGTTGTTTCTTCTATTGTAAAGCGCTCCAACACCTTCGGGCTATATTTGCGCGCTATAAAATAAAGTAATAGGTAAATAAATAATTTATTAAATAAATGTTGGGATTTGTCTGTTAATGAATTCATGTTGACTTATTCTGCGGTACAATTTCTGTGATAACCTGTCAGCCCTAAACGAACAGAACCATTTTGGGTTGATTAGGGTTTATTAGTGCTGTAGGGAAGATCATTACGAGACAATGGGCAGTCTGTCAGCGTTAATGGCCGCCATGACATTGACGCTGAAGGCCCAGTCACCTCTCACTGGGCGGCACACCTCATTAGCAGTGGCCGGATGGATCCAGGCCACGCCACAGATTACGTACGGCTGCAGGAACCAGGCCCTCCTCCAATTAGCGCAATCTATGCCTTGGTGAAGGCGCGCGCTTGGATTGGAACTGTCGAGCCGCGACGAATAGGATTTACTTTTCAATTAGGTGATTAGGAATACCTAATTGCAGATTTATAATCTTTCGAGGATCTCCTATTACGCTAGGACAGCTGATACCGACTGATGCTCATCCCCGAAGAAAATCAGATTTTGTTTCAAGACCTAATGAATTGTTAGCTGTGGCTCAACGCGGCCTGTGGTGTAAAGATTACACATTTCTATAAGTAGATTAGAAAGCAACACAATATGATTTGGACATGTACATTACGGATAAGTAATGACGGATGACGCAAAGCTCTTGTCTGCACATTCGAGGAAGACGAGCTAAACAGCAAAACAAGGGCCACACGCTTAAGAAATGACAGATGCAACAGTCGAAACGCTGCCAATGATTGGAACGCAAAAACGTCGAAAAATAAGGACCCCGTGTTTCTGGGAGCAGTGTAATATTAAAGTTGCTCTGGCTGATTGTCGTGCGGATTTTTGCTAGACAGTTCTATTCTTACATTCCACAATTAGGGTCAAGCAAAATATAACTGGGCACTTTAAATACTACATTTAAAAATAAATCGACCTGATTCTTTTGACCTCATTTACACAAGGGTGTGTCACAAATTTCACGTTAGTGTTAAACAAATTAGTGAATGATAATGGCTTTTATGTATTTGTTTTTATTTGTATATAGTAATTGGTATGTTTTAGGCCCTTCTTCTTCCTCTACAAGAAGGGGCATTGCCTCTTCTATGATGCACAACGTTTTAAGAGCAGTGCCACTGGGTAAGACTTAGGGGCATATCAACAACAACCGGCGATAATTATCTCTAAGCGCACTTAACGCTAGGATAATTATTGCCGGCTAGCGTGAATTTTTATCGCTGAGATAGCGTGCTATTAGCAACGCTTATCTCAATAGCGATAAAAATCCTCACGCTAACAGGCTAACGTGAGATTATCGCTGGGAACCCAGCGATAATCTCACATTACCTTGTTGATAGGGACAGGCAAACTTAGCCATGATATCCAACTTCCATAGGATATCATGGCTAAGTCAGAAAAATACCAGACGTAAAAAAGCAGCGTTAACCGCGGTTAGCGCTGCTTTTTTTGTCTCTAACAGGGTTAGCGACATTCTTGATAATAGGAGAAATGTCGCTTAGCGACATTTCTCCTATTATTGTACTCTGGAACGCCCCCTTTGCATCGCATTAGAGATGCAAGGGGAAGCGTAGAGTAAAAGGGTGCTAACATGCAAATTTGCGTGTTAGCACCCTGTTGTTGATAGGGTGCTAGTTTTATCTCTGCTTTTTTGGCTTTTAAAGCCAAAAAAGCAGAGATAAAGCCCTTGTTGATATGCCCCCTTGTTCTTTCAAGTGGTTAACCTCCCAGGGCTTTTGTGCCAGTTTGCAAGGTTTTGACACCAGTGCTTTTGTTCATCTGGTAGATTGGCAGCAGATAGTTTCCTTAAGTCACTTCATATTCCACGAGGGAGGCACATTCGTGCTCTTCTACTCAGTCAGAGTTTTGTGCAAAAGACCATCTCAAACGGGGAAGTGACAATAGATGTTTGCGGATTACTTCAACAGGCATAACACCTTGTCCCAGTGTTTGGATCGGAGGCTGAGAGTTTCCGCAACACTTTGTTTTATGATACTATTGTACCTACGGACGGAACCGCTTGTTTAAGGTCTATTTAACAACACTTCATATTGTCACTATATATAATGGTCAGTGCATTTCTGCAAGAGCAGATGTTCAGGTTTTTTGGTTGTTTTTTTTGCTCTCTGCTGAACTCCACTAAAATGGTTTTGGGTTAGGCATAATACTGTAGATGTCAGAATTTTGGTACCTGTCAGCTGTTTGTGGCCAGTTTGTTGTATCATTTGATATACAAGTCAAAATGGTCTTTGGAAATATGGCCAGGAGGGCATTCTGAGTTATGTTCCCTTCTTCCCCTATGGTTTTCTGTAAAGTTACTTCCTGTTTCTGCTCTTCTTGGAAGGTGTTTCTGTTGTCAAGACTACAATCTATGGGACCAGTGGATGGACAAATCACTACCCAGATTTTTGTTTCTTTTCCTTCCTTTGTTGATTGTGGGTTGTCTTTGGTTTGACTGGGTTATTGTTTAGATTGTTTGTTAGAAAAGATTGCCTTTTGTAACCATTCCTGGATCTTCAGCAAAGGATTCTTGTTGAAAATATGGTATATCTCTGATTAGACACAGATTTCGATAATCAGGGTAGTATTCCTATAACTATTTCATTTTCATTTATACCTAACGTAACCTGTGTAGTACATGTCAGTCTCAACTATACAAAGTATTACGAGACTTAGACAAGGAGGAGCTGAACATCTTAGTAGATGTGTGGGTTGTATATTCCTGTATGAAGATCAATAATTTTGAATTGTGTACATAGTTACTCCAAAATATTTTGAGTACCAACATATTGTCAATATACATAGGGACATGTTGATTTACTATTGTCAACTTGATATCAGAGTTATTGATTATTTGTTAGTAGTTGATACTGTGGAATTCATATAAGTCACTATACAAACGTCAGTATTATGGTAGAACATCAGTACATGTGCTGCAGAACATAATAAGCTTTTGTAAGATCATATTTATATAAATGGTTAATTTGTGCTGGTGGTTACCAGTTGACCCCAGTAGCACTTATTTCGAGGTGCCAGGATTGTTTCTTTCCTCCCACATGCATCTGCCCTAAATAAACTTTCTCTGCCCTGCCCATTAAAAGGCCACCGAAGCAAGACTTAATTTCTTTGGGGACTCAGCCATGAAGCTATGCCACATCGTCAGGGTCGGCTTTAGCACAGGTGGCGCCCTGTGCGACAATGTTTGTTGGCACCCCCCCAATGACCACCTCTGCCATGAATACCCTCACTACCACCCTTCAACAGTGCCCCTCAAGTCTCCATAACCACTGTCTCTTAGATTCATTTAGTTTTATAGCAGCACTCATGCCAGTTGAAGATGTCCGAAAACTTTACATCACACACACA
The DNA here is from genome assembly GCF_964204655.1 of Triturus cristatus. NCBI lineage: Eukaryota > Metazoa > Chordata > Amphibia > Caudata > Salamandridae > Triturus > Triturus cristatus. The sequence continues at coordinate 291,994,063 of NC_140589.1, read as the reverse complement.
TTGCACAGAGACAATCAATCATTGCTGTGAAAACAGTATATAGGAAATGTTACATAAGACAGAGGCCTACAAGGGGTAAGTGTCACATGTCATCCATACTGGTAGGCCGTATAGTTTAAGAGTCCTTGGACTGGAAAGCACAAATTCAGAATAAAAAATTTAACACCATTGTTAGAGGTTTTCTTTAATAAAAAGAATTGATTTCTACCCAAATGAACCTTTTTTGCAATATTAGGACAACGGAAGTCTGGGCAAAAAATATATAGCTCTAATATTTTCCTTGCAGTTTGCAAGCAGCTTTTGATGGCAGTTAATAGCTCACTGCTCTATATTAAGATTTTAAGTTATAAACTGCAATTAAGAAAAGGATCTCTGACAATACCGGTAACCTATTGACCTATTTATATTATATGCACTTTGTGATATTAATGGGACATGTTCTTTGCAGCAGGCATGTTAAACCTCTGCCCTATGATCAGTCAAAACTTTCAGTAGACAAAGCTCTGGACTCTCTCCAGGAAGAACATAAATCACGGGAGTTATAATTTTTATTGCAGGGACAAAGAATGCAGCATCCAATGCTTTTAAAGCGAAGAACATGGCGCCCCCACCCCAAGCCAGCGCCCGGTGCGGTGGCACTGATCGCACTGCCCTAGAGCCGGCCCTGCACATCGTGGTGCACTACCACAACCAAAAGCATGGACAGTAGCGGCCCTTAATGCATAGCTGGCTTGGGGCAGGCACACACACACATATTCTCTTTCACACATGCACACACATACATCCAGTACATACACACATGCACGCCCATTTACAGCATGCACACTCACACAAATATTCATGCACACACCCAACATAAAAAATAAACGTACTAGGCTGCAGCAGTGATCTTAGGTCGCAGGAGGGAAGCCCCTGTTGTTTCTAGATGATTGGAACTGCGCCTCCTCTGATTGGCTGACTTTGTTATGGGATAGACAATGAGAGAAGCTGCAGTACTTTTACTGGTCACAGAGTGGGATGGGGTCAGTGAGACCTGCTGACCCCACTCCACTCCACTCTGTGATGAGTGTCATTGATGGATCTCCAACTGCACAGACAAACTCGCCCCCCTATACAACTCGAACAGACAGCGCCCCAGGAAGGCCACCTGGTTCACCACCGACCTCCAAGAATCCAGACACACCTGCAGACTTCTCGAGAAGAACTGGAGAAACAGCAAAACACTAGAAGATCACACCACCTACAAGAATGCCATGACAGAACACCACCAACGCATCAGATCCACCGAAAGGACCTTCATCTGAAACAAGATAATCGCCAACTCCAGCAGCTCCAAGGAACTCTTCAGGGTCATCTAGGAATTCACCAAGCGCCCCAGCGTAACCAAGGACATCACCCCCTCCCAGGACCTCTACGACAAGCTCGGATCTTACTTCCATCTGAAAATCAAGAACCTCTACGACCACTTCAACGACCAGACACCTGATGCCGAAACCACCACCTTCTCCAGCAACGACAGCCGTCCTACCCTCTCCTCCCGGACCCCAGTCACCACTTAAGACACCACTTCAACCATGAAAGGCATCCACTCAGGGGCCCCCAAGGACCCCTGCTCACCACACATCTACCACGGAGCCGCCACCGCCATCGCTCCCGAACTACGTCGCACCATCAACACCACCTTCAAGACCAGCACCTTTCCCAACGACTGGGAATGAGCAGAAGTTAGACCCCTGCTCAAGAAGCCGTCAGCAGACCCCACGGACCTCAAGAACTACCGACCCATCTCCCTACTCCCCTTCGCGGCCAAAGTCACAGAGAAGATAGTCAATGTCCAGCTAACAATATTCATTGAAGAAAAATCCACCCTCGACCCCTCCCAATCTGGATTCCGAAGCCATCACAGCACTGAGACCTCTCTACTCACCGCCATAGATGACATCCGCACCCTCCTCGACCAAGGACACACAGCAGCCCTGATCCTACTGGACCTCTCGGTAGCGTTCTTCACTGTCTCCCACCGCACACTCCCTGCCAGACTCCACAACGCCGGCATAAAGGGAACCGCCCTCAAATGGATCAGCTGCTTCCTCACCAGCAGAACGCAAAGAATCAGACTGCCACCCTTCCTTTCTGAACCCACAGAAATCAACGGCAGAAGGCCCCAAGTATCATCGCTCAGCCCCACGCTCTTCAACATCTACATGGCCCCCCTCGCCACCATTGTCAGACAGCACGGACTCAGCATAGTATCCTACGCTGCCGACACCCAGCTCATCCTCTCCCTCACCAAGGACCCCATCACCACCAGACTCAACTTCCAGGAAAGAATGAAGGATGTTGCATCCTGGATGAGCCGCAGCTGCCTGAAGCACAACTCGTAGAGGACAGAGGTCCTCGTCTTCGGACCAACCACCACCCCCGCATGGGACAACACCTGGTGGCTCCCCACCCTCGGCAGCCCTTCCACCCCCACGGACCACGCCTGAAACCTTGGCATCGTACTCGACTCCTCCCTCTCCATGACCCGACAGGTCAACGCCATCGCCTCCTGCTGTTTTAACACCCTTCGCATCCTCCGAAAGAACTTCAAATGGATTCCCCCGGATCAAGGAAGACCGTCACCTACACACTCATAACCAGCAGACTGGATTTCGGAAACGCCCTCTACGCCGGGATCAACAAGTCTCTGTTCCAGACCATACAGAACACTGCAGCCAGACTTGTCCTCGGCAACCCTCGACAAGAACACATCACCCAACACCTGCGCAACCTCCACTGCCTCCCCGTAGGGAAGAGAGTCACTTTCAAGATACTCTCCCATGCCTACAAATACCTCCACAACACCAGACCCCAATACCTCAATGAGAGGATCTCCTTCCACGTACCCAAGAGAAACCTCTGTTCCGCCAACCTCGCCCTCGCCGAAACCCCGCGTATCCGCAAAGCCAGGACAGGTGGAAGAGCCTTCTCCTACATCACGGCCAAGACCTGGAACAAGCTCCGGATCGACATCAGACGCGCCCCCTCCCTGAACATTTTCAGGAAGACACTCAAATGGCTCTTCGACTGAACGGAGCTGCAAACTCCCCTCCTAGCGCCTTGAGACCCCCACGGGTGAGTAGCACGCTTACAATTCCTCTGATTGATTGATTGATTGATTGATTGATGGACACATGACCCTTCGTCATGAGGAGGAGGCTCACAGAAGACTTTGCAGAGCCGAGGTCACTTACACCGGTCTGTGAAATCTTAAGCTCGGCAAATTTCAGCACAGGCAGCTAGATGCATGTGCATTTCACGCATGCAAAGTGCCTGGCTGCCTGACCCGACCATGAGGAGCGTCTGTCAGGCCGACCCTTGCTCAGCTTGACAGGCACTTTTCCTGCTCAGAAATGGTGAAGAGACGGGCTCCCTCCGTCCTAAATGATGTGAGTCACATATCATCCATACATGTAGGCCAGTGGTCTTCAAACCTTTTGATGCCAAGACCCCCATCAATATTTTTTAGGCGTAAGGACCCCCTCCTGACAAAAAATTCTAGAACCTGGTAGTCCTTATCATTGACAACCATAACTGATCTCCAGAAGAATGGTCAACCTGTGGTTGCACCTCATTAGTACCAGTTTAAAACCAAAATATAGCAATAAGGAGCAAAAAGGGGACCAGTACAGCTTTGAAAAAAAAGGGCCTTCTACAGAGCGGCAACACCTGTTGCTGCTTTTTAGTATCTTTTAAACCTATTTAGTAGATACATTTCTTTGGTTAAAATCAGTTTATGCAGCAGATGATGGATTATATGGCAAATGCGGCACATCTCTAATTATGCTAAAATCGCTGCGGCCGCACAATCACATAATTCCAGTGTCCCTTGGTATAATAGCTGTAATGCATGGGCTGCAACTTTATTGCACGGCATTAGAGGAAAACGATACTGTATTTCATGGGATGCTGACAGCTTGGCAATTTCAGCTGACTGTAACTGGAGGCAGCTGAACATCATTCATCATAATTAAAAATACCTACTTTTTTAGGTCTTTCGTCGCCGGGTAGCTACATATAAAATAAGGGCAGTTTCAAGGAATAATAAATACATTTTTAAAAGTTGTTACTCAGTAGGAAAAGCACTATAATAAATTATGAAACCTCCATTAGTTAATGCACTGCAAAAGTCTGTGTGAAACCAGAGAGACACAGAATTAAATCGTGGCTGGTGCAGGGGAGAAAAGGGACTTGTGTATCTTTAGTACTATGAGGTCACAGCCTGTGACAGAAAGCACTGTGAATATGTAAGTCTTTTTTTTAATACTTGCATTGCACGCAATATAAGATAGACCGCTACAAAATGTTTCACGATAAAATAGTGCTTCCAAAATATACGGGCTGTTTCCAAAATATAAGGGCTTATTTATAAGCCTCTTGCAGCGCCGGTGCGTCATTTTTTATGACGGTCTGGTTGAGCAGAGGGCAGATCCATATCTACGAGGCCATGCAAAGTCACTTTGCGTGGCTTTTGATGGCCTCCTAGATATGACGTAAGGCAACGCAGCACAAGTTTGTGTGTTGCATTACACTGCATCAGTCCTTCTCAAAGTGCCTCAATAAACATCATTGGCTTCAGGTTTTTCAGAGGGTTAACTTTATATACATATGCTTAGTTCATAAAGCATTATATGGCAGTAGACATAGCCCTCTTACCCACAAATCTAGGTTCTAGACCCCCAAATGCAGTCTGCACCCAGAAAAAGCTTGGGTATTCACTGGTTCCACGTTTCAGAGAACTTTATGGCGAAAGATGTTTTTCAGTGGCTGCAGCAATGCTCTAGAACTGGCTTACACTGAATCTGAGAAGACAATACTCTTTGCTGAGATTTAGACTAGAGAGCTACTAAACACCTTGCTTTTCCACTACAAGGCTCCTGTGATTTTATATGACTGGTTAGTGATTTGCAGAAATGGGCTTTGAAAAAAGAGCGCTGAGGTACCCACTCGGCTATAGCACTTAGAAGTGCCTAAATATAATCAAATAGCATGCAGAAAATTGCTCCTCTAATCACAAAATATTGAACGCAAAAAATGATCTTATTTAAGGATGTGGGGTTTGGTGTAGCGTTAGAATGAACGTTGGTCACTGCTGCCATCATTTGCTTGGTAGATGCGTATGCACTCTCTGAAATCGGAGCCAGTCATACAGATAAACACACCTTGCTGTCAGTGTGCTGCTGGCCTGAAAGAAATGTAAATGTGCACAATGAGTTAATCTGCAAATCCTTTACATTTGCAGATTAACTCGTTGTGCATATATGTATTTCTTTGAGGCCAGCAACATACTGGTAGAAAGGTTGTTTAGATGTCTGTCTGGCTAAGCTTTCCCAGTACCTGAATAAAACTCCAGGGAAAGCATTTCAACTACGTCTCGGACGTTTTATTTTTCCAAATGAAGAGCGCGACCCCCTTGCCATGCCTCCACGGCCCCCCTGGGGGTCGCGCCCCACAGTTTGAAGATCTCTGTTGTAGGCATTATATGTTAAGAATGCTTGGTCTGGAGAGACCCAAAGTCACGATTTAAACGTAACACATTGGTTGGGGTTGCCTGAACGAATAAGCTGTTATTACCACCCTAAGGATCCCTTTGAGCAACTTTGGAATACCGAAAGATTGAGAAAAAAACAATAAAGTTCTAAACCTTTTCCTTGCAGTTTGAATACCGATCCTTGATACCGGTTTTCCCTCACTATGCTACATTAGAAGGATTGTAACTTATGAAGTAACAAAAGGATCTGTATGACAAAAGCCGTACCCACTAGCCATCTACATAAAATGCAGTTCTTTGATCTGTATCTTATAAGTTGTGCTTTGCAGTGGGCACATTAACCGTTTCAGCTACTTTATGAAGAGTGAAATCCATGAAGAGACCAAAGACAGATCTATGCTGCAAGTGCAATAACCACCAGAGTTATTGTAGTATCCTGGTCTGGTTTGGTTAAGATGTGCCAATGGAATGCTCACAGTGTGATGCTGGATGGAATGTTGGGAGTGGGAATGGACAGTTGGAGATGGGCTGAGCACCTGGATGGTTGCTCCTGGTGGGGTTTATTACTAGTTTAATACTGGCTTATTTACATCTATCTTACAACTTGTATTCAGCCTCAATAAATCAACAATTTTATGGCGACGATTTGAACTGAAAGAACCTACTTTTGTCACCTCTACAAAAACTTCTATCAACTTCTTCAACAGACTTCACAGCATCTCAAGCTGGCACCTATCTCAACTCACACCTATGACCCCACCAGTGACCTCCCATCGGTCGCCCTCAACCCAAAGTGCCAGTTCAAGTCTTTAAGCAGTTCCTGCCTCAAATTCCGGTCTCAAATGCAGCTCATGTATATCTACTAACAAGGTAATTTATCTGCCTTCTGAAGAGTGTGCTGTCTGCGCATTCAATGTGTTTTCATGTAAACCTGCAACCTCTCCCTACAGCATTTCGACAGGAAAATGAACGATTTTCAAGTGTTCATTCAGAACAAGCGTTCGTTTTACACTCTCTCTAAAAGCCTCTTTATTTACATCACCAAGACGTAGCTGGCCTGATCACCCGGTTATCTGTCTGGGTATGGTTTGGACTTTTAGTGGACACTTTGCCTTGCTTTCAACGATGGTGTTCGTCGAAGGGCAGTCTGTTTGACACTGTGGTGGATCTGGTCGTGCATGCCTTTGCGTGAGTACCGGTACTTTTGGTGACCATATGCGCATATGTGAGGGCAAGGACTGTTCTTTTCTGTGAGTCTGCATTTTTTTTATTTGTTTAAATCTCAGTGGTGCATCTTCAGTACAACCAACGGCAGCGCATCCTTCGAATTCAAAATATATGCGCTCGTTCCTCACCTTCTAGGGTCGCGTGCAGGCAGTACGTCTTCCTTTCCTCAGTTCTCTATGACGCCCGTCCGTGTCCTGTTCTGCTGTCATCTCACGCCTGAATGCTCCAGCGTGCCTTGAACCACCCGGCACTGCGTGAAAAAACATGCCGCCATATTGGGGCTGAAACTTGAAGCTCCGTGCATCCCAGGCAGTTCATATTGACTCAAGAGACTGGTTTCTCGATCGCACTGGCCAACCACGAGTTGTCTGTTCAATCTTTTTTCACATTAGAGCAATAAAGTTTTTTTTAAAGATTTGAACCGACGTGGAAGAGCGACGGCGATATTTATATATGGACAGTGGCTCTAGTGCAACGGTGATGTGTAGACATGAACATGGGTTCTAGTGCAACGTGGATGTTAAATGGTGGGGTGAGATTTTGTTTTCTATAATACTAATGCTTCTGTGTACTTTGCCAGAGTTATGCTGCCATCTGGTGGGGAAATATTTTACGCTGCCATCTGGTGGGGAAATAGTTTTCTAGACTTTTCATTTCAACTACAGGACGTCGCTGACTGTGCATATGATTTGTTGCCCTATAGTGTTGTGAAGATTGCATTATTTTTAAGTTTTGTTTTAACCACGTTTTTCAGGGGTAGGGCAATTATATAGGTCCGCAAGTTACCTTTGTTTTTTTATCAGTGCACAACGATCCGACCTCCACACGGGGTGTGTTCTATGGGCGTCGTCCCTTTTATACAGTGCACAATATTTTTAAACTTGTATAGTGCACTTTCTGTTGTATGTTCACTCGTGCACAATATTTTTGAGCTTGTATACTGCAAAATTTGTTTTATCTTCACTTGTGCACAAAGTTGTTTTCCCCATACGAGGTTCCTCGTGTTGTTTTCACTACCCTTAGAGTGTACAGTGTCTAATGTATACAATGTTAGATGTGGATTCTTGTCCCACTCGCACATGGTAATCTAAGGACCTCTCTGCGAGGTGTGTTTAGGGTTATGTCCCTAGCTCATGTGCATACCAGTTGACCTCCAGTTGAGGTGTGTCGCACGGACGTGTGTCCCGTGTTCAAATGCACTAATTCTTGACCTCTCCGGAAGTGTGTTTTGGGGTCTTTCCCCATTATCTGGTGCATAATGTTTTTTACCTCTAGTCGAGGTGCGTCCGCAGGTGGACATCACATCATTGTTTATTGCCTTCACTGTTGTGCATGTGTTACTTTTCTTAAGGTGTTTAGTGCTGGCATTTGTTTTGTTTTCAATTAGTGCACATATACCTCCACTCAAGGTTGCCCATGCATAATCAAATGTTGTTACCCTTGGAGGGTGTGGGGTTCAGTTTGCCACAGAGCATGGGTCAAGTTACTCTGGGCGTTTCAATTGTCTTAGTTTAGTTTTTACGCTGTAGCCCAGTTGTATTCTATTTATTGTAATTTCTTTTTCTTGCTGTCGTCAGGGAAGAGTGAGCATTTGGTTTCCGCTTTTTCTCTGTCGTCTTGTTTTCTCCTTATGTGAGCTGTGTTCTTGTATTTCTACCTGGCCAGTGGTTATGCAGGGGACAGTCATTAATGGATGTTTTTTTTTTTATTCTTTGGAAGGGAAGATGTGTGTTTTACGTTTTCCTTTTTCATGTTCTTTCATTATATCTTATCTCTATCTCTTTTGGGTGTTTTTGTTCGGTTGTATTCCTTGGAAGGGAAGATGGGTTTTGTTTGTGTCATTCTCTCTCATCTTCTTTCAATATATTCTTCCTCTGCTTTCTCGTGCTTTCTGGTCTTCTTGTTTCTGGATTCCTGGGAAGGGAAGATGGGTTTTGTTTGTGTTATTCACTCTCATCTTCTTTCAGTATATTCTTCCTCTGCTTTCTTGTGCTTTCTGGTCTTCTCGTTTCTGTGACTAGATTCTGGTTTTTTTGGCGTTCCTTTTTGTTTTTGTTGGAACAAAGGGGGATATGTAGTATCCTGGTCTGGTTTGGTTAACATGTGCCAATGGAATGCTCACAGTGTGATGCTGGATGGAATGTTGGGAGTGGGAATGGACAGTTGGAGATGGGCTGAGCACCTGGATGGTTGCTCCTGGTGGGGTTTATTACTAGTTTATTACTGGCTTATTTACATCTATCTTACAACTTGTAATCAGCCTCAATAAATCAACATGAAACTACTTACTGGATCCTGGCTTGATTACTACAGTTATCTTATGTTATTATTATCCCCAAAGAATTGCTAGGAACACGCTTTAACCCCGATATTTAAAAATAAAAATGAATCCTCTTTGTGGCCAATTTGGTAAACTAGAACAGATTTACTGTCAGTTGCCCTTGTTGCCATTTACTGTGTTTTTCTTTTAACTAAATGTTTACCTTAATGGTCCTGAATTTATGGGATCCCGGAGTAAATGTGTTCAAAGGTGGACAAGAAAGGTTCACTCTCACATTTGATGTGGTGGCAAAATGGAAACGCAAGCTTCTCTTGTTATTTTCTTGTCCCTTGCTTTGGGGCAGATGAACCATACACAGTTGCAATACAGCAATTTTAACTTTTGAATGTGGTCACCAGCGCCTCTCTCAGTCAGCTTGCCTCGCTGCTGCAGCCGTGGTTGCGTCCCTCTCCTCTCAAGCCCCCTCGCCAGCACTGGCGTGGCTGTGCCACAGTGTTGCTGCCTTTCCTCTGATGACTAGCCTGGTGAGAGTCGGTGGTGAGCCATGAAGGACATGGTACCAAGGATAGCCTGCTGCCATGCTCCCTGGCAGGACTGCTCCTTGGATTACAGCCTCCAGCCCACACGTTCTGATTCCAAGAGCAGGATGCCAGGGCTTGTTAGTCCTTGGGCCTGGCACACAATGATTCCTGACAGTGAACTAGCTACATGCCTTAGAGGAGGAGGACTGTAAAAACTAAACTTGGCACTGGGTGGGGACTGGACTGACCTGCGTATATTGAATGTTTGCCTCCCCCCCCCCCCCCCGAGTCTTAGTTTTTGAGGGCAACATGTTGCTAACTCATAAGGAACATATTATTGTTGTGAACTTATACTAAACAAACTTTAAATAAATAAGGGCGGTCAGTGCGGAATGCCATAATGGCCAACATGTGAAGCTTCCATGTCCCTTTCCAGGGTGACATAAGAATGTACTGCTTAAAGGCACATAACTTCATAGCCAACACGATAAGCGTGATTGACTGTAGATTGATTGCAAATTATTTTAATTAATTAAGCAATAAAGAATTTTTGACTGACTGAATGTAGCACCACATAAATCCTAATTTGAGACTTTTGCCTGTATTAGCAAACAAATATTTTGTGATCTTGTTTGTTCTTATCACACATTCACTCCATATACTTTAATTCAGTGTCTGAGACTTTTACAGCTAGAATAAGAGACTGCTCTGTTGGATTCTCCATTTATTTCAGAACTTAATGAAAAAAAGAATGGTCCACTACTGATCTGTTACTATTTTATTCAATTAAACTTTGTAGCCAACACATTTCATCCCTTGTGCTGGTCATCCTGGGACTTTTTCAAGGCTGAAAGTGGTAAGTTCAATTTTTCTAAATATTACTAAATGCAACCGGTAACTTGTAGAATCAAATATTTTGCGGTCTGCGAGTCCTAAAAGGTTGATGTGCTATTGCATCGAGAAACATGCCCTTGGTCTGGTCCCTTGTGTAATAATGTACTTTTTTTCATTACATTTTGAAATAAACTGAAAAACCAACACATTAGACACTTGTTCTAATGTGTAAATAAAATAATGCTTGATGAGAACAACTAAGATCGTCAAATTGGTGTTTACTAAAGCAGGCAATAGTATCAAACTTGGAATTATATAGTACGACAGGTCAAGCTCACTTATCTAGATGCTATAACACAACTGTTGTTAGGTAAACCCAGTTAGGCCAAATACCTTGTTGTGATCTGTGTTCTCTGTCTCTGTCTCTTGTCACGTGGGGTTGATCAATATTCTAGAATGTGAATCTTGTTCAAGCGACAAGGGAAACAAGAGAGCTGAAAGACACAGACACAGGAGCGGGGGAGGTTTGATAAAGTGGTTGGCTGCCCGTATATCTCTTACATTAATAAAGAGGCTATGTTCAGACCTACCACTTATCTCAACATATACGTCACCCGTTAACACTGGCAATGAGCAGTTTCGTTCCCGCATTTCGAGGAGATCTAAACCGCGCTTGGCAGCCAATTCGTGCAGAAGTTCCCATGCAAGCTCTACGTGGTGAGTCGTGCCACCAGGTGTTACAATAAAACAATGCAGCAGAGGTTACTTACTTGCAAAAAAACATGTTTAGAGGAAGCAATAGACATAGCCAATTGTATCCAAGAGTCACAAGAAGAATCTGTCAAAGTTTTAAACAAGGATAGCGATAATGATGTGTGTATCGTAAAAGGGATTCAACAAAAAAAGATCATTACAGCACTGAAAAATAAATCCTCAAACGCATCTTGTTTTCGTTGTGGTTCAAAATTTTACTGGCATCTTTCAAACAGTGTGCTACCATTAGTAAACAATGTGCCAAATTAAGTGTTACTGGACATTTTGCCAGGGTTTGTAGGCGGAGTGACAAGTTACCACATTCATTTACAGGACTCACAACTTTTAAAGCTGTGAGAGGTAGAAACTCTGGTGATTCTCTGTGATGTTTGATTTGTCACTCACCTAAATATTAATTATTAGATACTGGTGTTCTAGGATCCCTTTCTTAAGTAGCTCTTACTTCTTTCCGTCTACAAGGAATGAGGCAAAATGGTTGTCATAGGAAGGCGGGCCCAGCTCGGGCACGCCGCCACTATGGCTGTCGCGCCGAGCCCCCGCACACAGGGGGAGGCAGGGAGGGCTGCGCACAGTAGTGACGCGGCGCCCTGCCTCCCCTTGTCAGCATCTGCCGGATTGGACAGCCGGGTGTGAACCGGAAGCACTTCTAGTGCTTCCGGTTCGCCGGTGGAGACAACGTCGGGCAAGCTGGTCTGAACCAGCTTGCCTGGCACCAAGAGGATTTAAAAGGCTGGGGAGCGGAACGAACAGTCTCTGTTCACCGCTACCCAGCCTTCCCGACAGGACACGCAGGGACAGGGCCTCAGGCTGAGGCCCCAACGAAGTTTATTTCAATTTTCCTTTTTGTCTTTCAAGTTCTCTCCTACGACGCAAAGTGAAGAGGGAAGAGCGTATCTTGTGTCCTCTTTGTCCTGCAGGTTAGCAGCAAGGAGGCAGCAGCGAGCGGTTTTTCTCGGCAGTCTGGGGCGGCGAGCAGCTGTTTTTTGTGTGAAGCGGAGCCGCGGCCCTTTATCATGCATCTCGGCGTGGGAGCGCTTATCTCCGTAAGGGAGCGAGTCAGCAGCTGTTTCTTTCCCGGCACATACCGAGGTGGTGTAAACAGGTAGAGCGCGACCAGGGATTTAGGGCAGGCAAGTCATACCGGCATTGTGCTCCAGGCTTAACATGGCAGAGGCAGCGTGTGCAGCACGACTGGGGGAGCCGGTTTGCAAAGTGGTTTAAAAGAGGGACGCTGTTGCAAAACCATGCGTTTATCATCGTGTGCAGAGGGGTTGTTGTAAGCGCTAGGGGCATTTCCCTGAGAGTAATTTTCACCTTTTTGATAATTACAAAAGCAGCAACAAGAAGAGCATGTGTGGGGGAAGTGTGGTAACAAAAGCCAGAATTGGGCAGACATTCAATTGGCATAAAAGCAGCACATTGGGAGGATTTGTCGCCACCCCACTTCTTTTTTTGGGGTGTCTCTTTTTGTTTCCCCTACAGTTCTTAAAGCAGCAAACACACGCTAATACGGTGGAGCAGGTCTGAAGGATCTTTGTGAGGCAGCATGCCCCTCAAGTTGCTAAGGATCTTCCTTTGTGAGGCAGTACCGGCAGGCCTGCATTTTCCATCGCTTCTGGGAGCCACGCGGGTTTGAGTTCCTCACCTGACCCACTAGACTAGCTGGGGGGCGTGGCTCTGGTTGCGTGGGTGCGGTGGCCGGCTGGTGGGTGCTACTACTACAAGGGAAGGGTTTGGGCAGTGGCTCAGACCTGGTCATGGGCGTGTTGGGGTGTGTGGTGATTTTTGTGGGAGGTTGTCATCTAAAGGGTGGTTTTGTGCCCTGTTGCAACCAGCATTGATTATGGTACACTGCATTTATAAGGGTTTTGTTGCCAGATATTACAAGTTGATTGTTTTCAGTAACTTTTTTACGTGCAACAATGGCCCCTAAGGTAAAGCGCAATGAGCAGCGTTCACGCATGGACGTTTTCATGGATTCAATGATGAGAAAAATGTGGGTGGTGGACTCCATGGTGAAGAAAGTGGATGATATGGGTCTGGCAGGTTTGAGGGAAAGGGGTCGAGGCCAGGAGGGGGTAGCACCTAAGGCAGCCTTCCCCCCAGTTCCTAAAAGGAGTAGAACTGAGAAAGGCAGGGTGCCGTGACCAAGTGAGGGGGAGGGGACAGAGGGTACCTCAGCACCAATGCCTGAGAGGCCGGTACCCAGGGTTGTGAAGCCCTACCAGTCCCACATACCGAATCCCTACCTAACACGGGTGTTGGGGGTGATCTGCCTAGCAACTGGGGCAGGAACTCCGGCTGAGGGTCATCTGAGCACACCAGGAAGGACAAGGGGGAGGCCACAGGCCCCGTGGGTCCCTATGACCGAGGGTCCATACGGGAACACACCAGCCCAGCCTGATTTAGTAGCTAGTCTAGCAGTAGTACTTCGTTGGCTGGGTAAGGTGGGACCCTGGTCCCCGGCAGCAGGGGTGTTAGGCAGTGAGGAGAACGCATTGGAAAAGGCAAGACAGATAATGTCACAATTAGATGGGGTTCAGCCTGTAGGTGGCTTAGCCGTACCAGCAGTGGGCGCCACGGGGGCAAACACAGGGCTAAACGGCAAAGTCCCTGCCACGGTCATCCCACCAATGGATGCAGGAGCAGCAAAGCCAACGGCGGCAGCACCAACAGGTATACTACAAACATTGCCACCTTTGGGTGTTAGGCAAAGTCTGCTCCGGTAGGGAGCATTTAGGCCAACATGTGTCTCAGGAGACTAAGGAAAAGATTTGGAAGGGCTCCTATGTGAATATGTTTTTCCTGTTGCTGGATGAGGCAGACAGGGAGGAGGCCAAGAAGAATAAAGAATGGACACACCCAAGAGAGTGGGCGAGCATATTGTTGAAGTTTAGGGATGAAGAAACATTGGTAAATTGGATCAAAGGTTCCATGGTATTCACATCCATAATGGGCAAGCGTTTTCCAGCCCTTGCATCAGAAATGGCCTGGTACCGAAATAGGATCGCTGGTGCGCATGATACTTATGGTGGTAGTGGGTGGAAAGATTATGACTGGGATTTGAGGAGAGCTAAGGCGTTGAACCCACTCTGTGCTGGAATCAGATTAACATGATCATATACGTGACACATTTCAGAGGGGGTCCCCAGAATGCCACCCGGATTGCAGCACAAGACACTTACAGGAGTCAGCCCTTTTGCTCAGGCCACTCAATTGGCTCAGAGGGTGGAACTAAAAGTAAGGGGGCATGCTGGGACTTTAACAGGCGCTCGTGTAACAGAGCAGTGGGCACATGTAAATTCAAGCACGCATGCTCTTTCTGTGGGAACTCCTTGCACCCAGAGTCCAAGTGTGTTCAGAAGACAAAGGACAAGGGAGGCAAAAAGCATGACTGAGAGTATGTCCCTCTGTAAGGCCAGATCTCCCATTATAACCAGCACTTTGATACTGTTGGACCCGGCCTCGTGGCATGGTCCTTACCCCCGTGGATTGTGCCCGTTCCCCGCCCCGGCCTTCACGGGCCACCCTTCTGAACTGCACCGAGGCCCTTCATCTGGAGCTGCACGAGGTCGCATACCCCTCGTGGCTCCGCCATCTTGTTGGCACCCACGTGACCCTGTGCACCAGCCAGCGCGACCCCGCTCAACCCGGCCTCGACCCCAGCGAAGCCCCGACATCGAGGCACCACGAACTGGCCAGGGGGGGGCCGCAGGAACCATTCATCGCCCCCGGCGGAGGACAGTATCGATGGGACCCCCAACTGTCCGCCCCTCTCGAGGTGTGATCGCCCTGCAACTCCCCTGGGCCTGGCGCCTCTCCTGCTGGGCGTCTGGCCACCTCCACCCGGCCTCTCCGCCCCCACCGGGCGCCTGGGTCCGGACATCAAAGGGCTCCAGACATATATCTGGGGCAACCCCGCCACAGATTGGCAGTTGTATCCCGGAGTCGAGAGCCCTGCTGATTGAATCGCGGCTGACCCTACGGAGAAGAACTCTTGTCGGAACCATCACGAGCCCTGCTGACTGCGTCGCGGCTCCGTCTTGTGACCACTTTGAAGCCACCTGGAACATCGGAGCCCTGCTGACGCTGTCGCGGCCCAACCTCGCTGAAACCTCCCTCGGAGCCCTGCTGACGACGTCGCGGCTCGAGCTGAGCAGAAACCATCTTGAGAGCCCTGCTGATTGGATCGCGGCTCTCCACGAACTGTACGCCAGAGCCCTGCTGATGCCGTCGCGGCTCGACCCCTCCGAGATCCGGAGGTCCTCCAGCTTGAGGATAAGAACTGGGCCCCAGGTACCCTCGTACCGCACTCCTGCCAAAGACTGTCCCGCTACCCCTACCCTTCCAAAGAGACACTGAGACTTTTGGTGGATCCCGCTATCCCTTCGTGTAAATATTGACCTCGTAACCTTTTTATTGCTGATAAAGAATTGCTTGTCTTGAGACAACCTCCTTGAGTCCTGTGTGGTGGTGTTACTGGGCTAGTACGGGATAGGAGAAGGATCTCTCAGGAGACTTCTCGGCAGCGCTCGGCTACTTCGTACCGTGGGAGGGCCCCCCCTCGGTGGTCTCGCCGACTCCTCGGGGTCCGCCTTCCAACATTTGGTGGCCAGCGACGGGATCCGAGCCGAACGCAGTACGTACCAGCCAGTACCCACTAGCTACCCATCCAAACGGACAGTAATCATGAGCAGCCAGGAAAACAACGCGACAATGGAGTTCCAGCCCGAACGGCTGGAAGAATATACGCACAAAGAGTTAAAACAGTTCTGCAAAGACAAAGGCATTGCAACCACCGGCCTAAGTACCAAAGAGGACATGCAGAAAGCTCTGAGGACATGGCTGGAGGCCGGGGCAGGCCCCTCCCAGGAAGAAGGTCCCCTGCCCCTGACTGAGACCATATCAACCGCACTGACTCCGGCAACCGGAGGAAGAAAGAGCCTAGAAACCGGCCTCTCCGAAGAAGAAATACGAGAGCGGGAGAAGGTCCGGAACCACGAGCTAGAGCTCGCACGACTGCGGCTGGATGGCGAACTCCAGCTGGCGGGAAAGAAACTGGCCCTAGAGCAGCTACGGCTTCAAGAGGAGATAGAGGAGAAGAGGCGACACCGGGAGTTGGAGGAAAAGAAACTGACCCTTGAGCACGAGCGCAGCCTCAAGGAGCTCGAAATCAAGGCCAAGAACGGAGGGACCAACGCCCCCAGTACTAGAGACACTCTACCGCCTGCCGAAACCAAGGTACATATCCCGAAAGAGGTCGTCAAGGAGTACTACAAGAATGACGACATCCAACAATGGTTCAAGGCCTACGAGGTGGCCATGACCTCTCATCGGGTGCCCCGAAAAGACTGGGGCGCGGGCCTGTGGGGGCGGTTCCTGAGTAAGGGTCGAGACACACTGCTCCAGCTGCCGGAGGAGGTGATGACCTCCTACGATCACATGAAGGAGGCTCTGCTCACCCGCTACGGGCTAACCGCAGAAATGTACCGCCAGCGGTTCAGAGACTGCAAGAAAATCCCGGGCACCACCTGGGTGGAATATGTGGACTTTTTCAGTCGGGCCCTAGAAGGGTGGATCAGAGGTAGCAAAGTAACCACCTACGGGCAGCTGGTCGACCTCATCGTGTGGGAACATCTCTCCAACAATTGTTTCGTGGAACTGAGACAGCACCTCCTCGACAGCAAAATGACCGACCCGCGAAAACTCGCCGTCGAGGCCGATCGATGGGTCAACTCCCGGGTCCCCCGGAACTCAATGGGGGAGTACCAGAGGAACCCCACCGGACCCCCCCGCCAACGCGGTGGAGTGGGAGGGCCGAACAGGAACCGAGACCCTCCCGCCGGGGCCCCCAGGAGCCCCCCTCGAGGGCCACCGCAGCAACAACTCTCCCCGAGCCTGGCCCGAAGGGGGGCGCCCCCGGCCAGACCCGGACCACGGCCACCAGTAACGTGCTACGGCTGCCAACAAACCGGACACTATGCCAGCGATCCGGTCTGCCCCCTGAACCGAAGAAACGGGGCCGGCGGGCCCCCGCCCCGACAGCTGGCGGCCGCCGCCCTGGGAGAAGGAGAAGAGGAAGAGGAGACCCTCGACCGAGGGACCACTGAATGGGAGCCGGCAGCCATGTCCCTGGTCTGCCTGGGTAGCCGAGAAATGGTACCCTGCACCCCCATCCCCAGCAACACCCAGAAGTACCGGCAGCAGGTCACGGTCAATGGACAACGGGCCGAAGCCCTTCGTGACACCGGCGCTAGTGTCACCGCTGTCCGCTGCCACCTGGTGACCCCCGAACAGATCCTACCGAATGTGCTGTGTCCCGTCCGGACGGCCGACAACAGCGAAAGCCTGTGCCAGATGGCCCGGGTCCCCTTTGAGTGGGGAGGGGTGACGGGCCTGCTGAAGGTGACGGTACGCGACGACGCCCCCGTTGACTGCCTCCTGGGGAACGACTTGGAGAGATCCCCCTGGGCTCAAGTAGAGCGACGAGAGCACCTCCGAATGCTGGGACTATCTGACTGGGCCTGTGCCATCACCCGGTCCATGACCACCCGGGCCCCCCGCTCATCCTCAGCCTCCGGGGCCGCCCAGCCCGAGGGGCTCGCACCACCTCCCGCCAGCAGCGAGGGGGAGGCGGACACCGACCCTGGACCTAGTGAATCCTCCCCCAAAGAGATGGCTTCCCCGTGCGCCCTACCAGAGCTGACACAATGGCGACACGAAGGGGGCCCCACCCGGGAGCAGTTCCAACAAGAGCAGCAGTCCTGCCCCACTCTCGAAGGGGTCCGCCAGCAAGCGTCCGCCCAAACCAACGGGGACCAGACCGGCACCCACTGGGTCTACTGGGCCGAGGGCCTGCTATACAGTGAGCAGAAAGTGGCAGAACTCGGGGCCAGCCGAGTGTTGGTGGTCCCCCTCCGCTTCCGGGAGTTCCTGCTCAACCTGGCACATGATGTGCCCCTCGCCGGACACTTGGGGCAAGACAAAACGTACAGCCGTCTGGTGACCCACTTCTACTGGCCCCGGATGCGGAGAGACGTGGACAACCACTGCCGGTCCTGCCAGACCTGCCAAGCCAGCGGGAAGACGGGGGGTCGGGTCAAGGCCCCCCTCCAACCCTTTCCAGCCGTCAGCACCCCGTTCGAACGGGTCGGAATCGATATCGTGAGGCCCCTGGACACCCAGACCGCCCTGGGCCACCGCTTCATCCTGGTCCTCGTGGACCACGCCACCAGGTACCCGGAGGCGGTCCCGCTAAGAACTATAACGGCCCCCGTGGTAGGCCGGGCCTTAATGGGGATCTTCTCCCGAGTGGGATTTCCCCGCGAAGTGGTGAGCGACAGAGGCACAAACTTTATTTCCAGATACATGCGGTCCTTGTGGCAGCAGTGCGGGGTCACATACAAGTTCACGACCCCCTATCACCCTCAGGGGAACGGACTGGTTGAGCGGTTCAACAGAACATTAAAGGGAATGATCCAGGGGCTAGAAGAGCCCCTCAGGCGGAGATGGGATGTCCTGCTGCCGTGCCTCCTGTTTGCCTATCGGGAGGTCCCGCAGAAGTCCCTGGGGTTCAGCCCGTTTGAACTATTGTACGGACACCCGGTCCGCGGACCGCTCAGCCTGGTCAAAGAGAGCTGGGAGACGAAGCCCCAAGGCGCCCCTCCTGGCGTCTACCGATACCTCCTGACCCTCCGAAACCAGACCCGCAAGTTCCGAGCCATGGCCGAAGCCAACCTCGAGGCCAGCCAAGAGGACATGAAGCGGTGGTACGATCGGAACTCCTCTACCATAGAATTCGAGCCAGGTCAGAAGGTATGGGTCATGGCCCCGGTTGAACCCGGCGCCCTCCAGGACAAGTGGACCGGGCCCTTCAAGGTAGTGGAGAAGAAAAGTCCCGTCACCTACCTGGTCGACCTGGAGTCCCCCCGGAACCCCCTCCGGGTCCTACATGCTAACAGGCTAAAACCCCACTTTGCCCGGACCGAACTGAGCCTGCTACTGGCGACCGATGAGGGGGGCGAGGACGACTCCGAGCCCCTGCCCGACCTCTTGCAGTCCAACGTCCATGATGGAACCATCGAGGGTGTCCAACTCGCCTCTTCCCTGACTCCGGAACAGCGCAACGACTGCCAGCAACTGCTGCAGGACTACGCAGCCCTCTTTTCCCTCACCCCGGGGGTGACCCACTGGTGCGTCCACGACGTCGACACCGGGGAGAGCCCCCCCGTGCGACACAGAGCCTACCGGGTACCCGACCGAGTGCGGGCATGCATCCAGGCCGAAGTAACGAAGATGCTGGCCCTGGGGGTCATCGAACCCTCCGACAGCCCGTGGGCCAGTCCTGTCGTCCTGGTGCCAAAGGCCGCAGCTCCCGGCCACCCCCCGGAGTTGCGATTCTGCGTGGACTACCGAGCCCTGAATGCTGTGACCAAGACGGACGCCCACCCTATACCCAGAGCCGACGAACTCATCGACCGCTTAGGGGCCGCCCGCTACTTGAGCACGCTGGACCTCACCGCCGGGTACTGGCAGATCCAGCTCACCCCCGGCGCCCAAGAAAGATCCGCCTTTTCGACCCCGGATGGGCATTACCACTTTCGGGTGATGCCCTTCGGAATGAAGAACGCCCCGGCCACTTTTCAAAGACTGGTGAACAAGGTTTTGGCCGGGCTTGAGGCCTTCAGCGCGGCCTACCTAGATGACATTGCCGTGTACAGCAACCACTGGGCAGAGCACCTCCTTCACATTAAAGCCGTCCTGGCCGCCCTCCAGCGGGCCGGGCTCACAGTCAAGGCCAGCAAATGCCAGATCGGCCACGGATCCGTGACCTACCTGGGCCATCAAGTGGGGAGCGGGCAGGTGGCCCCTCTCCAACCGAAAATAGATGCCATCCAGGCCTGGGAACCCCCCACTACCCAGACCGCTGTCCGGGCCTTCCTGGGTCTCACTGGATACTACCGGCGGTTTATCCGGGACTATGGGAGCATTGTTGGCCCCCTCACAGAGCTAACGTCCAAAAAGCAGCCCAAGAAGGTGCACTGGACACCCCGCTGCCAAGCAGCCTTCGACACCCTAAAGACCGCAATGTGTACTGCCCCGGTGCTACAGGCCCCTGACTACAATAAGGAGTTTGTGGTACAGACGGACGCCTCCGAGTATGGGATCGGGGCCGTCCTGCCCCAGGCCAATGAAGAGGGGCTCGACCGACCAGTGGCCTTCATCAGCCGACGGCTACTGCCCCGGGAGCAACGATGGCGCGCCATCGAGCGTGAGGCCTTCGCTGTGGCGTGGGCCCTTAAGAAACTCCGGCCCTACCTCTTCGGTACCCACTTCCGGGTCCAGACTGACCACCGGCCCCTGCGGTGGTTAATGCAAATGCGGGGCGAGAACCCCAAGCTGCTGCGGTGGTCCATCTCGCTACAAGGGATGGACTTTGACGTTGAACACCGGCCCGGCAATGACCACGCCAACGCCGACGGCCTGTCCCGCTTCTTCCGCCTTGACGAGGAGAATCCCCAAGGAGATGGGTGACTCTCCATGCCTTCAGCTGGGGGGGACGCCTGTTGGACCCGGCCTCGTGGCATGGTCCTTACCCCCGTGGATTGTGCCCGTTCCCCGCCCCGGCCTTCACGGGCCACCCTTCTGAACTGCACCGAGGCCCTTCATCCAGAGCTGCACGAGGTCGCATACCCCTCATGGCTCCGCCATCTTGTTGGCACCCACGTGACCCTGTGCACCAGCCAGCGCGACCCCGCTCAACCTGGCCTCGACCCCAGCGAAGCCCCGACATCGAGGCACCACGAACTGGCCAGGGGGGGGCCGCAGGAACCATTCATCGCCCCCGGCGGAGGACAGTATCGATGGGACCCCCAACTGTCCGCCCCTCTCGAGGTGTGATCGCCCTGCAACTCCCCTGGGCCTGGCGCCTCTCCTGCTGGGCGTCTGGTCACCTCCACCCGGCCTCTCCGCCCCCACCGGGCGCCTGGGTCCGGACATCAAAGGGCTCCAGACATATATCTGGGGCAACCCCGCCACAGATCGGCAGTTGTATCCCGGAGTCGCGAGCCCTGCTGATTGAATCGCGGCTGACCCTACGGAGAAGAACTCTTGTCGGAACCATCACGAGCCCTGCTAACTGCGTCGCGGCTCCGTCTTGTGACCACTTTGAAGCCACCTGGAACATCGGAGCCCTGCTGACGCTGTCGCGGCCCAACCTCGCTGAAACCTCCCTCGGAGCCCTGCTGACGACGTCGCGGCTCGAGCTGAGCAGAAACCATCTTGAGAGCCCTGCTGATTGGATCGCGGCTCTCCACGAACTGTACGCCAGAGCCCTGCTGACGCCGTCGCGGCTCGACCCCTCCGAGATCCGGAGGTCCTCCAGCTTGAGGATAAGAACTGGGCCCCAGGTACCCTCGTACCGCACTCCTGCCAAAGACTGTCCCGCTACCCCTACCCTTCCAAAGAGACACTGAGACTTTTGGTGGATCCCGCGATCCCTTCGTGTAAATATTGACCTCGTAACCTTTTTATTGCTGATAAAGAATTGCTTGTCTTGAGACAACCTCCTTGAGTCCTGTGTGGTGGTGTTACTGGGCTAATACGGGATAGGAGAAGGATCTCTCAGGAGACTTCTCGGCAGCGCTCGGATACTTCGTACCGTGGGAGGGCCCCCCCTCGGTGGTCTCGCCGACTCCTCGGGGTCCGCCTTCCAACAGATACCATGGTTGAACAGCTACAACTGCCCCAAATCTGCAAGAATTCTGTTAGAAGGTTTCAGGGATGGTTTCAGGATCCCCGCGCCTGGGTATGTAGGGGTGTCACACTGCCAGAATCAGTTATCAGTCAGGACTAATGAAGTGGTGGCGGCTGCTAAAATTGAGAAAGAAGTTCGGTTGGGCAGATTAGCGGGCCTATTTGAGGCCCCCCAAAGCAGGATTTTGTCTGCTCCCCGTTGGGGATAGTGCCCAAAAAAGAGCAAGGGGAATTCCGATTGCTTCATAATCTTTCGGCCCCCAGAGGTATGTCACTGAATGATGCCATTGATGACGACCTATGCAATGTTAAGTACGCCTCTTTTGATCAGGCAGTTGAGATACTCAAAGGTTTGGGGAGGGGTGCTTGGTTGGCAAAATCAGATATTGAGTCAGCCTTCCGCCTATTACCAGTGCACCCACTTGATTTTCACCTACTGGGCTTTCAATTCAAGGGGAGGTATTACGTGGGCAAATGTATGCCCATGGAAGGTTCAGTGTCTTGTGCATATTTTGAGAAATGTAGCTCCTTTTTGGAATGTGTTTTTCGGTGAGAAACTGGACACCAGTGGGTACTGCATTAACTGGATGACTTCCTCTTTTTGGGGGCGCCAGATCCACAGGAGTGTGGGTGGGCATTGCACAAGTTTTTGCACTAATGCAAGACTTTGGCATACCTTTGGCACAAGGCAAAACTGTAGGACCAAGCACGGAAATTGAGTTCCTAGGGATTGAGTTGGATTCAGTAGAGGGAGTGTCACAGCTACCACAGGCAAAAATAGCAGTTTTTAAGGATGCCTTGCAGCAGTGCTTGGTAAAAGATAAGGTTACGCTTCATCAGTTACAGCAGGTTGTGGGATAATTGAAGTTTGCTTTGAGAATAATCCCTATGGCATGCCCTTTCTCACGCACCATCACACAGGCCATGTCTAGACTCAGGGAGATGCACCATCACACCAGATTGTCCAGCGAGGTCAAGCAGGACATGCGGATCTGGAAAGCATTTCTGCGAGATTTCAACAGTAGTGTTGTGTGGCCTGCTGTTCCCAGGTCCAGCCCCGAGATGGGTCTGATGACCGACTCAGCAGGTAGCGAAGGTTTTGGTGCCATTCTAGGTACAGCATGGGTTGCACAACGCTGGTCAGCATGGTGGGTTGACAGTGGGCTTACAACGAACATAAGTTTTCTTGAGCTTTTCCCCATCCTTGTTGCATTGACTGTTTGGCCAGAACAACTGAGGAGTCAATCAGTGGTTTTTCTGGTTCGATAACATGGCTATGGTGGAACGCATAAATAATCAAACTGCAAAGTGTAAAATGATTCTGCGTTTACTGAAGGAAATAATACTGTCGTACATGAGATTGAATTTGCTGTTTAGAGCCAAACATGTGCCAGAAGTCTTAAACCACGCCGCTGATGCTCTCTCTCTCCTTAAGATGCAGGTATTCAGGTCTCATCACTCAGAGGTGGCAGAGAACCCAACGCCTTTCCCAGAACAGCTTTGGCAACTTGGTACCCCCAGTTACCGGACCTCGTGGCAGCAAGCCTAGCACCCAGGACCAGGAGGGTACACGAAGCGGCATTTGGGGGCATACTGCAATTTTTTAGGGGATAGTTGGGCGGAAAAATGGCACGACACTGAGTCTGTCATATCTTACTTGAGGGCCATGAGAGATGAGGGGCTCGCAGCAGTAGCATCAGCAAGACGGCATATGGCAGCCATTTCCTTCTTTGCAAAAACTAGGGAAAAGAGGGATCCTACTAGCACTTTCATAGGGGGGACAGCCCGACGTAAGGAGACCAATAGGTATTCAGGCATTATCCACACTGATGGATGCTTTACACCAGGTGTGCACTTCAGCTGGGGAAACACTCTTGTTCCAGACAGCGTTCTGTCTAGCGTTCTATGGTGCTTTTAGAATAGGGGAATTGGTAGCTAAAAACAAAATGGTTTGGCAGGGAGGGCTTCAGTTGGCCCACGTGCTGCTTCAGGGGGACTCCCTATTGATATCTATAGCTAGGTCCAAAACTGATCAGGAAGGCAGGGGTGAAGGAGTGGTATTGCGTCGGGCCAAAGGGAGTACTTGCTGCCCCATTGCCATCCTGGAGAAGTTTCTTGTACAACGTCCAGGAGGTATGGGGGACCACTACTGGTGCACGCAGATGGGACTCCCCTCACTATCTTACAGTTCAAAAGGGTCGTGGGCCTAGCTATGCAGAATGCCGGTTTAGACCCAGGCAGTTTTGGGACCCACTCTTTCAGGATAGGGGCCGCCACTGAGGCAGTAGCCAGGGGTTTCTCCGGGAGTGAGGTACAAAGGATCGGGAGATGGTCCTCCAATTGTTATAAACGCTATGTGCACCTACACATGCTATAGGAGTGTCAAAATAACGCACTGACGGTCGGTTTTCTTTTATGGTTCTTGCAGTTTCTATATCCTGTGGCGCAGGGGGGAAGCCTGCATCGGTACACCGTCAAACCAAGGTGGGAACATCCTGTCAGACAGGAAGACAACGATCAGTGGATCATCAACAAGCAGCACACATTACAGACCAGGTGCACGCCTGGGACCGCAGGGAACAGGAGGTTTGGATAATCGGCCAATCATATGTAAGCAGGTTAAAAGATTTTTTTGTTGCAGGTTCCTATGAGGCCAGGGCACACAAGGCAGGCGCAAAAATCTCATTTTATGGGCAGGGGGGGGCTGCGACTAAGCCCGTTTAGGGCCCTGGTGCACACGCCCTGGAAAAGTGTGGGGGCTTCCTGTGGTTTGGATCTTACATCTAGTGGTTGCACCTGATGCACCTGGGGTGGAGGGGCGTAACTGAAGTGCTGCTGTCTGAGGTAGGGGGATTGGCAAAGAGATGCCCGAGTCGATGATAGTGTGGTCAGCTATGATTCCTAGATTAGAGTGGAGAGGGGGTGAGTGTAATGAATGTGCTTTTCACTAAAAGGACACACCCAAACCCTGCACTCCCACTTTGGAGGCAAATATACCACTGCACCTTTAAATAATACACTTTGAGCAGCACCCCCTAAAGACGAGGAAAGGACGCATCACTCCATTTAAGCGAGGCAAGAAAACAAATTCAGGTGCATTTAAAATAACACACACTTTGAGCAGCACCCCCTAAAGACGAGGAAAGGACGCATCGATCCCTTTAGGCGAGGCAAGAAAATAAATTCAGGTGCCTTTAAAACACACACACAAGTGTATTAATTAACAGTAGGCCAAGTGTGTCAGTAAATGCAGATTCCTAAATGTCAAGTGAACAATTAAAATGAACAATTGAAATAAAATGCAAGTAGCAAGAGTAGAAAATATATACAAAATGGTTAGGAACACCTCACCATTTGAATTTGCATCATCCTTGCCAACTCAAGCTGGGGAAGCGCTTCAACAGCACAGGAAGGAGTTCAATCAGGACTCAAGTTCCGTCACCACCACAGCAATGCGTCTATTCTGTGGTGAACTTCCACCTGGCCCCCGAAGGCTCCCAGCTTAAATATCATTATTAAATGTAAGACAAAGCTTCTGGCAACCTCGCCCCTTTCTCATTAGAAAAAAAACAATCTGGCTGTACCAGTGTGCGTCAAGGCCAAGACGGAGGCTGGCCAAGCGTCCGTATTTTGACTCTGAGGCTGAGTTGTACATTCTCACATCTTCCAGCCTCTATCTTGATGAAGCTCCCACTAGGCCTTCTAGAGTACATTAAACAAAAGCAATCGCTCAGAAAAACAGAAAGACCTTGATTGTGAATAAAGGAAACAACTTGCAAGCACTGTTGTGCACGCAGAAAAACTACAGCAAGGCAAAGCCAGGGAAAAGGATGACATGAGGCCATGTCAAAGCCAATAGTAAGAGCTCATAATTCTCATAACCCAAGCAACTTGCAAGCACTGCTGTGCACGCAGAAACAAGGCAAAGTCAGAAAACAAGATGACATGAGGCCATGTCAAAGCCAATAGTAAGCAGTTATAATTCTCACCAATGTACAACACAATGCACATGTGTGCACCACTGCCCACAATACTGCACTTCGAAACCAATGAGTACATTCCACACCTCTCTCTCTCTCCCTCTCATGCTTTCAAATGCACATCCCAAACCTTCTATACTTGGCAAGACTATTCTACTCCGTGACAACTCCCACTGAAAG
The DNA here is from genome assembly GCF_964204655.1 of Triturus cristatus. NCBI lineage: Eukaryota > Metazoa > Chordata > Amphibia > Caudata > Salamandridae > Triturus > Triturus cristatus. Next base: position 291,967,978 of record NC_140589.1, on the reverse strand, counting down.
ACAGCAAGATTACAAGGAAGAAGAGAAGCAGGCATATGCAGGATCGTCTCATATTTTCAGGCTACGGTAAAATACCACACTAAAGTCAGTTAAAATGATGGTAGGTGAAGGTCATCATAGGGTGCCAAACCACAAGAGTGACTCTTTCACTACAGTGAGTCAGTATGGGCTTTAAATAATTTGGTTAAACGGATTAACAAGAAAATTGAAAAGTTATCCAGAACCCCGAAACTAAGATCCACAGGTCATGGGTACATCTGAGGGGAACAGCTTTTCCTGCGGGATGGGGTGCATCTCTCAAATCAGGGCAATCAGATATTCATGGAGAACATAATAGCATGATTAGAGAGCGCAAGGCGCAGGACATGACCTTCTAGTAGGTGGAGGGAGAAGGCCGGATAATCGGGCAACTATACTGGCCTGTGGCAGTAAGGTCATGATTGGTGAGCATAGTTTTCGGTACTTAGCGGGCATCACCATTGTAAAATGGGGACTCCCGAGGGGGAGACAGAGGGTCTCTCATGGATTTCCAGGGGCAGTTACAGCCGGTAGGTTGGAGAGGTGCGGGGGGAAGGGAAGCCTCGCTTCCAGTAGGCTGGTTGGCCAATCCCCGCACGCGTATGGGCTCAAGAGCGCAAGGAGGTATAATTGCAGTGCGCCTTTTATGGAGTTTAACGTTGCGGACATAGGGGGGGCCTCGGGGAGGTATCCATCCGGTAAGCTGGGCCCCCTACGCAAGGTCATGACTGTAAGGAGGTGTGGACCTAGCTGGATCAGGATCATGGCACGTCAGTCATTGACCTTGCAATAGGCTCTAACAGGGATACGCAGAAAGTTAATCTCTTCATCACTTAGATTATGATAGGATTGGCTCTGTATTAGAAACATGTTAAGGTTAGCCAATTGACACCGTGCACCTATCAATGTATTGGACTTTCTGCGTATTGTACATAATGTAAATAAAATGTTTTTTAATGTTTTAAGATTTTATGTAATAAAATATGGCCGGGGTTACTATGACCCCTAATCCAAACAGTTGTGGTGTTTGCATTGTTTTGCCTTGGGGGGGAAAGTGAGGGTCGGTGAGCTTTCCAGGGGAGTGGGGAGGGTTCTTAATTTCACCTAAGGTATATGTTCCTTGGAGTTGAGGAGGTATTAGGCAGTACCAGACCATATCTGAACTGTCCTCCTTTTCCTAAACATGGAGACCAGTTTCAGTGACTATGCACATTATTTAGTGTTCTGGTGGATAGCACACCCCATCAAAACCTTACTTATCTTCTGTCCACCATATTTCAAAGTTCCATAAGCTCATTCTCCAAAGAAGGTACTTTCAGGAGTTGCAGATGAGCTGAATGGAGTGTGTGTGATGGTAGATATCCTGTTAATTTGTTTGCTACTAAGCGGGAGATGATCCAAAAATGTATTAATGCACTATGCAGGAGATGGTAAGCAGAATGTGGCTTAAATAGAAAGATAGTGTAGATGAAGCAGGGCTGTTTTAGCTTTGCCAAAAAAGGGGGCTAAGGTAATGAGTTTGAAAGCTTTGATCTGAATCGATGGAAGGCGTTGTAGAAGAGCTTTATTTGAGCCTAAATAGAGGTTAATAACAATAGTCTAGTCTCTATCCTATTCCAGTAGAAATGGAAAGTATTTTGCTTTCTAGTCTCAGAAATTGATGGATCAGTATCAGTTTGTTCATTTGGTAGGTGTAACAAGAGATGAATGAGGAGACGTGAAATTCCATCTTAAGATGTGAATCAATTGTGACTCCTAAACGTTTAACATTTATTTTGAGAGACGGAAAAGAATTACTTAAAGAGTTCAAAAATTGTAGCAGCCAGCTGAGAGGATTTCCTCTTGTGACTAGCTCTTTGGTTTTGGCCATATGGATCTTCAACCAGTTATTTTTCATCCACTCTAACTTTAGAGGGACATTCCTTCAGGGTCAGAGGATTACATTGTGACACGAATAGAGAAATCATTTGGGTGTCATCTGCATAGCTTGAGAAACAGACCCAGACTGCCTGCTCAAGCCAGCCAGAAGCTGTACATGTATCTTGAATAAGTGAGAAGAGTGTACAGAGCCCTCAGGGTCACTTGTGTTCACTGAATGTAAAGGAGATGTGAATTGATCAATGATGGCACTCTGGGTCTGGTCAGTCAAAAGGAGGAAAATCAGTCCAAGACTCTACTAATCAGCCCGCATGTTGACATTCGTGCAATCTGAATGTTTTGATCGCAGTGTTGTATGCTATGGAGAGATTGAGCAGGATCAGGGCATTAGCAATGTTTTTGTCTGCCGCCATTCATAGGTCAGCATCTGCAGCACTTATGGCTAGTTTGGTAGCTATGTTCTGGGTTGAAAGCTCAGCGGACATTATCTGGAAATTGATTGTTTTCTAGCTGAGAGGACAGTTGGGCAGTTTAAGGTGTGATATCTTGATGGGGATTGGTCTAACTGAGAACGCGATTTGCATGTCATTATTATTGGAGGCCCTTAACCGATGCAGTGGAGAAAGAAGAAAGGTGGGCCGTGGATGGTGTTTTCCATTCCTGGGAACAGCTGTCTGACAAGAGATTTGAGACAATGTTGTTTCAAATCCAGATAATCTTGTCAGCAAACAAGTTAGCTCAATCATTGTAGAGGCTTTGAGAAAGTGGGATTTGTTGAGTTTAGTTTGGCAATGTCCAAGAGTTAATTTGACAGTGCAGAGATTTCTTTCTTTTTGTTGGCTGTACATGAGATACTATTGAATGGTAGGCTTTACGGGTTTAACGGATGGCCTGTTTGTATGAAAATATGTAGTTTTTATAAATAACATTTGCAATATGGGAGAAGAATATTCTCTACTTGCACTTGTTTGCCTGGTTTCTAGTTTCAAAGTATGACGAAAAGGTGTGAACCAAGGTGATCTCCTATTTTTACCCTTAATTGATAGCCTCTTCTCAGGAGTGATGGAGTCTGCTACTGAAGATACCCAACTGATAAATTCCACATACTTTTATTTAAGGTATTGGCTCTCTATGCAGTGGGATACAAAAAAAGTTCTGAGAGAATTATCTGTTCAAGTGAGAAGAGTGAGAAGTAGAAGTAGGAATAAGCCCCGGGAACCTTAACTGCTTTAAGGGTGTGTCCAGCAGTGCATAGTGCAAGTGGGGACGGTCATCAGCTGGAACAGACGACAATCTACACAGCAATTAGGGAGTTCTGTGGGACCAGCATTAGTCTTGTTATCCAAGCACAGACTCATGTCCCTGGGAGTGAATGGAGATTTATGGTCTGTAGTAAACAAAGACATCCCGCCAATGATTTCTGTTAAAAACAAGATGGTGTGCCAGGTGGGCGAGACAGCAACATTATCGTGATTGAGCGGTTATGTGTGAGGTTGTGAGATGTAATTAGGATTTGGTGCTAGGTCATATTGCCAACATTGTGCAGAAACTAGCCTCAACTGACACTAATTTGGATTTCCTGTACACCAACAAAAGGAAGCAAAAACATATGTTGAAAGGCCACAACATAGTTCTAGTGTACATAAAGAAGATGAAAAGGGAATTTCTTGAAATGTTGAAGCAAGAGAGCACCAGCTAGACTGGAGAGATACCTCAGTTATTCCATACCCTGAGGTTCACATCTGCAGGACTCGGTTATACCTAGAACATCTTGTGCTCATTAGCTCAGCCAGGTAGTAGCTAAATTGAACAAGACCCAAGTGTTGATGATGATGGCTCAATCATGCAGTTCTCTGCAGGGGCGGCCATTACTGGCAGCAAAGACCATAGCTCAAAGCATGGCCCGACCAGAATAGAAGGTTGAGCCTGAGAGTTAGCGATGACACTTTCTTCCACATCTGCATTTCATGTGGGCACACTGCAGTGTTGCTGAGCAGCAAGAGTCTCTGATTCCCCAGGCCTTCCTCAGGCAATATGACCATCTGCCAATGGTGGAGGAAAGTCTGATGATGGATGCAGGGCATGATCTTCTTGCCACTTTCATGACCCTCTACCTTGAGGCTGACACGACTGGGGGGGGGGGGGAGGGTGAGACCCAGAGCGAGCAGCCTCTGCTGCTCAGTGTCATGTTGGCAGTGCACCATGGCACGGAAGTGCTGAAAGTGTCATGGAGGCGGCGTCACACATCTAAGAGAGTACAGGCAGCAGTGCACCGTTCAGCCCAGGCCATCACTGCCCATTCTTCTCCAAGAGACTCAGGTCGTTTTGTGAAGGAGACAAGGTAAGAATAAATGTGATAATGATTTTATATTCTTTGTAAATAGTAGGGGCAGAGGTGCAGAGGCATCAAGAGTGGAGAAGGGAAAACATGGGAGCAGCACTCCTAGCTGCCAAGTTTTCAATTTGCTTAAGTGCCAAGTTCCCATTTCTGTGGCATCTCTTTATAAGCATGCCCACTATTCAGTAAAATAACAAAGGAGGCAGAGACAGCTTGCACAAGCAATGCTCTCTTATGTTTTTATCCTTTATGTTTCAAGATCATTCAATTCATATTCTAGCGCGTGTAATGTCCTTGGTGATTAATGTGACACACTTAAGAAACCGTAATGTAAGGCTGGAGAGCTGTTTGGATCAATGCTTCTAAAGCTTTACAATTATTATTTTTCCATAATCACACATTGAAAAGAAGTACATTGTCTAAGCTGAGTAGCACAGTGTCCTGCTGCAAATGACAATATTACTGAAGGTTCAACATGAGAGTTATGAAATTTATAACAAACTGGAGCTCAGCTTCCTTGGTACATTGTGTGCGGAAAGTAGTGATAGTGAAAGATTTTCTATACTGATTCTGCAGCAGTCGGAGAGCTACGGGTAGAGAGAGGGCTCAACGCAGGCCCTGCCTCGTGGAAGGAGGCGCATGCGCTGTAAACGCGGTCTTTCTCACAGCAAGGCTAGTCTTATTGACCTTTACGTCACGTATCTGTCAGAGGCAGCTGATGGCGGGCAGTTATGAGCCAGCAGGTAGACAGCCCTGATTGTGAAGTAAAAGAGGCCAGTGTCACACAATCTGGGAGACATGTACCACGTGACACGCTACATACTTGCCTCAGCTGGCGGTCCTAATCAAAAAGTCTCATAGGGTGACAACATTTACACTCTATTCTAAAGGGAATGATGCTACCTGAGACTGCAAGATGGTCGTATTCATGAGATTGCCCTAAGAACACTACTACTGCTCTCTGTCAGATTTCCAGCTAGGTCAAAGCTGTTAAATAAGTCCAAAGTCATCAAGACATAGGAGCGCCAAGCAGTAAAGCTCCTCTCTCTGTGACTAGGTAAGGCTGTTAGGATACAATTCTTATTGATTGGCAATATGCAGTGCCACTGGAGTTATTCAATTGTGCGTCCATGGAAAATTCCGCATAATTATAGATTTGCCATATTTACCACATAATCCACCATCTGCCACATAATCGCAGATTCTAACAAAAAGAAAAATAGTTTTGATCTCAAACGGTTCAAAAGTTACTAGAAATGTGACGACACATGTTGCTGCATAGTGGAAGGACCTTTGCAAAATATTTGTCAAATATTGCTATATTTGGGCGTTAACATTGGTACTAACGTAATGCAACAAATGGCCAGAGAATGTTAGCAAGTTTAAAAATGACGAAATAATGAAGTAATAGTATTAAAAAATGTGCCACGTTATGCCACATCATTTGCCTTTTCTTGCCTCATAATTTACTTAACCCTGCCACATAGTTTGACTCGCTTCTGCCACATAATTCCAGTGGCCCTAGCAATATGTCAGTCGTTCACGTAGTGACACCCTCTTGGTACCTACAGATCTGGCTTCTAAAGATTAGCCAAACATAAAATCAGTGTCTGGCAATGGTGCCAAACCTAGCTCTCTGGCATGAAGTTGCGCTCTGATTGTGAATCGGAGCTAGAATTGGCTCTGCTTCCATGACAATTTATGAAGTAACAAAAGCAGAACCTAAAGTAATGCTCAGTCTTGCAGTGAAGAGGAGATCAGACTAATTTGTGTTAGTCTAACATGAGATGCGTGACACATTGCATCACAATTCATGATTTTATTCTTTAAAATTTGGTTGAAAGTTGTTTTTAAACCAACCCCCCCACCTTCCATTGATTTCGATTCTCTGAAAAAATTCAAAGGATGAATAGTTTTTGATTCATTAATCCACAGAATGAAGTTATGCTGGCTGTCTCACTTGGTGAAAAATGTGAGTCATTTGATTATGTTTTCAGGGTTCATTAGGTCTCGCCTGAGCCAGCCCTTTAGCACTGCTCTAGCGAGAGCTTTAGTAAACAGGGGATTTGGAAGTGCAAACTAGTGCTTTTCAGGCATCCAAATGCAGTGCATGTGCGCCGGGCGCATGCACCATTTGGCAGCCTGCCTGATGACTTTCGCTGCCGCTTTGATGTTCTCAGTGAGCCGCGCGGCCACTGAGAACATCAAAGCGGCCGCGAAAGTGATCACCATTTGCCACCCCCTCCCTTATCCCACTTCTCTTCTCCCTCGCATACTTGCCTCGTTCCTCCGTTGTCCCTTTGTAGCCCTAACATAAAGTTCAACTTATCACAGGGAGAAATTACGTGATTTTCCCAGAATCACAAGATGTTATGGAGCAGAGACTCGAGCTGTGATCTCTCGCTCTCGAGTCAGCAGCGCCATAGCCTCTCCACTAATACTTGTTTAACTTTACTTTCTGGAATGACTCGCTTAATTTGAAATAAATGAGCTCGAGAAAGAAACGTGTTTCGGTTTTCTGTTGAATCTAATCTAACACCTGCACACATGCATTTTGGGGCAGCTGTCACTTTCGCAACGGAAGTCCGTTCCCCATGCTCTAAAGTTGTGGCGATGGGGTACATTCCTGCAAGTATAACACAGCTACAGTTTGATTCGATATTATACAATTAAACGTAACTTTTGAGGAAAGATATTGACCAAAACAAACTTTTAGGGAAACAATCACTTTCCCTTGCCTTTTATGTTGTGTGATTTATGTTATAATGTGTCTCACGTAGTGTTGCACGTTGCGTTTCATGTTGCTTATTGTTTTATGCTGTATTTCAATACACACATGCTCAAATCACACATTTACAGTGCATCATTCAACCTAATTGCATTCACATCACGTCTCAGTGTTTGTTTTGCCTTTACGACTTTATCGGTGACCCATGGCACTGTTAATGGGAGTGACCAACAAACTGGAATACTACAAAACAGATATCTACGTTTCATGGCTCCAAAAAACAATACAATACCGTTAAAAATAAGGTACTCTATCAAAACCAGCTACAATAAATAATGTCACGTCGAAAGCTAAATGTCTAACTTACTACTGGTTTATTATAGAAAGGATTACTGTTTAGTGTAGGCATAGTTTCTGAAGTGTGATCCAGCTGTTAGAGGGTGGTGAGACCGGCTGCGGCTGGACAGGAAAAGGAGCAGATGTGTTTCAACAGCTCTCCAGCTCTTTTACATTATGCTGTGTTGGCTGTATATTTAATGCAAAAAGAACAACTGATGGACAGAATGCAGAACAATGTCATACATTCACCCCAGTACAGAGATCTGGGCCTAAATCCATTGTTTTTTTGCTCCCCATGCCTTTCCAGTTCAGACCCAGCCATATGCAATTCAGTCTTGACCCTGTTCCCCGTGGTAACAGTCCAGCCCGAACTACCAGGCCAGGTCCTCCCTGTACTGGAAACAAGCATCCTGGATCTGGTTTCGGGTCCTCACCCCTCATCAGCCAGGATAGCTTGACTCCTGTGGCATGGCGAGCACGGAATCCACCTCTGGGCATACCTGTCCCACTCCGGGTGACAAATGCAAAAAGCATTGGCATAGCCAATAGGTCTCGCCTTTGGCACCTTATAAGTATTTAGTTATGCAGCACAATATCATTGGTGCAACAACATCAACTGTTGCATGGCTAAACACTTATAAGGTCCCAAAGGCGAGACCTATTGGCTATGCCAATGCTTGTTTTTAGATCTTACCTAAAACAGTGTATGCACTGTCTGTTCTGAGACATTTTGTTAGCTTGCAGTGGGCTTTGAGTCCTTCCCTTGTTTGCCATTAGTTGGTCTCACTGACACTCTCATTTGCTTGCTTCTTATTTGATGACTTGAGTGGGCTTACTTCCCTGTCATACGTGTTCCCCTATCCTGGAGCATTGATGCATTACTGTGATCTTACAATGCTCGTTATGTTTTTGTGCTACTTCTTTCTTTTTAGCAATGCACTCCTCGAGAATGTGTATGTGTTTCCCAGCTGTTTCCCTGGTGTGCTTCTCTGCCCCTCTGTCTCTGTGTTGCTATGTCGTGCCATGTGCTTCTTTGCTCTCTTCTCTGTCTTGCTCTTTCTCTTATGCTTCTGTGCTCCCCTGTCTCTGTGTTGCTGTGGCTCACTGTGTGCTTCTCTACCCCCACCCCTATTATCCAAGTTGCTTCTCTGCTCTATCCTGGTCTCTGTGTTGCTTTGTCTTTCTGTGTGCTTCTATGTCTCTCTGTATTGTTGCAGTCCCTCTTGTTGCTTCTCCCTGTCTCAGCATTACGCTATCGCTGTGTACTCATTTGCTCCTCACCCTTGTCCGTGCTGCTCCCCCATGCTGCTTTGTTCTATTGTGTGCTTCTCTGCCCATCCCGTGTTGTCTCTGTCTCCCATGATGCTTCCACCCTGCCGTCATCCCCTATTTTGCTTCTCTGCCTACTCAAGTCTGCGTTTTGCTTGTGCACCCTTTCCTGACATTTATTAGATTTCGCCTGCACAGAGCTTGTGCTGTGCTTGTGAAATCTCTTATATTTAATATATCCTAAGAGGGAGCTCTTATCAGCTCCCAAAGCCGAATTACCGTGTTCATTCACTTTTGGGTGGACCTTTTTTTTGTTAACTTCTCCTGGCCGCATGCATTTACAATGCTTCTACTAAAGCTGTTCATGCTGTTTAAGCCCACTTCACTGTCAAGATAAGATCTCTTCCCATGGAAGAGGCAGACAGCTTCTTTCAGTATGCTGGAATGTTTGCTTTTTATTACTTAGTTATGTAAAGCAGATGATTTAGCTTTGCAATGTTTGTGGTATTTCCTATTCATGCCTCAGTACCTTTCTTTGCACTTCATAGGCATTATCGGATTGATTTTTTCAACTTAATCTATTTGATCATTATGATTAAATTCTAAATGTTGTCGTAAACATTGCACGTTTAAAATAAAGTTAGTAGGGGGGCGTGGTTTCGGCGCCGGACGAGATGGACGCCTGAGAGGGAAGCTCCGTAACGTCGGGACTTCTGTGGACTCGCCGGTGCGTCTTTTCGCACCTTTTCATCCCGGAAACATCAGCTCCTGCTGTCGGACGATGTAGGGATCCTGGTGAGATGTTTCCTGCTATTAGCGTATCGCGCTTTCCTTATTAAAAGCCGCGGACAGCTTTTTCTACAAAACGTCCGCCATTTTAGGCGTTTACCAGTTCCTCCTTATTCAAAAGAAAAAATGAACTGCCTGCTTTTTATCCTTATTTCAGCGCTTTGCCCCTAACTCAAAGTCCTCATGCCTGCAATAATTTTGTTTTTCTATTGGGTGACAAGATATATCACACCTATGCAGCACAGCGTCAGGTGGCATTTACTTTAATGTTATAATTACCTCAGAACGCCCTTTTGTCCTTAAGGCACTGTCAGCTGCTCTACTGAGAGGTACGCAACGCCTCGATTTTTCAACATATTCTTCACCTTCTTCAAGAATTAATGGTTCTTGATGACTATTGTGGCTGAAATATGATGTTTTATATTCTTGATATAATTTTGCTGGCTTCATTATTTGGTGACATTCAGTCAGGTTTTTTCTAGTCATAAACTAAACTAAATCATACTATACCTTCCATCTTATGAAGAGCGTGGTTAAATATTCTAGTTATTTCTAGAAAGTCATTCAATGCTCACCTCTCCTGTGAAAGTTTGCATACTAAGTCTTTTACTATCTTGTGCAAAAAAACTACGCACTAATTTGGAGACTCTTGTATATGAATTTATTGCGCAAGCCGAAATGTATTTTTGCTCTTAAATGTCGTACCTCACCAACATCTTCTTTCCCTGCTCTGGACTCACCTCTTCTCGCAGAATCAATGGCTGGGGTATCTTTCAATCGCTCTTCATCGTCACAGTCCTCTTCTAAATCATCTCCACCGTCTTCAGCTTCTAAACATCTGAAGCAGGGCCCTCCTTCTCCGGACACGGCATTTTCTCCCATATCCATGGAGTTGTTGTTGGAGGAAATTCACTCCTTACGTCTGTTTGTAGAGAAAACAAACAATAAGATGCAATTCCTGGAGGAGAAATGGTCTACAATGGAAACTAGAGTGTCTTCAGTGGAACAGCAACTCTCGGTGGTTCAGGGCGACTCCCAGAGACTTACTGCTTTAGAAAAAGAAATTCGCAATTTGAAACAACATACTGAGGATTTGGAAAACCGCAATAGAAGGAACAATCTACACATTTATGGTCTGCCTGAAACTTTCGAGGGTGAGGATCCTGTCTCCTTCTTTACAACCTTCTTGCCAAAAATCTTGGGCATGCCTTCCACCACATCCCTCAACATCCAGAGAGCACACAGGCTGGGTCCTCGTCCTCCACTCTCTACATCACCAGTCAGACCAAGAGGAGTCATCATCCTTTTCTTAAAATTCACGGATTTACTTTCAGTCCTCTCTGCAGCTAGAGCTAAACGTCAAATTACTTGGCTTGGTCAGAAAGTATTTTTTTCTCAAGATGTCTCCAACGCAACAGCAACTAGGAGAAAGGAGTTCCTAAGTCTTCGTCCGCCTCTTCGATCTCTTGGAGCCAGATATGGTCTTTTCCATTCTTGTATATTTAAGGTGACCTTTCAAAATTGAACTTGGTCCTTTGAAGATCCGGTGGAACTCAAAAACGTCCTTCATTCTCATACTGCAAACAACATGGACACTGCTGGCCCCTCAAATGGTTGATTAGATTATACTTCTTAACTGTAATGGTGCTTTTTCAACTACAATTGAAATGTTCTATGAAATGTTTTATCCTGTTGGTTTAGCTGTACACTTGTTGAGACTTTTTGGGTTTATGAAATAGATATTGTCGACTCGTCCCAGAGTCCATTAGTCGTCTCTTTGTTACTCTCTTTGTGCTTTTTTAAAAATGTATTATCTATGTGATGCAGTTCTTTCCCTCCCTGTTCTTTTTTGCGTTTAACAAATGTGTAATTCCTTTGTCATAGGTATTCGATGCTTAACAATTTCTTTCTCCCATTGTTTCCCTTTTTAGGTCTGTTAGTTCGCGTTTCATATCATGGTCTCGTTTCCCTTTTCCTCTCCGTCCCTATGTGGTTCGGACCCCCCGTATTCAGGTGTCTCATCTTTTCATGTGTCGTTCATGCCCCAGTTCCTCTTTTGTTCCTTTTTCCCTCAGGTATGTCCTTTCAGTCGTCCTTTTGGATATTTACTGTATCTTCTTCTTGCTGTTCTCTCTTCTCTTTCCTTTCCCCCTTTTCCGTCTATTCTTCTTTTTCTTCCTATACTTGATTCTCTCTTTTTCATATCCTATCTTCTTCTTTCTAACTATATTTTGTTTCTTCTTTTACTGGTGCTGGAAGAACTTGCTTTGGTTTCAATTCTTCTCAATCTTCCATCTTTCTCACTTTACTTCTTTATTCCTTACCATTTCATCTTATTACTGTCAATTATTTCTTCCAATTTTTTTAATTGCTCATTCTATAATTTATGCTCAGTCGCATTTTTTCTCAATAATATACTGTTGTTTATATGATGTTAATCTTTTCCATTTAGACATATTACATGGAATGTAAAAGGTTTTAATAATTCTATAACGAGGCAAAGAATTCTTTCACATCTAGCCTCATATAATCCTGATTTAGTTTTGCTACAGGAAACTCACTTATCTGAGGCTGAAGCTCTTAAACTTAAACGTAATTGGGTTGGCTCAGTACTGATCTCCCCTACCAACACAAAAAAGAATGGAGTGGTGATTTTATGTCACAAAAAATTGAAATGTACTGTTGTTACACAAGAAATTGCCTCTGATGGAAGGTGGATTCTGGTCAAACTATTAATTAACAACATCCCTCTCACTGTGTTTAACCTCTATGGCCTAACTCAACCTGATTCCTCCTTCTGGCCTACCATTACAGATACATTTTGTCAAAATAAGGATGACATTTTTAGGTCTCGCCTGACCCAGCGCATGCGCTGGTCTGGCGAGACTTATTGAGAGGGCTCCAAAAAGTGCTACCAGGCCAGCCTAGAACTACAGTGCATGTGCGCGGGTGCACGCGCCGCGCTTTACGGCGATTACTTTCGCTTTGATGTTTGATAGTGATCGCGATCACTTTCGTGGCCGCAGGGCCGCTTTGCATAGCCAATAGGTCTCGCTTTTGGAACCTTATAAGTATTTAGTTATGCAACTGTTGCATAGCTAAACACTTATAAGGTCCCAAAGGCGAGACCTATTGGCTATGCCAATGCTTGTTATACTTGGAGGTGATTGTAATCAAGTTGCAGACCCTTTTATTGATCGCAAATCCCAGATGCGTTTCATGCCCCATAAAACCCACAAACAATTTCTTAATACTATCGCGCAGACTCAACTGGTTGATGCCTGGAGATTATGCAATCCAGACCAATCCGAATTTTCTTTTTTTCCCCCCCATATGGATCCCTATCCCGGATTGATTACATATTTCTTTCTAAATCCTTGGCCCAAAATCTTGTTTCCTCCTCGATTGAGCCCATTTTGATTTCAAACAATGCTCTGGTGGTCGCTGATTTCGATTTACTTCCTCCCCACTCTAAAATGTCTAGGTGGAGATTTAATAATTATCTCTTACAGGACCCAGTTTTCTCTTCTTCATTCACCTCCTTTGCTGAAGAAATAATGAAGATTCCTCCATTTCTCCTGTTTCGGTGTGGGATAGTTTTAAGGCGGCTGCTCGAGGATTTATAATTGATTTTGTTTCTAAGAAAAAGAAGCAGGCTTCTAATAAACATAAAGCTTTATTATCTTCTATCAAATGCCTAGAGCACCAGTTTTATACTTCCTCATCAGACTCTACTCTACAACAACTTATCTGTGCTAAGATGGAATTTAATAAAGTTTCTACTGACAGAGCCTCCTTCATCATGCTTCGTAGCAGTGCCAGGTACCACGGTGGCCGTAATAAAGTTGGCTCACTCCTTGGTAATTATTTAAAATCCAGAAAGGAGAACACATTCATTGAATCTATTCAATCTACTGATGGTATCCATCTTTTCAAAGATACAGATATATCAGCTGAATTTACAAAATTTTATACTGCCCTGTACACTCCTGAGTGACCCCCAATTGATACACCTATCAATGATTATCTTAGTAATATCCCTTCTCCTTCTTCTGATCTTGACTTCACCTCTCTTGACATAGATCTTTCATTACAAGAAATCTCCTCCTCCTTAAATTCTTTAAAGAATAATAAATCCCCTGGCCCTGATGGTTTCTCTGTAGAATTTTATCTTCATTTTTCCAGTCTATTATTACCAAAACATTTTAACCTTTTCCAACATTTTTCTTCTACAGGTGCAGCAAGTGGTACTTTTTTAGAAGCATCTATTTGTCTTATTCATAAGGAAGGCAAAGATCCCAAATTCTGCAAACACTACCGCCCCATCTCTTTGATAAATGTTGATTAGAACATTTTTGCTAAACTCTTAGCATTATGCCTTGAACCCTTCCTCCCTCATTTAATAGGCCCCGAACAATGTGGATTTGTTAAAGGTAGACTAACCTCTGACAACTCTCGTCTTTTTTTCAATGTTCTCAATAAAGCCCCATCCCTATCTTTTCCGCTCGCGGTGATCTCCATCGATGCAGAAAAAGCTTTCGATAGGGTAGATTGGTCCTTTTTGCTTAAATCTCTTTCATGGCATGGTTTTGGTACTAAATTTATTTCTCTTATCTCTCTCCTTTACTCTACCCCCTCTGCTTCTACTATCGTTAACGGTCACATTTTGCAGCGTTTTTCGCTCCATAGAGGTGTTAGGCAAGGTTGCCCATTATCCCCCCTTTTGTTTGTTCTTTCTCTTGAACCTTTTCTTTCCCGCATACGTCAGAATCTCTTTATCACCACCTGGGCATATGCTGATGATATTTTGCTTTTTATTTCCAATCCAGACTCTTCTATTCCTTTGTTATTGCAAGAAATCTCCAAATGCTCAGCGGTATCAGGCTATAAAATCAATTCTGATAAAAAAGAAGTTTTACCAATTGCAAAATTTTGCCTTAAACAACAATTCGATTCGACCGGTTTTCATTGGAATAGTTCCAAAATCAAATATCTTGGTATTTGGTTTTCCAATTCTATCACTGACTTGGTTAAATTGAACATCAATGTAGCACTGGATCGCATATCCAAACTCTTCTCATCCTGGAACCCTCTTTTCCTCTCCTGGTGGGGCCGTCTTGACTCCATTAAGATGATGTTTACTCCCATTATTTTATTTAAAAAAATAGACTTTCTTATCTCTCAATTGCTATGGAAAAACAAAAAATCTAGAATCTCTTTACTTCATCTCAGAAAAGTGAGACTTGCAGGCAGAGTGAACTTTCCGGATTTTCGATTATATCATAAAGCATTTAGCCTAAAACAAGCTTCTCATTGGCTTTTTACAGAATCCTCTCCCTTTACTCCTCTTTGGGTCACTATTGAGCATTCTATGTTTGCTCCTTTCTCGACCAAGGAAGTTCTTTCTTTTACTGCCATAAAAACCGTCACATCACCTCCACTATTTAAACACACTTGCTCTTTATTAAAATCTTATTTTCAACCAAAATTAATATCCAGAAATACCTTCCTTCATTCTCCTCTGTGGCATAATCGTCTTATATCAAAAAATCAGTTGTAGAGTGGATCACTGGTCCTGGAGAACCAGGGTATTGCATGGTTAGTACGTTGGTACTATTTAAGAAACCCTCATTCACGTTTAGTTAGGGATCGAGATTAGCGGTATATCTTGATTCTCCGCTAGATGTGGTATTCAACGTGATCGCATAATCATTGGGTTAATCCAATGCTTCCTCCACCCGGAGGCTTTTACCACTGGTAATCACAGTAGTGATCGTGAATCAAAAAAGTGAAGTGATTGTGATAAAGAAAAAAGGTGTTTAAAAATCTCGTAAAGCCAGTAGATTTCTTTATTGGTACTGGATTCGGGATAAGTTTAAAAAGAGTATTCTAGTTGTGCACGTATTCGACTTATTATGGTCAAGTGCACTTGTTAAAAACTGTGTCCAAAAAAGGTCGACATGTTTCAGCCCTCGTCAGCCCCTAGGGGTCAAGCGGGCTTTCTTCAGGACCTGGTGCAAAACAGAGTGGCCCAAACTGCGGGCACCCTTGTGGATGTGCGGGGAACTTTTTCCTTTTTGGATGCACATACAATCTAAAACCAATGGGATGAAATGTTTGTGGGAGGGGGGGGGGAAAGAAGAAAGAAAGAAAAAACACAAAGATCATTGTGAATCCATTCTCTATATGCAATCATAAAATGGCAAAACTTTGTTTGTATGAGACCACCAGGTGGGGGACTCCTTGAATGGCAAAATTCGTCCCTCCTTTACTTGCAAGAAACAGACCTTGTTCACAATCCATTTTGTCATATTCCCAAAAGGGTGAAAAAACCGAATCTCCAATCAACACCTCATTGTCAACAAACGATGTGTATGCTCTGTACTCCCCTATAAGCAATTCAGGCTGAGGGGTCGAGAGAATAGCACCTCTGGACGTTTTCTGAGGGTGACTGGGATCTAGGTCATCACTTGGGACCACATCGTTAATCAAAAAATGAGTCTGGGCTCATTCAGAAGTTTGTCAATAAAGTTTTCGGTCTGTAAAACTGGTTCAGACAGACTATGCTAAGCGGTACAGTAATGCGGGCTCTAAAAGATAATAGCCCTCTAGTGTGGATCAGAACCTAGAATGTGAACCGATACATTACATTATTCTGTTCATGTCAATGGCTAGAGTGGGTAAAAACACACAGGACAAGGAGAAACAATGCCGTGATTACCTGGTCTCCTTCGTTTCAGGCCACAACGGGTACTCTAGGGGGGTCGCTTCACGCTCTAATGGTGTTTGAAGAGAAAGCAGTGCTTCAAAGGAAAGTAATCTTAGCAATACGTTACGTTTTGTGCTCTCGATTTTCGCTCTCGGCGCTCTCGATCTCCTTCCATTACCTCTTTGGCGTCGGTCTGTGACCAGTGCTGACTCTGCCTCCTAGGACCCGGTGAAGACATCGGTTCCGGGTCTGCTAGTTCTTATGAAGGCAGACTGGTCATAAACATGGAGAAGAGACTTGGAAAGGGGACTCGCTCGTTTAATCACTAATATGGAATGCAGAACTCGATTTTAAATCGCCTAATTACGTTAATAATTCGAAGATGGTGTTTGCAAATTATTAAATAATTAAAAAATTAGTTTGTCATGGATACTCAGTGTTATGGTATATACGGTACCAATTAGGTCCGTAAAGCATCTGTACAGAAGTCATGAATGGGCGAAGTGGCTTCATTGGACTAAATCCTCTGAGCTTAAAAGATTTTCGTGGCTCAATGGGTCATATGTGTAATTGCCAGTGGACAGATAGGGCCGCATTAGTCAGTGCCCATATTGATTCAGGCCCCAGTTCCATAGGTATAACATCTCTGTGCGCCAAAGTATCTCGTTAGAATACAAGTTATTGGCAGGTCACTTTTCTGGTGTAAGAAGTCGAAGTGGCTGCGTTGGTCAGTGTTCTCTATACTGCAAAGCATCTAGTGGGAAAAGAAATTTTGTTTGCACACCTCCGTTTTTTACAAGTTGACTGGTCGGGCCACATTAGTCAATGCCTGTATTGACCATGTTTATATCGTTCCTTGCCATTAGGAATATCTGTTTTGTAATGTTGCTAGATTTCCCAGAATACTCCGTGTAGACGGATGTTAATCTATCAATCATGTGTTTTTAAGGCTGAGCCATGGGATATTGTCGTTCAGTCCTCGTCTGTGTGTCTGGAGACGATACACCCACCTTTGTTCCTTTTCGAATAGTATCTTTTCGGCATTGGAGTTTTTGTAGGCTAGGGTCTCTAAAATGACCCATTGCAGATCATCCACTGTGTGTCCTTGCTCTATGAAGTGGCAACTCATCTTTGTGGTCATTTTTTTGCATTTAACATTGCTTCTATGTTCACATAGTCTCGTTTTGGCTTTTCGTGTGGTCATGCCGATGTATCTTAGATTGCAAGGGCATGTAATCATGTAGATTACATGGGTGGTATTGCAGTTTGTATGTGTTCTGATTGTCCATTTTAAATCAGGTAGTAGTTGCAATGTTTTGGTTGTTTTAGTTAGGTGACATACTGAGCAGGAGCCACATGGGAAGTGTCCTGTTATGGGTGAATTATTCCATGGACCTCGTGGGATTTCATTGACAGTTCTCTCTGGAGGTCTCGTGTGGACGAGTAGATCTTTCAGGTTCCTAGTCCTTCTGTTCGAGAATCTAGGTTTAGGCCATTTCAGAGATCCAGAGGTGAGGATCTTCCAGTTTTTATTTACGATTTTCTTGATGGTGTTGGAAACCGTACTGTAGGTACTCACACAGGTGATGAGATCTGGTGTTGGTTCTTTTGTGATGGTTTCGAGTAGCGCTTCTCTCTGTTGATTTTTGGCCCTCTTTTGGCATTTTTCAATGGTCTTGACTGGGTAGTCTCTTGAATGGAGTTTTTCACTGAGGTCTCTGGCTTGACGTTTGTAGTCTCTCATCTCGCTACAATTACGTCTTAACCTCAGGAATTGCCCGTAAGGAAGGTTGTCTCTTAATGGGCGTGGGTGAAAACTTTTGTAGGACAAGAGACTGTTCTTGGCGGTTGACTTAAAGAACGTTTTTGTGTGTATTGTATTGTTCTTGATGAATATAGTGACATCAAGGAAGTCCAGACTGTTTGAACTTGCTGTATATGTGAATTTTAACCACACATCTCTTTCGTTCAGCCAATGGTGAAATTCAGTCAGGGAGTCTCTATCCCCTTCCCATATGAGGAGCACATCGTCGATGTAGCGTTTCCAAAAAACTATTTTGTTTCGGAAAGGGTTCGAAGTGTCAAAGATATGGTTCGTCTCAAAGTCACTGACATACAGACCTGCCACACTAGGCGCAAAGGTGCTCCCCATAGATGTTCCGTGGCACTGTTTGTATATAGTTTTGTTGTATTGGAAGTGGTTCTCAGTTAATGCTAATCTGCAGCATTCAAGTACAAAGTGTCGCGGTGTTTTGTGCTCCCATTGTTGGTTGAATAGAAGTGTCTCTAGGCTCTCAAGAGTCTTCTGTTGGGGCAAGCTTGTATATAAGCTTTCAACGTCCAGACCAACCAAAAGCATCCTATCCTCAGAAAATTGTAGATTCTGGAGAAGGTTCAAAAGATTTTTCGTATCCCTCAGGTAGGTGGCGGTCTGCTGTACTAAAGGTTTTAAATAGTAATCAGCAAATTGCGATAATGGTTCCAGGATAGACCCTATTCCCGAAACAATAGGTCGACCTGGTGGTGGTCGTTTCTCCTTGTGGATTTTGGGAAGGGAATAGAAGTACGGCATCCGGGGTGATTTGGTCAGTAGGAAGTCTGCTTCTGATTTTGAAATCCAGTTATTGGTCTCTGCTTCATCGACCATTAAGGCAATCATATTCTGTAGGCGTGGGGTAGGATCTATAGTGATCACTTGGTAGAATTTGGTGTCGCTCAGAAGATCTGTACATTGTTGGTTGTAACCTTCTTTACTTAGTAGCACAATACCCCCACCTTTATCTGCTGGTTTGATTACTAGTTCGCTGTTTAGACGTAATGAGTCTAATGCTTTTTGTTCAGTTTTTGAAAAATTAATGAAAGGTTTGTTGGTGGCATCTTTGAGATCTTCAACTTCCTTCATTATTGCCTGTTCAAAGGCAAGGATCTCTACTGGAACCTGATGGTTCAGTGGGCAAAAGTTCGACTTGCGGCGAAGCATTGTATCAGAGCTTTTGGGTGGTTCTTCTTGGTTGTTGAAAAATGCTTTCAACTTGATTGTTCTGCAGAAATCTGCCATTTCACATTGCAATTTAAATAAATCAAGTGGGGGTGTAGGGACATAGCTAAGGCCTTTGTTGAGGACGTCTTCCTGTTCTTTTGTGAGTGGGATGTCGGTCAAGTTGAAGACAAGGTTGTCGCACTGGTCCCTGGTTTTGCATTCGTCATGCTTCTCGTGTGTACCTGACATTCTTGGTCGAACCAGGTCACTCCTTTCCGTCTCGTTCTGTTGTTCGGTTGGCCTCTCCCTAAAAAAGGCGGCCTGTGTGTGTAGCTCTGTCCCATGTCTTGTGGTGTTGGGTTCCCCATAGGAGCAGGGGGAATCGGGTAGAAAGGGTTTGCCCAGCCTTGAAGGTTCGGATTGAATGTGTTAAAGGGCATCGGATGTGGTTGTGGACCAAAGTAGGGGTTGAACCAGTTGTTTGATCTCCTCCTGTTTTGGCGTCTGTATTGGCCTCTGTTTCTTCTTGGTGTGTATGTTTCATCGCCGCTCCAATCTGATCCATTGGTTGAAGAGCTCATACTAGAGTTGCTTAGGTTGTCCGTTGTGCTGTCTGGAATTTTATAATCGTCCGCACTGTATGGATGCATCCGCTCCATAGAGAATTTTTAAAGGTCTTTCCCTAGTTTCTGAATTTTGTTATTTGTGATGTAATCTTTAGTTTCATTAATCTCCTTGTTAATCTCTTCCAATCGTTTCTTGTAAACTGTCAATTGTACCATGTTTTTCAATTTGGTCTCGATAACCTGGATTTTGATGGTAAGTTCTTCAGTAAGTCTTGTAGCTGTCTTAATAATCAACACTAGGTAGTCTCTTGTGCACTTCCAGGAGATGGAAGACCAGTCTTTGCGAAAGACCAGATCATGTAGAAAGATGCGTGGGGCATTGTTTACCCAAAGACCTCTTGGTGCCGCATTAGCGCGTAAATATTCTGTCATTATTACGCCATGAATAGCTGTTCGTACTTGCTCTTTTTTGACCTCTGAGAGTTCTTCCCAGTCGGTGGTTTGGGCCAAGGTTTGCGTAAGGTCTTTATCTTGTAAAAGTGACGGGAGGGACAGAATTGCGTTGATTTCTTCTGTAGAATAACTTAAGCCTAGATTGTCGGCCATGGTTAGTGTTCACCAGAAGAAGGATGTGTATAGTTCGTATCTATTTGAGGAGAACTCCCACAGCTGCACGCTGCTTAATTATTCAAAAATCAATTTGGAGGGAGAAAGAAGGGCTTAGATCCACTCAGCTTCCTTATCTCAATATCAAAAAATCAGTTGTAGAGTGGATCACTGGTCCTGGAGAACCAGGGTATTGCATGGTTAGTACGTTGGTACTATTTAAGAAACCCTCATTCACGTTTAGTTAGGGATCGAGATTAGCGGTATATCTTGATTCTCCGCTAGATGTGGTATTCAACGTGATCGCATAATCATTGGGTTAATCCAATGCTTCCTCCACCCGGAGGCTTTTACCACTGGTAATCACAGTAGTGATCGTGAATCAAAAAAGTGAAGTGATTGTGATAAAGAAAAAAGGTGTTTAAAAATCTCGTAAAGCCAGTAGATTTCTTTATTGGTACTGGATTCGGGATAAGTTTAAAAAGAGTATTCTAGTTGTGCACGTATTCGACTTATTATGGTCAAGTGCACTTGTTAAAAACTGTGTCCAAAAAAGGTCGACATGTTTCAGCCCTCGTCAGCCCCTAGGGGTCAAGCGGGCTTTCTTCAGGACCTGGTGCAAAACAGAGTGGCCCAAACTGCGGGCACCCTAATCGTCTTATAGCCAACAATAATAGACCTATATATTGGGCGTCATGGAGAGCAAAGGGAATTTCTTGGGTTAATGATATGTTTGATGGTACTTATCCTTGTTCTTTTCCTGACTTTCAGTCTACATTTAATGCCCTCGATCATTTTTCTATAAATTTTCTATACTCATGGAAATACTTTTAAACATCTTTTATTCTCTCCCTTCTGATGACGTTCTCATCACTCAAGATTCACTTCTTAAAATCTTAACATTAATCCCAAAAGCTTCCTTAATTAACAAATTCTTTTACACCACAAACCCAGAACGAGATAAGACTAAATTGGAACTTGCTTGGGAATCAGACTTAGGTTTCCAGTGGAGCACTGATATTTGGAATAGGATTTGGGCTTGCTCGCTGAGGATTTCAAGATCCGCTTCCACTACACAATCTATGTTTTTTCTATACCATAGATTATATTTCACGCCTGTTTCCATGGCTACTTTCACACACACAGACAATAAGAAATGCTGATCCTGGGATTTTTCGTCTGCAGATCTCTCCCATCTCATTTTTTCATGTCCTCCTGTTCTTTCTTTTTGGTCACAAATCTAGGATCGTTTACCTAAAATTTTTCAGATCCACACACCATTACCCAATGTTCTTCTCTTTATGGGAAGTCTCTCAGAATCCATTCCTTTACCTTCCTATGAAAGAGGGTTGTTTGATCTTATGTTGGCTCTAGCAGTTCAACAAATTACAGTGAATTGGAGATGTTTGACTAAACTTTCAACTAAGTCATGGTGGAATACTGTATGTCAATGCCATAGATTAAATGTAGCTTTTGCTTCTCAATGTCTCATTGTACAGGGTTGATGTTGATTGAAGGTTAATTCTCTCTTGAAATTCTCTGTTTAAGATTATGCCAAATCAATTTGTTGTAAGTCTATACCTTCAGTTCTCTGAAAGTTTTCAATGTAATTTTTTATTTCCTAGTGTTTTAAGATTCTCAGATGCTTGTAGTTTATATCTCTCCCTCAATTTTTTAAAGGTCAGGATTTGGTGTCATGTGTTTAGCTTGATTTATACTTTAATTTTCCTAATGTATTCATTTGTGATAAAAAAATAAAATTCTGGATTGTACAAAATAGAGCATGGCTCTAATTTTCTCACCACATGTCAGCTTCATCCTACCATGTCCCATCAATGCGTGTCTATTAACCACAGTGATGCACTAGTGTGAGACCACAAGTTGGATGCAAACATGCAGACCATGATACATGTGCACTGGCATGGGCTAGAGATCTGCAATTAACTGGAGGATAAGATCAAAGTATATGTATGTACTGAAGCACGGCTGTATTGTGTAACACAGAATAGGTAAGGTTGATCTTGCACACTGCTTTTAAGGAGAATTTTAGCAACATTCTTGTGAGATCCAGACATCTGAAGCATGACACGAGGAGCCCAGATGTATACTCCACCATGGCTCAGGTCTATGTGTTTGCTCTGTTTTTCCTTAATTAGGGCACATTGGTGGGATGATAGAAAGGAGTAAGAAGGAATTCTGAAGAGGAATGAAGGAGGAATAAATATGCACTCTTCCTGGTACTGCTGGGCAACTCATTCATTGATTATAAATGTGGCAGTCATCTTGGAATAGCAAAACAATGATAGAGGGTGTCAAATACTGCGCCTTATTCATTATGTACTTCTTCATATTCTGTTTGAGGTTGGCAAGTTGATCTACACTTTGTTCTTGACTATAAATACTAAATTGCGAGGGGATTATCAGTACTGGTAATCTGCCATTTGGCCAGCAGGAGGGCCAGGTCTATGAAGCGTGATAGGAGATTTGAATGCTTTGTTCGTGGGTACAGGCCCAACAAACTCTGCTCCTTGTATTCCAGTGGGGAGCACCTGCCATGTCCACCAGGGCAGAGTGGACTTTGAGACCCAATGAGCCTTAAGGGAGGGGCATGCCCAAAGCATGTGTAAGAGATTTCTGTGCCAGTATGGCATCTGGGGCAATCGAAATGTACTGTGGGGCGCCAAGTCCACCCTTCCATGGTGGGAGTTATAGCTTAGGTAGGTTCACCCTGCGTCTACCTGTGCACATATCAAATCTATTAAGTTAAACTGATAAATTAAGTCGCAGGAACCACCATTGGTAAAATAACAAAGAAGTATAATAGATGGGGTAGCATCATGCTCTTGGAGAGCACTAGCGGTCCTGCCACTGAGAAGGGTAGACTTATCCAGAATAAAATCTGTGAGTGGAGGGAAGGGATTGTCTTATTGAGATTGCCATCTAAAAGATCCATAGTTGACCTATATATCAGTTTTCCAAGGTAACAGAATGTATGTGGGGCTACTGGAATGTTACTTACGCCAAGTAATGTAGTATCCCCCAGCATGCACTCCTGGAAGGAGAATGCGAGGGACTTTTGCGATTAACTCAAAGGCCAGAAAAGTTTTCAAAGAGGCGAAGTAAGGTGGCGAGTGGAGTAAGGTCAGGTCACATATGTATGTTATGATATTGTCCCAGTACATAGATATTGCATTGTGTTGCAGCACTTGTGATATGCACCAGTCGCCCGCCATCTGCCTGATGCTCTGTGCTAGTGGCTCCATTGGCAACAAAAAGAGGAGTGGGGATAGGAGGCATACCTGCCTAGTGCTGTGGAATAAAGAATAAGTGGAAGATATGTGGGAGCCTGTTCAAGCTCACGCCGTAAGGTCTGTATATAGGAGTTTGATCCATCTACTACAGGCTGGAGGAATTCCGAATTTGGTCAGAGTTTCAAACATATTCTCCTTTCTAGAGTGTTGAACCCCTGTTGGAGGTCGAGGGAGGAGCATCCAGATGCAGGGTATTTGGGGTTAGCCACCTCCATCACCTAGGATAAGCATCTGATGTTTAAGATGGTACTATGGGGCGGGACAAACCCATTCTGATCGGTGTGGATTAAGTTTGGTAATATAGGGAGCTGCCTTTTCGCCAAGACTTTGCTTCATATTTTATATTTGGATAACAGTAAGATAGTAGCCTGTAAGAGGACCGGCTGGGTTTGAGCAGGGACGTGACTTGTGCTTGGCGAATGGTGGGTGGGAGGGAGCTGGTCCCTAATAATGTTTAATACAGTTTGTGTAAGTGTGGTAACGAGCAGGTGGTGAAGGTGGCGTAAAACTCGACAAGTAGGCCGTCCAGTCCTGGAGACTTGTTACGGGGTAGCTCGGTTATCATGTTGCGTATGTCATCCTGTGTCAGTGGGGCTCCCAACTCCACTCAACAAGACATTTGCACCCGGGGCAAATGCAGGCCATCAAGGAAGGCAGTAATGGTATAAGGGGGCAGTCGAGGTCCATGAAGGTGAGCATAGTAATCCCGAAGTGCAAATATCCTTTTGTGTAGTGTATTGGGCACCTGCGGGCATGCGCACTGAGAGGATGGGGTGGGAAACAGTTGTGGATGGATCATAAATGCCAATAGTGCTCCTACCTTATCACCCTCAGTGTGTATCTTTTGTGTGTATGTACTGTAGTCAATGACCCTCAGGCATTTGAGGAGTTCTGCATAATGGATGCGACATTCCTGTAAATCATCTGTGTGATGATCATCGTGGGGCACCTCATGTTCTAACACTCACATTTGTGTCTCAACTTGCTTGATGTTGTGTATGACCGAGTGTAGTGCCAAGGACCCTGTGGACATGGACATCCCTGCACAGTCACTTTAAACGCCTCCCACTCTATCAGAGGAGATGAAGTAGTATCAGTGCTTTCGGCAAAATAATTAGTGATAGCAGTAGCTAGAGTGTCCCTAAAGACCACGTACTCTAATTGGAGAGGGTGTAATCACCATGTGGGCACCAGGGTAGGTATTCGGCCGCAGGACATGGTTAGCTCTAGCGGGTTGTGGTCAGACCAGGTTTTACCTTGGTGTGTGGAGTTAGGAATGTTTGCCAGGAGATGCGAGAGGCAGAAGATACAGGCTAGACCAAAGTATAGTTTATGTGGCCGGGAATAGAATGAGTATTCTCTCATCCCAACATTTAGCTCCCTCCATGCATCTGATAATGGCCATCTTAGTGCCCAGTCTCGCAATGCTTCTGCTTGTCTAAATGATGGGGCACTGGGGAGGGGGGTGAGCCATTGAGATGGGTGTCTATGACCCCATTAAAGTCTCCTCCGATCAGCCAGGTTAAGTTGGACCAGTCAGCCAACACATAGGAGAGGTACGATAAAAAGATGTCTTGTTCAGTGGTTTGGGGCATAGACGATATCCAGCACCAATGGTCTGCCATCCAGGTTCACAAATCAAAAAGGGGGTAGCTGTACAAAAGTCAAGAAGGCCGTGGCAAACAGCTGCCCTCTCGAATTACGATGGATTTTAAGTGATTCTGCAGAGGAGAGGTAGGTCTCTTGTAAATAAACAATGTGGGTTTTCCGGCAGCCAAGCAGGGACTGGATATGGTGACGCTTGTGGGCCGAGCCCATGCCGCTGGCATTTCACGTTAGTATTTTATAAGTAGACGCTACTGTTGGTAATTATAAAGCAATGAAAATCATACACAACATAAGCTGTGGAGCACTCCCTCGGCCCCCCTCCCCTCCCAAAGTGGAATATACATTTTATGACAAAAGAGAAAGAACCAGCAATCAAGTCCCAATAATTGGTCCAGCTAGGAACATTTGTTCAACCAAAAAACAAACTTATCTTAACTAAGCATGACTGGAGCAACTGCTCTGGTGGTCGGCTAGTTGTGCTGGAGGTACTGGATTACCTATATAGAGCATAGCAAAAAGTTAGACTTAATTGCTCTCGGGGCACCAGAGGAAAGAGACAGTGGGAAAAAGAATACCACATATATACACAGCATGAGTCACTGATACAATACATGGGTTTAGAGTAGCAGAGGAGATCACAGCTGTCAGCAGAGCTCCTCTGATACTGCACCAAACTTCTTGAGTGGAGATTGCAATGATAGGGAGGTAAAATTACAGTGTCTGATGTTTGTGGCATTACTGTGGAGAAGGGGGCCAAGCTTGTGTTGGAGACAGAGTCGAAGGCTGCACTGTTGGATGAGCTAGGTGGAGGCTGGAGAGGTCGTTGCTGCCTGGTCGAAGTCACGATGGCTATCACTGCGTGTCGCTCTTCTAATGCCTGTTAAGGAGAGAGGGTAGATCAAGATGGAGGCCGGCGAGGGGTCCCCTGCCGATGACGTCATGAGGGATGTTGTGAGGGGATGGTTGAAGTTTCCAGAGACGGGGCAGGCAGGCATTTAGGTAGTGGGTCTGCAGCCAGTCGCAGACCGATTCAGGGGTATCAAAGAACAGTATTCGCTGAATGTGTATTACCCGCAGGCCCGCTGGAAACATTAGGGCATCTCTACTTGGAGTTGTTTCTTCACAGCAAGAAACGATGACCATTTACGCTGGACTGCTAGAGTGTAGTCAGGGAAAAGGGACACATTTGTGTTATCGAATACAATTGGAACATTTTCCCTGGCCTTCTGAAGCACTGCGTCACGGTCCCTAAAGTTCAGGATGCGTGCTACAATGGGTCTTGGAGGTGCCCCTGGAGTTGAACAATGTGTGCCCTTTCCACAGTGAACATGTCCGAGAGTCCATGTGGGGCCATCTTAGTCCTCAGTCAGTTTTCAATAAGCAGCGTGCCATTGGGTCCCTCAGCATCCTCGGGCAATCTGATGATGCACACATGATTGTGTCTTGCTCGGCCCTCCGCGTCCACAGCCCTGTCCTGAAAGGGACGCATTTGTGAATGCAGGTCATCCAGTTCAGCTGTGTTGGCTACCTGTTGTGGAGTTAGAGTTGAAAGTTCAGTTTCTGCAACTTTGACCCTGTCGGACAATTTATGGTGGTCATCGCAGAGCAGGCCCAAGTCTGACGCTAGTGCACTAATGCAAAGTTTTATGGTGCTTCTTGAATCCTGGATTTACTGCAGAATTGCATCTAGTTTGTCTGGCACTGTTCTGTGTGCCATTGCTGGGATATAATTCACTCCTGTACGATCTGGTGACCTGTCGGACTGAACACGGCCTGATTGGGAGCGGTCATGACTTGGTGTAGAGTCTGGTCTTTTGCCATTCGTATGACCCATGGCAACTTTCGTTCCGGTTTCAACTACAGTATGGGTGACTTCAAGGAGACACTGAACCCTGGGCTGGGCAAGGAAAATCCTGGGATATCATTCTTGTAGCAGCCAGTGTCAGTGTTCTGTGATAATGGGTAAGCAAGGTACGTTACAGCAATGACAGAGCCTCTCGGCTAAGTGACATGGGCAAGATGCTGGCTCTGGCCAGAAAGGCGAAGAAGGCAAGCATGCTGGGGATTTGTCGTTGACTGTCTGAGGTATCAATTCATCAGGCGTGCAGGCCCTATCTGGGTGGCAGGAGGGCAAGGCTGCCAGCCAGGTCAATGCTCGGGGCCCAAGGTGGTACAGACTTCCAAGGTTGGTGAGTGGTCATTTAGGGCCCCACTCATCATGAGGTGGTGGCTCCAGTGAGACAGGCAAGAGTTTGTAACACATGTGAGATCGTGCTCGGTGGCTGGTATGTACGTCCAGGCCTTTACTGTCCCTTAGAGGTTGCACTATGGGGGAGAATTGCAGGGGCCCAAGAATCATTATGGGCCTGTGCAAAAAACTATGGATTTAGGCCCAGATCTCTGTTCTCGGGTTAACGTATGACATTTTCTGCATTCTGTCCATCAATTGTTCTTTTTGCATTTGTCACCCCGATTGGAATGGGTATGCCCAGACGTGGGTCCCGTGCTCTCCATGCCGCTGGAGTCAAGCTTTCCCGGCTGATGAGGGGTGAAACCCCTATACCGGTCCTAGGATGCTTGTTTACAGTCTAGGGAGGACCTGGCCTGGCAGTTCGGGCTGGACTGTTCCCATTCTGCGCAGGGTCAAGACTGATTTGTATATGGCTGGGTTCAAACTGGAATGGCATGTGTAGCAAAACAGCGATGGATATAGGCCCAGATCTCTGTACTGGGGTGAATGTATGACATTGTTCTGCATTCTCTCCATCAATTGTTCTTTTTGCATGTGTCACCCCGAGGGGTACGGGTATGCCCAGATGTGGGTCCCATGCTCTCCATGCCACTGGATTCAAGCTATCCTGGCTGATGAGGGGTGAAACCCCAAAACCTGTCCTAGGATGCTTGTTTTCAGTCCAGGGCAGACCTGGCCTGGCAGTTCAGGCTGGACTGTTCCCATGCGGCGCAGGGTCAAGACTGATTTGCATATGGCTGGGTTCAAACTAGAAAGGCATGGAGAGCAAAAAAAACTATGGATTTAGGTCCGATCTCTGTACTGGGGTGAATGTATGACATTGTTCTGCATTCTGTCCATCAATTGTTCTTTTTGCATATTTCTAAAAGTGGCATTTCTTAAATAGTAATGTTAAATCCAACTTTGCCATTAAAGAGGATTTGTCATTACCATTCCAATGATATTAAACATGACAGAGCCACTCGTTCTCTATCTGGAATTACAGCTTATAAGTGTAATAAGGACTTTCCAATGTTATCCTATGAGAGGGGTAGGCTTCACAGTAGTGAAAAATCAATTTTAAAGTTTTTCACTACGAGGAGATGTAAAATGTAAAAGTACATGTCCTACCTTTTGACTTGCAAAGCACCCTGCCCTATGGGGTACCTAGGGCCTACGTAAGAGGGGATTTATATGTAATAAAAGGAAAGTTTAGGGCTTGCGAGTTTTTTTTTAAAGCCAAATCAACATGGCATTGTAAACTGCACACACAGGCTCTGCTGTGGCAGTCCAGAGACATGTTTTAAAGGGCTACTTGTGTGGATGGCAATCAGTGCTGCAGGACCACTAATATAATTTAATTTACAGGCACTGGGCACAGGTACTGCACACTTTTAGGGACATACAGATACATTAAATATATCAGATGTGGCTAAGTCAATGAAACCATGTTTAATGGAGAAGTACATGCACTTTAGCACTGGTTAAGTGCTCAGAGTCCTGAGGCCAACAAAAGAATGCAGCAAAAAGTGGAGGAAAACAGGCAAACAGTTGGTGGAAGACAACCCTAAGGCTGCCCGGTTTAACAGTAATTTCAATTGAAAATATGTTGTCTGTAATGGCAGTGCACTATCACTCCACTCTACGCTACTCCACTTTTTGCCCCTCCAGTCTACGACAGTATACTCCACTCCATTCTATGCCACTTCAATTCATTCCATGTCACTCCACTCCACGCCATTCCACTACATGATACTCCACTCCACTCCATGACACTTTACTCCAGTCTATGCAACTCAAATCTACACCACTCCACTCTATGCCACTTCACTCTACACCACTCCATTCTAGTCCATTACACAAAATGACATTGTATGAACTTCTTTTCATGGCATTCTATACTGCTCCACTCTACGACACTCCGCAATGCGCCACTCTGCTCCATTCCAGTCTATGACACTCTACTCTACTTCATTCCAATCTTTGACACTGTACTCCACTCCATGCCACATCACTCTGTGCCACTCCACTATACTCTATGACACTACTCTACTCTATGCCATTCCACTCAATGACACACTGTACCACTCTATGCCACTCCACTCTACAACATTCCACTGTATTCCACTCTACTTCACCCTATGCCATTCCACAACACTCCAGGCCACTCCACTCTATACCACTCCACGCCACTTCATTCTATGATACTCTACTCCACCACACTCCACTCTACAACACTCCACACTACGACAATCTACGCTACTCCACTCTATGCGACTCCACTTTACGGTACTTCACTCTATTACACTCCACACCACTCCATTCTATGATACTCAACTACACTCCACTCTACAAAATTCCAATTTACAGTTCTACGCCACTCCACTCTATGGTGCTCTACTCCACTTCACTCTATGACTATACTCCACCCTGTGCCACTATTCCACTCTACGTCACTCTGTTCCACTCCACACCACTCCTCTCTATGATGCTCTACTCCACTCCACAACACTCTATGACACTCTACTCTATGGCACTCTAAGTCATTCTACAACACTTTACTCCACTTTATGTCACTCCACTTAATGCTCTCCACTCTACACCAGTCGATTCCACTCCTCTCTATGACACTCAACTCCACTGTACACTGCTCACATCTACTCCACTCAGCAACACACCTCTACACTTTCCTATAAGCCACTAACTCTAAGCCATGCAGAACAGCAGCCAAGCTGGTGTACAACATGGCCTAAAAACATTTTGGAAAAGCCAATGGCTCTTGCATAGGCGAAAGCTAATGGCTTTGCCAATGCTTGTTTCTCTCTGGTATACTTAAACCAGTACAGATATGTACTTTGAGGAAAGCAGCTGATATCAGGCACCCAAGCTTAACATTGTTGTTTACAAGTAGCTGTCATTTCCTTGATAAAGTGCACTTGTTATCACCCTGCGACATACTTTACTATGGTCAGACTAATTCTCGCTGTGCGAAAAGGCCATTGTCCTGGGCGACTGGGTTATTGCTGGGAAGGAGAGGGGCGGAAGGTTGTGGTTTTGAATTCCCGCAGCCAGAGAGGTAGGAAGGGGTTTCTACACACAACCTCTGAGGCATTGGACAATTCTTCAACTTCAGGACATTGCTACGAGAACCACATCCCTGTACGTTATATTATGGTAACCGCAGACCATAATTCTTTCAAATATACAATGGCACGTTTTTATTTTACTCTGCTGCTTTCGATGTGAGATTAGATTAAAATTGTCGGGTGAAGAAACTATTTGTTTTCAAATACCTTCTCCATAGGTTGTGTCGAACCCCAAAGAGTTAAATCCAGCCTGGTTTTCAAAATGATAAAATCTAGGCAAATAACCCCACTGAATTTTACCTTTTTGCATTTGTTACTGTATTGTAATGGAGAACCTATATATATTCTATATAGTGTTTACTATCCCATGTGGGGCGCTGTAGTGCGTGCTCACATGGGCAGCAAGCACACTGCGTGGAGTGTGTGGTTGGAACCAGTGGAACTCAGAAGACTGTTTTGTTTGTTGAGAACCTCTGTGGGAAGCTTTTTATGCCATGCGTGAGTGATTAGAGAGATGGATCGATATAGCCAACAATTCTTCAGTTTGTGAAGGAGTGTGAAAATCCCATCATTGACCTGTTATGCCATTTCTTGCTCCTATCCTGGAAATGTTTTTGTGGGTTATGCGTAGTGCCCCACAGAAGTCCCTAGTCCGATATGGGGAGATATTGAAGTTTACATTCAATGCTTTTAAGATGATGCCTTTCTTGATAATGTGGGATACGGGGCAATCAGCGGCATTGTTCTACTCCTTCCTGTGTGGTTGTGCATCTTGGCATGTTGCCTTAGGAGCTGGAGAAAAGTTGGGTCACCTGTGTGAGAATTTCTTGTCTGATGCTTGGAAGTGGTTGCCTAGGTGATTTGAAACCCACAGTTCTAGATGAATTTATTATACACTTTTGCTCGCAATTCTGTTTGATCTGCAAATGCATCGTTTTAGTACATACACAACCATTGACAGATTTTTACACGTTGCACTAAAATTGAGAGATATTTTATGTATGTATTAACATTTATAAAATTGTGCACCAGCTAAAATAATTGACTTTGTGTCACCCCCACCCGCACATAGGGGCAGATCTATATTGGAGATGCGCCACTTTTACGCCGCCGTTGCGTCACTTTTGTGACGCAGCGGCGGTGTAAACCCTGCGCCACGTTGCGCCATATTTACATCGTGACGCATCTATGGAGATGCGTCACGATGTAAAGCCCTGCGCCACGTAAAACCTGCGTCAGGTTTCACGCGGGCGTGTCAACAGAGGGGGGGGCATTCCGTCGCAGGAACGCCCCTGAAAAGTGAGTCACTTTCCCAACGCTGATGCGCCAAAACCCTGCGCCTGCTTGAAGCAGGCGTAAGGCTTGACGCACCATGTTAGGATAGGGTAGGTTGGAACAGTGCTGGAGTTGCGTCGCGCTTGCGACGCAACTGAAGCACTGCGCCAACCTTACGCCATCGGATGCGTCACGCATCTGTCTATTCCTGCGCCATGATGCGCCTCATTGTAAATGCGGCGCATCATGTGTGGCGCAAGGGTAAACTTGCGTGACGCATCATTCCTGGCGCATCCTTGCTGATTTGCAGGGATGCGCCAGGAAACATAAATCTGCCCCATAGTTTTCATTGTTTGAGCTTATATTAATTCTACAGAAACTTTGGGGCAGATTTACAAGAAAGTGACGTCACTTTCCCTGCCCCGCCCAGAGAAACCCTGCATGCGCCGTATTTACAATACATCGCACCATGGCGCAAGGATTGAAATTCTGACTCATATTATGAGGCAAAAGTCACACATTACAGGAGTCGTGTCGCAAACACGACACACCTCCAGCAATGCATTTTGAGGTCTATTCCCACTACACTGCGTTACTCCTTACGCCTGCTTCAAGCAGGCGTAAGGTTTTGACGCAGTGGCGTCCTATAGGTAACGCAGTGAAATCTTGTAGAGTTCACTGCATCACTTTTACGAGGCTCCCCTGCATGGGAACGCCCACCTTGCATACATTATACCTGGCGCAGGTATAATGTGACGTAGGGCTTTACAACATGATGCATCTCTCTAGATGCGTCACATTGTAAATTGGCAGCATTTTTTACGCCGCCGCTGCGCCCCAAAAGTGACGCAATGGCGGTGCAAAAGTGTCGCTAAGGGCTTGTAAATCTGCCCCTTCAAATTTATGTCTCCAAATACTACTTTTCAGTGATCTGCAAGGTGTGTGTAGTGTGATAAAGAACGTAAAGATCCAAAAAAGTAAAATAAATATTTCATAAATAATTTAGAAAAAACATTTAATACAAAAAGGGCAAAAGTGACAGAAAAGAACAGCTGGAGGAATAATGAATATTCACAAACTGCTTTGAATGAGGAGACACTTGTGGAAAAGCAATGGGCAAATCTGTGAAGATCCACAAAGTTAAAACTTTAGGATGTCAAGGATGTAGAGCAACCTGCTCTTTTGCAGCTAAAGCGGGGCCAGAAGGTTCCTCCGCACCACAGCCGGGGGTCCTGGTAATTTAAATGATTCAACTGCTGTGTGTGGCCTCCACGCCTTTGATCAACGAATCAAAGATTTGTGGGAACGATCAGAAGTAAACTGCAATCCAATAGCATGCCTGGGTTGAGAGGTGGTAGCTTTGCATGCCAACGACCCAGAAACAGTGAACAAGAGAGAGTATATGAGAAATAATGACAATTGGGAAAAAAACAGCAGTCAGAGAAGCGGATGAAGAGAAGGTGTTAGAGAAAGAAAGAGGAAGAACGGGAAAGACAGAAGGAGGGGAAAGAATGAAAGAAGTGTATCTGGAAGGATTACAAGAAATCGGAAATGAAGTAGAAGAAAAGGGAAGAAAGACAGAAGAAAATAGAGACATACAGAAAGCAAATTGAAAGGAGACACATTATAGAAGGAAGGACAAATTTAATTAGGAATCGAAAGATGCAAAGACAGAAAAAGCCATGACTTACAGAAAGTAGGAAATTAAGATGGAGTTAAAGCAAAGAAAAATGAAAAGATAGCAAGTGTGATGAAAAGATCTAATGAAAACAAACAAATAATGGCAAACAAAAAGGAAAACCTGCAGAAAGAAATGTTACAGCAAAATTGGAAGAAGGAAAGAATAATAAAAAAAGAGAAACAGATCTCAAGTAAAAAGTAATGAGTGAGTAATCACAAGTGAGCTCGAGGAAAGGAAGTAAAACAGAAGTATAGAAGGACACCCTAACAGTGAAGATTGGGAACACTTGCATGTATTCTCGCACTTTAACCTCTAAAAATAAAGATCCACAGAGGGCTTATGTCAGTTTTGACGTCCCCCAGCCTAAGACAGTAAACATTAAGATAAACTCCATCTCCCTTAGGATATATCACTCAAAGATGCCATGTCTGCTTTACCCAGATGATGCAGCAAGTTTCTCTAACGAAAACTCAAATGGCAGTGCATAGTATGCACACTGAGCAAAATATACTACTACATGGTAATAATACAAAGTGATGTTTTTCAGTCATTCGTGGCTCTTTGCCTTATTCAAACAAAAGATTATAACTAGGAAAATAATATGTTTTCTTGGATATGTGATTCATTGAAACCGTTTATAGAAACAAAATTTGTGAAATCCTGTGATAAGGGGACAGCAGATGATGCTGGTTTAAAATGCTCTAATGAAATTTTGTTTAGCTCCTTTTATATACCGGCTTGAAATCGAGGTTTTACTATTTGGACACGAATCTAAAGCAAATGTTAATTGCACCAATAACCAAAAGGCATTCCACATGAGGACAAAACTATTTCAAACATCTCACTCAGGGCAACATTTACTTTAAATCACCAGAACAAATAGCTAAATAAATCCATGAATCCACATATTTTATCTTAAAGTGTTCAAGTAAAATGAATTGCATTGCTGCCATACTCACAGGAAGATTACATTAATCAGCAGAATATTATTTGATTGGTATTTATTGGAATTTTGAAAACTGTGTCCACCTCTGCTACTCAGCAAATCAGATTTGTCAGAGTAGAGTAAAAATGGCAGTTTTGAAGCTGATATAGTCAAACTTTATATATTTGACTATGTAATAACCATGAGTTAAAATTACCCCATTTAGTGGAAGTCAGTTTAATGACCTTGGAAGCATGAAAGTCTTTTTCTGGTCCTTGTAGATGCCAGCAATGAACCTTAACTTCACTGAGCCATCTTGACAATTTAATTCACATTTGACGTCATATGATTTGATGAGAAGTAGTTGTTAATACAGATATGATTATGATTGTCTATGTCTTAGTGCTTAAGAGAAAAAATATTACTGGTAGCTTTTTGAAGTCAAGTTGCAATGTCTACTGTATTGGGATTGCTGGACAATATTAAACATACAAAAACGAACTGGGGGTCAATAAAGAAGCACAATGGGAAATATACACACTAATTGAAGGATATCAATTCTATCACCCTAGGCATTCAGAGCAGAGCAAGGATTACCATCAAAACGCTTTAGGTGGTAGAGCTAAAGTGTCAAGCTCAGATGATCAATGTTATCATTTGGTCATCCGCCAAACCCAGAAGAACAATCCTTTGATCATAAGGAATTGCTTCTATGGCAAGCTCTTGTGCTCTCAAAAAATGCCTTACCAACCCGAGGCAGACAATAGATACAGAAAAGTGTCTTTAGTGACGAAAAAATCTAATGTGATGCAGTGCAAAGAAAAACAAAGTTAAAAAGGTTATGTGGAAAGACTAGAAACTCTAGGCAGTATATCTCTCCTCAAACCTAGTAAAAATGAAAAACAAAAAATGCAGTAATCCTTAGTAGCTGCTATTGGTAGCTAACTGGTAATTGCCCACGGCTTTCTTCAGGACCTATACTCTTGTAGCTACTGCATATCCATAAAACTCTTATTGCATAAGAGCAAAAAGTGAATTAAAACCATACAACCTTGCTTGATGCGAAACCTTCAATCACGGGGTGCAATCATCACCCTGCATGATCAAGGTTCAAACCTCACCTCCCTGGAACCTTTCTCAGGTAAAGATGGGGCCCTTGCTCTGCTCTGAATGCCTAGGGTGATAGAATTGATATCCTTCAATTAGTGTGTATATTTCCCATTGTACTTCTTTATTGACCCCCAGTTCGTTTTTGTATGTTGAATGAGTTTGCAGTAGGGGATTAGGACTCGGGCTGGTCATTAAATATAGTTTCCCTTAGACCCTGTTTGTTCACCGGTTTAAAGATTGCTGGACAATAAACATAAAAGTTTCTCTGTTTCAGCGGGGCCTGTGGTACCTTAGTATTACTGCTTTGTCTGTCCTCCTTACCACAATCCTTACCACATGAGGTCAGACCATCTTTTTACTCCCAATCAAATAGAAACCTCAGGCTAATCAGCATAGACATAAGGTACCCATGGCATAGGTACACCAGGGGTCTCCCATGGGCTGCAGCATGTATTATGCCACCCATGAAACAAAGAGAGGGGTATTATAAAATCCTGTTTTTTCTGAAATTCACAGAGGAGTACTGATTAGCTGCTAAGCTGCAGACGGCAAAATGTGAGCATGTGCATATCCATTCACGCAAACAAACATGCACAGATGGATATTTGTACATGCAGACCCCTGCCTGCAGATTCTTCCCTTTAAATCAATTCCGCAACTCTGGGTAACTTTGAGGCACCAGTGTACTGCTGTCTCTCACAAGACTATACTCTAGTAGAATTGTCTTGCTGGAAGTGTGAAATCAGCTGCGTGCCACAGCTGTTAGCAGCGTTCACCACATGACTCACAGAATCTGGATGTTTATTCATGCCAGTATCTCATAAACCTTTTCTATGCAGTGTTATATTATATTGATTTATACAGTGCATTAATCACCCGAGAGTGTATCCAGGCGCTTAGGCAAGGTGTGGTCCCAAAGTACTTATATGAAGAGCCAGGTCTTCAGCTTCTTGCAGAACTCAGTAAGTGAGGAGGAGGCTCTGAGGTATTGAGAGAGGTCCTGTGTTGTGTAGAGCTTTTGTATGTGTGCGTGAGAAGTTTGAATTTCTGCACTTGTGAATGGGGAGCCACTAAAACTTGCTGAGGTGCGATGTGATGTGGGTGTGGTGTGGGAGGTCAAGCATGAGTCTTGCGGCTGTATTCTGTATGGTCTGGAGTCTGTGTAGGAGTTGTTTGGAGATTCCAGCATAGGGAGTGTTGCCATAGTCCAGCCTGCTGGTGATGACTGATTGGGTGATGGTCCTTCTGGTGTTCTGAGTCAACCATTTGAAGATCTTTCACAGCATGTGTAGGACGTGGAACCAGGAGGTGCATACTGCATTGACTTGAGCAATCATGTGAGCTTGTCATCTAGGATGATACCTATATTTCTTGCATGATCTGTGGGTGTGGGCCCTAGCTCCAACTGCCACCAGGTGGCAATCTCATGTACATTTGTCTCTTAAATGGTTAAATAGTCGACAATCAGGAGAGAAAGTTATATGAGGTCATTTATACACGCAAACAGATGGTGAAAATCGGGATCCCACATTAATGAGCATGATTTTCCGGTGAACATTTGCCAGGCGTAGCATGCTGAAAACATGGAGTCCTTGTGACTACTGTAGCGTCGTCCCCAGCCAGGGTACATGCAAAGGATCATATCACACATGGAGCTTGGTATTACACATCTTTGCTCCAGAGCATGTAACCATTAACTGAACGTTCTACATCATGAATTCTGTCACCCAAGCACTTACGTCACTGTTCAACGGAGTCCGTCAGGGCCCAAATGGACCTGTCACCACTAACTCACAAGACACTACAAGTACAACGAATGGAAAAACTATACGGCATAACCGCCACCTAGCACACCAAGCACATGCACAAACAAGTGATTTGTAAAGGCCAATATGCTATCCAGAGGGACATTGTGTAACCCTTGAACTGAGACATACGCCATCGTTTTATGTAACAAGACAAGCCAAACTGCAGATAGGAAGAAGATGTTTGGTTCTTTCTATTACTTGCATCACATAATGTCCAGTGCCTCCAGCTCGGAGGCTGCTTGTGCGTGCCGTTCTTTGCAAAACAACTATAAATAAAGTTGCTTCCTTCGTGTACCATATCAATACTAGGAAAGGTGACTCATGATGTTGTTTTCAATAAGCATTCCTTTTACTTTTGAGCCAAAACATCTTTAGAGGTCACCCTGACAAATATAAAAGAGTGACCAAGAGCACATGATATATATAGTTCCATGTTCTGAAGTAGGTTCTGCCATCCTTTCAATAATTTGATCGTCCATATTTTCTATTTATGTTACGAGGTGGGTTTACGTGTCTTGGAAGGATCTATGAGAACGAATACCTTGGAATACTTCATTTATTGTGAAAGCATTAAATATGCCTGCCCACAGGTGCCCTAGATTTCGTTTCAAAGCTTGAGGTTACACTACAATAGCTATCAGGAACACATGTGGATAATATACATAAACAATTCCTTACAATAGAGCACATTATACATATTATACCTCCAATGTGCTGACGGAGACACAAATGGTTTTAAACAATAAGTCAGTTGTAAAACAATATTCCAGTATTGGAGCAGTACTATATCTTTGGAATGGTATTCCAGCTTTGGGATAGTAGTCTAGATTTCGGAATGGTATTCCAGCTTTAGAATGTTTATTCCCGTTTTGGAATAGTAGTCAAGTTTCGGCTTTATATTCCAGCCTTATTATGGTATTCCAATTTTGAAATGCATTTCATCTTGAAATAGTCGCCCAGCTTCGGAGTGGTTTTCCAGATTCAGAAATATATTCTTGTGGCCTGACTCTCTAATGCATCGAAACCTGCAATCCCTGTATAAAAGCCCATGTCTAATTTCTTTATTATTGGCTATCTGTAATAAAGAAATGATTTAGCTGCTCAACTGTAATAACTGTAAATATTACTTTAGAATAGCTTTTTAATGTCACTGTGGTATTCCAGCTCTGGGATGGTATTTCAGCTTTGGAATGGTATCCCTTATAGGAATAGTCATCCAGCTTTGGGTTGGTCTATCTGGTTCTGAAAGGTATTCCGCCTTCGTAATCTCCATACTTCATGAGAACGGTATTTATTTTATTTATTTATTTTATTTAAAGCGATTCTATATAGCGCGAACATTACCTGAAGGTGTCGGAGAGCTTTACAAAAGAACCAGTTGCGTTACATAAGGACTTTGAATTGCATGAGTTACATAAGAGATACAAACGGAAACAATTGCAAATGTACAAGTTGTAAAGTCACTCAAGGAAGAGATACAAACAGAAGAAAATTGCAAATGTACAAGTTGTAAAGTCACTCAAGGAAGAGATAGAAATGGAAAAACTCAAAATCACTTAGGAATCGTAGTAAGTACAAAGGTCTACTACATATACTAGTGGTTAGAGTTCTATATATACAAATAGTAAACTCACTCTGGATTACATTTTAACATCGATTGGCTTGGACAATTGTATATTACATATTTACATATATATATTTATGAGTTACAGATGCATGGCTCAGGCATAGGGAAAAAGCAGGCAAGGGGAGAGAAATTCAGAGGAGAGAGGAAAGGAATAGGGGAGGTAGAAAGAGAGTGAGGGAGGGAAGAGGTAGGGGAGGGGGTGATGAGTGATGGGATCAGGGTATTTCAGCTTTGGAGTGTTTATCCACCTTCAAATGGTATTCTATCCTTAGAAAAATATTCTGGATGCATGGCACTATATTGAGGTCAATAGCATAGAATCCACTATATAACACACCACTAAATTGTGATGGTAGGTAAATGATTATTCTAACCTCCACTCCTACTTACATTTTCTTAACATACAATGTAGCCATTAGATCAAAGTACTCAATGCTCTTTTGTTGTCATGGGACATAATGCATGCAATATATTGAGAACCTCCTTTATGGCATTGTGGCGTAGAGCAGCGCAGCAAGTCACCTTGCTGCACTCCCCTACATATAGTGAAAGGGCAGAAATGCACCGTATTCAAGCAATGTTGTGCATTCCTGTCCTTTCTGTCTGCGCTGGCACCGTTTTGGCAGCCTAGCTCCAATGTAGGCACCCTTGCACCCTGTCGCAAGGATGCCTCAGTTGTAGGCAAGATTGTTTTTGTGTAGGAAGGGCACATCTCAGCACAAAATCAATCCTACAAGGCGTTTTCTTCTTTCTTTGTGTGCTGCAGAC
This sequence comes from Triturus cristatus, assembly GCF_964204655.1. NCBI lineage: Eukaryota > Metazoa > Chordata > Amphibia > Caudata > Salamandridae > Triturus > Triturus cristatus. Next base: position 291,928,329 of record NC_140589.1, on the reverse strand, counting down.
TGCAGAACACACGGAAAGAGGAAAAAACAAGAAGAAATAAACATATTTTTCCTCAGTACGCCACACCTTGGTAGGCATACAGATTTGACGCTTCCCCAGGTTTACATCACTTTGTAAATCTGGGGAGCGTCAAATCCCATGGGTAATGGCTAGGAAAACCCACCGCAAAGCCCCTGGATCACCTCCCAGGTGCAGAGTACGGTGATGCAGCGATTTGCACTGAGTCGCCTTACTCATGATTCATGAGGCCACTCAAAGCAACATAGGGTTGCTTTGAGTGGCTTCATAAATCTTTATAAGAGCTTTATAAGAGCCCATAAGCATGTACCACTTTATGTGGTGCAAAAGTGATACAGGGGTCTCATAAATAAGTTCTTTAGGGTATATACCGATTGTCCAGCTTCAAAAATATCGTCCAGCTTCAGAATGGTGTTCCAGTTTTGAAATGGTTTTCCAGCTTTTGTGAGGTCGTCTTCAGGGCAGATGTGAAGATGGAATCGGACTTCTGTTCGTTCACTCCGAGATGAGGGGCTTGTCTTCTATATGATGCCTTGTTCTGTGTACTGCCGACTGGTGGAGAATGACTTTCTTTGTATTAATCTCGTTGTTTTCTTTCTTTTTGGATTGTGAGGATTTTGGTCCGCTTCTTCGGCGCTCCGGCGCTGCCCAGAAGACGACCTCACAAACATCACACAGGTCCCCATCCACACAGGTCGAAACGCGTTGGCGCACAAGCAGAGATCGCGAACACCTTTTGTAGAAGACCAAGCTAGAACCAGCTCCTCTACACAAGCAAATGCAAATGCACAGACAGACCGCAACTTGCATTGTTCATTGAAATCATTTATAGACACAAGTACCCGACTCTGCTTAGGACCGCAATAACAGCGATAACTATAGGAGCCAACCGCTCAAGTTTCACAAATCAAATAGTTTCGGACACTTGACTTCAGCTTTGAAAAACAATTCTATTTGATAGACTGTATGTTGTATATATTTTTTGTCACATTTCGAAGTCACTGTACAAATGTAAATATATATGTCACTATCGTTTGTATACAATAAGTGTTTGTCTAACTAGTAGTGTTCATCGAACAAAAAAGTTAATAAGCAAAACAAATGTTTTGTAGATCACAGTCATTAAACTGACTAGTTGATAAAATAAATGTTGTAATCAATGGTGTCAGAGGCAAAATGTATGTTGAAAACTGTTTGTTAATACCGGCAAAGAGTAAACTTACACAAATGTAAGTACGTTTATCTTTTTGAATTGGACCTTGTATGTCAGTCCTGCTGCCATCATGTTAAATCACTAATTTTTAGGGATTGTGAAACAAACAGAACACACGTAGATAATGTATTCAGCAGCAGAGTGGTATGGGTGTAATATGCAGCTGGTGGGGGAGACATCCTTTACAACGCAGGCATTACAACACAATGCCTTTATAACGCAACCATTACAACGCAGATACACTTACATCGCATGATTTTACAACGCAAGCCATTACAACGCATGTACAAGTACAACGCATGCTTTTACAACGCATTGGTAAGTATTGTATGGTAAGTGATTATTTAAGTTTTTGAGACTGTATGTTTAATAATATAACAAATATTAATTTATGATATATTTTTATTAAAGTTATTAATATTTAGGTATTAACATTGCTATTACATAGTTAATATTTCTGATAATAATCATATACATAATTTTATGGAATAGATATTTTTTGGGTACATCAATACTCAGGTATGAATATTAATACAAACTTGTTATTAATTAGGTAAACATTTACAGAATATATACATTTGATTTTTAGGGGGAAAAAGTAATACTCAGGTATGAATATCAATGCTAACTTGTTATTAATTAGGACACAAATTATAGAAAATATTAGTTTGATTATTAGAAAAACAATTATTTCTCAGGTATTAATTTTGTTATTGAATACTTTAGATTTATGATAATAATGATACTAATTATTTCATGGGTTAGGTATATTTTTGGGAAAATTAATATTCAGGTATTAATGTTAATTGTAAGTAGCTATCTGTTATGTAAAAATGAATAGAAAATATTGTTTTGAGTTATAATTTTTTTTTTAAATATACTAAACATGAAAAAATTAGTAATGAAAAAATAGGTATGTTGATGGGAAAATTAAAAATATAATTTAGGTGCCGATTCCGATCCTGTAAAACCCGGGTACAAATGGTCGTAAGGAGCGTTTTCTCCGTCCGACTCGTAGCCAGGAAAAACACCTTACAAACTCGCAAGTACGATTCGCACAGAAATACCATTTCCGTACGAGTCGTACAAAAGACCGACCGGCAAAAAAATACATACAAATCTGATTCTGGATGGCGCATAAGCAACGTCCGGACGGAGTCAGGCAGCGTTTTACGGACCAGCAAGTACGATTCGTGCCTACGTCACTCCGCACGTAGCATTTTTTAGGGTAGCCAAAAACTGCCGGGAAATTGAGGACGACGCGAAGAAGGAGCACTGGTACGCGATGGACAGCGATGGACCCCAACCTACGCGTCATCCCGGCCCTCATAGCCTACGACCTCGTGTTCAGAAACCGACGCAGACGCTGCAGAAGGTCAGAACAACCCCCAGGGGCAAAGGGGGGGGGCAAGGGGCATGAAACATAACCCACACCCCACAAATACTAGTATATCCTGCACATTAATTACCTCCATGGTCTGGTCACTTTGGGGGGCGTGTCCACCAATCCCACGTCCCGCCACAATGGAAGTGGACGTGGACGCGTACCCGTCACCACCACAATGGTGGTACGGGACGTACCCACGCCCCTCAGAGCGTGGGTACGGTCCGTACCACCATTGCAGTGGTGATGTAAGGGTACGCGTGTACGGCCCGTACCCACGCCCCCAGAGCGTGGGTACGGTCCGTGCACGCGTACCCCTACATCACCACTACAATGGTGGTACGGACAGTACCCACGTCCCCCAGAGCGTGGGTTCGGGCCGTACCACGCGTACCCCTACGTCACCGCCACAATGGTGGTACGGCCCGTACCGACGCTCTGGGGGGCGTGGGTACGGGCCGTACCCCGTGTACCCCTACGTCACCGCCACAATGGTGGTATGGCCCGTACCCACGCCCCCCAGAGCGTGGGTACGGGCCATACCACGCGTACCCCTACGTCACCGCCACAATGGTGGTACGGCCCGTACCCACGCTCTGGGGGGCGTGGGTACGGGCAGTACCACGCGTACCCCTACGTCACCGCCACTATGGTGGTACGGCCCGTACCCACGCCCCCAGAGCATGGGTACGGGCCGTACCACGCATACCCCTACAGCCCCATTACATGATGGATACAAGGCGTACACACGCTACGGATGTAGGTGTACGGCTTGGTGCAGCACATCAGCTGTAAATTGGGGGTGGTGTATGCCCAGGACAGCAGTGTACCACAGCAAGGGTGCATGTGGGTGGGTGGGTGGGTGATTGCAGTGGACAGGGACATGTGAGGGGTGGTGCATATCACTACCAGCAGTGGACAGACATATGGGGGTGGGTGCAGAGGACTCCCAGCAGTGCCCAGACATATGAGGGGCGGGTGCAGAGGACACCCAGCAGTGCCCAGACATATGAGGGGTGGGTGCATATCACTACCAGCAGTGGACAGACATATGGGGGTGGGTGCAGAGGACTCCCAGCAGTGCCCAGACATATGAAATTGAGGACGACGCGAAGAAGGAGCACTGGTACGCGATGGACAGCGATGGACCCCAACCTACGCGTCATCCCGGCCCTCATAGCCTACGACCTCGTGTTCAGAAACCGACGCAGACGCCGCAGAAGGTCAGAACAACCCCCAGGGGCAAAGGGGGGGGGGCAAGGGGCATGAAACATAACCCACACCCCACAAATACTAGTATATCCTGCACATTAATTACCTCCATGGTCTGGTCACTTTGGGGGGCGTGTCCACCAATCCCACGTCCCGCCACAATGGAAGTGGACGTGGACGCGTACCCGTCACCACCACAATGGTGGTACGGGACGTACCCACGCCCCTCAGAGCGTGGGTACGGTCCGTACCACCATTGCAGTGGTGATGTAGGGGTACGCGTGTACGGCCCGTACCCACGCCCCCAGAGTGTGGGTACGGTCCGTACACGCGTACCCCTACATCACCACTACAATGGTGGTACGGACCGTACCCACGTCCCCCAGAGCGTGGGTTCGGGCCGTACCACGCGTACCCCTACGTCACCGCCACAATGGTGGTACGGCCCGTACCGACGCTCTGGGGGGCGTGGGTATGGCCCGTACCCCGTGTACCCCTACGTCACCGCCACAATGGTGGTATGGCCCGTACCCACGCCCCCCAGAGCGTGGGTACGGGCCATACCACGCGTACCCCTACGTCACCCCCACAATGGTGGTACGGCCCGTACCCACACTCTGGGGGGCGTGGGTACGGGCAGTACCATGCGTACCCCTACGTCACCGCCACTATGGTGGTACGGCCCGTACCCACGCCCCCAGAGCATAGGTACGGGCCGTACCACGCATACCCCTACAGCCCCATTACATGATGGATACAAGGCGTACACACGCTACGGATGTAGGTGTACGGCTTGGTGCAGCACATCAGCTGTAAAATGGGGGTGGTGTATGCCCAGGACAGCAGTGTACCACAGCAAGGGCGCATGTGGGTGGGTGGGTGGGTGCAGTGGACAGGGACATGTGAGGGGTGGTGCATATCACTACCAGCAGTGGACAGACATATGGGGGTGGGTGCAGAGGACTCCCAGCAGTGCCCAGACATATGAGGGGTGGGTGCAGAGGACACCCAGCAGTGCCCAGACATATGAGGGGTGGGTGCATATCACTCCCAGCAGTGGACAGACATATGAGGGTGGGTGCAGAGGACTCCCAGCAGTGCCCAGACATATGAGGGGTGGGTGCAGAGGACTCCCAGCAGTGCCCAGACATATGAAGGGTGGGTGCAGAGGACACCCAGCAGTGCCCAGACATATAAGGGGTGGGTGCATATCATTACCAGCAGTGGACAGACATATGGGGGTGGGTGCAGAGGACTCCCAGCAGTGCCCAGACATATGAGGGGTGGGTGCAGAGGACTCCCAGCAGTGGACAGACATATGAGGGGTGGGTGCAGAGGACTCCCAGCAGTTGACAGACATATGAGGGGTGGGTGCAGAGGACTCCCAGCAGTGCCCAGACATATGAGAGGTGGGTGCAGAGGACTCCCAGCAGTGGACAGACATATGAGGGGTGGGTGCAGAGGACTCCCAGCAGTTGACAGATATATGAGGGGTGGGTGCAGAGGACTCCCAGCAGTGCCCAGACATATGAGAGGTGGGTGCATATCACTACCAGCAGTGGACAGACATATGAGGGGTGGGTGCAGAGGACTCCCAGCAGTAGGCAGAGACATGGGGGTGGGTGCAGAGGACTCCCAGCAGTGGAAAAAGACAGGGGGGGAAAGGAATACCAGCAGTGGACAGGGACATGTGAGGGGTGGGTGCCCATCACTCCCAGCAGTGGACAGAGACATGGGGGTGGGTGCAGAGGACTCCCAGCAGTGGACTGAGACATGGGGGTGGGTGCATATCAACTCGAGCAGTGGACAGAGACATGGGGGTGGGTGCAGAGGAATACCAGCAGTGGACAGGGACATGTGAGGGGCGGGTGCCCATCACTCCCAGCAGTGGACAGAGACATGGGGGTGGGTGCAGAGGACTCCCAGCAGTGGACAGAGACATGGGGGTGGGTGCAGAGGAATACCAGCAGTGGACAGGGACATGTGAGGGGTGGGTGCCCATCACTCCCAGCAGTGGACAGAGACATGGGGGTGGGTGCAGAGGACTCCCAGCAGTGGACAGAGACATGCGGGTGGGTGCAGAGGACTCCCAGCAGTGGACAGAGACATGGGGGGGTGAACATCATTATCAGATGACCACAACTCCATGGGTGTATGTACGTATCCCTAACTTTGGACAATGATGATAGTGCCATAACAACACATCACTGCAAGCAGTGTCCCTCTCCCAGGAGGATGGATGTCTTTCCCCCACTGCATGACACACCACATGTGGGTGTGAGGACAAATAACACATGCATACCCACCCCTGGCAGATGCAGCACAATACACACATTGAGATCATGCCACAACACTGTATAGTCATGTCACTGCCTAATAAACTAAGAGAGCCAAAGAGAACTCACACTGCCATGCACATCCCAGGACTGATAGGAATGTTCAGGTGCTGGGCCAACCACCAAGATGTTGTCTGTCATGGAAGGAATAGGGTGGAGTTTCCACAGATACAATGCCCACAATTGTGAGTCAGGTGTTCAAACACCCAGCAGAACAAGTACCATATGTGTACTAGGCTGGGATTACACACATGCATTGTGCGGAAATACTCTATACACAAGTATAGTGAGTACCAAGGATGGCACAGACGATGCAGCCGGAGACATTGCTGAGCAGGTATGGCCAGAGTTGAAGGGATCCATCACCAACAAAGGAAATGTAGACACAGGGCAACACAACAATTGTGCAACCCTCTGCAGGGGAGATGTCAGGTGCCAAAGAGGAAGGAACACTCCTAGGGACACTGTCTCCAAACACAAAGAGCAGACATGACCAAAGATTCTTTGCAGAGACCTTGTGAGGGCACGCAGATACCAGGTTCCACCCCATGAGATGCAGACTACAACATGTCCATGAAACATAACACATTCCCACAACCCCAACTCCTGGATCCTCAGCATCAACATCAATACATGAAATGCAAGACTTTCAAAACGGAAAACAAAATGCTTTATTCAGCATGAAAAAATAAGATGTAGTAAAGAACACTATGTACAAAGGCCAATGGCCAGTCCAGATATGAAGTCCTTGGGGGGGACACATGGCCACGCGTCTCCCCTAGCTTGCCTGCACATACTAAACCTCTGGTTCAGCGACTGGGGGGGTCATCATGTGGGGAAGGACCAGGCACCGCAGGGACAGGAGGGGGAAGGTGTGGTGGGTGCAGGGATGGATGACTCCACCACAGGGGTGGGGCAGCGCCAAAGGTGGAGGCGAGCTCGATGCTGCACACTTCTGCCAGTTCTTCAAGCGTCTCCCCTGCACCCGGAGAAACAACAGGCCCCAAGGAGGGGGGGGGGTCGGAGGGATGGGTTGCAGCGCTACTGGGGGAGGTGGTGGACAGGCTGGGGGACTTAGCTCCCCTTCCCGTGGAGTGCCTTGACCGTTTCCGGCCAGGTGAACTAGTGGGGCTGAGGCCCAGCCCAGCAAAGTAGGCCTCCTTCTCCGAATCTGGGGCAGGGGAGCCAAGGGGAGTGACATCGGAGGGACTGGGGAGTGAGTCATGTGGATGAGGCTGCGTGCCCGCCTCTCTGCCCCAGACCCAGTGGGTGTGCCTGCTTCCCCCTGAGTGTGCATGTCAGGAGGTGTGCGCTTGCCCTTACGTGGTGGTGTGCTGCTTGTGTCTGGTGGGGTGCATGTGTGTGGATGTCTTGGTGTGCTTGGGACAGGCATGGGTGTGGGACTTGTGGATGGGGCAGGGGTAGGGGGGAGGCAGCGCTGCAGGTGACTCACTACTGCCGTCAGTGACGAGTCCAGGGACCTCAGCAACATCCGTTGGTCAGACATCGCTGATGACATGCCCTCCATGTACGACACCATCTGGGTCAGCAGTCTGGTGTGGCCATGGAGGACAGTCAGGATCGATGTTTGCCCAACTTGCAACTGCCGCTGAATGTCCACAGACTCGGCAGTGAGGGCAGCAGGCGGGACAGGGGCAGGGGGTGCGGTGAGTGGCACGAAGGAGACACGGTATGGCCTAGCACAGACAGAAGGGACCCGAGCAAGTGGGAGGGCGGTGATGGGAATGGAGGGGGCGGCGAGAGATGTACTGCTGCTTTCAGCTGTGGGAGCAGCCCCCGCCCCCTCTGGGAGCTCAGCCTCGGACCCGTCTGCCTCGTAGTCAGTGTTGGTACTGGGCAGGTCCTCCGCCTCACTCCCCTCGCCCTCCATGCCACTAGATTCCACCGACTCCTCAGCAGTGGTGGCACCACTGCTCGATCCCTCCTCCACATCCGTGCCGGTGTCTCCCTCGGTATCCCCCGATGATGCTGTGGGCAAGGTGAAGAGACAGGAAAAGATCAGTCAACTGTATACATCTGACACATGAGTCCAAACTAAATAGGCAACAGTGCATATCAGGAAAGGCATCATGAGTAACATCGAGGATACTCCCCACATATGTAAGCCCTGCACTCCCCAGTTGGTTGACCCACCATGCCACTTGGAAACAATGAAAATTAGGACACAACAGCAAATAACTTGAAATCACAAGATCATGAGAAGCTAGTGTCTGGGATCAGTTGAGCACAGCAAGACTAAGAAGGCATGCCACCTCTTGTTCATTGTGAACCAAAGAGTATTGTCGCACCCAAGGCCAAATACCACATGTCAATGCAGAAGGTGTCCCCACACTCAGAGACCTGTGAGTACTTTTGACACCCCAAAGAAATACATTGTGACTCCTGGAGAATCACAACCCTTTACACAATGGACATGTCTTGCATGTGTGAATGTGGCACTCTGTGAACACAACACACATATGTCTGTATAGCAGAAGTCACACAAGGAGGTTCACACCAAACTACATGTACACAGTCATTGTCTGAGCTGCCAGACTCGTTCAAATCAGCCACTGTTAGGCAGAAATGGCGTATCAGTAAGTACATATACATGACACCACGGTGGTTTGGATGACTTGACACTCGTAAGTTGGTATCAGCAACAACCAAGGACTAACCCAAATGCTACCACACTGTGGGAACATGTATATGTATGAACTCCAAACAAGTTTTGTTCAAACTGTGCCTAACTTTAAAATGTGCCAGCGTGTCCCTGGAAAGTGTAAAGGGGGTGTCTTGTGCACTTCCTTGGGAGACATCTGTCATGCAGGCACATCATTGTCCTTCACAACAAAACAACAGGGTCAAGCATATGAAACATTTAGACATGTTGACAGGTGTAGTGAGTGCCAATGGACATTTTCTCTGAGTAACAACTTGAATAATGTCATTTGTCACATGGCTATCCGTCACCTCATCACACAGTTGGCTACACATATGACCCACTGACTGTCATCTGGAGTGGCACACATGTTCACAACCAGGACAATGCAATTGGGCCTGCAATTGTTTAGCAAAAAAGCCTAGCTGTACTGTGGGTTACCCCTCATGGCAAGCCAGAATGTACCCACAGATGTCAGCACACAAAGTCACAACTGTGTAGCATCTGAACCACACACAGGTGGCAAAAATGTACAAGCAGGATACATGATTGTCAAAAACTGACACAGGCAATGAAGCACGAACATTAAGCACTGGCCAACATCACGGGGGCACTGCACGATGACTTTCTGTACTGCGAATCATCACACACAAGTCAGAACTGGCAATGAAACATCAGGGTTGAACATGTACGCCCCTCCCGCACACACCCACCCATACCTGAGTCAATGTGACTGATACCGATCAAGAAGTGACCCCTCTTATTCAGGGTTACAATAACTGTGCTTGAAAACTAGCTTCATTAACACAACATCACCTTGTAGGGCTGCCAAAACATATTGATCACAAACAAACATCAACAGATTGTTGTGAATAGCCACACAGGCACTGCCCAGTGTGAGTATGCACAAGCAAACTGGTGTATCCCTGTCCAGTGGGCAAATGTATCACACATGTGAAAATATACTACCTAGGCCAGGGAACAATGCCACAGAGGCAGAGCCATGCTGAACCCACAGTGAATGTGCACAGTGTTGGATGACACACATGAGTAGGAGGGCAGGCTGTGTCAGGGGACTGTAGTGGGCACACTGCTCCATGGTCCTGGAATGAGCTGACTGTTACAGGAGCAACCGTCCCGGCACTATGCATATATCCCACTCATGCACATCATGTCTGAGGCCACAACATTGGTAATGCATGCTGCAAGTCTGTTCATTTGAACCCTCACACTCCTATGTTGAGACTCAGCATCAGTGCCAACAATTATGCACCCCCAAATGACTGACCAGGACAGGGCACAGGCAGACCACCCTCACACATGATGCTGAAAGCAGTGTGCACCTTGATAAACTGGCAGCCTAGATGACCATGTGCAATAGTGATAACACACAGACCAGGTAACACATGTCAAGGAGGGGAAGGGAGGAAGAACAGCACAGGTTGACTTGGAGGAACAGGATATGCACTGCACATATATAGCCTGGCAGTGTATCCAGGCGACTGAGCAGCTACAAAAGCTGGCGACACACAACAAACACACATGTACCTACCCCCTTCCTGCTGCTGTAACTCCTGTATCCGCCTATCCAGGTCAGGGAAGACCACCGCCAGGACACGCTTCATCTGGTGGGTCAGGCGCCGGCGCCTGCCATGCTTACGAGGAGGTGAGTCCTTCAGCATGACCCGGGCGATCCTCCGGGTCCAGCACCGGATGTCCTGCCATCTCTTCCTCACTTGTGGCAGGCGCCCACTGCGACCCTTCACCGATTGCACGGCCTTGACAGCATCCTTCCAGATCTTCCCCTTGTGGTAGGGGGATACCTGTGTGGATGACAAAGTGGGACAACATCACTACACCTGCACCATGTCACAGAGACACACATTTGACCATTTTAGATTTGTTGAACAGGGCATAGTATGCTGGCAAGTAATGGCACCTTAGTCATAGGGACTTTTTCCACTGTGGACGCACCAATGCACTACATGGCATAGTAAGTACACAGGTGGCATGAGGGGTGCGATACAATCCCTGATCATGGCACACACTGTGCATCCCAAGCAACACAAGGCTGATGGACAGCACTGCAAAGCAGTCACATGCCCCAGGCCACTGACGAAACCTCAGCAGAGTACACAGACACACACAGGCACACATCAATCACCTGCCATTGGCAACAGCGGATGCAAACCTCACTCTGCACATGTGCCACTTGCCAGGGGGGGGGTCACAGATGTGGGGCTAGCTCAGCAAGTCAGACACACAGCACGGCTTACTTCACACATCAGATGGATTGAGCAGTTGCCTCCTCCATGCAGCTGTGGTGCAACACTCCACATAGACACTCACACACATGACAAGAAACATTCACACACATCAATGTCCAGGGGGCGTACACATCATTTGGACACTCTCACCACTCTCACCACAGCTCCACTCAACTCTCACACACATCTGTGGGTGCAGTCACCTGTCACACCGGGGTGACCACTGAATCACCGCAGGACAATAGAACAAGAATGCCCAAGAGGATTAGGCTGGCTGAATGTGCCATGCACTATGCAGTGAATGTCACAGTAAGCACAATGCAAGTGAGGAGTGCACACATGAACTACATCAAGCCCTGCTTGAGAGACATAAGCCATCCACCACCCCTGGGACCCACTCCAAACAACATTGCAGACACAATAAAGGTGCACAGGCAAAGGTAGTGGAGTCAGCACTCACCTGCTCCCCTGGTCGACCATACAGCATGGGGTACCGTGGGAGGATCACATCCAGCAGGGCCTCGTTCTCCTCCTGGGTGAAAGGCTGGACCCTCTCCACAGTCCTTGACATGGTGCCAGAGGGAGACAATACAGCAGCAGTGGTATCGACTGACATGTTGTGCAGGCAAGTGCCCTCTCATGGGTTCTGCCTGCCTTATATCTGCCTTGCTGGCCTATTTCATTTACAGGAGTACAGAGTGATTGGTCAGACTCATTTGCATCCTACGTTTCCTCCAATCCCTTTAAACATACACCAGTGACAGCCTTCGCATCTTTCGATTTTGCAGCATTATGTCAAGACAACAACCACTTTGCAACAATGTATAATGTGGCCAACTGCTTTTTCCAGACCACATGATGTTAAATTTTGAACTTGAAACTCGGTATCCATGACAACCAGCATGCATTTAGGCCCTAATACTTGTCCCTCATGTGTCCCCATTGTAATTCTTAAATCCCCACACAGGTACGGCGCATTTCACACGTACCCCTAGGGCACCATCACTACAGTGATACGGGCCGTACTCACGCATGTACGTGCCGTACACGCGTGAGTACGTGCCTATCACTATAGTTGGGGTACCGTAGGGCCTAGTGATACGGGCCGTACTCACGCGTGTACGGGCCGTACATGCGTTAGTACGTGCCTATCACTATAGTTGGGGGTACCGTAGGGCCTAGTGATACGGCACGTACTCACACGTGTATGGGCCGTACACGCGTGAGTACGTGCCGTATCACTAGGCCCTACGGTAACACAACTATAGTGATAGGCACGTACTCACGTGTGTATGGGCCGTACACGCGTGAGTACGTGCCTATCACTATAGTTGGGGGTACCGTAGGGCCTAGTGATATGGCACGTACTCACGCGTGTACGGCCCGTACACGCGTGAGTACGTGCCTATCACTATAGTTGGGGGTACCGTAGGGCCTAGTGATACGGCACGTACTCACGTGTGTACGGCCCGTACACGCGTGAGTTTGTGCCTATCACTATAGTTGGGGGTACCGTAGGGTCTAGTGATACGGCACGTACTCACGCGTGTATGGCCCGTACACGTGTGAGTACGTGCCGTATCACTCGGACCTACAGTAACACAACTATAGTGATAGGCACGTACTCACCCGTGTACGGGCCCTACACACGCCCTCAGAGTGTGTGTACTGCCTTTCACAGCTTACACTGGTGATAGGAGGCACACACGAAAGGAATGGAGGTGTCAGACTCACACAAGGCTGTACATCAAGTCATTGTCAGTGCAGTCCTTCATGTGCAGGGCCTAGGTGTGTCAGGCAGTGATGTGGCACATGTCTCCTCATGTTGTGGGACAATAGATGTGTGATGAGCTGTTTACACATGCCATGTGTGATGGGGCACTACGTAGCACACTTCCCCTTCACACTTCGCACATGTGTGCATGTACGACACACGTGTCAAGCACTGCATCACTGGTATGGCACAGTCAGCAACACCCGCAACTGTCCCCTGATGCCAGGTACACGGATAATTACACCTGACATGTGACTCCCAGCGTGCCTCGATGTGACTATGTCATGTGTGTGTCATGTGTTCCCATGAGCTTTCCGTTGGTGTTCCGTCAACTCCATCTGCTGTTGCAGCATCCAACATGTGTCTGTGTGCATATGTGCATGACACACATATACGCACACCATGCCACATGTGGACTCACACGTTACATGTGTCATGATGGTTCGAAGATGACTTCCTGACATGAGGCAATATCTGCGTTCTCTCAATGTCTGTGTCATCAGTTTTTGACATGTACCCCTTCATGGAAATGTGTGTTATCTGTCCTTTTTCAGATGACATGTGACCTGTGCTGTCTGTGTGAGATGACATCCTTCAAATGCTGATATGTGGATGTCTGTCACTCATGTAATGTGTCTGGCTTGTCACTTACACTGACCCACAGCTATTTTAATGGCATGTCACGTCAACATTGCCATGCAACTATTGTGGCTGGCTCTTCGTAGGAGTATCACCTGGCTGGCCTACGTGTCCTGGATGTATTGCACAGCACAGACTCTGTATTAAGCAGATGTGTATTAGCTGTTGAACATGTGCTCACCTCAGTGACATTGGTGTGGTAATGTACTCACTCTTCGTTATTCCTTCCAAATCTCTGCAGGGCACCGCCTCTCCCCAGACGAATGCCAGACCTGGAGGACTTGACCTGCCGGCTTGCACCACACCTCCAACCACAACACAGGTATCCTACAGCTCTGACCCCCAAGATGAAGGTGATGGCAGCCCTACATTTTTTTGCCACCGGCACGTTTCAATTAACCATAGCTGATGTCAGTGGCATGTCCCAGACAATGTTCAGCCGTGTCCTGCATGATGTTATAGAAGCCATGTTGGTGCACCTGGATGAATTCATCCATTTTCCCACTCGTGAGCAGTTGACAGGTGTCAAGGGTGAGTTCTATGCCCTGGGAGGGATGCCTCATGTAATTGGGCCATTGATGGGACACATGTGGCTTTGGTACCACCACAGGCACAGGAGGTAGCCTATAGAAACAGAAAACATTACCACTCCATTAATGCCCTTGTGGTGTGTCTTGCTAACATGCTTATTTCCCATGTCTGTTCCCGTTTTCCAGGGTCCGCACACGATGCATATATCATGAGGCGTAGCAGGGTGCCAGAAATGATGCTGCAGCTGCACGCGGAACGAGCATGTCTTGTTGGTGGGTATACTCTGTTAGTCCTGTGTTTAGCACTATCTTTGTATCTTACGGCATCTCCTGACCCACTTCTTCACATGATGTTTCCATGTAGGGGACTCTGGCTATCCCAACATGCCATGGCTGATGACGCCTCTCCGCAACCCCAGAACAGCCGCAGAACACCGGTACAACGACACCCATGGGCAGACGAGGCGCGTGATTGAGAGGACGTTTGGACTCCTGAAGAGCAGATTCCGGTGCCTCCACAAGACCGGCGGCACCCTCCCATATGCCCCGGTGAAGGTCTGCAAAATCTTCATTGTGTGCTGCATGCTGCACAACATGGCAGTGGAGAAGGCAGTGCCACTCATCCTTGATCCTGATGAGCAGGATCATCCACCCGTGGAGGATGAAGGGCTCGGGCACGGGGCAAGTGAGGATGAGGATGAGGCTGAGGATGAGGACATCCGGAGTCAGCCTATCCGCAACTTCTTCTCATGATGGTGAGTCCCTGTGTCTGAGTGTGCACGCTTTGAGCCTTGTGTGGCATGTGTTGCAATGTGTGTGTCGAGCTGACTGTGTTCTAAGTGACTTGGAGGTGTGTTCTGATGTGTCATTCAAGTGATGATGTCATTCCACACATTTTAGCTGGGACACTAAATTTATTAAGGGCATGGTGACAAGATCATTCCTGTAGAGTACATGTACATGTCTGCGGATTACTAGCTCTTCGCTGACTTTTTGTGTGTCTGTCCTCCCCAGGTTCTTTCGGCTGTCGTCTGCTCATGTCATCATTGCCCTCCTGCTATTCCTCATGAGTATTGCAACGTGTGCTGGATCAGAGTTACATGCACAGACATGGTGAAAAGTAATTTGGGGTAAGGAGTGCAGCAAGGCATTTTGTGGGTGGTACGTGTTTGTGATATGGTGGGACTGCTCCTGTGCATGTTGTGTTACCATGCATACATGTCGACTCACCATGGGCCACATGACGTGTTGCATGGCTCCCATTAATTGATAGTCACCCTTCCTGACAGTCATCTGTAATGGTTTGTGGATTCTGATGAAGGCATCAATGTGTGTATAACGTCCCTCAGGAACATACGGGATGCTAATGGTGGACATAGTGTGGAACATCCCCATATGAGGCTCAATGGGGAAATGTAGACTCTCCCTGTGCAGCAAGTGGTGTTAGGCTCAACCCCTTCACTTGTGTGCCAGCTCAGTAGGATTTACCACATCTGTGTGTTGAAGGGGGTGTCCAGTGTAGGTCACACATGGTCAGCCAAATGACCTGTGAGTCTGTTCCAATTGATGCATTTCCCTAGAGTGAGGCTGAGTAATAAAGGTGTTTGTCACACTCCAAGGTGCCTCATCTCTGTCAATGCAGGTCTCTTGCCACTTTGCATGCGGCATATCTGGCATAGTTGTGGAAGATTATGCATAGGAGTCCATGTGTAGTTTAGCAACATGCATGCAGTTGCTCATGGATTAGGCTCCCTATTGGGCATGAAGTACATGGTCGTGTATGTTTTTTGGCATGTTGGTCCACACAATGGGCCATCAACAGCTGCTGAGGGTGTGTCTCCTGTGCGCAGGTCGGCCTTCAGTTTCCTGATCCGGTGTCATTCTTCTTTGGTGATTGTGCATGCATTGTCTCTGGGTGTGCCATGTGACACTGGACACTCCTTACTTTACACACGCGCCTGTTGCAGTTGTCCTTCTGACATCCTAGTCTTTGTGTGCAAATTCCTTCATTTTGCAAGGAGATGCCGCCTGCTGCTGCGGCCCCTGCAGCAAGGGCCCACAGAGTATCCAGATTTGGCAACACACACGCCTCCAAGATGCTCCTCACTTCCTCCCTCCACCCATTCATTTGGCTGTCCTCAGCTTGTCTATGCCACTGTTGCCGCCACGCAGTGCCAAAGGCTGGACCATCAGCACATGCAAGGTGCACATTGCAACACCATCCTGTCCTTGCATAACCCACATCACACTACAGTCTGATGTATCAGCCACACTCCGAGCTATGTCCATCCGCACATCTAACGCCTGCTGTCAGACATACCCTGGGCACACACACGACACCTTTGCATGCTGAGTGTGCAACTCCAACTGCCTACACTGCGCTGCCCCGCCTTCCAGGCCCTGTCACACCAACCAGGTCACGTCCCTAATACTCCCCACCGGCTCTGTAGCCCAGCAAGGGCATGGGAGTGGGACTCAAGGCTTCAGCATGTAGTATGGTGTCATCGTCTGGGACATGGCACAGGTATCATCTCTCAGCATGTCAATCTACAGAGTGTCCAGGACCCCCCTCTCCACCATCACATGCGCACAGCACCTCATCATCAGCTCGTATGCCATTGACAGCCAGGTGCTCCTCACTCTCAACAAAGACACAGACATTTGCAGTTCCATCATTCAAGTATGCCTGAGATCCATTGATGAATGGCAGAACACGAGCCACCTGAGGCTGGACTTGTACAGGACTGAGGTGATCATCTGAGGATTGTCCCCTTCCAGCTGGGTCAAGTGCCTGTGTCCCACCCGCAAGAGCCCTTCACAAGCACCCAGTGGCCACACACACAAGATGGTGTGCATCATGTTTGGCTCGCTCACATATGCCATGCTAGTCCACACCATCTGTACCTCATGCTGCAACACCCTCTGCATTATGCACATGATCCACAGATAGATCCACTCCAAGAAAACACAGACCATCCCCCAGGTCCATGACAACATCCGTGTCAAATACTGCCCTGCCCTCTACGGAGCAAGTACATCCAAACTCCCAGGAAACTGGTCCACTTCCAGGGTGCATCTGCACACCTCAGATTCAACACCCTGCACCCCAGCCACCTCACCATCCACCATAGATAGCTGCAATGGATCACTGTCTGCTGCAGGATGACCTCCACACTCCCCACTCACACTCAGGAGGCAGTCCACAACCCCGACCCCAACCAACCTTGTACGTCTGTCATCCTAGATCCCGTTGGGCACCCTCTGTGCATCCAACCTTGCCCTGGCCACCGTTCTTCACATCCACCGTACTCCAGCATACAGGACATTGTTCTCCCACCTGGCCACACATACCTTGGACTCCCTCCCTGGGAACCTCCAAATGAGCCATGACCTCTACGCCTTGATGATAATCTCCCAAATAGGTCTCTCCGCACAGTTTAGCCAAGCACCCCCTCAGCAGCCAGAGGCCATCACAGGTGAGTGTTGTGCTCCATGCCTACATTGAATGATACCTTGTGACCCATGTGTGTCCTGTACCAGACTCTGATCCCAGGGTATGGATGGCTCGAGTTAGTTCAACACTCAGGCATAGTTTGACATTTCCACACACATATGTCGTTGAATAATGCAAAATGACAGGAACGTCTCATGTCCAAAGTAATATATTTATTTGCGGTGGGGTACGTGTTTTGGTAGATGCAATTAGGTGCTCTACCGGGGGAATAGAATCCAAAGTTCACAGGGGGAGATGGTATCCTTGACATTGGAAGTCATCAGAGTCCAGACCACAGTGTTGGTCATCATTGGTCAGACTGTGACCAGCAAGTCCATGTGGCAGAGAATGTCATTGGATGAGGTGCTGCTGTTGCGCCAGAGAGCCAGGTGCCAGGCCAGGTGACCTGGGAGATGTGGATGGTCCGCTGACTCTCACGGTCTTTTCCGTGGATGACCCACCTTCCTCCGGGTACCCTCAGATGCAGGCCTTGACGATGCTGGGGACGCTCCGTCAGACGAATCCTCCTCCTCCCTCCCTGTGTCTGGTGCTGGTCTACGCCTGCTTTGGGCGATCTGACGGAGTGATTGGCTCATGTCCCTGTGCACCGCCAGGAGCTCAGCCAGTCTTGCCTCCATCCGTCCTTGGTGTAGTTGATGACTGGCATGATGCTCGACCTGCAGGTTCTTTATCTCATCGAGGGTCCCCTGCATCTCGGAGAGTCTCGACACGACCTGGTTGATGCCTCTGGTGTCACGCCGTTATGAGTCCAGGATGTTGCGTATGTGTGACATACCGGTGTCCTGAGCTGGCTGGTCAGGTTCGCGCCTCCGCCTGCCTCCACTCCCACCACACCTTCCCACTTGAACCTGGCCTGCCCTTGTGGGCACATTGGGTCTACGGGACCCCTGAGGGATGGCATTTGCAGGGTTGCCTGCCTCCTCCTGGGTGCCCGGAGAACCTTGTCCCTCCTGGTCAGACTGGCTCTGTTGTTCAGTGTGAGCAGGGCTCCTGGGTGTGTCCTGGGATGTGGCAGGAATGGGGGTGGTGGTTGGCACAGATGTACCTGATGCAGGTGCTGCAGGGGCTTGGGCACCAGAGGGTCCAGGTTGGTCGGGGTCATCCACGGAGTGGTGAGAGTCGTCGCTGCCGGTGGGATCATCTTCACGCGGAGCCTGGGACTGTGATTCTTCCCCCCAGTGTTGGGGGGAGATCGACGACGTTGCCCTGTGTGTGAGAGAGAGACAATGTTAATGGTGTTTCATGCGACATCTATGTTTCATACAAATTCAAGTTGACACAGTTCCTCCAGGTAGTTGGATGTGCCTAGCATTCCTCTCAATGTCCACTTGGGGATGGGTATGTTGCGGGGGACAGATTGGGATGTTCTCCTGAGTGTTTGACCTGTAGATTGTTGGCTATGATGCTTATTTGGCTATGGATTGGTCTTGTTGTGTCACATGTCCATTGTGGGAGTGTGTAAATCCGTTGCCTGCCCCGGGGGTGTGTGCTTGTGTTAGGGGGGGGGGGGGTGACCGGGCCTGCTGTTGTGTGTAGTGTGAGTTGTCATTGGGTCTCCCAGGTGATGTGTCTGTCCCCTCATGGTGCATGCTGGCATGACAGTGAGTGTGAGTTCCTGTGCTAGATACCTGTGCTTGTGGAGTTGGTGTTTGAGTGTACAGTAGTCCCAGGAGGGCCTTGTGCTGCATACAGCAGGGCCAAGTGTCAGCTACCTTGTCAGTACTTTGCCAGTTCCTGTGCATTGTGCATGGGTATGTACCTATGCCATATGGGCTTAGGGCATTGGTGTCTGCGTCTCATTTTCACAATGTGTTGTGTGGGGCCCACCCTCCCAACCTCCCGGACATCCAGTCTTGTGTTTGTGGTTGTTGTAGCCTTGGACATGGCCTTGCCTTGATTTGTGAAGGGTGCATGGAGACGTTAGTGGCATGAGCGTGGGTTTTGAGTGTGGTTGTGTGCGGTGAGTGCTTGGGGGAAGTTGCATGCATTTGGTGTATATATGGTGTGGACCCCATTGCCCCCATCTTACGTAAGTTGTTTGTGTACTCACCAGGCTCTGCGACTCCTTCGACTCCGTGTACTCCCACCGGCGGTAGCAGGGCCATCACCTTCTCCTCCCAGGGATGGTAGTGTACGGGTCTGCGGGGCGGCCCACCTCCAGTGATGTTACTCTGGGCATATTCTTCATTCATTTTCCTCTTGACCGCCCTGCGCAGATCGTACCACCTGGCTTGGCATTCATTCCTGGT
Organism: Triturus cristatus; assembly: GCF_964204655.1. NCBI lineage: Eukaryota > Metazoa > Chordata > Amphibia > Caudata > Salamandridae > Triturus > Triturus cristatus. The sequence goes on along the minus strand of NC_140589.1, from coordinate 291,908,531 downwards.
CCTTCGGATGGGCGCAACAGCATTCACCTTATCGACAATCCTCTGCCACATGGCAGATTTTTCAGCTATGCTGGTCTGTCTGACCAATGTTCCAAACAGCTGTGGCTCAACTCTGATGACTTCATTGACAAGGAGGTCCAGCTCCGCCATTGTGAACTTTGGATTCTTGTCTGTGGGCATGGTGTGGGGTGTGGGTGTGGGTGTGGATGGTTGTGGATGTGTGGGTGTGAATGTGACAGTGTATGTGTGAATGTGAAGAGGGGGATGTTTGTGGAGGAGGTTGTGTGAAGGTGTGTGAGTGAAGGTGTAGTGAAGGTATGAGTAATGTGGAGTTGTTTCTCTGTGGGGTCTGGCAGCAGTGGGTCTGTTGCAAAGGCTCATGGTTTGTGTGTGTGGGCCCTTTTTATTGGTCAATTTTTGGGTGTGGCTGTGTTTGAATTTTGGTGGGTGTGTTATAAGAGGTCGTTGTGATTTGGGGCCTCTGTTTGCCTGTTTGGATGTGCCAGGTCAGTCATTGAGATGTATTTTGTCATGTAGACGTGTTTCGTGCTGTTTTACAGTGTCCTGGTTCTGTAAGAGTCTTTTTCGCGTAGGTACGATCCGTACATACGCGATGCTGGGTGAGGGTGCAGGGGTACGTGTTGGAGTGCCACGCATACATGCGTTGGGGGTGCGGTGCGTACACGTGTGGCCCTGGGGTATGGCGCGTACATGCGGAGGTATGGCGCGTACATGGGGGGGTAAGGCGCGTACATGCGGTGGGGGTATGGTGCGTACAGGTGCGGGCCTGGGGTACGGCGCGTACATGCGGAGGTACGGCGTGTACATGGGGGGTAAGGTGCGTACATGCAGTGGGGGTACAGTGCGTACACGTGCGGGCCTGGGGTACGGCGCGTACATGCGGAGGTACGGCGCATACATGGGGGTTAAGGCATGTACATGGGGGTGTGGGCGCGTACATGCGGTGGGGTACGGTGCGTACACGTGCGGCCCTGGGGTACGGCGCGTAAATGCAGAGGTATGGCGGGTACATGCAGGGGTGAGGCGCGTACATGGGGGAAGGCGCATACATGGGGGGGTACGGCACATACAGGTGCGGGGCTGGGGTACAGTGCGGACAGGGTGGGTAAGGCGCGTACATGGAGGGGTACGGCGCGTACAGTTGCGGGGCTGGGGTACAGTGCAGACAGGGTGGTGTACGGTGCTGACATATTTGGGGGTGGTGGGGCTGTACGGCTCGTACACGGGCATATGTTTACCCGTGTACATGTGTGCTACTGCGTTGGCTCCGTATGTTCCATTTTACGTGCGATTGTGTATTCGGACGGACAGTCGTTATCGTACTTGCGCGCTTGGACTTGTGTTTTACGATTTGCACGTAAAAATGTCCGGCTCACTCTCGTACACTCTTCCCGATGATATTCAGACGTAAAAACATTCCGACGCACTCTCGTAGACTTTTCCCGACGCTATTCGTAGTTATTTTTCACGTACGAATCGTACTTGGCCTTTTGTACGGTACTTGTACGACTCATACGTAGAAAAATACGGATACGGGTTGTACGCAAATTATTTTTAACGGATCAGAATCGGCACCTTAATGTACAGTAAATGTAAATTCATAATTATTTATGTTTGAAAAATATAATATATATATACTTCAATGTGTAAATTATAAAAAAAATATTTAGCATTTTTAATTTTTGGGGGATATAAATAAACATGTATAAACAAATATAACACATGTAAGGTATTAATAACTATTTTTTAATCATAAATTTATATATTTATAATTATTGAAATAAATTAATACATAAATTGAGTAGACAGACATATTTTATAAAAGTATTTTTGTATTTTATTATGTACAGTAACATTTTTAATAAATTTTTGTAAAATTTTCTCAAGCTTTTCCATTGTTTTCAATGAGAGAAAATGTCCTTTTTAGGTCTCGCTGAGCCCAGCGCATGCGGTGGCTCGGAGAGACATTTTGTATGTGGCTTTTTTAAGTGCTGCTGGCTGGCCCAGCGCTTGTGTGCACGTGAGCATGCACGCACGCTGCCGCCATGCGCTAGGCCAGCCAGCAGCACTCAGGAACACCATTAGCGTGTCATCGGGATCACTTTCGCTTTCACAGCGATCGTGATCGCGATGACTTTCGTAGCATTGGCCGCGCGCGCACACAACTCCCGCTTCTCCGCCTCGCCCACCACATATCGTGTCTCGCGGCCAATGCTTGTTTTTTGTTTTCATGGTTTCTCCTACCACGCTTTGTAGCAGGATTGTGGCCGGGTCTCAAAAGAAAAGAGCAAACTGAGTACGAATCTTTTTCAACGGGGACGAGGTATTTTTCCCCTCTAATCTCTGGCGGTATTTTTTCAGCCCTGTCTTTAGTATGTTCAGGTTCTGGACCGTGCTGTGGTGCCCTTGCACTTCCAACTTCTCAGGCATCATGCTCACTTTTACAATTTTCAGAGAGACAGGACTCTAGGTTCGCTTGATTTAGACCATGCCCTTAATTACATAAACCAGGTATATTGTAAAGGATTCCTGGTCACGCCTCTTTGACCTTGCCGCATTTAGGGACACCGCACCACCCCCTATTCCCCACCACCCCCTGTTTTGATCCGATTTGAAGTCCTGGGTGGTCTTTTCCCCTGGGGCTCCTTGGCAGAGCCACCCCTACCCCTTACTGTGGTACTCCGAGTGTGTCCTCTATTGGTTTTCTTAGAATGTTCTCCATTCACTTCTATTGTAAAGTATGCTTACGGTGGGCCCCCTGTTTCTTTGCCTGTGCTCTGAAGGTGAGTCACCTGTTTGCTCCTTCACACTGTCTTCTCAGTTGTGCTGCATTTCTTCGTGTTGTAAAGCCATGTTTCTTCCTGTCATGTTCTCAGAGTGTGTCTAGTCCCTCAATCACTCCTTGCTCAGTCCCCTATGCTCTTTTCCATTGTTTTCTGGGTGTGTGCTGCTGCATCTCCCTGTGTTGTAAAGCTGAGTGTCTCTTTCCCGTTTCCATGGTGTTCCTACGCCCCTTCCGCTTGCGCACAAGGAGTGTGTCTTGTGTGTTCCCTTGCATTCTGAGGATCGTGTCTTCCTTGCGCCGAGTTAAAAGAGTCCGTTTTTCGAACAGCCCTGTCAGTTATGGCTCGGAAGACCGTTCTGCCACTCTGGCAATTTTCCAGTGGGCACTAGTGTGCTGCTTTCAAAGCTGGGTTAGCTGCCATGACTCAGCCATGGGAGACTCCATGGCATCATGTTAGTTGCGGCCCCCGCAACGTGGGACTAGTTTGAACATTTTTACCTGGGCCCTTCGTGGTTTCGAACTTGGGCCTGCTCTCAGTGCGTGTGCTTCTTCTCCCTGGGTTGTAAAGTTGTAACTCTCCCCCGCTACTTCCCTGGGTGTGCCTCGTCTCTTCCCCCTGTGCTCTGATGGTGTGTTGCCAATGTGCACCTTTCCACCATTCTCTGAGGGCGCTTCCACTCCTGCTTGTTGTGAAGGTGTGTGTTCATTCCCCTGTGTTCTCTGCCATCCTCGCGTGCTCTTAGGATGTGCCCGCTACCCCCTGTTTTACATAGGGTGTGTCTCATCCACCTGGGCTCCGAGGGTGCGCCTCCTGTGATCTCCTTTCATCTGTTTTCTCCGAGCTGCCCCTCCCCCGTTTCCGTACGTCCTTCATTGTTCCCGGCATCTCCTGCTGTCTGTCGCAGCCTGACAGAGGTGCCGCCGGTTCCCGCCTCTCCTGGGTTCCCTTTGCAGTGAATGGCTGCCTTTTGTCCATCTCCCAGTGATGGGACTAGCCGATTCTCTGGAGAGTGCCTAGCGCTGGCGGCTTTTCTTTCTTTATATTCGGAGCAGCTCGCGAGGAATTGGATTCCATTTCCCATTAGCCCTTTGACAACTCCCCCAGATGCCCGCCTCCGGGCGTCTGCTTTCCAGACTAGCCGTTTTCATTCGCCAACCCGTGGGCACTGATCCTCATCTCACGCCTGACGTGCTTCCTTCCAGGCCAGAATTCTCTCTCCTTCCCTTTACTCACCAATCCCCAGTGTCCCGTTGTTTTCCTTCTCACGTACCTCCCCACCTCCGTTTATTGTCTTTCACCCTTTCTGTGCATTGTTTCTGGTTCCCCAACGCTTATGCTAACAGTGCACCCCGCCTTTATTTCTTTCGGTCCATCGTGCTTTTTCCTGTTTTCTCTCTTGAATCTCATCTCTCCGAATCCCTTCTTCCGTCTTCACTTTTATATCTCTCCTCATTTGCGATTTTCCTAACTCTTATCTTCCTCAATCTTGTTCTCTATTCCCTTCCTGTTTGCTCTTTTTCCCGCTCTCAACGAATCACTCCCGTTTTCCCTCTTCCCTGCCCTGTTTCATTTTCTTTCGCTCTCTTCTATCTTCCCCTTTTTGTTCCCTTCTCTTATCTCCCTCCATCTCTTCTTTCATCCATTTAATCTTTTCTCCCTCTCTGATTTCCATCTCTCTAACCCCCCCAGCTGTGTGAGCAACTCAAGGGCCCTCCTGCTGTTCCCTTTTTCCCCATCAATTTTGCACCCCAAAACCTTTTGTGGTGCTCGAACGGCCACGCAGTTTATTCATATCATAAGTTATACACACGTGTCATGATTGCATTGGTCATCAACATGCTCATTTCTGGCTTATACTGCACTACAATGTAAGGCATTTTAATAACAGGGTATTTAGTGTACATCCTATACTTATTATATATTAATAACCATAACTTGCCTAATCCTGCAATGCATCATCCTCACCATCATCAAGGCTCTCCACGGTTGTGATAAATCAATGCCGTGACAGCTCTGCTTCTGCCACTTACTTGGCCATTTCAGACTAATGGGTCAGATTACATTAAACTTTTTTAGGGTGTGAAAAATAGCAAACAATATGGGAAACTTATTTTGCTCATGAGTTTTTTTCTGAGTATGTCCTCCTTTAGTGGTGTATAATTGGTGGTGTTCAGGTTAAAGGGACATCCAGTCAAAATAAAAACAAGCATTGGCATAGCCAATAGGTCTCGCTTTTGGGACCTTCTAAGTATTTAGTTATGCAGCACAATATCCTTGGTGCAACCACATCAACTGTTGCGTGGCTAAACACTTATAAGGTCCCAAAGGCGAGACCTATTGGCTATGCCAATGCTTGTTTATCTTTACAGAAAGAAATGACGTTGACGCGTTAATGTAAGTTTCATCATTACATAGATCGTCGCTGAAGAGAACAGAAGCAAGGGAGAGCTGCGTTAAGGTAAGACAAATTTACATTATTAAAATACATAGGGGTCCATTAGGATGGCGGGCGGACACCCGCCCGCCACCCTAGCGGTGCTGGGACGGGCTGCCAGTGCTGCGGCGGTCCTGCACCACCAATTATGATGCGACCGCCACCGTGGCGGTCGCATCCCGCATATACAACATTGTGGCTGGCGGTGCTGCGAGCAGCACCCGCCACAATGTTGTAAATGCATGTTGTGCATTGGCATGCACAATGTGACAGGCACCATGCGGTGCCTGCCACCTTGGGTATGCCAATGTGCACCCCACAAGTGCAGCCCCCCACCACCCCCGGGGGCCCACAAGGCCCGCATGCCTTTCCATGGTGGACTCTCCGCCATGGAAAGGCATGAAACCGCCAACATCCTAATATGGATGGCGGTGCCTGCAAGGCACCGCCACCATATTGTGGGCCTTTTCCGCCAGGTAGGCAATCGTGACGATTGCCTACCGGCAGAAAAGCGACTGACGGTCTTTCCGTCCGCTGCGGTACCCCCGCCACGCTAATGTGGCGGGGGGTAACAGGCCGTCCAGTGGGGTGTTTTGGCAGATGGATCGCCACCGCTGGTCGGGCGGTGGTGATCCGCCCGCCATGCTAATGACCCTAGAGTGTAGTGGTAATGTTTATTGTAAGGAGAGATGAGGGAGGTAGATAGATGTAGCAAATGTGTTTTACGTACTTTTGATGTGTGTTTACCAAATAATTTCCGCCATTACATGTTGCAGTAGTAGGCCCACGTCGGGCCTCTTTCTTTTCACAAACTATTTTTGTTTCATAAAGTCGTTAATGGTATATATATTAAACACTTTATAAAACAAAAGTGTTTTGAAAGGTGTGCTTTTTTAGTTTAGCAACACGCTTTTTAATAAAAGATATTTTTACCATCATCGCGGTTAGATGTATTTACAATGTGATTTATAGTAATACATTTTGGATGTGTTCATCATTATTTTTCAACAGGATTTTTGGGCTAGATGGATTGAATTCTTGGAAGCGTTTTTTCGACAAAGAAAAAAAGTCGGGATTTATTGGGTCGACTCATTTTGGATTTTTACAGATATCGAAATGGCAATGTATTTTGATCAGAATTGGATTGCAACGTTGGAATTTGTTGCGTTTTTTTAACAATATCTTTATTTTTCGGGATTTTTTTATTGGGTTCGTTTTTTAGATATGCACAGTTTTAGTGGCATATTAATATCTTTTTCATCAGTCTATGGATTTTTCGAATGGATTCTCTTTTATTTACTTTTGATTTTACAAAAAACAAAGGACTCTTGGTGAAGTAATGGATGGAATGTAAGTCCAAGAGTTGATGAAAGAAAACATTTGAAGGTAAGGAGACCCGAATTGTATTATTAATTTAAAAATGTTTGGAAATAATCAATTGAATTAGTAGGAGTTGTTTTAGGGCAAAACTAAATAGTAAAAATATTTTGTGTGTTAGAAATGTAGGATGTGAGCAAGACTATCAAGGTAGTCTGAAGCCACTGTCAACGTAAACTGTTGAATTACGCCCAATAGTCTTTCAGACATTTCCTTAGTTCTAGTAGAAATACGTGGGTTCAGACTACCTGATAATGATTGCGACATTCTCATTTCTTAGAAACTTTGCTCCTTCTTAAAAATTTCAAAGAAATGATAGAAATTAGGATGAGATTTGCCAATTGACTTGTTGAAGTTGTGCCATCCCTCTATGGTGTTGTTTGTTTTTGCTCCTCCCTCTAAGCAGGTCGTGTAACAGTTCCACCACTCCACATGGAAACGTGGTCTCCTCCTGTGACCCGACCTGCTTCGATGACCAATCCATGTGTCTTCAAAATAGTATAGGTGCCAATTTTTCTTCATTTGTTGTAAAATATTCAGATTCTGTAATTGAAGTGTAGTACTCGTCTACACTGTCAGGAGGAACAAAGCAAAGGGCAGTTCATTTTTTAAGTTCAAACTGTAGTTTGCTATCTGATATATAATCCTCAATTAAGGATGTTTTTTGTAGTTTTCTCCAAAATGCCTGAGAAAAGTGAAAGAAACATCCTTGAATTTGGGTATCTGGGTATGTTTTTGTTATTGTATTAATCATAGGTAATTCAAAGTCAATTATTACTGTTCTTGGACGTTTGTTGGATGTTTTAGATGTTATCACTGACAATAATTCAGTGTATGTTGAGGATTGTTTATCAGGGAGTAAACTCTATACTAAGGGAATTACAGTATTGTTAATGTATGCATGAATAGTGTATATTTGGGTGAATGGATGGGGCTTGCTTTAAACGTTCCATCCATCTTCCAAATATCACTGTTTTCTAATCTTACTAGATTATGCGGTGTGTTTAAGATTATTATTCTCTTTTAAGGGTTTTGGTTGTCATGCAATAGGAAAGGTACATTAGAATAAGTAACAGAGAGTTCAAGTGGAATTATTATGTCAGAGTATGTTTGGGGTGTTACTCTTTGTGGGTTACTTGTCTGTTTTTGACGTTGAATATTTCTTCGCAAATTAGGTATGGTGGGCATACTACTTGCAACTTGTAGAGGAATGTGTTGGGATACCTCCCTTAAAACTGCACCACAGGTTTCATTGGAGGTGGATGCAGTATCTTTAATTTCATTAATTCTTTTTCTAACTTCAATCTCCATTGCAGAGGCAGAGTGGTTATGGTCTGTGGTTCTTAAAACAGTGTCACCAAGAGTAACCGCTCTGCCTGTGCAATGGGTTGAGTAATATTGCACACACCTCCAATGACACCTGGGTTCAGATAGTCTCTCCTTACAATAAACATACCCACTATGGCTCAGTAGTCTGTTCCCTCTTTTTGATGTCCGGTATCTGGCTTCCTTGGATGGGGTAGACATTATTTTTCTGAAAAGAGAAAAAAAATAACAATTATGTTATTATATTAATATTTTATTGTGTATACCTGTTTAGAGGGAAAATGACAGTATATTTTATATAATCAATTTACAGTTTATAATTTATGCATTTTCAAGTTTTGTTTAATGTTTTAACGGTGTTGTTTTTCTATCTTTGTTGATTTATCATATAAAGAATAATGCTTTATTGGGAGAAAATAAAGTTAATTTGTTGTACAGTAAAAGATTTCAATTTTTCTTACCTTTGAATTAGATGTCGTTTGATTCTTTTTGTTTGGCAAATTTATTGGTTGATTCGGTGTTTCTGAAATGAAAAATATTGTAAGTGTTTTATTATATATATAATTTATGGAAAAGTTTCCTAGGGAGAGAAATATAGCTGATATTTTGTATTGTTTTTCCAGAAATCTTACCTTTGTAATATTGTTTAGGTTGTTTCTTGATTTTGTTTGTGAGTTTGAGTTGTGTTGTGGTCTGCAAAAGTGGAAAGAAATGTATTGTTAGTATATTAAAATATTTAAAAATATTTGTCTGAAATAGAATAGTATATTTTGGGTTAAGGAACAACAGGTTCAGGTTTTATAATTGGACAAAAGTTTTAATTTTTATTTGAAGAGATACATTTGTGCTTATTTGCCTACAATTCTTTAGTCAAGTTTAAACAATTTATTTACCTGCTATGTCTTTTTCTGTAGTAGAAAAAAAATCTATTTATTTATAATAATAGAAGTACAATTTGTAATGTAATAATTTATTGATGTGAAAATTACCTTGTTATATTTTTCTTCTTTATGGTCGTTGAAAGTTTTGAAAGCGGAAAGAAAAAATATTTGAACATTGTTTATAATTCTTAATGATGATCTTTTTAAATTTGTGTCATTTGTGTCTGTATACTATATCATTTTTGTTGTTGTTTATATTTAAGGAAATTACCTTGCAATATGCTTTTCACAACTTTCTGTGGATAATTAGATGAGTATTTCCATCCAAATGTTCTTGGTGTTTTGTTGTTGGATGTAGGAGTAACCTGTTGATATATAAAAAAGAAGTATAAATATGTTTAGTTTGTGAAAACATTTATTAGTTAGTTAACAATATAAAAGCATGTTTGACTGAGATAAGTTAACCCCTTCAGTGCCCATGACGAGATAGTCTCGTCATGGAGCGCGGTTGCGCTGTGCCCATGACGAGACTATCTCGTCATGAACCCCACCCGCTAATGAAACGCCCGGCACAGGGCGTGGAAAGGGCGGGGCACTGAAGAGGCTAATGTTTTATTAGGATTAGGAATTTAGTTTTTATCAATATACAGTACTTTTACAGAGTTAGGCATGCTTTAGATTAGAAATAATAGTTTTATCTTCATCTCTATTAAGTACTATTTTTGAGGTGTGCATGTTTTGGGGTAGGAATAGTAATTTAAACCCCAACACTGTCCAGCGTTTTCTCTGAGGCAAGCACCTGTTGGAGTAGGAATAGTAATTTTAACATACCACTATCCTGCACCTTTCTTGAAGCAAGCACCTTTTGGAGTTGGAATAGTAGTCTAAAGCCCACCACTATCCAGCATTTTCTCTGAGGTAAGCATCCTTTGGAGTGGGAATAGTAATTTTAATACTCAACTATCCTGCACCTTTCATGAAGTAAGCCCCTTTTGAATTTGGGATACTAATTTAAATCCCATCACTATCCAGCATTTTCTTTGAGGCAAGAATCCTTTTGAGTAGGATTAGTAATTTAAAAATATCATTATCCTGCACCTTTCCTGAAGCAAGCACCTTTTGGAGTTGGAATAGTAATTTTAACCCTACCACTATGTTGCATTTTACGGGAGGCAAACACCCTTTGGAGTAGGAATTGCAATTTTTATTTAACACTATCCTGCAGCTTTTCTGAAGCAAGAACCTTTTAGAGTTGGAATAGTAATTTTAACACCGCCACTATCCAGCATTATGTTTGAGGGAAATAGTATTTGGAGTAGGAATAGTAATTTTAACATTTCAATATTTTGCAGTTTCACAGAGACAAGCACGTTTTGGTGTAGGAATAGCAATTTTAACATACCACTGTCCTGCACCTTCTCTGAGTCCAGCATATTTTGGAGTTGGAATAGTAATTTTAACCCCACTATTAACTAGCATTTTCGCAGAGGCAAGCACCTTTTGGAGTTGGAATTGTAATTTTAAACCCACCACTATCTAGCATTTGACAGGAGGCAAATAGTCTTTGGAGTAGGAATAGTAATTTTAACATACCACTATCCTGCAGCTTACTTCAGTCTAGAATCTTTTTTATTTTGAATAGTATACTTTTGGAATATTTTTTATAAACCCACTATTATACATTTATTTAAAAACAGTAAAAATATATATAGTTTTAGTCACTTACTTTACATATATAGTCCAAAATAGAGTATTTTGCGATGTTTTTTCGGATTTTGAAAAGTTTTCGAACAAACCGAAAAAAAGTTTATATACTTTATTTGAGTATGTTTGCTTATCTAGAAATTGTTAAGTAGTTAAGCATTTCTATAGTTTATACTTACTTCGTGTTTTAAATGGCTCGCTCCGAGGTTTATCTTTCTCAGTAGAAAAACGCATGTGCAGTCTCTGGTAATCAGGTAACTACAGTTTTTAAAATGTGGTCGGCTTCTTTTATACGTTTTGTTTTGTTGAACGTAATTTGAAAGTAAAATATGTTTTGTGCATACGTTTTTTTTTTTTAATTGTGTGTGAGAATGTAAATAATTATTTACTTATATTAGTTTTCGTAACTTTTTATTTTTGTATGTTAGAACATCCGTTTTGGCTATTTCCGGGTCAAAGTAATTTCACTGAAAGAGTTGTAGGACTTTTATCTCCGGAATTTAAAAACGGAAGTTTTCTTTTTTGTGTTGATATTAGTTGTGTGTTATAGTGTTTTTGTTATGTGAAACTTTACAATTTATTAATGGTGTATTAATATTTGTTTTGTATTTACAAAGTACATTTTTGAAAATGTTGGTTAAATGTATGTTATGTTAAAATATCGTATATATAAATTATTTTATAGTATTTTAAGTTTGATATTTATTTTATAAGTGTTTTATACAATTTGGTAATGTTTGTTAAAATTATATTTTTAAAAACATTACTCGAGTATTAATTTTACAATTGTGTAATTGTATTAAATATCTTGTTATAAAATAGTATTTGTTTTAGTAATATTCTTAATAAATGTATATTAATTTTTAGTACTCGAGTATTAATTTTAATACTTATGTATTAATTTGCAATATCCACGTTTTAATAGACTTCCCCACCCAAAACCCCTATTTTCCCTGCATCCCGCTCCAGAGGTTTATTATACAAAAAATATATATATATCGCCTTGTAAAAGTGTGCACTGTTGTAGAATGCATTGTAATGGATCATTCAATGTATTATACTACATTTGCGTTGTAATGGTATGCGTTGTAAAAACTTGCGATGTAATGTCAGTTGTGTTGTAAAAGTTGCGTTGTAAAAGCATGTGGTGTATTTGTTTGGGTTGTAACGTCCTATATTCAGCTAATATATTCTTAAAGCATAGTATGGTAGAGCACTATCATTTACAGACAGAACATTTTCCATTGAAATGGCCGCTAGATTTTTCAAACAAAAAGGCCAAGATACACAAAGGTTTAGCATCAGGTTTGTATTCGGTTTTTTTACGCAGACCCGACGCAAAATCTTTTTGGGGATTTACAAACAACATAAATTGGTACTTTTGTTCCCTTATAAGAAAAAGTAATGCAAAGCGCTGCTTTGGATTACTTATTGGTACATGTGCATTTCCGTGCTAGCACCCATGGTTGTTAATGCAAAACCCTATTAACATTAGTAGATAAGGTTTTGCTCCAGAATTTAATGTCAATTCAAAGCAAACAATAAAAGCAGAAATGCTTTCATCCCTTCTTTCTTTTCTGACTTTGCATGTGTGCTGCACTGTACAGCACACATACAATGTAGGAAAAGTTGTAGGGTTAGTTAAGCATAGTATGTTGTACTAGAAGGGTACCCTTCCAGTACAAAGCCAATGCCAAACTCATGCAAACACCTTTGCACTATGGCACAAAGGTGTTTGCTTGGCGCTCGGCAGCCTGATTATGTGCCGGCGCTAGGTAGAGGGGAGGAGAACTCCTTATCTTTGTAGATATAGTGCGTTCCTCCTCTCTGCCTATCACGCAAAGCAGCGCAGCAACTTTTACTGAAAAAAACACACAAACGTGTGTAGAAATCAGGTTTCTGAAAATAAGTATGTCTTGATTTCTTTTGACCCTTATAAAATCTTTGTTTCCATCATACTTCAGAATTACAAAAAATGGTGCTTCATGAGTGATTTCCAGACTGCTGATATAGTCTGAAACATTTGTACAGTTTGTTCAAGGGTATTAAAATGTTACTGTGTGCTAGAAAAAAGTGACATCCTACAACCTCTCCTTGCGCAATTCCTGAGCCCCTGCAAGGTTGCAACATTGTTAACACTACACTTTGCAGTCAGAGAAAAAACATCACTCTCTATGTTAAAAGAATAAACAGCCATTTGCCAGAATATATTGCTTGACATTTGACCTCTGTCTTTGAAGCACAGCAAATGTTAAAAGATAAAAACTACATTTATAGGCATCTTTATTGCCCTTTCACCTTGTGAAATCCAGCATGGAGTTATTTTAGGGATGCTGTAGCACCCCATCAGCCGTACTTCCAGTGAACATGCCCCATGTAAGGTACCAGTGTGCATGTACTCAGTCAAATCACCAAAATGGTGGTGGCCTCGATGGCCACACTACTAATGGTCAGACTTGGCTCCACCGTTTGAGCAGAGGAGCGTCACCACACTAAGGGCCATATGAAGGTAAATTATATTTACCGATTCTTAAATACCGAATTTTACCGATTCGGTATTTATGAATCGGTAAATGTAATGTAGGTAAACAATTACCGAATCGGTAAATATCGGTATTTAAGAATCGGTATTTACCGAATCGGTAATAATGCATCCCTTCCCATTCATTCCTATGGGCCTGGAGGCCCATAGGAATGAATGGGAAGCCAGTTACCATTACCGATTCGGTAAATACCGAATCGGTAATAGGGGAGGCATTATCATGGGTGGCAGGGTGTCACATTGACACCCTGTTGCACCCCTGATTCGTGCATGTGTGCACATGTGGCGCACATACATGCCCTAAGGGCATGTATGTCTGCCACATTGCACTTTTCAAATGGCACAAAAATGCTTTTTGAAAGGTATTCGTCATTTACCATCAACTTGTAGTTGGTGGTAAATAACAAATCCAGACACCAATGATGCACTCACTTGAGTGCCCCCTACATAGCATTTCTGGATTCGGTATTTACCGAATCGGTATTTTACCGATTTCTTAAATTCCGATTCGGTAAATACCGAATCCAGAAAATCAGCCACCTACATTGCAAATGCCTAAATACCGGTCGGTAACGGGATATTTACCGAATTTCGGTCGTTACCGACCGGTATTTGGCTTCCTACATGAGGCCCTAAGTGGCCTATTAGGATATCTGGTGAATCACCACCGCCGGGCCGGCAGTGGCGATCCGCCCGCCAAATATCCATTTTCACCCCCCACCATATTAGTATGGCGAGGGGCACCGCGGCGGACGGAAACACCGTCCGCCACTTTTCTGCCGGTCGTATTGCCGGCTGGGCGGAAAAGGCTGATAATATGGTGGCGGTGCATCCATATTAGCATGCCTGCTGTGACATGCCTTTCCATGGCGGAGACTCTGCCATGGAAAGGCATGTGGAGAATGCCTTTGGGGGCCCGTTGTGGGTCCCCCGGGGTTGGGGGGGTGGATGCCTGCACTTGGGGGGTACCCATGGTACCCCCCTTTATTGGCATGCACAAGGTAGCGCGGTGCCTGTCACGTTGTGCATGCCAATGCACAACATGCATATTTTGCATTGAGGCGGGTGCTGCTGATAGCACCGCCCGCCACAATGTAAAATGTGCTGGATGCGACCGCCAGGGTGGCGGTCACATCCTAATTGCCATAGCGGGATCGCCGCACCTCTGGCGGTCGGTCCCGTTTACCGTTACTGTGGCGGAATAGCCCCTAAGAAAGCCCCAGGCCTAAGCTGAAAAATAAAACGGTAATAAAGTTTAATTATTACCACTTTATTTTTCACCAACCACCCTGTCCTGCCAGGACAGTGTTAGGCCAGTACTGCCGTGTCGAGTGACAGCAGCAGGGAACTGTGTGCTTTAAAATTTGCATGTCTCTTTGGCCAGCTGTCTTACAACGGTCAGCCAGACATGCACATTTTAAACTTCTCTAACCTACCTATCTTAGACAGCTAGGTTAGAGAAAGCACAGGCCTTCAGTGCTCTTAGGAACGCTAAGTGAGGCTGCTCCAACAAATCCTGGCGCTGCTCTCATGCTAGTGAGAGCAGCACCAGGATTGGTTAAGAGAGTTTGCTGCTGGGTCCTGCATTGGAGCCTACCAAAAGACCTAAGGAGGACGTTACGTCGAAGGTAAGTCTTTTTTATTTTGTCACCACCCCCCTCCCCCCCATTCTCCGTACATGGTAGCCATCACTGCTAATGGCTTCTGCCATCTCCTGTCTGACGGTACTGGAACATAAGCCTCAGGTGGCCATCTCATAAATGATATCTCAAAAGAGGAACAAGGGCACCCAAAGGAATTAGACAGGGACCTTGGGTAGATACGTATTACAGGAAACAGTGGTCCCTGAAAGCAAAACGATAGAGCAAAAAATGAATATAGTCAAAATTGGAACTATATTATAGCCAATGTCCAGCCGGGCATGGCAACTTTAATAAGTAGAAGTTCTTAACAGTGAACCAGAAAGTGCAAGTAGAATTTCGGTGGGACACAAGCCTGTATCCTATGACTTACATATCAAGTTGACAAAAAATGATAAAACATATTCAGGCAATTACATTGATGTTTCTTTTTTGAAATAATGAATGGCGAAACATCTGGTATTCAGATTGCCACCTTCACACTATATTACATACAGCAATATTAAGGTGTAGGGTGGGCAACAGAGTCGACGGCGTTTCGATCCTTATGAGAGAGATACAGGATCATCATCAGGACTTAATTAGTTAAATTGCCCTTATTTAGAATGCCTCATGTTGCCATGGAGGCAACGGAGAAGGTGCCGATTCGCGATCTGGCAATGTTGCGTCAAAGTTATGAGTTAAGGTAGGAAAAATGCCTACGGACAACTACTTCCGGAAAGAAGGACACGGATAGGTCTCAATAAACTGGAAGAAATGGGTTCCGTGGCCATGCAGTGTGTTCGGACGATGCCGGATCAACTGTCATAAATGATGTCACCATAGATCTCAAAACCCCAGTTGACACCATACAACAAACGAACATTCTAGAATGCCTATTGGTGATGATTTTTAGAGATGCAGGGCTGAGCAAAGAAAACTTTTGTTTTGCTTCTCACTTGAAGACCCCTCGAATGGTGAACATAGATATGATGCTGTTTCATGACAACACGCAAGCCGTAATTCTGGCATACACGTTCCTGCTTTTTTCAGAAAAGGATGCATGACGCCATAGTTGTGTTTAGCCCTTGACACTGACCTTACTGGGTCTGGTAGTAGAGGTGCAACGTAAGAGCTGCAAACTTGATTATCATGTCCTCTCAAACTGTAAGGCTTTTTTCTCTTATGTATGACTATAGTCAGTTTACTGAGGATTAAAGCTGAAACTACAAAACGCACTGATACAGTAATCTAGGTCATTCATTATTTATACAGCTCCATTTTCAAGCACGCCCGTTATATAGCCATTGATGTCATTATAATGTTAACATATCATTAATAAAACTATTTGACATTTAAACAGCGATAACCAGTCTTGGCATTTGAATGCCGGGATTGTTCTGTGTTAATGTCACTGCTTTTCCGAAGGGCTCGTGAACGCCTGGTGGTTTCTTGCCCTCATTTCTATGCAGTAGTTGGAAAAGAAGGCTGTCTTTTTAGAGAAAAAGCATATTATATATGTAGTAGTTGCATTGTCGTAATGGGGCCAAACATGATTGAGTGAAACGGAGAGGAAAGCAAATCCCAACCCCACCATACATCGCTGGGAGAGGATTTCCGTTCTTAAAAGGCTCTGAATTACATAGTGAGAAAGATTGGTAAGGCGTATCAAAGCTATTAGGGAGTCATTCGGATGGCTCAAAATCCCCGGTGGGGCTGTTAATGAGAGTTACAGGCCCCAGTGGAAATCGAAAATTGGTGGCGAATACCACAAGGCCAGAATTGTTCACCTGGGCACATAGGTGTCTCTAGAAGTAAATTTTACAGGGGCGAGGAACACATACACACACACACAAGCACAAGCAGGCACTCTCTCTCTCTCTCTCTCTCTCGCTCACATGAACCACCTTTAAATGACACTACATTGACTATAAATAATGCCCTGAAGTAACTATAGCCCAAGCTATGCACAGTTTCGAATGTTAAATGTTGCAGTGATATTATAAGTGGTGTCATAGAACGAGTGATAGTGAGGTAATATGTGGGGTAATAAGCAGTGAATGGCAAGGGTGCTACATAGTTACTTTCGGGCACGAGTTTTAATTAATGTAGTCTGACTAACGAGTTGATGACACTGTGTACGGAGGTGCACAAGTTATCATTATTTGGGGGTGGTGCCTAAATTATGAATTTAGGGTATAACTATAACTAATGTTTGCATTGTTTAAGTTTGGTTTGTACAAAAAAAAAGATTTCTAACTATAACTGTTAACCTATTTTTTTTTGCCAATGTATTTTATTAGTTTTTATTTTTTAATTTAAAAAATGTTTAAATCGCAGAGTGTACTGCCATTGAGTGGAATGTCACTAATTGGAGTGTTGTAGAGTACAGTGGATGCCAGTGCAGTAAAAGGTAGTGTTCGTACAGTGAAGTGTAGTAGAGTGGAGCATGGAGTGGCGTTCAGTGGAATAGTGCAGAGTGGAGTGGCATAAAGTGGAGTGGCGTATAGTTGTGTGCCATAAAATGGAGTGACATAGAGTTGAGTGGCATAAAGTTGAGTGGCATAGAGTGGAGTGGCATACAGTGAAGTGGCATAGACAGGAGCGCTGTAGAGCCTAGTAGCATGTCGTACAGTACAGTAGAGTTCTGTAGAGCTGAACACTGGAGTGGAGTGCCGTACAGTGGAGTGGCATACGGTAGAGTGGAAAAGAGTATTGTATAGTATTGTGTCGTAGAGTGTAGTGTTGTAGAGTGGAGTAGAGTTGAATGCCATTGAGTACAGTGAAAGAAAGTATCATAGAGTGGAGTGGTGTGTTGTACAATAGAGTGGCATGGAGTGCCGTAGTTTGGTGAGGCGTAGCATATAGTCGAGTAAACTGTCATGATTTGGAGTGGCATCTTGTACATACAGTGGAGTGGTGTGGCATAGAGATTTAGAAAATGTCATAGACCAGAGTAGGGCTTAGGGTCATAGTGTGGACTAGAGGATTGTACAGTGTAGTGTAGGGGCATTGAGTGGAGTGCGATGTGCTGTAGTAACACAGAGTGTAGTAGAGTCTTGTAGAGTGGAGTTGCATACAGTAGAGTGAAGTGTGGTAAATTGGATTGGTGTCAAGTGGAGTGTCACACAGTGGCATAAAGTGGAATAAAATGTTGTGCAGTGGAGATTAATGGAGTGGAATCCAGTGGAGTGGTGTAGCATAGAGTGGAGTAGCGTGTTGTTGATCAGAGTGGCATGGAGTGGAGTAGAGTGGACTCGCATAGCATGCAGTGGAGTAAAAATATGTAGAGGGGAGTGGTCTATTGTAGAGTGTTGGAAAGTGTCATAGAGTGGTTACACAGAGTGGATTACAGTGTTGTACAGTCGAGGGGCGTGGAGTAGAGTAGAGTGCAGTACAGTATGGTAGAGTGTAGTGGCATAGACTGTCGCATCGTTAAAGTGGCATGGAGTAGCCTACAGTGGGGTGGCTTGGAGTGCAGTAATAATGTGCTGAGGAGTAGTGTCTCATAGAGAATATGGAAATTCCTTACACCTGGGCAGCCCCAAATCAGTGATTAAAAGGCTGCAAATGATATAAAATGCGGCAGTATGCACAGTGCTGGACATCCCTATGTTTCAGTCAATAACAGCCACCAGAACCTCTTTGCACTGGTCCCCGGTGCAAAAGAGGATACATTTCAAAGCACTCTGCTTGAACCATAAAGCAATACACAGTAAAGGATCCACAATGATCCAAAGCCATCTGACACTTCGTTAGCCTTCAAGATATTTGTGGTCTTCTACCCAGCAAGGTCTTGCGGTTCCTAAATTCAATAAATCAAGAGCGGGCGGCAGCTCCTTTGCCGTCATTGTTCCTAGGTTTTGGAATGTCCTCCCTTATCAAGGAAATCCGAGCCCTCCTGCAGAAAATTGTTAAAAACATTCTTGTTTGAATAACAAGAGATCTTCTCTTTTGCTCTCTGCTTAGTGCTGGGAAGCCCTGTTTGGGCAGCCATGCACTTTACAAATCCTGGAGACTAGACTAGAGCATAGTAAAGTGAGGTTGAACGGCATAGAGGGAATTGCGTAGAGTGCCATCGACTGGAGTATAGTGTTGTACAGTGGCATAGAGTAACGTAGAGTGCTGTAGACTCGCATTGACAGGAGTACATTGTTGCACATTGCAGTGCTATAGAGTGGAGTATAGTGTGATAGAATGGGGCGTAGACTGTCATTGAGTGGAGTACACAGTGGTTGAGGGGAGTACAGTGAAGTGGCATGGAGTTGTGTTGGGTAGAGTGAAGTTGGGTAAGGTGGAGTGGTATGCACTGGAATACTGTACAATGGAGTGGGGTACAATGGAGTAGCGTAGAGTGGAATAGCGTAGATTGGAGTGGCATAGTGTATAGTGGCGTAGAGTGGAATAGCGTACAGTATAGTGGTGTAAAGTCGATTAGCATAGAGTAGAGTGAGGTAATGGTGTTCAGTGTAGTGGCATACATTGGTGTGGTATTGGCTGGAGTGAAGGAGAGTGGAATAGTGTACAGAGGAGTGGTGTAGAGTGGAGTGGAATAGAGTGAAGTATCTGTAAATACTCGTAGGCGTTGAAGTAAGAAGACTTTATTGAAGAAATTGCCCTGACACCATAAAGTGTGTCCTCTTGATCGAGAAGTCAGCCCCAACTGTCTTCTCAACTGTCTCCCATGCCCAATTTTCTATTCCAGAATCAGTGGACGTCATAGAACCCTGACCATGTGTACGTGGCCAGGAAGACAACGCAAGGCAATATGTATCACCAACACATCTCCTTTTTATCAACAATAAAGTACAATACAATCCATGGCGGGGTGAGGGAAGAGGACGGGAATGGAAAGGTTGCAGGTGGAGGTGGGAGGAGGATACAAGGAGAGGAGAGAAGGAAAAGGGAAAGATACATTTCATGCAATAACACATTAAACAGGTGCAAGATGGTAACTGCAGTGCAATACAAATTATGCAAATGCAAAACAGTGAATGCAACAATCCCAGGGGGTATACAGAAACAAAGATAGGGGGTTATTCGCACACCAAATCCCACAACTTCGCAGGTAGTCTGACTTTCCTTCCACGTCTGCTCACAAGGAGTTTCTTCGTGGTACCTTCCTCCCCGTGAGAGTCATTGTGATAGGAACCTTCTTGTTCAAGTTCAACTGTCACATCCTCCTTATTTTTTAAATTTTTTCTTCTACAAGCAACAAGGTCATGCAATATATCATCTTCAGTCTCCTCACTGACATCTTCAGTCTCCTCACTGACACAATCATCACTATCCTCATTCTGTACAGCGTCACCACTCTGAACCACCATTCTTCTCGAAGATCCACCAACAGCACCCTCAAGGTTATTATCACTCCTGGTATCGTCATCCAGAAGCCATCATACATAAGGGAGGAAGAGGGTTTGCGGAACGCAGAACTAGTTTGCTGTTGAACCACCTTCGCTTCTCCTCTACACAATTATAAAGATGAAAAATGTCAAATCTTGCTATCACTCAAGAGAGCAGAATTGCAGAAAATGTTCTCCACTACCAAAGGCTGTAAAAAAATGACCCTTTTTTACAAAACCACTTTTGTTTACTCTGACTTTGTCACCTATGTGAATGCTAACAGGTTTGCATCCATGTTTGGAATCGTAATATTTCTTGCTAGTGGTTTGAGAGTGTAGCAGTTTCCTCTTAACCTCCTCTGAGGACCACGCTACTTTCTTGGGTGTTGCCCACCATACATTATCCTTGGTGATGGGAGTCCTACCTCTCATTAACACGACGGGGCTAGAACCAGTAGATTCGCAAGGTGTAACCCGGAAGGTCCAGAGATTGTGTATTAATTCTTTCCTTCAAGAAAGATCATTGTGGTTGGCAAGTTGGATAATACCCTTTATGACCCGGTTGAATCTCTCTACTGTAGCATTACCAGCAGGGTGGTACAAGGATTTGGTCTTATGAGTGATACCGTTATCCTTCATAAATTCCTTGAAATCATCAGATGCAAATTGGGGACCATTGTCGCTCACAATGCACTTGGGTAATCCTTCTCTTAAAAATAACTTCTGCAAGAAATTATCAGTTTTGTGAACATCCTCCACCTCAGGCCATTTGGAAAAGTGATCAACCAGAACGATGAGGTACACTTTTTCACTATTCTCCCAAATGGGGCCACAAATGTTCATCCCCACTCTGGTCCAAGGCATACTGGGCTGGAAATAGGTTTCAAGGGTGGTTTAGGATTTGTCAGAATTTTCACAAGGTGAATAATCCCTTATTTTCATTTTAATTTCAATGTCTAACCCTGGCCACCAGTGGGAGGTTTTTACTCTACTTTTAGTATTACCAATGCGTAAGTGTCCTTCGGGCAAATATCGAGGAGTTTAGACCGTAGGCAATCAAGGGGTATAACTTTTACGCTTCTGAAAATAAGACCTCCTTCAAATGAAAATTCATGTCTTAACTCCCAGAAAATACACAAATGAGTAGGGATGCCTTTTTTAGTGAGCCAACAATCCTTGAAATACGTTCTCACTTCGCATAAAACTGTATCAGCCTCCTAGGCAAATGACCAGTCGGTCTGAGAAATGCAGGGAATTTCTTCTATTATGTTTGCCACACAAAATGACTCAATATCCAAAGCAAATTGACTCACATCAGGCAGAGGCAAACGACTCAAACAGTCAGCTACAACGTTTTTGA
Source organism: Triturus cristatus (assembly GCF_964204655.1). Classification (NCBI taxonomy): domain Eukaryota; kingdom Metazoa; phylum Chordata; class Amphibia; order Caudata; family Salamandridae; genus Triturus; species Triturus cristatus. Next base: position 291,887,136 of record NC_140589.1, on the reverse strand, counting down.
TGCATGGAACGTATTGTACCACATAGTTAAAATCCATCATTCTGACAGACATACGTGCCAGGCGAGGTGAAGCACTTTGTAGACCCTTGGTAGTAAGGACCTTGACAAGGGGTTAATGATCGTTTCTTAGGGTGACAAGGTACCCCCAAATATATTGCCTGAAATGCTCCAAGCCCTATGCGCATGCAAGAGCTTCACATTCTATCACAGAGTACCTTTCTTCAGTGGGTGTAATAGAATGGGAGACAAAAGCAATAGTTCTTTTGTTTCCATTCCCATCAGTTTGACTCAATACAGCTTCAAGGCCTCTACCACTAGCATCTGTGGTAACAATGCAATGTAAGGAAGGATTGAAACCCTGTAAAGGTGGTGCATCACAAATGTCATTCTTGATCCTAGTAAACGCTTCCTCACACGCATCCGTCCATTCAAATTTGTTCTTCTGTTTTATCAGTTGTCTTGACATGAAAGTTTTCGTGGAGAAATCCTGCACACATTTTGGGTAAAACTCTGAGAGACCTAAAAAGGCTCTGACATCTTTATTTATGGGAAAGGGAGCTTCCCTTATAGTTGACAGAAGCTCTCTTTTGGGTATAATGCCCTCCTCGGAAATCTCGTGCCCTAATGGGTGACGCTGGTCTCGGCAAATTTACATTTACTAATATCTGCAGTGATACCTTTCTTTACAAGGGTTTCTAAAACTCTGGCAAGCCTAGCATTGTGTTCATCTCAGTTAGTGCCGATGACCAAAATGTCATCCTGGAAAATTTAATGGTTGGGTTCATCCTTGAAAATTACCTGCATTAATCTTTGAAACATAGCCGCTGAAGAGGCCAACCCACAAGGTACCCCTTAAAACCTAAAGCACCCAAAGGGCATCACAAAGATGGTGAAGCATCTGCTGTCAGGGTGTGGTGCGGCTTGATGGTATGCTGCCGTAGGATCGATAGTGGAAAACCACTTGATACCCTTGGTACGTGACAGCATCTCACTGATTTTGGTTAAGTGAAACTTATGAATAAGAATATTCTTATTAAGGTCGCGGAGGTCCACACATAAGCAGCGTTTGGCATTGGCTTTTTCAGCAATGACCAACAGTGAGACCCATTCAGCTTATTCAATAGGTTCAATTATGCCAGCTCTGTAGTTTAAGAAGCTCTGCTTCAACTTCCCATTTAATGGAGAAGGGAATGTTTCTGGACTTGTGAATACATGGAACAGCATCTTTTTTAGTTGGATTTTGTGTTGGAAATCTTTTAATTTTCCAATGTTTGCAGCGAAAACTCTGATATACCTTTTAACAATGATGCTCTTATAATCGTCCTTATATTGTAAAGACAGCACAGGCTCTGGGCTATTAGTATCTAATATTATGCCCAATTTTCCCTGATCCATCCAACCAAGTACAGCAGGACCAACATCGTAAACATACAATTTTCCCAACATTTGTCTGTCTTTGAATTGAAAGCACAGTTCCCTGTAACCTAATACATCAATAGGTTCACCAGTGAACATCTTGGGAGAGATGTCACGGTTCACTAAGGGGTCGATTCCGATCCGGGTCGGACAGCTCTCGGAGAGCTGTTCGTAGCCTTACCGTTCGACCGACACATACCCATAGCCGGTCCGTCCTGTATATGAAGTATGATGCGCATAACTGCCAAAAACCCGACCGACATGTAGGCTGTAATTCAAGCTTCATTCTCCGTTCGAGCCGTACCTCAGAACGCCAAACCGAGTCGCCCGGAAGCAGTATCCATAGCAGTTTCCGCCCTGACAAGTACGATGCATACTTCCTACGTGCCGGACGGGTCGCCACATACGGCACGTCACAGCATCCGTAAAAGAAGCATATCAGCTACGATTCGCGCTACAACTCAATCTATGAGATGGATCAGCTTGCAACTGGTACGAGATGGAGCATAAAGCAGCCTGTATGAGACGAACACATCATGAATCCCATTGTGCAGGTCATACCAGTACTCTACATCTATGACCGGATCAGGAACAGACACAGACGGCGCAGACGGGAAGTCAGACACCTACCACACAAACAAACAACACGTACCCGCAAAATGGCACACACACACACAGGGGATCCATATCCTGGCCACTAACAACAGGCCACCATAGGCGTTGTATGGCCAGCACCACTACCACCCCCACCCCTAGGGCTCATGTTGACCATCACTAATGCCACCCACACTCATAGGAGACCTGTTGCCCATCACCCTTGCCACCCCCATTCATAGGGCTTATGTTGCCCAGTACCCCTGCCACCCCCACTCATGGGGGACCTGTTGCACATCACCCCTGCCACCCCCACTCATAGGGCTTATGTTGCCCATCACCCCTGCCACCCCCACTCATAAGGGACCTGTTGCCCATCACCCCTGCCACCCCCACTCATAGGGCTTATGTTGCCCATCACCCCTGCCACAACCCTGGTGAATGACAGACATACTGCACAGTATGCAGTACCTGGCCATGATGTCAAAGCTTGCGTAACCTTCAGAATACCACCCACAGTCCCAGGACAATGCAGAAGCCAAGGAGAACCACAAGGCACACATGCTGACACCTGCAAACCTTGCAGCCCTGAACCGGACAAGTGGGAGCAGTCACGCACACATACACATGTCTCAATCACTGAAAGGTATCACCTAGGGACAACTACATGATATTGTGAACTAACAAGTGCCTTGGGGACCCCTGACTGTGTCCCATCTGCGTATGACAACATCACCACAACTCAGAACTGAAAAATCCCAATGATGAAACACCAATTAACAGTAGTGTGTCATGCACCCACACATCTGGTAGCCCATGGCATAGTTGTGGGATGAACACAGTACCACTAAGCAAGCATAAACAACAAGAACATATCAAGGGAACACTGCCTGTGTATGAAAAGGGATGTGGACACACACACACATGCTCACACAAGTCACACCATGGGCCCAAGCTATGTCACCTAACAACACATCCGTGACATAGCCTGAGGGGACCAACTCCTGTGGAAGCCCAGCTGTGCCAAACATAGTCACAGCACGTCTCACTCATGTCAGCAGAACACTTGGTCAGCCATCCATCAGTTACCACACAATGAAGGCTCCGGTCACAGCAGCCTGGGTACGTGAGTCTCCCCTAAGTCATCTGCACATACTCAACACATATGTACAGCAAGTTGCACAGATGACCCAGTTGCTCCTATACCAATGATGCCCACACCTGTAGGTCCAGTGGAGATGTGCCCAAAGTCAGGGAAATAGACAAATTGGATAATGGGAAGCACATCATATGTGCATGGGTGCAAGCCACAGATGTGACCATGCAAATGAAATGTTCACAGAGATGTCCACAAATTGTTGATCATGACACACCCAGTTAGCTTCAAAGGATGACATAGATAATGACCAGAATAGGATACATATCTCATGGACCACATGGAGTACCTCACATCAACACCTCAGTATTCAACATGGGAAATCTAGCATTACAGGTGCAAGGGCATGCTAAACATCATCAACATAATGTGCAGCTAAATCAAGTTCACAAGGATAAAGAAAAAAGCTTTATTCAGCATATGAAAATGTAAACGTCCGTTCAAATAAAAGGCTAAAGGCCAGTCCATTATCAAATGACAAGGAGTGAACTTGAGTGACAACTGTCACACGTTGCTTGCCTGCACTGGGAAGGACAGGGGACATCCCCTCGGAGGGGCATACATGGGGGCAGGCCAGGCACCGCAGGGACAGGATCAGGGCGCAGCAGAAGGAGGCAGTGAAGGGGTGGTGGATGCAGGAGAGTCACTGGCAACTACAGTGGAGCTGACTGAAGTAGTGGGTGCAGTCACAACTGTGGGGCACAAGTCAGATGGGGTGGGTGCCGGCACAACTTCAGTGGGCAGGTCAGATGGAGTGGATTGGGTCCCCACTGCAGTGCCCATGTCAGACGGGGTGGTCGTGGACCCCACTGCAGTGCCTAAATCCATTTGAGCAGAATCTGGTGCATGTGAGGTCAGCAGGACATAGGGGGGACCCGGTCCCCACATCAGTGGCACTAACTGTCTGACCGGGTATGGAGGAGCAAGTGGTAGGGGGGGAGGGCCTCAGCATTTTGGGGATGGTGTATATGTGGGTGGGGGAACCCGGGGCAGGGTGTGGCGGGGAACCTCTGGAGTGGTGGCCTGGGGGATGGAGGACGGAGACCTTGCCTTGGAGCTGCATGGCGGCGGTGGGATCTTGCTCTTCCGGCTCCGGGGGGACTTGCGGGTGGGGGCCTCAGTATGACTGTGCCTGGGGGAGGGTGTCCGGGTGTGAGGGGCACTCCCTTCTGTGTGTGGGGACTTCTTCTTCCCCTTGTAATCTGGATCTGCTAGGTCGGTGGGGAAGAGGCCAAGGTCACAGAGGAAGAGCTTCTGTGGAGATGCGGTTGCAGGTGAGGCAAGGGAAGGAGGCTGGGAGGGAGAGGTTTCGGAGGACTGCGGAGTGGTAGTGGATGACTGTGTGTGTGTCTGCAAACCAGCCCCTGTGAGTGTGGTATCAGTCCCCTGCGCTTGCTTGTGTGCACGTCTAGCCCTTGGTTTGGGTGTTTGTGTGCTGCCCGTGTCTGTGGCTCTGTGAGAATGTGCAGGTGTGTGTGTGCTTGGGACAGGTAGGCTGCTAGGAATTGTGGGTGGTACAGGGGTAGGAGGGGTGTGGGACTGTTGGAGGAGGGACACTGCTGCCGTCAGGGATGAGGCCACGGACTGATTGATCCTCTGTAGGGCAGACATGCCCGATGAAATGCCCTCCATGAACGACACCAGTTGCATCAACAGAATGGTGTGTGCATGGAGGACACTCAGCATCGATGTCTGCCCTACATGGATCTGTCTAAGTAAGTCCACAGACTCCTCACTCAGGGCAGCAGGGGACAAAGGGGCAGGCTGTGCAGTGCCTGGCACAAAGGAGACATGCTCCCGAACACGGGAGCCTCCACGGACCTCTAGGATGGGAGCCGATGGGAGGGTGGTGATGGTGGTGGTGGTGGGGGCGGTGGCGGGGACAGCCTCAGCAGCTGGGGTTTGGTGGCTGCTGACACCCGCCTCCACAAGGGAGTCATCCTCAGAGCTGCTATGGCCCTCAGCTGGGGTGGATGGTGCTGACGACTCCTCGGTGTGGCTCCACTCACCCTCCGTGCCACTGGGTCCCCCCGACTCCTCTCCTTCTGTCCCTGTCAGGCTCTGTGGCTCCTCCTGGTCCGTGGAGCTGTGTTCTCCTGTGGCCATGGATGTATCTGGATAAAATTAGAAAACAAAGAACAACATCAGTCACCTGCACTGACTGCACACACCACAGTGAGTACATCACATCACAGGGCAAGCCCTGGCATCATCAGCTGAACACTGCTCAAAGTGCCAACACTGTTTAGACTAAGCCAATTGTCATTCTCAACATCAACCATGGCACACATATCCCTCCTTGACTTGCACCCACATGTCTGTTGCATGTTGGATGCTAATACCCCAATGTTCCGGCATGCACCACCCACACATTAGTTGGACATGCAAGTGAACATGTAAGAGTATGTAACTACACACACAGCACATCTCTTGCCACTGACTCAGTACAGGTGTCCGGATGAAGGGATGGGCAGAGACTCATTTCACATGCTTGTGATGCATGCTAGCAATACACACTATGATGTTCTCATGTCCTGATAGTCAATGCCACAATGTGGTGTATGGTGCACACTTGAACACAATGCAGGATCACTCATAGCAAGTTAAATGCCATGGCACGGGCATGCCTGGAAAGTCAGTCAACACTGTCTCCTGTCACAGGGGCGGGGCATCCAGACAACAACAGTATGCACTGTGTCACAATCATAGCTCAGGGGTAAAGCTAACTCTGCAGATGACAAGTACACTTGCCCATCCCCTATAAACAACATATCCAGGACCCAGAAGACCCCACAGCATGCAAATCAGACATATGAGTCTCTTCAAACCCAACTCCCTGTACATTAGCACGTCACAGTCTGCCGTGCATGTAACCCAGCTGCCTGAAGTACACAGTAGCATACACCATTGTGCGCTGTCAGATGATCACACTCCAATATGTCACACAGGTCTTGTGTCTCACAGTCACATCTCAGATGTCCTGCTGACCCACAAAATCATGGACATCCCAGTTGTACGTAACAAGAAGCCACACCATAATGACACAGAGGCAGACACCTGAAGGCACATGTCACTAAGCACAACCTGTAAGTTGATACACAGGAGTGGGATTACAGAGGGTTTCTAAATGCCCTTGAGGAGGCATGACTGCCCAGGTCTACGTGAAACAGTGTTTGGCCCTGTACAGTAGTCAGGTGGCTAAGCAAGTGTGACATACTTTATATACATACTCCTGAGGCCCACAAATTGGAGTCCCCTGCTACATGGGTTTGTTTGAAATACCCCAGCCACATATGGCGAGTCAGAGCAGCAATTGTAACACATATCAAGGGCAGGCACAGATTACATGTCAGATCCCAGGCATTGGGTAAACAATTGAACCACCCATGAAACACACAACAGAGTCACAGGAACAGATGCTGTCCGGAAGCTGAAGCATAGCTGAGTGCAGGGACACAGTGCCCTAGTGACACAAGCAACAGACTGTAGGCGCCACACCTGTGAAACAGATGAGGCGGGTGCATCACACAATTGAGGGACCTGAGTATTGGACTACAAGACCTACGTAATGTGGAAATGTGACCAGGCCAAAAGACTGCAATTAGCATGTCAGACATAGTACACAGATTAGGCATGGACTTACCCCCTCCTTGCTGCTGTCTGGCCTTCAGCTGCCTACCCAGGTCCGGGAAGACCACTGCCAGGATCCGGAGCATGTGGGGGGTCAGGGTCCGGTGTCCGCCCCTCCTGCGTGAAGGTGACAGCTTCAGCTGGACTCTAGCGATCCTCCGGGTCCAGCCCCAAAGGTCCTGCCACCTCTTCTGGCAGTTGCGGATCCGGCGCTTGTAGACCTCCACCGAACGAACTGCCCGGGCGATGGTCAGTCATATCTCCTGCTTCTCTTGGGCAGCAACCTGTGAGGATGACAAAGTTAAAACTCCATTAACACACATGCCCCATATTTGTGCTGCACACATTTGGATATACATGTCATCATCACAAAGGAAAATAAGTTACACAGGTAGTCCAACCATGGGAAAGGACAAATAACCTGCATGTCTGACATGTTAACAATGCCTGGGAAGTTTAAGCTTGCACTAATGCACTTTAGCAGCAGAACACCTGTTCATTACATGTACCTTGGGGGATGAAAGTAGTCAGTGAGAATGCTTGCCACTAGTACTGCTAGTCAGACAACATGCACAATTAGGAAGGCAGTGGACTGCAAACTCACCTGCTCCCCTGGTTTCCCATACAGCTTGCTGTACTGTGGAAGGAGCCCGTCCAGCAGGGCCTGGTTCTCCTCCTCAGTGAAGGCTGGGGCCCTCTCCAGAGTACATGCCATAGCAGGAGCCAGAGGATGCAGAGGCAGCAGCAGTGGTAGCAGGGATGTGGTCCAGTAGCATGTAATGCAGGCAAGTGAACTCCCTGGGGGCCAGCCAGCCTTATATCTGTGCTGCAGAGGCAGAATCTGTGCCATGTGTCTCAAGTGATAGGTCCAACATGGTTGCATTCTATGAATCTGGCCAATCCATAGAAATGTAAGACTCGTACACGCCTTCCGCATCGTTCAAATCTTCACTTTCATGAAACACTAGGTATTGCAACATTGTTGTAGGCATCCACCTGAATTTCCAGCACACAACTCGTACAAGTTTTCAATCCGCATCCGTCTCCATGACAGTCCAGAGCCAATGGGTGCGCCCGGCTCGGTCAACTGACTGTACAACGCGTATTTTTGAACATGCACCCGTCTCCATACGATTCAATGGCCAAGGCGTACGCCTGTCTAGGACCATGCCTGCCCAATGCGCATGCATGATAGTCACCCGCGTCGGGCCTCATTGCAGTCAATGGCAAAGCGTACCCATGACTCGGTCATGAACCGTGCAATGCGTACTCATTGTCACCCGCGTTGGACCTCATTGCAGTCAATGGCAAAGTGTATGCACGACTCGGTCATGAACCGTGCAATGCGTACGCATTATCACTCACGTTGGACCTCATTGCAGTCAATGGCAAAGCGTACGCACGGCTCGGTCATGAACCGTGCAATGCGTACGCATTGTCACCTGCGTCGGACCTCATTGCAGTCAATGGCAAAGCGTACGCACGGCTCGGTCATGAACCGTGCAATGCGTACGCATTGTCACCCGTGTCGGACTTCATTGCAGTCAATGGCAAAGCGTACGCATGGCTCGGTCAAGAACCGTGCAATGCGTACGCATTGTCACCCATGTCAGACCTCATTGCAGTCAATGGCAAAGCGTACGCACAGCTCGGTCATAAACCGTGCAATGCGTACGTATTGTCACCCGCGTCGGACCTCATTGGTGTGACTATTTTACGGATTAAACACACAATTACTTGCCAGGGACACCTGTGCACACCTACCACACTACAGCATTGGCCACACAGTGTCCCATGGCATGTAAGGCTGCATTCCCTGTATGTTGGGGGGGTCAACATTTGGTTTGTTGGGTGGCACTTTTGTTCAGCCACTCCCAGGCTGTGCACGTGTACATGGGGGCAGAATCCTTTGTGTGTTGTGCACATTACCACTGTGATGTGCAAATGTACATTAATGGGCATGAGTCACGGACACAGTTGCAGGTTGGATATGTTTAGGACATGTCACATACACCCTGAGTCCTGGATTTGATGGCATGTACATCACAGTGAGACCTGTAGCCACAATTCAGATGTGCACCCACAGTCTGTGTGCATGTTGTGTCTCAGATGTGTCTGATCAAATGTGCCCAATGGGAGACAGTCTCCACATCCATGTGGTATATGCAGCAACCTTGATGGTGTGTGTGTGTGTGTGTCTAAGAGAGGTACATGTAGGGCCTGCAGGGACAACAGTGGCCACTACCTGTGGGACTCACGCTTGCCTTGTGGTGTGTACATGATATGCAATGTCCATGCCAGTGTCGATGTGGCAATACAGGGACCCTGGATATCTGTATGGCAAAGATCTGTGATGCCTGGGAGACATCAGGCCTCACTTGTCACTGTGGTGTGTGTTTGTAATGTCACAGCAGTACATAGGTCGGGTGACACAGCCAAATGATTGGACATTGCACTACATGGGACTTATGTGGACATGTGGAATTGAGATGTGAGGTGATGGTCATGTAGGTGACATATGTGTCCATGCCCAACAACACACACCTCAGTACATTGTGTAATGTCATGATGTATCATGTGATATTGAGCCTGGTCATGGCCACATGGGTGGATGAACCGACAATCTTCCTTTGTTCATCTCTGTTCTGCAGGGCACCAGCTGTCCATCAACCGTTCCCAGACCTTCAAACCATGCAGGAACGCGACTGCATCTGACGGTACCGCTTCACCAGGCCACTGATTGAGGAGTTGGCGGAGCAGTAGGCGCCACATCTGCTACCTGGCCGGACATACCCTACAGCACTGACCCCAGAGGTGAAGGTGATGGCAGCCCTGCACTTCTTTGCTACTGGTACCTTCCAGTACACTCTGGCTACAGCAGGCGGGATGTCGCAAACTATGTTTAGTCATGTGCTACGCGATGTCTTGGAGGGGATGTTACATTTCCTTGACCTGTACATCAAGTTCCCTAGCCCAGCTGAACTCCCTGAAATAAAGGATGCCTTTTATACACTGGGGAGGATACCGAACGTCATCGGATCTATTGATGGTACACATGTGGCCCTGATACCACCACAGGCACATGAGCAGGCATACCGGAACAGGAAAGATTTCTACTCGATCAATGCCCTGGTGGTATGTCTTTCAGACATGTGTATCACACATTTGTTTGCACGGTTCCCTGGTTCTGCGTACGATGCCTACATAATGAGGAGTAGTCGCATTGCAACACTGATGTCACAGATGCCAGATCAGCGTGCCTGGCTTGTCGGTGTGTACTGACTGTTTACCATTGTGTGTGTTTGGCAATGTTGTAGTCCGCACTCCTACAAAACTCAGCTACTTGTTCACTTTTTTGTGTGTAAGTGACTCCGGATACCCCAACATGCCGTGGTTGCTGACACCCCTCAGGAACCCTGTGACACCAGCCGAGATGCGCCACATTGAGGCACATGCTCGGAGCAGGAGGGTGATTGAGCGGACATTCGGCCTCCTGAAAAGCCACTTTCGCTGCCTGGACAAGACCGGAGGGGCCTTCCCATATGAGCCTGCAATGGTGTGCAAAATAATCCTTGTATGCTGCATGCTACACAACATGGCAGTGCGGAAGAAGGTGCCTCTCATCCAGGATGACGATGACCAACCTCCGCCACCTGTGGAGGATCCCAGCCTGGGCCACGATGACAGTGATGATGAGGATGAGGGTGACGTCCGCTCACATCACATCAACAATTTCTTCACCTGAATGTGAGTTTCCAGGGTTGTTATGTCAATGTATGGAGTTAGCTTGGAATGTGTTGTGGATGCCCTGTTGCCGTATGAGTGTGTCTGTGTGCCACTTGACTGGATGCGTGCAGTGATGTGTCCATTCAGGTGGTGTGTACTCCACAATAGGGTAGTACTGCTAACTTGTTTCTGTGTAGGTTTCTTGTGACATGTTTTGTGCATGTGAATTGCATTTCTCTCCTGTTCTGCTGTGCTTTTGACTGTGTCTTGTGTCTGACCTTCACAGGGTAATTTGCCTGTTGTTTGGTTAACACTGACCCCCAACACCCAGAATCCGACAGCAGTGTGGGAGTAGTCAATTGACATCAAGTGATGTGCCACACACCCCTGGACTCCAATTCTCAGACACTCTGTGACCGTGTTTCCACCGTAATGTACAATTGTCTTGCAACTATTGTGTAATAAACATGTTGCTGATGTGTAATGAACCTGTGCTATGCTTTGTTAGGTGCGTTGTCTGTCTTCCCACATCTGAGTGACATTTGCTTACCTCACCTGTGGACTTGTTACCAATGACTGTGGATAGGTGTTGTGTTTGGGCGTACCTATGTGTTTCAGGTCAACATCATTGTGTGGGATGAGTAACATGGCCATGGTGAGTATGTGTTGTGTTGCCATAGTGGTGTATCGCCCTCACATGTGTCACATGACCATGATTCACCTAACGTTGGTCACATTGTTGCAGTATTTGGCATGCACTGTGTTGTGTAGCAGATCGACATCTCCATGACACATGACAAGTTGGAATCACAACAGAGGCAAGTAGGGTGTACTGGTGAGTTTATTTTCAAACATGTGTGAGGAAAGTGCACAGGATGGTGGGTGCTGTACATTAGTTTTGGAATCCAAAGTTCACATTAGAGTTGGAAGTGCTGATAGATAAAATGTCCAGAGTAAAGTCCACAGTCATCTGCTACATTGGACCAACAGGAACCCTCCATGTCATGTGAGCGAGTTGTGTGCGATTGAACAAGGTGAACCGGTTGCGCACAAAGAACATTGTCCAGAACAGGTTTAGAGGCCCTGGGGGATGTGCTGGGACATCTGCCTCTCACATGTCCTTCTTCGAACGACCCCTCTTCTTCTTGGGGGGGGGGGACTCTCCGCCAGAGTCCCCCTCCCTCCCTGTGGTGCCTGCAGATGGTGTTGCAACAGATGTTGTGGCCACACAGGGAGGTGTGGACAGGTTTGTGTTGATCTGGCAGAGGCATTGGAGTATGTCCTGATGCACCGCAGTAAGGGCATCCCACTTTGCCTCCATGCAGACATGGTGGGCAGCCTGCTCCTGCTGTATGTCCTTGAGGATCCCCACTACCTGGCCAAATCCTCTGGTGCTATCCTGGTATGCATCTATGATGCGTGGCAGTTGGGGTCATCATGCAGTCCAGACCCCTCTGCAAGGTGCGCCCTCTGCCTCCCACCCCTCTCAGCACCCCTATCCACACGGGCAGGACCAGCGGTGGGTTGCACAGGTGACACTGAGACCCCTTGGGTGGTGTTGCTGGTGGTGTTTTCTGTAGCTTCCGACGGGTCCTGTGTCCCTGTACAGTGGGTGTTCAATGGCCTTGGTCTGTCCGTGTTGGCGTGGGTATCCTGTTGGTTTGCAGATTCTGGAGGCGTGGGTACAGGGTGTGCAGATGTTGATGCTGCTGGTGCCTCATGATGACTCACACCGGAGGGGCCAGGCTGGTCGTCGTCATCCGAAGAGGACAGAGACAGAGTCAAACCAGGGAGCTCAGTGTCCACCAGAGTCTGGGACTGGGAATCCTCTTCATTTGGTGCTGGGTCCCCAGCACCACCTGTGTTTGGAAAGGACACACAATGTAAGTTCTGTTTCTACAGGCATCAATGGTTCACAAACATGACATTTTCTACTATACGAACGGATGCCTGCCTGTACACTGCTTTTTCCCAGCTTGTCATGGACAGAGTTTGATATTGTTGTTGCCCAGTTCCCAGCATGGGCTTGTGCTCCCCACAACAGAGCCCAGTGTTAGACATCTTGTCTGTCCCTTCCCACTCCCTGTGAGGCGAGTGTGAGAAGTTGGCCTGATATATGATGTCACTAATTCTAGTGTACACCTTGTATCAGTCCAATCAACCCTTATGGTGATTGGTTGTAAAGTCAACCTTAAGACCAGCTATCCTAGTGGTAGCATGGACAAGAGCAGTCTTAGGCTAAAACTCTGAATGGCATGTGAAGCCAGCTGTTATACCATTATAGTCCCTTGAATACCAAATGAAAGGACACCACAACAGATATATATAAAAATAGAATGTATTTATTCTAGTCAAACCCTCAGCACTCTTTATGAGATTCGAGGTAAGTACAACACAGTCTTATTTAAGCATACATTAAGTCACACAGGTAAGTAATACAGTTAGGCCCTAGGGGCCACGCAAACCAAATACTAAGTAAGTGGTATAAGAACCACTGTCACGAATACAGGATAGGCCTAGGCCTAGGGAATCGCTGGGGCTACACTATACTACCAAAGGTTAGCAAGTGGGAGGCCCACGGGATTCAGGTGCAGAGTGGAAACACTCACGCGTAATGCGTAAAAGTCGATAGAAATGCAAGTTATTAGAAATTAGCAGTTTTAGGACACTTCTGGTATAGCTAGGAGGTCGAGACTCGGAAACTAGACCCTTGGATAGTCAATACCCTTGTGAGCACCGAAATGCTCAAGATACCTAGCCCACAGGCTGCGGGTGCATAGGTGTGAACTTGCGTCGGGTTTCGTCGTCGACTCCTATGGATGCCTGAAGGAAAGGTGCTGACAGGCAGTCAGTGAAGAGTGTCCGGTGGATCCCAAGGATGGGATCAAGAAGGAAGGAACCTGCAAGCAGAAGGGACAGAGTCTAGGTCACCAGCCAGGAGCCGGGAAGGAACCAGGAAGGAACCAGGTGATGTCGTGAAGATGCAGGTGAAGAGGTGAAGCTTGTCGCAGCAGCCACGGGTACCAGGAGGCGTCGAGGACGACAAGAACCAGGAGGTGAGCTGTCCCATGAAGGCTCTTGCTGTCGGCGGCGTCGAAGTTGAGTCAGGACCCAACAAGCCTTGGCAAGCGGAACCCACGCAGGATGGAGGACTTGCTTCTGGTGCAGACCAGGAAGGTCTGGGGTGCTTCTCTTTCACAGAGGAGCGGGTGCCAGTCTGGAGGAGCCGGACCAGCAAGTGGAAAACAAAGGTTCGTCGTCGCAGAAGTCACTAGCCAACGGGCCAGCAACCGGACAACACGTCGAGCAACTCAGGTGCAGAAGGCCCCCACGCAGAACACGTGAAGTGTGGGGAGCTGATCTTCGTTGCAGATGGTGCTCAGGATGGGGGCTTCTCAATTCCCAAAGCATGGCCTCGAGGGAGCCTCGGAAGTCAGGTACTAGCCATTTTTTCCAAGTCGCCGGTCCCACGTCCCTCGTCGCCTCCACGGGTCTCAGCTTCGCTGGAGATGTGGATCTGGGTCAGAGGTGTCTGGAAGTCTCGGCGCTGGTCAGTCTCTGCAGTCGTCCCTCGTAGGATCTGTCGCAAAGCAGCGGTCGCTGGATGGTGCCTGGTTGCCCAGGGTGGTCATACCTTGGCTACAAGGGAGATTTCTTCAGTCTTCTTCCTGAGGTCGAATGTCGAAGGTCCAGAGTTTCTGTACAAGTTGCAGATTCAGGTTAATCTAATTTAGCAGGGCTCAGCTACCTACTGATATACTGGGCTAGTGGGCTGGGCTACCTGCAAGGTCCCTCCTATGGGTGGGACCAGGACGGGGAGTGGTTACACCCCCTTTCCTTTGTCAAGTTTCGCGCCAGAGCTGGTGCTGGAGTGCCCCAGCGCCGGTTTGAACTGGACTGCACCTTGTGTGCCCCAGGCATGTCTCATTCCTTTCAGCCCTCCCTGCCCCAATACACTAAAGTCTGTCTGGGGAGGTGCTAGCACCTCCCCAAGCAGGAAACCTATTGTCCAGGCCTCCCTTGCTGGGAGGGCTCCCAGCTGCAGGAGGTCAGACTCGTGTCTGTGGCAGCAGCATCCATTTTGTGGTGCTGAGGCTTTGGTCAGAGTTAAACAGCAAAGTAGGATTTTAACATGTCTCTCCCTCTAGAAGGGGGGAATAATATCCTCATCACCAGAAATGGTATGGGGGTATTATTCCAAAATGTTAGACACCTTACACAACATGTTTTGATAAAGCCAAACCATAGTTACCATAACCGTTTAAGATTATAAGGTACTTTAAGAGTATATGGTAGGCTATATCATAGAACAGCTATAAGGACACAGTTCCGAAAGCTGCAGACAGGCTCAGCTCATGATAGAGCACCATCTCACATGTTACCAAGCACTCTGCCTCCAGGATTGTTAAGGCCTGCCATAGGAGTGGCTGATAGGTACACATGTGTCTATTTTAAGGGTAGATATATGTATACTATATCTAAGCAAGGGGTGATTACACGACCTTGCCCCAGCTGAGTGATCAGCCAGTTGTGTCTGATTGGAAGGCCAGGCCAGGGGTGGCATAATACATGCTGCAGCCCCTGGGAGGCCTAGGGTACACCTATGCCCTGGGTACCTAGGGTACACTGTACAGGGTCCAATAAGGTTATCCTTACCAATTGGGTATGTACCTAGGGTACATGGAGTCCATTTTAAAGAGAGAGCAGACAGCCTGAGACCCTGAATGGCAGGACCTCAGGCCAACTAAGTCGAAAAACCAGCTAGACACTAGGCAAAAAGTTGGGGGTAACCATAGTCAGATATCTACCTTCCTACAGCGAGCATGGTTCAGTGTTTGCTTGGTGGGACATGTGGGTGGGTGTGGATTGTCTATGACTGTAACTCCCAACATACTCTTGGCTACACCCCCCTTACAACAAACAAATGATGGACGGAATGCTGACAATGCAGACATTCTCCCCCAGTCAAGAGATCTGGGTTAAATCCATCGTTCTTTTGCCCACTACACCACCCCAGTTTAGACATGGCCATATGCAAATCAGTCTTGACCCTGTGCCTCATGGGAACAGTCCAGCCCGAACTGCCAAGCCATGTCTTCCCTGGACCGGAATCAAGCATCCTAGGACCGGTTTCTGGCTATCAGCCGTCATCAGCCAGGATAGCTTGACTCCAGTGGCGTAGTGAGCACGGGTCCCACGTCTGGGAATACCCATCACACTTAGGGCGAAAAGCGTTACAACAAACAAATGATGGACGGAATGCTGACAATGCAGACATTCTCCCCCAGTCAAGAGATCTGGGTTAAATCCATCGTTCTTTTGCCCACTACACCACCCCAGTTTAGACATGGCCATATGCAAATCAGTCTTGACCCTGTGCCTCATGGGAACAGTCCAGCCCGAACTGCCAAGCCATGTCTTCCCTGGACCGGAATCAAGCATCCTAGGACCGGTTTCTGGCTATCAGCCGTCATCAGCCAGGATAGCTTGACTCCAGTGGCGTAGTGAGCACGGGTCCCACGTCTGGGAATACCCATCCCACTTAGGGCGAAAAGCGTTACAACAAACAAATGATGGACGGAATGCTGACAATGCAGACATTCTCCCCCAGTCAAGAGATCTGGGTTAAATCCATCGTTCTTTTGCCCACTTCACCACCCCAGTTTAGACATGGCCATATGCAAATCAGTCTTGACCCTGTGCCTCATGGGAACAGTCCAGCCCGAACTGCCAAGCCATGTCTTCCCTGGACCGGAATCAAGCATCCTAGGACCGGTTTCTGGCTATCAGCCGTCATCAGCCAGGATAGCTTGACTCCAGTGGCGTAGTGAGCACGGGTCCCACGTCTGGGAATACCCATCCCACTTAGGGCGAAAAGCGTTACAACAAACAAATGATGGACGGAATGCTGACAATGCAGACATTCTCCCCCAGTCAAGAGATCTGGGTTAAATCCATCGTTCTTTTGCCCACTACACTACCCCAGTTTAGACATGGCCATATGCAAATCAGTCTTGACCCTGTGCCTCATGGGAACAGTCCAGCCCGAACTGCCAAGCCATGTCTTCCCTGGACCGGAATCAAGCATCCTAGGACCGGTTTCTGGCTATCCGCCGTCATCAGCCAGGATAGCTTGACTCCAGTAGCGTAGTGAGCACGGGTCCCACGTCTGGGAATACCCATCCCACTTAGGGCGAAAAGCGTTACAACAAACAAATGATGGACGGAATGCTGACAATGCAGACATTCTCCCCCAGTCAAGAGATATGGGTTAAATCCATCGTTCTTTTGCCCACTACACCACCCCAGTTTAGACATGGCCATATGCAAATCAGTCTTGACCCTGTGCCTCATGGGAACAGTCCAGCCCGAACTGCCAAGCCATGTCTTCCCTGGACCGGAATCAAGCATCCTAGGACCGGTTTCTGGCTATCAGCCGTCATCAGCCAGGATAGCTTGACTCCAGTAGCGTAGTGAGCAGGGGTCCCACGTCTGGGAATACCCATCCCACTTAGGGCGAAAAGCGTTACAACAAACAAATGATGGACGGAATGCTGACAATGCAGACATTCTCCCCCAGTCAAGAGATCTGGGTTAAATCCATCGTTCTTTTGCCCACTACACCACCCCAGTTTAGACATGGCCATATGCAAATCAGTCTTGACCCTGTGCCTCATGGGAACAGTCCAGCCCGAACTGCCAAGCCATGTCTTCCCTGGACCGGAATCAAGCATCCTAGGACCGGTTTCTGGCTATCAGCCGTCATCAGCCAGGATAGCTTGACTCCAGTGGCGTAGTGAGCACGGGTCCCACGTCTGGGAATACCCATCCCACTTAGGGCGAAAAGCGTTACAACAAACAAATGATGGACGGAATGCTGACAATGCAGACATTCTCCCCCAGTCAAGAGATCTGGGTTAAATCCATTGTTCTTTTGCCCACTACACCACCCCAGTTTAGACATGGCCATATGCAAATCAGTCTTGACCCTGTGCCTCATGGGAACAGTCCAGCCCGAACTGCCAAGCCATGTCTTCCCTGGACCGGAATCAAGCACCCAGCATGCCCATACTTCCTCCCTCTTGACTCTGCTTCCCTGTGAGGGGTGTGACAGCAATGGCAAGATGGCTGACTGTGAAGTCCTAGTGTTTGTTGTCGCCCATGTCACAGCAGGGCCTTGTGCTCCCCACAACAGACCCCAGTGTCAGACATCTTGTCAGTCCCTTCCCACTCCCTGTGAGGCGAGCATGGTTCAGTGTTTGCTTGCTGGGACATGTGGGTGGGTGTGGATTGTCTGTGACTGCAACTCCCATCATACTCTTGGCTACACCCCCCTTCCCAACATGCCCATACTTCCTCCCTCTTGACTCTGCTTCCCTGTGAGGGGTGTGACAGCAATGGCAAGATGGCTGACTGTGAAGTCCTGGTGTTTGTTGTTGCCCATTTCCCAGCAGGGCCTTGTGCTCCCCACAACAGAGCCCAGTGTCAGACATCTTATCAGTCCCTTCCCACTCCCTGTGAGGCGAGCATGGTTCAGTGTTTGCTTGCTGAGCCAAGTGGGTGGGTGTGGATTGTCTGTGACTGCAACTCCCATCATACTCTTGGCTACACCCCCATTCACAGCATGCCCAAACTTCTTCCCTCTTGACTCTGCTTCCCTGTGAGGGGGTGTGACAGCAATGGCAAGATGGCTGACTGTGAAATCCTGGTGTTTGTTTGGCTACAAGTCCAAAGAGAGCCCCTGTGCTTCACACAGCAGCACCCAGTACGGGGTATCTTTTGCTGATATTTCACTGAGGTGTGGGTCAATGCATTCTACCCGGTGACTTGTGTGCAGTTTGTGTTGAGGGGGGTGTGTCTCCACATGCTGGTAAGTATGGTCAGAGCTGTCAGTCCTCCTTCCCACCCGGCCAGATATCCCACCATGAAACGTGCTTCCATTGGAGGGCCTGCAAGTTGTCTTTCAGGATGTCAGACAGTGGTGTCCTGCTTCTGATTTGCGCACAAGCCCTATCAGGGCCTTGTGCTCCCCACAGCAGGACCCAGTGTCAGCCATCTTGTCAGTCATTTTCCACTCCCTGTGATGTGGGCATGTTTCATTGAGGTCTTGATGGGCCAATCAGGAGGGGGAGCATTATCTGTGACTACAACCCCCATCATGCTTTTGGATACACTCACTTCACCTGCATCCCCACTATTCCTTCCTGTCAGTCAACTGCACTGTGAGGTAGTGTGTTTGTGGTGGCAAACTGTCTGGCAGTGTTTATTTAGCTTTGTGCCACTGCCTTGCTCTATTTGTGTGTAGGTTGGTGCATGTCATGACACAGTTCCAAGTCACTATGAGATGGCAGGTATTGTGTTTGTCTGACTTGCATACACATCTTGGGATGATTATCTATTGGTTACTGTGGCTTTGCTTGCGGTGCATGGTTTCACTGTCCCCTTGCCACACAATATTGGGTATGTTGTTTGTGTACTCACCAGGCTCTGGTATGTCTGTTAGACCATGGACGCTCTCTGGTGGTAGGATGTCCTGCACCTTCTCCTCCCAGGTCCTGAAGAAGACTGGTTTGGCAGGAGGGCCACCGCCGTTGCACTGACTCAGGGCGTGATCTTTTTCAATGAGTTTCTTGACCCTCCTACGCACGTCATACCACCTGTTCTGGATATCGTCCTTTGTGCGCATTGCTGGTGCTTGAGCATTCACCTTGTCCACAAGCCTCGCCCACATCTTGGTTTTCTGTGACATGGGGGTCCTTTGTACCAATGTACCAAACAAATGTGGCTCTACTCTGATGATCTCGTCTACCAGCACTTCTAACTCACTATCTGTGAACTTTGGATTCTTCTTTGGGGGAATGGTGATGGGTGGTGGTGGTGAGTGATGTGTGTGTGAGGGTGCAAGTGAGGGTGGGTTAGTATTGGTTTTGCTAGCTGTATGTGTGTGTGCTTTCAGATGAGGTGCTGATGGTGTGTGAGTTGTGTGATGGGTGAGTTGTGAGTGTGTCTGTGGTTGCTGTGTGATGGTGTTTGCTGCTGGCTGTGTCTCCTGTTTGCAAGGGATCATGGTAGTGATTGCAGTCCTTTATATATTTGGAGTTGTGGGTGTGTCTTTGTCCCAGGTTTTTTTTATTTGATATTTATTGGCTTTGTCATTGCTTGTTTGGTCCTTTTTTTGTCTTTTTTCCTTTGGGTTTTGTAGGCATGAAGGAGAAGTTCTTCTGACGGAAACGGACGCTGATGTTGGCTCGTGTGGGCTTCTAGCCTCGTTCATGCTTACTATCCTCTGTGTTTCATACCCGTCGGTCGCGGAGATCTCTATTACTTGTGGGCCCGGTTTTCTGTGCGTGTTGGTCGTGCGGCTTGGTCTCAGTGCGAGTCGGTCTGGGTTTACATGCATTGCATCGTACAGCGCAGATCGGACATCGCCGGTACGGGTCGGTCGGGTTCATTCCGGGTTCGTGTCGGTGCAACTCGCGTTGGTTTTCCGGCCGGATCACTATTTTCCCTACGGCTCGGTCGTACGGCTTGTATTCTATACGTGTCGGTTGTAATTCACACGCGTTGCATTGTACTGCAAGGGTCGTATGGCGCTGGTCCGTGTCGGCAGTCTCCGGTCCGGGTCCGTGTCGGTCGGTACGATTTGCGGCCGGAATCGGAATCGGCCTCTAAGTGTTAACCCACAATCCTGTTAATAATGGTATATGGTAAACCAGAGTCTGCTACTATGGAGATTTCAACACCCCCAATTTTTAAATCACACATAGGTTTCCTGCGTTTACCATGCACATTGAGAATGTGCTCATCAACTTGTAATACAAATAAATTCATATCATCATCAGAAGAATACAAATCATTACGATCATCTGGTTCAACAAATTTCACATTGACATTCCTTTTAGATTTGCTCTAACACATTTAAAAAAATGCCCCACAATACCCCATTTGGAACACTTTTGTTTAAGTGCGGGCGTTTCTTGTCATTTGCTAGGTGAAACTTGCTACCACACCTAAAAGATTTCCTGCCCCCACTAATTTAGTCTTGGAACTGAAATCCTTCTTCGGAGAACTAGTTTCAGAAGGGAATTTATGAGCAATGCTTTTAAAGTTTGTGACTCTCGCGACTGTTGGCTGCCTCAGCACAGGTTTTTTTTTTTTCTTCTGACAAGACTGCTTTGGCGCATCTTACAGTCAACTCTGCATTTTTTACAATGTCAATAACTTCTTGGAGGGAAGATTCTCCTTTTGCCCACAATTTCTCTTGTATATTTCGGTTTGCAGCTCCCATCACAATTTGATCGCAAATAAATTCATCAGGTAGTGCGCCAAAACAACAAGATAATGCAAATTTTTTTATAGCAGCTACAATAGCCTCAACAGATTCTTCTGTTCCCTGTTTACGATGAAAAAATTTAAACCTATCAACTGATAGACAAACAGTTGGTTTGAAGTAGTTAGAAAGATCCTCAAGAGCATTGGTGTACGCATCACCCTGGTCTGCAGGTCTGGGTTTTTTGTTGATGCGATTGTAAATTTTCATTCCTTGAGCATCTAAACAGTGTAATAAAAAAGTTTCTTCCTCTCTGGTGTTAGATCTTCGTCATCGTCGAATGTGGAAATGTAGTTCTCAAAATATTCACGTCATTATTTCCACTTGAGTGAAGGATAGTCAGACGTGGGAATAAAAGGTTGTGGGTGAGAGAGGTTCCACACGTTACATGAGGCCATTATAAAGAGAGAAAGAACCAGGAAAGAAAAGAAGAGGAAAGGAAGTGAAAGGGAAGATGTACACCCAAAATGTAGCTACAAAGCACTGTGACAATAAAGTGATGATGGAAAAGAGCTGCATGAATGAACTAGCTGAGCTGTGAGCATCAATGTAGCAGGAGTAATACACTGAACAGGGATACTGTCAACCGTGAATGCGCAGAGACGGAAACAGCATCAGGGTGCTAGCACAAATCACGATAAATGGATACGCTTGAAAGTGTGCGCATCACTGATGTAAAAAGATATTAACATTGGTAACACAGCGTGTTACATATCAGGCAGTAAGCACAGACAATGATAGGTGGATGTGCCAGAAAGTGTGCGCATAGCTGATAACTAAGAGCAAAACGTTGGTAACGAAGAGCATTACTTAAAATGGCCGCCACGTATAGACGCGTAGCCCAAAGGAAAATTGCCGGGCTTAACGTTGCGCTCCAGTGGCGTCACATTGTTTTAAGATCTGCGCAGTATGGCTTGAGGAGACAGCGAGTCAAATCGTTGTGTTAAGACTGACAACGCACAACCCTCTCTTTCATGGACATAGAGCGTGAAGGGCTTACTGTAATCCGGAGTACCCAACACAGGAGCAGAGCACAGAGCAGCACGTAAATCAGAAAAACTCTTCTGACATTTGTCAGTCCAAGGAAGGGGTTGGGGTGTGTCTTTCAAAGTGAGTGCCAACAAAGGTTTAGCCAACAAAGAAAAATTTGGAATCCATTGTCTACAATAATAGGTAATGCCCAGAAAGGCACGCACTTCTCTTTGTGTGGATGGCACAGACATTTGTGCAATTGCTCGAATACGTTCTGGGGTCAGTCGCTTTCCCTCCTTCGACAAGAGATGACCTAAATAGGTAACCTCTTGGCGGGCATATTGTAATTTAGAAGGTGAAACCTTATGGTGAAGGTCAGACAAGTGACGCAATAGTGCAATAGTCACGTTTTTGCAAATATCCTCTGAATCAGCAGCAATCAATAAATCATCCACATACTGAATAAGGGTAGCACCTGGCGGCAAAGGAAAAGCATCAGGCGGGCATTTCAGAGCTTGGCTATAGATGGAGGGACTTTCACAATAGCCTTGGGGTGCGCGCTTGAACCGGAAACTACGGCCTCCTAAAGAGAAGCCAAAAATATCCCTACTCTCTTCAGCAATGGGGATGCTGAAGAAAGCATTTTTCAGATCGATAACAGAAAACCAAGCTGCCGAGGCAGGTATCATAGTTAACAGGGCAGTGATATCTGGCACAACAGGAAACTGTGGTACAACAATTTTATTAACCTCCCAAAGATCAATAACAAAGCGATAAAGAGGAGGCTGAGAAGGATCAGTGCGTTTAAGAACTGGGAGAACAGGACTATTGCATACATTTCCCCTCGTCTCCTCGACCACACCCTTCTGAACCAAATCATAAATAATAGCAAAAAGTGCTCTTTCACCATCATTGGGAATTTTGTATTGAGGGATGCGTGGCAATTTAGCATTGGGCTTGAGGGTAACAACATAGGGTGGGATCTCAAGACAACCAATATCATTTGGACCCGTAGCCCAAAGTGTTGCAGGGACAGAGAGCAATTCAGGTGGAAATTGATCTTTAGACAAATACATTGGAGAAGTCAGTTTCTGCCCCAAAACGAGATGCACACCAGAAGGAGAACAATATATCGTTGCATGTAATCTTTTCAATAAATCCAAACCCAACAGATTTTCTCCGCAACCAGTCGTTAAAAGAAGTGGAGCTTCCAAATCATAAGAACCAATTGAAATAGGCAGAGGACAAGAGACCGGGCTATGAACTGGGGCGCCAGAAAATCCTACGGATACGTTTGTTAAGCCAGACAAAGGTGCCCCAGGGAGTTTGGAGTGAATAATAGAACTTCTCATCGCACCAGTATCTAAAAGAAATGGCTCTGAAACACCCATTGTAGTGACATTAACATAAGGCCCATTCTGATCTACTGGAATCGGTACAACTCCCTCACTTTGTCTATGGCTATCCTAGTTAGCTTGAAGACCGTCATTCTCACCTTCAACATAGTAATCATCATTGTAATACTGTGTAGACTGAGTATTTTGCTGATCAAAGTAGTTCATAGAATGTGGAGGTGGAAAGAAACGCTGTGTCTGGGGCGACATACCTCGACCTCTACCCCTGGGTGCTAACTGGGAACCACCACGACCTCGTGGAGTAGATAGTCCTCCATTACGCTGTAATAAAACCGGGCAGCCATTCTTAAAGTGACCTTCCTCCCTACAATAGGCGCATTGGTTAGGACCTAACAAAGGTCGCGGAATATAGGGCTCAGGCTTTTGAAACACCCTCTGAAATTGGGGAGGCTGTTGAAACTGGCGCTGAGCAGAGCGAGGAGGATAAGCTTGTTGCAGAAGAACCTTCATTTTTAATTCTTTAGACTTCTTCTCTTGCTTGTCTTTTTCCTCTTTGTCCCTGTTTTCGTAATATTGAGCAGTAGCCAATATCTGAGCAGAAGAAGAAACAGCCCATGAACTTTCAGAGTCTTTTAACTTATGTGACAACTCGGGGAGCAAATTAAATACGAATTTATCTACAAATAATCGCTGTCCACCCTCCGTAGTCGTATCCTGACCACTGTGATCAATAAACGTCTCCTCAAAACGAGTGAAGAAATCGGAGACACTCCTATCTTTCTTCTGTCTACACGCAGCTAATTTATCCCAATTAACTCGTAAGGCGGACATCATTGTTTTCATTAAAGTAATAATCCTACCAGGGAGTTCTGTGATCAAAACATCAGGCTTAGCACCACCCACTTGTGCTCTATCCGAGGCAGTTATAGCATTCCATGTACCACCCAATTCTTGAACATGATCTTCTCTACGAATCCGAGCCCATAACGCTTGTGGGACTACATTTCCCATCAACATGTCAATATCGGCCAAATTCATAATACAGGCATCAACAGTCTGGGACAATTCTTTATAGTAACCAGCAGGGTTTTTACGGGGATCCGGTAAAGATTGTTTGAGGGCCAAAACATCAGGGGCCATATGTAGGTAGCATCACATTTACCGATTCATAAATACCGAATTTTACCGATTCGGTATTTATGAATCGGTAAATAAGATGTAGGTAATAATTCGGTAAATTTTACCGAATCGGAAAAATTCGGTAATTATGAATAGGTATCTACCGATTCGGTAATGAGGCATACCTTCCCATTGATTCCTATGGGCCTGGAGGCCCATAGGAATCAATGGGAAGCCATTCACCATTACGGATTCGGTAAATACCGATTCGGTAATGGGGGGAGCATATTCAAGGGTGGCAGGGTGTCACATTGACACCCTGTTGCACCCCTGAATCTTGCATGCGTGCACATGTGGCGCACATACATGCCCTAAGGGCATATATGTCTGCCACATGGCACTCTTAAATCTGCAAAATATTACTTTTTGCAAGGTAATCGTTATTTATCACCAACCTGTATTTGGTGGTAAATAACGAATTCTTAATACTAATTTTCACTCTTTAGAGTGCTCCCTACATCTGATTTCAGGATTCGGTATTTACCGAATCGGTATTTTACCGATTCGGTAATTTACCGAATCCTGAAATTATGCCTACTACATCTCAAATAGCTAAATACCGGTCGGTAACAGGATATTTACCGAATTTCGTCCGTTACCGACTGGTATTTAGCTACCTACATGAGGCCCCAGATCTCTTCCAGGGCACATGTACCCATATACGCTGGAAGTGAGCGGGAATAGCCGGATTATTACCTGCTTGCGCAACCTCTTCCCTCCATATCGGAGGAACCTCTCTCATTGGGTAATGTTTCAATGTCTGCCGAACAGCAGGATCAGAATCAAGAAAAGTGTGTGAAGAAAATAAGGACCTAACAGTAACAAGTGTCCTTACGGCATCCTCAACCTTAGAACCCACAATGAGTCCTTTATCGAAATTAGCCTGAACATCCAACAGACCCTGGGGAAGTAAACCCAAATCCATATCCTCCCATCCTTTAGCGAGAGTGTCACACATAACATTAAATACATATCTCTGCGTGGGCGCATCCCACTAATAAAAGGTGATCATGATATCTTTCACACTATACTGGGGACCCTTCTCGATCCATTTGCGAGTGAGAGAGTCCAACACCACCCGTTCGTCGGAACCTGGAAGTTGACTACGAGACTGTCTTCAAGAAAAAGCCGGAGACATGTTCAGAGTCCCAAAGAAAGGGGACAAAAAACCAGAGACAGTATCTGTTATTCGTTTGCGCACAGTAGGAGAATTAGACAGAAGGGCAGGGGACAAGGTATTAGGCAATACAGGAGAGGAACTGGCAGTTATAAGGGGAGCCGAAGGCGAAGAAGATTGATGTTCAGGAGATGGAGACAAAGGAATCGGTGGCACAAGAGGTGGGAGTGGCAATACCGGAAAGGGCAAATGTGGAAGAACCGGAACAGGTGGGGGGACAACAGGCAACTGAACAGGTTGTAACAACGGGGCTGCATTAGCACCTTGTACATAGGGTGGAGGCAATCTCAGTAGGTGAGACATCAAAGGGTCTTCCTCCAGATCCTTACTTTTATCAGAAGGGGAATTAGGCAACACCGGATAGCATCTATCTATTGCCATTCGATGCTGTCTCTCTGAAATTTCCATTGCATTATCAATCTCATTATCTTTAAACTGCTGGGCAGCCTGTATAATCGTCATATTTTGTGCTTTCTTATCTCGTTTTGCCTGCTTAATTTCTTTCTGTTTGGCTTCCTTACGCCAGAGGCGGAAAGAGTCAAACATTGCCGGCCGGGCTTGTCTTTTGAACAATATCGCTTCCAAATTGTCTAATATGTCAGGCTCAAAACTACCATTCTGTGGCCACTGTAGAACGCCATCGTTCTTCGTGTATCGGATCCATCCCTTATTAAAGGCAATGGGGCCGACACCATGTTTTGAATAAAGCTCATAGGTGGGAGTTCCAACCGGAGGAATCGGACAAGAGTCCTCCAGCCGGGAATCCCTATTACAACCAAAGCAACAGAACTTCCTAAACTTACTCAGACCAGGCATCGTTATTTCACTGGACTGTTGACAAATATCAAGGGTTTAAATCAAATAATACAGCACAAACGTACTCACCCCTCGGCTTCGGCTTTTGCAATAGCCGAATCAAAGACCCAAATCAAAACAAAATAGTGGGAGCTACCCACCAATACTTAACTAAGTGTCTTCTTACGCCAACAGAGGCCCGTCTAATGTCTCGCGATACCAAACATCATCAAAGGGACCAAAGCAGGGTGGCAGTCAGGGCAGCAGTCATCAGCAGCCGTCAAAAAGGAGAAACCGCACTGCAAAAGACCTTCGGACCACTTTGACATACAGGGGTCGCTTGACGTGGTTCGCGATTCCTCCAGAATTTTCTTGCGGGGCTCCTCACGATCCTCGGGCAGAACTGCTACCTCTGAAGCCACCCCACATTGGGCGCCAATTGAAGAACCAAGACCTTATGGGCCTGGCAGCGCAGGGTACACCTTAATCTCCTGAGTTCACCTGCTTTGTCTTACAGAGACACGGGACACTCCGTTAGGCGTAGAAGATAAGGTTTATTAGCTGCAGCTAAGTACAGTTGTCCCAGAAGTACACTCGGTATGTTCTTAGGAGACTGCCACTTTACTTCGTGGCGCACAATCTTTTATAACACACATATTCACAAAGAACACTCCCAATGCATACAGGGTTAACCAATGAGAAGAATGTGAAAACAAGATATTAAGTAACTCAAATAAGCCTCTCTCCCAACTGTGTTTGTCACCCTTCCCCACAAGTTAATCAGTGGTAGTGTTTATAAGTCGACTTGCAGGTGGCAGGACACATTTGTATGCCCCGGAGGACAGTTGTAAAATGAGAGAATACGAGTAAAGAATAGCGAAGGCCAGAGGATAAGATAAAGTCAGGAAAGAATGGTGCGAACCAACAGATAGTTGAAACAGGGATCAGTCAAACCAGACGAGGATTAGTGGAGTCGGCCGGACCCTGACACCAACTTTAAACAGAGGCAGGAGGTTATTTGACACATTGCAGTAGGAAGAGGGAAACAACACCTCGTTCACCATGCTGCCTGAGTGAGGGCAACACAAAATGGCGGAAAGACACAAAATGGTGGCTAAATACGAACGGGATCGGAAAACTGAATTACCTCAGTCTGAGGAGAGGGAGCCTCACAGTAAAACGCTCCCCAGACCTCAGAGTCACAAAGTAAAGTGAAGCAAGCAGCTGAACGCCGGTATAACTGTAGAAAGGAAGGCAACCCACAGCGTGGGAACAGCGCTGGTAAAAATGAACAGTAACTGCACGTAAGAGGGGCAAATCACGCAGATCTCATCACATAACTGAGGAAGATGAAAGCAGGAGAAGGTTTGAGGGCGCACGACTGGCATCGGCAGTGAAGGAGAAGGCAGCGGGTCCATCGTGGTGCCAGGGCAGAACAGGTCATTGCCAAATTGTAAAGACTCATAGGCATTGAAGTAAAAGTAAGAAGTCTTTATTGAAGAATATGCCCTGACACCATAAAGCGTGTCCTCTCGATCAAGAGGTCAGCCCCAACAGTCTTCCCAACCGTCGCCCATGCCCAAGGTTCTATTCCAGAATCAGTGGACGTCATAGAACACTGGGCGTGTGCATACAGCCAGGAAGACATCGCAAGGCAATATGTATAACACAACCGTATGGTAAAGTGGAGTGGCGTACAGTGGAGTGACATAGAGTGGAGTGGCATAGAGTGGTGTGGCATAGAGTGGAGCCACGTAGAGTGGAATAACGTACAGTAGAGTGGCATAGAGTAGAGTGGCGCACAGAAGAGTGGTGTTGAGTATAGTGAGGTACAGTGCAGTAGCATATATTGGTGTGGTAGAGATTGGAGTAGAGTGGCATAGAGTGGAATAGCATAGAGTACAGCGGCATAGAGTGGAGTTGTGTACTGTTGAATAGTGTAGAGTGGAGTGGCGTACAGTGGAGGGCAGTACAGTGGAGTGGCCTGGACTGAAGTTTCGTAGAATGAAGTTGAATAGAGTGTAATAGTGTAGAGCAAAGTGGTGTAGAGTGGAGTGGCGTAGAGTGGAGTGGGGTTAAGTGGAATGCCGTAAAGTTGAGTGGTGTAAAGTGGATTAGTTTAGAGTGGAGTGGTGTATAGTGGAGTGAGGTAGATTGGAGTGGCCTAGAGTGGACAGTGGAGTGGTGTACAGTGGAGTGACATAGGGCCCGATTCACAGAACTAACTTAAGACAAAATCCTAAACTTACTACCATTTTTGTATTCACAAAAGGCACTTACTCATTTTGGTATTCACAGAAGGCACTTACTCATTTCGGTATTCACAGAAGTTAGGAGTCCTAACTTTAGGACTCCTAAATGCCTTCTGTGAATACCGAAAGTCTTAAAGTTAGGATTTTTCTCAGTTTAGGAGTCCTAAAGTTAGGAGTCCTAACTTTACTACTCCTAAACTGAGAAAAATCCTAACTTTAAGCCTTCGGTATTCGCAGAAGGTATTTAGGAGTCCTAAAGTTAAGAGTCCTAACTTTACTACTCCTAAACTGAGAAAAATCCTAACTTTAAGACTTTCGGTATTCGCAGAAGGCATTTAG
Organism: Triturus cristatus; assembly: GCF_964204655.1. NCBI lineage: Eukaryota > Metazoa > Chordata > Amphibia > Caudata > Salamandridae > Triturus > Triturus cristatus. The sequence goes on along the minus strand of NC_140589.1, from coordinate 291,858,215 downwards.
GAGTCCTAAAGTTAGGAGTCCTAACTTTAATACACCTAAACTGAGAAAAATCGTAACTTTAAGACTTTCGGTATTCACAGAAGGCATTTAGGACTCCTAAAGTTAGGACTCCTAACTTCTGTGAATACCGAAATACCAAAATACTTTGGCGTAGAGTAAAGTTTGGTAGAGTGGAGTGGCGTGCAGTGGAGTGGTATAGAGTGGTGTGGCATAAAGTGGAGTGGCGTAGAGTGGAATAGCGTACAGTAGAGTGGCATAGAGTGGAGTGGCATGGAGTGGAGTGGTTTAGAGTGGAGTGAGGTACAGGGTAGTGGTGTACAGTGGAATAGCAGAGTGGAGTAGCATAGAGTGAAATAGCATAGATTGGCGTAGAGTGCAGCTGTGTACAGTGGAATAGTGTTGTGGTCTTGAGTGGATGGCTATACAGTGGAGTGACATAGACTGGAGTGTTGTAGAATGGAGTTGCGTAAGGTGTATAGTGGAGTGGTGTAGAGTGGAGTGGTGTAGAGTAGAGTGGAGCGGCATAGAGTAAAGTAGTGTAGAGTGGAGTGGCGCATAGTCGAGTGATATAGAGTGGAGTGGTGTAGAGTGGAGTGGCGTAGAGTGAAAAAGCGTACAGTGGAGTGTTGTACAGTGGGGTGGCATAGAGTGAAGGTTGGTCCTTTATGCAATAAATATTACTATAATGGTTGCTTGCTATGGCAAGCTTACAAGAGCCTACTGGAACTATACTCAGAAAATATAAGTCCCCAAGTTCCTGGAGAAGCAACTGTGTAACTCCCTGACATAAAAAATCTAAAAAACTACACTGGGAAAATATAGGGGATTACAACTAAAACACCAAGAGCATCCAGAACATGTGAAGAAATACAAATCGCCCAACAATAACACAGAATAACCAGAATTTCATACTGTATCAAAATGAAAATAACCAAAAAAGATAATTGTCAATACAATTAGAAATAATTTACTATTCCTAACACAATGCAACACATTAAGGATGGGTGGGATGTTTAGATTTGCCAACTCCCATTTTCGCAAGTGTACACTATACATGGACAATACCATAACAAAAATATCCCTTTAATATATGCAATACTGCCAAATAAGCATATTGCAACCTATAGTGAACTCTGAACACTAAACAAGCATACTGCAACCTATAATGAACTCTGAACACAAATCAAACAAAATAATAATTCCAATCCCCAAAAAATCATTATTGATTTTAAACAAGCTATGATTTCCACAATTCAAAAAATGTACGCATGCACAGTAGTATAAGGATGCAACTACGACATCAACCAAAGTATATGGGTGCACCTACTAAAATCTACACTGGGTATTTTTCCTCCACATCGTCGCTTTCATAAATTGTTGTGGTTGTTTATAAACTGCAGGGAGTGCCATTTCATAAAGGGAATGTGGTGATGATACTTTCTTGCATTGCTAAAGTCCAGTATTGTGATAGGATCAGGTGTAATCATTTGTTTTTGTAGGTCACAACCACAAACTGCTGCACACATACCTTGCCCTTACACTTTCAGATCTACCTATGTCTACCACTGGTATGAAGAGCATTAGGCATTCAGACTCTCCAATAATCCCGTTGCTACAGCTATAGCATTCCAGCGACAAATTTAGGAAGCGCACCCCTGTAATGGGCAACCATACCAAGCGGGTGCCAGTCACAGGGCAGGGACAGTTTTCTCACTAGGCATTTCGCAGTACCAACTGGTGAGTACCATTGCCAATAACCACGCTGCCAGTCTTCACCAATGAGCATTCTTTAGGCCCCACATTGGAAATTATATGAGCATTATATATGGGCAGAGAAACTAGGTCCTAACTAAAAAACAAATATTTTGCAATCAAAAAGGTGGCGTGTAGGCAAACAAATGTCTACGCATATATATATATTATCAACTTTTGGGTACTAGGAATAATGCCCAGTACTATCGTCTCAGTTACTGGTCCCCACCAGTATAGTAAATAAAATACATAAAACACTTTACTGAGACTTTTTACAACAACACAAAATAAAAATTCTTGTACTAATTCTTGTGTCGTTCTTTATTTATTTATTTTTATTTATTTCGAATTTATAATGCGCATGGCTGCCACAGCAACGAGGCGTCCCAGCGCAGCACAGGGGACCAGAAACGAGAGCTTAAGAGAGTCGAGGCAGTTAAATGGTAGCAATGGGAAAAAGCCATGTCTTCAAGGCCTTGTGGAAAGCCAGGTGATTAGAAATAGTTCTAGTAGAGGTCGGAAGTGAGTTCCACAGTTTTGCCGCCAGGCAGCGGAACGAATGTCCCCCTGCCCTAGCCCTCCACACTCGAGGAGCGCAGACCATAGCTTGATCAGCAGAGCGCAATGGGCGCTTGGGTACATAGGCCTCCACCAAATGGAGAAGGCCCGGCGCAGCCTGTTTTGCAAGGATCTTGTGTGAGATGCACAATGCTTTAAATTATATCCGCTTATCTACTGGCAGCCAATGGAGATTGGGAAGCACCTGGGCGACTGAGCAGTGCTTAGGTAGTGAGACCAGAAACCGTGCTGCTGCATTCTGGACCCTCTGGAGGCGCTTTACGCTGGCCCTTGTTGCTCCCAAATATAGGCAGTTGCCGTAATCCAGTCTAGATAAAACAGATGCCTGGATGATAGTCTGGCGCACCGAAGGGGGGAAAAACCCGAGCAACGGCTTTAGACCCCGCAGGAGTCCAAAACAGACCCCTGCGACAGCTTTTGTTTGTTTCTCAAAGGTCAATCCTCGGTCAAACCATACCCCAAGATTTTTTACGGTATCCTTAGGGACTGGGGCAGGTTTTAGGCGGTCCGGCCAGTAAAGATCGGTCCACAGCTCCCTGTCCTTCCCAAATAGCAGGATTTCCGATTTACCGGAATTGAGCTGTAGGCAATTAGCTGCCATCCAATCGGAGATAGCCAACAGATCGTCCTTGAAATTGTCAAGATTGATGGTACAATTCCTAGAGAAGGCTATCACCAATTGGGTATCGTCAGCGTACGATACCAACGACAGCCCCCTCCCCTTTGCCAGCTCCACCAGCGGGCTAATATAAAGATTGAATAATAGTGGGCTCAATATGGAGCCCTGTGGTACCCCCTGGTGCAGAGCAAACTCATGTGAGGAAAAGGGAGGTGCCAAGACCTGAAAAGATCTTTCCGATAGAAATGATTTAATCCAGGCCAAGGCTGAATCCCTGATCCCAATGTCCTGCAGATGTTTCAGGAGTATTTTATGGGACACCGTATCAAAAGCGGCACTTAAGTCCAAGAGGACCAAGGCCGCTGAGTCCCCGACGTCTAGATTACTCCTAATGGCCTCCGACATGGCCAGGAGCGCAGATTCGGTACTGTGCCGGGGCCGGAAGCCATGTTGCGTAGAGTCAAATATGGCATGTTGCTCAACAAAGTTAGCCAGAATGGAATTCACATGCGCCTCCGCCACTTTGGCCAGGAAGGGTAATTGAGAGATAGGTCGATAGTTACCCGGTTCGGCAGTGTCTAGGGAAGGGTTTTTCAGCAAGGGGACGACTTTAGCATGTTTCCAAGCCCGTGGGACTGATGCTATTAACAATGATAGATTAACCACATCCAGACACACACCTGAAATGGAAGGCTAGAGCTGATGGAAGCGAGTGGGAGTCACTGGGTCTGCTGGGGAGCCTGATTTCATTTTTGAGCATAAAGCCACAAACTCCAAAGGCGAGATGGAAGGAAATGCCACCAGATTACGACCTTCCACAGCCTCACCCCCTTTCGGGTCCACTTCCACAGGCAGGGAAGCTACTTGCGGAAGTCCCAGATAGATCTGTTCCACCTTATTGATAAAATGCTGGGCTAGCTCATTGCATTGATGATTGGAGGCAACAGGAGAAACCCTGTTGTCTCCTGTATTCTTCATGTCGCCCAGCAAAGAAAAAATAGTCTTGGCGGGGTTGGAGCTGCCCAGAATTTTACTGGGCACAAAATCCGCCCGCGCTCTTCGGATACCCTTATGGTATTGCTTGAGGGCCATCCGATATTCGAGTTTAGCTGTTGCATCATAAGAGCGTCTCCAAACACGCTCCAGCTGTTTGCAGCCCTTCTTGGCTAGGGAAAGGGCGTCGTCGAACCATGAATTAGATGGCCGACGACCTTTCCTTCTCCATTTAACTGGAATGCAATTATCCAGGCCGGCCGTCAGCCAATCGTGGTAACACCGATTAGCTGCGTCCGCATTCGAGGATAACTGAGGTTGATGGCTAGATAACCAGACAGAGAGAACCTCTGGGTTAAACCTGTGCCAAGGGCGTTTAAGAATTTTAGTAGGGCAAATGGGGTCTGTCTTAGTCTGTAATTGTAGGGAGAAGGAGACCAAAAAATGGTCGGTCCAGGCCTGTGGAATTGGAGTACGCATTGCGATATGAGGAAGGTTGGAAATAACAGGATCCAGCAAATGGCCGGCTACATGGGTGGCCTCAGGCACATGCTGTCTCAATTGGAAGGCTTCTAGGTCTGCCAGAAAACTTGCTTTGTGCAATACTATAATTCCGTCCCAGGGTTGACTCATTGAAAATTTAGTAATTTACCATTATAACATTTTCATTCTTATTCTTCTTCTGGTCTATCTCTTTTGAATGATAGAAGCTGGACTGAGACTACTTCTTATCCTTATTAAAATAGTTTATTATTCTGGAATTTACCTCTCAAGTTATTTATTATAGTTCAATGGGCTGAATCCTGCCTCTCGAATCAAGTCTTAAGTCTGTTGTGTCTGCATAAAAATCCCTCACTGCATAAGAAAAGGAAATTTTAACTAAACTTGAGTATTACAGAATATTGACCATAAAAATACTTTTTATATAAAGGTCCATATTACAACATCCAGATAGTGTGAATTCTACACTTGTTCAATAGTTCCTATTCCTGATTCAATTATCTTAACATCACCTTCCACTTCTTAATAACTCTATGAGTAGTTTGTGATGTGCATTTGTTTTGTTAGTTCTCACCTGTGTCAAATATTATTCAGTCTCTCACATATAAACTTCTATTCATGTCGGCCCGATCAGGCAATAATCCCCCTGATAAGGGAAACTGTAAATAAAATAAATCATGTTTTCTATCACATTTTTTAATATATTCTTTGAAAGTTTGTTGTTAACTACGTTAATTCACAAACCGCATGTAACTCTGGGGATTTAGTCATTAATTTCCTCTACACTAATATTAGAGTTAAACAAACAGTAGTTAGCGATAATATCCCTTTTGTTTTATCTATCCTTTTACAAGCTTACTGTTCCACAGTCCTTACCAAGATCTCACATATTGCTCCCAGCAGGTCAAATGGAATCCACATAAAACAGACTGGAATTTATCCTGAGTGCATATTTTGGAATCTTTTGTCCCAAGTGTGCAATGAGTTCGACATTTGCTTAGCCCTGATGTGGATAACAACATCTTGGTCTTAGCCTTTGAGCAGAAAAATGTAGCCCTCAACTCTCTTTTGGTTCTTACGGCAAAAACAGGGTTGCCTGTTAAAACGGGATGGTTCATTAATGAATGTACTCAGACTTTAACATAACTAAGGACTGCTTTACATCAGGTCCCTAGAGATCATACTTCTGTTAAGCTTCAAAAGTAGTAATACAATGAGGCCCTACTAGCAATGAAGGAGTTGCGGGAAAATTGGGTGCAGGCTGCTGAAACTAATGATATATCGCTGTTCTGGAATACTGTAAATATCACTTTCTTGAAGAATGATTCCGGCCCATGCACTCACATCCTTTGTCCACTCACAGGCTTGGGTTGACCTTTTTGAGAGACTTTTTGACCCAGTATCTCCTAATGAATCAAGTTTACATTACCAGACTTAAATAATCTGGTCGAAAGTTCAACTTCCATTAGTATCTTGACCTCGGTATTTACGCCAGATAAAATCCTGGACTCAATGCGTAAGTGTGCCAGAGAGAAAGCCCCTGGACCCGATAGGGTTCCGGCCAATGCCTTTATAGAAATGGGAGCGCTGTAGACCCAAATACTTACTTGCATTTTTCACACGGCAGCCTATGGTATTTTCCCTTTTCCAGAGATAAGTCTGTCACAGTGTGTATATATAAGAAAGGGGATAAAGCAGACCCGAAATGCTACTGACCCATCTCCCTCTTGGATTCTTCCTCAAAACTCCTGGGCATGCTCATCCTAAGGAGACTAGAGGATTGGGCAACCGACAACTCCATTCTGACTGAGGCAAAGTATGGATTCAGGAAGGGGCTTGGGACAGTGGAGCAATGTCTAAACCTTGAACTCTTAATTGGGAAGTATGCAAGAGCTAAGTCAGAATCGCTTTATCTGTGTTTTGCAGACCTCACTAGTGCATGAAATTTCAGTTTTCTTTATTTTGCCTAAATACCTAATATTCCCATGCAAAACTCAACTACATAGTGCAAAACCATCCATTTTAGGGAAAACTCAAATTCACTTTTTTCAATCAAAACATGCACAGTTTACTGAAATTATAAATATCTGAATAATTTATATTTAAAAAGTACATAACATAAAAACCATAAAAATGGCGTTAATGCAGTCATTATAATTAAATATATACAATGTTATTCCTGACGAAAATAGAGAACAATAACAATAGCAATTTTAATATAAAAAGAATTGAAAACTAAAATTATAATATATCATTTAATTTTTTTTAAATAAACAAAAATGTAAAATCTAATTTAACATGTTTTCAGCCTATATTAAAACATTTCCATTCATTCCAAAATTTTGAAAACAATAAAGCATAATAAAATGTTATAAATGTAACAATAAATCAAAAGATTATGACTTTACAAAATTAAAAAATGTATTAAAACATATTATATTATTTATATTACAAATATCAATAAAATACTTCAAATTTTAACTATTGAATATTAATATTAAAAGAATTATAGAAAATTATTTCCACCCTATTCCTCCACTATCCTTACCATCCGCTGCTAAATATTTACCAAAAAATAAGACAGCACAAGGTCTGGTATAGAAATACATGGTTAAAAAGGTCTGTTATGGCAAAGTGTGGCATGTAATTGAATACAGTGTGTGTAGAAATTGAAGATAAGTTATTTGTAATACAAAGAAGAAAAACTGAGCTAGAAAGACAGACAAAGGAGAGAGAGTGAAAAGGAGCATAGTAGCGGAGAAAGGTACTTAGGTTCATTTGTAAATTATGTATAATACGTGAAAAAAATTGTAAATTGGTCAAAGTTAAGTTGTACACACTTTGATGAACTAAAGAGGGGTTGAGTTAGCAGACATTTATTAGAGAGGTTGGTGTTAATGTTGGTTTAATAACTCGGATACTACGAGACTTCTGGACAGCTTGGAGGCTTATGGACTACCTCAATTGGTGACAGCCCCAACTCATGACGGGGGCCACACCCTGGATGGTCTCTTTTCCAGCCACCCAGACCTGGTACATCTCAGGGTTGAATCCCTCCCATGGACCGATCACAGGGCAGTGTTCTTCAAGATTGGGCTAAAATCAAGGGCAAGAAGTGATCCCCACATACCTAACAAGATCCTTTTCAGGAGATGGAGTAGGGTTGCCCAAGTGTCCCTGATGGAGGCACTGGGTAGCCCCCCTCCTATCTTGGAGGATAATAATGATACAGCTGTTGCCCAGCTCACCAACTGGATTGGGGACGCTATTAATCAGGTTGCCCCTCTCCAGTCAGCTACCCAGAACAGGCGTCCTCCGGGTGCCCCTTGGTATGGCCCGGAGTTGAAAGCCCTGAAGGTAGAGTGTAGACGGCGGGAACGGCTTTGGAGAACTGACTACAACAGGGACCATAAGTTGGCCTACAATCTGGCCCTGCACAACTACAAGCGGGCCATTTGGAAATCTAAGCAGGACTACTTCTCCCGTAAAATCTCCGAGGCTGGGAATTCCTCTAAAGAACTATTTAAAATGGTAGCCTTCCTGTCAAGTCCGCAGCAGACTAACCAGTTCAGTCCGGATCAGTCCTTCTGCAACCAGGTAGCTACCTTTTTTCACACTAAGGTGGCCACCATCTACAATGACTTATTAAACACTTTGGGACCCCCCACCTTGGATCTTCAGCAGGCGCCGCCCACATGTAGGCTGACTAACTTCGATCCTTTAACCAGCAGGGAGGTTCTGACACTATTAGGCTCCATAAAGTCTGGTGCTGCTTCCGATCCATGTCCCCCTCATATCATCCACTTGGTGGCGGACAGGATAGTGCCATGTCTCACGATCCTAATCAATCAGGTTCTAGCAGTAGGTACCTATCCAGTCACCTGGAAATCAGCATGTGTTAAACCCCTTCTCAAGAAGGCCTCCCTGGACCCCTCTGAACTCAAAAATTATCGCCCCATCTCTAGCCTCCCTTGAAGTACTGGGTTTTTCAGAACGGAGCGGTGCCAGGGAACACACCCTAAGACTTCGAGTTCTTCCTGTTTCAGACTACAGAAACCCAGAGTCTTCTTGGTGAAGTCAGGATCGTATTTATTGGCTGCAACCAGGAACAGGTATCCTAGAAGTACAACACGGTGTATATTCTCAGGAAACTGCTCAACCTTACAAAGCCAGCCTTCTCTTTTATACAAAATATTATGCTTTAGGCAAACATTCCTTATTTTACAGTTGACCATTCACATATTTTCACTACAAAGAAAAAGCAAAGTCATGATGACAAGCCCATATTTCAGTTTGTCCAGCCCTCAATCAATTACCCGGCGAGGCTTAGTACTTTCATCAGATATCGACGGACCCCCAATAAAAACGGGCACCTCCTCCTCGTAAAGCAAGTCATAAAGTAAGAAACAGGGACAGGTGTGTGTAAGATTAGGCATGGTTTGTGTGTGATGAAAGGTTTTATGATATGTTGTGCCTTGATACTAATCACATTCGGCCACTGGGAAAGGAACTGGCCGAACAGGTTTTGGCTTAAGGCAGTGGAGTCAGCTTGCCCAGGTCACAGAGGAGTCAGCAAAGGTGTATGTGTCCTTCAGACTCGATTTTTAGTCATTGGCCTATGTGAGGGCAATCACAAAATGGCTGCTGTACAATGGAAACCGAGGGATCAGAACGGAAACTATGATTTCAGTGTGATTTCTTCACCCGAATATGGCGAAAATGCTTGTGCATAGTATCCTAATCATTTGCGGTCTGCTGATACCAAAATCGTCATGATACGACGATGTTTATAACACGGGTCCAGAATTTTCAGTACCACAGACCCTCCTTTTGCCCTTACATAGGCAATAACCTATACTCACATTAATCTGAGTCTAGGTCTGAGTCCATGTCTATATTCATAAAGTCATTGAGATGTTGCTGTAGCATCATCCTATTACTTAGCTCGTCTCTTGATACAGGTTTCCTTACACACGATGTAGCACAGAGGCCACATATTGCAGGAGCACACTGTACACACAGACAGAACAGGAAAAGAATGGCTAAGATCATCCCAATGACTATCAGAATCTTCCATCCCCAGGCGGATATCAGTTCCCAGAACCACCCCATCAATGACCAATCTCCTTTATACGCGTGAATAGATTCGGAGATCTTATGCAGTTTGGAAATGGCCTGGTAAACTGTCGGAGCGTTATCTGGAATGAAAACACAGCAACTTGATTGGATCACTGTACATACCCCACCTCGGTCTGCAAGTATGACGTCTAATGCGACCCTGTTCTGAAGAGTCATAAGGCGATCCGACTGGAGCTCAGCAGTCAAATTACCAAGGGCACCGGCGGTTTCATCTACCGTGGATTCAACCACCCTTGTCAATTGCCTTATGTTCCTGCTGTTAACCATAGGCCCCCAAAACGGCAGAAAACCCTTTACGAAATCTCCAAGTTCTTGTCCTGCAGTGTCTTCTTTACTGATGACACCTCTAACTATCCTTGTCTTGTGGTAATCTGCCGCGGTCGTGTAGGTGGGAGGCAACAGGAAAGAAACAAAACATGTGCCTGAGAAGTCAGGGGGAAACCATGCATAGGCTCTATTATGGCAGATGAAATAGGTACCCTTAGCTGCTAAGAACGAAGGGGAAGTCTGAGACGCAAAAACATATGTTTCAGTGCAGATACTTCTCCCTAACTGAGCTCTGGTATTCTTGCCATTACCTTGCAGACATAGGTGACCCTGATGGGGTACAATCCAAATCGGGGAGGATCTCTTTGCTCGCTGGTTCTCACTCAGAGTAACTCCATATCCTGTTATGTTCCATCCAATATATGCTAGTGTCTCATCTCTCGGGATAGTCTCATAAGAAATATCTTCCCTAATCATATCTACTATACCCTTAACTAGAGCACTATTCTTAGGATTATCTTTCATAGAACGTAGGGGGTTGGCTTCATGAGCGTATATGAATATCGTTCTATATGCCCACACAGAACCATTATGGCTGAAAGGCAGGACCAGATAAGGGATACCTTTATCAGTAGTATGAGGCATAAGACCACACACCCAACAGTTAGTTGTGTTCGCTACTAATTGGTGTTGGTGTAGAAGCTGAATGAAGAACTATTGACAAATTCTAATCTTCTAGCAGACTCGTGTTCAGGCAGAGGGTGAAAAGAATGTGAGGAAACAGTAGAAGGAGGTATGGGCTGTGTAGTGGGTGCAAATGTCACTTGAAAAGAGAATAAAACATATCCCATTAAAAACGTCATTACACTAAGCAACATGAAAATACATAATATCAAAAATCGTTTCTTTGTCATCATTGTACACATTCTGGCTTTAAAGTTCATCTGTTTGGCAGGTCTCTCATTCCCGAAAAACTCCATCCTCTCTAATTGCTGCTCGTGGTGGTAGGGTGTTCTATGCTAAGGAATGCCTCTGTCAGTCCAGGGCAACTCCCTTAGACCGACCAGAACTGTCGACCTAACGTCTCCAGCTGCACTCCAAAGACTTGGGCAACCACGACCCTACAGCTGAACCCGGATGGCGGTTCGAAAAACAAAAATTAGAAAGTTTCTCAGATGAGAGAGCTGCACTTTCAAAAATAGGAAAGAAAATGAATTTTTTATTTGTCCATAGTTCTCGGCCTCAAATTGTAGCGGCTTTTTCCAGGTACTGTCTGGTTCTGGAACAAGAGTTCAGGCTCTGTAGTGTTCAGTCGAATTGACGGTGGCACAGCTTCTTGCAAAATATTGTCACTTTCTTGTTCAGAAAGTGTTCCTTTTACACGTGCATCGCTAAAAGGCAGAAAACGAGGCACAGTCTCAGTCTCAGAGTTGGCGATCCCCTCCTGGGCCCACCGGTCGTACGGTAGAGGCAAAGGGACCCTCTTGCAGTGTACGCCGTGGATCCAGTTCTTTTTCCCTTCCACTCGAACAGCTGATCTTGTTGAGCGAAGGATGAGATGGGGACCGGTCCAACAGGGCTGATCATTCTTCGTCCGTTGGAAGTTTTTGACCAGCACCCATGATCCAGGATCGATAAGATGTCCTGGAGCTTCAGAGACCTGAGGCAGAGTATCGTGAACCTGTTGGTGTAAAACACGCAATTTAGCCGTCAATTCATATAGATAATCAAGCAGTACAGGGTGTTCGATCTCACTGAATTTTGTCGGCCTTGGCACTCCCCATATGTTAGCCGGGCGGCCGAACACAATTTCATAGGGACTAAGTCCCACTCGCGAATGCACAGTCATTCTTGTTGATAGGGGTGCTAAGGGCAGAGCGTCAGGCCATTTAAGACCAGAGCTTGCTTGTATCTTTGCCAACTTCAATTTTAATGTGCCATTATAGCACTCTACTAGTCCAGCTGATTGGGGGTGATTTGCAGCGTGAAATTTCTGCTGAATACTTAGCCCCTCACATACTTTCTTCATCACTCGGCCCACAAATTCACTCCCATTATCACTCCAGACCATTCTCTGCATTCCAAACCTAGGCAAGAATTCTTTGGCAAGGGCTTTAGCTGTGGATAAGGCAGTGTTGTCTTTTAAGGGATATGCTTCTACCCATCTTGAAAAGGCACAAACAACAACGAGTACGTATTTCAAATTGTTGCACCTTTCCATGTGGATGAAATCTAGCTGCAAAACCTCAAACGGATACGTTGGAGGCGCAAAATGACCAACTGGAGTTGGGGTTCCCCTACCAGGATTGTATTTCAGACACACCATGCAATTCTTGACCACATTCTCTGCACATTTAGGAATTCCAGCATTTTGCCATACTGGAGCCAACAACTTGCAAATCCCTTTCACACTGATATGGACCATTCCATGAGCCATTGTCACCACTAAAAGCACATACGCATCGGGTAACAACCATCGCTGATGTTCTGACAAGTCAACCCAACAACCATTTTCATCCAATTTACCCGTACTTTCTCTCCACACACTCAAGTCTTTCTCTGTAGCTTCAGCTTGAAGAGACTTCACACTCTCTATCGTATCTTCACACATTCCAACGTCACCAATCCATCTTGCAGGGCCTGCAACATACATTCGATTCATCACATCTTTTGCTGTTTCTTTTGCGATTTCGTCAGCAAATGCATTACCTCGACCAACATCATCAGTAACCTTCCTGTGTGCACTGCATTTCACAATCGCAACTTGTAGCGGCAAGGTCAGTGACTCAAGAAGTTCATTCACCAACTGACCATGCTGAATCTTAGCTCCATGCGAAGTCAGGAACCCACGCTCTTTCCACAATCGTCCAAAACTATGAGCTACACCAAACGCATACTGGCTGTCAGTATATATGGTCACCTTCATTCCTTTTGATAACACACACGCTCTCATAAGTGCAATCAACTCTGCTGCTTGAGATGAATTGTGTGGTATACGTGCAGCTTCAACAATCGTATGCAAAGTCGTGACAGCATATGCTGCAGTCGTATCACCATTCGGAAGCTTGAAGCATGAACCATCCACCCATAAGGTACCATCACACTTTACAAGAGGAGTATCTTTAAGATCTACTCTTCCTTTCGTTTCTTCTTCTGTCCTAAGAAAACAATCATGCTGTTAAACATTATCTGTCTCTACTTAAATTGGCAATAACGTGGCTGGATTCAACGTATTGCACCTCTTTATGTGCACATGACTCGCTAACAGTGTCAACTCGTAACCTGACACACGAGCACTAGTTAAGTGCTGTGTCTTGGTCCTGTTTAACAACGTGTCCACTGCATGTGGAACCATCAGGATCAACATATTATTCATCACTAACCCAGCAGACTGTCGAATAGAAACAGCTGCTGCTGCTGTGGCTCTCAAGCAACTCGGCAATGCTTTAGCTACCGGATCCAAAGTCGACGAAAAATACGCGCATGGACGCTGCTTGTCTCCAAAAGACTGTGTCAGCACTGACAATGCACAACCCTCTTTCTCATGGACATACAGTGTAAAGGGCTTACTGTAGTTGGGGGTACCCAACACGGGAGCCGAACACAGTGCATTACGCAATTCAGAAAAACTTTTCTGACAATCTTCAGACCATGGAACGGGATTCGGTGTATCTTTACAGGTCAAAGCTACCAAAGGTTTGGCCAGCAAAGAGAAATTCGGTATCCAATGTCTGCAGTATGATGTAATGCCCAAGAAAGCACGTACTTCTCTCTGTGTCCTTGGCACACTCAATTTTGCAATTGCCTGAATTCTTTCTGGGGTCAGTTTCCTTCCCTCCTTCGATTAGAGATGACCTAAGTAGGTCACTTCTTGTCGACAATATTGCAGTTTTGAAAGAGACACTTTGTGATTTAAATCAGACAAATGACGCAACAACGACAAGGTAGCTTCTTTACAAATTTCCTCAGTATCTGCAGCTATTAGCAAATCGTCGACGTATTGAATAAGGGTAGCGCCATCAGGTAAAACAATTGCATCAAGCTGTGTTTTTAAAGCCTGACTATATATTGATGGACTTTCACAGTAGCCTTGAGGAGCGCGTTTGAAGCGGAAACTTCGGCCTCCTAAACTGAAGCCAAAAATATCCCTGCTCTCCTCGGCAATCGGGATGCTGAAGAAAGCATTCTTCAAGTCAATCACCGAGAACCAGGTGGCGGAAGCTGGAATCATAGTCAATAGGGCAGTGATATCAGGAACAACTGGAAACTGTGGCACAACTATTTTATTGACCTCGCTAAGATCAATCACGAACCTGTAAACAGGTGGCTGAGAAGGGTCAGTACGTTTCAAAACAGGCAGAACAGGACTATTACAAACGTTGCCTCTTGTCTCTTCAATTACATCTTTTTCAATCAAATCATAAATGATCGCTAGCAACGCCTTTTCACCTTCACTAGAGATCTTGTATTGGGGAATGCGCGGCAATTTAACATTGGCTTTCAATGTCACAACATATGGCGGTATTTCCAAAAGACCCACATCATTAGGACCAGTAGCCCAAAGAATATCAGGAAGAAACGACAATTCTGTCGGAAGTTTATCCTTCGACAAATACATTGGAGAGATCACTTTCCTACCCAGAGTAAGTTGTACTCCCGAAGGAGAACAATATAATGTCGCATACAATCTTTTCAACAAATCCAATCCTAACAAGTTTTCACCACAACCTGTCGTCAGAATAAGGGGTGCTTCCAATTCACAAGGTCCAACAGAAAGGGACATAGGACTAGAAATCGGGTTCCTAACCGGGGCGCCAGAAAAACCTACTGAAACATTCATCTTGCCAGACAAAGGTGCGCCAGGGAGTTTTGAGTGCATAATAGAACTCTTTGTAGCACCAGTATCCAACAGAAAAGGCTCTGACACACCTGATGTAATCACCTTAACATAAGGTCCACTCTGATCTACTGGAACTGAAACAACTCCCTCTCTTTGTCTATGGCTGTCCTAGCAATCATTACCTTCCATATTCTCATCTTCTGCATAGTACTGAGCCGTCCTACCAGACGCGTTATTTTGCTGGTCAAAACTATTCATTGAATTCTGAGACGGAAGGGAACGCGCGTTCTGGGGGACACTTCCACGTCCTCTACCTCTAGGAGCTTGTTGAACACATCGACCTCTTGCGCCAGAAACACCATTCGTACGCTGTAACAAAATAGGACAACTATATTTGAAATGACCCTCTTCTTTACAATATGAACACTGATTGGGACCTACAGGAACACGTGGTTGAGAATACTCGAACCTTTGCGAGTTTCTCTGAAACTGTTGAGGTTGCTGATAGTTACTCTGACCACCACGTGGCGGACACGCCTGTTGTAAAAGAACCTTCATCTTTAATTCTTTAGTTTTCTTGTCTGCTCTATCCTTCTCATCTTTATCCCTAGTTTCGTAGTACTGTGCAGTAGCCAATATTTGTGCTGAAGAGGAAACGGCCCAAGAACTCTCTGAATCTTTCAATTTCTTACACAGTTCGGGAAGCAAATTGTGCACAAACTTGTCAACGAACAACCGTTGACCACCTTCTGTACTCATATCTTGACCACTGTGGTCGATAAACGTTTCCTCAAACCTAGTGAAGAAATCAGACACTGTTTCATCTTTCTTCTGCTTACACACAGACAATTTATCCCAATTCACACGCATCGCAGGCATTAAAGTCTTCATGTAAGTAATGATCCTAGCAGGAAGTTCTGCTACCAAAGGCTCAGGCTTGGCACCACCAACTTGTCTATCATTTGTAGTACTAATATTAGCCCATGTGTCACCTAACTCTTGCGCATGATCTGTATGGCGAATCAATCTCCACAAAGGCTGTGGAACAACATTCCCAAATAACATGTCTATGTTGGCTAAATTCATAATGCATGAGTCTGCAGTCTGTGATAATTCCTTATAATACCCTGCAGGGTTTTTACGAGGATCAGGCAAAGTCTGCTTAAGGGCTAAAACTTCAGCTCGCTTCCAAGGAACATGCACCGAAACACGCTGAAAATTAGCTGGAGTAGCATCAATTTTATTTACGGCATCAGCCGCAACTGCGTCCATCCATACCGGAGGGACTTCTCTCATTGGGTACTGTCGCACTTTTTTCTTAACTGAGGAGTCCTGCTCAAACAGTGACTGGGAAGGATCCTTATTCCTAAAGGACAACAACGTCGTGAGTGCTTTCTCAACATCAGAACCCACAATCGTGCCCTTTGAAAACTCAAACCGTACCAGGCACAACTCAGGCGGATTTGTTTCTAACTCATTATCCTCCAATTCCTCACAAAGGAAAGCACACATTTTCTCAAAAACGTATCTTTGTTTCGGTGCTTCCCACTGACGGAAGACATCCATAACAGACTCTACATCATATTTAAAAGGGAAAGTAACCCATTTACGCGCCATATGGTCAAACGCTTCTCTCTCTCGAGAATCAGGCAGTTGACTACGCGACTGCTTACGCTCCGAATTAGGGGTCACACCAGATGACCCGAAGAGAGGAAATATAATGCTAGCAACAGTATCAGTCATTCTCTGTCGGATAGAAGGAGAAGTTGACAAAAAGAACAGGAGGAAAAACAGAGGGAGGCAAGGCAGACGCAGATGCAGACACAGAGGCAGTATCAGGAAGAACACCAGAAGAGGCAGTCGATGTAGCAGACAAAATCGTAGGAAGTACAGATGAAGCAGGAAGCAAAGTCGGCGGCCCTTGAGGGGGCTGCGCCATAGGGGTAGGAGCCAACTGAAGAGGAGCTGGCGGAAGAACCTGAGGCTCAATAACCGGAGGTTGCACAACTAAAGGTTGCAGAGGTGCTGTAGCACTCTGCGCATAAGGGGGTGGCGAACTCAACAAGTGTGACATTAAAGGATCTTTCTCAATTTCTTTTGCTGCATCTTGCTGAAGAAGCAGCAAAACTGGATAGCATCTATCGATCACCATTTTACGTTGCCTGTGCAACTGCTCACTCATCTGTTCTTCTTCATTATCTTTAAACTGCATAGCAGCTTGCATTACCGAGATACCCTTTTCTCTCTTATTTCTCTTTGCTAATTTAATTTCCTTCTGTTTGGCTTCCTTACGCCAAAGGCGGAAAGAGTCAAACATCGCCGGCCAGGCTTTCTTTTTAAAAAGTGTCAAAACTACCATATTGGGGCCATTTTAAAACACCATCTTTCCTGGTGTATCGGATCCATACTTCATTATATGTGATGGGGCCTACGCCATGTTTCACATATAGTTCATAGGTTGGAGTTCCAATCGGAGGAACCGGACACGAGTCCTCCAATCGGGAATCCCTATTACAACCAAGACAAAACAAATTTCCAAGTCTGCTAAGACCAGGCATCTTTGCTCTCTAGTCTAGCTTCAAACTTCAAAGGATTATCGAATACGATAGTCTCGTGAATACACGAGTCCCTCGGCGCAAGTTCCAAATCAAAGATCCCAAGGGGATACCAAACTAAGAACCAAACTAAGGACTGGGAGACGCTCCACTTATACTTAACTGAGGTATCGATGACGTCACCAGAAGACTCGTCTATCGTTTCGCTCTACCAATCATCAAGGGTCCAAAACTGGGTGATAGTCAGGGCAGCAGTCCTTCGTAGCCGTCGGGAAGCGGGGAACCTCGCAGCAAAGACTTTTGGACCACGTCGACATGCAGGGGTCGATGAAGTGGCGGCCTTCCTCCAGAATTTTCACACAAAGCTCCTCACGAACCTCTGGCTTGGACCGGTACCGCTGAAATCGCTCCACGTTGGGCGCCAACTGAAGTACTGGGTTTTTCAGAACCCAGCGGTGCCAGGGAACACACCCTAAGACTTTGAGTTCTTCCTGTTTTAGACTACAGAAACCCAGAGTCTTCTTGGTGAAGTCAAAGATCGTATTTATTGGCTGCAACCAGGAACAGGTATCCTAGAAGTACAACACGGTGTATAGTCTCAGGAGACTGCTCAACCTTACAAAGCCAGCCTTCTCTTTTATACAAAATATTATGCTTTAGGCAAACATTCCTTATTTTACAGTTGACCATTCACATATTTTCACTACAAAGAAAAAGCAAAGTCATGATGACAAGCCCATATTTCAGTTTGTCCAGCCCTCAATCAATTACCCGGCGAGGCTTAGTACTTTCATCAGATATCGACGGACCCCCAATAAAAACGGGCACCTCCTCCTCGTAAAGTAAGTCATAAAGTAAGAAACAGGGACAGGTGTGTGTAAGATTAGGCATGGTTTGTGTGTGATGAAAGGTTTTATGATATGTTGTGCCTTGATACTAATCACATTCGGCCACTGGGAAAGGAACTGGCCGAACAGGTTTTGGCTTAAGGCAGTGGAGTCAGCTTGCCCAGGTCACAGAGGAGTCAGCAAAGGTGTATGTGTCCTTCAGACTCGGTTTTTGGCCTAG
The DNA here is from genome assembly GCF_964204655.1 of Triturus cristatus. NCBI lineage: Eukaryota > Metazoa > Chordata > Amphibia > Caudata > Salamandridae > Triturus > Triturus cristatus. The sequence goes on along the minus strand of NC_140589.1, from coordinate 291,839,902 downwards.
TCATTGGCCTATGTGAGGGCAATAACAAAATGGCTGCCGTACAATGGAAACCGAGGGATCAGAACGGAAACTATGATTTCAGGGTGATTTCTTCACCCGAATATGGCGAAAATGCTTGTGCATAGTATCCTAATCATTTGCGGTCTGCTGATACCAAAATCGTCATGATACGACGATGTTTATAACACGGGTCCAGAATTTTCAGTACCACACCCTTTGATGGCTAAAGTCATTGAGAAGGCCATTAACCAAAACCTGATGGGGTATCTGGACAAGAATGCCCTGCTGGACAGCTCCCAGCACGGCTTCCGGCCCAGGCACTCTACAGAGTCTGCCCTTATAATGGCAGCCGAGGCGATTCGGACGACAGTAGACGAAGGGGGGCAAGCTATTCTCGTCCTCCTGGATTTGTCTGCTGCGTTCGATACCGTGAATCATCTGGTGCTGATTCAGCACCTTAGGGAGGTCGGGATTGCAGGCCGAGCCTTGACTCTGCTTTCTTCCTTTTTGGAAGACAGAAAGCAATGTTTAAATTGGGCCGGTCTACATTCTGACAGTTTTGCTCTGCCTTGCGGTGTCCCCCAAGGCTCGGCTCTTTCCCCGACCCTTTTTACCATCTATGTTAGACCTCTGGCGAGTATGGTCAGGAAACATGGCTTCATGCTGGTATCCTATGCTGATGATTCACAGCTTGTGATATCAGCTGTTGAGCATCCTGATCAAATAGCAGCCAAATTCCACGCTTGCCTCTCTGATGTGATGAAGTGGATTCATCTGAGCTTTTTAAAAATCAATACTGAAAAGACGGAAGTGATGGAATTTGGGAAAGGTCCCTCAGTCTGGAACTCCCTCTGGTGGCCATCGGCGGCAGGGCAATGCCCCCTCCCGGTCACCAAGGTGAGGAATCTGGGGGTGGTGTTTAACCAAAAGCTAAACATGTCAGCTCAGGTCAACAGCCTAACGTCTTCCTGTTTCTTTCTGCTTAAAACTTTGCGGAAGATCCTTCCATATATACCCTCGTCGTTACAAAAGACTGTGATGGCTGCACTTTTCATGTCCAGATTGGACTATTGCAACGCCATGTTTCTGGGCATTGACAAGTTTCAGGTCAGAAAGCTTCAATCCTTCCAGAACGCCGCGGTTCGGGTAATTCTCAACTTACCCAGGAGCTGTTCCACCTCAGCGGGAAGGAATTCCCTCCACTGGCTCCCGGTTCAACAAAGAATCGAGTTCAAAGCACTCTGTCTGGTGCATCGGGCCCGTTTTGGCGGGGGCGCGAATGATGGGACCGACAGGTTTCTACCTTACATTCCGCCCCGTGCTTTGCGGTCGGCCAATCTTGGCCTTATCTGTATTTCCAGATACAAACTTGCTAGATGGGGCGGCCGCTCCTTCGCCATTTGTGCAGCCAGATTGTGGAACCAACTGCCTGTGGTGTTGCGACTCCAACCTGGCTATGCCCTATTCAGAAAAATGCTCAAGCATCGCCTATTCCAGGCCCAACTATAATTCACTTTCCTGCAAATCACACACACCAAAGCGCCAAGACACCACTTGGTATTCGAGCGCTCTATAAGCCTTTTTTATACTTATACTTATAATCAATTCCAGATAAATATCTAGTTTGTTCCCTAGTGTTCTAGATGAATTAGCACCCAAAAAATGCAGGGAATATTACTATCACTGCTTCTAATGAGGCAAACCCAGGCCACCGTGAACACAAACAAAATATCGATTACAAAAATATCGAGGTACAAAAAAATCATGACAAAAATATCGAAGTCAAGAATATCGAAATCCTATCTACATCATGGTAAGAACAAAAAATATCAATGTCAAAAATATCGTTGTAAAAAATAACGTTGTTTTTAAATGTTAAAAAATAATGTAAAATAAAATAAATAATATATATAATTAAAAGAAACATAGTTAAAAATATTTTAAAAAAATTAAAAATAATAAATACATAAAATGTTAAAATAAATTAAACATATACATACAAAATAATATATATATACTTAGGGGTCGATGCCAATCCTGTAAAAAGGCCCTACGAATAGTCGTACGGAGCGTTTTCTCCGTACGACTCGTACCAGGTAAACTCATTTCACAACCTAGGAAGTACGATTCGTACAGGAAGCCTTTTTCTGTACGAATCGTACAAAAGACCGTACAGCAAAAAAATACCCACGATTCCGATCCGGAAATGCTTGTACGCGACGTCCGTACGTATTTCACCAGCGTTTTCCAGCCCAGCAAGTACAATTCGTACCGACGTCACTCCGTACGGCTCTTTGTTTACGGGAGCCAAACACTGCCGGAAAAGCAGAGTCCGACGCGAACGGCAACGCCACGGAGCCCCGGTACGCGACGTACAGCCATGAACCCCATCGTACGTGTCATCCCGGTCCTCTTGGCCTATGACCTGGTGCACCGCACCCGACGCACACGCCGCAGAAGGTGAGAACAACATGCGTGGGTATGGTGCGTACCCCACGTACCCCTACAGTGCCATGACAACAGTGGTACGGACTGTACCTACGCATGAATGCATGGGTACGGTGCGTACCACACGTACCCCTACGGCGCCATGACAACAGTGGCACGGACCGTACTCACGCGTTAATACGTGGGTACGGTGCGTACCCCTACGGCCCCATGAGTACCCAGGTGTCGACCGTACCCACGCATAAATGCGTGGATACGGTGCATACCATACGTACCCCTACGGCACCATGTCAACAGTGGTACGGACCGTACCCACGCATGAATACGTGGGTACGGTGCGTACCTCTACAGCCCCATGAGTACTCAGGTACTGACCATACCCATGCATGAATGCGTGGGTACGGTGCGTACCATACGTACCCCTACGGCACCATGCCAACAGTGGTACAGACCGTACCCACGCATGAATACGTGGGTACGGTGCATACCCCTACGGCCCCATGAGTACTTAGGTACGGACCATACCCACGCATGAATGCGTGGGTACGGTGCGTACCATACGTACCCATACGGCACCATGCCAACAGTGGTACGGACCGTACCCATGCATGAATACGTGGGTACGGTGCGTACCTCTACGGCACCATGAGTACTCAGGTACGGACCGTACCCACGCATGAATGCATGGGTACGGTGCGTACCATACGTACCCCTATGGCACCATACCAACAGTGGTACGGACTGTACCCACGCATGAATATGTGGGCACGGTGCATACCCCTTTGGCCCCATGAGTACTCAGGTACGGACCGTACCCACCCATGAATGCGTGGGTATGGTGCGTACCCCTACGGCCCCATGATTAATCAGGTACGGACAGTACCCACGCATACATGCGTGGATACGATCTGTACCACACGTACCCCGTTACGGCAGCAGGAAAATTTGGATACTAGGCGTCCACACGCCTGGAATGTGGGCATAGAGGACTTGCTCTGCCTGTTACCTACAAATTGTTGTGTGTGTAGGTCCTTGCCAGCAGTGTACAGCTCCAAGGGGGTGCATGGGTGGGTGCAGAGGCCTCCCAGCAGTGCCCAGACATATGAGGGGTGGGTGCAGAGGACTCCCAGCAGTGCCCAGACATATGAGGGATGGGTGCAGAGGACTCCCAGCAGTGCCCAGACATATGAGGGGTGGGTGCAGAGGCCTCCCAGCAGTGGACAGACATATGAGGGGTGGGTGCATATCACTCCCAGCAGTGCCCAGACATATGAGGGGTGGGTGCAGAGGACTCCCAGCAGTGCCCAGACATATGAGGGGTGGGTGCAGAGGACTCCCAGCAGTGCCCCACTCCCAGGAGGATGGATGTCATTCACACACTGCATGACACACCACATGTGGGTGTGAGGACATACAACACATGTATACCCACCCATGGCAGATGCCCCACAATACACACCCGGATGTAATGCCAACAGACTGTATAGTCATGGAAATGCATACTAAAATAAGTTAGCCAAGGGGAACACACACTGTCACGCACATCACAGGAGTGATAGGAATGTCCAGGTGCTGGTCCAGCCACCCAGATGTTGTCTCTCATGTAAGGAATAGGGTTCACTGCGACTAGATACATTGCCCACAATTGTGAGTCAGGTGCCCAAATACCCTGCATTACACGTGCCATTTGTGTGTTAGGCCGTGATTACACACATGCATAGTGCTGAAAAGGGGCAATTGGTCCCTGATGCCATTCCTACATACACAAAACACAAGTACAGTGACTGGCAAGGATGGCACAGACGAGTCAGCAGGAGACATCGGTGAGCATGCATGGCCATTGTTGAAGGGATCCGTCACCAACAAAGGATATGTTGACACAGGTTAGCACAACAATTGTGCAACTGTTTGCAGGGAACATGTCAGGTGCCACAGAGGAAGGAACACTTCCTGGGACAATGTCTCACAATACAAAGGAACACACACTACCAATTAATATTTTCACAGACATTGAGATGGCACACAAATACCATGGTCCACCTCATGACCATCATACTAAAACATTTCTCAGAACCCTAACGCATTACCAGTACACCAACTTCATGGGCCTCATCACCAACATCAAGTACCTGAAATGCAATAGTGTGGAAACTAAAAGAAAAGGCTTTATTCAGCACACAAAAAACAAAATTGTTATAAAACACTATTTACAAAGGCCAATGGCCAGTCCATAGTTCGAGTCCAAGGGTGGACGTATGCGACTGTGTCCACCCCTTCCTTGCCTGCACAAAGTCACCTCAAGGGTTGTCGACCGGGGGGGGGGGCATCATCAGTGGGAGTACCAGGCACTGCAGGGACAGGAGTGGGTTGGGTAGGTGTGGTGGGTGCAGGGCTGGACGTATCCACCACAGGGGGTGGTGCAGCGCCAAAAGTGGTGGTGAGCAGCTCGCTGCACACTGCTGCCAGGGTGGCCAGAGGAACCCCTGCACCAGAACGAACACCAGGGCCAACGGAGGGGGGGGGGTGTCCGAGGGATGGGGTGCAGCGCTCTCGGGGGAGGTGGTGAACATGGGGGGGACTCAACTCCCCTGGCCGGAGACTTCCTCAACCGCTTGCGGGGTGGTGTCACAGTGGGGCTGAGGGACTGACTAGCCATGTAGGTCACTTTGGGTGATGTCTTGGCAGGGGAGCTAAGGGGAGTGGATTTGGAGGAAGTGGGTCATGAGGACTGCGGACTCTGACTGTTGCTGCATGTCTGCCGTTTGCCCCCAGACTCTGTGGGTGTGACTACATCCCCCTGAGTGTGCGTGCCAGGAGGTGTGCGCTGTGCCTTAGTTGAGGGTGTGCTGGATGTGTCTGTTGTGCTGTGTGCCTGTGACTGTCTGTGTGTGCTTTGGACAGGCATGGGAGAGGGCAGTGTGGATGGGTCTGGGGTAGGGGGGGACGGAGCGCCGCAGGAGAGACACTGCTTCCATCAGTGAAGAGTCCATGGACTGCAGAAACCTGCGTTGCTCATTCATCGTTGATGACATGCCCTCCACGAACGACACCAACTGTGTGAGCAGTCTAGTGTGTTCATAGAGGACATGCAGCATCGATGCCTGACCAACCTGCAACTGGTGCAGTGTGTCCACAGACTCTTCACTGAGGGCAGCAGGGGTGATAGGGGCAGGGGCTGCGGTGCCTGGTCTGAAGGAGACACGGTGGGACCGTGCACGGACAGAAGGGACGGGAGCAACTGGGAGGACGGAAATGGCAATGGAGGAGGCGGGTACAGATGGTGGGATGCTGCCAGATGTTGTTGCATCCTCCGCCTCCTCAAGGATGTCAGCCTGGGACCCGTCGGTGTCCTACATGCTCTCGCCTCCGGGCAGGTACTCCGACTGACTCCCCTCGCCCTCCGTGCCACTGTCTCCTGCTGACTCCACAGCACTGGTGGCACTGTCGCTGGGTCCCTCCTCAAGGTCCATGCCAGTGTCTCCCTCGCGTGTGGATGATGATGCTGTGGGCAAGGAGAAGAAACCAGAAAGCATCAGTCACCTGTATACATCTGACACATGAGCACAAGAACAATAGGTCACAGTGCATATCAGGCTATGCATCATGAGTAACAGCTGGATTACTCCGCACATATGTAAGCCCTGTACTGCCCAGTTGGTAGACCCACCATGCCACTTTGACACCAGGAAACTCAATACACAAAAGGCCACAACTTGAATGAGCAATACACTGAGAAGCTAGTGTCTGTGAACCGGTGAGCACAGCAATACAATGAAGTCATGACACCTCTTGTTTACCCTGAAAGAAACAGGAGTGGTGCACTCAAGGTTAACTAACACACCTCAATACTCAAGGTGTCACCACACTCAGAGACCTGTAAGTCCCTTGGAACACAAAACGAACAAATGTTGGTACCTTGGGACTCACACAACTTCAACCAATCTACATGTTTGGGATGTGCCAATTGGCCATTTTGCAAAAAGAACACTGATGTGCCTGCATGCAAGATGTTGCACAAGGCAGTGCACACAAAAGTACATTGACACTGTCATTGAAGAAGCTGGCACCTTTTCAGAGGAGCCTCTGTTAGAAATAGATGGTGTTGCAGAAAGTACATATACATGGGCCTACGGAGGTCTGGACAACTTGACACTAATGAGTCTCACAAAATCAAGACCACCGTGGGCACATGTATATGGAGAATCTGCGACAACATTTATTTATAACAGTGGCTTCATTGAAAATGTGCCAGCTCATTCCATGACAGTGTCAATGTACTTTTGTGTTCACTGCCTTGTGCGACATATTGCATGCAGGCACATTAGTGTTCTTAACACAAATCAACAGATTTCCACATGTGAAACATGAACAACTGTTGATAAGTGCTGTGAGTGCCAAGGTACAAATCATGAAGAGTGACAACTTGAATCATGTCAGTTGTCACCAGGCCATCCGTCAGCTGATTACACAGTTGGCTACACACATGACCTACTGCCTGTCATCTGGAGTGGCACCCAAGTCCACACCCAGGACAATGCATAAGCTAATGGGCCTGCAATTGGGTGGTAAAAAAGGCCAGCTGTACTGTGGGGACACCCTCATGGCAAGCCTGAATGTACACACAGATGTCAGCACACACAGTCCAAACTGCGTTGCATCTGAAACACACACGTGCCAAAAATGTATGAGCAAGATTCTTGTTGGTAAAAAAGACACAGGCTGCAAAGCACTTACATTAAGCACTGGCCAGCATCACAGGGGCACTGCCCAGTGTATTTTAGTCCAGGCAATTCTCACACACAAGTCAGACCTGCCACTGAAAAATCAGAGTTGAACATGTATGCCTCTCCCGCACCCCCCTCCCCCAATACCTGAGTCTATGTGATTTATACAGATCAAGAAGTGACACCTCTTATTCAGGGTTACAACAACTGTGCTTGCAAAATTGCTTCATTGACACCACATCACCTCGTGGGGCTGACAACACATATTTGTGACAAACAACCATCAACAGATTGTTGTGAATAGTCACACAGGCACTGCCCAGTGTGAGTATGCAAAAGCAAAATGTTGTATCCCTGTCCAGTGGACACATGTAGCACATATTAACCAAATAAAACTAGGCCAGGGAACAATGCCACAGAGGCAGACCTATGCAGCACACACAGAGAATGTGCACAGTGTTGGATGACACACATGATTAGGACGCCAGGGTGTCTCAGGGGACTGTAGTGGGCACACTGCTCCATGGTCCGGGACTGAGCTGACTCTACCATGTACAACCGTCATGGCACTATGCATATCTCACACTCATGCACATCATTTCGGAGGCCACAACATTGCACATGCATGCTGCAAGGGTGTCCAGTTGAAAGCTCACACTCCTATGTTGAGAATCAGCATCAGTGACAACAACTATGGACCCCCTACATAGTGAACAGGTCATGGCACAGGCAAGGTACCAACACAAGTCACAGACCACCCTCCCACATGATGCAGAAAGCAATGTGCACTTAGATGTACTGGCACCCTAGATGACCATGTGCAAATGTGATTACACACACACCAGGGGACACATGTAAAGGAGAGGAAGGGATGAAAAAGATCCCCAGGTGACATTTGGAAAGAGAAAATGCACTGCACATATGAACTCTGGGAGTGTATTCACGCAAAATAGCACTTCCTAAAGCTGGCGAGACATAACACAACAAAAAGCCATGTACCCACCCCCTCCTTGCTGCAGTCTCTACTCTAACTGCCTATCGAGGTTAGGGAAGACCACCGCCAGGACACGTTTCATGTGGTGGGTCAGGTGTCGGCGCCCGCCGTGGCGGCGAGGTGGAGAGAGCTTGAGCTGGACCCGGGCTATCTGCAGGGTCCAGCACCGGATTTCCTGCCACCTCTTGCGGACCTGGGCCAGCTGCCGATCACGCCCCCCCGCAGTCCTCACGGCCCTGACGACGTTGGTCCAGATGACCCCCTTGTCTTAGGCAGTTACCTGTCAGGATGACAAAGTGACACAACATCAATACACCTGCTCCATGTCCCAGAAACACACATCAGAACATCTTTGAAAAGTTGAACAGGGCATAGGATGCTGACAGGAATAGCCTCATTCACAACATGCAAGTGGCCTGTGTGCAAGCACCAATGCAGTACATGGCATTGAAAGTCTACAGGTGGCATGAGGGGTGGAAAACCCTCAATGAGCATGCCACACACTGTGCAGCACATGCAACAGCAGGCTGATGTGCAGCACGTGCCATGCAGTCACATGTCCCACTCCACTGACGCACCCTCAGCAGACTAGACAGACACACCCAGCCACTGATCACTGGCCTGTCATTGACTACAGCGGATACAACCCTCACTCTGCACATGTGCCATTTGCCAGGGGGAGTCACAGGTGTCGTGCCAGCTCTGCAAGTCAGACACAAAGCACTGCTCACTTGTCACATCAGATGGTTATATCAGTAGCCTTCAACATGCAGCTGTGGTGCAACACTTCACATAGACACTCCCCCACATGACAAGGAACATTCACACACGTCAATGTCCATGAGGTCGTACACGTCATTTGGACACTCTCACCACAGGTCCACCCAACTCATACACATCTGTGGGTACAGTCACCTGTCACACCGGGGGACCACTGAATCACCTCAGGACACCATGAATAAAAGCCCCCAAGGATTAGCCAGGCTGAATGTCTCATGCACTATGCAGTGAAAGTCACTGTAAGCACCATGCAAGTGAGGAGTGCACACAGGAACTACATGATGCACTGCATCAGTGACATAAGCATGCCCCCCCGGGACAAACTCTGAACAACATTGCATGTCAGTCCCACCTGGACACAATATTGACAGTCACACAACAGGTGCATAGGCAAAGGTAGTGGACTCATAACTCACCTGCTCCCCTGGTCTCCCATACAGGCTGGTGTACTGTGGGAGGAGGACGTCCAGCAGGGCCTGATTCTCCTCCAGGGTGAATGGCTGGGCCCTCTCCACAGCACAAGACATGGTCCAGGGAAGCAGAGACAGCAGCAATGCTGTCGACAGGAAAGTTGTGCAGGCAAGTGCCCTCTCATGGCTTCTGGCTGCCTTATATCTGTTTTGCTGAGGGGCATTCATTTTGAGGAGTACATAGTGATTGGTCTGAATCATTTGCATCTTACGTTTACTCCAATCCCTTTAAACATACACCAGTGACAGCATTTGCATCGTTCAAATTTAGAGCATCATGTCAAGTCAACAACCACTTTGCAACATTGTATTTTGTGGCCAACTGACTTTTCCAGGACACCTGCTGGAAAAATATGAAGAGAAAACTCGGTATCCATGGCAACCTGCATGCATTTAGGGCCTAATACCTGTCCCTTATGTGTCCCCTATGTAAATTTGAAAGCCACACACAGGTACGGTGCGTTTCACACGTACCCCTACGGCACCAGTTGCACAGTGCGTTTGACACATACGTGTAGGCACTGGTAGTACACGTATGTGTACTACCAGTGCCTACACGTACGTGTACAGGTACGTGTAGGCACTAGTAGTACACGTACGTGTACAACTAGTGCGTACACGTACGTGTACAGGTACGTGTAGGCACACGTACGTGTACTACCAGTGCCTACACATATGTGTACTACCATGGCGTACACATACTTGTACACGTACATGTACGCAATAGTTGTACTCGTACATGTAGGCACTGGTAGTACACGTACAAGTACAACTAGTGCGTACACGTACCTGTACACGTACGTGTACGCACGAGTTGTACACGTACGTGTACTACCAGTGCCTACACGTACTTGTACAGGTGTGTGTAGGCACTGGTAGTACACGTACGTGTAGGCACTGGTAGTACACGTACGTGTACAACTGGTGCGTACACGTACGTGTACAGGTATGTGTAGGCACTAGTTGTACACGTACGTGTACTACCAGTGCCTACACGCACCTGTACAGGTACGTGTAGGCACTGGTAGTACACGTACGTGTAGGCACTGGTAGTACATGTACGTGTACAACTAGTGCGTACACGTACATATACAGGTACGTGTAGGCACTGGTAGAACACGTACGTGTAGGCACTGGTAGTACACGTACTTGCACAACTAGTGCACACATGTACGTGTACAGGTACGTGTAGGCACTGGTAGTACACGTACGTGGACAACTGGTGCGTACACGTACGTGTACAGGTACGTGTAGGCACTGGTAGTACACGTACATGGACAACTGGTGCATACACGTACGTGTACAGGTACGTGTAGGCACTAGTTGTACACGTACGTTTACTACCAGTGCCTACACGTACCTGTACACGTACGTGTAGGCACTGGTAGTACATGTACGTGTCCAACTAGTGCGTACACGTACGTGTACAGGTACGTGTAGGCACTGGTAGTACACATACGTGTACAACTGGGGCGTACACGTACGTGTACTACCAGTGCCTACACGTACGTGTACTACCACGGCATACACGTACTTGTACACGTATGTGTATGCACTAGTTGTACTCGTACGTGTAGGCACTGGTGGTACACGTACGGGTAGGCACTGGTAGTACACGTACGAGTACAACTAGTACGTACATGTACGTGTACAAGTACGTGTAGGCACTGGTAGTACACGTACATGTACGCACTGGTAGTACACATACGTGTAATGCCTACATGTACGAGTACAACTAGTGCATACACGCACATGTACAAGTACGTGTACGCCATGGTAGTACATGTACATGTAGGCACTGGTAGTACACGTACGTGTATTACCAGTGCATACACGTACGTGTACTACCAGTTCCTACACGTACCTGTACACGTATGTGTACACACTAGTTGTACACGTACGTGTACTACCAGTGCCTACACGTACGGGTACGCATTTCACACGCTTACAATGGTGATACAGCCGTACACATGCCAGTAATGGAGGGCTACAAGTCGCACATGGATGTCCATCAAGTACTTGTCATTGCATACTTTCATGTGCAGGCCCTAGATGTGTTAGCCAGTGATCTTGCACAGGTCCTTCCATCTCGTTGCACAATTGATGTTATCTGACCTGTGGACACATGTCATGTGTGATGGGGCACGATGTGGCACACATCACCTTGACACGTGCCACATGTGTGTCTGTAGGCCAACTGTGTCATGCATAGCAGCAGTGGGTGGCACAGTCATGAACATCCGCACCTGTCTCCTGATGCCAGGGACAGGGACACTTTATGAACTGACCTGTCACGATCAGCATGCCCCTTTGGGACTATGTCGGTTGTGTGTCATGTGTTCACATGAGCTTCATGTCAGTGTCCCGTCAACGGCATCTGCTGTTGGTGCATCCAACAGGGGTCTGTGTGGAGATGGGCATGTAACACATCTACGCACACAATGCCACATGTGGATTCCCAAGCCTGTAGGGTCTGTGTGCATGGGACATCATATATTTTCAGTCATACATGTGTTTTTTGTCTCAATGGCTGTGTCTTTGTGTTGTCACGTGTACCCCTTCATCGCACTGTGTTTGACATGTACATTTGACATTCCATGTGACCTGTGCGTGTGCCTTGCAGTCAGCTGTCTGGATGAGATGACATCCTTCAAATGCAGCTATGTGGTTGTGTGTCACTCCGGTGATATCTGTGACTCTTCACTCAGACTGGCCCCCAAATCTTTTCAGGGCATGTCATGTTGACTTGACAATCAACAGGTGTATGATGCATTTTGTAGGAGTGCCAGCAAGCTGCCATCTGTGTCCTGGATGTATTGCACACACCCGACTCCATAGTTACCTGATGTGTATTAGCAGTGTAGCATGTGCTATGTTCATTGACATTGATGTTTGGCGACTCTCAAGCTTCATTCTTCAAAACTATGTTTTGCAGGGCACCACCTGTCCCAAGACTAATGCCAGACTTGGGTGCCATGAGGGAACGTGCCTGCATCCGCCGTTACAGATTCACTCAACAGTTGATTGAGGACCTGACAAAGAGGCTAGCACCACACCTCCAACTGCAATACAGGTATCCTACTGCGCTGGCAGCATTACATTTTTTTACAACAGGTACGTTTCAATTGACAATAGCTGATGTGGGTGGGATGTCCCAGACTATGTTCAGCTGTGTCCTGCATGATGTTTTAGCAGCCATGTTGGAGCACCTTGATGAATTCATCAAATTTCCGACTCCAGAGGGGTTGAGGGATGTCAAGGGGGATTTCTATGACCTGGGTGGGATGCCCCATGTAATTGGGTCCATTGATGGTACACATGTGGCTTTTGTGCCGCCACAGGCACAGGAACAAGCCTATCGCAACCGCAAACATTACCACTCAATAAATGCCCTTGTGGTGTGTCTTGCTAACATGCTGATTTCACATGTCTGTGCACGTTTTCCAGGATCTGCACATGATGCCTACATCATGAGGCGTAGCAGGGTGCCACAAATGATGCTGCGGCTGCACAACGAACCAGCATGTCTTGTTGGTGGGTATAGTCTTTTTGTCCTATGTGTTGCGGTATCTTTGTCTCTTACGGCATCTCGAGTCGTGACCCACTTATTTACATGATGTTTCCAAGTAGGGGACTCTGGCTATCCCAACATGCCATGGCTGCTGACACCTCTCCGCAACCCAAGAACAGCTGCAGATCACCGGTACAATGATGCACACGGCCAGACCAGGCGAGTGATTGAGAGGACGTTTGGACTCCTGAAGAGCCGATTCCGGTGCCTGGACAAGACAGGCGGGTCCCTCCCTTATGCCCCAGAGAAGGTCTGCAAAATCTTCATTGTGTGCTGCATGCTGCACAACATGGCAGTTGAGAAGGCAGTGCCACTCATCCTGGATCCAGATGAGCAGGAGCATCCACCCGTGGAGGATCAAGGGCTTGGTCACGAGGCTAGTGATGATGAGGAGGAGGGGGATGATATCCAGAGTCAGCTCATACGCAACTTCTTCTCATAATGGTGAGTCACTGGCAATGAGTGTGCAATCTTGTTGCGTTGAGTGGCATGTGTTGCAATGTGTGTGTCCAGCTGACTGAATGCAAAGTGACTTGGATATGTGTTCTGATGTGTCACTCGAGTGATGATGTCATGCAACACAATTTTGCAGAGAGACTTGATTGGCAATTTACATGTGTCCAACATTGTTGCTGTTTTGTACACTTCCATGTGTGCGTTGAGAATCTTTTTTTGGTGACTTCTCGTGTGTCTGTCATTCCCAGGTATTTGGCACCTGTTGTCTGATCGTGTCATCGTTGTCCTCCTGCTATTCCTCGTGTGGATTGCAACGTGTGCTGAATCAGCCTTCCATGCACGGACATGTGGAAATGTCAGTTTGGGTAAGTATTGCAGCAAGGCTTTTTTGTGGTGATACAGGTTCTGAATGTGTGGTGACTGCTTCTGTGCATGTTGTGGTACCATGCATACATGTCTTCTCACCATGGAGCATATGACATGTAGAATCACTCCCATGACATGATAGTCAGCCTTCTTGACAGTCATCTGTAGTGGAATATGGCGTCTGATGAAGGCTTCAATGTGTGTGTACCTTGGCTCTGAAACATTGCAGATGCTACGGGTGGACATAGTGGGGGACATCACAACAACATGCTTTATGAGGAATTGCAGCCTCTCCTTGTGCAGCAGGATGTGTTTTGCTCATCCCCTTACCTTGTGTGCCAGTTCATTGGGATTGACATCATCCGTGTTGTGAAGGGGGGGTCCAGCGTATGTCCCACATGTTCTGTCAACTGACCTGTGAGTCTGTTAATATGGAGGCATATCCCTGTGTGTGTGTATGTGGAATAACGGTGTTCAGCACAATCCAAAGTGCCTCATCTCGGTCACTGCAGATCTCTTACCAGTTTGCATGCGTCATCTATGGCAGAATTGACAAAGATTGAGCATAAGAGTGTATGTGTACTTTGGCAACATGCATGCAGTGCTTCATGGCTAATGATCTCTATTGTGCATGTCGTGCCTGGTTGTGTATGTATTTGTGCAGGTTGCTGACCACAACGGGACGTGAATGCCTGCTGATGGTGTGTCTCCTTTGCGCATCTCCGCATTTTGTTGCCTGACACAGTGGCTGTCATTTATGGTGATTGATCATACACTTTCTGGGAATGACCTATGAGTGAGCTGACATTCCTTCCTTGACATACACCTGTTGCACTGTGCCTTGCTGACCTCCTTGTCTTTGTGTGTTGATTTTTGCATGATTTCTTACCCCTTCCGCCTGCTGCTGCCTCACCTGCGGCCCCGCCACTCCGAGTGCCCTGATTCTGCAACCCCCACAACTCAGAAATGCTCAGCCCTTCCTCCTCCACCCATTTGTAATGCAGCCAGCAGCTTTTCTGTGCTACTATAGCCCCAGCGCCGTGCCAAAGGCCGGACCGTCTGCGCCTGCAACATGCACAGTGCACGACCCTCTAGTTTTTGCATGACCCACATCACACAACAGGCTCATGCTGCAGCCACTCTCCAAGCAATGTTCTCATGACAATCATGCTCCTGCCATCAGGCAACCCCTCAGCACACACACACCACCTTTGCATGCTGAGTGTGCTACTCCAACTGCCTACACAGCGCTGCCCAGCCTCCCAGACCCTGTCATTCCAACCAGGTTATGTGCCTCCTACTCCACACCCGCTCCATCCACCAGCACGCTATTGGACTCTGTTACCTCCTCAACACTACAGCCCCACACATCACCTTCATGACAGTAACCTGGACAAAAGCATCCTCAGCACATGACGTCTTCATTGCCATCTCAGACGGATCCAAGATCACCCGCAGGGACGCCAACACCACTCCCGGGGGCTGAATTGGTAATTATTGACAAGTACACCCTCAGAGTCAAACGTCCGGGTTCACAGCAACTCCCTAGCAACCCTCGGAGTAACACTCATCTACAGATCTGCAGGCCTGCATCCACAATTCCGCTAAGCCATCAACACGTACATCTGCACACAGGCCCTCACCTCCACAGGCTACATGTGGCTGGGGGCCAGTAACTTCTTGCTGGAGGGGACACACACCACCATCCATCATTGGTCCATCAACATTTGAATCCACGTCTCCAACAAGCAACACAGTGCCACTCACCCCGCTACCGATCCCTCAAAGATGCCTGATGTAAGTCGCCACAGACAAGCTGTGTGGGACACTCAAAACAACACCACCGCCACACCCTGCAAACTCACACACTGGATCAGCAACTGATCCGTCAATCTTGCCACATTGACCGACTTTCCTGTGAAGCACAACAACAGTTAAGGTACCTGGGACAAGGCAGACCTACTGGACTCCTACAGACCTAGTCGGACTCTTGTGCAAACCTTGCAACACAAAGAGACATAATTTTCCTTACAGCCCTGGAAAACACCACACACAGCCATCACCATATCATCAGCAAGGGCAAGTGGAGATCCTTCAGATAGTGCCGAGACACCCAAACACACGACATCAAGGAGCTCATCAGCATTGTGAGTGAACTGACAGCAGATCTCCATCCAAGACACCCCACCCTTGCAAGGCAGATCCCATCCCTTGCTACTTTGTACCACTGCAAGCTCATGGCCATGGACAACAGCCTTGGCACACAAAGGCAGACAGGACTATTATCCGCTGGACAAACCCCCCTCAGGTCATGGACTCCCGTCAGCAGCAAGTACACAACCGGGATCATGTGCACCATCCACTCTGGCTCTCCATCAGGCCCCTTCCCACACAACATCTCAACCACATCATTCGCCATCCTTGAAGCCCACGTCCTGCGCGTCATGAATGTCTCCTTTGAGTTAGCCACATTCCATGGCTGCAGGAGGCATGCAGAGCCCCAGGCCCTTCTTAAACAACGGACGGCAGTACCGCAGGATCTCCTGGTACAGCAGCCTACTTCCCTACCCAGCAAATGTCACCAGGAAGACACTCAACTAGCAAATGACCAATTTCCTACATGCAACCAGCTCCAGCCAACTGGCACCAGACCGCTTTACACAGTAATCACACCACTGCAACCGTCATCATTGCCAACAACAACGACTACTTTGCCCAGCTCAACAATGGTGAGGCCACCACCCTTGACCTCTCAATGCCATTCTACACCATGTGCTACCACACTGTCAGCTCACACATCTCCAACACTGGTATCCAGAGGAGGGCCCAGGATTTAATCAGGAAGTAGTTCACCAGCAAGGCTCAGGGAGTCTGCCTCCACCCTGCAACATGTAGTACACTGGGGTCATCTGGCCCATGCCACAGGGCTCTTCTCTCAGCGTGACGATCTTCAATGTCTCCATGACCCCCCTCTCCACCATCACATGCACACACAACCTCATCATCATCTGGTATGCCATTGACACCCAGCTGCTCCTCAAACTCACCAAAGAGTCAGCCATTTCCAGATGCAAACTTCAAGAAGGCATGAGATCCGTTGATGAATGGCTGAACATCAGCCATCTGAGGCAGGACTTGGACGGGACAGAGGTCATCATCTGAGGATTGTCCCCTTATGGCTGGGTCAACTCCTTGCATCCCACTGGTCTGTGCACCGCACCAGCACCCAGTGGCCACGCAGGCAAGCTGTTGTTCATCATGGACTCATCGCTCACAATTAACATGCAACTCACCAACATCTGTACCCCATGCTGCAACACCCTCCACATGCTGCTGATGACCTCCAGATAGATCCACTCCAAGGCAAGACAGACCGTCCCCCTGGTCCAGGACACCAGCCGGCTCAAATACAGCACCGGCCTCTACAGAGGACAACAGCAAACATGCAGGAGAACTTATCCACATCCAGGGTGCATCCGCACACCTCATCTGCAACATCCCCCGCCCCAGCCATATCACCGTCCACCTGAGAGAGGTACAATGGCTCACTGTGTGCTGCAGGATCACCTTCAGACTCCTCAACCACACTCAGGAGGCAGTCCATTACCCCAGACTCAAACCGACCTTGGACGTGTGTCATCCAACACCCCATTGGCCCTACTCCATGCAGCCCACCTTGCCCTGGCCACCATTCATCACACCCACATAACCTCTGCACGCAGGAGATAGTTCTCCCACCTCGCAAAACAGACCTGGTACTCCCTCCCCGGGCACATCAACATGACCCATGACCTCTACACCTTCATGTAACTCTACCAAATTGGTCTGTCAGAGCAATATAGCAAGCCCCCCCTCAGCAGCTTGAGGCCATCACGGGTGAGTGTTAGGCTCCATGTCTGTATTTTGTGATACATTGTGAGCCATGTGTGTCTTCGACCGGACTCAGATCCAAGTGTATGGATGGCTGGAGTTAGTTCCACACTCAGGCATACTTTAACAATATCCCCACACGTAGGTTGTGGACTCATGCTAAATGACTGCAACATGAAATTTCAATTATTAAATTTTTAATTTTGAGCTCTGGGGCGTGATTTGTGCACAGAAAATGGGGAAATGCAGGGACCATAGAATCCAAAGATCACAGGCGGAGATGGGATCCTTGGCATTTGAAGTCATCAGAGTCCAGCCCACAGTGTTTGGCATCATTGGTCAGACTGTGACCAGCAAGTCCATGTGGCAGATGATGTCAGTCCATGGGGTGATGCTGTCGCACATGAAGGCCAGGTGCCTGGCCAGGTGACCTGGGAGATGTGGATGGCCCGCTGCCTCTCACGGTCTTTTCCATGGACGACCAACCTTCCTCCGGGGACCCTCAGATGCAAGGCTTGACGATGTTTGGGACGCTCCGTCGGACGAATCCTCCTCCTCCTCCCTCCATGTGGCTGGTGCTGGTCTGCGCCTGGTGTCACAGGGAGGGTTGCCCATGTTGTCGCCGATCTGATGGAGTGAATGGCTTATGTCCCTTTGCACCACCAGGAGCTCAGCCAGTCTTGCCTCCATCCGTCTTTGGTGTTGTTGTTGACTGGCGTGTTGCTCGGCCTGCTGGTTTTTGATCTCTGTGAGGGTCCCCACTACCTGGCTGATCTCCCTGGTGTCACGCCAGTGTACCTCCATGATGTTGCGGATGTGTGACATACCGGTCCCTTCAGCTGGCTGGGAATGACACTCAGATTGCGATATGCAACAATCAGCTGTGTAAGGTACTGATAATTATCAAAATGCTAGTTGAGAAAGTGTATCACCCAGTCAGTAATATAGATGTAATTGGATCCATCCGTACATATACATGTTGAAGGATATCATGTTATAGAGCTCACAGTAATGCATGAGTGTAATGTATAGTACAATGTTAATAATATTGATGGAGCACTCATTACCTTTAAAGATAAAACAAAAAGTGCCACTGCAGCTGCAAGATTCGAATAAGGCACTAATCCTTGAAACTGTAAAAAGACAAACATGTATGTGTACAAAGTTATACATATTTCATTTTTTGTTCACCATCTCATCTTATGGAACTTACATATACCACGATATAGGTACATCATCACCAGAATGGCCACAAATCACAACAAAAGGTCAAGATTGATTTGTGAGCAAAATGGAGTTAGATATCTAGTGGATGAAGGTATCTAAGTCAGTCATAACAATCTTCCCATATTAAATGCCAAATTGATCAAGGTTTTGCATCACTCTTGCTCCATGCGAAGGGGAGCAAGGGAAAAGCAAAACCTAAGTGAGATTTATCAAGCCACGCAGGGCCACCTTGCATGGAACTGCATGGCTTGATAAATCTAGAGTAACTCAAGGCAGCGCAATTCGCTGCCTTTCTTTACTCTGCGGCAGGGAGGCATTACCTTGGTGTTGCGTGGGTGTTACCACGTATTCACCCATGGATTTTGGCGCTTTCCAAGATTTACCATTTGTGGTTGACCTGGGAATGCATCAAAATGCAAATCCTCCCCAGGTGAGGCGTAACAATGAGAAATCTTTTCATTTCCACTCATTTTTTCCTCCTTCTCCATTTGCTGCATTCTGCAGCACACATAGAGAAAAAGGAACATGGCTCTCAGAATTTTTCGTGTGCAGGAAGACATCCCTTCCTGCACAAAAACAATCCTGCCTACAATGCAGGCACTCCTGCACAATGACGCAAGAAAGCCTGCGTTGGCGCTAGTCAGCCAAAAATGCACCAGCACTATGAAAGGACAGGAATGGGCCCTATAATGGTAAATAGTGCCCTTTCCCTTTCACACAGCGCAGGTCAGCAAGGTGGTTTGCTGTGTTGTGTCGCATGATTTCTTTATATAGGTCTTATTGTGAATTACTGTGCTGGGTTACATGTATATCTGCAGTATGTACTTGTTCACAAATATGTAGTGATTTGTTGTGTTACTGCTGTACTATATTGCTGTAAGCCACCATCACATAATTTGTATTTTTTTAATGATGGTTAATAGAACACCATTTACATATGAATTGCGTGGCCCTTTGCATTGCTGTTTATGGGCCACTACGTTGCCTTTAAGTTCTTCTTTATGGGCTACTGCGTGGCCCTTTCCGTTGCTCTATATGGGCCACTGTGTTGCCCTTTACCTTGCACTATATGGGACACTGTGTGGCCCTATGAATTGCTCTATATGGGCAACTGCTTGGCCCTTTGCACTTCACTATATGAACCACTGCATGGCCCTTTGCATTGCGCTATATGGCTCACTGCGTAAAAAACATATGACTTGCTTGGCCCTTTGTGTTGCTCTATATGAGTCACTGCATAGGAACATAGGTTTAGTGTGGACCCTTACGTTCATAGGGGGGGAATAGTGTGTCACACAATGTTTATTTGCGTAGAAATGCATCTGAAAAATGGACGCAAAATATGACAACCTGCCATTCACACCCAGGAAATGATGCAATTGTTGTGGCTGCATACCAGGAAGTGTAAATGTTTCTTTCAATGTCTTTTTGTGACTAGTGGCTGGTGGATGTGTTGAGAGGAGAATAGAAAGAGTGTTGAAGTGATTTCACAGTGCATCTTGTTGAGTCTGTGTCCTACTGTGCTTTTGATATAGTCTACCTTATTGTTGTGCTTAAGTGGTGTTGTTTATACATCTTTGTGTCTGAGTATTGTTGGGTGTCTGTCTATTTAAGGGCATTTTTTGTTAGTTATAAGTAGGGGCTTAAGGGGTTTGTTCGTAGTTAGATTTTTAGGAATAGGGCTTGTGCCATATAGGGCCATATCTGGGAAGGGGAGAGGCTGCAATGTCAATGAGGGGAGGTAGGTCCTCTTATCTGGCTGATAACACACTACCTCCCACGTATGATTGGCGCTGGAGGGAGGGTGAGTCAAGGGTTCCCTGGCAAGGAGTGAAATAACAGATGGGAGCATGTGCTGATGCACATGTTGAAAGTGTCACAGGAAGAGAGGTCCGCCGATCAACTGAAACATCAATAGGTGTACATGGAGACTCGTGAGACGGATGTGCTTGACCTACTGGGGTTTGAGGTTGGAGATCATGTAGCTATGTATCCATTTACTATTAACTTGTGGTCATGTAAGGTAATTAATAAAATAAAATATCTTTTGCAAAACATAGTAGCGATGTTTGAATGCCTTGTGACACACAAGGCAAGACAGAGTGACACCAAGGCTAGAATGTCAATGCATATCATTAGCCATGCTGCACAAGTTATTTTTTTGTGGGTAGACTAATATATATATGTCGAGTATATTTCACCATGTGTCCTTGCATGGAACTGGGGCATGACACATTACCTAAATCCGCTACTCAAAGTACATCCAAATGAAGTATATTTTCATGTGTATGTAACATTTGTGTGCATAAGGAGCAAATACTGGGCATAATGTTTCAATGGTTTTGCCTCTCCCTTGCAACATGCAAGAGGATGCAAGGGTGACACTAACTCTAAATATCCTTTTGGAAGTCCATGTTGCGTGAACCTGCATGGATTAATACATCTAGAGTAAAGCAAGTGAACGGAAACGCTAACTTGCATTACTTTGCAGCAGGGATGTGTGCAATAAGTGGAGTGTGGCTGTTCCCACCCATCTACCCTTGGACTCTGGCAGATTCCCAGATTTACATTCAGGGGAATGCATCTGATTTGTATGGCTCCTCAACAGTTCAGCAACAAGAAAGCACCGGCACAAATTAAGCACTGGGGCCAAATCATGTGGCCAATTTTCTAAATTATGTGGCAAATTATGCCCCACGTTAACTGCTATTTTTATCCACTTCAGCTAGAAACAATATGTTTTGTGATACTTAGAAATTATGTGGCAAATGTGGGGAATCCATAATTATGTGGCAAATGATGCATCCACGGATTTGCATAAACCCAGTTATCCTCACCAGTGCCCATTATTTTATCAACAAGTTATTAAGGAAAGGTAAACAAAACCTAATCACTCTAATTCCAATCAGCACCCTTTGCCAGCTACACATTGAAGAAAATTTAGTTTTCCTGCTAATTACTGCAAATACAAATGTAATATAACAAACAGATAAGGGGTAACTGTGGAATATGGTTCAATATTGAAATCTCGGGACTCTGGTGACATTGGCAAACCACTTGTTGACGCCACCAGAACAACGAGGTGGCAATATCGTAGCATATTTTACAGGTATCTTCGGCCTCTGGCCCACCATGCCACATAAGCCTAGTAGCTGTGACAAAGGTAAAGCTTTGCAGAGTGGTTTTGGGACTGTGATTATGACGAAGAAATTCATGTTTCTCACAGAAATATGGGGGAATATCAGAAAGGCGGCGCTCTGAAATTATCATCGCTTTTGCGTCCGTTTTCGGGCAAAAAGCGGCGATAATTTCATCGCCTTATCAGCAAAGACACGCTGTCGCGTGTTTTGCTGATTTAGCGCCCCTTACAACAACACCCAGCTTTGCATCTCTAATAAGATGCAAAGTGGGCGTTCCGTGCCAAATAACTGGAGAAATGTCGCTAACCGACATTTCTCCAATTATCAAGCTGCACGCAAACAGGCAGAGCGATAAGAAAAGTAGCGCTAACCACAGTTATCGCTACTTTCCTTACGCCTGCTTGTAATCTGATTTAGCCATGTAGTCCAATGGGAGGTGGATTACATGGCTAAGACCACCCTGCCCTATCAGCAAGGTATCGCTGGTCGCAGTGAGATAATCACTGGATTTCCAGCAATAATCACACTGTTTTCCAGCTAACGCATGGATTCCTATCACTTGGGAGATAAGCGTTGCTGATAGCATGCTATCTCCGCGATAGAATCCAGCGTTAGCCTGCGATAATTATCCTTGCGCTAAAAGCGCTGAGCGATAATTATCGCAGGCCCTTGCTGATATGCCCCCATGGGTTTTTATACCACAGGATTTTGTGCAATAAAATCACCCAAATATGTAATCCAGGCCTTTTATTGACCACTAGTTCAATACAGATACGAAGCACAACCACAAACATTCATTTTCGATTCATAGATTGTTATGTCACTGAGGTAATACATGCTTTTCAGGTAAACTTTGCAAAAAGGCAAAATCATAATGGTACCATAGGCATAGTTATTATTTTTAGTATCCATAATCTATATACTAATAATAATAATAATATAATATTAATATCCTTTTGTCTGTCTTCTTATTTCCTCTTATATTTTTTTGAAGTTTTAATGCACTACTTAGAAAATTAAAGTTCTTACTCCTAAACTGTATCAGCTGTATAACTTAAACTTTTTTTACGTCACAATTTTTCACTTCTTTTCGTCTTTACTTCTTTTTTGTAGCTTTAAATTGTTTCCCCAGTATGTCCACTTCCTTCCACCTTTTTCTTCTGTTTGTCTATTTTTCCTCTTTTCTTTTTCTTTATGCAACTTGGCCCCCTGCACCCACGTTTTTCTGTTTCTTCCAATTACTTTTTTATTTTTTACTTTGTTTAGCTTTAGCCCATTTTTCTTATCTTTCTTAGTTGGCGTTTACTTTTTTCTATTTCATTTTCTATGTACAACTACTTTCTATTCCCTTCCTTCTTCTTTATTCACTCTTTTGTTTATGGTTCCTTGATTTCCTTTTTCCATATTTTTCCCATTTCTCAAAATGTGTTTATCTTAATTTTGAATATGTTGGTTTTTCACTTTAGAATCGTTGAGTTTTGAATTGATCATTTATCACTGTTGAAGTAAAATCACAGCTTCACATTTCCACCACATGCATCCAGAAACAAACCTCTCTACATGCAACTGATAGCAAACTCAACATCCCAGGACAAATATATGTGGCAATCAAAAACATTAATTAAACGCAAAAAAGGGATATTTCGTGGACCAAGTACCTTGGATATTTTTAGATACCTCAGAAGTATTTCTCTCATATGCTTTTACTGTCCATCACCGCTTGCCCGTAGAAATGCTATTCAATCTGGAATTCCATGTTCCTCTCTTATACCACTGAAGAAGGTGATTTTGTATTCTACAGCAAGATTAATATTAAATGCAAAAAAATATACGCCAGATTTTCCTAGTACTAAAGTTACTGGTTTCCACTGCAAGCTAAGATTAAATTTATGAACGGCACCTGGCCTATAAACCTATCCATTTAATTAAACCACCCTACCTGGCTAACTTTCAGACTATACCCAGGTCCATAATTGTGGGGCAGTTAATTAATAGGTATAATTTCTCACAGTGGCGGGCAATCAGTACCCTCATTGGGCGTCATACATCAGTTATGCGGGTTATAGCATTTCTGGGGCGCTTTGATTTTTTTCCCTTGCGTGTGAAAGAGAACGACTTTGCAGTGCAAATGTGATCAGATGACCCAACCTCACAGGATAAATAGATACATTTTTATTGTTTCAAGTTATTTAAAATCATCACAATATAAAAACAACATTCTTCTTAAAAATAATAAAAGCTGCAGGATGGCCTAATATAGCATGTTCAATTCCAACATTTAGCATAATCTAACAACCGTGGTCAACCAGGCAATCGCACTGCAACTCAATGCACTCAGTCATAAGCATGAGCCACTAAAGTGCAGGGTGCAATGCCGTGCAACAAAGAGGTAAGGGGACAGTTCGAGCCCTGGATGGGGGGCTGGACACTGTGCTGAAGTCACATGAGAGTCAGTAGGGATGACCCGCAATGTCCGGGGAGGTGGAAAGAATTAAGACATCTTCTGGAGCCCCAACAGATGCCATATTCTGCTCAGAAGTGCCCTTCATGCACTTGGAGGATCGAATGAATTGAAGTAGGGACCGAACTGAACCCTTACCTGAGAGGATTGCAGGGGTTCTGGGGCCAAAGAAGTCTTCTCTGGGCAGCAAAATGACCTGTGTGCTCGAGGCTTCTGTAGCGGACCAATGGGCAGTAAGCTGAATGTTGTTGGTAAAGTGCATCGTGCATTACAAAGCGACTCTGCAGCTCCCCCGTAACTAAGGTGCAATTTTAACCTTTGATATAATAAAGTGACTCTGCGGCCCGCTTGACCAAGTCCGTTGCGGCTGTACTCTACTGGCCTGAATCGTTTGAGATACGCGAGGAGCAATCGTAAACCGACCCAAGACGAATGGACGCATAAAAGGGACATGTGCAATAAAATCTAGCGAGCATCACCGCCACTGGGCCAGAAACTGGGGTCAAAATTCATGATTGTTGTGTTTTTTAAAGTGCTGTTAGAGCGGCATGGACAAAGTCCCTTGTAGCCAGGGCTTTAAGTGGGCCGGGTCTGTCCGGGTCTGAGCACCGGCAGTTTTTTTTTGGGGCCCTCGAAACGGGTCTCTATCGGGCTCTATTTTCGTGGCTACTAAAGGTAGTCCGTTCTTTATTTATTTTTTTCGGACCCGTTTTGAGGGCCCAAAAAAAAACTGCCGGTGCTCAGACTCTGTAAGCGCATAAGACCTTACATCGTGTGCCGCCAGAGACCGAAGTTAATATGCAACCCGTAACAGGCGCGCAACACCCATTGGACTCACAGGGCTTCAGCCCCCCCCCCGTCGTGTGTGGCAGCCCGGGATGAGACACCTTCCCGGGCAAAAAAGCAGCCGCACCCGAGCACTTCACAGGTCTTTAAAAGACCATTTGCATGTTAATGAGGCCTCGCTGTTGTTTCACCCCTTCTAAGAGCCCCTGCAGCTCCACTCTGCCTATTGCTTAAAGTTCAGCCCCCCCCCCCGAAACTTTTGCTCAGCCCCCCCCCCCCCCCCCCCCGAAATTTGGCTCTAGTTGCGCCTCTGACCCGTAATCGCCCTTGTTGCATCACACATTGTTTGTTTCCAGACGATCCGACGACACTGGGCGCCTCTGCCCTTAGAGTGGCAGCACCGAATACTAGCATTCTGTATTGCTGGGGCTTGCGGTAGACAAGAAAAGGCATATCCCTCGGCAAACACGACCTTACCTTCCAAATGATGCACGTAGGAGCTCTGTGCGGCCCACTCATGCATCAGACTGACAGGCCAGTCACTCCAAGCCTGAAGTCTGCACAGTTGGCTAAGAAAAAACGCCCAGGAGCACCTAACTCCGATCAATACAATGCAACATCTCTATCACTGTCTGTGCACCCTCAGACGGACATTGCCTTCCATTCCTCGATAACGAGTGGAAGTACTTGGACTCAGGCCTTTAAGTTGGACGGGTCCTCTCGGTCTCATACCCATTAGTAATAAAAAACTGACTTGAAGCCGTTCCCTACCGGACCCCATATTCGTGTCCTTACATTTACAGGCAACCACACGCCTTGCTTATTCCACAATAACTGTAAAAACCCAAAGGTAATCCATATCAATATTGCAGTCTCTGATTACATTTCACATATATTAGTTCATCTCTCTTTTCGTAAGTGTTTGTTTTTGCTGATGCTGTGTTTCTGTAGTTTTTGTCATGCAGCTCTTGTATAGAGCACAGTGAACTGAGTTGCCTCCATATGTCTGGGTGTGAATTCATGTTGTAGTTGGGTCTTTATGGCAGGCCACTATTGAGAGCTCTGTAGTAGGAGTTGAGTGCAATGCGAGCTGCTCACGGTGACCATCAGTGACTCATGTAAAAGTGTTCAGAAAACATGCACATCTGATCCTTTGCCTATTTGCAGAGCACAAAGAGTGACAGTCACTTATGCACCAGTTGTCCCGGTACTCAATGGGAGAACACGGAGAAGTGCCGGTACTCATGATTTTCTTAAGCACACAGTGCTAGTTATTTTGATTTAGACCACGCCCCTACTCGGATAGGCCACGCCCCTTCAAGACATTAACCACGCCCCTTTTAGAGCACCCCCAGCTTTTTTTCCCACTTAAAGCACTGCTTGTAGCTATACACAGGGTAGATTCCGCATTATCACAAACATGTTAGAAACCCGACAGAGAACAGCACAAGCTTATTAAGAGGGAGAGTCTGCTCTCTGCAGGGATAAGTGAATTCGGGAGGAGGGGTTTAGCATGTGCACGGGAAACCTGGGAGGAGAAGGACAGGGCAGAAGCTAAAGACTGGGGGGCAGATTTACAATAACTGGCGCATCCCTGCATATCAGCAGGGATGCGCCAGTTATTGTGCGTCACGGCTCCGCCACCATGCATGCACCGCATTTACAATGCGGAGCACCATGGGGCAAAAAACGGACAGATTCGTGACGCATCTGTGCCGTAAAGGCGGCGCATTGCTGGAATTGCGTCGCAAGCGCGACGCAGCTCCAGCAAGGCTCTGGGGTGCCCTATCTTTACAATGCTGCATCAATCCTTACGCCTGCTTCAGGCAGGCGCAGGATTTTGATGCAGCATGGGCTCAAAAGTGACTGAGTGAAATCTTGTAGATTTCACTCAGCCACTTTAAAAAGGCGTTCCTGCGACGGACCGCCACCCCCCTGCGCAGGAACACCTACTTCTGGCGCAGGGCTTTACAACGTGATGCATCTCCCAGATGCGTCACGTTGCAAATACCCCGCAGCATGGCGCTGGTTTTGTGCCACCACTGCGTCGCAAAAGTGACGCAACGGCGGCATAAAATATGCGCAAGGGGCCTGTAAATCTGCCCCTGGAGCAGGATGGGGCAGATTGGATCTGGGTACTGGACAGGAACTGAGAAATGCCTTTATAGGATAAAAATAGAAAGACAACACATATGCAGTACAGTAAACTGTTGGAAGGCAGTAGGAAAGTGCTAAGGATGGAGGAGAGGAGGAAAATGGATTGATAGTTTCCTGGAACCAATACACTATCAAGACATCTACAGAGTAGAACTGTGTTAGAGGGTACTGGGTGTTATCCAGTCCATCTGTCATGGGGTGCTGATGTCTACATGGTTGAGGTGGAAGAGGAACACATATGCTATAATAGTAGCATGTAAGTATGTGATGGTCAATAACTTCCACAACTTAGTTTGAATGTGTCTGCCTTTACGATCAATACATTTCTACAAAACCAAAAATACTGTTCATTCAAAGAGAGATACCTGAACGCTGCCCCTCCAGCACTACTACACGAGCATAAACTGAAAGTCACCGAAGACCAGCCGACCTCACAGATGTGTGTGCAGGATAAAAGAGCTGCGAAACAAGACACCAACTGCAAGCTGCACCCGACATAATGCTGAGCAGCCAAGCCCTAGACATATTGATTTCAGAGAAAAAACACTTTCACACGTAAGAAAGTAAGAAGAAAAAATATTTGTTAATCGAGTGAATCCCAATAACACTCTATTCCTGATTTTTATGGCGCAGAAGGACTTGTGGTACAGAAAATACAACTACCAACATGAGAAGCATGCACAGGCATGGTGCAGGTGAAGTAATTCACAAGGTAACTCTACCACCACCATCCTTGCAGATCATTTTACCAGTGATACAATAACTCGAGGGGCATATTCTCAAGGACTTATCGGCGAGTTATCGGCACAAAAGTGGCGAAAGAATTATCGCCCCATTCTCAAGCTGGTGCAAACTGCCGATATCGCCAGTTTTCCAGCAATAGCTTCCGCAACAAACATCGCCACGGATGAGAGCGACAACTAACGCTAATAATATGCAGAGTAGGCGTTTTCGTGCAAAAACACATGAAAACACCACTTCGCGATATTCTCAACGACCAGCCAGATTTGCGATGCGATCCAGAAACAGGTGATAAGGCGCGTTAGCAGCAGGTATTTAACACCTGCCTTTTACTAGAGTAAAGCAGGACGACTCCCTGCAGTATGAAAGGGGGCCCAGCCCAGAGCCACATCTGAAGACCAACACATGTCATGGAGACACTGATCATGCAGCTCGGAGACCCAAGAGGTCCATAACACCCACCGCCACCAATCACATGCCCCCCCCGACTACTCCCCCGGACTACCACAGAGGCAGCGCAGAACAGGACAGCGGACGTTCCTAACACGCACCAGCCCGAGAGACTCAATGCCAGAGGAAGTCATTGCCCACTACAGGCACAAAAGGACAACCATCCTCTGCATCCCGACCCACATTGCCCACAGGCTGACGGTACCAACACAGCTGACAACCAACATCCCTCCACAGACAAAGCTGCTGGCTGTGCTGCACCTGTTGGCCCCTGGTACCTCCCAACCAACAACTACCAGAGTCGGAGGAGTCTCACGGCCAGCCCTATCAAACTTCCTCACACGAGTCTTGTATGCATGTCCACAATAGCAACGGCGGGCCCTTGTATCCGCACCAACCGACAGTTCCAATTCGTAGTGTTCCTGCACCACCAACCCCAACGCCTGCCGTTGCCAGACGCCTCTGTGCCCCAGATCCAAGATTGTAGTAACTGAAATGGGGGTGTGCACGGTCATGAAGTCCAGTAGTCAACAGTAGTGCAAAAACAGTCCTTTAATACAAATACACAAATAACAAATACGAAAAGCACAGCCAACGCCCAACGGGGAACTTCATCAGGGCAACGTGTGGATTAAAGTAACTGCATATGCTGCAGGTACTCCCCAATACAATTCCATACTCGGGAAGTCAGTATTCAGAAACCTGTTGGACAAATGGTGACAATGGTCAAGCGTCCGTATAGTCACAAACCCAATCTGGTACAGTGTATAGCACTTGGACAAACCGGAACGCTTACAGGAAAGACAAATCCTGCTAAAAAAGACCATAACAGAAGTACGTATGGTCGTAACCTTCGTAGGAAAAAAAAGGAAGGTACGTCACACGAACCCCTGTTAAGGTCTCATGATGCAGGATTTCTCATACCTGTAAGCATCACAGTTGGTATCAGCTTGATACCCATGCACCTTCACTCCCTCCACCCAGCCACGTGGGCGCCGCTGTGACCGGTGGTGCCTACACAACCCTGTGCGCCTGCTGCACCCCAGCCCTGGTACCCAGACTGGTCCACCGCCCAGCGATGACTGCCTGCCCCTGCGCACCCAGGCCTAAATGCTCACCTGTCACCACCGGTGTGTCTCCAAGAGGGCCCACTACGTGCCGGTGCAACCTCCTCAGCCGATCGCTGGATTCTGCGCGATAGGCCTCCTGCGCACCCTGCTGCTCCACGCCGCGGAGTCATGTCTGTGCAGACTGCTGCTGTCGGCATACACTGTAGTCCAGCTGGGCTCACGATTCAAATCGAATCTTGATTGGCAGGATGGCGTATCGAGGCCTACGCATCATTGCAGGCTGCACACCCGCTCAACTCTGGTGCCACTAACTTTGTGCACCGCAAGTCACCGTCTCGTGGCTGTAGGCCCGTGCCGGCCCAAGTGCCTCGGCTGCCACCAGCTCTGTGCACCACAAGTCATGGGCCCTTTATGATTGAGTCTCGTGGTGCGGACGCCACCATGTCACCTCCGGCAATGGGGAATGTGATGTGGTAGGACCCTAGGCTCTCATGCATAAATAATGACCACACGGACACACTCAGAATGATAATGGAAATGGCCTCGAGCACGTGCGCCCGGCCTGTTTTGTTGGCAGGGTCACATATCCTGTGACGCCTGTGCTGGATGGGTGTGGTGAGAGTGTAAATCGGCCCTCAGGGAGTGGCTGTGGCATGCTGATAACTAGACCTGTGATCAGCAGATCACTCCAGGGAAGACCTGGGACATGTAGCGTGGTTCCACCCCCCCTGTAAGCGTAAGCGGAGTGGGCTGACCTGGCATATGCCAGTCCAGCATAGGGGTGTGAACAATGACCCGGGGCTCTGGGTGTGGTTCCGTTCTGGGGCTGGACAAAGAAGTAACTAATGTGTGTGTCTCTGTTGTAGTGTCGCACCACCCGGACCGCAATTGGTAATGTTGCACCCTGTGACTCAAGTCCCACAACATGAGCAACATGGACGTAAGGGGGAATCACTGACCCTATATTCATCCATACTTTCACACTTAAATAATCATAGACATGACACATATGTGTGAATTTGAATGTTTAATGCACATTCAGTGGAGTGTTGTAGCTGGAGCAGTATAGGGCCATGCAAACCCCACTTTACAGTGTTGCCCCGTGGAGGGCCAGCCAGAGTCCTTTGGAGAATGACAAGTTCATCGGAAGAGGAAGAGTTCAGTCCGCAGTCTGATTGCTGTGTCATTAGTAACCAAACAGAATATGGCAGTCCATGTCGAGGTCCAAGGTGAGTGTCGCAGAGTGTATCGGGGGACAGTGGAAGGTGATGATGCAGAGGGCAGAGCCAAGAAGAAACAGGCCATATGGCGAAGATGAATGCTACTGCGTCCGTCTTACCACTGAGGCAGAATCTTCCGCATCTTCGTCCTCTGATGTATCATGTGCCTCACATGTGGGTGGTGTTGTTTTGTCTGCATCACTGTGTGGCAGTGACACATCAGGGGCCAGAGGTGGAATATCTGTTGCACTGTGTGGCACTGACACTTCAGGGGGCGGAGATGTGGATGGAGTGGTAGCAGCAGCATTCATCTGCAGCCTTGTGGCAGCAATGCCATGATGAGGGTCTGCAGGGCATGGAAGAACCCAGCTACCTCTTGCTGGTGTGCAGCCGTGGCAGCTGTTCTTTCTGCCTGCATCTGCTCCATGTTCTCCATGATCCTCCGCATGTGTCCCAACTCCCAGGTGACATTGCTGCAGCCACTCTGACTAGACAGTTGTTTTTGTCTCAGAGTCATGACTCCAGTGATGTCAGCCATGGATCATTGGAGAGCATGGAGCGGACTGTGGGTGTCCGTTAGGGACTGTCAGTGGTCCCTGATGGGACTTAGACATCAGCGTATGGCATCTAGTTTAGATGCCTTGAGGTCAAACCCCACCCGCACCTGTTCAGCCATCTTCTCCTGGCACCCCAACACACGGCGTTGGAAGGCCATGCGTTGTTCGTGGGGGTCCTGGGAGACAGCCATGGTGGAGAGTGCTTCCTGCTGTGTGGTCTGTGCAGGGGTTGGGGTCTCCTCGATGTGGCTGGGCTGCCCTGCTCCTGGAGGTGGGGTGCTGAGGCTGTCCATGAGCTGTTGGAGGGAGTCGGGGTCGATGGTGTGGAGGTCCTGTTCGTCATCAGTGCAGAGATGTTCGGTCTGCTCTGCAGGAGTTGTTGATATTCCCTCTGCAATGTGAAGGGGAGATGCAGTTTAACATTGTGTTCACATGTATGTTAGCACATTGAACATGCTAACATACAGACTGCATGACAGTGTACATTGTGACTGTTTGGAAGGAGCTGCCTATTTGATGTGGGACAGTGGACATTTCACCAACATCACGTATGTGTGTTTGTACTTGTACATCATCACTTCACATTTCCCTGCTATGCCAGATGTGATTGGCCAGTTTCTACACACAAGCAGCACCAGTTGTGTCCTCTGTTCTGTTGTGAACGTGTTGCAGTTTGTACCACATTGTTGTCAATGTTGATGTGCTCTGAATGTTATGTGTGTGTGCTGCATTTTGGGAGAGTCGCCCCTGCAGCTCCGATTTTGCTGCCCTTATCCCTTTCATGCGGTGTCCCTTTGACTTCTTTGCTTATACAGAACTGAGATGTTGCATACTAGGGTACATTTGGCTCTTGGTGGGATTTGGGAGTGTGGGGCATGGTTTTTCCGCAGATGTGTTGTTGAGGTCAGGGGTTGTTTGTGCACATGGATATATCAGAGTGTGACGTGCTCCTTTACGGATGTGGTCCACAGTCAGCCACCTCAGTGTCTTGGCGTGCAACATTTCATGATATATTGACTGCAGCAATGCTATTCATCATGCAGTGTCACTTGCATTGTCAGTGTTGCTCACAGACACTCCATTTTTCTAGGTTTAGCACATGTGCATGGGTTGATTGTGAGATTGGTGGTGTGTGGGAAGGGCCACCTCTGGGCACATAGTCGACGGGGGCCTACTTGCTGTTTCTAGGTGTGCTGCAGTGTGCCAAGGGGGTCAGGGACATGATCCAGAGTCATTGTGGGTGTGCACTGTGCTATACTTAATTGTGCATGTGTGCCATTGTGCCCATCTTCCCCTGTCCCCCCAGTACCTGGTCGTTACTCACCCTGTCGCTGTTGTGTCAGGTCATGTTGAGCAGTGTCCGGATCCCCATCCTGCCACCATCTCCACACTGATGACTGTGGACACCATTTCCTCCATCTCATCCAGCTCCTCCTGTGACGCTGGACTTCCACCTCCAGTCTGCATTGCTGCCTTCTGGTTGTTTCTGAGTTTCTGCTTGGTTTTGCGCTTCACATCATTCCAGCACCTCTTGACCTCTTCCATTGTCCTCCTCAGCACTCCGACTGCATTCACCTTGTCCACAATAGACTTCCATACTTCATTTTTTGTTGCCAATGACACAGTGAAGGTGATGAACAGTAGTTGATGGTGTTCTATCACCTCCGTTATCAGGATCCTGTTTTCCTGCGGACTGAACCGCGTCTTCCTCTTCTTCGTCTTCTTGGCCTCCCCTGACCCCATGGTCCCAGGCTGGTCCTCCGTGGGGCTTGTGGGGTTCTGGTTGTCCTCTGTACTTACTCCGGCTACCTCCATTGTGCTTCACAGTGGTTTTGGTTTTGTTTGTGGTTTTTTTTCTACTTTCATAGTGATTTTTCCTGCCTGATGTGTGTGAATTGCAGGCCTGGTGCAGACTATCGCTGATTTTTTTATCGCGGTTGGGCCCAACGCAACTTTTTTCACTTTCGGGTTTAGATTTTTATCGCCATCCCGGTGATTTTATCGCGGACATTTGACGTGTTATCGGGAAACTATCGCATGTTACCGCCGTGTTGTTAATAGGACGTTAACACAGAGTTTTTTTCCCGCGATAGACGGTGATATGAAACATTGCGTTAACCTAGTTTGGCAATGATTATCGCACGTTCTTGAGAATATCCCCAAGAGTGAGGTGTGGGGTCAAAGAGCAATGAGGGTATACAAAATAGACACATCCCCAATAGAAAGTCCACAGCTCCAATTTTGCAAGCACCTTCTCTGTGTGGACAGACCAGAACTAAAGCCAAGTGCATCTTTATGTCCTGGTGCCACATAAAGGAAAATTACCTCTGTATCACCTTCACTATCAGACGTTGAAAGATCAGGTGTCGAGTGATTCCATAGTATGCTATCACACAGGCCTCACATCCCTGTTGGGAAGGCACTAAAAGAATCCTGACATAGAACACCAACAAGAGGAAGGGCTTCAGGGCAGTGCTTAATTTGAGCCGGTGGTTCTCGGTGCTCAGCACACCAGTACTTATGATAGTCTGTACCA
The DNA here is from genome assembly GCF_964204655.1 of Triturus cristatus. NCBI lineage: Eukaryota > Metazoa > Chordata > Amphibia > Caudata > Salamandridae > Triturus > Triturus cristatus. The sequence goes on along the minus strand of NC_140589.1, from coordinate 291,805,878 downwards.
TGGTGGTGCTGACTGTCTAAATTAGAGACGAGCACAACAACACATGCTTGTTAATTCAAGATACATTAAAGTGACTATTATGAGTGCTCATGCCATTCTTATAGCTTTGAGGGCCTGGCATTGTCTTAATAGTCATACTTTTAGGAGTGTGATAGTTAATAGTTGTGTTGTTACTGTCCTGAGCAGCGCTGGCCGGAGCAATGGGAGGTGCAAGTTGCACTGGCCACCTGGTGAGGGCCCCGGCACTTCTGTTTTTTACAAACTAAGCATCACTTCAGGGAGTCTTAGAACATGCCCAAAGGACACACTATACAATGTATTGGGAGACACGCCCGGTGTAATACAACAAGCTAGAATGCGTCGGCTCACTTGGAAGAAACTTTAATCCTGCTGAATACTTCACTTTGGTGAGAACACAAAGGACATGGTGATACTCCCAAAATACAGACAGTGTAACCAACTACTGGAAGCATAGACAGGTGTACACACATTCCACAACAAGCTCAGGCAGCAAATGATTTCCCAGCAGTTTGTCTTGGGAGAAGTAGAAATTTAGAGACACTTTATCCTCCAACCCTCCACCCACAAAGTCACAGAGACATCTATTACCCTACAATCTGGTTTCTCAGAAATGTACTTGTTATGCCCATGCAGGAGCTACACAAACAGTGGCCAGTGGTCTTGCTCAACATCCCCACATTGGAAAAGTGTTTGACTCTCTAGAACATCAGCACACGAAGGGAGGACACATGGAGCCAGTCCATTCTGATGCTGGGAGCCTTAGCTGGCAACAGATTTAAGAGGGTATTAGTCCTAGCTGTGGGAGAGCAGGATATCTTGCACACAATGGAAAGTAGCAATGGGCAAGTGAGGAGCTAAAGATGCTCTTGAATTGACACTTCTGAGCCACCTGTAGGGGTACCATGCCTGAAGGACAAGTTGTGCTGGCGACGAAAATGGCTCCAAGATAGAGAGAAAGAGTGTGGTGTCAGGTATGCCAAAGGAGAACAGTGAACAGAGGCAAACAGATGCGATCTGTGAGAACAGAAACTGAACACCACAAATTGCCAGTGTCTCCCACATGGTTCACCTGAATCTGATCAGGAGCGGGAAATATTGGTTGAGTCTCAGTGTGACAAGGAAATGAAAACAGAGTTCATAACAAGGCATTGGAGGCCGTACAGAGGCGGGAAGGACAATTCACAAGTTAAGGTACAATGTAGGCAGGAAATGAGGATGCTAGGCTCCAGCATCATGTTGCTGCCAGGTAGAAGAGGCAAGTATGGGCTTGGTCATTTGTTGGAAGGCATGTCCCTAAGGATACCATAAGCGAGGGTTCAAGTCTGTTTGAGGGTGTGTTCTCTTCCCCCTATGAAACTGTTGGAACAAATGTCATCTGAGCCTGAAGGCTATATGCATTACAGGCCTTATTTACAAAATGTTGACGCGCGGCAACACAGCAAGCCTTCCTGCTGCGCAGCCATGCGTCAAAAGCAAATGGTAGGAATGCGCCATATCTACAACATACAGCGCATTCCTGTCCTTTTCCCCTGCACTGACGCACAATGGGCTGCCATGAGCCAACGCCATGGGACATCCTCCTGCACAGAAACAATCACAAGAGTGTTTCCGTCTTTCATATGTACTGCAGAATGCAGTACACATATAAAAAGGAAAAACGAGGAGAAAAACATTCCTTTTTCCTCATTGCGCCTCCCTTACACCTTTTCTGGGGAGGCGTAGGAATTTGACGCATTCCTAGCTTTACAAAACCTTGTGAATTTGGGAATGCATCTGGTTCCATGGATGTTGAATGGGAACAATCACAGCAACACCCACGGAACGGCCCTTTTACGCATAGTAATGCGTGAAAGGGGGCCATATTTACAAGGCCATGAAAAGCCACTCAGGGTGGCTTTACAAGGCCTTGTAAATGCGGGCAGGCACAGAGGGCCGCCGGTGCATCGAAATAAGTGATGCACAGGCGACACAATGGGCTTGTAAATAAGCCCCTACAGCTTTACAGGTTACATCAGCTTTGACCACCACTCCCATTTTGCATTGACAGGCCCTGTGGACCTAAGAAGTGTCAGATTGCAGTGAGTGGGTTTGCTGAGGGACTGTAAAGTCAAGGATCCATAGTTGGTGGTGTGGGCATAGTTGTGCTTCAACCATAAGATGCCAGATAGATCCTGGTACTCCCAGTGCTGCCTTGGGGCTTATTAGTGCTGTGTGTGGTTCTTAATGGTGCATGTGTCAGCGAAACTGACACAGACTAGTGACGCCCTTCACTGCAGCTGTACCCATACATTGATGTAACAGCATTTCCCGACAATCCCATTTAGAAATTGTTGTGAAATGTAAAAGTAGTTGTGAAATGTGCCCTGGTAAGTGTTGGTTGAAATCATCCAGGATTGGCAGTTGACTATTGATCACCATCTGATGATTGAATGAATGAATGAATGAATGAATGAAAGGGCATTTGTATAGCGCACTGTTACTCCAGAGAGTGTCCTGGCACTCTGCACTTCTATAAATACTACACTGGGGACCAAAGCAGATTTAAGCTAAATTAAAAAGCCATGGATTTAGTTTCTTCTGAACGCGGAGGTAGCTGAGATGGCCCAAAGTTCAGGAAGTAGTTTATTAAATATGACTCTACAACGCAGATTTTTCTCTGCGATGCCATTACTGCCATTACAACGCAAGTCGTTACAACGACTTGCGCTAGATGGCGCGCTGGACTTAGGAATAGTATGATTTACTATTCCAACTCCAGTGTGAGCAACACTAGGGAAAGTGTTGGAATAGTAAATCATACTATTCCTTATCCTAGAGCGCCATCTGGTGCAATTCATTGTAACTACTTGCGTAGTAATTGCACTGCGTTGTAACAACGCGGTAGTTGTAACAACCGCGTTGTGTTTGCATGCGGTGTAAAATCCACGATATAAACGCTGTTTCCCAGTTTATTTCAGGCGGATTGTCCTAAAAAAGAGAAAGATTTGGCTCCGGCCCTAGATCATCAGATCTTGGGAATTTTGGCCAAAAAAGCATTGGTGGAGCGAAAACATCTGGAAGGAGCATAGAAACTAATCTGTGCCCTAAGATAACCAGTGCCAGCCTGGTTCAGGGCCCTATGGACCAAAACAAGGGTCTTAATGAGGAAGTCTCTTTTTGCCAGTCGGCCATGTGGCAGACTGGCAAACCTACGGCAAACGCTTGCCTTCAGGCTCCAACATTTTCTTTGCTGCTGCTACTACTATTCAGTTTGAACAACATAGTGGCTTACTTGATGGTGCATCTTGTTTCCTGTCGTGCTGCATCTGTTTCTCTGGTGGCTCGGTTGTGGTAGGTTGTCAAAATGATGTCTTCAAGGGGTACCTGTCACTAAGAACTGGAAGCTGTCATCATGAATTACTGGAGTACTGTGTAGAGTCAGTGTCATAAATGGTTGCATCAAGCCAAGGGCTTGGGATACATTTGTAGTATGAAGGGACGTTTCTCTGTTCCTTTCCTTGTGGTTATAGCAGGTGATTTGGCAGCTGTATCCTATGACTAGGTGGACACTTCATAGACATGTGGTGCACATCAGGTGGTGAGGTGCTGCACTCTACTTGGGTCTTGTAGATTTGTATTGTTTGTACAGGAGCCTTCATCTTGTGCACCTGCCTATCATTTTTTTTAGGGCCTACAGGTCTCATAGGTTTAAAACTGTTGTGCATGTATCTCTGTTTACTACGACTATTATTATTATTGTTATTATGACAGTGTGTTTTATGTTCACTATGAGTTCTGATAGTGTGCATTTAGTTTTCATATTCATGTGCTCAATTTCGAATTGTGTTTCAATGTCAGTATACACTGTATGTGTAGAATGGGTTAAGTATTCTCCTGAGTGTTCTCTTACTTTAAATAAAAAATAACAATTATTATTTTTCCAGATGGTTGTGACAATCAACATAAAAACTGAGGGGCAAATTTACAAGCCCCTTACACCAGATTTGTGCCAACGTTGCGTCACTTTTGTGATGCAGCGGCGGCGCAAAGCCAGCGCCATGCTGGGGGCTATTTACAACGTGACGCATCTAGGGGGATGCGTCATGTTGTAACGCCCTGCGCTACATGTGGGCGTTCCTGCACGGGGGGCGTGCACGGGGGGGGGGGGCGTTCCGGCGCAGGAACGCCTCCGAAAAGTGGCTGAGTGAAATCTACAAGATTTCACTCAGTCACTTTTACGGCCATGCTGCGTCAAAACCCTGTGCCTGCTTGAAGCAGGCGTAAGGATTGACGCAGCATGTTGGGGATAGGGGCACCCCGAGCGTTGCTGGAGCTCCGTCGCACTTGCGACGGATCTCCAGCAATGCGCTGCCTTTCCACAGGGGGGATGCGACACGCATCTGCCCATCCGTGCACCACGGTGCTCCGCATTGTAAATGCGGCGCATCAGTGGTGGCGCACGGGTGGGCAGATGTGTCGCAACTCTTCTGGCTCATCCCTGCTGATTAGCGGAGATGCCCCTATATTTTCAGTCCCCTTGGGAAGAGAGGAACTCCTCGGGAACTTGGAGTTTCAAAGATATAAAGTGTCCTTGCAGGCAGTTCTGAGCTGTTTGCCTTGGGAATTCCGGTGTGTGACTAATACTGTGCACCCTTCACAATGGCAAATCTTTGTAGTACTCATTATTAGCAGTCAAAATTAAATACAAAGGAAATGTATTTATTGTATTATGTTGTCTATGTCTACAATATTTCATAATCTCTAAATTCATAATTCATAATTTATTTTAATATCAGCTACAATAGTTTTATGTATGTTTTGCAATTGACTGGCTTCCGCAACCCCTTAAAAGAATGCTTTATATCCCACATAAGTAAGGCCCCATTCTTCTGACAGGGACCTTTGTTTCAAACACACACTCTTTCTTGGTAGGTTCAATGGAGTCCCATGAGACGCCACCTGTCCATTTTTACTGCTCAAGCTGACAGGTTGGTGTAACTGCACTTTCCCTGCAGCCAAAAGACATGTCCCGGATGTGGTCAGGGTTGACCCTTTGACATGCAATATAGATATCATGCAGCAGACCGAGGAGTGTTGGAACTGTGGCACACTAGCAGGGGTTGAGGACCATGTGTCACCCTTCATCAGGTACCAGCTGCACAACTGACAGCAGGTGGAATGCTGTCTAGTCATCATGGCCAGGGAAAAGCTTCCCAGATACTTACATTAGAACAATAAATATAAGTATATATCCTTGGGAAAAAGGAATTCACAAATTAATTCAGCTTAGTATTTCCACAACAAATCCATTGACACAACCAGCTCCTTAATTGCAGTGTCTTGCATGCATTTAAGACAACCTATTCCTCATCAGAATCTTGTATTGACGAAGTCGCTAAAGGCATAAACCTGGGCAGGGCTGACCTCTATAAGGTGTCATATAGATTCAAGTACATGGGGAGGACCACATCAAAAACAGTGGAGGATACCTCCCATGTACATCAAGTCAATTTGTTATATGCTACCTTGCTGACACTTATTGATTAATAAAAAGATTTATAAAAAAAAAACGTGGAGGATGTCAAATGCATGTCAGCTGCAATATCTAATCCACAGGAGACAACAAGAATAATTGGAATGGCATGCTTAAGATGCTACAGGGAGCTCTTGAGGTAATAACATCTATGGGCCCGATTTTGATGTCGCTAGGAAAGCCCTTTGTACGACTCGGATCCGGAGGCCTACCCAAGCGAATCGCGCGGTACGAGTCCAACTGAACGAGTACAATGCAGCCTTATGTTAAAGGACTCGGTTCGCCTGGACTCCCATTGAACACAATGGGAGCCCGTATACCGACGCGTACACAGGCTCCCATAGCAAAAAGGGGGTGGGAACGGAAAAGCGTACACCTAGTGGTGGGCACCCCATGTTGCCCGCCACACTGTGCAGGCTTGGATCGAGGGGACCCATGCGCATCCCCCTGCAACCGATTCGGAGGGCTCCAGGTGAAGGGGGCCTGCTCTGGTCCCCCAAAGTCTGATTCCGAAAGCTGTTTCATCTCGCCGAGACCAAGTCGATACAGCTGTCCGAATCATGCATCGTACTCGCTCATTCGGAAGCCTGGTCGATTGCGCGGCACGATTCGTCTCCAGACGAGTCGGACGGACAGATTTGGGTTCTTAAACAATTTGGTCGGAGCGTACGAGATCTTCGCATCATACTTGGTCGTTTGGAATGGGGGACGATTCAGACGGAAAAGTGGCTCCGAATCAGATTTGGTTGTTCTGGATCCCATCAGGAGCCCTTCTGAACGAGATCGGAATCAAGCCCTTTATGGTGGCTTTCCTGAGGGAGATGAAAAGCCAAGCATTGAACTCTTTATAGAGGAACAGATTCAAAGATACTGCGTGCCACAGATCTCTGCACCTTCTTTTGAGTTGAAAGGGCTCACAGAACCTCAGTCACACTGCCAAGTCTTCCTACTCCGCCAAGAATCATTATATGTCAACTTCTTCACTATAGGGACAGAGACACTTGTCTTGCGGGTGGCTAGATGCCAGACCCGATAAAATATGACAACACCACCACACTGCTTTGTTTACGAATTATGCACAACTGACCCAGAAGCAAAGAAGAAGCCAGATGCTTCAAGTTATTGATGGGGAACAATCAACATTCATCATGAGCCCGGAACAGGCATAGGACTGGCCAGAAACTAGAGATTGCCATTGGAGGAGGGTCGACCGCCAAGTAAGCACAACAGACGATCACCTGCTCATGACAGGAGGCTGGGATGCTGTGACAGGCTCCGAGATGAGAGGACCGCAAGGCTCCTCAGAATCAGCCTAAGGTGATGGAAGACTGAGATTTGGCACAGAGTTCTGTGAGGTTGTATGACACAGCACTGACTATAAAAATATCGTCCTGTGCAAATATTGACAACAAATAATTTACAATTGGCAATTAGGGCAATAAGATATGTTGCACATATTAATCGTGTACTGTAATACTCTGAGCACTAGGCGATCATTCACCACACTCCACACTTAAACGGGATCATAAAAACTGCTGCCCTTATTCAGTAAATTAAATTTAACCAAGTTAGGTTCATCACTCTATAGCAAGGTGCTATATAATACAAGGCCATAATGAAAGTCCATTTAAATATAGGCAATGCACACGGATCCAAGTTGTAGCATCCTTCATTGGTTTCATATATTATTCCTTGTTGCAATTGGACAGCGCCAGCACGTGCTGTGATACTCTCCCAATGCAAGGGTGATTTGTGGAGCAAGAGGACAGTTGCAAAGCATGGTCTTGAGATGCACATTTGGAATAGTATGGAAGCTGAAATGTATGCAAAGATCTCCACAAAATGAATCACTGCTATAAAAGGAAAAATCAAGTGGCATAAAAACCCTGGAAATATTAGAACTGTGACACTGGAGCAGAAGATTTGCAAGGCATAAAGGTTAACAGTACAATTGCCTAAGCCACACCACAGGCAGAAACAAATGTAACAGTACAATAAACAAATCCAAGATAGTGATGTTCTGAGTTCAAAAAAGGGCAACACAGACAGAGGTAAAAAAATATGTATTACACAAGGAGTGACAGTTCCATGAGCAAATGAAACCAGGAGCGTTGTGAGGCACTGAGGGACAGCCCACATCACCCTAAATACAAAAAAAGGGAAGCAAAAAACAAACCAAGAAACGCAAGGATTTTATATAGTACTAGGGCAGTGCCACATTGGATGGATTGTCACTGTGTAAAGGGAAGTTCTACTTCCACAATGGTGACTCAACACTCGCTGCTGCCCCTGCTCCTATGGGGTCCCCTCCAGTGGTTGGTTTCTGTAACTCAGTGCAGCTACACCGGGAGGCAGAGAGAAGAGCAGGCACTACAGCTGCAGAGGCCGAGGAGGGGATATTCTCAAGAACGTGCGATAATCATCGCCAACCTAGGCTAACGCAATTTTACATACGCCATCTATCGCCGGAAACTAACGCTGTGTTAACGGCAGCAACAGGCGATAGTTCCCCGATAACGCGTCAAATGTCCACGTTAAAATTACTGGGACGCCGATAAGAAAGGAAACCTGAACGTGAAAAAAGTTGCGATGGGCCCAACAGCGATAAAGATATCAGCGATAACCAGCGCCAGGCTTGCTATTCCCAAGTCAGGCGGGAAAATTCACCAGAAAAGCTGCCTAAAAAAAAGAACTGAGAAGCACCATGGAGGAAGCTGGAGCAACTACAAAGGCCAACCAGAACCCCCATAAACCCCCTGGAAGACCAGCCAGGGACCTCGGGAAGGAGAAGGAGAAGAAGAAGAGGAACCCGCGATTCAGTACGCAGGAAAACAAGATCCTGATTACGGAGGTGATAGAACACCACCAACAACTGTTCATCACCTCCACTGTGTCATTGGCAACAAAAAATGCAATATGGCAGTCCATCTTTGCCAAGGTGAATGCAGTCGGAGTGAAGAGAAGGGAAGTGGATGGCTGCAAGAAGCGCTGGAATGATGTGAAGCGCAAAACTAAGCTGAAACTCGCTAACAACCAGAAAGCAGCAATGCAGACTGGACGTGGGAGTCCAGCACCACAGCAGAAGGTGGACGAGATGGAGGAAATGGTGTCCACAGTCATCAGTGGGGAGACGGTGGCAGGTGTTGGGAGACCGGACACTGCTCAACATGACCTGACCCAACAGCAATAGGGTGCGTAGCAACCAGGGACGGGGGAGCGGGGGGAGATGGGCATAATGGCACACATGCACAATTAAGTATAGCACAGTGCACAACCACAATGACTCTGGATCATGTCCCTGATCTCCTTGGCATACTGCAGCACACATAGAAACAGCAAGTAGGCCCCCATCGACAATGTGCCCAGAGGGGACCCTCCCCACACATCACTAATCTCACAACAAACCCATGCACATGTGCTGAACCCAGAAAAGCCACACTGACAATGCAAGTGACACTGTATGATGATTAGCATGGCTGCAGTCCAATTATCATGCACGCCACGACACTGAGGTGACTGAGTGTGGACCACATCCGTAAAGGAGTAGGTCACACTCTGACACATCCGCATGCATAAACAACCCCTGACGTCATCCCCCTTACGTCCATGATGCTCATGTTGTGGGACTTGAGTCACAGGGTGCATCACTGCATCAGAGTGGTTCATATTTAACTCAAAATGACACCCAAAATTTCATATCTGACCCCAGATGACACCCTGTTGTCTTTTTTTGAACACCAATGACAGCCTTCATGTCATGTTTTTGTACACATGTGATACGCTGATGAGTGGGATTACGTACTACATCTGACACCCTGAAATGGCATTTCGAATATGTGACACCCTAAACAGCCTCTCTGCACAGAGGTGACATCCCCGATATCTATTTGCTATTTGTGAGATTGTTAGCACTTAATGTTGCACTTACAGTTGTCAGAGTGATGTGCTAATGCAGAGGACTGACATGCACACAGGGAATGTGTGTTTCAATAAATTTACTAGCGCATACTGTTCATGTGGTCATTTTGTACTGTTCCATGATTGCTAAGGACAGTCACAATGTGACGTGCTCATGCGAAGAAATTGTCAATGATTGTGTTCCTTCGGGCTATTCCTGCTGCAGCTGCAGCGGGGTGTGATCCACCTGCCTCATCTTCCTCATTATCGTCCGGTGCATCTGGCACTTGGATCTATGAGGTATTGGTGCGTACACATATGTTGTGAAATACACAACATGCAATGATCATCTTGCACACTATTTCTGGGCTGTACAAGAGTCTTCCACCTGTGAGGTCCAGGCACCTGAAATGTGACTTTAACATGCCAAATGTGTGCTCAACAATGCCCCTGGTGCGTTTGTGGCCCACATTGTACTGCCTCTGGGCCGGGGTGTTCGGGGCTCCGAGGGGTGTCATCATCCACGGGCAGAGTACATATCCTTGATCACCTGTGAGAGGTAAATGAGATTAGTGTAAATTGGTGGTTCTGCATGCTGTGTTGGCAGACTCAGAAGTTGTGTGGCGTGTGATTTGTGTGACTTTGGGATTCAGGTTTGCCATGTTTTGCTTCTGGCAAATGTGCGGGATCAATGTGAATTACATAGCCTTACAGCTGCTCCTCCCTCCCCCAAGCCTATTTACTTGTGTGCGCTGCACGGTTGCATCACTTGCACTCCTACGGCACACCATTGTTATGCCTGTCTGCGCATGTCCGCAAGCCTGACAACAACACTGTAATGTGGGCCACTGAAGGTGGGTGGCCACGTGTGTGTAGGCCCATGGTAAGGATAGGGCGCACACAGATGAAGAGCTCAGGCCTAGCTGAACTCGTGCTGTGATTGAGGCTAGGCCTTTGGCTTATGCTGCGGCAATGAAGATATACACACAATAGTTGGCATGTATGAGCCAAGAACCCGAGCGATCTTGCGCTCTTTTATTTATCCATTCGGGCGAGCCCACCCTCCGGATGCATGCTACATTGCAACATTGTCGATTAAGGGCTGGGTGGTGCCGACACTACAACAGAGACACACGCCATAGTCACTTCTGTGGCCAGCCCGGAACTGAACCACGCCCTGAGCCCGGAACTGAACCACGCCCTGAGCCCAGAACTAAACCACGCCCAGAGCCTAGAACTGAACCACGCCCAAAGCCCCGGGCCATTTCTTCACACTCCTCACACGCCTACACATGGTCCACCGCTGCAGCGCTGGGATGACGTGCGCTTCGGAGTCCGTCTCCAGATGTTCCACCCAGGCTCTCCAGTGGCCTGCCTGGGACGGGGGTGGCCCCGTGACTGTGAAGGGCTCCAGTGGCGTTACCGAGGACATGATGTTGGCTGCTGGAGGCAGACTTGTGGGGTAGCCCCACGGAGTTAGTCCCACCGGAAGAGCTGAGTGGGTGTGCAGCCTGCGATGATGCCGTGGCCTGAAGGCTGGACAATGACTTGTGGTGCACTGAGGTAGTGGCACCTGAGGCACTGCTTCCGGCACGGGCCTACCGCCATGTGGCGATGACTTGTGGTGCACTGAGTTAGGCCCACCGGAAGAGCTGAGCAGATGTGCAGCCTGCGATGCTGCAGTGGCCTGGAGGCGGGACGGTCTCTTGTGGCGCACTGAGCTAGGCCCATGGGAAGAGATGAGCAGGTGTGCAGCCTGCGATGATACAGTGGGCCTGTTGGGGCGGACTGGAATGGATTTGTCTGAAACCTGCTGGACCGCAGTGTAGGCCAAAGGGAGCAGTCAGCACACACAGAACACCGCAGTGCAGTGCCACTGGGTGCGCTGGGTGCCTGGTGGGCGGAAGCCAGCGATTGGCTGAGGAGGTTGCCAAGTTCGCGGGCCTTGGGCTTGAAGATTGCACCTGCACATGGTGAGCCCTCTTGGAGACACGCCAGTGGCGGCAGGTGAGCAGTGAGGCCTGGGTGCACAGGGGCAGGCAATCACCGCTGGGCGCCGAATGGGTCTGGGGACCAGCAGTCTGGGGTGCAGCAGGCGCACAGGATCGCGCAGGCACCAACGGTCACGGAGGCGGCCTCGTGGCAGGGTGAGGGGCGCCGCCCTGGCAGACACGCCCATGCAGGGGATGACGAGACGTGCGCCGGGTGGCGGGTGACGTAGCCACCTTGTCTCCGGTGTAGATTTGTCCATTGAAGGTGTTCGGCCACGTGTGTGTAGGCCTATGGTCAGGATATGGCGGTCACAGAGACACACGCAGTATTTACTTTGGTGGCCATCCCGGAAGTGAACCACGCCCGGATCCCCGGGCTATTTATTCACACTCCTGCGCTGGACTGGCGTACGCCGACCCAGCCCACTACCCTTACGCTTACAGGGGGGGTGACATAGCTACATGTCCAAGGTCTTCCCCACTGCTTGAGGTAACATGGTTGCGTCCACTGTTCACAACACTGCAAACACCAGTAGTATATGTCCACATGGACATGTCTGTGCTCTGCATATTCAAGACTCTCCAGCACATCACTGCCACACTTGGCATTGTGTACATTCTTATTCATGGGTCACTTGCCTCCTTCACACATTCTTGGTTCCCACCTCTCCCCACATTCCACGGGGCAATGCCTTTGTGGATGATTTGTCTACATGTCCGGCCCATGTTACTGCAGTTACTTGTGTTGTCGTGTCTGGTAGGTGGGCATGTTGTTTGGCATGTTGTATGTAATTTTGTTATGTGTGCATTCCCACAGCTGTGAGTTGTATGATTGTTGAGTTGAGGTGTGTGGTGTGTTCCGCTGGTACTTATCAACGAGCAGTCCATTTCCATAGGTGCCATCCTGGAAGCGCTGGTTGATGATGGACTGTCGGAAGATGTAGGAATCATGCACACTGCCTGGGAAGTTGACGATAACATTGGTGAACAGTCCTCGGTGGTCCACTATTGCCTTCACATTGATGGAATGCGTGTGCTTTCTGTTGCAGTAATTGTGTGCACTGTCGACAGGGGGCACAAGTAGGGCATGTGTGCAGTGAACTGCCCCTAACACGTGCGGGAAGCCAGATATGGCGTAGAAGCCTTGCTTGGTCTCCAGCTGTTCCTGCGTAGTGTGGGGTAAGTGAAGGTGCTGAGGTATCGAGCTGATGATGGCATCCAAGACAGGTGTGAGGAACTTTGATAGGGCTGGCTGTGGCAGTTGTTGGTTGGAAGGTACCAGAGGCCAACAAGTGCAGCACAGCCAGCAGCTTTGTCTGCAGAGGGATGGTGGTTGTCCGCTGTGTTGGTACTGTTAGCCTGTGTGCAATGTGGGTCAGGATGCGGAGGATGGTTGTCCTTTTGAGCCTGTAGTGGGCAATGACATCCTCTGGCGTTAAGTCTCCGAGGCTGGTGCATTTTTGGAAGGTACGCTGTCTTGCTCTGCGCTGCCTCTGTGGTAGTCCGGGGGGGGGGGGGGGTGGTCCTGGGGCTGGTGGCGGTGGGTGTTGTCTTGGGTCTCCGAGCTGCATGATCAGTAGCTCCATGGCATCTGTTGGTCTTCAGATGTGGCTCTGCGCTGGGCTCCCTTTCTACTGTAGGTTTTCGTCCTACTTAAGACCAGAAAAAGCAGGTCTTAAGATCCTGCTGCTAACGTGCCTTCTCGCCTGTTTTTGGCCCGCCGATCTGGCTGGTCGTTGAGAATGTCGCAAAGTGGTGATATTGTGAGTTTTTGGACGGGAACGCCTACTCTGCATATGATTAGCATTAGTTGTCGCTGTCAGCCTTGGCAATGTTTTTAGCGGCAGCTATCGCAGGTAAACTGACAATGTCGGCTGTTAGCGCAGGCATGTGAATAGGGTGATAAATCTATTGCCACTTTCGTGGTGGAAGAGTGCCGCTAAATCGGCGAAGTGTCCTTGAGAATATGCCCCCATGCCTTCACTGAAAAGACTCTGCAGCAGCAACACCGCAGCAGCACCCACCCCCCCAGAGGACCAGAGACACTAACAGCCTGCACACTGCCACCAAGAGACAAACCAGCAGTCCAGCAGTGAGAGAGCTCTGCAGGCTGGGCCAGGCAGCCCCTCCAACAAAAACAAGCGTTTGCAATGCAATAGGTCTCGCGTTTACGAGAGTTTGAGCTATGCCTTTTATTTATGTGTTGTTTTTAAAACAAATAAATAAAAGGCAATGTAATTAACAATGCCAATAGCTTAAACTCTCGCAAATGCGAGACCTATTGCATTGTAAATGCGTTTGTGCTATTAAAATATTTTAAAAAGCATTAGGAGAGAGCGTGTTCTGCCTGCAACAGCAGGCAGGACAAAACTATTTGAGAAAATAGTGCTCAAAGGCTGTAATTAAAGCCGACCACGTAACAACACATGTCATAGGGGGTGTCGCTTGGGAGGTTACAAAATGAGACATGGCAGTACTAAAGAGGGACTACTAAGCCTATTGACCAATGAACAGTCACAGTTTACAGTGGACAATGAAACAAGCCAATGAAAAATATATGGGCGGAGAGTGGGCGTAGCTTCAAGTCCCTACCTAAATACAGCATACCTCGCAGAGCAGCGCATGCACTGCCCAGGCTCGACCTAAAGTATGGACACAGGCCACAGAGGGCCTCCAAAGTTAGCTCCTTGTGTCTTCAGTGTGGGTGCAATGCTTTTCAGGTGCGGCGCTCATGCGAGCATGGGGTATTGATAGGCAGTCAGTCACATGCCTCTGCATGTTAACTGGCATAACAGGCTTGCTGCTCTTGGGAGTGTGGCTGCAGTGTTGCGTTTGTGGGCTGAGATCTGCTGTGCCATCACTGTGTCTTTAACAGAGCCTTTAGTGCACTACCATCAAAAAGTCTAAACTATGACTATGTGGTTACACACTAACCCCTTGACCAATGCACACATGCTTCGATTGTCGGGGCTTCAGCCTGCACTATGAGGGTCAGAAGCAGTGTGGCGCTGGCTTTTGTAGTGTGCTGGATGCTTTGCTGCACCGTTCCAGGCCTTCTAGAGTGATGCGCAGATGCTCCTGCAATGCCTGTCAGTGCAAGCCTCCACTGCATGTGACATAAGTCTGAAGTATTGTGACTTATTTGTTGTGTGTGCGTGTGTATGTGTGAGTGTGTGAGAGAGAGCATATGTGTCGTGGGTTTAGAAACAGCTGCACTATAATTACGTTTTGCACCCTACAGCTTCCACTTAATACAATGCTTCCACTTAATTAAACTGTGAGAATTTATGGGGACAGCCTCAACTCTCTTCAGATGTGTCTGCAGAGCAGAGTCTGATCTGAGAGGAGCTGAAAAAGCACACTGACAGTTCAAGTAATGCAAAGCTACACCATGGCACCAAGGGCCATATGTATGACCTGGTTTGCGTTGCTGTTGCACCACACAACGTAGTGCAAGAGCAATGCAAACCTTAAGTCAGATTTGTGAAGCTACACAAAGCCACTTTCCGTGCTTCAAAAATCTGGAGTAATGCAACGTAGTACAAATCGCTGTCTTGCATTACTCTGCACGAGGGAGGCGTTGCATGGGTGTTCCCATGCAACTCCCATCATCTTTGACTCATTTCCAGATTTACCAAACCTGGTAAACCTGGGAGTGCACCAAAAAGATGCGCCTTCCAGGAGGGGCATAACGAGGAAAAATATATTTATTTCTCCTCCTCATTACTTCCTCTTTCTATGTGTGCTGCATTCTTCAGCACGCATAGAGGAATATGCTTCTAAGGATTGTTTTTGTGCAGGAAGTTCCCCCTTCCTGCACAAAAACTATCCTGCATGCAACGCAAGTACCATTGCACCATGGTGCAAGTGTGTCTGCGTTGGCACTAGGCAGCCTATTGTGCACCAGCGCAGGGGCAAAAGGACAGGAATGCACTGTATGCCTTAATCAGAGCGCATTCCTGTCCTTTCCCAGTCACGCAGTGCAGAGCAGCAAAGTGACTTGCTGCACTGCGCCACATTTCCATAGATATGACCCCTAGTGAGCATGATCTGGAAAGGCCCACTGCGCCAACCTATGTTTTGAGATATTTTTTCAGGATATGGAGATTTCTCAAAAACGCTTTGTCCTCTCAACCAATCAGATACTTAGTTTAAAATCTGCAATTTCCTGTTTATGGGGAATATCCCCATGAACTGATGAATGGAATGTCACCGTACCTGTTAACCTTAAAAGAACTACTGTCTCTATGGGATGGCTGACTGTCTTCGAAATGTTGTGAACCCTGTTAAAAAGGGATTTGGGTTATTCATAAGTAAAAGTCTACTAAAGTATAAATGGGGAAAATAATTTTGAGACGTCCCTGCAAACTTTGCCACTGTCACTCTTCTTCATAAAGCATTTCGAGTGGCCCAGACATCTTTTTTCAGAGAAGCATTGATAAGATTTTAGGAGTCCAAGCTGTGAGCCTCAAAACGTGCCGCTAACAAAAGAACCTCGATCGTATCCTTAACTAAGCGATCGCCTTCCGCGACTACCTAACGTGTGTGCATGTATATGTATATATATATATATATATATATATATATATATATATATATATATATATATATATATATATATATATATATATGCATTATGCATGCATTCGTGCAGAAGAAACCATTTTGCCTGGAAGTTCACTTTTCATGGCATTTTCGAGACTCAAAGCATCAATTGTTTGTAATCTAAATCTAATTATAGTTCAACATAAACATCACCGTGCCTTTAGTGGCATGTGAATTCCAGAAATGATGCAAATTGCCATGCCAGGAAAATGAATCAAAGCTTCGGATTTGGACGTGAACTGTGAAAAGCAGCAGGAAGCGACCCTAATGTGAACCACCGGACTTTAATGTGTGGCTGGAAATGCGAACCTCGTGTCCACCTCTTTTGAAGTCAAGGAGCAAGAAAGAGAAACCAAATCTTAAATATTTACTTTTGAAATAAATATTAAAAATGGGTGAGTAACTGTGGAATAATATAATCCTTACTAATTCATATAGTGGATATGCGAACATTGCTTTCTGCTTTTCTGAGCTGGATTTAGTAGCACTGTTTGTATAGCTATGTTCTCGAAAGGCGAGGCGGGAGAAATCTGAGAAGCTTTTTTTTCTTGAGGCATGTCGAATGAATACTTAATGATCACACAAAAGCACTTGAATTCTGTTTCGGCGGGATTTAAATGTTAATCCTGAGGTACAGTAATTTCCAGGACTCAGACATTTGTCTCGTTCAAAAGCCTTCTGCCCCCTGTGAGACCGAGGGGACAGCGGCACTCTGTATGCGTGAGGATAACATGACCCTACAAACTAGCATAACATATTCCAGGCTGTCTCAGCTTCTTGTTTCTGGAACCACAAATCCCACAGGGTGCCCACACTTGTGCTGTGCCCCTACCCCTAGTTGGAGGCACAGATTCAGAAATCAGATGCACGTGTTAGACAAGGCTATTTTACATACTTTCCGTTTAGAGCCTGGAAGAACAAAACTTGTGTGGGCCACCTTCAGACAATTTCAGGTTGCACATCAAAAATGTTTGCATCTACATATGCATCCATGGACCTGGGTAGCTACAGGGATGCTATTCACACATCTTCGTGAATCAGGGCTCATCCATTTTAGGGATGCCACAGAACCAACTCACTGAAAAAATACTGCAGTTTAAATGACGTTACATTTTAATGTATGTGTATGCATTTATTTGCATTAAAGAGATAAGCAGTAAGTGTGTTTCAAGCATATCAAGCATACATGGAATAAACCAATAGTATATGGGTTTATAAATCACAATAATATTAGTTACAAAACATGCAGGTGATTATGTATGCTTTTGTCCAGTCCCCTAGTAACCTCATCTGTAAATATATAAATATTAACTGGTGCTGTCTGGTGGTAGCTCGCCCTTGTAGGCGTTGAGGCTCCACGCTCTTTTCTTGACCCTCATTTATTACACCACTAGTTTTTATTTATTTATTTATTTTATTTTTTTATGTTTTATAGAGCGCAAACTTGACCCATGAGGGTATCAGAGCGCTTTACATGGTTAACAGAGGAAAACAATAGAAAAACAGCAAAGTCTCAAGAGCAGAAATATATAGGGGTGAAGGGTTGCAGGGAGCATAGGGGCAAAAGAGGACACAAATGTGAGGTTACAGTTCAGGTTAGAGTTGGTGAAAACCGTAGCCCCACGTGTTCTCGACGGTGTGAGGTTGGTGCACTGTGGAAGAAGCAATAGTCTTGGATTCAACCGGCATGTCATAGTGGCTGAGAGAAGGCCTTAGGCCAGGAATTTACCCATGAGGAAGGTTTTGGCCTCCTTCTTGAAGCGTGCTGGAGAGGGGATTCTTCTGATGTCGGGCGGGAAGGAGTTCCAAATTCTTAGTGCTGCCCCGGAGAATGCCCTATTGTAGGTTCTTTTTTTAAGAAAATGGGCAGGTCGGAGCAGGAGTTTTCTGGCGGATCGGGAGTTCCTGTTTCTTCCAGATAACACAAGTTTCTGTGCCAGGTATGCAGGGGAGTTTGCGTATAGGGCCTTGTGTGTAATGCATGCCAATTTCAGCTGTATTCTGGCCTCTAGAGGGAGCCAGTTTAGAGCTTTCAAGTGTGGAGAGATGTGGTCGAATTTCCTGGTGCCTGTGAGTAGTCTGGCTGCCGCGTTGAGACAGGCTTTTAGAGGTGCCAGGGAGATCTTGGGTAATCACAACATCCAAATTCCAGTCTGGAGATGACTAGAGCTTTGACTGCCATTTTTAAGTCAGGAGCATCGATGAAGGGTTATAGTTTCCAAAGGTAGCTCAGGTGGAAACTGGCTAACTTGGCCATTGAGTTAATGTGTACTCGCATGTTCAGGTTGCAGTCGAGGAATATGCCCAGTGACTTGGCAGAGTCCACAATGGTCGGCGGGCAATTTAAGGCTGTGATGGCCTTGATCCACACCTGTATCTCCGGGTTGACTTTAGGGGGGGAGATCATTAGAAATTCAGTTTTCTTAGCGTTGAGTTTTAGTTGGTTAGTGGCTAGTCACTGGACAATTAGTTTCAGGGTCTCGTTCAGGGTGAGGATCTCCGCGAGTGATGAAATATTGATGTAAATTTGGGTGTCGTCCGCGTACATATGGTAGGAGATATTAGCGGAGCGAAGAACTTCAGTGAGTGGCTCTAAGTAAAGATTAAAGAGGGTGGGGGACAGGGTTGAGCCTTGGGGGACTCCAACCGTGACCGGGGTGGGAGCTGATAGGTTGCCGTTAATGAGGAATCTCTGAGATCGGTTATGGAGGAAGGACCTGAACCATTCTAGGACAACGCCGTCCAAACCCATCCTGAGTTTAAGGCGTTCGAGTAATTTTTCATGATTGACCGTATCGAAGGCAGAAGATAGATCTAAAAGGATTAGAAGGCATGTTTTGCCTTGGTCAAGGGCTTGGAGGGCGTCATCCACGATGTGGAGCATAGTAGTTTCCGTGCTGTGCCTCGGTCTGAATCCAGATTGGAAGTCATTGAGTAGGTGGAAGTTGTTGATGTGTTGACTTAGTTGGTGTTGTACGCACTTCTCTAACACCTTGGCTAACAAAGGTATATTGGAGATGGGTCTGAAATTTTCTGGTGAGGCAGGATCCAGCGATGGTTTTTTTAGAATAGGGAGGACTTGGCCGGCTTTCAAGGGGTCCGTAATCGATCCCTGCTGGAGAGAGGCGTTGATTATCGCAGTCCAGCAAGGAACAATGGCATGGGAGGCAGCAGCAAGGCAGTTGGATGGTAGCGGGTCATTGAAGGGATTATTTGGGTTTAAGGTAGAGAGGATTTTAGCAATGGAGTCTTTTTCATAGTATTCGAAGTCGGTCCAGCGAGCTTCGTTTTTAGGTGAGGTCAGTGAGGGTAGTGCAGAAAGAGGGGGTTGGTCATGAGGGGGTTGAGAGCAAGAGGCAGTACTGAGTTCGATTCCTAGAGAGGCGATTTTCTCAGCAAAGGAGGAGAATTCATCTGAAGATATAAGAGACTTAGGGGATTCTTTAGGGGTTTTGGCCAGTTTGTTTGATTGGTGTTTGACCAGTTCAAAGAGCTTGCGAGGTCTATTCGTGGCATTCCAAAATTCCGATCTGAAGTATTCTTTTTTTGAGTTGAGGATGTGCTTGTTGTAGGAGTTTCTTGCCTGACGGAGAAGTTTAAGGTACACAGTAGAAGGGTGCTGTCTCCAGATTCTTTCGGATTGTCGTAGAGATCTCCTCTCTGAGTGGAGGGAAGCAGAGAACCAGGGGTTTCTGTCTTTGATTTGTGTTCTTTTTAGTTTTAGTGGGGCAAGGTCGTCCAGAATGTTCGATATAGACGCTGAGTAATGTTCATTGAGGTCACTGACTGTGATTATGTTCGAGGGGGGGGAGTGGAGGTCAAGTTTGCAGCGAGCCTCCAGCTTCATAAGGTCAAGGTTTTTGGTGTCTCTAATCCAACGTTTGGGAATCACCGGTTGCGGTGTCTTTGTCTTGAGTGATTCAGGTAAGATGAAGGAGATGACGTGGTGGTCGGACCAGTCACAAGGGTCTGTGGAGATGAGCTTGACTGAGGATTCCTTAGATATGATCCAGTCAAGGGTGGCTCCTTTTGAGTGAGTTGGTAGAGAGCAGGCTTGAGTCAGTGCTTGGTCAGTTAGAAGGTCTTTGATGGTGTTGACGTAGGGATCTTTGGGGTCATTCCAATGCAGGTTGAAAATCTCTTTGGAATTTTAGGACATTTTAGATGTGATGACTTCCAGGAGGTGATCGGTGAAAGAGTCATTTGAACCTGGGGGGTGGTAAAAGATATGCAAATTGCAAAGATGTAAGGCGTTGCTGGAGATGGAGAGGGCGAGGTATTCGCAGGAGTCAGTAGTGTCCGTTCCGAGTTCCGTGACCAGGAGGGAGGATCGGTAGATGCTGGTGATGCCTCCACCCTTCCTGCTGGAATGCCTGTCTAGTCTAGCAATGTTGTAGTTAGGAGGGACTAATAAGTCCAGGCAAGGGGAAGAGTATTAATTGAGCCAGGATTCAGTTAATATTACTAGGTCAAAGTTTTTGTTCAGGATGAGGTCAGCGATATCGGCTGCATGTTTAACTGCCGATCGGCAATTGATTAAGAGACCAGATAGTGGGGGGTCTAGGGGAGTGTCCGGTGTCTGGGTGGATGGGAGTATAGGCGCAAGGTTGCTTTTAACCACATTTCTGTTATGTAGGGTGGCTGGCCTATTGGGGTTGATGGTGACCGTGCTGATGGGGTGTTCATGACTTGTGTCAGGTGGGCAAGTGTTGACTTGGGCAGAGTTGTGGTCATGGAGGATAGCTAGGATTTTGTCTCCCGTGAGGTCAAGTGGAGTAGGGGAGGTGGGGGGGGATTGTAGGTGAGTGCCAGAGCTCGGGATTCCTCCTCAGAAAGGTGGCAGGGTTGCTTGTGCGGGCGTAGATGTCTCAGGGGAAGCGGGAGAGGGTGCTTGGGAGGCTCGGTTAACTGTGGGGGGGAGTGTAGGTGTGGCTTGAAGTTAGAAAGGGAGAGCTTGGCAAGGTGCAGGAGGTTCATAAGGTCCAGAATGGAGCTATGGATGTTCTGGGTTAGATTGGCCGTTCAGATTGGCCGTTCTGGAGTGCAGAGTTTCGAGATCGGTAAAGGCTGGGGGTGTTAGCGGGGAGGGGGGCGAAGGTTCAGGAACCGTGCCGGTGGCATATAAAGGCAGCAGAGGCGACAGGTTAGCATGAGCCGACTCTAGTGTCTTTGGAGGCTGTGACAGGGCGTGTGATACTGTAGGTTCGCCCTCCTATAATCAGAACTGTTGTACACCAGATGCCTCGTTGACCCCTTCTCTCCCCCTGCAGCAACCCGAGGTGACAGGACCACTGGAGGAGGCATATCCCTATTACACGCAGGACTGGCCCGTGGAAACTGGACAGGGCTCCTTTAACTTCGCCTTTCAGAATGACGAGGCCACTCCCACCGATGACGTCACGTTACTAGGTTACACAAAAGCGGTAGGATCCCGGAAGAGGACGGACGGCGTTTCCCAGGAGGCGGAAGGAGACTCGGTGTGGAGAAGGAGGACGACTCGAGAGCGGAGAAGCGGAGGCAGTAGTACGGAGGAAGGGAGACCGGACGAAGACGACAAGCCAGGAGGCCAACGGTACCGCGAGGCGCCCGGCCACGTTCCCAGGGGAGGAGCGTGGCTCGAGCAGGTACGTGGAAGGGTAGCGGGTTGGTTGGGGAAAGCCAGCTCACCGCCATTGTTGAACCCAGACCCGTAACATCGAGACCTCATCCAGTATCCTGCCCTAGTATCGCCTCACACGTGCACCCCCCTCACAGTCACGAGAGAGAGTGAGAGCACTGAAAGCACTTGGTTTCCCTCACTCCCGGCCCCTACGTGTGTCCCGGCGCACCAGTTCCCCGACCTAACCAATACTTTTCGTCTCTTTTGTCCTACACGACGGAGGGAAGATTCGGAGGGGAACCAGAGAGGGGAGTCAACAGCAACTGGCCTGAAGCTCGAACAGGAAGGTGCCGCTCTGAGGGTCGACCAAGCAGTCCAACACTTGAAGAGCCGGAGACATACCATTCTTGTACCGAACATCCTTATGAGACGCCCTATGAAAGGCTGAGAATAAAGTGCTCGACCAACCTCGATTCCCTTGTTTGTCGTCTCTGCCGCCCCTGCCCCGTCACACTGGTGTCAGAAGTGGGATCCAGTCCGTCTGTACGACAAGATGGACGCCCTCATTCAACATCTTGTAAAAGGACAGGAAAAGTTAGAATGGGCAGTACAGAGGCAGATGACGTCAGCGCAAGCCGACCGGGACATTTTCCAAACTACTATCGCGGCCCACATGGAGAGTCTGCAGAAAAGCCCTCCGGTCGCAATAGTACAAACAACCCCAGAGGCACGACCCCTTTCCGCTCCTCACCCCTCAGGACTGGCCTTACAGAAATATACGCCGGGGGAGGACCCGGACATGTTCTTGATGAACTTTGAGAGGGCTGCCAGAGCGATGGGATGGCCGGAGGACAAGTGGCCATTCTTTTTGGCGCCGCTCCTGTCAGGGGAGGCGCAATTTGCATATCAGGTGGCCAACCCCATGGGCACCACGCCCTATCCAACCATAAAAGAGGTCATCCTGGACCATTTAGGACTCGACGGAGAGGCATACAGGCTCCGCTTCAGAAAAGAGAGGGGTATACCAGGCGAGAACCCCAAAACTTTGTTCTTCCGATTGAAGTTCGCTGCAGACAAGTGGCTACGGCCGGCCACCAGCACGACGGAGGAAGTAATGACTAAGATATACTTAGAACAGTTTATGGAGGCCTTGCCGTACGCCTCTCAGAGGTGGCTCAAACAACACCAGGGGTTGACCTTGGAACAAGCCATCGAAATGGCTGCTAATTATGCCCGTGCACAACCTAAGGCCACAGGGTGGGACTACGAGAAGGGGACAAAGATACAGACCCCCGTCAAGACCGAGAGAAAGAAACCAGTATCAGACAATCCGAAACCTAGGCCCCTAAGATTTGAGGGAACACCGCTTCGAGGCCCGCAATGCTTCGACTGTGGAGAGTGGGGCAACATAGCCCGCCTGTGTCCCAAGAAACGAGCGACCGAGGAGCCCATGGAGGTTGGGTATCTCCCTAAGACCATAATGTATGCGGCTGAAACAGGTCCCTCGTTTTATGTGAGTGTGTCCCTGAACGGTAAAACTGTAAAGGCCCTCTTGGATTCGGGATGCCGACAGTCGGTGGTCCAGAAAAAACTGATACGCCCAAGCCAATACGTCCGGGACGTTCTGGTACACATAAAATGCGTTCATGGGGACGTTAAGCCCTACCCGCTTGCTCAGGTCACAATAAAACCCCATGAAAAAAAGCCATGCACCGTAAGGGTTGGGGTGGTTGACTCTCTGCCGGAGGATGTGATTTTGGGGGTGGATAACCCGGAGTTCTTGGCCCTCTTCCATAGATCAATAGCCACCACAACAGCTCCTAGGATAGTAACAACCCTTATCTCTCCCGAGCCATGGGTCACGGACCGCAGTTTTCGTTTTGCACAAGCCAATGACTCCACTTTATTGAATGCTTGGGAGAGTGCACACATGTCCCAGAGCCTAGACACCCCGAGATATCCCAGGTTCATCATATCCAAGGATCTCCTATACCGGGAGGGGGTTGAGGGTGGGGACCCCCAGTTAGTGGTGCCTCTCTCTTTCCGAGACCAAGTACTCTTCTTCGCCCACACCCATCTCACAGCCGGACACAGTGGGACCGAGAAAACCACGGACAGTATACTACGGTATTTCTACTGGCCCGGGATTTATAAACAGGTGAAGGACTATTGTACGACGTGTGAAATATGCCAGAGAAGGAACCTCCATCGCCCCCCAGCAGCACCACTGGTCCCGTTACCAATCATAGGACGACCCTTCGATAGAATTGGCATGGATTTGATCGGACCGCTACCCCGTTCATCTAAAGGCAATGTGTATGCGCTGGTACTGGTCGATTACGCCACCAGATTTATCGAGGCGTTTCCCCTAAGAGCACCCACAACAGCTAACATAGCTGAAAGGTTGATTGAGCTATGCTCCCGGGTTGGATTTCCGAAGGAGATATTAACGGACCAAGGTACCCCGTTCACTTCGAAATTGATGCAGGAGGTCTGTAAAACCCTAGATATAAAACATCTACGGACATCGGTGTACCACCCGCAGACGGACGGACTCGTCGAGCGATATAACCAGTCTCTGAAAACCACCCTAAAGAAGATGCTGTCGGCTGAAGGACCCGAGTGGGATCGCCTCCTCCCGTTAGCCCTCTACGTCTTGAGAGCACAGAAACAGAGCAGTCTGGGATGCTCGGCCTTCGAACTTCTGTATGGCAGACATCCGAGATCCCTGCTGGAAATGACCAAGGATGCGTGGGAGATGGAAGGCGAACACGAACAAAGAGCCCTCCTAGACTACACACAACAACTCCGGTCCAAAATGGGTAAACTAAGGAGCTTGGCCTACACCAATTTGGAGATGCAAAGACAGAAACAAAAACGTTGTTATGACAAAGGAAAAAAACTCCGGACCTTAGCGGTCGGCGATTGGGCTTTGATCATGCTCCCGGCCTGCGCCAGCAAAGAAAGGAGTGAATGGAAGGGACCTTACGAGGTTGTTGGTACGATCGGAGATACCACCTACCGATTACGTCTATCATCGTCAAAATCCCAAACATACCACATAAACTTATTGAAGAAGTGGATAGGGCCTCCCCCAACAAGTGCCCACTTGCTTCTACCTCAACCCCAAAAGGAACCCTCCACCCTGAACGAACTGGTCATATGTGAAGAACTTCCACGAGCCCGTCAACAACAGATACGCGATGTTCTCCGTCCCTTTCAAGAGATCTTTTCAAATAGACCCGGGAGAACATCGTTAGTGGAACATCACATTGAGACCCCGACGGGACAGAAGGTAAAGCTGAAACCGTACCGCATACCGGCAGCACGGAGAGACGCCATCAAAAAGGAGGTCAGAGAGATGTTGAACCTTGGGGTGATTCGGCCCTCGAATAGTGACTGGGCCTCGCCGATTGTCATGGTACCTAAACCAGACGGTTCTCGACGGTTCTGCATGGACTTTCGTGCCCTAAATGTCATCTCTACATTCGACGCCTACCCCATACCGCGCGTAGACGAGTTGATTGAAAGACTCGGAGAAGCCGCCTTCATAACAACACTAGACCTGACAAAGGGCTATTGGCAGGTGCCCCTCAGGGAAGTCGATAAAAAGAAAACGGCCTTCATCACGGACGAAGGACTATTCGAGTTTACCGTGCTTCCGTTTGGCCTTCATGGGGCCCCGGCCACTTTTCAAAGACTTATGAATGCGATCCTACAACCCTTCCCGTCATTCAGCTCAGCTTACTTGGACGACATCGTCATATACAGTGACACGTGGGAGGAACATCTGGGGCATCTAAAAACGATCCTCACCGCCCTGCAAGAAGCTGGACTGCACATAAACGCCAAGAAGTCCAGAGCGGCGTTTACGAAGGTCAACTATCTCGGCTTTGTCTTGGGGGAGGGCTCCATCACCCCACAAACCTCCAAAGTCCGAGCTATACAGGCTACCCCCTTTCCTTGCAATAAAAGAGAACTGAGGGCGTTCCTAGGCCTTATCGGGTATTATCGGAGATTCATCCCCAACTTTGCAGACACTGCTGCCCCTCTTACAGATCTGCTACGCAAGGGGAGTAACCAAAGGGAATTCCTGCAGCCCAGTCCCAGTGCCCTGCGCGCCTTCTCAGATTTGAAAGATATCATCACAAGCCAGCCGGTGTTGTTATCCCCGAACTTCTCCAAGCCCTTTATCTTAGCCACAGACGCCTCGGACATGGGCCTAGGAGCGGTGTTGTCTCAGGAGGGGGGGGGATGGGCTAGAACACCCCATTCTATTTATAAGCCGAAAACTATTCCCGAGGGAGGCCAAGTACCCAACTATTGAGAGAGAGTGCCTGGCCATAAAATGGGCCATAGAGAAGCTTCAATATTACCTGGAAGGCAAACCATTCATCTTATATACTGACCATGCGCCCCTGCAGTGGATGTATAAAAATAGGAGCCAAAACCCCAGAATCCTACGATGGTTCCTCACCTTGCAGCCGTATGCCTTCACCATCAGACATAGGAAGGGCAGGGATAATGGTAACGCTGATTTTCTCTCAAGGGTCTTCCCTCTCCCCGAACGGGAGAATCCAGGGGGGGAGGAGTGTGACAGGGCGTGTGATACTGTAGGTTCGCCCTCCTATAATCAGAACTGTTGTACACCAGATGCCTCGTTGACCCCTTCTCTCCCCCTGCAGCAACCCGAGGTGACAGGACCACTGGAGGAGGCATATCTCTATTACACGCAGGACTGGCCCGTGGAAACTGGACAGGGCTCCTTTAACTTCGCCTTTCAGAATGACGAGGCCACTCCCACCGATGACGTCACGTTACTAGGTTACACAAAAGCGGTAGGATCCCGGAAGAGGACGGACGGCGTTTCCCAGGAGGCGGAAGGAGACTCGGTGTGGAGAAGGAGGACGACTCGAGAGCGGAGAAGCGGAGGCAGTAGTACGGAGGAAGGGAGACCGGACGAAGACGACAAGCCAGGAGGCCAACGGTACCGCGAGGCGCCCGGCCACGTTCCCAGGGGAGGAGCGTGGCTCGAGCAGGTACGTGGAAGGGTAGCGGGTTGGTTGGGGAAAGCCAGCTCACCGCCATTGTTGAACCCAGACCCGTAACATCGAGACCTCATCCAGTATCCTGCCCTAGTATCGCCTCACACGTGCACCCCCCTCACAGTCACGAGAGAGAGTGAGAGCACTGAAAGCACTTGGTTTCCCTCACTCCCGGCCCCTACGTGTGTCCCGGCGCACCAGTTCCCCGACCTAACCAATACTTTTCGTCTCTTTTGTCCTACACGACGGAGGGAAGATTCGGAGGGGAACCAGAGAGGGGAGTCAACAGCAACTGGCCTGAAGCTCGAACAGGAAGGTGCCGCTCTGAGGGTCGACCAAGCAGTCCAACACTTGAAGAGCCGGAGACATACCATTCTTGTACCGAACATCCTTATGAGACGCCCTATGAAAGGCTGAGAATAAAGTGCTCGACCAACCTCGATTCCCTTGTTTGTCGTCTCTGCCGCCCCTGCCCCGTCACAGAGGCGTAACTGGCTCGCAGTTATTGAGGATGGCAGGCGGAGAGGTGAGCAGAGGACTGGGGGGTGACTCTGTTAGAAGTGCCGAGGGGCGAGCGATAGAGGTTTGGATGATCCACGTTGGGGACCGGTGGAGGGCTAGACCGAGCTGTGTAAGGGGTCTTTGAGAGAGTACCGGGCTCCCAGTTTGTTTTGGAAGGGGGTAGGTGGGAGGGGATCGATAGTGTAGGGGAGGGTCCCTGGCTAGGGTCAGTAGATATGCTGGGGGGGAGGATGAGCTGTGGTGGAGGCCATAGGGGGGGTATGCGGGTTGCTAGGCATAGTAGTCTGGCAGGATGAAGGGCTATTGGTGATGGAGTCAGTTCTCCTGTCCGTATCGTGAGCGTGGTTTCTGAGGAGGGTGAAGCAGTCTGCGAATTTATTAAGGTTATTGGTTGAGGCTTGGACCAGGACTATGCCGCTTTTGTAGAGGGTGATGGTGAGGTCTGCTCGGACGGTAGAGGAGGGGATAATAGTGAGTTTGATGCCATAGGGAATGTTTCTTGTTGAGCGAACATTTAGAAGGTGTGTTAAGGTTTTTCGAAAGGCGGCGTTTTTTTTCGAGTAGAAGATAAGGTCATTTATGCAAGTGCCATTGACCGCGTTGAAGCGCAGGTAGGATATCAGCTTCTCAGGGTGGCTTTTTAGGGTGGCGTGCTTGAATGATTTAGCAGCGGTTTTGGAAAGGTTGGGGGGGTAGACTAGAGTAAAGGAGTTTTCCCCAGCCCTCGAGATGGCAGGGCGAGACATGTTGGCTAGGGAAGGGCACTAATGTAGGCAAGAGAGTAATACGGCAGCGGAAGGGATGGGTCTCTGGGTAAACAGGTGTGGGAGAGGCAGGACTCACAGGAGTGTTTCTCATGTAGCAAGCATGAGTAAGGAAGGACACTACTGTGGTTGAGAATGGTTACAGTAGACCGTAGCAGACACTAGTGCAGTTAGGAACGATATGAGGATGATGCGCGCAGGTTAATAGGTAGACGAGTCTACAGGCACGGCAATGGAGCATTGGTGTAAAACAGCAAGGTTTAGAGGCAGCGCTGGGGTCAGGTACTGTGGGGCGAGTCGAGGATGTCTAGGCGGTCGCCACTAGTCAAGAGTCAAGAATGACCCAGTCATGACTAGTGGTATAATAAAAAAGCTAACCTGAGCAGTGATATATGTGTGGTTGCTGACTCAAGAGCATTAAGATGCCTGCATTAAGCAGGTTCATAGGCCCAGTTCCCCTGGACTTACCTGCGACTAGTCCGACTAGTCCTCCGACTGGTCAGACGTCTCGAAGCACCCCGCCTCTCTCTCTATTGATCTCTATCACACACCTCTGTATCGCCCTCTCTCTCTCTCTCTGTGCCACTTCTCACACTCTTTATCCCTTTTCTCTCACTTTTACTGACTTTTTGTATCTTTTTTCACTCACTCTTTGTGCCTTTTCTCTTTGTGCCATTTCTCTCTTAGTGCCTTTTCCTCACACTTGAACTGTTACTTTTCTGTACCATTTCCGTCACACTTTTTGCCTCTTTGTTCCATTTTGTGACTTTCTCTCGCTCCTTTTTCCCCCATTTCTCGCACTACTTTTCTGACCTTTGCCATCTCCCAGTTCCTCTGCACCCCTTTCCCGCTTGTTCCTTCACATCTCTCTTCTTCACTACTGCCACTTTCCTGCTCAGCACCACCCAACCCCCAGCACTCCTTCCAAGACCTACTTAATGGCGGCAGCAGCATGGACCAGGCATTAAGCAGGTGCAAAGGCGCAGTCCTCCTGGACTTTCCTGCGACTAGTCCTCCGACTTGTCAAACGTCTCAAGGCACCCGCCTCTCTCTCTCTCTTGATCTCTCTCACACACCTCTGTATCTCTCTCTCTCTCTCTCTCTCTCTCTCTCTCTCTATCTGTCTCTCTCTGTGACTATTGCGCCACTTCTCACACTCTTTATCCCTTTTCTCTCACTTTTACTGACTTTTTGTATCTTTTGTCACTCACTCTTTGTGCCTTTTCTCTTTGTGCCATTTCTCTCTTAGTGCCTTTTCCTCACACTTTAACTGCTACTTTTCTGTGCCATTTCCCTCGCTCTTTTTACCTCTTTGTTCCATTTTGTGACTTTCTCTCGTTCCTTTTTCCTCCATTTCTGGCACTACTTTTCTGACCTTTGCCATCTCCCAGTTCCTCTGCACCCCTTTCCCGCTTGTTCCTTCACATCTCTCTTCTTCACTGCTGCCACTTTCCTGCTCAGCACCGCCCAACCCCCAGCACTCCTTTCAAGACCTACTTAATGGCGGCAGCAGCATGGACCATGCATTAAGCAGGTGCAAAGGTGCAGTCCCCCTGGACTTACCTGCGACTAGTCCTCCGACTTGTCAAGCGTCTCGAGGCACCCGCCTCTGCTGGAGCGGGTAAAATAAAATATTTTGGTATACCCAATCCATTTACATAAGTTTATTAAAACAAACTAAAGAACTAATTCTAATCAATAATGATGTGTGGTAGTTGAATTAATCAACCTTATTAACCAAGAGAATACACGTGGGAATGCATTTGCATGGCCAAAATAATAAGTGAACTTAATTTGTACGCATATTAAAATGATATGTTTAGCTTAAGTCACGTTTATGTGTTTTGCGCTTAAATAAACCAGCATTAACAGCTTCAAATGTCGCATATGGCTAGATAAATGCATACACATAAGGGTATTAGCAAGGGAATAACATTGTTGTATTCATTTCCATGTATTAATTACGTTTTGTGTTTTCTTTACCTTAAGTTGACTATTTCGGCCTGCTAAAAGATGGCCGCCAACTGAATCCACACTAAAGTACATGACTTCATGCAATTGACAGCAGAGGAAGGCGTCTGCACTGACTACGTAGCAACCTCTCCTTGAACCCCTGAACCAGGTCCATGAAGACTACTCTGGGCGAGATGCCAATGTCCCTGAACACGGAAGAAAATGTTGCGAACTAGGAACCAAGAGCCACCTTTTCACAATAGACTGATACTTTCCTGACCTGGGAACGATTTTCCCATACGCCTAGTTTAATACATCATCCGTATGTGAACTTTTAAATTGTTGCTTAAAATCTTGGGACGGGGCTGAATTCAGCCAATGGAAAGCCTAGAAAATATGAAATGTTTCCATTATATGTAAATTTTAGTATAAATTTAGTAGTCCAGAGAGGAAAATTAGGTTACCACCCAACGAGCTTGAGACGCACCCTGATCGATGCTATTCACTACGCTGACAGCAGAGGACGGGACTGTAGACTCTTTGATGAATTTCTGAGGACCCGATTCTGACTTAGAGAACGACAATTAGCCAGAATAGGTAATTATGACACAAGATACTATTTTATTTGCTAGGATTTTAACCTACAATTTAATTAGATAAAGAAAATGTATTGTTTGAAGAACTGTGTCGGGTGGTTATTTCTTGAAATGTTTATTTTATTAGTATAAGAATTGAAGTGTTTGTCATCAAATCTCTAGTTCAACTAAATGATCCTATTGACCTCCGGATGGAGGAATGGTTAGGGTAAATTAAATAGATGCGGTTTTCTCCATCCAAAGAAAATAGAACTGTAGTTCAGAAATAAATTGAAGATCTCTCCTCTGTAGGCACGGATAGATTGATGAGAATGAATGTTGGTGTTATGGGCCCCACCAGCGTATGATGTATGTATGTGCGTGTGACTGTGGAATCATTCCGTCCGTGGAAGCAGGAGGAGATTTTGTGTTCTGAACTGCACCACCTCTCTCTCTCTCTTGATCTCTCTCACACACCTCTGTATCTCTCTCTCTCTCTCTCTCTCTCTCTCTCTCTCTCTCTCTCTCTCTGTCTCTCTCTGTAAATATTGCACCACTTCTCACACTCTTATTGCCTTTTCTCTCACTTTTATTGACTTTTTGTATCTTTTTTCACACACTGAGCTGGCAGTGTCCCTCTTTGTGGGATGACAAAGCGCCCACCAGCAGATATTATGTGTGCACACATCTGTGGTGGGTTTCTCTCTGCCTCCTACTCCACTCGTCTCCTTTGTTCAGACAGCCCTGGCCAACACACAATCGAAGTGTCCTTTTTTAGGGTAACCAAAGTTTGAGCTATGTTCCCAGGAAATTGTTAGGCTGTCTCAGGGACTCTCAAGGGCTGATACCGAAAATGGTTAAATCACTGGTGGTTATGGATTCTCTATTGGAGTTTGACAACCATCATTTCTTCACTACTCCCATTTCTACCAGCATGAGATTTTGCTCTGTCCGCTCCATGGGTCCATCAAGACTTCAGAGAACCTTGTCTGCGAATTGCTGTTTCTCCCACACCACATTGCACCTTGAAGATCCTATGGGTGGACTGTTCCTATTCAGCTGTAAATTCTGAAACATTCAACAAGTCTGAAAGGCAACAAGAAGATCTTCATATGAGGAATCTTTCATTCTGAATACCCCCTCACAGCCCATGGTTAAGGAACCCCTGTATAAAAATTGCCTCCGTAATCATGATGTCATGACATTGATGCCCACAGCACAGAAAATACGCAAGAGGTGTATCACAGTGGTCCAGTGGCACATGCCCTCTAACAATGAAAGGTTTCATATAATCCTTAGACGGAAGACATTTCTACCACTCATACATATCTTTCGTTGTTAATAAGTCCTGTGGTAAGACCTGTCCCAGCAACCAACTGCAAATCTACGTATTCATGTCAGTGGTTATAATAAAATCAAAAGAATTTGTCCACGTTTTTTGCTCTCCTAAAAATCAAAACAGAAAAACTTGAAAACTCATAGTTTAGGAGATCAGGACAGACTACCCTCAAAATAAAAGTAAGCTTGTTACTCAGAAGTAAACCAAATACACAAATGGGCTTATTTATGCATGGGGTTGAGTCGCGCTTGCACCACGCTACGTGGTGCATGTGTGGCGCAAGCCCAAAATGTAATTTAGTAAGCCATGCAAGGCCACCTTCCGTGGCCCTGAGTGTCTTCATAAATCCAGAGTAAAACAACGCAAGCGCAAATCGCTGAATAGTGTTACTCTGTGCCAGCGAGGCGTTCCATGGGTGTTGCGTGGGTCTTTCTACGCAACATCCATGGATTTTGACCCATTCCCAAATTTACCAAAGGTGGTAGACTTGGGAATGTGCCAAAATGCTATACGCCTTCCCAGGTGAGGGGTAATGAGGAGAAATATCTTTAATTCTCCTCATTACTTCCTCTTTTGCAGCACACATAGAGGAAAATACCACAGGGGAATGATTGTTTATATGCAGAAAGTTGTCCCTTCCTGCACATTAACAATCTGAAATGGCGTTTTGAAACTTCCACGTGTGCTGCTTAGTGCAGCACACATTGAAGTTGTAAAACGTCATTTTTGTAATGATTGTTTATGTGCAGGAAGAAACACCTTCCTCCACATAAACAATCTAAGGCGTTTTGCTGTTGCTGTGCAAAACGCAGCACACATGGAAACAGCAAAAACAAGGAGAAATTAAACATTTCTCCTTGTTGCTCCAGGGTAAGACCAGGTTTTCCCTGGTCTTAATGTTGGCACTGCCCCATATTTACACCACCCTTATAAATATGGGGCAGAGTCAAATTCAATGGCTGTTGCGGTGGAACGTCCACCACAACCCCCATTGCCCAATACTTTCATGCTAAGTATACCATGAAAGGGTGCCTTATTCACAAGGTGGCATTAAGCCACATTAAGTGGCTTAATGCCACCTTGTGAAGAGGGTGAAGCCCCTATTGCCACCACAACGTCGAGAAAAGTGACGTTGTGGTGGCAATAGGGGTTTGTAAATATGCCTCAAATAATGCAGAGAGGGTTTCACAACTCTGTTTGCTATTCTGGAGAGTAAAAACAGAAATGAGACTTGCAAGGCACAGTCGAGCCACAGAACTGGAAATGGCTACAATTGGCAGTGAGCGGAAGATATCATAGGTGAAAACAAGCATTAGATCAGTAAGTGCAAAAGAGAGGAAAGTTAAACAAGAGGATGAGGTAATGACCAGTACACAATCAAGCAGAAAAAAACATAAAGGGCCAATATGTCTTTATTATAATCACCTAGAACCAACAAATGGAGGATTTATAGAGCATACGGCTACTCAAAGAAATGTCCCAGTGCTAACAGAAGAAGCCCATGGTACGCACCCAGAAAGCAACACCTTACTGCCCCACAGAAAAGAGCCAGATTTTACGTTTTAGGCGCAATGCAGTCGCAAGGGGGATCAGATACAATTTGTGTGGGAGCTCATTACATGCTTTGGCAGCACAAAAAAAGAAAGCTTTGCCACCCCTTTGAACACGCTTGAAGCGAGGGATCGACAGAAGTGAGACACAGGCAGAATGCAGCACTCTGGAGGAGAGGTACTGGACAAATCTCTTCACTAGCTAGCCAGGGCTGTAGAGAAAGATAGTCCTATGAACCAGGGATTTCAATAGGATCCCTTTCCTGACAGGTAGTCAATGAAGAGCATTCAAGGCTGACGAGCTAGAGGGACACCTAGGTAAACACAAGCATTGGCATAACCAACAGGTCTCGCCTTTGGGACCTTATAAGTGTTTAGCCATGCAACAGTTGATGTTGTTGCATCAAGGATATTGTGCTGGGAGGGGGCGTGGCTTGGGAGCCAAAGAAGATGGCCACCGGTAACGTGAAGACCGGAGTTTCCACCGGGCACCTTTCTCTGCTTCTGGGATGATGCGGACGCTAGCAAGACAACATGAAACATAGCGCTTCCATTTGATCTCATTTTCGGCTTCCTGGGTGAGCTGCTTCATACTCCTTTAGCGCATTTTCGTTCGCGCTCGTTTTTGCGGCCGCCATTTTTTTTTTTTTTTTTTTTCACTGCAACGCAGCAAAGAGAATGTTATCTCCTCAGTTTTGGCTCGTGAATATGGCTTTTTTGCTTTCCTCTTGCTCATTGTCGCTCTTTTTGTTTTTTTGAAGACTCCTTTTTTCGTTTTCTACAAACAACCTGTGCATCATACTTTTTTGAGTGACTTTACCTCATCTCTTCCCTTTTTCATTGACTTTCGTTGTTCCTCACTGGATTTTTGTCCTTGCTTTATAGATTTGCCTGTCCTCATTTTCTCCACACGTTCTACATTTTACTGTGTGTGGTTTACCATGGCAAAAGCTCGTGCACTTCGGGCTGGTGCTACTCTGGGTGACAGTGTTACGATGAATGATCCTAATCCTTTCAGTGTATTACAGGACAATGCGGATGACTCTGAAACTACGCAGTTCAATACTACTAATATACAGGCCATCTTACCTCGTGGTAACTCTAAGCAAATACCTAAAAATCCATCCACTACTTCTACCAAACGTGTCAAAAAAGACCCACCGTCTCCAACAGGGTCTACAGCGACTTTATCCATGGAGCTTCTTCTTCAAGTAATCCGCGCGCTTAAACCTCATATGGAGGAGACCAACATTCGTCTCCAGAATCTTGAAGATAAATGGTTTCAAATGGAGCAACAGTCCTCACTGCTTTCTCAGCACGTTGATTCCATTCAAACTGTCACTTCTCAAATTCCTCCTTTGCAGTTGGAGGTCGCCCATCTCAAGACTCAGATTGAAAGTTTGGAAAACCGTAATAGGCGCAATAATCTAAGCATTTACGGCCTTGCGGAAGGAATTGAAGGCTCGGATGCGCTTTCTTTCTTTCAATCATTTCTACCAACTCTATTGGATCTTCCTACATCCCCAAAATTGAACATTCAGAGAGCTCAACGACTAGGCCAAAATCCTAAATTTGCCTCTTCTACTTCCAAACCACGTGGTGTTATTCTATATTTTTTAGAATATACAGACTTACTTAAAGTTCTTCATGCAGCCAAACGTAAAGGGAGAGTGTCTTGGCAAGGTAATCATTTATTTTTTGCTCAAGACTATGCGAAAGCAACTGCAGATTGGCGGAAAAAATTTCTGGACATGAGACCTGCGCTACGGAATCTCAATGCTCGCTATGGCCTGTTTCACCCATGTCTTATGAAAGTAACTTTTAACAACAAAACTACTTCCTACGAAGATCCAGCACGTCTCCAAGTCTTTCTTGACTCCTGCACTGAGGACAACATGGAAATTCCTCGTACTTCAAAGACCTGAGGATATCTACAACTTATACTTATAACTTATAGCTAAGCAAATGCTTTCTCTATTTTAAGAATTGTTGTTGCTCTATTTTATATTTGTTCTTCTGCCTTCTTTCATTGTATGTGATCATACGTTTCATGTATCCTTTGTAATTGGTCTTCCTTTCCTCTTTCTATTTAGAAGCAGCATTATATCGTCCATCATTTCGTGATCCTGTCTCCTTTGCCTGGATGATGGTGTCTCCGTTTTCCGTTCTGTATCGGAGTTTCCCACCTTTGGTGTGCTGTTTTCCTCATGTGCTTCCACCATCCCCATCTGTCTATGTCTTTTCGTGGTATGAGCTTTAATTATTTTTTCATCTTGTTTTTCTCTCTTTCTATTTCTTTTGTCTTCTCCTCTTTCTCTTTTGTTTTTGCTTTCGTTCTCTTACCCTATTTTCTATACTGGATTCTCTGTTATTTTTCTCATACTTTGTATTTTTTCCCTCAGTCCTGCTTCTTTTTCTACTTCTTATATTTTTCTCTTTACTTTTCCTGCATCTCTGTAATAACCTATAACCTTTTCTATCATTTTTCCTTTTTGCATTTTATTCTAGTTCCTGGTTTTTCAGTTACTACTTTCTATCTTTACTTCTCTCTTTCGTGTTATACTTTCTTTTTTACCTGCTTAATTCTGTTTATCCTTTCTCAACAATTTTCCATGATAATTCCTTCTTTTATTCGCTTAACGTGCACTGTACAGTTATTACTTAATACATGTGAATGCTTTTATGGTAATTTTGGAGTTAGAATTTGTATTTAAATGACGCTAACTATTGTATCGTGGAACGTTAAAGGCTTGGGTTCCCCCAGTAAACGCCAAAGGGTTCTATCTCATATTGCTAACTTAAAAGGAGATATTGCGTTATTACAAGAAACTCATGTAGCTGACGGTGAATTAACTAAATTACGTCGTCAGTGGGTTGGTCATGTTTATGCTTCACCTGGTTCAGGGAAACGTAATGGTGTAACTATACTATGTCATAAACGTTTAGATATTCAATTTGTGAAGCAGGAGAATGATTCTGATGGTAGGTGGGTCGTTGTATCATTACTGATTAACAAAATTCCTTTAACCATATTTAATATCTATGCTCCCACCACTCTAGACAGGTCGTTTTGGCCCCATCTTCTTTCTTCTTTAATGCAATATACGGATGACTACTTGATTTTAGGTGGCGACTGTAATATGGTTTTCGACCCCTTTTTAGACAGACGATCCAAATCTCGATTTTCTCCTTCTTCCATGCACAATCAATTCACTTCTACTGTTCAACAAAGATCTCTGGTAGACTCCTGGAGACTCTGTCACCCTACAATTCAAGAATACACGTATTTTTCCCCAGCGCACTCTTCTCAATCCCGTATTGATTACATTTTTATTTCCAAACCTCTCACACAGCATATTTCCCATTCTGATATAGGATACATTCTAATTTCAGACCATGCTCCAGTCTCCTTAAGTTTAGATTTACTCCCTCCCAACAAAGGCACTAAGAGTTGGAGATTTAATAACTCTCTACTATTAGATCCCATATTTTCATCATCATTTCTTGAATTTGCAACCTTATTTTTTGCTGAAAATGACACTCCCCATTTATCCCCCCAACTTATTTGGGATACTTTTAAAGCTGCCTCAAGAGACTTCATTATTTCATTCGTGGCCCGTAAACGACGAACATCTATGCAATCTATCCAAATGCTTAATTCACAAATCAAGAAATTGGAACACTCTTATAATCTAACAGAGAATCAATCTACGCTTACTGATCTTATTAAAGCCAAACTCTCCTTTAACAAACTCTCTACTGAATTTGCAAACTTAATCCTTTTAAAGTCCAGTGCTAAATATTATAGCGCTCAGAATAAATCTGGCAATCTCCTTGCCAATTATCTTAAGGTTAAAAAGGAACGCACAAAGATTGAATCTATTGTTACTTCTAATAACACTACTGTTCATATAGATAAAGACATTCTCTCAGAATTCGTCAATTTCTATCAAACACTCTCTACCCCTGAGTTTTCGCCTTCTCTGTCTGACATTTCTCATTATTTATCTACTATTCCCTCCCCGTCTCCCCCGGATGTTGATTTTTCTTCTTTGGATTCAGATATACTTCCCAATGACATTCTTAAAGCTATTCACTCGCTCAAAAAAGGCAAAGCTCCTGGGCCAGATGGCTTTACCATGGAATTCTACGCGCACTTTGCTACCTTCCTCGTCCCTAAATTACACCAACTGTTTTTATTTTTCATCTCTTCTAAAAAATCTGAAGGCTCTTTTCAAGAGGCTCTAATATGTCTTCTTCCTAAGGAGAACAAAGATCATACTCTTTGTAAAAATTATAGACCCATTTCTTTGACTATAAAATTTTTGCAAAAATTCTAGCTCTTCGCCTAGATAATATCCTGCCACGGTTAATTGGAAGGGAACAATCTGGTTTTATTAAAGGTAGTTATTTATCAGACAATACCCGTCTCTTTTTTAATGTCCTTAGTAAGTCCCACTCTCATCCACACTCCTTAGCAGCTATTGCATTAGATGCTGAAAAAGCCTTCGACAGAGTCAACTGGCAGTTTATTTTTTCCACACTCCGTTGGTTTGGTTTTGGTCCCAAATTTATTTCATATATCTCATTACTATATTCTTTTCCTAGATCGTTTATTTTAGCTAATGGCCTTATATCTTCTTCCTTCCCTCTTCATAGAGGAGTTCGACAGGGTTGTCCCCTTTCTCCACTTCTATTTATTTTAGCGCTAGAACCCTTTTTAACGAAAATCCGTTTGAACTCTAACATTACAGGATTCCCTTATGCAGACAACAATTTAAAACTCTCAGCGTATGCTGATGACATTCTTTTATTCATTTCGAATCCTCAATCATCCATTCCAACTTTTCTATCAGAGGTCTCTGCTTTTGCTCTAGTTTCGGGATACAAACTCAACACTGACAAATGTGAAATTCTCCCTTTAAACAAATATTGTTTTCATGCTGATTTTCTAGATTCTTCTTTTCATTGGAACCCTTCTAAAATTAAATATTTGGGTCTATGGTTCACTCCTTCTCTTAAAGATACTGTGGCATTAAACTTAAAAAATTTACAGCTCACTTTAAGTAATTCTACGTCAAGATGGCATCCTTTATTTTTATCTTGGTGGGGCAGACTTGATTCAATTAAAATGATGCTAGTTCCGATAATCCTATTTTTCTTATCTAACATTCCTATTAATATTCCTAAATCTTGTTTCAAAAACATTTATGGCATCTTATCAAAATTTTTATGGCAGAATAAACACCTTCGGATGTCTCTCTCCAAACTCAAGCAACCTAAACATATGGGTGGGGTCAACTTCCCTGACTTTTCTTCTTATCACGCATCCTTTTTTCTCAAACACTCTTCATTCCTGCTCTCTACAGACCTGAACACTTTTAATTCTCGTCCCTTGTGGGTAGAGTTGGAGTCTTCTTTTTTCCATCCATTCTCCTTTGAAGAATTTTGATCCTTAACTCATATCCCAGCCAGGATGTCCCTTCCCATTCTTAAGAATACTCGCAAAACTTTTCAGCCTCTTTTGTTTGAAGGTCTTGATGATCGTACCCGCTTTCTAAATTCCCCAATTTGGTATAATAAGCATATCACAATTAAGAATAGGACTCTTTTTTGGAAGGACTGGCTAGCACTTGACCTTAAATGGACTGTTTCAAGAAGATGCCTGTGTTCCCTTCTCCATCCTTCGCACTCGTTTTTCTCTTCCCCCTTCCTTTTTGTCGAAATATCGATTACTGACTTCTACCACTCTACAGTCTTTCAATAATTTATCCTCAGCTCCTATTCATACAACAGCTCCTCCTCTTACACTTTCTTCTCTACGCACCCCCTCCTCGGCATCCACTATATATAAAAAATTAAGATCTACATCTCTCTCCCGTACTAAATCTAACACGGAATGTAGCTGGGAAGTGGATTTGGATGTAACTTTTTCCATTTCAACATGGGAAAAGATTTGGAATAAAATAAGGAAGTCATCAAGAGCAGCTAATATCACACAAACTTTATTTTTTATTTACAATAGACTCCTAATCACCCCGGCCAAATTACATCATATAGACCCTACTGTTTCCTCTACTTGCTGGTCATGTCCTGCCCCTAATGCAGATCTTCACCACATGCTCTTCACTTGTCCATCTGTTCACACTTTTTGGATCAAAGTCTGGCACCAAATTAACAAAATTTTCCACACACATATTCCTTTCTCTTATGTTCATATTTTTCTAGGTAGTATCTCAGAGGTATGGTCTTCTTTCAGCTCTTCCATTTCTATTGTTGACCTACTCTTGGCTGTTGCATTTCAACAAATTACAAAATCTTGGAAAAATGCCTCTAACATTTCTTTCCAAGCCTGGTGGTATGGCGTTTGTTACAACCATAGATTAGATCGAGCTTATGTCTACCCAATTACTTTGGCTATTAAACGAGATTTGTTGTGGTTACCAGTCACTAATTTCCTAAATATTTCTGCTTGTACTATACCTTTACATACTCCTTGTACTGAAGAAGTATCCAAGCCTCCGTGAAATTAATAGAAAAGTTTTAGTCTTTTTAATATTA
Source organism: Triturus cristatus (assembly GCF_964204655.1). Taxonomy (NCBI): domain Eukaryota; kingdom Metazoa; phylum Chordata; class Amphibia; order Caudata; family Salamandridae; genus Triturus; species Triturus cristatus. The sequence continues at coordinate 291,765,944 of NC_140589.1, read as the reverse complement.
ATACTTTATTATACAATGTACGTTTTTTATTTTTTATTAATGCTCTTTCCATTGTTCACCGAAATGTTTACCTGCTGTAATTTAGTTAATGTTACCAGTGTTTATCATAAGATCTCCCCTTCTTTCATGCCTCTCCCTTCCTTTCTTTCTTTCTTTCCCTTCCTTTCTTTCACCTTTTTGTTTTATACTCAATTTTAGATTTTTATCACATTATATGATGTATTTCAAATTGTTACATTTCCCTTTTTATATCCAATAAACTTCTTTTAAACTTAAAAAAAGGATATTGTGCTGGATAACTAAACACTTACAAGGTCCCAAAGGCGAGACCTATTGGCTTTGCCAATGCATGTTTTTATATCGTAGCTTGCTCTTTTCAGTTTACATGAGAAGGCTTCTTCCTGCCCTTGTAGGATTTCCTCCCAGGCAGTTTTCACTTATATTATTTGTAGGGAATATTCGTGGGGGATGACAAGTCACAGTAGACCAATCCAGAAGCAATGTAGTGAAACAACACTTACCTGTTACCTTTGCTTTGTCTAGGGTGCCATCGTGGCAAAGATCTGGTCCCAAGGGGAAAGGGTCTTAAGTTTTAGCACATGTTTACAAAACTTGAAACAATCGTGAAGCTAGCTCCCTTCACGCGTCCCCGCTGGGTATACAATGTTCCATTGTCTGCTCTGCTGTGGTTTGATATGCCCTGGTGCGCTGCCCTGTTACCCGGTTCACACTCCTGACACATGCACTCCTGAACAATGTAAAGATCTCCCATGAGTTCACAGCATCACATAAAGATGAATGTATTTACAATCACTGGCAGCCCTCTGTGATGCTGGCCCTGGGATGTATTGTCAGGTGCTCGTCTGTTCTGTGTGTTTCAGTTCTGGTCCCACCTCTGCGAAGTGTTGGGGTGTGTGCAGTAACGCAACACCCTGAGAATGTGCTGGCGCTGACCTGCTTTACGCAATCAGGCTCTTGACAATGTTGTAAGGAGAGGTGACCGCCTCGTCCTTCCAAGACAACAATTCTACAGAAGCGCGTTCAGTCCACGCTGTAGATGAACCTCTCTTCCGTAAAACCTGGGGGAATTGTCCACTTGTAGCCTTTTCATGTTACAGCACTGTGCATCACTGTCCCACCATCTCACCCCACTCACAGCATCTGTTTGTCCGCTTGTTGCCTTTCCATGTTACAGCACTGTGCATCACTATACCGCCATCTCCCCCCACTCACGGCATCTGTTTCCCTCCATTGCAGGCACTCTTACCAAAGTGAAGGAGAGCAAGAAACACGTCGAAGAAGGCAAGATGGAGCCAGCCAAGGCGGAGGGCATTCACGACCGTTGCAATATTATTTCTTTCACCACCTTAGCGGAAATCCAGCATTTCCACAAGATCTGAGTGCGGGCGTTCTGATCCCAGATGCAGCATTTCTTACAGCAGCAGATCGGGTTCTTCCAAAAAGTGACACAAAAGTTGGATGAAGCGCTTCATAAGTATGACAGCATTTAGCACATGTGCTCTGAGCATCCCCTCGAACCAGGGGGTACACCTTGCTCGAGCTATCGCCAACAGTTGTTTATTGCCACTCCTGCACGTTTGGCGATTACCTTACGGGAGCGAGCAGCGGCAGGTGCGATAATTGCTAACAGATGGCGCTGCTGCTCGATCCCGCAAGGGAAACGGCAAACGTGCACGATTGTCAGTAGACAAAAGTACAAAACATGCACGAGTTTGAACAAAAGTCCTGAGCGATGCCAAGAGGTCCATGGAGCGCTTGCGCGCTGCATAGGCGAGATCTAACAAGAGAAGCCAAGCATTCGCATTTTGGGCCACCTGCCACCGCACCTCTTAATTAGAGGCTGTTAGCGTAGTCCAAGCACAAGGTGATTAGCGCATGGATCACCACTCTCCTAGTCTCCAGAGGAAGGAAGGGAAGACATTTCTTCAGAATTGGGAGCATACTGAAATATTGGCCCACCACCACAGAGATCTGCTGGCGCATGAAAAGGGCGGTGTCCAGCTTCACCCATGAGTTTTTAACCACCAAAGATGGAGGGCGTGGGGCAAGCAATGCAGGGGGCCATACATCTTCCCACCAATTAGACAAATGGGATCAAAATGGGATAATTTCCATCTTCTCCATGCTGCATTTGAGTTAACTACCCTGCATCCAGTCATAGACGGCTCGCATGCAATCTGCATAAGATACTGCGATTGAGGCATGGGAGCCATAGAAGGAAAGGAGCAACTGTGGATTGTCGGCGTGTGAAATTATTTTACATCCAAACAGCTTGATTACAGAGACCAGAGGGGACATGAAAACATTGATTAGGGCAGGGCTTAACGAGGAGCCCTGCAGGACCCCTTAGTTGACTAACTTGACCTCCAAAGAAAAAGAGGCAAGCCAATCCGATTACCCTTTAAAGTCCAAAAAGGACTTGCAGTCCCACACAATACTCCCCACACACACAGTTGACAGTCGGTGCAGGAGGATAGAGTATGAGACAGTGTTGAAGGCGTTAGACAGGTCAAGAAGAATAAAGCCCACATTTTACCCCGTAACTAATGACTATTTAATATGGTCAAGATCTCCAGTACTGCTGATTCTGTACTGTAACGGGGGCAAACCAGATTGACTGGGATGTAACAGCTTGCCTTGCTCAAGATACTCAGAGAGCTGAGCATTGACCAGTTTTTCCCAGCATTTTAGTGAAGGCCGGAAGAAGGCAAATGGGAATATAGTTGCATAAGATGCTGGGGTCAAGTTCAGGCTTCTTCAGCAGGGGGACCACTTTGGCCAGTTCCAAACAGCAGGCACGACCCCCGAGGAAAGAGAATGGTTGAAAATGGGGTTGATCGTAGGATTGATGACATCTTCTGCTGCAGCTAACAAAGTAGGGGAGCAGGCATCCAGAGGGGAGCTCGATTTGCATTTTAGAATGGCTTCCCTAGATTGCTCCAATGAGATAGGCCTGAACTGGACAAGCCTAGTTCTAGGGCTATCAGGATCTGCATTGCAACCAGGAGGAAGATTCTCCTGCAAAGCAGGCAGTGATCTCTGATTATTGGAGATTTTTGACTCAAAGAACGTTGCTAGTCCATTGCACAGTTCTTGAGATGGTGCAGTTGCCCTGTGGCAAGACTGCAGAGAGAGAAAGGATTTTGCAATCTGAAAGATGTAGCGGGAGCTATGCTCAGCTGAATTAATTTTGTCAGTGAAGAACAAACTTTGGACCTGCTTAAGAGAGACTTTATAGGCTATAAGAGTGGATTTGTACTTGACTTTGCTGTCAGATGAGTAATTCTTATGCTAGATTTGTTTAAGCATTTTACAACATTTACATTCCTTGGCCAGAGCAGCAGAGAAGCAAGGGGCCGAGAGTCTTCCCTTTCTCTTCTTCAAGTCTTGTAGAGGAGCCACTGCCACTGCTAGCCAAGCATTGAGAGCCACCACATTTTGAGCGACATCATTGGTCAGACAGGTGCAAATATTGGCACGAAGATTTTCATCCAGGCAGAAGTTTTCACCTTCTTCCATGCCTGAAAAACAGTGTGGTTCGGCATCCTGCCCTCCTAGAAGGGTTTATCTGTTTTCGAATTGAAAAACATCAGATAGTGGTAGCATCACATGGTGGGCTCGGGTGGACAATTCAACACCAAACATTTAGAAAAATGTAAATCAATGGTGTGTCCTGCCGAATGAGTGGGCGTCAGACACAACTAGGCAGATTCAAGGAGAGCATATGCTCAATATGCGTAGGTGCTGACTAGTCCTGTGGGTCGTCGACGTGTAGGTTAAAGTCTCCTAACACAATAAAGTTGGCCAATTGCAATAGAAAAGGAGCCAGAGCTCCTTCTAGGGATCCACTGAAATCCCCAGTAGTATCAAGTACCACATACATCATTGAAATATAATAGATCAGATCCTAAATTGGCATTGCATGATGAAAACAGATTTAAAGGAACACGCTTACTGAACCTTCAAATCTGCCCTTTCTCAGATCCTGCCTTGTAATACCTGCTGATTGAACTGATGAATCTCTCGTTGAAAACTTGGGGCCATACTTATCATTCAGGGACACCTTCCCGTACAAAAACAATCCTTTGAGGCTTTTTCCTCTGTAGCACACATAAAAAGGGGGGGAAAAGGAGAAATAAAGGCATTTCTCCTTGTTACGCCTCCCCAGGGAAGGTATAACATTTTGACATATTCCCAGGTCTACCACTCATGGGGGCATATCAGCAACACCCGGCGATAATTATCGCTCAGCGCTCTTAGCGGGAGGATAATTATCGCCGGGTAACGTGGATTTTTATCGCTGAGATAGCGTGCTATTAGCAACGCTTATCTCCTCAGCGATAAAAATCCTCACGCTAACTGCCTAACGTGAGATTATCGCTGGAAACCCAGCGATAATCTCACGCAATGTGGCGTTAGCTTGATGATAGGGACTCACAAACTTAGCCATGATATCCACCTTCCATAGGATATCATGGCTAAGTCAGTCCTGAAGCAGGCGTAAGGAAAGTAGCGATAACAGGGGTTATCGCTACTTTTCTTGCCGCTATGCTTCATAGCGTGGTGCTTGATGATAGGAGAAATGTCGCTTAGCGACATTTCTCCTGTCATGTTAGGTCAGGAACGCCCACTTTGCATCTCATTAGAGATGCAAAGCTGGGCGTTAGGAATCCACACGCTAAAGCAAGGTTTCACGTGTTAGTGTGGCCTTGCTAATTAGGTGATAAAATTAACGCCGCTTTTCGGCCGAAAACGGCCACAAAAGCGGTGATCATTTTTTATCGCCTGCTTGTAAATATGCCCCATGGTAAGTCTGGGATTGTGCCAAAATCCATGATAAAAGCGTAGGAACACCCACGCACCATCCATGGACCACCACCCTCGGAGAGAGTAACACAAAGCAGCTACTTGTGCTGCCTTGCGTTACTCCAAATTTACCAAGCACGGCAGGGCCACTCAATGCGTGGCTTGGTAAATCTCATATAGGTTTTGTGTCGCCCTTGCACAAGGGCGATGCAAAACTCTGATCAATATGCCCCTGGGTCCTCCAATCATTTATGTATCTCCCAGGAGCTTTCATCCACAATGTGGGGGCGCTGCAGCATCAGCTAGGCTTTGTGAATATGTTTGTGCTAAAGGTCTCCTAGTCCTTGTCAGAAAATCTCTGTTCTGCATCTTTCTGTTTACAGATTTGCATAGAGCACACATTGCCCGACCTCTAGGTTGGAATGCGTGAGCTGAGTTTTGTACTGCATCACCATTATAGTGATGCAAGCCTTCCAACACCAGTGAGTGCACTAACCCTTGTAGGATTTGAATACCTCACTAGTTGGTGATGCAGACTCTTCTGATCTCAGGTGCAGTTCCATGGGAAGGCAAGCCTAGCTGGAAGACTCTAGTGATCTCCATGAGCACCGTGGAAGTATACCTGAATGCTATATTCTTCACCCGCTCCTCCTCACGCTTGTTCTGTCCCCTCTCTTCACTGTATTTCTGGTTCTCCATGAAGCACTTCTCAGCCCATGAGCTATGTATGCACTATATATATATGCTAAACATATATAAATCATAAATTAATAAGTCAGTGTAGTCCCAGAAGTTGACCTCTGATTAGCTCTAAATGCAGGAAATATGACTATGGGTCAGTTTTACAAAGATGGACCTGCACCGAAATTATACTTAAGTGAGCAAATAACTCAGTTTGCAATCTGGTTCGAAATTTACAAAACATAAATGTACATCTGTTGGTTCCTTTATTGATGCATAAACTTTGAGGAACTGTAAATGTATGTGTGATCACATCCACTGCCAAGGGTGAGTTGATGACATTTCAGGGCGGGTGTGCTTGTCTAAATAAAATAACAAAGCAAAACCAAAGGAAATGATGGACGGAGTGTTGAACATTGCAAGCACTCACCCCCAGTCAACTGATCTGGGATTAATCCACCACCGTTCTTTAGCCCACTCTGCCACCCCAGTTCAGACACAGCCATATGCAAATCAGTCTGACCCTTTGCCTCATGGGAACAGTTCAGCCCGAACTGCCAAGCCATGCCTTCCCTGGACCGGAAACAAGCTTCCTAGGACCGGTTTCTGGCATTTCAGCCGTCTTCAGCCAGGCTTGCTTGAATCCAGTGGCAAAGTGAGCAAGGGACTCACGTCTGAGCATACCCTGCCAACTTATGGCGAACAAAGCAAAACCAAAGGAAATGATGGACGGAGTGTTGAACATTGCAAGCACTCACCTCCAGTCAACTGATCTCGGTTTAATCCACCACCGTTCTTTAGCCCACTCTGCCACCCCATTTCAGACATGGCCATATGCAAATCAGTCTGACCCTGTGCCTCATGGGAACAGTCCAGCCCGAACTGCCAAGCCATGTCTTCCCTGGACCGGATACAAGCTTCCTAGGACCGGTTTCTGGCATTTCAGCCCTCTTCAGCCAGGCTTGCTTGAATCCAGTGGCAAATTGAGCAAGGGACTCACGTCTGAGCATACCCTGCCAACTTATGGCGAACAAAGCAAAACCAAAGGGGATGATGGACGGAGTGTTGAACATTGCAAGCACTCACCCCCAGTCAACTGATCTGGGTTTAATCCACCACCGTTCTTTAGCCCACTCTCCCACCCCAGTTCAGACATGGCCATATGCAAATCAGTCTGACCCTGTGCCTCATGGATGATGGATTAAACCCAGATCAGTTGACTGGGGGTGAGTACTTGCATTGTTCAACACTCCGTCCATCATCCCCTTTGGTTTTGCTTTGTTCGCCCTAAGTTGGCAGGGTATGCCCAAACGTGGGTCCCTTGCTCACTTTGCCACTGGATTCAAGCTAGCCTGGCTGAAGACGGCTGATTAGCCAGAAAACGGTCCCAGGATGCTTGTTTCCGGTCCAGGGAAGACATTGCTTGGCAGTTCGGGCTGGACTGTTCCTATGAGGCACAGGGTCAGACTGATTTGCATATGGCCATGTCTGAACTGGGGTGGCGGAGTGAGCTAAAGAATGATGATGGATTAAACCCAGATCAGTTGACTGGGGGTGAGTGCTTGCATTGTTCAACACTCCGTCCATCATCCCCTTTGGTTTTGCTTTGTTCGCCCTAAGTTGGTAGCGTATGCCCAGACGTGGGTCCCTTGCTCACTTTGCCACTGGATTCAAGCTAGCCTGGCTGAAGACGGCTGATTAGCCAGAAACCAGTCCCAGGATGCTTGTTTACGGTCCAGGGAAGACATGGCTTGGCAGTTCTGGCTGGACTGTTCCTATGAGGCACAGGGTCAGACTGATTTGCATATGGCCATGTCTGAACTGGGGTGGCGGAGTGAGCTAAAGAATGATGATGGATTAAACCCAGATCAGTTGACTGGGGGTGAGTGCTTGCATTGTTCAACACTCCGTCCATCATCCCCTTTGGTTTTGCTTTGTTCGCCCTAAGTTGGTAGGGTATGCCCAGACGTGGGTCCCTTGCTCACTTTGCCACTGGATTCAAGCTAGCCTGGCTGAAGACGTCTGATTAGCCAGAAACCGGTCCCAGGATGCTTGTTTACGGTCCAGGGAAGACATGGCTTGGCAGTTCTGGCTGGACTGTTCCCATGAGGCACAGGGTCAGACTGATTTGCATATGGCCATGTCTGAACTGGGGTGGCGGAGTGAGCTAAAGAATGATGATGGATTAAACCCAGATCAGTTGACTAGGGGTGAGTGCTTGCATTGTTCAACACTCCGTCCATCATCCCCTTTTGTTTTGCTATCTAAAATAACATACACACTTTGCAAGTTTGCAGGTATTCACAGCTTTATAGGAGGCAAATTCCCTAATTGTCTACAATCTGAGTTTTTCTTTTGTCAAGGGGAGGAGCAAAGCTCCATTCACAGTGAGATGCTGGTAGGCAAATTAATACCATGGATATGATCAGAGATTAACTACTGTCAAGAGTAGAGGTTGCTTCCCATCCCGTGTAAGAAGGGGAGGAACACCACAAAAATCAGAGGGGTGCAGTGCACAGAGATGGAATTCTCGATGGATAAGTGAGAAACAAGTGTAAATGCACTTATGCGGCACAATTATGCTTGTGCAACTGTACACTTACAACATCCATGCATGTAAAAGTGAGTTTCAGAGCAACGCCTGGGAATCTGCAGGAGACACCGGTTTCTGAAAGAAGTCAAAGATCGTTTGTGGATTCCATGGTAGTCAGAAGCTTACACCAAGTGCAGACTTAAGTATACTGTTTGCGGCAGTAAATTTTCATCTACATTTTGTGAATCCAGCCCCAGAAGATCCTAGAAGGAGTCATAGAATCTTTCATGGACTCCATGGTAGACAGACAGCTTACTCCAAGTGTAGACTTAAGTATACTGTTAAGAGAGTAACTTTTCAATTAGGTTATGCGAATCCAGCCCCATGTACACGACGGTGACGCTGTGAGTGGAGATGTTGTCACAGCACCGACAGATGCAAAGGTGTTTGCACCCCAGCCTACCTGCCGTATTTTGCATACTTCAGAGGTGGGATCTGACACGTTTCTCGTTAGATTTCCAGTCTATCTGTTTTTCAAATACTAGCACCATTAGATTAAAATATGTCGGGGCATATTATCAAGACAGGCGATAAAATTATCACCGCTTTAGCGGCAGAAAACTGCCGCTAAAATGGCGATAATGGGCTTGATAATATGCTCTATGGAATTCTAATTGAAGCTTAGGTTAGATGTCCTTCACATCTAACATGGGCTTCAATTGGAATTCCATAGAGCTTATTATCAAGCCCATTATCGACGTTTTAGTGGCAGTTTTCTGCCGCTAAAGCGGCGATAATTTTATCGCCTGTCTTGATAATATGCCCTGTGATTCTTATCTTTTCGGTACGGCCATAAAAAGTGTAGAAATTATTTTAATCATATATGAAAATCGGATATTTTATGAGCTAGGAACTCAGGGGCATATTTACAAGGGCTTTATCTCCGCTTTTATGGCTTACAAAGCCAAAAAAGCGGAGATATAACCAGCTCCCTATTTACAAGAGGGTGCTAACATGCATAATCGCATGTTAGCACCGTTTTTCCTAACGCCTCACTTTGCATCTCCAATGAGATGCAAAGTGGGCGTTACTGGGCGTACCCAAGATGGACTACCTTGCAAATATCGCGGATGTTTACATCGCAATATTTACAAGGCAGCCCACATGATTTTAGCACACATTAGATTTTGGCGAAAATTGCCGTTTTCGACAAAACCTAACGTCTGCTAAAATCCTGACTTAGCCATCCCCAACATAGGGTGTGGATTATGCTGATACGACCCAGTGGGCCGTATCAGCAAGTTTATCGCCCTTTTGCAGGGAACATCGCTGGAAAACCAGCGATGTTCCCTGCAAAAGGGCGATAACCTCGCTATCTCTGGAACTGTTATCGCCCTGGAGTAATGCGTTGTTAATAACGCGCTACCAGGGCGATAAATACCAGAGACAGCCTGCGATAATATAATTATCGCTAAGCACGGCCAGCAATAATTATCGCAGGCCGTTGTTAATATGCCCCTCAGTCTTGCGTTGATGGCGTGCTTAGATGGCATATTCAACATTAATTCTTCAAAGAAAGAGGAACACTATATGCCTTCTGTAGCAGGAGGCAGTGTGTTCCTTTCGGTGTCAGGACACCCAGTGTGGCCCGCCACTGTGACAGCTGTGGCTAAAAGTAGTCCCTCGGATTGGTACTTCATTTCACTCCCGGCGGATACCAATGGCCTTCGAGCGCTGGGTGCTGTCCCGGCGTGGCTCGTCCTTGCCCTCAGATGACCTTACTGTATTTAGTTGAACTGCTGCCATGGTGCGGCGGGAAAGGCTCTTTTTAAAGGCCGCGTGTCAGCTGTGCGCGAGGCGCCCAGGCTGGCATGTCCTCATAGATGGCACGGCAGAGCCTTCGAAGAAGCAGGAACGCCGGTGGCAGCGCTCCAGGCAGAGCATTAAGATAGCCCGGATTTTATGTCCTCCCCTAGCAACTCCCCTGGAACCTGGCCAAGCCTCGGAGTTTCGGTCGGCAGCACGGCCCTTCCAGGAGAGAAAATGCAGAGATGCGCGCGAGCGTCTTGCTTAGCATTCTGCAGAGGGCACTGCGGGCGTGTTTTACGAGCAGCGAGACCTGAGTCAGCCTTTCGTTCACAGTCTAGGTTCTAATGGGTGCTGGTTAATGCGGAACACTGCCGCATTCCAAGTACTCATCTGCACACTGCTTTTATCTGTCCGCCTTTACCTCCGTTTGTCTCATCTCCTCGTCACCACTCACCTACAGTTCCCTGTGCTCCAGACTGTATATTTTGTAAACCCTCTGAAGCAGCTATTGTGCTGTGTGACGCTAGCGAAATCAAGACATTCCAGAACCCCTTGACTGACAGTGCGCGCGCTCTGCGTGTTATCCAACCTGTCAGTGAAAAAAACTAAAATGCATCGCTGAACATGTGCTATCAGAGTCTTAAAATACAAGTGGCCTGCATTCTTTTCAGCTGATGCCTCGTGTGGTGGTTCGGGGACATACACTTCCTTCTTCACTGCCTTGGGCACACGCCTGACAACTTAACGAAATGTGGCGTCCACATCAAGAGCTGTATAGAACAAGCATTTACAATGCAATGGTCTCGGCATTGGTAAAGTTAGAGCTATTGGCATTGCTCATGACATTATTTTTGTTTTTGTTTTTAAAACATTTAAAGAAACGGCATTGTTATTTACAATGTCAATAGCTTAACCCCTTCTGTGCCCGCCCCTTTCCCCGCCCTGTGCCGGCCGTTGAATTAGCGGGCGGGGTCTATGACGAGCTGGACTCGTCATGGGCACAGCGCCACCGCGGCCCATGACGAGTCCAGCTCGTCATGGGCACTGAAGGGGTTAATCACTCTCAAATGCGAGACCTTTTGCATTTGCACTCACACACAGAGCCACACACACACAGCCACCCACACACAGAGCCACCCACACACACAGAGCCACTCACATAAAGCAACCCACACACAAATAGAGCCACCCACAGAGCCACCTACACACACAGTTACCCACACACAGACAGAGCCACCGCGCATAGAGCCACACACACAGAGCCACACACACAGAGCCACATACACAGAGCCACACACACAGTGGCTTCCACAAACCTTCCAGCACCTGTGACGAGATTAGCAATAAATCATCAAAATGCAAGTTGGGCGGCAAACTATTCTAAGCACAGCTGTTTAGCTTACGTGTTTTAAGCCACGCCCTTACTTACATTGACGACGCCCCTTTGAGACCCACCCCCCCACGCCCAATCTTTCATCCCACTTAAAGCCCTGCCTGTAACCCTTAAATTTCAACACTGGAGAATACAGGGTTACTTCCTCCTAGAACATAGACGTCACACAGAGTAGTCCAGCAGGCTCATGAAAGAACTTTTGACGGCACAAGTCGGAAAACAGAGGTAATTGCTGTTTACGACTTGTCCTGTCTGCATTCATTAGGTTACATTTAAAGTTGTATGTGTATATTACCTTTAGACACCTCAAACGCAAAAAAAATGGCTGAGTCAGCGTAGTTCTTCAAAAAGAGTAAACTGTATTTCTTTTTTTTTATAAAAACGTAGAGTAGTTCCTGGAGCGCAGTGCGCATGTTCAAGCAACCGGCTGGCCGGTATGGCGGCCGTCTGTCGCTCCGCCTGTTTGCCTACCCCGGCTCGAGAGCTTGCGTCCGTGCAGCGATAGCTGCGGCCCCCGCGCTCCGCGTGTGTGTTGTAGAGGCTGGTGCAGCTGTCTCTCCTGTGTGCCAACACCCCCAGTCCTCGCGCAGAGAGACACGCACACGCGGCCTCCTCCGCTTCATGAATATTCATGCTTGACTCCTGCCTTACACCGCCACTTTGGGCGGCAAATGGCCGCACAGCTGCTGGGAGCCCAGCATTGCAGGTCTGTAAGGGAGCGCGCTGCGGACGAATATCTGCGCCTCTAGTCCCTGCGCACAGCTTAACTGTGTCCAGCGCGCAAGGGAAACCGAAGGAAGGGAGTTCATGAGAACACGGAGAACGTGGCGCAAGAGGTGGGCGGAGAAATGCGTTACCCGGGCCAACAGGAACCTATTATCAGTTATTTAATTTTGTTTTGTTTTGCTGTGTACAAGCATTAACAAGGGCATCTGAAGGGCCCCTGTGGGGACCGTGTTTAGATCGAGGAGCAGGGGATGATGCCATCAACACCACCGCCTTTCTCCGAGGCGAAGCAGAAATGCCTCGGAGAAACGCAGTGGCGGTTTCGAATTCGGGGGCGTGTTTTCCTTTACTCTCCTCTTGCCATTGGCTAGAGGAGATAATTAGACTTCTTGAAAAAAAAACGCCCCCGAATCCGAAAAAGACGGGGCCTAATCGGAATGATGGACCTCTTCTCCAATGGCTGGCCAGCATTCAAGAGGCCAGCCAATGGAGAACAGAGGAGAAGAGGGGCGGGTTCAAGCCCCTCTTCTCCAAGTCATTAAATCTCGGATCAAGACTGCGCAAGCGCAGCCTTCGAGCCGAGACCTAAAAATTAAACAAAAATACAGAAGTAAAGGTTGCAGAGTTTCTGGTTGGATTCCTAGCCCAGTGCTATTCCCATAAGTGACAGTGTCATTATCAAACCTATCTCGGGTGCGAGGCAACGTATGCCAACAATGCAAACTCTTAAAAGGGGCACCATTTTTTAATTTCCTTTGTGGAAATTAGGTGAAATGTCCGAAAATATGTAAAATTACTAATTATTACATGAAATCCTATTTTCAACATTTAACACTATTTTTTAGCATGCAAGCACTTCCCACTCTGATGCATCATAGAAACCAATAGGAAAATCATTGGGTTCCCTTCCTAATTCCCAAGATAGAGTACAGTGGACTGTCCCATCTGGAACTTATTTGCCTTGTTTGTAAGTATGCCCTATGTCTCTTGACCATTACTTATTTTAGGTGCCTTAGTTGGTCATTGAAGAAGTGTGGAGAAGTGTGGCTCAATGGTTAGAGCGGCAGACCCTGATGCAGAGGTCTGGCCCGGGACCAGGGTTCAATTCGCGGCTCTTGGATTCAATTTCCCCGGACCTGATAATTCTCGCCTTGGTGCCTATTCTAATCATGGGTCCCACTGTGCAAATCTGGGCAATAGCTTGCTTAATCTCCACAACGGCCCCCACAGCACTAGGATGCCTGGCTTCACCTTGGGGGTGCCCAGGAGTGGACATCTCACAGGAAAACCAGGAAGGGTTCCACAGCGGTATGAATACAGCGCTACGAGACCCCTGGGTAGAAGTGTGCTATATAAGTACATTTACAAATACATTCCATGAATTGCGATACAATCCAGGTAGGCTACACAAAACTCTTCTAGCCCTGAGTGAACACGGTTCATCAATTGCTAGAAAGGAGGAGTACTTTTTAATCAAACAGACAATACCTTGAACTGGAATTGTCCCGTGGCATAGAAAATTAGGTCTTCTGCTTGCCACTTGGTGGTAAAGCAATCTGCTAGTATCTACTATTCAAATCAAAGCGAAGGTCCTCAAGTGCTCTGCAGCACCCAAGCTCATCAGCTCTGGAGATCGGATACACATTGGTCTTGGTGGCTTTGTTGTGGCCGCGATAGTTTACAATACAGAGCAAGTGTGTAGTACCTTGCATAGCCACCAATACTACTGGATTACCTCGAAGGCTACCCCAACACTCAATCACCCCTAACTCCAACATCTTGAGCACCTCCACATTGATGCATTCCTAGGCCTGGTCAGACATGCAATAAGTCTTGCTCTTGACAGGAGGACTATCTCCTGTGTTAGTATCATGAACACAGACATGGGTCATGTGTCAACCTTGGAGCAAATGGGAATAAATAGGAACATTTACCCAAAACCTCTCTCTACATTTGCTCTGCTGCATAGGCGTCAACTCAGGAGCAAGCTGTACCCCTTCCAGAGATCCATCAAATATGCCAATTTACAACAAGCCAGGAAGAGCCTCACTGTCTACCTCAGCTTCCTCTGGCATAGCCATGATGTTCATTATGTAATCTTACCAAATGTAAGATGTTAGCTACTTCATAGGGAACACCCTCCCAGGTGTTCTTGGGCCACCTGTGTCCACCAAGTAATTCACATGAGATACTTTCTGCACTACCTTGTATGGCCCATACCATTTATCTTCCCAAGCTTTGGGACAAAATGGGCTTCAGTACCGACACCTTCTGACCTTCTTGGCACCCAGGCGGGTTACATTCTGGTCATACCATTCCTTCATTAGCTGTCGGCTAGCCTACTGGTTTTTCTTTAGTTGACTTATGTAATTCACCATCAACTCCCTCAGCTCAATCACAGTGTACCTCATCCTTCTGAAGTGACTCAGGAGCTCCTTCTCATTCTTCTCTAAGTGAGAGGTCCCGGTATGGATTTTCAAATATAAGCTCAAAGGGACTGAACCTCTCTCCCTTCTGTGGAATCTCCCTTTAAGCAAATAAGAGACATGACTGGAGAAGATCCCACTTTCTCCTGAAGTCCTTTGATAGAGTTATCATCATGCTCTTAAAGACCTTGTTATATCTCTCTACTAACCCATTCATTTGGGGATAGTACACTGTGAAGAAGTCACATCAGTTTGCTCTCATATCTCTCTCATATAGAAGAGATTAAGTTGTTCTCCGGTCAGAAAGGGTTGATGTAGGAAATCCAACCCTAGAAAAGATTCATAAGAGAGCCCTAGCTACCGCATTTGGAGTCATGCTCCTCAGAGATATCGCTTAAAGATACCTGGTGCATGATCCACTACAACCAATATATATTTGTGGCCCGATGTTGAGGGTGGGTTGACTGGACTAACAATGTCTATTCCCACACGCTCAAAAAGAACCCCTGCAACCGACAGAAGCGCTAACAGTGCCTTCATGTTACCTCCAGATTTACCACTCAATTGGTAAGAGGGACAGTCATACAGAATCTCTCAGTGTTTCTGAGCTTCCCTGGCTAGGCGAACAGAGGATCTAACCTATCCTGGGTCTCCCTAATGTCCGAAAGTCCTGCTAAGGGCACGTTGTGAGCCAGTTCCTGTGCATTAGTGAAATCACTAGCCTCTTGCTAGTAATAGACTCAGGATTCACTGGCTCAGTAGGACATCCTCCCAGCCAACATAGTGACTTCCTAGCACTTCTTTGTAGACGAGTCCTGGGCTTCCATATGACGTCCCACAAACGTATGGCACTCAAGCATACTGGGTATGTCATAGAGCAGATAGTAACAGCTGCAGCTCTGGTAGAGATCCAGACTCCTAAACCTGGTCCACCTCACTCTCCTCTCTGTTGGGAGAAGTGGTAGGAATGTCACAGTCAGTCTTTTCTCAGGGTTAGCCCTAGTCCACTGATTCCCTGTCCTAGTCTCTGCAAATTGTAAATGGACCCAATCTTTCCTTGAGACTGACATGCTGACTCTGCTCTTGTCAAAATAATCAATGTTGTCCAAGCCATATAAGTTTCTGATTCTGGCACTAAAACAGGAGCAACCAAGTCATTTCCCAATAGGAATCCAGAACCTTGCTTCTCTTTCACCCCTACATCAACCATGGAAGACTATCCATTGAGTTTCACCTCAACTAAGGCAATTTGATATTCCATGCCCTGTTAATGGCTACTGAGCTTGTGTCATTAGCATCATGAAGAATCTCTTTGGGTTTGAGATAATTGCTCTCAGACATAATTCTATGAGCTCCTGTATTCCTCGAGGCAGGAAGCTTCCTCCCTTTGATACTAGCCAACGGCACAACCCCCATAGTGTTTTGAATAATGTGCTTCAGAGCATCTGGGATATCTCTCTCAAACGTCCATAGGAACTATATTTGGTTCACCAGGGCTCTCCGAGGTCCCTTCCTCCATAGTCAATACACTAGCTATGATATGTGCAGTTAGTACAGGATATTTCCACCTGACACTCGTCGTAATACCCCTCGTTGTGACACTTGAGTTACCACCTTGGCTTGGAAGTATCTTATTGCCTTCCTATTTCCTTCCTTTGTTCCTGACTTGGAACCTCATTCCCTTTCTGTTTGTGCCCCCTCTGGAACATTGGAAATTGCCATGGCCCTTAGCATCTGGTTTGAAACCAGTCACTGGCCAGTTTCACTCCTCTTTTGTCTTACAGCCATGCTACTCCACCCCTTTGTTAACCCTGTTAGCTAACTCATTCTCAGCCAACACTGAAAGATTATATGGATGCCTCAGGTATTACCTAAGTGGGTTAGTACACTCCTCCAGGAGCCGCTCTCTAAGTATCAACTGGTTCAGGACATGAAAATCCTGCACCTTCATCCCTCTTAACCACTCATTCCAATCACACAATACTCGATTGACCCAAGTCTCAAATAGTATACATCTGTTGACTTATTTTCTTTAAACCTTTGTAGGGATTGAGCTAGATTCAGTCCAAACCTTCTGACCAGTGCGTCTTTCATTAACTCATTCATCATTTGCTCCACAACAGATATTCTTCCAATCACTGCTGTCCCTTCCATAGGCAAGCAACGCATGGAAGTTGCTTGTCTTAGGCACATCATTCAAAAAATCACAAACCATTTCAAAATATCTTGTCTCCACCTACATGTGCACAGGTTATTTTGAAATCTTGGTAAGAACGCTAGAAGAGTTGGAAGTGGAATATATTTGCTCAGATGTAGCTGTCTTAGCTGTCCTCCAGATCTCCTCTTTATCTAAATCTGTCCTCTCCCTCCAAATCTATCACCTTTTCCTTTATTTGCCTTTACATTTCCTGCACCTCATGCAACCTCTTTCTTTACTTATGGGCTCATTCTTTTTGTCTCTCTCTCCCTCTCGTCTTTTCCTTTTGTTTCTAGCGAGTTAATATCATGTTTGCAGCAAACTCCCTGGCCTACTCCTCCTCCTCAGCCTTAACTTTCTAGAGAGCCTGGTGCAGGTTTGGGGTCTCTACTGGGCTAATGCCTCCCAAGGGAATCACTCCTGGAGAAATCGTGACAATGACTGTTATGGGGAATCATTGGAAAGCACATTTTGGGATACACACAGAGTATGTCTAGGGGAAAGCTGGGTAAGGGGTTCCAGTCGTGCTACCTTCCCCAGAGTCCATCACAGTGTTCTCCCTCTTCTCCAGTTTCTGTAACTGGCTTCTGATATAACTCACAAGGACCTCCCTTTCCTTGTTCTGTGATCCCTCCACCATCATCCATACAAAGGTCCATCATGTGATCCAAGGACAGGGTGTCAAGATGTACTTCTTTCAACCTTGCATCTGATATGTTTGCTGTGTATGTTTTACTCTGTAATGGTTGGACTTGTCAAGTATTTGTAAACCCCGAACAATTATCCGAAGGTGTCAAGACGCTGGTGGCCCTCTGGAAGATTAAGCAAGCTATTACCTAGAGTCACATGGTGCTGGGCTGACCGGGGATCAAACCGTGAGCCCCAGGATCTGGAGTCAGTCACCCTGGCTGCTGCGCCACACCTCTTCCTTAGACTCATTGCAGTGAGTTGGAACTGGCCTTTGTAGGACCTCGTGCTGATTGCTATCATTTGTCAGACCCTATTTCATGGGCCACAGGGCAAGCAGGGGTTACTAGGGTACAGCTGTGGGTTAATTTGCCTCTACTGTCCTAAGTCCGTCCTACCACGGCTCTGCAAACCGGGTCAAGTACTACCTCTTTTGCACTTGGCTTTCAGTAGTAGCTAGAGGAAGCAGTCACAGGCTTCTCAGGGACATTAGTGTGGGGGACAACAGGCTCAGAGCTTAACAAACCCCCAGCAGCATATTCATGTGAATGTCTAGCCCAGTGCTTCCCTTTAAGATAGGAAAGAACTTTATTACACTGAAAACGCAATACTATTCAAAGACAAAAAGTGCCAGATACTCAATATGATTGTATGAGGCTATAACAACTAGGAAGACTGGTCCCCACTCTATTTATTTTCTCCCTTTCCTACCACTCTCATAGTCTATGGTCTAGTGAGGGTAATAATCAATGCAGGTATGTTAGCTATTAGTCTATTTAGGCTGTAGTAGTGCCCAGTCCTTCACCTGTTGTCTGGGTTGCAGTTGGCTACAGAGATGCGTTGACCAAGGTCGATTTACGTAGTTTCCTCGCTTGGGTCAGGCATGCACAAGCCTCTTGGTGATATCCAGGACACAGCAGCTGCGGGCATTTGTCTTCGGCCGGTGGTCCACTTCAGGGTCTGACAGCGTCGGCAGAAGCTGGGCCTCGTGGCTGAGGCAGGTCCTCTCATACAGTGTGTAGCATGCTTACCAGACACATACATCCATGCACTCAGAATCTGAGCAGTAGAATTTCGGGTCCATTGTTAGCAGCGGAAATTTACACAAGTGGGCTCACACTCATATGATGCAGATAATTAGGCATGGTCGCACTAGGATCACTATAAAATACAGTATGCTGCCACCATCATACTACATGCATGACTGTAGCAGGGAAATTAGTCCTCTGTCACTTTCGAGGGCTCGTTTAGTGCACCTTTCCAGTTCCAGGACAAGGTCAGGACCAAACCTTTGTCAAGGGCGGGCCTAGGCCTTCGTGCACACACTAGATTCGTGTTAGACGTGGGCCAAAAATCCAAAACCTGGGATTCCAGATACTCATAGTTGAACAAACAGGGCAAGGGACATGACGGCTCACCATGCAGTGGACATTCCTGTCCCAACAGTAAAAAGAAAGGCTCATTGGCACTGTTTGCAGTTGGGGATTCGTGTCATGCCACCGGTTTGTCTTTGGAATGCAGGTATATATTGATATATATAGAATGGACCTAGATGAAGAGCACCGAATCACTATATATGAATGGGGATGTTGGGATACGATACAAGATTGTGCACATTAATTGGGGATTGCACATTTGAATTGCACAATAACATTTCACATATTTACAATTCTATTACGTTCATACATCTTGACAAGTTGGGCATATGGAGATTGCCCAAAATCACACGATTTTCAGTCACGTGCAGTATTCCTGATGTACGGTACTGCTGAGCTGGCCCCACATGCCCTTCTTTGAGGCTTGATAATGGGTGGTGTCCAAGGACCCAGTTGCAGTATTATATGTGCGTACACAGGCTGTGAGTTTCTCTCCGCCTTCTTCTCCGCTCATGTCCTTGGTTCAGACAGCACTGGCTGCCCTACCCAGCAGCCAATCTTACTGCCCATTAATAAGGTAACCGAGGTGCGAGCCACTGTCCCAATACATGTTTCGGCCACCATTGTGGACGCTCAAGTGCAGGTACTGAAAATTGTCCTATCACTGGTGGTTGTGGATTCTCTGTTGTAGATTTGCGACCATCATTTCATATCTACTCTCCTTTCTCCCACCATGATATCCCGCTCTGTCTGCTCCATGATTCCATTGGCCATGAAAACTGCCTGCCTCGTGCTGTTTCAACCACACCATGTTGTACCTTGGACATCCTCTGGACCGATCATTTCTTTTGGCTGTAAAATCAAATGCATTGCTTTTCTGACAAATATAAAGTCTGCAGATAGTGTTCCACAAGTCTTTTTTCTGTTTCAGAGAGTGGAAACCGAAATGGGACTAGGATCCACAGTGGACGCCGGAAATGGAAATGGCTGCACTGGCAGTGAGCACCAGAAAATTCGTAGCACTGGGGTCTGGGTTAAGAGCGACCAGGCAAGAGAAAGGAAGTGCAGGGGAGAGGAAGTGCAAGAGAGAGGAAAATTAAACAAGAGGATGTGAGCACCACCAGTACAAAAAATAAATATAAAATGCAAAAAGGGTCATTATCACCTGCCACATCTGAAATCATTGTCATATAATATATGCCATCCTAAACAAACTATATTATGATATCATTAGTGGATGAAAACGAAAGTAAAGGTACACGTAAAGCTCCCTTTTCTTAGCTCCTGCCTCGGGATGCACCATGCTGATTGAACCTAAGAGTCACATACTCACTGTTAAATAACTTGGGGGCATATTATCAAGACAGGTGATAAAATTATCGCCGCTAAAACGGCGCTAATGGGCTTGATAATATGCTCTATGGAATTCCAATTGAAGCTCAGGTTAGATGTCCTTCACATTTAACATGGGCTTCAATTGGAATTCCATAGAGCATATTATCAAGCCCATTATCGCCGTTTTAGCGGCACTTTTCTGCCGCTAAAACGGTGATAATTTTATCGCATGTCTTGATAATATGCCCCCAAACCCTCAAATATTGTATCTATCACTCGAGAGCTAGCATCCGCAATATGAAGGGATGATGATGGGGGTTCTGCAGCATCGGATGGGCTTTGTGAACATTTTTTGAGTTACTGTTTCTCATACTCCGTGTCAGAAAATCTGTGATCTATACCTTTATGTTTACAGATTTGCATACTGCATCTTATGGCAATGCCCCACCTCTTGGTCGGAATGCGTGAGCTGAGCTTTATCACTGCATCGACAGTATAGTGATGTACGGCTTCCCAAATCAGTGAGTGCACTAACCCCTGTAGGATCTCAAAACATCACTAGTTGGTGTGGCAGGGGCTCCTGATCTCAGGAGCAGTTCTAGGGAAAGGCGCGCCTACCTGGAGGATCTAGTCATCTCCATGAGCATCGCAGAAGTACCCTATCCCTGACTGCTGTCTCCCCACACACACACGCATTCTACCCCCTCTCTTGATTGTATTTCTCGTTCCCTGTAAAGCACTCCACAAGGCTAGGTCTGCACTATATACATGCTGACTTTATATAACAAGCATTGGCATAGCCAATAGGTCTCGCTTTTGGGACCTTATAAGTGTTTAGCCTGCAACAGTTGATGTTGTTGCACCAAGGATATTGTGCTGCATAACTAAACACTTATAAGGTCCCAAAAGCGGGACCTATTGGTTATGCCAATGCTTGTTTCATTTTGTGATTAGTCAGGTTTCAGAAATATTTTTTTTAGTTCCTGTGCTGAGGTTATTAGCATATATGTAATTTTGAGGTAATTAAAATGCTATATCTTCTTACTAGGAAGTGCACTGGTATGGCTTAAAATTTGAAATTAAATACCTGTTTAGTTTATCCTTGCCTATGAGAGCCCAGATGTGAAGCCACTGCAGCAGTGGATCAACTGAAAGCAGCAAGAGCCCCTTCTGCTGGGCAGGGGTCAGGGATCTTTGAAATTGGCGGGCAGGCAGTAAATAGTTCACCGGGGAGAAGAGACCAAAGCTCGACTTACCTGGGGAACTGCCAGGTTGCCCACCTTTCTCTAAATCAGGGTTTTGCTTTGCTTGCTCAAGTAATGCTTGTTTATATATAAACCACATCCACAAGTACCAGGATGTTGAAATGTCTGTGTTGTTCACCATCACAGCATTTTGGCAAGATTCAAGCCAGAAAGAACACTGACATTGATACACCTGTCTTCATTCAAGCAACTTTGACAAAGAGCACACGTTCAAAGGGAAATCAAATCTGAGAATGGGAAGTTATAGGCTCTGGTAGAAACTCCTACATGGAGAACAACTTAACACAACATTACAGAGAACAAAAAAATAATCGAAGCAGAAGAGAACAGAGGCATTTATTGGGGTAGTGTAGTGCAAGGTGCCGCAAGGTGTTACTAGATATTTCTGCCACAATGCGTGCACCCTCTCTTTAATTGAGGCCAAAAAGTGAGCCGGTTCTTTGCATAAGTTTCCCATGAGCTTTAAAGTTTCCATGAGCTTCAACCTGCAAACACAGGAGATTACAAAGTCAAAGTACCGCAGCACAAATGCACGACATACCTGCTGCTGCAGACCTTATGTGAACTCTGTGTGTGAAAATTACACAAGGAGTGTTTGTACCACCTTTTTAGGTCCCGCCTTGCTATCGCGTAAGCGATCGCAAAGCGAGACTATTGTAAAAGGGCATTTCAAAGTGCTCCCAAAAAGCGGATTGCATTGCTAGCACGCGCACAATCACGTGCTTGGTGCCGCCATGCACTCCGCTTTTTGGGAGCACTTCAAAGGGTCCGCTCCCCCACCTGGAATGTGCTCCCCCTCCCCCGCCAAACGCGCGCGCCAAATTTGCTTTCACTTTCGCGCCGCGAGCAGACGCGCCAAATTTGCTTTCACTTTCGTGCCACGAAACGCAAATCATAACTAAGCAAATCATTTAATATCACCGCGCCTCAAAATGAATGAGTCTGTAATGCAACTGGTGCCCATGTAAAGCGCTGTTATACCTTTGGGTCGCGTCCGCGCTATATAAAACTTCAACAGCAAAAAAACTCGGAAAAAATGAAAACCATCCGAAGCAGTGCTTCCAGCATTTTAAACAATTCATTTCGAAACCACGAGGGGCTTTCGAGGCTCTTCCTCCGGAGGGGTGTAGACGAGTATGCACATAAGAAACATATTGCCCGTTAACATGTCTAAATAGGGGTGTGGGTGGGTACGAACAGTAAGGGACAGTGCAGATGACTTCGAGCCAGGCGCGCAACGCACATTGGGATCAAAGGGCTACAGCCCCACTCCCCTCACGTCGTGTGTGGCAACCCAGGCTGAGTTTCCAGCACCAAAGTTGGCAGTTTAGCCGACGGACCACATCCTCTTCCCCAAGAAACTTAACGAAACCCAAATCATAACTAAACAAATCATTTAATATCACCGCGCCTCAAAATGAATGGGTCTGTAATGCAACTGGTGCCCATGTAAAGCGCTGTTATACCTTCGGGTCGCGTTCGCGCTATATAAAACTTCAACAGCAAAAAAACTCGGAAAAAATGAAAACCATCCGAAGCAGTGCTTCCAGCATTTTAAACAATTAATTTCGAAACCACGAGGGGCTTTCGAGGCTCTTCCTCCGGAGGGGTGTAGACGAGTATGCACATAAGAAACATATTGCCCGTTAACATGTTGTTGGAAGGCGGACCCCGAGGAGTCGGTGCGACCACCAAGGGGGGGCCCTCACCCTGCACGAAGTAGCCGAGCGCTGCCGAGAAGTCTCCTGAGAGATCCTTCTCCTATCACGTACTAGCACAGTAACACCACCACACAGGACTCAAGGAGGTTGTCTTGTGACAAGCAATTCTTTATCAGCAATAAAAGGGTTACGAGGGCAATATTTACACGAAGGGATCGAGGGATCCACCAAAAGTCTCAGTGTCTCTTTGGAAGGGTCGGGGTAGCGGGACAGTCTTTGGCAGGAATGCGGTACGAGGGTACCTGGGGCCCAGTTCTTATCCTCAAGCTGGAGGACCTCCGGATCTCGGAGGGGTCGAGCCGCGACGGCGTCAGCAGGGCTCTGGCGTACAGTTCGTGGAGAGCCGCGATCCAATCAGCAGGGCTCTCAAGATGGTTTCTGCTCAGCTCGAGCCGCGACGTCGTCAGCAGGGCTCCGAGGGAGGCTTCAGCGAGGTTGGGCCGCGACAGCGTCAGCAGGGCTCCGATGTTCCAGGTGGTTCAGAAAGGGTTCACAGGAAGGAGCCGCGACGCAGTCAGCAGGGCTCGTGATGGTTCCGACAAGAGTTCTTCTCCGTAGGGTCAGCCGCGATTCAATCAGCAGGGCTCTCGACTCCGGGATACAACTGCCGAGCTGTGGTGGGGTCGCCCCAGATATAGGTCTGGAGCCCTTTGATGTCCGGACCTATGCGCCCGAGGGGGGCGGAGTGGCCGGGTGGAGGTGGCTAGACGCCCAGCAGGAGAGGCGCCAGGCCCATGGGAGTTGCCGGGCGATCACACCTCGAGAGGGGAGGACAGTTGGGGGTCCCATCGATACTGTCCTCCGCCGGGGGCGATGAATGGTTCCTGCGGCACCCCCTGGCTAGTTCGTGGTGCCTCGATGGCGGGGCTTCGCTGGGGTCGAGGCCGGGTTGAGCGGGGTCGCGCCGGCTGGTGCACGGGGTGACGTGTATGCCAACAAGATGGCGGAGCCACGAGGAGTATGCGACCACGTGCAGCTCCGGGTGAAGGGTCTTGGTGCAGTTCAGACGGGTGGCCCGTGAAGGCCGGGGCGGGGAACGGGCACAATCCAGGGGGTTAAGGACCACGCCACGAGGCCGGGTCCAACAGGCGTCCCCCCCAGCCGAAGGCATGGAGAGTCACCCATCTCCTTGGGGATTCTCCTCGTCAAGGCGGAAGAAGCGGGACAGGCCGTCGGCGTTGGCGTGGTCATTGCCGGGCCGGTGTTCGACGTCAAAGTCCATTCCTTGTAGCGAGATGGACCACCGCAGCAGCTTGGGGTTCTCGCCCCGCATTTGCATTAGCCATTGCAAGGGCCGGTGGTCGGTCTGGACCCGGAAGTGGGTGCCAAAGAGGTAGGGCCGGAGCTTCTTGAGGGCCCACACCACAGCGAAGGCCTCACGCTCAATAGTGCTCCAGCGTTGCTCTCGGGGCAGTAGTCGTCGGCTGAGGAAGGCCACTGGTCGGTCGAGCCCCTTTTCGTCGGCTTGGGATAGGACGGCCCCGATCCCATACTCGGAGGCGTCCGTCTGTACCACGAACTCCTTCTGGTAGTCCGGGGCCTGCAGCACCGGAGCCGTACACATGGCTGTTTTTAGGGTGTCGAAGGCTGTTTGGCAGCGGGGTGTCCAGTGTACCTTCTTGGGCTGCTTTTTGGACGTTAACTCTGTGAGGGGGCCAACAATGCTCCCATAGTCCCTGATAAACCGCCGGTAGTATCCGGTGAGGCCCAGGAAGGCCCGGACAGCGGTCTGGGTAGTGGGGGGTTCCCAGGTCTGGATGGCATCTATCTTTGCTTGGAGGGGGGCCACCTGCCCGCTCCCCACTTGATGGCCCAGGTAGGTCACGGATCCGTGGCCGATTTGGCATTTGCTGGCCTTGATTGTGAGCCCGGCCCGCTGAAGGGCGGCCAGGACGGCCTTCAGGTGGAGAAGGTGCTCGGCCCAGTGGTTGCTGTACACGGCAATGTCATCTAAGTAGGCCGCGCTGAAGGCCTCAAGCCCGGCCAAAACCTTGTTCACTAGTCTTTGGAAGGTGGCCGGGGCGTTCTTCATTCCGAAGGGCATCACCCGAAAGTGGTAATGCCCATCCGGGGTCGAAAAGGCGGATCTTTCTTGGGCGCCGGGGGTGAGCTGGATCTGCCAGTACCCGGCGGTGAGGTCCAGCGTGCTCAAGTAGCGAGCGGCCCCTAGGCGGTCGATGAGTTCGTCGGCCCGGGGTATCGGGTGTGCGTCTGTCTTGGTTACTGCATTCAGGGCTCGGTAGTCCACGCAGAATCGCAACTCCGGGGGGTGACCGGGAGCTGCGGCCTTGGGCACCAGGACGACAGGGCTGGCCCACGGGCTGTCGGAAGGCTCGATGACCCCCAGGGCCAGCATCTTTGCTACTTCAGCCTGGATGCAGGCCCGCACTCGGTCAGGCACCCGGTAGGCTCTGTGCCGTATGGGGGGGCTCTCCCCGGTGTCGACATCGTGGACGCACCAGTGGGTCACCCCGGGGTGAGAGAGAAGAGGGCTGCGTAGTCCCGCAGTAATTGCTGGCAGTCGTTGCGCTGTTCCGGGGTCAGGGACGAGGCGAGTTGGACCCCTTCGATCGATCCATCGTGAATGTCGGATTGCAAGAGGTCGGGCAAGGGCTCGGAGTCGACCTCGCCCCCTTCGTCAGTCGCCAGCAGCAGGCTCAGTTCGGTCCGGGCGAAGTGGGGTTTTAGCCTGTTAGCATGTAGGACCCGGAGGGGGTTCCGGGGGGACTCCAGATCGACCAGGTAGGTGACGGGACTTTTCTTCTCCACCACCTTGAAGGGCCCGGTCCACTTGTCCTGGAGGGCGCCGGGTTCGACCGGGGCCATGACCCATACTTTCTGTCCTGGCTCGAATTCTATAGTAGAGGTGTTGCGATCGTACCACCGCTTCATGTCCTCCTGGCTGGCCTCGAGGTTGGCTTCGGCCATGGCTCGAAACTTGCGGGTCTGGTTTCGGAGGGTCAGGAGGTATCGGTAGACGTCAGGAGGGGCGCCTCGGGGTTTCATCTCCCAGCCCTCCTTGACCAGGCTGAGCGGTCCGCGGACCGGGTGCCCATACAATAGTTCAAACGGGCTGAACCCCAGGGACTTCTGCGGGACCTCCCGATAGGCAAACAGGAGGCAGGGCAGCAGGACATCCCATTTCCGCCTGAGGGGTTCTTCCAGGCCCTGGATCATCCCTTTTAATGTTCGGTTGAACCGCTCAACCAGGCCGTTCCCCTGAGGGTGATAGGGGGTCGTGAACTTGTATGTGACCCCGCACTGTTGCCACAGAGACCGCATGTACCTGGAGATAAAGTTCGTGCCGCGGTCGCTCACCACTTCGCTGGGGAATCCCACTCGGGAGAAGATCCCCATCAAGGCCCGGCCTACCACAGGGGCCGTTATAGTTCTTAGCGGGACCGCCTCCGGGTACCTGGTGGCGTGGTCCACGAGGACCAGGATGAAGCGGTGGCCCAGGGCGGTTTGGGGGTCCAGGGGTCCCACAATATCGATTCCGACCCGTTCGAACGGGGTGCTGACGGCGGGAAAGGGCTGGAGGGGGACCTTGACCCGACCCCCCGTCTTTCCGCTGGCTTGGCAGGTCTGGCAGGACCGGCAGTGGTTGTCCACATCTCTCCGCATCCGGGGCCAGTAGAAGTGGGTCACCAGACGACTGTACGTTTTGTCTTGCCCCAAGTGTCCGGCGAGGGGCACATCATGGGCCAGGTGGAGAAGGAACTCCCGGAAGCGGAGGGGGACCACCAACACGCGGCTGGCCCCGAGTTCTGCTACTTTCTGTTCACTGTACAACAGGCCCTCGGTCCAGTAGATCCAGTGGGTGCCGGTCTGGTCACCGTTGGCTTGCGCGGTCGCCTGTTGTCGGACCCCTTCGAGAGAGGGACAGGACTGTTGTTCTTGCTGGAACTGCTCTCGGGTGGGGCCCCCTTCGTGTCGCCATTGTGTCAGCTCTGGGAGGGCGCTCGGAGAAGCCATCTCTTCGGGGGAGGATTCGCTGGGTCCAGGGTCGGTGTCCGCCTCCTCCTCGCTGCTGGCGGGAGGGGGTGTGAGCCCCTCGGGCTGGGCGGTCCCGGAGGTCGAGGATGAGCGGGGGGCCTGGGCGGTCATGGACCGGGTGATGGCGCAGGCCCAATCAGCCAGTCCCAACATTCGGAGGTGTTCTCGTCGCTCTACTTGAGCCCAGGGGGAACTTTCCAAGTCGTTCCCCAGGAGGCAGTCGACCGGGGCGTCGTCGCGCACTGTCACCTTCAGCAGGCCCGTCACCCCTCCCCACTCGAAGGGGACCAGGGCCATCTGGCATAGGCTTTCACTGTTGTCGGCCGTCCGTACGGGGCACAGCACATTCGGTAGAATCTGCCCAGGGGTCACCAGGTGGCAGCGGACAGCGGTGATACTGGCGCCTGTGTCACGAAGGGCTTCGGCCCGTTGTCCATTGACCGTGACCTGCTGCCGGTACTTCTGGGTGTTGGTTGGGATGGGGGTGCAGGGTACCATCTCTCGGCTACCCAGGCAGACCAGGGACATGGCTGCCGGCTCCCACTCAGTGTTCTCTCGGTCGAGGGCCTCCTCTTCCTCTTCTTCTCCCCCCAAGGCGGCGGCTGTCAGCTGCCGGGGCGGGTGCCCGCCGGCCCCGTTTCTTCGGTTCAGAGGGCAGGCCGGATCGCTGGCAAAGTGTCCTGTTTGTTGGCAGCCGTAGCAGGTCACTGGCGGCCGTGGTCCGGGTCGGGCCGGGCCCACCTTTCGGGCTAGGCTCGGGGAGAGATGTGGCTGCGGTGGCCCTCGAGGGGGGCTCCTGGGGGCCCCGGCGGGAGGGTCTCGGTTCCTGTTCGGCCCTCCCCCCCACCGCGCTGGCGGGGGGGCCCGTTGGGGTTCCTCTGGTACTCCCCCATTGAGTTCCGGGAGACCCGGGAGTTGACCCATCGATCGGCTTCGACGGCAAGTTTTCGCGGGTCGGTCATTTTGCTGTCGAGGAGGTGCTGCCTCAGTTCCACGAAGCAATTGTTGGAAAGGTGTTCCCATACGATGAGGTCGACCAGCTGCCCATAGGTGGTTGCTTTGCTCCCTTTGATCCACCCTTCTAGGGCCCGACTGAAAAAGTCCACATATTCCACCCATGTGGTACCCGGGATTTTCTTGCAGTCTCTGAACCGCTGGCGGTACATTTCCGCTGTTAGCCCGTAGCGGGTGAGCAGGGCCTCCTTCATGTGATCGTAGGAGGTCATCACCTCCTCCGGTAGCTGGAGCAGCGTGTCCCGCCCCTCACTCAGGAACCGCCCCCACAGGCCCGCGCCCCAGTCCTTTCGGGGCACCCGATGAGAGGTCATGGCCACCTCGTAGGCCTTGAACCATTGTTGGATGTCGTCATTCTTGTAATACTCCTTGACGACTTCTTTCGGGATATGCACCTTGGCCTCGGAAGGCGGTAGAGTGTCTCTGGGGGTGTCAGTCCCTCCGTTCTTGGCCTTGATCTCGAGCTCCTTGAGACTGCGCTCGTGCTCAAGAGTTAGTTTCTTTTCCTCCAACTCCCGGTGTCGTCTCTTCTCCTCTATCTCTTCTTGAAGGCGCAGCTGCTCTAGGGCCAGTTTCTTCTCTGCCAGCTGGAGTTCACCGTCCAGCCGCAGTCGGGCGAGCTCTAGCTCGTGGCTCCGGACCTTTTCCCGCTCTCGTATTTCTTCTTCGGAGAGGCCGGTTTCTAGGCTCTTTCTTCCTCCGGTTGCCGGAGTCCGTGCGGTTGCTGCGGTCTCAGTCAGGGGCAAGGGCCCTTCCTCCTGGGAGGGGCCTGCCCCGGCCTCCAACCATGCCCTCAGAGCTTTCTGCATCTCCTCTTTGGTACCCAGGCTGGTGGTTGCAATGCCTTTGTCTTTGCAGAACTGTTTCAATTCTTTGTGCGTATATTCTTCCAGCCGTTCGGGCTGGAACTCCATTGTCGCGTTGTTTTCCTGGCTGCTCATGATGCTGTTCGTTTGGATGGGTAGCTAGTGGGTACTGGCTGGTACGTACTGCGTTCGGCTCGGATCCCGTCGCTGGCCACCAAATGTTGGAAGGCGGACCCCGAGGAGTCGGTGCGACCACCAAGGGGGGGCCCTCACCCTGCACGAAGTAGCCGAGCGCTGCCGAGAAGTCTCCTGAGAGATCCTTCTCCTATCACGTACTAGCACAGTAACACCACCACACAGGACTCAAGGAGGTTGTCTTGTGACAAGCAATTCTTTATCAGCAATAAAAGGGTTACGAGGGCAATATTTACACGAAGGGATCGAGGGATCCACCAAAAGTCTCAGTGTCTCTTTGGAAGGGTCGGGGTAGCGGGACAGTCTTTGGCAGGAATGCGGTACGAGGGTACCTGGGGCCCAGTTCTTATCCTCAAGCTGGAGGACCTCCGGATCTCGGAGGGGTCGAGCCGCGACGGCGTCAGCAGGGCTCTGGCGTACAGTTCGTGGAGAGCCGCGATCCAATCAGCAGGGCTCTCAAGATGGTTTCTGCTCAGCTCGAGCCGCGACGTCGTCAGCAGGGCTCCGAGGGAGACTTCAGCGAGGTTGGGCCGCGACAGCGTCAGCAGGGCTCCGATGTTCCAGGTGGTTCAGAAAGGGTTCACAGGAAGGAGCCGCGACGCAGTCAGCAGGGCTCGTGATGGTTCCGACAAGAGTTCTTCTCCGTAGGGTCAGCCGCGATTCAATCAGCAGGGCTCTCGACTCCGGGATACAACTGCCGAGCTGTGGTGGGGTCGCCCCAGATATAGGTCTGGAGCCCTTTGATGTCCGGACCTATGCGCCCGAGGGGGGCGGAGTGGCCGGGTGGAGGTGGCCAGACGCCCAGCAGGAGAGGCGCCAGGCCCATGGGAGTTGCCGGGCGATCACACCTCGAGAGGGGAGGACAGTTGGGGGTCCCATCGATACTGTCCTCCGCCGGGGGCGATGAATGGTTCCTGCGGCACCCCCTGGCTAGTTCGCGGTGCCTCGATGGCGGGGCTTCGCTGGGGTCGAGGCCGGGTTGAGCGGGGTCGCGCCGGCTGGTGCACGGGGTGACGTGTATGCAAACAAGATGGCGGAGCCACGAGGAGTATGCGACCACGTGCAGCTCCGGGTGAAGGGTCTTGGTGCAGTTCAGACGGGTGGCCCGTGAAGGCCGGGGCGGGGAACGGGCACAATCCAGGGGGTTAAGGACCACGCCACGAGGCCGGGTCCAACACATGTCTAAATAGGGGTGTGGGTGGGTACGAACAGTAAGGGACAGTGCAGATGACTTCGAGCCAGGCGCGCAACGCACATTGGGATCAAAGGGCTACAGCCCCACTCCCCTCACGTCGTGTGTGGCAACCCAGGCTGAGTTTCCAGCACCAAAGTCGGCAGTTTAGCCGACGGACCACATCCTCTTCCCCAAGAAACTTAACGAAACCCAAATCATAACTAAACAAATCATTTAATATCACCGCGCCTCAAAATGAATGGGTCTGTAATGCAACTGGTGCCCATGTAAAGCGCTGTTATACCTTCGGGTCGCGTTCGCGCTATATAAAACTTCAACAGCAAAAAAACTCAAAAAAATGAAAACCATCCGAAGCAGTGCTTCCAGTATTTTAAACGATTCATTTCGAAACCACGGGGGGCTTTCGAGGCTCTTCCTCTGGAGGGGTGTAGACGAGTATGCACATAAGAAACATATTGCCCGTTAACATGTCTAAATAGGGGTGTGGGTGGGTACGAACAGTAAGGGACAGTGCAGATGACTTCGAGCCAAGTGCGCAACTCACATTGGGATCAAAGGGCTTCAGCCCCACTCCCCTCACGTCGTGTGTGGCAACCCAGGCTGAGACGGCTTCCTGGGCACCCGAGTACTTCACAGGTCTTTAAAAGACCATTTGCTTGTGAATGAGGCTTTGCTGTTTTTCACCCCTACTCAGAGCCCCTGCATCTCCACTCTTAACTACTGCTGGAAGAGTCAGCCCCCCACCCGAAATTTTTTCTTAGCCCCCTCGAAATTTGGCTCTAGTTGCGCCCCTGCTACGAGTGTATCTAAAGGGTGATGGTGACCAAGCGTGCACCACTGAGCGCCGCTCCTCTAGATGTGTGCACGAGGGTGCTGCTGCTCATGTCTGTGTAAACAAGTCTGGTGCCCGCCCAGCGTGGGCTCAACAACCGTCCTTTGTGGAGGGTGCCGAAGCCACCCGAGTCTGCGCACATCATTGGTCCAAGTGTGCCTGTGTGTGGGGAGGGAGGGGTCTGATGGGCACGACGTGCCCATAATTGTAACAAGCATTGGCATAGCCAATAGGTCTCGCTTTTTTGGACCTTATAAGTATTTAGTTTTGCAGCACAATATCTTTTGCGCAACACCATCAGCTGTTGAATGGCTAAACCTTGTACCTTATAGTTGTTTAGCCATGCAACAGTTGATGTTGTTGCACCAACGATATTGTGCTGCATAACTAAATACTTATAAGGTCCCAAAAGCGAGACCTATTGGCAATGCCAATGCTTGTTTTTTTTGTGCACTAAATTGAAAGCATAAGAATATTAATACTACTTTTGGCTGTCCCCTCTGACTAAACACTTTTCATCGTAGCTGCGGGTAATCGAGCTTTAAAAAAGAAGACAGTTATTTTACATGAGTGCTGCTTGATAAACATTCATTCATAAACGTGCAAATGAATCAAATGTATATCTTAATTTAGGGCAATCACTGTCCAGGAAGCAGCTACATTTTTTAAGTGTTAAGGAAAAAAACCTGAATGATTGAAGGGAAGTTATACTGAGAAAGAGTGAGGGGCACACGAAGAGAAAGAACTAAACTATAAGAAGAGTGAAACGCGGGGGTGGGTGGGGCTTGTTCTGCCAAATGGCAGGCGCTATTTAACGAGCTGCACATCGAACCTCATTCTCCATCAAAATTCCTCTGGCCCTGACTTTCATCGACCCCGTTATGTTTTCTGTAGATGTCATTCCTTGAAAGACTTGATGTTCCATATGGAAGGTGGAACATCAAGTCAGACAGAGTAAGGCTAAATAAGCTGTAAGGGGGACGTGTTACCAGGCGGCTTCAAGATTAATAAAGTGTGTACTTCAACTGCCTGTTCCTGCGTTTATGTACCGCGTACACACAACAATTTTGCGATGAGCTGTAAGCTGGTACCCATGCAAAGAATACAAGCAATTAATTCTTGATTACGCTCAATGGAAGGAATTATGAGTGATTCATGATAATAGACGGAAGTGGTGGCACATCTTAAACTCACATCGTAGGGTGAGTTTAAATGGATCAAAACAATGTTTTTTTATGGGAATTACACAAGAATTTGTCCTTATGACTATGTATGCAGACCGGTAGTGAAGTGCTGCATTTAAATTCATTACTGTTACGTAGCCGAATCTATGCCCGCGCTCCTGCAGTTGGGAGAGCAAGGAAAGGGTGCAGCGAGGAAAGCAATGGCCTCGCGGCAGTGATGATAATAGACAGAAGTGGTGGCACATCTTGAACTCACATCGTAGGGTGAGTTTACATGGATCAAAACAATGTTTTTGATGGGAATTACACAAGAATTTGTCCTTATGACTATGTATGCAGACCGGTAGTGAAGTGCTGCATTAAAATTCATTACTGTTACGTAGTCAAATCTATGCCCGCGCTACTGCAGTTGGGAGAGCAAGGAAAGGGTGCCACGAGGAAAGCAATGGTCGCGCGGCCATGAAAGTGACAGGGCCGCGTGGCGCGAAAGTGAAAGGAAAATAAAGCTGACGAATTCCAGATGGCAGCTGTGCATGTCGCGCGTGCTTGTGCGCGTGACAGCAAGCTGGTGGCCGGCAAAAGCCTCTGGGTAGCATTTTCAAAACCCGCTTACTAAATGTCTCGCTTGGCTCAGGCGAGACCTAAAAACATATATGAATAAAAAGTCAGTTCAGCACCAGAAGATGGTGATATATTAGCCCAAATTCAGAAAATATTACTATGGGTCAGTTTAACAAAGGTGGACCCGCAACTAATTTGTATGTAGGTAAACAAATAAGTCGAAGAATCTTCTGTGGATTCTGTGGTAGTGATAGAGCGCCATGTATTCCTGACTGAAGAGGGTGTGTGGGAAAAAGTTGGTAAAGGATTTAGTCGACTGGGAAGTTGGTTTGCCAATTTGGGGAAAGGGTTCCTTGGCTTTGTGTTAAGACCACTCATCATTGTTGTGGTTTGTGTGAATTTCTTGTGGGGATTTATAAGAGCCTATAAGTGGCATAAAGGAAACAGAGTTGAGAGAGCTCTTAGAGCGAGTGAAATGCGAATGGCCAGACTGCAGGACAGTCAATATCAGAATCTTAAGAATATGGAGAGACTCCGATGGGGGAGGATGGCAACAAGTACTGTTTAGGTCGGTTCTTTCTCTGAGGGAATTGTGGAGTGGTGTGATGACACTACTCATCAAAGGGGGGAACTGATTGAGCGCCATGTATTCCTGAAATTTGTAGGGGTGCATCATAATCACTGTTAATCCGCACCCATATATTTAGTGGAATTGTATTAACGTGTGACTTAGAATTGTGATACTAAAAGCAGCATATATTAGAATAAATTAGAAATGTAATCATGCCATTTATGAAGCTCAATGTAGTGGTTAATCAAAAATGTAATTTAGGCAACGCATAATGATTGGTTCCCCTATAATGTGATGCATTAGGTTTAAACGTGCACCATATTAAAGTCTGCACGCGTAGTTTGCTTACTCATACATGAAGTATAATGAAATCAATGCTTATAGTGTGATTCTAGAAATGTGTGTTTAGATTGTGTAAAGGCCTGATTGCATAAACGTTTAAGAGAAGGCCTGTTCGTTTCTTATGTTAGCTAAATATTGTAGGCCAAAAATGATTTTCCTTGGTAAGGCTCTGGGTTTCAAGGATGTTAGAAAATCTCAGAGAAGTGGAAAGTTTCTCGTTCCCATGTTTCTGTTGCAGGTGCAAGGACACCTAGCTCGTTAGTGAGACTAACCCTTTGTTTCAGGAGTTAGGACGGCATGAGAAGCCAATATGAGAGTATACTGGAATGCAGGGATGATACTCGGCGGAGAAGGTGCCTGGGATCCAAGGACAAGCTAACCGTCGTTGGATGGGAGACAAGTTTCACTGGAAAAGTACTGGAAGAAGATCTGTTTGGAGAGGTGTGCCAGAGGGCGTGTTCTAAGTTTTGGGGATTTTGAATTAGGGACAGTGCCCCGTGGGTTGAGCAGTTGAGGTCTAGATGGAAAGCTAGAAGGAGCATCTTAGGACGAGCTCTGACAAAGTGAGTGTACTTCTGAGGAAGTCTTCACTTCTGACACCTTTCATCCTCTTTCCTGAGGGGGAAAAATGCTAAGTAGGGATGCCTCTTTAGAAATAGAGTAGGGATAGACTAACTGATTTCTTTTTAGGTTAATGACTTCTAATATAGAGATTGGAGCCGTTATTGCCTGCCTGATGCTTTTAGAACTGACTATTCTTCTTATTCTGAGTCGGATGAGACTCCTGCGTAGACTCTTCTTTGTATTAGTGCCCATTTATTCTCTTAATCTCGTGCTGAGGTGCTTGTATGTGCAATTTTTTTCGGCTTTGTAATAAACCCCTAAAATTTGAGATTCTGAGTCAGTGGTACTTTAGAGATCAATTTTGATTCTATTGATTATGTGTTGACATTTGATTTCCTTCCCTCCACGCTATTCAGCAGATAAAAAGATCCTGGCGACCTGAAAGGATTCTTGGTGATGATAAAACAGATAAGAATCCGGCTTTATCAGTAGTAAGAAATGTACTCCACATGCAGATGTAACCATAGAGTAGTAAATATTCAGCTAGATTTTGTGTATCAAGTCCCATCTACAAGAGGGTGGTGGCATGGAAGAATGCATTGTCGCTGCACCCCAGCCTACCTGATATATTCTGTATATATCAAAGACATGGTTATATATGTTCCAGTTCTTCGTCGTATTTCCAGTTTATTTATCAATATTTAAGACTATTAGGCTATTCTTATCTTTTCGATATGGCCATAAAGAGTGTAGAAATTGATTTATTTATATGTATATATGAACACAGTTCATGAATTAGGAACACACACTGATCACATGTGCTTAGATGGAATATTAAGCATTAGTTCTTAAAAGGTAGAGGAACACAGTGCCTTTATGCAGCAGAAGACAGTGCGTTCATTGGCTGTTTCCAGCAGGACATCACAGTGTCACCCCCCACAGTGACAGCTGTGGCTAAAAGTAGTCCCTCGGATTGTTACCTCATTTCACTCCTGGGGCTGCTGATGGCGTCGAGCGCTGGGTGCTGTCCCGGCCTCCCCGCCGAGGGCGGTGGCTCGTCCTTGCCCTCAGATGACCTTACTGTATTTAGTTGAACTGCTGCCATGGTGCGGCGGCAAGGGGCTCTTTTTAAAGGCCGCGTGTCAGCTGTGCGCGAGGCGCCCAGGCTGGCATGTCCTCATAGATGGCACGGCAGAGCCTTCGAAGAAGCAGGAACGCCGGTGGCAGCGCTCCAGGCAGAGCATTAAGATAGCCCGGATTTTATGTCCTCCCCTAGCAACTCCCCTCGAACCTGGCCAAGCCTCGGAGTTTCGGTCGGCAGCACGGCCCTTCCAGGAGAGAAAATGCAGAGATGCGCGCGAGCGTCTTGCTTAGCATTCTGCAGAGGGCACTGCGGGCGTGTTTTACGAGCAGCGAGACCTGAGTCAGCCTTTCGTTCACAGTCTAGGTTCTAATGGGTGCTGGTTAATGCGGAACACTGCCGCATTCCAAGTACTCATCTGCACACTGCTTTTATCCGTCCGCCTTTACCTCCGTTTGTCTTATCTCTTCTCCACAACTCATCTTCAGTTCTCTTTGCTCCAGAATATATATTTTGTAAGCGCTCTGAATCAGCTGTTGTGCTGTGTGACGCCCGCCAGTTCAAAGACATTCCAAGGGCCCTTGGCTGACAGTGCGCGCGCTCTGCATTTTATCCAACCTGTCAGTAAAAAACACTAAACTACGTCGCTGTGCAAGTGCTATCAGAGTCCTAAAATACAAGTGGCCTGTACTAGTGTCTCGACGGTCCCTCAGCTGATGCCTCGTGTGCTTGTGGGCAGGCACTTGTTTCTGTCTGCCTTTGGCACACGCCTGTCCATTGTGAGCGGCCTAGACAGAGTGCGGCCTCCACATTAAGGGGCATATCAGCAACAACCGGTGATAATTATTACCGGCGATAATTATCGCTCAGCGCTCTTAGCGTGAGGATAATTATAGCCGGGTAACGTGGATTTTTATCGCTGAGATAGCGTGCTATTAGCAACGCTTATCTCCTCAGCGATAAAAATCCTCACGCTAACTGACTAACGTGAGATTATGGCTGGAATCCCAGCGATAATCTCACGTAGTGTGGCGTTAGCTTGCTGATAGGGACTCAGAAACTTAGCCATGATATCCACCTTCCATAGGATATCATGGCTTAAGTCAGTCCTGAAGCAGGCGTAAGGAAAGTAGCGATAACAGGGGTTATTGCTACTTTTCCTGACGCTATGCTTCATAGCGTGTGGCTTGATGATAGGAGAAATGTCGCTTAGCGACATTTCTCCTGTCATGTTAGGTCAGGAACGCCCACTTTGCATCTCATTAGAAATGCAAAGCTGGGCGTTAGGAATCCCCACGCTAAAGCAAGGTTTCACGCGTTAGCGTGGCCTTGCTAATTAGGCGATAAAATTATCGTCGCTTTTCCGCCGAAAACGGCAGCAAAAGAGGCGATAATTTTTTATCGCCCACTTGTAAATATGCCCCTAAGAGCTGCATACATTATTTTAAAACACACAAAAGTAAAGGGTGCGGGTTTCGCGGTTGGATTGGGAGCCCAGTGTTATTCCCATAAGTGACAGTGGCTTTATCAAAACAGATCTCTGGGCATGTGAGGCAACTTATGTCAACAATGCAAACTCCCAAAACGGGCAACATTTTTTAGATTTCCTTTGTGCAAATTACATGAAAAGCCCCAAAAAATACAAAATTACTCATTAGTACATGAAAAGCTGGTCTCAGCACTTTCCACAATTGTTCATTTTTGATGCGAGGATGCATTTCGTGCTAAAACAGTAGCACGAAATCGAGACGTGAATAACCTCTCGTGCTCAGCTTGTTTGCATCTTCCTGTGCTCCTGCAATGGAATATTATTTATTTATTTATTTTATTGAACTTATATTGCGCGCAGCTACCCGCACTGGGTTTCCCGGCGCCAGGGATAGACTGAAGGAGAAATCGGAAAACAAGTAATTGCAAGAGGGAAACACTAGACCGGAGGAATCTGGAACTAGAACAGGAGGGTCTTCAGCTTTTTGCGGAAAGCCAGAAGACTGGGTTCTGTTTTAAGCGCCAATGGGAGAGCATTCCACATCTTGGGGCCCAGATATGCGAATGAACGGCCTCCCATTTTTGCCAGTCGGATTCTGGGAATCACAAGATTGCCACTGTTGGATGACCTCAAAAGGCGGCCAGGCTGATATGGCTGCGCAAGATTGTGCAAGTAGGCCGGCGCGGAGCCTTGGCGAATTTTGAAGAGGATGCACAAAGTTTTGAAGGCCACTCGATCCGAGATTTTTAACCAATGGAGGTCACGTAGAGCCTGCATTGCGGACATTCTCCTTGGGACATTACGCAGCAGGCGGGCGGCTGAGTTCTGTACAACCTGGAGTTTATTGATTGTAGCTTTATCTGCTCCTAGATAAAGCACATTGCCATAGTCGATATGGGACATCACAAGGGCCTGTACGACAGTTCTACGAGTGGACTCAGGCAGCATCCATATGATCTTTTGCAACCAGCGAAGGGTGTTAAAGCAGATCGCAGCGACCTTAGTTGCCTGCTGCCTCATCGAGAGTTTGTCGTCGATTAGGACACCGAGGTTACGAGCAACAGGCACAGGGGTAGGCAGAGGACCCATGTCACTGGGCCAATGTCGAGGACCCCAGAGATCTTTTTGTTTGCCTAGTATGATCACCTCGGTCTTGTCTCCGTTGAGCTTTAACAGATGCATTTGCATCCAAGCTGCAACGCGAGAGAGGCCGATTTTGAGGGCAGAGGTGTCCTGAGCCCTGCTGCTAGACAGAGAGAACACGATCTGCGTGTCGTCTGCGTATGAGTATATAGACAGACCGGCATCCTCTACGATGGAAGCAAGTGGTCTGATGTAAATATTAAACAACAGAGGGCTCAATATAGACCCTTGGGGGACGCCGTAGGCAGAGGAATGAATCGCAGATTCAGCTTTGTTTGAGAAAACCTGAAAGGTGCGCTCCTTAAGAAATGAGGACACCCAGGCGAGCGCAGATCCAGCAACACCGAGGGAACCGAGAGACTCCAATAAGATGGAGTGGGACACGGTATCGAAAGCAGCGCTTAAGTCAAGAAGAATCAGCGCAAAGGTCTCACCGCCATCGATACCGTGTCGGAGTCGCTCAGTTACCCCTAGGAGTGCGGATTCGGTGGAATAATTAGCGCGAAAGCCTGATTGGGACGGATGGAGATATCCCATGTTTTCAACAAACTCATTAAGTTGGGTGTTAACATGGCGTTCTAGGATTTTAGAACAGGCTGGCAGCAGGGATATAGGCCTGAAGTTGGCAAGATTTGTGATGTCAGCACCAGATTTTTTCGGCAGGGGGACGACCATGGCATGTTTCCAGTCCTGTTCCACTCGAGATTCGATGAGCGAGACGTTTAATAGCCTCATTAGGAATCTTCGTGGTTCAAGGTCAAGTTGTTTGAGTATCTTCATGGGGACTGGGTCCCGCGGAGATCCAGACCTGATGCTTTTTAAGCAGGATAGGAAAGAAGAGTCGTCAAATGGTGTCCAGTTGTAAATAAACTCAGTGGGGGAGGTGGAGGTATTACAATACGGACCGTGTAGAGAGGAATCAGTTGGAGAGGGAAGGGAAGCAAGAGATTGATGGATGCCCTCAACCTTAGATACAAAAAAGTCTGCAATGGCATTACATTGTGTGGCATCTAAAGCCGGCAGTGCGGGGACAGTATCAGCTCCTGTGAGTTTTTTAACTGTGGCAAAAAGAGTTCGGGGACAGTTTTGCACTGAAGTGATTGTGGAAACAGTGTAGGAGGCCTTAGCACGTTTGCAGTTTGCATGATATAGTTTTAGTTCTTCTTTGTAGATCACTTTAGAGGAAGCTGAATAGGACGCCCTCCATTTCCTCTCCAGGGCTTTGCATTTGGAGCGTAGGATTTTCAGCTCCTCTGAATACCAGGGTGCTGGTGGGCGCAAGGATCTATGTTTGCTCCTGGATTGAGGGACAAGAGTCGATACTGCATCTGTCAGCCAATCAGAAATGGAAACATTCAGATTCTGGTCAGTATTGATGGAGGATGGAATAGACTCAGTTAGACGCAGGTTAAAATCGGCTATATTGAGCTTGTCCCAGCGATACGATGATTTAATTTCATCCGCATGGACCCTGGCAGAGTATGAAGCAGGTGGTAGTACCGCATAGTGATCAGACCAGACAAGCGGGCGGGCAGAGTGGGTACAGTCAAATGAGAGAGTAGAGATGATAGGATCCAAAAGATGGCCAGCATTATGAGTGGCTCCAGAGTTACAGAGTTTGAGGTTAAAAACCTCAAGGTCAGAAAGAAGGATTTTATTGAGGGGGTTGTTGACATCATCGAAGTGAATGTTTAAATCACCAAGAATGGTGAAATTATTAGATTTTAGTAGTGTTGCTGATAAGCAATCAGTAAGTGAGGGAATCCAAGGTGCGGCATTTCCGGGCGGCCGATAAATTAGCAGACCGGAGAGCGTCATTCGAGGATTAATCGTAAGTTTGAACAGTGCAGCCTCACTACCTGGGAGATGTAGAGGTTCCAGTTTACATTGATAAATAGATTTATAAATGATTGCAATTCCACCACCTTTACCTAAGGGTCTGTCCTGATGCAGCACAACATAGTTAGGAGGGACGGCTGCGGCAATGTCGGGACCCGAGCTGGCCTGAATCCAAGTCTCGGTCAGGAACAGAGCGTCAGGTGATTCCTCAGTGATAAAATCGAAGATGTTTAATTTGTTCCTAGGGAGCGATCTACAATTTAGGCTCCAGAAATGGAGGGGGGACGGGGAGGTGATTGGGCCCTTAGTGGGTTTTCTTTTTCCCCTATAGTGCTTAACGCTCTGCTGTGTCTTGGAGAGCTGCATTTTACCAGTAGTGAAGCCACAACCAGCACAAGTGAAATAATGGCAAGGCAGAATGCACAAGGAACAAGATATGGGGGTACAAGGTCGAAAAGACAGTAATGTCGTGGACGAGTAGATGTACTTACGACCACCCTGAGTCTGATTGTCGAAGGGCATGATGAATGAGGGACAGCCCGTCCTGCAGCCCGTCCTCAGCGCGGACGGGCGCAGACGGGCTTCTCTTTGGCTTGTCTTAGGCGTTCTTAGGCACAACCCTGCGCGCAACCGCTGCGCGTTTGGAGTGACGAGCACCCTTTATCGTCTTGCGAGGGCGAGGCTAGAGCGCTAACCACCCCTAACCCGGAAGTAACAGGGTCTGCCTGTCCGCCCTCCGCTCAACGGTGATAGCCACCGAGTCGGACCGAGGCGTGCAGGCTGTCAGCTGACCCAGATCTACTATCGCCGCAACAGGTGAGTGGGGGGGGGGGGATTGACGGTATCTCACAGCCCTAATGACCGTTGAAGGAAAAGTGCAGTTTAAAATTAATTTTTAAAATATGTCATAAAAGCAGCGAGTATTTCCAATTTTGCTTACGCCTCCTGTAGCTTTCAAGCAGCCTATGTAGACGCTGCCACCGTCCACAATGAGCCGCCACAGTCTAAACAACCACACTAACAAATACTCAATTAAGGAGGAGGAACAACACAATTTAAAGACAATAATATCTATATTAGAATCAAATCCTCAAAATGAAAAGAAGTCATTAGGCAGATAGTTCATGATTCAGATCCAATCTTCTTTATTGTAATTCAAGTCAAGTTTTCTTCATGAAAAGTCATTCGATTTTTCAAATTAAAGACTTGCAGCTTTCTTGCATAAATCAGATCATTCTTTGTTGTAATACTTAATTCAACCAACGCGTTTCGTCTAAAAAGACGTCTTCAGGGCTACCATATTATGCGGTATAATGTTTTGATGTGACGATATCTTTACCATGATATTCTCGTACAGTGATATTTGAGGGTCAATCCTCTGAAACTATACCAGATTAAAGGACAGCTGAATGTGGCGACTAGGTCTCCAAACAAATTCTCAACTACGCAAAGTGACATAGGGCCAGATGTAGGTGGCCAAATACCGAGCGGCGTTACCGACCATTATTTGGCTGAGTGCAATGTAGGTGAGTTGAAACCTACTTGCTAAATAAGGAATCGCAAAATAGCGATTCCTTATTTTGGCTCTTGCGTTTAAGGAATCGGAAATACCGATTCCTTAAATGCAATGTACGTAGCACTAAAAATAGTGCACTTCAGCCTTAAGGAATCGCTAATTACCACCAACTTCAAGTTGGTGGCAAGTAGCGATTTCCTTTGAAAAAGCACTTTTTTGCTTTTTTAAATGTGCCATGTGGCACACATCCATGCCCTTACATGCACACATGCACATTTCAGGGGTGCAACAGGGTGTCCTTTGGACACCCTGGCACCCTTGAAATAGCTCCCACTATTAGCG
Source organism: Triturus cristatus (assembly GCF_964204655.1). Taxonomy (NCBI): domain Eukaryota; kingdom Metazoa; phylum Chordata; class Amphibia; order Caudata; family Salamandridae; genus Triturus; species Triturus cristatus. The sequence continues at coordinate 291,724,298 of NC_140589.1, read as the reverse complement.
ATTCGGTAATACCGAATCGCTAATAGTGAATATCTTCCAATTCATTCCTATGGGCCTCCTAGCCCATAGGAATGAATGGGTAGGTATTCCTTAATAACGAATCTCAATTACCGATTCGGTAATAAGGAACTATTAAGGACTCGCTAAGTTGAAGTTACCTACATCTGGCCCATAGTGGCCTAACTCTGGTATTTTGCGTAATAATTGTAACATGAGATGTCAGATATCATGCAAGTTTCCGCATGCATAAATAACATTTCGCCAAGGCCAAATTTAAATATGAAAATGTATTGAATCATTAGCTAACGTGGGCTCGACCTGGGACCGGGCTGGGCCTTCCAAGTGAATAATTCATTAAATCTATGAATGTAATGGTATATGCAGTATTAAAGATCAGTTCAGGAGATCTGACCTAAATGCACCACACAGCATATGCCAGTGTTGCAACACATGCACTCACATCCCGACAACTTCCGTTGAGTGCGCCCCATGGACGTGCAAGCAGGTAGCTAGGGTGGGGCCACCGCTGCAGAGCACGCCAGAAACAAGTACATAGGATCTCCTCATACACTCTTCTCTGCCATCGTCGTCATCCGATGAGATCACGTCATACAGCAAGTGTGAACTCTTTTTATAGGTTTAATGAAGAGGTTTTTTTTTTTACACGCAAACTTGACCCAAATTGGGTATCAGAGCGCTTTACATAGCACCAGTTACGTTACCGGAGGACACACATTCATTTTTGTTAGGCACTGGGAGATTGAGGGCCATATTATCAAGAAACGGCGTTAAAATTATCGCCGCTTTAGCAGCAGAGAACCGCCGCTAAAGCGGCGATAATGGGCTTGATAATATGCCCTTGAGAATTCCCATAGAAGCCCATGTTCTGGTGTCAACATGGGCTTCTATTGGAATTCTCTGCAGCATATTATCAAGCCCATTATCGCCGCTTTAGCGGCAGTTTTCTGCCGCTTAAGGGGCGATAATTTTAACGCCATGCTTGATAATATGCCCCTAAGTGATTTGCCCAGAATCACAGAATGTTAAGCGTCATTGCTGAGACTCAAACCCAGTTCCCCAGAGTGGAGGTCGACCGACCTAGCCGTTACGCCAACTCCTCTCCTGTTGCAATCCTCTAGTGTGATTGGTGGCAGTGGACTGTGCAAGTCTGTAAATGTAAATGTGCAGAGAACAGCTGGTCTGACAAGGAGCATGGACAGTATTAGATCAGTATCACAAGAAATGTTCACAAAGCCTCTCTCATGTCACAAAGCCCACCCTCACTGGAAGGGTGTGACACTGGAGAGCATCATAAGTACAGGTACCAGGAGAATTGACTCACCTATGGCAAAACATGTGCTGACTGATCAAGCTGAACTTGCAATTAGATGCTTGATGCCTCATACATAGTAAAAGAGGATACCACCAGGATTTAAATCTGCTTTTCTATCAATGTTTTTTGTATTAATAATTTTTTTGCACTAAGAGTTCTATAAAAAGTATTTCTTTGGTGTATAAGTCCCCTGTATTTTTAACATCCTTTAGTTGTGCAGTAGTCCTCTGGGTACTCTGTGCAGCTCCTGCTCCTTGATCAAAGAGAATGTGGAACTGTAACAAGTGGATAAGCAGCTCCCACTCTTATATACATATAGCAGACAGAGGATACATATTTCCAGTCTGACTTTTAAAATATTGGCGGTCTCCAAGAAGACGTATCAGCAGCCCATAAGCATCAAAGGATCTCATCAAACTTTTAAAGGGGAGCTTGCCTCCTTTCCTCCACTTTAGAGTCAAACTCCCCTCCATCCAGTCCCAGGAGGGTCAGTAATACACTTCCAGGACCTGAGAAATTAACCTCTCTTTTATCTAGTGCACAGGAAAAGGCCAGGGTGTCCAAAATCTAATCCACAGGCCAGTGCCGCAATGGTTTACTCATATGCTCACACAATGTGTAGCATGATTATCACATGCATACATCCATGGGCTCGGGATCACAGTGCTAGGATTCTAGGTTTATTGTTATCAGCATAAATTTACGCGAGTAGACCACTTGGCTTCCTCTCCGTAAAAATCAGGTTAATGGTCATGCTAAGAGCACAACAAAACATAGCATACTGGACACCACATAGCTACACTCATGAACCCGCAACAGGGATAGTAGTCATATTTCACTATTGAGGGCTTGCTTGGTGCACCTCTTCAGGTCCAGGACAAGTACCGACTCTTGTCAACGGTACGCCTACTGCTTTGTGCACACTCTATATTAGTGTGAGACTGAAGACAAAAATTCAAAAACCCAGATACCAGATACTCACAGTTGGGCAGACAGGGCAGTGGATGTGACTGTAAACTGAACAGTGAACATTCTCATTGCAACAGGTGCAGCTCAAGATCATCCGGCCCGGAATGTGACTCCTTTGTTAATTCAATGTCGTTGGATTAGAAAAAACTGACTGAAAAGTCCATCTGCGTTCCCTTGGCTCATTCCAGCCGTCTGCTCGTTTGTGAAATCCAGGCCTTACAATGAGTTTGGCCATCCCAGCAACTAGAGATTCTCACCCTCTTTTGCCATCAACCAATTAAATGGTTTGTACCACAAACCTAGCACCAAACAGATATGAGATGAACCATCTCAAAGCCCACACAATGGCAAAACACTTCTTCTCAATGGCTGCCCAGTTATTTTCCCTTGATAGAAATCCAGGGTAAGGTCACTGGAAGCTCACTCCCCTTCTCAACGAGTTTAACCCCTTTCACTTCAATTCCCCTGTCTCAGGTATCCGTCTATACAATTAAGGCATGTGTCTTCAGTAATATGGTATTACTTAGTACTCTCTTCAGTTGCTCAAAAGCTTTCTGACACTCCTAAGTCAACATCACCTTCTTTGGCTGTTTTTGTATGTTAGTGCTGTAAACTGGGCCACTATGGTCCCATAGTTAGTTACAAAGATCCTGTAATAACCAGCGAGTCTTGCAAAGGGTCTCAGTTAAGTTTAGGTAGCAAGTGCTTCCCACTCTAACATAGACTGGTTCATAGCATCCAATAGGCAAATCATCCAATTCTATCTCTGATGGCCAAGGTAGACTACAGTGGACTGCTTCACCTGCCACTTAATTGACTTGTTGGTGAGTTGTGCCCTCTGTATCTTGACCAATACTTGTTCTAGGTGCCTCAGGTGGTCCTTCCATAAATTGCTAAAAACTGAAATAAGAACCAGGTAGGCCACACAAAACTCTTCTAGCTCGCAGCGAACATTGTTCACCAATCGCTGGAAAAGTAGCAGGAGTATTCTTCAATATAACGGACATTACCTTGAACTGAAATATTCCCTATGGCATAGAAAATATGGACAACTTCTTGGCATCTGGTGGCAAAGCAATCTACCACTATCCACTGACCTGGTCATACCGAAGGTGCTCTTGTACTTGAAGTACCCAATCTCGCCTGCTCTGGAGATCAGATGTGCATTGGTGTTGGACCTGTCATCCTTAGTGTGGTCTTCCCTTAACGTTTTGCCTACTTCCCTCCACTTTTTGCTGTGTCTTTTTGTTGGCCTTAGAACTCTGAGCACATTCCCACTGCTAACCAGTGCTAAAGTGCATGTGCTTCTCCCCTAAACATATTGACATTGGTATATACCTGGTTGACATATTTAGTTGACCTGTAAGTCCCTTGTAAAGTGGTATTCGATGTACCCAGGGCCTGTAATCTAAATGCAACTCATGGGCCAGCAACACTGGTTGAACCACACACACAAGTAGCCTTTCAAATGTTATCGCAGGCCTGCTATTGCAGGACCTGTGTGTACAGTTTACTGCCGCTTTAACTTGCCATTTGAAACCACTTGCCTAGGACTTTAAAACTCCTTTTATTACACACAAGTCACCACTAAGGTAGGATCTAAGTGACCCTAAGGGCAGGGTCCTGTGTAACTAAAGGCAGGTCATGTACTTTTAGGCTTTACATGTCCTGGCATTGACAAACTCTAAATTCGTTTTTCACTGCTGTGAGGCCAACACTTTCCTTAAGCTAGTATTGGAGATTCCTTAAAATACCCTTTAAGCTGTAATTCCTGATTGGACAGGAGCAGCTACTTCTTGTTTAATATCTTAAGAATGGTGGTGATAAATCCTCTTTAATGGTAAAGTTGGTTTGGACATTTCCATCTTGGAAATGCTACTTTTATGGAACCAATCTTTTATTCGTTTTAAACGACAATCATGTAGTATTAGCATTACACTGCTGTATGCCTACAACCATAAAGGCCGGCAGCGAAAGTCGCAGACAAAATACATGAATACAGCTTCTTGGCTTACAACACAGGGGCCGGCAGCTTATTTGGATTGTATGAACCAACTTGACAACAATAACAAAATGATAGATGCAAAGAAAAAGAAAGAGCCCTCCCTTCCCTCCCCAAAACGAGAAAGAAAAAGGGGTATCTACACCGGTATGCATTCGTCTTATTGCGGGAGCGATCCCTGAAGCCGGTGAACTTTAACTCAAGACCCGATCCCTTATTTGTGAGATTTTGTCGCCTCTTTCGCTTCCAGAAGCAGGTGTAGTATTTGGAGATATTTGGGGCATGTTACCTCTTGGAATTCTTTGGACAATATTAATAAAAAAGGGGCCCACAATTCAGCATAGGTCTCTCCATTGTGTTCTTGGACCAATGAGAGGCGTTCCATGGCGAGGGTTAGCCAAAGCCTATAGAGCCATGCAGTGTGTCTGAAACATTCGTGGTGCCCCACTGTGCCAAGATGGTCTGACGTGCCGCCAATAACACCAGCGCCATCCGCCTACCCCTCAATGATCACAGAGGAAATGTCTGTGCATTTGGGAGACCCAGTAAGGTGTATACCGGAAATCGTGGGATCTCTGTGTCAAAGGCTTTGTCAGTGTCATTCAACACCCCCTCCCAGAATCGTTCTAAACGCGGGCAATGCCAAAGCAAGGGTGCTAAAGAACCAGTGAGACCGCAGCCCCTCCAACTCTTCTCCATGTGGTTTTTGTCCCAACTATGGATACGTGCCTGTGTTAGATACCAGTATGATGTGACTTTAAAAACTGATTGGGTACCAGCAGTATTATGAGCTGTGTGGTGAGCCCTGTAGTAGATATTCTCCCAATCTTTGTCTGACAAAGCTCTGCCCAGTTTTTCCTCCATGCGGAGTTGACCTTTTGACCGCCCCCCTCCCTGCCCATTGGCCAACATAGTGTATATGTCTGAGATGAGGTGTTTGTCGTCTGTTTTACCAACCAACCATTTCTCAAAGGGAGTAAGCTGTTGAGAAGCCTGTGCTATGTATGGAGGGGAGGTAACCCAGTGTCTGTGTTGGAGATAGTGGAATTCATTGGCTTTAGGCAAATCGTAGTCCTCTCTTGATTGCTCATAAAGGATGATACCCTCGGTATCAAACAGAGAACCTACCCGAGTACACACCGCCTCCCTCCATCTCTGGAAAACCTCAGATTTACAGCCCAGAGGGAAGTCCGGATTGTCGACTATGGGGGACATTAGGGCTGGGAAGGTAAACAGACCCCTTCTGAGCCGCACCGCGTCCCATACCTTTAGCGTGGCCGCTGTAACTGGGGACGAGTTGAGGCCCCATGCCCTCAATTTGCGTGTCAGCCAGGCCTCCCTCCAGATATTTATGCTCGCTACCGCCTGATCCATGAAAATCCAGTGTTTTTCGGAGAGTGGCTGATTCCACTCCACAATATATCGGAGATGAGAGACTTGTAGGTATCTCTGTAAGACAGGGAGGGCTACACCTCCATTATGCTTGGGTTTTGACATTTGAGAAAAGGGCAGACGTGTCTTCTTCCCTCCCCAAACAAATGTATTGATGGCCAATTGTAGGGAACGCAGCGGAAGCATCTGAAAAATATATAGGATCTTTGGCAGCACTGTCATTTTGACAGCTGTCATACGACTGAACCAAGCTAGTTTCAGTCTCTGCCACCCGTCTAGAGCTTTCATTGTCTGTTCTAACAATGCCGGATAGTTCAACCCCAAAGTCCTTGATATCATCGGAGCTAACAGAATACCAAGATACCATCCATGCCTCGTGCCCCTTGCTATCCGAAAGGATGTGGAGGACGTCCCATTAACTCTAACGAAAGCCTGCGGTGTCTGATAAGTGCACCTAATCCACTTTTGAAGCACTCTCCAAAACCGAAGCGACGTAGAGTATCGAACAGGTAGCTCAACCGTACCCTGTCAAATGCAATCTCTGCGTATATTTACAGGAATAGGGCTTCTTTCCCAGATCTACGCACGCTGTCCATTAGGTGTAGGAGATGCTTCGTATTATCTCCGCCCTGTCGAGTAGGGATAAATCCTGCCTGGCCTGGGTCTATCAGCCCCGCCATCATCAGACTTAAACGTGCTGCCAGTACCCCCGTAGGCTGAGTAACCGTCAGGGCCCAGGGCCTTGTTCAACTTCAGCCTAGCTATGGCCGATGTGACTTCCTCTGGTCGGAAGGGCTCATCCAGTTGACTCTTCTGGCCCTTAGGAAGGGGTGTGAGATTGCACGTTTCAAGGTACGCACTCGTGACTGGTTGTACTATATCTCTTCAGTGTATAAAGATTGGTAAAACTGTTTAAATGTATCAGCTAGCAGACTATCTGCGTACACTTCCTTCCCTGAGGTCTTCTGTATCATAGGTATCGCTCCTGCCAGTGTCTTAGCCCTAAGCTGATGGGCCAACATCCTCCCACATTTGTCGCTACTTAAGTAAAACTTATGGCATAGTCGCAGTAGCGCATACTCCACCCTGTCCAGGTCAAGACGCTTCAATAGGAGTCTCTTTCTTTCCAGCTCCCGCCATACCCTTGGCACGCCTGTGCACTTATGTATCACCTCCAACTCCCTCACCTCTTGTGTTATGCTCTGCTGCGTTTCCCTGCACTTTCTATTCTCGGCAGAGCATATGGCCAGAAACTCCCCCCCACACCACCACCTTCCGGGCCTCCCAGATTGCAGCCAATGTGGCATCCTCTCTATCATTGTGTTTTATGTACTCCACAATTTTCCAACGGATCTCCTTCACTGTGTTTGGTGATTGTAGCAGCCCATCCCGCAAGCGCCAGCGTGCCGGAGTGAGATTGGTCTCCCCCGCTTGTAGTGTGACTGTGATAAGGACATGATCCGACAGTGAGCGAGGCTCTATTGAAGACTCCCGTACTCTAGACAAGAGCGTTGTCGATGCCAGGAGGTGATCTAATCGCATGTAGGCGCAGCTGAGTAGTAAGTGTAATCTTGTGTTTCTGGATGGTGAAGGCGCCAAATGTCATGCAGCCTGCACTCTGCAAGCCATCCCTTACCCTCAGAGGAGATCGCCCCTGTCGGGGCTTGTCGCTAGCAAGATCGATCCCAGTCATTATCCATTACTAAGTTAAAATCGCCTCCTACTAAAATTGCTGCGTCAGCTAATGCCAGCCCTTCCGTAAGAGTCTTAGTGAGAAAAGGTTCCTGATTCGTGTTAGGTGAGTAGATATTGAGGAGAGTGAGAAGAGTGGAGCCCCACTGTATCCTAAGAGGAAGAACCCTCCCCCTCACTTCATAAAGCGTTGAGAGGACTTTGCCTTCAAATTTTGCGCTAAGCAATATAGCTGCCCCACTGGTTTTGGTGGTACTTGCGGACCAATATTGGTGTGGAAATCTGCGTGTACGCATGTGAGGCGTGTCTTTGGATAGTAAGTGGGTTTCTTGTAGCATACAAATGTCCCCTTCTGCATTTTCTAGTAGCGAGAGGATAGCGGAGCGCTTTATGGGATGGTTAAGCTCTCGAACATTGAGAGAGATGACCTTAAGGGCCATATTATCAAGCCAGGCGTTAAAATTATCGCCGCTCTAGCGGCAGAAAACTGCCGCTAAAACAGCGATAATGGGCTTGATAATATGCTCTATGGAATTCCAATTGAAGCCCATGTTAGATGTCCTTCACATCTAACATGGGCTTCAATTGGAATTCCATAGAGCATATTATCAAGCCCATTATCGCCGTTTTAGCGGCAGTTTTCTGCCGCTAAAGCGGCGATAATTTTAGCGCCTGGCTTGATAATATGCCCCTAAGATCTTTACCCTTGACACTTACCTAATGGAGGAGAAAGACGGTAGTCAAGCTCAGATTGGGGGGGCCAGAGTAGAACGGGCACAAGGCCGCTCATCCGCGCCATCCTGGGACTGGGGACCTTAACATCGGTGCAGTATACCCAAAGAAAAATAAACCCCAGAACAGTAAACATTGTGCCTTCAACCATATAACAGGATGGAGTTAGGCAATAGTCTATTATGACCAAAGATCGTCAGCAAAAAACTAGTGAAGGGGCAGAGACATAAGCAAGTCCACAAGGAGAGGAGAGCGCGACCCCTGACTCCGCCTCTATGATGTGCTCTGTGATGCTTTTCAGCATTTTGTGCAGCAGGATGCTGGTTGAACTGGGCCACTGGAAAGTGAGAAAATGACCGCTTCTCGCTCTTTTATAATCGGGGCTGTGTCTTGTTTATGGAGGGACGAGGGCTTCCACACTTTTTGCCATCGGAGTTGAGCTTGGCTTGAACCTTTTCTAGATTTGTGTTTTGGCTCCAGGGACTGTGACTTTGCAATTCCTAGCACATATCTGGCCTCTTGGGGAGAGCGAATCTGCCGCAACTTACCTTAGAAGATCATTCGAAAAGGATGGCCCCAGGAGTAGGTAATCCCCAATTCTTTTAAATGCATTGTAACTGGCCGAAAGCCCCTGCGTTTACTTAGGGTGATAGCCGATAGGTCTTGGTAGAATGTTGGGGAGGTTCCGCGGAACTATAGGGGGTGCACCGCTCTAGCTTTCTTTATAATCAGCTCTTTCAGTTGGCAATCATGGACACATATGAGAATGTTCAGCGGTGGCGCCTTCCCACCTCTTTGTAGGCCAATACGATGAGCTCTGTCAATCTGAATCTCGGTCGTGTGATCGTCTCCCAGCACCTGACGACATTGGGTCGATACAAACTCCATGCTCCGGATGGCACTCCTCTGATGAGTGCGTTGTTGCGGCGGGAGCGATTTTCCAGATTCTTCGCCTGACCTTGCAGTTCAATATGTTGCTCTTTGAGGCAGTGGATCTCTTGCTGCATCAATTTGATTTCCTCGTCCCGGCTGGTTTTGTGCTCTTCAAGAGTTGCCACTCGCTTCCCCATGTCTTCCATGTCACGCTTTACTTCTTTGAGGTCGGCTGCTATTTGCTCTTTGAGTTCCTGCCGATCAGCTCTCAAGGATGTGAACAGCTCCGTCATGAAGGCTTTCCTGGCCGGAGCATCCACCCCCTCTTGATTTCCTGGTGACCATTCCGCCTCCTGGACTGTATTGTCAGCCACTCCTTGAGTGGGTTGTTTTAGGAGCATTTCTTTGACGGAGCACTCCTTTTTCAGACGCGCACTAGCCATCCTTCTTGCTTGGTGCAGCTGGTGAGGATGCGATGCTTTAAGTGCTGTTGGGTGTCAATTGTTGGCTTGTCTGCCCTATCTGTCGAACAGGGCCAGGGTCCCACTGTATGCGGCGATCGCACGCCCCAGTCCCTGGGTCTCAATCGACAGGGAGCTCTGTGTCGACGCTCCTCCAGCCCGGCCAGCAAGTCGTGCCCCTACATAAAAAGATTCTTGGGCTGTGAGAGGCTTCGGGCCCCACTCTTGTCAGTAGGTCGAGCGAGTCTGCAGCTGTGTCCTCTCAGCCCTACTTGTGCACGGCACGCCATGCCCACAGATTACTCAAGGGCCCGATGCTGTCCAGGTGATCAAGTCCTCTGGGAATGCACCAAGGCTACTTGGCAGTCCTGCTATTGCGGGCAGTTCTTGGAGCAGGCCACCCTCACCTACTCTGTCCACTGCACCCCAATATCGCAGCCCCCTCCCCCGCTTCCCAGAGCGCTGCTGGTATCTTCGCCACACACCACGCTCCAGGGGACTACAGGACTGCTCTGAATGATCTTGTGCTATGCACTCACCAGCTAGCTTCGGCAGCCATCCGACAAGCATCGCTTTCACCTGCTCAACAGCAGAACCATGGAGCTTCGGAGAGTTAGCTGCTGCAGACCGAGCTCTTCTGCTGCACTTTGGCTCCGTGGCGCCAACAGGTCAGGCTTCAGGCCCCCGTAGAGACGCACCCATGCGCCCACAGGCTGCCTCGTTCTTGATCCTCGAGGCCTCCTGCTTACGGGCGTCAGGTAAACTTCACCACACTCGTCTCCCTCCGGGAGCCGCTCACTCCTCGTGTTAGGACCACCTGAGCTGCGGCGCTCCCTCACCGGTCTGTGTGAGCCCGGCCGGCGGCACAGGGTCCTCCAATGTCGTCGATCCACTGAGATATGCCGAGATCTGCAGAGCGGAATCCCGCACTCAGGGGAGGTGGTCAGTCCTCGGCACCGACCACTTCTAGGGCCCCAGCTGGTGCGCTATGTGCCACCCTCCTCATGTCCCGGATCCGCTGACCACACCTCTCCTCACTCTGCTGGGAGCAGCAGAACTATGGAGCTTCGGAGCGTTAGGCGGTGCAGCCCAAGCTCTTCCGCTGGCACTTTGGCTACGTGGCACCAACAGGTCAGGCTTCAGGCCCCCATAGAGATGTACCCATGCGTCCCAGACTTCCTTCTTCTTGTCCCTTGAAGCCTCCTGCTCAGAGGCGGCAAGGAAACTTCACCTCACTCGTCACACTCCAGGAGTCGCACATTTCTCGAGGTAGGCCTGCCTGCACTGTGGCGCTCCCTCACCGGGCCAAGCGACCCCGGCCAGCAAGACTGGGTCCTCCAATTTCTGGGATCCGCCGAGAGCCCCAGAGCGGAAACCCGCACCAAGGGGAGTTGGTCAGTGCTCCGCACCATCCGCTGCTAGGGTCCCAGCTGGCGTGCTGGGAGCCACCCACCTCGGCCTTGGGCCCGCAGGCCATGACTCTCCTCACTCTGCCGAGAGGCGCCACGCCGGGGTGCAATTCTTCATCGTCGTGCACTCCTACAGGATCCGGGTACGATCTGGGGTCTGATTCTCGTCCCCCCTGCCAGGGATGAGAGTGCAGATCAGGCGATATCAAGGCTTTTATCGTGGCGGAGCCGGAGGAGCTGCAAAACACGTCCTACACAGCAGTCATCTTGACAACGCCCGAAATGCTACTTTTAGAAAGTGGACATTTCTCTGCTCTTAGCATTGCTCTGTGTGCTTGCAGCCTGTCTCCAATACACGTCTGGGCAAGATGACAGCTACACTTTGTGCATTCTCTCAAGACAACCACAACACAGGAAGGGATGAGTGTAAACTGGTTACATCTGCATTCATCTGCATACTGATAGCCTTCCTGGGCAGGAAGGGGGAGAGGTGGCCTACATTTACATCTGAAAAGGTTGTGTCCAGCCCTTACACAAAGGGCTGATTTACCCCCCACAGGCAGTCTGGAGCCAGAGTGGGTTGAAAGGGATCCTTGTGCACTTCAAAGAGTTCCTCTTAAGTCATCCCCTATATCAAAGGCACTTTTGGGCTCGAATTCGCCTGAAACTTTGCGATTGGACCATTATTATGGCCACCATGGAGACTTACCAGAAATGAAATTTGCAATTGGATAGGACCGAATAATTGTTCTATCGTGGGGATTACGTTCACCCTGTTATACTCGGAGATCAACGCATTTCTTTGTTTTGAATACCAGGAAATTATAAAGAAATGGACATATAGGATCTTTCGTAAACAAATGCATTAAAAGCCCTGACGAAGTTCCGAAACGCGTTGGCTGTGCCGTACTATAAAAAGAAAATAAAAGAAAATAAAGATTTTGTCACAAGACTGAAACTACGTAAATTGTGCTGCATTGTGCACCGTCCTTATTCCTCAACGTTTTCGTATCTGCGATTGCAGTGGAGCATAAGTGTAGCACGCTCCGGACGCCGCGTGCACAAACCAGGACTTCACTAAGTGACTCTGAAATGTGATGTGCTTAACCATGGTCAGCTACACTGTTTCTCTCTATTAATGCACTTTTGGGCTCTGGCCCCATCAAATCAGTCCACTACTTGACCCCGGAACAACTCTGCTGGAGTAAAGACTGCTGTGCTGAAAGGATTGCCACTTTGCTGTGATTGACTGTTCTGAGGTACTGCTTCTCTGCTTTGCTGAGCTGCCCTGCTGCATGCTGATCTCCGACCTGTTTAGGATAAGAGATGGACCCTCTCACTCAAACCCAGAGAGACTCCAAGGGCTTGCTGGCTTGCTGAAGTCTCAGGGACACAAAAGACACTGCAATCATGCTGGTGCTGCTGGACTCTGCCATCTGTGACTCCTACCTTTACCTGAGGTGCCTCCTTTAGTCCTGGGCCCAAGAAGTGGCTTCTGCAGCTAATTTCTGCAAACAATGATGCATTCCCTTGACTGCGTGAGAAAGTTTGCTGCAGTGCAGCTTCAACGCTGATGCAGAGGCTGTTCGACGATGAAGAATCCACAGCCGGCGTGGCTCAATGATGACGCAGAGGCGGCTCAATGATGAAGCTTTGCATTCACTTCAATGGAGCTTGACAACGACGCGGGACCCTTTCTGTGCCGTTCGACGATAACGCAGTAGACTCGCAACATCAACAAAAGCTCTATCCAAAGTATTTCTTCAGCAGGACTTTTCTGGGTTCTATAGCGACTGCCTTCCATCGGGGTCGACCCGAACTTTGACTTTGCACCGGTCCCTCACTACCTCAAGTAACCTTTTGACCGCTACTGCCTTCTAAGCACTATTTTTGGTTTATTCTGTAAAAATTCATATCTCGACTTCTACTTATTGGATTTTTGTTGGGTAGGTTAATTTAGGGTGTGTATCTGACTTACTCTGACAGGGTGCAAACCTCTGCCAACTAGAGACCCCATTTCTAACAATTGGTCTTTGTGACTTTTCTTTTTTTTTTTTTTTTTTTTATTTTTTGAAAAAGTTTTTATTGAGCAATAATTCGGTTACAAGTACGGGCCTACAACCACCCGGGCCGGCCGCTAGGTACAGAAGGAAATCTACACACATCAAAGCTACAATCAGTTCCCAGGGCACTGCCCCGCAGTGGCTCCAGATAGTTCTCGAGGAACAGGAAGCGTAAGTCCAACAATCACAAAAACAAAAAGACAAACAATAAAAAACAAAAGGCGAGTTATGAGGGAAATCAGTGCGGGTCAGGCTCCCCCCGGGAGACTCCAGTCAGGACAATTGAGCAAACCGCTAAAGAGAGGAGTACCGGGAGGCCGGGGACGGAGGGGGGGGGGAGGGGGTCAAGGGAGATGAACGTCCATATGTAGTTGTCCCAAAAGGCGCCAGGAGCCATCAAGGGTCAGGGGGACATGGCGATATCAGTGTCTACCAGGGGGGGCGTACAGATGCCTCCGCGATACGCGTTCCATTGCCCCCAAATTCTACCCCATGCCCCCGGCTTGCCACGGGCCACATACACAGTCTTCTCCCTAAACATACACCAGTCCATATTCTCCTTCCATACTGACACGGTGGGCGGCCGTTGGGCGCCCCAAAGTTGCGCTATGTCCCTCTTGGCAATCATGTTCCCTAGGGCCGCCCACCGAGTCTGAGCCGCGCTGTAGTCATTGGGCTCCCACACATTCAGGACACAGCGACGCACCTCCGGCAGCAGCACAACCCCAGTGACCTGTCCCATAACCGTGTGGACCCGGCGCCAGTAGTCCGCCACCTCGCGGCACTCCCAAAGGATATGAAGAAAGGTGGCGCTGAGCCCACACCCTCGCTTACAGAGCCCGTCGCCGGAAAATCCCATCGAGACCAAGCGCGGACCCGTCACATACACCCGGTGGAGAATCTTGAGCTGTACCAACCGGAGACGCGCCGGAATGGCAACCTCCTTGGGGGACGACAGTGCAGACTGCCAATCTTCGTCGTCCAATTCCACCCCATCCCCAGTCCAAGCCTCCCGAAGGCGCACAAAAAGGTCCGCCCGGTGATTAATTAATTTTTTATAAATTAAAGAAATAGTACTATCAGGGACATGTCCGTCAAGTATGCGGTCCTCGAGGGGCGAGGAAACAGGGATCTTGGTCCCCTCCCCGAAGACCGAGAGCAGGGCGTGTCGAACCTGGGCGTAGCGGAAGAACTCCCTGTCGGTCAGCTCGTATTCGGCCTGGAGCACCGCGAAAGTCTTTACCGCGCCCTTATGCCACAGGTCTCCCACTTTGCTGATACCAATCGTGTCCCACTGGTCAAACCCCTTCGTGGTCCACAAGCTGCCCAGGCGGTCGGAAGCAAACAAGGGAGTAGCACATGTTAATCGCTCACTCCAGCCCATGGCCGCAGTGGCAGCCCTCCAGGTCCGCACCGCAATCTTAGTAGGACCCGTAAGGGTCCGGCCAGCCAGGCGGGAATAAAGTGCCCTGTTGTAGTTCCCGCCGGGAAGCAGGAACTTGTCCATCTCATACGCCGGATTCAAGCCGGGCGCATACGTGGCGTGGTTAATGGCAGATAGCTGCGAGGCCCAATAGTACCTGCGGATGTCAGGAAGCGCGATGCCCCCGTCATACCAGGGGAGAGTGAGCTTGGCAAGAGCAATACGCGCCCGCCCGTCCCACACCAGTCTCCCCTGCAGGCTCTCCACCTCCCGAAAGTAGGCCACTGGGATAACGTCGAAGGAGTTCTGGAGTGCATAGAGGAACCTGGGAAGGGACATCATTTTAAACAGCGCGGCCCGACCCAGCGGGGACAGGGGGAGCCTGCACCACCGGGCCGTGTCCTCCCGCAGTCGCCGAAGTGGACGCAGGAGATTCTGCTCATAGCGAGCCACCGGGTCCAGCGAAACGTATATCCCCAGGTACTTAAAGCCGCTCAGAGATATTTGAATCGGGAGCCGAGGCGGCAGGAGAGGAGGACCACCAGAGATGGGATAAACGCAGGATTTAGACCAATTGATCGTGAGACCCGAATTGTTCCCAAAGGAGGTCAGAACGTCAAAGAGGACGTTGAGTGACTGCCGCGGTGAGGTGAGATACAGGAGAATGTCGTCCGCATACAGCGAGACCCGATCTTCGAAGCCCGGGCCCCACCGGATCCCTCTAAGCGAGGGCTCCCAACGGAGCCAGGCAGCGAGTGGCTCCAGGGCGAGAGCAAAAAGCAACGGGGACAACGGGCACCCCTGCCTCGTGCCCCTGCCGAGGGCAAAGGGCCGAGAGACCCGCCCATTCACCACCACTTGAGCCATGGGTCCCGTGTAAAGGAGCCTCACCCAGCCAATAAATCCCTCTCCAAAGCCGAATTTATCCAAGACGGCCCAGAGGAATGGCCACTCAATAGTGTCAAAGGCCATCGTGGCATCCAACGAAACCAGCACGGCCGGTTCGGAGAGGAACTCCGCCCTGGCAAGGGCACCGTGAAGACGCCGCAAGTTAAGAGCGGTGTTGCGGTGCGGGATAAAGCCGCATTGGTCCGGATGAATAAGGTCGCACACGACACTCAACAATCGATTGGCCAGGACTTTCGCCAGGATTTTAGGCTCCGCATTGAGCAGTGAAATAGGCCGGTAAGAAGTACAGCGGTCTCGCGGCTTGCCCTCCTTGGGGATAACGACTATAGTGGCCAAGCGCTGGTCGGCCGGAAGGGAACCCGCCGCAAGAGAGTCGCGGAACATGCGGCTGAGGAAGGGCGCAAGCTTATCAGGACGCAATTTGTATAGTTCAATGGGCAGACCGTTAGGACCCATAGCCTTGCCCGAGCGAAGGGAACGGATCGCGGTCGCTATTTCATCCGACGACAAGGGGGCGTCCAGCCGCTCCCGGTCCTCAACGGACAGGCCGGGCAGAGCTATATCTCTCAGTAGGAGGCGAGAGTCATCCTCATCCCTGTCAGTCACCGGGGAGTACACCGCCCGGAGGTGGTCAGCGAAACATTCCACAATCTCATCAGGCTCAGTCACACACACACCATCCGCAGCACGCAACTCGGGGACCACACGATTCACTCTCTCCTTTTTGTCCAGCCACGCAATCAACTTTCCCGCCTTGTCCCCCGCGTCATACAATCGGCCCTGCTGCTCCCTATACATAGTTTTGGCCGCGTCAGTGACCAGGGACCTATATTCGAACTGTTTCAGGCTAAGGGCATGTAGCCCGTCCGGAGTAACATTCGCCTCCAAGGCCGACTCCAACCCCGAGATGTCAGTCTCCAGCTTCACCACCGCCTCGCTCCTAACCTTCTTGGCCACCACTATCTGGGCGAGGGCGTGTCCGCGTATCACAGTTTTAAAGGCTTCCCAAAGGGACAACGCAGACGACACCGACCCCTCGTTTTCACTGAAGTATTGGTCCATGGCCTTAACCAGGCTGTCACGAGTCGCAGGGTCCCGCAGGTACCAGGGGTTAATAGGAGCTATCCGCCCTGCGGACCGCGACCCGGTGTCAAAGAGAAGCCACAGCGGAGAATGATCGGAGATACCACGCGCCAGGTGTCTGACCTCTCGAATCCGACCAGTCTGCGCCGCGGGCATAAGGAAGTAGTCTAACCTGGAGAGACTCCCATGCGCCCCCGAATGAAAGGTGAACTGACACTGGGTCGGATGCATTAGTCTCCAACTATCCACCAAGCCGAAGGTCTCCAACATCCCACCCAGCCATGACTGGGCAGCGGGGAGGGTCCTTGGTGGGTGACGATCCAGTTCACCCGAAACCACAGAATTAAAGTCCCCGCCCATGAGCAGGAGGCCGTCCGGAAGGTCAAGCAGCATTCGACCCAAGTCAGTAAAGGTGGAGTTCTGGAGGCCCGGGGGGACGTAGACTGAAACCAGGGTAAGGGGCTGCCCCTCCCACCTCCCAATCAAACACACATAGCGCCCTCTGTCATCCGAGACTATCCTCGTGATCTCCACCGGAAGGGAGGTTCGCAGGAGAATGCCCACCCCCCTGGAGCCAGTTGTGAAACCAGAATGGGCTACGAGGCGGTATCCCCCCCTGTTCATCGCATGGCAGACATTGCCGACCAAGTGCGTCTCCTGGAGAAACACCACATCAGGAGTCACACGATGCAAATATTGCAGTACAACACCCCGCTTAATACGGTCCCCCAACCCATTGACGTTCCATGACATAAGCCTCAACCCGTCTCCCCCCATCCCCTCCAATAGATCAAGAGGCCCCCAGCCCGCAGTACGGTTCCCAAATATGGACAAAAATCAATACCTCGCCCTGTAAACAAAAAACACACAACAAAACAACCCCTCTTCCCCCCCAACCCCACCCCAAGTCCAACTCCCCCCACCCTGCACCCCTGCGGGCCAATGACCCCCCCCAACTTGCAGTGTGCCTGTCGCCCCCCTAACCCCATTCTACAAAAAGACCCCGGAGGAGGAAAGGGACCCGAACCCGCCCGCACCCCTCACGGGTCCTGGTAAGACACAGTATGCAAAAGAAGTAAGACCCAACTGTACAGTGCAAAACCACAAAAGCAAGGACCAAATGTCAGTCTAAGGGGACCCGTCACCTGCGGTGCCCCCAGAGGGCCCGGGCCGGCCACCCCCGTCCGGCAGCGAGTCCAGCCAGTCACTTGCGGCCACAGGAGAGTCAAAAAAGGCTGTCCGCTCTCCATGCTCCACTCGGAGTTTCGCCGGGTAGATCATCGAATACTTCAGGCCTAGCTCGCGGAGACGGCGCTTCACCCCTTGGAATCCCATCCGCTGTTTCTGGACCAGTTGCGTGAAGTCCGGATAAAAATTGATGGTCGAGTTCTCGTAGCGGACCGGGCCACGGGTCCGTGAAGCCTGCAGAATAGCGTCGCGATCCCTGTAGTGGAACAGTTTAGCCACGATAGGCCTCGGGGGGGCCCCCGGCC
This sequence comes from Triturus cristatus, assembly GCF_964204655.1. Classification (NCBI taxonomy): domain Eukaryota; kingdom Metazoa; phylum Chordata; class Amphibia; order Caudata; family Salamandridae; genus Triturus; species Triturus cristatus. Next base: position 291,706,464 of record NC_140589.1, on the reverse strand, counting down.
GCGGCCGGCCGCCCGGAACTCGATGGGCCCGCTCCACGGCGAAGAATTTGCTTAGGCCAACCGGGGACAGCTGTTGCAGGATAAGTTCCTAGACCACGAGGTCCACCGGGCGGCCGTCGGAGGACTCCGGTACACCAATGATGCGGATGTTGTTGCGTCGGGCCCGTCCCTCGAAGTCCTCAAGCCGCCGGGCCATATGGTCGTTGACCACTCTAATGTCCCCAAGCGCGGCCCGCAGATCCGACACCTCCGCACCCAGGGTGGAGGTCCGTGTATCAAGGGCCTGGACCTTCTCGTTGGTTTTGGAGAGGTCTGCCCGAATCAGGGTGACATCGATCGCGACAGTGTCGATCTTACGGGCCAGGGCCTCATATTGCGTCGCGATGGTTTCCCTGATGCCCTCGATGGCGCCCATAATGTCCTGCAGGGAAAGTTCCGCAGAGACGGTCGTGCCTCCCCCTGCAGCATCCGGGGAGAGGCCAGCAGCGCCAGGGGACCCCCTGCCCTGGGTGTAGCGGTCCATGTTGTTGCTCTGGACCGCTCCCCCGCGCAGAGAAGCCTTGGTCTTGCGCCCCTCCGGACCCCCTTTGCCCGCCATGCGAACGCAGTCTCTCAATGGGACCTCCGATCAAGAGGTGTGCGGGCGCCAGCAAAAGGACCACAAACTGTCGATGTAGGGGTCGGAGGCGTTAAGCCCACCAGTAGCAGATGGAAGCAAGCCTCGGGCAGAGGCCCAGGAGGCACCTCGCCACCTTGAGCACGCACGCCAGCCGATCTCCTGAAGGCCAAAACCGAAACCGAAAGTGCTGAATCGGCAACTGGCACCGCGCTGAGGCCGCTGTTGTTCAATTGCAGCCCGGCCCCACGGGTCACCTTCACCCCGGCCACCTCCGTCGGGTGGGTCCCAAAAGTTCCGACGACGACAACTCAGGATTCCCAGGTCCGATTAGAGTTTTAAAAAGAGATATATGATCAGCTGGTCTTCATCTCCCAGATTCCATAAACCAAATCAGGATAGTCTCAGGATATATTCCGAGGAGCAGAAAGGGTCCGGGGAGCCCTGTGCTCACGCGACCATCTTGGATGCGCGCTAGGCTCCTCCCTTTGTGACTTTTCTGACGCTGCAGTAGTGTACACTATAAAGCAAGTATTTGGAACCTTGCTTGAGCACTAACACTACTGGATTAACCTCAATGGTTACCCAAACTCTCAATTACCTGTAAGTCCAACATCATGAGCACCTCCACAATAATACATTCTTAGACCTGGTCATAAATGCGATAAGTCTTGCTCTTGATTGGACAACTATTTCCTGTGCTAGTATCATGAACACCAACAGGTATCAACCCTAGAGCCAGTGAGAATAAAGTGGGAAATTGATCCAGAACCTCTCTGCATTTCCTCTACCGTATAGGTGTCAACTCATGAGCAAGAAGTACCCCTTCCAAACATCCATCAATAATGTCACCTTGTGACAGGTCAGGAAGAGGCTCACTGTCTACCTCAGATCCCCAGCATAGACATGATGTTCATTGTATAATATTTCCAGAGGAAAGGTTTTTGCCAGTTCAAATGGAGCACCCTCTTTGGTTCACTTGGGGCACCTGTGTCCATCAAGTAATTCACATCAGATACTTTCTGCACTACCTGGTATAGCCCACACCATTTATTTTCCAAAGCTTTGTGACAAATGGACTCCAGTCGCTTTCTGGTCTTACCGTTCCATCATTAGCTCTTGGTCACCTTAATGGTTTTGCTTTGCTTGACTTATGTAATACCCCATCAACTTCTCCTCATGAGCATAAGGGTCTTGTTATACCTTTCAACTAATAACACAAATAAGGGGGAGGAGGGTCCCAGGGAAGAGGTTTATAGACCTGCGAGGAACAAATCCCCTATTAAATACAGTAGTAACACAGAAAATTCTCGGGTCTGTATATGGACACAAAATGTCACTAGATAACAGATATGAGTCTCACAAAATCTCCAGTAGGGAAAGATCCCTTAAAGGACGAATACCCTCACACACCATAGGTGTCATGCTTCATCATATGGGTTTCTCCTCCCAATGGGAAAACCTAGTCCCATTGAGGGATACAACCTCCTCAATGTGAGGGGGAGCTCAGGGATGTTCTAGAGAAGTTTCTCCTCTAACAAGGATGCTAAAATCCCAAAGACGGATGAGAGTGTGTTGAGGACGCAGCGCAAGCGAAAAGTGCTCCAAAAGGTTTGTGAAATTAACACTACCTAGTGGGGGCAAAAAGGATTCTTTATTCGCTTGCTCACACTGGTAAAGTTAAAAAACAGTGCAGCGAGCAGTATAGATTTAAAACTGCTCGATATTATAATAAGGTCGACATGTTTCAGCCTAAGTGATCTCAGTCAGTATCTAGGCTTTCATCAGGACAGAATAATTTGAAGCTGCTGCTGTATATGAGTGAAAGAAGAAAATAGTAATACCAAACCAGTAATCCTATTTATTGCTGTCGGATTTGACTGGATGTACCTACGGGAGTGAGACAAAGAGATAGAAAAAGCCACAAGTAAAAATAAACATATTTTAGACCATTATCAACATGACATCATGCCACTTTGAGAAAGAATTTCCAAATTATCCTTTCATGCCTCATTGGGTCTACTGATTTTGTATAATCAGAACACTTACCCAAAATTTTGGGATAGGCGGCCACACCTTGAACTGGCAATAGCTCAGGGAAGAGGCCCCGCTCTGCAAAGGATAGATTAAAGAGGGGACGATGTACATATAAAACATCCAAGTGTCAAGCACTTGTTACATAGAGGCTGACACTCAAACAACTATAATTGATAGATCAACAGTGAGCAACTAAAAAACGTCAAAATCTGAAAAACCAATCACCCATTTCCCCTCAGAAGAAAGTGGGTGCTCGTAAAGTAGTTAATGTCAAGTTGTACAAATCCTATTGTCTAAACATGTCCCCCCTTTCCCTTCCTTTGTTACTGACTTGGAACCCCTTTCTGTTTCTGCCCCCTTTGGAACTTGGGAATTGCCCTGGCCCTTACTCTTGGGTTTGAAACTAGTCGGCAGAGAGTTACTTATCTCTTTTGTTTTACAGCCATGCTACTCTAGCCCTTTGCTAACCCCTTCTCAGTCAGCACTGCAAGATTATCTGGATCCCAAAAAATGATGAATTAAACCCAGATCTGTGACTGGGGATGAATGTTTGCATTGTTCAACATTGCGTCCACCATCTGTTCTTTTTGTGTATGTAAATGCTAAACATATATAAATGCATATAAATAATAAATAAACAAGTCAATGCAGCACGAAAAGTTGGTCATTTATTAGCACAAAAAGCAGAAAAAGTAAATATGGGTCAGTTCCGCAAAGGTGGACCTACAACTAATTTGTATGTAGGCAAACAAATAAGTCAAATAATCGTTTCTGGGTTCCATGGTAGTTAGAAATGTACTCCATATGTAAGCACAGGCGAGTAAATATTCAACTACGTTTTGTGTATTAAGTCCCATCTCCAAAAGGGTGGTGGCATGGAAGAAGAAATTGTCACTGCACCCCAGCCTACCTGACATATTCTGCATATATCATGGGTGTGGTTATATATGTTTTGCATCTTATTTTCGTTTAGTTTTTAACATATGGAACTATTGGGCTCAAAAGTGTGATTCTTATACTTTCAACATGGCAATATAGAGTCTAAAAATTGAACTATTTTTGTGAATATATGAAAATAGTTCATGAATTAGGAACACATACTGATCACATGTACTCAGAATAATCAGCATGAATTCTTCAAAGACAGAGGAACACTATTCGCTTTTAAGCAGCAGAAGACAGTGCATTCTAGATTGGGTTTTTTTCAGCAGGGCATCCCAGTGTCAACCAAAACCACAGTAACAGCTGTGGCTAAAAGTAGTCCCTTGGATTGTTACCTCATTTCACTCATGCGGTTGCCTTTGACTTTGTGCGCTGGGTGCTGTCCCGGACTCTCCGCCGAGGGAGGTGGCTCGTCCTTGCACTCAGATGGCCTTACTGTATTTCGTTGAACTGCTGCCATGGTGCAGCGGGAAGGGGCTCTTTTTAGAGGTTGCCTGTGAGCTTTGCTCGAGGAAATAGGCTGGCACGAAGATGAAGCAATGCCAGGGGCAGCGCTCCAGGCAGAGCATGAAGATAGCACTGATTTTATGTCCTCCCCTAGCAACTTCCCTGGAAACTGACCAAGCCTCATCTTTTCAGACAGCAGCACGTTCTTTCCAGGAGAGAAAATTCAGAGATGTGCAAGCAGTGGCGGCTGGTGAAATTTGAAAGTGGTGAGGCGTAAACCAATCTTGCTACATATGTATCTCAAAAATCTTAGCTGGTGCGGGACCATGACCCATCTAATATCAAAAAGAGCTATGTTCCGAAAGAAATATTTTGGAGCTTAATGATTAAAAACCTGTTTGTGGAAAATACAATTCCTCTCTTAAGAGGCATTAAAATACTCTTTCTGTTTTGGAGATAATGCCAAGTCTTAGGGCTTGTTTCATTTTGTGTGGCTTGCTCATTCAACATAAGCTATCCAAGATTGCAGCAGCAACCACCCAAACAGTTATTTGCTGTTTGGTAGTTGCTCCAGTCACATACTTTAAATGGAAAACATGCATATCTTTACATTATACTGTACTTGTTACTTCCATCTGTGCTGAGATTTCTCATTAATGAAAAACAGAGCACAGCTGCACATTCAGTTTCACATTTCCATTTATAAAAACAGTTGTCATTATTTTTCAGTCAATAATATGTGTTCTCTTCACAGATGGAAAAGGAAAACAGAACAACTGAGAGATGTGCATGGATTTAATTTAAAGTAGACTACTGGGGGCATGGCCAAGATGGCAACGAGGTAGGATGTGTCTTGCTACCTCCCTGCCGACCACCGAGCAGAGCACCGGCTTCCGGCCACCCACAGACTTCGAGAGACGGAAGCCTGACGCTGTGCTACACCCAGGGAGCCTGGAGGCACAGTGACGAGGTCTGCCGGGCCATAGAATCTGCACCCGAGTCTGGTGCAGCGAAGAGGCATTGCAGGCTCCCGGGCGGCGGTCCTGCCTGGAGGATTGTCGCAGCCACAGTGACGATCCTGGAGCGACGGAGCCCGCATTAGCACGCCAGGTGCCACGCGTGTGGCTACCGGCACCCACATCGCCGAGCGGACTGGGAGATGGCACAGGAGCCGCCGGGACCGACATCGTACGCGGGCCTAGAGCACCATCCCGCCATCTTGTCCGGCTGTGATGCACTGACGTGGACCGGGCCCACAGGTGAGAGTGGGGGAGTGGGCCTGAGCAGCCGCCGCACCACTGCACCAGCGACGACGAGGCTGCACCCTCACCCAAGCAGCAGCGGTGTGAAAGAAGAGGGTGCGTGTGGCGAGACTCGGCCTACCCCACACACGGCCTGAGGGGCGGCCTAGGTCCAGCTATCTGCCCTTCTGGGCGATCGGCGAGTCAGACCTCACACGCGGAAGCGGCATAGGCCCAGCCACAGACCGAGGCGAGTGCAGGGCGGCTTGACTCTTGGTTGCAAGGATCAGATCGGCCTGTGTACAGCAACAGGAGATTCGGGCGAGGCCTGGAACTCCCCGACACACATGCAAGATCTGCACAGACCCGGCACACGGTAGGGAATGATACGCTTGGGCCTCTGAGAGACCAAACTTTTTTATAGTCCGGCAGCGCCAGGGAACAACGCTCTAAGCTCTCGGGTTCTCCTGCCTGGATTACCAATATAACAGAAACACGGGATTCTTCTAGATGGCATCAAAGATCGATTTATTGGCTGCAGCCAGTAGCAGAGGTCCAACAAGTACCACACAAGTAGGTTGCGAGGAGACTGCTCAACAATACAAAGCAGGTCGCTCTTTTTATACCCAAAATCATGCCTCAGGCAAACATTCTTTGAAGTGCAGTTGGTCGCACCCCATGTACCCAAAACAATACTTTATTATTGATGACAATCCCATGTGTCCGGCCTCTTGGCTAAAACATACGTTCTTCTGGGGTTGAAACCGGACCAACCTAACATCCTCCTTTGAAGAGACCGTCCACTCATAACAAACAAATGGTCACCTCCCCACCATAAACAGGTCATAAAGGAAGGAACAGAAACGGAGGAAAGAGATAGTAAGTAAGGTTGGGCAGGTGTGTGCGGGTCATATAAGTTTATACAACACTGGCCTTTGATCAAAACCTCGCTTAACTCGAGGGCAGGTACTGGTTTGGCAAGTTTCGGCCCCAGGCAACAGCGTCAGCTTTCGCCAGGTCATGAGTCAGCGCAAGGCCAAGCTGGGGGGGGGGTGGACGTGTCATGCAGGGTCAGGCTGCCTACAGTGAGGGCAATGAAAACAAAATGGATGCCGTGCACAAGATGGAACCCGTGTGTTCTTTAACGAGATTTACTAATAGGCAGCAAATTCATCGGGAAGCGCGACGAGAACACTCGTACATACCAAACTCGCTATTTACGATATGCAGATACCAAAATCGTAACGGAGCCATGATATAAACACACGGGTTCAGAATTTACGGAACCACAGACCCTCCTTTTGCCCTCATTTAGGCAATAACCCATTCTGAATCTGAGTCAATATCAATCTTCATCAGATCATCAGTATGTTGCTGAAGCATCATCCTACCTCTCTGTTCCTCCCGTGAAGCAGGCGGACTGCGCACGCATACCGTAGCGCAAAGGCTACACAAGGCAGGACCACACTGCACACAGAGGCAACAAGTGAAAAGGACTGCTAGAGCCATTCCACTGATCGTCAGAATTCTCCATCCCCACGTGGACAACAGTCCCCAGAACCAATCAGTTAACGACCAATCTCCTTCGGCCATATGTATAGACTCGGAGATCTTATGTAACCTGGAAATGGCCTTGTACACTGTTGGAGCATTGTCTGGTATGAAGACACAGCAGCTCGATTGGATCACTTTACATACTCCCCCTCGGTCAGCAAGTAGAACATCTAAAACCATACGGTTTTGTAATGTCATGAGGCGATCCGCTTGAAGCTCAGCTGTCAAATTACTAAGGGCACCAGCAGTTTCGTTCACCGTGGACTCAACCACTCGGGTTAGTTGTCTCAAATGCCTACTATTTACCATGGGTCCCCAGTACGGCAGGAATCCCTTAAAGAAATCCCCTGCTTCTTGACCCGCGGTGTCCTCCTTATCGAAGACACCTCTCACAACTCTCGTCTTGTGATAGTCAGCGGAAGCGGTATACGTAGGGGGCAACAGATAGGCAACAAAGCAAATGCCCGAAAAATCTGGGGGCAGCCATGTATAAGCCTGATTGTGGCATACAAAGTACGTACCCTTAGCAGCCAAAAAATGATGGGGAAGACTGCGACGGAAAAATGTACGTCTGGGTGCAAACACTCTTCCCTAGCTGAGCCCTCGGATTCGTACCATTTCCTTGCAGACAAAAATGACCTCGGTGGGGTACGACCCAAATCGGAGACGATCTCTTACGCTGTTTCCCACCCAGACTAATGCGGTATCCAGTTGCGTTCCACCCAGTGTAAGCTGATAACTCGTCCCTGGGAATAGACATATAGGCATTCACATCTCTGCTCATGTTCGCAATTCCCTTCACCAAGGCTGCATTCGAGTTATGTTTCACAGAACGCGGGGGACGCGGGGGATAGATTTCCAAAGCAAAAAGGAACATCGTCTGAAAAGCCCATGATGACCCGTTTTGACTAAAAGGTAGGACTAAGTAGGGGATACCCTTTCCCATTGTATGTGGCATCAAACCACACACCCAACAATTAGTGGTGTTGACTATTAATTGGTGTTGGTGAAGCAATTGGATGAACGAGTTGTTTGTGAATTCCAGTCTTCTAGTTTGTTCATGTTCAGGCAAGGGGTGAAAAGAGTGTATAGAAACAGTGGAAAACAAAGGAGTAGACGTAGGTTGTGGGGTAGGTGTGGATAGGAACTGAAAAAGGAGGACAATCCCACCCATCAAAGTTATCGAAATACTGAGTGTCAATAAGGCACATTTAACTAGGAAACTCTTACTAAAAAACATTTTATCAGTTAATCCCATCAAACCAAGAAACTCCACCCTCTAACGAGCCGTCCGCGGCGGTTGGGTCTTCTGTGCTCAGGACTACGCCTACTAGCTCAAGGAACGCCCTTAAGACCAATAGAACCCCTGACCTTGTGTCAAGGAGCCTGTACTCCTGAGTCTTTACACCGCGACCCTCCGGCTGAACCCGGGTGGCGGTTCGGAAAAAGGTAAAACAACAAAAAAAAAACAAGCAAGTTTCTTGGTTGGGAGTAATGTACACAAAAATCATTAAAAAAAAATCAGTTCATGAGAGTTCGGGGACGTAGGTTATATCTGCTTCTTCCAGGTCGAGTATGGTCCGGAAAAAGTTCAGTAGCAGGAGTGTTCGGGTCTGTGAGTATTGGCAATGTTCCAGAGTCCGTAGGTGACGGTAGTGTTCCAGATTGTTCAGTAGTGTCTGAAGTGATCACAGATTCATGTCCTTCAAATTGGGCATCAGAAAAAGGAATAAACCGAGGGATGGTTTCGGATTCGGAATTCCCCACACCCTCTCGAACCCAGGAATCAAAAGGTAAAGGGAGTGGTACTCGCTTTGTATGGGCAGCGTGTACCCAGTTTTTTTTCTCCTTGAGCCGGACTGCAGTGCGGGTGGACAAAAGGACCATATACGGGCCAAGCCAGCGAGGTTGTAGATTTTCGGTCCTCTGAAAATTTTTGACCAAGACTAGGTCGCCTGGCTGCAACTTGTGGCCGGGATCTTCGGATGCCTTAGGTAAGCTCTCAACAACCTGCTGATGAATGATTCGCAATTTAGTAGTCAAATCAAATAAATAGTCAATCAACATTGGATGTTCTATGCTACTAAATTGTTTAGGTCTCGGGACACCCCAAATGTTGGCAGGACGACCAAAAACCACCTCGTATGGGCTAAGCCCAACTCTTGAATGTGCGGTCGTCCTTATGGACAAAAGCGCCAAGGGCAGCGCGTCTGGCCATGATAATCCAGTACTCGCTTGAATTTTAGCCAGTTTTAGCTTCAGAGTGCCATTATAGCACTCAACAAGCCCCGCTGATTGGGGGTGATTTGCACTATGGAATTTCTGCCTGATCCCCAGACCAGCACACACTTTCTTCATTACCTCACCCACGAACTCACTTCCATTATCACTCCACACAATCTTTGGCAACCCATACCTAGGAAAAAATTCTTTGAGCAGGATTTTGGCAGTGGACAAAGCAGTGTTATCCTTTAACGGATAAGCTTCTACCCATTTTGAAAAGGCGCAAACTACGACAAGGACGTATTTCAAGTTGTTGCGTCTTTCCATGTGAATGAAGTCTAGCTGTAGGACCTCAAAGGGGCATGTAGGGGGAGCAAAGTGGCCTGCAGGAGTTGGAGTTCCCTTACCAGGATTGTGCATCAAGCACACCATACAATTCTTCACCACATTCTCTGCACACTTAGAAATTCCGGAATTCTTCCACACTGGAGCTAGCACCTTGCAAATCCCTTTTACACTGATGTGCGACAGACCGTGTGCCATCGTTACTACTGCATGTACATACGCGTTTGGCAACATCCATCTCTGATGCTCGGACAAATCAATCCAACATCCAGTCGAATCCAATTTACCCGTGCTTTCTTTCCATACGTTCTTCTCACTCTCAGTAGCTTCAGCTTGAATCTGTTTCACACTTTCAATCGTATCTTCACACATTCCAGTTTCACTCATCCATCTCGCATTACTCGCAACATACATTCGACTCATCAGGTTTCTCGCTGTCTCTTTCGCAACTTCATCCGCAAACGCATTCCCACGACCAACGTCATCTGTAATCTTTTGGTGCGCGCTGCATTTCACAATCGCAACTTGCTTTGGCAATGTAAGTGCTTCCAGAAGCTCATTCACCAACTGTCCATGCTGAATCTTTGTGCCATGGGACGTCAGGAATCCCCTTTCTCTCCACAGACGTCCAAAACTGTGCGCCACACCAAATGCATACTGACTATCAGTATACACATTCACTCTCTTTCCCTCAGACAAAACACACGCTCTTGTCAATGCAATCAGTTCTGCAGCTTGTGCGGAGTTGTGATTCACTCGTGCTGTTTCAACAATCGTGCTCAACGTCGTCACCGCATACGCAGCAGTTGTATCACCATTCGGCAACTTATAGCAAGATCCATCCACCCATAATGTACCATCCGGATCTGAAAAAGCGGTATTCTGTAAATCCACTCTTCCTTTTGTTTCTTCTTCCGTCCTCAGAAAACAATCATGCTCTACCTCATTCGCATTCATGGAAACCGGCAACAGTGTCGCAGGATTCAGCACATTGCACCTTTTTATGTGTATGTGACTAGCTAATAGTGTCAACTCATACCCTGACAATCTCGCACTCGTGAGGTGTTGTGTTTTAGTTCTGTTCATCAAGGTATCCACTGCATGTGGAACCAATACCAGCAGGTCATTGTCCATCACCAAACCAGCAGATTGTCGAATAGAGACTGCGGCTGCTGCTGTAGCTCTCAAACAACTCGGCAGTGCTCTAGCTACCGGATCTAAAGTTGACGAGAAATACGCACATGGACGTTGTTTGTCACCAAATAACTGTGTCAAAACCGACAATGCACAACCTTCTCTCTCGTGAACGAACAATGTGAAGGGCTTACTGTAGTCGGGTGTACCCAACACAGGAGCCGAACAGAGTGCAGTACGTAACTCCGAAAAACTTTTCTGACACTCGTCAGACCAAGGAAGAGTATTGGGTGTATTTTTGCATGTCAGAGCCAACAAAGGTTTTGCTAACAAAGAAAAATTGGGGATCCACTGGCGACAGTATGACGTAATACCTAAAAACGCACGCACTTCTCTCTGTGTACTTGGTACAGTCATTTATGCAATCGCTCTAATTCTTTCTGGGGTCAACTTCCTTCCCTCCTTTGATAAGAGATGACCTAAGTAGGTCACCTCTTGACAACAATACTGTAGTTTCGAAGGTGATACTTTATGTTTGTAGTCAGATAAATGACGGAGCAAAGAAATCGTAGCTGTTTTACATATTTCCTCATTATCAGCTGCCACAAGAAGATCATCTACGTACTGAATGAGAGCAGCGCCAGCCGGCAACACAAGAGTATCAAGCTGCATTTTTAGAGCCTGACTATAGATTGAGGGACTCTCACAATAACCTTGGGGAGCGCGCCGAAATCTGAAACTACGTCCACCTAATGAGAAGCCAAAGATATCTCTGCTTTCTTCAGCGATCGGGATGCTAAAGAAGGCATTCTTTAAGTCAATAACCGAAAACCAGGATGCTGAGGCAGGAATTAACGTCAGTAAGGCAGTTATGTCCGGTACCACAGGAAACTGTGGGATGACAATTTTGTTGACTTCGCGAAGATCTATCACAAAGCGGTATACGGGTGGCTGAGAAGAATCTGTACGTTTCATAATCGGTAGAACTGGACTGTTGCATACATTACCCCTAGTTTCCTCAATCACACCCTTCTCGATCAGATCATAAATGATCGCCAAAAGTGCTCGCTCACCATCACTCGAAATCTTATACTGAGGAATGCGTGGTAGTTTAACATTTGTTTTCAAAGTCACAACATATGGTGGGATCTCAAGGAGGCCCACATCATTAGGACCATCAGCCCAAAGAGAATCAGGGAGACAGCGCAATTCCAGTGGAAGCTTATCTTTTGACACATACATTGGAGAAACCACTCTCCGTCCCAAGGTAAGATGTACTCCTGAGGGAGAACAATGCAGGGTCGCATATAATCTTTTCAACAAGTCTAGACCCAACAAATTTTCGCCGCAACCTGTCGTTAAGATCAGAGGAGCTTCCAATTCATAAGGCCCAATGGAAAGAGACAAAGGACTAGACACTGGATTACGAACCGGGGCGCCAGAAAATCCCACCGAGACATTGGTTAAGCCAGACAAAGGTGCGCCAGGAAGTTTAGAGTGCATGATAGAACTCTTAGCCGCACCAGTATCCAGAAGGAAGGGCTCTGTCACACCTAATGTAACTACAGAGACATAGGGCCCTTTTTGGTCTACTGGAACCGACACTACTCCCCCTCTTTGTCTATGGCTGTCCTAGCAATCTGCATATTCTACTTTCTCATTATCGACATGATAATCGTCAGCATAGTACTGCTGGGATCTACCATCTTGCACATTCTGTCGATCAAAATAGTTCTGTGACTGTTGTGGTTGAGAAGAGCGCTCATTCTGAACAGGGGCACCACGTCCTCTACCCCTAGCTATCTGCTGAGAATTACCACGTCCCCTTGGAACAAAAGCACCATTCATACGTTGCCGTAAAGCAGGGCACTCACCTTTATAATGGCCCTCTTCTCTGCAATACGCACACTGATTCAAACCTAAGGGCTGTGTTTGATGGTAATAATCAAACCTGGGTGGCATTCGCTGATGCTGGGGCTGCTGTTGATACGCAGGGCGTTGCTGTACTTCAGGCTGGTTTGAACGGGGTGGATACGCTTGTTGTAACAGGACTTTAGTTTTCAGATCTTTCGTCTTTTTCTCTACCTTGTCTTTCTCCTCCTTGTCTCTATTCTCATAATATTGAGCTGTAGCCAATATTTGAGCTGTAGATGAAACTGCCCAAGAACTCTCGGAATCTTTTAACTTATGGCTCAATTCAGGAAGTAAGTTAAAAACGAATTTGTCTACAAATAACCGTTGACCACCCTCAGAGCTCATATCTTGACCACTATGGTCTATGAAAGTTTCTTCAAACCTTGTGAAGAAATCAGAGACACTTTCATCCTTCTTCTGTTTGCAGGCAGCTAACTTATCCCAATTAACCTTCAGCGCCGGCATTAGAGTTTTCATGAGAGTAATTATCCTACCTGGCAAATCCGTCACTAACTGTTCTGGCTTCGCACCGCCCACTTGTCTACCATCCGCTAAAGCAATGTTGTCCCACGTATCACCCAGTTCTGCTACATGATTTTCATGCCGAATTTTTGCCCAAATAGGCTGTGGTACTACATTGCCAAACAGCATATCAACATCAGCCAAGTTCAGTACGCAAGCTTCTACTGTCTGCGATAGCTCTTTATAATACCCTGCAGGATTCTTGCAGGGATCAGGTAAAGTCTGCTTAAGAGTCAATACTTCCGATCGTTTCCATGGGACATGTATCCATACGCGCTGGAAGTGTGGTAAAACAGGAGGATTAGCATTTGCATCTCCCTCTCGCCAAACTGGAGGAACCTCTCTCATAGGATACTGTCTAGCTTTCATCCCAACTGAATGATCAGGTTTAAACAGAGTTCTCGGCGGCAGAGCAGACCTATACGAAAGAAGTATTACTACCGCATTTTTAACTTCAGAACCCACAATCACACCTTTAGCAAACTTGCTCCGTAGCTCAGACAACTCCTCGGGAACTGTATCTAACTCATCACTATCCCAATCTTCTTTAAGGAAAGCACACATAATGTCAAACACATATCTTTGCGTAGGCTCGTCCCACTGCAGAAACGTATCCAATACCACCTGCGGACTATATTTGGCCGGTTTAGAAATCCACTTACGAGCTAACAAATCCAACACTTCTCGCTCCTGAAATTTAGGGAGCTGGCTACGTCTCTGTCGACTGTCAGAAACGGCGTTCGTAGTTAACGAACTAAACAAAGGAGTCAGAAAGTTAGCGACAGTGTCAGCTACTCGCCGACGAACAGAAGGAGAGTCAGTCATAAGGACAGGAGAGAAAAAGTTCGGCAAAGTAGTGGGAGGCAGGACAGGCACAGGTAAAGTAGGTACAGGTGCAATAGGTAATCCGGGCTGAGGAGGTGCCGGAGGAACTTGGACAAACTGGGGAGCAGGAACGGGAACATGCAATTGCGGGGGAGCAACCTGTGGCAACATTGGTGCAGTAGCACCTTGTGCGTACGGTGGAGGAGACTTTAACAAATAAGACATCAATGGATCCTTTTCAGAATCTTCCGCTACTTTTTCCAACAGAGGTGTTAATACTGGATAGCATCTATCGGTTGCCATATTATGCTGTCGTTCAGACACCTCAAGAGCCTTATCCTCTACATCAATTTTAAATTGCCTAGCAGCTTGCATAATAGATATGTCATTTACTTTTCTATCTTTCTTCGCTTGTTTAATCTCGCGTTGTCGGGCTTCTTTACGCCATAGGCGGAAAGAGTCAAACATTGCGGGTCTAGTCTTTTTCTTAAATAGCTTTACTTCTAAATTATCTAAGACTTCTGTTTCAAAGCTTCCATTTTGGGGCCATCGCAAAACACCATCTTTCTTGGTGTAGCGGACCCATATTTCATTATACGTGATTGGACCCACGCCATGCTTCGAGTAGAGCTCATACGTTGGAGTTCCAACTGGAGGTATCGGACACGAATCCTCCAACCGGGAATCCCTGTTGCAACAAAGAACCAAATTACCAAAAATACTGCGGCTAGGCATCGTGCTCACTAACCCAGTTTCAAACTTCGAGGGCTTATCTTTACCGATATACTCGTAAATGTACGAGACCCTCGGTTTTTGGAAATTGCAATTGCCAAATAAAACTAAGGACCCAAACTAAGTTACCAAAGACCAAGTTACCAAAGACCAAACCAATATGCAAAGGACCAATGCAAACCAGACAAACCAAGGTGTTTAAACCAAGGTACCAAAGAACCAGACCAAATACAAACCAAGGTTTTTAAACCAAGGGACCAAAGAACTAAGGACTGGGTGCGACCCACTTTATACTTAACTCAATTTATTGATGATCGATGACGTCATCTGAAGATCACCCGTCTAGTGTTTCGCCGTCCAAAGAATTATGAATGGGTCCAAGGCAGGGCGACAGTCAGGGCAGCAGTCCTTCGTAGCCGTCTGGAAGAGGGAACCTCGCAGAAAAAGACCTTCGGACCACTTTTGCGACATACAGGGATCGATGAAGTGGGAGATCTCTTCCTCCGGAATTTTCTTACGAAGCCCCACACGTTCTTCAAGCTTGGACCGGTACCGCTGATATCGCCGCACGTTCGGGCGCCAACTGAGAGACCAAACTTTTTTATAGTCCGGCAGCGCCAGGGAACAACGCTCTAAGCTCTCGGGTTCTCCTGCCTGGATTACCAATATAACAGAAACACGGGATTCTTCTAGATGGCATCAAAGATCGATTTATTGGCTGCAGCCAGTAGCAGAGGTCCAACAAGTACCACACAAGTAGGTTGCGAGGAGACTGCTCAACAATACAAAGCAGGTCGCTCTTTTTATACCCAAAATCATGCCTCAGGCAAACATTCTTTGAAGTGCAGTTGGTCGCACCCCATGTACCCAAAACAATACTTTATTATTGATGACAATCCCATGTGTCCGGCCTCTTGGCTAAAACATACGTTCTTCTGGGGTTGAAACCGGACCAACCTAACATCCTCCTTTGAAGAGACCGTCCACTCATAACAAACAAATGGTCACCTCCCCACCATAAACAGGTCATAAAGGAAGGAACAGAAACGGAGGAAAGAGATAGTAAGTAAGGTTGGGCAGGTGTGTGCGGGTCATATAAGTTTATACAACACTGGCCTTTGATCAAAACCTCGCTTAACTCGAGGGCAGGTACTGGTTTGGCAAGTTTCGGCCCCAGGCAACAGCGTCAGCTTTCGCCAGGTCATGAGTCAGCGCAAGGCCAAACTGGGGGGGGGGTGGACGTGTCATGCAGGGTCAGGCTGCCTACAGTGAGGGCAATGAAAACAAAATGGATGCCGTGCACAAGATGGAACCCGTGTGTTCTTTAACGAGATTTACTAATAGGCAGCAAATTCATCGGGAAGCGCGACGAGAACACTCGTACATACCAAACTCGCTATTTACGATATGCAGATACCAAAATCGTAACGGAGCCATGATATAAACACACGGGTTCAGAATTTACGGAACCACACCTCCATAGCACGTTACAGCGACGGCCTGGTACTCGGTATTGACTGCCACCCCCGGAGAGACAATCATGGGGAATCACGGGGGTCTCAAGCGTGGCTGCCACTAGAGGCAGTCACAGAGGGTGGGTCCCAGTGTCCTGCGGAGGCGGCCCGGCTAGGTCTGGGTGCGGCTTGTAGGTGCGCGACAGTCCCCCGCTCGAATCCCTGTTCAGCGCACCCCTTCAAGACGAGCATAGCCTTCCACGCCTGAGTCCGGTGACATAGATGGACTAGCTCTGGTCACCGGACAAGCAGAAGACAGCAGGAAGCACTGACTCACCAGGCAAGGCAGTGAAGGACCCCTGGGAAGCAACCGAGAGAGCGACCCTAGAGGCGGAAGCAACACGGGTGTCCAGCATCCAGCAGGTTGATATACCTGTGCAGCACACAGAGGCGGCGTGAACTCACTCTGTCACGGGACTACCGGTCACAGCAAGCCTCTACACCGATGGCAGAGCCCACCGGCGGAGGTTACTGAACAGGCTGGACCGGGCGCTCTATCACCCCTGTCCAACTGCCCTTCATGGTGCTGTGACTCCCACGGACTTGGCTGGTCCTTTCGGAAACCCGAGGGGGCGAGCACAGGGAGTGAAACAGGAGACAAAGAGGCCTCTCTGCGCACACCCGGAACGGCTTGGAGGTGGACTGGAGAGGCTGACGGCTTTTGCTTATCTGCTAATTATCAATACTAAACACAGGCTATGACCTCCACCCAGGGAAAGAAGGATAAGACATTGAAGGAGCTCTTCGCAAGTCCCCAAGGGGGAACCACCATGGACCACCCATCCCCGGGTGACTCCTCCATGCCGCAGACGGAAGACACCAAGGAGGAACCGATGACGCGGGCCTTCTTCGAATCACTGTTCATGAGGCTTCTTGAAGACCTACAGACGGTCAAGTGGGACCTCACCTCCAAAATCAAGGACATTCGAAGAGATGTAGATGATATTGGTGTGCGGGTAGCCGCACTAGAAGACAAGGGCGACAACAGGGGCACGGAATTAACGTCCCTTCAGCAGGAGGTCATCTGCATTCACGAACAACAGGTGGATCTACAAACCCACCTCGACGACTTAGAGAACCGTTCCCTCAGGCACAATATCAGGATCAGAGGGGTGCGAACCAATGAAGAAGCCAGTGATGTATTCAGCTATGTAATCACATCCTGGGCAACCCACCCAACACAGACCTTAAAATAGACAGAGTGCACAGGGCCTCCCCGGTCAGATAAAGCTCTGCCCGCGGACATCCTGGTCTGCGTCCAGGACTTCTGCACATAAGAGGATATACTTCGTAAGGACGGATCCATGCATCCAATCACCTTCTGAGACCAGACCATGCTCTTGTATCAGGACCTTGCGGTGCACACTTTGCAGAAACGCAAGGTCTCCTGCCCCATCACGGCTCATCTACGACTCCGCAACATCTCATATTCGTGGGGGCACCCGTTTCACCTTATCTTTAGACTAGATGGCAAACTGTATCAGCTTTGCTCCCTCACAGAAGCCAGCCAACTGCTGGGTGTTAACATTCATGAGGACGAGGACGGAGGTCGCAGCCCCGGCCCAAGCACAGCAGATACACAGCTGAGGTGGCGACAGCAAGTTTGCAGGCGTCGCACCAAACGCCCAGACCCAGCAGAGATCACCAAAGGACAGCAGGCGGTATTGGAGGCCCTCCCAGAACCCTTGTGAAGACGCAAGCCTCGTGAACACTGCAGGGGTCGTATGTCCTCTTTTCCTCTTTTCCTCTCACCTGAGGTGAGCGGCGGGGGGCTGGGGGAGACACACTTGGCCACACTATGGACCCCATGAAGATTCCCTGCCGATCGTCCCCGGATAACGGACTGAACTTCAAACACTTAACTTTTCCTCTTGAGTTCGTTAAATCTGTTTACATGGGGTTTTTTGTTATTTGGGTCCCCCGTCCACTGGTCCCTGACCCATATCGAGCAGGGGGTAATATCTGGGCTTCCCTCCACAGGTACACACTAGCTCACACAGGCGGGCCTAGCTCGGCCTCACACTGCATCCTACACTCCCATCCTACTAGATGCCTCTTAACGCTCTTAAAGTCCTCACGCTTTATGACAGAGGACTTAATAACCCCATCAAACACAGGGCGATCCTTTCATATCTAGCGAGCACCAGGGCGGACGTCTGCCTCTTGCAGGAGATGCACCTGCTTTCCAAGGATTGCCACAGACTAAAATCTCGCTAGTTCCCCACTTAATTATTTTCGTGTAGCCCTTCTAAGACAGCAGGAGTCGTGATACTAATGTCCCGGCGTTTCAGGGGAAGGTGGGGCAAAAGATGGTGGAACTTAAGGGGAGGCTACTCTCTTACCAGTTTTTAATTGCGGGGCACATACTGGTCATTGGGTCCTTATACGCGCCTAACGAGGGTCAGGAGAGGTTCCTTCACAAGGCATTGACCGAGGTCATCACCACAACGGAACGCAAGATCCTCCTAGGGGGTGACCTGAACCTCGTCTTCAACAATGAGCCAGATAGGTCGGCCCAGCGATTCAGCCAGGTAGGCGCACTTTCACAGGGTGGCCTGAATAGACTGGCGGAGCTCGGCTTGGTGGATCTTTGGAGGGTCCAACACCCACACCTCAGAGTATACTCGTACTATTCTAAAGTCCATAAGACATATGCTAGGCTGGACTATTTAATAGGCTCTACGGCATTTCGCGTTATCACGTCAGCGGTTGACATTCTTGTGGCATTACTATCTGATCACACGCTAGTGGGCCACCCTGACCCTGCCTCCTCTCCAGCGGCCCGCACTACAGTGGACACTTCGAGATGCCCTCCTACAGCGGGCAGACATGGGTGACCAGGTACAACACACGTTGGACGAGTATTTGTTACACAATGACAACCCCAACACCCTCCTGTCCACCAGATGGGAAGCACTCAAGGCTGTGACCAGAGGAGTTCTAATCGCTATCTCCATGGCAGACAATGCGGAATGCAAGCGAAAACGGGACGAGCTGACACAAAATTTCAGGGAGCTAGAGCAAATGCATCGCCGAACAGGTGAACCCTGCTCCTGGCGCCCACTGTCGGCAGCAGGGGTGCAACTAGCGGCCATAGATCAAGGCAGGGCGGAATACGCAGTGCTGCGCTTGTGCCATGCTTTTTATGTAGGGGCGACAGATGTGGGCATCTGCTTGCCCACAAACTACGTGAAGCTAGACTACTGCAGGGGGTTCAGGAGATCCAAGACCAGGCAGGGAGGATAACCACAGACGATGGAACTATCGCAGAGACGTTTAGGGGTTTCTATACCCAATTATACGATGCACAGAGGTTAGAAGCTGTGGACACCGACGCTTACCTGATGCAAGCACTTCTCCCTACACTGACTCCAGAACAGGCGGAACCCTTGGAAGGGGACATATGGGTGGAAGAGGTCATAGCGGCCATAGTGCGACTCAAATTAGTGAAATCTCCTGGCCCAGACAGCTATACTGTGGCCTTTTATAAACAGTTCTGCCCCACTCTAGCCCCCCAACTCACTAGGCTATACAACACATTTACGTCCCTGGGGGCGATTCCCCGATCTATGCTTGAGGCCGCTGTAGTGGTAATTCCCAATCCGGGGAAAGATAAAACTTGCTGAGGAGCGAATCGCCCCATTTCCCTCCTAAACATTGATATGAAATTATACTCGGGGATATTGGCAAGTAGGTTAGCTCCCCACATGCTGGGCCGATCGACCCCGATGAGGTGAGATTCATCCTCCAAAGACAAACAAGCAATAACACCAAGAGGGTCTTACACCTTATAGAGAAGGCATCACGGATCTCTGGGGACTACATGCTACTCCCCATCGATGCCGAAAAGGCCTTCGATCAGGTCCACTTGCCGTACTTAGAACAGGTGTTGATACGAGCTGGCCTCGGAGAGAAAATGAGGACACAGATTCTGAACTGCTACGGTGTCAGTTACGGTCAACGGACATACCTCAGCTCCCTTCCCCATTAGCAGAGGCACAAGGCAGGGGTGTCCCCTGTCACCCCTGCTTTTTGCACTATACATGGAGCCATTGGCCCAGAGAGTCAGGGCCCATCTTCTCATCATAGGCATCCGCTTTGGGGGCGATACACACACCATCAGTTTGTATGTGAACGATGTCCTCGTGACATTGGCAGATCCCGTAAAAGCTCTGGGAGCCTCCCTGTCGGAACTGGACTTCTTTGCGAAGGCCTCCGGGTTCAAAGTTAACATCGCAAAATCGACTACTCTCAATATCTCCCTATCCCCACATGCGCAGGCACACCTTCAAAGACAACACCCACTGCAGTGGTCCCGAGACACGGTCCCATACTTGGGAATTCTCTTAGCGCCCATTCTCCAATCCACTGCTTCCGTTAACTACGCTAAACTGCAGGCTCAAATACGCTCCAACTTGCAGCAGTGAAAACATTACCCTATCTCGTGGCTTGGGAGGATAGCGGCTGACAAGATGACAGTCCTGCCCAAAATCTTGTACCTCTTTCAGACGCTTTCTCTACGACCACCGGACGGCTGGCTCAATTGGATACAATCAGAACTTTTCCTATTCATCTGGCAGGGATGCAAGCCATGATTGAAGAAACTAGTTAGCTTCCTTCCACCCACTGAAGGGAGTCTCGGGATTCCTGACAGCCAACTCTACTATAAAGCTGCGCAGCTCCGACACTTAGTGGAGTGGAGTCGCACTGAGTCAGAGAAACAGAGGCTATTTCAAGATCGGAAGGTAACGGGTACATCTCAAGAAGCCGCACAGACCCCCCAACCTATATGCCTCTAACATCACATGTACCACCCTAACAATATGGGACCAGACCAACAGGAGACACAGGTTGACAACCTTTCCTTCCACTCTGACCCCACTTTTTGACAGACCAGGCTTTAGCCCAGCGATGGGGGAGACTTATTTCATACAGTGGTAATCCATGGAATGCCGAGCATTGGGTCTTTTCTTTGATAACCAGGGGGTGATTCCTTTTTCTCAGCTCAGGTATGATAATGGACTGCCTGAGTCCGAACGGCTCCATTACCTGCAGCTACGACATTGGGCGGTTCACCCGGACAATAGGCCACACGCACCGAGACTTCTCACCCCATGTAAATGATGGCTAATCACACGATCATCCGATACAAAACTGATCTCAGACCTCTATAAGATGCTACTGTCCCGATACAAACACACATACAACGCCAGCCGCTCACGATGGGAGAGGGATTTGGGACGCGTACTGAGCAGTAAAGAATGGGAGGGGGTATATTACAGGGCTCGACACACAGTAAGCAACATGGGCTTCACGGAAACTTTAACCAAGTTAGTCTCCTACTGGTATTACACCCCAGAACTCTTGCATCGTGCGGACCCCACGCAAAGCGGGGAGTGTTGGAGGGGTTGTAGGAAAACCAGAACGCTGGTACGCCTCCTTTGGGAATGCAAACACCTGCAACAATACTGGTCCCAGATTCTAAACGAAATTGATAAGCATTTAGACACAGAGCTCCCCATATTTCCTAGCTATATTCTTTTGGGAGTGCCGAACCCCCAAACATACCCACTCAAGTCAAAAATAGGCTGCCAGATAGCGATCGTGCTGGGCACGGCCACTCAAAACATTCTACTTCACTGGAAGACCTCCCGGAACGCCTTTGGCACATACTGGGGATGGAAAAAATATCCCTTACACTAGCTGGGGAGGGTTCAACATTTGGAGAGCTCTGGCAACCACTCTTGCCCATTCTTGTTCAGGAGATTCGGGAACTCACCTGCCCCAGATACTTACGCCTCCTGCGTCTCACCACACCTGGCACTAAGGCCCCATGAGCTTTGACACAACTGCTAACGCTACACCCCCAGCACAATCTTCAACTCACAGTGGACGAGGGGGATAAGGGGAGGGGGGAAGCTGTTCTCTCTTGTTTTCCTGTTGTTTTAGTTTGTTCAACATGCCAAGCCATATGCCAGGGCTCTGCGTAGCCCACGACATGCTGCTTTGCACACTGCGCTGTGATAATTTGGCTGTCTCTCTAATAAAAAGAGTAAAGTAGGCTACTGCACAGACACCCCCATGATACTGTGTCATGGACTGGCACATTTTGGGGCAGCAAAAGTGGAAATGTTGCTGCATGCAGTTGTGTGCTTTTGCAGTAAAGTTGCAGCACTTTACATCCACATTTTTAGTTTCTCGCCCTCCCAAGCCACGAACAGTGAGAATTCAGTTAATCCACTTAACACAAAATGGATTTGAAAGCAGCTTCACAGCCAATCTGTGCAGACGAGGGCAGCAAGGAAGCAGCGATGCTCAAGCATTAGCACCATAGCACGCCTCCTCAATGTCACCCCCGCCTAGGCCCTTTGAATACGTTTGCCCACTTGAATTATGGATTAGTTGACTGACCAGACCTTTCCCTGGGCAGGCTGCATGTCAGCTCCACATCCCACCCTCTGGATTCCTCTGCAAGCTTTTGATGCAGCTCCCACGTTGCTTTGGGAGGACATAAAACCAGTGCTATCTTCATGCTCTGCCTGGAGCGCTGCCCCTGGCGTTGTTCCTTCTTCGTGCCAGCCTATTTCCTCGAGCACAGCTGACAGGCGACCTCTAAGAGGAGCCCTGCCCGCCGCACCATGGCAGCAGTTCAACGACATACAGTAAGGTCCGGTGAGTGCAAGGACGAGCCACCGCCCTCGGCAGGGAGTCCGGGACAGCACCCAGAGCTCAATGTCATAGGCAACCGCAGGAGCGAAAGGACATATTTTTAATCATCAGACATTGAACCAAAGCAAGAAAGGGAAAGGCAGAAAAGTGAGAAAGAGGGAAGCAGAAAGCTAGTTAACATTTGTCAAAGGGAGCATGCAGGCATTAAAAGAAACCTACAAGAGTCAGATAAAGAGAAAGGAAGTGTAGGTCGTGAAGTCAGAGCATGAGTTGGCATCAACATTAGGCTGCATTTGCTACTCGCAGACACCAGAAGAAACATAAGAAAAATCTGCACTCAGCACTTTTTCAACAGATCTGTGGAAGCCGTGGCCGTGTCAGAGCAGTGTCATTTGTGTTCAGTCATGCAACCAGGCTCACCCGCCCCCTACACTCTTTGCATCCATGCTCTGGATCCCACTTAAACATATGCGGGGTGATGAGGTTAGGATAAAAACACAACCATCAGTTCATTTATTTCACATTATGTTCTCCTGTTTTGTCAGTGTTTGCAGTATCCCTACCATGTGCAAGCTTTGAAAGGTACTTAGAAATGTAAACAGGCAGCAGGGTCATTTTCAAAATGGCCATTGAGTAGGCATAGGTTTCTTTTCGTACTGTTGAAACAAGCTATTTTCATCACACACTTATATTTAGTTTATAATTAGTTTAGTGTCTCAGTTAAAGGCTCACAAACCCACTGTACCAGCCGCTCCAACAATTCCTCTCCATTTGTTCCTGATAAGATTTACAAAAGAAAACGTAAGGAAGTGTTAACCAGCAGCTGTCCATGCTCTCGCCTCAATTCAGTTCTCCCACTAGGAGGTGGAGAGGGGAAGGCTTGTTTCTTTCTCTCCAAACATATCTGGATGTTTATCACTGCCAGTTCTTCAACTCTGGCAAATATGTGCAGCTAAAGGAGAAAAACAAAAGACCTCTCTCCTGCCTGCACCAAGGCTTGTCTGAAGGAACGTAATGACCTGCAGCATGAATGGGAAGGGAGGGCCTCATTTCATGATAACATGAGCGCTTTGGAGTATACACAAACACCACTGGGAGAAAATGCAGACCTTTTCCATTTTTCAAGGACAGGTTAAATAGGCAGGCTTCGCGCAACTTCACAAATATTGCAGCACATTTGTAAATCACAAAAGGCTGGAGGGCCTGACTGCAGCAACAATAACACATCAACCAACCAGTGGTGTGACTGTTGCTTCAATCATGGGTGGCTTACTTTTATTGAACAAGTAATTCAAGGAAAGGCATTAGCTCAGTTAAAAAGTAAATACAGTTATCAAAAAACTCACTAATGAGTTGGCGGAGCGGATGAAGAGCTCTTCCTCTGTACAAAGTGGTCTTCAGCACTTCTCCAGCAAATGAAACTGAAAGCCAGGCTCATGAGATTCTCGACTCCTCCTTCAGCCTGCCCATCAGCTTTCAAAAGCAAACCAGCAGTGGGTGATAGGAGGAGGGGAGTCCAGACTAAGGTGGTTACCACCCACTTCTTTCCTGTCCTCATCGATCTGCGCCGCCCCAGCCCTTTTCTTGAATGGATTTCTGCTGGCTCCACCCTGAGCCAGAGCTATGAATGCCCAAATGCAAATAGATTTAACACTGCTAAACCTTCCCTCGCCCACGGCTGTGATGTCACTGCCCTGGCTTGAACCTGTAGGGCAAGGCTTTCCTCGCTCCACACATGCTCAGGGATCTCCAGTTCTAGCACCAATCCATCACCAAAGAAAATAAAATCGAATCTGTTTTATGTAACACACGGTGCTTGGACTGCCTTCTCCTCCTTACCATTGATGGTAGAGCAACGCCCCTTTTGCCCTTGAACACCGGCGGTCCCTGTGTGCAAGAGCGTCTTTGCTTAGCGGTCTGCAGCGGGCACTGCGGGTGTGTTTTACGAGTAGCGAGACCTGTGTCAGCATTTTCTTCACAGTATTGGTTTTAATAGGTGCTGGTTAATGCGGAATACTTCTGAATTTCAAGTAATAATCTGCGCACTGCTTTTATCTCTCCCCTTTACATTAGTTTGTCTTATCTCCTCTCCGCCACTCATCTCCAGATCCCTCTGCTCAAGACTGGGACCAAGATTTACTAAAGGTTTTGTTGATGTTGCGTCACTTATTTAATGCAGCCCTGATGCAAATTGTACCTCTGGATTTACTATGCCACACAAAAACCAATTTGCGTTGCTTAGTATAAAAAAAAAGTAATGCACAGCTGCACATATTGCTGCTTTGCGTTACTTTGCATCGAGGAGGCGTTCCATGGGTGGAGCATGGGCATCTCATGCATCCACCCATGGGTTTGATCTTCGCCAAAAGTAAACCTCGGGTTGTTCCAAAATGGTGCACTTACCCGAGGCTGGTGTAACGAGGAGAAATATCTCCATTTCTCCTCATTATTCCCTCTTTCTATGTGTGCAGCATTCTGCAGAACAAATTCAAAGAGTGATATGCCTCTAAGGATTGTTTTCGTGCAGGGAGGTGTTCCTGTAACACAGGCCCCCTTGCACCATTTTGCAAGTGTGCCTGCATTGGTGTAGGGCTAACTGAAGTATCTCAGCCGGCGTTATGAGAGAGTGGAAGTGCCCATATCTTAGCAGATATGCCGCATTTCTGCTCTCTCTCTTTCACTTAACGCCGTGCTGCAAATAGACTTGCTGTGTTGCATGTAAGGTTAGTAAATCTTCCCCTGGGTGTTTTGTAAGCACTCTGAAGCAGCTATTACACTGTGTGATGCGCAGTTAATCAAGGCATTCCAGAAACCCTTGAGTGACAACACCAAAACCCTGCACGTCAGTCATTCAGCATATGAGTGAAAGTGAAATGTGTCTATGTGTGAAATTACATTTTATCACACAAAATACCAGCCTCAGCATTTAGCACTATTTTTAGCATGAAATACACAAAGTTGCACATGATGTAAACAGCAGCTGCTCCTTTCAGTACGTTTGCATTCGTCACATCCTCCTGTTTTCTAAACGATTTATGTGGTGTAGTATCATGTTTTGGTATATGCAGTATTAAAGACAATTTCATGTGATCTTCCCTGTATATCTGCAGTGTAGTAAGACTTGCATGTCACCTGATGCACACATCCTGGACCACTTCCAGTGAGTGGCACTATGGGCGTGGAAGCATGAAGACAGGCCAGCACTTTTCACCTTGGAGCCCATCAGCACTGAGGAAGGAAGGAGTAGACACTCTGCGTTCCTGGCCGGATACTCTAAAGACTTTCATGTTCTAGCCCAGGGTTCTCCAGAGTCCGTCCTGGAGGGCCGGATCCAGGCCAGATTTTTAGGATAACTACATTTATCTAAATAGGATAGGCTAGGAATTTGGCACGGACCCGGCCCTCCAGGACTGACCTTTGTGAACCCTGTTCTAGTCCTACAGATTCCCAGAGCCAGAACATCCATTTTGGGCGACTGTTCTGCTCTATTAAAATTGTTCATCATCAGATAAAACCACAGCCTTCTCCCGAGTGTATACCCCCTTATGTGTTGAATGGAGACGTTTGGTTGCAATGCTCTAGTGTCCTGGGGAGCAGTGCATCATGCAAGTCTGTAAAGATGCAGAGCCCACAGAATAAATGTCCAGCATCCTCACAACAAGGATTTGCCTCTTGACATTAGCAGGACCAGCTCTTAAATCCTTGAAAGTGTGTGGGATAAAAGTCATACTAGATCCTACACCTGATCCACTGTTTGCTCCAAGAGACAAACTTTGCAAAGATTGCAAACAGACTTTGAAGGCATGTCAGCTGGATGTATGACGTTGCTATGCATGCCATTACAAAGCATGTCTTTACCGTAGGTGTAATATTACGTGTTGACCTTTACAATGCGTGGCATTACATTGTGGACCTTCACCATGCATTTATGTGTGTGGATATATTATGAATGTATATTATTATACATATAAAAGAACCTTTAACTCCCTTTTACCTCTACCCACCCTAAACCCTAAAACTACACTTACCTCTATTTACCTCTACCCACCCCTAAAATTACTCTTATCTTCCTGTACCTCTACCCATCCCTAAACCATAAAATCACAAGTACCTCTACTCACGCTAACACCCTAAAATCACCCTTATCTCCTTTACCTCTACCCATCACCAAACCCTAAAATCACTCTTACCTCCATTTACCTATGCCCACCCATAAACCCTCAAATCACTCTTACTCCCTTTACCGCTACCCACACCTAAACCACTTTTCTTTTAAATAACATCAAAAAGTATGTTATTTTTTTCAAACAAAAAACTTACCTGCATGGTAAAGTGCTGCATGGCAATGGTAGAAATACTTACCAGTGTGGTACTTACCAGTGTGGTATTTACCAGTGTGGTAAAGGCCCTGCATGGTAAAGGCTGTGCAGTAAAGACTGTCGTCCATTCCAGTTGGATTCATGTGTGCCGTTTACAACTTTGGGGCTGAATCACATTTATGAGCATGGGAAGCAGTACAGCAGAAGTACTCTTTGACACACTCTTCCTTTGTAATTCAGCCACAAAATGTTAAACTCTTGGTAAGCAAACGTGAAACATGTGTGTGCACATGCTCTCTGTGTGTATTAATTGCTTTTGAATACTCCCACAATTTTAGATACTTTGTGGTCCATCCACAAAGACAAGTTAGAGTACATAAAATGGTACCACTGGAGTACTACATTATAGAGTTCAAAATGTCTTCGTGAATAGGCCACTTTGTATCTATTCACATTTCTTTTCGATCCAGTTGTGAAATATCATTTCCATAATGTGTGCATTTATTCAGGTCGAAAGTAGAATGAAAACTATCTCCCCAACTAAATATGTGTATTTTATACAACCCTTACTCTCTTCAAGTGTACAGTTCTGAAAACGGTGGAACTTTTCCAGACAAATATTTTTTTCATAGTTAACACCTATTCCTACAGATAGCTTTAAAACTGAAATAAATGGCCCACCTCCCCACACCTTCTGCACTACTTCCCAGTTCCATTTCCCGGTACGTTAGGTACTCAGATAAGTACCAGAAGCGTGTGCCAAGAAACCTACGTTTAAAAAGTTACTACTTTGTGGGTTGCGTTTCCTTTGACATTTTCCCCTAGGGATGCCTGCTTTTGCTTATCCAGTCAGATTTTACATTTGCATAATATATCCATAATTGCATACATTGCACAATTATGCATGCTTATTACATGTTTATAATTCCTTATGTAATATTTTCTGTCCAGGCACAAAGTGCCTGCAAAGAAACTAAGGAAGGACACAGGGGATAATTTATGAGAAGCTTGCATCGTGTTTGCACCACGCAACATTGTACATTTGTGACACAATCCTCTAAGCTAGATTTTTGAAGCCACGCAAAGCCACTTTGCGTAGCTCTGACCGGCTTTACAAATCTGGAGTAAGGCAATGCAGCACAAATCGCTGCATTGTGTTATTGTGCCCTGGGAAGGCGTTCCATGGGTGTTGCGTGGGTGTTCCCACGCAGCTTTCGCCCTGCACAAAAGCAATTTTGCATGCAACACAGGCACCCTTACAGCATGGTGCAAGGGTGTCTGCGTTGGAGCTAAGCTTCCAAAAGGGCGCCAGCCAGTGCTGAAATTGAGCCGGTGGTTTCCAGTACTCGGCACTGGCACTTAATTGTCAACAACGAGGCTTGTACCAGTCTGCCACCTGGTGGCACTGCTAAAAATGAATATTGACTGCCACCCAAGCCATTCTTATAGGTTTGGGGGCCTAGAATAGGCTGAATTGTCACACTTGTAAGAGTGTGATGGTTAGTAATTGTGTTGGTACTGCCATTGGCAGCGCTGGCAGGACAATGGGTGGTGCGAGCTGCAGTGGCATCATGATGAGGGTTTTGGCACTTATCTTTTTAACAAATTAAGCGCTGGCACCAGCACAAGGGAAAGGACAGGAATGTGCCGTATTGCCTTAAATACGGCGCATTCCTGCCCTCTCCCTCTCTGGCAGTGCAGCGTAACAAGGCGACTTGCTGCGCTACACTGAGTCACAGTTTAATAACTGAGTCCCCTAGTCCTGCATAAATCTGCACTTCACGCTGCACTCCATGATTTAGGTAGAGCCCTATGGCTGGGAAATCTATTGTTCTTTCCAATGCAATTTAGTTGGGGCTAATTTACTCTTTGAATGATGCTTGACAAACATTCGCTTCCGGCATTAATAGTGGGTGGAAGGGCGGGGGGGTCGTGCGAGGAAGGGGGGGTTAATGTAATAATAAATAAAAAAACGTACCTGTCCGCCGGCCGGGTCCTGCGTTTTCTTGGCTCCTGCTCTCCTGCACCAGCAGGAACAGGAAGCAGGCAACCTCCCTCCCCTCCCCTAAGCCAATCACAACGCTGCAATGGCAGCATTGTGATTGGTGGGGACGCTGCTCAGCCAGGGGCTTACGGGGAGGCCATGTTCTTCATACAGGCTGCACTGCAGCTTGCATGAGAGAGGGCAGAGTGCACATGACTGGTTTGGGCGGCCCCAGAGGGCTGACCAAACAGTAATTGCGCCCTCAGGAGTGGGCACACCACTCCTTCCCTGCTCGCAGAGCAGCCCTGACCACCTGCCCACCCACAACTAAACATAAAATGGTAATAACGGGAAGTTATTACCATTTTATGTTTCTGCTTCTCGCACTTCAAGAAAGCAGAGGGGGACACTCCTCCGCCCTAGTGGAGGAGCTGCCCCTGTTGACAAACTTATTTGTAAGTGGCAGGTCACTCTCCTGATCGTGACCTTCCTCTCAAGGGGCCAAATCAGAAATATTTTACTGTGGCTTACTCTTGGAGTACTCTTAGTTTTCTCCTGGAAGCCAGTAATATGCCAACCGAATGAAGAGAGGGTCACTATCTGATGGCATCCAAGCATATCATGAAGACCCTGCCCTTTTGGGTCGGCTTCCTCTTTGCTTCCTCTTTTGCACTTTCTTCAGCCATCTTAGCTCTTCCTGGGTATTTGGGGTATGAAGCACTTGAAGGCTCCGCACGACTCTTAAATGTACTTCTGATATAGATTAATGTGAATCATGATATGAAATGGCAAATTTTTTGTTGACTTTCCAGGGCCTTGAGTGGCAGCAGAGCTCTGGGATCAGCACTTCTATATCTTTGTATTGGTGATTTTGGGGTCTTTCACTGTGGCAAGTTATCAATGTCTCTAGACTCAGACACTAGTTTTTGAGGCTATATTTGTTCAAGGAGATAGTGAAGGCATTGAGTTCAGGGTGCACATGAAGAGCAGACCTCATTCCCACCACTTCTCATACTGAGGATGCGCTCCCCTCTATCCATCGGCCAATGCAGCGGGGTCTGCTGTCCCCTTTAATTTGAGCCGGACCCGTGGGTCACCTTGTGCCCCACCACCTGATATGCTATTATGAACTATCAGTGTATGAAGCTGCACACATTTCAGGGGCCCTTTAATCCTTCTGACAGAAGAATACTGATTGGGGATAATATTACTTTGGCCAAATTTCATCACAAATAAATACCAACACCGTAATATGCAGTACTTTCCCAAGCAAAATGGTGGTCCAGTTCCGAGCTAAAGGCTCTTCGACTGCACCCCAGCACCCAGATGGTTCAGTAGCCCCTCCCCCACTCAGCTCTTTGAGACCCTCACGAATGAGTAGCCGCTCTTTATAAACCCCTGATTGATTGATTGTAGGGAATAAGGGATAATCAGTAGGTTCACCCTCTTTCTGTCTTCCTGCCCTCATCAGACTTCACTAGGTTTTTTTCTAAAGAAATGTGCATGAGAAAAAGTCTCAGGAGAACTCAAAGTTAGTACATCTTATAAAGGTAAATCAAGTGAAACAGTCTTTCTTGAAGTGCGAGTTAAGATGACCAAGCCTGTCGGAATGAAGACCCTCATGCAAGACCAGCGGATTGCCGCTCGTGTGCGCGCCTTTGCAGACTCACGAGCAGCCGCTTTGGACTGGTCGTTTGCAGACTCACGAGCAGCCGCTTTGGACTGGTCGTGTGCAGACTCACGAGCAGCCGCTTTGGACTGGTCGTTTGCAGACTCACGAGCAGCCGCTTTGGACTGGTCGTTTGCAGACTCACGAGCAGCCGCTTTGGACTGGTTTGAATGTTTTTTCTAAAACTCTACACAAAAACATTAGCATATGGGGCAGATTGACAAGCCCGTTGCTCCTCTTTTGCGTCACTTTTAACATGGGAAAAGTGACGCAAAAGTGGCGCAAGGGGCTTGTAAATCTGCCCTATGTTCTTCCATGTGTGCACACACACATGTGCATGCACAGGCAGTGTCTCGGAGTTTTGTTTATTTTAGTAAAAAAATGTTTTAAGGATGGCCATTTTTTATGTGCACATGAATGAGCATGAACTGGTGGCTATGTTTGATTGGTTTTAACGCTCATACAGTGATGTCCACTGCTTGTAGGGCCTGCGTCGGATACAGCACAATGCAGATGTCAGCAAGAGCCCGGAAGCAATATCTGGGAAGCTGCCGAGCCATGCAAAATAAAAAATAAATGAAAAAAATAATGTTTTGTGGAGAAAAAAGACATAGTGGCTCACCAGTCCCTGGCACTGATGGGAACTATTTTTGTGTGAATGAGGACAGTGTGCTAGGGCAGAATACCGTCACTTGCACAGAAAAAAAACAACGGCAGAAGTGGGCTGGCCAATACTCTATGCTGAAGTGGGCAAAAGCAAAATGTTACTGACAAAATAACTGCCCAATGGATGAAAAGAGCTAATTGAAAGACCCTGTATGTTTGTATATATATTTATTTTTTATGGATTTTGGGGGGAAATACAAAAGATCTTGGTAAGCGCCACACTAAAAAACCAGTGTGTAGAATGTATAAACATTCGCCTATCTGGGTGTTCAGACACAATGCTGGGAAGGTGAACAAACAGATTTTCATAGATTGCAAAATAGACACACTCCCATTAAAATAAGCTGCACTAGAAGTTTGCAATGCAACTTCACTAGGCATGATATATTGTAATATGAAGTGCACTAATTAGAAACCCCAATTAATACCTCACCACCTACACACATATACATTTTGGGACTTATGTCCTTGTTGATGTCTCCTTGTTATGAACCATACAAAAGTTATAGATGAAATGCTTGAATTACTCTCATCCACTGGTATGACTCTCAGCCACATTTAATTCCATCATTTTTAGCTCATCGGTAACATTTCAGACAGAGACCAACTATATACAAATCAGGCTTAGTCAAGACCCAAAGGGTCTAGCCATGACAGAGAGACATCTCCTCTATACAGCAGCAAAAGATTCTTATGGCTGTTTTGGGATTTTTTCAGCCTCATCAGCGAGGTGCAGAGTGATTCCAATTCCACTGTGAGCTCAGGACCCAAGTCTTCTACATCCCTTTCCTAATTAAGAAGACTAACTTAGATAATGGCTGGAACAGTGTAGTTTTGGAAGGCAGTGGAGGTTCCTTTGATTGTGTCTGAAGGGAGTTTGCTTGACCCCATCTGTGAGCTCATGCATGTGATACTACTGACAGAGCCAGATCAGGTAGATGTTGTGGACATGGCAGAGACATAATTTTCTTGTTCGGCCAAACATGCTCTTATTCCAGGTAGTGAGGTATAAATACTCCTTTTGGTTGTAACTAGGAGAGTATGTAGCCTTACGGCTAGAGCGGTCGACCTTGAAGCTGGGGAACTGGGTTTGAGTTTCAGCAATTACCCTTGACCTTGCCTGGTAGGTCGCTCCCCTCCGCTACAGTACGGCCTGTGTTCCTGACCCTGCCCCAGCTGCCGCTGCTGGTTGAAGTTGAGGCCCTCCTCCACCCGCAGGCTAGCACCTGCGCCTCATCCCTGGTGGCCAGTGGTAGGCCTTAGGTTTGTATTCTGTTGTTGTCCACTCTGTATTGCTGCTGTCTGTATCCCCCCTGTGCCTGCCTTCTCCTTGTCCGTTTTTTCTCGCTTCTGTTCCCCTTGCCTGACTGTACTCGTTTTGCCTTCTGTACCCATTGTCCCCTGATTGCGGTCGTTTTTGCCTCTGTACCCCCCTGCCCCCTGTTGTTGTCTACTCTGTACTGCTGTTGCCCGGTTTTGCTTCTGTTCCCCTTGCCTGACTGTACTCGTCTTGCCTTCTGTACCCCTTGCCCCCTGATTGTGCCCATTTTTCATTCTGTTTCCCCCCTTGCCCCCTGATTGTGCCCGCTTACCTTCCCTCGCTGCTCCCGTTCTCGCTGCTGCGTCCCCTGTGGCCCCGCCCCCCTCACTGCCCATTCGCTGCCCCTGCCTCCCACCTCCCGCCTCCCAGCTGCTCCTCCCTCCCACCTTCCCATATATGGCTGCCGCTGAGCGGCCGCACCGCTGGCGCGCCAAAGGCACGCCTAAGGCAAGCCCGTCTGCGCCCATCCGCGCCTGGACCGCGCCCAGTGCCAGAACCCCTGTTCCGTGCGCCCCCTGCGCCCGTCACAAAGACCGACGCCGATACGATGCCAGCACACTCCACGCTCTCAACCCCGGACAGACCATTACCTGTGGCAAGGCCGCCCCGAAACGCACACATGGTCCCTTCACCTGGCGAAACTGCAGCTACACCTGCCTCAGAGCCGCCGAGACAGTCGCCAAGGAGGACCTCAACCATCTCTGATGCATCCTACTTAACACCCGCTCTGCACGCAAACACGCCGCCGAGCTCTGGAAACCACTCGACACCTCATCACCGGACGTCGCCTTCCTGACAGAGACCTGAATGAACGACTCCTCCGCACCCGACATCGCCATAGCCATCCCCGACGGCTACAAGATCACCGGCAGAGACCACACCAATGGAGTCGAAGGAGGAATCGCCATCGTCCACAAAAACACCATCAGGGCCTCGAGCAGCACCGACGACTCTCTCAGCACCGCCGAACACATGCACTTTCAGATCCACACAGACCCCAACACCACTCAAAGAAGCACCCTCGTCTACGTACCCCCCAGACCCCGACCACAGTTCAGCGACTCCATCGCCGATTTCATCAGCACGCACGCCCTGACCTCCACCGACTACATCCTCCTCGGAGACCTGAATTTTCACCTGGAGAACAACAACGACAACAACTCCTCCACCCTGATCGACAACCTCGCCAACCTCGGACTGAGACAGCTCGTCACGACGCCGACCCACATCGCCGGACACACACTCGACGCCGTCTTCCCCTCAAGCTCCCATGTCTCCTTCAGCCACACCTCCGAACTCCACTGGACCGACCACCACTGCATCCACTTCACCTTCCAGAAACCCGCCGCATACCACTGCACCCAACAGATCCCCCGCCACTGCTGGGGCAAAATCACCGAAGACCAACTACAGATAAACCTCGCACTCAACCCACCCACTGACCCCACCAACCCCGCCGCCGCCGCCCGCAACCTCAAACGATGGATGGACGACTGCGCCAACATCCTAGCCCCGCTGAAAACACCCACCTACAGAGACACCAGCAAGAGAGCTAGCTGGTTCACCCCGGAATTCCTAGCCTCCAAGTGCACCTGCCGGAAACTAGAGAACAAATGGCACAGCGAGAAGACTCCGGACAGCCGCGCAGCCCACAAAGACACCATCCGCCACCACCATCACCTCATCAGATCCGCCAAGAGGACCTCCTTCAAAGACCACCTCAACAGCAACGCACACAACAGCAAGGAGCTCTTCACCATCGTGAAGGAACTCTCCAACCCCAGCTCTAACGCCAACGACATCCCGCCGTTGCAAGCCCTGTGCGATTCCCTCGCCACCTTCTTCCACCGCAAGATAACCGACATCCATGACAGCTTCGACTCCCGCACGTTCCCAACAGACCCCGACACACCAGACCCGCAGCACTCTTTAAACCACGATCCCTTGACAGCTTGGGCCAACGTGAACATCTAGAACACCATCAAGACCATGAGCACAATCCACTCCGGCTCCCCATCAGATCCTTTTCCACACCACATCTTCAACAAAGCCGGCAGCTCCATCGCACCCCACCTGCGCAACATCATCAACCTCTCCTTCGAGACCGCGACCTTCCCAGAGAGCTGGAAACATGCCGAGATCAAAGCCCTCCTCAAAAAACCCAAGGCGGACCCGAAAGACCTCAAGAACTTCCGGCCCATCTCCCTGCTTCCGTTCCCAGCAAAGTTCATCGAGAAGATCGCCAACAGACAACTCACCCGATACCTCGAAGAAAACAGCATCCTGGACCCCTCCCAGTCAGGGTTCCGCAGCAACCACAGAACCGAGACCGCCCTCATCGCCGCCACTGACGACATCAGGATACTGCTGGACAACGGTGAGACGGCGGCCCTCAGCCTCCTAGACCTCTCCGCTGCCTTCGACACTGTCTGCCATCGCGCACTACGCACACGCCTCCATGACGCAGAGATCCGAGACAAGGCCCTGGAATGGACCACCTCCTTCCTGTCTGGCAGAACCCGGAGCGTCCGCCTCCCCCATTCTGATCCGAAGCCACCGAGATCATCTGCGGCGTACCCCAGGGATCATCCCTCAGCCTGACACTGTTCAACATATACATGGCCCCACTCGCACGCATCGCCCGACAGCACAACCTCAACATAATCTCCTATGCCGACGACACGCAACTGATCCTCTCCCTCACCAAGGACCCCCTCACTGCCAAATCCCACCTCCACAAAGGAATGAAGGCCATCGACGACTGGATGAAGTGCAGCCGACTGAAGCTGAATACGGACAAGACGGAGATCCTCATCCTCGGCTCCAACCCATCAGCCTGGGACGACTCCTGGTGGCCCTCGACCCTGGGGGCACCCCCAACACCTACCGACCACACACGCAACCTGGTAGTCATCCTCGTCTCAACACTCTCCATGACCAAGCAAGTCAACGCAGTCTCCTCCTCCTGCTTCAACACCCTCCACATGCTCCGCAAGATCTACAGGTGGATCCCCACAGACACGCGAAGAACAGTCACCCAGGCCCTAGTTAGCAGCAGACTCGACTACGGAAACGCCCTCTACGCTGGAGCCCCAGCCAAGCTCATCAAACGACTACAAAGAATCCAAAATGCCTCTGCACGCCTGATCCTCGACATTCCACGCCACAGCCACATCACCCCCCCACCTGAGAGACCTGCACTGGTTCCCCGTCGACAAGAGAATCTCCTTCAAACTCCTCATCCACGCACACAAGGCACTCCACAAGACCGGCCCAGCCTACCTCAACAATCGACTCTCCTTCTATGTTCCCAACCGCAAGCTCCGCTCCGCCGACCTCTCCCTGGCCACCGTCCCGCACATTCAAAGAACCACCCCTGGCGGCAGATCCTTCTCCCACCGTGCCGCCAAGACCTGGAACACCCTTCCTCTGAACCTACGACAGACCCAAGACCTGCTGCCCTTCAGGAGGCGACTCAAGGCCTGGCAGTTCGACCAGTAGCGGCAACCCCCCCTCTATTTCTCCTCAGCACCTTGAGACCCTCGCGGGTGAGTGGTGCGCTTTATAAATTCTGTGATTGATTGATTGATCCTGTGATTCTGAGCAAATCACTTAATCTCCCCGTGCCTAGCTAAAATGAATGTGTCCGTCTGTAACAAAACTGGTGCTCATGTAATGCGCTCTGATACCTGACATCTTCGGGTCTAGTTCACACAATTTAAAACTCTTAAAATAAATAAATAAATAAAAACTAGGGGTGGGCGAATGTTTCTATCCGGCCGCTGAATTGGCAGACTTTTGGTTACTCCATGTTACTCTTTAACACAGAGTTCTGGCCAAATTCCTCCAATCGCTGCGTGAAAGAAGTTTTCTCCTGTGAGGCTTCACAAAATGTGGGCTGGCGAGCGAGATTTGGCATCTCCTAATGCGATTTTATAATACGGCCGGTTGGAGAGCTTGCGCTCGAGTAGATTTTCTACTCGAGCGGCAGTGAAATGAACTCAAATGGCTGCGTGCTCTTGTGCAACACATGGTGCTATCCGCGCTAATATTTCTGCGCTGCTCGTTCTACCAGCGCTACATTGCAGCTCGAGGAGGGCAAGCTGCATATTTTCTGCCCATTGATGGAACTCCACAGAATCTCGCAGAGTTTTTATGTAACCCCATGGAATACCGTGAAGTGAAACGCTGCGAGTTCCGCCCACCCCTAGTTGCAACCTTAGCCTTGTGAGAGAAGTATAGGCTTGGGCCCAAACTGGCAAGTACATAAGCAGTGATGCAAAAATACCATGTTCAGGGGCATAACACAGGCCCCTGCTGCCCCCGCGTCGCGGGGGGCCGTGCTCCAGGGTCCCCCTCACGACACTCAACGGAGCAAGCATTTGCAAGCCTCACTCTTTCATGAATTAAATGGTGTGCACGCACGGCATGGTGCACACGGCCTCCTGATTAATTTAAATGGTGAGCACAAGCCCCTAGACCGTGTTGCGCGGGGGGGTTGTGGGCAGAGGCCCCCTCACTCAGCCAAAGGGCCTCTGCCTTCATGAATTAAATGGCGCGACTCTGCTGCTGCTCAAACCCAATTTTAACTAGCAATTCAATTGTCGGGCCCCGGGGCAAGCAGAGTTACAGACTAGTCTTCCCCCGGGGTCATTTGCGCGATAGGGCCAGGCTGGGGTTAGGGAGTGGGGTTTTGGGGGGTGGGTATAAGTATGCAGGGGAGGAAGGAAACTTCCTCTTCCTGCATCCTGTCACTGTTGGAAGGGTGCAGTTAGAAAAGGCCACCCAGCCATCCTACAGTTTTATTAGGGTTGGGAGTTGGGTAGGCCGAGCGTTGCCAGTTTAGGACAGGTTGCAAGGGTGGCGGTACTTGGGAGGGGTGGGGGAGTCTCTGGCGGGTGCACCCATCTCTCAGGGGGAAGAGTGAATGATGGGGTGATGGACGCATGAGTGTAATGCCTGGTGATACAGGGGAGGATGCTAGAGGGGAAGTGAAGATATGGGTGAAGAACAGAACGGGGCATGGAGTGGAATGAGAGGTGAGAAGCAGTGGGTGAAGGGAGTGAATGGATGAAGAGTTTGACGTTGGGGGGCTTGTATTGGTTATTTGATGTAATTGTTTATTTGAGATGTTGTGCCGCCTGGTCCTAATAAATGGCCTTTTACGCTTAACCATCAGCGTGGTCTGTTTATTGCGCGACGCAGGCAGTCAGCAAACAGGGCCAAATCCCTCCGAGTTTACACTCTTTTTTAATGTCCGACTACAGAATACCATTTCTGACACCAAAGTTAGGGTCGCGCGGCCCTTCTGCTGCTCTGGCACTGATCTCCTTTAGATTTTCTGTCATGAAAACAGGGCGTTTAATAAAAAGGCCCAGAGCCAGCGCGCGCGCCTTTTCCCCCCATTTTCGTCCTATCAGTCGCGGAATTGATGCGGGTTAAGAGGCACCAATGTCCCCATATTTGACCCCTTTTCCAGTTTTCTACCCGTTTTGTTTATTCCTCATTCGATTTTTACTTAATTCTGCTCCTACAAAATCCACGCAATGTATTGTTGCAGAATTACTCACTAAATTAGCAAGTAACAAAGTATGGAACCCACTTGCTATATGCTGAATGCAGCTACCACTTGCTGAATAGCATATGTACTTTTTACTTCTCTCCCTCCTTCCTTACCCGCACCTCCCTCGTGTTGACCCCGCTCCCCCCCGCACCTGTTGTTGCAGCTCCTAACCTCCCTGGGCCTCTCTTGTGTTTTGGCTTAGTTTTTTTTTTATTTTGGAGGGGTTTATTTATATAGCACCATATCGAGTCGGGGGATTGGAGTGCTTTACTTAAGCAGTTCCCTTTGCAACTTCATTAATACGGCAGGCGCAATCCGTCTGTTGTTGCAACTCCCAGCCTCCGCGGGCTTCTCTCGTGTTTTGGCTTTAAATATTTTTTTGGAGGGGATGTTTATTATATAGCTCCAATTTGACTAAGAGGTGTTGGAGCTCTTTACCTAGGAAGCTCCCTTTGCAGCCTTATTACTAACAGCAGGCGTTGCTGACCCCCGCAGCCTCCGTGTTCATTAATTAAATGGTGGGCACGGCACGCCCAGCCTCTTCATTAATTAAATGGTGCGCGGCGCGCAGTCTCCTCTAGCTTCAGGGTGGGGCATAGGGTGGGGCTAGTGACCAATGCCATAGTCATGCGCATTGCGCAGCTTAATTATAAGCGCGCGTGACTTGGGGCATCCCAGGACCAGACTACTGAGAAAGATGACCCCTGATGCCTGGCTAGCCAGCCTTGCCCTGTCTTCGGCTGCCCGCTCACACCTGGCTGCCTCTGCTCTGAGGCTGCAGGCCAGACCTCTCAGGTGAGTCTGTCTGACTGAGGCAGGTCAGGAGTGGTACGAGGCGAGCCCAGATCGGTCCAGGGGAGTAGAGTCTGTCTCAGTGAGGTGGTGAGAGGTGGGGTGCGATTGATGATGAGATCATTGGAATCCGGGCAGCCAATCCATCCATCATGGGGCCCTGCCGGCCGGGAGACAGTAAAAGTAAAAAAATGTAATATAGGCCCGGTTCTGCAGGAGACGATTGCTTCGCTCCTGCTCCAGTTTGTGAGAGTATGGTTGGTGGTTGCGTTGCGCACCGTCGCATTGCTGATGGCTGCAATGTGCAATCAAAAAATGTACAGCTACGAAATCACTACATTGACAGCCTCACAAATACAGGATGGCTAGCCACCCTAAGATTGCACTGACTCTCACTAGCTGGTTACATGTCAGAATATCTATTGCAGAAATATGGTACCACAAGAATACTGTAGAAAAAACATTATGTACAAAGGAGTATTTATCTACTAACACACAGTACAACACACTAAAAACAATATACACTGCCTTATTGAGGCAAGCCCACTAGCGTTACCTGGGCTAGCTTTCCAGTCCCACTTTCCCTTTTATGGCTGATGGTTATTTCCCAGGCACGTGCCACAATATCCAAGCTAGGCCCCACTAATGCCTCAGAAGTTTTATGGGGCTCTTAGGCAAGATCCCAGAGTCTCCGTGCTGGAGTGTGTTAATTCACAGCAAGTCCCCCAAGGGCCCAGTGGCCCATTTGTCAGTCTTATCTGATCTCACGGAGTGTCAGATCAGACCCTGCGGGAGCCACTCTGCCACCAGGGAGTGTCCAGACAGCAGGAAGCAGCGGTCGGTCGTGGCAGCCGCTGTCCTTAGTGCTCCTCCATTGCAGCAAGTCTCACCTGGTGTCCAGGGGCACGTCTCTTATGCTCCTGGACATGGGGGGTAAAGGTGTTGCTCTAACCCTCCAAAGATCATGGTTGATGGTAGAAATTGAAATTGCTTCCTCAGTTCATGTTATTATCATGCACAACCCTTGACAGTCGCTAGTGTGTGGCATTCAGATAATTCACCAGTCTATTTCTCTTGAGTTTCGCAGGATACTGAGTTATATCTTGTGTACTTCTCAAGTTTTTATGGAATTGCAGGTTTGGGTTTGTCTTTCAAAGTTTCAAGTTATTGTCCATTAATGTCAATTCTATTTCAGACCCTTCGTGGTTGTTCTTTGTTCTCCAGCCATAGTGTTCCTGAGACTATAGGATCGCTCCTTGGCACTGTTCTGATTGCTGCCTCAGTAAAATAATCTGCTTTTGACAGTATTGTTACAAATGGCATCGCTTGTATGTTAAGAGTTTTTCCCACTTTCTCATTAGAACTTAGAGAAAGACAATATAGAGGCATTTCATTTAAATGTTGGAAGTTTCAAATCAAAATATAATAGATTTCTGGATGGTAGGGCAAAGTGGTAGGTGGTGGGCTGGGCCGCCGAGGGAGGGGATGCCGGGGGGCCCCCTCAAGTTTTGTTACGCCACTGACCATGTCCCGCCATATAAACACCTACAATGAGCCCTTGCCAATTTATCAGCCCTGTGATCATGTCTGTGTGTCTTTAAAAAGGCGAGGCCAAGTTCAAAGGGTGTCTTTAAAAAGGCGAGGCCGGGTTCAAAGGGTAACTGCGTGTTCCTTGTTGCAGAAAACATGACGGGGCAGATTTACAAGCCCCTTGCGTGACTTTTGCGCTGCAGTTGCGTCCCTTGTTTGACGCAACAGCGGCGCAAACAATGCGGCCTATTTACAACGTGAAGCATCTAGGGAGATGAGTCATGGTCTAAAGCCCTGCGTCACATTATACCTACATCAGGTATAATGTATGCAGGGTGGGCGTTCCCACACAGGAAGGCCTCGTAAAAGTGACCACTTTTAGGAGGCCACTGCGTCAAAACCTTACGCCTCCTTCAAGCAGTTGTAAGTAGTGACGCAGTGTAGTGGGAATAGGCTTCAACACGCATTGCTGGAGTTGCGTCGTGCTTGTGACACGACTCCAGCAATGCGTGACTTTTCCACCAACAGATGCATCAGAATTTCTGACACATCTGTCAATCCTTGCGCCATAGTGCGCCGTATTGTAAATACGGCGCATCTATGGTGGTGCAAGGGTTTCTAAGGGTGGATGCAGAAACAACAGTTGATGGAGAGAATGCAGAACCAGGGGGCAGATTTACGTTCCCAGGCACATGCCTGCAAATCAGCAGGGATGCGCCAGGGAAGATGCGTCACGCAAGTTTGCCCTTGCGCAACCGGAGATGCGCCGCATTTACAATGCGGTGCATCGTGGCGCAAGGACAAGCAGATGTGTGACGCATCTGCCGGCGTAAGGTTGGCGCAGTGCTGAAGTTGTGTCGCAAGCGCGACGCAACTCCAGCACTGTTCCAACCTGCCCTATCCCTAACATGGTGCGTCACGCCTTATGCCTGCTTGAAGCAGGCGTAAGGGTTTGACGCACCAGCGTCGGAAAAGTGACTGAGTGAAATCTTGTAGATTTCACTGCGTCACTTTTCCGAGGTTTTTCCCGACGTAACGCCCACCCTGCATACATTAAACCTTACGCGGGTTTAATGTGGCGCAGAGCTTTACAACGTGACGCATTTCCCTAGATGCGTCACATTGCAAATCTGTTGCAGCATGGCGCTAGCTTTGTGCCGCCGCTGCGTCAAAAGTGGCGCACGGGGCTTGTAAATCTGCCCCCGTTTCTAAGGGTGGCGCAGGGAAAGTGACACATCTGTAGAGATGCGTCACTTTCTTGTAAATCTGCCCGACATGTTTTTAGGGCTTCAAAAGGGTATCCATCCTGCAATTGATATCAACAGCCATACAGCAGGTTACTTGAAAGCCAGGCCCAGCTGTCAAGTTTTGCTGCAGTCGGGAAGTTAGAAGTGATGTGTGACAGTCTACATCTCACACCCGTTACCGGCCCAGTGGGGGGGAACGGGGTCGTGAATGACGTGTTATACTGCAGGTAATAAAACGGGGCTATTTTCCCCAGATAAAGCACGTCAGTATGGCAGAGGACGGGAGAGCGTGAAGCTTTTCCTACAAAATGACAGCACTTTGAAAGAATGCTGAACTCCAGTCCACCCACCCAGCTGGGATTATTACGATCAAGGCTGTTAAACGGGACAGGCTCCAAAATGGCCACCGCGGTAGACAATGCACAATGCCACATTCTGGAGAGCTGGTGCTTGAGAAACAGCCCCTTGACAGGTGATGGATTAGCAGAAACCAGCGCAACTTCCTAATGTCTCCACAGAACAGTGTGCGGTTTATCGCCAGGCACACTGCGCGCATTATGCTGCCTCCGCGGCGCCTGGCTTCCCCTTAATCCACCCCTTTTCCCCTGCTGCCGATTGCTGCCAGTAGTTGCACCTCCTCTGCCCCCTTGCGAGCCCCCCAGAATCCCCTTAATCAGCTTCCAGCCGGCTGCTGTCACAGCGGGAAAATTGATAGGATCTGCATTGCAGATGAATCACCGGTGCCAGATTAGCTGCTGGTGCTGATGAGGAGACACCCCATGTCAGAGCCGCCGCTCTCCGCAGTTTTCCTTTGTCTTCTTCTGTCTGCGCCCTTGTGCAGCCCCTTCCAAGCGTTGGAACTGAATTCTAATGCTTTTGCGCCATCTAGAGGACATTTGCAATCATTATTTGGATTGGATCATGTATATGAGGAAGAAAAGAGTCTATCTCCAGCTGTTATCTTTCATAAAACAAGATAAACATGCATTTTAATAGCAAATATAAAACCCTCAAAGCACCAAAGAGACTATCGCGATCATATTGAATGAAGCAGAGATGGCATATTGCCATAAACAAGTTATTATAAGTAGTTCTCTGCTTATTGCTCAGTGTGTTTTTTTGTTTAGTTGGTAACTACCAGTCACAGAATGCAAAGAGAAAAAAACAGGACTGGGTCACATCTGACACTTGAAGTCAGTGCTGACTTAATCAGCGCCTGGTTTTACGGCGTCAGCACAGGCTATAGTTGTGGATATTTTTATTTGGCAACAGATGGAGGCTGCCGGGTGCACCACAAACCTCAAATCTATCAGGAGTCATAAGACTTTCTCCACCCTTAAGTAGAGTCAAGAACAGATAAATGCATTAATTAACAAATTGATAATTTCTAGGGTTTACTTTCATCAAGACGTATCTTGGTGCTATAGATTTTCAATAGATATTTACGTGCAGCGATGTATTATGATTGTAGAATTTCTCACAAATATTTGAAAATTCTGGAGGCGTAGAAAACACCTAATTGTTGTTTCTCAGTTTGTGCAAAGGGGGGGTCCAGAAAAATGCTGCAAACTTCCAGTTTAGTGGCTATTCCAAAACATTTACGCAGTTGCCCACACCTTTAGACCTTCACTTAAGCGACCCATTTAGAATTGATGCAACAATTGTAGAACAGTGCACCAAACGTCCCAATTCTCACAAGGATTTTATGAAAGAAAATAATCGCAATGAAAAGGTAAGAGGAAATTAAAAAAAAAACACACTCACACGCATGCACGGACGCACGCACGCACACACACACACGGTGTCCCTTCCTGTACATAAACAAACCTTTTTTTAAAATGCCATTTTGTAACTTACATGTGTGCTGCATGAAGCATGAAGCATGAAGCAGCACTCACATAAGTTACAAACTGGCATTTTAGGTTTGTTAATGTGCAGGAAGGGACACCTTCCTGTACATAAACAAACCTCCCTGCTCGCAGACACCCTTGCACTCTGGTGCAAGGGAGCCTACGTTGGCGCTAAATTGTCAAAACTTAGCGCCATCGCAGGGGGAAACGCGAGGCTGCACCATATCCTTGATAATATGGTGCAGCCTCGCGTTTCCGAAGTGGAGAGAACAGCTTTAAGCCAAGAAGGCTAACGCCT
Organism: Triturus cristatus; assembly: GCF_964204655.1. Lineage (NCBI taxonomy): Eukaryota > Metazoa > Chordata > Amphibia > Caudata > Salamandridae > Triturus > Triturus cristatus. The sequence continues at coordinate 291,662,510 of NC_140589.1, read as the reverse complement.
CTCTCCGCCACTTCCTTGCTAGTATGCCCCTTAGTTTATTGCGGTGACCCGTTTCACCCGAACTCGGGCTTCTTCACGGCCAAACTGTTTGTGCCCCATCACCAGTTGCCCCCCCTCCTGTTTTGGGGGGGTCTGTACATTATCAACCTATCTTAGGTTCGGATTGTTTACTGACTACTTGAGTATTACGACCATGCCTATTTGACTGGTATTTGGTGTTAAGATATATTTGGTTCAAAATGCTTAATTCGATTTTCCAATCCCTTTCTTAAATTACGAAATTGCATACATGTATGGGCAATGTCAAGTAGAAATATATATATATAGTGCAATCTGCAGGCATAAGGTTAGGTGACACAAGTGAACAGCTTGAAAGATACAACATTGTAACTTTGCATGGAGCATCACCAAGGCCCTTGAGAATCAGGTCTGTGGCCATAAAGTACATCACAAAAAGTGTGAAGGCCTGGAAATCATGCAGTCCTCTATTTAAGGCTTAACATCACACCCTAGTGGAATATCTTGTAGATATTAGATGAGACACCTCACCTGTCATATGTCAGCATGCTTCATCATAGGTGCCTCCTCTCACTCGGGTAGGTGAATACCACTCGAGTTGGCTCAACCAAACAGGGGAAATTTGGGAGCTCGAAATAAGATATTCTTCTGGACAAGTGCAGGGTTCCAGTTAAAAATGACTATGAGTAAACCCAGTATTTCTCTGTATTTAACAGGTACCTTTGTCATTATTAGAAAATACGAGTCTGGATGTGCATTGAAACATAATGGTTCTGCATCCAAAAAGTTATATCACCTGCATGCTTCAGCCAAAAACAATATGCCCTTATGGATCACTCAGCTTTCTTCAGAGCTAAAGACTCCCTGCCTACCTATCCCTTACACTAAAGGAGTGTAACTAACAGGGAGGCACAAGACTCTCCTACTGGTCACTGCAGGTTTGATGAACCAAATTGGGCTCCTGATCCAACCACATCACCTCTAGTCAGACTTGAGTCAAGGGGACAATGCTTCCTATCCGCACCCACAATCACTCTCCTCTGCTTGTGGTCATAAAGCTGAGGATTAATATGCATAACCCAGAGGCTGGTGACCTGTAAAAGTGCTGGGATGTAATCGTTGGCTCAGATTCCAGTGAATAAACCCATCATCTCCTTGTGTTTGCTCTAAGTTGGAAGGGTATGCCCAGATGTGGGTCCCATGCTCACTTTGCCACTGGATTCAAGCTAGCCTGGGTCATATGGGATGTTACCCCGAAACAGGTCCCAGGATGTTTGTTTCCGTTCCAGGGAAAACCTGGCTTAGCAGTTCAGGCTGGACTGTTCCCATGAGGAACAGGGTCAAGACTGATTTGCATATGGCTGGGTCTGAACTGGGGTGGCGAAGTGAGCTAAAGAATGATGATGGATTCAACCCAGATCTGTGACTGAGGATGAGTGTCTGAAAGTTCAGCACTCCGTCCACCATCTCCTTGTGTTTTCTTCGTTTGCCCTAAGTTGGCATAGTATGCCCAGATGTGGGTCCCATGCTCACTTTGCCACTGGATTCAAGCTAGCCTGGCTCATATGGGATGTTACCTCGAAACCGGTCACAGAATGTTTGTTTCCAGTACAGGGAAAACATGGCTTGGCAGTTCAGGCTGGACTGTTCCCATGAGGAACAGGGTCAAGACTGATTTGAATATGGTGGGGTTTGAATTGGGGTGGCGAAGTGAGCTAAAGAATAATGATGGATTCAACCCAGATCTTTGACTGGGAGTGAGTGTCTGAAAATGTTCAGCACTCCGTCCATCATCTCCTTGTGTTTTCTTTGTTCACCCTAAGTTGGCATGTTATGCCCAGACATGGGTCCCATGCTCACTTTGCCACTGGATTCATGCTAGCCTGGCTCATATGGGATGTTACCCCGAAACCGGTCCCAGGATGTTTGTTTTCAGTATAGGGAAAACCTGGCTTGGCAGTTCAGGCTGTACTGTTCCCATGAGGAACAGGGTCAAGACTGATTTGCATATGGCGGGGTTTGAACTGGGGTGGCGAAGTGGGCTAAAGAATAATGATGGATTCAACCCAGATCTGTGACTGGGAGTGCATGTCTGAAAATGTTCAGCACTCCGTCCATCATCTCCTTGTGTTTTCTTTGTTTGCCCTAAGTTGGCAGGGTATGCCCAGACATGGGTCCCTTGCTCACTTTGCTACTAGATTCAAGCTAGCCTGGCAGATGAGGGGTGTTACCCCGAAACCAGTCTCAGGAGCATGTTTCCGGTCCAGGGAAAACATGGCATGGCAGTTCGGGCTGGACTATTCCCATGAGGAACAGGGTCAAAACTGATTTGCATATCGCTGGGTCTAAACTGGGGTGGTGAAGTGAGCGAAAGAACGATGATGGATTCAACCCAGATCTAATAGTGACTGGGGGTGAGTGCCTGAAAAGTTTCAGCACTCAGTCCATAATCTCCTTGTGGTATCTTATAGATACGGTACATTCCTGACCTTTTATTTTGACGCACGGTAGCGCAGCAGGAAGGCTTGCTGCACTGCCCCATGTCAAAATCTTGTAAATTAGTCCCACAGTTTGCATAAACAAAAAGGATATCTTTTCTCTAAATGTTCAATTCGGTATATTGCATCACTGGTTTTTATTTTCCCCCAGGCTGGGCTGGGAATGGAAGCCCCATTTCAATTCAGGATTTTGAGTTGATGAAGAAATATTTGGACTGATTGTTTTATAGATTATGGAGGCTAGATGGCCCTCGAATAAGAGCTTCAAGAAGGTGGAGGCTACGTCTGGAGTATAGTTATAAACAGATATTATTATTTTCAGAAAAGTGTAGCATTTGATGTCCAGGAGACCAAATACATTTTGAATTTGAGAGAAGGATGTTAGGCCATATTCATTTATGAGATCACAAATTAAATTCCAGTTTCGCTCCACAATGTACTTTATTATTTTCAACTTTGGCCATGTTGGGGGCATATTATCAAGGACGGCGTTAAAATTATCGCCGGTTTGGCGGCAGAAAACTGCCGCTAAAGCGGCGATAATGGACTTGATAATATGCCCTGGAGAATTCCAATAGAAGCCCATGTTTACACCAGAACATGGACTTCTATTGGAATTCTCCAGGGCATATTATCAAGCCCATTATCGCTGCTTTAGCTGCAGTTTTCTGCTGCTAAACCGGCGATAATTTTTAACTCCGTCCTTGATAATATTTCCCTTGTTTCTCTAGAGAGGGAGAGCTCTTGTATGATTTACGACTCAAACATGTGAGAATTGATGAATCCCTAATTGTCTAAAAATCAGTCTCATAGGTCTATATTCCAGGAACTTGCAGAGACCTAAACAACCTGGGGGCATATTAGCAAGACCGGCGATAAAATTATCGCCGTTTTAGCGGCAGGAAACTGTCATGTGACACAGAGACAAGCTGTAGGCTCTAAACGGCAAAGGCCGGAAAATGGCAAGTTTCTAAAAGTGGCATTTTCAAAATTTTTATTTAATCCGACTTTACGATAAGACAGGATTTTTCACTACAATTTCAAAGACACCAAACATTAACTGAACATCTGTTCCCATTTGGAAGTTATAGCTTATTAAATGTTGAGTTAACTCCAATGTAAACCTATGGAAGAGTTGGGGCTTGCATAAGTGAAAAACATATTTAAGAGTTTTTCACTACCAGGACTTGTAAATATAAAAAGTACAGTCCAGATTCCCAAAAGTAAACATACACTTTTGTGTAAGTTTACCTTTGTTTTTGAAATTCATAAACTCCATTTTATTAGTAAGTTTACAACTGCTAAGATTCCGCAGTTGGGGTGGGGAACTCCACACATAAAAATATACAACAATCCTATATTTTTATATGAGCAGTTCTCCGTCCCGACTGCAGAGACACCTCAGTCGTAAACTTATTACTAAAACAGTGTGAATTCCAAGACAAAAGTTAACTTACACAAAAGTGTAGGTTTAACTTTGTGAATCAGACCCTACATGTGCAACTATTTAAATACACTACACCCTGCCCTGTAGGCCGATCAAGGCCTACCCAAGGGGTGACTTACATGTATTAAAAAAGGTTTGGGCCCGGTAAAAAGTTATTTTTGCCAGGTCCAAATGGCAGTTTAAAACTGCACACACAGACTGCAATGGAAGACCTGAAACATCTTTAAAGTGTTACTAAAGTGGGTGGCACAATCAGTGCTGCAAGCCCACTAGTAGCATTTAATTTACATGCCCTGGGCACAGGTAGTGCCACTTTACTAGGGACCTACAAGTAAACTAAATGTGCAAAGTGGATGGAAGCCAATGTCACCATTTTTAAAGGCGAGCGTATAAGCACTTTAGCACTAGTTAGCAGTGGTAAATTGATAAGAGTACTAAAAAGTCAACAAAAAAGGGTTTAGAAAATAGGAGGGTGAAAGCACGAAGTTTGGGGATGGCCCTGCAGACAGACTTTGTGCACAACAAAGAGAGCCTTTAATTTGATTGTCAACTGCATTGGGATTCACAGAAGTGCTTTCTGGGCAGGTATGGTGTGGTCTCTCCACCGTGGATTACGCACAATCTGGAGCCAGTTTTGGATCCATTGCCACCTGTTAATATGCTTATATGGATATCTCTTTTATGCGTTGTTGCAACAATAGCGACATGTCAATTCAGGGTTGACTCAGTAGGCTGTCCTTTAGGATGATAGTTTTTGGGATAATGAGACGTTTCTGAAGTAGAAAAACCTGAATTATTGCACTGCTGGCCACTGCAGTAACTTGGGGGAACAAAAGAGAGTTCAGAGTCCAAAGGGATTTATAAATTCCTCAGTTTGTCAGTAGAGGAAGGACGTGGACTCAATTGGGGCATCAGATTAATGGTATTTGGGCCGATACTGTTCCATCGCTTGATATGACCTCAAGCTCAGCTCTGTTCTTGCACGGGAACCTCTCTTTCATCTAGAGAAAGTCATGGTTACATCCTTAACAGAAATGACATCCAGGAAACAATCCAAAGTAGTATGCCTTTTCAAAAAACATAATTTAGCATAGTTTAAAAAACATTTTTAAAACATTTGTTGAGCATGGGCCACAATCCAATATACACTTTGCACTGGTTTCAAGTCGAACGACCCACCAGTTAGCAAATCGCAAATTGTGTCGCATTTGCGACTCGCTAAGTGGAATGCACAACAGTGTCTCAGCCACTGTTTGCGATTCCTAATGGGGTCGCAAATTGCATGCCTCATTTGTATGAATGAGGCAGGTGCAATTTGCGACCCCTTTAGGAATGGATAGCATTCACAGGGATGGGGGTCTGCTGTGGTCAGCAGACCACCATGTCTGTGACTGCTTTTTTAATAAAGCACGTTTTTTTCTCAAATGCAGCCCGTTTTCCTTAAAGGAAAATGGAATGCATTTAAAAAAGAAAAATGAAACTTTTCAGTTTAATTTTTTTAAGGGTAGGCAGTGGTCTCTGGGACCACTGCTCTTAAAAAAAATGTCCCCACATACTCACTAGAGCGAAGGGGTCCCTTTGGGATCCCTACCCCTTTGCAAGTAGTTTACCACCTACTTGAAGTAGGTGGTAAACTGCAAGTGTTTTGAAGCCGCAAATGCCGCACAAAACATTAGTACACAGCATGTTGACCCGCTATTGGGAAGGGACGCCCCTTCCTAATAGCGAGAGTCGCAATTGCTATTGTGCGAGTCAGTGACTCGTAAAATAGCATTTGTACATGCTATTACCCTCTTGTGCGGCCGCAAACAGGAGGATCTCCCGTTTGTGGCCGCCAAAATGGGTCGTACATCTGGCCCTAATTTGGCTACCCGCCTTGCAAGGCACAGCTTCATCATGACGATAAAAATGGTAGCGTTTGCAGTGGTTAGGCTGTGTGAGGATAAATCCCTCCTTGGAGTTATTTCTCTGAATTAAAACTTTGCAAGTGTTGCAATATTGGTATAGCTTGCGACATTCAAATAAGACTTCACCACTTCCCGACATCCCCCTAATGCCACACAAGTTGTGTACTCCCACGCCCATGCTCGTGTTTTATTTTGCAATCTCAATGCAGCCATTGGTCAAATCTCAGACTTTTTGGCCCATGAGGAAATGTTTGTGCATGTCCATCGTTTAAAGGCTTTCTTCTCATTTTATTATACTTCTTAAATATTGGTTTCAAAAACAGCCATTCTCGTCCGTCGTGTTCATTTCATTACAAGTTAATTAACATGTTTAATTATCTTCATTCCATAATTACGTATATCTGTGCTCCCCTTACATTCTCCTGTAGTTTTATTAACCCTCTAGTTTAGCTCTATCCCAAATGCTGTTGATTTAATCCACTTTCAGCAGCTGGACAACCTCCCTGCAACAACATGTTCTTTCAGTCAGTGCCTTTGATCATTTTTGCAAGGTCGTATCTTTGTACCAAGGCCTATTCCTTTCATGAAATTCTTAACATGGATTTCAACTGTAAACCTTCTATTTCTGCTTTCTTTATAGTAAGTGTTGTCATTGACAGATTTAGGCTGTGAATCATCTGCTAGATTCTATAATAGTAATTTTGTAGATTACCAACATGTAAATGACGCAGTACGGTTGTGGGTTTTTAATGAATGAATGAGAAAGCACTTGTAAAGTACCTGGTTACCGAGGGCATCCCAGCGCTAAGGAGTACATTAACCCAGATTCACAACAGATCAGGGAAAAAGGAGAGTTTTTAACTGTTTGCGAAAATCCAGGTGGTTAGATTGAGAGCGAATGTGGAGGGAGATGAGGTTCCAACTCTTGGCAACATTGTATGAAAACAGGCGGCCTCCACTTCTTGTTCGTTTGATTTTTGGCACTGTTAATAGGTATTTACCCTCTGATCTTAAGGCTCTTTTGGGCTGGTAGGGATGGATCATCGCCTGAATCAGCGGGGATCCTTTTCCAGCTAGTGCTTTATGTGCAATGCACATCGCTTTAAATTGAATCCTCTCCTGGATTGGGAGCCAGTGTAGTGAGGTCAAAGCGGATTTGGCTGAAAGTCGTTTTGGAACATTTAAGAGCAGCCAAGCTGCACAGTTTTGGACCGTCTGTAGTATTGTAGTAGTGGAAGGTGGTGCTCCTAATATAAATAGCTTTTGAGTAATCCAGTCGAGACAGGATTAATGCTTGTACTAGCAGCCTGCTGGCCAGAAAAAGTAATAGAGGAAGGATTTTCCTTATTATCCGCAGGAGGCCGTAGCAAGTGCCTGCCACCCTCCGCGCTTGTTCTTTAAGGTTTAAGTTGGAGTTGAGTACGACTCCTAAGCTTTTTATGTACTTTTTCGGGGTGGGGGGGCCCAGGCCATTAGGCCACCAAGAGTCTATGTTCAGTGGGGCCGCTTTGCCAAGAAGCATAATTTCTGTTTTAGATCCATTGAGCTTCAAAAATGAGGTGTCCATCCAACTGGCTACTTTTCGTAGACAGTTTGTAAGTGCCGATCCTGAATTGTCATTTTTATTCGGGGAGACGACTAACTGAGTATCGTCTACATAAGTGACGATCTGCACTCCGAACGGGATAACTCGGGGCATATTATCAAGCCAGGCGATAAAATTATCGCCGCTTTAGCGGCAGAAAACTGCCGCTAAAACGGCGATAATGGCCTTGATATTATGCTCTATGAAATTCCAATTGAAGCCCATGTTAGATGCCCTTCACATTTAACATGGGCTTCAATTGGAAATCCATAGAGCATATTATCAAACCCATTATCGCCGTTTTAGCGGCAGTTTTCTGCCGCTAAAGCGGCGATAATTTTATCGCCTGGCTTGATAATATGCCCCATAGTGTGCCAGGGTACTCAGATAGACGTTCAACAGGGTAGGGCTTAATGCAGATCCCTGAGGGACTCCACATGTAAGGGGTATCTGTTTGGACATACTATCATCCTCAAAGACTGAGAAGACTCTATTTTCTAGAAAGGATTGCAACCATGTCTATGCTATTCCATTAACTCCAACATCTTGGAGTCTGCTAATCAGGAGTGAGTGATTGACTGTGTCGAAGGCTGCGCTTAGATCTAATAAAATAATTTGGCGCAGCCTCCGCAGTCAAGAATTTTCGTCGTTTCCTCCACTACCGCCAGGAGGGCAGTCTCAGTACCCTGCTGTGATCTGAAACCTGTGTGTGAGGAGTGGAGCAGGTTGTTATTTTCCAAGAAGCCCGACAGGTGCGAGTTTACATGCTTCTCGGTGATTTTGCTTATGCCAGGCAGCAAGGAAATTGGTTGATAATTGGACCAGTCTTCCAGGTCTAAATTGGGTTTCTTTAGCAGAGCTTTGACCATTGCCTATTTCCACAGGGGGGGGGACAATTCCCGTGAGGAAAGATGCATTAATCAGGTCGACTATAACTGAAGAGATGGTCTTATTAATCTTGTATAGAATAGTGGGCGGAGCTGGGTCAGCAGGTGAGCCCGATTTAAGATGGGTCAGAATTTCAACTAAGGAATTCTGGTCCAGTGGGTGGAATTCTTTCAGTAGGACTTGTTCCCCTCTTGGATTGAGTTGAGGGGCCAGCTGCATGTCAGTTTCCAAGGGGAAGGACGTATAGATGGTTTGTATTTTAGTCGAAAAGAATTCTGCAAGCTGGTTACAACGGAGTTGAGGATTGTCTGCAGACTGTGAAGGAGCAGGAAGAGTCAAAAGTGATTTGACAATGAGGAAGATCTCAAGCGGAGAGTTTACCACTGATGTTATTTTGTCTTGATAGTAGCAGCTTTTTGCAGATTTTATTTCTGTTTTGTAATGATTAATGGCTTCTCTGTATTTAGTTTTATTAATGAGTGAGAAGTCTTTTCTCCACTTCCTTTCCAGTACTTTGCATTTTTGCTTAAGTTTCCGGAGTCCCGAGGAGTACCAGGGATTTCTATTAGTGCCAGTTTTTATCAGTATCTCTTTTTTTGGGAGAATGGTGTTTAACGAGGACTCTAACCAGGTATTGAAAATATCACTGGCAATGATAGGGTCGGGTGAGGTTTAGGCCGTGTAATTTCCAATTCAGTCTCCCATGCGCTCCATGGAAGTGTGGACCAAGTCCGAATACGTTTTTTGGTTTCTCTGGCCGGTGGACTTATTTCCTGCCTAGCCCAGGTGAATGGGAGCAGAAAGTGATCCGACCAGGGGAGTGGGATCGGTTGGGAGGTAGTCAAAGTATGAATATTAGAGAAGATGGGGTCCAATAAATGGCTTTTATTGTGTGTTGGGCCTGAGACTTTTTGATTGAGCTGAAAGGCGGCTAGCCCTTCAACGAGGTCTGATATTTGGGGAAGTAGAACATTATCAAAGTGAATATTAAAATCTCCCAATACCGTAAAGTTAGGTAGAGAGCTTGCCAGATTGGCTACAATTTCAGGCATAGACTGACAAAATGAACTAATGGGGCCTGGGGGACAGTAAAGTAAAATACCCGATAGGGTAGTAACATGGGAAACCCGGACGGAGAACAGAATGCTTTCACAGTTAGGAATAGGATTAGTAGTAATACGGCATTTAAAGTCATCCTTATAGATGATGGCAATGCCCCCTACCCTACCAACATCACGGTCTTGCCTCTGTATTATATATTGAGGTGAGAGGGCTTGTACGGTAGCATAATCTGATTCTTTGCTCACCCAGGTTTCCGTGAGGAACAGAATATCAGGTTTTTCCTCCTCTAGCAGGATGCAGAGTTCCACAGCATGCCTGGGGAGGGAGCAACAATTGAGCAAAAACATTTTAAGCTCCCTTTCCTCTACTAAGGGATTAAGCCTGCTTAAAGGAGGACAGATTTTATAGTCACAGCTAAAACTGTTTAGGACATGGTGCTCAGGACTTATAGAGTGCTTGCACTTACTATTAGGTTCCTCTTTCAGATATGTGAGCTGTACAGGGATATAGCAGAGTCTTGTGTTATTGGAACCAACAGGGTTCCTGGCCCCTGGTCCCGGTCGGGCGCAGACGGGCTTGCCTTAGGCATGCCTTAGGCGCGCCAGCGACGCGCCCGCTGCGCGGACGGGTCATCGGCTCCTAATGTAGCCGACTGACGTGATGACGCTTTGTATTTGTTCTACTAGTTTTCTCAGTTTTTTTATGATGATTCTTACTAGCACTGGTGCATATCATGTTGTTTCCACTGAGGATCCCATTCCTACATTAATCTGGGTATTCCAGATTTTCCCTTCAAATCTGTTAAAACCAAAGCTTTTACAAGTTGACAGACAATGCCAGAAAGTAAAGCGGGCCCCTAAATTTAATATGTTTGACCATAGCCACCATGCTTTGATATCCTAGTGCAGTATAACATTTTGTTAGGTAATGTGAGCAAAGTCGCTTTTCTTCTTAGTGTCTTTTGCAGTGGGCGGCATTTTTATGTGTTAAACCAATTCCTTTATTAAGAAAAAAAGGATGACAAAAGGAAGAAAGAAAGGAAGGTATGAATGAGGATTTGAAGAAAAGGCAGAATGAAAGGTTAGAGAAAATAATGAAACAATAATGAAGTAGCAAGAGAAAAGAATGAAAATACCAAGTAAGAAGAATGGAGTTAGACAAAAAAGAAAGAGCGATAAGTGAAAAAGAAAGACAGACTGTAGCAAAGTAAGAGTGAGCGAGAAGAAAGAAAAATTAAAGAAAGTTTAAAAAGAAACAAAGAAAAGGAAGAAAGGAGGAGAGAGTTTGCCAAAAGAAAGAAGACATAAATAAAAGAAAAAATAGTGTGTTTGGTAATTGAGTGATGAGACATGCTGAGCACAGCACACATTTTTGCTAATATTGTTGCATTGCATCAAGTGGGCAACTATGATAGTTACTTCATTATGCATATGGCAGCATTTAATCACCTACATTGCCAAAGTGTTTTTTAAATAAATCAATTGTATTGCTTTTTAAACATTAATTATAACCATTGCAGAACTCGTCACATAAAACCTCCAAGCATCAGCAGCTCATTATGAATAACAGTATAGGAGACGACAGTCCTTCAAACAGCACAGTTTCCGCTTCACAGTCCGTAATACTCCCACCAGCGACCCCAAATTTTGCCATATTTGCAGGTGCCGCCCCATGGTTCCTCCAATTTTGTGCACCAGTCCATCGCAGTGCGCCACCCTGATAGTCTGGATGCTTGTGAAGGTTTCCAACACTGGACACTGTCTCTTTTATCTAGAACCATGGCCAATCCCACTAGAGTTCATTCAGCTCTAATTTCCCCCAGGTCCTCTAGAATACCCAATAAAGATGTTAGCAGGACTCAGGTAAGCACCCTCTCAATGGCACCCCCGTACTCAGCACAGTGGCGTCACTAGGAGGGTGCGGGGGTGCGGACCGCACCGGGTGACACCATCACATGGGGTGACACCGTGACAACAAAATAAAATGCTAAATATTGCTGTTCTGCTCTCTATGATTCTATGTGTTTCTGCTGCTATGAGATTGATTATTGTCCAAGTCCGTCCAATTAAATTTGAGCTATAATACACGTCGGCGTCCGGACGTCGACGACGTTCGAAACGTCACTCACGTGACGTGGCAGCTCCCGGACCCACCGATTTCATCAGGCCACTGCCAAAGCCCACCACTACACGTGCTTAAAAGTTAAGCACTACACTGCCACTGCTGTTTCTTCGTCCCCCATCATCACCAGCAGGTAAGGAAGCACCGCGGGGTGAGGTGGGGTCAGGCAGGGCGGAGCGCAACTCCTCTGTGGCTGTTCTATTGGTTAGGGGTATACCCATCAATAACCCTCCTATTTACCTGGGTATCTGAGACGCAATTTATAAACAATTGGTAAGGAGGAAAGGATACATAAATATTTTTGAACACGGATACCTTTAATTATCCTGTCATCTGCGTCTGAATTCGCATTTTCCTATTTGACCATTTAGTCGTTGAGCATATACAATAAACATATATTTACAATTAACACCTCTAAAACACAAACAAACTATGGCTACTGTCCGCCAGAAAATATTTCTTGTTGTGGAGCCACCTTTAAATAGTGTGGACTACCCAGAAGGTTCACACATTGCATATAGGGACATCACTTTCCGAATTATTCATAAGAGGCAATGTGAGATTGTAACATCTACAGACAATTCAATAAATTTGTAGTCCTTCTGTTAAACAACTGTCGACACGGTCGCGTTTCAGCCGGTCTATTTCTTATGGCTTCTTCAGGACAAGAGCAACAGCAGCATTCTACATAAAGAAATAATAAACTCCAATAATATATACAGTACCAATGTGGCTTAACGATTATCCTTGCCGGTTTATATACAGGTCTCTTTCCCTGTGAAAACGTGCAGAAAGGTCCACCACCACAATGAAAACACCAACTCATAAGTGAAGCCCATTTACAGAAACGTGAGAATTCAAATATCTCAGCTTATGCAGGCATCTGTGTGTGCCCATATAGCACATTCTACACCCATGTGTCTAATACCCAACACAGTCTCTATATGACTGTATCAAATAAGCATGATCTCTCGTTCTACACTCAGGTTGGTGGAGCACAAACCTTTGCTATTTTCCTTAGCAGTACACATTATGTATAGAAAAACCTGGCTGATAGGCAATGCGGGAATAATGGGGATGAAATCTATCGTTTAGCCAATTAAAACCGGAGGAGGGGACAACAGACTGGAATGAGCCTGACTTACAACAGTAAGGTAAATCAATTCCAACAGCGGATTACCTTATCGCCCATACGGGTCAGACAAATATGCCTAGGCTGGGAGGTGTTAGCACTCAGCTAACGTCATGTCCGCTGGAAGGGGCTTGCATCTATCGCGATGTGGACGCTACAGGAAAAAGAAGCATACAACTAGAAGAGCGTAGCTCGATAATAAATTGCGGAGTCAGTACTGAATCTAATGCGTACGCATCTAAATGTCGGCTGATCGTACCTTCTACGTTTTTTCTTTAGTCCTTAATGGTCTAGGTACCGTTTCTCCAAGTGTCGAGGTACTACTGCAACACGAGGTGCGCAGGCGTGAAACTCATTTGGCTACCATCGTGTCAATAATGTGGAATTTCTTCCACCGCGGTGTGAAAGCTACAATAAAGAACAGTGCACAACTTAGTACGCGAGTGCAAATGGATAGCAATCTTATAAAATTCTAGGTAACGCGCGCCTCAATACCGGCTTCTCTTACCTTCTCAGGTTTTATATTGTTTCTCTACAGTCAAAATCCCGTCCTTCCGACTACACTGTCCTACTTCAGCGCCGAGTACACAGGAGTGTACCCGGGACCTTATTTAAAAACGATCAAAAGAGACAAGAGACTACCACAACCTCCCTCTATGGCATAGAATGCGTCGGCCATTTTGTAGTGGACTGGGGAAGTGGACCCACTGATTATATATAGAGCTTCCATCCCAGTAGGGGGAGGCTCTATTGGTCGGGGTAGGGCAATATTAAATACGTCAATCATTAGTGACAAATACTACAGTGCAAAAGTGAAATTTAAATGAAGACACCAAATGATTTGAAGTAACACCGGTCTTAACTCGAACGAAAAATCGTTAATTCGGAGAGTTACTCGTTTGCAACGGCAAGCATACTAAAGTTGAAAAGAGTATACTCTAAATCGTGTCAATTAATAGTAAATAATACAGCAAAGAAAAAATCTAACAAAGAAAAAATCATATCGACTAACCACCACCATTACACCCTATATGTGTAAAGAACAAATTAAGAGAACTTGTAGACATCGCGGCTCACATTCTTGATGAAACATGTGTAAAATCAGTTTACACAATTACCTATTTACATACTGACTGCCCACATATAGGCTGACTAAATCGAATCACCCTGCCAGGTCTAGTATGAACAATTCTCCAACTTATCAGATATTATTGTATCAAGGCCCATATTTCGTCTTTATCGTTTAAGCCATCACTAGCTGTGCGATACTTCTCAATTAGACGTGCTTCCAGGCGGTTGAGGGTATTTTGTAACAAGACTTTATTCATAGGTCGCATGACCGTCAGAACGGTCCACCTCAATTCATCTTCTTGGTGTCCCAGTTCCAAAAAATGCTGGACCAATGGAGCACCTAGAGTTTTGCACCTTATCCGTGATTTGTGTTGCTGGATTCGTAATTTAACTGCTTGAGTTGTTTGACCAATATAATTTTTTTTGCATGGACATACAATTGAGTAAATCACGTTCCTTGAGTTACAATTTGAGAAAGACTGTTGCACATGCTTTTTGTCTCCAATGATGGTGAATTTAGAGTCACTTGTCTGTGGGCATACAACGCAGCTCCGACATCTAAAATGTCCCTGTATTGGTGGTAGACCCATCAAAGCTCTTACATCTTTAGATGCTGATGGTCTAGACGCTTTGACTAGGTGTTCCCTAAGATTCTTTCCTTTCTGGAAAGCGAATAGAGGTGTACCAAGGCCCAAGTGCTCAACCAATCGCCAATTTCTCTGGATGATTTGTCTCACTTTATTGGCTTTCGGATTGTATGTTAGCACACAAGTGAGCAGATCTTCCCTGACTTTATTTTTAGGTACCAGTAACGTTTCTCGAGGTGTGAACCACGCTCGTTTAAGGGAATTCCTGAATAATTTCTTCGGATATCCCCTATTACAAAGCTTAGTCTTCAGAATGGCAGCATTGTCAAAGAAATCACTTTTATTTGAACAATTGCGGCGAATTCTAAGGAATTGCCCGTAGGGCAAATTGTCCTTAAGATGTCTGGGGTGTCCTGAGCTGTATGCCAATAGTGTGTTTCTATCGGTGGGTTTGGTAAAGAGACTCATTTGTAAAACACCTTCATCATTTCTTATCCACACATCCAGAAAGTTGACTTGGCTGTCACTTACATTTTTGGTGAATTTTAGATCTTGTGTCCGTGTATTCAACCAGTTATGGAATGCTTCCAGCTCTTCTGCATCTCCATTCCATATCAGGAATATATCGTCGATAAATCTCACCCATCTTCCTAAGTGGGCGAAGTATGGGCCAGATTCATCGAAGATAAACCGGGTCTCAAAGTGATCCATGACCAAATTCGCTATCTCAGGGGCGAAGCTACAACCCATTGCTACGCCTTTTACTTGTAGGAATAGATCTTCTTTAAAGTTGAAAAAATTATTTTTGAGACATATTTTGGCTAAGGAGATTAAGAAATCAGTCGGGACTTGGTGTGGTCTGGGTCTGTTATTTAAAACCACCGTCATGATCAAGAGCTCCTCATCTTGGGGAATATTAGTGTAAAGGCTTTCGATGTCGAAGGTAACCAAAAGGCTCCAATTTTGTGCACCAGTCCATCGCAGTGCGCCACCCTGATAGTCTGGATGCTTGTGAAGGTTTCCAACACTGGACACTGTCTCTTTTATCTAGAACCATGGCCAATCCCACTAGAGTTCATTCAGCTCTAATTTCCCCCGGGTCCTCTAGAATACCCAATAAAGATGTTACCAGGACTCAGGTAAGCACCCTCTCAATGGCACCCCCGTACTCAGCACAGTGGCGTCACTAGGGGGGTGCGGGGGGTGCGGACCGCACCGGGTGACACCATCACATGGGGTGACACCGTGACAACAAAATAAAATGCTAAATATTGCTGTTCTGCTCTCTATGATTCTATGTGTTTCTGCTGCTATGAGATTGATTATTGTCCAAGTCCGTCCAATTAAATTTGAGCTATAATACGACGTCGGCATCCGGACGTCGACGACGTTCGAAACGTCACTCACGTGACGTGGCAGCTCCCGGACCCGCCGATTTCATCAGGCCACTGCCAAAGCCCACCACTACATGTGCTTAAAAGTTAAGCACTACACTGCCACTGCTGTTTCTTCGTCCCCCATCATCACCAGCAGGTAAGGAAGCACCGCGGGGTGGGGTGGGGTCAGGCAGGGCGGAGCGCGACTCCTCTGTGGCTGTAGCAGACGGGCTGTGTCGTTACCGAGCCCTCACAGTAAATGTCTGACCTGACCCCCCTCCTCTTTGTTCCCCACAAACACCTATTACTGCTATGCCTGAACAGGTCCTTCCGTCGGGGGCGTTCAGACTCCTGAGGAGATAAAACACAGCCCGGGAGGCGGCACCAAATTTCCTCGGTGTTTCGATGAGAGAGCTCACAGTGCGCCACCTTACCTCTGGTCTGGGCCTGGGAAGGTCAGACCGACTTTAAATGGAGCGGATTCTCGCGCCAGTTATAAAGAGGGAAGCCTGGGGTATCCTCTCTGTTTCTGCTAGGGTCTTCCTCTGACCACACAAGTGCATTGTGGGGCTTGTAGGCTTTGTTTGGTTCAATTAAAAACAAGTTGTTTAGCACATCTAATAATGATTTGTAAATGGAAAAGCAAAAACAGGATTCACGGTGTTCACTAGAGACGGAGAAATTGTGCAGCACACTACTGGTGAAAATTAGAACAATTGCTGAGCAGGCAGAGGTGCTCGATAAAAGGCAGGCAGTGATCCATGTGTGCCAATGGATGCACTTATTTTGGGGCTGGGATTTACTTTTCATTATCAGACTTCGATCCCGAGAGACAAAGGCAGAGAGAAGAGGGAAACGAAGATGATAATAAAAAAGTAAAAAAGGAGAAAACTGAAAAAGAATCACCAAGGGTGAGACAGACTAGGAGTGCAGTGTAGATGGGTGGAAGAAAGAGGCATGAGGTGGAATCAAAAGTAGTCAGCCTTGGTATTTGGCAATCCCAGCATTCAACAGCAATGGCAGTGGGCTCTTAGGAAAATCTTTGAGCCCCTTCATTTTTTTAAATTCACCCCTGCGGTTGGTATGTCTGGGGTACAATCTGATCTAATCCTTTTGAATAGCGCACAATCAAAAGACATGCATGTGTCTGCCTATAACAGGGCTTTACGTGACTCTGAAATGAGTCATTACAGTGCCAGATACTGAAATCCAAGCAACAATTGTTCAGTTTCTCAAACAGGACTGTAACACATTTAATGTAATCGATGTCAACAATGCAGGACGTGTTTGCATTTCACTTGTTGTACCTTACTTTGCATTACCAAAGCGTATTTGGATTTTCCGGATGCTATGCCTCTGTAGTTGTATTTTCATGTAACGTGTGATTCTTGTTTTGTGTGTACTGTGAAATGAGTACCCTCTAGGTGTTTGTTTTAGTTCAGTTTGTTCAGGGGTGTTCATGAAAGGAGCACGATTGAGAGCTCTGGCCCTAATGAAGTCTTATTACTTTAGCCTCCATCTCAATCAGCTTCCTTGCCAGCCTGCTGCACCAGGACCAAGATATCTCTGTTTTTCTCCTTGTTTATGCTCTTTACTCTGCTTCTCAGGCCCTTAACCTTCCCTGTTCTCTCGTTGTATTAACCTGAGCTTTGGCTTTCACCTATAGAAAACCCTCTCTCCGCCATCTTGTTAAACCCTCTGTCCCAACAAACACTCCAACAACTCCATCACCTTTATTATCTGCATCCTGTATCCCAGGAGGGACAAGAGCACCCTGTCCTGAGTAAACAGCATCGCCATTTGTGCTGTATGCACTCATGACAGATCACACCAATATTCCGGGCCTTACAAAATCTGGATATCTTCCTTTTTTCTTTCCCCTGCACCTTGTGACTGCCCTCCTGCTGCTGGACTCCCTGCTGCATCCTGTCAAAGGTAAGCGCGCCCAGGAGTGTTTAGAGAGGACTTGACGTGCACATATATTTGCATCAGAACATTAATACCCGAGCGCTGGCCGAGTTATTTAAGGGGACTTCGACTGTCAGCAATGGGGGCTTGTAGAAGTGCGTATGTATTGATTTGCCTCAGCTAATGTTCTCTCTAAACATAACTGAATATCTCCGAACTGGTAAGAAAGTGCAATTAAGGCAATGATGGTATTTTATATTTCACCGATAGGCCTGTATGTATCCTAAGTTATGTTGCTCTTTTTAACACTAGCAGTTTGCCCTTACTTATGATTTGTATTTTGAAAAATGAAGCTACTACTCGGATTTTTCGGTATCTTTTTACAATAAACTTACAGTTTTACTTCGATGTATTTTATCCTGACCTCACATATCCATTCACATAAATGAAAGTAAAATCAGCTTTTTGTTTCCATCTTTATTTGAAAGTAATTACAGACAGGTAATTTGATGATTTTCTGGCTTCATCAATAAAAGTAAAAAAACATCTGGGAGCCTTAATTATTGCGCACAGTTATCCGCATGGAGACGCCAGGCTGCTGCTGAACGTGTTCCAAAGTTGGCCAAACTTAGCCTGAAACACAGAGCTTCACTCTCAGGAGCAGTCACCTGCCAGCAGGCGTTTATTAACCAAGGAAACGATGCACTGTGGCAAGTCTGTCAGTGGGACAGCTCGTGCTGTAAACCGGCAGACTCCTCCAGGAAGCGGGGTGCGTTGCGCACATACCACATGGTGCCCACCGCTTTGAGCGACGCTGGCCTCTGCCCTGCCTGACCCGGCTTGGCTCTTTTAGTTTTTAAATGTGGGCATTTGCATTGTTTTCAGTGCAAGCCACCGGCCACCCCCACGGAGGGGGCGTGGCTATATCTTTCAGCTGTAGAGAAAAGTGTAATGGAAACACATTTCATTAAAGGAAGTGCAGAGATCAGAAAGCGAGCCATAGACGGGTCGGAACGTTGCGACTTGCGAGGCTGTTTGTTTATCAGAGGAAGGAAGGGAGCTTATGCGCAGACTGCAGAGCATTTCTGTAATGAAGCTGTTAGGTCCCGGACCTAGAGGGAATAGGGGCAAATGAGAGGCGGGGACTGGGGGTGACAAGGTATGGGGGTATGGGGCAATGTGGGAGTTAGCACTGAAACCACATTCTGTATGGCCCCGTTATTTGGCACTGGCGGACTCGGAGGAGGTCCACCATGGATTCATGGGGTAAGTCGTGTCTGAGGGGGTGACACCATGAGTTACCCGCACTGGGTGACACCAACCCTAGTGACGCCTCTGACTCAGCAGTTTTAGGACACGCCCACACTATATGTAGAAAAAAATCAGCATCCTGGTTAGTGCAGCAAAAGCAAGCAGGCAACCTATGTGCCTGCCAGAGATGGTGGGAAGTAAAATATGTATCATGTGAATATTTCATCTAGAGTTGTCAGAAACGGGAGATGGCAATGGAACGGGGAGCCATGGAACCTCCCTGCAGTCGGCATCGCCTAAAGGGCTAAACAATTCTCACATTTGTTTTGACTGAAAGTGCTTGCTTTGCCCATATACTGACTCTATTTTCCTGAGGGGAGTTCACCTCATCATGCATGTGGCAGTGTCCAGTGTTGTCTGGCATGATATAAATATATTAGGATATTTTATCAGTGCCATCTGAAAACTGCCTGTAAAACCTATTGACTTTTTTGACTCATATTTTTGGGAAATTGTTTTTGAAATTGCTTGTTTTGGAAAATTATTATGAATTATGTGTATATTTAGTTTTATTTTTTGCTACATTTTCTCTGAAAGGGAAAACATCCTATCTCCAATAAGCTTCTCGGGAGAATTGGGTTCTCTTACTCTTTGCCATTCGGGATTTGGGTCACTGAAAGAGGAGTTTAATTTATTTTTCTTGCTTATCCGTTGATGGTTAATATACATTTCTTACATGATACTTTTAATTGGGAGGATAGTAACAATACCCGGAAACAAAGCCAAAGAGTTGACAGATTGTGCACAACACCTTTCCTAGTCAAATAGTTGGCTAAGCATTTGCTACCTCAACACCACACTCATATTAAGGGGTGTTAGAAATTGGGTTTCTGGTTGTCTAGGGTATGCACCTAAGCCAGGCAAAACCCACTACTCTAGTCAAGGTGAGTAAGATACACACCTAAGACAACCTGTGCTCACCCTCAGGTAGCTTGGTGCAGAGCAGTCAGGCTTAACTAAGGAGGCAATGTGTAAAGTACTTGTGCAACACATTAATTATAGTAACACAGTGAAAACACAACAAAAAGACTCCACATAAATTTTAAAAAGTAAGTATTTTTATATGATTGAAATAAGACCAAAATGAGAAAAATCCACTGAAGGCTTTTTAAGTTATGAGCCCTTCTTTAAATGCAGGAAAACTACCTGCCCTTATATTCAGGGCTTTACAGTAATCGCCTCCTGCTGAACATGTTCCTTGTCATGGATTGACAAAAGGGCAGTTTACGGGTCAGAGCGGGAGAGTAGTGCGCCAAAGGATTTAAGGTAAGGTACTGGTGAAAAAGGCCAAAATCTCCATGCCCAAGAGTTGCCGGTGTGAGTGTCCTCACCTGGAACCGACACTGGTGAGTTGAGCTGCCTGCAAGCGCAATGGGCTAGGGGGACTACGCAGGTCCTAGCAGTAACAGTACCTTGGTTTTCTTGAGGCAGCGCGTAGCAGACGGGCTGCCGGGGTCGCTATCTCCTCCCTGGAGTCATGGTGTGTCATCTCCATGTGGCACTGGCCTTTTGCGAGAGGGCGCAGCAGCCTCCTGCAGTTGGGATTAAAGGCGGGGATGTTGCGTGGCCTCTAGTCTAGTCCCCACCTACAAAGTTTGAGAGAACATGGATCCTTTAGTGGCACGCGAAGTTCTTCTGGGTCGCAAGTTGAAGCATCGATCTGCTTGGGGATGGATTGTATTTGCACGAAACAGCTGGGCTAGGCTGACTTTGGGCACAGCGGTAGGTCTTATGATGTGCACATGCGGCGATCTCCACCAGAAAGGGCAGACTCAGCGACTTTTAGTCGGCAGACAGCACAGACTTCAGCAGACATGGCATTCATTGTCACTACACGGCACAGACGTGTGCGAGTGTAGAAACATGCCTGCAGGCACTCTACTTAAAGGACCAGGAGTGGCTTTTGGCAGTTTAAGCAGGACAGGACCGAGTCCAGTACTAGTCATCGTGAAGATGAAGTCTTTGAGGCACCTGAGACTTCTGGAACAGGGAGCAAGCCCTTAGAGTTACTTAGGTTTAGTGAGGTTGTAGAGTAGGTTCAGTCCTTCCCAATGCAAGATGCAGCAGGCAGCAGGACAATACAACAGAGCAATATATAAAGTAGCAGTCCCTCCTGGCAGCACAGCAATGAGCAGGCAACAGGCCAACAGAGCAAAGCAGTTAGCTAAGTGTTAGTCCCTCCTGGCAATGTGACAACATAATATAAAGCTATTGGGCATTTTTCAGGGGCGAAAGGGACTATAAGTGTCTTCAGGCACCACTCAGGTGCACTTTTTGCCAGAACTCTTAAGGCCTCATTTAGTATATTTTGGCACACGGCAGCCCAGCAAGCCTCCCTGCTGCGCTGCTGTGCGTCAGAATGAAAGGGCAGAAATGCTCCGTATCTACAGGATACGGCACATTCTTGTCCTTCTCCCTTGCGCCGTCACACAAACAGCAGCTGTGTGCCAACGCAAACACTCTTGCGTCATGTTCCAAGGGTGTCTGCAGTGTGGGATGATTGTTTTTGTGCAGTGCTTAGTTTGTGCAAAAATAAGTGTCAGGGCACTCATCAGGAGGCAGCTGCAGTTTGCACCACACATTGCCCCTCCCAGCGCTTCTAATGGGGGTAACAACAAAACTACTAAACATCACATTCCTACAAGTGTGACAGTTCAGCCTATTCCAGGCACCCAAAGCTTTAAGAATGGCTTGGGAGGCAGTCAAGAGTCATTTATAATGTATAGTGAATTAATAAACAATTGCTGTGCTCATTTTTAAATTAGACAGACAGCACCACCATATGGCAGACTGTTACAAGCCCCGGTGTTAACAATTAAGTGGTGGAGCTGAGCAACAGAAACCACCAGCTCAAATTAAGCATTGAGGAAGGGGCGCCTTCCTGCACAAAAACAATCATTGGTGGTATTTTCCTCTTTCTATGCATGCTGCAGAATGCAGCACGCATAGAAAGAGGAAAATTTGAGAAGAAATAAGTGTTTCTCCTCGTTTTGCCATTCCTACGCGTACGATTTTGACGCATTTCCAGCTCTACTAAATGTTGCAAATCTGGGAATATTTCAGGTTTCACTGATGGTGCATGGGAACACCCTGAGCAACACCCATGGAACTCCCAAATCAAGCAAAGTAATGCGTGAAAGGGGCCCTTATTTACAAGGCCATGAAAGGTCACAAAGGGTGACTTTATGTGGGCTTATAGATATGGGCAAGCCCATTGCGCTGCCGGTGCATCAAAAAAAGTGACACATCGGCAGCCCAATGGGCTTGTAAACGAGGCCCCTAACCGCATAGGGCATGCCTTCAGGAGCCAATTCAATGAGGAGCATAAGGAAGAGACAAAAAACAGAATTCAAAGAGATGTAGTAAGAGTCCAGGTCATTGTACTTCCTCTTCCCTTCTGATAGTTACATGGTCATATTTCATATATTGCTGCCTTCAGTATTTTCAGGAACTTCACTTCCTTCTTGGACTGAAAAACAGTGTTAAGTGGCATGGTGCGTGCATGTCGGGTGTAAGAGAGCACGTCATCTGGCATTCGATACTAAAGTACTTCGTACTCCAGCTAGTCTGAAATGCAGCTTCTTCCTGACTGGAGAGAAGGGTGGGAATTATTGCCCTATTTCTAGAAACGTTACACTTGTTTCCTGCTGAAAAAGACGGTGGGCTCGATGTAACAAAAGGTTTTTCGGTTGCAAATCCTGTGGCAAGGTTTGCAAAGGAAAGAAAGAGAAGAGCACAATGTATCAAAGTACATTGCAAGTCATAATTGTTATTGCATGTTGCAATCGACACATTGAGAGTTCCTGCGACTCGCATGGAAAAGATGGAAACCAAAGGGCAATCCCTTTCCATTGTGATTTTCGAGAAAAATCTATCAAAGGTTTGCGACCTCTGTTGGTCACAATGCATTGAAAGTTTACTTAAGGCCCTTGCAGTTGGTAACCATTTCCAAGATGGCAGCGAGCTGGAAGGGGCAGCGCCCACTGTGCAAAATTCTGATAGCTGCAGGCATCAAGGGGAGCAGAGAGTGGACTGCTACACAGTGGCGTAGCTGGGGGGGGCGGTCTGCCCCAGGAGGCACTATTTTGGGGGTGGCTGAGCGGCGCCTCAGCAGTATCGAAATCAACAGGACACTAAATCATCATTGGCAGCCAAAGTGCAGCATAACTAAGCCTTGATTGGCCAGTGTGTGTAAATGCTAATGCATTGCACGCACCACCTGAGCTTATTTTAAAAGTGTACCTTCATGTTTGGGTCTGGCGCCGTCAATCTGCTAGCGCGCGAAAGCGCTACCAATGACGGCCCTGCAAACATATATCATGCAGAGCCCGTCCATAGCAGACTTGTAAACGGTCCTGTGTAGCGCGCTGCGCGCAACAATGCACGTGGTGACGTGCATGAATGCATCCAGTGACTGACACCTCAACAGGCCACCACAAGCTGTTGGTTCGAACCGACTCTCTCCCAGTCTCAGCCCATAAGCAAGTGGTACGTACCCAATCTGTGCGCTGGGACGCCCCTGTGCACCGTTAAAACTATCCAAGGGCGCCTGCAAACAGATGTACATCAATTTGGGAACCACTGCACTAATCCCTTCCTTTTAACATCGCTGCTACTTTGCTCTACGACCTAAATTGAAACTCGTGCTTTCTGTTCTGCAGTTCAGTTCCAAATGAACTTTTCCTTCCGGTGTACTGATCTCTTTAGTAGGTCACAGCAAGACAGTGCAGGGCGTGGAAGTAGGCAGTGCTGATGCTCCGATGTAGAAGTTGCGCCATCAGGAGAGCCACTGCCAGCATCAGCCAGAGGTAGCCCTCAAAGGTCGGCTTAATGGCCGTGCCAACAAGCGCGGATAGCATGGCCCAGGCAGATGACTTGCAAAGGTAAGAAAGAGTGCGTGTGCTCAAAGGTGCCTCACTGTTTTATTAGAAAGGAGCAACGTGGAAGCGTGTTTGCAGTTACCAAGTGTGCGGAGCCTGCAGGTGGTGATTTTGTAAACACAGTGGCATCATCTCATCCTGTGTTAGCAATCAAATTACATTAGAATATTAGTGACTTTCTGAAGAGTTGTTCACACTTGCTCTGCAGTCTTAAAGCGAGGATATTCCATGTACAAGTTCTGAGGGATAGAATACAAAAAACACATTCCCCCAAGAGCAAGAATTAGAGTTTCTTGCATCAGTGGACTGCTTCAACTCACCATATAACCAGTTTATAAACTGTCCGTAATTTGTAGCCACACCTTGAAACCAACTACTTGTAGCAATCTAAATTTTTGATTTTCGTACTTAAAATGATTTTCCCCCCGTGGCAATTAGGTGTAGAATTTTAGCATTGTACAAGTGCACGCGCAGTTGGGGTCTTTCAGATTATCCTAGAGTAACACTGTGCTCCTGTGATGTTAGACTTGCTCCCAGTTAGTGACACTCGACGTATCTTCGTATGCTGTTCCCTTTAGGCTTTCTTTTTTATTGCACACAATCGCATTGCCCTGCTCAGAGTTAAGAGCATGCTTTGGATCTGCAATTATGAATGAACATATTCTAAGAAGCAAATAGGTCAGACTTTTTTTTGTAATGCATGTTATGTAACACAGGTGGACATAATGATGATTGTGGTTTGTGATTTATTTTTGTATGTCTGTGTTTGTATGGATTTTTGAGTGCCTTACAGGTAAATTGCTTTATCCATGTAATATATACATAGTTGAAATTTGGACTGATAGTGATACAGTTAAGATGGGTCAGTTAAATTAAGAAATGATCACTTTATCAACATGAAAAAAGCTAGAATCGTAAAATCTGTTCAAAGAAAATTTGGATGGAATAATAGTAGAGAGGAGAGTGACAGCGGGCCCAAGGTAAGTCCCCTCCTGCTGCGGCATTGACTAAGTTCTACTGGTACTTGAGTGGGATAAAGGTTCCTCGGGTCAGCAATTCCAAGATGACCAACTCCTTCCCTGGACAAACTGATGGGGCTTGAGGGGAGATGGTTAATCCCTCCACCCCGGGATGTAGAATGAGACTGCTGGCATACTGAGTGAGCTTCAGTGGAGAAGCGAGAGCAGGCCCAGGATGACCATGTCAGGAATCCCCTCCCGCACATGGATTCCCTCCCACGATGCCACTTCCGTGAACCTGGTGCGCTTGGAGGAGAGCGGACTACAACTCCCAGAATTCCCTCCGGCAACAATTGCCTTTTGCCACTCAAGAGTTCTGGTTACATAACACCAAGGGAAACGCCTAGTTTTCATGTTATGCAACTCAAGAGTTCTGGTTGCATAACACCAAGGGGAACGCCTAGTTTTCATGTTATGCAACTCAAGAGTTCTGGTTACATAACACCAAGGGTAACGCCTAGTTTTCCTGTTATGCAACTCAAAAGTCATGGTTATACAACGCCGAGAGTACTACTTAAGGAGAAGATCACTGGGACTCGGCGTCGGATATTCTGATCTTTGCCGGAGTACCTGGTTGAGGTACACGAACCCGTTGGTGAGTTGAGCGGTGGAAGGAACATTCTAAGGAGCGGAGGAGAGGTGCTGGCGTGTGCTTCCTGCCCGTGTCCTGTCCCGTTCTGAGAGCCGTATTCAACGTCATTGGGCACAAGTCCCGTTGGTAGAGCCGAAGCTCCCAACGGCCTGACAATTTGGAGAAAACGAGGTTGGTGCGAGCCGAAGCTCCCAACCCTCGTTCCTTGGGTAAACACACGCTTAGAGCTAAGACGCTATCCAGGAGGTGTTTCCGCGTCTTAGCCATCGACACTCGTAGGAGAACTGGGATAGGTAGAGCGGCTGCTCCCATCCATTCTCTGCGCCACCTTGGGTATCATCACTTAAACCCGGATACAAGAGACGCACACCAGGAGGTGTTCCCAGCGTCTTTGTGTTGTGGCAGCACTCTGGGGGATACTGGTAGAGCGGCTGTTCCCAGGTGGTAGAGAGCCCGGCCGGGTGACTCCCACGTGCCCCCCGTAGATTCCACAACCTTGGAACTACCCTTCACAGCGGTCGAGTGGCATTGTCGGCCACTGCTTGGCACTGTGCCCTCTGTTGGAGCATACCGGGTCCGGTGTGCATGCGGAGGACGGTTAGACGAGCTGTGAATGGGTATCGTACTTTAACTGGTGATTCCAGTACCGGTATTCTTTGTTGTCTGTAGTTGTTTATCTGTTTATTAAATCATCCTTAAACCTCCATTTCTCTGGTCCGTCGTCTGTTTGTCCCAACCCCGAGAAAGCCAGGACGTTACAGACCACTACTCCACGTGCACACTGTGTGCGCACTGCGGGCATACAGAGGAGACAAAAAGTAAACACCTCATCTCTGAGACGCTGTAGGAGCACCACTGGCACACAGTGTCCAGCAAAGGCTGGATGGAAGGGCCTCTAGCACCTGCATCCATGAATGTGCACACAGCTGCCACTGTGAGGGCTGCAAGCAAGAGGGAGGCTGTATGATATTTTACCTTCATCTGCTTCATCCCAATTATTTTCAGGGAGAAAAATGGAAGTATTCCCAAGGCCAGGGTTCCATCACCCCACTCGCAAAAAAAAGAGGAACATAATGGGGAGCCACGGTCAACAGCCAATAGGTCAAGGGAGCCATGATTGGAAAAAGTTTAGGAACCACTGCCATAAGCGAGTGACTTGCTTCACGTGTCGCTCTGACTGAGTGAGTCAGTTGAACCTTGGGCGCCTGGGTGGGGCAGGTCGTGTGAGAGTAATACTTTTACTTTCAACTCTCCTTTTGCTGCTTGCGGGTCGTTGGGAGATTCACGCAACAGCAGGTACGTTTTCCCCTAGTTTATACACTGTTTTTTGAGGTGGCACTTCTGGAAAGATAAAATGCGCGTCACTCTGGGGGTGAGGTTAGGGAAAGGAGGACAGCGCACCGAATAGAAGTGCTTTCTGTGTCATGTGTAGAGAGAGAGAGTGTGTTGCAGGCTCTGGCTTTGCCCTTGGACACAGGGACAAACCTTCACAGTAACGGGGAAAGTGTTTTAAATGGGCCTGCACAAGTAAATATTCTTCTCTTCAGTAATGGAACATTATTTTGCAGTTTTGTAGCAGTGTAGTTGTGTTTAAAGCAGTAGAAAGTTCCTTGACTATTGAGCATTTTTGGGCAACAAACAAAATGGCAAGTTAACTCTGGTGATTAATTTACCTGCTGGGGAGAGATGGGAGTTTCGTCTAGTGGCAGTTTTCACTTGTGTAAGGTAGCCTAGAGGGTTAATATCTTAGCGACCATGTATTTGCATTGCTGATGGGACATTCCATGTTTGCAGTGACTTATGGGTGACATTCCATAGCAAAACGTAACACTTCAAAAACACTTTGTACTGTCTTAAAATAATGAATTGTGCTTTAAGTCATAAGCTTGGACATCGTAGCACTATAAATACAGAAGTTGTTAACCACCACTCCTTACCTCCCTGCCAGCCAAAAATCTGTTCCATTACTGTCTGGTTACATTCGTCTGCAGTGACGGAATTAATCTATAAGATTTCATAATGCAAACAAATGCATTTCCTACTGATTACTTTAACTTGGAATTATCTTTAAACATACAGTGTGCCTTTATTTTGAATGCTGTTACCTGAAGGTGAAGACAATCAAAACTAGTGACTGAATAAACCAATTTTGTCCTCCAACCCTCTTCCCCTCGTCCGGCTTGGCACTGCCCCAGCTGCAGCTCTCAAGTTAGTCTAGTGATCAGGTGCGCTGAACTCACCTGTAGTATCCTGATGGTGCTGCCGGGCAAAGCCTGCAGAGTGCGTGGTGAAACCCAGTGTGGTGGACCGGTCTGCAGACATTGCTGAGGTTACCTACAGGCCCAAGGCCTGCCAGGCAAGGTTACTCTTTGACCTTCTTAGTCATTGTCTCTTGCTGTTACACTAGGTGCTCCGAAGTACTAGTTAGCAGTGCCCCCTTTAAACTGCGCCCGCCACCGCCCACTGGACGGTCTACAGGGACCCCTTCGTGATTGAAGACCAAGCGCTGGTGATGGCTAAGTTGCTTGCTATCTTTAGGCAAACTGTCCATAGGGCAGAATCTGGGCTGTTCACAGCAGAAAAATTCCCCCACACTGTTCCAGTGCCAGCTGCCTGCCAGCAGCACAATCATAGAGAGCACGCTGTGAGAGTCTCACAATGCTATTTGCATGGTGAGCATGGTAACAGGAAAACAAACCAAAATTCAGCCACTGATGGGATTATCGTTGCAGGCTTTCTGTTGATGGTACAGAAGTGCCGGATCCGGCCTGTGTTTATGTTCTGCAGTGACACCAGACGACCAGGTGGAGGGCCGGGCCTGGTGCAAATGTATTTAAGCTGCAGGGCAGAAGTATATGTGTGTTTTTAGAGACGTTTTGACACTATAGGTCACAACGCTACTCCCTAACAGCCAAAGCATAGTTGGTTATTAGCTCCTAATTGCGGTGCTGGACAACCAATAGCGCAGCAGGTGTTGGCAGTGGCTGCTTTTATCATAATATGAAGCGACGTGTTGTGATTCTTCCAGGAGCTATAGTATGCGTGACTAACACATTTTAGTGCGGTGATGTGGACATCAGTACTAAAATGTCTTAGTCCAACTCCTGATGCGTGGTACTTGGCAAGACTGTAATACGCCTGCTGCAAAGGATCTGTGCCATGCATATCAAAGAATAATATTTTATGGGCACAGCTCAGTGGGTTACTGCTTTTCTCACAGAGATTCTGTTGTTACTGTGTAGTTCATAAGTTACATTCGTAATCGAGAACAGTGAGCTATGAACTGCTATCTAAGAGCTGCATGGTACATGTTAGAAAGTGTTTTTTCCCAGTCTTTCTATTTTGATGTTGCTAAGAAAGGTTTGTTTGGGTAGAAATACATTTTTATTAAAGTCGATCCTAAACACGGTGTTATGTTCTGAGTCTGTCCTTCTCCAGACCAAACACTCTTAAAAAGTGGCTACCAGCATGGGTGGCATATGAATCTTACACCTTTTGGTGGTCTTTGCCTTAAGTAAAATTTTCTGTGCACTAATTCACAAACGTATGATTCATTGTGTCTGTATGTGTGATTTTGAAAATGTGGAAAGATTTGCTTTAGGAGCAGGGATTAATGAAGTCCTTTTTAAATGTGGACTGTAACATCTGCAGTTGACAAGCAAGCATTCAAGCCTTTGGGCATTCTGGCTGTTAGATAAGATATTTGTTACTGATGAGGTATGTTTCACACAAGATTCCCTATTAGGCACACTATGTCATACCGCCTTGAATTCTGATCTGCTCTCGAGGCACCATGTTTGTTGAGACTAAGTGTGGTGGGGCAGCACATGCAAAGAAGGTGGAACTGTGTATGACAAAGGGTAGGATGTTGAAAATGCACTGGAGAAAGTTCATTATCATGCATTTCCAATGAATGCATGATGATGCATAAAGCACAATAATGTATGAGATTCCATAAATACTAGATGGTACCTCTGCTGTGAGACAACTTATGTAGAGGCGTGCACCATATGCTGTACACACACACACACACACACACGACTCCCCTATGATGTCCCATTCTTTTTCCATCTTCTTTGTCTCAGGGTAGTAATAGTTAGGGATGTCTCTCAGCCTTGCCATTATCATTATCCCATACATACTTGATGGTACCTCTACCTTGACACTCTTATTTTGAGGCATACTCCCATTCTGTGTGAACCTTCTTTCTCCAAGGGCAGCAGCAGGCAGGAGTGTCTCAGAGCTTAGCCAGTAGCATTTTTCCATACACACTAAATGGTACCCTTGTTTTGAGAGATCTCATGTAGAACATGCTCCATAAGTAGCATGCATACACAGTACTCCCTGGTGCTGACCCCAGTCTGTCTGGAGTAAAACCAATAGGATTCTCTTATATAGATACAGTTCAAGTTGGCATGTGGAAAAAACAAGATAACACACATCACCCCTGCTGCTGAGCCTCATGTGGGCTACACAGCATTGCCCTCAACCCACACGAATTGTCTGATTACTTACTTTGGGTTTAAATTGCAAATTATGAGGCCTGACCTGTCTGTTCTCAGCTGGTGATTGTACCCAGCAAGCACTGCACAGTGGAGGCCATGCCTGAGGCATGCATTGCAAACTCCATGAATGACCCTCCTGTGGAATCAGACAAACGACCTTGGACTATAGCTTCATCTCAGGGACTCGGGGTATTTTTGCAAGTTCCCGTCTATGCGAAGCCATACCAGAGCAAAACATTAGCACTTGATAGATTTGCCAAACAGAAGCAGATTCCGTTACAGCAATAAAACAACAAAAGGATTAGGCCATAGTATTAATGTCAGTGAGTCTGTGTTAAAACGGAGCCTGGGTTTGTGTTGGCTCCGGTGCTGGTGTTTGGCTGTCAGCAGAACCAGGGTCTCCGAGCAGCTCGACAAAATGGTAGATTTATTTCCTACAGCAGGTCTTGATTTAATGCCCATGGCTGACGACACTGCAGTGATAGGGAGGGGGCGAGGGGATGGGGGGGGGGGGGTAGTAGGCAGGGGGCAGAAATTGCCGCGCTGGAGGTGATGTCAGGCGTTCTGTGAGCATGGCCGCCTTCACAGAAAGGAAATCTGTCATTTTATTCAATAAAATGTTGTGCCGTTTTCTAAATCTCTCTGGGTCTGCCTCGTTCTCTTTTTTCACTTTCTCACTCTTTTTCTCACTTTTTGTACCTACTGATCTATCTCTTTCTTGCTCGACCTCTTTCACTCTATCTTTCTTCCCTCTCTCTAAAATCTCTCGGTCTTTCTGCTGTCTTCTCCCTCTTAACTTTAATTTTTCTCACTACTGTCTACTTACTACTCTCTCTTTCTGCCTTTGGTTATTTCTATTTCTGTCTTTTGCTCGTGCTCTGTAGCACTTTCACTTTCCCTCTCCCCTCTTTTTGTGTTTCCTGGTCACAATTCGTTTCTTTGTCTGCATGTCTCTACTTCCGTATTTCTGTCTTACTGCTTTTTCCTTACTCTCTCTCCAGCTGTCTCAGTCTGTCTCTCTTTCACCCATTTCTCTGTCTGTCACCAATATTGCAGTCCTCTCTACCTTTTTAAGTCTCGCCTGACCCAGCGCATGCACTGGACTGGCGAGACTTTTTGAGAGGGCTCCAAAAAGTGCTACCAGGTCAGCCTAGAGCTACAGTGCATGTGCGCGGGCGCGCGCCCTGCTTTTCCGCAATTACTTTCACTTTTGCGGCCGCACAGCCGCTTTGATGTTTGATCGCGATCGCGAACACTTTCCTGGCCGCACAGCCGCTTGGCATAGCCAATAGGTCTCGCTTTTGGGACCTTATAAGTATTTAGTTATGCAACTGTTGTATGACTAAACACTTATAGGGTCCCAAAGGCGAGACCTATTGGATATGCCAATGCTTGTTAATTTTCTCCCTCTGTCTGGATATATCTCTCCATTCTCTGCCTCTGTTCCTCTCTCTTCCATCTTTTCTGGCTATCTCTGTTTCTTGCCATTCTGTGTTTATCTGTCTCTATCCATCTCTCTGTTTCGTACTCTTCTACTCGCCCTCTCTTTTCCTCCTTTTCTTTCTCTCACTTCTCTCCTTTGCATTCTCTCTCTTTTTGTTTTATTCTTGCTTCTAGTCTGCTTATGCTATTGTCTCTCTGTGTATTTCTTTGCATGTGGTAAGTGGAAGGAGCTCTACATGGTACGAGAGAAGGTGCAAAGAAACTGAATACTGTACAGTTAGTGAGGTGTGTAAATGGATACAGAAAGTGACTTGGAGACAGACATTTTATATAAACCTATCTTCTTCTGTTCTCCTTCCTGTGTTGTTTTCCCTTTAGGGTGACAATGTTGAGGTTGCATGTGATACATCTGCTCATACCACTGAGACATTGGTCTTCTTGCTTACAGGGTGTGATGGATTGATTGAGTGTACTGCTGTGAAGATAATGTAGACTTTGAAGCAAATGTGGGTGGGAAGAGGGAGCCAGTGGAGCTCCAGAGAGATGTCATGATCTTTTTTGCTTTTTGAACTTTAATTCCTTGATGAGTTGGCCCACAAGTTGGAGGAAATCCCTTTAGAGTGATCCAGTGGTATTCTTGGACTACCAGTCCAAAATGTGTAGCTTCCGTTGAGGTCGTTTCAGGACTGGTGTTTAGAGAAGAGATATTAAGTCTGATAATATGGACTATGGAATAATAATCTGGGAGAAATTCCATCACTTTCTGGACCAGGGAGTATTCATGTCAAGATGTTATATTGTCTTCACAGTGTGGGTTCTCAATCTGAAGATTGCATCAAGGTACAAATAAAGGGATGTGGCACTGTCAACAACGTGAGGTGAAGCTGTCGATGTTCATTGCTGCTAGCCATCCATGAACTAGTGCTTTCTTGCCTTCACTGGTGAGGAGCATAAACTCCATTTTCAAATTGTTGTATCTAAGTAGACTGTCAACATCCCAGTTTTGATTGTGTCAAGACAATCCTTCAGAGTCTCATGGCAGACCCAGATGAGACCTTCAAGAAGAGCTGTGTATCCTCTATGTGCTTTTCAATAATGAAGCTCTTGCTAGCCTAGAGAAATTTAAAGGGTTCCCTTTGGAATCCAAAGGATGTAGGCAACAGGGTGGACCCTTGGGAGATGCCACAGGTTATGAAGAGAGGCCACACTCTAGTGGAGCTCATCTGGATGAACTGTGATCTGTTTTCTAGTAGAACGTAAACCACAGTGGGAGGGCACTGTTAAGTGGCTTTCTTGATTTCTTTAGGACAGTGCGCTGAGCTGGCTTGGTGCATGACTGAGGTGCACCGCAAGTATGCAGTGGTCCATAATGAATACAAGAGAAATGTGTCCCCCAGTTTCATAGAAAAAGACAACAATGATATCTGTGTACTGGGTCCCTCATACCCATGACCACTTACCAAACCCATAACAACGGTGCAAAGCCTCAATTGGCCTGGGATATTCAGCCTCTTGTCACTCTTTAGTTACCTTCATCACTTCTTGCGTACCACATGGTCCTGAGTCATCCTTTGCTGAATCTTTCATTGACAACCTCATTTGTGTTCAAAGTTTCCCTTTTTCTCATTCACATTATCTCTTGCTATCTCTCTCCCTCTCTCTATGTTATGTTACAAGATTTTACTAAGCGCACATATCACCAAGTGGTATCACAGCGCTAGCCAAAACCATAAAAAGGAGGTGGAAAACAACAGCGAGGAAGGAGAAGTGATCAGAATAGCCAGGATTTTAGCATTTTTCGAAACTGGCGATGGTCAGAGACCATGCCTAAATGCAAGGGGACAGCATTCCACAGAGTTGGTGCAAAATGTGAGAAAGATTTCCCACCATACCTGGTAGTGTGTGTCCTGAGTGGCATTAGGAGATACTTGGTTCCTGATCTCAGAGTTATAGTGGGCTGGTATCATTTGAGTTTTTCCGATAAGTAACTATTACTTATTACCTCTTTTTAGGGCTCGCCCAGCGTTGCAGCGCATGCGATGCTCGCTCTGCGAGATTTATTGTCAACAAGGAGTTTGAGAAAAGGGCTTGAAGCCCCGCCCCTTATTTGCATTGGCTGGTGTCACCGTTTATGGTAAACGGTGGGCTGCCATTGGAAATTAGCTGTTTGGGTTGCCTCCCTTTCGCTTTTTGGGCCGGCCCACCCGGACTGGGTCGCCTGCTTTGCTGCTGTCACAAAGCACTTTCTTATCTTTATGGGGCCATGCGTTTCTAATTAGAAACACATGGCCCCATAAAGACAAGAGATCGATGCTTGTTGGTGTGGTGTGGGGCAGGGAGGAGGGGAGACAATTTGGGGCCCAGCATGTACCCACCGAGAGCACGGAGAAGCCCAGCCCTGTCTGCGTCTGGCATTTCAAGGGGAAGGGAAAGTGGAGTAGCAGGGCTGCCGCCTGGAATGAAAGCAGCAGCTGAGCATGCTATCAATGCAACAGTTGGCCCCCCTCCCTGCCGAGGAGCAGCTGCGGGTCCTCTGCTCGCACGCGGTAAGGAATTGCTCTCGTTCTGTCTGCAGGCAGTGATTTTTGGGTGCCTCGTGCAAGCAAAGTGAAAGTGCTCCGTGTTGTATTAATTTATGGAGCCGGTGCTGTGCTGGCTACTCTCTCCTACCTCGTATTTATTTCTGCAGTCTGTGTGCGCGTTGCCTCTGTTATCAAAGAATGATGCCACCGTCTCGTTTCCGGGTTAGGTGTGCTGATCATAAGAAACAAGCTGGGTGGGAGTTAGTCACTGCCCCGTTTGATTGCAGCAAAGACCTGTTTCTGGATGTCTGCGGGACATGGTGATTTACTTTTGAGAGCTTGTTTTTGTGGCTATTGAGTACTCCATATTAGTGCATCTGCTGGCAGTCTTCTCTCCTCTCCGGCGTGTTAACCGACCACCCTCCGCCATTGTTTTTAACAAACCCCCCTATCGCTGCTTTTAAGAAACCCCGCGCCGCTGCTTTTAACCCACCATGTCTTCCTCTCTGCTCTCTATTGTTTTCCCCATCCCCTGCTTCACCATCTCCCATGCCCTCACTCCAGTCCCTGAAGGTATTGGAGTACTTTACATAAGCACCATTTACATTACACATAGACACTCCCCTCTCCCTCAGCTTATTTTAACCCACAACATCCTCCTCCCTGCACCCTCCCTTCTTCAGCCACTTCCCACGCCCCCACTCATATCCATATAGGTATTGGAGTGCTTTACATGAGCTCCATTTACATTATACATAGAAACTTTTTTTTTTTTCGAGTACATGATTTGCCCACGATCCCCAGTTCCAAGGTTGGCAGCTCTGCCTTAGACATGCATTAGTTGTGTTAAACCACCACCCGCCTCCTCCATTTTTATAACATCTCTCCCTGCTTTTAAAACTCCACTTCCTCCTCCCGCTCTCTGATTTACGCACCCCTCATCTCCAAACAGAAAAACAAACATACATAAATAATAGAAAAGTGCTTATGCGCATGATCTGAAAGTCAATATTCCCTGAATACTCTCAAACAATAGTAACACAAGTATTGACAAAGCCAATAGCTCTCGCATAGAGGAAATCTATTGGCTTTGCCAGTGCTTGTTTTCTTTATTCTTTGTTTCCTTTTACACACTGCTCATCCAACACACACGCCCTAAACACATGTCCTTAAAATGCAGTATATTAAATTGCGTTTCCTCAGTGGGAATATCTCCGTGATCTGAGTCAGTGCTGTTACTATTTAACCACTTCAGAGCAATGGAATGCCGAGTTAGCCTTGCTTGAATCCGTGACCTGCAGAGCACCGTATGTTTCAGGGGCGAGCGCCTAGCTCACTTTAGGCATCGTAATAGGGCCATAACAAGCTGGGATCTGTCGCCTCTAGCCCAGTTCCTTGTGGCCTGGAGTGCATCGTTAATTGCCACCAGGGCTCTGGCTCGGGGCTTATAGGAGGCATCGCTTAAGCTTTCTCTGAATGCAGGAGAGAGCATGGCTGCATTGATGCTCGAGGGGGCCGTTGCTACACCCCACCGGTGACTCGAGCCAGCAGCGCGCGCCGCTGCCAGATCTTACAGCTGTGGCGTTATTTCATTTCACTCAAAGCTGTACAGATATTGCAAAGTTTGTTTTAGACATTTGTGTCTTTTTCTAGAGAGTTAAAGGTTTTTTTAGTAGGCCACCTTTTCCTCGCTGAAAATGCAGCACTGACGGGCTTTTCGTCCATGTTTTTGTGATGTGCAGTGCTGCATCAGCTGTTCACACTTCATGGCCAGTGGCGGGTTCATTGGACAGTAGCAGTGGGAGACGAGCTGGAAAGCCCACATTAAGCCTACTTGGACCGCAAGAAACCAGAAAGCCAAGGTTGTAAATCTGGCGCACTTTTGAACCGTACAAAAGAAAGGCATTGTATGTTGTTATTTATGTGTAAATACTGGCTTTGCGGCTTATTGGCGCTTGCAAGCTGATATGAGGGTAATCCCTATACAATGAAAATTGCCATATCCTTATATGCTACTTATATTGATTGACAAATACGGTGCTTTTTAAAATCGTCCTTCAAAAATCGATTTGCAAATTAACATTTTATTACACCCTGGTGAGTCAGTATGACCGGTAGGTGGTGGTATGATCCGCGCCCTTCATAGTTCCTGTCATGTCGGGCCCATTGAAATGTACTTTTGTGGCTCAGTGGGCGGCAACAAAAATCATTTCAAGGTTGACGTACGAGATGTAAGCATATCATGCTGGTAGGTGCTCCATGGAGCCACGCTGAGCAGGCATTTATGGTACCATAGCTAGAAACATTCTGCTGCAACTTCGAGAAAGCTTTGAAGTAGATGAGAGGATGTGGCCTAACGGCAGATCGGACGACCTGGAAGCTAGGGAACCGGGTTCGAGTCTCTGCAGGGGCGCTCAACATTCTGTGATTCTGGGCAATCCCTTAATTTCCCCGTGCCTACCAAAAACAAGCATTTGCAATGCAATAGGTCTCGCATTTATAAGAGTTTGAGCTATTGGCATTGTAAAATTACAATGCCTTTTATTTATGTTTTGGTTTTAAAACAAATAAAAGGCATTGTCATTTACAATGTCAGTAGCATAAACTGGCATAAAAGCAGTGTGTGGAGTGCAGCAGTGTGCGGCGTGCAGCAGTTTGCGGCGTGCAGCAGTGTGTGGCGTGCAGCAGTGTGAGGCGTGCAGCAGTGTGCGGCGTGCAGCAGTGTGTGGCGTGCAGCAGTGTTTCGTGTAGCAGTGTGAGGCATGCAGCACTGTTTGGCGTGCAGCGGCATGCAGCAGTGTGCGGTGTGCAGCAGTGTGCGACGTGCAGCAGTGTGCGGCGTGCAGCAGTGTGCTGCGTGCAGCAATGCGGTGCAGCATGCAGCAGTGAATAATGCAGCAGTGTGCAGCAGTGTGTGGCATGCAGCAGTGTGCGGCATGCAGCAGTGTGTACCATGCAGCAGTGTGTGGCGTGCAGCAGTGTTTCGTGTAGCAGTGTGTGGCGTGTACCAGTGTGTGGCGTGCAGCAGTGTGTGGCGTGCAGCAGTGTGTGGCGTGCAGCAGTGCATGGCGTGCAGCAGTGTTTCGTATAGCAGTGTGCGGTGTGCAGCAGTGTGTGGTGTTCAGCAGTGTGTGGCGTGCAGCAGTGTGTGGCGTGCAGCGGCATGCAGCGGTGTGTGGCGTGCAGCAGTGTGTGGCGTGCAGCAGTGTGTGGCGTGCAGCAGTGTGTGGCATGCAGCAGTGTGCGGCGTGCAGCAGTGTGAGGCGTGCAGCAGTGTTTCGTGTAGCAGTGTGCGGCGTGCAGCAGTGTGTGGCGTGCAGCAGTGTGCGGCGTGCAGCAGTGTGTGGCGTGCAGCAGTGTTTTGTGTAGCAGTGTGAGGCATGCAGCACTGTGAGGCGTGCAGCGGCGTGCAGCAGTGTGCGGCATGCAGCAGTGTGCTGCGTGCAGCAGTGTCGTGCAGCAGTGAGTAATGCAGCAGTGTGCAGCAGTGTGTGGCGTGCAGCAGTGTGCGGCGTGCAGCAGTGTGTGCCGTGCAGCAGTGTGTACCGTGCAGCAGTGTGTGGCATGCAGCAGTGTGTGGCATGCAGCAGTGTGTGGCGTGCAGCAGTGTGTGGTGTGCAGCAGTGTGTGGCGTGCAGCAGTGTTTCGTGTAGCAGTGTGCGGCGTGCAGCAGTGTGCTGCGTGCAGCAGTGTGTGGTGTGCAGCAGTGTGTGACGTGCAGCAGTGTGTGGCGTGCAGCGGCATGCAGCAGTGTGTGGCGTGCAGCAGTGTGTGGCGTGTAGCAGTGTGCGGTGTGCAGCAGTGTGCGGTGTGCAGCAGTGTGCGGCATGCAGCAGTGTGTAGCGTGCAGCAGTGTGAGGCGTGCAGCAGTGTGCAGCATGCAGCAGTGTGAGGCGTTCAGCAGTGTGAGGCGTGCAGCAGTGTGTGGCCTGCAGCAGTGTGTGGCGTGCAGTAGTGTGTGGCGTGCAGCAGTGTGAGGCATGCAGCAGTGTGTGGCGTGCAGCAGTGTGCTGCGTGTAGCAGTGTGCTGCGTGCAGCAGTGTCGTGCAGCATGCAGCAGTGAGTAATGCAGCAGTGTGCAGCAGTGTGTGGCGTGCAGCAGTGTGCGGAGTGCAGCAGTGTGTACCATGCAGCAGTGTGTGGCATGCAGCAGTGTTTCGTGTAGCATTGTGCGGCATGCAGCAGTGTGTGGCGTGCAGAAGTGTGTGGCATGCAGCAGTGTGTGGCATGCAGCAGTGTGTGGCGTGCAGCAGTGTTTCGTGTAGCAGTGTGCGGCGTGCGGCAGTGTGAGGCATGCAGCAGAGTTTCGTGTAGCAGTGTGAGGCATGCAGCAGTGTGTGGCGTGCAGCAGTGTTTCGTGTAGCATTGTGCAGCGTGCAGCAGTGTGTGGCGTGCAGCAGTGTGTGGCGTGCAGCAGTGTGTGGCGTGCAGCAGTGTGAGGCGTGCAGCAGTGTGAGGCGTGTAGCAGTGTGAGGCATGCAGTACTGTGTGGCGTGCAGCAGTGTGCGGCGTGCAGCAGTGTGCGGCGTGCAGCAGTGTCGTGCAGCATGCAGCAGTGAGTAATGCAGCAGTGTGTGGCATGCAGCAGTGCGCGGCGCGCAGCAGTGTGTGCCGTGCAGCAGTGTGTGGCGTGCAGCAGTGTTTCGTGTAGCATTGTGCGGCGTGCAGCAGTGTGTGGCGTGCAACAGTGTGTGGCGTGCAGCAGTGTGTGGCGTGCAGCAGTGTGTGGCGTGCAGCAGTGTGCGGCATGCAGCAGTGTGAGGCGTGCAGCAGTGTGAGGCGTACAGCAGTGTGTGGCGTGCAGCAGTGTGTGGCATGCAGCAGTGTGTGGCGTGCAGCAGTGTGAGGCAGGCAGCAGTGTGAGGCATGCAGCAGTGTTTCGTGTTGCAGTGTGAGGCGTGCAGCAGTGTGCGGCGTGCAGCAGTGTGCGGCGTGCAGCAGTGTGCGGCGTGCAGCAGTGTGTAATGCAGCAGTGTGCGCAGCAGTGTGTGGCGTGCGGTAGTGTGTGGCGTGCGGTAGTGTGCTGCGTGCAGCAGTGTGTGGCGTGCAGCAGTGTGTGGCGTGCAGCAGTGTGTGGCGTGGTTTGTAAACAACAAGAAAAGCGGACATCAAAGGAAGGGTGGGAGGGAACGAGCATATGGGGTGTGAGTTATAACGGAAGTTAATTGTTGTAAGAGGGGATGCAGGAAGTGAGGCCGAGCGCGCGCTGGCAAAAGCAGTCTGCTGCTTTCAAGTCCGATGCCAGATGCCAGCTTCGCGCTTGAATGCCTCACATGCACTGGCCATAAACCGCATTCCTAAAGTCTTGCGCCCCTTACTAAATCTCTCTGAATGCGTGAGACGGCGCACGCGCAGGAAGTAGCTGGTGGCAAATGGAATGCGCGTGGTTGTGCGCGTAACCGCCACCCGATCCGCCTGGGAAGCCTTTGGGAGCATTTTCTGAAGCCCCTACATATGTCTCGCCTGGCGATCGCTTGCGCGATAGCCAGGCGAGATCTAATGACTGTGTCCATCTGTGACGCAACTCGAGAATGTTTAAGTTGGTACTGTGGGCATCAACCTCTGAAAGTACCTGAGTGTGTGCTGTGAGTACCTGACTCAAGAGGTAGGTGTCGTTTCAGCAGCGCAAGTTGCACTTTGTACATATAAGCTTTTTACTCAACCATACTTTTGCGGGGAAAAGCAAAATGGAAAATTCCACAATGCAGCTATTTTAATGGTAATCAGGAAAGGTAGAAAGCGTCGCACGTGGCATGGGGCACGTGTCAGCCTTGCCTGTTGTGCATTCTAGTGCGTTTATCAGAGGTAGTGCTTTGAGTGCCTGCCTCAGAGTTCAGTGTCTGCAGCCAATGGAAGCATTTCCAATCCAAAAAAGCATTTGCAATGCAACAGGTCTCGCATTTACGCGAGTTTCAGCTATTGGCATTGTAATCGACCATGCCTTTATTTTTCTTTTGGTTTTTTAAACATAAATAAAACGCATTGTCATTTACAATGCCAATACCTTAAACTCGCTTAAATGCGAGACCTATTGCATTACAAATGCTTGTTATCTCCCTCTCACCCTCTAGTATTCTCACTTATTCAGTCTGTTTGTCTCTTTCACTCTCTAAATCTAAGGGTCCAACTTAATTCTTGGCTGACCCAACAGACACTTCTAGCATTGGCAGAAATCGCCATCATGGTGGTTCCTATTAAAGTATTGTACGTTTGACAGACAGTTCCGTCAAAATGACAGAGCCATGCAGAAAAATTACAATGTTTTTTTAAAATTTTCAAACAGAAAACTCCAAAGCAGGATTTTATTTTTGAAAATTAAAAAAAAAACAATCTCCCCCTCGACATGGAAGTTTCCTCCAAAAGCGAGGAGGACAACGGGAATCGAAAATCAGCTGTAGGCTTGCCCATCTAAATTAGGTGGATGGACATACAGCCAAACCTCTGACGGCCCTTACTCCAACTAGAACTCAGAGGGGTTTAGCCACGGTGGAGACAGAGTAGTCTCTGACATTGTCAAACCTATACTTCACCCGATTCTAAATCAGGCGGGAGAAACATAATGTTGGTGGGGTCGCCGTTGTGACAGAGTCCCCTCTCCGCCAACATTTAAATCAGGCCCCTCTCCGCCAACATTTAAATCAGGCCTAAAATCGCTTCATATCTTTCGCTACCCCTTTCTCTCCCTATCACTAAATGTCATTCAAATTGATAATGCTTTTTAGGCTTCACCTGCTTGCAAAGCACTGTGGTTCATAGATAATGCAGTATCGCGTCATATACATGTCTTAACGGATGGTCTTTCTCTTGCATTTGCTTCATATCTCTCTCTCGCTCTCCTTCCCACTGCAACATTCTCCCTCAGTCTCATTTCCTCTCTCTAACTCTTTGTCTCTCTTAGTCTTTCTTGGTCTCGCTCTCTCTGATTCTCTTTGTCTCGCTCCCTTGCTTTATTTTCCTCTTGCTTCGCCCCTCTTTTTGTCCATCTCTCTTTGCATTGCCCTTTGTTTGTTCCTGTTGTTCTCCCTCTTTCTCTGTGTATCTCTCTTTATCTTAGTCTCAAGACGGCAACTCAATTGCCCATTCACTACTCCAAGTCCAAATGATTTTCAGACTAATGTCTCCTGTCACGAGTTCAAGGATAAAGAACCTTAATAAGGCAGCCACAGGGCGCCCTACATCACAATTAAAACTCCCAGCATCAGTCAACGATACCGACATGCTTCCTACATGCGGGATTCCCTGTGTTCAGACTCGGCCATCTGTGACGTAACCATGAAACGTTAACGTGCCAGCGTTTGGTGCAACGGAGAGTCAAGGCATCCGAGCAGCAAGCGAGCCCTCTCTCCTGCAGGCAGCGCACTGAAGCCCTGGGGACTGTCTTTGCCTCTATTACTAGAGCCGACTACATTTTCCTCAGCATTTCTTTTTTTTGTGCAGAATTCATCAAACTTGGGCAACATAATATATTTCAGAGAAAAAGCGAGACCCTGGAGAGAGTTTTCTCTTCAATTGAATTATCTTGTAACCTACTAAAAAAGCTATCATCGCCTTTACAAGGCGCCTGGAACATCTTGCTGCTCGCCTGCGCGTGACCGACAGAAAGAAGGCTTGTGAGGCGGGGCACGAGGACGCGCTTTTCATATAGCGCCTCTTTCAGCCAAAGTAGAACACGGCGTTCAGATATATTTATTGAACACCAAGGTTGAGTGGTGCATCAATGGTGCCTTCCCACTTCTCAATTACTTTAGCTGTGGAAACTGCAGGCACAGACTGTAATATTTTTTGTAGCAGTAAGAGAGTCAGATTTCAACATGAAGACGCGGCTGTGCGCTGGAATGTGTTTTTATTTAATTGTATTTAGAATTTCCTGTATCATGGGAGCATATGAAGCAAGGACCTCATCGCCAGACCAACTGACCACTGCAAGCAACATGGCGCCCACAGGGACAGGGTATATGTTTCCTAAAGTAGCGATCATTGACGGCATCGATATATCGAACATACATAAACAATTCTGCATTTTCGTCAAGAGAAGGTAGATATCCTAGGGCCTAGACGCCGCCACGTGCACGACCTTTGCCAACACGAATGGTATAGAACGTCCCCCATGTTCTTCCACCATAGTAAACACTGCGTTCAACCATTTAATGCAAAGCTCCTGAAAATCCTAACCACACAGAGACACCCACCAACAGGCAACCACGATGTGATTTGCACCAAGGCTCTCAAACCGTACACGTTACTATTGTTCTGACGAAAACTAACACAGACAAATAAACCATGGTAAAGTACACAGAGCAGACAAAGCAATTGGAACAGCTGCCACATGACGATCACCACAGGATGGCGAGCCGGTGGGGCTACCAGACTGCAAAAACCAGCCATGCACCGCAGATCACATCCACAGCACGACCCCTAATGTTAAAACAAATCTGTTCCCCATGGACCATGCTGACACTGAGAACCCGAGAAAAGACCTCAAGCCCGCAGACATGCAGCTGTACGTGTCAGTCATACCTATGTGGATCCTCGGTGGGAGTGGAAGACCACATAGGAAAAGAGGGTTCAGAGAAACAATCATTTAAAATAGATATTCGTAAAGCGTTTCATGTAATATTTCCGCTGCTTCTAAGCGCTGTAGAGGACTTGTGTTACTATTGCTTGATTGATTCTCTGCCCCTAGCTGACCAACTTCAGAAAGGGGCTCAAAATGTAGGTCTTCGAATGAGACCTACATTAAGCGCCTGGACACCCTCACAGGTGACAAGCTGCGCTCTAAAAATAATGTTTGATT
The DNA here is from genome assembly GCF_964204655.1 of Triturus cristatus. Taxonomy (NCBI): domain Eukaryota; kingdom Metazoa; phylum Chordata; class Amphibia; order Caudata; family Salamandridae; genus Triturus; species Triturus cristatus. The sequence goes on along the minus strand of NC_140589.1, from coordinate 291,619,844 downwards.
GATTATGAAATGCAATGGCACTCAGTTTGCCAACCTCTGAAGGATGGTAGACTGAGGTGCATTCGAGGCCCGCAGATCAATGCTATGTCGGGAGTGAACATTTAAATCACTTGGCCAAACATAATACAGGAAGTGAGGACTCAACAAGGACTACATCAAAAACCACGTATAAACCACCTAAAATTCATCACATCCCGTGTAATAAAAGACTTCAAATGACAGCTGTGGAGACCAAGCTGCTGTGCGCACAAAAATACTGTACTACATCATAAATGCACTCAGTCCCCATGTGGCACACCGTGTCACACCGTGTCACCATCCCCTGGTCACTTCAGTACCTATGTCAAGCACAGAGGGATGTCTATGGCATTGGTGGTTTCCCATTCACCATAGATACCATCAATGATACAAACATAGCCATACAGAGACCCCACTGGATTTTCTTTATCAACTTCGGATACAAAGGATAAACCAGAATTAGCACCCAATTGGTTTGTGATGGTAACTAAAGCTTTGCTGCATACACTAAATTGCAATCCTATCCTTATAGATGATTCACGTGCCTACAACAAGGAACCCTGCTGACAAGGTCTCGTAGAAGGTCTCTATGAACTGCCCTTTAGTGTGGGAAGACACTAGGATTACCATAGTACACTACCCACACATACCCCCAGCCCTCAAAGCCCAGGTATAGTGTGGCTGAAGGCTTAAGTCATCTTCAAGTGGGTAGGATTCGCCCTGGGAACATTAACCTCATTGGCTAAGGTGTGCCCAGGAGTCATTCCCACCCACAATCAAGTACCAGGCATTAAAGTGGCATCTAAAGGGACCCACTTCAGAACACTTTCTGGGACTCTGCAAGTTCAGAAGAGGACTGGACCTGCTGTCTATGACCCGAAAGGAGCCCTGAAGCCCTGCACATGTTCTCTCCTGCACCCAAAACAACGAACTGGACTCCAAGAGTAATAAGGCTGACCTCCTGTTCAAGCTAATGATATACAACAAGCACAGTGGCCTTTTCTTGAAAGTACCAAGCTGACCAGTGGCAACTGGAAAATGCCAGGACCCTACTGTTGGCCTCTGCCTGACAACATACAAGTCTTTAAGTGTCTCCGCTGAGGTCCTTGGGGGCTTTAGAAGTGGACACCCATGGTGGATTGAGACTTAATCGTGTAAGTCAGAAGGAAAAATATTTGACAAACATGAACCTGGTTGAAGTAATTTGACCCGTGCTCCATTGCAGACAACCTCAAATTGTGGCTATGTCCTGGTCTAACGGAACCATTGACTATCATTTCCGCTTTGTGGTTTTTGGTGCTCTTTCTATTTAAAAGTGTAAAAAATCATTGAGTCGGATCGCCTTGGATTTTTGTTATTTTTGTGTCATTTTGTATTTTAAATCTTATTCTATTTTTCTATTATTTTTCATTTTGACTTTATTACTGTTTTGATACTGCATAAATACTTTCCACACTGCTATAAGTTAAGCCTGTCTGCTCTGGGCCAGGTTGGTGGAGTTAGGTTAAAAATGTGACTTCAAGGGTTCACCTTGCAAGGGTTTTGAATATTATTCCAGGTGGGTATTCATTACCCTTGTTTAATGATCCGATTTCTTACATGGTGCACATGCTATGAAAGGGTATACGATAGCAAAGGGAAGAACAAGTGAGAGCCTGCTGCAGACAAAGTTGTGACATACTGGAGTCACTCACCAAGCAAGCTATGTTGGTTTCTAGGTAATGTAATTATGGAACGACATGGGCTTACCTTCTCCTAGAGCTCCGTCCTGTTCTAGTGTGTTAGATGCGGGGTACTGTAAATTTGTTGATAGGTAAAACAGATAAATAAGAATAGGTGTCAATTCAAACAAATTGGAATATGGCTGTTTCCCAGCGCTAAGGATAACCCAAAGAAGCACTGTGCACGAAACATGCCTTAGCTGGTTGCGTATATGTTACAACGTTTTTCATGAATAGATTGAATCAGTGATAAGTAAAAGCTTTTTGACAAACAAAAAAAAGAATCTTGAATAAATTAGATATTCTGATTGGTGCCTCCTTTTTTGGGATTAACATTCATGCATAACACCGGAGGTAAGGCTCGTTCAATTTCAGTCCCCTAATAAGTGTGTAATCCTCTGTTTCTAGAATATGTAACTCAATACATTGTTCTACAAATACAAGTACATAAACTTTGATTTTCTTCAGCTGCCACACTCCTGCTCACCCTTCTTGCCACACACCAATCTAGTACATAGCATCTACTACCCTCAGAATCCTTGGTATTCCACATGGCCCACAGTCCTACATACACCCTTTCCTGCACCCATCTGTTCCCCAGCCCCACAGTCCGACCAGCGACTGTCCCACATCCTCAGCTGCCTGCCGTCCCTATTACATATGCTTTAAAGTAACACTCCCCACTTCCCAGCACTCCACTGTATCTGGCGTCTAAGGTCAATAGTGTTAGGTACCCAGAATCTCATACAAACAAAGCTGTCTTCCTTTAATATGAAATGATCAACAGTACTATAAACTATAAGAGTAGAAGATAAAGTCCTAGCATGCCATTCCTCGAGATATATGTTGCTTCGTGTCTTGCATTTTGCTTATCACACACAGATAGTGTTTAAACCATGTGAGTTCGCCCTTGCCCATGTTCCATAAGACCATTGCCACTACCTCCTCTGGTATTGGGTGATACAGTGGTTGCACTACTGCAGGGTTGTGCTGGGAGTTCAATATTTTGCCTTCAAGTCTCTGTAAGCATTAGTGCATTGACCGTTGGCACTGCCTATAGTTCTGTGTATTTGTTATTCACCAATTTTTCCTGTTGTATGTACCTTACTGTAGCAAATAAAACTGGCTTGTGTGCCGGTTAAGTGGTAGGTTGCGCTTCATCACTCTACATCATGCTGCACAGAAGGCTGAATTTTGCATAAGGCAATTCAGCTCAACAGTCCTGTTTATGTAGACCGAAAAGTAACATTTTACAGTGCTTAATTTGTGCCAGTGGTCAATCAATCAATCAAACATTTGTAGAGCGCGATACTCACCCGTGAGGGTCTCAAGGCGCTGGGGGAGGGGGGAGGGAGCTGCTACTGTTCGAACAGCCAGGTCTTGAGAAGTCTCCTGAAGGTCAGCAGGTCCTGGGTCTGTCGCAGGTGGATGGGGAGGGTGTTCCATGTTTTGGCGGCGAGGTGAGAGAAGCATCTGCTGCCGGTGGTCGTTCGGTGGATGTGTGGGACGGTGGTGAGGGCGAGGTCAGAGGACTGAAGCTGGCAGTTGGGGGTGTAGAAGGTAAGTCGTTTATTGAGGTATGCTGGTCCGGCGTCGTGGAGTGCTTTGTGGGCGTGGATGAGGAGCTTGAAGGTGATCCTCTTGTTGACAGGGAGCCAGTGCAGGTTCTTCAGGTGGGCAGTGATGTGGCTGTGGCGGGGATGTCGAGGATGAGGCATGTGGAGGCGTTCTGTATGCGTTGAAGTCTCTTCTGGAGTTTAGCCGTGGTTCCCGCATAGAGGGCGTTGCCGAAGTCCAGCCAGCTGGTGACGACGGCCTCGGTGACCGCCCTTCTGGTTCCGGGGGGGGGGGTCCATCTGTAGCTCTAGCGAAGCATACGGAGGGTGTTGAAGCAGGAGGAGGAGACGGCGTTGGCTTGCTGACCCCCAGGTTGCGTGCGTGGTTGGTGGGTGTCGGTGCAGCTCCCAGCAAGACCGGCCACCAGGAGTCGTCCCAGGCAGAGGGGGTGGAGCCGAGGATGAGGACCGGCGTCTTGTCCGAGTTCAGTTTCAGGCAACTATTCTTCATCCATTCGGCGACGGCCTTCATTCCATCGTGGAAGTTGGTTTTGGCGGTGGCGGGGTCTTTGGTGAGGGAGAGGATCAGCTGGGTGTCGTCAGTGTATGAGATGATGTTGAGGCTGTGTGATCGGACGATGTTGGCGAGCGGTGTCATGTAGATGTTGAAGAGGGTCGGGCTGAGGGATGATCCTTGTGGTACGCTGCAGGTGATCTTGGTGGCTTCGGATCAGAATGGCGGGAGGCGGACTCTCTGGGTTCTGTCGGTGAGGAAGGAGGTGATCCAGTCCAGGGCTTTGTCTCGGATCCCTGCGTTGTAGAGGCGTGTGCGTAGAGTGTGGTGGCAGACGGTGTCGAAGGCGGCCGAGAGGTCTAGGAGGATTAGGGCAGCGGTTTCGCTGTTGTCCAACAGGGTCCTGATGTCGTCGGTGGTGGCGATGATGGTGGATTTGGTGCTGTGGTTGCTGCGGAATCGAGATTGGGATGAGTCCAAGGTGTTGTTCTCTTCGAGGAAGCAGGTCAGTTGTCTGTTGACGATCTTCTCGATGACTTTTGCCGGGAAAAGGAGCAGGGAGATGGGCCGGAAGTTCTTGAGGCCCTTTGGGTCTGTCTTGGGTTTCTTGAGTAGGGTGTTGATCTCTGCGTGTTTCCAGCTTTCCGGGAAGGTGGCAGTCTCGAATGAGCTGTTGAAGATCTTTCGGAGTTGGGGTGCGATGAAGGAGCTTGCTTTGTTGAAGATGTGGTGGGGGCAGGGGTCTGACGGTGATCAGGAGTGGATGGTGTTCATGGTTTTGATGGTGGCTTCGTCATTGACGTGGTTCCATGAGATCAGGAGGCCGGTGTGGTTGGGGGACGGTGAGTCTAGGGTGTCGGCAGCTGTCGGGGGGGTCTGGATGTTGAAGTTGTCGTGGATGTCTATGATTTTGCGGTGGAAGAAGGTGGCTAGAGAGTCGCAGAGGTCTTGTGACAGCGGGATGTCGTTGGAGCTTGCTATTAATTGACAACCGCACTCGTTTTTCTTGCTAAAGCTTATTGTTCACTAGATTTTGGCCAAACAAAGGTAACATGGGAGAAACAAGAACAAAAATGAACAAAGGAAAATAGTGAAAAATGGAGAAAGCAGGGAAGAAACAGAACCTGCTGGAGTGACATTAAAAACAGAGTGTATAGGTCGGGAACTGTAGGGTGGTGAAAAAAAGAGGTATGAGGTGGAATCAAAACTGAATAGCCTTAGTATTCGTCATCCAGACATTCTGCAGCATGGGTGGCAGGCTCTTAAGAAAATATTTGGGGCCATGCACTTATATATATTTTTTAATTACAAACTAAACAGTGGCTAACCAGTAGAAATATACCACTAAGAAGCTTAACTTCGCTTAAGCTACATATTCCCAGATATAGACAGACCTCAATACCTTCGCTCAAAATGTCTTAAAGACAAGGAATGCTCTTCAAGAAAATATCAGACAGGCCACCACAATCTCCACATTCAGCATTGTTTCATACAGAACTTTCACATAATTTGTATTTGTTGTCTTGAGCCTCTCAAAGCTGAATGTCTGTCCCATCTGTGCTGTTATTTTGTTAAACCCGCCCCCAGTGTACATTTATAAATTAGGCCTGGGAGAAATGTAAATTACTCTGGTGTTATTATTGGAATTTAATGTTACTCTTGTTACACTAAACCCCCAAAATGGTGCCATAACACCAAGTTGCATAATTACGTGCCATTCGTGGTAACAATTTACAGAGACCCACGCAACAACACAACGCCAGCGGCTGTTGTTTGTGGTGCTTTTGTTAAATGCATCCTTGTGAAAAAACTGTTGTGAAGATGCTATTTTCTCTAAAATATTGCACAAAATTACAGATTTGCATTTTGCATTATTATGCATAATTTTGCAGCAATTTTGCGAAATTACACAAAATGCAAATTACGCAGACTTTGCAGACCACTTATTATATACATCATCACATCCAGTCGTAAAGCGCTCACGAGCCCTTCCCCTAGGGTCTTGATCACATCAAGAACTAAAATAAATAAAAACAATGGAGTCTTGGGGCATGGAAAATGGCTGCCAAACAACTTAAATAGACATTCAATTTATGCAGGCACAGCACCTAAAATAATGTATCTTAAAATCTAACCAGTAACCTGAAAATGCTGCCTTCTAGTAAGAAATCTAAGCTGGCTTTATAACAATTGTAATGACTTACAAAGTCTTCCCTAGAAGGGAAGTGGAAAATTCAAAGGATGTGTTTGTTTATGTACACAAAGCAACCAATGTTATAGAAACTGGTTTGCATTAAGAGGAGGAAGGTGAGTCATTCTGGTAGGGCTGAACTTGTGTCATAAACAGGAGGGAACGGCAATTGTAAATGAGAGGGCCTTTGAAATGTATGCATTAAAAGGGGGTGTGCGCCATAAACAGTGATGATAAATGAAGTGTGTTTTGGATTCAGGGGCATATGTAGAGTGGAGTATAAAACGCTCCTTACTGTGCATGAATAACCAAAAAATAAAGTGGTTAGCCCGAAGTTTACATCATACACTGGACTGGGAGATCATGTACAATTTTGTCCTGGATTTTTCGATCAGTATTTAAACAAAATACATAACTGAGCAGAGTTTTGGGAAATAGATATATATACTTGCACATGTGCATACTTTACTGTTCTATGCACCGATATTCATGTTTAAGTGAGGCTCCTGCTGCCGTACAAAGATGTACCATGTAAAGTCCTATGTTAGCACTTTTGGAGTTAGGTTCACATTATATCCATTTCTTAAACTGAATGGACTACATCAAATAAGTCACATTTTAATCAGTCCATTGGTGCAGGACGGATTTCTTCCCTGGGCAGGCAGTGCTTTGTCACACAGTTCTGGTAAGGCCATGTGCTCACTATAGACTCCAGAGAGAATACATTTTCTCATCAGCACTGTATTGCAGGAACTTTGTGGAGAGGTCAAATGGTACAAGGATGGCATATAGGGGCTCATTAAGAGGCGGCTCACGCAAAACCAAGAGGTCATACCACGTACCTGTAATAATGCTACCACTCTACTTCTGGTTATCAAGGAAATAATGATGAATTACCTGCAATATCACAAGCCCGAGTGTTACATGAAAGTTTGATGTGACACTACAGTCAACACTGAGTTTGGTGTAACACTACAGCCAACACTGGGGGGAGCGCAAATTGTGGACTGCATATACCATGATGCAAAGGAGCAAATATTTCTGGGATATGATCCAGTGTCTGATCACAAACTTTTAAATGCCCAAACTGATTTTCATGAACTCCTCTACCATTTATCTCATGTTTCTAATGCTCCTTTTTGTAAAAATTGCGTTCTGGCCCATTGATAACACTTCATCAGGTCGGAGATTCCGCCCCGGGTGCAGAGATTACAGCTAAAGCCGAAGAGTACGGCTTGAGCTGGAGAGTATGCCTTAAGCCGGAGAATCTGTCCCGACTGCGGATGTAAAGATACGACTTGTAAATTACCTCTGTGGATACAAAAGTCGTAAAGTTAGACTTTTGTCTCAGATTGCTTCAGTGAATCTGGCCCTTGATTTGCTTATCAAACGCTGCAAGTTTAGTGAATTTAATGATGAAGATGTCATATGCCGACTCATTTAGAAGAGACATGTTGGAGGAGACGCTCAGTTTAGAGAAAGTACTAATTGCTTCAAGGGTCGATGAAAGCGCAGATCGACAAGTTGCTGATATGGAAGCTGGAACAGCAAGAAGTGAATAGGTGCTGGTCATGAAAAGCGAGCACAAGTACAAGGTAGATGCACGTAAGCTGAATCCTCAAATGAAGAAAAGGCTGTGTTTCAGATGTGGATTTTAATTTCCCCATGAAGACAAATGTCCAGCACTAGGACAAACACGCTAAAGTTGCAGGAAAGAAAACCACTTCAGAATGGTTGCAAAGTGAAAGAGAAATTAAGTACGTCACACCGAGAAGTGAAAATGGACGTCAGAAGGTTCCAGAAGTATTCTCGCCATGCACACAAAGCTAAAAAGCGACATCAATTAGGGCAAGTAGAAACTAGACAAAGTTGATCATCTTCAAGTTCATCCTACAAAGGCTTGTCAACGTCATTATTGAGCTCCAATGAAGAAGATGGATGTGTGATGATGCCATCGATCAAGGAACGACAGGCACATGTAGGTTTGGCTGCTTGCAAAGAAGAACAAATGACAAAGGCGAACCACCACACGAAATAACAGAATTCATTTGGACATTGTCCCAAGATTACAATAAAGGTCAAAGGTTTCCCCATAATCTTTTTCATAGACAGTGGTGTGCCGATTAGCATCTTACCGGTCAAAAAGTTCAACATCCTATCTCTAGTGCCGCACCTCAACCTGTCAAACACATCAAAGTATACATGTGGGTTGCTTCTAAACCATTGCATAGTCAAGTATTATTGATAGTACTAATGAGACATAAAACAGTATCAGTGCAAGCACCAATTCACATTCCTCAAGGAGCCTTGTTCAGTGTATGCCTACTTAGTTTTGTCACCGCTGCTGACATGGGACTGATATCTCTCAATTACAACCTCCACACTGAATCTGAAGTTGTGAGCCAGTTTCCATCCTATTTCATGGCCTAGGCAGGCTCAAGACAATGAAAGTGCGACTTCACATCAATAAGGACATTCGCCCTGTTGCCCAGCGACACTGCAGAGTCACTTCTCACTTGTGAGAAGCTGTTGAGAAAGAACTAGAAACGTTGTTGAAGCATGCCATCACTGAGCGCTTCACCGGTCCAACGCCATGGGTTTCGCCCATAGTTGCAGTGCCAAAAAAGGACAGTGGAGGTGCAATGCTCATCTGTGTTGATATGCGACAGGTCAACAAAGCATCAAGAGAGAAAGAAGACATGGTCAACACACAGCGGACATGATCATGCAAGTGAACGGCGCCAAAGTCTTCTCCCGTCTTGACCTGCACAAGGGATACCATCAACTCGAGTTGGAAGAGAACTGCAGGTATATCACTATTTTTTCTATTCGTGTTGGTTTGTTCAGATATAAACGGTTGAGATTTGCAGTGTCGTCAGCTGCAGAAATATTTCAGGATTTATACATCAAATAATTCAACCTGTCATGCATGCTTTTAATTAAAGTGATTACATACTGCCATTTAGAGCAACACAAAAGGAGCACGACAAGGCTCTTATGCAAGTGTGCCAGTTACTTGCGGATGTGGGTCTCACTCTAAATGTACCAAAGTATGAGTTTCACAAGATCAAACTTAAATTCTTTGGGCACATATTCTCTGATGGGGGAATGACTCCTGACGCAGATAAAGTGAAAGCACAATCAGCTACCTTACCCCACAAGATGTTATCATGCTGCTATCATTCTTATGCATGGCCAGTTATGGTTCAAGGTACATTCGTGACTTCGCTACTGTGAGTGCCCCATTGAGAGACTTGAACAAACGAGACGTCCCTTTGAAGTTGGCTGCTGAATGTGATCAAAGCTGCAAAGTAATAAAACATGCAATTGAAAATGCAACCTAGATGACCTATTTTAACCCTGAGTTACATACTGAGATCACAGTTGATGGGAGCCCGTTAGGGCTGGGCACAATCCTTGCTAAACATAATGGTCATCTGAATGCTCAGTGACACATTTTGGCCTATGCCAGTTGAAGCCTGCCTAACACAGAACATGCCTGTTCTGAGCCGGGGAAGGAGACTCTGGCTTATTGTGGGCCTTTGAACATTTTCATTTGTTTCTATACGGGAAACACAACACTATCATTTCGAACCACCAAGTGCTGCTCATTATGTTTGGAAATTTTAAAGTCAAGATGCCTTCTCGCATTGAGAGGTGCGGGTTGCGGCTGAAAAAATATGACTACGCAATTGTACACAAACCAGGTAAAGATCAGAACCCTGCTATTTACTTTTCACGAGTACCGTTACAGCAGCACAATTCGACATCCAAAACAACTGAGGAGTGCATTAACTTCATTGTGAGGTCTAGCACGCCAGTAGCCCTTGCCACTGAAGAGGTCATTGCTGCTACTATGCTGATAAGAACATGCTGATCCTTCAAGACACCATTTCAACTCAATTATGGAAGAAGCATGCTCAACATTTTGCTGACGAACTTGAATTTCAAAAATTAAAAAATGTACAGGGTGAACGGCCCATCATCAAGGAAGGTGTTGTCTTGAGAGGCTCAAGAATTGTAATACCTGAGAGCCTAAGACAACAGGTCATTGAACTAGTCCATGAAGTACATTGTGGCATTGTAGCCACCAAAAGAGGCCTAAGAGACTTTGGAGCATATTATCAAGCACAGCGTTAAAATTATCGCCGCTTTAGCGGCAGAAAACTACCGCAAAAGCGGCGATAATGGGCTTGATAATATGCCCTAGAGAATTCCAATAGAAGCCCATGTTGACACCAGAACATGGGCTTCTATTGGAATTCTCAAAGGCATAAAGCGGCGATAATGTTAACGCTGTTTCTTGATAATATGCCCCAGAGTGTGGTTCCTGTGCTTGGATGAGCGAGTTGAGAGGGAACTAAAAGAGTGTCAACTTTTTAACTGCCTTGCTCCCAAAGTGACGCAGCACCATTTTTCAGTGTCTGACCTTCCTGCACATGTATGGGAAAGAGATGCAGTTGACTGCTTTGGGCCTTTAGAAAACGGAAATCATCTCACGATAGTCCTTAGTGAGTATTCACCCTTTGCTTTAGCAGAGGAGCTATCATCAACAACCCATGACAAGGTCATTGAACTGCTAGATAGCAACTTTGCAGTGTGGGGTATCCCACACTGCCCACCATCTGACAATGGTGCGCCATTCAATAGCAAAGAATTCATGGAATTTCTGGTGAGACTGAATGGCAAGCATCAAAAGACTGCACCTCAAGCTAATAGTGTTGTGGAACGATTCAGGAGTACTGTAGGAGACTGGCTTAGTACATAGTTCACACTTACTTAAGTGAATTACCTTGCACTAAACCAGACAACCCTTATAGTGATTTTAGTGGCCTTAGACATTTAGTGGTCTTACACAGACATTGAAATCTCTCTAAGTAGGAGCTGTGGAGAGCAGCCTTCAGACTTATCTTGAAGGAGTGTTAAGTAGCTTGTTTTAACAGTATCGAGGTTGGGGCCTTTTTTCCCCCCGCCCCCACACCCTGTTGAATATTGACTGAGATGCTTTAAATTAAAGTCACAAGTTGAATGAGCGGACCTCTGGTGGTTTGGATTTAGAAGTTGTTGAATGTTTGTTTAGTATGGTTTCTTTTTTGGAATGGCATACTTTTTTATGTTGGCACTGACTGAATATATATTACAGAGATGGTAATATAGATAGACAGCAACAACATGTCTATGCGCAACCAGATATAAACAATAGATGCTCACCAACTTCCCACGGAAACAGAGCTACTAAAAATGTGACTGTTACAGAAATGCCTGTATTCACCAGAAATGATGTCATTATGTATTACTGTAATTGTGAGCGATGTTGAATTTAAGATTATTTATTATTTTGCAGGAAACACAGGAAACGGTATACCAATTGTAGTCCAGCTATGTTGTATTGATTGTGCTCTTGCCGTGCTTCAACCACTGTACCGATTCTATTTTGAATATATCTACAAATGCCAATAAAGGGATAGAAAAAAAGTCGCTTGTTTTAACAGCTCTAATCATGTAATGTAGGTTAAACGAAAAAGAACACAGTGTTTATATAACAATATGTCTATTTATTGCAGAACACTTACTAACACATTGGTATATCTCCTACCTGGAGATGTAAACACAAATATACAAGAATATTTCAATTGTAACAGGTAAGTAAGCACATAGCACAGTGATCTCCTTGGGGAAACTAAACCATATATTAAGAAAGTGGAATGTGGTCTGCTACCAAAGTCGGTACTTGGACCAGGCGACTCAGAAGAGCTGGAGACACAAGGAACCACCCTGGGTAAGTACCCAGGAACCCCACAGAGGCTGTGTGCAGAGTGGAAACACAGCCGCGTACTCAATAGAAGGCAACACGAATGTCTTGGTTGCAGTTTCGAAGAAGAAGGACTCTTTCCAGTGGACCCTGAAGAAACCCAGTGGAAGACAGAAGTTTGGAGAGTCTCTCCACCTATGGATACCCCAGGAACCAGGATACCTACACCAGGGAAACTGGGTGCATAGGTGTGAAGTGACATCAGAAACCGCCGAAGTCTGTGCAGGAGTCCGGTGGAATCCAAGGGTAGATTCTTGAAGTGAAGAACCTGCAATAAGAGGGAACAGAGTCTATGCCACTCAGAGGTGACCAGGAGTCACGGAAGAGCAATGCCCACCAATGTCGGAGGATGCAGGAGTGATGACGATGACCTTGTGTCTGCAGCTGTGAGGACCAGACAATGCTGAGGAAGACCAGGAGCCATGCACAAGCTGTCCCTCACCAGAAGTCAAGAACCAGGGAGTCCATGTCCGGTGGGAGCATCAACAAGTCTTGGCAGCTGCAACATGTAAGTAAAGCCAAGAAGGAGCAACGTCGAGACCAGCAAGGTCCAAGGGACTAACCGCAAGCAGGGGAGTCAAAGCAGGCCTCAAGCAGGCAGGCCGGTCCACTGAAGAAGGAGAAGACACTCAGGAGGACCCATAGGCTGAAGGCACAGGAGTCACAAGTGGACCTCGAGCAGCTCACCAAAAAGGAAGGCCCGTGGTGCAGTGAAGATGCTGTACTTGGCAGGCAGAGATGCTGGAGGCTATAGCTTCTTGTAGCCTGAAGATCTTTGGAGTGCAGAGCCAACAAGCCTTGACAACGGCAAGTCAATGCAGTGCACAGGGGTTCGGTCCCAGTGGTTCTGACGAGGCATACTGGCCTCAAAATTGCAGAGAGGACAGGTCAGGCCTCAAGGGAGATGCAGAACCACCACATGTGTAGCTCATCCTTTCAAAGTCTGTGGGACGTCAGGAGCAGCAGACCGGTCAGCTTTATTGCAGTGCCTACAGATGCTGGGTAGTGACTCCAAGGGAGATTACTTCGGGTGTCCTTGATGGCCACAGGTCCGTTGAAGATCCTGGAAGAAGCACTGACCCAGACAATGAAGAAGACATGCAGAACAGCGAGACCAGTAGCAGCAGAAGTCTTACTTGATGCAGTCTCGGGTCCAGGCGAAGTCCAGCGAAGTCCAAGTGACCAGACGATCAAAGAGTGACATGGGTTCAGGCTTGAGTTTTGTCCCATGATGAATCTGAAGAGCCACCCACTAGAAAGGGTTGGAATGCCTCATGGGTCCCTCCCAGAGATGGGGCTGGACAGAGGGGAGAGTACTCCCATGTCCTTTGTCCAGTTTTGCACCACAGGGAGAGCCAAGGGCTCCCTGAACTGGAATATGCAAGGAGTGCACCAAATGCGCCCTTCATAGCAGTCTAGTGGAGCTGCCAAGCGCCCCCACCCCAGCACAATACACTTAGGGCCATCGGTCGGTAACGGCCGAAATTCGGTAAATATCCCATTACCGACCGGTATTTAGGCATTTGAGATGTAGGAGGCATGATTTAAGGATTCGGTAAAATACCGAATCGGTAAAATACAGATTCGGTAAATTACCGAATCCTTAAATCATATGTAGGGAGCACTCAAGTGAGTGTGTCATTGTATTCAGGATTCGGTATTTACCACCAAATACAGGTTGGTGATAAATATCGAATACCTTTCAAAAATCTATTTTTTGCTGTTTTGACAGTGCCATGTGGCAGACATACATGCCCTTAGGGCATGTATGTGCGCCACATGTGCACACATGCACGAATCAGGGGTGCAACAGGGTGTCAATGTGACACCCTGCCACCCATGATTATGCTTCCCCTATTACCGATTCGGTATTTACCGAATTGGTAATAGTAGATGGCTTCCCATTCATTCCTATGGGCCTCCAGGCCCATAGGAATGAATGGGAAGGGATGCATTATTACCGATTCGGTAAATACCTATTCATAAATACCGATATTTACCGAATCGGTAATAATTACTGATTGTTTACCTACATACTATTTACCGATTCATAAATACCGAATCGGTAAAATTCGGTATTTATGAATCGGTAAATAGTATGTTACCTACATATGGCCCTAAGTCCTGTCTGGGGAGATGGTCACACCTCCATATGACAGGAAACCTATTGTTCTACTTTCCCTTGCTCAAGCTTGGCTCTGCAGCAGGAGGGCAGAATCATGTCTGTGGTCGGCAGCAGCACTCGCTTGCTGTCAGAACCTGAAAGGCTGTAACTGGGAGTTCAGGGGGTACCCCAAGGGAGCCTCCCCAAGTACATGGAATCATACTTCCAACACTGGATTCGGTGTTGGGATATGATTCCAACATGTTTGATAACAAACATGACCAGGTTTGGTGCAGCCACTATATAGTTAGACGTCTCGCAATGAATGATGTCCACTATTATTATTATTATTATTAATATTTGCCATTTGTAGAGCGCCTGGCTACCCTTAGGCATCCCCGCGCTATTTTGACTGCAGGTAAGGACCAGCGTACGAACAACCTTATTGAGGCAGATTCTGGAAGAGCCACGTTTTCAACTGTTTCCGGAAGGATAGGTGGTTGACAGTTGCACGCAGTTGCTCCGGAAGGGAGTTCCATAGTCTAGCTGCATTAAAAGAGAACACCCGATTCCCTGATCGAGCTCTCTTTATTTTAGGGATTGATGCCCGCAGCTGGTTCGCTGATGGGAGACATCTTGAGGGCTGATAAAATTTTATAAGAGGCTGATTTATCTTTGGGCCTGTCTCCCAAAGGGTTTTGTGTGCTATGCATAAAGCTTTAAATTTAATCCGTTCTGCGATTGGCAGCCAATGGAGTTTCCTCAGTGTAGGTTTCACAGAGTGGCATTGGGGGGTGTGGTGGAGTAAACTAGCTGAACAGTTCTGCACCACCTGCAACTTCCTTATCGTTGCTTCTGTTGTTCCTAAATATAAGGTATTTCCATAATCTAGTCTTGAGAGCACCAGTGCCTGTACAATGACCCTTCGTGCATGTCCCGGTAGTAATGGTAGGACTTTTTGTAGCATTCTGATAATTCCAAAGCAACCTGCTGCCACCCTGATGGCCTGGCTCTTGAAGTTGAGGGATTTATTTAGCCAGACGCCTAAACTCTTTATATGCTCTTTCGGGGTTGGGGCTGGTCCTAGGCATTTTGGCCAGCTTAGTCCTGTTTTTTCCCTTGGGGGACCTGGATGGTTATTCAGGATCATAAGCTCTGTCTTGTCTCCATTAAGTTTGAGGCAAGACTGATTCATCCAGGTCGCTACCGCTTCCATGCATGCTTCAAGGTTAATTGGTGTACTCTTTGGCTGTTTTAGAGCTACCACCAATTGTGTGTCGTCAGCGTAGGTAATGATTTGGATCCCATAGGGGATGACTACCTCTGCCAGGGGTTTAAGATATACATTGAACAGGGTTGGGCTCAATGATGAGCCCTGGGGGACTCCGCAAGTAAGAGACCAGCTTTTGGAGATACAATTCCCCTCGAACACCTGGAATGTTCTCTCTTGTAGAAAGGATTCAATCCAGGTTATAATTTTGCCGGCCACTCCCACCCCTCTGATCCTGTCAATCAAGATGTTATGGTTGACAGAGTCGAATGCAGAGCTCAGGTCGAGTAAAATCACTGCTACAGTACCTCCCTGATCAAGAATTTTTGATGGATTAAAATAACTGAGCGCACTTACAAAGCCTGGAGAATCGAATCTGGGGTTTGTAGGGGTGTCCTGCTCATGCAGGGGCACCCTCACACTTATAACCAAAGCACCCTGCCTTTTAGGATTGTAAGACCTGCCTTAGGGGTGACATATGTTTTAAGTGTAGTGACCTCAGATATAAGGAAACTTATATCTGTTGTGAGAGATGCTAGCACCAACTCACATAGGCTGTAATGGCAGGTCTGTAGTCACAGTTTGAGTGATCTCTCATGGGTGGCACAATACATGCTGCAGCCCATGGGAGACCCCTGGTGTACCTATGCCCCGGGTACCTTAGTACCATATACTAGGGACTCATAGAGGTACACCAGTAGCCAATTGTGTAGGTACAGAAGTAATTACTATGCCAAATTTAGGGAAGAAGCATAGAGACGGGGGTCCTGATTAGCAGGATCCCAGTCAGACTAGTCAAAAACACACTGACACCAGGCAAAAAGTGGGGGGGGGGGTGACCACCCTAGAAGGATCCTACCTTCCTAAAAGTACCCTCAAATGGGAATTTTAGCGAGCGTTGACGGAGGGGATTGAGTTAAACTAAGTTCTGTGTCAAGCCCTCTGTGCCTATCATTCAACTCCTCACTTCACAACTGGTGAAAGGCCCACCACCTTGCTATTTGGGAAAGTCATCGGAACTAAACTGCCACGGTGGACAGTAGACCAATCCTTCAATACTGATAAGGTTTGCGTCACTTCTCTATGAAGACATATGCCGATCGTTGTTGACAAGCCCAGGAAATAGTCTTCGATTAAGTTGACTTGGTCCTGGTCATGCAGAAACTAAAGTGGAAAGCTGACACTGCATTTGCTATCGATCCTCTATAGGTTGTGATGTGCAAAGGACACATGGTAATGGCCAATCATACTGGAAAGATCATCACACTGGACTTGTCACACTTTAAGCACCTACGTCTAAGATTGTCAGCTCCTGATTACAGATGAAGCGACCACTGTTCCCGTTAAGGTGCGCGCGCTCACCTCTATTAACGTGACCGCGCACTGCCCGATGTGCAGCGCACACACACCCACGACATCCCGGGTGTGAATGACACCGCTCGCGTTTTTTAAAGCAGCGGCGCGATTCGGGAGTGACGGTAAGGCGGGCTTGGGGGCTTGCGGCTGTCGGCACCTGCGGGGCAGATTGTGGGCTCTTAAGTATTCATGTTAATCACAGCCCCTTCACGAGCTGTGATTAACATAAATACTTAAACGAAAGCCCACACTCTTCCCCGCCAGGCCCGGTTCCAGCCAAACAGGAGCCTTGGCCCTCGCGAGGGCTTGAAGGCATGCGCGCAACGCCATGGGGCTCAAAGTGCTGCAACCCCCCCTTGTGTGTCAGCCCAGGACGAGACAGCTTCCCGGGCGCACACAGACAGTTTTAGAGATTATCGTAGCTGCACCCGAGTACTTCACAGGTCTTTAAAAGACCATTTACATGGTAACAAGGCTTTGTTTATTTTTTCACCCCTTCATCTCCACATGGCGAAAGGCGACAAATCCTTTCTTTGGCACTGGTAACCTTTGCCTACTGTTCTGCTGCGTGGATTTTTCTTTTTCTATGCAGCGCATGAGAGAAGAAGTCTATTTATTCCTATTTACCTTTCCTGACCCCTGCAGCGGCTTATCACATCAGGCTGTGACACAAAGTTTGACTAATGGAGTAGGTACGAGAATGTGTTACTACATTTTGTCTCTTTTTAAAATCTGCACAGTGTGTGCTTCATTTAAACAGTTTTTATCATTATCATGGCGGATGGAGGACAACAATAAGACAGTACAAAATGCCAAGATAACACTGGTGATCCTGCTGGAGAGGAATCATTTGTCTGTCAGATGAACTGCATTTTATGTGGATAGCTCAGTGGGTTATTGCCTTTGTCACAGAGATCCTTGTGTTACTTGCAGTTCAGAAGTTACAATCCTAACATAGGACAGTGACCAATGAACTGTCATCAAAGAGCTGCAGACAAACATGAATGGTATACTTAGAACTTGGCTTTTTTTTGTTTTGTGATATAGCTAGAACTTCCCCAGTCTTTCATTATTCTAATGTTGCTAAAATGAGTATGTTTGGGCAGATATACATTTTTATCAGTAAAGCTGACCCCCATGGAATACTCTTTAAATCCTAAGGTTGTGTTTCCCCAGACCAAACCCTCTTAAAATATACTGCCCACCAATATGGATGACATGTGATTCCTACACCTTGTAATGCTCATTGGCTCATGTGACATTCCCTGTAGACTGATTTACATACTTGTATGATTCATTGTCTCTGTATAATGTATGCGTGGTGTAAAGTACTGACACACACTACACTGATATGAGTAGCGCTATATAACAAATGAAATGCATATGAGAGAGGGCTACGTAAAGATGAGGGGCACTGTTGGAGAGTGGCAGTGAGGGAATCTGAGGAAGAGGTCATGGGATTCTAGCTAGTCACTTTGTGGTTTGAGACGTATAGAGGATGGCTGTTATTTAGGCATTTATTTTAGTATTTGAGGAACTCCCTGGAATCGGCTGCCCTACTGTGCCTTGTTCTGTGTTTTGTTTAAACTTATTTGCAAGTAAAACATGATTGAAGGTTGTTCCTCTTGATGCCGATTTTTAAATTTCAGGCTGAATTTTTCTATTTACTGTTCAAAAACACCCTTACGTTCTTACAATCAAAAGCTATATTACTCTTCCGCTCGGGTGGTCTGTCGCAGGTTTTCTGCCATTGCAATGAATGGAAATGCAGCTCTTTGATAGTTAATAGCTTACTGTTCTATATTAGGATTTAAACTTATAAACTGCAAGTAACAAAAGGGGCAACATTTCCCCACCCAATGAACAGTGCTCCAGTTAAGAATCTTTGGTAAAATCTTATGATGGTACTACAGTTGGGGGAATATTATCAAGAATGGCGTTAAAATTATCGCCGCTTTAGCAGCAGGAAACTGCCGCTAAAGCGGCGATAATGGGCTTGATATTATGCCCTTGAGCATTCCAATAGAAGCCCAGGTTCACACCAGAACATGGGCTTCTATTGGAATTCTCAAGGGCATATTATCAAGCCCATTATCGCCGCATTAGCGGCAGTTTCCTGCCGCTAAAGCGGCGACAATTTTAATGCTGTTCTTGATAATATGCCCCTTGGAGTGTTGTGCTTTTCTAAACCTGAAGTGTACTTACCTGTGTAACCAATTCATGTCATGGAGTGTTTATCCAATTTGCAAATCGGCCTTAAGACCTTTAACGTGGCGCTGTATGTGTAAAAATGCACCATCTTTTAAAGTAAACGTTTGGAGTGACATTTGGAGCTGCACATGCACGTGGTCTGGTTCCTAGCGCACATAGCCAAGGTTGTAGCGCACAGAGACCCTCCACTGCCGCACACAGAGGAAAAGAATTAGAGGGGACATTGGAAGCTACCCTACCTGACAGTCCAGATCAAGCATCTGAACCTGTACCATTGATGCACAAACAGAGTGTCTCTCAACTATTTCATACCACAGGATCTGGATCTGGCTGACTAGCTGACTAAAGCACCATGACGCCTTATTGAAGAAATATAATGTGACTATTGTTGGTACTTTTTATTTAACATGGGGGGGAGATGTAGTGTCATGTGCTAGGACTCTTGTAGTTCTGGGCAGACTCAACAAGGAATTCCATAACCTGCTGGGAGGTGTTAAGGTGTGGTTATTAACACTTATGAAGCAATGATAGTGCAGTGGGTGATTGTATTCTGAGGAATAAAGACATCCAATCCAGAGGTCCATGTGTGGCTTGTTCATTTGCATGATCCCGGGCTTGGGAGAATGTTGCACATACCATTAAAAGTCTTGGAGTTATGACACAACCCGAGATCCAGAGGACCTCTCAGGTTTCTACATAGTTTGAACAATAGTTTCTTAATGCACTCATTTGATGCAGAAGTAATATCAACCCATTTACATCCTAACTTTGAAAAGACTGTGATGTACAATTTCCACAGTCATTGGGCCTTGCGTACTACTCTATGGTGAGGATTACTTCTTTGGGCACTAGGTTGGTGTATGAGATGCTCTAGGTACCTTTCCGTGTCAGGGAAAGAAGGAAAATTGCTTTTACTTATCTTCCAAATGTATATACCCGATATCTTTCGGTGGCCTGCAGTTTCATAGAATTGAGTCTAATGTGTGCTGAGCCCGTTCATTTTCAAGTTTGTCTCCCTTGGAGGTTTGGATTGCCATTGACATACAGTAAGTGTGATACAAAATACCTAGGGGTAACCAAGGCTCCCCACACATGGATTTCAATCTCCTTGGGATCCTACCTTGGCTCTTTTTTCCAGGGCATTTTTTACTTATATTTTCCTTCATCCACGTACACCACTTGTCTTGCTGGTCATCTGTATTCCATTCAGGTACAATCTTCATGTAGGTCGTGGACACATTTCTGGACTTTATATTTATACCTTTTCATTATTTTTCCTAATTTTGATTTTTCCTCATTGGGTTCACAAGGTTATCTGTGTGCCATTGTTTTTGTATTGGTGTTATTTTTCTTCTTATTATGTTTGCTTTTCAGTCGAACTTTTCGACAATGTTATTCCTGGAAACAATTTTCATTGTTATTTAATGTACTATTTTTTCATCAATAAACGTTTACTGGGGTTTTGTTTTCTTTTTGCTAAAACCTTTGAACGTTTTAACTGTTTCGTTTCCTGATTTTTCTTAGGTTGTTATGAGATTCTTTTCATTTTTTCATTGGCTTGTGTGTTTGTTCTCTGTAAATGCAGGATTCTGATTCGGTAATCGGCTTGTCAGTCCCTCCTTAGTACCGCCTTGTCTTCATTTGTAACCTCCCATGAGGAATGGCCCTTTTACTTCTGTTGTTACTCCGTCTGTGTTATTTAGTCTGTAAGTACTATTTTCTTTAATGAAATTTGTCTTACTGTAGGCACAACATGCTTAGCAGCAACATTTAGCGCGCCATGCACGCTTTCACTTTCCAAGCAGCTGGGACAATGGCGGCAGCTTGTTTGCAATGTCATAGGTCTCACATTTAGGAGAGTTTGAGATATTGGCATTGTAAATGACAATTGCTTAAACTCTCTCAAATGCAACACCTATTGTTTTACAAATATTTTTAATGTGGATTGTTTCCAAGCGCCCATGAGGCCACGCCCCTTTCTTTAGACGTGGCTTGTCGGAAAAAAGGGGCGTGGCCTCTATTAAGTGCAAGCACGCCATGGGGCGCTTGGAAACAAACAATATTTGCAATAGGTCTCGCATTTGCAAGAAGTTATTGACATTTACAGTGCCAAGAGCTCAAACTCTCCCAAATGTGAGACCTATTGCATTGCAAATGCTTGTTTGAGTAGGCCAGTGGTTTCACGTGACACAAGCAGAGACTGCTCCATGTCACAACTTGTGTGGTAGCCCTAAACCTCTCTTCTAATTGTGCGTTGGCCAGAGGAGAGTTCAAGCTCTTTATAGTTCACTGTACAAGTGCCTTTGGCCACATGGACTGTCCGATGAACCAGTAACCAGCTAGGTTACATGCGATAGATATGGGTCTCCTCCATATGTGAAACCAAAGCTCAGGAGGGTGGTATTGCCTCAGCACTGAATGACACACTCATCAATCCAGCATCAGTGTAAGTGCTGGAGGTATATCTGCCTCACAACCTGGCAGCAACACCAGGAGCACGAGCTCACAGTCAAAGCGTCAGACCCTGTGGTGACCTTGCTGGCCGGCCCTCAGGCTGAGACTGTTGCTGTGCGGCATTCTAAAGTAGGTTTTAATGGTCTCTTGCTTCTCAAGTGGTTGTTCAGCTTCACTTTGCAGCGTCTGGTGGCTGAGTGGACTAATGCGTCCACTGTAGGGGTCTGTGTTCGACCCCATTGTCACAGGTTCAAATCCTGGTGGGTCCACGCAGCCTTTCATCCTTCTAAGGTCAGCAAAATGAGTACCGTTGGCTAACAATAAGCATCTGTTAATCTGCGTCAAGATGCCCACGTTCCGTGCGCTTTACAAATACACGTTGTGTTTGTTACTTTGACTGCTAGTTTGTGTTCTTGCGGGGCTGTTCATATTCAGACAAAACACGCGTCACATATAGATGAAGTCCCGGGGCATGTCCCAGGCGTTCTGTGCTGCGCGGGCTTGTGGCACTGCAGTGCCTGTTCCCTATCCTGCATGGAAAAACACTGAGCTGAAGTAGTGTGCGGCGGCCTGAGATGCGAGGAGGGCTGGCACCCCGTGGCCAGCATCGGGTGCGGCTGTACTCAGCACCGATCGGCAGCTTGTTCTGACCGTTCCTGGCCTTTGCCATGCTTCTGAAATGGGGTGTGTATGGTGCTGGTTCATGACAGCATTCCTGGGACTACTTAAATAATGTGTGTGGTCTGCATCTTTTTGTGCCCTCGGATCACCCATGTCATCCTCTGTGTTATTATGTCACTAGAGGTGGCGTGAACATTATACTGTTCCTGTCCCTAAGGAAGGGGCATAGTCCAGATGTGAATTATGTCCGGAGGCCTGGCGGGCTAGGAATATGCCAGTTGCTGTATGAATCTCCCCAACAGCTGCACATTCTTGTTTGCCTCCTTCATGCTGGCATGTTGGCAGCAGCTCAGCTCCTGCCCCATAGGACGCGTGGAACGATGCCCTTCTTCTCTCATGGCATCACTGGCCGCACTAAGCCCTGTTCCAAGTGGTGGACGTGGAAACACACCAGAGGCTTGCTTTAGGGTGATTTAGACAGCTACTGCCATAGCTGCAGAAAAACTACTACAGCCCTTCCCTCCCCTTATTCCATCTCAAACATGCATGGGTTGAGTCACAATTAAACACGTTTCTTTGTGTTTTTGCTTTAGGAGTGTTCTTAAAGATATTCCTAGTTATGGGATCAGATGCTTTGTTCTTACTAATCCCTAGAGGCTCTGAAACAAAGCTAGCCTCTTAAAACAACAAATAAAACATTTTCTTCTAGAAGTATGTTATGTCATAAAATAGCCCAGCCAAGTATGTTATCTTACTCTCCCAGACAACCCTGGCAGTGTTCAGTCATGCCACAAGTGTCACAGGGATTGACTGTCGCATATCATTCACACCTAAATAGTGCTTTAAGTGCTAGTGTCCTGCTTACATGTATTTAAAAGCGGTGTCCTTAGGGTTTCAGATCAACCCCTTCCCCTTCCACCCCGTCCCGGAAACATGGGCACTGAAGGGAGAGAAGTCTTCACAGCTGGCACTTACCGCTTTTTGGGAGCAGCATTTCCATCGGAACAAAAGGGTCGGTAAGAATCAAAACTTAAGTCTGCACTTCTAAAGAGACCATTGCCTTCGGTCTACACACAACCCGTAGGGGCCGGTGCCTCGATCGAGTGGCGGGGAGGAGGGGGATGGGAGTGACAGATTATAAGACATAAAGAAATACAAAAAAAACACTCATCTGCTATTGTGCCGCATCACACTCCTCTCCGCTGCAGGCACGGGCTCCCAGAGTACACCGCAGCCAATCCTGATGCTGCTTTCATGCTGCTGGCAGCATGAGACCAGCATCAGGATTGGCCTGAGCGCCCTCAATTTGCACTCCCAGTTAGACTGGGAGCCTGTGTCTGCACTCTCCACCCCGTCAACGCAGCTCGGGTTAGAGAGAGCTTCAGTGCGCATGACAGTTTGGCTGTCCTGAGACAGCCGGCCAAACTATCATGCTCACTGATTCCCCCCAGTGCCTGTCATCCCCCTGGCCGCGCCCCCAAGCCTGGGCTCTGAGAGCAAAAATAAAACGATAATACACAAGGGTTTATTGTTGTTTTCTTTTTCATTTTGTTTGCTGCTGGTGGGGGGCGACGCTCCTCTGCCGTAGTGGAAGCCGCACTTCCCACAACCCCTATCTCCCTGATGGGAGTGGCACTGGAAGTGACCAAATGGACATGGCCTGACTAAAAAGAGTGCTATTTCTAGTCATCACATACCCTCTAGTTTGAGGACTCAACCAAACGTCAGGAATGTCAGCAATAAATATTGCTAGTCGGGCAGAATGTCTCAAACGGGACCTCAGATCTCTACTACTCAACAACTACTTCAACGAGAACACAAGTTGATTTACATCTCCCAAAGACCCAACCCTCTTTGACAATGACCGTTGGGTAGATCCCTTGACTAATTGACTACGTAGACTCTGATACCCTTGGGTCTAGCCAGTGCTATATAAAACTCAAATAAATAAATAAACCTCCATTTTGGACATCTTGAATAGAATACAGACCAAAATGGATTACACTGTGCCCACAACCATCCATGATACACATGCCACTGAAGGCCCTCGCAGGAAGCCCCTGCACCACCTGTTCTGTGCAGAGTGCCTACCACAGAGGTGCTACTAGTGGGGCCTGTGGAATTACGAGAATGGGTGCCAGCACAGCAGTACTGTCCCTATCTCCACAATTATAGTTTTCATTTGTGGTTGTAACATTGTCACAGCAGAAGGAGTGGTTGCAAGGGAGAAGGTGACATTATCTTATGCACCCATCCTATGTGGTCTTTAAAGGTTTTTCTACTTTGATGTTTTTCTTCAGATTCTATTGTTGCTTCCATTTTGCTCACTGCTTTTTTGGCAAGCTTCATTATTTTAAATAAGCATAAATGTGCTCGAAAGGTGAAAGTCAATTTGTGTACTCTCTGCCACTTGACTTTTGATTGCCTCCAAAGAAAAACTAGTCAGATCTGAACATGATAAAAAGTGACTGCCTGTTTCACATGAAGAACCAGATGGAAACCCAGAAGCTGCCAAACGAATCTGTGGCAAGTGTTACACCTTTCGCATGTTGTAGATATTTTGCTGACAATGCTTTTCATTGAAGGATTCACAGTTTTGCTTTCCCCATTACATGGGTGTGTTGTTTTAAATTCTAGCATGCCATGTGTGGTTAGCTAAAAATACAGGCTGGCTAGATATGTCATATGGCTTGGAGTCACTTGGAAGATAAATACATGTGCACATATTTTGTGGGAGTTCACAGTTGGATTAATATCACCCATTCAAACAGGTATTGTTATGGTAATGTTTGTTGCCTCTCCCTGATAAACAGCTGCGGCCGGCACCGATCGGGGTGGCAGGGTGGGGGTGGGGGTGGGGGAGGGGGGGGGGGTAAGTGACAGTAAACAAAGTAAAAAAATAACTTACTCCCTCACCGTGCCTCTCCGCTGTCGTCCCGCCGCCTTCTATCCTGGACAGTCTTCCAAACAGGAAGCACCCAGGCTGAGGCTCCCCTGAGCCAATCACAACGCTGCAATGCTGTAGTCCAGCGCTCAGACAGGGGCTGAGGCCTGGGCATGTTCTCCACGCAGGCTATGATGCAGGATACATGGAGAACATGCAAAGTGCGCATGATGGTTTGGCTGGATCGAGATGAAGGGCCAAGCAGTCATGTGCACTTTGGAGTGGGCAAATCACTCCTTCCCTGCTCCTCTGTCATCGGAGCAGCCCCAACCTGCCCTCAAAGCTTCCGGCAGCAGGAAAAAATTAAATGATAAGAACCTCGAGTTATTATCATTTTATTTTTCCTTTCTTTCACTGCTGCAAAGCAGTGGGGCGACGCACCTCCGCCTTAGCGGAGGAGCCACGACTGCTGGTAAAATACAAGTAGCTGCATTGCAGTGAAAGCCCTATCCCTCACAGAACAGATACACCGCATGTTTAACAACAATGAAAGCTTCTCTCCTTCACAAAACAGGTAGAGATCAGGAATCTGCAGTGGAAATTTTCCTCCAGAACAAGAACAGCTCAGGCAGCAGCAGTGCAGACTGCCCTTCATCTCAGAATGGGTAGAACATAGTAATGGTGGTGCAAGCTTCCATCCCTCACACAACATGTACAGCTCAGAGATTAATGGCATGTAGGGTGCACACACATCTCTGCAGTAAGCGCCCAATCCAGAGAGCTGAGTGCATGGGTGGATGAGTAAATGATTGAATGCTTGACGGGTGCGATCACTCATTTAGTTGCTATTCTGTGCCAGTATACTGATATCACTTTCCACACCTGCCTGACACATACAGAGTAACATAGCAGAAACCCATCAGCATTTATATAAATTTTAAAATAGGCGAGTGGCTTAAATAGTGGTGCATCCGTGGGTCAAAATAGTGGCAAGAGCCGGGTTCATGTCTCAGTACTGACAGATCAGTGCTGGATGCCGGGCAAGCCGTGTGCCTGTCCCTGTACCAGGATATCTGTGCAGGATGCAGGTCACACAAAAGGTGCCTCTGTTGCATGTCAGGATTGATGTGCATTGTGAGAGCCCTGCATATATCTTAGTACACGGTGGAGGTAGAATGCAGGGTGCAGGGCTAGGCCACACCGACCAAGCACATCCCCCTAGGCATTAGTGCCTGCTTCTGAAGGGATACCGTGAAATGACACTTTGTGTATTGTCATAATAGTACTCTGGGTAAAACGCAGTTCTAGAGATAACCTGCCAAGGACAAGCCGTGTTGAGGGGCGCTGAATGGTCCACAGCAAGATACACAGCCTGGCACGAAGTGTTCCTGGAAACGAAGGGGTGCAGGACCAGAAGTGGTACTAGAAGTAGTGCAGGACAGAGAATGGTACTGTTCTTATCATATCATCTATATGATTTTGCGTGCACTTTATGATCCTTTTGTGTATTTTATTTGTGATTGTTACTTTATTTGCCTTCCAGTATTATTGTGATTGTTAAGCGCTCTGATATCCCTTGGGATCTTGTTTGCGCTATATAAAACTTTATATAATAATAATAATAAAACACAGGGGGCAGATGTACCAAGATTTTACGCCATGTTTGCATCACAAAAGTGACGCAAATCGACGTTAAATCTTTTTGGCCGGTTTTCTTTCCAACGCTAAACTTGTTGGGTGGTGTAGGGGCGTTCCTATTCAACCACCAGAGGTTTCTTACCCTAAGCCCAATGTACTACATAAAGTAGACAGGGTTTAGCGTCAGAAATTAGCGCACCCTTCAACTAGGTGCTATGAAGGAGAAATGCTTTTTTTCTCCTTTATTTTCCGACTTCGCATGTGTACTGCCCTGTACAGCACACATACAAAGTGGGAAAATGTTTAAAATGAGTCTAAGCATAGTATTTTGTACTGGAAGAGTATCCTTCCAGTACAAAACCTATGCTTGACTCAGGGAAACACCCTTGCAATATGGCGAAAAGGTGTCTCGAAGGTGCACCGCACCTAATTTCAGCGCAGGCGCTAAGGAGAGGGGAGGGGAGGAGAGTGCTGTATTTCAGTAAAGTTGGCGCCCTCCTGCTCTCTTCTTCTCATGCAGAGCAGCATTTGCAGCTCTGCGTGAGAAATTGGTAAATCTGACCCAGGGCGTGGTAGAGAAAAGGGAGTGGTGAAGTGCAAATGTGCTTTGAGACACTCAGTTGAATAACGACTGATCAATTCAATAAAACACAAAAACCTGCCCAGGTAGAAGCAATCATTTTTCACAGAAGGAGTGGCACAGTGCCCAAGTGATGCCTGATGCCAGCTAAATGGCCTTTCTGGGAAGCCGTCTGCCAAACATTCTGCAACCCAGAGAGTATGCCTGCTGTAAAGTACTGAGTGGAGAAAAGCCCACCCTCCCTTTACATTAACCACCTGGTTCAAGTCGGGTTGCACAGCAGGTTACACTTTAGCCGTGGTTCTCTGTTCTGAGCCAATATTGTGCCCCTGAGCATTGCTGAATGAGCGTGATGCACACAATGTGTTGCTTATGTTACTGCTGCTACCATTACAATGTCTGGTTCCCATCCGTGGCCTCTCTGTGTAGGAGGCAGCAGGGCTTCAGCCACCTCGGCTGAGGCCTGAAGATATTTAAACAGAATACCTTTCTTGGAAAACAGTCTACACTCTTAGGGACTGCACTATTACATGAGCCCAGTCCTGAGCCCTCTGAGGCGTTGGGATTGGTGTATATTGTAGAATGAATAGAAAGAGAGCTGAGATTTAACGAAGTGAGAGCAGGGCTTAATTTATAAAAAAAATGAAGTGCCAGGACTCTGTCAGGAGGCCACTGCAGCTAGCACAACACAGTGCCCTCGCCAGGGCTGCCAATGATAGTAACAACACTACTGACCATCACACTCCTACAAGTGTGAGGATTCGGACTATTTCAGGCCTCCAAAACTTTCAGAATGGCTTGGGCAGGTAATCTTCATTTTTAATGTATATTGAATTGATACTTACCTGTTGTTGTGGTCATCTCCAAATTTGCTAGACAGCACCACCTTGTACCAGACTGTCACAAGCACCTGTGTTGATCATTAAGTGCTGGTGCCATGCACCAGAAACCACCAGTTCAAATTAAGCACGGAGTAAGAAACTGGGCAGGAGAAAGCTTGCTATCATAATACAAGCTGTTCTTTGATAATGTGGGCAGATTATGATCAGCGTCTTAACCAGGCCAAGGTGTAATTTCCTTTATGCCGGCAGAATCTCAAACAATGTCGGTAATTTCATATTACGTTTGCTACACAAATTCCCCAAATTGATATTTTTATGGCACATTGTGTAATTACGCGCCATTTATGGCCAAAAAGTAGCACTGAGTGCACGGGAACAACCAGAATGTAAGTGGCTGCTGTTTGAGGCACTTGTGTTTTAGCATAAAATGTATCTTTGTGTACACAATTGATGTAAAGATGCATTTTGCTGTAAAATATAGCACCAAACACCTGATGACCAGTTCACATAATTATGTGTAATTTGTGCAACATTTCTCATAATTACACAAAGTAAATTACATACATTTCGCACACCCTTAGTCTTAACCCATTCAGTTTTGTAACACATCTTCCAGAAGTTAAATGTTGCAAAAGCAGACTCCCATTAGATTAAGCTCCCACACCACAACAGTATAAGTTACCTAGCAAAATATGCTAGAAGCAAATGGTTGTAGACTTGTAACCCATAACCAGCTAGGGGCTACAAGTCCACAACAGGGAAGTAAAACAAAAATTAAGGACAGTCTTTCAAATTTAAAAATGAGAAATGAATTCCTGATTCATTTGGAAGTGCTAATGGGAAAGTGGTAGCTGATTCATGGCACTGGTGACCCATCCTCTGGCCACCTTCTCCATTGCTGTTCCAGCTGGACACCTACAGTTTATCACTTCTCCCCAACTGGTGTTGACACTCTTGAGTGTATTCTCGGCCTCAGTTAAGCCTTTCATTTGCTTCAACTGTGCTGTGCTGCCAGGCTGCCAATGAGTCACTTCTACTTGCATGCCTATGAGTGTTATCTTGGAGCATGACATTTCCACTTTGAACCAATGGCATTTTAAGAGTGCTGCATGAAGACTGTGTGATGGCCTTAACTGTGGCACTGACACTCTGATGATATGTCATGTTAGCTGCTATTATAAGAGAGTGTTTGCTCTAAACCTCTTGTACCACTGTATTATGAAATCAGGATTCTGAAGGTGTTAATGCGTGACAAGAATGTCTGTGCACATTTGCTGTATGGCATTTTGTCGTGCTGGTGATGTGCGTTGTCATTTTTAGCTGGCTTTTTTGTGCTACATACTTGTAATGTCATTTTGTTTTCTTGTTCTACAGGTTTTGTGTTGGTTTCTGTTTTAACTCTTTTGTTTGTGAAGTCCCATGTTACGTTCTAATTGTGATTCTTTGTTGCTTTGTGTGTGTCATTGTGTTATGTTTAGTTGTTTACTTTTGACTGGTCTACAAATGTTGTTATATTTCTGGCCAAAAGCAGTCTTGTATGTCCCTATGACAAGCACCCATTTACCTTTTTCTAAGGTGGTAAAATAGTGCTGCCCCAGCTTTTCAACCACCAGTCAGCCCAAAACTGAATCTGCCACCAATTATGTGATACTGCCCATGTTCTTTATTAAACACTCACATTGCATATGTTTTGCCCGGTGCATGAGGATCTATGGATAATGTTAAAAATGTATAAAACCTTGACTGGAAATGGTAAAACCCCTTGTGTGACCATTCAAATCGGAAGACGTGCTGGTCAATCGTGCTACATATGCATGAGCCTGAGAGAGAATATAATAACTGTGCTAGTCCATCAGGAAGATGAGAAACCTAACATGAAATACCCCATGAGCTTTGCACAATATGCTGAATATCACAATTTGGATTAATGGAATGATGTGAAAATGTGCTAGACCTGCCGACGAGACTTGCAAAAGTGTGGCAGGTTGCCTATGCAATAAAGTAAAAATCAAGTTAGGATGTATTATTATAATTGTTGTTCTTGTTACTTGCCATTTGTTTAGCAAACAATTTGCCATTAGATTAACACTGCAGTGTCTTTGGTGGTCTGGGAATTACTTTCCAAATGGTTCTTAAATGTCCTTCACAAACTAGATGGTGGTTTGGTGATGTGGAGTTTGACTATGTTTCAGCTAGATGAATGTGGTAATGTGGGTGTCAGTTTCTGGTGGGTGAGACAGAAGTAACATACCATCTTGTTTAGCTTGTTTTCTTGTGTGTTTGCAATTGCCAGTCTGATCTATGCATGGATTGGTTAGGTGATGGTGCCAAGTCCTGTTGAACTCGTTAGTGGCCAGTTGACTGGATATCTGAGTTTTATTGGTGGTATGTTCTGTCTTAATATTCCTTATTATTATGAGGGTGTAGGTGGTGTGACTTTGTTGATGCACAAAGCTAGAACTTTATCAAACTGCTCTTGAGTCATTCAAATGGACTGACACAAGACAATTTCATTTATACTCAATAATGATTATGCATTCAGGCTCATTCTTACAATGTATCAGTTCAACAAAATATAAACTATCTTTAAGGCAGCAAAATGCTCACTCACTGTGAAGCCATTATGTGACATCAACATTGATTGCAATCAATGGGTAGCAGGGTCAAGACTGATTTGCACATGGCTGGGTCCAAACTGGGGTGGCATGGTGAGCAAAAGAACAATGGATTAATCCAGATCACTTGACTTGGGGTAAGTGTTTGAAATGTTGCAGCACTCCATCCATCATCTTGTTGCATTCGCCAACGCAGAGTGGCAACAGCAGACGAGCTGCAGTTTCTCAACCACCTGCAATCTTCTCACAACATGTTGTGGGCAGCCTAGGTAGAGGGAGTTTCCAAAGTCAAGATGAGAAAGAACCAACACCTGCACCACTATCTTCCGTGTAGGAGGCGGTAGGAGATCTAATATTTTTCTCAGTGTTCTTAAGATATCGTAGCAGATGACAGCTTGCTTCCGGACTTAGATCTCATATTCATTGAATTGAATGTAATTAAATTTGAATTTTTTAGGGCGCACAGCTACCCTGAGGGGTTTACCGGCAGCAGCTCGGTAGGAAAGCTGAGATCTAGCAAGGAGGATCTAAGAATTGAAGAACCAAGTCTTCAAGCTTCTGCGGAATACACGATAAACAGTTTCCTCACGTAGTGAGATAGGTAGAGTTCCACAGGGTTGGTCCTAAATAAGAAATGGACCGGCCGCGCATGTGAGAGAGTTTGAATTTCAGGACAGAGAACCTCATCTGGTAGGCAGAGCGCAGAAGACAAGGGGGTTAGTAGCGTTGAACTAACTTTTGCAAATATTTGGGGGCCTCTCCATTTTTGATTTTAAACATGTAGCATAGAGCTTTAAATTTTATTCGGTTCTCCACCGTCAGCCAATGAAGGCTACGGAGGAAGCCGGTGACTGATGAAGATTTAGGCACTTGACACAGTAGTCTAGCAGCCGTATTCTGCGCCACTTGAAGTCTTTGGATTATAGCTTTATTGGAGCCCAGATAGAGAACATTGACGTAGTCCAGTCTAGAAGTGACTAGGGCATGGACTACCGTTTTCTGGGCAGAGAGGGAAATCATTCATAAAAAATTTTTCAGCCATTTTAAAATAGTAAAGCAGATGGCTGATATCTTAGTGACTTGTTGTTTCATAGAAAGATGCTCGTCAATGATGAAAAACAAAATTGCGAATGTAGTGTACCGGTAAAGGCAGCGCACCCATTTCAGAGGGCCAATGCTGAGGAGCCCACAGATCATGTTTTTTCCCTAAAATCATAATTTCAGTCTTTTCACCATTCAGTTTGTTTAGATTGTTTTGCATCCAAGATGCAACTTTACTCAGACCTGACTGAAGAGCAGAGGGGTCCGCGCCTTGACAGATGGAAGGGAATTCATATGATAATTCCAAATTACAGCATCTATTGTAACATATGATAGAATTCCATTACAATGATTTGCTGATATTTTAAATTTCTCGCCAGCCACCCAAAAGGATAGTTGTCAAATTCAATTTAATATATAAAATTATAAACCCCAGCACACCCACCAGCTTTCTATTACATCACCACATTCTTTCCGCGATACTCATCCTTCCAAGCACTATCTCTCGCAGGTAGCGGGAACACGAAAAAACACAACACTTTTCTTTCTTCCAAACATAAAACGAGAACACCAAAGAATGTGCCACCATGATCACCAAGAAAACATCACACCACGCAGGGAAAAAGATAAAGCATCGCCCAAAAACCTCATGGACTCACACACTAAAACCAACCCAAACTCACCATCAAATTCAATAACAACAATCTACATCTCTCGCCATTAACATCCAGGCAGATCCACAAAACACAACAAAGAGAAAACTCTGTAGAATTCTGGGAAGGGTCAAGAAAAGAACGCCCTGCAACCCCACTATGACAGTAAGTCTCACCATAACCATATCTCAGCACATACATATCAAGGCATCTGCTATGGTGTGAAATCCAACACCTGCAATGGCACACGATACACAGGTTGATGGGTCCTCGGACATGGGCGCAAGATTGCCACAAGTTTACTTATGTACTATCACACAATCATATATATATATATACATGCATTAATAGAGTCACAGATAGGACACAGCAGAGGCGAGGTCGTTGGAAACTTTAGACTTCTTCTGCGAGGTGGTTATCTGTCCACTGCACCCAACAGATTCCACGCCGCTGCTGGAGCAAAGTCACCGAAGACCAGCTATTCACCAACCTTGCCCGGAACACACCCGCTGACCCGACTGACCCCGCCGCGCCACTTGCAACCTCAGTCAATGGATCAACGACTGCGCCAACACCCTCGCCCTGCTCAAGAAGCCCTCCAACAGCCACACCAACAAGAAAGCCAGCTGGTGCACCGAAGACCTTCAGGCCTCTAAGCAAACCTGCCGAAAGCTGGAAAAGAACTGGATCCGTGAACGAACACCAGAAAGCTACACAGCCCACAAGAATACCACCCGCAGACACCACCACCTCATCAGATCCACCAAAAGGGCCTCCTTCAAAGACCGCCTTGACAACAATGCACACAACAGCAAAGAGCTCTTCAACATCGTGAAGGAACTCTCCAACCCCAGCTCCAACACCAACGACATCCCACCTTCGCAAGACCTATGCGACTCGCTGGCCACCTTCTTCCACCGCAAGATCACAGACATCCATGACAGCTTCAACGCCGTGACTGCCCCGGCAACCACTGAGACCCCCGCCCCCATGACCACCATCCGCACCAACCGCCTGCTCTCCTTGACCAACATCAACAATGACGACACCATCAAGATCATGAACACCGTCCACTCCGTATCCCCGTCAGACCCCTGCCCACACCACATCTTCAACAAGGCCAGCACCACCATCGCACCCCATCTCCGGAAAGCCATCACCATCTCCCTCGAGACAGCGACCTTCCCGGAGAGCTGGAAGCACGCAGAGATCAACACCTTACTCAAGAAACCCAAGGCGGACCCCAAGGACCTCAAGAACTTCCAACCCATCTCCCTGCTCCTGTTCCCAGCGTAGGTCATCGAGAAGGCCGTCAACAAACAACTGACCAGCTTCCTCGAGGAGAACAGCATCCTACACCCTCCCCAGTCCGGGTTCCGCAGCAACCACAGCACCGAAACTGCCCTCATCGCTGCCACCGATGACATCAGGAACCTGCTAGACAATGGAGAAACCATGGCCCTCATCCTCCTGGACCTGTCAGCCTCCATCGACACGGTCTGTCACCGCACACTATGAACACGCCTCTACGATGTCGGAATCCAAGAGAAGGCCCTGGACTGGACCACCTCCTTCCTCTCCGGCAGAACACAGAGCGTCCGCCTACCCTTCTTTCACTCCAAAGCCACCAAGATCATCTGCGGCGTACCCCAGGGCTCATCCCTCAGCCCAACACTGTGCAACATCTACATGGCACCGCTCGCCCACGTCACCCGACTGCACGACCTCAACAGCATCTCCTACACCGACGACACCCAGCTGATCCTCTCCCTCACCAAGCACCCCCAAAACCAACCTCCACGAAGGAATGAAGGCCGTCGCCAACTGGATGAGGAACAGCCGACTGAAGCTGAACTCGGATAAGACGGAGGTCCTCATCCTCGGATCCACCCCCTCAGCCTGGGACGACTCCTGGTGGCCGACTGCACTAGGAACAGCCCCAACAGCCACCGACCATGCACGCAACCTAGAGGTCATCCTCGACTCCACCCTCTCCATGACGAAGCAGGTCAACGTCGTCTCTTCCTCCTGCTTAAACACCCTCCGCATGCTCCGCAGGATCTACAAATGGGTCCCCACCGAAACGAGAAGGACGGTCACCCAGGCCCTTGTCAGCAGCAGACTGGACTATGGAAACGCCCTCTACGCAGGAGCCTCGGCCAAACTCCTGAAACGGCTCCAACGCATCCAAAACGCCTCCGCACGCCTGATCCTCGACATCCCCCACCGCAGCCACATCACACCCCACCTGAGAGACCTGTACTGGCTCCCCGTCAACAAGAGGATAACCTTCAAGCTCCTCACCCACGCACACAAGGCACTGCAAAACACCGTACCAGCGTACCTCAACAGCCGACTCAGCTTTTACACCCCCACCCGCTAGCTCCACTCCACAGACCGCACCCTCGCCACTGTCCCCTGCATCCGAAGAGTCACCACCGGGGGCAGATCATTCTCCCACCTCGCCGCCAAGACATGGAACACCCTCCCCATCTGTCTACGGCAGACCCAAGACCTTCTGTCCTTCAGAAGACTTCTCAAGACCTGGTTCTTCGAACAGTAGCAGCATTCCCCCCCGCCCCCCTTAGCGCCTTGAGACCCTCACGGGTATGTAGTGCGTTTGACAAATGCTATGATTGATTGATTGTCTTCCTCAATGCTACTAGCTATATCTCAAACAACACAATTTAAATGAACAATGGAACTTGTAATTCTTCCAGAAACACAGCTGGAACCTTGGATTAGGATTAACGGGGATCATTATTTGCAGGCGGTCATTTCACTTGAGGGAATTAGCAATCCTGGCAGGTTCCTTCTTTACCTGGGCTGAAATGAGTACCCCATTGCGAATTTTGTGTGTCAGAACGGGGGAGAATAGGCACATGTTTCCCGCCATTCCAAGATACAGAACTCATGGGGTATTGCCCCTGCACAAATTTGGACAAAACTGCAGGGTTTTAGAAAACTTTGTGTGTGGCTCGTTATCCCAGCTACTGTACAAACTCACATGTGTGCTCAAATCAAGATTGGTTCATCACTCGTGTTGGGGGACAAAGCTTACCCTGGGCCCCAATTTAAGTTTATATACCCTTAGAGCAAGCATTTGAAGGACTCACTATTGGACTGGTTTGTGTTTGCACAAGTGCACTGAGGTGCTCACAAGGTGACATGTTGCCACATGACACAATAAATACAATCACGACATTTGCTCAATGTATATATTAATAAAGTTAGAAATAGCCACACCTGTAATTATTTCTGCATTTAGACAGATGGGCCATCTAAAAAATGTTGGATCAGCGGGAGGAGACAGAATGAAAAGAAAAGGGATATATTAAAATCTTCTCTAAAGCACTTGTGTCTGCTGGTGTCAAAGAAAAGCAAATAAACGAAGACTTACGTGTTCCCCATTCAAAAAGCATTACTTCTGAGGGACAGATGTGAAACGGCTGGCGAGTTCTTTACCCTCTTCCCACATGAAAACTCTTCATAATCAATTCACGATATTTTCTTCTACTTATTGCAAAATATCATAACATTTGATGGTTCGTTTGCATTCTTTCACACCGCGGTCTCCAGTACCGGAGGTTATTCAGAGGTCAAGGAATCCCTCCGCCTCGGATACCAAATAATAGACCAACCTCAAAGGCACAAGGACTTAATTGGAAAACGCCTCTTGCTGTACCTGACTGGGATGGACTCGCCGCAACCCCTGCGGTAACACATGGTTCGCATGAGGGGGCGCAGAGATGTGTCCTAAACTGCAAGTCGGTGGGTTCAGCCTTACACTGGGAGGGAATTCCTTGAGGGTGATGTCAAGTTTTCTAAGCAGTTTAAGCATTAAAAATACGGTGTTCGAGGCCTTCGAGTCAGTCTGGCATTTCACCAAACCAACACATTTGGGAACCATTAGCAAATGTAGCAGAGAAACCCAATCCAAGACACTCGGCTTATGTTTATGTACTATTTTACTAGTCCTTTTTGACATTTCCTCTTCTTTTGAAATATTATTTTCGGTACCTAGTAGTTTTCCTCAAAACCGCGTTATTGGTTATGTGTGTGATGAAATGGAAATACACACACACAAAAACATATAAAGATATATGCATACAAACATATGCATATATAAATATATATTTATTTTAAAAAAAATGGCGGTCACCACAGGATAGTTATAATTAGGTCAGCGTTTCCATAGGAACTGCATTTTTTGTTTTGCTAATAACTTTGGCACCATTTTGAAGAATCTCTATGAAACTTTCCAAAAGTGTGCTCTGTTTTTGCATGGTTTGTGCAAGGAAAATTTCAGGCTGATCTGGCAAGCGGGGGTCAAGAAAAAAAGGCGGCCCCAAAACACAGAGTTGGCAAGCATTTTCCATAGACTTCTCCAAGCAGGGCTACAGCAAAAACTGTTGAACAGAATTACACCAAATTTGGCAGGAAGCTAGATCTTGGACAGCAGATTGTGCCTTTTTGGTGTAAATCCATTCAGTAGTTTTTGAGAAAGTAAGGTTCAAACATAATTGTATATCTGGCTGGTTGGGTATGCGAGCGATGCTCAAGAGTCTCGTGGGAGCGGCAGTTTAAAATTAGAGCATTCTGATTGGCCCAGGGAGATTTTTTTCCCATGGGCCATCTCACTCCCATGGGAGTCAGACTCTCGCCAGAGTAGGCGCTCTGATTGGCTTAAAGCAACTTGAAAAAAATGTTGCTGACAGCCATTACAGGACTCAGGGACTTAGTCTTCAGTCCTGAAGTTTAAAAAAAAAAACTAGCATAAGGGGGCAGGGTAGGGATACTCTGCCCCCTTGACCCCATGGGGGGGGGGGAACCCAAAGGGACCGACCCTGGGGCCAAAATACCAAAAAAAATCAATATTTCCCACGCTCCCGTGGCACGTGAAAAACAGAATGGCGGCTTGGACCCCATTTTTTCAATTAAGGGGAGGTGGTGTACGGCACCACTCCCAGAGCCATTATAGGTCCCGGGGATCCCATCACCAGTGAAGCATTCTATGAGGGGAGGGGGCGTGCAGCTCTCCTCCCGAGCATTATAGTCCCCGGGACCCATTTCCCGGGGGCCAATAACTTTAATTTAGGGGAGCGGGGCAATGAGGTCCCCCTCCACGAGTCTTCTTTGGCCCCGAGGAGCACACCTCTAGGCCTGAATTGTTAAAAAAAGACTGGGAGGCGCACATCCTCCCTTACTGAGATTTCAAAGGCCCGAGGGACACCATCCCACAGGTCCGATTAATTTAATTAAGGGGAGGGAACTGCATGCTCCCCTGTCTGAGCCTTCAATGGCTCCAGGAACTCCATTCCCTGGGACCGGCTCACATACTGCATGCCGGGAAGCCCACCCTTGAGACACAGTGGTTTCCCTGTCCGCACCGCTGCAGGCAGGAAAACTTGTGTTTGCCCTTGCCTGGAGCATTTTTGAATCCCTGCCAAACAGGAGCAAACACAAAGTTTTCTCCCAGCAGGTGGAATCTTTAGAAATTCTCCTGCTAGCTGGGAGCAAACTTGTGATCAAAGTCAAAAGTACTTTATGTGGCGTGCATGCCATAAACGTTTCCAAATTCACAATTTAGCACCAATTACCAAAATGTAAAACCATTGTATTTAGCTTTGAATGGGTAGCGACAATAAATGTATTTAAAAACGGAATATCTGTGATTGATAAAAAATATACAAAATATAAAATGCATCAATACATCAATATTAGAATTACAAATTTCCAAGAGCAACAACGGCGGACCTCCTATGCCGCACTTCGTGCCAGTTCCTATAAGTGAGTTTGCTGTGCAATCTACCCCTGCACCAGCCGTTGAATGGCGTCACTGTGCTCCAGATCAGAAACTATTATGACAAATGGGGGTGCACAGCTCAAGAAGTCCAAAAGGCCAAGATTGATAGAAAGGTAACTTCTTTATTCCCCCAAAAAAGTTCTTTAAGATCATCAGATATAAGCAATCCAGCCAACACGTTTCATTCCCATATAGGGAACTTCATCAGGGCAGAGAAATATGTAATTTGTAAAGTTCAAATTGCCAAAATGCCAACAATGTTTATTAATAGTTCCCGATAAGTTCTTATATAAGCCTGTTTAGAACAGTTTATGAAAATTCCAAACATTGCCAGAAAGACGTATCCAAATATGATAAAAAAACACCCAAGGAGACAGGCAGATGTAATCTGTTATAACAGCCCAAAGTGCTCCAATGAAATTCTAGTAGGCGAATCCGTTTGGCACAATAAAAAGCCAAACTCGTACACGAAAAAGAGAGAAAGTTGCAGCCGCGACACTGAGGAATTTTCGTATTCTCTTAAAATGAATATGGGCCACGGCTGAATACACTTGACCTATTGAATCTTTGGAAACTGTGTAGGACAAACAGTGGACATAGAGGCGCAACAAATCATATTTGCCCGCTGACTTTTTTTTGTGGGGCTTTTTTATTGTGCCAAACGGATTCGCCTACTAGAATTTCATTGGAGCACTTTGGGCTGTTATAACAGATTACATCTGCCTGTATCCTTGGGTGTTTTTTTTATCATATTTGGATCCGTCTTTCTGGCAATCGTTGGAATTTTCATAAACTGTTCTAAACAGGCTTATATAAGAACAGACTGTCTTTTGTGAGAAGCCAACTTATCTGAAACTATTAATAAACATTGTTGGCATTTTGGCAATTAGAACTTTACAAATGACATTTTTCTCTGCCCTGATGAAATTCCCTATATGGGAATGAAACGCTTTGGCTTGATTGCTTATATCAGATGATCTTAAAGAAAATTTTTGGGGAAATAAAGAAGTTACCTTTCTATCAATCTTGGCCTTTTGGACTTCTTGAGCTGTGCACCCCCATTTGTCATAATATTACAATTACATAAATAAATAAATCGTATTAGGATCTCCTTAATTCATACAGTTTCTATATTATAACCAGCCACACAAAAGGGTGTTCTAAATAAGACAGTGCTGTCAAGTGCTCATATCTGACTCTCCATTGTGGCCTAGCTCTGTTAATTGTATAGGAACAAGATCACATTAACACAGTGTGCAATATATGTACACGTAGCATTGGCCCAGTCCTCGTTTTCCACCTTGGATCCTATTCCTAATTCCCCACATATGGCCCAGAAACTTAGCGACAGACAGTGGTCTTGTGTCTGATTTAAGAATTTGCATGGCTTCCTGATAGTTGTGTTTGTTCATCTGTTTGCAAAACGGTTTTAGCCATTTTGATATGTGCCGTGCGTAAACTGGACAAGCAAATATGATCTGTGCCACCAATTCACTGGGAGCCTTGCACCCTGGACAGTTTGCCGATGTAAGTGCATTGCTGTGCCATCTGTATTGGAAGTCGTTCGGGGGGAGGGAGCCCAACCTAAACTAGTACAGCTTTATTTTGTGTGGTGTTTGTCGAGATAGGGTTCCAAGAAGCTGATATCTGTTTGTGAAGTCTGAATTCTGTTGTTAACTTCCCCCAGGAGGATCTCTGATAGTCTACCTCTATGACCAACTCCCAGTAATGCCTCTTTATTGTGCTTTTTTGGACCAAAGATAGATTAGAATTGTTCCAGGCTCCCTGCAACCCTATGTCTGTTAAGATCCTCCTTATATTGCCCAGCCAGACGGTAATTTTACAGGTGTCAAGGTGGATTATTCCCGCCATAGCAGCGGCGTTAGAGGAGAGTTTCGAGGTCGACCTAAATCTAGCGTAAAATTGCAATGGGAGAAGCTTAGCTTTGTCAGAAATAGATCGTCTACCCATATCTAGCATAAGGGGATGAAGCGGGGTGCTCTGGGGCAACATCACCAAACTTCTTAACAATTTGTGCCCTGATCTCTTGAGCTCCTCTAGGTTATCGAAATTCCATAGTTCTGACCCATACAAAGCTGAACTAACTGCTTTTAGATCATATACCTGCAGAGCAGCAGCAACCGGCTTACTTAGTGAGGTGCGATGTTTTTTCCCAGGGTCCCTATTATCTGTCTATGCTTCAGTGTCATCTTTGTTACATGGGACTTCCAACACATTTTCTCAAATAATTTTACTTCTAGATAACCAGATGTGTTTACTCTTTCCAATAATGCCTCTGCCAAGGATGGACTACCCCTATGGGTTAGATCTTGTGATCTGTTTCCCTGCCTGCACTGATGCGGACAGGAAAACAGACCAAAATATTGCCTCCGCACAGAGTGGGAAACATAAAATGCTGCTCTCTCTGGGCGGGAGCAATACCGGCAAGGGCTGCGGAGGCTCGGGGGCTCCCCCTGTGTCCCACAATGTGTATATTCATGGGTGGACACTGGGGCATCCATCTTTAAATAATGCAGGCCTAGGGCCATAATAGACTTGAGTAGGTTGGGCTGCATGGCCCCTCCTCTTTTAAAAAAAAGGGAAAGCGAGATTCTGTTCTTTACAACTGCATGTTGAAAAATGATCTGAAATCCTTGGTGGAGGTGTATGCATCACTGATTTATTGAAGCGCAATGTCTTCTGTAGTGACTGTCCAAGATGAGTGAGTTCTTTCTTGTTGGCTCCTGGTCTAAGAGGAGAGCCCATGGTTCTTCCTTTTAATTGCTGCTGAGTATGCAAAGGTGCCAAATCACCTTCAAGCTCAGCGCGTTCGGCCCCGTCCCTTCCACGTTATTAGTATGCAATAGTGTTCCTGCCATTTACCAGGATGATGGACAGCTCAACTTACCAAAGGGACCCAAGCACGTTTCCCACAGATTTTGATGACACATTCTTGATGCAGAGGAGTATGAGGACATCTACTCCAAAAAATAAGCACTTACTTCATATAATCAAGAGGAAGTACTGATATTTGGTGGAGATTCAACTCTTTGTAGTCTCATCATCATCTCCATTCGAGAATTAAATTTGGCATGATTTCTGTATGAAGACGCTAGAGAAACAATTACATTGCCAAAATTACATGTAAAAGGTCTCAGGAGACATTACCTCGTGGTCCTTTATGCGGCTGTAGTGTAGACTATGCACTAGACCAGGTGTCTCCCACCAGATAATTGCGAGCTGCCAGTAGCTCGCAGACACCATCAGAGTAGCTCAATGCCTTGAGTTCATTTTTAAATAAGCAAGGGGTAACATTTTCCTTTTAAAGTTAAGGGAAGGCTGTGCTAATTTTACATTATTATCATCAGGATGTAGATAGTAGTGCCTGTTAATGAGCTGTGCTCGATCTGATTTATGACCCAGGCTGGGGCACCGAGGTAAAGAACTGAAGCATGGAGGCATTTAACTGTTAAATAAAAGTCCTTGTCAACTCAATACTGGAGTGTGAGTACAAAATGATGTTTCTAAATGCTTTTAAATGGGAGAAAATTGTTACATTAATGACTACATTAAGTCTTCATTCTATTTTTCTACCATTTCAAAGCGTCAGATTTATAAACAGCAGGCCTATTACTCCCAGTGGCCAGTAGACTCTGTGCTAAATTTATAACTGAAAAAGACAGTAATTTTTTTTAAGGGGAGAAACTTCAAGTAAAAAAAAAATATTTCTATGAACATTAAGTCTTAATGTCTTTCTCCACTTTCAATTAAGTTTTAATGTTTAATGAAGCATGTTTCTTCACTTTAAATTCCTCCCATTTAAACAAATGGGTGTATTTTTCTGTTATAAATATGGCACCATGTATACAGGCCACTGGATGGAGGGCACCTGGTGTTTGCAAATGTGACACTTGGAAATTGGAGAAATTTTAAATGAGGAGTTTTATGGAGTCCATATATGCATAAAGTTAACTCTTTAGTTACGTTTTCTCCCACTTCAAAGAGTCGCCTACACACACAGCAGGCACATGGCTGGTAGACATGGCGCACATTTATAACTAACAAATACAGCAATTATTGTAAGTGGGAGAAATTTAAAGTGCCCAAAAATGTTACATATTATGGACATTTCTGTAGAATACTTTTCTGCCCTTTAAATTTCTCCCATTTAAAAAATAGTTGTATGTTTATTTTATACATGCCACATATGGTGAAAGGTATGTCCTGTGCCATGCACACTCTCTACCATACATACACACACATGCATGCCTCAACTCCCCAAGAGCCAAACACAGCTTTAATTTACATTGCCTGTCCTTGACTAGCTATTCCACAAAGGACAATGCATCAGTACAGTCCTCTGCTTCCAATAGCCAAATGCTGATTGGTTGCTGTTTCAATCTTGCCTGGGCTATAAATCAAACTGTAAATGTGAATGTGGTGGAACTCTGAAGTACATTGTATTACTCCCCGTGGCATCAGGATGGCAGCAGGGCACCACTTACTAGATGAGTAAATAAGAATATTGTTGACCAGTAGGAGCAGGATTTAGATCTCACTATGATTAAAAATGCATTAGCAAAGACAGTACGTCTCATCTGAGAAATCTATTGTTTTTGCCAGTGCTTTTTGCAATCCTAAATAGTCGCTGTGAATGTGTGTGCAACTTATTGCAAAATGCATGGAAAGATCACTGACACAGATGTGTGCAGACCCACAACTGCCATCCTTCAATGCTTGTTTAATTTTGATGAAAATGCCATTCCAAAATGGCTACCGTGGATGCATGTGCTTCCACAGTAGTCAGCTGTAGGTGCTGTGGATGCAGCACAAGGCAAGAGAGGATTGAGAAAGGGACAGAAAATAGTCGCTCTAATAGACTGCAAAGAATGGTCTGCTGCTAGCAGTGGAAGTGTAGCTTATCCAATGTGGGCACTGACACCTAAGGGCTCTTGGGGGAAACAAACACAAGAATTAGCAACTAGGAGGTTAAACAGACAACAAAGCTATCCAACTATGAATAAGGAACTGCCCAAAAGCAGACGATTCTGTAATGTATCGGGACAAAAATAGGTCTGGTTGAATCCAGCTTTTAAAGGAAGCCAGCTCCAACCCCGTTAGTAATAAAATAGGCAGGAATCTGTTTTAAGATGTCTGCCATAATGCCTGGATCATTGGTCAAAGGAATTGTCTTGTGACTGCAAAAAACTGAATCTATAAAAAATCATTCACAGTTATTTCTCCCCTGCAATATTCCACATGTTTTATAAAGCTAAATTAAATGTTTGTCCAAGAAAGGAAAAAATGCTGGAAATCTTCATCACTAAGATATTATAGCGATGAGTTCCTTTGTCTCTGCAAATATTTATAATGCACAATGGAAATTGCTGTAAGACACATCTATATGACATTACTCAAGTCTGAGTCTGGCGAAAGGGGTCTGTGAGATATGTATGCCAGGCATGTATACCTGATGTGTGTGTATCTTTGTATGAGATGCAATGTTTTATTGATGTGACATACATATGATTTGCATTATTTTATTACAAGTACAACTGCAAGCTTGACTTCATTAAAATATGTTGACTATTAATAATTATGGTTATTGTGTTACAATGTATTTCAATAAACAATGCATTTTCAGCACTCAGTTGCATCTGTGGCTAGGCACATGGTTTATAAATTCTGATAAAACCATTCTCAATGATCCCAAAATAGATCAAAACAGCACACTGGCTCAGTGTCTTGAGGATTTTAGGTGTCACTGGAGGACATAATTTGGGACCTCTGTATGGAACAATTTTGAATGGTATTACCCATTTACTGCTAATTAAAGCCTGCATTATGCCAAAAATACTAAATATACATTAAACT
This sequence comes from Triturus cristatus, assembly GCF_964204655.1. Classification (NCBI taxonomy): domain Eukaryota; kingdom Metazoa; phylum Chordata; class Amphibia; order Caudata; family Salamandridae; genus Triturus; species Triturus cristatus. Next base: position 291,576,083 of record NC_140589.1, on the reverse strand, counting down.
TTAACAGGGTCACAAAAACAAACAGTGGATCTATGTATTGCTCGGACCCCAAAAATCCTTACGATGATACGGGGTAAAGAGGCAGTTAGAGACAGATGTAGGTAGAGAGGGAGAGAAATGTAGATAGAGAATTAGACTAGAAAGGTGTGTAATAGAGAGAAAGTTCACTATCCAAAGGGAGGCATTGAAAGGTAGGGTCCCTGTGCAGTTGTCCGCTTTGCCCATACTTTAAAACTTCTCTGCCTTGGCCCATATTTACTAATCATTAGTTTGGGCATTTACATGCTGCAAAGGGGGGCAAACAGCAGTATCAATTAACTTTCAGGTGCAAAAGTCATTTTGCAATGAAAGCTGACACAAGTGCATTTCCAAACACTCTGCGCTGGCTTGTGTGAAACACCCGAGTATGCCTGAAGATCAGGCATTTGAGGGAGGCCTGTGCAAAACAACACCATAGACTGTAATGACGTGAAATAGTGCAGAAGCCCATCCACAAAATGTATGTTAAAAAATTACATGGAATGAAAGGTGCAAACATTTCAGACTCTTTACATTATATTTAAGACCACAAAACACCCCACACCACTAGTAAAGTCACAATAGAGGTTGTAATGCCCAGACAGATACTACATCTCCAGCAGTTGGTTAGCAATGACCCCAAGGCGTCCTTCTGACTGGTGGCCCTAACTTCCAGATGGTGAATCTGTGTGGCGTTGGTCTTCACTATGTCTGAGGCAATGATACTGCTGGATGCCTATCACATTCACCGAGGCCCTTGAATCAATAACGTCCTTGACCACTGAGCCACCGATTTCCACCTCGCAGCAAGGCTGAGTCCATCTCTGTCTCTTGAGGTCATTAGTGAAAGAGATGAGAAAAATCTCCTCTTCGTCATCTGGTGATGAGTCTTAAAGCTGGTGCCTTGGGTAGGGTGCGCGGCTGGTGGTGCCCTAGGGTTCAGTCTCATCAAGAGGGAGTTGGCTTATGGTTCGATATGGGGGCCATCGTCCTCTTGTGCTTCTCCCCCATGTGTCTCCGTGGCATACTATCGCAAAGTGATTCGCTTTGCCACATGCCATGGCAGTCATCCATGGGGTTTTTCTCGCGTCCACAGTTCCTGCAGTGAGCAGTGGCTTCAGAGGTGTTTTGCATTCTTGTCCTTGGCTTGCTGGTCTTGCTTTTTGTGTACAGTGCATCGTCTCTCTCTATCTTCACCGCTGGAGGTCTCTCTGAGGGTTGGGTGATCGCGATATCCATCTCGGCGGCCAGGTCATAGGATCTGGCCATGATGAGTATGTCATTGAGCGCAATGTTTGGTTGGCACAGTAAAGGCTCCACAGTTTTAGTCTCTGCACCCTTGAATGATTTGCACCCATACTTCTTTTGCTTGGTTATCCACAGTGCATAAACTGGCTAGTTCGCGCAGCCACGCTTAAAATGTGTTGATTAATTCGCCTTCTGGCTGGTGCGTTTGGCAGAGTTTTAATCGTTTGAAACCTGGAGTTAATTGAGGATCAAAGTGCGCATTGAGCGTTCTCACTGCAGGATCATAGTCGTTCATTGCCCCAGTGTTACGAAGCTGTTCAAAGAGTTTGTAAATTTCTTCAACTGCATATTGGAGTAGAAGGGAGCGTTTGATGGCTCCGCCCATTTAGCTGGTGGTGATAATGGACGGAATTATCCATTAACCTTCCAAACCAGGTTTTCCAATGAGGGGAGGCAGTCGGGGGTTCGGCAAGTTCACTGAATGTTTGGAGCACCCCTACTAAAGCGTATTGTGGAGTGTAGGGTCTGGGTGGTTGTTCTTGTGGGGGTGTCACATTTGTGTCATTGCTCTCCGTGTCACCCACAGCTGGTGAAGAGCAGTTGGGCTATGATGGTGCAGGTTTTGGGGTGAGCCTTGTCCCTGTGTGTGCCGTCTGTTGCAGTTGGGGTTTGTTGCTCTCTTCCTGCCTGAAGCCACCATTTGGTTAGTGTGGAATGCCACGCTTGATGTGTACTATCTTGTTTAAAGCAACACTATGTGTCTGTTTTCCTTTTGGTTGGCTTGTTAATGTGCAGTGGCTACGTCAAGACATTCCTTATAATCACATGCTTTTACCACTTTTTATTCCTTTTTCATTTATTTTTTTTATTTAAATTTGGCTTTCATTTAAAAAAAAAAAAATCATCCATCAGAAATGCAGCTGCTATCTAAGCAGTGCAACTTCAAACACTGGTCATATATTAGAAACAGTAGTCAAGGCAAATGAGTATTGTTTTCTGATTTAAAAAAACATTCAGTATACATTGTGAAATGGTAAAAAACATTCGATTATGCGGAAAAGATGCAAATCTTACTTGTGATGGACCAAATCTCAGAATTCATCGAACTATACTGAAACACCCACTGAGAGTATATTATTGGTAATTATATGCATTTGCCCATTTGAAACAAACAAAGAGAAACACAGCCATCTACTGTTCAAATGAGTGGTAAAGTCTTGTAACATAACATAACATGTGTACGTTCACCCCAACGGGGTCTCTTGGCGCTGAATAACAGATGTTTATTGTTACCCTACTCATTGGTACTCATTTTATCAAGGCCTCAATGGTTCCATTTTACTCTTTTGCTGCTCCTTTTGCTCCTTTTTATGTACTTTTAAAATCAAAATCGTTTTTTAATGACTTGAATTGCACTGTACTGCCTTGATGAATTAATTGATGCTTGACTTCAAAACCTACCGTATTACACTGCTTTTACTTGAAAATTGAATTTTTTTAATTGATTTGGCAGAACTGAATTAACGAATTATATGCTCATGATCTCAATACTTTCTACCTCAACTTAATTTCCTATTCTCGGCATTTGCACTTTTGCAGGGTTGTTTCTCTCCGGGTGGCCATTTTGTTGGGCCACAAGCTCCCTCAGGGCAGCGCTCTAGTTGATGCACGCCGTCCTGCCTATTACCTATTTAATGGCCCCTGATCTGACGCGCAGCGGACGCGTGCATCGTGCGCGCCGAAGGCATGCCAAAGGCAAGTCCGTCTGAACGTGTACGCGCCCAACCAGGACCCGGGGCCAGAAGCCCTGGCCCGAACAAAAGGCATATATTACGCTACTTTTCTAAGCAGCTCACGAAACATCGCCATATGGTGCCCCCTGCTTGTATCCAACTCCATCCTGAAGATTGGAATATAAATTGCAGGGGCTGCGGTTATTCTTTTAAAACACAGTCCCACAATATTTCTAACACGATAACAACTACCCCTGTTGCTTTAAGGAATATAGATTTTTTAATATTAATTGCTGATCGCTTCCAAAACATACAGCTGATATTTTTAAATTTTTGGTCAGTGAACAACCAGACGCCATGTTTCTTACTGAAACATGATTAAACATGAGTTCTGGTCCCGACGTAGCTGCAGTTTTACCATCGAATTATGCCATAGGCAGGAAGGATAGGAATTCTAAGACAGGTGGTGGCATTGCCATAACCTTTAAAAAAATCTTACCTGTGCAAATTTGAAGATCTGCCTTTTACGAATTGTGAGGCAGCTTTATTTAAACTTGCCCTGTCCCCCAAATTTACATTTTCAGGTATATTGGTGTACTGTCCCCCCGGATCACTTGGTCCATGGGTGTCATCTTTCCCTGATTTAATTACCCCTCTCCTTTTGAATGCCGCTAATTTCTCCATCTTGGGCGACCTCAACTTGCATTTGGAGGACCCTACTTGCACCCACAGTGTCACTCTTATTTCTGATTTAGCAGCACTGAACATTGCTCTATGTAACTCTGGGTCCACTCATGTGGCGCGCCACTTATTGGACCCCATCTTTTCCAGCTTACCTAACATTCAATGCCCTCCAGCTCTTCCTTTATGCTGGTCGGATCATTTCGCAATTGGCTTTCACTTTAAACTTTCTGCAAAATCACTTCTAGATGTATCGGGCACTAGAAAAGCTACTAGAGATGGGAGGAAACTAGATAAGGTAGCCCTTCATAACACTTTGTCCACCACTGCTCCCAGACTTGAACAGATGTCGGTTTCTTGCTCGGGCGCTATACGTAACTGGCTCTCAAATGCCATCGACGTGTGTCTCCCACTTTCAATCAAAAAGGGGAGTAAACACCGCCTCCCTGCCCCTTGGTTTACAGAAAAGTTAAAAACTGAGAAAACTACATGCAATGTTTTGGAACAGCGCTGGAGGAGGAACTACGCGTCGGATACTAAACTTGCATATAAAAGGGCAAAACGTGAATACCATTCTCTTTGTAAATCAGCCAGTGCTGAATATGCCTCCTCCACCATCTCTAGTTCGCTGAATTGTTCTAAGACACTGTTTAAGATGGTCAAAGAACTGTCGGGCTCCGAAACCCAACCTATCCCTGCCACAATGAATGACTTGCAATGTGAAGATCTAGCCACATTTTTCCTCCATAAAGTGGAGAAAATATATTCAGAGATGCATGACCGTCAATCAGGAAACTCCCCTCAGCAAGCATTCATGCCCCCTCTAAATAGTAATTATAGCATTGATAAGATTCCGGAATCTACTGGTAAACTGGAAATTTGGTCTCCATTAAAGATGGACTCTTTTAAACAGCTTTCAGCAAGCTTAAAATCCAGATCACCCTGTGACTCTCTCCCAATCTCTGTCTTACAGCAGCTTAAGACGCCGGCACTTGAGACAATCATGAAACTATTGAATGCCTCCTTACTAGAGACTACGGTTCCCCCTGAATGGAAACATGCAATGGTTCTTCCTATTTTGAAGAAAGCCAATGCAGATCCTGACCAGCCCTCCAATTATCGGCCCATCTCATTACTTCCGGCTTTCTCTAAAATCTTGGAGAGACATATTAACTCTCAGCTTACTCAGTTCACCGAGTCACAAAATTACTTACACCCCTCTCAGTCAGGTTTTAGAGCTGGCTTCTCGATGGAAACCACGCTCCTTGGAGTCACGGAAAGACTTTGTTACCATCTTGATATTGGAGAAGCGGTGGCCCTGATACTGCTCGATTTGAGCACAGCTTTTGACACGGTGTCTCACACCGTGTTAGTAAATGATTTACAATCTTTGGGCATCGCCGGGCCGGCACTCACGTGGCTTGTCTCTTTCCTTACGGACCGGACCTTCCAGGTCTTTTCTTCGACGGCCAGATCTGACATTCACTCCTCTCCATACAGGGTGCCCCAGGGCTCCATTCTCAGCCCTTTGTTCAATATCTACGCCAAACCTCTGGCAGTCATTGCAGAGGGGGCTGGGTTGTCTCTGTTTTCTTATGCAGATGACACCCAGATTATCTTCTCTCTCTCTGCCGAGAGGACGTCTGAGTCATCTACTCTTCGGTTGGGCTTGAGTAAGATTGCATCTTGGATGCAGGCTAATTTCCTCAAGCTCAACGGAGAGAAAAATGAGGTCCTGATTTTGGGAAAAGATAAAGAGCGCTGGGGCCCCCAACATTGTCCGGCTGAAATGGGTGCTCTTCCTAAACCTTCGCTCCAGGTCCGCAATTTAGGATTCATCATTGATGATCAACTTTCAATGAGACAACAAGCCGTGAATGTAGCCGCCACCTTTTTTACTATCCTGAAATGGCTCAAAAAGATTATCGGGATGTTGCCTAGCTCCACTCAGAGAACTGTAGTCCAGGCTCTGGTCACTTCTAGACTGGACTACGGCAACATTCTTTATCTGGGGGTCAATAAGGATGTGACACTCAAACTGCAGGTGGTACAGAACTCTGCCGCCAGACTGCTTTGCCAAATCCCCAGAAATGCCTCCACCTCTGGTTCTCTGCGAGATCTTCATTGGCTCAGGGTAGAGAACCGGATTAAGTTCAAGGCCCTGAGCTACATGTTCAAGATCAAATCTGGGATGGCTCCGCAATATTTGCAAACTCTGGCTCATTCCTATTTGCCCTCTCGCGCACTCCGCTCTGACACTCAGGTGAAATTTTTGGTCCCAAAAGTTAGACGATCACGTATGGGTGGCCGCTCTTTTGCCTGCTTGGGGCCCTCCTTATGGAATTCTCTTCCTGTGTCACTTCGCAATGAAACACTCTACGGCAACTTCCGTAAATGCCTAAAAACCTGGTTATTTAACCAATAATCTCCTTTCATTCCCTTCTGTTCCTTACAGGCTGGTGCCGGGAAACCCTCTTGGGTAGCTGTTGCGCCTAATAAGTTAAAAATAACATAACATAACAGATAGATAAAAGGCTGAGTGGACCCGCCGGGATTTGAACCTGTGACCATGAGGTCGAACACAGGCCCCTGCAGTGGATGCATTAATCCACTGAGACACCAGACCCTGTTGTAATGACTTGCGTGCCAACAGTCATTTCGATGTAAAAAATGCGAGGTTAATGCTACACATCGCAAAAACTTCAGAGTAAAGGCTGTTCACCGGCAGGTGTGCGTAGTAGCAGGGGCCTGAGAAGCGGCTCGAGCCCAGAGCCACCGGCCTGTCTGCAATGAGTGTGGTGAGGCAGTGTGGCAAATCCAGCACTGTACCTAGGTGTGCGGCTGCCAGGTGAGGCGTATAGTCGCCGAGTCAACAATGCTGCGAGAGTGAGGTAAGTGGTTTTATTTATTTTTTATTTTAAATTAACGTATACCTTTGTATGTTGAGTACCTCAACCCCCGACCCCATACCTGCCCTGCCCCGCCCCACAGCTCTTACCGGTGGCGGCCGCCACTGGTTTCAGTTCAAAGAGGACCTGACTTGGCAGTTCAGTCTGGACTGTTCCTACTGGAGCAGGGCCAAGAGTGATTTGCATACGGCTGGAGCCAAACGATGGTGGCATGGTGTGCAAAATAACAATGGACTGGGATGCGAGTGTTTACCAGACGCTGAGATGAAATCAAGCATTCCATCCATCACTGTTTTGTATACTCCAGTGCTTAACAGGTGAAGCCCATTACTACTGGGCTTTTCAAAACAAAGCACAACAGGTATTAAGGTGTGAAACCCTACAGTGGGAAAGTGGATCTTTTATGAGTCTTCCAATATGCTTATGATTCAGATGACTGTGATAAGACTGAATCTAATTACCTGTGTGGTGGCAGAATTAAAACTCTTGATTTTCGTGCATAAATTCCATGAACAGTCATGCAGAAGAATCTTCTAGTGCACCTTGGAGCATCAATACATGGGAAAGAGATTAATGAGATCATAACAGATATAAAAGGAGATGCAAGTTTTGGGTCCAGAAGGCTACTTTGCAAAGTTCTGTTGAATATTCTGAGTGTTGAAGCCCCGTCTTCTTAAGCTCTAAACCGTCTTACTGCAGACAGGACAGTCCACTCTGCCAGCCCTACTTTAGGGCCATGATCATATGCAATCCATTCCATCATTGCATTTACCATCTCTCTTATAATGTGTAACATTAAATGTATGTAAAAGTCTTGGTCACACCATTGAACCAGATAATCCCTAACATAAACATCTAAACCAAGGCACTTTCATTAAACCTCACTGTGTGCTGGAAAACACCAATTGGCATCCCTCCTGATTCAAGGGAAGCCTGATTCAGACCCTTTCATGCAGTGAAGACTTTTAATAAGACCGGGTGGGGCAACATGAGGAAGAGGTGTGGCGCAGCGGCCAGGGCAGCGGCCAGGGCAACTGACACTGGAACCCGGGGGCTCACGGTTCGATCCCCGGTGCCGGTGGCAATCAGCCCAGCACCATGTGACTCTGGGCAATAGCTCGCTTAATCTTCCCGAGGGCCCCCAGTGCCTTGACACCTTCGGGTACTTGTTTGCGCTTTATAAATACTGGACATTTACATTTACATGTCCTGCACACACGAGTAGTGGAGTCTGTGGAATTGTACCTGTGCACTACCCACCAGAAATACATATGGGATGATTTACTTCTGCCAGTGATCCTCTCGGTTTCAAGAGAGAACAGGCAGATTCTTACTTATCTGATTAATTTCCTGATTGCATTTAAAGCTCAGAATCTACCTATTATGTATTCTCTGGGGGCTCAAAATTCTGTGAATGTACTTGATGTACACGTGTTTCCGTATTTTTGTTTATTCTTATGAAGTTCAGATCGGGGTCCCTGGCTTCCACTGGTGACTCATTGGGGTCCACGGAAGTCAAGGTTTAGGGCCCGTTGCTGTAGCATGTAATGAACGTTTTGCAGCTGCATGTATGCGTGGCTGCAAAGCAGTGACAGCCACTGACAGGGACAGGGGCAAACCTTACTTAAAAGTTTGTACTTTCTACCGTTTTTGTTGGGACCTCAATCGACCTCTGAAAACTTGAAGTCAAACAAAGACCAGATTTAGAGATACCAATTGGTCTGTGTGTGCTTTGGTACCTGTAGAAATGATGGATTGTAGTCACGAGGTAAGTTCAAGTAGAAGTTTATTGGTAAGTTACAAGTTAGTTCAAGATCGAGATCCCACCAGGAGCTGCATCTTTGCTGCTCAGCCTACTCCCTCTAACTGTCATTCCTCCAGTCCACCAACATTCCACACAGTCATCAAGCATTCCAACATTCCATACACACCTACTCATGCATACTGGCTGAGCAGCAGGAAATGTAAGTACAACACATCCTCTTCCCTTGAGAAATCAACAAACTATAAATAGAACAAGCCTATAAGAGGGTAGCACCAATAAGCAGAGGGCTTGTTAAAACATTGCATCCAAAAGAATATTTTAGGTGAAGGAAAGATGCAAGATGAGGAAGGACATTGAAGCTGCAGAAAAATAAGTACATATTGCAGAAGAACAGAGAATGGAAGAATGAGGAAAAATAGGTACATATTGCAGAAGAACAGAGAATGAAAGAATGAGTGAAAGTATACAGCAAGGAAAAGAGTGCAAATGAGAAAGTACAACAGTACCTTATGTGGTAACTTACTTAAAAGTGTAAAGGATGGTTAGCTGTTGTGTGTACCCAGGGCCGGCTTTAGAGCAGTGCGTCTGGTGAGGCCACACTGGGCGCTGACCTGTTGAGGGGGCACTGACCTCAAGAGGGGGCACCGTGTTTAGCAATAACTTATGACTGGAAAGATGATGGGCACTTATGCCTGGAGGTAGTGAGAGAATCCAAGGGTTCGTTCATGTGGTGTGGGGGCACCAAAAATTATTCTCGCACCGGGCGCCACCAGCTCTGAAGCTAGTCCTGTGTGTAGCAAGCAAATCATGTGATTGACTTGACCACTTCTGATGCAATACCTCTTCCCGATGCGCTAACACAGAGATCTTCAAACTTTTGTGCTCTGAGCCCCCCCTAAGGAAAATGTTTTGAAGTTAGGCCCCCCCTCCCAAACTATATGGCAAGGATTTGGTAAGGGGTAGAGATGATCGCTGGGGGGATCATGAGATCATTTTAGATGTGCTCTTCTGTAGCTTGCAATCTAGGCTAAAGTGGGGCTTACAAAAAAAGCAACAGCATACAAGCAAGAAAAAAAGAAAATTGACCAACACACTACTACTCATAATAGGGGTGCTGTGGGTCCCAATGCAACTCCACCTGCTGCACTAATGATGGTTGTAGCCCTGACAAGCTGGCTATCTCCTCTTCATTCACTCATTGCCCACCATGTCTGACCATCACTTCAGTCTTTTAAACAAGCTAAGTCTCTTTATGAAAAAAATTAGCTACTGCATGCTGCCCCCCTTTTTGCACCAAGGGTGCCATCTGCCTAATGCTAGCAAGAAAAATGAGCCCTCATGCCCACTTTTTATAGTAAAACATTAATAATTGTGATGCAATGGGCCCCTGGGCAAAAGCATCACTACACCTGCTTCACTAATGATAGCTACTAACTTGTTGTGGCATCTGACCTTTGCTAACAACATGGGCTCCCATCTCACCTCATCCCTCGCCCTCTGATCTCTCATCATCCACCCCCCATCTCTCTGATGCCCAAATCAAGTTGTCTCCTATACTTCAAGTTGGAAGGCGGACCCAGAGGAGTCGGCGAGACCACCAAGGGGGGCCCTCACGCTGTACGAAGTAGCCGAGCGCTGCCGAGAAGTCTCCTGAGAGATCCTTCTCCTATCACGCACTAGCCCAGTAACACCACCACACAGGACTCAAGGAGGTTGTCTCAAGACACGCAATTCTTTATCAGCAATAAAAAGGTTACGAGGTCAATATTTACACGATGGGATCGCGGGATCCACCAAAAGTCTCAGTGTCTCTTTGGAAGGGTAGGGGTAGCGGGACAGTCTTTGGCAGGAGTGCGGTACGAGGGTACCTGGGGCCCAGTTCTTATCCTCAAGCTGGAGGACCTCCGGATCTCGGAGGGGTCGAGCCGCGACGGCGTCAGCAGGGCTCTGGCGTACAGTTCGTGGAGAGCCGCGATCCAATCAGCAGGGCTCTCAAGATGGTTTCTGCTCAGCTCGAGCCGCGACGTCGTCAGCAGGGCTCCGAGGGAGGTTTCAGCGAGGTTGGGCCGCGACAGCGTCAGCAGGGCTCCGATGTTCCAGGTGGCTTCAAAGTGTTCGCAAGAAGGAGCCGCGACGCAGTCAGCAGGGCTCGTGATGGTTCCGACAAGAGTTCTTCTCCGTAGGGTCAGCCACGATTCAATCAGCAGGGCTCTCGACTCCGGGATACAACTGCCAATCTGTGGCGGGGTCGCCCCAGATATAGGTCTGGAGCCCTTTGATGTCCGGACCCATGCGCCCGGGGGGGGCGGAGAGGCCGGGTGGAGGTGGCCAGACGCCCAGCAGGAGAGGCGCCAGGCCCAAGGGAGTTGCAGGGCGATCACACCTCGAGAGGGGAGGACAGTTGGGGGTCCCATCGATACTGTCCTCCGCCGGGGGCGATGAATGGTTCCTGCGGCACCCCCTGGCCAGTCCATGGTGCCGGGATGTCGGGGCTTCGCTGGGGTCGAGGCCGGGTTGAGCGGGGTCGCGCTGGCTGGTGCACAGAGTCACGTGGATGCCAACAAGATGGCGGAGCCACGAGGGGTATGCGACCGCGTGCAGCTCAGGATGAAGGGCCTTGGTGCAGTTCAGACGGGTGGCCCGTGAAGGCCGGGTCGGGGAACGGGCACAATCCGTGGGGTTAAGGACCACGCCACGAGGCCGGGTCCAACAGGCGTCCCCCCCAGCCGAAGGCATGGAGAGTCACCCATCTCCTTGGGGATTCTCCTCGTCAAGGCGGAAGAAGCGGGACAGGCCGTCGGCGTTGGCGTGGTCATTGCCGGGCCGGTGTTCGACGTCAAAGTCCATCCCTTGTAGCGAGATGGACCACCGCAGCAGCTTGGGGTTCTCGCCCCGCATTTGCATTAACCACCGCAGGGGCCGGTGGTCGGTCTGGACCCGGAAGTGGGTACCAAAGAGGTAGGGCCGGAGCTTCTTGAGGGCCCACACTACAGCGAAGGCCTCACGCTCAATGGTGCTCCATCGTTGCTCTCGGGGCAGTAGTCGTCGGCTGATGAAGGCCACTGGTCGGTCGAGCCCCTTTTCGTCGGCTTGGGATAGGACGGCCCCGATCCCATACTCGGAGGCGTCCGTCTGCACCACGAACTCCTTATTGTAGTCCGGGGCCTGCAGCACCGGAGCAGTGCACATGGCTGTTTTCAGGGTGTCGAAGGCTGCTTGGCAGCGGGGTGTCCAGTGCACCTTCTTGGGCTGCTTTTTGGACGTTAACTCTGTGAGGGGGCCAACAATGCTCCCATAGTCCCGGATAAACCGCCGGTAGTATCCGGTGAGGCCCAGGAAGGCCCGGACAGCGGTCTCGGTAGTGGGGGGTTCCCAGGCCTGGATGGCATTTATCTTCGCTTGGAGGGGGGCCACCTGCCCACTCCCCACTTGATGGCCCAGGTAGGTCACGGATCCGTGGCCGATTTGGCATTTGCTGGCCTTGATTGTGAGCCCGGCCCGCTGGAGGGCGGCCAGGACGGCTTTAAGGTGGAGGAGGTGCTCTGCCCAGCGGTTGCTGTACACGGCAATGTCATCGAGGTAGGCCGCGCTGAAGGCCTCAAGCCCGGCCAAAACCTTGTTCACTAGTCTTTGGAAGGTGGCCGGGGCGTTCTTCATTCCGAAGGGCATCACCCGAAAGTGGTAATGCCCATCCGGGGTCGAAAAGGCGGATCTTTCTTGGGCGCCGGGGGTGAGCTGGATTTGCCAGTACCCGGCGGTGAGGTCCAGCGTGCTCAAGTAGCGAGCGGCCCCCAGGCGGTCGATGAGCTCGTCGGCCCGGGGTATCGGGTGGGCGTCTGTCTTGGTTACGGCATTCAGGGCTCGGTAGTCCACGCAGAATCGCAACTCTGGGGGGTGGCCGGGAGCTGCAGCCTTGGGCACCAGGACAACAGGGCTGGCCCACGGGCTGTCGGAGGGTTCGATGACCCCCAGGGCCAGCATCTTCGTTACTTCGGCCTGGATGCAGGCCCGCACTCGGTCAGGCACCCGGTAGGCTCTGTGTCGCACGGGGGGGCTCTCCCCGGTGTCGACGTCGTGGACGCACCAGTGGGTCACCCCCGGGGTGAGGGAGAAGAGGGCTGCGTAGTCCCGCAGCAATTGCTGGCAGTCGTTGCGCTGTTCCGGAGTCAGGGAAGAGGCGAGTTGGACCCCTTCGATCGATCCATCATGAATGTCGGACTGCAAGAGGTCGGGCAGGGGCTCGGAGTCGTCCTCGCCCCCCTCGTCAGTCGCCAGCAGCAGGCTCAGTTCGGTCCGGGCAAAGTGGGGTTTTAGCCTGTTAGCATGTAGGACCCGGAGGGGGTTCCGGGGGGACTCCAGGTCGACCAGGTAGGTGACGGGTGTTTTCTTCTCCACTACCTTGAAGGGCCCGGTCCACTTGTCCTGGAGGGCGCCGGGTTCAACCGGGGCCATGACCCATACCTTCTGACCTGGCTCGAATTCTATGGTAGAGGAGTTCCGATCGTACCACCGCTTCATGTCCTCTTGGCTGGCCTCGAGGTTGGCTTCGGCCATGGCTCGGAACTTGCGGGTCTGGTTTCGGAGGGTCAGGAGGTATCGGTAGACGTCAGGAGGGGCGCCTTGGGGCTTCGTCTCCCAGCTCTCTTTGACCAGGCTGAGCGGTCCGCGGACCGGGTGTCCGTACAATAGTTCAAACGGGCTGAACCCCAGGGACTTCTGCGGGACCTCCCGATAGGCAAACAGGAGGCACGGCAGCAGGACATCCCATCTCCGCCTGAGGGGCTCTTCTAGCCCCTGGATCATTCCCTTTAATGTTCTGTTGAACCGCTCAACCAGTCCGTTCCCCTGAGGGTGATAGGGGGTCGTGAACTTGTATGTGACCCCGCACTGCTGCCAAAGGGACCGCATGTATCTGGAAATAAAGTTCGTGCCTCTGTCGCTCACCACTTCGCGGGGAAATCCCACTCGGGAGAAGATCCCCATTAAGGCCCGGCCTACCACGGGGGCCGTTATAGTTCTTAGCGGGACCGCCTCCGGGTACCTGGTGGCGTGGTCCACGAGGACCAGGATGAAGCGGTGGCCCAGGGCGGTCTGGGGGTCCAGGGGCCCCACGATATCGATTCCGACCCGTTCGAACGGGGTGCTGATGGCTGGAAAGGGTTGGAGGGGGGCCTTGACCCGACCCCCCGTCTTCCCGCTGGCTTGGCAGGTCTGGCAGGACCGGCAGTGGTTGTCCACGTCTCTCCGCATCCGGGGCCAGTAGAAGTGGGTCACCAGATGGCTGTACGTTTTGTCTTGCCCCAAGTGTCCGGCGAGGGGCACATCATGTGCCAGGTTGAGCAGGAACTCCCGGAAGCGGAGGGGGACCACCAACACTCGGCTGGCCCCGAGTTCTGCCACTTTCTGCTCACTGTATAGCAGGCCCTCGGCCCAATAGACCCAGTGGGTGCCGGTCTGGTCCCCGTTGGTTTGGGCGGACGCTTGCTGGCGGACCCCTTCGAGAGTGGGGCAGGACTGCTGCTCTTGTTGGAACTGCTCCCGGGTGGGGCCCCCTTCGTGTCGCCATTGTGTCAGCTCTGGTAGGGCGCACGGGGAAGCCATCTCTTCGGGGGAGGATTCACTAGGTCCAGGGTCGGTGTCCGCCTCCCCCTCGCTGCTGGCGGGAGGTGGTGCGAGCCCCTCGGGCGGGGCGGCCCCGGCGGCTGAGGATGAGCGGGGGGCCCGGGTGGTCATGGACCGGGTGATGGCACAGGCCCAGTCAGATAGTCCCAGCATTCGGAGGTGCTCTCGTCGCTCTACTTGAGCCCAGGGGGAACTCTCCAAGTCGTTCCCCAGGAGGCAGTCGATGGGGGCGTCGTCGCGTACCGTCACCTTCAGCAGGCCCGTCACCCCTCCCCACTCGAAGGGGACCAGGGCCATCTGGCACAGGCTTTCGCTGTTGTCGGCCGTCCGGACGGGACACAGCACATTCGGTAGGATCTGTTCGGGGGTCACCAGGTGGCAGCGGACAGCGGTGACACTAGCGCCGGTGTCACGAAGGGCTTCGGCCCGTTGTCCATTGACCGTGACCTGCTGCCGGTACTTCTGGGTGTTGCTGGGGATGGGGGTGCAGGGTACCATTTCTCGGCTACCCAGGCAGACCAGGGACATGGATGCCGGCTCCCATTCAGTGGTCCCTCGGTCGAGGGTCTCCTCTTCCTCTTCTCCTTCTCCCAGGGCGGCGGCCGCCAGCTGTCGGGGCGGGGGCCCGCCGGCCCCGTTTCTTCGGTTCAGGGGGCAGACCGGATCGCTGGCATAGTGTCCGGTTTGTTGGCAGCCGTAGCACGTTACTGGTGGCCGTGGTCCGGGTCTGGCCGGGGGCGCCCCCCTTCGGGCCAGGCTCGGGGAGAGTTGTTGCTGCGGTGGCCCTCGAGGGGGGCTCCTGGGGGCCCCGGCGGGAGGGTCTCGGTTCCTGTTCGGCCCTCCCCCTCCACCGCGTTGGCGGGGGGGTCCGGTGGGGTTCCTCTGGTACTCCCCCATTGAGTTCCGGGGGACCCGGGAGTTGACCCATCGATCGGCCTCGACGGCGAGTTTTCGCGGGTCGGTCATTTTGCTGTCGAGGAGGTGCTGTCTCAGTTCCACAAAGCAATTGTTGGAGAGATGTTCCCACACGATGAGGTCGACCAGCTGCCCGTAGGTGGTTACTTTGCTACCTCTGATCCACCCTTCTAGGGCCCGACTGAAAAAGTCCACATATTCCACCCAGGTGGTGCCCGGGATTTTCTTGCAGTCTCTGAACCGCTGGCGGTACATTTCTGCGGTTAGCCCGTAGCGGGTGAGCAGAGCCTCCTTCATGTGATCGTAGGAGGTCATCACCTCCTCCGGCAGCTGGAGCAGTGTGTCTCGACCCTCACTCAGGAACCGCCCCCACAGGCCCGCGCCCCAGTCTTTTCGGGGCACCCGATGAGAGGTCATGGCCACCTCGTAGGCCTTGAACCATTGTTGGATGTCGTCATTCTTGTAGTACTCCTTGACGACCTCTTTCGGGATATGTACCTTGGTTTCGGCAGGCGGTAGAGTGTCTCTAGTACCGGGGGCGTTGGTCCCTCCGTTCTTGGCCTTGATTTCGAGCTCCTTGAGGCTGCGCTCGTGCTCAAGGGTCAGTTTCTTTTCCTCCAACTCCCGGTGTCGCCTCTTCTCCTCTATCTCCTCTTGAAGCCGTAGCTGCTCTAGGGCCAGTTTCTTTTCCGCCAGCTGGAGTTCGCCATCCAGCCGCAGTCGTGCGAGCTCTAGCTCGTGGTTCCGGACCTTCTCCCGCTCTCGTATTTCTTCTTCGGAGAGGCCGGTTTCTAGGCTCTTTCTTCCTCCGGTTGCCGGAGTCAGTGCGGTTGATATGGTCTCAGTCAGGGGCAGGGGACCTTCTTCCTGGGAGGGGCCTGCCCCGGCCTCCAGCCATGTCCTCAGAGCTTTCTGCATGTCCTCTTTGGTACTTAGGCCGGTGGTTGCAATGCCTTTGTCTTTGCAGAACTGTTTTAACTCTTTGTGCGTATATTCTTCCAGCCGTTCGGGCTGGAACTCCATTGTCGCGTTGTTTTCCTGGCTGCTCATGATTACTGTCCGTTTGGATGGGTAGCTAGTGGGTACTGGCTGGTACGTACTGCGTTCGGCTCGGATCCCGTCGCTGGCCACCAAATGTTGGAAGGCGGACCCCGAGGAGTCGGCGAGACCACCAAGGGGGGTCCTCACGCTGTACGAAGTAGCCGAGCGCTGCCGAGAAGTCTCCTGAGAGATCCTTCTCCTATCACGCACTAGCCCAGTAACACCACCACACAGGACTCAAGGAGGTTGTCTCAAGACACGCAATTCTTTATCAGCAATAAAAAGGTTACGAGGTCAATATTTACACGATGGGATTGCGGGATCCACCAAAAGTCTCAGTGTCTCTTTGGAAGGGTAGGGGTAGCGGGACAGTCTTTGGCAGGAGTGCGGTACGAGGGTACCTGGGGCCCAGTTCTTATCCTCAAGCTGGAGGACCTCCGGATCTCGGAGGGGTCGAGCCGCGACGGCGTCAGCAGGGCTCTGGCGTACAGTTCGTGGAGAGCCGCGATCCAATCAGCAGGGCTCTCAAGATGGTTTCTGCTCAGCTCGAGCCGCGACGTCGTCAGCAGGGCTCCGAGGGAGGTTTCAGCGAGGTTGGGCCGCGACAGCGTCAGCAGGGCTCCGATGTTCCAGGTGGCTTCAAAGTGTTCACAAGAAGGAGCCGCGACGCAGTCAGCAGGGCTCGTGATGGTTCCGACAAGAGTTCTTCTCCGTAGGGTCAGCCGCGATTCAATCAGCAGGGCTCTCGACTCCGGGATACAACTGCCAATCTGTGGCGGGGTCGCCCCAGATATAGGTCTGGAGCCCTTTGATGTCCGGACCCATGCGCCCGGGGGGGGCGGAGAGGCCGGGTGGAGGTGGCCAGACGCCCAGCAGGAGAGGCGCCAGGCCCAAGGGAGTTGCAGGGCGATCACACCTCGAGAGGGGAGGACAGTTGGGGGTCCCATCGATACTGTCCTCCGCCGGGGGAGATGAATGGTTCCTGCGGCACCCCCTGGCCAGTCCATGGTGCCGGGATGTCGGGGCTTCGCTGGGGTCGAGGCCGGGTTGAGCGGGGTCGCGCTGGCTGGTGCACAGAGTCACGTGGATGCCAACAAGATGGCGGAGCCACGAGGGGTATGCGACCGCGTGCAGCTCAGGATGAAGGGCCTTGGTGCAGTTCAGACGGGTGGCCCGTGAAGGCCGGGTCGGGGAACGGGCACAATCCGTGGGGTTAAGGACCACGCCACGAGGCCGGGTCCAACAGGCGTCCCCCCCAGCCGAAGGCATGGAGAGTCACCCATCTCCTTGGGGATTCTCCTCGTCAAGGCGGAAGAAGCGGGACAGGCCGTCGGCGTTGGCGTTGGCGTGGTCATTGCCGGGCCGGTGTTCGACGTCAAAGTCCATCCCTTGTAGCGAGATGGACCACCGCAGCAGCTTGGGGTTCTCGCCCCGCATTTGCATTAACCACCGCAGGGGCCGGTGGTCGGTCTGGACCCGGAAGTGGGTACCAAAGAGGTAGGGCCGGAGCTTCTTGAGGGCCCACACTACAGCGAAGGCCTAACGCTCAATGGTGCTCCATCGTTGCTCTCGGGGCAGTAGTCGTCGGCTGATGAAGGCCACTGGTCGGTCGAGCCCCTTTTCGTCGGCTTGGGATAGGACGGCCCCGATCCCATACTCGGAGGCGTCCGTCTGCACCACGAACTCCTTATTGTAGTCCGGGGCCTGCAGCACCGGAGCAGTGCACATGGCTGTTTTCAGGGTGTCGAAGGCTGCTTGGCAGCGGGGTGTCCAGTGCACCTTCTTGGGCTGCTTTTTGGACGTTAACTCTGTGAGGGGGCCAACAATGCTCCCATAGTCCCGGATAAACCGCCAGTAGTATCCGGTGAGGCCCAGGAAGGCCCGGACAGCGGTCTCGGTAGTGGGGGGTTCCCAGGCCTGGATGGCATTTATCTTCGCTTGGAGGGGGGCCACCTGCCCACTCCCCACTTGATGGCCCAGGTAGGTCACGGATCCGTGGCCGATTTGGCATTTGCTGGCCTTGATTGTGAGCCCGGCCCGCTGGAGGGCGGCCAGGACGGCTTTAAGGTGGAGGAGGTGCTCTGCCCAGCGGTTGCTGTACACGGCAATGTCATCGAGGTAGGCCGCGCTGAAGGCCTCAAGCCCGGCCAAAACCTTGTTCACTAGTCTTTGGAAGGTGGCCGGGGCGTTCTTCATTCCGAAGGGCATCACCCGAAAGTGGTAATGCCCATCCGGGGTCGAAAAGGCGGATCTTTCTTGGGCGCCGGGGGTGAGCTGGATTTGCCAGTACCCGGCGGTGAGGTCCAGCGTGCTCAAGTAGCGAGCGGCCCCCAGGCGGTCGATGAGCTCGTCGGCCCGGGGTATCGGGTGGGCGTCTGTCTTGGTTACGGCATTCAGGGCTCGGTAGTCCACGCAGAATCGCAACTCTGGGGGGTGGCCGGGAGCTGCAGCCTTGGGCACCAGGACAACAGGGCTGGCCCACGGGCTGTCGGAGGGTTCGATGACCCCCAGGGCCAGCATCTTCGTTACTTCGGCCTGGATGCAGGCCCGCACTCGGTCAGGCACCCGGTAGGCTCTGTGTCGCACGGGGGGGCTCTCCCCGGTGTCGACGTCGTGGACGCACCAGTGGGTCACCCCCGGGGTGAGGGAGAAAAGGGCTGCGTAGTCCCGCAGCAATTGCTGGCAGTCGTTGCGCTGTTCCGGAGTCAGGGAAGAGGCGAGTTGGACCCCTTCGATCGATCCATCATGAATGTCGGACTGCAAGAGGTCGGGCAGGGGCTCGGAGTCGTCCTCGCCCCCCTCGTCAGTCGCCAGCAGCAGGCTCAGTTCGGTCCGGGCAAAGTGGGGTTTTAGCCTGTTAGCATGTAGGACCCGGAGGGGGTTCCGGGGGGACTCCAGGTCGACCAGGTAGGTGACGGGTGTTTTCTTCTCCACTACCTTGAAGGGCCCGGTCCACTTGTCCTGGAGGGCGCCGGGTTCAACCGGGGCCATGACCCATACCTTCTGACCTGGCTCGAATTCTATGGTCGAGGAGTTCCGATCGTACCACCGCTTCATGTCCTCTTGGCTGGCCTCGAGGTTGGCTTCGGCCATGGCTCGGAACTTGCGGGTCTGGTTTCGGAGGGTCAGGAGGTATCGGTAGACGTCAGGAGGGGCGCCTTGGGGCTTCGTCTCCCAGCTCTCTTTGACCAGGCTGAGCGGTCCGCGGACCGGGTGTCCGTAAAATAGTTCAAACGGGCTGAACCCCAGGGACTTCTGCGGGACCTCCCGATAGGCAAACAGGAGGCACGGCAGCAGGACATCCCATCTCCGCCTGAGGGGCTCTTCTAGCCCCTGGATCATTCCCTTTAATGTTCTGTTGAACCGCTCAACCAGTCCGTTCCCCTGAGGGTGATAGGGGGTCGTGAACTTGTATGTGACCCCGCACTGCTGCCAAAGGGACCGCATGTATCTGGAAATAAAGTTCGTGCCTCTGTCGCTCACCACTTCGCGGGGAAATCCCACTCGGGAGAAGATCCCCATTAAGGCCCGGCCTACCACGGGGGCCGTTATAGTTCTTAGAGGGACCGCCTCCGGGTACCTGGTGGCGTGGTCCACGAGGACCAGGATGAAGCGGTGGCCCAGGGCGGTCTGGGGGTCCAGGGGCCCCACGATATCGATTCCGACCCGTTCGAACGAGGTGCTGATGGCTGGAAAGGGTTGGAGGGGGGCCTTGACCCGACCCCCCGTCTTCCCGCTGGCTTGGCAGGTCTGGTAGGACCGGCAGTGGTTGTCCACGTCTCTCCGCATCCGGGGCCAGTAGAAGTGGGTCACCAGATGGCTGTACGTTTTGTCTTGCCCCAAGTGTCCGGCGAGGGGCACATCATGTGCCAGGTTGAGCAGGAACTCCCGGAAGTGGAGGGGGACCACCAACACTCGGCTGGCCCCGAGTTCTGCCACTTTCTGCTCACTGTATAGCAGGCCCTCGGCCCAATAGACCCAGTGGGTGCCGGTCTGGTCCCCGTTGGTTTGGGCGGACGCTTGCTGGCGGACCCCTTCGAGAGTGGGGCAGGACTGCTGCTCTTGTTGGAACTGCTCCCGGGTGGGGCCCCCTTCGTGTCGCCATTGTGTCAGCTCTGGTAGGGCGCACGGGGAAGCCATCTCTTCGGGGGAGGATTCACTAGGTCCAGGGTCGTTGTCCGCCTCCCCCTCGCTGCTGGCGGGAGGTGGTGCGAGCCCCTCAGGCTGGACGGCCCCGGCGGCTGAGGATGAGCGGGGGGCCCGGGTGGTCATGGACCGGGTGATGGCACAGGCCCAGTCAGATAGTCCCAGCATCCGGAGGTGCTCTCGTCGCTCTACTTGAGCCCAGGGGGAACTCTCCAAGTCGTTCCCCAGGAGGCAGTCGACGGGGGCGTCGTCGCGTACCGTCACCTTCAGCAGGCCCGTCACCCCTCCCCACTCGAAGGGGACCAGGGCCATCTGGCACAGGCTTTCGCTGTTGTCGGCCGTCCGGACGGGACACAGCACATTCGGTAGGATCTGTTCGGGGGTCACCAGGTGGCAGCGGACAGCGGTGACACTAGCGCCGGTGTCACGAAGGGCTTCGGCCCGTTGTCCATTGACCGTGACCTGCTGCCGATACTTCTGGGTGTTGCTGGGGATGGGGGTGCAGGGTACCATTTCTCGGCTACCCAGGCAGACCAGGGACATGGATGCCGGCTCCCATTCAGTGGTCCCTCGGTCGAGGGTCTCCTCTTCCTCTTCTCCTTCTCCCAGGGCGGCGGCCGCCAGCTGTCGGGGCGGGGGCCCGCCGGCCCCGTTTCTTCGGTTCAGGGGGCAGACCGGATCGCTGGCATAGTGTCCGGTTTGTTGGCAGCCGTAGCACGTTACTTGTGGCCGTGGTCCGGGTCTGGCCGGGGGCGCCCCCCTTCGGGCCAGGCTCGGGGAGAGTTGTTGCTGTGGTGGCCCTCGAGGGGGGCTCCTGGGGGCCCCGGCGGGAGGGTCTCGGTTCGGTTCGGCCCTCCCCCTCCACCGCGTTGGCGGGGGGGTCCGGTGGGGTTCCTCTGGTACTCCCCCATTGAGTTCCGGGGGACCCGGGAGTTGACCCATCGATCGGCCTCGACGGCGAGTTTTCGCGGGTCGGTCATTTTGCTGTCGAGGAGGTGCTGTCTCAGTTCCACAAAGCAATTGTTGGAGAGATGTTCCCACACGATGAGGTCGACCAGCTGCCCGTAGGTGGTTACTTTGCTACCTCTGATCCACCCTTCTAGGGCCCGACTGAAAAAGTCCACATATTCCACCCAGGTGGTGCCCGGGATTTTCTTGCAGTCTCTGAACCGCTGGCGGTACATTTCTGCGGTTAGCCCGTAGCGGGTGAGCAGAGCCTCCTTCATGTGATCGTAGGAGGTCATCACCTCCTCCGGCAGCTGGAGCAGTGTGTCTAGCCTCACTCAGGAACCGCCCCCACAGGCCCGCGCCCCAGTCTTTTCGGGGCACCCGATGAGAGGTCATGGCCACCTCGTAGGCCTTGAACCATTGTTGGATGTCGTCATTCTTGTAGTACTCCTTGACGACCTCTTTCGGGATATGTACCTTGGTTTCGGCAGGCGGTAGAGTGTCTCTAGTACCGGGGGCGTTGGTCCCTCCGTTCTTGGCCTTGATTTCGAGCTCCTTGAGGCTGCGCTCGTGCTCAAGGGTCAGTTTCTTTTCCTCCAACTCCCGGTGTCGCCTCTTCTCCTCTATCTCCTCTTGAAGCCGTAGCTGCTCTAGGGCCAGTTTCTTTTCCGCCAGCTGGAGTTCGCCATCCAGCCGCAGTCGTGCGAGCTCTAGCTCGTGGTTCCGGACCTTCTCCCGCTCTCGTATTTCTTCTTCGGAGAGGCCGGTTTCTAGGCTCTTTCTTCCTCTGGTTGCCGGAGTCAGTGCGGTTGATATGGTCTCAGTCAGGGGCAGGGGACCTTCTTCCTGGGAGGGGCCTGCCCCGGCCTCCAGCCATGTCCTCAGAGCTTTCTGCATGTCCTCTTTGGTACTTAGGCCGGTGGTTGCAATGCCTTTGTCTTTGCAGAACTGTTTTAACTCTTTGTGCGTATATTCTTCCAGCCGTTCGGGCTGGAACTCCATTGTCGCGTTGTTTTCCTGGCTGCTCATGATTACTGTCCGTTTGGATGGGTAGCTAGTGGGTACTGGCTGGTACGTACTGCGTTCGGCTCGGATCCCGTCGCTGGCCACCAAATGTTGGAAGGCGGACCCCGAGGAGTCGGCGAGACCACCAAGGGGGGCCCTCACGCTGTACGAAGTAGCCGAGCGCTGCCGAGAAGTCTCCTGAGAGATCCTTCTCCTATCACGCACTAGCCCAGTAACACCACCACACAGGACTCAAGGAGGTTGTCTCAAGACACGCAATTCTTTATCAGCAATAAAAAGGTTACGAGGTCAATATTTACACGATGGGATCGCGGGATCCACCAAAAGTCTCAGTGTCTCTTAGGAAGGGTAGGGGTAGCGGGACAGTCTTTGGCAGGAGTGCGGTACGAGGGTACCTGGGGCCCAGTTCTTATCCTCAAGCTGGAGGACCTCCGGATCTCGGAGGGGTCGAGCCGTGACGGCGTCAGCAGGGCTCTGGCGTACAGTTCGTGGAGAGCCGCGATCCAATCAGCAGGGCTCTCAAGATGGTTTCTGCTCAGCTCGAGCCGCGACGTCGTCAGCAGGGCTCCGAGGGAGGTTTCAGCGAGGTTGGGCCGCGACAGCGTCAGCAGGGCTCCGATGTTCCAGGTGGCTTCAAAGTGTTCACAAGAAGGAGCCGCGACGCAGTCAGCAGGGCTCGTGATGGTTCCGACAAGAGTTCTTCTCCGTAGGGTCAGCCGCGATTCAATCAGCAGGGCTCTCGACTCCGGGATACAACTGCCGATCTGTGGCGGGGTCGCCCCAGATATAGGTCTGGAGCCCTTTGATGTCCGGACCCATGCGCCCGGGGGGGGGCGGAGAGGCCGGGTGGAGGTGGCCAGACGCCCAGCAGGAGAGGCGCCAGGCCCAAGGGAGTTGCAGGGCGATCACACCTCGAGAGGGGAGGACAGTTGGGGGTCCCATCGATACTGTCCTCCGCCGGGGGCGATGAATGGTTCCTGCGGCACCCCCTGGCCAGTCCGTGGTGCCGGGATGTCGGGGCTTCGCTGGGGTCGAGGCCGGGTTGAGCGGGGTCGCGCTGGCTGGTGCACAGAGTCACGTGGATGCCAACAAGATGGCGGAGCCACGAGGGGTATGCGACCGCGTGCAGCTCAGGATGAAGGGCCTTGGTGCAGTTCAGACGGGTGGCCCGTGAAAGCCGGGTCGGGGAACGGGCACAATCCGTGGGGTTAAGGACCACACCACGAGGCCGGGTCCAACACTTCAAATTTCCCTTCCCTTGGTCCATTGCTCTGAGGACCAAGGCAACACTGGCACAGCAAGTAGGCCCTGGGTCCCTAAAGGAGTTGTAGCACCAATAATACATACAACCCTACAAAGCAGACTGTCTACTTTGCCAACTGAACAGGGCCATCACTTATAGGCCGGATGCCCAAATCATGGTTTCTGCCGCTTTATGTAAAGAACAACAAAAAAAGTAAATTTAGCCCCCCTCCTCCCTCTGTTCTTTGGGCCCTATTCCATGCTCAGAAATGGTGGAGTGTCCCCGAATGCTAACCCCCGCGTTCTTTTTCATCGTAAGACTGACATAACCAGGGTACAGTGACCACTCAAAGAACATGCAGGTAGGGAAGTGGTACTCCTGTGAAACAGAGAGAGAAATAGAGAACTGTTAAAGAACAAATATGCCTTCCCACCAGGATGCCCCCTTCCTGAAAGAAATCTAAATGTGTGCAATTGATTAATCACCAAATATAAGGACTGCTATGGAGCCAGTGTAGGTTTTAGTTAATAGTCATTTGGAGCTTCACAGTGACAAATATTTATTTTGAGAGCTAATATATGTGTTCATTTTTTAATGAACACATATATTAGCTCTCAAAATAAAGAGAAATAAAGAGTGCACCCTTTTAATGGACAAATATCAAATATTTGCACTAGATATAATCTGAATGCTTCTCACTAAACTATATATTTTTAAAGCACTTTTTTTTATTCTTAAACAGTATTTTGCTGCAGCCTGTTTCATACTGTGTAATTCTATTTTAAAATAATGACATTCACAGTGCTTGCCATCACACACGTGGTCCTCTTAGCACTGTAAATAAACAAGGCACTATTCCTCACTGCGACATTAAGGATTTAATTCTGTGACTTTCTGGTCACACACAATGAAATTAGCAGTGATCACATTAGCTAACCGAGATTTCAAAAGGTAAAAGAGTGTATTTCCCTTTGATTAGTTTAACTTTCATTTATTTTTATTTTGAGGTGTGTGTGTGTTTTTAATATGCAGTTACGTGAAGGTGGAAAAAAAATGCAGATTATTTTGGGTTTTTTGCTATGTCTTTAACCCAGTCTCCACAATCCCTGAACCTATGCGGCTCAGTACTACGGTCCTCACTTTTTCTTCTGGACTTTAAATGCTGCATACAAATGAAGACAGCCTAGAAACGAGCCTTTCCCCGCTTCCAGGCTATCTTCATTTACATGTAATTGCAGACCCATTTGCGCCCCCCTGGGAACACATCCACGGCCCCCCAGGGGGCGCGCCCCACAGTTTGAAAACCGCTGCGCTAACACATGGCGGCCCCTCCTCTTCCGTCGCAAAGTCTTTCACTGAACGGACAGAGGTGTCTGTGGGCACACACCAATGGAAGGACGCCTGTTGGTCATGGAAGTGTCAATTCCTGAAGCTTCCCCTCACACATAGGCCCTAAGGTAAAATCCTAGCTTATAACTGTTGAACCTCATACACGCTGTCAATAATTATAGATTATAAGTACTATAAATCGTCCAGACTTGAACGTTCACGGCTGAAACACGGAGTGATCTGTAGGGGACAGGATGGAATCCGGCAAGGTTCACTCAGACTTCCATCCTCCCAGAGTCAGTGAACTCTAGCGCCGTGATGCTGCGTAATAGCGCCACCTGTTGTTTACAGTGCTTAGAAATGGTGCTTCGAACGTTATATAAAACAAAGTACTCTTTTTGTAGTACAACACAATTGTGTGAGGCCCTGAATTGGAGGCACGTGCGGGGTGGTGCTGGGAGATGTGCTGTTGTTTCACGCACATTCGTGTAGTTTGATCCCGGGACGTTCATGGCATGAAATGATTACAGAAGCCGTTCGGAGTCTTCCGGGATCCCAGGGGTTAATAGCCATCGCAGCAGCGGCTTCAAAGCCTGCTTGCATTTTCATGCTTGAGGACAGCAGTGTGCAATAAAAAATGATGTCAAAGAAATTATATCAAGCAGCAAGGAGCGGCCAGGTCAGTCCTGTGTGTGGCGCGAGCGAACAAGAGGCTTCTTACAGACGTGCGCGTTCCCAAGCAGAAACAAAGGCTCTATTCACTGAGCAGGTCCGAGCACATTAACGTTACTGTAAGTGCACGAAGAATAGGCCCCTTTATAGAAAGATATATCCGAGGTTGAATGCGCTCGCGGCTCTGGGAATGATGGACACGTCAAACCTGTCAATCGAAGGAAAAGCTGCAGACGTTGATTGGGGCCTTTGCGGTGAGAGACAGGTATCACGGAAAGGTGTGACATTGAGTGCTAAGAACCGTTCTATAACGTCGTTTGAATATTATACCATTAAATACCTTGGGGCAGATTTACAAGCCCCTTGCGACACATTTACGCCACTGTTGCGTCACTTCTGTGACGCAGCGCCGGCGTAAACCATGCCCTATGTTGCGCCTTATTTACAACGTGACGCATCTAGGGAGATGCGTCACGTTGTAAAGCCCTGCGCCACATTAAACCTGCGTCAGGTTTAATGTATGCAGGGCGGGCGTTCCGTCGGAAAAAGCCTCGAAAAAGTGACACAGTGAAATCTACAAGATTTCACTGGATCACTTTTCCGACGCCGCTGCGTCAAAACCCTGCACCTGCTTGAAGCAGGCGTAAGGCATGACGCAGCATGTTAGGTATGGGCAGCCCCTGCGCATTGCTGGAGTTGCGTCGCGCTTGCGACACGACTCCAGCAATGCGCCGCCCTTACGCCATCAGATGCGTCATGCATCTGTTTATCCTTGCACCACGATGCGCCGCATTGTAAATGCGGCGCTTCTGTGGTGGCGCAAGGGTAAACTTGCATGACGCATCTTGCATGACACATCTTACCTGGCGCATCCCTGCTGATATGCAGGGATGCGCCAGTCCTTGTAAATCTGCCCCCTTGTTTTCTTTTCCCATCCCATCACCTAACCACATAAGCAGTCTAAGTGCCACACGTGGTGCTGTGACGTCACTTCTAGGTTTGGTGGAGATGCTGCGAGTGAGTGAGTCAGTCATTCAGTGAGTGAGCCAGTGTTGCAAGCATGTGAGTGACTCAGGCAGGCAGGAAGTTTGGGAGTCAGTCTGTGATCGAGTGACCTAGCACATCTCTTGATAAGTGACTGACTGTGGAACTCACTCGCTCCTGTGCTTTCTCACTTACCTGCTTAATGCCTGACTTACTAACTTAATCACTCACTGATGTGTTGGTTCGCTAACTCCCTGTCTGCCTGATTGACTGCCTTACTCAGGGTGGACGTCAGGCACAAAGTGAACGAGTCAGTTAGCGCGAGTGAAGTGGTCAGTGAGGAAGTCTGCGATTAAATCAAGACAGGGATGGAGAACCAGAGGAAGGGTAAGAGGGAGTAACTAAGGCTGATTATGATGCCTGTGAGACCAGCTTCCGCGGTCCTGTTGGAGGCGGTCAGACCGTCAAAGGTCTTTTCGGAAGCAGTCGGTCCAACCGCCCGATTACCACACATGCATTGTGTACACCAACCAACCGCTGAAAGACCGCCGACTCCGACAACTTATCTCTGACTGACGAGATAGCGGTCGGAGACAAACTGCATTTATTGAGCTGTCCAGGGATCTCCAACCACCATCCAGATTACAATGTAGGTTTCCGATGACCTGACTAGCTGCACTGAGTTGTCGAAAATGAAGGATTGTGGGGTGCATACTCACCCAAATCCGCATCTCTCCAGCAGTCTCTGCCCTGGATCCTTTCCTCCAGGTCCCCCTACACCTCGGAAGCTGAACCCCGTTAATAACGATCCTTTGGGTGCCGGAGTCCAGGCAATTCCTTTTGTGGTATGTAACCCCATTGACTGGACGGTGCACATTCTGCCACTCTCCAGCAATGGGGTACAGGGTGCACAAGGCATATTCCCACATATATTATGCATGTGTGTACATATTTCTGTGAGTTTTGTATACCTTTGCAGCCACATTTTCGGGGATATGTGCTCTGCCGTAGCAGCGACCACCGTGGTAGCAGCGGATGCATCGTAATACGGCAGGGGGAGCTTACCATACTCGGCAGTCGGAAAGGGCTTGTGAAGATGGCGGTTGGACGGTTGGTCCAACCGGCATTGTAATGAGGAAGTTAGTGTGGAAGTGTGCAACTGAGTGAGGAGCGTAGTGAGTTTAGCGCTTACACTATTAGTAAAGTGTGCTTTGATCTACATTTGAAACACTACTCGATGCTTCAATGAGACCAAACGGAAATAAGAGGATTTATGTGTCGCTATATCATTGGAAACTATTTATTATGTTTTTTACTGAGTGTTTTATATAGTGCCTACACAGCCCAAGAGCATCGTAGCACTTTACAGATGGCACAGTACATGGCGTAGAGAAGCATCGTCAATAACCTGACCAGCAAAGAAGTCTGTGCACAAATACAAAATCTGCAATGCTTGTCCAAAAATATGTACACAAATGAAGTAGGATCGACTAAAACATGGTGCATAAATGGCACATAATGGTGCCTAATCCAATAAGCAAATTAGAGAAGAAAATACATGCATGTTCCAAAGCCAATGCGTGTTATGCTTCACCTTTCAAAGATGGCAAGGAGCTACAAGACGGACTGAAGGAAGCCACAGTTTAGGAAGATTTTGTTAGCTCTTTTTTGATATCAGGTTAAGAGGTAATAGTGCGAATAGCAGACAGAATGAAGTTACAGTGTTTGGGGGCAGCAAGAGAAAAACTGATTCAAGATGTGTTTATATTGAAACAGGGGTTTGAAGTAAAAGGCTGTCAGTGCTTGGGGAGATGATGGGAGTAAGCAGATTTCAAGAGATGGTTTATTAAACATGCTAATTTACCGGTATGTCTGTCCTCAATGGGAAGTCTGCTGACAGAGAGCAGGACTGGAGTCATGGAAACTTCAATTATTTTGAATTTCGAGTCAAAGAACCAGACAAATTCCTTCAAGTTCTTTCCTGGTTCTGCTACCCACACAAGTGGGGGGATTTGTGACCGATATCAAATAACATCTTAAGTCACTTTTTGGCTGAATCAATTTGAGATTTATTAGCTGCAGATCTGGCTTCGAAAATATGCTTTATGTATTATCTTCTAGCAGCACAGAGATATTCACAACTTGCTCTTGAAGGATTTTTCGCACCTCGAGCATTCAGTCATTCTGAAGAGGGTCATTTTTTTAAATAACTCCTTGGTGTACAAAGTATGATACTTTTTGCTTTTAGTTCGTTTCTCCTCAGGTGGAGCAAAACTAGTGATAACACCATTCATAAAGCCATTAAAGTAGTTGGCAGCATCATCCAAATCAGCAGGGAAGACTAACTGAAAAACACGAGGCACGATTATTGGGGGTTATATTCTTGGCTTCCCTAACCCAAGTTCTCAGGCCTTAGGTCATTCACAATCGTGAATTTGGAGAAGAACACGGGGAAAGCAATTTAATAATATTCATTTGATTTGGGATGGGTTCCTCACATCATAGGCAGTCCTTGGAGCAGGCCCACTGACCTGGTCAGTGTCACTGCCCTCCCCCGCACAGCTCCACCACTAAGTAGCTGCCCCCTGAGTGCACTCTGACCCTTCTGGGTCGGGTGTTCAAGGCCCTCCTCCACCGCAGGCTCCTGCCTGCACCTCATCCCTGGAGGTCCAGTGGGAAAGCCTTCTGCTCTTCTGTCTTTTCTTTGCTCTCTCTTTTCCCTTCCTCCTACCCTTTGTGCCCTTGTTCTTTTCTTGCATTTTTCTCTGTTCTCTTCATTGTGTCTCTTTACTTTAGTTGTCCTCCAGTGCTTTCCCGCCGCTGTTGTCCCCCGCAGCCCCTACCCCCTCCAGCACACCATTTTTCCTGACCCCTGCTTCCTTCTCCCAGCAGACCAGTCCTCCCCCTCACACTACTTAATGGTGGCTGCTGCGCCGCTTGTGCGCATTCGTGACCCGACTGCGCCCAGCGACAGGGGCCCTGGTCTTGCGACCCGCCACCACTATGACGTCAGCATCCTCCCCGATCTCAGTCCCGGCAGCAACAACAACTGCCAGCTCTCAACGCTGGCCAACACCCATGACCTGCTCTCCTGCCTTCACTGCCGCCTCACCTTCACCCACCTCAGTACCCCGGCTCCCTTACCCAACCTACTGATCCACACCACACCCAAGCCTCTCAAGTGTATCCCTCCACAAACATGCCGCAGAGATCTGGGACCTCCTTGATGCCACCTCACCCGTCATCGCCTTCCTGATAGAAATGTGGACGAACTCCAGCTCAGCGCCAGACATCGCCACCACCATCCCCGATGGCTACAAGACCATCCACAAGGACCATCCCATCTGGCCAGGAGGAGACAACGCTATTGTCCACAAAAGCTCCCTCCGCCTGACCATCCACTCAGTCAAACTAATGAGGCACATTGAACACCTCCACTACCACATCCAGACCTACCAGAAAACCACCCTCCGTGGCACCCTCGTCTACAGACCACCCAGTCCCGCGCCTCTTTCACTGACGCCATTGTTGACCTCATCGCACCCCACACCCTTGCATCCACTGACTACATCCTACTTGGAGACCTCAACTTTCACCTGGACAACCAAAACGATCCCAACACCTCCTCCCTCCTTGAGAACATCGCCAACGTAAGACTTACACAACTAATCACTTCTCCCATGCACACAGCAGGACACACACTCAACCCAGTCTTCCCCTCAGGAAACAGCATCTCCTACATCCAAACCAACGAACCCCTCTGGACCGACCACCACTGCATCCACTTCTCTTTCAACAAACCCACTACACACCAGGAGGCCTACCGTTTACCCACCAAAAGCTGGAACAGAGTCACAGAAGATCAACTCACCACCTTCCTCAATGACACATCACCACCGACATCCTCAGAAGTCAACACCACAGCACGCAACCTAAACCAATGGATCACAAACTGCACCAACACCCTTACCCCCTCAAGAAAGCCACTGCCAAACAACACGTCAAAAAAACAAGCTGGTTTGCCCCCATGCTTCAAGAGTCCAAACACACCTATGGACGGCTCAAGTAGACATGAAGGAACAACAAAAGCCCTGAAGCCGACGCTGCCTTCAAAACAGCCACCACCTCATCAAAGCCTCAAGGAAGAAGGCCTGCCAAGACAGAATCTCCAACAATGCCCACAATAGCAAAGAACTCTTCAGCATCATCAAGGAGTTTGCCAAACCAAACAGCGAGGCCACAGATGTCCCATCCACCCAAGACCACAGACTCAGCACCTTCTTCTATCACAAGATCAAGACTATCTACAACAACTTCGACACCCAGGACCACCCTACCATGCCAGCAACCACCACAACCAACACTGACCCCCCGACCAACTCTGCAAAGCTGGTCCCCACTCACCACCATAAAGACCATGAAAAGCATCCACTCCGAAGCACCTTTGGACTCCTGCCCTCACCACATCTTCGACAGAGCAGCCTCTGCATTCACACCCGATCTATGCCAAACCATCAACTGCATCCTCGAGACGCCACCTTCTCTGACGACTGGAAGCACAATGAGATCAACCCCCCACTGAAGAAACCCTCAGTGACCAGACGGTCCTCAAGAGCTTCAGGACCAACGCTCTGCTCCCCTTCCCAGTCAAAGTCATCAACGCCCAGCTTTGCGACTTTATCAAAACCAACCACATCTTGGACATCTCCCAACCCAGATTTCGAAGTAATCATAGCACCGAGGCTGCCCTCCTTGCCGCCAACGACGACATCCGTTACCTCCTTGACCAGGACGAAACCGCGGCCCTCATACTACTGGACCTCTCTGCGGCCTTCGACACCATCTCACAAAGCACCCTAGCCACAAGACTCCACAACGCTGGTATCTGAGACAAGCCCCTCAACTGGATCCGCTCCTTTCTCACCAGCAGAACACAACTGGTTAGCGTACCTCTTGAAACCGACAGAGATCAGCTGCGGAGCTCCTCCCTCAGCCCCACCCTCTTCAATGTCTACATGGTCCCCTCACAGCCATCATCAGGAACCATGGGCTGAACATCGTCTCATTTGGTGACGACACCCAGCTAATCATCTACCTCACCAAAGAACCCAGGAATAACTTCTACGAAGGAATGAAAGATGTCACCGACTGGATAAAGGACAGATTTCTGAAGCTCATCTCGAACAAAACAGAAGTCCTCATCCTGGTAGCCTCCCCCTTTGCTTGGAACGACTCCTGGTGGCCCTCTGCTCTAGGAAGTCCCCCCATCCCACGAACCACACACGAAACCTCAGCATCGTACTGGACTCCTCGCTCACATTGGAGCATCAGATAAACACCGTCTCCTCGGCCTGCTTCAACACACGCCGCCTGCTTCGAAAGACCTTTAGATGGAACCCCACCGAATCCAGGAAGACAGTCAACCATGCTGTCATCAGCAGCAGACTCGAATACAGCAACGCACTCTAAGCTGGCGTCACCCAGAAACATCTCCCAAGACTATCCTCAACATACCCGGTCACAGCCACATCACTCAACACCTCCACGATCTCCACTGGCTCCCAGCTGACAGAAGAATAATCTTTAAACTCCTCCCCCACACATACAAGGCCCTTCATAATGCATAACACATACCCTCATACCTGAATCCCCACCTCACATTCCACGTACCCAACAGACGCCTCTGCTCCGCCCAGCTTTCCCTGGCCACCGTGTCACGAATCCGCAAGACTAGAACCGGAGGAATGTCCTTCTCCTACCTCACCTCCAAGACATGGAACTCCCTGCCCATCCACCTCAGGAAATCACCCTCGCTGATGCAATTCAGGAAGGACCTGGAGACCTGGCTCCTTGGATGAACTCAGCACTTTAGTCTGATCCACTGCGCCTCCCTCTCCCCCCCACCCAGCACCTTGAGACCTTCAAAAGTGAGTAGGTGCACTTTAAAAAGGGTCGCTCCTTTGATGCTTGTGAGTTTGAGGCAATATTGGGTCATGTCATTTTCACACTAAAAGGAAGAGAAAAGGGGGAAACAGCGTACTTTTAGGGTTGTCCTAGTGTAAAATACAAATCAGCTAGAAATTTGTGATTGGTGTTAGAAAATATAAGTTAAGTGGTGATATGATCCATGCAGTATTCAATAAAGAAGTTGCTATCCTCTTGATAGATGATATGGATTCTGGTAGATTTAGTAGCAGTTGTCAAAGGCACTAACCTCTGTATGCCGTCTTGATCCAGCAGGAGTGATACCTGTCCAGCCTTGCCCCCTAATGCATGCCAAATCCATGCCAAATCCAGATAGAAACAATAAGATCTGCGATGTACTTAAACAAAAAGGGGGAATGGGAAAAGAGAAAACTTCAGACTTTCCAGCAGGTCATCAATTTGCACGTTCCGATTTAGAATTAGAACTCCCTCCTATATGCAGACTAAGGTGCACGAGAAGAGCAATTATTAAAACATGTTTTGAAGTTTCCACCAATAATTGATGTGAATAAATAATCTTCTTGCAGTTATGCCCTGCTTGTACCTGCAAACTGATATTCTTGATCTGTTTTGTAGGAGTTGGCTCAGTCTCGATTTCCTTATTGGCTGCACGGGACCTGTAACATTCCAGATATTACTTAACACTGTTAAACTTTTGACTTTTAACATTTGAACTGAAGGGCATTTCGCTCACCGTGTTGTCTCACTTAAAGAGGTGCAAACTCTTGCAGTTTTAGTCTTTGTAGGCCTCTCTTACCTCATGAAGAAATCTACTTGTCTTGTTACCAAACCATTTTAAAATAATAATTCATTCACTCTTTTGTGAGAGAAAGGCTGTGTCTTCTAATATGTAGTTTTCTCAAAAGCAGCCCTTGCTGCAATCTAGTCAGAAGGCCCCAAAATGGGCAAATGTCTTTGAATTACATCATTGTTATTGCCTTCTTTGCACAGTAGCACAGCTTTGTTTCATTTAACTAATACATGATTGTATTTACTAACCTCTTGTGATGACTTTCAGGATTGCAGCTCAGCAGAAGTGGGATCAAAGGAAGAAAGCAGAAAACTGAAGATCCAATCAGAACCGAAGTTCAGCCTTGCAAAGCACGACAACAGAGAATGGAAGCAGTGTAAGTAGCAAAGAGCCAGATATACGACCATCGGAATGTACAGCAATAACTGAGGCACTGTTTGCGATTCCCAAATGTGTCGAGAGGGACCTGCGTCATTAATATTCATAAGGCAGGTCGCAATTTGTGACCCATTGGGAACAGCCTGCACTCAGAGGGATGGTGACTGCTGTGGTCAGCTGACCACCATGTCTGTGACTGCTTTTTCAATAAAGCAGTTTTTTTTTTTTTAACTGCAGCCTGTTTTTCTAAAAAGGAAAACAGAATGCGTTTCAAAAAGAAAAATATGTTTCAGTTTAATTTTTTAAGAGCAGGCAGTGGTCTGTGGGACCACTGCCTGCTCTTAAATATATTTGCTCCACATTCGCAAAGGGGAAGGGGTCTTTGGGAACCCTTTCCTATTTGCGACTGGTCGACTACCAACTTTCCATTGGCGGAAAAATGAGAATGTTTTGCGACCGCATTTTGGTCCCAAAACATTTGTACATGGCAATGCGAGTCGCTGTTAGGAATGGATGCCCTCGGCAAGTGCCTCTTCCGAATAGCGAGTCGCAAACCCTATTTTGCGAGCCAGTAATAGGTCACAGAGTTGCAAAATAGGGTTTCTACATGCCACAGACCTATATCGCGGTCTAAATGACCCGTTTCGATGTTTGCGACTGCTAAAAACGGCCATACAAGTGTCCCAAGGCCTTCAAAATGGCTGCTGGTGAATGTTCAGAACAGTTCAGTAAGGGGTACGCCAAGGATGCGTCCTCGCCCCAATCTTATTTCTCCTTTATACAAACGATTTGGAGAAAACAGTTACGCTTGGGGCGGATGTGCCGCAGATGGAGAATAAGGCTGTGCCAGCGCTCCTTTATGCGGATGACTGTGATCGGTCTAAAAAAAACTCATTTCCAGCTATGTTAAATTAATGAAGGGTTTGGGGTTGGAGCCAAACTATAAGTAGACTTTTGTCCTGATTTGTGGCCCCAAAAGCACTAAGTCCTGTAGCTTGAATATAGAGGGTAAAAAGCTGGAAAGGGTTAGCTCCTTCCCGTATTTAGGTCTGGACTTCGATGAAGATTGTACGTGGCATAACTGCATAAAAAATAGAATAACAAGATTCACACGCACAGTTGGTACCACTTATTCACTTGCAGTGTCAATAGGTAAAAAGCCCATAGCCCCTATTTTAGAGATTTATAAGCGTAAATGTATTCCGATTTTAACATATGGTGTGGGGATGTAGGGATGTACATGCTATGCAGCAGGAGGAGAACAGATTTTGCCGTAGAGTCTTAGGAGTGCCCCCTTCTTTGCCGCATTTTCCTCTTCATTTGGAGTTGGGTCTCGAGTACATCCTAGATACTATCAATGTGGCACCTTTAGCTACCTGGTGTTCCATCTCGACAAATGAAGAAGCTGATTTTAATAGGGCAATTATTAGAGACTGTCTAAACTGTACTCGTGGCCTTTGTATCCCTTGGCTCCAATACATTAAAACCTGTTTTACGGAACTTGGTTATCCCTCTATGTTTGAGCACCCAGATCAAATTGTTAAATTGTTAAAGGGGATCGACAACGGGTTTTGGTGAGCTTCCGAAAACACAAAGATCTGTCCAGGGAATTGTCTGAAGTAGCTAAACCCGCGGTCAGGGATTATTGCCTTATACAAGTTCTTCCCTACATTGCCCCATATCTAATATATGTAAATAATGTGTATGAAAGGAATTTGTTATCTAGATTCAGGCTGGAATATTTTCGTTGGTTGATATGCTTCCCCCTGGGTCAGTATTCTTCAGAATCTATTATGGTCTGCCCCTGTGATGAACATTCGAGTCAAACCATTTTGTATTTTTTTGTCAATTTCCGTTTCCCAGGAAATTTTTAATACCTCTTTTGCGCAGACACAAAATCTCTAAGTGCAAAGCGGCTTTGTACTTTTTGCAGCAACTGAATGATCTCGATGTCTGTTTTGCGGTTGGCAGCTTTTTGAAGGGCATTTTAGCAAAGAGAAGGAGTATGCTGTTTTAACTTTAATGTATTTTATCATTTTCTGGTATTGCTGCTAAAATGATTTACTGACTTGTTTTTAGGTCCTATTTTATTACTCATGTATTTTCTGATAATATTAGCTGCTATTGATGGCTGCAGTTGTTTCTCTTTGTTGCACTATTAGATAATGTTTGCTGCTCTTTACGAACCCAAGCGTTTTGCGCTGTCACTTTAGTTTCAAGAAAAAGTACTGTATTTGTGAGCTGTTGTATTCTTTTTAAACGGAAAATGAGTTTGTATTGGCTGTGATTGATTTTATATGATGTTTATATCTATGTGTATCTTTTATGTCCTTTCTTTGGAAGGACGAATAAAGAAAGAATTGAACTATCTAGAGGCTACCAAGATGTTGGTGTTCCTCCAAAAGTAAGGTAATCTCACTTCTATTGGAACACTGCGATCTCAGAGAAATAAGCACTACCACAGAGAGATGTGGATTCTCAACAGGTCTTCCCAGCAGCTGCAATCTCCATGGTGCCATCGCTGTCATTTCTTCGATGGGGAAGGTGGATTTGTCCACTAACACTGTGACTCCTCTTTGTGATGGTGTCAAGATTATGTGAGGCAGGTAGAAGGAGATGCAGGGATTAGGAGTTCCATGCTCTATGACGGAGAGATTATGACAGCAGTGAACCTGAGATCAATGATGCTATGTGTCAGCAATGAATAGAATTTTTGTAATTGGCAGTCATTTCACCTCC
This sequence comes from Triturus cristatus, assembly GCF_964204655.1. Taxonomy (NCBI): domain Eukaryota; kingdom Metazoa; phylum Chordata; class Amphibia; order Caudata; family Salamandridae; genus Triturus; species Triturus cristatus. The sequence goes on along the minus strand of NC_140589.1, from coordinate 291,539,950 downwards.
CACCTTGCCTTCTTGATAGACACAGATAACAGTGTAGCCTAGGGGAACAAATAGACCCATGTTAGGTTGAGAAGCATCTTTGAATCACATTTCATCCAGTATTATATAGTCCATGTCGACAATCAATTCAGCAATCTTTGCATGCTATTTTGTTGACAATCTTTGGTTGGGAGTAGGCATTGTAGATTGGTGGAGGTAGTCATGCAATGGGATCTCAATGAGGTTTTCAAAATCAACCCTTCTGATGAAGAGGCAGTCATGAGAGGGTTCAATCAGGACTGGCATATTTTGTATCTTAGAGCTGATCTTTATATGTGCTCCATCAGCAAAGAGTAAGCATTTAGAATACCTCAGCGCAGCCGCACTAATGCAGACACTCTGAGGTGACTGTCCCCCTCACACCGGCGGCATCCTAGCAGCCGAGAGAAATAGACCCTAGAGAGAGCAGAGGCTGAAGGAAAGGCAGGGAGCCCCGAACCTGGTAGGAGCAGTGCCGGGGTAGTGGGAGTGAAGCTCGCTGAGCCCGTGAGTCACAGTGGGTGGCAGGCCCTCCTTGGTGACGCAGCCGCACTGAGAGACTGAGGTAAGTGGAGGGGCTGGCCCGAGTCTTGGACGCGGCTGTGCAGCGGGGGAGTGATCGGGCAGGAGAGCCCATACTGGCCAGTCCCTAGGAGCAAACTGCTGCGACTAGGCCCTGGAGTACCTGTATAACTGGACACCCTAGGAGGTGAGTGTGTGGTGGGGCAGTGACCGGGGATGAGGGCCCACACTGGCCGGCCTCTTTGGACATAAACTGCTGTGACTGGGCCTTGAAGTACCCTTACATCTGGACACACTAGGAGGTGGGAACATCAGTTCAAGGCCCTTGCCAACCAACACAGGCTGGGGCATGCTCGCTGGAGGGATGCTTTTTTTACTTGCTGAACTACGATAATTGGTGAAGGTGTGGGCCTGGGGAAGGCACACCCAGCCCAGCAGCCACTTGTGCCGCCTCGCTAGGGAAATGGGGCTGGTGGGTCCTGCAAGGAGCAAGGAGACTGACGGTCTATGAGACTGTGCCACAGGCCCTCCGCTACTGCTATCACTAAAATACACTGAAGAACTAGACAGCTAATCCTGCAGCCTAAGATCTCACACCTCGCTGTGCGTGTGGGGGAGCTGTGTGTGGGGGAACCTGGGGGACTACTTGCTTCCCGGTGGCTACTCATGCTGACTCATCAAGATGACAGTGAGGGCTGGTGGGTCACTATAGGGGCGAAGGGACTACAAGAGGGTGAGAGCGTGCTACGGACTCCCTGCTGCGGCCATGGCTAAAAACAAAGAAGTCTAATTGGGCAAATAAGGCACCTTGGACAAATTCACTCATCCTAGGCATCCCCGCAGTTCCAGGAGGCGATTCCTTTGAATCCAAAGGGGGCAGGGGGTGAAGGTGATGGAGCCTGGGCCCTCTGACAAGGCAGTTATCCTGACTGCCATAAACCAATTCAGGGACATGCTGGAGGCCAAAATAGGTGCTTTTGATAGCTACATCATGCTGCTATGCCAAGACCTCTGTAAGCTGTAGAATGACTTACCGAAGCCGAAATGTGGATTTCTGGTACAGATGACTTCATTCAGGCACTACAACAAATTGTGGAACAACTCTCATAGACTACCAAAGAAATAGCTGCCAGAGTAGAAGGTGCAGAAGGCAGAGCCAGCAGAAATAAATACACTTTGTAGAATTTCCTGTAGGCTGTGAAGGATCCTCGTCTGGAGAGTTTTTGTATCACTGGCTCAAATCCTTCACACCAAAAAGGCCCTATCTCCCAACTTCACAACTGAGTATGCACGTAGAGCATTGACCCAAAAGCCTCCCCCATGGCCCAGCCCTTCTTGATCGCCCAAATCCTTAACTAAACAGACAGAGAAGCCATCTTCAAACATGCCTGCATGCTGAGAACACTCACATTTCAGGGGGGTCCTATAATGGTTTTTCCAGATTACACCAAAATAGTCCAACAACAGAGGAAAGCTTTCATTGTGGGCAAAAGGCGCTTGCAGGATCTCGCATCAGATATATGATCTTATACCTAATGAGACTCAACTACCAATCCAAGACGCTCTGCTTTGATGCCCTGAAGAAAGACTTTGCCTTGATGGTCGAAAGAATTACCCTTCAGCTGAACATTCCACAGTGACTAACCAATGACTCTCTCTCACAAGATAGACATCAGTGGTCCCTGAGCCACACCATCAGTCGCACTCGCACCAGTAACCAGTCATGCTCAACCTGGAGAAGTAGGCAGCGGTGGCCCAGTAATCAAGAAAGACGATGGGATGACCCGACAGACACAGCGGAAGGGGAAATAGTAGATCCTGATCCTTAACAAGACAGAGATCGGGTGAGGGAGAAACTTCACACATATTTTCTACCAGGGTAAGGAACAACCCTCGGCAAGGTGGATCCAATTAATGGGCATCACGGGCAGTTCAGAATCACCACTGCACTACACCGAGTACTCGAGACCATAAACTACTCTCCACCTTGTGGGAGAAGGAAAGCTGTTGCACCCACAGTTGGGGTAAATGAGCTCGAGACAAGGAACTGTTTGGTACACGGCTGCCCCAAAGCCCCATTGGAGCCGGGCTCCAGCCTATTCCGCAACAGATTCTTCATGTTCAAGATTTATGGGGTGAGAGAGTTGGGTAATTCCTATTTTGGTTATTTAGTTAGACAGTCAGCATCATGTAAATCTCCCCTGCCAGGTAGTCCTCCTTTCCCTGGATCAGACACCCCCACCTAGTGAATGAGTGGTGCCATTTCATTAACTAAACACAATCACATGTTATCACCTTGAATGCAAATGGCATGCTTGAAAAGATTAAGCGAAGGGCGGCCTCAGAAATGCAAACAGGATGGGAGCTGATATCCTAATGCTACAAGAGACCCATTTAGCGGGCAACAAAATCCTATACTATACCTCTATACCTGGTATGGATTTAACCAGGATTACCACTCGGGGTTCGTGAGATGTTCCAGAGGGACAACCATCTTAGTAAAAACCCACATACCATTGGTACTGACAAAAGTGCGGTCAGATCAATGGGGTTGATTTATAGGACTTCTAAATGGCAAACCCCTGACACTGATCAGTGTATACGCCCCCGTTCCCCCTCCACTCTAAGGGAATTTCCTGGAGGCCATCACTAGGCTGCTGAGTGAGGTCCTGGAGGGACTCCTGGTGATAAGGGGGCTGCAAAGGAGTAATGGATAAGACGATGGATCAGTGGAGAAGGGAAGGACACAAGACAGGATGGCACTCTCTCCTATGGCCCTTCGATGATGCCCTGGGCTTGGCAGATGCCTGGAGACTGTTCCACCAGAAAGAAACAAGATACACTTTTTATTACATGCACGCCTTGTTTCATCTGTTTCAATTTCTTCCTGCTGCTCCAGGCTCATACCCACAAGATCTTAGAGACACACATTTGGGCTGGGGGGTCTATCAGACCACTCCCCAGCAAGCCTAACCCTCATATTGGGCAATCAACACCCAGTGATGGCATTGGCATGACTCCATGGTCCCTGTAAAGCACATAATGCTAGACACACATTGAAGATGTGAAAAGACCCCGGCCTGAAAAGCCTCCCAGGTGAATACTTTAAAGCATTCATGCCCGAACTTAGAGATCCGTTAGCAAAGGTACTACGGGAGGCCACAGATAAGTGACAGCTACCACTGACTTTTGGAGGGCAATAATGATAGTGATGCCCAAATCTGGATTCCTATCTGATAAATGCTTCTCCTACCACCCAATCTCCCTCCTCAACACCAAGGTCGAAAACACTGGAAGGACACTGACATGTAGACTGCTAAGAGTGATCCCCATACTAATATACCAGGCCAGGCGATGACAAGAAGACAGACCACAGGATCACTATACTAGGCTAAAAAGCCAAGTTTTTAAAGATGTTCTGAATAGTGGCTCTGATTCGATTTGGCAGATATTGTTTGGCAGAGAGTTCCAAAGCTTAGTAGTCCCCACAGTGAAGGATCTACATCCTAAGCGAGCTTTGGCAAAGCGTGGAGTACATAGCAAGGTTTGAGAATTGGATCTGAAAGAGCGGCTCTGTTTATATCGACACAGCCGCCGTTTAAGGTAACCAGGACATTTACCATGTAATGCCCGAAATGCCAGAGTTAAAGCCTTAAACTCGATCCTTCTTGCTACCGGTAACTAGTGAAGCTGTTTAATATGCGTATATGAGAGATATGATGGCGAAACGGCACATGTTCAATCAATCTTGCAGCCACATTTTGTACCATCTGCAGTCTTCTTACTAGGTACACCGGCCGGCCCAAGTACAGGCAGTTTGCATAGTCCAGCCTAGATGTCATCATGGCATGGACTATGACTCTACGACAGTCCTCTAGCAGCAAATATAAACATTTTCTCAGGCTTCTTAGTTTGCTGAAACAAGAGGCTGTCACCTGCCGATTTTGAGCTTTAAAAGAAAGATCTGCCTCTCACTTCACTCCTAGGTTTTTTGCCGTAGTTGCTGGTGTGGGAGGCGGCCCATTTCAGCCGGCCACCAGATATAAACTACTGGTGGTACATCTTTGCCGAAGAACAGCACTTCAGTTTTCTCTATACCTAGACGTGCATATCAGGCCGGAACAAAAAGCAGCAGGGGACAACAACATCCAATCCTTAAAGGAGAAACTGAGCTCCAACATCAAAATGTGGTCAAAGCTTCATCTCTCCATGCTCGGTTGGTCAGCCTTCATCATTATGGTATCCCTACCAAGTTACTTTACTAACTGCAGAACTTCCCCTATGAGATTCTGCACTCTCTACTTAATCAAATAAAATCCATGTTCCGCCACATCTTGTGGAATCAAAGACATCCCCGCGAAGTCCTATAGAAATTATTGAAATCCACGTACACGGGTGGCATTGCAACAGCAGATATCGAGGCTTATTATAGAGCGTCACACTTATTGATTAGTAACTAATGGGGGAACGAAAATCTGTGTGAACTGGCATATGGTGATAAGAAATGGCCCTCCGAGGGCTTCCACCTCACTTCCTGTTATAAGGGAGAAAGAAAAGTCTGACACTCCCGCAGGTGACCAGGGTAGTGGTAAAGACATTGGAAGCTGCCCCAACGCAGATGGACTGGGATGGCAAACTTACAAAATAAACACCGCTGTGGGGAAGAGAGACACTCCGACGGGTGAGAACGCCAGAGGGATGCGAGCATTGGGAAATAATAGGGATCACAACACTGGGGGACGTTATGGAGGGCACCATATTGAAATCCTACCAAACACTACAGTCAGAATTCAATTGGGATTGGAGTCAATTCTATAAATACTTGCAGCTCCACCATGCACTGACACCAAACATCTCAGGGCTAGAAGATCTCCCTGAGTTCAATCCACTAGAAGGAAAACAACTCATGGGGGACCTTGGAGACCACAAGGTAACCAAAATATATTGATCACTAATCCTTTATCAGCAAGACTTCTTTCAGGCCTTCCGTTCAGCATGGAGGTGGACTTGGAACGGTGTACAGATGAGGAATGGGTCCCCGCCAGATTCTCCCCTTGAGAGGTAGCCATAGTGGCCGGATTCTGTCTCATACATTTAATGTACCTCCACAGGGTATATCTAAAAAGACGAAGGCTGTGGAGGATGGGGAGGATGGGGCGGTGGCCTCCCCTACCTGTCTCTGCTGTAACATAGAGGATAGAGACGTCTTACATACAGTAAGGGGCAACAGGCCCTGAAGCCATATTGAAAGAGATTCTTGCATCACTTCAGTTCATAAAACTGATTCGGTGCAATTGACCATAAAAACACAATTTATAAATAATATTTTAAAAATTAGATAAAATACAATAGATAAAAAGCAAGACAAAATGATTTACAATCCACGCACTGGGAGGACTTCCCCAGGCAGCCATCTTATAAAACAGAACATAAAAGTGCATGTGCTTTGGAGGCTGGTTCCAACAGTTATTTGCTCCATACAAGTTTAAAGTTTGCGCTACACATAGAAATAATGACAAAAAAAAAAGAAGGATTTACACAGCTGGCATATTTGCCTCCAGTTATCACACAGTGCATAAGTAAAACCACAAGCATTCGGGGGGAATTGCACATTCCGGGACAGGAGTATTAGGCATTAATAATAGTTCAATTATCTCCACAGCAGCCACATAAATAGAATTGGGGCAGAATCATCTGTTAAAAACATATCATAGGCCGTTGTCATTACTATTTAGAGCCTTATTCAAGATACCCGTGCACCACATGGTAAATAAAAAGCGTGAAATTGAAAAAACAACGGGCATACTTGTGTCAGATTTCTAAAATCCTATACAATGACTCGACCCCAAGCTCCTGCAAAGTTGTAGTAGCCATCGCGACCCAGCCTTCCTGTATCCTTGGCAGACAAATATCACATGGAGATCAGTCTGCATCAATCCTGGGTTTGGAGACTCCCACTAGACCCTAAGCTTACACTTCTCAACATCAGCGAAGCCCGATACAGTGACAAGTATAAAAAAAAAGCCCTACTTCACCTGGGGCTCATGGTGGCCAAAAGGGATGTAGCTCATAGGTGGAAGGACTTCTCCCCCCAGAAGCCAATGAATGGTGGAAAAGAGGCCTAGAATTCTGCATGAGCATGGTGAAATCAATATACATGGCACAAGGGGACATTTTCTAAGACTTGGCAGGCATGGGATGACTACCGGGTCATCTGCTTAGAACCGGTAACCCTTACAAATGACCTACCAGATGCAGAAATCAGGAACTTTGGTGAATGAAACTTCCAGTTTGGGAAACGTCACACCACTATGGGATAGCAGGCAGAAACACTGGGAGTGGCGGGTGGTTAGGGGATGGGGAGGGTCAGGGGATGAGTCGATGCTTTGCTGTTATTATTTGCTATCTTTGATTGGTAAACAAAAATTATACCATTGTAACTGTAACCTCATTGGTATCGATCCGTACAAACAATAAAATGTGTGACAAAAATTTAAAAAAACATTGGCAATATCCATTGCTCAGGTGTAGATTTTCATCACCACCGTTCTGGTGAACGTAAGAAATGTATCTCAATACTCTGATTCATATTCCCAGGTTCAGGATAAGATGACATTTCTTGCCAAATATCATACGAACCAGAGAAGACAATTCACCAGTGTAGCTGGTTATCCACTGTAGTACTCCTGCGATCAGATGCACAAATTTCAAACACAATTGTTTCCCAGGTTGTTGCTGGAAAGCAAATGGTTTGCCAGAGTAGGAAAGGAAAACACACATTGCCATTGTTCACAGTGATATAAAGGAAAGATATTTCAAGTAGGGATGTATGTCTGGAGTGGTGTGGCTCACTGGTTAGAGGCAGCAGACCCGGAAGCAGAGGACGGCCCGGGACCAGGGTTCAATTCCCGACGCGGCAGGGTCTTGGACCAGGGCCAGCGGACTCGATAATTCTCGCCTCGGTGCCTACTCTAACCAGGGATCACACACGGCAACTCTGGGCATTAGCTTGCCTCATCTCCACAATGGCCCCCCACATTCGCCGGGGATGCCTGGTTTCACCTTAGAGATACCCAGGTGGGACCATCTCACAGGGATAGCCAAGACGGGTTCCCCAGCGGTCTACAGCGCCGGGACACTTCCGAGTAGCTGTGCGCTGAATAAATTAAAATAACATAACATGTCTTCCTCCTAGACAAAAAATAAAAAAAATATGCTTTTTCAATTTACTGCTATAAGAAAGTGAATTATTAATTGATGTGGATAATAGTCCACTACAAGTAATAAAGTCACAAACCTGTTAGGTTTCAGTAAATTAAACTATGGGCCCATACCCTGGTAGTTAAGGCACAGAGCAGAAAGGCTTAAGTTAGAGACAATGTGTAAAGCATTTAGAACTACCAAAAACAGTTTAAAAAAAGTTTAAAACACAACACAATAAAAATCCCTCTCCAATTTAGAATAACAGAGTAAAGGTTTATAAACAAAATGACAATCAAAATGACAAAAATCCAACAAGGAAATCTGGAGCTATTCATTTCTAAAGAGTTAAGAGAAAAAGCGCCAAGAAAAAGTAAAACATCAATAGAAGGAACTGTAAGTGTGTGACTGTGACCCTAGGTGTGATTTGAGGCCAACCGCAATGGAGCACAGGGTTGATACACCAAACAGCATCGATCTGGTTAAAGATTTTACCTTATGGACTTAGTCTCAGAAATGGACGTTGAAAACCCTCAGCTGTGCCAGGTTACAAGAGTATCCAAGGAGGTCCTCTCAAATCTGGATACTGATTGGAAGACATCTTGCTGAAGTCTTTACTTATAGTGGAATAAGCTCAGAGTGGAGAAAGTAGAATGTTTTTGCCCAGGGAGTCAGTGCCTCTGGCTGGATACTCTTTGCACCTTGGCCCGATCAAGATTTCCACACTCTGCCTTAGTCTCTTTATTGGAGCTCAGCACCCTCTAGCAGGAAAAGGCTTCAGGCTGTTTCTGACAATGAGTTACACAAGGCCAGATACCTTTTTGCATTTGCAGAGAAGCTCCAAACTGGGGAACCCAATTTATTCGTCCCAGCGAAGCTGGTTGGTCCCGGTCCTCCTGCCGCTTGAAGTCAGAGAGTCCACAGATTTCCAGAGATTGTCAGACAAGTCTAGTTAGACACAGCCCCGGGCCCTAAGACCTACGGGACAGCATTTCATGGTCAAGACATACTCCAGCAGGGTCCAGTCAAGGTCCAGTTGCAAGTGGTCACTTCAGGAAAAAGGTCTCATGCAGCTTGTTGTATCCCGGTAGCCACACAGGAGGCCAGCCAACTGATACTGGGAGTCTACTTCTTTGTCCTGGGTACAAGTTTCCTCACAGGTCTGAAGCAAAAGGTGCACTCCTCCTTCTCTTCTCTTACAGGTTCAGAAAGTATACATAGAAGGGCGCCTTGTGTGGCTACATTTATGGTTGGCACTTAACTAGTGCGTGGGGTGACTACTGGCTCCTCCCTAACTATTGGATAAAAGTTACCAGTTCCCTGGGGCAATCCTACTTACTTTGGCAACAGTTCCTGTTTACCTTATTGTAAACAATCCCCCATTGCACCTTACTCTCAAAAATCCAAAATGGGAGAAGCCTTTCTCCTTTGTGTAGAGCCTCTGTTGTTTTCCACTGGGGTTAGAGCCGGTCTGGTTGGGGAAACAAAGGTTTGTCTTATTCGGTTTAAGCCATAAATTTACTTGTGAAAAGGCAGACTTCTTTACAAGTTAATAACATTTCTGGGTACACCCTAACTGGACTGCCTGCAAGGGGAAGAAAAACACTGTCCCACACCCAGGTCACTGTTCTGGCTATGGTAACTCTTTTCCCACCCAGGTAAAGCATCGCCGTGGCAGCTGCTGGAGAGATAATGCAAATTAGATTCTAGGAGCTCCAGGCAGTGAAATACTAACTTTCTAAAAGGTACTTTCCTTAAATATGTATTAAAAATCAAACTTCAGCATCAAACGTTGTTTTTTAATAAATATTGTAAAGAGTAAATGAATACTGGCCCCAAACCCAAGATACCTTGTAACCTGTATTCTGGTTTTCCTTAAAGGGCAGTCAGAGCCTTCCATGGTTAAAAAAACTTTTGTGGGTTTGTTACTGCAGGGACGAGGTAACATTCCATTTCTACATGTCCCACTTTTAAATACTGTGAGAAGCCGGGTCAGTATATAGTGTTCACTTATGTAAGTGTAGCACCTTGCACTAACCCGTAAGACCCTTATGGTGATTTTAGGGGTTTAGATAACCATAGAAAACTCTCTAAGTGGTAGCTGTGGAGAGCAGCATTCAGGCTTTATCTAGGAGGAGTGCAAAGCAGCTCGGTTTACCAGTGTCTAATCCTTTATTACAGGCTAAATGAAAAAGAACCACATAGTGTATTTATAGAAATAGATATTTATTACAATCACTCACTAACATGTTACAATATCTCCTACACGGAGATATAACCACAGTGTACACACAGTGTACACATTACTTAGAACATAGACATAGAACAGCAAGTAGCACCAATACACAGTGGTCCCCAGAGGGAGACCAGACCATATATCAAAATAGTGCAATGTGAACCACGACCTAACCTAAATGGAGACTGGACACAGGAGATGTAGAAGAGCCGGGAGCCCAAGGAACCACCCAGATGAGAGTCTAGGAACCCCACAGCGGTCATTTGCAAAAAGGATACACAACTGCGTACTCAATAGAAGACAATGGGTACGTCGCAGTTGCAGTCTTACCACCAGAGGTTGAAAAGAGTCAGTTGGAAGCCACGAAGGAGTTTGAGCCGAAGAGTACCTGAAAGCAGAGAGGACAGAGTCTTTGCCACCCAGGGGTGACCAGGAGGCATGGAACACAAAGGCCACTTGAATTCAAGAATGCTGTTAAAAAGTTGATGAGGAGCTTCAAGCACTTGTTGCACCGGGTCAGTAGCTCTGTGATGCTGAAGACGACAGAGTCCGTCCGTTCCAACCAACTGCAGCAGCACCGATCAGTTATAGCGGGGACAGACTTGTTGACAGAACCTTTCGAAGCGTCTGCCTCTGTTGGCACGAGTCGGTCGGGACATACGATGCGGTTGCCGTGCGGTGAAGCAATGCAGCGACGCGGTATACAGGGGTTCGGTTGTAGAGGCCCCAACGAGGGATACATGCCTCAAATGGATGAGAGGACAGCTTAGGCCTCAAGGGAGAACAGAACCTCCACCTGTGTTGCTGAGCCTTGTGGAGTCCGTGGGAGACCGGCATCGGCAAACCAGTCAGCTGTATTGCGTTGCCTGTGGATGTAGGGGAGTGACTCATTCCCTCCAAGAGAGATTCCTTCAGCTGTCTTTGATGTTCACAGGCCTTGGGCAGACCTGTACGGAGCACAGGCAGAGACGCTGCAGTGAGCTTGCAGAATGAGGAGGACAGGAGCAGCAGGGATCTTCCCCATTGTGGTCTCGGTGTCCAGAGCGAAGTTCAGCAGATTCCAGAGTACCCAGACGGTCAAAGTAGAAGTGGAGTAGAACCTGAACCGAATCCCACAACAAATCTCCAGATCCACGCATAGGTAAGCCGTTAAGTACCCTACGGTGAGGTTTGGGACGATTCAGGGGTCCATCCCAGAGGAGGGGTCGGACAGTGCGGAGGATACGCCCATGTCCTTTGTCCAGTTTTGCTCCAGAGCAGGGAGCCAACAGCTCCCTGATCTGGTTTGATCTGGAGTATGCAAGGAGGGAACCAAATGTGCCCTTCCAGCAGACTATGTGGCGTTGGCAAGCACTCCCACCCCAGCCTAATAGACTAAGTCCTGTCTGGGAGGTGACAGGAAACCTATTGTCCTACTTTCCCTTGCTCGAGCTTGTCCCAGCAGCAGGTGGGCAGAATCGTGTCTGTAGTCAGCAGCAGCAGCCCTAGGTTGCTGTCAGGCTCTGTAAGATCGGTCCCACAAGCATAGAGGGCTCCCCAGAGGGGCCTTATCGTGGATGGAATCATACCTCCAACACTGCATACGGTGTTGGGATATGATTCCAACATGTTTGATACCAAACATGCCCAGGTTCGTTCCAGCCAGTTCAGAGATGGTATTCGCATAATTACGCATGGCCCCTCTATATCGTATTGGCTGATTCACTCACAAAGCCTGGAGAATGGACTCTGGGATATGTAGGGGTGGTTTCCTCATGCAGGGTCACCCTCACACTTGGAACCAAGCACCCTGCCTTTGGGACTGAAAGTCCTGATAGAGGGGTGACTTATAGGTTTCAAGTGCAGTGCAGGGAGATATAAGGACACATATCTGCCGTGAGAGGTTCTTGCACCCACTCACACATGCTGCCATGGAAGACCTGTCGTCAGTGTTATGGGTGGTATAACATATGCTGCAGCCCTGGGGTACCGAGGCCCTAGGTACCTTATTACGATATACTAGGGACTTCTAGCGTACACCAGCAGCCAACTGGGAATGTACCAAGATACTCACCATAGACAATTTAGGAAGAATGCCTAGTGGCTGGGGTCCTGATTATCAGGATCCCAGTCAGACTAGTCAGAAAACAGTAGAATACCAGCAAAAAGTGGGGTAACCATAAAAGCAGATCCTACTTTCCTACAAATACAATGCACCCTCCCTTGTAGGCTACTGGGCCTACATAAACATGACTCATTAATATGTAAATGGAAGCTTTTTCCCCTGCCATAAAGTGAAGCCGCTGGAGGGAAAGATGTGTTGAAATTCATAGTGATATCGAAAGGGGAAAAGTTTTGTGGGTTGTAAAAGTTTGTTGTGTTTAGGTTTTGATGCAGAGTTAAGCAATTAGAGGTAACACGTTAATATGAGCGATTATAAAACAGAACATGCATAAAAACTGGGATGTATTTTCCAATGAGCGTCATAACCAAGGTACTGAGTCTTTCAGTTAACGCTGTGTTTTTTAAAAATTTGTAGTGAATCCCTGATGAAGGGCGAAGATTATGCCCAAAATGCATTGGATACATCAACGAGGATGTTTTTAAATGTATTCGTCGTGTTGCAGTAGAAAGGCCTGGATGGCCAATCTGCAATATTTAAAGTATTTGAAGTGTTCCAAATATATTAACTGTCACGCATGTGATTGTGAAAAACTGGATTGAAATTGTTCTGATCTATGGATTAACTGGATATTAAAAGAAGTGAATTAACAGAAAAACTGAGTTACCTTTTCTTTAAGGACTGAGGTTGTGCGTTCGATAGGAGCAGCAAGGCGCTCCACCCATGTTGATTATTCAAAGGTTTTTTTTGACAGATCAGGCTGCAAGTTTAAACTGCAGCAGTCAGGCTACATTGGTAGGGCCGAAGACATGGCTTTCTGGCCACATTAGTGGATGGCACAAAAAGTGCTGCAGTTCACAGGTAACATTTAATTTTCTATATCCTGGGTGTAGTTTCTACATCATATATTATGGCCTAACAGGAGAGTGAACAATGCCAATCAGGGATTAGACACGTTTAAAATATTTTAGGGGTTAGATTACAAACAATGGGCACCGGACAGCAGTGCCCTGGTGTGCAGAGTCTAAAAGCCTGCAAAAAAAATCAGCAAAAAAAGAGGCAGTCAATATGCTTGAAAATCTATGATGTCTGTGGATATCCAAGCATATTCAGGCAGATTTTGTAATTTGCCAGCAAAACAAAAAACTATGCAAACCTTAGGACTTAATTCTTGATGCACAAATTTCCACTTTTCTTTTCGACTCAGTCCTTCAGTGAGAGTGAATGAACAAAGAAGAGACTGCTAAATTTGCATACCTGAGCACCCAAAGCTGTTTTTATTTGGAAGTGAAAATAAAATAGGTGAAAGAACACTATATTATGCCCCCACTACATGGGTATCCCTAAAAGAAAGTACCAATACCCTCAACTACTTCCAGTAGCATGCTTTGTCGTTGGGTACCTCCTGGCTATGACCATCCTGCTGGTTCCCAGTGGGTTCTCTTTGGAGCTCTTAACAGAACAGCTCTTATTTATTTTACATATGCCAGACAGGTCAATCTGAAAAAGCGCCCAAAAGGAATGTTAAAGTGCGAGTGTTAACAGAAAGACGTTTTTGGACTTATTAAGCATAGACAAAATGTGCCCACTTGAGGTCAATGTGACCAACAAAGCCTGACGTTCGTGGCACGTTGCTAGGCAACCAGTTGTAAAACATCACATTTGCTGAACACTATTGTTCATTGCACAAACTAGGTCACTAGATATCATCGTCATGAACTGCTTTTTCAGTGGCGGACAAATCGTTCAGAAGGCCAGTACTTCCATCTGCCACATCTAAATCCACATTGCCGCCCCACCCCCCACACCCCCCCCCCCACCTCTGGGAACATCTGATCTACGACTGGCTTCATGGCACAAAAAAAGACGGGGGGTCAGGGAGTCACGAGAAGAAAATGGAACGTGTTATTTTGGGTATTGTTGTGTATACACTAATGAGGAGTAAAAAGACTGTTACTTCAAAGGAGTGTAGCAAAATATTTTGTCTGTTGCCTCACCTATTAGCGCTGATGCATACAAAGTGGGACCAAGGAAAAGGCTAAAACAGATGAAGTGTAGATAAAGTGAATCAATCTTCAAATCTAAGGCTCTAGTTGCGTAGGTAAAAACTGTGTTAAAAGAATGTTGTACAATGCCATACCCCAGTGCAGTGTCTACTTGTTTCTGCAGTCTGTAACGCCTAGACATTCTTCATAACTGAGCCATACCCTACTCTAACCCAGAGATGTCCTAATTTAAACAAATTTAATTTAATGATGGAAAGAAGGGGAAAATGACACCTGAAATGTTGTCGTGTGAGGGCTGGTCAACAGACTAGTCAGTGGCTCAATTTAAAGCCACCTAGAGAATTTGTAACTCCCTTCTCCCGTCTGTATTGTGCCTTTAGGAGCACAGTAGGGCTTGCAAAGGGTCGGTGCAACCATTATCAAGGGCATAAAATAGACCATAAGGTATTCACTGACCTATTAGTCTTCATCCTAAGGCATGACTCCCAAAAAAATGAAATCAGTCTTGGGTGCCTTTACCTTTTTTATGTTATATAAATATTGGGAGGGTGGCTCCCTTTAAACAAACCCTAGTCATTCCCTTTTCAGTTATTCCACTCTACATAAGCAGTCATCCAAACATGTAAACATTAAATGTTTAGGTGATTACAATTGGTCGTAAACCAAAGTATAAGGAACTGTGACTCGTGATAGTGTAAATAAGCATTTGACAGTTCCATTTTGCTTTTAATCATTTGTCTTACCATCACCACTGAGTATATAAAGTCTCAAGACAGACTGGCTGCATAGGATAAAAGAAACCTTATGAGAAAAGGATTGTGTCACTGTGCGTAACTGAGAAGCACAGGTGAGCCAATTGTTGTGCAAAAAAGGACAGATAATTTCTACTGACTGACAAATATTTCTCTCAAAGAATCTTAGACGCACCACCTTTCCGAATGTGTACTTTAATCTACTAATGCCACAGCAGATGAAGGATGCAAGAAACCACATCGAGGCCATTCCTCAAAGCTGTTTGATACATACGTTGACCTATATGCGATACCACCACCTATTAGCCTACGTTTTGTATTCCCAAATTGTGAATGGATTTGCCAATATATAATACATCAGAAATATGGTGCAGTGCAATATCATGGTTGAGATATAAGAAGCATGTTGTGGGTGTTAAAGTGCCAGCAATCTGCCTAAGTAGGGGAGTAGAGTACCAACAAACATGCACGTTTCCGAATCTTCACCAACTTTTGTCAGTTGCATTGCCCCCTTATTTCTATTTAGTGTTTTATGAAGAACATCGTTCACCCCACAAGGGGATAAGGGCACTGGAAGCTATGCTCACACAACAAGAAGAAACTATGCTAAAAAATAAAGGCCCAAAAGACAGACTAGCCTTGATGTGCAAACAATCACGTCTGTAGTGCCTTTGAAAATTTACTCAGGTCACCAATTAGCTTGAGACATAGAGGTTCAATTAGAAGCTGCAACCACTGAGAAAGCACATCCACCAACAGTTTGAAGACAAAATATTGGGACAGTCAAAATTAATTTCTCTTGCAATCTCAATGAGTGAATGGCAGAGGTTGAGAGAAAAATGAATTTTGTGCCCAAGTCACATAGACTTAAACACAATTCAGCCTTTCACAGGAAGCCAGTGTTATACAGTTCCTACTAATCTCATAAGACTGTGTATTGAGAACAACAAAACATCATAATAGAGAGACTGAGTGTTCATATATTATCAGTAAATGTTGGTCTGTTTGGCTAGCTTACAGTACCACATCTAGGCTCCTAAACCTCCAGCGTTGTATATGTTGCCAGTAACCTAGAACATGATTCTCAGATTCGTAAGGAAATCATGGAAACACATCTAGCCCTTTCGTTCGTCACTGTGCATGCCCAAAGTGCTCACAGAGAAAAGATACAATATTGCATTTTCAAATGTTTATTGAAAAATTCTGATATTTTCACGTAAAACTTAAACTGCGATTGTAAAAAAGATGAGACACATTATTGTAATAACCATTATTAGAATAGTGAAAAGTACAAACAATTCAATCACAGTAATTGTTCATAACATTGCCAATGTTACTCCTATCTATTACTAGCCTCTATGCTAATGAGAGCATATCACGAGTACCCATCTGCCAGGCCTGTGGAATGAACTAACCCCATACCTAGGAGCTGTAGGTCAGGACGTCAGGCTCAGTGCATCCATGGATTCGCCTCAGACTGAGGGTGAAGTGATCTTCCTTCTCAGGATGAATGTTGGGAACAGCAGGACTGCATCTTAAAGTAGCGTTCCAAGATGACTTCAGAGGAAGTGCACCTCTCATTGACTTGAGCATGGACACAGTTTAAATAATAAGGCAAGCTAATCAAACTGTGTCAAATGTGTGGGACCAGAAGTCAAAAGTGCATCTGGCATAGGCTCATAATAAGCATCGTGCAGCAAAGGGAGCAGAATCACAGACCAACACAACTGGGGCAACTGCAAAAGATGCACAAGCCGATTTAGGTCCGGAAACTGTGACAATTGCAGGGCAAGGCATAAGTGAATAGCACACTCAAAAGAGCACCGTAGGCCGTGAAACACAAGCTGCACTCTTTGTAACCAAATGGGCCAGAAGGATATAGGCCAGTTCTCATTCACTTCCCACAACAAGTACTGTCCAAAATACTGTATCATGTGTTAACGACACAGAAGAGTGTGTAGTAGCTCCATTGCCATCAGGTGTTAATGCGGGACATGCATTGCATGCCAACAAAAATAGAACCAAAAGAACAACCAGAAGAAACTGCACAATCAGGATGCCTCCAAAAATGCTTGAAAACAATTAATGATTAAAAGATGGAACAACTATGAGCACAGTCTGAAATGTAGAAACAAACTCTGACCCGATCACTTTAAAAAAGTGTACCACTCCAGTGGTGTTAGAAGCATTAAAAATATGATGTATAAGTTAACCAAAATGCTGGGGTAATTGTGTGCGCAGCAGTGATTGCGCTTCAGCCGAGGAATAGGCAACTTGGAGATCAAAGGTTTCTCGGGCAGATGTTAATGCCACATCTTTTTGAAACAATACGGCTTTCAGTCTGCTAAATGTATCAAAGTAATTTCCCCATGAGAATGCGAAGGAGCAAATGAAACATTCATACAGCTAGTCAAAACCTGGGAAACAATGACAACATAAGGGACACCTGGTTTTATCCCACAACAACTCTGATCATTTAAAATTAAATAGCTGCCATTGGAAAGTGGGAAAAAAATAAAACTTTCTCACTGGCACAGGAACACCCTTCAAATAACACCCACACCATGGAGTGTTATCTCCCTGCAAACATAGGAGTGTCCTAAAGAAGTTCCACAGTTGTGTAGGCTAACAAAAACCTCTTTTTTGTCATGCAGACATTTGTATTACAAGGGCAAAAAACAAGCTTTTTGTAAAAAATGTGCATCTATTTTTTCATACCTGCCTAAAAGAAAGTGTTTTAGAAATGATGTGAAATGAAACATTGATATAGGTAAAGAAATAAAATCTGTGAACCAGTCATGTGGCTGATGGGGTTTAGCTACAGTAAAGGCAATGTTTCTAACCTTTTTATATTAAAGTTTGTGTAAGTGGATTCTTTTTTGCCATGAATTTCTGCATATCTGTCAAATTATAAGGCAAAAACAATTGAGTTGCATTTAAATATTTCCAAGGCACTCAATTCAATTTCAGAACCTGCAATGCCCAACTTAACCGTAAAATCGATCTCAACTGACTTTGGCTATATTGAAGTATACTGCACACAGAAAGAATGAGGGAGGGTCCAAGGGAAAATGTTTAAAGACCTGCGAGGAAAAGAATCCCCTACCATATACAATTATAACACAAGAAATCCTCGGGTCTGAACTTACACACAAGAACGCATCAAAACCATTGTGCATCAGAAGATGTAAAGGATTGGTGTCTCACAATATGTCCCATTTAAACAGGAGGACAATCCCTTTCAGGACGCAAACCCTCACCCACCATAGGTGACATGCTTCATCATATGGGTTTCTCCTCCCAGTGGGAAATTTAGTCCCACTGAGGGCTCCAACTCCCTCACTGTGAGGTAGGAGCTCTGGGATGTTTTCAAGATGGAAAAAAAAACCTATATTAGGATGCTAAAACCCCATATGTGAATGGTAGGTGAAGTGAGAGTGCAGCACAAAAAAAGGGCGTGAATGAATGAAATAGCAGTGGTGAGGTTAACACTACCTAGTGGAGTCAAAAAAAACATTATTTAGCTTGCTCGCACTGGTAGGATTAAAAGGCAGTGCAAAGCGTAGAACCGGTAATCCTAAAAGGGCCCCTTTCCCTGAGCTGTCGCCAGGTAGAGGTGTGGCTACTTATCCTACAGTTGAGGGTAAGTGTATCCTGTTTACCTAACAAATGTATGAGCACTTGCTACTGTGAATAAAGTTGTATCCCTCTAGCATTACTTACAACACATCAGAACTGAAGGACTGTTATTTGACTTGTTGCATTGTTTTTCTTTTGTCTCACCCTTACAGATAGTTCCAGTAATAACCATCAGCAACTTTTAGGATTACTGGTTCGGTATATCTTTCTTTCCTTCTCACGTTTCTTATTTGCAGCAGCAACTTTTTTGATCTTGGTCCTAAAGAAAGCCTAGATGCATTGATTGATCATTTAAGGCTGAAACATGTCGACCTTCTTATAGTTTAGTTTTAAATCAATACTACGCTTTGCACTGCCTTTTAATCCTACCAGTGCGAGCAAGCTAAATAAAGTTTATTTTTACTCCACTAGGTAGTTTTAACCTCACCACTGCTATTTCATTCATTCACGCCCTTTTTTTGTGCTGCACTCTCACCACGCCTACCATTCACATATGGGATTTTAGCATCCAAATATAGTTTTTTTTCATCTTGAAAACATCCCAGAGCTCCTACCTCACAGTGAGGGAGTTGTAGCCCTCAATGGGACTAGGTTTCCCACTGGGAGGAGAAACCCATATGATGAAGCATGACACCTATGGTGGGTGAGGGTTTTCGTCCTGAAAGGGATTGTCCCCCTGTTTAAATGGGACATATTGTGAGACACCAATCCTTTACATCTTCTGATGCACAATTATATTGAAGTATAGCCATGTGATTCTGTAAAAAAAAATATAACTCAGTGCCAACCATCAAATTTTGCAACAGAGAGAATGCTTGGCATATTTACATTTTTAATATTAGACAAACCAAGACGTTGTCAGCGGTACTGTTTTGTTTAGAAATATAATTTGGCAAGGGGTCTGACAAGCCCAAAATAAAGCATTAGTATTCTGGACCTGCCACAGTTGTGATCCCCAAACAGATTTAAGCTAACAATGTCCGTCTAATATTCTTAACCGCATATAGCTAGTATTGGAATAAATATATTTTGGTTGAGTAAGCATATTTTTCTTCACAGGTGAAGATGTAAGCTTACAATAATAAGAAACAGGATCTGTAGGGACAGGACCCAGAAAAATAAGGGAACTTTTTCAAATAGTTGTTAGGACTACCCACAGGTGGTGTTAGGCAATGTTCCCACTGTATATAATTGCACATGAAGTACTAGCTTTGTATATATAGTGATGTACGTAATGATAGTAACAAAACATTTCATCATAATTTGCATAATTCAATCCTCATTCTCAAAGACAGTGCATGGTTCTAAGTCAAATAGCATATTAGAACCCCATAATTGAAGTAATGTTCTCAAGGGGCAGGCCTCTTTGGACCTTATATGAAGAAGAATGTAGAGTAAGCACCTCAGCTTCAATTTCTGGTAAAGCACGATCTGGAAGATAGCGTGCATTAAAAAGGAGAAAGAAAACTGTGATAAATCCAATCCAGAGGAAAAGAAAAACAAATAAAAGAAAAATCCAACAGTAGGACCATGGAGGAATCAGATAAATCTGTTTCAGATAAAGGAAAAATGCATGTATACCATGAACAGAGGTATGTGAAGAGTTTAAAGAAAAATCAGCAATGTCAATAAAATATCTAGAGTTAGTCAGAGTAAAAATAGGAACTTCAGAAGGTATAGGAGAGCAGGTAGACACCTCCAAAGGTGGTTGATAGCATATAACTTAATTGCAAGGAGCAGCAGGCGAAAACGGCAAACTTACGTTAGAAACACATGCCTTGTTATCATCATTAACTGGTATGATGGAAAGTTCAGCATCTGTAGGCCCCAGCAGGAGTGTAGAAAGATTTGGACTGCTTAATGCATGCAAAGGGATTTCATGTAGGGTAGGGAGAACTGTGAAGAAACTACCCAGAAACCCCAGTGGCCTGCTGTGTAGGACTGGTCACATGGTGATCTAATCAACTGAAACACGTCTTTTGTGTTTACACCCAGCAAGTGGTGGCAAGATCACAGTTTGAGTAATTTGATAGCAAGGACAGGCAACGGTGCACGTTAGGATTGGCCAAACTCTTTTTTTATCTGCAATCTTCTCTCGGGCTAGATTCTCGACTTTAGGAATCAAGTCAGAAACCACTGGTTGTGCCTTCACTTCTTCAGAGGCTGAAAGTCTAAAATTTGAATTGATGTCAAAGGACACAGCGCCAGCCACTGTGACAGAGTTATCAAGATCTGCATTTGGACCACAAAGAGAAGTTCGTAGAGAGTCCAGTCACCCAAAGACCTTCTAGGCAGATTATTTAATACTCTCAGAACTCCTCCATAAATGTAGTTGTTTAAAAAAAATCTGCCATGGATCCAGCCATTCAGGTCTGACTTTGGAGAACCCTGCACTATCAAATTTCTCTCAGGATGATAGGGGGCAGAATAATGCACAGTAACACCCAAGTTGACCATAGTATCCCAGTAAGCCTTAAAGGCGAAAGCCGGTCCCGGGTCTGAGCATCAGCTGATTGCTGTGGTCAAACCCATAGAAATCGAGAACAAGAATCAAAAGCCACTAGGATGTATTTAAAGGCACCATCCGAATGGAGGGGTCCGCAATGGTCTAAATAAACATATTGTAAGGGCTTGGTGGAAACTTAAAGAGGTGTCTTTGGTGGCCATGCAGCAGTGGACATTTTAATTTGCTGACAAATGTCACAACTAACTACATAATTTTTTGTTTGTTTGTAAAGACCCTGTCGCCAGTAGCATTTCTGTAGTAAAGAAACTGTAGCAGCCACTCCAGCATGGAAAGACGCTAATCCCTCATGAGCAGCTATTTTTAACATTAGCCTGTGGTCCCTGTTGGGCATCACTTGATCACCCACCTAGGGAATGTGGGCTAAGAGGATATTTTGAGGACTCAATAGATATGAGTACTTTGCTGAATCGCCTTTAGGCAAGGGCTCACCACTAGCCGAAGCAGTGACCACCGCCATGATGTCAACATCAATCCTCGTTTGTGAATGAATAATTGCAGCTACCGAAACTGTCTGAACAGCCACTGTGGCAGCTTTATCAGCCAATAAATTCCCTGCAACATGTATACCAACATGTTGATGACTCAATGCATGAATAACATGAACCTGTGGCAAAGCATCCTAAAGTGCCACCACCTTGTCTCAAAGCAATTTAAGCTTGACAGCCTTTTCCTTATAATCAGTGAATCCATTAGAGCATCAATAAGGTCAATTATTATTACATGCATGGAAGCAGTAATAGGAATAACACAGTAACAACGTAAGGGTATTCAGGTTCCATATTCTGCAATGCTAGAACCAAAGCTTTCAATTCAGCCAGCTGAGCGGTACAGTCACCTAAATTTTCTGTATATGTTTTTGTTTCTGAAATACACCATGTTTCATGACACCCTTCACTGCAGCACATGCTGCTGAATATTTATACTTAGTACCAACTACTGGCTTAGATGAACCATCACTAAAGATTATAAAATCATATTGATCTAGAGGCAACATTTCACTAGACACAGGGTATTCTTGCTTATTCATTCTTTATTCTTTAGTCTGTTGTATATGGCCATAAAAGACAGAAGCAATACAGAGCAATACAATAATTATAACACAAATAAATCCATCAACCTCAACATAATGTATAAGATAAATGGTCCAATACCATAAAGCATTATAGCTAATGCTCAATAAAATAAAACTACAGCACATAAATCCTTTAAAACAATTTGCATGTCTGCATATAAAGTGCATAGTGCATCTATTAAATATGAACTAAACGAATAAAGTAAATATCTAAAATCAGAATAAAAATACTTTAAAACAAGCAGCACTTTTCGTACATAGTTTTCCTAGCTTAAACAGCTGCTTTAATGAAAGATTACACCCTGACACAGATACCTGGAGTATCTAATGACTGCAATTTGTGTAAGGCCTGTTCACAGCATTGGTACGCCAAGGATTTTAAAAGCAATTTCAAAAAGAGTCTTCGGGAATAACTAAAATAATTACAAAAAAGGATGTAATGCATTAGTGATTGTGAAGAAACCCCATCACAGGGACAAGCCCTGGAGGGACCTCCCAATGCGTCATTTGACATTAAAAAACTCATAAGTGGCTATACTGAGCCTGATTCAAAACGAAAGAGAAGGGACCTTCACCATTGCGTTAGTTCAAGAGAAAGATAAAGAACGGACTCTGAGCTGGCAAGGATACGCTAGTAAGTTGAGACAGAGCTCTTGGCCATCTTCTTCTGCATTCTTCCCTTAGCACAAGATTCTGAAGAGACTTTTTATCCTAGATTAGTCTCCTTTCTGTAACCTAATCGGAGACAGGAACAACGGAGACAACCCCAGCAATTGAAAGGTTGTGAAAACAAAACCATAAACCTCGGCACTCTATGTTCAGTCCTCTATTGATTCATAAAGTTGTTCAGAATGTTAGCTCCAAATATCAACACAACATAGGTATACTTTTTGCTGAGACCATTTAATAAAAGTAGAAAGCAAAGTCTAAAGTCACAAAGTTAAAAGACAATAGCAACATAGTCAGGATTAGACAACTTGATGTGACAATCCATACGTTGAACTGGCAGCCGACATGTGTTTTGTTTCTTTAAACTTTTTCAAGGATTTAATCAGTGTTCGCATAAGCAACCAAGTAACTTTGTACAGAAGTTGTCGGCTGCCAGTACAACGTATGGATTGTCACATCAAGTTGTCTAATCCTGACTATGTTGCTATTGTATTTTAACTTTGTGACTTTAGGCTTTGCTTTCTACTTATATTAAATGGTCTCAGCAAAAAGTATACCTATGTTGTGTTGATATTTGGAGCTAACATTCTGAACAACTTTATGAATCAATAGAGGACTGAACATAGAGTGCCGAGGTTTATGGTTTTGTTTTCACTGGGTCCAATTGGGCTCCGGTGTCTTGGCACCTTAGGCAGTGGGGTGCAGCTATTCTAATCTCGAGGGGCACCAATACCTTTATGTTATATACAATGCACAAAGAGAACAGATGTGCTACCAATTGAACCACCATTGCCATTTGTAAAAATTGAAAGGTTGTGTCGGTCTTTTTCAATCATGGTATAGAGCCCCAATTATCCAGATGGAGACAATCTGAAATGATCTCTCTAAAATATGTGGCTTGGGGGTATGTCCGTATAATGTCCCAAAGAAGTCGAAGTGCCGTTCGGACACTATCCTCAATAAAACATTGTATAATCTCTATGTGTAGGATAAAAATAGAGGCTGAGGGGGAGCTGTAAAATTCTCCTACATATACGATCTTCCTCATGCTGAAGGGAAGAGCTCTTGCAAGAGCCCCAAATCCCTGCCCCATACATAGCATACATAGCTGCAGGGACACACTGAGCGTTATCAATTTTTAATAGAGGTTGTCCTCTTAACCTTTGTGCTGAAGAGATTAAAAATTGTTCCTGCTGACCTACTAAGTTTAAGACTAGAACTGGCCAATTGTGGCTGCCAAGAGCTTGATGAACTAAAAGTAACACCCAGGTAAGTAAAATCCTTCACACTAGATAGGCACTGCCCCTTATAACCTGCGGGTTTCGATCCCTCCCGGTCTGCATGCCATAATATGGTATTTACCATAATTGGGAACTAAATCTAAACTGTCCATGAACTGGACAAAGCGGTCCACCAAAACATGCAAGGCCTTAGGGGTACGAGCCAATAGGATCGCATCATCTGCATATAAAAGTGCAGACACCTGAGTGTCTGGCACTCTAGGGGTATCTACCTGAAGAGAAGTCAGGTAAGTGCCAAGGTCATTAATGTATAGGATGTGGGTACAATCGTGGACAGTTTCAATGACTCAGGGATATGCGTGTTTAGAGAGCTGTTAAAAACATTAGTAATCAGGAAGCCCCAGAGGTCAATATTGCTCTTTAATAACTCAACAGAAGTCTGGTCCGGGCCTGGTGTCTTACTGGCAATATTCCAGTCTCCTTAATCACAGATTCGACCTCTAACAAAGATATAATAACTGGGACAGCATTGCTTAGTACGCAACATAAGAAGTCTGTTGCCTTCTCTACTTCATCTAGGTGGTTACATAGCCGAGAAATGCTCCACCCAGTCAGAGACCAAGATGTTGCATTGCATCAGGGAATTATCAGGGGCTGATCTTAATCTAATTCTGTTAACAGAATTCCAAAAGAATTTACTTCTGCAAGTAACACCAGCTGACTCCAAAATTTCTTAATCCTGTTTATGCAGGGCCTTCTTCCTGCCTTTAAGGAATCATTTGTAGATGCGGCTGGCAATCTGTACTTCTGACAGTACTCTTGGGGAAGCAGATAAGGCTACCCTTAAGTGCCAGTTGGCCCCTGAGCAATGTTCATCAAACCAACGGGGATCCTCGCCATCTTTCTGCACTGATTTTAAAAGAAAAGATTTGGTGGTCTGGACTAATGTAGAAAAATGGCTTAACATATCACTTTTACATGCTGCAGAATAACAGTTCAGAAAAAGATCCCCTGACTGACTTAAAATGGTCCCTAGGGTAAGTACTGGATCTTTAAGGCACCAGATTAATCGAAGTCCATCTCTGGAGTGCTGAGATGGCAAATTAGCACTGGTATTCTTGCTCATATTGGAGGTATTCCTATTTCTGTGGTAGAATCAAAAACATAATCTACATCATTAGCTGTCAAGGACATGGCTCACTGGATCCATTTGGATGTAAGCTTTTGCGTAGGGAACACTAGCCTTGGAGGGAGCCTCTTAGGATGGGACAGGAGATACCACAATTATGAGTTTTCCCTGAGCCAATGGACATTCTTTTAGGACAGCTGTTTGAACTGCAGTCATCATTTTTTCTTTCAATGCAAAATGCATTTCTGCCTCGAAATCTAACTACGGCACGGTTTCACCTTTATTGAATAAGACATATGCGCATCCATTGGAACCCACAATTATGCGGATTACAAAGTTGGAAGTTTTAACACGAGTGTGTGATTATTTAGCCTCAAGCATGTCAGTCTGTAAGTGTCTAAGAATAGTAGTGCTGGAAGTAGTCCAATGTTTGTTAGAAAAATCTAGACAAATTCTGTCATACAACAGTTTATCCCACTGTGCACATTTTGGCATGTATGTTCCACTAAAGTTTTGAAAACCCAAAAGAGATTGAAGGTTTTTCAGTGTATTTGGTGTTTATAAGAGAACACATTTCTTTAACGAATGTGGCGCTAGGCTTTTGCCTTCATTTGACAGCTCATATCCCAAAAACAGGACACCGAGAAATGCAATTTTAGACTTCGGAAAATGTATAGCCACGCTTAGTGAATCTTAATATTATCTGATCCACCCTGGCCAAATAGGTGTTTAGATAATCATCTGTGACGTAAATGTCAACAACGTATGACAACACTTCTGTGTCAATTTCTTGGAAAATCAAAGTTACTTGGGCAGCAAACAGACCTGGACTATTCTTATACCCTTGTGGAAGCCTACAAAATCTTAGCTGGGCCCGAGCGCTGCTTTCAGGTGCTATATCACGGCTTTCAGGTGCTATAATTTGACAGAAAAAAAACATTGGAAATATCCAATTTGGTTTTGTATTTTTTAAGAACAATATTATTTATTAAGTCTGTGCTATGTGCATTTTGAACTGCAAATGTGTGTGTGACTGTTTAACTGTCTGTAGTTTAAGACTATACAATAAGAATGATCTAGTTAAAGCACGGGAAACTGGATCATTCATGGGGAAGACACAAGGCTCACTCATACCTTGATATTCTAATTGTGATAGAATCTCTCTAACAGTGTGTTTAGCCTCATGTTTAATAGGGTATTGTGCTTGTTCTTGCGGGCTATATTATGATAAGGGGAATCCTTATTCCCAGCCTGCCTGTTTCCGATATAATGCTGAGGCTTGAGCAAGAGCACATTCTGTAGCATATGCAGTTTTAACATCACCTGGAACAATAGCGGAAAAGGAAAGCATGATTATATGCTCTCCTTGTGAGACTTTTATTAAAACTCTGGTGGCCAATTTATCTCAGCCAGGAGAATGTCTTAATCATTGGTTTTATTATGCCTGAAAATTACTTTAATTGTATGTGGTATGTCACCCTCATAAAGTCTATCAAGAGGGCTAAGCCACTGATCTGGAATTTCTACTTGTATGTAGTCACCACCAGAAACACTTGAAGAGTTGTTGCGTGTGGTTGCTGCGCTGTTGAGCAGGGTCCTCATCAACGTCTCATCCCAATGAAGAGTCCTGAGCATTTGTGGCATATTTAGCAGAAATAACAGCCACCTTCTTCTTTTTAAATTGTGTTTTTTGTTGTTGAAGTTTTGCTTACTTTTTTATGACATCAAAAGAGAAATGTGAGTTAATTTTCGGTTTCACATACTCCTCTGTCTGCGGTTGCCTCATCCCCCTCTTTCTGACCACCTGTCTGTAGAGTCCTGAAAAGAACAAGGAAGACATGTATCAGAATACTGATACCTATCAGACTGTTTAAGTGTATCTTAGTTACGTAAATTGTAATGTTTTTCTATAGATTGTTTGCGGAGATCCACTCTTGGCTTTTGCTTTAGCTTTATTTTTATTCCAGCGTTTTTGGGGGAAAACTCTGGTGTCTGCTTGGTAACTTTGGCATCAGCTTTGCCTTTAAGTTGAGGCGTATTAGGCCTGGTTCCCAAACAGTCATGACCTATAGAGGTATAGGTGCTAGAAATCATTTTTGGAAGCTGGCGTTCCTTGTCTGCTACTGGAACTGTAGCAAGCCATTGATATATCGCGAAGGCATCTGCCTCCCCCTTGTTATTACTTAAAATAATTGAGGACACTGTGGCAAAGTTGCCAATGAGTTTCCCCCCAAGTTGAGGGCAGGGGCCGCTCCATGTTCAGAATGAATATGTTTAAAGACTTCAGGTAAAACAGCAATAGACCGGGTGCTGTGGGGGATGGTATATATAGCTGTAAAAACAGTACCCCATGCATTACACTCCTCCACAGGCAGAACCATACCAAGTGGAAGACACATATTGAGAATTTTGAAATTATCATGGAGTCCAATATGGGGAAACACTGCCTCACACTGATTTGTTTTTTGTGCAATCCAAAACCGAATTTCCTATAGTTTGGTAGAGATTTTACCCATAATGGCATCAATAGGTATAGAACTAATTGCAGGCATAGTCAATTGTGCCTGTCCAGCTTGAGGAGCCCTTGCTGGGGCTGTAGTGATTATATGCGGAACATACTGCATTATATGTCGATATAGTCTAATTGGTTTAAAAGAGAACGTGTGTCACGCTATTGCAATTGTTGTGCATTAGGATATGGTGTATAGCCTGCTAAAGCTGGCCAGGTCAACTCATCATTAGTGAGAGGACCCAGTCTGACATTGTATTCTGTGTGTGTAAGGGCACATTGGATCCAATTATGATGTTCCTGGTACGTTAACGGAATTTATAACTATTCATAAGCTCTATTTGCAGCTGGAACTGCAGCTTCATTGTATGTGTGAAATGTTTGTGTATTGCCATCGACTGTAGGAAAATCAACCCAGGAAGAAAAAAAACTTTATATCAGTAAGCTTTGTGTGCCTCAACCACAAAGGTACCTTCCCCACCAGTATTGGAGAGCCAATGTGTAGTTAAATGTTTCTGGATACACTCACAGGTGACAGGTTTCACGCTTTACAAATCCATGTTACATTACATTACCTTACGGCTTGCCTGCAATTTACAGGACTAACTACTGGTTGTGTCATAATTAATGAATGGATATCAAAGAAAGAAAAAACATGAGATAATTAAGCTTGAGTAACCTAGAGCCATAAATAGGTGCTTCCTATTAAGCTGAAGGAGGATAAAACCCTTATCACTACTGACGTCTCTGTAGAGAGGTATTAAAGGAGCTTTGGGCACACACAAGTAAACTGCTCAGGTCACCCATTAAATAGGTACCAGACCAGAACATAGGTGGCGCCATGTAATACGGTTCCTACAAATCTCGTAGGACTGTATATTTATAGAAACAAAATGTCAAAATACATGGACTGAGTCTTCTTATGTGTTTCAGTAAGTGTTGGTCTGTTTAGCTAGCTCACCGTATCGCATCTAAACTCCTAAACCTCCATTGTTATAGATGTTGTCAGTAACCAAGAACATGACTCTCAGATTCCAAAGGAAATCATGAAACAGATCTATCCCTTTCGGTTGCCACTCTTGCATGCCCAAAGAATTCACAAAGAAAAGATACAATATTGCATTTTTAAATGTTTATTGAAAAGTTCAAATCTTTGGAAATAAAATATGAATGGCGATTTGAAGACAGATGAGACACACTATTGTAATACGCATTATTAGAATAGTGAAAAATACCAACAATTCATTCATGGTAATTGTTTATAATGTTACTAATGTTACTCCTCTTTATTACCAGCCTACCTACGGGTAGTAGCATGTCTTAACAAGGCAGGACTTACCATCAAGACAGACAAATGCAAAATTGGGATTACTGAAGTAGAATACTTAGCATATACTATCTCCAGTGAGAGGACCAAGCTTAAACTAAATGTGGTAGAAACAATAAAGAATGCACCCATTCCTCCAAATAAGGATGAAATTAAATCATTTTTAGGATTGGCAGAATATATGTCAAAGTATGTTAAAAAGTTTGCAAACCAAATACAACCCATGAGAGCTCTTTTAAAAAAAAGTGTTAGACTTGGCATCTTTTGGCGTATTTCCCCAGAGTTTTTGCTTTCTGACCTCCCGGTTTAGACATTGTTTTTGCTGGCTTAGTGTCTCTGCGCACTTTTCTCACTGCTGATCAGTGGTAAAGTGCAAGTGCTCCTGTGGTAAAATGTGTTATGGATTGGTGTTTCCATGATTGGCCTATTTGATTTATGTGTCAGTCCCTAGTAAAGTGCACTGAGTGTGCCAGGGCCTTTAAATCAAATGCTGTTAGTGGGCTGCAGCACTGGATTGTGCCACCCACACGAACAGCGAGTAAATGTAACTCTGGCCTGCAATTGCAGAGCCTGTGTGCAGTCTGGTACTGCCATGTCGACTTGGCAAGTGCACCCATTTGCCAGGCCTTAACCTTGCCTCTTTTTACATGTCAGTCTCCCCTAAGGTAGGCCCAAGGTACCCCTGTGGGCAGGGTGCAGTGTATGTGAAAGGTAGGACATGCCCTGGTGTGTGTGTCATGTCCTGATAGTGAATTACTGCCAATTTCGTTTTTCACTATTGCAAGGCTACCTGTTCCTGTAGGACAGAATGGGGAGTTTGTTTATAACATGTTATAAACATAACTGACTCTGGGAACTAGGTAGGAAAAAAAAGTTTAGTATGCCTGAACTCAGAATCTAAAGATGCATCTTTTAGTGAAGGTGATTCTTACATTCTGTGTTTGAAAATACCACTTTTAGAAAGTAGGTATTTTCTTGCTCAGCCATCCAGCAGGCCTATGCATTGACTGTCTGGGTTCTGGATGACAGGGGCTGGGGAGCAGCAGTGGCTCCAGATAGCCTAGGTGGGTCAGGAAAGGGCTGAATAGACCTGGGCTGCATTTAGAGTAGGGGAGGAGATTTCCTTTCACCTGATTGGGCCTGATCTGCCTCTGACAATGTGGTCTCCACCTCCTGCCAGGAAGCAACACCAGAGAGGGCGGAACTGGTTCTGGCTGGGAACAGACACTCTTTGCCTGAGAGGACAAAGGATTTTGGGGTTTAAAAAGTGGAGCCCAAACCCCTGAACTTAGAACTCTTTTGGACCATGAAGACTGCCAAGAAGAAGAGCTGGAGAAGCTGTGAGAGGGAACTACCACTTTATTGAGTGCTTTGATGTGTTGGCCTGCAGTGGCTGCTTCTGTCTTGGGCAGTGAAAGGACTGGACTGAACTTTCTACAAACTACTTTTGTGAGTTTCTCCAAGGGCTTGAGGTAGAGCTTGCCCCCTGTTCAAGAAGTCTCAGGAAAAGCAAAGACTTCAAGCTCTTCTGCCCTCAGCACTGGGAACTGTGTGTTTTGTGCAGAAACAGAAGAAAAAGCAACACGACGCCGTCTACGGTGCCACAGCCAACTCCGTGTCCTGAAGGCACCGCAGAGGGCACTGCCGCAACGCTGCAACGCGACCCTGGTCTCTCCGCCGATGCCTGCTGAAGCTGCCACCGAGCCGCTGCTGCACCACGACCTGTGGGTAGGGGTGGGCGGAATTTACGTAGTCACGCTATGCAAGGCTCCGCAAAATGGTAAAAAATCTCCGTGAGCACGCAGAGTTCCACAAACATGCGGAATTGCTTGTTCCGCCCGTTCGCGATGCTTTTTTCCTGTTTGCGAACGCTGTTTGCATGCTCGGGGGGAATATCTCGCGAACACGCATTTTGAAAGCACGAACAAGCAAAAAAATTCTGCGAAGTCACGGATCATGGAATTTTTGGCAATTCCGCGTTCTCTGCGCAACGCAAAATTACCCAAATTCCGCAAGCGGAACGGAATTTACCGCCCAGGCCTACCTGTGGGCACCACAGTCCCCATAGCCTCGCTTCACGAGGCCGCCTTGTTATCCCCAACGATGACGCTCCACACTGAAATTGACGCAGCTGCTTGAACCGTGGTTTGAGGGCACCACTCGTAAAGTTACACGAGGCACCGCTCTCATCCCGCACCGCAGCCACGGCTTACCGATGCCGGTGCCATCGACTCCAGTTCGTCAGGTGACAACAGAGCTTCAGCAACAACGACTCCGCTGCTTGCACCGTAACCTGCCAGCGCCGCGACAAACATTGCATCACTTCGTACCGTGACCAGGTTTCACCAACGACACCATCTGATGGCACCACCAAGCCACTGCTCACACCGCGACCTGAAGGCATCGCACGCCGCACTGCTGTACTTCACACCGCAGCACCCGACGCCTGCCTATGCCAGCACTCGCGACTGCAACCATGAGGAGCTTGATCTGCAATGCGTGTGATTTCGACGGCCCGACGACTCCTGCACCGACCTCCAGAACAGACGCCGATGGATGCCGTGCTTTCGGAAGCTCAACGAGAGGTCGCTGACACCCTGCATTTCTAAAGGTACTGTTTTGCGGGTCTTGCCGACACCGAAGCTGGCCCGCGACGCCGCGGTCAGCCAGGACTGTTTGGATTTGTTTGTTCACGATGCTGTGATAGCCCCAGAGGGCACTATTGACATCAAGGAACTGTTTTTCAAGGTTATTTTGATAACTGAAGATTTCTAAGCTTTGTATTGTGGATTTTATCATTTTTGATCTTGTCTTAAGTATATAAAAATATTGGAAATTTGTCTAAACTGGTGTTGTGTCCTTTTGTAGTGCTTACACTGTATTACTGTTGGTTATGTGCAAAAGCTTTACACACTGCCTCTAAGATCAGCCTGACTGCTCGTGCCAAGCTACCAAGGGGGTGAGCAGGGGTTATTTTAGGAGTGTAACTCCCTTATCCTGACTAGGAAGAAGGGTCCCTACTTGGACAAAGGTGCAAGCCCTTGCCAACTAGAGACCCCATTCCTAACACAAACGTACTAACTTTGAATGCAAAGAGGAACACAGTGAATCTTATGAAAGAATCAAAAAGCGATTATCAATGCTCCTAGTATATGAAACTTTAATGTTAATATGAAAACAGCGCTAACCACGGATGCCATTAACAAACAATTAGGTGCCACTTTATCTCAAGTAGATGAAAGCTCAGAAAGAATTTTAAAATTTTCCTCAAGGACATTAAGAGATACAGAACTTAACTACTCTACTGTGGAAAAAGAGGCTTTGGCTTGTTTTGGGCAATTAACCATTTTGAATTATACCTTTGGGGCTCACCATTCCACCTGAGAACCGACCATAAACTACTCAATTCTTTTTTTTCCACAAAGGAAATAGAGAAAACGACAACCCCTATTTCTAAATGCATTCTAGGTCTGCAGGGCCCAGTTTAAAGTGGAGTATGTCCCTGGGGAGAAAAATCTGTCAGCAGACTGCTTGTCTAGGATGCCCACACAACAGGAGAAAGGGGATATTTTTAATCAAAGTAAATCCATATTAGCCATATCTGTTCCAGCCATTAAGAAAGATGAATGAATGGGATAAACGCTAAAAGTTGAAACAATGATGCTGTGAAAGAGAAATTAGTGAGTGGATGGCCACAGAAATGCAATATCTTACCCGCAGAATTTCAACCATTATGGAATATAAGACATGAGTTATCATTGAATGGTGATCTAAGTACTCAGGTCTAGAAAATTGATACCTCCATCAGGACTAACAGAATGCATTGTTGACCTATCCCATGAAGGCCAACTAAGGAGGAGTTTAATCAAGATAGTGTTAGAACTAGCTACTGGTTCCCTTACAAGGGCTCAATGATGGAGAGCAAAGTAAGGTAATTCCCATGCATGCAGCATAAATGACAAGTTCAAATGTGTGCATAAAACTCATTTTCAACCTGTCAGTGTACCTCGCTACCTGTGGGACAAATTGAGACTGGATATTGTAGGTCCCATAAATGCCTTGGGTATACATGACAAATATGTATTTGTTTTAGTTGATTATCATTATTATCACTCAGTCTCATTATGATTTGTCAATAACATCAATACAAAAAGCCTTATAGCATTTTTGTCAGAGACCGTTACCACAGAAGGAGTTCCTAATAACCTCATGACGGATAATGGGTCCAGTTCTGCTCAGATGAAATGAGAACATTCATTTATGATCTGTCCATTCAACATGTTAAAACTCAATTTTATTGCCCCAAACAATGGCTTAGTGGAACGATGCAACAGAATATTGACAGAATCCATACAGTTGGCATTTGCGGCAGGGAAACCCCTGATACAGACAGTCAAAGACATGTTGTGATCCTATCACACCACTCCCAACAGTGTGATTGGGTTTTCTCCTTTCCACCCTATTATTAAGGTAAAACATACAACGCTGAAGAAAACAAGCATTTTCAATGCAATAGGTCTCGCATTTACGCGGGTTTAAGCAATTGGCATTGTAAATGACAATGCCTTTTATTGATGTTTTGAAAACCAAAACATAAATAAAGGGCATTGTCATTTACAATGCCAATAGCTCAAACTGCATAAATGCAATAGTTTAACATGAAGCTATATAACTTTTGCCTGGTCAGTTATGGAATATAATAAAAATGTTATGTTACCTTGTGTTAAGTTATGTGTTAGGTTTTGTTGTAGCATGTTTTATGTGTTGTTAGGCTGCTCTATGTTACATTACTCTATGATCTGAAGATTCAAGCACCTGACCTATTTGGGGTATTTTAGTTCTGCTGTCCCCTTCATGGAAAATATGGAATATCATCTTTTGTTTCGTGAAGTTTGCAGGGTTTTTTTCTTATCAGTTTTGTAAGACTGGGATCACAACCCCCATCACTGGTGTACAGTGGCAGGAAGGTGCCACAGCCTTATGGAATACGATTACATAACGCTTGTACAATTAATTATGTAAAAAATTCTAGTTTAGTTTACTCAGGCCAGGCAAACAGCAGGTTTGCCTTGTAGCGGAAACAACAAATGTAGATATAATAATTGTGTGATTATTCAGTGTTTCACAGTGGCGAGACCACGTGTGCTTGATAATAGCATCAAAGATGGCACCGGTGACCGTACTCTGCCTGCAATCTAAGAAAGAGCCGGCATTTGTCACTGTCCATTATCTAAAGCTACGTGTCTTTTAACCCCGGAGTGCCTGGGAGGGGTCGGGGAGGGGCATTCCAACACTGAGGGGCCACTACCTGTTGTACTTGTGGGAAAGAATGAAAGTGTGGATGGATGCATGATGTGTGGATGGGTGGATGGATGGATGGGTGGATGGATACCATTTTGGATGGATGCATGGTAGGTGGATGGATGTGTGGATCGATGGATGGATGGCTAAAATTGTGGATGGATGGGTGGATGGATAAAATTGTGGATGGATGGATGGATGGATAAGATTTTGGATGGATGCATGATGGATGGATGGATGATGGATGGCTAAAATTGTGGATGGATGCATGATGGATGGATGGGTGGATAACATTTTGGATGGAAGCATGATGGGTGGATGGATGGATGGATAAAATTGGGGATGGATGCATTATGGATGGATGGATGGGTGGATGTGTGGATATGTGGATGTGTGGATGGATGGATGGCTAAAATTGTGGATGGATGCATGATGGATGGATTGATGGATGGATGGATGGATAACATTTTGGATGGATGCATGATGGATGGATGGCTAAAATTGTGGATGGATGGATGATGGGTGGATGGGTGGCTAAAATTTTGGATGAATGCATGATGGATGGGTGGATGGATAGATGGATTGCTAAAATTGTGGATGGATGCATGATGGGTGGATGGATGGATGGATAACATTTTGGATTGATGCATGGTGTGTGGATGGATGGGTGGATGGAAGGATGGATGGCTAAAATTGTGGATGGATGCAGGATGGGTGGGTGGATGGATGGATGGATGGATGGATGGATGGATGGATGGGTGGATGGGTGGATGGGTGGATGGATGGATACCCTACGACTGAATAATACCAATTTTGTCTCTTAAAATAGGCCATCACCATCGACAAGCTTTGTCAGGATATTCAAAGGTCGCAACACTAACAACAAACTAATTCCAAGTTGACAACAACTATACAGGTACATGAATAGTATTTTGTAAGGGCTATTATGCCAGACAATTATCTCTGAAACTAATGTGTTGCATAGACCCAGGGCATTTAATTTCTGTGCTGTCTTGCGTAGTACACGGGTAGTTTAAACACCCAACTAATAATCTCACCGCAAACCCAATTTTTTTTTTGCTGTTACAGAGTCTCAAAGGTAACGGAGTTGCAAGGCAAGCAAAATTTGTGTGCGTCGTCGCTAAGTGCCAAAGCACAGTAGCACAAAAGGTAAAACAGCTTACATTGATAGTTTGTGAGTGAACCAATTTTATTTGTAGGCAAATTTGGTAGGTGCTGATTCAAGTAATATTTTCCCCATTTGTATTGTACCCAAAAGTATGTATGGTTATTGGTGCAATACAAATCATTCTTTTTTCCTTTTATTGGAGTAAAGTACCTATAACGGTCTACACCTTTTACGACTTACAACAGCAAAATATGTACATGTTTGCGTCTTGAAAATTATTTTCCTTTATTTTTTTTAGAGCAAATGTCTGATCCGAAGATGGCCAAATACATCACCTCCAGCAGAGGAAATCGTCTACTAAAACACAGTGGTTATATATATTGTAAGGAGAGACATTCGGAGCCACGGGGTCATTGGAGGTGTGTGCAATACTACTCCAGCCATTGCAGAGGCCGAGCGGTTACTCTGGGTGACTCTGTTTTAAGAAGCACAGACCATAACCACTCTGCCTCTGCAACTGCTATTGAAGTGAGAGAATCTATAAATGAAATGAAAGTGATTGCAGGCAACTTCAATAACCCGTGCGGTGCTATTTTAAGGGAGGTATCCCAACACATTCCTGAACATGTTGCTAGTAGTATGCCCGCTATTCTAAACTTGCGTAGAATTATCCAACGTAAGAAACAGGCAAATAACCCTAAACGCGTTACACCACAAACCTTTTCTGATATAACAATTCCTCGTGAACTCTCTCTTACTGTTTCAAACGAACCATTCATATTGTATGACAATGAAAATGCTCAAAAGCGTATTTTAAGATTTAGCACCACCCGTAATCTAAATAGGTTGGAGAACAGTGATGTTTGGATGATAGATGGTACCTTTAAAAGTACGCCCACCCCTTTCACCCAAATATACACTATTAACGCCTACGTTAACAACAAAGTAGTTCCTTTAGTGTACAGTTTACTACCAGACAAACAATCCTCAACGTATACTGAATTTTTGTCAGTCCTAAAAGTAAAAATTCCAAACAAAGTAATCATGGACTTTGAATTACCAATGATGAATACTATAACCAAATTGTACATGGATACCCAAATCCAAGGTTGCTTTTTTCACTTTTCTCAGGCGTTTTGGTGTAAAATTCAAAAGACATCCCTAATTGAGGATTATACATCTGACAGCAAACTACAGTTTGAGCTTAAAAAACTAACTGCACTTTGCTTTGTTCCTCCTAACAGTGTAGACGAGTACTACACATCTTTATTACCGAGTCCGAGTACTTTATGGCAAATGAAGACAAATTGGCACCAATATTAAATTATTTTGAAGACACATGGATTGGCCATCTAAGCAGGTCGGGTTGATGGAGGAAACCACGTTTTCTTGTGGACTGGTGGAACTGCTACTCAACATGCTTAGAGGGAGGAGCAAAGACAAACAATGCCATAGAGGGTTGGCACAACTCTTTAAATAACAGTATTGGCAAACCATGCCCTAATTTCTACAATTTTTTTTTTAGAGATTTTGCGAAAGGAGCAAAGTTACCAGGAAATGCGCATGTCACAATCGTTAGCAGGTACTCTAAATCCACGTATTTCCCACCGCACAAAGGAAATGTCGGCTAGACTATTGTTAGCACTAAAACTTTTTACCTTGTCTGTGGCTTATGACTACCTAGCTTCCATTGCACATATACTGAATTCCTTTGCCTAAGAATGTTTGTACTTTACTATTTATCACACGAAATATAAACCGAAATAATCCTGTAGTCTACCTAAATGTGTCCATCAATTGGTAAATGTATTAAACTACAGTCTGCGGCAGACTCTTATTAGGGTAAACCACACATTTTATGCACTGCATCCATAACACGCAGGACCTTACTAGATTTGAGATCCTATTAATCCACCGAATAGCATCCAACCAAGAATCAGAATAAAATCCGATATGAAACATATGCAAAATCTAGTAGAATAAACCAAATAATAACAATAAATCACTTTCCAAGTCGTACAACTGTCTAATAAACTATCCTTAAATGTAATATTCAAACGTACCACTGACAAAATTTGTGAAAATGAAGTAATAATGCCTAAGAATCATAGAATTTGTATAATAAACAATACTGTAAATGTTATATGCAAACGTACCACCGACAAATTTTGGTTTACATCAAACAGTAATGTAAAACGTTTAAGCATTAAGTCATTGCTTTCAGTGTAAATAAAATGTAAATAATTCCCGTTATTAAATACATTTGAAGTATCTATTTATGTGATATCAATCCAATGTAATGAGAATAAAAAGGCAAACAATTGCCATTTCTAACCCTAGATTAGATAACCATTTGCAAAACATTATGAAAACACTGGCATTTGTTATGTGACATCACTACATTGTGTCCGTTTAGAGAATCATAAATCTTCACTCACAGGCTTAGTAGTTTCATCTTAAAGCTTTTTGGCATCTGGGCAAGATATATTTTGTGGTCCTTTTCTGACCAAGTTTGAATTTTTTTTTACCGGATTTGTACTATTTCATGGCGGTCTTGTGCCTAATAAGTGGAATTGTCGCAAAACTTTCACACAAAAACACAGCTGCAATATGTCTTAAGCAGGAGCCCAAAAGCCTTTACATAACACTGTGTACAAAGAGACAGTTATAAAGCAGAGGTATGAAAAGAGAAGTACTAACAAAGTGTCAAAGGTGAGAGAGGGTGGAAATATTACTAGGGGGCTGGCTGTTTGGAACGTGGGTACCCATATAAATTCTTCGCCTTGTCAATTAACAAATGAAACTACAATTTTTTAAATATTTTTCCCATCACAAGTAAAAAAAAATGTTTGCGAGGAGAAAGTCCTTCCCACACAGCCCAAGTAATTTTTGGGTAGTTCAACTTCCCATTGTCATCCTGCAACGAGATTTGTTCCTGTTATTGTTAAAGGAAATCTTCAAATCATTTCCAAGGTGGGAGTTGGTCACCCAACAAATGGCAACAGTGGTCTCAGGCTTTTCCAGGGCCACCCAATTCTGGAACATCCACTACGTCCCCCTAGATTGGCAGGTAACAGAGTTTCCCCGAAATGGGACGCATAATTAAACGCAAGTATAAAGTTAATTAGAAGTTCCTTACCTTGGCGGAGCTCTGCCTTCCACCTGATCTCTGTCTCGCGGCGAGTCCCGGAACAATGGCAGTAACGTTTGTGCGGCTACTTAACCGCATAAACCGCCTATTGTGAACATTGAAAAAGCACAATGGTTATGAAAAGGTCAATGTTTATGATCAAGTACGTTGTTAAAATATGTCTAGCAAACGTACAGTCAAGCCACCCATCCACCCTTTCATCCATCCATACATCCATCCTTCATCCATCCACACTTTCATCCTTCCATCCACACAGCCATCCTTCATCCATCCACCCTTTCACCCATCCTCTGAAGAACCAGGCTGAATTAGGCCTGGCGGCGCAGGGTACGCCTGAAATCTTCTGAGTTCGCCTTCTAAATGTACAGAGACACGGAACACTCTGTTGGCATAGGAACTTCAATTTATTAGCTGCAGCTAGGTACAGTTGTCCTAGAAGTACATCAGTGGTGGGTTCTCAGGAGACTGCCACTTCAATCCGTGGCTCACAGTCTTTTATAGCGCTTGAATCCCCTAAAGCAACAACCCCCTCAATGTGCAATAAAAACAAACAAATCATCCACTAGCAAACATTCTTTGTACAAGATACAGGATAATAGGTAATAGAAATTCCTTCCCTAGGGTCGTGTTCTCTACCTGACCCTATAGGCCAGGTGGCATGAGCATTCCTAAGTTAAATTAATTTACAACAGGACGTGTTTGCGTGTTGCAGGTGGTGATTCGTAAAACAATTGGAGAGGCAGAGAAGGATCACCAAGGGTCAATAGATGGTTAGCACGGGAATTAGTTGCTTCGAGCCGGGTCTCAGAATGTACTTTGCTCAGAGAGACAGGAAAAGGTTGTTTAACATGTTACAGTACAGAGTATGAAAGAAACGCTACGAAGGCCGTCGGTGCCTGAGTGAGGGCAACATCACAATGGTGTCAATACGCAAGATGGAGCCGTAATCACATTTCCTCACCTCCCATCCATCCATCATTCATCCACCCACCCTTTCACACACCTATCCATCCATCATTCATCCATCCACCCTTTTATCCAACCATACATCCATCCTCCATCCATCCTATCACCCATCCATCCATGCATCCATCCAATCACCCATCCACCCTTCCACCCATCCATCCATCCTTTATCCATCCTCCCTTCCATCCTTCCATCCATACATCCATCCATCATCCATCCACCCTTTCACCCAGCCAGCCATCCATCTGTCATTCATCAATCCACCCTTTCATCCTTCCATCCATCATCCATCCACCCTTTCACCCATCCTCCCATCCATCCATCCATCATTCATCCACCCACCCTTCCACACATCTATCCATCCATCATTCATCCATCCACCCTTTTATCCAACCATACATCCATCCTCCATCCATCCTCTCACCCATCCATCCATGCATCCATCCATCCAATCACCATCCACCCTTCCACCCATCCATCCATCCATCCTTCATCCATCCTCCCTTCCATCCTTCCATCCATACATCCATCCTTCATCCATCCACCCTTTCACCCAGCCATCCATCCATGCATCTGTCACTCCTCAATCCCCCTTTTCATCCTTCCACAAATACATCCACCCTTTCACTCATCCATCCATCCATCCTTCATCAATCCACCCTTTCATCCTTCCACCCATACATCCACCCCTCACCATCCATCCATTCATCCATTCATCCATGCATCCATCCTTCATCCATCCATCCATCATTTATCCACCCACCCTTTCACACATCAATCCATCATTCATCCATCCACCCTTTTATCCACCCATACATCCATTCTTCATCCATCCACCCTTTCATCCTTCCATCCATACGTACAGGCAAGCTATAATGGCATATTAAAACATTTTGCCATAATTCAAGTGCTTAAACGTCAGATCCTGACCGTCAGATCCTGACCGTCACCCAAAAATGAATGCTTCAATCAGGCAATTTCCCTTTTTTTTTTTTGCACGTGTTTTTTTCCAAGCATCTAGTAATGAAGCTACACACAACACCAAACTATGACTTCATCATTCGAGTGCCTGTCCGTCATCCCAAAAAGAATGTTTCAATCGAGCAAAGGCATTTTTTTTTCACGTGCTTTTATCAAAGCAGCTAGTAATGAAGCGGCACACAACATAAAAGTATGACTGCAAATCCGAATGAGCTCTACTGCTTTTTGCCATTATTACTTAATAGAATACTTGCTTTACATTGCTTTTGTATAATGGTTGTGAGTCGGTCTTGTAAAAAAGTGAAAGTGTTCCCAACTGTGGAACATGCAGTACGTTACCCTAGATTGGGAGGTAACAGTGTTTTGCCAAAACTGAACGCATTATTATACAGAAGTATGTAGGTAATTCTAA
This sequence comes from Triturus cristatus, assembly GCF_964204655.1. Taxonomy (NCBI): domain Eukaryota; kingdom Metazoa; phylum Chordata; class Amphibia; order Caudata; family Salamandridae; genus Triturus; species Triturus cristatus. The sequence goes on along the minus strand of NC_140589.1, from coordinate 291,499,062 downwards.
GTTCTTACCTTCACGGAGGTCTGCCTTCCACCTGCTCTCTGTCTCTGGTCGAGTCCCGGAACAACGTCAGTAACGTCTGCGTGGCTATGTTGTAACCGCATAAACGGTCTATTGTGGAAATGAAAAAAGGACTGCCACCTTGCTATTTAATATTTAAAACGTACATATGTAAGCGTTGAAGTCACTTACCTGGACGTGACCTGCTCTTTGTCCATGCCATCTGTCATCGCAGCACGCGTTGCATCTGTCATCGTGGCTATGCTATGAGGTCATGTCGCAGCATAGCATAATGTGTATTACTGTTGCTTCGATCCAAGATGGTGACTAGTCAGAGAGATAAAGTTAACATGCATGCATTATTGTGTGTTTGTGTTGCGCAATGTGTTTTTTTTGTCTATTAGTTAATTGACTAATCTTGTGCACGCATCTGTCATCTTGCACGCACGCATCGCAGCACTCATGTCGCATCATCTGCTATAGTGCTCATGTCGCATCTGCACGCATCTGGCATCTTATATGTCATCATCTGCACCTAGTGCCAGCCTTTGCCAATATGTTTTTCATCGCAGCACATCATGTCGCATCATCTGCTATAGTGCCAGCCTTTGCTAATATGTCATCTTCCGTGTCTTCTGTCATCTGTTATCTTGCACGCACGCATAATGTCATAATACGGCATCTTCCATCTCCCATGTCATTGCACCACGCATGATCTGCCATCCGTCATCTTCCATCTCCCATGTCTTCTGTCATCTGTTATCTTCTGTCATCTGTCATCTGCCATCCGTCAACTTCCATCCCCCTCAAAAACTTATTTTCCATCTCCCATGTCATCGCAGCACGCGTTGTCATTGCTAGAGATGTAAATGTGAATGCGCATTAGTAGCATGCATTCTAAAAGCATGCGATGTAAAGCCTCCTGCGATGTGAAAGTCGCATTGCGATGGCAGTGCGTGAAAAGACCATCGTTGTAATCGGTGTTTCACCTTTGAAGAGTCAATTTTGAGCAAGCATAATAAATGACTTTTGGAGTCCAAGACTTGGAATAACACATACTGGAAAGTGTATTGTGATTACGAACTGAATATACAAATTAACCAGTGTGTGCCACTTGGGTTTATATGAATTAGGGTTTCAAGTTGTAAATGAGGGATGAACTACGAAGACCTGAAAACAGGATGGGTTTATCCGGCACAGTCCTTCAGTGGTTCAAATCCTTTCTGGAAAACAGAACGCAATCGTTCATGGTGAATAAAATCTTTCTCACTCTTCACCCAACCTACTAGGAGTACCACAAGGCTCAACCCTATCCCCGCGCTATTCATCCTTCATGTCGAACCACTAACCGAACTACTACAACAGGCGAATATCTCCTTTCACATGTACGCGGATGACACTCAAATCTACATCATGATCACCTCCATCGATGAGATAAAGATGATGAATCAAGCTCTCGAAAAGACCGTCCACTGGCTAACGACCAACTTCCTCAAGCTTAACTAACAAAAAACGGAATTTGTCCCAATCTCCCCCTCCCCCCCCAAAAAAACTCTCTGGAAATAAAGGAATGGACCAAGCTGATCACTGCTCTAAATTGCACGCCGATTTTGGTTGACTCCACCAAATCGCTTGGAGTTACACTGGATAAGAACCTTAACATGCAAACACACATCAATTTGCTGGCTAAAAATGCCCGCTTTCACCTCAGCTATCTCAGAAAAATGAAACCTTTCATCGAGAACCATGACCTCAAAACTGCAGTTCAGGCTTTAGTCATCTTGAGGTTGGAGTACGGATGCACTACCCTCTCGGGGCTTCCCAAAATCTCAACAGCCCCTCTAAAAGCCTGTCTCAACGCAGCCGCAAGAGTTCGAACAGGATCTAGGAAATGTGACCACATATCGCCACACCTGAAAGCGCTCAACTGGCTCCCTTACGAAGCTAGAATCCACCTAAAGATGGCCTGCATCACTCAAAGCTCTACATCACAATATGCCCCAGTACCTTTCCCAGAAACTTACCTTATCCGGAGTAAACAGACACTCTAGGAGCACCGACAATCTACTCCTGAAACCCTCTCGCTTCAGTAAGAAAAAAACTTCTGACAGATCCTTCTCCGGAGCAGCACCACGAATATGGAATTCACTTCCTACTTGCATCAGAAAAATCTCTTCCGGACAACTATTCAAAAGGGAAGCAAAATCTTTCCTGATGGGCAAATTCCTCCCTTAATTCCTCAAATGCCTCACTGCTTGGGGCCCTACTATCCCATCGGCTATTTCACTGACATGCAAGGCACTGATCCAGTCTACTGCCTCAAACTGTTCCACACTCCCCTTAATGACACCCTCCCTCTATGACTTACTTCTACCTGAACTTGTTCCTACTGCTCCGAACAAATCTTCCCTTTTATCGCTTCTGCTACCTGCCAAACCTTGTGAACAATTTTATTTTATACTTTCTCTGCTCTGTTCTTATAAAATGTTTTATACTGACTCTGCTCTGTTTGGTAAAGCGCTCGGATACCCTACTCTGGGTCTTGTTCGGGCTATAGAAAACTCTAAAAATAAACATTCCTCCCTTGTGTGCACCACTTTTATGATCTTTTCTGTACCTTGATACATTGTGTTACTTTCAGGTGAGCGCCGAGGGAACTCCCGTGTTGTGTTTTGTTTTTACCCTTCCTTATAGTTGCAAAGGCCAGAGGAGGACTAGGTGTCCTTTTTATAAAAAACACTACAGATCACCAGCCTTCATAATGACATCATGACAGACTGTGACTCTCTCTTAGTTTCCAGAACACTCTCACCAGCCTTCTCATATGCTTTTCTGCTGATCTACCAACTACCGTCAAAGAATAGCGCTCTCCCAAACGCCTTACTTGAGCTAGCATATATGCCTCCTTAAACTTTTGAAACCTTAGCAAGCTTGGTGACCTGAACACCTGGTTGAACTAAACTTCTCTCCTACAGCAAAGAACCGCGCAGCAAACGTTGAAGTCGTTAACATCACTCAACTCAGTATTGAGTCTAAAAAAAGTCGGCCACAAACTGAACACAGTTTTCCTGTGTGGCCTCCCATCATTTTAAGTGTCCTCAACTTTTCTTTTTCTCCGTCAAGCTTCCCAAAAGAGCAAACGCTACAACTTTGACCTAGCAACATAAAAACACCAGCATAAACTCCATCTCTCTGCACTTGACTATAACCTACCAGCAATCGCACCTCCCAATGAAATAACAGAAGTCAATCAGTTATAGTGTACACATGACTCTCCAAAGCTTTGAACAAATGTATTCCAGTTAAGGCATCCACACAATCAAGCCAGCAGCATAACAGCGTTGGGCTCAATAAGGGAGGTTAAGATCACACCACCACAATGCCAGTGGAAAAAGCTAGCAATTCAAATCATAAAACCCATCTGCAACATAGCCTTCCTCCTCTCACATCTGGACTATGCAAATGGTGGCTAGGGGGGAATCCCGCTCTGTGTGTTTCAAAAACTGCAAAGAATCTATGACACTGCAGCAAGACAAGTCCATCACACGCCCACCCCACACTGACCAGACAGAAGCATGAGCCACCACTGTACGGAAAAGTACAGGATGATCCTCATCCAAACCTGCTACAAATCACCCAAGGGATGTAACTATCTCTCACTCTCATTTGCTTCAGAGACACCCGATGAGCAGCCTGCCAACCACCAAAGACTTCCCAAGTAGGCCACATTCCAGTCATGAATGTATCTTCATCCTTAGACCTAAGTGACCTATCCCTCACTCCTTTTGCTTCACTACACCCAAAGGGAAAGAGACAATCACACCGCGAGAACGCAGATCTGGTGTTCACGTAAGACATGGAAACAATAATCATAGGACAGACAGACATCCTCCTCTCCAAGACGTCCTTGGAGTAGCGGGCTACCCGTTGTTAAATGCACGGCCTGAGCTTTGTCAGTGCTATGTAGGGCCATAGAAATGTATCTGCAATCAAATACAATACATTGCAAGCAAGATAGAAGGCATTCACACCATTCATTGATTGACAAAACATGCATGCAATCACTCGAACACTAGTCAATACAGTGACTACATGCAGCAACCAGCAGACTGGAAGCCCTTTGTAGTCACATTTGACGAATATAAAATGGATGAATGAGCGAGTCAGAAGCCATGTAACCGGAGGACGGTTATATAAGACAGGTTCAAAGTGCAGAAGACCGACATTCGCTATTTCAAATGAATGAACAGATGCCACGAAAACTGACAAGCATGGGGATTAATGGCCTTTGACCTCGGAGGTCATTCTCGTTCTGCTGACCTCATAAGCTAAATGGTTGCCAAAGAGGATAATCACGGGGGTCATGTTCTCTCTGGAAGAATAGAGAGGTCAGGTTGGTCAGATAAGGAAAGAAAGACTTCACAGCCTCAAAACCCCTCACGCCAGAAAAAGAGACTTTTTAATACTCTGCCAGAATGTGCGTGGAAATCCCGCAGGCAGAACCCGCGCGCTCCGCTTTGAACTTCCTGTAAATAAAAGCAACATTGAATGAATGCAGAACAAAGGCAGCAGCAACATCGGGTCTCACCCTACCACACAATATTGTGTGCTCGGATATTGCCATGGCGCAGTGCAAGCTGCCCCTGAAGGCGTTGTTACAGCTCCAATGTCGCAGTGCGTTATTAGTGGTGCACCATTGCAGCATACACCAGCGTAAAGCGGTGCGCTGCTTGCCTGATTTTTCTGGATGGTTGTCATTTTTTGTTGTTGTTGCTCAGAATCTGTTTATTGATTTTGGGTAGAATTAAATACACAAACTCCAGTTATATAACACACTAGTAGTTCTGAAAATCAGAATTTCTCACGATTTATGGTTTGAGAAGTAGGCACCGGCCTATGGGCCCCACTCCTTTTCGGGGCCCCACGACAACGGAATGGATCAAAATAATATTGATTTGATCCTGAAAGAAAATTTCAATCAAGCTTTCTTAAATTGTTTCCAAAAGATAGAAAAAAAAATTGAATCAACTCACAGAAACGAAAGCTTTACATTGAAGACTCTATAGAGAAAATACAGCATTAATGTACCCACCCATTAACAACTTAAAGTACTGATAAAGCGGGAAGGTGCTCTAAAATTGTAGGGGTGCATCATAATCATGGATAGTCCACATCCACATAAACTCTTATGTCAAATTAACCTTTATCATTAGAAATGTGGTGTAATAATAAAAATGTGCAAGTGAAGTAATAGGAAAAGTATCTCGTGCCATAGAGAAGAGAAATGAAATGGCGTTTATATTTGAGACGGTAACCTTTAGTAATCGCTTAAAGAAAAGCTTACGTGTAATGTAAGGCATTTTGATTTAAATGTGCACCAAGATGAAGATTGCACAAAGAAATAATGAGTCATGCTTAACATGTAATAATTGTAGATGTTTGCTAGCAAGACGCTAATAAACATGTGTGTAATTAAATGTGTAAAAGCCTAAAGAGAAAATGTTCACGTTATGCGGCGAAAGGATTATTTATTTATTCTTATGTTGGCCGAATTGTGCAAGCCTGGAAATGTAATTTCCCTGGTAAGCTCTCGCATTTAGATGGTAGTTAGTGAATTTCATGTGTGCGCAAGGATGTTCTGTTCTCACGTTTCAGTTGCAAGTGGAAGAAGCTGCCTTTGTTAGTTAGGACTAACGTCCTTTGTTTTAGGAGTTAGGCCTTGAGGAGAGGTGATACATTGCAAATGGAATGTCGATAATTGGAAGCTGGTGTTCCTTCTGGTTGGTGAGGCCTGGGAACCAAGGTCATCGGACTTCACTTGGAGAAGACGGTGGAAAATTAGCTAGGAGAGGTGTCCCTTAGCATGAGGTAATCTGTGGGCGTGTTTTGTATTTTGCATTTTTGTATTAGGGAAAAGTGCCCCAAGGGAGGAGTGGCAGAAGGAGACAGGACGAGTTAGGAGAAGGGTTAGAGGAGTGATCTGGGGCGAGTATCTTACAACGTACTCTGTAGCTATGGCTACCCCAGTACATCATGAATGTACTTCTTAGGAAGTCTTCACAAGCTGACACCTTTAATTGACTGGGTCAAGAAATGCTAAGTAGGGATGTCATCCTAGAGATAGAGTAAGGAGAGTTTAATACTTTTCACTTTTCAGACACAGATGAAGTCTGACTTAAATGTCAGAGCAGTACTAGCTTGTGTTTTATTTCTAGAGTTGTTTATTCTTTGTATGATTCTTTGGAGCAGACTTATATGTAGGTTTGGTTTTGTATTAGTTCCCATGTATTTCTACACCCTCATAATGAGGCGCTTGTGTATTCAGTTTTTTTTGGCTTTGTAATAAACCCCCTAAACGGAAGTTGGAGTCTGTGGTCTGTGAGTCCAGATTAGTATTGAAAACTTAATTTTTGTGATGCTCTGTTTCTCCCCTTTACACTTTTCAGCAGGTAAAAAAAGAGACATCGACCTAGGGTTCTTTCTTAAAATGTCTGTAGTGGAACCCGGCCTTATCAGTTGTTAGCGAGAGGACGGTTACCTCTGTAGTAAGGGGAGAAGTTAGGGAAAGGTTAGGAAAACCCCATAGAGCCCAAGAGATAGTTCACCAGAGGCTCGAGAGAGGAGAACAACGGTGTTTGGCGGAGATCGATGGAGAGGGACGGTGCGGCGGAAGCAGCAGTTCGCGGAGAAGTGAGTATGAATAGGGATGTTGTTAGATTGCTGTGATGAATTGGTTGTGTGATGTCTTGCGGAGTTGGAATGAGAGTTGAGTGATTGTGGTTTCGGACTGTGAGCGCGCACGGTCCATGTGATTTTGATGTCAGGCTTGACGAGTAGTCTAAGATCCCGGGATAAATAGATTGTAGAGTAGAAGACACCCAGAGTCATAATTGTCGACCATTGATTGTGGGAGTCATGAGATGTCATCGACAGACCCACCCGAGATAGGGAACGAGAGAGGGAATGTTTGAGTGACCAACGCAGGTTGTGGGTTACTGTGTGTGTAAAATTGAGTGATTGGATCCTATCAACTATTTATGTGACCGTCCGGCCGTTCATGGGCAGATGGTCGAGGGCAGTTGTCCGGTCGCTTCGCGGACATACAATTGTCAGACTGAGGTACACAATTGCGAGTGACTGTCCGGTTGTATGGTGGACAGACAGTTGATCAAATGATTGTCCAGATGTTTGGTGGACAGACAGTTACTTGTTGTATGTGTGAGACATGCGAAAGTGTTCGAGACGAATTGTGAAGGGGGAACTGCTGAACAAGGAGGAAGAGTGACGTCGAAGTGTGCTGCACTGTGATAGGTCGGTTAGTGTAAAGCTGCGCTGGTATTGGTGGACTGACATCAGGAAGTGAAGCGAAAACATTGTGGGCATAAGAGTTGTTTTCATCATGAAAAGTTTTAAAGTATTGGAGATCTTTGTAGGGTAGATAGAGGAGTGGTAACTCGAGTGGGGGAAGAAGCACCGCCTGAGGATACCCCAGCTCATTACATGGCTACGAATGTAGGGCTCCATACTATACTTTGGCTTTAGAATTGGCAAAAGATGACTGAAAAAGAGGGAGATTTGGTTTTCCCACGTTATGGTTCATTCAGACTTGATGTATTGTATCAATTGAGAGCAGTGATGAATGCGTCGCGACCTCCACCAAGACCAATACAGTTCAAGGGATTAGATGCATGGATAAGAGCAGCATATGTAAGGAGAAGAGAACGAAGCCAGGAAAGAGTGAAAAGGTCGATCAGGACGCTTCAGGATGCACTGATGAAAAGATGGAGGGTAGACACCATCGAGGGAAATAGGTTGTTTCCTTTACTAGTGAAGATGGGAGATGCCCAGCAGAGGAAAGAAGAGGCAGACGATAGTGATACAGATGACAGCTTATTGGAGAGGTTGTTAGCAGAGCGTCCACCTTCATATAACCCAAATTCAGAAGAGGGAATGAGAGCTCCTACAGAGGAATCTGGAGAGCCACAGACGAACCCTAGTGTGGGAGTAAGAGGAAGGATTTAAGCAGGAACGGAGAAGACAGGGATACAACCACTGAGGGTAATGGAAACAAATGAAACAAATGCGATTACCAGGCTACCGGAAGCTCTTACAGTACCAGTCACCATCGGTCCCATAGTGTTAGTATCTGACCCAGATCAGGCAGGAAATGGAAGTTTGGTATGGTCGGTAATGGGAGAAGGTACTGGTTCTGGAGGGAATGGGACAGCGAGCGGAAGTGGTCATCCTTCGAGGCCCATAGAATCGAGTACGCCATTGCCAGACACAGCAGACTCCTCTAGAGGACAGGTGGAACAGAGAGCAGCGAGGACAGGGTCATTGGCTGATTTGCGCTCTGACCTGAGGATGTGGGAACCCCCAGTGAGAGGTGCTAGTGGAAGGATGACGGGAAGTGGTAATAGGGAGTTTCGGGGAGTCAATCTGTCTCACAGAACTTAATGGAAGAGAATCAGCGGGAAGATCAGAGTGGAGAGTCAGGTAGTGCGTCGAGTCAAGGGACAATTAAAGCTGACCTGAGGGTTAAGGTGCTGGATGTGGTGAGATTAAAGGCAGAAGTGGAGGAGATAATCAGTGGGAATTTGCCTTTGGAAAGGTTCGAACTTTATGAGCCAGATGAATTGCTGTTTGTGGTGAAGGATGTAACTCACAAGGCGAGGAAAGCACATGAGAAACCGACAGAATTAGCACAGAGGTATGTTTAGATTTGGCTAAAACAAAGATGTTACAGGGAAATCATAGGTTAAAATACAGTGATCAGGAACTAGAAGAGAAAAGAGTCATAGGTTTGAAAACGCACAGTCGTGAATTGATTATAGGGATACGTGCATGGAGTATGCTTGACAAATGTGAAGAAAGATGGTCAAAGATGAAGAGTGCTAGAAAAAGCTTAGGAGAAACACCACCTCCAGGAGGAGGAACAGTAAGGGTGGAGGCTTTTCCGTTGCAAGAGGTACCGAGTGGAGGGTATGTGCATGTGCTTTGGAGTAGAGGTGATCCGGCAGCGTTTACAAATGATTTTCCTCGGCTGAGGGAAAAACCTGTTGAATGGTACAAACAAGTTGATCGGTTTGTTAAAATTTTGAAAGTGCTTTGGATGGATTTGAATACATTGTTTGACATTGTGGTATCAAGTGATTTGTGGTCAGCTTGTAAAATTGCTGTTGATTGGCCATCTTCAGAGCTTGAGCGAGATTCTGTTACACATGGTCCTTCACCTGTGGTTATAAAAAAGTATGAACAGGTAGTCACATGGTTGCATTCTAAAATATCACAACAAGATATTGATTGGGTTAAGATAGACAGAACTGTTCAGGAGCCAAATGAGACTATACATGCCTATTATGAGAGGCTCTTGCAAGCTTTCAAGCAGTATAGTGGGTTGGATACCCTTGATCCAAAGGATATGAGACAGTTCGTCTCCAAATTTGTGTTAGGATTGAGACCAGAAGTTAGCCTTATGATCCAGCAGCATTTGATTTGCTGGCAGAATACATCGGTGGATGAGATTCTGAGGTACGCCAGGTATTATAGTGACGAAGTGGACTCGAGGCATAAGAAGCTTAAGGATAAGCTGATGATGGTCCAAATGCAGAATGCAGAAAAGGAAGATCAGACGCAGTTAAATGGAGGAACCTTAGGAAGGAAGCAGGGAAATAATCAAGTAGGCACTCAAAATGCGTCAGGTCAGAGAAGGGGGAAACCCATATATCCTAAGACAGGAATAGATGTTGCCACCCTAAAGAAGACCACTGCATGTCATAACTGTCACAAGATCAGGCATTGGAAGCTCGAGTGTAGATCGAATCCAGCTAATCAGATTCAGCAGGAGGAAGTGGTGCAGACACCTGAGGTTGTCAATACGGTGACGAGACCTAGATCTGTAAAAGGGGGGACAATACGTCTTCAGGTTCAAGTTTCCCAGCCACCAAGAATCCCACAGGGAAAACGTCAATACCAACAGATGCCCTTTATCGAGACTTTTGATGAACTCGATTCAGATCCGTTGCAAAAACAGTGCCTGAGGGGGGAGGAAGACTATACCCTTGGAGCAGTCTTGAAAGTAGACCAGAGAGGACCGTATGTAGAGGAGGATGTTGACGGTCATCCAACCACCTTTTTGGTTGATTCTGGTGCTACCCGTTCTACTGTGAGATCTGCAGTAGTCCCCAACTTGCCCCTTTCGGGACAATCCATTCAAGTCGTAGAGGAGGTGAACTAGAGAATGACCAACCCATTGACTGAGCCGATATCTGTGAGGATAGGAACCTTTCACGATCTACACCAATTTGTGGTATGTGACTCAAGTCCAGTCTGTTTGTTGGGTCGTGATCTTTTATCTAAATTGAACTGCACCATCTACTGCACAACCAAGGGGGTAGAACTGCAGGCTAGTGATGATGATGATGCTGCATTTATAGTGAATCTGTGCATAGAAGAATTTCCGATGTTGACAGTTGAGGAACTCCCACTTGACCTGAGTGACTCTGTCTCTCTGGATGTATGGGATTTCACAGGGGAAGAGATAGGACTGATCAAGGGGGTTGAGCCAGTTAAGATCCAGGTTAAACCGAATGCCGAGTTCCCAAGAATACCTCGGTATAATCTGTCACCGGAGACGATTGCAGGAATTAAGTCTGTGATTGAGTCTATGATTGAACAGGGAATTCTGAAGGAAATAACGGGGAGTCCATGCAACTCACCAAAAATGGGATTGCAGAAACCGAGAGGGAAGTATAGGATTGTGCAGGACCTGCGAAAGGTCAATATGATTGTGGTCCCATGTTGTCCTGTGGTACCAAATCCATCTGTGATCCTGTTTCAGATTCCATGTGAAGCTAAGTGGTTCACAGTGATTGATTTGTGTCAAGCATTCTTTTCGTTACCTGTGCATGAGGATAGCCAATTTTAGTTTGCTTTCCTGCTGGAAGATCGTGTGTTAACATGGTGTCATATCCCACAAGGGTATACAGAGAGTCCATAGATCTTTAATCAGCTCTTGAAGAAGAATCTTGAGGGTCTCATACTGCTACAGAATACAACCCTTGCGCAATACATTGACGATCTTCTGATTGCGTCCGAGAAGGAGGATGCTTGTAGGATCGATACCGTTGCTTTACTAAACCATCTAGCGGAGAATGGACACAAGATGTCACCGAATAAGTTACAGTACTGTTTGCCTGAAGGTCAGTATTTGGGTCATCGAATCGAGAAAGGCAGGAGGAAGGTGCGACCAGATCGAATTGAGGGAATAATGAACATGACCGTGCCTACCACTCAAAAGGAAGTTAGGATGTTTTTGGGGATGGTCGGATACTGTCGCCAATGGTTCCCCAATTTTTCCTTGAAGGCAAAGCCTCTGCAGAGGCTGACGCACAAGGATGTGAGTGATCCAGTACCGTGGGATCATGACTGTTTGGTCGCATTTTTGGAGTTGAGAGAGAGCCTCTGTTGTTTCCCAGCTCTGGGGAAGCCGGACTATAACAAGTCCTTTTCTATATTCTATTACGAGCGAGACGGTTGTGCTTTGGCAGTCTTAACTCAAAGTCATGGAGGAGTCCGTAGACCAGTTGCTTACTTCTCAGCTACTTTAGATCCAGTAGCTTCAGCGTTGCCCGGATTTCTCAAATCCGTTGCTGCAACCGGTGTCAGCATTGAGAGATGTGAGAGTATTGTTTTGGGTCATCCACTTACTGTTTTTGTTCCACATTCAGTTGAGCTCCTGATGACGAGAACTAAGACACAACAAATGACAAACAATAGACTCACACATTATGAGCAGGTTATACTTGCTTCAGAGAATGTGACTTTGAAACGTTGTTCTGTCCTGAACTACGCTAATGCCTGTACCAAAAGTTGATGATGAAGATTGTGAGGACCATGACTGTCTCGATGTGACTGAACTCTGCACCAAACAGAGGCCTGACATTGTTGATGACCCTCTACGGGAGTCTGATTAAATCTTTTTTGACAATGGTTAATGCTTAAGAGACAATGTAGATCATTTGAGAGCAGCATTCGCTGTGTGTACCATTTCTGGAGTTGTGGAAGCTGCTTGTTTTCAGGGAGTATACTCCGCGCAGGTATCATTGCCCTGACTCGTGCTGTTTGGCTGCTGATCAAATCCGAATCACTGTTTACACCGACAGTCAGTATGGGTTTAGTGTGGTTCATGTCTTTGGACAGCTATGGTCACAGAGAGGTTTCTTAACGTCATCAGGATCTCCCACAAGGAATGGGGAACATATGAGACAATTGTTGGGAGCTTTACAACGTCCACGAGAAATTGCTGTGGCGAAATGTGCAGCCCATGGGAGGGGAAATGACTTTGTCTCTCTGGGAAATAGATATGCTGATGAAGATGCTCGTTTTTGTGCTGTACAAGGGTGCATTTTTACTTGAAATTATACAGTAGAGAGCTCAGAAAGAACCAAGCTCAGCATGATGTCAGCCACCTGGAATGAGCTCAAGCGTCTGCAAGGAGAGGTTTCAGAAGAGGAAAAAGCTGTTTGGATCAGAGCAGGATGTGAGATAGGAGATGAAGGCATTTGGATCTCAAGTGATGGTCGAGCAGTGTTACCAGATGATCTATTAAGTCTTATGGCAAGACAGATTCATGGAGCAGAGCACCTTGGAAGGGATGCTATGGTGCGAGTGTTCAGACAGACATGGTGTAATCCACGGTTCTGTGCGTTTGCTGAAGCTGTGTGTCATCGGTACATTATATATCAACAAATGAATGCTGGGAAGAAAACTGTGGTTGCATTGAGTCATATTGGAAGATCTGGAGGACCTTTTAAAAGGATACAGCTCAATTTTATTGAGATGCCTATCTGCAATAGTTTGAGGTATGTTCTGGTTGTGGTGTGTGTTTTCTCTCGATGGGTGAAACTGTATCCAACAAGAAGGTGTGATAGCCTTACAGTAGTAAAGTTGTTGGTTAGGGAATTGATTCCGCGGTTCGGTTTTCCAACTTCTTTGGAGTCAGATAGAGGAACACACTTCCACAGTGAAATAATGAAGCTACATTGTGCTGCTTTGAATATCAACCAGAGTCTGCATTGTAGCTATCGACCAGAGGCTTCTGGTATCGTGGACCAGATTAATGGGACTTTAAAAATGAGGATGGCGAAAGTGTGCTCATCTACGTCTCTGAAATGGCCGGATGCATTGCCACTGTTGTTGATGAGTGTTCGTAGTATCCCTGATAGAAGGACTGGTCTTTCACGCTGTGAGATCCTAATGGGGAGGGCTGTGCGGTTATCAGCAGTGCCATCCACAGCCTTGATAAGTATCACAGATGATTTGAGCCATGATTATTGCAAAGGGCTTGCTGATATGGTCCGTTCTGTGTCTCACCAGGTGGAAGCTCCAACTGCCCCGACCTCGAGGGACCTCTGTCATGACCTGTGTCCAGGTTGATTGGGTGCTAGTTCGTAAGCATCTGTGAAAAAGCTGCCTTGACGCCCATTGGAGAGGTCCTGATCAGGTGATTCTGGTGACAAATACAGCGGTGAAGTGCGGAGGTTTGCCGAACTGGATACATGCCTCCCATACTCGCAGAGTTGCAGAACCCCTGAAAGAAACAGCTCCTCTCATAGAAGAAAATCCAGCCGTGGCAGAGAGACCACTTGAGAGGGCAAGCCAAGCTGTGGGGGTTGCTGACGAAGCGGGCTCACCAGAACAAGCTGAGGAGGGTTACGCTACACAAGACCCAGGTATAGACTCTGAGGGAGAAGGTAACGTTGCGAATGGTATAAAGTCAGACTCAGCTGAAGTAACAGGTGTGCAAAGTGGCCAGAGGCAGAGGAGAAAAGCAGACACTGCATAGGAATCATGGCCTGGGAGACAAAGAAGGCTAAATCTGAGATTAGCTCTTGAAAGAGATCTTGCTCCTGTGTCAGAGACCTCTGAATCTGAACTTAGTGAAGGGGAGCAAACTCAAAAGGGTCTAAGAAGGTCGAAGAGAACAAGAGTGCCTTAACAGAAGTACGCTACTCTGGAGTAGACCTATATGGTAACTGATGCCGGGAGTGGTGGGGACCGGAAGACTGAGGTCTTCACGAGTGATCAGCAGAACACCCAAGCTGAAAATGGAGGTGGGATTTATAGTTCCTCGATTGGAAATAGAGGGAGTACTGACAATAACAGTTCCGAGACCTCCAGTATTGAGCAAAGTGCGGATTCTGATCCTACAGGAATTGTCCTTTCTGACTTTTGCCTATCACCCACCAGCTCAAGAGATTGCAGCTGTTCGTCATGAAATTTTGCAGCGGGTGTTAATTGAAATTGGGTCTGAACTTGTAAGAGACTGTGAATGATTTGTGAACTGTAAATAAATGTCCCAAAGAAAATAATCTAGGTCCGAGTGGAAGAATACATTTTGGGTTTTCTGTAGAAGAAGAAAGAAGGCTAGGGAAATCTTTGGACTGTGTAAATGAAACCGGAGGAACTGAACTGTTAGAGAATTTCCAACACTTCAATGAACTGTGCTTGAACTATTTAAGAAGAAAAGAGAATTTTAGTGTATTCTCTTGCTGAACTGAACCGACAAGCTGAGAATGGAGTCTGGAAATTCGAACCGTAGGTCTAAGTGTGTGATAGGTACAGTTATTGTAGGAGTGATAGTAGCAATAATAGTAGTCGTTGTATCTGTAATTATTTCACACATGCAGAGGTGGGGGAAGTGGGGGTATAAGGGAAGTCCACACCCACTACTTCTAGCACAAAAGAGGGTATCGTAGGAGCTGAGAAAGCTATGCTAGATCAAACTAGTCGTATGCTGCATGTAGATTTGTCTAAAGTTGATTATACGCTTCATGCCTATGCGAAGCTGCTATATGAGTATGTGAACATGATGGATGTGAGAGACTGTTATGTATGTATGCAGTTGCCCGCATCTGTGGAGGAAGGTATTCAATACCATCATCTCTCTTTAACGTATCGTATTACTTGTAGTTTATTGCTTAGTATGTTTTATGACAAGGGACACTATGAGTATTATTTTTCTAACTATGATGTAGTGCTTTCAGAGGTTCCAGCTTAAAAGCATTTGAATAAATATGATTATTATAAACAGGACGATAGAATAGAGGAAGTATTTCATACCTACTGTAACTCTAGATACGGCTTATGCACATCAACACAACTTAATATGTTCACTAACAGATGTAGAAAAGAAGTTTATAGATCAAGTAGAAGATAGACATAGACAACTAATCGGAAACAGTTACAACAAGGGAGGTAAAATTGAGTGGACCACAGAAGAGTTAGCTCATAAAGCAAAGGGAAGTAGTGGCGCAATGGCATTGGATTTTGAGCAAAGAGGGAAACTGTGTGCGAGACAAGTACAAACATATTACGATAAGGTCTTTGTGGGAGAGAGTGTATGTGATCATACATTCACCATTGAGGCCTACAAGACACAGTACAAGTGGTGCCAAATGTGTATTTAGGGTGTGGGAAGAATGCCTATGTGCGATTGCCATTGAATTGGTATGGTACATGCTATTTGGCAGTAGTGTTTCCCAAGATTTATCATGTGGAGGATTTGGACCATTTGGAAGGTGGATTACATTCTAGGGGGAAGCGAGGTGCATGTGCAGGAGAAATTGTAGGAGATGTTTTTGGAGCATTGATAAAAAGTTTGGGAGTGGCACTGAGTGATGTCAAGATTAGAAAATTGTCAACCATTGTGGACAAGTTGTCAGCAAATACAGCTCAGTCGTTATTGCTTGTAGATGGAGAAATGGTGTCGATAAGGTCTATGGTGATACAGAACCGTCTTGCTTTAGACGTTTTACTGGTAAAAGGGGGCGGAGTCTGTAAAATGCTGAAGGTCCAACAGTGCTGCACTTGTATACCTGACAACAGTAAAGATCTGAAGAGGTATATAAGCAACATTACTGAGATACATCGCGAAATGCATGATTTAGCCACAGAAAGAATTTGGGACAAGGTGGGAAAAGGATTTGGTAAGGTAGGGAGTTGGTTTGTATCCCTAGTAAAGGGAATTTTTGGTTACATCTTGAAACCTTTCACTATCGTGGTGGTTTGTGTGATCCTATTGTGGGGATTAGTGAGGATTTACAAGTGGCAGAAGGCAAATAGAGTTCAAAGATCTCTTAGAGAGCAAGAGCGAAGGATGGAAAGACTGTAGGACAGTCATTATGAGAATATCAAAACCCTAGAGAAGTTCCGACAAGGGAGAATGGCTACAAGCTCTATTTAGGTCGGTTCGTTCTCCGGGGAGTGTGATTTGTTATGATGACACTAGTCATCAGAGTGGGGGACTGATAGTGGGTGAAGGTGCTCTAAAATTGTAGGGGTGCATCATAATCATGGTTAGTCCGCATCCACATATACTCTTATGTCAAATTAACTTTGATCATTAGAAATGTGTTGTAATAATACAAATGTGCAAGTAAAGTAATATGAAAAGTATTTCGTGCCATGGAGAAGAGTAATGAAATGGCATTTATATTTGAGACTGTAACCTTTAGTATACTGTAATCGCTTAACGAAAAGATTATGTGTAATGTAATGCATTTTCATTTAAATGTGAACCAAGATGAAGATTGCACAAAGAAATAATGACTCATGCTTAACATGTAATAATTGTAGATGTTTGCAAGCAAGATGCTATCAACATGTGTGTAATTAAATGTGTAAAGGCCTAAAGAGAAAATGTTCAAGTTATGCTGCGAAAGGATTATTCGTTTATTCTTATGTTGGCCGAGTTGTGCAAGCCTGGAAATTTGATTTCCCTGGTAAGCCTTCGCATTTAGATGGTAGTTAGTGAATTTCATGTGTATGCAAGGATGTTCTGTTCTCACGTTTCAATTGCAGGTGGAAGAAGCTGCCTTTGTTAGTTAGAACTGACGTCTTTTGTTTTAGGAGTTAGGCCTGGAGGAGAGGCGATACATTGTAAATGGAATGTCGATAATTGGAAGCTGGTGTTCCTTCTGGTTGGTGAGGCCTGGGAACCAAGGTCATCGGACTTCACTTGGAGAAGATGGTGGAAAATTACCTAGGAGAGGTGTCCGTTAGCATGAGGTGATCTGTGGGCGTGTTTTGTATTTTGCATTTTTGTATTAGGGAAAAATGCCCTGAGGGAGAAGAGGCAAAAGGAGACAGGACGAGTTAGGAGAAGGGTTAGAGGATTTGTAGTGAATCTGCCACTTTTGTGGTCTGACCCCCTATGATGACCCTCAACCACCACCATTCTGTACTGACTGAAGTGTGTTATGTTATCTTAGCCTTAATGTAGGATGGGTTTGCATATGCCTGCTTTTCTTCTGCCTTTTAGTGGAATAGTCTTTTCAAGAATAGAAGGTATGGGATGTTGAGGTGCAGTCTTGTGGGTGGTGGTGCACACATGTGCTCAATGTTGTATACTGAGGGATTAAGTGTATAATGTTATTTGGGTTAGGTGAATTATGACTTTGACCTATTGGCTTTGACGTAGTCTAATGTCATTCTGCCTTCTGACTTTACCTTGCTTCAAACTTTTCTGTGTGCACAGTGGTGCTTGTAAGTTGTGTGGATGAGAATTATAGGTGCGGACTATTGCCTTTGACAGGGCCTCATGTCTGACTCTGCCTTGCTGCTGCGTGCACAGCCGTGCTTGCAAGTTGTTTGGGTTATTCACATTCAAGGTCTTGGTGTTTTCCTGAGCGATTGTTTTTGTTTAGTGTACTGTGGAAGGCCTTGTGAGAGCTTCGTCAAGACAGAGGCTGGAAGAAGTGCGAATGGATGAAGAGACTTGAGAGCTCCTTACTGCCATGGAGATGCTTGCTTGGAACTTGGCCAGTTCTGGTAAAATTCCTCTGGCGGTGGGAGGAGGTCTTTCACGAATCTTCTAGTGTGTTTATAGCTGAGGGTTGCAGGCTGAGAAACTGGGAGTTTGGATTCCGAGCGAGGGCAGACGTGTCTATCTCGGATTGAACCCTGGCTTGCTGAGCTCTGATCCCCGGCTGTAATTCCCCCAGTCAGAAGTGGGCAGTGTATGCACCAGGTGATGTATTGAGTTGTGTGGTTCTTTGATCATTGGAGGTGTTTTCTTTGTGGTGTGGGAGGTGCACATCCAGAGTACTCCTCTGCTCTCTATATATGTATATCTTTCTGATCTCTTGCAGGACGTCCAGTGTACCTTATCTTATATCAGTTATTGCTTGTTTATTAATCAGTATTATAGTTTGCTCAGTTATTGATTCATGCCTTTAGATTATAAGTTTGCTACATATATTTGAATATTATGCATTTGGTATCTGAGATAGCCTTTGTTTAGAGAGTATTATGTAATAAACCCCAAGCCTTATTCTAAAAGTGATAGAGTCTTTGCATTTTGTTATTTGCCTCCCAGGTGGGAGTGCAGGGATTGGGTGTGGCTTATTGGTGAGAAGCTACATTCAAAACAGGATTGACCTGGGGAGAGTATCTTACAACAAACTCTGTAGCTTTGGCTACCCCAGTACATAATGAATGTACTTCTTAGGAAGTCTTCATAAGCTGACACCTTTAACTGACTGGGTCGAGAAATGCTAAGTAGGGATGTCATCCTAGAGATAGAGTAAGGAGAGTTTAATGCTTTTCACTTTTCAGACACAGATGAAGTCTGACTTAAATGTCGGAGCAGTACTAGCTTGTGTTTTATTTCTAGAGTTGTTTATTCTTTTTATGATCCATCGGAGCAGACTTATATGTAGGTTTGGTTTCGTATTAGTTCCCATGTATTTCTACACCCTCATAATGAGGCGCTTGTGTATTCAGTTTTTTTTGGCTTTGTAATAAACCCCCTAAACTGAAGTTGGAGTCTGTGAGTCCAGATTAGTATTGAAAATTTAATTTTTGTGATGCGCTTTTTCTCCCCTTTACACTTTTCAGCAGGTAAAAAAGCGACATCGACCTAGGGTTCCTTGTTAAAATTTCTGTAGTGGAACCCGGCCTTATCAGTACATAAGCCAGAGACATCAGATTCATATAACATTTTGGCTCTTAAAAGTTCATCTTCTGGCAGCTGTCAGCTTGTAAAAGAAATCTGGTGCAAACTACCTACATGTACTGTAGAGTAGTGATGGTCATCTCCATTTAGCGACCACGGTGCACACTACTTAGTTCAATGTTATCCCACTAGAGAGTGCACATGAGAAACCTCCAGAAACAAAGCTTTCTGTAAGTTAGTGTGTCACGGATTCCCACCGAGTCGTACTCAAGACCATAGTAGAATATTCACGAGTAGAACCATTGTTAATGTTTACTTTTAAATACTAAAATTGGTTTATTGAAATTGTTGGTTGGTAAAATTAAAAATGTATTAGAAGATAATTTGAGAAAGTGGCAGGAAGGCATACAGAAGTTCCTGTTCTATTCCAGCCAGAATTCTCTTAACAATAGTTCTTATAGGGACTCCAATGTGCAATATAGCAAACTCACCATATTCTCGATTGTAGTGGAAAGATCTAGCCAGGGTTACCACCACTGGTGGAAGAAGCCCTGTACCACTTCGAGATGTAAGCGCCACTCATGATCTGCCAAATGGTGTCAGCTCAGTTTGTCCAATTTGATATTCAGGGCCCTGCCAGGCACTGACAACCAGAAAGATGCCCTGGAACTCCAACCACCTCCAGAGGTGCAAAGCAACCTGGCATAGGACCCATTACCCCACTTCACCCTGCTTGTTGTAATATGACATGGCAGTGAGAACCTGCACCTGCCTCCTCTTCATGAATGACAGGAAGGCCTTCCAGGCCAGACGAATGGCCTGCAGTTCCAGCAGATTGATGTGGATCTGGTCCTTCCTTGGAGGCCAGAGTACTAAGATTTCCATCTACCTGGGGGAATCCCCTTCCAAAAGCAGCAGAGAGGGCTCTATCACCATTTTAACTCCGGGTGAGGAAGGGAAAGTGGCATACCATGGGTCAAACTATGGTTGAGCAGCTACCACTACAGATCTTGAGCTGGCTCCTCAGAGATCTGAGTGGTGTCAGAAAGGTCGGCCTTGCAGCTGAGCCAACTGGGATTTCAAGTTCCACTGTAAGGCTTGCATGTCCCATATGGCATGGTTGTAAGGCCTGCATGTGCCGCCTGGCATGGTTCATAAGGAGGATGCAGGAGGTTACGAAGGTAAAAGCATTGAGCCTCCCGCATCTGCATCCAGGAACAAGCTGGAACTATAGGGATCATACTCCAAATGTCCTAGACTCGTTGCTGTAGAGGGAAAGCCCCGACCTCAACCATATCCAAGATTGTCCCAAATAATGGAAGCATCAGACAGGAAATCGGGTGGGTCTTCAGTTAATTTATGGTACAGCCCAGTGATTTCAAAAGGTCTCAGTTTTCGAGATGAGGAAGTAGAGAGAGTAACAGCTTCTGCTTTCTCTGAGTCCAGTACCCTCTCTATGACACCTTTGGGAGGCATCAGCCATACCTCCAGCAGAATGATGGACAGAAGCACTTCTAAAATCTGTTCTGGTATGGTAGGAATATTGGGCAGGAAGAAAAGAAACGGAATAGCATACCCTTTTGGAAGAATTTGAGAGGCCCATCTATTGGATGAGATGGATCATCAACCCGGAAGAAAGGGAGAGACTGTGCAGCTGAGGGCAGACTAAAGTGGTGTGTTGGCTGTTGTAGCAGGGGAGGAAGAGTTAGAAGACTGGTAGTCCAAAAGCTGCCTGCAAGATCCAGGTCTGCGTTCCCCAAATGAGTGAACAGCTTGTAATATTCTTCTACAGTAGGCCCTAAATTTCTGAAACAAGTGCAGGAATTGATTTGCAGGGAGCAGGCTGTGGCTCTTCTGTCTTTTAAGCTTCGAAAACAGAGTCTGCCATCTCACCAAAGTATGTGTTCATCAGTGAGGCTTGCACATTACCAGAGGACTGATTGGACCTCATACAGACATGCCAATAAAGAACGATACTGGTATCAACTGCGTGACCAAGGCAATGAGTTGTATCCGAGCTTGCAAAGATTACATATTTGGCCGTGTCTTGTACATCATGTATCATTTGTGTTAAGTAGGTCCAAAGATCTTTGGGGATTTCTGGCTAGACCTGCCCGGCACCATACCAAACTGCAAGGGCGTATAGGACCCAACAGACAGAATGTGTTTACAGATGACATTGCTAGATTGGCTGAAGAAAACATACATTTTCCAAAAGCGTCAATCCTTTTAGATTCTCTATCTGGAGGAGTGGAAAGAAATGAATAAGGATTCACTTTACTGGACGAGGCCTGCACAATAAAGCTCTCTGGAGTAGGGTACTCGATGAGAAAAACCTGTGACACCAGGTCCGGTCTACAACATCTAGCCAACCGCTTGTTCACAGGGGGGTAAGAACATAGTTTTGACCAGGTAGTCATCAGAATATCTGTAAGTGCATGGTTAAACAGAAGGGCTCAGATGTTGCTGGCCTGGCTGCAGAATTTCTGTTATAATCTTTGTTCTTGTCTCAACAGAGGATAGCTGTAACTCTAGCACCTCAGCTATCCTCTGAACAACCAGTGCGAATGAGATACTCCTTTCCATTTGTGGCATATCTGGTGGGTCAAGCTCTGTCTCAGCAGAGATGACAAGTGCACTAGCATTTTGTAAATCAAGGTATACAGCATCATCATTATAATGAGGGGGAAGTAAGTCATCCCTCTCACGATCATCAACACCCAGGGGTGTATCTGCTCTGGCAAGGGGTTCCAGTTGGAACAAAATAATAATGAAGCCTCTGCTGATGGCTGTGACGCACTAGAGGTAGAGGGTTAGAGTCAGGCTGCATGACAACCAGTTGTGGTTTTGTAATTTCGCAGTCCAACGTTAGCATTCTGCAAATAAAGGTATAAGGCATTTACAGAGCTTGGGCCAAAGTTGGTTCGGGGGACAATATGGGCAACAGGTCATTCTCCTACGCAGCAAATAATGTCTGAGTGGCAGGAACTGGTGTATATTGTGGTTAAAGGCTGTACTGGTGCTACTAGAGCCTGGTAACAAGTCCCAAGGGAGCAGACAGCACCGTGAGAGACTCACAGGTGGTAAGCCTACCAGATGCCAATGTGGTTCTATGGGACCCAAGGGCACACCACCGGAAATCGGAAGCACACTGGATATTTGCATGGCTTGTTTGAAGCCCTTGATCTTCTGTGAGTCATCGAGGGTCAGAGGACCTCGGAAAGTGTTTGGACAAGCTAAGGATTCTGCTCAGTTACCTTGACGGAATGTGATTGCCCTTGTGCCTTCTCCTTGGAGTCAGAGTGGTGGGATGGGGTAGAGTCCTGCTTCGCTTTTTTGTGCTTGCATGTGAGCTTAGACTTACCGAAAGACTTTATGAGGGAGGTGGAATCGACAGAGGACCCCTGACTTTGAGTTAGAGTAGGATCTTTGCAAAGGCTGAAACATCTTTTTGTTGTGACCCACATACACCTATGGCACCTCGACTCAAATCGCCTTCAGGTGCATGAAGATACACTTATCAAAACCTCTGAATTGTGCCCCAAGCCAAGGTACCAAAGACACAGCTTGTGCGGATGACTGACATCTCTTTTCTACAGTCACAGCATGGCTTTAATCCTGTTGTTTTCGGTGGGGATAGCATTCCTTTGCACACTGTGAAAAGTTTGTAAGTCATCTCAAACCCAACAAATTCAGGAGCAAGAGAAATGTGAATGACACAATAACAGGATGAAGTGGACTTGCTGAAAACTCTTATAAGTATATTATAAACATCATTTTAGTAAGATCTAAACAGGACTGCATGTAAAATAATTAGGCAGTATTTCTAGATAATATAAAAAAGAACACTTTATAACAGCTTGCAATCAAAGACATTCTTCAGATGTGAACATATGCACAGGATTTGTATAGCCACTCAAAGCGAACATAGGCAATAGGGAAACTGGGCTATCTGATCACTGCCCGATGATGGATGCTGTGGTGGGTGGAAGCAAATTGTGCAATGCAACTATGTGTGTAATTTATGTAAGATTTTTAGGAGAAAAACTATAGTTTGATGAGACAATTAAAGCTGCCACAAAAGGAAGACTTAAAAATAAAGCAGGTGGAAGTTTGGAACCAATCATTAGATGTAAAAGGTTAGGCCTGCCAAGCTCCCACTTAATATTGATTATGTATACTGAAAAAAGAAGTGGTGTCAGGACAAAGCAATAAAACAAGTAATAAAAGTGGATTCCCATCAAATTCCATCAAACCACACTCATCTTTCTAAAATGCTGCCAAAAGCAGTTTTATGCATTGATCGTAATGTTGCCCTTCCAATGGAAGTACTATTATGTTGCGTAAAGACTATCTCGCCAGTATTCGTTGAAACACCAGTAAGAGTTACTTCTCTCTTTATTTTCTTTCTTTATTTTATTTTATGCAATTTGTAAAGCGCAAAAAATACCCGTGGGTGTCTCGGCGCTGGGGACAACGAGCATGAACCAGACGACAAATAGACTATTGGTTAAAAAGCCATGTTTTTGTCATTTTTCTGAAAGCAAGTAAGGACTGGCTGGCTTTGATATGAATTGGGAGGGAGTTCCAAAGCTTCGCTGTGGCAACAGTTAATCGCTTGTCACCCTAAGATGCTGTCTTAGTGCGGGGGACCCTTAGCAGATTTGCTGTGGAAGAGCGTAAGGCCCGATTAGGAATGTAAGCATCTAGGGCCTTATTCAGAAACAATGGTCCAAAGTTACGGGAAGATTTATATGCAATACAAAGGGCTTTAAACTTAATATGATTTTTTACTGGAAGCCAGTGATACTGTTGAAGTATGTGTGAGAAGGATTTGTATTTAGGAGTTCCTGATAGAATTCTGGCTGCTGAGTTTTGAACCACTTGGAGTTTATGGAGGACTTTGCTCTGAGCATTAATGAGGAGACCATTGCAGTAGTCAATAGTAGACATAACTAAAGTGCTTACTAGTGTCTTTCCAGCTCTGAGAGGTAGAAAAGGTAGGAGCTTTTTTATCATTCGCAATTTATGGAATGAAGATGAGACCACAGAGTTGGCATGAGGAACAAAGGAAAGCCTGTCGTCAAATATAACACCCAAATTTCTGACCTTGGTTAGTGGAAGGGGACCCAGCGAAGAAGGTCACCAGGAGGAAGACCAATTTGGCAGTAATTTACCAAATATCATAACCTCTGTTTTCTCAGAGTTAAGTTTTAGGCAGTTGTTGGCCATCCAGCTACTGATGGCCAACATGCCTTTTTGGAAATTGGCTGCTACTTCATCGCCATCATTATGGACTGCCAGCACCAGTTGAGTGTCATCGGCGTAGGATGTGAGGCCCATCCCGTGTGCTTTGATGACTTTGGCTAAGTCCGACACATAGATGTTAAATAGTGTCGGACTTAATGATGATCCTTGCGGTACACCACATGGGAGGGCCAATTGAGAAGAGTTGAAGGCGCCGAGACTCACTGATTGGGTGCGATTTGTTAAGAAAGAGGTCAGTAGGGCTCTAGCTGTGTGTCTGATACCTATTTTTGTGACACGGTCGATTAAAATAGCATGATCGACCTGGTCAAATGCCGCTGAACGATCCAACAGTATGAGAACAGGTCCCCCCCGATCGAGTATCATCCTGATGCTTTAATAAGCGCTGTCTCAGTTCTGTGGCCGTTACGGAAACTGAATTGTGTATCATCCAGGAGATGGTGATCTTCAATATACTTATATAATTGGATATTCATTAACTTTTCAAAGATTTTTGCAGGAAATGGCAGACTGGATATGGGTCTATAATTCTTAGTATCATTAGGGTCAAGATTATGTTTTTTTAACAGAGGTTTAATGATTGTTTTTTCCAGATCCGTGGGTATATTCCTGTCATAAACATCGCATTGCAGATGTTAGAGAGGCTAGGCGCAATAAACTCAGCAATGGATTTTAGGATAGCAGGTGGACAGGGGTCGGTAGCAGATCCTGATTTAGTAATGGAGATTAAGTTTAAGATCTGGTCTGATGATATCCTATCGAATTGTGAGAAAGAAGAAGAGGGTTCTTAGCAATTCTACAAACCTAAAAAATTAAAACCCCTTGTACCATTAAAACTTTAGGTAAATTTAATCTACACGATAATCACTCTGCATTATGCTCCAGTGCAATTTTACGTAGATCACTTTTCTTTTGTGTCAATGTCAGTGTCCTTTCTTCCATTTTAGATAATCCAACTCCCAAAAACATTGAAAATTAATAAAATTACATACGGGCATAACATGCTTATTAACGCTATAGGTGTTACTGTATAAATGTCAGACCAGGTACAAAGAGACGTGCAACTTAAGATGCCTCATCCAAACCCACAAAACCCTGCATTTGGGTATCCTCGTCACCAAACATCAACTGAAGGCCCTACAAGTTCCTTGCTCATCTTGGTTGGCTAACACAGACAACAGTTATCTCTCGCGGTTTTCAGGCTTTTGCCTATGGTGCTGAATACCTAACGGGGTAAATTGAGTGCCAACTCCACATAGTGTGGCAGGTCACCACCCAGTGCCCAGATGTAGAATAGGAGTCTAGGGAGCTACCTGAAGGCGTGAATATATCCCTCTGCAATGGCTGCTCATAGTAAGGTGCTTACACGCCTCACTGTATTCATCCACATTGGCTACTCTTCATTGCAGGGAGACCTCAGTCTGACTCTCGCACACCACATAAGCAAGGTTCCTATGTCAGGCTCACAGCACAGGCATCCTATCCTTCTGCTCTGCAGACACAAGTATGACAAAGCTCAGGTGACTCCCACAGTCAGTGGGTAAACTTATTTAACGGGGGAACATTTACAAGAAAGCAGCAAGAGTAAGCCTTTAACTGAGTATAAACTTTTCAGAAAATAAGTAAAGCAAATGATGATGTAAGGACACATCACCCAAATAAAGCACACCTAATGAAAAAACATCAATAAACTCAACAAAAGCAAACAGTTATAAACAGATAATTTAGTAGCGACAACTTTGTAACCCATGGAGGTTTAAACCTAACAAAGTCATTGAGGAGACAAAGTGCTCCACCTCGGAGGAGCGTTGGCGAGCAACTATCGCCTCTGGCACCTTGGCAACACAAGATATGCTGGGGATAGGTCTGTAGTTGAAGATTGTCAGGGTCCGACGAAGGCTTTTTAACAGGTATGATGGTTGCAAGCTTGAAAGGTTAAGGGATGGATCCATTGAAAATGGAGGTATTGATTAGCCCAGTGATGGGTGTAATAATGGCTAGGGACCCAGATGACAACTTTGGCATGATGCATCCCAAGACGGAGAGGATGCGTTGAAGGATGCCAAGAGTTTCCTTACTTGGTGTGTACTTAAGGAGAATGGTGATGTGGAGAAGGCAATGTCAAGCCCATCGAACAGATTTCAATGTCTATATAAATGCATACAGAGCACAGACGCCATCCTAATAAATTATCAACAGGCACTTTCAAAGATTTGATGCAAATGGATAACCAGATGGACCAAAAGCTAAACGTGAAAAGACCAGGTTTTGAAAATTTTCCCAATACCGAGTTGGTTTGACTGAGATCTATGCGCAAAAGGGAGAGTGTTCTACAGCTTTGGCCCTTGTATATGAAAAGACCTTTCCCCTAAAAAAAAAAACCCATTAGAGAAAGCCAACTGTGATTTGCGCAAAAAGCATTAATTTCCATTATCTTATGAGAAAAAGGACAGAAAAAATTGGTATAAGTAGCGCAAGTGAACAAAAAAACATGCTTTGGCTGTATTAGAAAAGCAGAACAAACAGCATACATTTCTGTCCATATAGACTCTTCAATTCTTCGACTTCAAATTTGTTGATGACGAAGTACAGGAGGTTATCACAAAGATCATTAGATTAGGGGTTGTCTCTGTAGATGTGGAACAGTTGTTAGGTGGAATTATCGGGGCTCTGTGATGCCTGCTCAAAAGTGCCACTGTTTTCATTGTGCGAGCTAATGCATAACCATTAGAAAATGCTCATTCACAATAAGAAAGTAGTTTATTTTTTTACAGCCCCCTTTCATATCTCTCCCATTTGGGGTGGGCAGAACTTGCGGAATGACTACATGGCATTTCACGGAGATACATAAAAACCCAGCGAGATTCTGCGGAGTTCCACCAATGGGCAGAAATAGGCAAGCCACACTGCACACTATGTGATTCAGTGCTGGGATCGCTTCTGTGCTGAAAAATAGGCGTGCCCAATGACACACAAGAGGGCACAGCTACTCAAGTTGATTTTGCTGCCACTCGAGTAGATTTTCTGCTTGAGTGGCAGCTTTTTGACCGCGAATGGACGTGACTGACCGCGGCCACGTGCATTGGAAAACTTTCACAGGATGTCCTCCTAGCAACCGAAATTTGCGCTAGGGGACACCAAATCTCACTCGCCAACTGACAGCCCTGGAGCCGCATGTGAGAAAAAAATGCAGCCATGTGGCAATTGCCAGAGTTTGGTTGAACTCCTCGTTACAAGAGAAACGCGGAGCCACCAAAATTCTGCCAATTACGCCGGCGGAGTGGAATATTTCACCCACCCCCTATCTACCATGACATTTTAAAAGGTGCAGGCTGACTGTGACCCACTTATTATCCTTGTTTAATTTCATCTATAGTGTGGAAAGGGGAGCAAGGCTATACAAGGCTTTTGTAAATGTCTTCTCAAGAAGGACTAGGAGATCTTCAGTTGACTCCATGTAGGGATCTCTTGTCAAGACGCGAATGAGAGAAATCCTCAGGTTGTAAGTTATTCATTTTTTTCCAGGAGATTGTGGATTCCGGGATAGTGGAGCAATTTGTAGTATAACTGAACTCATTTTATAAGATTACGTTGATTAAGTCATGATCAGACCAGGATAGCTGTGGGACTGTGTAGAAAACCTGGTTGAGGCAGTGACCTCCTGTCGTGTAAGGACATCGACAAGCTCAGAGAATCAATCTTCAATTGACGTGGAGTCAAATTTCTGCCAGAAAACAGAGCCATCTGATTTTCACCTCGCCCAGGTGACTTCCCCAACTCAGTGGAGATGCATCCATGACCACTGTCAGCTCAGGGTGGGGTAAGGAGAGCAGCATGCCACTGAATCAACCAAGGTCAAGTAGTCACTTTTACAGTCTTCATTGAAATCTGGATACAATCTGACAGATCCCACCTGATGCTGTGCCACCTGGTTTTCTTGGCCAGCAAGACAGGGACCAATCCAAGATGGCCACCGCGAAGGAGCTCTGGTAAAGAAGCTCCCGGGCATGGGATCCTGTATCTACAAATATCCCTGTTTTTGCCCTTCCATCCGCCTCTTCGCTATATATCTTTGTAACAAGGACAGCACTTAGAACATTTAGAAATCACTATTTTCCTAATTAAGGAAAAACTACTAGATCCTCGAAACCAAACTTCTACAGAAACTACGTGAACCCAATACCCCATCTTGCCTGCCTTAAGTCAGACAACTGACCTCCTCCTGCGACCGCCGGCTTGTCCGGTTGAAGGGGCTCGCCTCCTTTCCAGGGCCGACGCCTGGTGAGCAGAGATGTTCGCGATTTTTGTAGTTTCTGCTGGGCCTAGCACGGAGCACCTCCACTGATCCGAAGAGCTCCTTGACACGCGAGTGACCAGTGGCATCCTTGAAGCCTGGCTGAATTGATCATCACCCGCCCGCACCGCCGACTTGAGAATTGAGGCTATTATGACCCTCCTTGGTCTGCCTGGCGGAGTCAGAAAAAGTTCCATTGATCAGGTGAGCTTCCTGGCTGGCGAGGGACTGGTGGCGATTAGGGAGTCTCCCGGGCATTTGCACCTCTTCCCGGCAGGTCGGACCACGGACCTCCAAGCGGGGACCCGTGCCCCCAGAGGGACTAATGGAAACTGGGAGCCAAGCAGGACCCGCGCCCGTTTGAGGGAGGAATGGGCACTGGGAGAGATCAGCGGGGCATCATTTCTCTTCCTGACTGGTGGTGCATCAAGCTGGCCTCACGCCGCCTCCACCTTTGAGCTGATCAGCCGGTGCTAAGGGATCGACTCGTCAGGTTGGGCCGCTCAGAAGCTCGGAAACGGACTGCAGAGCTCGGGGATGCCTGAATGCGTGGAAACAAGGAAGTGAATGACCTCCGATCTGAAGTTTGCCGTAGGCGGTACTGAGGCAAAACACAGTTTTCTCCCCCTAGGGTGAAGTGGCGCCTGCTGGCAGGTTTCCCTGCTGTGGGAAGTCTCGGTTTGATCGGAATCTGCAGCGAGGCTTGCCGTGATCGTAAGAAGACAGAGTTTAAAATGGCGGAGACTGAACCCTAACAACTTGGCTAGAGACAACGTGAATTCTCTTGGACATCTGCATGTCGGGCTGCTAGCTTAGCGGAACTCATGACCAACACCAAGTAAGATAAACAGATATATAACCAACTTGGTATGATTATACCGTAACAAATTCATAGCCACGTCTGGCCTGACTCTAAAATGGTGATAGTTTTGCCCGCTGCGCAACACCTCACCTTTAACTCTTTTTTAAAGCGAAGAGTCTCGACGCAATTCACTGGCACCTCTTTTTAATTTGTTGGACTACTGTAGTGATGTTCAACTGCCAAGTGCACATGTTGAAGCACCTACGCCCGGTGTCATGTGTGTAGTGATTCCTCCTGCAAAGCCTGCCTGACCTTAAAATGGCAGACCCCCGATCCCTCTTATCAGGATCTGGACAGCCATATGGAGATTTGGGTCGGGAGCCCTCTGATATGCCACAGCTGTTAAATAACTGTTAACCAAGCAGGCCAGAGCTGTGTTGGTATGGCGAGTGGGAAATTTGTGAAGCTTGCTATGTCATCAGGATCTCATGTATGCTGGGGTAAACAGTGAATAGGCTCACAATTCTGAGCACTGCGCAGTGATATGCCATAGCTATCAATTAATAATTATACTGACAAGGGATGGGGTTTGCCGCAAGACCCATTTGGCCAACCATTCTTTTTTATTATTTTCTCAGTGCGCTTTGTGTCTCAACACACCACATCAGCCTACACGCTCTATAACCAACATGACACCCAGAAGTAACCACTGGCGAGCGCCGCTTGTGTGGACTCTGAATTTCGTGTCTAATGTGTGGGCTCCTTCCCTCTGTATCTTAGTCGGTCACAGCTCCATGGTGACTCTCTGATCTACCTAGTTCTTACCAGATCACCCTTACTTTTTGCTCAACATAGTGACAATACAGTTCAGAGATACCATT
Source organism: Triturus cristatus (assembly GCF_964204655.1). Taxonomy (NCBI): domain Eukaryota; kingdom Metazoa; phylum Chordata; class Amphibia; order Caudata; family Salamandridae; genus Triturus; species Triturus cristatus. The sequence continues at coordinate 291,468,862 of NC_140589.1, read as the reverse complement.
GCCAGCCTATTACCCAGCTCCAGCCCAGCCACTTTCCAAGAATACTTCAAAGCGGACCGACATTGTTTCAGCTTTCAAAAATCTGTTTCTCATACGCTAATAGGGTTCAGCCGGCACCGATTTGACTAAACATAGCGGATAAGGAAACCAGGGCACAATACAAAAAAATCAAAAGATGAACCCTTTCTGTCGGACTCGCCAATCAAAGCGGACTTTAAAATGGCAGTTTGGCTCATGCGAACCAACGGGGAAAGTCCGGCACAAACTGCTACAGCCACTACCCCTCCCACTGAACAACGGGCTAGGTTCCTACTATAGCCCTACAGCCCCCTGCTAAATGGAACCAACCATTAGATACCCAATCCCTCAGGAAAATGCAACAGCCCCCTGTAAGTGAAACTGCTCCATACCCTAGCCGCCTCAACAATCGGGAGTCAGTGATCTCGGGGCTTGGCGCCTGACCCCAATATGGCCGCACAAACCTTCACCTTCATGACTACCTTGCAAATTCTGTATCTGCCCAGTGCCTGACCCTTGATACCTCGTCTTTCAAAGACCTCCTAGGAGTCACCCTCAGCCCTATGCTCTGGAGAGTCAACGACCAGCCCTAGAGCGACAGCACGAAATCTCTCTACTACTTGCACTTTCCCCTCTAAGGACGGCTCTGGAAACTCTACCCCACCCTTCCTTATAGGGTGCCTGCCCTCGTCACTATGCCATCCGCCACATCAGCCTACTCCAACTCCGCCTCTGCGTACCACTTAAAACCGCACGGCCCAAACTCCTTCTCGAGCAGTTTCCCCCCTAACCTCTCACCCAAAGCGAAAAAAAACTTTAAACAAAAACTGATCAGACAATATCCTGAATCTCTATCGCGGACATCTATCACTGCGCCTCCAAAGGACAAGTAAAAATGGATCTCATCTTCCACACTGAAAGACCCGAAATATAGAACTCCATCCTCAGATCGCAACTCAGTATCTCCAAAATGACTAACACTTCCCATTGCTGTAAACTGACTTTCTCAGTCCCTAACCACACTAGGCGAAATGGGAACACCACTGCGACCATCTACTCCAATGGCACAGTCCTGATACAAGCCAACAATGACAATCTAGAAACCTTTGATGCTCTCTTCCCATCACTCCGGACTTCCCCCTCCCACGCACTCCTCCCCTGCCTGCCCATCCTCCTCTCCCTGAAGAACCCGACCCGCCAACAGAACTCACCCATCATTCCGGTGCACCCTAGTAATAACACCTGCCCCCGCCGCGAGACACCACCGCCAACACTAGAGAGAACAAGACCCCTCTACCCCCCTCCGGCAACCCCCCTCACCCGACCCCCACCCACCCTCCATCCCTCCCAACCCACTTCTAACTACCTCAACACACAGTATGTCACTCCCAATACCCTCCCCAGTCCCACATGTAATTTAACACCGATGCCCCAACTCGGCCCCTGCCTTCCCGCACCCCGACCCCGCCTAGATCCCACACGGACAGCTCACTCACAAAAGGGCAACTTAACAACGTTAGGCTCCCCCCCAGGTTCAACTTTCCCGCCCTGAACACCCACACCGACAGTGACTGGGCAGCGGCTCACCCTGCTTGAAAGACAGATAGCAACCATAATCCAGGGTTTTAGTGAAATCCTCACCAACCTCGCCGCACCCCTAAAGCCACTCCATTCCCCTTCCTTCCCCTCTCTCTCTCTCTCTCTCTCAACAGAGGCTTTCCAATACTCCCCACCCGAAAGAGATCTCCACCCCCCTCTCTAATCAGACACAGAGACCGAAAAGAACTAGAGATGAAACGTCTGCGAGCGAAGCGGCAGCTCTCACTTCGTCGTACGACAATCCTATTACTGCCACCCTCCAATCCAAAATACAGGTGTGATCACCGGACTGGGAAGAGAACAGGCCCCTCTGAAATCCCCTAGACCCTTGGCCTGATGGACTATCATTCCCACGGCCCCCTGAACGAAAAAACCCACAACAGAGACGTCCCCCACAAACTGCATGCTCATAAACTGCAGATCACCACCAAGCATGCCACAGAGCTAGTGGAATCCATCCTCACCCACAACATAGATATAGCATTCATCACCGAGACATGGCTTAATGATTCCTAATTTCCACTCATGGATACTCTTGTCCCTCCTGGCTTTGTAAACACCAATAAAGATAGAAAAGATCAAAGAGGAGGAGGCATAGCAATCATCCACAAAAACAATATTTCCGTGACGGAAATAGACTCCTTCAACTACAACACCTTTGAGTGCCTAACCGCCAACATCAACACTAGCAACAACAAAACACTTATCTGCCACCTTATTTACCACCCCCCAGGCAACACCACCACATTCACTGAACACCTGTCCAACCTGATTGCCCACTGCTCTCTCTGAGACACGAACATCCTTATTCTGGGCGACCTCAATCTACACTAGAATGAAGAAAACAACCTGCTAATCCAGAACCTGAAGGAGCTGCTTCACAGCAACAACCTAACCCAACACTGCTTAGAGGAAACCCCCAACAAAGGAGCAATCCTAGACGCCATCATCGCCCAGCACGACACTGTCACGATAGACCGCACCCTGCCTGTGGACTGGTCCGACTAACACTTAATCCTTTTCCACCTCACTCAGCCAATCACACTTAAACCCCGCACCCAAGACCCTCCTAAATGGACGAGAAACTTCACTCAGATTAACATGACTGACCTAGAGGGAAGGGTTAACTCTTTCCTCACTGCCTCCACGGATCAATCCACAACAGAACTCACCTCCCACTACAACACAAACATGACATCCATTCTAGATCAAGTAGCCCCCTTGAAACTAAAAACAAACAGGAACATCCCGTCCAGATCTTGGTTCAACACGGACATTAACAACGAAAGAAGACAACTAAGAGCTAAAGAAAGACTATGGAGGAGCAACCCCTCATCAAGCCTACTCGAACAACTCAAAGCAGCCTGAAGGAAATACAAAAAAACACATCAGCAGGGAAAAATCCACCTTCTTCTGCGCCGCCCTGGACAACGCAAAAAACATGCCCACGAACTGTTCAAAATCATCAGCCAACAAATTTCCAAACCCCCAGAATCCTCTCTACAGGCCTCCATGGACTTGTGTGAAAACTTCGGCAACTTCTTCGAAGAAAAAATCACCAAGATGAGGTGGTCCTACGCTGGTTCTCCTCCTTCTTACACAGCCGCTCACAAAGGACAAAAATAAAAAACTTTACCTCCGACCTACACCCCGTCAACAGGGGCGTCCCCCAAGGTTCAGTGCTCTCACCTCAACTGTTCAACATATACATGGAACCCCTCACCACCTTACTCAAAAATGCTAACATCCCTTTCCACCTCTATGCAGATGACACCCAGATCTACCTAGAAACCTCCTCCATTGATGATATTCACAGACTAAATGTCACTCTAAAAGAAATCCAACATTGGCTGTCGTTTAACCATTTAAAACTCAACCAAGACAGAACCGAAATACTCCTCATCTCAAACAAAGAAGAGGACTCTCCTATTGCAGAATGGCTAAAAGCTTTGGATGCTCTTAACTGCAATCACACTCTGACCCACTCCGTTAAATCAATAGGATTCACCCTAGACTCAAAACTTAACATGGCCAAACAAATCAAGAACTCCACAAAGAATGCCTTCGTCAACCTGACAAGGCACCCAATCACTGGTGCTATCCAGACTCGACTATGGGAATGCCACCCTCACTGATACAACAAAATCTCACCTAGCTCCCCTCAAAACTACTCTCAATGCAGCAGCTGGAATGGTCACTGGAATCAGGAAATATGACCACATGTCACCAGCACTCAGAGAACTAAAACAGCTCCCAATCGAACTGCGTACCAATTTCAGAACTGTCTGCCTCACACACTAAGCCCTGCACACAGGAAAACCTGAGTATTTGGCTGCTAAACTCAAGAGGGCCGGTCAGACAAGGAACCTCAGGAGCTCCAGCACACTATTACTCATCCCTATGAAAACACGCAAACAAAAAACTGGCGCATGATCCTTCGCCGGAAACGCGCTCAAAATCTGGAACACCATCCCAGTCGGCATCAGGACTATCTCGTCCTTCATAAAATTTAAAAAAACATCTAAAAGTCCTCTTCCTCAACCGCTCCCTCCCGAATGGATAGCCGCCACCTAAACGCAAATCCGTGCTCGTCGTCTCTCCCAGTCATTGTAGCTCTAAGACTTATCTCCTCCGTGCTATTTGACCCCTAACGGCTCGACACCCCCCCCCCGCCCAAGTGGTTCAACCATAAGACAACGTGCACTCTATGAGGTTATCTCAGGACTCACGGACTACCTCAATGCTAATCAGCACACTTGGCCTTCCGAACCTATGTAGAATATTGCTTTATTGTATCAGCCCCAAGAAAACGTGCCCTCTATGAGGTTATCTCAGGACTCACGTACTACCTCAATGCTGCTCAGCACACTTGGACTTCCGTACCTATATGTAGAATACTGCTTTATTGTATGAATCTTGCTCAAACACTGTTGTGAAGCGCTCCGATACCCCTCGGGTCAGGCTAGCGCTATATAAAACTCCTTAATAAATCAAATAAATAGAAGGAGGCCAACAATGCCAAGAGCCTAAGATTAATCCGCACTGAGATCCATGACTGAGCCTGAATGCCCTGGACTCTCCGCGGGAAAGGCATAAAACCGGACAATATCCAGAATAGCTCAGATGAACAGGAGCATCTTGGAAGGAGTCAGGTATGACAAGCATGTTGATAGTGAACCCAAAAGATGTTTGGAGGTTCAGCATCATCTGTAAGTGGTTCACAACTGCCTAGGGCGCGCCCATCTTCAGCAGCCAGTCACTGAGGTAAAAGAAGACTGGTACCTCCGAAGGTGTGCTGTAGTTATTGCCAATACTTACTTTTGTAAACACCGGTTGGCCATTGGTGAAGCCAAAGGGGAAAACTGACTAACTGAAAATGCTCCTGGCCTACTGTCAATCACAGTTAGCACCTCTGGGATTACAGGGTGGGGATATGGAAATAAGTATCCTGAAGGTTCAACTCCAGGATCCAGTCTCTGGCGTCTATGGCAGAAATGAGCATCTTGAATTTCTCCTTCTGCAGGAAGGCGTTAAAAAGGTGAAGATTTAAAATAGGATGAATGTCTCCGTCCTTCTTCTGCACAAGGAAGTAGCTGGAGTAACACCTAATTTCTACTTCTGAGGCTGGAACTCTCTCTATGGCCCCTTTGGCCATTATGCCCCACACCTTCTTCTGCAAGATGGACAGGTGGTCCTCCATCAGCCGCCCTGATGATTGTGGACTGTGCAGTGGGGTAGAGAGAAATGGGAAGGCATAGCCCCGATGTACAATTTTGGAGACCTACTTTCTAAATTGATGATCTGCCACCTTTGGAGGAAATATCGGATTCAGCCTCTGACAGGGTGGCTGTGTACTGGCAAGAACACTAATAGAGTGGCAGGAGACTGAGCTGCAGGTTGTCTCTGCTGTCCTAAGAATTGTCTCTGAGAACTGACGCTTTGGCCAGAAAAGCCTCTTGGGCTGGTAGAGGAGTCTATTGTTTGGCAAAGTGGAATGTCTCTCCCGTAGCCGCGGAGAGGGCAAAATTGCTGATGGAATTGTCTTGTGGGAGCAGAAAGTCCCAAGGAACGTGCTATGGCTCTGCACTCTTTGAACAGGTCCAGGGCAGAGTCTGCTTTTTCACCAAAAAGGCAAGAACTGTCAAATGGGACAAATAGTATATTATGGAAACCTAGATATCTTCGGGAGCAGCCCACAGATTTCAACACGGTGTGGTGTTGAAGGGTCATACAGGTAACCATTGCTCAACCTATGATGTCAGTCGTGTCAAACTCAAAATTTAAGGCAAACTTTGCACCATCATGACCATGATGAATAGTGTGGTTAAGGAACGCCCGAAGGTTTCTAGAACAGCCAGTAATACTTGTACCACGGTATCCTAAAGTGAATGAGAATAGCCGCCCATAAGGCAACTGCCATTCACAGTTCTCAGTGCCAAACATGTAGAGGAGAAGGAACATTTTACTTACTCTGCAAGCATCTGTTCATAGCATGTATTGCTGTAGATTCACATGCTCTGGATACTCCTGCCATTTTGTGTTGGGCTTGGACGTATGCAGCCTGTTTTTCTTCGAAGAAGTCTTTTGAGTGACATGGTATGGTGACTCTTCCCTCAGCTGGCAATGTACATGAGCATCAACTCCATTTTAGATTGCTTTCCGCACAGTGGGTGAGAGTAGTATGGAATAGCGAGTGAACCCTGTACAATGCAAATGTGCTTTGCAAGGAGAAGATAATGAGTGAAAAAAATTAAAGAGATCTGTGATCAAAGCCTCACACGTTTGAGGAGGATGCTTAAAGGTCAAGTTACATTTCCTGTCAAAGCATTTGTTGCTGTAGCTACACATGCCCTCCATATTCTGTAAAGCAGTGCACTCCTATGCGCAGTTGCTAGCATGTGGATGTCTGGAATAAGGTTCTCAGGTCTCTCTGACCAACCATTGCTTGTTGTCTAGCTAGAACAATCACACAATAGTGTTTAGTAAATGTGTGTCGGATTGAGCATAATCCCACCTTACATTTGATTTTGATTTTATAAAGCATGACAATTATCTATAGGCATCAATGCGCTATAACCACAGCAATCTGCTACAAAACAGCAGCAGCTCAACCATTTATCTGATAGTAGAGGCTGACTAAGTAGTATACAGCCAGGTCTTAAGTGCTTTTCTAAAAGCAGGAGTCCATTGATTGCAGTCAGACAAGGGGGGGGGGGGGACATTCTGGAGTCTTGCTGCAGTCACCATAAAGGCTCTACCTCCCCCATCTCTTCTTCCAGATTCTAGCCAGAGTAACCAGATTATGATGGGCTGAATGGAGATTTGTATATATATATATATTTTTTCAATTCAATTTCTTTATTCAATAAAATTTCATCATAAAAGAAAACAGTTTACAATACAAGTAAAAATATGATGCTAAAATACATCCAACAACTCCTGTTTCACCATTAAAATAAGAAGTACAAAGGGAAAATTGTCAAACAGGGTGGGGGTAACCAGCCCAGGGCCTTTCCGCGATTAGGTGGAATGGGGGAGGGCCTCGATACGCCTCATGCGTAACCGCCAAGCGCTTCCCAAAAATTTGGCTACTGCGCATACCATAGCAATAGAAGACGTGTCAGTGCAGAAAATCCGCAGGGCCATTTTATGACCTCTAAGGCCCAACCCCTTGCATAGCGGCTTCAGCCATGTCCTCCTGGCTACCCTATATGCTGGGCAGGCAAAAAAGAAGTGCGCCACAGACTCTGTAGGAGCTGCGCACCCTGGGCATGAATTCGGTGAAACACCCTGCTTTTTCCACCCCGCAGTGAAATCATTAACGGGGAGAATCCCAAACCTAACCTTTAGGTAAAGTGCTCTATCCAGGGGTATCTCTATAAAGTCCAGAAACGGTTCGAAGCTTCTGGCCCATTTAAACGACAAGAACCTCTCAGTTAGGGAGCCCCCTAGATTTCTACTAAGGGACTCTTTCTGAACCCAATCCCAGTACAACTGCTTTATCACTAACTTAGGTGGTGGTGTTTGGCTTTTCCAAATATCACTCAGACTCAATTGAACAACCATCTGCCTCAAGTTGCTCAACCACTTGATCCTGTTGTTAGTGTTGAGCAAGATTAATTCATCTAGGGCAGCGGCGTACTCTTGAAGCTCCCTAGTCCTATGAAAGCGAACCCAAAATAGTAGAGGTCGCAGGCGCACTAGGTCTTCAAGAGGGCGCTTGCCCATGTCTGCCCGTAAGGGGATTAGCGGAGTAGAAACAGGAAGGGCAACCAGATCTCTCAAGAACTTGTTTTCGGATTTTGCTATCTCTGGGATATTTTCGAACCCCCATAGTTCGGAGCCGTAAAGGGCAGATGGTAGAAGTTGGCCCTCATAAATAGCAAGGAGCAGTGCCACAGGCTTGCTCTTGGACTCCCGATGTTCTCTCAAGACCGCCCCTGAGACTCTTGAAATTTAGCAACATTTTGGCCAAGTGATCTTTCCAGCTCATCCGGTTATTAACCCTAATGCCCAAATAATCAAAAGAGTCTACCAGCTCCAAAGGCTCACCATTGAGCGAGAGATTATTTCTGAATCTGGTAGAGGGTGCTAGGGCCATGAGCTTTGTTTTAGAGGTATTGATAGTGAGACCTCTCGCAGTACAAAAGGTGCTAAAACGATTCAGGAGCCTTTGTAGGCCTGTCAGGGTCTTGGAGATCAAAATGGTGTCGTCCGCGAAGAGGAGTGTAGGGATTTTTTCGCCTGCCAGGGATGGAGCATCAGCCGGAACCTTCTCAGGTGGTCCACCACTCCATTCACAAAGAGAGAGAACAGCGTTGGAGCCATAACACATCCCTGGCATACACCCCTCCTCACGGGTATCCTCTCGGTCAGTTGACCTTGTGTACCCCATCTGATCCTCGCATAGTTCCCCTCATGGAGTTGCACAATAAAGCCTAGAAGAGAGCTTGGAAAGCCCATCTTTTCTAAAACTTCCCACAACCTATCACGAGGGACCAGGTCGAACGCCATCCTGAGATCTATGAAAGCCAGGTATAAACTACCTTTGTTGATGGTGCCTGTCTTCCAATAGATCGCAAAGAAGCGGAAGACCTGGTCCATCGTGCCCACCCTTTGGCGGAACCCAGCTTGGAGGTGAGACAAAACATGCTTCTCTTCCATCCAGATGCCTACCCTCATAATAATGACCCTGCCGACCACCTTCTGAATCACATCGATCAAACTGATCGGTCTGTAGTTGGCAGGATCTTCTCTGGCACCCTTCTTGAACACAGTGATCACCTCTGCTCCCTTCCATGAATCTGGGACGGGGAATCCATTGGAGATCAGATTCATTATTTGGGCAATAAGTTTAGCCCATAATTCCAGATCTTCCAAAAGGAGGTCTCCTGGTATCCCGTCTGGGCCGGCAGCTTTCTTCGGGGTCAGGTGTCTGATAGCTAGCACCACCTCAGCAGACAAAAAGGGATCCTCAACCAGCAGTAAGGGGGGAACCGCAGAAGCATGATCAGGGGGGAAGTGGGCCACTTCTGTCCCACCATACAATACTGAGAAATGGGAAAGCCATTGCTGGCTAGTTATGTGATTGACTAGTGGAGGAGAATTACCCAACCTGGCTTTATTAATCAGATCCCAAAACAGCCGTGGGTTCTTCCTCCCACTCTCGTTTGGCCTGCTCCAGAGCCTTTGCATATTCTTTCCTAGCTACACTAACTAGAGGTTGACTCTTTTTACGCAGGGCAGTTCTAATCTCGTTTCTTTTTGCCTTGCACTGGGCAGAGTACCAGGGATTACTTGGTTTTGTCATATTAATTTTTTTATTGTCCCCACTACCCTGTTTATTCTGGATTGAGAAAAATTTCCCTACCTCCTCTACTACATTTTTATATGCCTGTGCAAAGGACTTACCCTGGGCACTGCCTGGACCCTGGTCGATGGCCACCAATTCTGTAGTCAGATTTACTACGAACACCCTAATCCTTGCTAAATTGTCTACCTGGGATTGAACTTTTTCCCTTTCAACCTACGGTTACCTTGGAATGGTACCACCTCATTGGTGGACCGCAGATGGGATAACCTCTTGCCGTCATTTCGCTTGCCCCAGCGTATCTTCATACATAAAGAATTGTGATCACTGTCCTGTGAAGGTGTCACCTCCATGTCTATTAGGTCACACCACAGTGACACATCTATTAAAATATAATCGATTCTCGACGGGCTGCTGAGCCTGTTAAAGGTCATCGCACCGTCGGGATCAGAGGGGGTCCTGCCATTAAGAGCTCTAATATTATGTTCCACAGTAAGGGCATTGATCTGAATTACCTTTGATGACCACTTTTTAATTGGGGCCAAGGACAGGGCCGGGATAGACCATCTAGAGTCCACCTCCTCGGTGCCCAAGGGGTCATCACCACCAAGGGGCTCAAATGTACAGTTAAGGTCCCCCCCACAATGATTTTAGATGAGGGGGGACAGGTGGTTAATGCCTGATCTAGAATGGTAATTGTGCTTGAAGTTATATCTCCCGTAGACCCTCTTAAATAGATATTAAATAAATCAGTCCTACTGGCCTTGTTTGGACCCACAAAAGCTATATGTTGAATGTCCCAACTCCCAGAGTCATGATTAGTAACAACCCAGTTCAAAGAGATTTTTATCCAAACGTGAAGGCCCCCGGCTGGTCTACCCCTTCCACAGCCTTGAGCTGGCCGGAAGAAGGTAGTATAACCGGATTTGTGAAGTGGGAGCATACTCCAGGTTTCTTGGAACATACAAACATCAAACTTCTCGATGAAGGAGTTCCATTCAGGGAGAGCCAACTTTCTTTGCAAACCAGCCACATTCCATGAGACCAAGTGGATAACCATATTGTCTTCTACATATAGGTCAGAAGTGACCCCCACGTTCTCATCCAACTTTTTTGGTTTGAAGACATTTATGGAATCTATTTGATGTGGAGAGTTTGACGATGGAAAACCTACAGCACTGCAACCCGTAATCACGGGTACAGTGGTGGTAACAATCCCTCCAGTATCGAATCAAGTTGGCAGGGTTAAACCCTTGTAGCCAAGGGCAACACCAGTGGCCTCTGTATACATCTCACAAGCACTGTCCTTGGGGCTAGCTAAGCCTGCTCGTCCCTCCGAGCCCTGAGAGGTCTGTAATCTTCAGTCGCAGTCTTCCATGCTGGAGAGTACATCAAACTGATTCACTGCCTCCAAGGGTGTGAAGGGCCTCGAGAGGTCCCACCTCCTATTAAAATTTCTATTAGATCTTGGGGGAACATAGTCCCACCTTGGAATATCAGCAGCGAAAGCTGTGTAAGAGTCGTGTGCTTGATGACTAGGAATGGATACTGTCGGAGGGTTTAGATGAAGTAAGGCCTGCTTGCTTATAGAGGATGTGGGGAACACCAAAGATCTAGGATAAAAATATGTTAGTGCGCGTGGAGTGATGCAGTTGTTGACACTACCTGAGTGCCAATTCAAAATATAGTCAACTGCACTGGAGTCTCTAAAATTTACTACGACAATGTCTCCCTCAATGTTTTTACTTCTGATGCCCAACCAAGAAAGGCGCCTAACATATAGTATCTCACCATTAATATTCTCCTCAATTGGTCTGTGAGTACTAAGCCAATGCATAATTTTGTTTTTCAGCTGGGTGTACCCTTCTCTTTTGTTATTGGTCAAAGGCGGCACCCCCGTCAAAACAACCACCAAGGGCGCAGCTTCAGGGGGCAGATCAACTTGCGGCGTGTTATTAGTTAAAGAACTGCTATAACTAGGTCTTTCCCTCTCTTTCCACGAGGTCCCTTTAGGTGCATTTGCTCTCCCCCCCCCCCCCCCCGCCCAGGTCACTAGATGTAGTCTCGACCAAGGTACTCACGATTGTGGGGGGCAATAACCTATGGTGGTTGGAAACTATCTGGTTAGTGGGCTGGGATATGATCTTAGTAGAATGGGGGTTAGAATTGAGTACCTCGGTAATAGGTACTAAGTCAATGGGTACAGCCACATTCACCTGATCTGTAATCAGATCCACCTTCCTGCTTATGGCGGATTCTATATCCGCAAGTCTTTTCTCCAATCTCACTAAACTTTCAATGATGGGAGTGATGAGAGACTTGATCAGATGGGCCAGAGCTTCTTGTTGAACAGCAGAAGGAGCAACTAATAACAATGGTTCAGCAAGGGTAGGGGATAACTCTCTGGGGTTCACCTCGGGTTCTAAGATAGCAGTTAAAGTAGAGAGAGGCAGTTTAAGCATGGAGATCTCTGTGGCTGCCTTCCCTTGTGACGAGCTAACGGCCTTCAATGAGTACTTCCCAAACTCAGAGTGGCTAAGCTTAGGTTTGGCCGGGTCCCCCCCTTTCTTACGTCTTCTTTTATTCGGTGGAGGGCCTTGAGTCTTAACCACTTTAGAGATCTTAATGTTCTTCTTAGCCTGTTTACCGCAAAGGGAGGTGGGTATGTTTAAAACTTTGGATATACTAGGGAGATTATGGGGTGCAATTTCGCTACCATCCTGGGCCGTGTGGGCGCTAAGTGTAGGAGTGCACTCCACTGACAAGAGAGGGTCACACACCTGTGTGGGGGGAACACCCAAAGCCATAGGACTAGCTTCGACGCAAGGAGGGACCTGGGAAATGAGGCCGTCAGGAGCCCTAAGCTTTAAATTTTCGACTGAGCGGCGACGTTCAGTCCTTCGTTTGGCCAGAGTATTATCCTTGTCCACATCGGGCAATACCCTTTTAAAATAGGTGTCCAGCGGACCAGATGACGCAACCCCCGGCATTTCATTAACATTTTTAACAGGGCTTGGGGCCATAATGGCCGTATAACCAGGGAAGTACGGTACAAAAATCACTAACCAGGGTATTACACGTAAATAACCGGGCCCTGCCCGGCCTCACTCGGCCTCTGAGGGCCTAAGAGGGCCCGCCCTTTGCCCGGGCTTCGCCCCGGACTACGCCCCGCACGCGTCCCGCTCTCGCGAGACTGGAGATGACTAAAATAAGAAAAAGGAGGAGTCGGGAAGAGGAACCAGGTGCAGCAGGTAAGCAGTCCGCAAGGCGCCCTGGTCCTCGCAGTCCCGAGGGTAGAAAGAGGAGTTTTAAAAATATCGTTGTCCTCCTTAATCGCCAATCAGATCCTCCGTGGCAGCCCCAGCAAAGAAAACACAGTCCGAGCCTGGGAGCGGCAGATTTGTATATGGAAGGTAACGGTGGAACAAATCCATGATCCAAGCTGGAGTCCAGAGGCCAGAAATAGGGCATTATAATAGTTCATTTTGGATATGTGTGAGAAAGTGCCATCTTTCTTGCATGGTATGCCCCCACTTTTTGCTGAATTGCTGAATGTACTTTGACTGAGTGTGCCCTGGACTCCTGCCAATCAGGTGCCCAGGGCCTATGTTCCTTCCCTAAAACAAACCAATCACAAATTGGCAAACCCTGACCACATGTCAGCCCCTGGTAAATGGTACCCTAGGTACCCAGGGCCTTGTGACCAGGGAAGGCCTCTAAGGGCTGCAGCACTCCTTGTGCCACCCTTAGAGGCCCTGTACCCTTACACACACACACTGCCTTTGCAGGCTGAGTGTTTGGGTGCAAGAGAAAAACAAAGTCGACATGACACACATCCCTGTGTGCCATGCCCATCACCTACACTGCCATGGCATACAACAGCCACCCCTCTAGCTGGGTGCCTTATGCCAATGGTGTGGACACAGGAGCAGGAGCCCTGTGCCCCTACAGTGCCCAGGTCCATTCCTGAGCACTGTAAGTGCTGTGCTGCCATTTAAGAGTACATGGTGCTGAGAGCTCGTCAAACATGAGCTTCACAGCACCATAATGGCAACACTAAAGACTGAGAAGTTTGGTATCAAACTTCTCAGCACATTAAACCCACACTGATGCCAGTGTGGGATTTAATGTACCAAGCACCCCAGAGGGCATGTTAGAGGTGCCCCCTTAAACCTAACCTACAATCCACGTCTGCTCTGAGGCTGCCTAGGCTGCCACCCAGCAGACATGTTGCTGGACCCCTGGGTAGGAGAGCCCCTGCTCACCTGGGCCTGCAACAATGCACATCCTGGGCGAGGTGCTAAATCTCCTCCCCCAGGATGGGCAGGGGGAAGCTTCAAAGGCATGCCGCCTCTGTGAGCTTCCCCAGGCCACTGCAATCCCCCCACTCTGGCAGGAAGCTTTGGCCGGAAACCCCAAATAAGGACAGGGGATGTGCCACCCTGCCAACCCCACCCCTCAGGTGGGGGAGGCGAGGTGAAGCACATCTCCGGGCTCTCGTCATCTTGAAGATGGGGAGCCCTACCCTATCAGGACTAGGCTACTGCCCCCCTCCCACAGGAGAGAGGCAGGATAGTGGGTGTACCCACCCCAGGACAGGGACCCATTGGTCCCTGCCCTTCACCTACCTGTAACACCCCTAAATCTAGTATTTAGGGGCACCCTGAACCTTCCTTCCCCAGATTCCAGATAGAAAACTACAGAGAAGAGCAAGAAGAAAGAAGACCTGCCCTGCAGCTGCTAAAAAGAGGAAGACACCAACTGCTTTGGCCCCAGCCCTACCGGCCTGTCGACCCTCGAACCTACTCCTGCTCCAACCCGGCATCTCTTGTGGCCACCAACCTCACAAACCCCGGAGGACCTGGCTACCCTTTGGCTCTAAGCCCCTGGGACTCCCATGAGTAGAGGCTCTACTCAAAACCTACCTCTAATCCCTGGCAGCAGCCCGGAACCGCAAACCCAGTACACTCTGCACCAGCCAAGCCTGGCCAGTGCCGGAGTGAACAAAGACCACGAGGACAACCCCACGGCGACTGTGACCCTGAGTCCGGCACCCAAGGACCTCCCTCGCCACTCCTGAAGAAGCCTGCAGCCTCAGAACAAGGTGCCCCCCGTACCGCGATCAACAGAGGGTAAGATTTCCCGACACCAAAAGGCACCCCTGCACGCGGTGCCCCGCGGCCCCCTGTACCCAATCCCGGGGTACCTACCTATCCTCCAACTACCCAACTTACCTCTCGAAGTGGTGGTGGCATCTGAAGAATCCTCGTCCCCGAGCTTGCAGTCTTTTTCTATACCGGAGATTTCCCATTGAAATCAATTGAGCGCCCGAAGGCTCAAAAGCACCCTGCACCCAGCCGCCCGAGTGGCCCTGGCAGTGAAAACTCTACACCTACCTACTTCCCCACTCGCCCTGAGTAAGTGACCAGGAGCCCAGCTCCCACAGCCGCGTGGCTTGCCAGTCAGCAGCCACCAACCAAGCCCCCCCCTATCCCTCATAGGATAACATTGGGCCTAACTCTCTCTGCACCCGGCCGCCCTAGAGTCGCTGAGGGTGAACCAACTGTACCTACCTGACCCTGGAGGACCCCTGAGTCTATGCCCAGAACCTCAACTCTGCCAGTCGAGTACTTACCCTTAAACCGATAACTCTATTTTCCTCATAGGGTAACATTGACTGGCTTTTTCCTGAAATTTCTTGTAAGTGTGGACTTTTCAAATCTTAAAATATTCACCAAAAATCAGCCGAGTAACGAAAACGAAATTACTCACCTGCTCTTAGGTGAGCTCCCAGTGCTGGATCTTGGTACCTGCAATCTTTAAATATTCTTCAAAAATCGTATAATATCTGAAAACGTAATTACTTACCTGTTTTGGATAAAGGTCCCAGTACTGAGTCTAGGCACCCCGTACTGGATTACAAAAGTAACAAGAACATACTATACCTGCAACTTGAATTTTCTTCCATAGGGAATCATTGACTGTTTTCTTTGAAATATTTTCTGTCAACTTTTAAAATAGCTAAATATTGTTAAAAAATCATTACAGTAATTAAGTCGACTTTCATCACTTGATTATGAGTACTGACCCAGGACATAATCTAGGATCCAGTCCTGGAATTCCAAAAGTAATCTAAAAAGTAATCTGTTGCAAATAACTTGAATTTCCATTGAGCTCAATGCATTGTTGTGTTTAAAATAGAGTTGCCTATTGCAACCACTTGTAACTGTTTACAAAAGTCAATTGCATATTGCAAAAGTATTTATATGAAACATCTCATTCTGAGAAAGTATATTTTAAATCCAAGTGTTGGTTCTAAAATAAAACAAGCATATATTTTTTATATATAAACCATTGGCCTAGAGTTCAGTTATTGAGTGTGTGAGACCATTTGCTGACTGAGTGTGTACAACAAATGCTTTACACTGTCCTCTGATACTGCCTTACTGCTCGACCAAGCTACCACTTTAGAGAGTAAGGTTATATCTAACTTTAGCCTCTGTCAAACCCTGGGGGACTGTGGACTCTGGACTCTGTACACCCTGTACCTATTAAGGAACAGTATATACAGAGCCACTTTTTCACAATATGACCAATGCCAAAGCCATCAGTTTCCTCTCTGATAAAGGGTAAGATTTGTTTTAACTTCCTAATGAGCCAGAAACGGGTCACAACCACATGAGTGGCCTGTCCATTAAATGAACGCTCGCTATCTAGGGTCACCCCAATGTTTTTGACCTTCTCCACCGGAGCAGGGAGCATGCCTAAAGTGTTCGGCCACCAGTTATCATTCCAAATCCAAGCATGCATCCCAAAGAGCAACACCTCTGTCTTTTCCCCATTAAGTTTACGGGAATTCCTTTACATCCAGTCTGCAACTGCAGGCATACATGAGGAAAGTTAGCTGCCTAGTTCTTAGGTATCGACACAATGATCTGTGTCATCGGCGTGTATCGCATGCAGCCCATAAGAGCGGATAATGGTAGCCAGTGGAGGTACATAAAAATTGAATAATGTAGAGGAGCTCAAAGATGAGCTCTGAGGTACTCCACATGGCAAAGAAAAACAAGCATTTGTAATACAATAGCTCTTGCATTAATAAATGTTCGAGCTATTGGCTTTGCAAATATTAATATTTGTTGTAAAAAAATATACTACCAGTAGCATAAATAGTAAATGAAAAAGCATGAAACAACAAGAGGGTGCAGTACCATAGGCTGTTACTAGGTGTCCTTGTGGAGTTGTAAAGGCACCTCTATTGTAATTATAAAGAGAAAGATTGCATTAAGGCTGCAGTACCTTGTGTGTCTAACTGAGGTCCCTTTACAACTCCACGGGGACACCTACTAACAGCCTGTGGCACAGCACCCTTTTGTGCACTACAACCTGGGAGCACAACTTGCAAAGATTTGGAGGATGTGAAGTGACATTGATGCCCTTCCGGCTTGCACTCTTAGAAGGGGAAGAGAGACTTTTAAATTTAGAGTAGAACAATGTAAGGGATCCTGCAGCTGCATGGCTGGACCCAATAAAAAAAATTATTGGCAACCAGACTTGCGGTGTTGGTGAAGTGGGTGCTGTGCTAATGTAAAAAAAGCTGCGTGGGCTCCAGAAACCTGCAGCTCCATGGTGGGACCAAATAAATGGATATTAAACAAGCGAGATGTGCCACACTGCATTAAAAAATACAGTTTTAAAAAAAGGATTTGGGCAAGCTGCTCTATAAGAAAGGCGCGTGGCCGCCATTGTTAAAGATCAAATGTGGAATGACAGTCTGCTTACAAAAGTTTGGCGAGCCGTGAATAAGAAAATTAAAAATGTGTGGCCGCCAGTGTTAAAGGTGAAGCATAGCGTGACGCGCGGCTTTGCTCTGAAAGTAATTACAAAAATAGAGCTCACAAACTGTAAATAACTGATCCGGAGTAACAAAACATGTAACATAGGCTGTGCTTATGGGATGTTGTATCAGGAGAAAAGGCGGTACTAAGGAGGGACTAGTAAAGATATTAACCAAAGAAACAAAAGCATTTAGAAAAGACAGTCAAAGGAACCAATAAAAAATATGGGCGGAGCATAATGCCCATATCATGAATACAACATGTCTCAGAGACAGCAGAAGCGCTGCATAGGCAAGACCTAACCATCAGAGCAGTACTGATTTAGCATCATCCTCTGAGAATGATCCTTAAGGAAGGAGGGCAGCAGTGCCAGAGCCCTATCCGTAATGCCCATTACTTGTAGATGTTCACTCCGCATAGAAGAGGAGATAGCATCAAAGGTCGCGGACAAGTCTAACAGAATCAGAGCCGCGCCTTGCCCTACATCCACTAACCGCCTAATGCAATCTTTGGCCGAAACAAATGTGGTTTTGGTTCCGTGGTGTTATCGGAAGCCGAACTGAGAAGTGTCCAGCCAATATTGATATTCCACAAACTCCATCAAGTAGCCATTTAGATGTCTCTGAAGGATCTTGGCAGGAAGCAGGAGTAACAAGCTTAGACAGCAATTTTTCAGATCTTTATCATCAAGATTAGGCTTTTTAAGAAGAGGCCTGATCTCCGCCTTCTTTCAAAGTCGCAGAAAGCAGCCAGAGGAGATTCATTAAGGATGCAAGAGGGTATGCCACAGTACCAGCCCCCATGTGCAAAGCTGAAGGTCCACATAGCTCCAGAGTTGAGCCTGACTTGGAATTAAGATGATGTTGTTTCACTATTTCAGCTGTAAGAGGTGGAAAAGGTGAGTATAACAGACTCGGTCTAGAGACTCTTACCTGGGGAGTGCTGCATGCAATTGTTTTGTTTTCATAGTTCAAGTTTGTCATAGATTTTGGCAATTTTAAATTGAAAAAAATAAGCTGACTGATTGCAAAAATCTTGTGAACCATCCTTTTCTTCGGAATATAAAAAGGTAAGGGGTTCAGCGCCCTATCCATTCTGATGTTCAGCCTTGGCTTGGGGGATTGGGCAGGTTTGAGCTGTGTTTCAGAGACCATGCTACTCACTGTTGGCTTCTTCACGTGTGCCTTGAAGCACCTGTGACCTGCTCCTCGTCCCAGAGGAAAATACTTACTTTGGGCTCTGAGACAACTGGCCGAGCTTTGCTCCTGTAGTTCCAGCTTCTCCCTCTTATGCCTTGATGGTATTTTCCCAAAAGATATTGGGGGTCTTCCGACTCCTGCCACGGCGTTTCCGATTGGCCCACCTCCAGTTGCGTCGGTACCAAACTGTCTTTATGGACTGGAAGGTCAGGCAGGCCTCACACGCAGTGTTGTCATGGTCAAGAGAGAGGCAGAGTATGCAAACTGGATGGTGATCGCCGAACACAGAGCTCAGTCAGGACACACCATGATTTGGAAGATTTCTGTGAAGAAAAACAAGTTGAGAATATCTGAGCGCAACACTAGATGGCAGGAGTATGCTGAGCGTATGTACCTACAGCAACATATGTTGCTACGAATAAACAGTTTCCGAAAAGTATCTATAATCTTTGATTCACGATCAGGCTGTGTGGTAGGAGAGGCAAAAAGTAGGGTGGCCAGGTGCCGGATGATGGCAATGAGTGACCTGCATATCAACAGGTGGACATGAACATAGTTTTGACCAAGTGTCTAAAAGGGTACCTGTTAAGGCATTATTAAACGGAAACAGGTGCTCTGTAAGATCCTGACGCGGTTGAAGTACTTCAGGCAATACATTAGTCTTTACTTCCATGGTAGGGAGCGGTAAATCCAAAACTTCTGCTGCTCTTTGCATAGCTGTGAAAAAGGTGCTCTCCTTTGTGGCAAGGCTGGGGGATGGGCTGAAGACCAGTATTTTAGAAGAATCACACTTACTCGCATCTTGAAGTTCTTACAACAAGTTTTTCTATCATATTGGGGAATATAGTTGCCCCCCTCAGATTACTGGGCCCCGCCAGGTGGTAAAGTCAAGGTACTAAAGTCGGAAGGATTGTCTCCTGGTTGCCTGCCTGTCAAAGAACGGCGCGATTACTGTAGAGCTAGATTTTGCTCAGTCTCTACATCTTCTCCTGGCGCCTGCGAGGGGGTCTATGCTAAAGGTGCCGGCAGAGGCGATGGCGTCCGAACATAAATTAGCACCGGAGTCGGTGCGATTATCAAGTCCTTGGGCCCGAAGTCACACCAGAGGCAGCCAATAAAGTGGCAAATATGTGCAGAACGTCCTCTCTAAAGGCTTCTACTTGCTGCTACGTCGCATATAGATCTGGGAATTCAGGGTGCGCCGGGACCAAACACTGGATAAGCTCTGATGGAGATTGGAGGAAAGATTGGGAGGCACATTGACAGCCTTGTTCCTTCTCTGGAGCCTGAGAGTGGCAGGAAGGAGCAGGTTTCTGCTTCGCATTCCTGTGATTTTTCTTGGACATTCCCAAAGACTTTTATCACAATGATCTGCTGCGGTAATGACTTCGGAAGCAAGAACAGGACTGTCCTGATTTTGAACAGTCACGGAGTCTTCTCCGATTCAAACTTCGCATTGTCTTTCCAGAGTTTTGCAATATAACAGATGGCTCTGCCATCAAAACTGGATTGCAAGTATCCCATGCTATGACTGGAAACTTTACTGACCCAGGTTATTTGGAAAGTATTTATTGGTCTCTTCTATGAGGACCGCTTTAAGCTCTGTGTTTAGAAAATTACCAAGTGTTAAGCTACCACATTCCTATGTTAGGATGTGTAAATACGATGTCAATGCTTACCATGATATGTGCAGGCCCAACGGCAATACCAATAAATTCAATAAACTTATTCCTGCATAAGAATTTCAATACCCATAAAAGCAATGTCACAGTATGCCATAATGTATGCCCGCACAATAGTGCGGATACCGGTACAAACAATGTCAATGTAGGCCATAATCCATGCACACAAACAAGTTACTTACCTTCGGTAACGACATATCTGTAGGAGACATAGATTAGTTATAGATTCCTTACCTTAGAATTACCCCCAGGCGTCAGACTGGATCCGGAAAGTTTTTTCGGCAGCAGTATCCCTGTGTGTCGAAAGGTGGCGTCGGTAGGCTCCGCCTTCGTCGTTGGCATCGTGGTCGACAGGATGACTTTGTGGTAGCTACTTAGATGCCACCCTTGTGCGCTGAAGTCAGTTTTGTACATGACTTTCCACGCCAGAAGCGCAGAGTCATGCAAGACACTGACCACTGGTGCACAAAACTAGGAAGTCCTTAGCCCTAGAAATCAGTTTGCAGAACAGGGAGGATGGGTGGGGCGGTAAGGAATCTATAACTAACCTATGTCTCTTACAGATATATCGTTACCGAAGGTAAGTAACTTGTTCATCTGAAAGAGACAATTAGTTATAGATTCCTTACCTTCGAATAGATTCCACAGCAATACCAACCCCGGAGGTGGGTCTGCGAACCAACTTCACACCAGAAAGTCCTAAAGAACACAACGGCCAAAGAAGCCATCTCTCCTGACTTGGCTGTCCAGGCAGTAGTGTTTTGTGAACGTGTGCAGCGATGCCCACGTAGCTGCCTGACAGATGTCATTAAGGGGGTCTCCACGTCCCAAAGCAGTGGCAGCTGCCGTCTCCCTGGTGGAATGGGCGCATAACACCACTGGAGGCTCCTTCTTTGCTAAGGAATAGCAAGCTTTGATGCACAAAACGACCCATCCAGAAATGGTTGGCGCTCACGTAGCCAACAAAGATCTGGTCATCCACCCAGAATTGCTTTGTGCATTCCAAATAAAATGAAAGCGCACGTTTTGGATCCAGACGGTGGAGCCTCTTTTCCTCTTTGGAAGGATGCGGAGGTGGAAAGAAGGTGGGCAAAGTTATGGTCTGTCCAAAGTGGAAAGAAGTAACCACTTTGAGAATGAAGGAAGGACGAGTTCGAAGGACAACCTTGTCCGGCTGAACAGCCAGCAAAGGAGGTTTATAAGAAAAAGCTTGGTGCTCACTCACCCTGCGCGCAGAGGTGATGCCCACCAGAAAGGCAGTTTTTAACGTCAGAAGTCTGAGAGGACAGTTATGTAGCGGCTCCAAGGAAGCGCACATAAGATACATAAGAACCAAGTTCAAGTCCCACTGGGGCATTATGAAGGGAACAGGAGGAAAAAGATGAGTAATGCCCTTAAGGAAGCGATTTACAACAGGGGACTTGAAAAGAGAAGGCTGATCAGGAAGCCTAAGAAATGCTGAAATGGCCGTTAGGTAGCCCTTGAGAGTGCCCAGAGCAGAGCTCTGCTGGGCCACAGAAAGGAGGAACAAGAGAACCTCATAAAGAGGGGCGGAAAGGGGATCCACAGACTTTGCTGTGCACCATGCCACAAATTTGTTCCATCTGCAGGTGTATACCATCTTAGTGGAGGGACGCCTGGCTGCCAAGATAACATCACAGACTTCGGGAGGAAGGTCGAAAGCTGTCAACTGTCACCGCTCAATCTCCACGCAAGGAGGTGGAGAATGGACAGGTTCGGGTGGAGGACCATCCCCAGCTGCTATGACAGAAGATACTTCTGAAGAGGCAGTCGGATCGGAGGATCGATGGCCAAGTGTAATAGCTCGGGATACCAGACTCTTCGTGCCCAATCCGGAGCCACAAGAATGACTTGGGCCCGGTCGCACCTGATCCTTGTCATCACTCTGGGCAGAAGTGGTATAAGCGGGAAGGCGTATAGAAGACAGCAACTCCACTCTCGACGAAAAGCGTCGCAGAGCGAGTGCTGCCTTGGAAATTCCAACGCACAAAATTGCTGACATTGCACGTTCTCTTCAGTGGTGAATAGATCTAACCAAGGCTGTCCCCACTGTTGAAAGAGACTTTGCACCACCTCCCAGTGAAGATGCCATTCGTGATCCATCAGGCACCTGCGACTGAGTTCCCCGCCCTGGCGTTCAGCAAACCTGCCAGGTGTTGAACTACCAGGGATATGCCCTGATGTTCCAGCCATGTCCAGAGACAGAGAGCCTCTTTACATAGGGCCCACAACCCCACCTTGCCTTGTTTGTTGCAGTACCACATGGCGGAGGTGTTGTCCGTGAACCCCTAGTGCAAGACGAATCGCCCAAAGCTCCAGAAGGTTGATGTGGAGCCCAGACTCCGCTGAAGACCAGAGGCCTCTGATCTCCGCCTTCACCATGTGACCGCCCCATCCCAGAAGTGATGCATCGGTCACCACTGTGAACTATGGTTGGGGAAGGGAGAGGAATCTGCCATCTACCCAATCCTGGTTCGTTAGCCACCACTGCAATTGGTGTGCAGTGCCCTCCGAGATCTGGATGCAATCGGACAGGTTGCCCGGATGTGGTACCCACTGGAATTTCAGGTCCCACTGCAAGGCCCGCATATGCCATCTGGCATGATCCACCAGCAGGATGCAGGAGGCCATCAGGCCCAGTAGCCTGAGGGTCACCCAGACCAAAACCCAGGATAGAGGCTGAAAGATCTGAATCATAGCCCGAATTTCCCTGACTCGCTGTTCGGGAGGATAGACCTGAAACTGTGTCGTGTCCAAAACCGCTCCAATGAAGAGAAGCTTCTGAGAGGGAGTCAGGTGAGACTTTGGCCCATTGATGGAGAACCCCTGCGAATGCAGGAGGTCAGCTGTAGTCTGGAGGTGGGAGACGACAACCTGAGGCGAGCCCGCCTTCAACAGCCAGTCATCGAGATAAGGGAAGACTAGAACCCCAGATCTGCGCATGAGCTGCGACCACCGCCATCACTTTCATGAACACCCGAAGGGCGCTGGTAAGGACAAAGGGGAGCACGGTGAACTGAAAATGCTAGTGGCCTACCGTGAACCGTAGGCAACGCCTGTGGGCCGGCAGGACGAGGATGTGAAAATAGGCGTCCTGCAAATCCAATGCTACCATCCAGTCTCCAGGGTCGAGGGCAGACAGGACCTGAGCTAGTGTCAAAATTTTAAACTTCTCCTTCCGGAGGAAGCGGTTGACGGTCCTGAGTTCCAAGATAGGACGCAGGCTTTTGTCCTTCTTGGGCACCAGAAAGTAGTGGGAGTAGCAACCACAACCTACTTCTGGGGCAGGAACTCTTTCAATGGCTCCCTTGGCCAAGAGAGCCGTAACTTCCTGTTGGAAAAGGGCAAGCTGATCCTCCAACATGCGATGGTACTGAGGTGGCATGGCTGGGGGGGGTGGGGGAAGTCTCGAAGGGGAGGGAGTAGCCCCTTTAGGCTAGCTGAAAAACCCACACCTGTCCGACGTGATGGTGTGCCAGTTGGGTTAGTGATGGCGAATCCTGCCGCCGCTGGCGATTGGTGGCCCTGGTAGGTTGGACTAGGAGGGTTTGGAGGCTGCTGCAAAGGGGGCGGTGGTAGACTGGCCCACTCGCTGGCCCATGATGGTGGTACCCACGTCTCCGGCCGCGCAGGGGCTGAACAGCTTGCGCCGGCCTGTGGCCCTGGGTGGAACATGGTGGGCACCCCTTCGGTAGCCGCGAAAGGGGCGAGAAGGAGACTTCGCAGGGCGAGTGGTGGAGAGGCCCAAGGACTTGGCTGTAGCCCGTGATTCCTTGAATCACTCTAGAGCGCTGTCTGCCTTGTCGCCGAACAGGCGGCGGCCATCAAAGTGCATGTCCATAAGGGTAGCTTGGCCATCCCCAGAAAAACCAGTCGACATCAGCCAGGTGTAGCGTCGAAGTGCTACTGAAGTTGAAATCGTCCTACCTAGCGAGTCGGCGGTGTCCAGTCCACAGCATATGGTAAACTTTGCTGTGTCTCTCCCCTCTGCAACTGCACAGGAGAGTATGGCCCAGGCCCCCTCCGGGCACTGGGGCAGCACCTGCAGCACCGTATCCCACACAAAGGGGGTATAACGGCCCAACAGACATGTGGTGTTTACCGACCACAGGCCAAAGCTACAGGAAGAAAACATCTTCCGAAGATGGTCCAGCTTTTTGGATTCCCTATCAGGTGGTGCGTTAGGGAAGGCGGCTTTGGATCTGGAGGCTTGGACCACCAAGCTCTAAGGGGTGGGCGGTGGTGTCAGGCAATCATCCTATCCACAAGAGCCCCAGTGTTGGTCCTGGACCAGGTGCCCAAAAGAATGTCAATGAGGGCTTCATTAAACAGTAGCAGGGGCGCCGAAGAGCTCGCTGCCGGTTGAAGCACCTCTGTCAGGATGTTAGTCCTGTCTGCCACTGTAGGTAGCTCGAGGTTGAGAGCCTCGGCCGCCCTACGCAACACCACGGCGCAAGATGCTCCCTCCTCCGTAGCCACGGTAGGAGGAGCCAACATGCCAAGGTTTGGTGAGGTATCCAGACCACTGGCTTCCCCCAGTTCCTCTCTCATGTCTGGTTTGTAACCCAACTGGTCAGTCAAAGAGACTCTAGACCCCTCCCAGTTCTCCTCACCTTCCTCTGGTTGCCAATCTGTCCTAAAAGATCCAGGGTAGAACAGGGGCACAAAAGCACCTGTCGGAGCCGGATCCGGCGTCGTTCGATGCCGGTCCGGCTCTGTGTCTACATCGGGGTGGAGGCCGGGGTCGACACCGGCTGGAGACACAACCGGTGTCGGCTGCGGACGTGGTGCCGGTGGAATCTGCACCGGGGGAGGTGTAATCAGGTTGACTAGTGCCCATCCTTATCCAAGCCTGGATCCAAGGGAACCCTGCGGTGCCGGGGCTGGAGCCACTGATGACGAAGGCCCAGGGCGCCCAGCCGAGTCCATGGGGTCCGAAGGCACGTCGGCGAAGACAGGCTGCCCAAAGATGGCTTCGTAAAAGGTGCGAAGCTGGGCAGGAGTCGCTCCAGGTCTCGGGAAGGGAGGGAAACCCTGAGTCGACCCTTCTGGCTCCACACGCAGAGCCGCAGGAGGGGTACCGCCTGCATCCCTTGCCAAGTCAGCCAGCCGTCGGGGAGAAGTTGAAGAGCAACGATGCTTCTTCGACTTCTTCTTGTGCTTCGACTTACCTGAGGAGTGCGAAGACTTTGAAGAAGACTGGTGGTGGCAGCTTCGCGACCTTGAACGTCACGGAGTCGACTGCCGGGCCTCGAGAAACTTTCGGGACCGCTCCTGCAAAGACTTCGGATTCATGGTCCAGCAGTCGGAGCACGACTTGGGGTCGTGGTCGCACTCCAGGCAAAACAGGCACACGCAGTGCGGATCAGTCACCGCCATCAGCCGGCTGCAGGAGCCGTAAGCCTTGAAATCGGGCATCCCTGCATGCACCAGGAGTCGAAGACTCAAACTGTGTCGACAAAAGTCGTCCAAAAAGTCAGTCAAAAAGTGACTGGAGGTACTGCTCTCTCTGGATCTGCGCTGACTGGAGCGGAAAAAGAAAGAACTGACGTCAGCGCGCAAGGACGGCATCTAAGTAGCTACCGCAACGTCATCCCGGCGACCATGACGCCAACGACGAACACGGAGCCAACCGATGCCACCTTTCGACGTGCAGGGGTACTGCTGATGAAAAAACTTTCTGGATCCAGTCTGACGCCTGGGGGTAATTCGAATGTAAGGAATCTATAACTAATTGTCTCTTTCAGATAATGTTGATACCAGTAGAAACAATGTCAATGTACGCCATAATCTAGGAACGTATAACAATGTCAATATCCATAAAGACAATGTTGATGTACGCTTTGACAACTGTACGCACAATATTGAGAACGTCGGTCAAAATGATATCAATGATCACCACATTATTCGTAGAAGTTCCAACGAACTTGCATCATTGCGGTCAGATTGACCCAAGGTGACCTCCCCATCAATCCAGAGTCAGAGATACGTGGTCAGGCAGGCCCTGCAACCCCAAATCACGCCTATTGAGTGAAAGGTCAAAGGTGGGGCCTCACTTAACCCAAAGACAAACGAATACCGACACCACACACAGACAGTTGCACCACAAACATGTCTGAGGAAATTGACCCCAATAAAACACGTTTGGCCAGGGGCACGCGTTCCCCAAAAATAGCACACAGCTAGATGCCACATGTACATAGAAACACTCAGCCAATCAGGACGCAACATGCACATCACACATAGTGATCAGGAGCTCCCCACAGCAGACATATGGACACACACACACTTTGTACGAGTCTTTCTTCAAACGCACTCTTTTGATACTCTCCCGGCTGCTGCGTTTAATTAAACCAACTTGTTTCTGTTTTGCCAAATGACTCTTGTCTTTTTATTTCTTCAAGGTAAATTCATATCTGAGAAACATATAGATGTCATAACCCATACTCCGTGATCATCAAACTCACTGTAGGATTCCGTGAGCACTCCTGTATAAACAAGGTCCATGAAAACATTTCCCAGCATCAGCCATTCAAGAGCAGGATCTTGCGGATGACACTGACACAAAGTATCTGGTAGGTAATCTGCTCTTGTGAGGCTTGAGGGGGGCAGGCCCTGCAGTGCTCATTTGTACAGCTGTGCCTATCTGCTTACATACTCATCACTACAATGAAGTCACACCCTATAATCGTGAGTCCAATTTTGGCCTCTACAAACAATAAGCCTAATTCATGCAGGAAGGCACCTGATAAGGGCAGTGGGGTATACAAATGTATGCATTTCAACATGGTCCAAGTCACTGATCCAGAGATCATAGCATAGGGCCTCCTTTAACTCCGCTCAAACTTCCACTATTTGAAACAACTTGTTTCCAAAGTAGTATCATCAAACTGCTTGAATCTTGAGAAAACCATGTTTTACTTGCCCAAAACCATATTGCATCAAATAATAGCAATTCATCTACCTCAAGTGAGATTATTGAAGCATGACGTCAGGAGAATCTTTGTCAGCTTCATTACCGCACCCCCTGTTGACCATCTTCAGAAGTCATTGACATACCGTTATAAATTTGATAGCTATTGTGGTGGAGCATGGCTGTGTCACCATCTTTCTAGATTCCACCTCTCTAGTCAAAGGTACCTCTTGCTGTAGTTAAAAAGGACAAGTTACTTACCTTCGGTAACACCTTATCTTGTAGAGACAGGATCTAGCCTCAGATTACTTATCTTAGAATCCTGCCCAAGCTCCAAACTGGATCCGGAAAGTTTCTCAGCAGTACCTCAGCGCATAGGTAGACGGCGTTGAGTGACTCCACTGAGATGTCATCTCTGGAATTTGATGTCAACTTAGTCAATATAAACCCTACCCCGACGAGCTGAAGTCTGTTTTTTTGTGACTATTTCCACGCCAACAACGCATAGCCACGTAGAGAAGCAGTCTCAGGAAACAGTGTGCCAAAAAGAAAAAAACTATTGTATCAACAAGTACAGATAGAAAGATCCGAAGTAGAATGCAAAGAGGGGATTTAGGACACCTCAAGCCCTTAGTTCACAGAGCGGGGAGGCAAGGTGGGTCGATAAGGAATCTGCGGCTAGATCCTATCAGGTAAGACGTTACCGAAGGTAAGTAACTTGTCCATCTGATGGAGTCATCTAGCCACAGATTCCTCACCTTAGAATCAGATAACCAAGCAATACCATTCCTTGAGGGGCTGCAATCCGACATCAGAGATCTCCAAAGAGGAGAAGCTGGTCCAAAAGATAGAAGGGACCAGACCATCTAAGAAACAAGCATTTGCAATGCAATAGGTCTCGCATTCTTAGAGTTTGAGCTATTGGCATTGCTAATAATAATGCAACACCAATAGCTCAAACATTCAGTAATGCGAGACCCATTTTAAAACTGGTCAAAAATATTTTTTTCACAACTGTGCTTGCTCCTGAGAGCTATAAAGATAGTGATCCTAGCACAGCAAACCTTTTGTAGATGCCATTTTCAGGACAAAAACTATATACTTTGTTGCACTGCACATTTTAAGGTAATTTCGTTCCCTTCCGAGAAACACACAAACCCTGGGCACATTTAGAATCCTCAAGACAAGGGAGCAAAGGATGCAGATTTGACCTGGATAACTTGTGTGGGCTAAATACATCCAAGAATTTTCCAGCCCAGGAGGTAGCCCACCTCCCATATACCAAATCACTCTCGTACACACAAAATAGAATCAAGGGATCCTGGAGGCCAAGGCATGATGTAGCATATGGACTTACCATTGCGCATCAATGTGAAGTCACCCCACCGAGGTTCAAGTAAAACATCCTGTACGCCACTACTATGATCAGCTGCCACCGACTGTTAATTGAGTCATGGCCTGCACAGTTAGGTGGAAACTATATGTTAAATAAAGTACCACCATGGGGTACCTCCATCACTCATCACAGTCTAGTATCCCGATTGTGAGCGTCGGACAAAATAGATATTTTCTAAGGAGGTCACAAGTCTCTGCACAAGAGAACTTACTGGCCATCCAGAATGATAAAATGAGATTGCATAATGTAGGGTCAGAAGTCTCTGATGCTAACGAGAAGAGAGCTGCTTCAGTCCAGGGGAAGCCAGCGGACGGTGGGCTGAAAGTTGGATGTAGGGAACTCGGGGTTTGGTTTTGTGGTGCAGTCACAAGTGTGACCATGCAATAAGTATTCTTGTCCATATTTGCTTTGGAAGAGAAGTTATGTCATTCTATCCCTTGCACCTGAACACACCAGTAGATTTCTGGGGTGTTGGGCAGGGGGCAGGTTTCTGTAAACACTGCTCTATTGGGCCAGCTTGGACTAATCTTGGTGCCAACCCGAGGCTGTAAAGACACCTCTAACAAACTGGCATTATTAGGACTTAAATGAAATTCTTGCAATACAAATAACAATTAGAGAGGGTGGGTTTGCACAGTAGCAGGGGCTTGCATTGGTGTAAATAAAGAAATATACATTCAAGTGAAAATCGTAATTTGAAGAGGTCTTGCCTTTCGAAAGCTGTCAGGAAAATAAAAAAGAGGCCGTGGGTATGTAGGCACTGTCCACGAGTTCGGTTTGTCACCCTCAGTAGAGCAACAAAAAAGCCTTGTTGGCGAGTCAGCTTCCTGTACCCAAAATGTGTGCAAGCTTCAGGTGATGGTGGTGTCTGTCATCACGAGGCACTGACCCCAGCTGAAACAATATTGGGAAAGCTCACATGGCCGCCTGATGACTTGGGGAGCACGGTTTCTATAAAAGCCTTACAGTTCTGCACATACTCCAAATATTGGGAGTTCAGAAAACACTGGCTGCACCCCACGCATGCCCCACACAAGTAATCCACAGGCTCAGGGACACGCATTAAGGGCCTTAAGAGAGCATCTAACACACATACACCCCCCTTCCCAGGCACAAGAACATGGGCCATGACCACAAACCATCTTCTACTGAGGGCGTGGAAACAACAAACTGAGTTTACTATCAACTCCACAATACTTCCAACACATCGGCACGGGAACTGGAGATGGAACAGTTAATCCAAGCTCCTTATGTGTGTTTACTTTCAGTATAGGGGTAGATTCGCAATCCTGCAGCCCCTATTGTGACATGCAACGCCTCTATTCCCCTCCCCCCCACCCCCCGAGATGTGCACACGTGCAGTTGGTTTCAGCTCCAGTTACATCATGTTCATCTGCCTTGTTAAAAGAAATACAGAGGTACAAACTCCTCCTCAGAAAGAGGCGGTTTAAATTCCATACCAGACGGTGGTTTTGTTACTGTTTTATTGTCTTTATGCAAGGCCCTGGGTCTTTCGTTAACACCTCGAAACCACTCCTGTGGGAACTAGACCACCATTCTTAACTAAACAGAGGAATAAAATGCTTATTCTCTGGAACCAATCCGGTTCTCTGTTGGTTTGAAGGTTTTTCAGGTTTCTGGGCCAAAAGCGTGGTGCCCCACATCTTGCACATATGAAATGTACCAGCATCAGGGTGGAGACTCAGATAGTACCCCTTCAAGTCTTACATAGACATTGGGCAAACTACGTTTCCGAAGTACGCCTAGAAACATGCAATAGTGGCAGGTTTACAGGCACACTGTTGGAAACCTTTTGTGAAATACATATGCGAGGAAAATCTGCAGAGGAAGCGCAAAGGCACTTATTTATTTTTCCTCGATAGGGAAAATATTTCAGCACTCCCGCCACCCACCCCACGCTCCTTCCCAACACCCCTACACCTTTTGATAAATTACTTTTCCTGGAAACGTGCAAGTGTAATTACCGACTTTTTCATGGAGGGGAAAGATCACGATGTTTGTCAATACTAATAAGTGTGTACATTTGTGAGTGTGTCCAAGCTCACGTGGCTTTCAAGCCCTCATAACGCCCACTCCCCACCGCTGCAGAAGATTAAGTCACATGAAAACACTCAAAGGAAACCCTTTTATAATCATAAAACAAAAGTATGAATTCCAAAACGCGTACAACTCTTGAAAAATCAAGCAATGGCCGCGCGGCCGTGAAAGTGACATGGCTGCGCGGCGCGAAAGTGAAAGGAAACCAGTGGTGCGCACGCACCACAGAGGAGCGGGGTCGAGGGAGCGTGGCGAATGAGCGTTGCTGCGCGTGCTAGACACGGACGGGAATGGGCAGAGCAAAGGCGGGACATGCCCCCGCCTTTGCCCAATTGCGTGCCTTTTGTTTAAAAAAACCAAAAAACATGCAAAACCCAATGGCTGCCAGCAAAAGCAAAACCACACGCACAAGCGTGTGGTCAGCTTCCAAAACCCCCTAAATAAGGTCTCGCGCTGCGCGAGCAGTGCTAAGCACTGCAACGCTAGGCGCAAGACCTAATGATAGATGAAGCAAGCTGCTCAACGAAGGACTGATATCCAAGGAGGACTATGGAAAGCCCGTAGGGAGTAGAAAGCAACAAGACCGTGAGAAATAGGGTATAGAACCGGCAAGAGAGGCAGCCCCAAAAAGGAATGCAAACTATGATCAGGGGATACATAGGGGCCGAGGACAATAGTCCATAGAGTCCAGGCTCAAAACCTATGGAAGGAGCATACACAGCTAGCGCAGCTGCAGTGAACACATACAACGATGAAGAGCACCCACCGATCAAAGAAACTAGCCTGAGAAGCAGATTTCAGAAAAACGGGGTCTTTAATCAAAGATGATGGAGCATAAAAAACAAAAAGAACAAAGAATGTTGAAGAGTTTAGATAGAAAAACAAAAATGGTCAAAAGAAAAAACCTCTTACACTGAGAACCTTGATATATAGATCAGGCATCCTCCGAAAAAAATCTAACAGAGATGCTCATTGAAGAGAAGGAAGAAAACAGACCAGGACAACCAAGAAGGTTAAACCAGGACACCAAGAAGGTTTAGGTAAAACGCAGTAATATACACCGTATAGAAGGCCAGACGACCATATGTGCAAACACACACATAGATATACCTAAAGTAAAAGACATCTACAAGAGATCCATTCAAGAGATAAGAATATAAATGCAGAGACATCCAAATATAAACGTAAACAAGAAAAAATCTGCATATAGAAAACACAAGTCATTCATGGTACAGAAAAAGCAACCACAAACTTCCGAAGGTAACTCACATCCTCTAGCAGTCAGCAGGAGGCCGAGAAGTGGAGGAATGGGGAACACTCCAAAAACAGGGGTAACCAAGGAAGGACAGAGAGAATACATCCTACAGTCTTAAAGAAGAGGTTACAATAATAACCGAGGTGGAGACAGAAAAACAAGCTGGGAAACAGCAACACAATGCCACACAGAAGTAGAAAGCAGAAGGCATCGCCAACTACAGGAACACAAGGGCAACCGTCCAAGAACCAACACCACTGACTGAGGAAGGATACCAGCAGGCGGTAGCAGGAGAAGCAAAAATAAACAGCATGTATAAAGTCTACCATTAAACAGAAGAAGCAGAAAAAGAAGACCATCCCTAGGGTGAAATGAAGGGCTGGCGGAAACAAAGGCCAACAGATAGTTGATTATGACAATCGCACATTGTCCAACTTACGGAAGACGGAGAAACAGGTAAGAAACTTGAGCAAAGCTTCATGGAAACATGAGGATAGGATATGCCCCCCCAAAAAAGTAAAGAAATACCCCCAACCAAAGATGGGAGTTGAAAGGTAACCTCTCGCATAGAAAAAGGGATGCCACAAAGGCAGGAGTCGAGGGAGGAAAGATACAGGAAAGAAAGGAGAACCTGCCTATTGTGAAATAATGATACCAGGCAAGGGTCCAAACAATCAAGGTGTCCCAGGTGAAGAGGACTGAAAAGAACAGCAGACACAACAGCTACTCCACGGGTGTGATGGCAGATATGTATAAAATATGCACAAGAATGCCAGACTGCTGGAGACGAACCGTCTCAGGAGCACGACAAGACTGAAGCTACGGAAACCAGTCCTGAACCAATAGGAACACAATATGAGAAATCCTTGCAGTTCAGAGAATGAAACAAAGCAAAGAGAATGGCCACACCAAAAAGTGTTGAAGATGGAAATGAAAGCAAACCAGGACAAAGAGAAAAGAAGAAGAGAGCTGATGGAGCCTTACGGCTAGAGCGATCAACCTCGAAGCTGAGGAACCTGGTTCGAGTCTCGACAACGTCGCTCAACATCCTGTGATTCTGGGCAAATCACTTAATCTCCCTGTGCCTAACAAATAATGAATGTGTCCTCATGAAACAAAACTGATGCTCATGTAAAGCGCTCTGATACCCGATGTCTGGGGTCTAGTTGGCGCTATATAAAACTCTATATATAGAAAAAAAGAAATTAAAAAAAGGCAAAGTCCCTTTAAGGGGTACTAAGTGCATAAGTAGCTCACAAAAATGTCTCCAAGGCATCCACAATAATGTCCCAGAAAACAAGGAACAAGGTTAAAGTGCAACCACACAACACAAACCGAATAATTACCACAAAGTGAGCACTCGGGTGGGAAAATTCGAGCAGCAAAAGAAGCCAAAGAACTGACTCCCAGGTGACAGCTAAGTTCCAGACGGCTGGAAAAGAAACCGGTCACTGACAGTATAAACTAGACAAAAAGTACCTGCAGAAAGCAGGAACACCACACCGGAAGTATCCCTGGAGGGTAGAGAAGAACTCTGTCCTATGAAGGTGGAAAAAAGTCAAAACAAGGGGAAACAACCGTCCCCGATGACCCAAGTACAACAACAGAGGTAAGACTCCTTACCACCATGACTATACCTGAACCGGCATAAAGCAGAGTCGGCGTGCGCACCAAAAAGGGAGGTGATATTAAAGGGTATGTTAATCAAAGCAGTTTGCACAGCCTCTGAAACCCTGGACGTACGGAACCATGCGTGCCGATGAAGAGCAATGGAAGAGGCCATAGCCCGACCAACACAATCAGTAGTATCCATATCACAGCCTGCTGCCCATCTTGTACCAGGGAGGGCAAGAAACACTCCAAAGAGTCCCACAAGGCATGGGAGAAGCGGATGAGAATACCAGAGATGTTCCGAGAGTGCAGAGCAGCGCTAGAAGAAGAGAAACAATGACTACCACAAGTGCCAAATTTCCTGGCCTCCCTATCTGGAGGGACAGGGGGAAGAATATCCATATTAGGAGTGGCTAAAGTAGTCAGAACCACTAACATTTTAGTAGAGGGATGTCTGAGTAGACAGGAGGGCCTGTGAGAAACAGAGCGATCCACAGGGAACCCTACTTCATGTTTAGGCCAAGCACCCGACAGGATATAGAAAAGACAGTCACCATAAGGAAATACAGGCTCTACATTAGACCGGGCAGGGTTTAGAACACCAATTGAGCGGTCAGTTTAGAATTCTACTGAAAAAAGGTGCAAATCTAGGGCAACGAAACTCGATTGAGTAGGTCGGCCAGCGCGAAACTCTCCTCCGTAGCCAAACCAGGAGGATGCAGGAGACTGGCGAAGACTCTATGCCACTGGCGTCACCAAAGTCAAAACCAGCTAGATAGTATAGGGGGTGGTACAGTGTCAGAAATTGGAGGGGGCGGAGGTGACAACAACGTCTTTAGTAAATCCACTGCCATGGTCCTCTGAGGTAAGGTAACTAGACAAGAAAAATCTGGGACAATTGGCTCCATCAGCGCCGCATTAGACACCGTGACTGAAGCCTGTCGACGCAGAGAAGGCGACGCCTTGACGCAAGAAGGAACGTCGATAGCACCACTAGAGGACATTGGAGGCAGTAGACCAGAAGCAGGAGCTGCGATGGACTGTCCACTGGGGCTGTTGAGGGTTCAGACACAAGAGTCATACCTGAAGACGAGGAAGAACCAGTTGGCGAAGTCACAGGCACAACCTCATGCACTTCCTTGGGGTCCAAGGTCACTCCAAAGGAAGGTGACGTTCCAAGAATAGCAAGAAGAGATTGAGAATATTGTCTCATCTGAGTCAAAGTTGCCACAGCCCCTGGATAGGTGGGGAAGTGCAGGGTGGACTTATGCCTCAGCACTTCAACAGAAGAGTGGGGATCAGCAGTAGGTGACGAAGGTGGGAGGCACCGTGACTTCGGCCGGTGCCAAGACTTACCTCTGGATCCGAGTAGTCACACCATCCCCCAGCCTGAAGGTAACACAAATTGTTTTCTCTTCTACTTCTATTGCTATCACTTTCCATAAATGGCATGACCCTTCCTTAAGGGGGTGCCCCTTGTGAACAGACAACACTTAAATTATTAGCCCTGAGAGTATTGCTTCCAACCAGTTGGTGGGAGTAGTGTTCCATCCTTCCCAGGGCCTTATTGCATCAGTCTTACTAGTTTGAGGTTACCACCTAAGAACACATATCTATTATGGTAAATGTTGTACAGTGTTCTAGTTCTTGTTGCAGTACATCTCGTTGGTCGGTCATTCAGGTCAGGTGCTGTTGCCTTCCATGTGGGAACTGACCCAGTGTCAGTCCATGTCTAAGTGATTGCAGGAGTGTTGTTGGACAGCAGCAGGGTCAGTGCTGATTCTCTTGGATTGTTATCCACTGGATCTTTCCCTCTGCTCCTTAGGTCTCTTTCACACCAGCTGTAATGAGTTGTGTTGTCAGAATTGGCTGTATGCCATCTTTAAGGTCTTCTTTTCATCTGCCCAGTCCCAGGCTAATTCAAAGTTTTAAATGAAAAAAAGCCGCCTTCTGGAGGATTATTAAGTGCGTCAGGGTCAAAAAGCGTTAATTTGAGGCCCTTCGCCCAAAAAGTTTTCAGTGGTTCCCAACCTTCTTCGACCCGCAGCTCCCTTTACTCATTGGCCATTGCCCGTGGCTCCCCACTGTTACTTTTTTTGGAGGGTGGGGTGGATGTAAGCTCGTCCTCCGGGGTACTTGTATCTTTCTCCCTAAAAATAATTGGGATAAAGCTGATGAAGGTATTATAAGCATATATGCAGGGTGTTTTGTATTACTAAGGCAGTGCCTCTAATAAAATATTCCTAGTTACACTTCTTTGCCCATGCCTTTTTTTTGAGTACCCTCTCGAACTTTTTTATTCCACTTACAATGCTAGATAGCATCCCATTGCCAAAGTGTTTCTGCGCTTGAAGAATATTTGCATGTTAATTTATGTTATAACAATTTATATAGCGCACTAATACCCTTAGGTGTCTAGGCGCTTATGGTCTGATGCTGTAGGAGGGAAGCAAATTTTTAAAAAGCCAAGTTTTAAGGAGTTTCCTAAATTCAAACAGGGATGAAATCTTCCTGAGAAAAAGCGTAAGAGTTCCATATCCTGATAGTACTATGTCTGAAACTCCTCACACCCCCCCCCGTTCATGTTTTTGACTCTGGAGGTGGGCATTAGGCAAGCAACCATGGTGATCTGCTAGGAGAGTACCAGCTAAAAACATGCCAAAGAAATTGCGGTCCTTCTCTGTAAAGTGCCTTGTGTGCGATAAAAAGCGCCTTGAATTTCACGCGCTGGGCGACTGGAAGCCAATGTTACTCTTGAAACCCAGCACTAATGGACTGGTGTTTGGGAACGTCTAGCACTAATTTGGCGGCGGCATTTTGTACCGATTGTAGTCTTCTGAGTTGATTGGACTGTACGTTAATATATAAGGCATTACAATAGTCCAACTTTGATAAAACCAGGGAAGTTAAAACGGTTTTTCAGGTCTTTTTAGGGATAAAAAGAAGAATTTTACGCACGGTTTTGATGATAAAAAATGCAGAAGACACCACCTTTGAAATTTGAGATGTAAAATTAAGCTTTTCATCTGTTATGACCCACACATTTTTAGCCTTTGCTACCAGTGTAGGAAGGAGGCCCAAAGTACTTGGCCAGCAAACTGGTGACCATAGAGGAAAAAGCTTTCCAAATAGCACCACCTCGGTTTTACTTGAATTTAACTTCAAGCAATGCCTACTCATCCAATTGCTTAGCGAGACCATACAATCATGAAGTTTGATGGAGTAGTTAACATCCTTGTCTATTGTTGAAATAACCAATTGGGTGCCGTCGGCAAACGAGGTTGGGATTAGATCGAAACTTCTGATCACAGGTGCTAGTTCAGACACAAATATTAAAAAGCATAGGACTCAATTAAGAGCCCTGTGTACCCCACAATGCAGGATAAACGGTTAAGATTGAAAATCGCCTAATTGCACTGTCCAAGTTCTATCTGCTAAAAACTATGTTAAAAGCAAAAGGGCCTTTCCTCCCAAATCTATATTCTTTAGACGTTCTATCAACAATGTATGGTCCATGGTATCAAATGCCGTGGACAGGTCATGGAGGATGAGAGCCACCGACCCTCCGCCTTCTAATGCGGTTCGTATTTCCTCCGTGGTCTTTATCAGAGCTGTCTCAGTGCTGTGACATGACCTAAATTCAAACTTACTGTGATCTAAAATGCGGTTTTCTAAGATGCAAGTAGAAAGCTCCACATTTACGATTTTCTCCAAAATTTTGGCAGGAAGCCTCGCCATAGGTCGATAGTTGGCCAGATCCGTTATATCTAGATTAGTTTTTTTAATAACTGTAAAATGCAGGCCTGTTTGCACAATGTTGGAAATATTCCTTGTAAGAGCATCTGACTGTAGATGCCTGATAGCTGAGGACTAATAATATGGCTAATATTATGCAGATTCCTCGGAGGACAGGGATCATCCGGAGAACCACATTTAGTCCTTAACAGAAGGGTGGCAATTTGCACTGGAGAGGTAGGGGTAAAATTTAAGAGAGGCGTTACGGTCTTAGCTTCCTGTTCTGTGACATTAGTGCTAGGTGTATACAAGGCAAATTGATCATAAATTAGATCAACCTTTGATTTAAACGCCTGTTGTCAGGTTGTTTATGACCTTGAAAAGTTGCTTACTTGAATTACCCGCCATTTCTATCTTCAACGTAAATTATTGGCTTTTCTCAGTGATAATTTTTTTCTTATAATCAGCTAACATTCGTTTATATTGCTCTCTCAACTGCATCATCATTTTTACACCAGGCTCTTTCTTGCCTCCTACAGGCTTGTTTATCTGATCTAAGAGCTTCAGAAAACCATGGTGCAGATGGAGTCTTTCTATTTTAGTTAGCCACCATGACAGGTGCTAATTGAGCAAAATTGGATTCCAACCAGGATGTAGAACTTCTAGCTGAAAACTATACTTCCGACTCTGGTAGACTTTGCACTAGCTGGCTTTCCAGCACGCCTAAATCCATATTGTGCCATGCTCTCCTGCTGAGCTTGGTATTTGCCGTATTAGTTGCCTTGGATCCAGGCAAGTCATATCGAAATAGTACAGCGTGGTGATCAGACCACGTGAGAGGAAGGACAGATGTGATAGAGATGGCTGGATTATTAGTAAACACTCCGTCCAGGGTATGTCCTGCTTGATGCATAGGGCCTTGGACTAGCTGTTGGAGTCCTAAATAAGATGTAATGTCGAGAAGCTCCTGAGTCTCTTTATCAGCTAGTGTTTCCAAGTGAAAATGTACATCACCCAATAAGCATTTCCATTTCTACCCACGTCATACGTGCCAACAAACCTGTCTCAGCATGGTGACTCACGATTTTTTAAGCCACATACAGCTTTATTTTTGCTGTCTCCTCCCTAAAATTGATTGCCTCCAAATCAATGCAAATAAAATAAATACCTCTGATTTTTTTTTTTTAATGTCCGTCTTTCTTGCTTCCAAATGTTGGTATTATGCCGTATATGGCATTTTACTTCCCTGTGCTCAAAGAGAGAGCAGGCCTGTCTGAAAATGTTTGTGTACTGAAAGAAATGTGTACTGAAGTACCTATGATTCAAGTACAAATGTCAATACTTAATAATACTTTGTGTGTTTAATAGACAGGACAACTGCACTTTCCTGATAACTTGCATTGGTGTAATATGCATTTGGAAAAAAACAAAACTATTAACGATTCTAAGAAATTAATTAAGGCAGCTTCCGCTTACTTTGGGAGTGTTGGAACATGGGGATCCAGTGAAATATGGAGGCCATCTCCCTCGACATGACATCAATTAAGCACTAGATTGACAGCTTTAGGCAGGTCACTTACAAATCATTGACATCATGCGTTTAAGTCTAATTGGTTTAACTGACGCAAACAGACCCTTCAACATTAAATGCATTAAAGTGCTTGGTGCACGGCTCCCTTGTCTAGGTTTGACGGCTCCCCAAGGAGCCACGGCGCACAGTTTAGGAACCACTGACTTAAACTGATGATTTGTGCCATTTCTGTACTGCTTGATGGTCCGGAAATATCATGGTTCTTCTTATTCTTGCAGAGGATGCTCTAGATTGTTTCCGGCGGCCTATAGGAAGACTTCTTGGACTCTGTAATTCAGGATGTGGGTTACAAGTGGCTGTGCTCGGGTCCCGGGCGGGGAGTTGGAGGGTCAGCACCAGGTGGGCCAAATAAACTATGAATCAGGTGGAAAGCTGAACCTCAAGGAGTAACTGTTGGAGCAACTACAAGGTGGGTGCTTTCCACACTTTCTGGGAAGCCTAAAACTCATAAGTGAAAAGCATCCACCATTAGCTTCCGAGTCTAGAACCCTCAGCATGACATCGTAATTCCATCTTTTTCACTAATGAAAATTACATTCATTGAGAGGTGTTTTTCAATAACCAAATGATGGAGAATCTAATTAAAAGGGAACTTCCATGGCAATGTCTTAGCTATCCTGGATTGGCGTGCAATTGGTATTTGAAGTCGTTAATAAAGACCACAGATTCTCTTACACTGTCTCCGTTGTGATGAAAAGATAAGAATATACGGATTAAATTGGATTATGCAACAGTCAAAATGAATTTACATTGGAGTACTTGAATAAATACAATATATTGGCAGGAACAATTCCTACTTTTTGCTGTGCGACAGTGGGAGCGCAAGAGGAGTGCTCTTTCTATAATACTTGTGTATTGACTGTGGTTTGGGCGATCCACGGACACTGGACGCACTTACCTACAAGTTTTGAATTTTGGAGTATTTTAAAGGGAAGGAGTGCAAGCTCCACCTACATATTTCTTGCTTCGCAATTCAAATCGCCTTCAAAAGGAGCTTTGCACCCTAATGTCACAACGGATGTTTAATAAGTGGAAGTAAAACGAGCAATGAATTTGTCATCGCGGAGACAGAAGACATGAAGTTAATTGTTTCAAAAACACTCTTGGATATTCAGTATGAACAGTTGAAGTTGACTTTTATGGCAGTCATAAATCAGGATTGTTTCACTTTTTATCGTTATTTTGCACTTGACATCAGCCATGAATAATGTAAATTAGTGCACACACTTTTCAGTTAAGTGGTATTTTTGAAATCCTCTTCACGTATTTAGTTTGAACAAAGCAATGGTCTCGCAACACAACCTATGGGAAAGGGGAGGTTTTGTTATTTTAAATGAGTTTGGTTTAGTTTGATGCACACTCATGCAGAACAGTTTAGAGGTCGATGAGTAAGGTGGATTATGGGAGGTTGAGTCCTTCGGTAAAATCTTAGAGGCAATTGACAGAAGTAGCGGGAGATTTCAGTCACGTGAAGTCAGCTTAATAAAAGGGAGAGTGAACACAGCTGATAATTCGGACTAACCAGCAAGAGAAGGAAGTGACAGTGTGTTAACGGAGCACAGAATAAGGAATCAGAGTACTGACGGTGACTGGTTTCTGAAAGGTAAATAGTGGAATACGGAGAAGGAGAGGTGCGGAGTAGGAGAGTTAAAGGGGAGTAGAGCAGGGGAGGACTCGCGAGTGAAAGTTTGGGTTTTTTCTGATGAAATGGGAGGCACAATGTTTTTTACAATTTTAGTTTATGAAGGGCAATCACAGTTGTGGGTGACAGGAGAAACAGGGTAATAATCAGCAGCATGCGGATTATGTTTATTTAGGTCACAAATGTGTTTAATTTACAGTATTTAGACGCTGTGTTTTACATCT
The DNA here is from genome assembly GCF_964204655.1 of Triturus cristatus. Lineage (NCBI taxonomy): Eukaryota > Metazoa > Chordata > Amphibia > Caudata > Salamandridae > Triturus > Triturus cristatus. The sequence goes on along the minus strand of NC_140589.1, from coordinate 291,428,270 downwards.
AAACATCGTTTTTAAATGTACTTACACTGTTCATTGTATTTCCAGTAACCCCTGACGAAGAGCCATGTAGGCTTGAAATGCATTGGGTTTTTGTGAAGCGTGTTAAACTTCAACAAGTGAATGATGTGGGCGTACCTTTGTAAAAAGCCTGGATTGGCGTGCAATAGGTATTTGAAGTCGTTAATAAAGACCACAGATTCTCTTACACTGTCTCCGTTGTGATGAAAAAATAAGAATATACGGATTAAATTGGATTATGCAACAGTCAAAATGAATTTACATTGGAGTACTTGAATAAATACAATATATTGGCAGGAACAATTCCTACTTTTTGCTGTGCGACAGTGGGAGCGCAAGAGGAGTGCTCTTTCTATAATACTTAGCTATCCTAAAGGCATCCAATGACACAAATCTAGGTGTATTTTAAATGTAAATAAAGTATGTGAACTATGCTAACATTAAGCACACTTTCAACACTCATCCGCTTAGCCAGCACGTTTATAAATTGTTTCAGGCTTGAATCTAGTCCAGGATTCTATAAAGCTTTGTGAATCAAGCTTAAGGCAAGCAGACAGATAAAGGTGGTTTTAAAAGTGACAAGGAGTGCACAGAAGAAACATTGCCACTAAGAAATCAATTAAACACTTGAAAACAGTATAGATAATTTATTTCATTTGATAACATTGATATTAAAAGTTAATGAAAACACAATTAACAACGCAACCTTTATTTTGCTTACTGTCACAACATTTTAGTATGAATAAATACAATTTGAATACAGTGGTTTTGTACCAAACTTCATTTATTTTCATTTCACACAAAACTCTGTACAAAGAAATGCAAACCAGCAAAACAAATGCACCAACCCCTCAAACTACACAATGACTTTTAAAACAGCGCTCAACTTTACACAACATTTTCATTAAAGATAGTTAGCTTAAGTTCCCCAAATATTTGGTTCTCAAAAAAGAGGCTTCTTTTGAAAACACGCCTGGCATGCTAGGCCTCAAACTATTTGTTTATTGGCTTGGTTGGCCCATTGGGCAGCTGCCTGCACATTTGGCATTAAAATGTGACGTGATGTGTTTACTGTTGATTGTAATGGCAGGTACTGTGGTGTGGAGCCCCAGGAACTGGTACAAAGGTAAAGTATGCTTAAAGAGACTACACTCTGTATTAACAGGGGCATACTGGTATTGCTAGGAGCAGTGAATTTATTGTAGTGTATAAAGTCTTGTTTCCAAATGATAAAGGTTTGGGCAGCTGCCTGGTTTCAGCACACATTCATGGCTGTAAAAGTACAAGTATTGGCCCATACTCTTCCCGATTTAAACGCATATCGGGGCATGAGCGCAAGTCTAGGTTGTATGTTTTCCTCTTGAAGCACTTTAAGAAGAGGCGGGTGTGGCAGAATATAGGCAATGTTCGGTTTTCTTAGAATGAAAAAATTGTGACGCCACAATGGATGGCACTAATTAGGCAAAGTATTTGTACGTGGATACCCTTTTGGGGGATGTCTGCCACCCCTTTAAAAATAAAAAAGGGCATAATGCCTAGATTGAGAGATGGAAGCCTATTATCCTGACAGGACATATGCCTCTGAATCTTTCTAATGTTTCCTATTAGCCCATCCACCCACAAGGACAAACTCCGCAATGTATACTCCCCTGGCACTTTAAAACCAAAGCTGGTTCTAGAATGCCTCTGAAATACTGATGCTGACCAGCTTGATGAAGATCCAATAACAAATACAGAACTAACCAAATTGGACAGAAACATGTTAAGACCAGGCACACTAGGTTAGCACAAAGCTGGAGTTTATTCCAATTCTCATTTTTGAAACACTGACAATGTAAAACATGCTCCTTCCGCAATGATTTTCACCCTGCTCTTTCAATGTTAAATAAACCTTATATTTTTTAACTTTAATCTGCTTCCCCTACACCAATATCACATTGTTTTTATAATAACCTCTGAATATGTGGCCGTAGCCCATTGGGCAAGGATTAAAACACTCTGAGGTAACACGTCACTTTCATAGGAGTTCACAACGCCTCCAGATAACTATAGTGCAATTCTTCTCAGTCCCTAAATCTTGCACTTCTAGGGTTGCCTAAAAACAAAGCAAATGCTTGTATCCTAATGTGCACTTTAATGTGGACAAGGACATATAACTGGGGAGTAAGGCCAGTCACTGCACAAAACAGTTTCCAGGCAGAGGGGGGCTGCAAACACTAAAGCATAGTTTGGGCTACACACTTTATTTGTAGGCTTCATTTTGTAAAATGTGACATCTTGGACGCCATTAGATTTTTCTGCAATATAATATACTCTGTTATTGTGCTTTAACTGTGACGAACAATCATAATACTATGCAAGTGGTTTCAGGCGTTTCAATAGAACATGCTGTAAACAGAAAATGTAATTCAAACCCAATCATTTCCAAATTGGGTAGGAATTCAGTCCTTCTGTGCTTATATGCAGTATTTGTATGTTTTTTAAATAATGCATAAGCCTATAAGGGGGATGTGCTAATCCAGCATCTAAACGCAGAAGGGTAAATTAATAAAGATCTGCGACAGCGCAAATGCAGAATGTGTCTTTTTAACGGTGAGACACAGCGCAAATTCACGCATCACTGGCCCTGAGCAAACAGGTAATGGAGCAACGATATTCATCATCATTGTGCTTGCCAAACAAGCCTCCTGAAGCAGGCCTTTAGCTTACATTTACTTTGGATAGGCACAAATTGAAAGGCCATTCACACAGAGATCATACATTTCTAAACCCTCCTCTTTAGTGGTCCAACTCATACTGAAAGGTGAAGGGGAGTGGTAATGTAGTTCTTTTATATAGTTTTCTACACTGTTGAATATGTACAAGAGGATTTGCCCTTGTAAGGACCAACTTACTATACAATGAAATTACTTGGCCAGGTGCAAAGTCCTGCTGTTCCTGTGGGCTTTGATACTAGACACACAGTATACACAGCTGGCCATTCGAACCAGGCATGGTCCCCCTTTGTGCATGAGAGGGAAGGGTGAGCATTTTAGCAATCTAGCCAACCCCCAGGTGAACGGCCAGTCCAGTTTGCTTTGTTTACAAATATCTATATGCCACTAGTTATGTTGATAAAACTTGCAAAAATCTGAAACAAATCCAGTCAAGAATCTAGTCCTGATTTTAGTTTGTTATATTCAGGCAGATATCTGGAACATTTTGTGCATCAAATTTACTTCATTATTTTCATGTGTATGAATGTACTAATACTAGCACTGACATCCAGAATCATTCAAGCTTGCCAAATATACAGGTAAGTACCAGAAGAGGTACAGGTAGCACTACAGATCTGGGACTACAGCGAATGACCAATGAAATAAATATTTGAATGATGGATGTATATGCCCAGAAAAGGCATGATGCATAGTCTCTAAAACAGGGAAAGATGCCATCCCCTTCTACGCGCCACACACATATATTAGCAGCTGTCCAAGAAGTAGCACACAACTAGGCCGCTTTTCCAAATTGAGAACTTTTTGGATAAACTGGCCATTATGAGAAAGACAAAACAAGACAACGAACCAGAGAAACACAGGAAACTATAACCTGTTAATTACTGATAACAGTTTTGTAGAAAACACTGAACAGTAATGAAAGTTAATTTTGCACTATTTTTGTCATTTACAGTTTAGCCACTTTGAGCTCGAGCCCGGAGTGACCTATGAAGCTCATCACCTTATATTTAACCTGAGACTAACAATTTTACAATAAAGTTAAAAATTAGATCTTCTGGAAACAGCACTTTAAAAAAAATGTGCCATAAAAAAATAAAACATAAAACTCATAAAACAATTATTAGACAGTTATAAATATGTTTAAGTACTTCAACAAAAAAAAACATTGCTTTGCATTTGACATATAAGGCTATTGTAAAATGTGCTGTGCTATGGACCACGAATCAGGTTACGCCTACATGACTATACATTTCAGTGACACCAAGGGGGTGGTTAGGTAAATACGCACAAGTATTAACATCAATCTGTATTACATTATGTAAACATATACATCTTCTGAGGTCAGTAAGCAGATCCTCTTCTCTCGCGGGTATTATTGAAGCATAGCTCTGATCTGTTTTGAAGTTGATTCATCGTTTAGGTGTTTTGTGGTGAACCTAAGTTGAAAGAAAACACCAACATTAGCTAGTCACTTATTTTCAGTATCCTTTAGAACAAAAAGCTGTGAGGTCAGCTTTTTCTTTATACGCTGACCACACTTTATGAGAATGCAAAAAAAATAATTAAGAAACAAATAAAATGCATGAAAGAAAGCTTTAAATGTCAGGTGAATCCGTATACTTTGATATGCAAAATTAGTCCCTCATGTACTCCAATGCAAGGACTCCATAAGAGGTGGAATGTGGAACCAATCACCCAATAAGACAACGTAAGAGAATATGCGTTTGGGCCATGCTAAAACTCACTCCATTTTGAAATAAAACTTGCAACAAAAAGTCTCCAAACAGCTGTGATGTCAAACAAGACTTTAAAACTACAGTGACTTAGGCTTACACATCAAAATGTGAGAGAAGGTAGATTTCCTTGCAATTTCTTTGAGACATCTGAAATACCGGAAAGTCAGTAGCTGTGTGAGTTGTAGGTGGAAATCTCAGGCTCAAACAGTGCAACTTTCTTTAATGACATGAAGTAAAGCAGCATGGCCAGCGCTGCAGAGAAGCCAAACATATTTCATGAACACTAAACTGAACGGACTCAAAATGCTTTGTGAAATATCGGAATGCACATTACAAGAGAGGAGTTTTTTCATTCAACTACATTGCTAGGAGACCTTGTAAACAGCATGTGTTGCACTGTACAAAATAACCTGAGAATCAAAGATACTTGCGGGCTATTCACAAAGGCAACTTACACTTGTAGTTTGGGTTCCGGAGTAGTGTGCTATCCTCCAAAAAGCCCTTCAACACCTCATCAGGGGTAGCAACAGCTATTGAAATACAAACCCTTCCCTCTTCTATCCCTCTGCTATCCTTTTCAATCCAAATAACAGACTAACATGTCCACAGCTCAAATTAATTCAGATTTCCCTAAACCAATTAACCACTAATCCCTTTTGGGTTCCGGAGTAGCGTGCTACTCGCCGAAAAAGCGCTTCGCCGCCTCATCAGGGGTATATATAAATGTAATTACAATTACATGTAAGTTTACTCCTACACCTTTGAGCAACTTTACTAATTTTGGCTATTTCACCATTTACGAGTGTAAAGTTACTCAAAAGCAAAGACTTTCATGTCTCTGCCCCCTAAAACAAGGGGCACAGATCAATTTACTACTGCAAGTCACCACAGCCACACAAGGCCAACCACTGAGACTGCAACACCCTCAGAAAATAATGAAGGCAGACTTAAAACAAGCCTCATAAGAAAATGTAAATAATTTATTTCGACTTAGTAAACATATTTATAAATTGAATGTTAAAAAAATGTTTCACAAATAATTATATTTTAATTACTTTTTTTTAATTCAAAGATAAATTTAACTTTTTTCATTCATATTAATTCTATCCATAACTTTTATAATACATAAACATTTTACTTTATGTGGGATTTTTGTATAAAATATCTTTCAAATTAGTTTTTAATTTAATATATTGAATCTAGTTAAATAGTTCATTCAAAAGGCAATAGTGCTGTAGCATTTCTTCAACTCTGTTCTACATTAAAAAATCAATATATTAAATTAATTTACATTAATATTCAACAATATTTGTACACATTTTTAGCTAAGTCTAATAAACGTTTTATATTTTCCCTCCACTTAAACACAGGAAGATATCTGCCCCGGATGCAGAGATCTCCGTGTGGTAAAGTATAGGAAAAAGTTAGAAAAGTTAACTAAGCTTGAAAAAAAAGACAAATATTTTTATTTTACATAGCAATGCACAGTGATTTAATATATTTATCTGCAATGTCAACAATGCTACAGCACCATTAACTTCAAATTCAAATGTATTTATTGTTGCAGCTCACAAATGTAAACTATACAATAGAAATTCCATTTGATTATTATCTATCACATTTTATAGGAGTTCCATGTTGTTAAACTATAAAACGATTGCATAGTATAACGAAATAAATATACTTCAATTACTTCCTACAACTCCAGCAGAAATCCAGGATTTAACAAACAGTTGAAATATACTTAAATCAATCAAGTCTCTACCAGGGTATGGCCAAATTTTGTTGAGTGATCTATTCCTTGAGCAATTTTTGGATCCTAGTCCGAATGAAGACAGTTATTGAAGACACTGTAGGTCAAACAGAGCCTGGTATATTCAAATTTGATGAATCACAACACACTAGTGAAATGGATTTGTTTTAATTAGATCTTTATTTGCATTTAAAGTTGTAGTTTACAACCAGGAAACAGAGTTTATGTACCGGGTACAGTGGGATGGGAACTGTATCAATAGATTTATATCCCTCTCCCTGAATAGACACTAGTGAAATGGAGAAGAACTTCTGAAGGAAGGGATGATCCAAGGATCTTACAAGACACGAAAGAGGGGAACCTAAAACATGGAATGCATAGCCCTCAAACTGCCTTCAGATCAGCGTGCAGCCAATTTCAAATTATCTCAAACACAGATACCCACAAAATTAAAAAATCAAAATCCACCAAATCAAGGTTAGGGGATAATCTATACATGTTGAACAAACATTTCCATATTGAAGCACAAAGTCAAATGAACATTGAAAATTTCTGTGGCTAACTGCAACATTTTTGGGACACTAAAATGGTCACCCATTTGATACATCTCCAATTAAATATTCTGATCCTTATACTATATCCAACTGGCTTAAAGAAAAAAACAAAATGACAAAGATTAGGCCACAATTATCAAATATCAAAATATATGCTGCTTCTAAGAAACCTAGGCTATGGAAGACGTCAGACTGCACGGATATACCGTGCACAGCATTTAAGCTATCAAACCAAGTACGGGAAGACCAAAAGGGGGCTAAACTATTTGGGTTTCAACATGCCTATCGGTAAAAACATAATGAAGCAAAAACATTAACAACAATATGCAACACCCAAGATTAAAAAGGGATGGTTGCTTGACATTATTAATGTTTACCTTCAGCCAGGGAACATTAACATTAGACAGACCTTGCTAAAATACCGAGAGTTATGTATTATAAACACAAGACAGGAACTGGCAACATAAGAGTTTGAAAACAGAAGGAGAAGTAGAACGAAATCTATAATGGTCTGCGGAGACCTCAACATTAAACTCCACCCCACGATACAAGAACTATTGCAATAATGTGTTTTTATAGAGTATCCCTACTGCTACAATAAAGAAGCTTGGGAAAATGAATCCTGGCCAAAGACTGAGCAGTCTGCTGGCATCTAGCAGTCTGCTGGCATCTAGCAGTCTACATTCACTCAATGGTTGATCTCTAATCGACATGCCTGAAAATAAAACCTTCAAAAAATGTCATCCCACAAACAATGCCAGCATGAGGCAAGCAAATGCTGTAAATGCAAATACCATGACCTAATAAAAATGGAAGCTACATTTGATAAAGGCACAATCTGTGGCATGGAAACTATTAAATTTAACTTCAAATAATCATGCTAAGGACGGCACATCCCTCGTCGGGGCCAAGACTTGGACAACTTACGCAGAGTGATATATATCATCTTTAGGACCACATCCAGTGACTGAGTACTGCGGGAAGTTAACAGCTTGGAAACGTCTATCAGAAAAGACAGGAGCCCCTAAAAGGTTTGTCCTTTAATTTCAAACTGACAGATGCAGCTGAGCGGATAAGTAGGGATGATTATTGTGCTGATACAGCAGATATTTATACTGAAATGATCACTCATCATATAAATCAAACTAAGTGTCGACAGCAGTATTATGAATGTGGTCATCAATGTCATTTAAACAGGTCTTGAGATGTGTCCTTTGTTAGGAGTGAATGACAGGGGAACCATTAATTGTTACTTTACCCAACCATAACTGGCACCTTTCAGAGGTTTTTAGGGTTTATTTTGTAACATTAACTTCACAGTAACTGTTTTTCTGTGAATTTGATATTTTTGTTTTGGTCTTATGACCGAAGCTAACCACAACTTCACTTTAACCTTTGGTTTTTCAGTGTTTGTTTTCTTTATTCATGTGCCACATCAAACTAGCCCCATGCCCAACAGTTGCAGGTGGCATTTGTGAGTGTACAACACACAATGAATTGTATAGTTACCAGATAGCCACCATGCAGCATCATCACACTGTGTGATGCATTGTGGCGGCCGTCTTGCCAACAGAAAAAAACAAATGTTTCTTGATTGTTCTCTGTACTTGTAACATGGCTGCTGCTTTGAGACATCTACAGAGGAACAACTTTACTCCTTCTCTTAATCTGGCCTTAACCTAGGTCTGACAGTTTCCAAATAACATTTATGGTAATACCTGTTACTTTGTGATTTCTGTTAAATACTCTGAATTCTACAAGGACTCTGATCCAGTTAGCTCTTGGTCTCTTGTTGCACAAAGAAGAAAATGCTTTGTGCTTGCTAAAGCCAGTAAAAGCCCTTCCTTTACCACTTTACAGCTTCTGTATCCCTCTCTTTATACTCTTTACCACACTTTTTTCTCTCCCTTTCTCTCTCCTTCTGCACTCTTTGCTGTGTGATCTTGAACTGGCCCCCTCACCCCCTAATATATACTCCACATACTGGCTCTGTTGCTAGTTTTGCTGTGCTTTCCCCCTTTACAGCCTGTTTTCCTCCCTTTGTTCTCTCCGTGCCATTGATTTTTCCTCTCACATGCACCTGCTGACGACTTGAGTTGTGCTCTCAGCTCAAGAGTTGTGTACTCTTTACACTAAAGTGATAGTGCATTTTTAAAGCTACAGTGCAACATTTGTGGTGATACACTGTGCTTGTGTTAATGGTAAAAGTTTGTGAATTTGTGCAATTCTGTCCGCCATTAACCAAATTTTAACTGCTTCTAGACCCTGTTTTCTTCCTCCATTTCTCTCTCTACCTGCTTCCCCTCCTCCAGGTGCACTCATTTGCTAGTTGCTTTGTAGCCACTTGGCTGAGCCTAAGGGGTTGAAAAATGGTCAGGTGACCTCCCCAACAGCATTTACAGGCATCCAGCCCTCCCATTCATCCCCCTCTCCCTCCCCCCCCCCCCCCTCATCAGGGCGTCTCAACTAAAGGGAGACAGGACAAGGGCAAGGGCAACTGCCTCTTTGGGACTGAAGGGGCCAATTAAGTTTGAAGGCCAGGGATGCTGTCCATTTCATACTCTACAAACACTCCAGGACAGAGCCGCAAAGACATCCATGCACACACACTCAACAAAATCACACCTCTCTATACCAACAAACAAGGTCCATCCACCCTCCACACACTCACCAAACTCTACCCAGTTGCATAACATACACTTACATACCCTTCAATCCCTACAACCACATGCACAAACCACATTACTGTACTATAACACAACCTAATACACATGTTGCTTGTATACCAATAGAAAGCAAAACTCACACCTTTAAATTCAAACTCCCACCTTTAACAAACAAAAGCCTTTCACGACCCTCTGCCTACTCCTAATATTGCCCTTGCAACCCCAGAGCCTTTCTTCTACCATCTATCATATGGCTTTACCACACAATCCTCCTCTTCTTCACACACAAGACCAATGCTCTTTCAACACTCCCTTCAACCAATAAGGCAAGATATTCTCCCTATTCAGCCTACAACCAACTCTCTAAACCCCTATTTACCCACTCTCACACAACACAGACTCAACTTTCACACACAATCGCGGCCCCCTCCAACATAAACAATTCAGTGGTCCATCACACTCAAAGATTACACCTCAAGGCACTAACAAACTACCAGATAATTCTACCAAGCAAAAATAAAAAACAAGCATTCCTTCTTCTCTGATTAACAGCATAAATAACATAGAATTAATTCCATCTCTACCTCACTTCTCCATGCAAAAAATACATAAATCGTTCAATCCACAAACCTACAAAAACACTCACGTCTATCATCCATTGCTGGATTCAGAGCCATAAAAACATGTACCTCATGCTCCACCACAATCCCTCACCCATAAACCTTCCACATACGTTAAAGAAAGCAACTCAACAACACTCTGCGTAACCTCGCTTCCCCTTGACTATCACAAAACAAGCCTACCTTTCACACACAACTCCACAGCCCAACCTCTCAATTTCAACTAGACTCACCACCACATACACAAGATCCAAAAAATGTCTTCCAATCCTTTTGGAGGAAGAGAAGGATAAATAAAATCAACACTTTCTCTGTCCAACAGTAAACACTACCAACAATAGCATACCACTCACAATGATAATACTGTCCTGCAGTATAAACTCACACCAACCCTACATTAGATTATTTAGACAGTCTACTGATAGATGATCATTCCACTTCAAACAATTAGTACTGCATATTTGACTTACTGAAAAAGAATCAGACTTAATTTTCATGACAATCATGGAAGGGGGAAGATATAGCACCGGTATTGAATGAAGCTATCAAACTGTGACATAAAATCACTTAGACAAAAGAGGAGGCAGCTAAACATTATATTTAAAAATAACGCAATTCTCACCAAAGCTAAGGATATTTATTTACATGGTTGTGAGGCCCTCCTTGTCAGATACAACCCTACCCCACCATTTTCAGGTTGCTTTCTCGACAGTTCACCACCTACTAATGAAACATTTCCCAACACAATTCTAGACACAATCGCTACAATTCTAATAATATAATCAAATGTATACATCCTTGGTGACCTCAATATATGATTTAACAAAATATATCACACTGTAAAACCAACCTCACTGGCCCATACACACACCCTACAACACAATTTCCAATCCCACATAAAAAGTTGGACACATGTTAGATATCATCTTTGCCAACTCAGTCCTAGTCACGTTCTAAAGGATTACTCCGGTGAGGTGGTCTGACAATATCTTGTTGCCTTCCAACACAAGAAACCACAACTTTCCTCTACTAAAATCATCTTCAACTCCATATCGACCATGGACCAATTAGAATTTGGAGGAACTAGAAAACCTGCTTACCTCCAACACAGATCTGTATACAATAAATTCTGTACAAACATGCTACAGATGGCTCCAGAAAGCTTTTGATCTTTTAATTCCTCTGACAACATCTACATAGAACAAAAGAAAACATGACTCTTTGATGAATCCATAATTTTAGATCAAAACACAAATTGCTAACTGGCTCAAAACAGCAAAAACTCAACACTAGATATGTCTGCACAAGACAACGAAATATACAAGTCAACAATAAAAAAACAAATCAAAACGATACAATTCCAGCCGAATCCACAATGCAAAATGCACTAATAAATAATTTAATAAAAATACTTTCAGAATTCCGAAGGCTAAAATGCACAGAAGCTACCAATCCCATTTCTCAATAATTTTGTGACAAACTGGCACATCAGTACACAACTAAAGTTAAATTGTTACTTAACCAACAAGAAAACAGTTTGAAAGAGCCACTGAGCTGACCAGCTTTTGGAGATGCACCTGTGCGCCAGAGAGAGGTACTGAGACTGCGGCAGCCTTCACAGCAACCCCAGTTGAATTTCGTTTTTCATCTCAACTGATGAAGGATAATATCCAGAAACACATGTTTCTAGAGATTTACAGCACTAACCTGCCCCAACTTTGGCGAACCACTACAGCTAAAATTCAAGTAAGCAATCACTGTGAACTGCATGTACCACAATGCTAAGGGGCTAACTCTGCCGGGAGGTGCGGCAGTGTGCTCCCATCCCCCTTCGGCAATAAAAAAAACACTAACAGCCTCAATCCATTTGCAACAAAACCCTCCAGGGAAAGGCAAACACAGTCTCTATAAAGAATTAAAACTGGCTTTATTTCTGGATTGAATCCAATCGATTTTGGCATTTGTAAATGCCTGCTGTCACTACCAAGGGCAAAATCAACAATTGATGGACAGAATGTAGAACAATGTCATACATTCACCCCAGTACAGAGATCTGGGCCTAAATCCATCGTTTTTTTGCTCACCATGCCGTTCCAGTTTGAACCCAGCCATATGCAAATCAGTCTTGACCCTGTGCCTCATGGGAACAGTCCAGACCGAACTGCCAAACCAGGTCCTCCCTGGACTGGAAACAAGCATCCTAGGACCGGTTTCTGGCATTTCAGCCGTCTTCAGCCAGGCTTGCTTGATTTTCAGTGGCATGGAGAGCAAGGGACCCACGTCTGGGCATACCCTTTCCACTCGGGGTGACAAATGCAAAATCAACAATTGATGGACAGAATGTAGAACAATGTCATACATTCACCCCAGTACAGAGATCTGGGCCTAAATCCATCGTTTTTTTGCTCACCATGCCGTTCCAGTTTGAACCCAGCCATATGCAAATCAGTCTTGACCCTGTGCCTCATGGGAACAGTCCAGACCGAACTGCCAAACCAGGTCCTCCCTGGACTGGAAACAAGCATCCTAGGACCGGTTTCTGGCATTTCAGCCGTCTTCAGCCAGGCTTGCTTGATTTTCAGTGGCATGGAGAGCAAGGGACCCACGTCTGGGCATACCCTTTCCACTCGGGGTGACAAATGCAAAATCAACAATTGATGGACAGAATGTAGAACAATGTCATACATTCACCCCAGTACAGAGATCTGGGCCTAAATCCATCGTTTTTTTGCTCACCATGCCGTTCCAGTTTGAACCCAGCCATATGCAAATCAGTCTTGACCCTGTGCCTCATGGGAACAGTCCAGACCGAACTGCCAAACCAGGTCCTCCCTGGACTGGAAACAAGCATCCTAGGACCGGTTTCTGGCATTTCAGCCGTCTTCAGCCAGGCTTGCTTGATTTTCAGTGGCATGGAGAGCAAGGGACCCACGTCTGGGCATACCCTTTCCACTCGGGGTGACAAATGCAAAATCAACAATTGATGGACAGAATGTAGAACAATGTCATACATTCACCCCAGTACAGAGATCTGGGCCTAAATCCATCGTTTTTTTGCTCACCATGCCGTTCCAGTTTGAACCCAGCCATATGCAAATCAGTCTTGACCCTGTGCCTCATGGGAACAGTCCAGACCGAACTGCCAAACCAGGTCCTCCCTGGACTGGAAACAAGCATCCTAGGACCGGTTTCTGGCATTTCAGCCGTCTTCAGCCAGGCTTGCTTGATTTTCAGTGGCATGGAGAGCAAGGGACCCACGTCTGGGCATACCCTTTCCACTCGGGGTGACAAATGCAAAATCAACAATTGATGGACAGAATGTAGAACAATGTCATACATTCACCCCAGTACAGAGATCTGGGCCTAAATCCATCGTTTTTTTGCTCACCATGCCGTTCCAGTTTGAACCCAGCCATATGCAAATCAGTCTTGACCCTGTGCCTCATGGGAACAGTCCAGACCGAACTGCCAAACCAGGTCCTCCCTGGACTGGAAACAAGCATCCTAGGACCGGTTTCTGGCATTTCAGCCGTCTTCAGCCAGGCTTGCTTGATTTTCAGTGGCATGGAGAGCAAGGGACCCACGTCTGGGCATACCCTTTCCACTCGGGGTGACAAATGCAAAATCAACAATTGATGGACAGAATGTAGAACAATGTCATACATTCACCCCAGTACAGAGATCTGGGCCTAAATCCATCGTTTTTTTGCTCACCATGCCGTTCCAGTTTGAACCCAGCCATATGCAAATCAGTCTTGACCCTGTGCCTCATGGGAACAGTCCAGACCGAACTGCCAAACCAGGTCCTCCCTGGACTGGAAACAAGCATCCTAGGACCGGTTTCTGGCATTTCAGCCGTCTTCAGCCAGGCTTGCTTGATTTTCAGTGGCATGGAGAGCAAGGGACCCACGTCTGGGCATACCCTTTCCACTCGGGGTGACAAATGCAAAATCAACAATTGATGGACAGAATGTAGAACAATGTCATACATTCACCCCAGTACAGAGATCTGGGCCTAAATCCATCGTTTTTTTGCTCACCATGCCGTTCCAGTTTGAACCCAGCCATATGCAAATCAGTCTTGACCCTGTGCCTCATGGGAACAGTCCAGACCGAACTGCCAAACCAGGTCCTCCCTGGACTGGAAACAAGCATCCTAGGACCGGTTTCTGGCATTTCAGCCGTCTTCAGCCAGGCTTGCTTGATTTTCAGTGGCATGGAGAGCAAGGGACCCACGTCTGGGCATACCCTTTCCACTCGGGGTGACAAATGCAAAATCAACAATTGATGGACAGAATGTAGAACAATGTCATACATTCACCCCAGTACAGAGATCTGGGCCTAAATCCATCGTTTTTTTGCTCACCATGCCGTTCCAGTTTGAACCCAGCCATATGCAAATCAGTCTTGACCCTGTGCCTCATGGGAACAGTCCAGACCGAACTGCCAAACCAGGTCCTCCCTGGACTGGAAACAAGCATCCTAGGACCGGTTTCTGGCATTTCAGCCGTCTTCAGCCAGGCTTGCTTGATTTTCAGTGGCATGGAGAGCAAGGGACCCACGTCTGGGCATACCCTTTCCACTCGGGGTGACAAATGCAAAATCAACAATTGATGGACAGAATGTAGAACAATGTCATACATTCACCCCAGTACAGAGATCTGGGCCTAAATCCATCGTTTTTTTGCTCACCATGCCGTTCCAGTTTGAACCCAGCCATATGCAAATCAGTCTTGACCCTGTGCCTCATGGGAACAGTCCAGACCGAACTGCCAAACCAGGTCCTCCCTGGACTGGAAACAAGCATCCTAGGACCGGTTTCTGGCATTTCAGCCGTCTTCAGCCAGGCTTGCTTGATTTTCAGTGGCATGGAGAGCAAGGGACCCACGTCTGGGCATACCCTTTCCACTCGGGGTGACAAATGCAAAATCAACAATTGATGGACAGAATGTAGAACAATGTCATACATTCACCCCAGTACAGAGATCTGGGCCTAAATCCATCGTTTTTTTGCTCACCATGCCGTTCCAGTTTGAACCCAGCCATATGCAAATCAGTCTTGACCCTGTGCCTCATGGGAACAGTCCAGACCGAACTGCCAAACCAGGTCCTCCCTGGACTGGAAACAAGCATCCTAGGACCGGTTTCTGGCATTTCAGCCGTCTTCAGCCAGGCTTGCTTGATTTTCAGTGGCATGGAGAGCAAGGGACCCACGTCTGGGCATACCCTTTCCACTCGGGGTGACAAATGCAAAATCAACAATTGATGGACAGAATGTAGAACAATGTCATACATTCACCCCAGTACAGAGATCTGGGCCTAAATCCATCGTTTTTTTGCTCACCATGCCGTTCCAGTTTGAACCCAGCCATATGCAAATCAGTCTTGACCCTGTGCCTCATGGGAACAGTCCAGACCGAACTGCCAAACCAGGTCCTCCCTGGACTGGAAACAAGCATCCTAGGACCGGTTTCTGGCATTTCAGCCGTCTTCAGCCAGGCTTGCTTGATTTTCAGTGGCATGGAGAGCAAGGGACCCACGTCTGGGCATACCCTTTCCACTCGGGGTGACAAATGCAAAATCAACAATTGATGGACAGAATGTAGAACAATGTCATACATTCACCCCAGTACAGAGATCTGGGCCTAAATCCATCGTTGTTTTGCTCACCATGCCGTTCCAGTTTGAACCCAGCCATATGCAAATCAGTCTTGACCCTGTGCCTCATGGGAACAGTCCAGACCGAACTGCCAAACCAGGTCCTCCCTGGACTGGAAACAAGCATCCTAGGACCGGTTTCTGGCATTTCAGCCGTCTTCAGCCAGGCTTGCTTGATTTTCAGTGGCATGGAGAGCAAGGGACCCACGTCTGGGCATACCCTTTCCACTCGGGGTGACAAATGCAAAATCAACAATTGATGGACAGAATGTAGAACAATGTCATACATTCACCCCAGTACAGAGATCTGGGCCTAAATCCATCGTTTTTTTGCTCACCATGCCGTTCCAGTTTGAACCCAGCCATATGCAAATCAGTCTTGACCCTGTGCCTCATGGGAACAGTCCAGACCGAACTGCCAAACCAGGTCCTCCCTGGACTGGAAACAAGCATCCTAGGACCGGTTTCTGGCATTTCAGCCGTCTTCAGCCAGGCTTGCTTGATTTTCAGTGGCATGGAGAGCAAGGGACCCGCGTCTGGGCATACCCTTTCCACTCGGGGTGACAAATGCAAAATCAACAATTGATGGACAGAATGTAGAACAATGTCATACATTCACCCCAGTACAGAGATCTGGGCCTAAATCCATTGTTTTTTTGCTCACCATGCCGTTCCAGTTTGAACCCAGCCATATGCAAATCAGTCTTGACCCTGTGCCTCATGGGAACAGTCCAGACCGAACTGCCAAACCAGGTCCTCCCTGGACTGGAAACAAGCATCCTAGGACCGGTTTCTGGCATTTCAGCCGTCTTCAGCCAGGCTTGCTTGATTTTCAGTGGCATGGAGAGCAAGGGACCCACGTCTGGGCATACCCTTTCCACTCGGGGTGACAAATGCAAAATCAACAATTGATGGACAGAATGTAGAACAATGTCATACATTCACCCCAGTACAGAGATCTGGGCCTAAATCCATCGTTTTTTTGCTCACCATGCCGTTCCAGTTTGAACCCAGCCATATGCAAATCAGTCTTGACCCTGTGCCTCATGGGAACAGTCCAGACCGAACTGCCAAACCAGGTCCTCCCTGGACTGGAAACAAGCATCCTAGGACCGGTTTCTGGCATTTCAGCCGTCTTCAGCCAGGCTTGCTTGATTTTCAGTGGCATGGAGAGCAAGGGACCCACGTCTGGGCATACCCTTTCCACTCGGGGTGACAAATGCAAAATCAACAATTGATGGACAGAATGTAGAACAATGTCATACATTCACCCCAGTACAGAGATCTGGGCCTAAATCCATCGTTTTTTTGCTCACCATGCCGTTCCAGTTTGAACCCAGCCATATGCAAATCAGTCTTGACCCTGTGCCTCATGGGAACAGTCCGGACCGAACTGCCAAACCAGGTCCTCCCTGGACTGGAAACAAGCATCCTAGGACCGGTTTCTGGCATTTCAGCCGTCTTCAGCCAGGCTTGCTTGATTTTCAGTGGCATGGAGAGCAAGGGACCCACGTCTGGGCATACCCTTTCCACTCGGGGTGACAAATGCAAAATCAACAATTGATGGACAGAATGTAGAACAATGTCATACATTCACCCCAGTACAGAGATCTGGGCCTAAATCCATCGTTTTTTTGCTCACCATGCCGTTCCATCATTTGTTGATTGTAACGTAGTCACTACCAAGGGAGCATCCTGGCGCTAGGTGGTGTAGCACAGTCAGAGGCTGTACTGTTGAATTAACAAAGTATTTGATACTGTAGGTCAGTGAAATGGTATTCCAGTGACAAATTGGATCAGAAGCCATAAAGAGCCATGTCTTCAGTTGTTTCCGGAAGATGGGTTCTGAGACAATGAGTTTCAACTCAGTAGGGAGCCGGTTCCAGGCCTTTGTCCCTAAAAACATAAAAGATCTGCCTTCTTTAGTCTTGAGCCTGAAATTAGGAGGTTTAAGGAGATTCACAGCTGAAGATCTCAGAGACCGGGGGGCCGTGTAATGGGTGAATCTAGCCGTGAGATACTTAGGACATACTACTCTGTAGGCTCGAAAAGTGAGCAAGATGATTTTAAAGAAGACTCTCTTGTGAATTGTCAGAAAATGGAGAGCTTCTAAGGCTGCTGAGAAAGACGAATGGCGTGACTGTTTTAGCACTAACCTGGCAGCTGCATGTTGGACTACTTGCAGTTTATGAAGGGTTTGTTTCGTGGTCCTTGCATACAGGCTATTAAAGTAGAGTAATCTGGATGTAACCAATGCAACTGCCACTGTTTTTCTAGCTGAAAGAGGAAGGTAGTCAAAAATGTTTTTTTGTGATTTATTTACATTTAAGAACATTCGTGCCACTGTCACAGCTTGAGGGTGGACTGATATAGAGGAGTCAAATTTCACGGCCATATTTACCACTAACTCTACGGTTTTGGGGGGGGTGGCAAAATTGAGCCACCATGTCTTAAGATCAAATGTGATGTGCTTGCCTTAAAGCATGATCTCCGTTGTGTCGGTGTTGCACTTCAGGTGGTTAGTTTGCATCAACCGAATGACCTCAGTTAAACATCTTTCGAAATTAGTTTCAGAGCCAATAGACCCTTTATCCAGGGCAAGGATAAGCTGTGTATCATCGGCGTATGACGTGGTTTCAATTCCAAAAGAGGAGATCGATGAGATTAGGGAGGTCATATGTAGGTTAAAAAATGCAGAGCTGAGGGACGAGCCATGCGGAACTCCGAGGTTAGTGTTTTTCAGGAGAAAGGTATGGCCCTAATACTACTGTCAGTAAGAAAAGTTTCCAGCCATGCTTGGGCCAAATGTGAAATGCCACACTTTTTAATCCGCTGTAGTAGTGAATCGCGGGAGATGGTGTCAAATGCGGTTGCCAGATCTAGTAGAATCAGCCCAGCATTCTTACCAGCGTCCCAAGTTAGCTTTTGAGTATCAGCCACCTCAAACAAGGCTGACTTTGTAGTGTTTGGGGCCGAAGCCAGACTGCCGAGGATGCAGGATATGAGCCTCTTCCAGAAATGTAATAAGCTGGCCATTGACCACTTTTTCCATAATTTTACACAAGGCAAGAAGAAGTGAAATAGGTCAGAGGTTGGAAAGATTTGATGGATCTGCTATTTTTCTGAAGGTGGTTAATGGCAGCAAGTTTCCAATCTTTTGGGACTTTTGCAGTGGACAGTGAAGAATTTAAGATCTCATTAATCACTGGGTTTACAATATCCATCATTGTATGAGGGATGTATGGTGGGCAAGAGGGATCTTGAGTTACAGGATAAAATAGCTTTTCGGGACTAAATCTAGGCTAAAACTCTGAAACGCTTTAAGGGAGGCTCCTGTTGAACAGGGTTGTTCTTCTAAATCAGCATTTACCAGGGAGGGGAATGGGAAATCTAAATTCACACTGCATCTTGAATCTTGAGAAGTTTATATTCAATTTTTTGCTAGCTTAATCTGCCCAGGATAGATTTTTAGAGCTGTTTTTAATTGAATTAAATTGTCAGCCTTATACGCTCTCCTTCAATTTCTCCAATTGTTTGCAGCGGAGATGATAAACACCTAGGGCTTGGGTATACCAGGGGACTGAGGGCTGGGTATTCGGTTTCCTCTTTACAAATCTTACTGGGGATAATTTATCACTGACCTGGGAAATACAGGTCTTACATTCTAGGGTATCCTCTGTTACCTGTCCTGGCAAGGCGAGTTTCAAAACTGATGCACAGCTAGATAACTTCGGGTCAGACGATAGTTTGGCACATTTACAGGCTTTAGTTAGTACTAAGTTCTAAGGGTTTAGGAGCTGCTTAGATGACTGCAGATATATACTAAAAGGGATCAACATAAGATCAGACTAAGGCTGTTGGATAGGGGATTCCACTATGATATATGGCAAGTTGAAACAGATTCCATCTAGGGTGTGGCCTCCAGAATGCGTGGATAGGGTCGCAAACTGATGGAGCCCAAGTGTAGTTAACATATCCATTAAGTTAACAACATAAGGGTCATTTTTACATTCCAAATGGAGATTGAAATCTCCTAGGATAGTAAAATTGGATTACGGTAGGACCAAGGGGCCTAGTGTTTCCCCTAGGGATGTTAAGAAGCTGCTGCTTGGCCCAGGGGGCCGGTAGATGAGCCCTCCTGCCATTGACAGTCAGGAGCTAAGTTTGGAACAGAATCCAATACTTTCTGCCCCTTTCAAATGGTCTAAATCAAATGTCTAGCATTGGAGAGAGTTCTAGAAGTTAATTGTTAGCCCACCACAGCAAATGATCATCCTATCCTGTCTAAGAATGGAGTATTCAGACACTAAAACCTAAGCAATGTCTGGATTGCACCATTCCTTTGGCCAGGTTTCTGTGCTAAAAAGAAAATCCAAACCATGATCAAGGAGTAGGTCATGGATTTCTTGAACATGTTTGCATGAAGAGCGAGCATTAGCATTAACAAGACCACCACATAACGATGTCCTGCTTATGTTGTTTGCAAGAAGGGATGTGGAGTCAGGACTGGTTCGAATAGGCACTTTGCATTTAAGACATGTCAGAGGGCCATTCATTTTGCTGGGGGATATCCACGAGTCACAAAACACAGCAGTATCATTTAATGATCTTAAAAATACGGAGGACATTTTTGTACCTGGCTGTAAACGTGCATCATGGCTGGTGCTGGTCGTGTACCGGATGCGGACAGGCGAAGGCGGGCTTGCCTTTGGCGCGCCTGCGGTGTGCATCCCATTAAGTACCCTTAGTCAAGAGCCACTATATCGCCACAAACCATCAAAATGGCCGCTCTACGAGGACAACTGAAAGAATACGCAGTGCAAGTGTAGGCAAGAAGAGATATTCCATAGACGATTGAATTAAAAGAGCCCCTAGCGAATATTACACCGGCTATTACATTGACAGAAACAATTCCTTTTCAAATTCTCTCCGTATTCAGAAACAGTTTAATCCTGTCAAAGCAAGAAAGCCACCTTCTTGCCCCCGACCCTTGTGGACCTCAAATCCTCAAAAACATTCCATCAACTTCAGTGGCCATCCCAGTCAGAACACTCATCAACAACTCCTTCAAAGGAGTTTTCCGAGCAGACTTGAAAAAGGTATGCATATGCTGGTTATTAAAAAACCTAACCTTGACAATCAAAACTCAGACAACTACAGACCTAAAGCAAACAGACCATTTCTGGGCAAAACTTAGAGAGGGCAGCCTTCGCTCATATGCCACACTTCCTGTTGACAATTCTATACTTTGACTTACAAACTGCATTCTGCCCAGGAAAATGCACTGAATCAGCCCTAATTTCTATCTGGGATGACCTTAAAACATAGTAGACCAGAATGGGGTTGCTGCCCTTCTTCTCTTGAAACTTTCAGTGGCCTTCGACGCAGTGGATCTGATTTGATTTAATTTGCTAAGCGTGATGTATGCCCTAGGGCATCTTGGCACAACCTGCAATGCGAAAAACAGAGACCAGGATATAGTGTCTACAGAGGGAAAGTGAACGGCCATGTTTAAGTGACTTTCTGAAAGCTGGAAAGTTGGGTATTCCTTAAGTGCTCTGGCATTTGATTCCAAAGAAGGGATGTGACGTGGGAAAAGCTTCTACCTCCCCAAAAGGCTTTGTGGATGCGGAAAGGAGACAGCTACCTGTCTGCGGATGAACGCAGTAATCTGTTTGGGGTGTACCATGAAACTTGTTTTTTCAGAGATTCAGGAACTTGAAGGTACAATGCTTTCTGGGCAATACTAAATGCTTTAAATCTAACTCTTTGTTTGACAGTCAACCAGTGGAGTTTTTCCCTAGCTTTAGTAACAGGTTCAAACTTTTTGATTTTCTTCAGGACCATAACTGCTGCATTTTGCAGTCTCTGAAGTCTACCCCACAGCAGATGCCCCTAGGGGGCATCAGGGCATTGAACCTCTGCCACTACTGTTCGCATATTTCAGCTTTTATATGAAAACAAACTATCCCACAGAGCGTTTGTTTGCATGTAAAGGCTGTAATGTTAGGTTGGAAGCAGACGAGGGCTCCAGTACCTGTTTTGCGCAAGTATCAGGCAGGAGCTGTTACACCCCAGCCTAACACACAAAACATATCTGACATGCTGCATTAGCATCACGCAGTGCCGCATGTTAGCTAATGGAACTTCAGGGCTTGACAATCACACGTCCTTTAGCCCAATCAGAATATGGAATAGAGTAAAAGGTCTAACTTGGTGTCCTCAACCCTATTCCAGCTTCCGGGTGGAAGCTCATGGGTCTGCCTCTGGCTGCTGTAGAGAAATGGGAGTGTCGGAAAGCGTGTCTCAGATACGTTTTTCTGAATTTAAGTCTAAATGTGTTTGTCTGTGTGATGGAGATTGCATGTGTATGTATTTATGATTGTATTTGTGTGCTTGCCTAAAAATGTATGTATGCATGTCTGCTTGCGTGTGAAGTATATGTCTGCCCCGAGGCAGAATGCTGGATCGTGCTGTTGGGCCCTACCACTTCCATTGTGCACCAGCCGCCACGGAGTCTACGCAAACACTCTGCTGGGCTCTAACAGAGCTTTGACCACAGTTTTCTTTAAGTCTGATGGTAAAAAAGGAAGAATTTTCCTCAGAATGTTTAGTGTATGAAAGCACGAGGACGTTAGGTGGTTGGTTTGGTCCCTAAAAGAAAGATTTGTATTAAAGATTATTCCGAGATTCCTTATTTTAATAACAGGGATTGGAAGAGAGCCCAAGGCTTGTAGCCACCAAGATTTATTCCAGAAAGAGGTATCCCGCCTGAATAGGAGAACCATAGTCTCCCCTGAGTTTAGTTTAAGGCAATGGGGAGTATTCCAGTTGAAAATGGCACTCATGCATTTGTTAAAACAAGAAGCCACCTCTCTTCATTGTTGTCGTTTGAGGGGACAATAATTTGAGTGTCGTCCGCATACAACATTGTAGAAAAACCGCACAACCTTATCAATCCCATAAGAGGGGCCACATAGATATTGAATAAGGTGGGACAGGAGGAGCCCTGCGGAACACCACAAGGTAAGGAGAAAGACTTTGACCTAAAGTCTCCCACATTAATCGTTTGTTCCCTTTCATCCCGGAAGTAACAAAGTAACTTGAGAGCAGAGCCTTGGACACCTATCTCTAGCAAACGCTGTTTCAGAAACTTGTGGCTCACTGTGTCAAAGGCTGCGGATATGTCCAAAAGGACCACTGCAGCCTTATCACCACGATGAAGAATTGCCCTGACCTCTTCTGATACTGTGACAAACGCTGTCTCTATACTGTGAGCTTTTCCTAAAGCCAAATTGGGATTTGTACAGAATACTGTTTTGATCCAGAAAAGTTGAGAGACCGATGTTGAGATGTCTTTCTAGCCCTTTAGTTAGGAATGGAAGTCTTGATATCGGGCAGTAGTGATTTTCTTCAGCAGGGTCAAGAGATTGTTTCTTTAGAAGTGATAAAATGGAGGCCTTTTTCCATTTTGTGGGGAAAGTCCCAGTTTTTAAAACCTTAAACAGCGAAGAGAGTGGAAGTGCAATAAAGTCAGCTATTTTGTGTAGCTCTCTAGCAAGACAAGGGTCTGAGCGAGCGTTCGTGAGAGATGGCTGGAAACTCACTAAAAGCCAGTTGACTTTGATCTGATTGAGTGATAGCGTATATTGAGTGGTTAGTTCCACTGTTGACAATTAGGTAATTGAAGGTATTCAATTACCTAATTGTCAACAGTGGAACTAACCACCTTTGTTCTTCAAATAAGTTGGTAGGTTGGCACAAAGCTGTTGTATTTTAGGTGAAACAGAAGGAGTAGAGAGGCTGGATACTGTTTGAAACAGCTTCTGAGATGAGTTAGCAGCAGATCTCAATTTTCGGAAAAAAGCTAGTTTTTTTCAGAGATGATCAATCTCTTATATTCCTGAATCTGTAGTTCATATCTCTGTTTTTCATGTGGGGCGTAGTTACTTTGTCAGATCTTTTCCTGATGATGACACTTTTTTTTTTTGCCCGAGTTTCTCAGAGTACTAGGTGGCTGATGGGCATGCTCTTTGGTTAATGACGTTCTTGTAAGGGGCCAATTTGTTTGCTGCTTCATGTATCCAGTTAAAATAACATTGTATTGTAGTGTAATTGCATTTATATAGCGCTTACTAACCCTGATGAGGCGTCAAAAGTGCTTTTTGGCGAGTAGCACACTACTACAGAACCCATAAAAGATTTGTGGTGAATTAGTATAGTGAAAAACGAAAGTAATTTGAGTGGTGGATCTGTTAGTCAGTTATTTGGATTGAGAAGGATAGTGGAGGGATAGAAGAGGGAAAAAGGTTTGCATTTTTATATAGTGCTTACTATCCCTGATGAAGCGTTGAAGCGCTTTTTCAGCAAGTAGCACGATACTCCGGAACCCATAAGTGGTGAATTAGTATAGTGAAATATGAAATTAATTTGAGTGGTGGACATGTTAATCTGTTATTTGGATTGAAATGAATAGTGCAGGGATGTTTTAGAGCTCATAGCAGCAGGAGGCTGGGGAAGAGTAAGAGGTGAAGGGTTTAGAAAGACTTGTTTTGGGTATATCGGAATAGTAAAAAAGAGGTATGAGATGATGCAAGGAGGGGAAGAGTAGGGAAGAGTCTTGAAAGGCTTATTTTGGGGATCATAGTAGTGATATGGGATTTGGGATGAAAGAGTGGAGGTAGAGGATATATTGATAGAAATATTGGGTAAAAAATAGGGTACTGCATTGGAAAGAGTAGTAGAAAGAGGTTTGAGAAAAGTCAGATAGTTGAGGTAGAGGATATATTGAGAGCAGCGAGGTCTGGGGTTTCTGATTGGGAGGACTGGGTGGACTCCAAGTTCCTTATTAGTTCCAATTCCTTTCCTTTGTTCCATGGCCTGACCAGTTTTGATCACGACACAAATCCAAAGAGTTGAGAAAGCCGGAAAGAGGGTACAGCTCTCACTTGGATCACATCATATCTACACAACAGAATGAATGAAACTTCACTCTCTTATCAACCATACAACATTAAAGCAGTCCTCAACACTCAATGATCTCACCCATGATTTTCAACCTCTACATGAAATCATTATCAGAAGCTGCAGCGTCGACATGCCAAAGGCAAACCAGTCTGCGCCTGGCCGAGGCCAGCCACTATGCCCAAAAATACACCTATTCTTCAGACGACTATAAACACCTCCATTCCGTAGTCATCAATTAGTCCCCTCGCACGCCTACTGAAACTACACAAATTAGAACTTTAAAATAACGCCACGCCCAGCATGTACCCGACCAGAGTAATTGAGCCATCTGTCACCGCCATTGCTAAGAACTCTACACCCTACTATCCACTGTCCCAAAGCTAACCAGCTAATGGTTACCCATGTCAAAATGCGTTCATTGGTTAATTACCAAACAGATATTTCACCTACTAGACTCTGAAGAACCTGACATCCTTTTCATAACCAAACTGTGGCTCACTGACGAGTCTTTGCCGGATATCCAGCTGCGCTCCCTGAAGCCAACAGACCAACGGGTAAAGTAGGTGTTGGCGTAGCATCAGCGATCAAGAAACACCTTAGATTCTGCAAACTAACCCCGCTAAACATTCGGGCTGCTGACAGCCTTATGATTAAACTTGAATCGCAATTCCCACCTTATATGCATTCTTATGTATAGACCACCAGACTACATAAACACTACCCACAACTCTTTGCTGAGTTAATCTCCCCTTTTGTCATTGATCATATAAAAATATTGCTAGTGGGCAACTTCAACTACTGGACAAACGAGGATTAAGGAAGGCAGCCATCCACCGACTTATCTGATCTCCCCAGTAGCCTAAATCTCGAACAACACGTGTTCTCGCCTACCCATATTACAGGCCACAAGTTAGATCAAGTTTGGTCCATAAACCTATCCTTGTCCAAACTCACAGGTTTCCCACTGTGAATGGCCTCACCATTACTTGATCATATTTTCACTAGCTCAAGTGGTCCCCCTAAATCTTCCTTCTGGTCCTAGAATCCTCTCCAGAAGCTGGTCTTGAGTAGACATTAACTCCTTCTTCAAAAAGAAGAGAATGGGTGGTTCCAGATTCTCAGTAATTGGCTCCTACATCTGGAACTCATTCCCCCTCGAGATTTTAGAACAGCTCCCAGCTATATGAAATTCAGACAACTATTAAAACATGGCTTTTCAGACAAGTATACACATAAAGCACCTTCAGCAGTTTGATCAGTTACCATCACCCCAGAGCCAAGAAATCGACTGGTGAACGTGCGCTCAATAAATATCAGCAACATAACATTTGTACGAGCACAAAGCAATACAGGGCATCAGGAAGAAAATCAAAAAATACACACAACAAAGGAACCTACGCTAGTGAATGGCTCCCCGCCTCAAACTTCCTACGTACAAAAAAAATACCATGGATGGAACATCTTTCTCTGTTCAAGCAGCCAAACTATGGAATTGGCTGCCCACAAACATACCATTGAATGACAAAAATCTGAGCTTCAGAGGATTAGTCAAGAGCTGGGTCTTCTCCACATGAAATCTACATGCACAGTATAGTGTACCATAACAGTATGTTCAGATATGACAAACTATGCTTCTCACAGTATGGAGATTAATCTTTTGTTACATATCTGTCAATGTACATTGAACTATGCTTCCTGTTGTATGCAGATACATTTAGATTTGTTATTAAACAAAAAAACACTACGCCCTTCAATCTTTGTCTTATCCCATCTCAGACTCATTCCAAACCTGTCTACTATGAACGCCCAAACATACTTCTCATGTTTCCCCTCGCCTTTTTTTTTTTTTTAACAGATTTTATTGATTTTCCGTAGTACCAGATGGGCCAAGCCCGGCAAGCAACGTACATTTGAAGGGCATATTGTAAAAACTCTAGGTACTGAAACTTTTCCACCCTAAAGGTCTGCGGAACATCAGACGAGAAAAAAAAAACACCCCTCCCCCAACCGCGCACCATACATACCATAAAAAACATAGTACAAACACATTGAATGAGTGTCCGTCTACATCTGTGTAACTATCACATTAAACTGGCAAGTCATTTACCACTAGCCGTTCAAGAGGGTCTCGGTTTACTGGCTGCGTTATAAAGGAAAGTCGATACCTCGATATTTGGCCCACCAGGCCCAGACCTTCACATGCTTCTGTGGACAGCCCCTTGACTGACACACCGCAATCTCCACAGACATACACCGATCCATGGCCTCCCCCTCCTTTTTACTTTTTAGCAAATTCATCCAACTAATAGGCACACAATGTCCATTTTTCAAATCTATTCGCATCATTCTATCCTTACTCTAAACTCTACTTAACACACAAGGAATCAAGAGCAGAAACTTAACACAACCAATGTACAACGAAAGAAAGGACTTCTTACTAATCTTGCAACTATTAAACTTTAATCTTGTAGCAAGCGTTATATAAATATAATTTATAATTACAATTATTGGCTTTGTGTATGTCAGTCCATTATAAAAAGCACCTGGCGCAGAAAAAGCCAACTGCAGCAACCACCATGGAGTGGGAGAGGTGAGGAAAGATGCTTAATGCCAAATGGGGAAGAGCCAGGATCAGCTGAGAGGCTGGAAGATGGATATTGAATCAAAAGCCAAGCGCAAATTGGTGGGACAGCAACCAAAAGCCACCGGCGAGATGCAGTACTGATCACATGGACGTGGGGGGAATGGGGGGAGGAATTTAATAAAGAAAACACAAGTTGGGGACAGGGAGGATGGGATTAGCTGGAGGGTGGTATAGCGTGAGCAGAGAAAAGGGAATAAAGGGGGAGGCAGCATACAGAAGAAAGGGGGGAGAGAGAGCAAGAAAACACACGGGCTCATATGGAGTGCTAAAAAAGACAGCAGTTCCCTCAGTGTAACCAAAGAAAGGATACAAGTCATCCAATCAAAAGGATGGTAAAGAAGCTATGCTGGAGGGAAGGGATAGACACAAGAGGAGGAAGAAAAGCCTTACAATAAGAAGCAAGCTGGGGAAAGTCACAAGAAAACAAACCAATTGTAAGCAGTAGGCTGACCCAAAGGACACTAAGTATTGGCATTGTCCACAAAGGGCCTAACATATCTTGAAACACAAAGACAACTGATTATTACTTCAGCATGACGGCATTAAGAAAATATAATGATTAAACCAAACACCCTAGCAAGTACAAAAACGCGTAATGTAAAGTACGTAAAGTAACTCCCTTTGGAGTTATGTAATATTTTAACCACCTCCTAGTTTTGGAAGAAACTGAAGACAAGACTTTTTAATATAGCCTTATAGCCCGCCCTAGCGGGCTATACCGGCTATTAGAACATTGGAATGTTGGGAGCTCCATTGATGACAATGGAGTGCTCCCTGCTTCTACGGGCCGGTATAGGCCCGCAGAGCAACATTCCAATGTTTTACAAAGACCTCTCGGAGCTCGAGGGGATTTAAATCTCCTTGAGCTTCAAGAGGCATTTGTTTTATTTGTTAGAACTTTCTGCCCTCTAGTGGCAGAATGTTCTAATAGCCTTATAGCCCTTCGTAGCACGGCTATACCGGTTATTAAAGTCCCGTTCCCTTGTTAAAAGTCCCTCGCCTTCGGCTTGGGCATTTAACGCCAAAGCCAATAGATTACCAGCCATTATAAGCCCGGAGCACTCCATTGATTTCAATGGAGCTCCCAACATTCCAATGTTCTAATATAGCCTTATAGCCCGCCGTAGCGGGATATACCAGCTATTAAAGGCCCGCTCCTGCGTTAAAGGTCCGAGCCGAAGGCGAGGGACTTTAACAAGGGACCGGGACTTTAATAGCCAGTATAGCCCTGCTACGTAGGGCTATAAGAATATTCTGCCCTCTAGCGGCAGAATATTCAAACAAATAAGACAAAGGCCTCTCGGAGCTCAAGCACTCCATTGTCTACAATGGAGCTCCCAACATTCCAATGTTCTAATCAGGCTTAATGGTTAGGCCTCTCTACTAGTCAACAGGTGCGGTGCATAGCGCCAGGACACTCCATGGTGTACCAGAGTGCTTTAACAAATGCCCTTTTACTTTAATTGCGCACATTTGATAAGGTTTTTAAAAGGTGTTCTACTTTCTGTAATAAAACCTAACAGGTACAAATATTCAAATTACTGAGATTAAATAAATACAAATTCATGCTTACTTCAGTGCATTTAAAAGGCCTTCCACCGAATCTGGAGGCTGCTCCTTTAAAACCTTTATGCAACCCTTCATCTTGGGAGAAAAGAACAAAAGAAAAACACATTACATCTCTATGTACATTCAACAAACGTTTTTGCAAATACATAAATCCTTTAACATAAGCTACACATACAAATGTTAGTTACATTTTTTTGCAAGTTAAGATGGCGATCATAAAAGGAGCCCAGTGTTTGTTTCCCATAGCCAGAAACTGTTTTGTAAACAGCACAAATGTTTTACAATTCTTAGATTTGTTCGCCAGAGCTTAAAAATACCAGCACTTGAATGAAAGGTTAATACAGTCTTACTGGCAGAATTTCTACGTAGAAAACCCTCAACATGACCAGGTTTTGCTCACATCCTCTTCACCTTTCATGAAACCACTGAAGACTCTCCTCGCGGCAAAATCTCACCTCCTACTCTCCTGCCAAGAAAGTCACCCTTCTACTTCACACTGAGTGCAGACAAAGGTAAAAGCTTTGGCAGCAAAATGGTACAAATTTGGAAACTTCATCTGTTTAGTTTTCATATTTTCACTGCCTTTCCATTGTGAAGTTTCCTCATTCCCACGCCCAACGCGAAGACCCCACTGCAATAAAGCGCTGCCAAAACGAATTATTTTTATTAACTTTGCACCTACTTGTGTCACACCTGCATCTTTCCTCCACCCAAATGCAAGTAATTTTGCAAGGACTATAATTGTTCCAGTTTAGTCTATAATTTCTTTGCAACAAACGCATTATTAAGAGGCCTGTCCGTAACAAAAAAAAAAAACATTTAAAAATAAAAAGGTATACCATCCTTAAAGAAGCATTGACAAATAGAATACGTCTCGCCTATTTGAGAGGTTTTGGCTTTGTGAATATGTTTAGGAGTCAGCAAATCAGAGTGACAATGAAGCCAACGAATGGTTAGCAATGGGCGCGCGCGCTCCATGCCCCTGATTATACAGAATACAAGGCATGCGCTTAAGGCAGGCGCAACATTATCATAAGCTATTTCTATCTGACACTGGTTTTGAGGTCACTGCTGTAGGCACGGTGATAGTAAAAAAGCATGATCACCAAGAAACTAATTCTGGATCTCTTTTGAAGCACATCCAAACATACCAAATGTCCCCGAAATCCAGGTAAACATTGAAAGATATATGCATTATGGAGATGTACATAAAATATTTTAATTTTATTTTTACAGTACTATATATAGTGCGAGTTCGGCCAAGGAGGCGTATAGTGTTTTCAGCACCAGTTACATTATACAAGGTAATTTTTTATTTTTTTTATGTAAATAAAAAAGCAAATGGAGTGGAGTGCCGGCTACAGAAATCTGCATTGAATCCGACCGTCACAAGTACTTGTGGATGAAACCTTACTTTACTGAAGCCGGGGAGATAAGTGTGCGTTTCTTTTGTTTTTTAAGGTGCGGCCCTCCGATAATGACATGCGAGTACATATTTAAGTTGAGAAGTGAAAAAATATATTCCCTTATAGAAAGTGCTCCTCGCCTATTGGGTCACAGATAACAAGGAGCCGCAAAAAAGCAAAGGTCACCTATTTAATCACCATAGGGATGATTCAGGTGTTCATCTTTTTTTCTATTGAATTTTGTAATATCAACGAAACACCACCAACAGACATTTCTGTGCACTACACAAGCTCAGTATCATAACTCCCCGAACCTCCTCGGATCGGCTGCCTCCTCCCTTCAACACTACAACCTCCAGCGGCATGAAAATCCTCAGGGATGGGTGGTGGAGGCCCCTTCTCAGTGCATGCCGCTTCAGCTGCTCTCTTTAACAAGCATTGGCACAGCCAATAGGTCTCGCTTTTGGGACCTTATAAGTATTTAGTTATGCAGCACAATATCCTTGGTGCAACAACATCAACTGTTGCATGGCTAACTACTTACAAGGTCCCAAAGACGAGTCCTATTGGCTATGCCAATGCTTGTGTTTACTTGAGAAGAAGTCCCTTACCACAGGCTAGGGATAAAGGAGCAGTCAGTCCAGCTTCTGCAGACCAGAGGCCACTGTAACAGGGACCAACAACATTCTCGAAGGGCCATCGCATCTTCACAACAACCTAGGTAATGTCCCCTGCATTTTAATGTTAAATGATAATAAAGCCATGATTTATCGATAGAATTCTACGTTTTACAGGAAATTTGAGAGATGGAACAACAATTTTATGAAATGCAGACAAAAGTAAGATAACAAATACCAACCGAAAAAACAAACTAATATGTATGTACTGTAAAGGTGAACTCATGAACAATGCATACAATACTAAGGTAAACAATCAAGCCAAGTTTCAACTACACGATGTGGGGAGTGTGACAGGAGATGACAGACCAACAAATCAAACAGCTCAGCCATAAGGACAACAAGCTTTGCTGGAAAAAACAGCAAATCAAATGCCCAGCTGTTAGGAAGAGTTATACAAGTGGTAGAGCTATGAGTGAGGCATGCAGCCTCAACCTAGGTGATAACTCTTGTGCAATCTCACTCACTACTGGTGCAGGTATTGTTTATTGCAAAAAGTAATACATGGTTTTGTGGAAATTTAGCTTGCGAACTGAACATTATCTGCGCCATCTTGTCTCTCCCCAGCGCGACACACAGGAAAGCGCACGCAGCCATTTTTAGGCACCCTGGTCTCTCCCTGCTCATTGCCGATCGCCAGCGCGTCCCCCTGGCGCTGCGAGCATTCCCCCGCGCGCCGGCCACCCCCGCTCTCTCATACACAGGCCATAAACCCTCTCCTTCTGCGCGACCCTGCCATGGAACCACATCCCACGCCTGACCGACATCCCATACATGGTCATGCATCTCTTTGATAACCCCCTTCCTCTGCGCTCAATTGTCCGAACCGATCCCAGGCCATCACCTAGCCCTGCGGATGCAGTTTATTGCCCCTACTGTAAGGGAAACACCCCACATTAAAGGGATTACAGTAGATCAAGGCCCCTCACCCCCTGAGACCCGACCGGTCACACACACACCCCCGGGAATTGGCGGAAAGCCCAGCTGTGTGATAGCCATCTCCTACTGTGGGTGGGGTGGGGACTTCCACTGTAGATATGTGTGAGAACGAGCTTGAAGTGGGGATTCTGAGGATGTTCTTTTATGTATCAAAGCGATCTCAAAAATGTGCCATGTATGATAAACCTGCAATAAAGTCATAAACCTGTGTATAAGAGGCCAGGCCTCAGAGATGCAGTTAGAGCACCTCATGACGATACCTTGCTGTCTGACCTGATGTGTTCTCCTCCGGAGAGAATAAAACCTTGTTTCCTGCCTTCCAGTCTCCGGCGCCTGCCTCTTTGTTGGTTTAGCATCGAATGGTATAAGAGGCGATTACCGCCGGGCAATACTTGAAAGGTTATTGACTACGACTGCCGCTACCATTTTTAACAGTTTGTGCTTTCTACAATACTCTCAGAGTAACAACACAGTACTACAAGACTATGCAAATGGAAGAAATGTGCTACACTAGTGATGAAAACTTGACAAACATTAACAAACCTTTTGATTTGCTTTTGAGAATGTATATATTCAATCTTGTGCTTGTGAAAAGCATGTAATTTTCTCTACAAAACAAATTATGGATCAATATGTTTCGCTTATATAAAGTGCTTTACTAATCTGTAGAAGATGAAATGGTATTCCATCAAATGCAATTTAATTTTCAAACATATGTACCATGCTCTCTTAAAACTAAAATGCCTCAGCTCTACCCACATCAAATAATACATTTGTTATAATGTATTTAGGGTGCAATTCACGAAACTACCAGAAAAAAACATTGTAACTTTGCTCACAGATAATTACTTTTACATTTTGAGTATATTTCCAAAGTTTTGGGAATTCAAAATTACTTTCATGAGAATTTTAAAAAACTACACTCGTGTAGATACAGGAGTACTCAGCTATTTCTATACGTGGCACTGTAACAGCATCTTACATATGGAAGGTTTTTGTACTTTTAAAATGTACTCTTTTTCTTTAACCGTTGGGAAAATGTTGTTTGTGATTGAGAACTCACGCTCCCCCCAAAATCCCCTTCCATTTTAAGAGGATTTCCTTGTTGCTCGCGCCTTACAAACACATTTACTGCCTGCATTTGCAAGAAATAAAATCTGCTTGTGTTTCCAGGGTGAGGATATACTTACTAATTATTTGGTGAATACCCTCAAACTAATAAGTGTGTATGTGACTGTGGTTTGTTGG
The DNA here is from genome assembly GCF_964204655.1 of Triturus cristatus. Taxonomy (NCBI): domain Eukaryota; kingdom Metazoa; phylum Chordata; class Amphibia; order Caudata; family Salamandridae; genus Triturus; species Triturus cristatus. Next base: position 291,395,098 of record NC_140589.1, on the reverse strand, counting down.
TGGGCAAGCACAGAAACACCTGAAAAATCTACCCCTTGAACTAGAACTGCAAACACAGAAATTCCATCATAATGGAAGAATTTTGAGTGTGCAAATCCAATTGCGAGAATAAAATAAAATAATTTGAGTTTCTAATCGCAAATTATATTTTTGTGCACCTAACTTGATCTCAGGTGCCCCAAAAGGTTTGAGAATACATGCAAAAAACATCCCAATGCGGAGAGCCTCTGTCTCTCGAACCCCAAAGACGTTTTACATGGCAAGTGAAAAGATTTACCTCAGCCATTAGGACTAAGGGTGTAATGCAGGAGGGCCGTATCTGGGCTGAAGACCACTATGTGGACATTCCTACAACATTGACCACCCATCAGGCAATTTTTCATGGACTGAGAGGCCAGGAGATGTGAAAATCGCATCACCATTTAAGGAAGCAGGATGAATATATGGGAGTTCACCGTGGCTGGTGGAGAGTGGTAAGAGCACCCAAGGCTTTAATAAATTCTCTGATACATAAATAAAAGCTGCGTACAGGTATTTTGCTGCTAAGAGATATGTTTAAGTTTGTTCTGGCAATCACAAAACAGAAGCATCACTCAATGGGTCTAGCTCACCTTCACAGGCACAAGGGTGCAGCACCTAAAAACAATGTGCGATAAGGTGTGAGCACCAGTTACCAATCACAAGATTAACGAAGTTGGGGGACTTACCCATGAATGACTAGGGACAATCACATGCCTTTGTTGGTTGTTGAACAATTACACAGGTGACAGTCAATCATAATGAAAAGAGATGAAACACTACCTATTGACGTGTTAACATTGTCAAAGCCTTGCCCAAGAAAAGATGACATTCCAAGGGAATATGGGGTCTAAAAAGAACATTGCAATTACATTTTGAGCCATCTTGGCGAAAGAACTGTTTAAAGAAAGATCTAATTATACACTCCCTGAGAACATGTTGAACTTCCTCATTACCTCTTCTTCGTGGTAAACGTGGGTCTGCTATAAAAATCACATTTGATAACGTACGTTTACATAAAAACCGTGCGTCTTCTCATCAGCCAGTGAAAGTTGAAACCGTGGCTGGATGTGCTTTAATGACAAACTGGTTATTTGCTCTCTTCCTGTACAGCAAGCTCAGTGTCAAGTCTCTTCTGGCCAGAAAGGCTTCATCCCTTTGGGCCAGTGTCTGCAGGTGGGTCAGTGTCTACAGATTTCAGTGGCTACAGGTAGGGCAGCGGTCCTCTGCCGTCATTTTATTGGGGCAGAAGCCTTATATGTCTGTTTCCCCTTCCTTTGGACAACGAATACGAAAAAATAATCAACAGGCTGGAGCACAGCATTGCAAGAACTTTAGGCAGATGTTAGGATATTGCAACAGTGAATAGGTACGCTACAGAAATGCAGACTATTAAAACTAAGCTATACAGTGACACCCATCTACGAACGCTTAACAAGAAATTAATTTTAGTTTTTAAAACAATACGAAAGCCAATAAACAAACATGAAATACACTTGAATCATGCATGTTTGTCATGACCTTCGTTACACAATGCCATCATCCCCGGGTCACGACTACACTACATATCCCAGGACGCCCTTCTCGGCCGTCTCGGAGCACCAGAACCAGCTAGCCTCCAGATTGGGAGGCTATATAGCCCCGCCCATGCCGCGAAACGGGGCTTGAAAATCGCTCCAGTTCTAGTTCCCCGCTCACGCCAGGCGGACGGTGTTCCCCGCCGGAGGTCGGGCGTGCTTCTAGCTTCACTATCCGAGCCTTTGGATCGACTCCCGGAACCTACTTGCCGTGTGAAGGTAAGACACCAGGCGGAAGGTGTGTCCCCGCCGGAGGTCGGGTGTCTTCAACGGTACTTTGACCAAGCCTCCCGAACTGCTCAACAGGGGCCACTCGCTCCTGCGAGAACCTCTTCATGTAATTTCCCTGACTTAGCAGGGTTACCCGTTTTTCTAGGCACTTAGGCCAGTGCACGGGTATTGGACCCGCTTTCTTGTGCTTTCCCCAGAGCTTCCCCGATTCAGAAACCCCATCGGCAGTACTCTTGGGCTGCGCGTTATCGCTGTGAGGAAACAGCGAGAGAAACAGCGCTTGCCACAAACTAAGGGGGACGCTTCTACCTAGGTGCCCACCGTTATTAGGGGGATTATCGGAGTACACCTCATCCCTTTAAGGTAGGGAAGGGGGGGGATTGCCTTCCAATGCCACAAGCGTGTTTGTTCTGCAGGAAAGACTCTGTGACGCTTACTCACCGTTTATTCTGTCTTTTTCAGTTGGCGTAAAACGCCCGTGCGACAGGCCTGCCGATTCCTGAATCGTTCCTACCCCACAGAATCCCGTGTTCCTCCCTCCTTTCCCGGGGGGACGTCTGTTCGTAGAGCAGTGTAACTCTCTCTGGGGCACGACGCGCCCTCGGGAAGTAGGGAATCTGCATCAGACCGAGTACTCCTCAACACGGTCACGACAGAGTTGCCCGTGAAGAGCGAGTGGTTATAACCATGGTTGTTGATTTGAAAGACGTAGATTCATTATAAACAAAGGGGAGTTTCTTAGAATTGTGCATGGTATCTGCATGGGAGAGTGTGCTCATGAAAAATTTGCATTGAAGCTCTAAATGTGTCGGTTTATTACAGGTATCCATGAGCGTTTATAAGACTATAGTGTGGTACTGCGGCTTTGTAGGCATATAGTTGGTTGGCAAGTATGCATGTGCATGAACACATACAAGGAAGTTGATTAGAATGTGTTATAATAACTATACATATACCTACGTATGATATGATGACCGTCAATACGTGCAGTCACTTAGAAGATGACATCGTGATTATACCCAAATTCAATTACTGTGCTGCTGCTGCTTTTCAGTAAATAACTTGCGGTGTGCTCTTATTGAAAGGGTCAATCAACTAGGTACATATCGCCAAGCACTGAATGTATGTCTTTGCGGAACACAAAGCTAAATACGATTCCACAACACATCCTTGCAAACAAACAAAACTGAGTTTTACGAGTGCAAAGGAGGAAACACTCATTCAACGTTGACCTATTTGTTCTCCAAATTTTATATTCTGCATGACTAAGCAGAGTGTGGAGGCTGGAAGGGCGGACTTCCTTTTAAATGATAAGATAGAGAATATGTCACTGTGTGTGATAGTTAAGGAGCAAGTCAACAAAGTGGAGAGCATTGTTGTTTATTTTACTTGCGTGTGGATGGGGCCGCATAATTTCCAAAACTTCCTGGTCCCCAACCCGACTGACTACAAATGACCTGATGCGCCTACAGGGAAAATATACCTCCCTCGAAGAAAATACAACTCAAACACCTCAAATCAGTGTGTGGTGTACTCTGCCAGAACCAAGTCGTACCCGAAATCTGACCCTCAGCTTCGCTACATTCCCTTAAGGACAATGCTACACATTAATTCACAGCCGCACAGAAAGAAAAACACACAAGAGGCACAGTTCAAGTCAAGCATTAGCCCTCACACCGGACATTTTCCATATACGTATGTCACTGATGAACACACACTACCGTAACGTTTTAACATTCATTAGCTATCACAGGACAACCCGTCCCAAATCGAGCAGAAAGTGCCTATCTTATTCTTGCGCATCCCACCAGAAAACCGTAAAATCCGATTGCCTCCGATTTCCTTTCTACTCTAGTTCAAGAAGTGAAGAAAAGGGGTGGGAAAGGAAAAGAAGGTTCGCCTATCCCGGAAGGGTCCTCCTCCAGCTGCTGCCCCGGAAGAGACGGCCATGCCGCCCCAGAAGTGTTCGCCTACAGGTTGTTTCCGTTGGTTGGTGCTTTGTGAGTAGTACCTTAGCAGACACCGTGGGAAGGTGGCAAGTGTCTCCGGGCCGTGGAGATCGAAAACTCGACGGTGAGAGCAGCCGGAACAAAACCAAACAGGAGGAGTCAGGAAAGGACAAAGACAGTGCCGGGAAATGCAGAACAAATGTTCCGGGAATGCACACATTGCTCACCAGTGAGAAGTGGAGCGGATGACAGCCAGCCAATGGTCTGCGAGTGCATTTTCATTATTTTTAAGAAGCTAACCCACCACCTTAATTGACAAGAGCGTGCGCGCCACCTGCTGAAAGAGGAGGAGGCAGCAGGGGGAGGGGAGAGAGGAGGGGGCCTGCGCCAGTTTCCCTTGCGGAAGCGAGCTGGAACCATCTGTTAATTACTAACAGATTGTTTCCAAGCTCGCTCCCGCAAGGGAATCGCCAAACGTGCATGCGTTGCTATTGTAAGCAATGCAAAGCGTGCACGTTTTTGGCTGAAAAGGCTAATCGATTTCTAAAGGTCTCTTCCTATGCAGCGCATGTGCGCTGCGTAGGCGAGACCAAACAATGCCACTGCCCCGGGTCTGCCTTAACAGGCTAAACGGTCAGAATAGGGGATTTCAGTTAGAAGAACACCCTTTTAGCAATACAGTTGTGGTCTCTGAGAGGGAAAGAAGGTCAAAAAAGAAAGCTAGATGGAGAGAGAGAGACAGAGAAGAGGGACGGGGGAAAGGACAAACTTGAGTGACAGACTGTACATTAAGGTTCACCCCTCATGCACTAAAACAGTCTAATTTCCTGCAATGAAACGGTTTTATTTTAGATAAGTAATGTGGCATTTGCCAGCATGGTTAGGCATGCAATGGAATCCTAAGAGCGTAGGATTCCAATTCAGGAATGTAATGATGTAGTTCAGAATGTTATCATTTGAGTGGGTGACATTTTACTTGTGCCCGCAGTGGAGGAGCTCCTGTGTACCTCCTCTGCCGCCATGCAGCTCTGTACCTACATTAATTACTCAAGTAAAACTAAACTCGTAATCACTTACAATATTATTGGCGGCGAGTGAACTACATGGCAGGACCTTTTTCACGTGCTGTCGGCCGCCTCCAGGTCATTACAGACATACTTTGAAAGCTTTGCCAGGATGGCCTGATTCAGCCAGCTCTGAGCAATTTCATGTATATGGATCTATTCCTCTCCCATGCTGTGTCGCGCTACTTGGTGTTTATAAAATCTCCCAGATTTCTCTCGCAGTGCATAGACTGCTTTGTGCTCTATACATATTTCCCGAGCCACCATCTTAAGACACCCATGCTGCTGGATCTTCATTTATTACGTCGGCTACCATTTTAAGATGTTTCGATTCTGGTTGGAGTTTTTGAGTTCCATGTCACCTGGCAACGCTGGTGGCCATATTGTTGTGATTTTGCCAGCCCCGACAGACTGGAAGAGAACCTCATCGGAGGTCAGTTGGCTGATTACTAAACAGCATGCACACAACAGTGGTTTCTTGTCTTTATGGGGCCATGTGTTTGGTTTGGATAATGTCAAAGCCCACCTGAGCAGCAAAACCCACGAGAGACTTTCTTCTCCGGTCGTAAAGAAGGCCCGCATGGAGCAAATGACCATGGAGCAATGCACAACTCGTGCACGCCAAAATATTGAAGAGGCTGCGGATATCCCACACAAGTTTGTGAAAGCTCTGTGTGAAGGTGGTGTGCCACTTCACCAGACTGATGGTCCAATTGGAGAGCTGATTAGGCAGCTGTGCCCAGCAGCAAGGACAATGTGCAAATCCAGCCAAATGTACGAAAAATATCTCCCCGAAGTGTTTGAAGCACAGCTTGGAAACATACGTCAAGCTGTAGCATATGTCCCAATTGATGAAACCACAGAGGTGCATGGTGACCCAGCCATGGGAACATTGGTCACATATTACTGTGATGATGAAGAAAAGGGTCGCCGCTCAGCCTTAGTTGACATCACTGTATCTGATGAGTGTAATTCTGCAAAAATTGCCTTAATTGTATACAGTGTGCTTCAAAAGTTTGGCAAATCATGGCATGATCTTGTTGCAATATGTTCTGATTCTGCATCTTATAAGACAAAGGCAGTAACTGATTTGCACGCTGCTCAGGGGATTAATACCATCCATGTAAAAGATCCATGTCACCTTATATATGCTGCTGTTTCCTATGCTCTGTCTCAGCCTGAGAACCGGGACATGTATGATTTTGTTATAAAGGCTGGAGCAGTAGTTAAGAATGCGCGAAACTTAAAACGCATTTATTCTCAAGGAAATGTAGACGGGAGAATGAGATATCCAAGGGCGGTTGTTGTGATCCGATGGTTTAGCTGGTACGAGGGAGCAGTAAGACTTTTGGAAATATGGCACTACTTCCTAGCTTTTGTAAACAATGAAGAAGCCACTGGATCCAAAATTGATCACCTATGTAAATTACTCGGCCCGACAGTGCAAACCACCAATCTTTCTATGTGAAGATGCATTTCATTGTTAAAACTCTTACGGGTATCATCAACATTCAGAAGGAGCTCGAGTCAGAAGAAACACATGCCCACCAAATATATTCAGCCATAGAGGTTGACATGGCTGTGGCATTGGAGCAAGACTATACACAAGACCCAATGATCGCCAGTCTATGGCAAATGTTACCACCCAAAAAAGCAAATCCCTAACAAAAGAGATGATGACTTTTAAAGATGCACTGAAAAACAAGTGGGATGCTGTCCTAGCTCGTAACATAACTGGGCAAATGAGTTACAGCTCTTTTTGGAAACGGGTTACAATCCTGGACCCATTCAAGAAAGTTTAGTTTAGTCAGGATTTCAAGGATTACAAAGATTTATTCATATTGGTTGGAGCTTCTGATGATGTAATGAATGTTGTAGAAGAAGAGTTTAAGAAATATGTAAAGCACCCTATCCCACAAAAAGACATCAGTGCAATGACATACTGGCGTTCTCAGAAGCAAGAATGGCCAACACTGTGTAATCTTTCTTTGAATCTTTTGGCCATTCCGGTATCATCAGCAAATATTGAACGGGTTTTCAGTGGTCTTCACTTCATTAACAAACCAGAAAGAGCCTCAATGTCCTCAAAGTCTCTTGAAATGCACATGTGCTTGTACTACAATGGCAAAGTTTTCAGCTGAATGTATTGTGTTGACCAATAACAACCGGGCGCAGGTGTGCCTTGTCAATGTAAGTAAATGTGGAAAAATACTAGCTGTAGCGTTGCCTTTTGCTTGTGGCAAAAATAAATATGGATAAATACAGAAAAAAAGCCCAAAAAATAAATATGGATAAATACAGACGGAAATGGCAACAAAATAAATACCATAAAACCGGGAGCCCTAATTATGTATTGTATATTGTATGGCCTGTTTTTGTCAGGCTGTCACAGTAAAGTCTTGTTTTGGTACAGTGTGCGACGTGCTAGTGTGTTCACACAGCCCAGACGAGCACCCACCACATGCAGGCCCTCAGGGCGGACTTGGGAGCGGAGGCACTGTGCATCACATCTTTCCATTGAGGCAGAGTTAAACGCTAGCTGCTGACATCTGCTATGGCCTGCAGGTCTCACATTCAAATCATGGCCAAGGCTAATTCCGCCGTCCATCCATCTGAGGGAGGGAAACTGAGTACCATTAAAATGGGCAGCACTTGCACCTGCCATTTACAGAGCTTAGAGATGGCAACGTTACTGTATGAAGCCCAATATATAAAACACGTTCCTTTTTTTACGTAAGCACACCCGACTTTGCAGGATTATCGCTTATCCCCTTCCATCCAGGTTCTTTCGTCTGTTCGGCTGTCTCCTCAATCCGGCCCTGCACTGTTGTTGCAATACGTCATAGAAAGTTCTAGACATGACGAGTACTCCGTGCGTGTAATGCAGTCATGGTGGATCCGTGGTAGCTCCTGTAGAGATAACTCTCTCAGAGATGGTACATTACAATTATAGTGACAACTAGTCCATGGTAGCTGCCCGGCAGTCGTGGAATGTTCCAAACACAGCGCTGTGCATGACCTTCCCTGGTATGTACCACTTGGTGACAGGGACGTCCATGATGGAATGCCATCAAAGTCAATGCTTTCTACAGTCTATCATGCAGTGATGGGGTATTCTACACATAGTGCATGTGTAACGACTACTTGACTTGTGCCATGGGAAGTACATGTTCGCTGCTATGAAGGATGTTTTGAAAATAGTGTCACATATGACGGTTACGTGGTAAATGCCATGCGCTGGCAAGGAGACCCATGGCTGCTGCAAAGTAGGCATAGCACATGGCAGACGTAGTGTTGTGCATCGGGGCTACCTGGCGCACATCACACGAAGTCCATGGTGGCTATCATCAAATACGTTTCCACGTTAGCTGCCGCGCATTGGGTGACAATTCTTGGTGACTGGGGAGTGGCTGGTTTACATTTTGAGGGCCAGACATTTTTATTACACATCAGTTCTATATCCTTGTATTTGTTCCATGCTGGCCCTCTTTTCAGCTTATTGGTTTTAAATGCCTAAAACAGGCTGGGTCTTGTGCAACGTCACTTCCTCCCTTCCCAATGAAGGCCCCTGCTCTCGGAGCGAGATAAATTTAAGAGATGTTTGAACTGAAGTGGCGAGCGCAACACAAGGTGTCATTCATTGCGGAAGTGGGCATTGCCTCCTGCACTTGTTAATGAAGTGAGTGTAACCCGCCAGTTTCAACAAGGGGTGATTGAGGACTGGCCACCCCGATACAACGTAGGCAGCATAGTCAAGATAGCGGAGTTTAGACAACATTCAGGTAGCCACAGATGTGGCCCTGATAGAAAACAAAACTGGAACCTTCATCCGAGGCTACAGTGTGTTTGCCAATGCTTGTTTTATGCGGGTTTAATTTTGTTTAAGCACTGTACCAGAGTAGGTGTATATTTATGAGATCTCCTCATGTATGTCTCGCCATCTGCCATGCTCACTGCCCGTGTGCTTTTCCCCCACATTTCCACCTTTCTCAGTTTGCTCTCCTTCCATTGCTTCTCACCCTTCCTGTTGCTTATCCCCTTATTGCTTCTCCTTATCCCAAACCCCCATGTTGCAGCCACTTGCTCTAGTTCTTCTCACCCGTTCCCCCCTTCGAAATGTGCTTGCCCCGTGTACTCTCGCACTGGTTTGCTTTTTTGCAGCATATAAATCCATCAAGTCATTGGTGTTATTCATAGTATTCAGCTCTCCTGAAGTGGTGGAACACAGTCACCTCTACCCATGCAGAACCGACTCGGCACACGTAATAGGTCTGCAGCTCAGATACCGAGCACATGTGCTGGGAAATGGGCCGTTTCTTTAACACAAATGTGTGGTGTTGTGGATTGTGGCGACGGCAATTTGCCCTGTGATATGTAAATTCTGTGTTGGGCTAAACAACAGTTCTTTTTTAAATTTTCCAAAAGGTCTGCATGTTTGGTGCATGTTTTAAGCTAATCTTTTAAGTGGGAGAGAGATATAAAATATTCTATTACAAATATCCATTCACAAATAAGGCAGTAGTATACAGTATCGTGATACTGAAGGACATCTAAGTCCTTAAGAGCAAGCTCGGTGACCAAAGACGAAATATAATAAATAAACATGTAATTAAATGGATTAATAAATTAATAATTGCTAAAATAATATTCTCACTCAGACCTCAGTTTTAACATTTCTTTGTTTCGTTTATTGTAGTGATGGCCTGAAAAACTCAGCAAACGCACATGAGCCAGGTACCAAAATTGCTGTAATCACTATGTGGTCTAGAAAAGTCTATCAGCCGAGTCACTGCTAAGTAATCTGACGTTTTTGCCAGTTTAGGGAATCAAAGTACAGACTTAATTCATGTGTGCGCAGGGTCACATGATTCGCTCAACTACAAGAGCTAGCGTTCATGGCAAGAGCTGCTGATTGCGAAGTTTACAAGCTATACATTAGAGAGCTCCTCCTCCTGGCTATTGTATGTCCTAAAATAAATGGCACTTTTTGTTATACGTGGCTTCTATTTTACGTGTCGCCTACCAGACAGCAAAAGCTGCCTGTTGGCGCAAAAGACCTAGGTCAGCCCGCCCACTACTTAGCACTAATCATTTTAATGCCACTCTCAGTAATTTGATTTTTATTTGCCAGCTCGTGTGGGTTTTTCCTTCCTCTTCTTGTGTTTTTCTCTTCCCTGGAACATGGATGCATTACAAAATGTCCTTCCACTGCTTGCTTTTCAAGCACTACATTTTTCTTTTGGGTTACGCGCTACATTAGAGTGCATGTGTGTTTAACCTGGCCCTTTTTGCAGGGTTATACCCAAACCTTCTGCTTTACTCCTGTATATTTTCTCACCTGTTTTTGTGGGCTTTAGGACTCTGGGCGTAAAGTGCTAATCAGTGCTAAAGTACACAATGCTCTCTCCTTTAAACATGGTATGATTGCTCTACACCTGTTTGGCATATTTCATTTAATTGTAAGTCCATTGTACAGTGGTATCTCATCTACTAAGGACCTGTAAACTAAATGCTAGAAGTAGCATTTCGAAACCTTTCTCAGGCCTAGGACTCTGCAGTGCCTGTTAGCGCAGTTTGATGCTGCATTGACTTGTCATTTAAAGTTACTTTCCAAGCCTGAAACTCCCCTTTTACTGCATATAGGTCACCCATAAGGTAGGCCCTAGGTAGCCATATGGGCAGGGTGCTGTGCAGGTAAAAGTAAGACATGTGCCTTTATTGTGTGGCATGTCCTGGTAGTGACAAGCACCCCATTTCGTTTTTCACTACATGAGTGCCGCTCCTCTCATAGGTTGGCATTGGGAATTCCCTTCTATACTTGTAAGTAGTAATTTCTGATCTGAAAAGAGTAGTGTTGCCAGTTTTGGAATAGGGGTAATAATTCTGCTTATTGGTGTAGGGGAATCTTTCATTACTATTGCAAAAATGTCACTTTTAGACAGTGGGTATTTCTATGTGCTTCTGTTTCTTTGTGCTCTGGAGCCTGACTCCAATCCACACCTAAGATAGAGTGATAGCTTTCCAAACAGTCATCACACAGGGAGGTTGGGGTGTAACAGAGTTAGCACTGCATACTGAATGGTCTTCCTGGGCTGTGAGAGAGGAAGCGCACTTACATTTTTATAGGCTGTGTACTGCCCCCACACAAAGGGCTTATTTACCCCCTACTGATGTCCGGAGTCAGGGCTGGGGTTGCAAGTGGGTGCTGTGCACTTCTATGGTGTTTTTGAAGTTGTGTATAAATACAGGGGCTCTGACCCCATGTTTTTAGAGACTGCGTGGAATTGTAACCAGATGCTGCTGGCTCTACAGACCGCACCTTGCCAGAAGGAACTGCAAAGGTGTCAGGAAGAACCACCATTGTACTCCCTTGTTTGTTGGCCTGCTGGGCTGCAAGACAGACTGCCTCTTTGTATCGAGGACCCTGTGTGCTAGCCCGCTGCCTACACTCCTGCTTGGGTGCCCACAGGGATCTCCCAAAGCATTTTGGCTTGCCCACTGTTCTTTGCGAATTCAGGACCGTTAAAGTTTGCACCTGAGCACCTCTGCTGTGAGGCTGTTAGCTGTGCGCGCTAATTATTGGCTGGGCTTGATGGTTCCTGGCTGTGGAACCCACAATGGATAGGCGCTTTGTCTCCTTCAGCGCGAAGTGATCGCTTATGCCTGGCAAGGCCATCGTTGTGTGCAGTACGGACCCGCCCCCAGCTTAGGGGACTGCAACAGGCAATCTGAAGAAGTGCAGCACCACCCATCCCACTAGAGAACAGGCCGGCTGTCTAGAAATCCCCTGTTGGCCTCTCCTTTTGCACGAGGAAGTTGTTGTGCTGGAGAAGCAGCTGATCGGCGTGAGCACTTCAACGATGCTGGGATCGTCCTACAGCACTTCGGGACTGTGTCCCTGCACAACTCTCTTCTCGGCAGCCAGGTATTGCCTCATTGGAGCGGTGCGCAACCAGCTCCATGGCTGTGGGAAGTTGAGGGCTTTTCTCCAGTCTACAGTCCCTGCGCAGTGGGGCAGGGTTTTGGCGGCTACACCACGCGGTCAGCTGCCTTGGATCATTCCACATGCGAGTGTGTGTGCCCTCCTAGGGTAGCATACCTTTGGAGGGCATTCATGACTCAGCTAGCAGAACGGGAAAGAATTATCGCCAGAGTTCTCGTTCCTGCAGAGTCATTCAGTTATCATACTCAACGTTGTAGATGGGCAGATGGCCCTGCATCTTACCGTACTCAACAGTGTAGATAGGATGCCAGGCCTTTTGCCTATGTTTGGGGAACAGCTTACCCCATAACATGTAATACAAGCGCAGGTGCGCAATATCTATATGTTGATTACAGTTGTGGGTGGTAGTTGGTGATCCCTGTGCCCAATTCATCACATGTGGCATTCTAAGCTCTGAGATTAATGTAGGTCGATTTTATGCCTCATACTGGTCAGGATAACGAGTACTATTTCAGGGGGTATCTAATAAGGACAGTATTGGTTTCTTTTGTGCTGTGTACAGTATAACAGACGTTCTTTGATTGCACACGTTGTGATGTTTATGGCCATTACCTAGTTGGCAAAGTAATCACTGTTTTATGATGTTGTTGACATATATAATATACTTTAAATTTATACAATATTGTGTGGAGTTGCTTTTGTGGTGTAGTTGCTGTGTCATTGGTGCGTATGTGTCGTGCAAGCGCTTTACATTAACACATTGCCTCTGGGATAAGCCTGACTGCTCGTGCCAAGCTACCAAGGGGTTGAGCAGGGTTTATCTTGGGTGGCTAACTCCCTTACCCTAACTAGAGTGGTAGGTTCTGCATTGCTTAGGTGCATACCCCAGCCAACCAGAAACCCCATTTCAAAGAATGTGTGTTCCAATTTTCTTCCTCCATCTACTTCTCTCCCTCTGCACTTTGTGTTGATATTTGTTGCCTGTGTGGTTCTCATCAACCATTCAATGTAGCACGTGCCCCGATGTACTTCTGCAACCACACTGCTTTTGCACCCGTTTGGTTCTCAACAACCTATTTCACGTTGATGTCTCTCCTGTTTCTTCTCCCAACTCCATTCTATGTTGCTCCATTCCTAGCACTCTGTTGCTTCACACCACTTGAACCCATTCACATTGCTTTTTTCCTTCCATGCCCTCCATGTCGTTTACCTTGCCACACCCATGATAATGCTTTCTCCAACCACATCCTTTGTGATGTTTTCCGCACCCACATCCTTTGTGATGCCCCCCCCCCACACTTGAGTGCTTTTTATTACCGATCCAGCCTTTATGGGTCTTTTAGCCATGCTTCACAGCATTGCGAATGCAGTATAGCATGGCTAGAAACATTAGGAAAGCCATTAGGGCTCAAATGCGAGACCTATTGGCTTTGCCAAAGCTTGTTTTTTTTTTTTTTTACACAACAGGTTGTCGCCAAGCAATAGCGCAGATGTGGCGCCTGCAGGCTCAACCTACAAACAGACTAGCACTAAGCTTTCTACAAACACACAAAAATTAGAGCTCATATACTACACATTTTTCTCAAATCCTTGTTCTTTTCTTCCAAGGTCTTTCAAAGGATAATAAAGAGTTGACCATTTTCTGGCAATATAACACAATGGTTACTTACCAGTAGTAGTAGATTTGCAGCTTGAAGAGTTTGCTGGATACACATTCTATCCATTTCCTGCCATCTAGTGGGTTGGTCCGAATTTTCTCGGTTTCCTTTTTTGTTTGTTGTGGGTGTTGACCACCATTTGGTGCTAGGTCCATCCCTTCTGTGACGTCAGAAGGCACCCCGGAAGTTCCTGTGCGTGGTACCCATCATCGGATTCTTTTTTGTCCTTTCCCTTGTAAATAAGGGTAGGTCTTCACTTTTCTTGTTTTAAGTCTTTCTTTTTCCTTTTACCAGATTTCTTCTCCCACCTGTTTGCTTTCCTCATCTCTGGGGAGGTGGGTGGTTCGCATGTGAATTCAGAAAAATGTTCTAACTGCAAAACTACTCCTACTGGTAAGTAACCATTTAGTTTTGCAGCATGAATTATTTTCTGGATTCACATGCTGTGCAGTAGATTAGATTATGTAGCGGTTTCCCCTTCCCTGGGATGGTTAGGGTGAGATGTGGAAAACTTTGTGAACAGGTGTTGATGTACTTTTGTCCCACCTGAGTTTCCTTGGTCATCTACATATCCACACAATAATGCTGGGTAAAGGTGTGTGGAGATGCCCATGTTGCGGCTGCACATAGAGGGTCTATTGGCACTTTGGCCATAAATGATAGGGTTGCCCTTTTTTCCTTGTCGAGTGAGCTATTGGTCAAGAGTTAAATGTTTTTACCGCTGAGGAATAGCATACCTGAATTGCTTCTACAATCCAATGTGCAATTTTCCCCTTTGTCACAGGTGCACCTTTGTTGGACGTAGAATAAGAGACAAACACTAGATTCCCTTTACGAAACTGTTTTGACTCCTTTAGATAGTATAGTAAGGTTCTGCTTACATCCAGGGTATGAAGGCTTCTTGCTAGTTGTGTTTGTGGGTTTTCTCAAGAAAATTGGTAGCTGGATGCTTTGAATTATGTGGAATTTGCTTACCACCTTGGGTAGGAACAGAGAGTTGGTCCTTAGGCTAATCTTGTCCTTGTGGATTTGCATGTATGAATCCTCAATATTTAATGCTTGTAGTTCACTTACTCTCCGTAGTGATGTTACTGCAATTAAAAAAGCATGCTTTATTGTGATAGATCGGAGTTCTGCCTTGTGCATGGGTTAGAACGGTTCTGTCATCAGCTGTGTTAGAACTGTGTTTAAGCTCCACATAAGGGCTGGAGCCTTCCTTGGAGGTGCAATTCTTTTGGAACCTTCTAGGAACCTTTTGATGACTGGTGATGTAAAAAAAACTTTTACATGATGCTGCCGCGGTGTAAGCTACAATTGCTGCCAACTGCACCTTGAGGCCTGGGTAGTTGTTTTTACTATCTGGGAAGTGGGTAAGATAAAATATCATTGTTGCCTGTGTAGATATTGAATTTAGGGTATTGCTCTCCGTACGCCATATGAGGCACTGTTTCTAATTGGCTGCGTAGCACTGTGTTGTGGTTGGTTTCCAAGCCTCCTTTAGTATCTCCATTATTCTTTGTGGTAAGCTAAAATGTCCATGCTATAAGTACTCAGGCGCCAGGCTGCTAGGCTGACTGTTGCTGGTTCCAGGTGAAATATCTTACACCTCTGCATTGTCAGAAGGTCCTTTTCTGACTTCAATTTGATCATCTGCCCCCTAGACAGTTTGAGAAGGCTTGACTACCAGGTTTGTACCTTTTGTATTAGAGAGATTGGAGAAAAAGAGTATGCAAATGCCCCTGACCAGTTTAGCGACAGGGCACTCCCCTTTGAAAGGTGGTGTTGAAACCTGGAGGTGAAGAATTGGCATTTTCTGTTCTCTGCTGTTGCAAATAGTTCTATACTTGGTGTCCCACAGAGGTTGAAGACCTTTTGCAGACTCCTTTATTACCCATTCATGTGAACTGCTTTCCTGTCTGATGAGCTGATCTGCTTTTGTGCTGTCCTTTCCTTGGCAGGTAAATTGTCTGCAGACTGATTCTCCTTGGTATAGCCCATTGCCATATATCCTGAGCTAGTTTGCTTAAGGTAAATTATTTTGTTCCTCCCCATTTTTTGAGGTAAAACGTTGTCTTGTCCATTTGGATCAATACAGACTTACCTGCAATGTGGGCTTGGAATGCTTTCAGTGTCTGCAACTCAGCTTCATCTCTAGGAAGTTGATATGTTTTATGGAATCTGTCTCATTCCACTGACCCCATATTTTTCAGTTTCCTGAGTTCACTTCCTAGCCCCTGTGGGATGCATCTGTTGTGATGGTCACTGATAGAGCTGGTGATTGGAATGGTCTGCCTAGTGTTATGCCCACCATTGTATCTCCTTCTGTACCCTCTGTTACAACCACTAGATCCTTTCAACTCCCTGTGGTTTGTGACCAACTGTTGCAAAGCCATTCCTGTAGAGGGTGCATGTGTAAACGAGCACGGGTAATGAGGGGGGATGCACGATGCCATCATGCCCGTTAGTTTCGTAATTGTCCTCACTGTCAGAGACTGTCCCTTCTGGTAAAGGTGAGTTTGCTCTTTGATTGCCTGTATCCTCCTTTGGTTCAGGTATGCCGGTGTCATTCTGGTGTTCATGATCTTGCTCGTAGGAAGACATTTTCCTGTTCTGGTTTGGCTGAGGATTTTATGTAGTTTATGGAGAAACCTAATCCTTGTAGCATTGTGATCACCTGCTGAATGTGTGTGTGACATCTTTGTTTTGAATCTGCCTTCACCAACCAGCCTTCTAGATAGGGATAGATGTGGATTCTCCTCCTTCTTAGGGATGTTGTTACTGCTGCTAAGCACTTTGGGAAAACCCTTGGTGCTGATTTTATTTCAAAAGGCAAAAGCTTGAATGGGTAGTGTATCTCCTCATGGATTAACCCGAAGTATCTCTTGTGTTCCTTGATTACCAGGGGGCGTGCAGATAGGCGTCCTTTACTTCTATTGTTGCCATGTAGTCCCCTTCTCGCAGCTGCAGGATTACTTCTTGTACGGTTGTCATTTTGAAGTGCTGCATTCAAATACATTGCGAGGAATCTTCAAGACAATTGTCAAGCTGCAAGAATGCGAAGATGAGGTCCCAAGACTCTGGTAGGGACCACCTGAAGTTCCATGCTGGGGCAGGGAAGACTATGGGAGGGATGACCGCTTGAGGCATCC
This sequence comes from Triturus cristatus, assembly GCF_964204655.1. Lineage (NCBI taxonomy): Eukaryota > Metazoa > Chordata > Amphibia > Caudata > Salamandridae > Triturus > Triturus cristatus. The sequence goes on along the minus strand of NC_140589.1, from coordinate 291,378,509 downwards.
ATGAAGGCTTTGTTTACTGGGATATGAAAGAGGGAGGTGTGTTCTGTGTTTTGTATCTATGCTGCCACTGCAGCTAGATTGCATACCATATAGAAGTATAGGGGAGTCTGGACAGTTGTAGTCTGAGAAGATACAAATAGTGTGCTCAACACTGGGTTTAGGTCCAGGTGATTGGAGATGCAATAGTGGGCAAAATGCTTCAATTTTGCTGGAGGATCAAGTAACTGAATTCTAAGACCGAGGGTGCCAGTTTGCTACATTGAGCTGCCTGGGTGGCTGATCTTGCTTTAGGCATGTGTGAGAAAGTCTGGCCTCTTGGGGCGCTTGGTCTGGGGGCTGATGGACAGCTCGAGGAGTGTGGAGTACAACATCTATCTGGCCCATGTGGAGCCACCAGAATGAGTGTTAGAGATGGTTGCCTCATCTTCCTTCCTTACCTCATAAGCAAAAGATGGGAGAGGCAGAAGAGCGTAGGCAAATATCCCGGACCAGTTCATGCACAGTGCATTGCCCATGGACTTGGTGGACTGAGTTAGGGAATTTTGCATTTTCGGAGTGGCAAACAGGTCTATCTGTTGGGTGTCCCAGCACTGGAAGTAAGGGAGTAGGACTTGTGGGTGGAATTCCAAGTTAAGGATTTGTTGATGCACCCTTCTGAGTAGGTCTGCCAGGGGGTATTCACTCTCGGAAGGCACTCCACCAGAAGGTGCCAGTTCTCACTCGCTAGCTCATATCGAGGGGGAGAACACTTGCCATCCAGTGCCAGTTCTCCTTCGCTAGCTCAGAGAGAGGGGGACAACGCGTGCCTCCCTGCATCTGAAGGCAAAACATGGTGGTCATGTCTGTCTTGATAAGGACTACTTTGCCCAAATTGACTTGAAGAAAGGCCCTGAGAGCGATGTGTATGGCCAGCAGCTCGAGATGTGCCACACCCGGGGAAGGGGTAAAAGGGGGGGAACCACACCTCCTGTATTGTCTCATGTCTATAAATGAGACTAAAACCAAATTTAGGTATAGTTGATCATACGGACACTGATCCAGTTTTTTTAGGTTTCGCTCAGAGTGGCACAGCATGAACAATTTAACATGAACATCCGAAATTAGGCCAGATTTCAAACGGCTGAAGGATATTAAGCAAAGATTTTAAACCAAAATAATATTCTATACAGGGCAACAAAGTTCTAACAGCAAGATGAAACCTGTATACAAGGAACACAGTGGCAAGCGTGCAGAAGTAGTTGATATATGTAATGCAAATCAAATGTGAGAATAGCAATGCTTCTGTTTAATTTGAAGAAACCATGCCTTCGACCCACTGAAACAGTCAATTAATAAATATTGGTTTGTTTAGATATACTGCTCTATACTACAGTTTTCTGCTTCTAAGTACTGCACACAACAAGTAATGCTACTGATGTTTGGATTGTGGTGGTGAAAGATAAAGATAACAGGTTTTCCAACTCTAGCATAACAGCCGACAGATCAACACAATACAGATATTTAATTGCATAAATGACCATCAAGTCCACATTACGTCTTTTGAACTGGTTTTTCCTCATTATTCATGGCGCTGGTTGAGTCCACTGAGCACAAGTCAAACATGCCTCGAGAGAAGCCTGCTGGCAACAATCTCTAATGACAAACGCATGAAACAAAAACCCTTAAAACATGCAAAAAAGGTGTCAAGAGTAATAGTATCTTACATCCATCTTGGAAGTCTTACAGAAGGCTCCAACAGGATGCACGTGGTCATAGAGAATAATGACCCCAACCATTACTCTCATACAGAACATAAGGGTCTCTTCACTGGTGAATCTACTTCTGTATTCCCTACAAAAAGAAGACGTATTTATTTGTTAACAAAAAATGTTTAAAGAGAAATGCATACATACAGTGTTAACATATTACGGTAATCACCCCAAATGAAACATTCAGCATTAATTTATTGACCTACTTTGATGTTTTATGGCATTAACATAATGTTTGCTAATAACTTTGAGGGCATACCTGAGAGTGTTTGATGATGGGAATATGTAGGTTACAATCTCCTGCATGTTCTAGCTAATGTAATTCAGGTATTTACTTGGCTATTACAAGCATTTTGCAGAGTGTGTGCTGTTATGGATTGGCGGATGTAAAATGCTTCTGGTGCAATATATGAAAACACTAAGATATATATTTAATCTCAAGTGAGGGCAAGGTGACACAGTGGCATTAAAATAAATGCAATCAATATGTAATTACACGATTTACTGCCAACTACCGGAAACATTTAAGTGAGCTTATTTGTACAAACAGGACAGAAGAAACTACATGTTGCAAACACTAGAGTAAGAAAACCTAAATATAAAACACAAAATAAAGTTTGTGCGTTTCTCCAGCCCTGGAGTTTTAAGGATCTAATGTAATCTCTATGTTGACTAAAATGGTAGAATCATCTCAGATGGTTTGACTTGTCAAAGCATCATGTTTACTCTTAGTGGAGACATTTAACGTGACCACTTCAGTTGCAACCTGGATGAATCAAGAAACTAAATATTCTTTATGCACTGGACTCTGGCAAGAGTAATCCCTCTCATACTTAGAAAAGTTAATATTCTGACAAAGATATGTTCTTACAAAAGAAAAGTAGGACAACACCAAAGAGTAAAATAAGGGCGTTTGAAGTGCAAACATTGAGTATCCGAAAGTAGAACTTTATGATACATATATATAGTGCGTATTACGTAGGGACATTATAAAAAGTCACAACAACTCATCTAGACTCAAAAGCTCTGGAGTACACATCCAGCTTGCTCTGCAGTAATGGTTATGTTAGAGATTTTTATGGGTTTATATTTTTGTGCATGTGGATTATTCAATTAAATATACACATTTACATTTCTTGTCTGATATAATATGACTGGTTTTTAACACATTTCCTATGACATGTAGAAGTGTGCTTTTCTAATGTATATTAATTAGTTATGGCACATTTATGTGTAAATCACCATCTTGTCTAGGATGGAAGTTGTTTCCATCACTTCCCCCCCTGCACATCTTCAACCAACAAGTTTTGCAGAACAAACTCAAGCTAAAATGTGCTGATTATAATACAGCTCAGATGGTCCCCACCCAGGCCCTACATGGCTGGAAGACCACTTCTTCTGTGAGACGATTAGGACTAGGATAACCAATATTTTACTGATAACACGGATACGGCATCCTTCCCCCAGGTGGAATGGGACTCCTTTAAGGTGGTGATGCGTGAATACTGCATAGCGGAATCGATCGGGGTTCGACACTCACTATTCGGCGGCGTTGAAACTGCTGAGGAACTCTTCAGAGATGTGGCAACCCGGCGTCTGTGCCGCCCGGAGCTCCAGCCCGACCTCTTGGCGGCCAGAGCTGTGGCAGCACAGGGAGAACGATTACGATGCTTTGACTACAAGCAGTACATTGACAAGTTACACGCCGAGTGAGATAAACCCGGTTCACTATTGGCGTGGATGGCTAACCCAGATAAAGGCGGCTCGACAATAGAGAAATTAGAAGATGAGGATGGCGTTAGAATATATATTCGCAGGAGGGGATAAATAACATTCACGGGTTTCTATTCGACATTGTATACTAGCTCTCCGATATGCAACCTGGAAGGAATGCGGGCATCTATTGCCTTTGCTGCGGATTACGGCTGATGAAGCGGAAAACCTCGGGGAAGACATCACTTCGCAGGAGATTGCCGCTGCCCTTAAGCATAAGGTGCGCAACAAAACCCCAGGCATGTGGCGTACCTTGTGGAGCTGATGCCTCGGCTGGTGGCCCTGTATGCAGGAGCCAAGGAGGCTGGCCTTTGGCAGGACACTACCAGAGAAGCCGTAATAGTCCCAATTTGAAACCATGTAAACGTACACATGGCAGGTTGCCCTACCGCTTGTTGTCGATGCTTAATATCGACTACAAAAGCCCGAGTAAGATTTTGACCACCCGCCTTTTGCCAGTGATGACTAAAATGATTCACATACAGCAGGCAGGATTTATCCTGGACCACGACACGGCGGGCAATATTCGGCGATTACTAGCCATTATACAGGCAGGACAGACTGATCAGGGTGATGCATAGATCTCCGCGGTGGACATAGAAAAAGCATTTGATAGCCTGGAGTGGGGCTACTTGTAAGTTATTGCATGTTTGGGACTGGGCGGTGGATTCAGCGAATGAACCCGGTTACTTTACGCTAGACCTACTGCTAGAGTGCGCACGCGGAGGACTATTTCGGGGAGATGGGTAGTGGAACGGGGAACCAGTCAGGGATGCCCTCTCTCCCACTGCTCTTCCCTATTGCTAAGGAGCCATTGGCGACTGTGGCCAGGTCTGGACAATCTTATAGGAGGTTGAGCAAAAGGTCGTATTGAGCATCAAATTGTGCTGTACGCTGACGATTTGCTACTCTTCCTGAATGATGGGAAGGAAGATCTAAGGGAAGCCTGCTCTCTACTAAAGGAGTTTGGTTCCTTCTCTGGACGGAAGGTGAGGTGGCTGGATTCAAGTGAGTTTAAAGTACAAGCTAGGTGCTGGCGCCGAGGGTTACAGAAAATGAGAGTTAGAACTCCTTATTCCCCTGAATTACCGCTAAACATGCGGACATCGCTTCCACATGGGGGCAATTGGAGGGATCTGGATGTCTGGGTTGAGGCTGGGGTGACAAAGATGGGTGATCATTACAGGGATACAGAATTACTCCCCTTTGAGGAATTTTATGAGGAATTTGACCTACCTCGTGGGCAGTTCTTACTCCCTAGAGCACTCATGACAACAATACGCAAGCACTGGCGCATGGGGACTGTTGAGCCCCCATCGCAGCAGAGCTGCTATTACATGGCTCTTTCTGCGGGCACTGTGAAAGCAGTCTCTTGCCTCTATCGAGCACTGAATGCGGACCAGCAATGCCCATTGGAGAAGATACGTTCTCAGTGATCTGGACACCCCTATCACAATAAAGGACTGGGACAACATATTAGCTAGAGCGCCTAAAGTTTCCAGAAATGCACGCTTCAAACTCATTATGTCCTGCGTAGGTCCTACCTGACCCCGGAGCACATAGGCAGACATTTTCAGATAGCTGATAAGGGCACACATGCTTCATATGTTTTGGGCATGTCCGAGACTCCATGAGCTTTGGGAAGGTATTCTGCAAGCAGTCGCTGATACCATCTAGAGGGAGATTCCACGTACCCTGGAAAACTGTTTACTGGGGTGGTTTCCACACACATCTAAGACTAAAGTAACAAGCTGAATTCAAGACCTGGCATTTGTCCTTGCTAAACGCGAGATTGCGCGAAATTGGGAGTCACTAGGGGCGCGGGGGGGGTGTCCCTCCCTACATGTCTGGAGGAGGGAAATTCTGAAGTGGGCAGGTTGTGAGGTGTGAATATTGCTGCTGAAGGCCAAGAGAGGACTTGGGAACATAGATGTGGCTGAGCCTAGGAAGCGCTGGTGAAGGGCCTTGCCAGCTCTGAACAAGACACGTCTCAGAGATAGCATCCACCCCCTTGAGAGCAAACTCCCTTGCTAGTAAGACCTGATATGTACCTGTTTTAAAGCCCAGCATGCGTATACGTTTCTCTGTGCCTGCCCAACCCTTTTCACACATAAGGGAGATATGCAGATAACACCGCAAAATAAGCTCGCGCATACTATATGGTACTGACTCATGGGGGAAGGGAAGGAAAAAGTTATCAGTTTGATTTTAAGCTTGTACCACTACCATGCCTGTATATTATCAATGCATAATGAAATGTCTGAGGAATTGACCTATATGGCTTCACTGTATTGACGTGCTACAGAGTAAATAAAACTAATAAAGGAAAATGCTACTTACCCAGTATGCATCTGTTCTTGGCATATAGAGCTGTAGAGTCATATGCCTAAGCATAGATCGCCTTCTAGTGGTGGGTCCGGATGTTTGCACTTTGTTTTCCTTCGAAGAAGTCTTTGTAGTCACGAGGTTGGTGACTCCTCCTTTAGGTGATAGTGCGCATGGGCATCAAATCCATCCCCAGATTGTTTTGCCATAAAGGGTGATGATGGAGTTAGTAAGAGTAGTAACATGATGTCCATGTATAGTGTATCTCAGTAAGATAATACTGTAACAGATTAAGGTACCTGAGGAGGCGGGTGGGCGCATATGATTCTACAGCTCTATATGCCAAGAACAGATGCATACTGGGTAAGTAGCATTTTACGTTTGAGGCATATGAGCTGTAAATCATATGCTTTAGCACAGACTATACAGCAGTTAATTCCCAAGCGGTGGCTAACCTGTAGCTGTTGCAGTGGTTTGAAATAGTGTTCATAAGACTCCCTGACCCACACTAGCTTGCGGTCTTGCTAACACATCTACACAATAGTGCTTTGTGAATGTGTTTGGTGTAGACCATGTTACAGCCCTGCAGATGTATTCTAAGAGTATATTCCCTAAGAATGCTATAGAAGCCCCCAGTTTGCGTGTAGAGTGCACCCTAGGGGGAATTGTAATGTGCGCTTAGCTTTAATGTAGCATATTTTAATGCACCTTACTATCCACCGTGCAATGCCTGCTTTTGATATTACGTTGCCTTTATGCGGTGGTGCAAAAGCAACAAAAAGTTGTTTCGTTTTCCTAAAAGGTTTAGTTCTTTCAATGCAATATAGTATGGCTCTTTTTACATCTAATTTGTGAAGAGCCCGCTCTGCCTCTGAATCTGGTAGAGGGAAGAACACAGGTAACAACAGATTGGTTGATACGAAAGGCAGAAACGACTTTTGGTAAAAATTTGGGATTAGTCCTAAGAACCACTTTGTTTTGGTGTATTTGTAAAAATGGTTCTTGTATAGTTAGGGCCTGGAGCTCACCCACTCGTCTAAGAGATGTGATGGCTATAATGAAGGCCACTTTCCAGGTGAGAAACTGTAGTTCACATTTGTGCAATGGTTCAAATGGTGGTCCCATGAGTCTTGTAAGGACTATATTAAGGTTGCACACTGGAGAGGGTGGAAGTCTAGGAGGAATGATTCTTTGGAGTCCTTCCATAAATGCTTTGATAGCCGGTGCACGAAACAAAGACAAGTGCTGTCTGTTTTGTAGGTAAGCGGCTGTAGCAGCACGGTGTAAGCGTATAGATGTATATGCTAGGTTGGAACATTGTAGGTGTAAAAGATAACTGATGATGTTTTGGAGTGAAGCATCTAATGGATTGATTTGATTGTCTGTACAGTAAATAACAAATTGTTTCCACTTTGCTGCATAGCATGCTCTTGTGGTAGGGCATCTAGCTTCTTCAATGAAGTTCATGCAGTCTGGCGGAAGATTAAGGTAGCCAAACTCTAGGATTTCAGGTGCCAGATCGCAAGGTTGAGATGACTGGGATCTGGATGTCTTATCTCTCCATGGTTCTGAGTAAGAAGCCTGGGGGACAGGTGTGGTTTTTTGTGAGGAACTACTGACAGTTCCAACAGGGTTGTGAACCAGGGTTGTTGAGCCCACGTGGGAGCAACTAGGATCAGTGTCAGGAAATGTGGTTTGAGCTTGCTAATGGAATTAGCGGGACAGGGGGAAAAGCGTAAGCAAATCTGCGTTACCAATTCATCCATAGCGCATTGCCTTTGGACAATGGGTGTGGATACCTGGACGCAAAGCTTGGGCATTTTGCATTGAGGTGTGTGGTGAACAGATCTATTTCTGGGTAGCGCCACATCTGAAAGAATGGGATGAGAACTTGAGGATGGAGTTCCAATTTGTGTATCCGTTGTCTTTGACAACTGAGCAGATCTGCAATCTGGTTGTTTACTCCTGGGAGGTGTTCTGCAAGGAGTTACATTTTTTGAGGCATGGCCCATTTCCAGATGCTTTGAGCTAGTTGTGAAAGCTGAAGAGAGTGTGTCCCTCCTTGTGTTTGTATATAGTATATTGCTGTCATGTTGTCTGTATGAACTAAGACAGCTTTGCCTACTAGATGCAATTGAAAGGCTTTCATTGCTAGAAAAAATTGCTAGTAGTTCCAGATGGTTTATGTGGAGTTGTTTTTGGTGTACAGTCCACATTCCCTGAATGGCATATTTTTGACGATGAGCTCCCCAACCAGTGAGCGATGCATCTGCTATCAGCACTATCTGTGGAAACGGGTCGACGAATAGCCGCCCCTTGGAATAGTTTTGTATATTCCACCACTGCAGAGAGCAATGGGTGCGGCCGTCTACAAACACTAGATCGGTCAACTGACCTTGAGCCTGGTTCCACTGACATGCTAAACATTCTTGTAGGGGACACATTTGTAGTCTTGCATAAGGAACAATTAGGATGCAAGAAGCCATCATTCCGATCCATTGCATAAACACTCGGGCTGGTAGTGAGTGTTGAGGCTGAAATTGTGATATTAGATTTTGCATGTTGCGTATCCTAACAGGGTTGGGGTATGCTAGAGCTTTGCAAGTGTCTATTGTAGCTCCTAGATAAACTTGCATTTTGGATGGCTGGAGGTGAGACTTGGTGAGGTTTACAGTGAACCCCAAGTCGTAAAGCAGTTGAACTGTCTTGTGAGTGAGGCGTAGGCAGCTGTGTCGCGAACAGGCTTTTACTAGCCAGTCGTCGAGGTAAAGGAAGACGTGAATGTGTTGTCTTAAATGAGCTGCGACTACTGCTAGACAATTGGTGAAGACTCTGGGTGCTGTAGTTACCTCGAATGGGAGAACTTTGGATTGGTAATGTTGTCGGTCCTCCACGAACCTGAGATATTTCCTGTGAGCCGGGTGAATGGGAATATGTAAGTAGGCGTACTTTAAATCCAGAGTGGATAGAAAGTCGCCATGCTTAAGTAGTGGGAGCACCTGTTGGGGGGGTGACCATGTGGAAGTGGTCTGACAATGTAAAGATTTAGCTGTCTGAGGTCTAGTATAGGCCTGAGAGAGCCGTCCTTTTTTCGAATTAAGAAATACAGGAAGTATACTCGGGTCCCTTGATGATGTAATGGGACTGGTTCTATTGCATGTTTTTCTAAGAGGGATGGAACTTCTTGTTTTAAAAGGGTGAGATGTTCTGATGACATTACACCTGCTCGTGAAAGAATAGTTGGTGGAGTGCTGGTAAGTTCCGGAAGGAACGGTACTGGATAATTTGTAGTACCCACTTGTCTGAGGTGATTGAATTCCAGACAGGTAGGAATTGTGAGAGACGTCCTCTGACAGGAGTGGAATAACAGCGGGGTAGTGGAGGGAAGTCACCGTTTGTTGGCAGGGGAAGTGTGGGTGGAGTAACCTCTGCCTCTTCCCTTATTATTATTTCCTCTGTAGCTTCCTCGAAAATAATCTCTGGAAGAGGGGGATTGGTTGTTACCCTTGTAGGAGGAGAAGGGATTTTCTGTAGAAACTGTTTTTGAGCCACCCCTTTAAAAGTAGCGGCGAAAGGAACCTCTGCTAGTAGGCAATTGTAAAGCCCCCATAGACTTTGTGGTTTCTGTGTCTTTTTTAATCTTTTCCAGCGCAGTATCTACAGCTGGTCCGAAAAGATGCTCCTTATCAAAAGGCTGATTAAGTATGGAGGACTGTACCTCCTGCTTGAACCCAGAGATTCTAATCCAAGCGTGTCTACGCAATAGGACACTAGTATTGCACTAGGATTGCTGTGTCTGTTGCGTCTAGTGCACATTTAATGTAAGTGTAAGTGATGAGCTTACCTTCCTGAATGAGGTCATAAGCTTTTGTTTTGTACTCATCTGGTAGATGTCGCATGAGATTTTTTAACTCATCATAATGAGCCCTATCAGAGTGCTAGCAGAGCCTGAGCGTTGGCAATACGCCAATGATTCGCAGCTTGTGAAGCCACTCTTTTTGCCTGAGGCATCAATGAGTTTGGACTCCTTGTAAGGAGGGGGCCCTCACCTGTGGTTTGGGAGTTAGCTCTCTTGCGGGCGCTGGGCACTACAAGAGAGTCTAAAGGCAACTGACCTTTTATGTAAGCCGGATCTGTAGGAGCGGGCTTTTATTTTTTGTCTACTCTAGGTGTGAGTATTCTTGCTCTGACAGGGTCTTTAAATACCTCATCCATGTGCTTTAACATGCCCTTGAGCATTGGTAAAGTGCGAGTAGACCTTTGTAAGTGAGTTAGTGTCTCAAAGAGGAAATCCTCTTCTAGAGGTTCTTTATGTAGTTCCACCCCGTGGTATTGAGCAGCCCTGTTAATAAGTTGCACATAGCCAATGTTGTCATCAGGTGGGGAGGCTCTGGAGGGAAACAGGTCGGGGTCGTTGTCTTGATCTGGTTCCCTATGATAATTTTCCCAAGGGTCAGTGTCATGTGGCATGTCGTGATCCTGTACAACATCCAGCTGTATATTCCCATCCCCATAATCTTCGTCCTGTGGGTCAGGTGAAAGTGGTGGTGAATTTGATGGTGTAATATCAAGTTAGGTTGTGGAGGAGGTGGAATGTAAGGAGGAGAAGGGTTAGTGCCCATGTCCTTTTTCTTGAGAGGGATAGGGCAGTCCTCTGAGATCCAGCTTTCGTTTTTAGGAAGTGGCATGGATGTGTCCCGTTTGAGGGTTATTGACCAGTTTCTTTTGTTTCGGATCCAAAGGTGGTTCATCGGACCGAGGAACGGAGTGTCCTTTTCTTTATGCGCCGATTTCGGCGTCGAAGATTTTGGCTCAGAGTCTTTAGGCCTCTAATGTTTTGGGTCGGAATGCGTGGTCTTGGCATGTTTCGTCTCGGAACCCTTAGTTGTGCCCGGTTTTGGCTCCGAGCTTTTCGGCGCGGAGTGTTTCGGTGTGGAGGGTTTCTGCTCAGAAGTTTAGTGTGGATGATTTTGGCTCCGAGGTTTTAGGTGTCGAAGGTGCCTTTGGTTCCAGTGGTGTAGAGACCGGCAGATGCTTTGACTTATGTTTCGATGCCGAAGGTGTTGGTTCGGCACCGGAAGGGGGCGGTTCGAGCCCGAGCCAGAAGGCTTGTTTTTATGTTTTGTAGTCGAGCTGGAGGGCGGGGCATCGGAAACTTTGCCTCATGGTACGTTGACCTATAGTGATGGTCTGTTCTTCCATGTCGGCGTCAGCTTCGGACACTGAGACCAGTTCTTAGTCCTGGGCTTCTTCAGCTGGACGATGAAAACCAGAATCTTCTCCAAAGATGTCTGGGACGGAGCCAGTGTCGTGTTGCATCTCGTGGCGTCGAGGCCGACGATCATGAAGAGTCTTTTTCGATCGAAACGATCGATAGGCGTCACAGTCCTTTTCGTTGTGTTCCGGGGATAAGCAGAGGTTGCTTGCTGACCTCGTGCAAGTCGGTGCGTGGAAATTTAACACGACACCCGGAACATAGTTTAAATGGAGTCTGTTCCATCGACTGCTAGCGTGGTCAGCACGGGTAGGCCCGACGGCCCGCCTCGAGTTTCCCGATCGAAGGTTTTTCACAGTTGGAACGATGCGCGTCGAATGGGGAACCGCGATCAATAGACAATACCGTTGAGGTTAGAGGATTGCAATTCAAGGGGGTTTGAAAACGATACTGAACCGGAGCGATATCGAACCAGAGCGCAACAATACACATCCGAACCCGATAGCGGAAAAAAACAATCTGGGGATGGAGTCGATGCCCATGCGCACTATCACCTAAAGGAGGAGTCACCTACCTCGTGACTACAAAGACTTCTTCGAAGGAAAAGAAAGTGCAAACATCCGGACCAACCACTAGGTGGCGATCTATGCTAAATCATATTATCTACAGCTCATATGCCTTGAACATCTATTTACAAAAAATTTAAAAAACGGTAAAATGTGCTGAGTTATTCTTCAATGATTACATTATTGGTCTGTTCTTGATGAACCTTACCCAGTTCAGCTATAACGTACAACACACATTATTTCTTTCCGCTGGTTAAGTAAAATCTATTCATTCCCATAACACTTTATTGTTGATGCAACATTTTTTGTTCTAGCCTCTCCAGATGACATTAGCATAGAGGAGACTGGATATGATTCATGACATGGGATAGTGGTGCTTATGTGTTACTGAAGAAATTTAACATTTGTTCACTCCACGATTAATATGCAGAAACGTTACTTTAGTATTGAAAAATAATGTATAAAAATCCCTGTATTATGGGGGGTGAGTCAGATTTTTAGGAGCTTTCCAGAATTCTGTTTATCACTTGATTGTGCTGCCCACTTGGACGTAGATTTTTTCGCCCTGAGTTTTACTTACTTACATCTGAGATCCTTCAAGGTATGGACTCTGTACCACTCACTTTTTAATTTTGTTAATAACCCCTTTAACTTTTCACTAATCTAGAACTCAGTTACTGAATGGGCCCCAATCAATTTCAAATTGAATGTATTTTTTATATCTTGTATTTCTATGGGTTTTGGAGTAATGGGAAGTTCCTTAACGCAGGGACACATCGACTCATGAAATTGAGGTTTAACACCATTTCACTCCATTAAATATGGGAACACTATTCAAGGTAAAACTTTTGGGGGCGTCTTGATTTTGTGTACAGTGATTTTGCTACCACGGTGACCTTTACAGTGGAAGGTGTTTCAGAGTTTTGTTAATTTAACTCAGTTTGCGCTCAACTGGTTTAACTTTGAATAGAGGTACATTTGCAAATCCCTTGTTCTAAGAACACATATATCCTTACTACAGAGGTATTTAACGCTCTGCAAGACTCAGCCTACCAACACAGCAGTAAAATCTGAATGAGGGTGAAATTCTTCTATTGGCTACAGGTGCATTTAAGTGAGTTAAATAGTCAAGCTTGTGATTCCCTGCAAATACTTGGAGGGAAAGTACATACATTTGCTGCTTATAAACAATAATACGTTTACAGCGGTGTCTTAAAAAAACATAAGAAACGATTATATGCACCATTTAAAGTACTTGAAATTCATTATTTCACAGGAGACTTGAAGCCAATACCCTAGGCCTATTTGTGGCCATCAATCAAATTACCTACGTAGCAGAAGGCAAGAGCTAAGATCTGAGTGCTTTGGAGAGCGGATCCTGGGGATTACACACTGAAATAGCCATAACATTTGGCTGTATTGTTCGATTTTTTTTTTAAACCAGATCCTTTTTTGCAACGCTCCTATTTTACAACAAGCATCAATTAATTTTACTACCAAAGGGCCTTGCACTAACTACAAGTATTTTCTCTTTTTACCACTCTGTTTAAGTGCATTGAACCTTCTCATTTCTGCCCAAAAAAAGTATTAATCAAGTTGAGAATTTAAGGCTGAGAGAACGGGTCCATTAAAGTGTAGTTTCCCGGGACCAGTGGATAAAACTATGGCAGTTCAACTTTATTTTTAGTAACAATTTATTTATTACAAAATATTGCAGAACCAAAACTGAAAAAATATATATGACACTATTAAGAAATCATATAATGCTGTAAACAATTCACTCCATGAAAGAATAAACAAACATCTTCAATAAAAGGTTAAACCTATTAACCCCTTCAGTGCCCGCCTCTTTCCCCGCCCAGTGCCGGCCGTTGCATTAGCGGGCGGGGTCTATGACGAGCTGGACTCGTCATGGGCACAGCGCCACCGCGGCCCATGACGAGTCCAGCTCGTCATGGGCACTGAAGGGGTTAACTAAACTTATTTCTGTTTACTTACGGCGTTTCCAACATGACTTTACAGACGCTGGCCATGGTACTAAGACAATCTGTTGTATTCTCAATAGGTAAAGTTTTGTTCTGAAACACACAAGAGGCATGGGCATTACAAAATACAACTGGTGATGAAAATAGACAGTATTTCTCTGTTTATCCTTCTTGCTAATACTCACTTCAGACACAAAGCTTGTTGTGGCGTTAGAAAGTGTCTTAAGCATTGGAGTAGCTTCTGCATAGAACAAGGACATTCGATTGGCCATTTCGTTATTTACTTCATTTTCTATGTCTAGCTGCATGACCAAGACAAAAGAAACGAACATAAACAAAATACTCAAAATCAGAATAGAATACTTAAGCATTTTTTTTAAAACCAAGTTTTTTATTGTACTTTGCAACAATGCACTTTCAATACTCTATTCTTTGAACAGTGTGATATGCATTCATGTGCTGTAATCAATAATTATTCAAAGAATAAACGTTTATTCATAAAGGCAAAATAGAACCGCTATCACCAAACAGCATTAAACATTTTTAACGTCTTGAAGAGTAAAATAAATGGGGGGTACTATGATTATGTCTACACCATACAGCCCCTTCTCAACGTTGTATCAAATAATTGTATCTTATAATCTCATCACAAAGGAAGAATCTGTAGACCTAAACAATTTACTTGTCTATTATTCAGCTCTGCTCATAGCTTCAAATGTGTACTCTGCCACCTTTTGGCTGGACATAAAACCCCAATTGTAATAATTAGAACTGGACTATGTTAGTCAGCCAACATAATGACACTCACAGGGGCTCTTTATATCAGATCGAAAGCAGAGCCAGCCACAGAGAGTGGCAAAGCACTTCGAAAGCCACTCCTAAGCTCTTAAAAAGGTTGAGTGCAATGTGTCTGTATTATTAGATAATACTAATCTATAAAAGATGCTACAGGTAAACTGGTCTGTGGTATATATGTTCAACAAATTCACATTTGTACAAATCATCACATCATATACAACTAGCAGCGAGGCAAAGGAAAAATGACGTGCTTGAGGTTATGTGTTGGGAGAAGATCTGTAGAAATAGCTAATAGAAGTGTAATATTACAATTTTAGCGATCAAAATACAACAGATCAAGAATGCTGTAACCTTGCTATTCAGTAGCCAGAGCATGCAGGGGACATGCTGCTCTTACTTTGGTCAATAAAATAAGACCAGCAGCAACAATGACTGATTGATGTGAAAATAAAAATAACAATAACTTGGCCCTAAATGTGGGATCTGTCATACTTATAATGGATATTTTATTGATGAAAGAAGCAACGCGTTAACCTTGTGAACACATGTAAAAGTTACCATGAATATCCCCATATTAATGATTATGTCACCTATGCAAAGGCTTAAATTTAACATGCATAAGGTTGTATAAAATCACTTAAATGAAAGAGATGCAAACGTCAAAAGAGAATTTATGCAAAATGAATTCTCAACGGAAACACAGTCATTAGCATCAGAGCGCTTCGTTATCCAACTCAAGCCAGCAACAGGACGAGAACCAGTGACAGATTTTAGAAACTAAGTCAACAATCCTGATTCTCGAGGCAGGATCTTGGATTTCATTTTTTAAAGCAACTTGACCTGTGTGGCAGCTTCTTAAAGAAAAACACACATAGGCTGTATGTCTCACCTTAAATTTCCACAACTACTGAATCACTCTGCATAGAACCAGCAAAGTGAAAAGTATACAAAAATGCCCTCAGTCAACCTATCAAAAGCATATGCTAAACTAGGCGTTCAAATAAAATGGATGGAACATCTCTATATTTTGATTCTTCTTTAATTGAGAAAATATAGGTGAACCAATCTTTTGGAAAATATTCTAGACTTTTTACACAACACCCGTTCATAAGGCTCTTAAAGAATCCTTATTCATCTTTTACATTTTTTCACGTTCCAAGATGTTTTAATAGTAGATAAACGTGCTTCCAAATGACCCATAACCCCAGACATGGCCACTTTTATTTTTATTTTAGTGATACACCAGTAATACAACTCTCCCGGCTTCAGATTCTGTACATCACCCCAAAAATGTCGGTCTAAATGTGAATTTTTGTGTATTTCTTCATGGCACCACTTGCACAGTACATTGAGGGATCACAATCATGGTGACCAAATTGCTAAAAGTTTTGTTAGCCTTAACATTGATAGGTGAAACCGTATCCCTTTATAATGTTTCTCCTGATCCCACCATTTCAATAAGTTTGCCATCACTCGGAAACGTGATCCTGCCAGTTCCTTGAGCCTGTGCCCCTTAGTTATCAAGGCACTCTTGCTTGTACCATTGTGGCCCATTAGGGTCACAAAACTGTTCCTTGTTGCAGATTTCTACTGCTAAATTATTCCTTTTAATTCAGGTACTATTAATGCACATTTTCATTGGGCTCGATGTCTTGCTCTTGTTACGGACAGGGCAAAAACAATAGGTACAGACTTAACTCCTTAGGTGCATAAGGTGTGACTTGTTGGCACAACAAAGGGTAAGAGTTGGTGGTGGGTCACATTGTATACACCATTACTTGAATGTCCAAAGTAGCACACCACCCTCTGACAAGAATGCATTAGTTGGGACATAATGGACAATTCACTTAGATCTGACAGGAGTTCCTGAAAGTAGAACACTGCGTTCGCCTTTTCAATTTTTCATGTCATCCTATTCTGTGATGCTGCAATCAATAGTGCTATTCTGCTAGATAAAACATTGTATGCATTATGGATAAGACAGCTGGGTGCACTGCTGTTTTGGATATGAACATCATTGCTGCAGATTCAACATGGATTTTCTGGATCCCATTGGAGCGGTTATCTTTCCACTGTTTCCATGGCTTCCCCATACAATATAAGTAGTAAACTGAAGTTTATTCAGAGCCTCACATCATCACCCCCCCCCCCCCCCTTCCCCCAAGAAATTCCTTTTTAGCATTTGCCGGAAGGAATCGTAATTCAAGCAAAGCAAACTGACACAAAGCCGCTGATATACTTTTACCGGAAGGTCTGCACTGAATGGTCACATTTCCACTAGTACCCTATGACCCAAGGTTTCTAAACTTCGGGGACCAACAAGCATTTCAGTAATCTGGCCCACAGCTAATTCAGGCAAGAGTGTTCTCGCGTAACAAGAATGTTATATCATACCACTACATTAAACAGATAATACCAAGCATAAATCAGCAATCTCTCCACAACAGTAATAACGGACAGTTGACCTCAAAGAGAAAGACACACAAAGTCCATTATTTGAAACCTGCCAAGTCCATTATTTGAAACCTGCAAACTATCTATTGCCCAATATGCCGGCTGGCAAGTAAGGAGCAACAAAGGAACTCCACTTTACTTTGTCTAGAGCAAGTTTACAAGATTTAGAGGATCTTGCTACAGTTTCTGCAACAATTTTTATTTTTTGTTTTACTGGGACAAGGTTATTAGCCTTGTGCCCAACCATAAACCTGGAGGTCCAGCAGATAACGCTTCCTCTGGTCTCTCCCCTTTGATCTTTCCAGCTTGGGTGACGCTGCCAGGAGACTAAGCACCCACCCGCACAGCTCTCCAAGTCGCTGAGACACACAAACCTCTCCCTACCAATTCAATGTGGCAACCCTCAGAGGGTCTAGATTGTCAGTAGATTTTTCAAAATTCATTTGGAGGAGAAACCATATCTTCAACGCCTACCAAATTTTGTCCATTTCTTACAGCTCATACGTGCCTTAAATATGTTTCTATAGCGATGTGTGTGTGTAATATATATGATATATATATATATCTATCTATATCTCACCAACACTTCACGCCACCGTATTCACAGACGAGAAGGCAGACCCAGGATCAGTGCCAAGAAAACGGGTTTATTTACAGAATGCCCGCACCACCGCCATAACGCGTTTCAGCCTCCTCCGAGGCCTTGGATCACATGACGCGTTCCTGAGCCATTTTTTATTTTTTAAAGTGACAGTGCACAGAATCACACGTGAATAATAGACATAGAAGTTACATTTCCTGAGAGAAACGTGAACCTAATAACATGAGAGCCACAAAATAAATGATCCCCACTATGGAGGTACCATACATATGTGCAAAATACGCAATAAATATTCATGAAACCATAAATATTTAAGACAAGCCTAGCAACTTAAATAAAATAAATTAAATAAGTTAAGATTAAATAGCAATGACAGTGCTGATAAAAACATCAATATAAAATTGTCATAAGAGAAATCAGACGACAATAAATACGATATTAAATTAATTAGTGGCCAATTGAGACCCTACTAAAAGCTCTGTCATGAAACCCATGGTGATATGGTGGTATAGCTAGTCGCTTGCTCATGTGCTATTTGCAGAACTGAATTGCACACTTGCTCTATCGGTATATTATTATAGGTTCAAAGGTCCTGCCCAAGTGGGCACATGCTCATTCGTAACTCTTAAATATATAAAGTGCTGAAAAATAATAAAAAACGCGCCCTTACCCTCTTTGAATCACAGCCGTCATTCAAAGAAGTAAGATTCTATAATAAAGAAGGAATATGCTACTTACCAGTATGCATCTGTTCTTGGCATGTAGAGCTGCAGATCTATACACTGTGCATAGATCGCCATCTGGTGTTGGGCCCGGATGTTTGCAGTTGGTCTTTCTTCTTGGACAATGTTTGGAAGTCACGAGTTCGGTGACTCCTCCTTTGGTCCGTACTGCGCATGGGCTTCGGCTCCATCCTCAGATTGTTTTTCGCCAGCAGGGAAAAGATGGAGTGTAGTGATAATAGTAAAGAAACCCATGTGTGTTGTATCTAAATAAGATAGACTGGAACGGATACAGGTAGCAGGGGAGGCGGGTGGGCGTGTATAGATCTGCAGCTCTACATGCCAAGAACAGATGCATACTGGTAAGTAGCATATTCCGTTCGAGGCATATGAGCTGCAGATTATACACTGTGCATAGATTATATAGCAGTACCCAACCCTAGCGGCGACCACCGGTATCCGTTGCAGTGGTTTGAAACAGTGTCTTTAGTACAGCCTGGCCCACACTAGCTTGTTGTTTGGAGTGCACATCTACACAGTAATGTTTTGTGAAGGTGTGCGGTGTTGACCATGTGGCTGCTTTGCAGATGTCATCTAAGGGTATGTTCCCTAGAAAAGCCATAGAAGCCCCTATCTTTCTTGTAGAGTGGGCTTTAGGTGGAACAGATAATGTTCTTTTTGCTTTGTGATAACAAATTAGTATGCACTTAACAATCCACCTAGCTATCCCCGATTTTGAGATGGGGTTGCCTTTATGTGGTGGAGAGAATGAGACAAACAACGGTTTAGTCTTTCTGAAAGATTGCGTTCTTTGGATGTAGTAAAGTAAAGCCCTTTTAACATCAAGTGTATGTAGAGCCCTTTCCGCAACAGATTGAGGTTGCGAGAAAAAAAACGGCAATTCCACCGATTGATTGAGATGGAAGGGGGAAATGACCTTAGGCAGAAATTTTGGATTTGTGCGAAGTATCACCTTACTGTGATGTATCTGTAGAAAGGGTTCTTGTATAGTGAACGCTTGTATTTCACTAACCCTTCTAAGGGAAGTGATAGCTATGAGATAAGCTGTTATCCAAGTAAGGAACTGCAGCTCACATTTATGCATTGGTTCGAAAGGCGGTCCCATCAGCCTTGTAAGAACTACGTTTAGATTCCACACAGATGAGTGTGGTGCCCTGGGCGAAATTACTCTTTTAAGGCCTTCCATGAAAGCTTTAATAGCAGGCACTCTGAAAAGTGATAAATGCTGTCTGTTTTGCAGGTTAGCAGCAATTTCTGCTAGGTGTAAACGGATGGATGAGTATGCCAGGTTACACCTTTGTAGATGGAGCAGGTAGCATATGATGTGCTGTATGGATACATCTAAAGGGTTGATTGTATTGTTACGGCAACAAATCTCTTCCACTTTGCGGCATAGCATGCTCGAGTGGTAGGACGTCTGGCTTCCCTGATAATGTTCATGCAATCAGGGGGAAGGTTAAGGTATCCAAATTCTAAGATTTCAGGAGCCAGATCGCAAGGTTGAGCTGAGCTGGGTCCGGGTGCCTGATTTCTCCATGGTTCTGGGTTAGGAGGCATGGTGACAGGTGCAGTTTTTGGTGTGGTACCACTGAGAGCTGTAGTAGTGTGGTGTACCATGGCTGCCTGGCCCATGTTGGAGCTACCAGAATGAGTGTGAGGGAGTGCTGTTGTAGCTTCCTTACCACTAATGGAACTAGCGGGAGAGGTGGAAAGGCGTATGCAAATTTGCCTGACCAGTTCATCCATATTGCATTGCCTTTGGACAATGGGTGTGGGTATCTGGCGGCGAAGCTTGGGCATTTTTTGTTTTCGTGGGTGGCGAAGAGGTCTATCTGAGGATGTCCCCACTTGTGAAAGAATGGGTGAAGAACTTGTGGATGCAGTTCCCATTCGTGCATTTGTCTGCTGAGCAGATCTGCCATGGTGTTTTGTATCCCTGGGACGTGTTGTGCCAGGAGAAAGATTTTTTGTGGGATTGCCCATCTCCATATGCTCTGTGCTAACCGAGAGAGCTGTGGAGAGTGTGCCCCCCCCTGTTTTTGAATGTAGTACATTGCAGTCCTATTGTCTGTGCGAATGAGGACTGCTTTGGCTGAGATTTGTTTCTGAAATGATTTCAGGGCTAGAAAGATCGCCAATAACTCCAGATGGTTGATGTGGAGTAACTTTTGTTGTGGGGTCCATATACCTTGCACTGTGAGGTGTAATAGGTGCACTCCCCAGCCGGAGAGCGATGCGTCCGTTGTTAGAATTACCCGAGGAACCGGGTCCAGGAACGGTCGCCCTTTGGAAAGGTTTGTGGTGTTCCACCACTGCAGAGAGCGATGGGTGCGACCGTCCACCAACACCAGATCCGTCATTTGCCCCTGGGCCTGGTTCCACTGGCGTGCTAGGCACTCTTGGAGTGGACGCATGTGGAGTCTTGCATGAGGCACTATGAAGATGCAAGATGCCATCATCCCTATTAGCTTCATAAACACTCTTGCTGGGAGAGAGTGCTGAAGAATGAATCTTTGGCGCAAGGCTTGTATGCTTGCGATTCTGGCTGAATTGGGATAGGCTATAGCTTTTGAGGCGTCTATCGTGGCACCGAGGTATTGCTTTGTGTGAGACGGTATCAGCTGGGACATTTGGTGGTTCACCGTGAAACCTAGCTGGTGGAGTAGTTGGATGGTAGTGTTTGTATGTTGCACACATTGGTTGTAGGACGTGGCTTTTATTAGCCAGTCGTCCAAGTAAGGGAAGACGTGAATGTGTTGTCTTCTGAGGTGTGCCGCCACTACTGCTAGGCATTTGGTAAACACTCTTGGTGCGGTTGTGACCCCGAAGGGGAGAACCTTGAACTGATAATGTTGGCCGTCCACTACAAATCTGAGGTACTTTCTGTGAGAAGGGTGTATTGGAATATGAAAGTATGCGTCTTTCAAGTCCAGTGTAGTGAGAAAGTCGTTCTGGCAGAGGAGTGTGAGAACTTGTTGGAGAGTTACCATGTGAAAATGGTCTGAAAGTATGTATGCATTTAAAGGCCGGAGGTCTAGAATGGGCCGTAGAGTCTCGTCTCTTTTTGGTATCAGAAAGTACAGAGAGTAGACCCCTAAATTTTGTTGATTGATGGGGACCTGCTCTATAGCTTGTTTTTGCAGGAGGGAGATTACCTCTTGTTTCAGCAGTGTGGTATGTTCTTGTGACATTGTACGGTGCCTGGGTGGAATATTTGGGGGGGTAGGTGTTAGTTCGAGACAGTACCCTGACCGAATAATTTGGGTCACCCATTTGTCTGATGTTATGGTCTCCCAGGTTTGAAAAAAGTCTTGTAGTCTGCCACCGACTGGAGTGGAATGGTCTGGGGGGAGCGGGGGAAAGTCATTGTGTGGGCGGTGTGGCAGAATGGGCGGTGATGGTTTTGCCCCTGCCTTTATTATTGTTTCCTCTATATCCACCTCTTTGATAGCCCTTTGTGAAGGTAGTCTGAGGAGGGGACTTGTAGGACGTAGAGGCGTTATCGGCAGAGTTACCCCTGCCAGTGCCTCGAAAGGAGGAGCGGCGAAAGGAGCGTCTAGGAGTGTGGGATTGTAATGCTCCCATAGACTTCGACGTATCTGTATCCTTCTTCATTTTTTCCAGGGCTTCGTCTACTTTTGGGCCAAATAAGTGTTGTTGGTCAAAAGGGTGGTTCAATATAGATGCTTGGACCTCCGGCTTAAAGCCTGAGATTCTGAGCCAGGCGTGGCGGCGAAGCAGAACACTGGTGTTTATAGCCCTGGAAGCTGTGTCTGCTGCGTCAAGTGCACATTTAATAGAGGTGTTGGTAATGATCTTTCCCTCTTGTATTAGTTCATGAGCCTTATTTTTATATTTTTCTGGGAGATGTTGCATGATAGTCTCCAGCTCATCATAGTGCGCTCTGTTGTACCGTGCCAGCAGCGCTTGCGTGTTGGCGATGCGCCACATATTGGCAGCTTACGAGGAAGTGCGTTTGCCTGACGCATCTAAGAGCTTGGACTCCTTATCGGGTGGTGGAGCCTCACCCGATGACTGAGAATTGGATCGCTTCCTAGCTGTGGATACCACTAATGAGTCTAAGGGCGCAGGTCCTTTAATATAGGCAGGATCTGTGGGGGCTGCCTTATATTTTCTCTCTATTCTGGGGTTTAAGACCCTAGCCCTGACTGGGTCTTTGAAAACCTCTGCCGCATGTTTGGTCACCCCTTTAAGCATGGGTAATATGGCAGTAGATTTATCTGCGATGTCAAAAGTGTCAAGTAGGAAGTCTTCCTCAACTGGATCACTGTGTAACTCCACCCCATGATAATGTGCCGCCCGTTGCAACAAGTGGTGGAACCCCAGGGAGTCCTCTGGTGGAGATGGCCTGGATGGATAAAGATCATCCTGAGGCACATCTGGGAAATCTGGATTATGATAATCCTCCCATGGGTCTGGTGTGCCCGGAGGGTTGGGGTCCTGTGGGGGCATCTGTTGGATCATAGTATGGATCCCCTTGGTAATCAGGGTCTGGAGACGGGGTTGGAGAGCGATGAGGCAAGGGTGGAGAAGGTGGAGGCGGAGATGGGGGCGGTGGAGGAGGTGGAGGCGGTGGGGAGGGTACTCTGAAAGGGGATGTGGCAGAGTCCTTCCGTTTTGGCGGTGGAGGAGGAGTTGGCTTGTCTAAATGTCTTTTCTTTGAAGACAAAGTCAAATGTCCAGTCTTTGGATCCTTTGTTAAAGTCTTTTGTCGAGGATCTGGCGTGAATAGCTCCTCCGGCACCGATTCATCTGTCGGTGCCGATGTTTTCGGGGCCGACGGCTTCTTTGGTTTATCTGTGCCATGCTTTTTCGGGGCCTCCGATTTTTTGTTCGGTGCCGAGGCAGGCTTCGGCACGGGAGCGTCGGTGCCGAGGGATTTATGTTTGGTCGGCACCGAGAGGCCAGGTTTCGACACCGATGGCTTCGGAACGGAGCTTGGTGTGGCTTTCTTCGGTGCCGAAGGGTGTTTTTCAGCACCGCTAGTAGGCTGGCTCGAGCCCGAGCCGCCGGGAGACTTATGATGCCTCTTCACCGGGCCCGAAGGTGGGGTGATGGAAGCGGTATGTTCGGTTTTGCCTAGGCCCGGAGGCGAAGGTGTAACCGAAGTCTCTTTCGGTATGGGCGCGGGAGTGGGAGGGGGTAGAGTACTCACGACCCTCTGCGCCGGTGTGATCTCCTCCACGTCGGAGTCGTCGGCCTCGGAAGCGCTGACGAGGTTGTCTTCCTGTTCGGTGTGCTGCTGTCCCGAAGCTCCGATGTCTTCTCAGAAGATGTCAGGTGGAGCCGAGGTCGATGAGTGCACCACGGTGCGTCGAGCTAGTCGATCCCGAATAGTCTTTTTCGATCGAAAAGACTTGCAGGCGGGGCAGTCTCGAGCCTCGTGTTCGGGAGAGAGGCAGAGGTTGCACACCCGATGTAGATCGGTGTGGGGAAATTTAGACCCACATTTTGGGCACTTCTTAAAGGGAGTCCTTTCCATCGCCCGAGACCGGAGTCGAGATAGGACCGAAGGCCGCTGCCGATGTCTGGAATCGAGGAAGTGCCGAAGAGAGAGATAAAGAAGATGATTTTGTCTGAAGAATCTCGATGGACGAGGATTTTTCGTCGAAGGTCGAACTGGAAAGGTTCGAAGCCGGAGCACGAAGTATTACATCCGAGCCCGATGGCGGAAAAAAACAATCTGAGGATGGAGCCGAAGCCCATGCGCAGTACGGACCGAAGGAGGAGTCACCGAACTTGTGACTTCCAAACATTGTCCAAGAAGAAAAACAAACTGCAAACATCCGGGCCCAACACCAGATGGCGATCTATGCACAGTGCATAATCTGCAGCTCATATGCCTCAAACATGCATTTCCAACATTAAAATTAAAGAAAGGCGGTACCAATGCCAGCTAAAAGATACTGGGTATAAGAACAGATATGCTTAAAGGCAGGTAAAGAAATCCTCACTGATGTTAAGACCATGTGGTGTTTTACAGTTAAGCTCCAGGATAAATTTGGTTTCCAGTTTCCTAAGCAGATATTCCCGATTGCCTCCCCTTCTGAGGGGCAAAACAGTGTCCACCACGAAGTATTTCAAGTATTGTGTATTACTGTCATGATGTTCCTGGAAATGTCGTGCCACCGGATAAGTGGCATCTTTGTTGTTAATAGCTCTCACGTGCTGGAGTATCAGTTTGTGGACCTGCAGCTTCGTGCTTCCCACATAGTGCAGGCCACACGGACACTCCAGCACATAAACTGCAAATTCTGTTTTGCAATTCAGGAATTTGGTGATGGCAACAGGCTTAGGTTTGAAGGGAGTGGTGTATGTTTTAGTATTCAAACCTTGTTTGCAGGCGCCACACTTATAAAAGCCTGTCCTTCTGTCCAACCAATTTTTGGTCATCATCACCTCAGGGCTACTCTTAACAAGAGCATTGCTCATGGTGCGAGCTTTCCTATAGGAAATGCTTGGAGTGGCTGTCAAGGAACTTCCTAAAACAGGGTCATTAAGTACCAGAGGCCAGTTTTTATTGACAATTTTGTGGAGAGTTTTGTGTTGCCGATTAAATGTTAATATTAAGCTAGTTGGCTCCAATGTGGGTTCAGTCCTAGAATTCTCCTTAGATTTTTTTAGGCATTAATGTCGCTAAACATGGTTGTTTGTTAGCCTTCTCAATAGCCTTTATAACCACCTCTTCTGGGTACCCCCTAGCCATGAACCTGTACCTGCTACCCTTTTGAGCCTGCACGCAGTCAAGGTCCGTGCTACAAATCTTTCTGATCCGTAGCATCTCCCCATAGGGGATGCTATTGATCGGATGGCTGGGGTGGTGGCTAGAGGCATGCAATACAGTGTTGCCTTTAGATGGCTTCCCATATATGTATGATCAATATCACGGTGGTGACCGAAACGCGTCATGGCAAGCTGGAGCGGTTGTGAATAAACGGAAATTATTGCACTCAAGTGGAGTCCGTACCCTTTCTTTCCTGTTGGAATATGGAACATAGATAGATAGATATATATATATATATATACACACACACACACACACACACACACACACACACACACACACACACACACACACACACACACACACACACACACTTATAGTATACTTGTAAATTAAGCACACAAACTGAAATTACAGCAGAAAAAAAGAACCATAAAGAGCAGTCTAGCCAATACATTCACTAACATTTGAACTAGGATTTCAATGAAATTCCAAGGTCTACATTGGGTTTGAGGTGCACATTTTTGGATCATGTTTGGCTCTTGTTCACTTCCGAGTTTACCAGCAACTACATTGAAATCACTAAATACTAAGTTAATTTTGTTTCACGTTTCCCATTCATTCATACATACATATTAATCCAACACAGTTTAGCCTTCAAAGCAATTACTCATATTTTATTCATCTCACAGGGCAATTGTGCTATCTGTATACAAACCCTAAATGTGTCTGTGCCACTTCCAAATATTTCATATACACGTTCCATCTATTCTTATTTTACTGTGTGCTTTTGAACAGCTCCATGTACTCACATGCATGTTGTTTATCCTGTTACGACTTATTGTCCGCCTGTAGTAACTAAAGTCATTTTGAATCGCTGGGTTCCTCATCTAAAGGGGTACAAGAAAATGATTGCAACACTTAGATATCAAACACCATTTTGTCTTGTAAGGTTATTGATTGCAGCTTCAATTATCTCACAAACCTTCAGTTCATCGAATCGGAGGGTGAAATGTAGAATTTCTGCAAATTCTTTGGCTAGCGCTTGTTCGCGCTCTAGGTGCTGAGTTGGAGTATAAGGAGGGCAAGTCAAAGATTCCAGTAAACTCTGCAGCGCTTTCTCTACAAAAAGAAAGTAAAATAAATATTAAAAGTGATTTCTTAAATTAAAATATTTAAGATGAATAAGTTAACGGTTCAATTAAAAAGTTATCTAAATTGCAATGTGAGATTCGGCTTCAAAAACATCCCTGTAATCAGATCCCAGATTTAACTAAAAGAACAACATAACCATATCTACCTTGCATGGGGCTGGATTCACAAACAGAGGAGGAGCTATGTCCACACCTTTGTTCATATTAACTCCTTTGTGAGTGTTAACAAAATCCTAAATATGTTTTGGAAACTTAGGCGTGTATGTTTATGCATCCTCCTCCTCCACACTTACTCCAGCAGTTTATCCACTGTATAGATAATCTGCAGACATAAATACAGTGAAAACGAGCACTTGCAGATTACCCTCTTGTGGTCTGGCTTGACAGGATATTCGTCCTCAGATGTTTAATGATTAACAGAAAAAGATCTATCAGAAGCATTACTGAAAGAAGGGCTTTGGCCACAATCAAATGTGGATTCCCTTCAGTACAGCATTTGATTAAGCAGACATTGGGTCATTCCATTAAAGAAGAGTTCTTGCTTTGCACTTTTGGTCTTCTGGGAAACCTTATGCTGAATACAGCAGAATGGTGACAAGCCAAGGATCATAAATATAGGCCTGATTTGTTGATTGTAAAATGTTATGACAAAGTTAGAATATCTGAACTATTCAGTTTTAAAAGCATATGCTAAAGGCAAAAAGCCATTAAGCGCGGGTTGTTATTAGACTGTGCTAAAAACTGTAGGAAGGTTCATTGTAATAAGGAATCTCAGATGACTATGGTCAAGGGTTTTGGAGTAGGTTACCCTCGCCACAAAACCTAGTACTAGATGATTCTAACTAAGTTAAGCCTTTACAATAAGGAACTCCAAGACCAGATGTGATTGCACTTCAGTTTAATCCAAAGTAAAACACCCACAACCAGGAGCGTCCGGCATCTGCTAGGTACGGCAAGCAACTTACCAACTCCGTCAAGTACTTCACAGATACCATGTGACTCCAGAACCGACAATCCCCTTTGAACATAGACAATAAACTTGTGTATGAGCGTGTGCTCGATACCACAACCTTGTGCAAAGACAAGCTCAATACACACACACTACACCACCCCCGCTCTTTTTTTTTACATACTTAAAAACATTGCAGTCATGAAAACTGAAGAAAACCCTATAAAAACATTAAACATTAAGCTGTGAATGAAAACAATTTTACATTGCACCTCAAAGATGAAATACAATGAACAAGAAGGACTGTTACTTATTCTGTGAGTATCTGATCTTGGCATGTATTGCTGAATATTTACAGGCTTTACATAGGTCTGCCATCTAGTGTTTGGCTCAAATGATTACAAGTTGTTTTTTGTTCCAAGACGTTTTCTTTGAGGTACGAGGCTGTGTGAAGACTCCTCTTGGTAATACTGCGCATGGTCATCGACACAATCTTCGGATTGTTTTGGCGTGAGAATGTAAAAATGCTGTGTATATAGGCAATGAGATGTCCATGCGTTACTATGAAATAAAGTGTATGAACTGCAACCCTACACAAGTTTTTTGGGGGAGGAGGGTTGGTGCATGTGAATCTACAGCACTACATGCCAAGAACAGATGCTTACAGGATAAGTAACATAATCCTTTCTAGGCATGTGTGCTGTAGATACACATGTTTTGCATAGACTGTAAAGCAGTCCCTCTCCTAAGCAGTGGGTAACTTGTGGGGGTTGCAGTTGTTTGAAAAAGAGTTTTAAGTACTGCCTGACCAACATTGGCTTGCAAATACATCTACAAAATGTTTTGTGAAAGTGTGCGGAGTAGACCATGTTGCTACTTTACAAATATCAGCAATAGGAATGCTCCGCAAGAAAGCTAGGGAAGCTCCAATCTTTCTAGTGGTGTGAGCTTTTGGGGGAACAGGTAAAAGTCATTTAGCTTTTGCATAGCATGTTTGGATACATTTAACTATCCATCTTAAAAATTGCAGTGGATCGCAGTTATGAATTCTCCCCTCCACCAATGGTGAAGCATCGGCCACACACAGCCCAGGCCCAACGTTAAAACAAGAGCAAAACTTAAAATCCCAGAAGCACCAGGGGCTCCGACCCCCGAACAGATGAAAGAGGAACAGATCCAAGCACTGCCAACCACGATCACGTTGTGGGTGGATCGGCGGTCTCGGCAGCCATAGACTCGGAATAAAGGTGCATCAGACAATGAGTCCAGCCATTCCGCAAACAGCACGTCGTTAATGATACTTCCAGGCGTCGCCACAGACAGCGGCTGCTTTAATGTGAAACGTCACGGGGAGCATGAGTATGAATCGCATCTGGAGTGCATGGCATATGGTGGGAGGCTGGGGCAGGCGATGAAAAGACTGCCTAAGAACACATTAGTATTCTGACACTTTGAGATGAAATGAGTCCCCCCCCCCCTACCATATAGACCCGTCACAAGCGAGACGTGCAGTCGGCCGAAGATGTGGTGAGGACATTTGACAGTCTGGCTACTCCCTCGCCCTGCTCCGGGGTGATCGCAGTGCTCACTTGCACACAGTTGGGAGCTCTATGGGAACGTTTATTAAATGTTTGGGTACGATGAGTTCTGGGACCGCCCTGGGAAGAGAATTGAGGGATCTAGTTGTTCAGTTTACAGAGTCATTGTGTGTTATTCTACGCAATATGTACTCTCTGAGATCGGGCATGAGGGAGTGGCTATGCAATTCACTGCTCGCCTTTGTGCCCACCGATGGTAGCAACAACAAAATTGCAAGAGTTCGCATATTAATGTGGAATGTCCATGGTATGGGCATGGCGCAGATAAGACCTGCAGTGCAACAATAAATATTAGAAGGAGGGGCACTCAGATTACGCTGTTGGGGGAGACTGTCACTGAATGGGGGTGGGGAGGAGCTACCTGGTTGCAAAAGCACTTGCAGGGTCAATTTTACTGCACTAAGTACTCAGGGTCCGGCCGGGAGTCCCTTTCCATTATAAGACAGGAGAGATAGACACAGAGGGCCGCTACACTTTAGCTAAAGGACAATTAGGTTATAGACCTGCCCTGTTGGAGAGCATATACGCTCCAAATGTATTGCAGACAGCCTTCTTGTTCCTCTTACCGGATGTACTTGATGGGTGCATGTCCCATGGATAATTGAAGAGGACTTTAACTGTGTTATAGTCCCACAGACGGATCCTTCCCACCTGCCATTACCAAATTTCCTGATAGTGACCGCTGCTGCCCACTTGTCCCATTGGCTCACTGTTGGAAACCAGGCAACCGGGTTAGCAGTCACCAGGTTCCCAGCACAGTGGTAGCTTGGCTCGAGCGGTTGGGGGCAGGCACCGTGTGAAGCGTACGACACACCCTCACAATAACCATGCGTTCATCCGTTCCAAAAACGACACTACACCGTAAAAATTATGAAAGAAAGTAGTTTGTCTTTATCTTATTTTCTCTTAGTTGCAGGGTTCATAAAATAAATACAGTACCATAAGATTCTCCTTTAAAAGGGCAGGTCAAATAAATAATACCACAGTGGGGTTTCAATAAATAGGATCAGGTCATAAATAAGCAAGGAATAAATAGGGGTGCAATAAATACAAATGGCTAATAAATACTGTCAGACAATAAATACAATGCAGGAATAAATACAGTCAGACAATAAATACAGTCGATAAATAAAGCACCTTCAATAACTTAAATAACACAAATTAATGACAATTACAGTTCACATCACTTTCCTGAGGTAGTTTGGTTTTACTATGCCCGAATACAGCTTGTGGTCATTTGGATGACATGGGGGGTGTCCCACCTAGATTGGTCAAGGCTGGGCCTGAACTGAGGTAGAATAAGGGTAACCTAAGGATCTGGCTCTCCCAAAATACACAACCCCTCACAGAGGTCACTGCACCAGTCTCAGTTCACCCCTGGCACTCCCAGGCTGGTTCTAACACCCCTGTAGCCCCTAGAATGGTCTTTTAGGGCTCCACAGGGCCTCAGATGCCCTTTCTACCACTTACTGCCCTTTTCACGATGATCGGCTCCGCTCGGCGCCGTGTCGATGTCGTGAGGCGGCTCCGGTTCGATGTCGCTGGGCGGCTCCGGTTCGGTGTCGCTGGGCGGCTCCGGTTCGGTGTCGCTGGGCGGCTCCGGTTCGGTGTCGCTGGGCGGCTCCGGTTCGGTGTCGCTGGGCGGCTCCGGGTCGATGTCGCTGGGCGGCCTTGGCTCGGTGTCGCTGGGCGGCTTCGGCTCGATGTCGCTGGGCTGCTCCGGCTCTATGTCGCCTTCCGGCGTCGCAGGGTCACAGTCTCCCCGCTTCCGGGTGTCTCCGGAGTGCGACCTCCACTCCCGACCTCCGGCGCGCTTCACCTCAGATTCCAGCGTCTCCGGAGTGCGATCTCCACTCCCGACCTCCGGCGCGCTTCACCTCGATCTCCGGCGACTCCGGAGTGCGATCTCCACTCCCGACCTCCGGCGCCCTTCACCTCGACCTCAGGTGACTCCTTGCTCGACCTCCGGTGCCTCTCCACGACCTCCGTCGGCGCCCTCTCTTGACCTCTGACGGCTCCGGGTACGACGTCTGCTTTCTGTCAGCGCCGCTTCTCCACCTCAGGCCTCAGGTCTCCAGGCTTCTCGACGTCAGGACTCCAGGAGGACACCGCTAAACAGGTCAGGAGCTTGCTGGTCTTCTTCTTTAAGGCCTTTTCACAATATTTAGGTCCTTAAGATGGTTTTTCTGGTCTTGGTCCCACACAGGGCTCTAGGCTGGGCTTGGTCAGTAGGGACTAGCATCAAGGGTGGGTTTCTGGACCCCACTCCAAGCACTGGTTTCCACCCCTGCTGCCTTACTCCGACCTGCTTCTGAACCTCTGTCCTCTCTCTTCTCCAGTCAGGTGCCAACTGCCACTCTGAGATGGCCTCCCAACATTCTAAACTGCCTCTCACTGTCACAGGGTTCCAGAATGTTACGGAAGGTTCTAGAAATCTCCAGTGGGTTCTGATGATGTCACAGGTGACAATGGGTGGCCACCATTTTGTGTCTCAGGCCCTCAGACAGAAGTTCCAGGGGTAGGGAAAATGGCTCCCTGACCCTGCATCAACACTAAAAAGTCTGGTGGTTCCCAAAAAGGAAAAATTATAATAGGGTTTGAGGCAAAAGTGGGACAAAATAAATAATGATGAGGAGGGACCACCCAAAGGGCTGACAGGTCTAACACGCGTCCCCCCCCAGCTGAAAGTGGGGAGAGCTACCCAACCCCTTGGGAGTTCTCAACACTAAGGCGGAAATACCTTGAGAGACCGTCTGCATTGGCGTGGTCCACTCCAGGCCGATGTTCCACCTGAAAGTCCATTCCCTGTAGGGAGATAGACCACCTTAGCAACTTGGGATTCTCCCCCTTCATCTGCATCAGCCACCGCAGGGGTCTGTGGTCGGTCTGAACTAGGAAGTGCGAGCCAAACAGGTATGGCCGCAACTTCTTCAGAGCCCATACCACTGCAAAGGCTTCACGCTCTATTGCACTCCACTTCTGTTCCCTGGGAAGTAGTCTCCGGGATAGGAAGACCACAGGTTGTTCCAGACCCTCTTCATTGAGTTGCGATAACACTGCCCCAATGCCATGTTCCGATGCATCCGTCTGGACAATGAACTCCTTGGAAAAGTCTGGGGCCCTTAAGACCGGGGCCTCGCACATGGCTTGCTTCAGTTTCACAAAGGCCTGCTGGCAAGCCTCCGTCCAGACTACCCGTCGAGGTTGTTTCTTGGACGTAAGCTCCGTGAGGGGGGCCACAATGGTCCCATACCCCTTCACGAAGCGGCGGTAATATCCGGTGAGGCCCAGAAAAGCTCGGACCTCAGTCTGAGTCTTGGGGGGTTCCCAGGCCATGATTGCCTCGATTTTTGCCTGGAGGGGTTGCACCGCTCCCCTACCCACCAAGTGTCCAAGGTACACTACCGACCCCTGCCCGATCTGGCATTTACTGGCCTTGATCGTTAAACCAGCGTGTTTCAGGGCCTGGAGAACAGCTTGCAGGTGACGCAAGTGATCCTCCCAGCTGTTACTGAAGACGGCAATGTCGTCCAGATAAGCAGCAGAGAAACTCTCCATTCCGGCGAGGATCTGGTTCACCAGACGCTGAAACGTGGCAGGGGCGTTCTTGAGCCCAAAGGGCATAACGCAGAACTGGTAGTGGCCCTTGGGCGTGGAGAAGGCTGACCTTTCCTTAGCTCCATCAGTCAGAGAGATCTGCCAGTACCCAGATGTAAGGTCAAAGGTACTCAGATATTGGGCAGCTCCCAGCCGGTCAATCAGTTCATCCGCCCTCGGGATCGGATGAGCATCAGTCTTAGTTACTGAGTTCAGTCCCCGGTAGTCCACACAGAACCTCAGTTCCGGTTGGGCACCCGATGGTACAGCTTTTGGTACGAATACCACCGGACTGGACCAGGGGCTGCTGGAAGGTTCAATTACTCCTAGCTCCAGCATCTTAGTGACTTCACTGTGAATGCTGGCCTTCACCTTGTCTGTCATCCGGTAGATCTTTGACTTCATAGGTGGGCTGTCTCCTGTGTCCACGTCATGGATGCACAGGTGAGTCCTACCCGGAACAAGGGAGAACAACGAAGAGTACTGCCCCAGGACCTGGCGGCAGTCCTCCTGCTGTTCAGGAGTTAGGGACAGGGAGAGAATCACTCCCTCCACCAACCCATCCTTCTCTTCAGATGCAAATAAGTCGGGAAGAGGCTCGCTTTCCACGTCCTCTGCTCCGTCAGTCACCATTAACAATAGGACTTCGGGCCTCTCATGGTGGGGTTTGAGGCGGTTGGCATGCAGCACCCGTAGGGGCTGACGAGGGGTCTTCAGGTCCACCAAGTAGGTAGCCTTACCCTTCTTCTCCAACACCTCAAAGGGTCCTGACCAGCGATCCTGGAGGGCGCTAAGCTCTCCTGGTTCGATCACCCACACCTTCTGGCCAGGCTCCAACTCCACCGGGTGAGCATTGTGGTCATACCACGCCTTCATTACTGCTTGGCTGGCTTCCAAGTTGTCAGAAGCTTGCTTCCACAACTTAGCCATTTGGCTCCGGAAGGCCAGCATGTAGCTCACCACATCCTGGGGAAGCTTTCTGGGAGTTCTTTCCCATCCGTCTCTCACCAGGCTGAGAGGTCCACGCACAGGGTGCCCATACAAAAGCTCGAAGGGGCTGAAGCCCACTCCCTTCTGTGGCACTTCCCTGTAGGAAAACAATAGACAGGGTAGGAGGACGTCCCATTTCCTCCGCAGGCTTTCAGGCAGACTTCTGATCATGCCTTTCAAGGTTTTATTGAACCTCTCCACCAGACCATTGGTCTGGGGGTGGTAAGGAGTGGTGAACCGGTAGGTCACTCCACACTCCTTCCACATCGCCCGCATATATGCTGACATGAAGTTGGTCCCCCTGTCGGACACAACTTCCTTGGGAAAACCCACTCGGGTAAAGATTCCCATCAGGGCCCTAGCCACAACAGGTGCGGTAATGGTCCTCAGAGGTATTGCCTCTGGGTATCGTGTGGCATGATCCACCAAAACCAGGATAAACCTGTGACCAGCTGTAGTAGGCGGATCTAACGGACCCACAATGTCGATGCCCACCCTTTCAAAGGGGGTGCTAACGACAGGAAGTGGTTCCAGGGGAGCTTTCAGCTTCACCCCTGTTTTCCCACTGGCTTGACAAGACACACACGTCCGGCAATAGGTGTCGGACGACACTTTCATCTGAGGCCAATAAAAGTGCGGGACAAGCCGGGCAAAGGTCTTGTCTTGCCCCAGGTGTCCTGCCAAGGGGATCTCATGAGCCAATTCCAGAAGGAAGGCTCGGTAACGTTGAGCGACAACCAAGGCCCGTGACGAACCGTGCATGGGTGCCTTGGGTTCACTGTAGAGGAGGCCATCCTCCCAGTAAATATTATAGTTCCCCTCAACGTTCCCTGCTGCCTGGGCTTCGGCCTGTCGCCTCAGTCCCTCAAGGGTAGGACACTCCTTCTGGCCCTTGCAGAATTCCTCCCTGGTCGGCCCTCCCTCCACGTGCCACTCGGCCGGGATGGGTAGGTTCTCCAGGTTGGTAACATCCCCCTCCGCGGACTCCTGGTCCACCACCTCCGGTGGCCTATCCGTCACACGGGGCGCGGATGCCGAGGCAGGCTCCTCCTGCCTTCGGTTCTTCCCTTGGTTGGCAGCCGGCGGTGCCTTTGTTACAGGCTCCCGCCTAAACGAACTCCCCCTCCGGGTAGTCGCAGACCTGGTGCTGACACAGGTCCAGTCAGGTGTACCCAGCATCTCAGCATGAGTCCGGTATTCCACCTCCTTCCAAGCATTATGCTCCATGTCATTCCCCAGCAGACAATCGACTGGCACGGCAGGGTTTACGGCAACTCGAAGTGAACCTGCAACCCCTTCCCATTCAAATGGAACCTCGGCCACCGGATAGTGGCCCATTCTGCCGTCAGCCATCGCGGCAGGGTGGAGCACATGGGGAATCACCTGCTCTGGAGACACCAGTTGGCTATGTACCATAGTCATACTGGCTCCTGTGTCTCTCAGAGCCTCCCCTCTTTGGCCGTTGATGGTGACCCATTGCCCATACTTGGTGGTATTTGCGGGCACCTGGATCTTAGGAACCATCTCCCGTTCTCCCAGGGACACTAAAGTGACACCCGCCCACTCCCTTCCCTTATCTAAAGGCATCTCCTCCCCGAGCACTACACTAGCTACTCCGGGGGCCTTTCCTCCGATGGGAGGGGGTGGTCTTTTCGGGCACTTCGCATCTCCCTTATAGTGTCCTACACCACTGCACTCGAAGCAATGGACAACACTTGGCTGCTGACTCTGGCCAGGATTAGGGTTTCTGGGTGGGTTAGCCCTAGGGGTAAATCCTGTTCCTTTCCCTTGGAAACTATTTTGGGGGCCTTTGGAGAACTCCTTTTTCTTTTCCCCTCCCTCTTTCTTCTGGGGGGCGCCCTGTCCGGTCTTTTGAGAGTCCCCTCCAGTCCCCCTTGTGGACACCCGGGTACTAGCCCAAATGTCCGCCTCCTCAGCAAGCTTCCGGGGATTGGTCAGCTTGCTATCCACCAGGTTTTGACGCAGTTCAGGGAAACATTTTTTGAGCAGGTGTTCCTTCAACATCAAATCAAACAACCCCTCGTAGTCCCTCACCTCACTGCCCTGTATCCAACCCTCTAATGCCTTCTTTGCATAGTCCAGGAAATCCACCCAATTCTGTGTGCCCAGTTTGTGGCTACCCCGGAACTTCTGTCTATACTTCTCGGGTGTTAGTCCAAACTTCCTCACGAGCGCCACTTTCATGGTGGGGTAGTGGGTCTGCTCATCCTGCTCCAGGGCCAATAATGTATCCCTACCAGCTGGAGGCATGTATTTATACAATCCCCCTCCCCAATATTTCTCTGGAACCCCATGGGCTCTTAGGGAGACCTCATAGGCCGCTAGCCACTTGGCGATATCATCCCCTGCACTATAGCTAGCTACTATGTCTTTTGGCAGATAGGGTTTGGGTTCCCTGGTGATTTCTCTGTCTTTGCTGCCACCATTAGGAACAGTTTGTGCCCCGACTCGTAGGATCTGGAGATCCATCTCCTTGAGCCTCAACTCGTGAGCCATCCTCCGTTCCTCCTTCTCTTTCTCCAGCTCCGCCAACTTCCATGTGAGCTGTCTTTTCTCCCTCCGGCCAGTTAATTCTACTTCTGATAAGCCGCCACTAGAGACACTGCTGCCCTTCCTTGAAAGTGTTCTGGGCCCCTCTACTAGGTTCCCCACCTCAGGTTGGTACAAACCAGCCCCCTCGCGGTCAGTCTCTCCATCCCTGTCCTCCTTTTCAGCCTTACTTTCTCGTCGTGCCTCCCCCCAAGCCGGTTTGGAGCTCACCCTTCTTTGCACCTTGGGGACAAAACACCCCCTCTCGCTCACAAAACTCTCTGAGTTGGGCCACAGTATAAGTTTCCACATCCTCTAATACAAACTCCATTTTGCCCACTCAGGATAGAAGACAGTTGCTTACAGAATCTATGCAGGGGGGTACCTTTTGTAATACCTCCTCCCACCACCAGAAGTAAATTTGGAAAAAACAAAACTCAAAATTAGGAAGTCTGCTTGGAGAAAACTCCCGGTGTAGGCCTATGGACTACCCACAGTTATTGTCGAGTGGACGCAAGCACAGCTCTATCCCACCGCTGAACACCAAGTTGGAAACCGGGCAACCGGGTTAGCAGTCACCAGGTTCCCAGCACAGTGGTAGCTTGGCTCGAGCGGTTGGGGGCAGGCACCGTGTGAAGCGTACGTCACACCCTCACAATAACCATGCGTTCATCCGTTCCAAAAACGACACTACACCGTAAAAATTATGAAAGAAAGTAGTTTGTCTTTATCTTATTTTCTCTTAGTTGCAGGGTTCATAAAATAAATACAGTACCATAAGATTCTCCTTTAAAAGGGCAGGTCAAATAAATAATACAACAGTGGGGTTTCAATAAATAGGATCAGGTCATAAATAAGCAAGGAATAAATAGGGGTGCAATAAATACAAATGGCTAATAAATACTGTCAGACAATAAATACAATGCAGGAATAAATACAGTCAGACAATAAATACAGTCGATAAATAAAGCACCTTCAATAACTTAAATAACACAATTAATGACAATTACAGTTCACATCACTTTCCTGAGGTAGTTTGGTTTTACTATGCCCAAGTACAGCTTGTGGTCATTTGGATGACATGGGGGGTGTCCCACCTAGATTGGTCAAGGCTGGGCCTGAACTGAGGTAGAATAAGGGTAACCTAAGGATCTGGCTCTCCCAAAATACACAACCCCTCACAGAGGTCACTGCACCAGTCTCAGTTCACCCCTGGCACTCCCAGGCTGGTTCTAACACCCCTCTAGCCCCTAGAATGGTCTTTTAGGGCTCCACAGGGCCTCAGATGCCCTTTCTACCACTTACTGCCCTTTTCACGATGATCGGCTCCGCTCGGCGCCGTGTCGATGTTGTGAGGCGGCTCCGGTTCGATGTCGCTGGGCGGCTCCGGTTCGGTGTCGCTGGGCGGCTTCGGATCGGTGTCGCTGGGCGGCTTCGGATCGGTGTCGCTGGGCGGCTTCGGATCGGTGTCGCTGGCGGTTCCGGGTCGATGTCGCTGGGCGGCCTTGGCTCAGTGTCGCTGGGCGGCTTCGGCTCGATGTCGCTGGGCTGCTCCGGCTCGATGTCGCCTTCCGGCGTCGCAGGGTCACGGTCTCCCCGCTTCCGGGTGTCTCCGGAGTGCGACCTCCACTCCCGACCTCCGGCGCGCTTCACCTCAGATTCCGGCGTCTCCGGAGTGCGATCTCCACTCCCGACCTCCGGCGCGCTTCACCTCGATCTCCGGCGACTCCGGAGTGCGATCTCCACTCCCGACCTCCGGCGCGCTTCACCTCGACCTCAGGTGACTCCTTACTCGACCTCCGGTGCCTCTCCACGACCTCCGTCGGCGCCCTCTCTCGACCTCTGACGGCTCCGGGTACGACGTCTGCTTTCTGTCAGCGCCACTTCTCCACCTCCGGCCTCAGGTCTCCAGGCTTCTCGACGTCAGGACTCCAGGAGGACACCGCTAAACAGGTCAGGAGCTTGCTGGTCTTCTTCTTTAAGGCCTCTTCACAATATTTAGGTCCTTAAGATGGTTTTTCTGGTCTTGGTCCCACACAGGGCTCTAGGCTGGGCTTGGTCAGTAGGGACTAGCATCAAGGGTGGGTTTCTGGACCCCACTCCAAGCACTGGTTTCCACCCCTGCTGCCTTACTCCGACCTCCTTCTGAACCTCTGTCCTCTCTCTTCTCCAGTCAGGTGTCAACTGCCACTCTGAGATGGCCTCCCAACATTCTAAACTGCCTCTCACTGTCACAGGGTTCCAGAATGTTACGGAAGGTTCTAGAAATCTCCAGTGGGTTCTGATGATGTCACAGGTGACAATGGGTGGCCACCATTTTGTGTCTCAGGCCCTCAGACAGAAGTTCCAGGGGTAGGGAAAATGGCTCCCTGACCCTGCATCAACACTAAAAAGTCTGGTGGTTCCCAAAAAGGAAAAATTATAATAGGGTTTGAGGCAAAAGTGGGACAAAATAAATAATGATGAGGAGGGACCACCCAAAGGGCTGACAGGTCTAACACTCACACACTGGTACCTACTACGTTGCTGGTGATCGCTCCACCCAGACTCTAGATTACTCCTATGACTTGCCCTCCCATGATTTGCATGTGAAGCTAGACTGAATACTCCGTGACATGACGCCATGACTACTGGCTGTGGGGGTGGAGTACTTGGGAAAGGCCTTCTCTGGTCATAACCCCTTCCAGTTTCAGTTAGAGTGCCAAGGCCACCGGTCCCCACCTGGTGATTGCAGTCCACTATGCCAGAAGACCAGGTCTTCCGAGAAGCAACCAACCAGACGTTATCACTTTACCGAACAGAGAATTGGGGCACAACCTCCTCTAAACTAATAGACTAGGAAGCACTAAAGGTGGCCATCATGGATCATTGCACCCGTGCTGTGATAGTGGTCACGCAGATCTGCAGAAGGACTTGCTGCACAATGAAGCGTCTTTGGGGCTTTAGAGACAGCGGCACAAGTCGACCATATGAGACAGGGGGAACTGACTGAGGCAGCATGCACAGCTAATAGAACAGCTACGTTGCTTAGACCGTGAGAGTACCAAGCAAAGATGCATACAGAAGGGGACAAGTAAGGCCGTCTACTGGCATGGCTCCTGCGCAGCGTTAAACCAACTACACCCATCACTATGATTAGGATAACCCAGACACACGTAGTCACAAACCAAATAGATACACAAAGCATTCACTACCCACTACCAATCCCTTTAGGACTCTCCTTTCACTGATCGTCAGCTGGCTATACAGCCCTTTTTTGGCACAGTTACACCAACTTCCATCGAGCTCTTGGACAGAGCCCTTGGGCTTAATGCGCCTACCACACTTCAGGAAATCTAGGAGACTATACAGTGCTGCCACGCATAAGAACCGGGGACTAGATGGGTTCCCAATTGAATTCTATAAGGTGTGTGAGCATCTGCTAGCTCCAAAGCTACTGGAGCTGTACCAAACAGCTTTAACAGAAGGCTGGTCCCGCCATCACTGAGGGAATTTTGGTATCTCTCGCAAACCCTGAAAAGGGTCCTTTGGAGCATCCTCGTAACGCCCATTATCTATGCTCTGGTTGGATAAGATATGATGATATGCCAAGGCTGGTACACTCTGACCAGAACGGTATAGTCCCACGAAGATCTACCACTCTCAATATCTAGCTCTTACATAGTGATGGAGCTCTCTCTGGTGCAGTGGCCCTTTTGAAACAGTGGACTGGGGTTATCTGTTCTCGATTCTGACCGAGCTTGGAAACACAGGAGGGCTGCAGAGGCTCATTCCACCTGCTATACTCCGAGCCCACCGCCAGGGTGAAGATTGGCCACGGCATTTCCTCAACATTTCAAGTGAGCAGAGGAACGCAGCAGGGCTGACCGCTGTCCCCACTGCTCTCCACCATGGCAATGGAGCCCCTCGCGCAGACTACGACAAAGTGGACAGACTTGGGGCATCCCACTAAATTGGGAGACCCATGTTGTCTCGCTGTATGTAGATGACCTTTTAATTTTTATTGGTGACATCTGGAGGGAACAGCAGACATTCAGGACATCTTACAAGAATTCCAAGCTGCCTCAGGTTTGGGAGGGAGTTGGACCAAATCCTGCTTGTTCCAACTGCATCCAAATGGTCCTCAACTGCCACTACTGATGGACCTGCAGCCTTTACTGTGGGAGCCCCACACATTCCGATATCGGAGTATACAAGTTTACCATAAGACACAGGACCTCAGAGATGGCAATCTCACCAAAGGCATTGCATCTCTTTCCGACCAAATAGCATTCTGAAGCAAGCTGCCACTTACAGTTCAGGGCAGTGTGTCCTTGTCGAAAATGGTGATGCTCCTCCGCTTACTCTATTTTCACAACCTTCCGGTACATATCCCCAGATCAACATTCCACACAGTGCATTCAGGTATGGGGAGCTTCATCTGGAAAATGGGAAGGCGCCACGTTGCGCTCCGTAAAGTTACAATTACCCATAGACAAAGGGGGTCTAGCAGCCCCAAACTTTGAGCACTATTTCTTAGCGGCACAGCTACAATGGCCTGTGCGCTGGTTGGCGGGGTACCTTACAGAGGAACTAGGACTCCCCATTTCTTCACATACACAACATATCGTACGGCAGACCAGGTAGCCTGTGACAGCTTTCATCACACCCTGCGACTTATGCTGCCAATCCCCCAGTATTCTCCCGATATCCAAATAGGCTCCATCACATTTTTAGCGACATGATAGTGAGAAAACGGCATGGTGACATGGGAAGCCTCAGGACGGAGTACATTGGGTGCCCTGTTTCAAGATGGCACACTTCTGCCCTCTGACAAACTCTAGGACGAAAACGAACTCCTGCCGGTTCACTTCCTAGCACATGGCCACCTGTTAACCGAATGAGTCAGCTATGGCACATCACAGACACAGGGCCGGAAAAGCACCCACTGATACAGGCACTCCACATCATGGGTGGTGGTGGACGACTTAACACATGGTTTTTGCCTGCCCTGGCACTCACCATTCATGGCCCATTGTCTGTGACTCGTACTGGCTTGAAGGGTGACAGGCAGGGCACTAATGAAAAAAGAATGGGCGAGGGCGCTTATATACCCTAGGAAACGGTCATGGAAAGCTAAGTTTCAGTACATCCATCGTTACATCCTGCACTAATCAATCAATCAGGGGCTTGTACATCGTGGCTACCTACCCACGAGGGTCTCAAAGTGCTGGGAGCAGGAGGGCTGCTGGTTGGACTGGGTGGAGGACCATTCGAAGAGCCAGGTCTTGAGTTCCTTCCTAAATTGGGTCAGTGAGCCTATCTCACGCCAGCAACCCTGCACCAGATGTTTGAGTCCCCTGCTGATTGTCCTGGGTGCCATAAAGCAGGACAAGGCTCATATGTTCTGGAGCTGTCCGGAGGCTGTAGCATTATTGGCTGGTTATCTCATTAGCAGAGGTCACCGGCCCCACGAATGTATGCACGATAGAGAGTTCATTATTGGGGTTATTTTAGTGATTGAAAACTGCAAAAGCCATAAATCGTTTCATTGATTTGATTTGTGCCCCTGCTTATGGTCCGTAGGCTTATTGTGGAGAAGGCCACAGTCAGTGGCATTGAGGCGAGAGGAGGCCCACGGATTACGCAAGATCCCTATTGTATCGGTCTGGGAGGTGCTGTTACTGGACTTACAAAGTTATAAAGAGGTGCTTAATGGCTGAGCCCCTGCTCAGACCCGCACATGGTCTCGGGCTCTAGATGCCCGGAGTGGTCCGACCCTTCTTCTCCTTCTCTCTCGCCTCAGACCTCCTCCAATCCCTCCACTGAGACTATATTACACCCCCCTCATATGCCTATGCCAATTATCGTTATGCACATCTTAATACTGAATTGTATGCCTCTATCCCATTGTAGGTTGCAACGTTAGAGTGAAATAGAAATGTCAGGAGTAGATGGAAAACACACCAAGCATTCAGAGAAGCTAAAAATTTGATAATAGCACTGCATGACCTGTTTTCTACTATTTAAATGGTTAGAAAAAGAAGGACCACTGGCTCCTGTCAGTAATATTGCATCGTGTTGCAAGTATAAGGTATGGGAAGAGTACACTGCATCTGTAATTGGCATAAGGATACTGATGTGATATGCATGTATATGACAATGTTGAAACTCAATAAAATTGGTTAAAATAAATGTGACTTTAATCTTAGAGTCGTCACAGCTTCAGTAAAAGCAACATTTTCAACCTTTAATAGACACCTTACTAAAATGATAAACCCTCCCACACTTCCCACAAACTTGAGCGAAGACTAGATATGGCTTGAAATGAACAAAATGCACGGTTAATCCACATTTAAAGCGTAAATCCCGAGCACCTTGTTTTGGTCTGATACTGTGGTTCAGCTGTTGCTTGTGAGCAGCCAACTCCACCTTGCCTGCTCCCCTGTGACCTACTGCATGGACACTCGATGCACTTGAAGTGAGAACACTGGTGTCTAATACTCTGGCATCTTCTTGTGAATGCTCGATTATTATGGCTAAATCAAGTATTTAGTGTCAGATTCTTATAAGGCAAAAGTCTTTTTTGCATTTCCTTGGCGTATCATCTTGCCACCAACCGGTTGTTAAATCAGTTTCAACGTGAACCCTCCAAAATCACTACTCATGGTAAGCACTTGAAGTGCTGTGACAAAAGCTTTTACAAAGACTTTCTTTTGCTCTTGGGATAAAAGCAGTGTTGGTATACTACTAAACATTTCTGTCCCTCGAAATACTTTTGTATTGTTTGATGATTTGCAATTCATCTAATTATACTTTACCTTTTGCTCCATAGGGTGGTAGGTGATTAAATACCTTCAATACCTAAACAGTAACACAGTTTATTTTCCCTAATGGATCTATATTTAAACCATCAATGTCAGTTAAATAAGCATTGGAGACTCTAAATCAATTGCTTAATTTCTTCGGAGGACTGCCGGGACATTCCACAAAAGATAAAGGAGGTGTGGCGCAGTAAGTGTTGGAAGACAGCAACCAAAAAACACATAAGGTTGCAAAACTGAAATAGTATGATAATATAGTTTCAAAATGGAAAAGTACAGTAATGTCTTCAAGTTACATTGACAACT
This sequence comes from Triturus cristatus, assembly GCF_964204655.1. NCBI lineage: Eukaryota > Metazoa > Chordata > Amphibia > Caudata > Salamandridae > Triturus > Triturus cristatus. The sequence goes on along the minus strand of NC_140589.1, from coordinate 291,335,609 downwards.
TCCTTCTGTACATGAAGTGTGCTAACAACAGACTACCAGCTGACAGCCTTCCATTCAAAAATGAATTTCCAGTATGAATTGTGACAGCTTGAGTTGCAAGCACCATGCGGTTTAGCTTATGTCCTGGGAAGACAAAAATTGTAATGCCATCCTAAAGTCACTCACTACTCAATGGCACACTTGAGCTGTCCTTTGATTAAGTGTAATGTCTTCCAAAGCTGTGCACGTCACAGCAGCCTGGAGAACTCACAAACGGAGACTCTACGTTTAGTTCTTTTTGAATATGTGATGTAACATGATGTGGCAATTGAGCAGGGTGCCATTTATAGCCAATGGCTGCAGGCCGCTATCTGGCTGCTAAGGATGCTCGCTGACAGCGTAGAGCGGTGAACAAGACAGAGGCTTATGCGCGTGGATCAAGCGTGAGATAACGCACCTGCGGGCGTAGAACTGGCTGCCAATGACTGACATGTGAGGAAGATAAATGAGCTGGAGCTCAGACTGCAAGTGCATGCTCCCTGTAGGCAGACAACTTGCACCGCAGATGAATGGTTAGTGCAAGCAGAAAATGTTGGAGCAACATGGTAACAGTGGTTGTGAAAGATTCTAAAATTGATTGAAGATTTGGGTCCATATGTACCAACAAATTTTCCAATAGACATAGAATGGCGAAAATCCTTTGATACGTCAGGACCATGGTTCTCAGACAGGGCAATGATGCAAATGGCGCGCTCACCTCTTAATCAACACATCCGTTGAGGCAGGGATATCCAGATACAGGGCTTGGAATCAAACTCTAGCTATGTTGTGCTGGGCTCCTCTACATTCGAATTCAAAACCAAACTGAAAGAACGGGTCAGAAGCCAGGTGAAGCAGAAACAAGAAAGTTTAACAGGGGCCTAAAAGGAAGATTACACCCTGTCTCGACAAATTCACAGTCCAACTGACAAGATGGAATCTTGTTAACACCTACCGAGTGGCGTTCGGTGATGCTATGACAAAGGAACAGTGCTTTAGACAAAGCACAGATGCAGTCGCAAAGGCTACACAAAAAACTAGTTACACATTCTTTGCCTAAACAATATGCAACCAGGCAGTATTGCCCTAGACTGAAAGATGTTAATACCAGAGAACCAGGCATCACAAATCTTATTTAGTGACAGGCCAGGTACCACTGATTGCACCTAGTCCAACACTGCCGGAGAAAGTCATCCATATAAGATTAACACAAGCCTTAAAATCATTAATCATAGAAGGGGTTCCTCTGAAGATTGACATTTTAATATTGCTGTGTTTTTTTCATATAAAGTAATAAACTGCAAGAAATCTAGCTGATAAAGTGGGAAGGACTGCCCCATTTCCTAAACCGTGGAAGGGGGGGGGGGGGGGGGGGGGGAGGGGATACAAATCAACCAACCAATGTTTAAAAGACAGGAATATCAGATGTTTCCAGTTACCATGGAAGTAACGTGGGGATGCCAGAAAGTTACTTTTAATTTCGACATGGTTTAACTATAATTTTCTTGAAGATTAAATATTTAAAAATCCATGCAGGCTAAGTGATGAAAACTGCAAGGATTTTGAAAACCTCCTTAAGGTTAGTATTAGAAAATATGCTCTCATAGACTCTGTAAAGACCCAAATGCAAACAAATGTGGTAATGGAGGTGGTCGATAGAATTTACTTAAGTAAGGCAACTATTTAAACATTTTATTATTTTCATAGTAAAAAAACAACTGTTGTATGGATATGTTAAAGAGCACTAGGAATAAACACATGCACTAAATAGGATTAAAATACCACACAAGCAAATACATCTAATAAATACCTAAAGAATGCAATAAATAGAATAGAAATGTCACAGCCAATAAACAGCTGTAAAATACAATAAATAGATTTAAAAAGCACCAGCAACCCAGAATATGTAGAAAGTGGCAGCACTAATCCGTAAAAGATGTAAGTAAACAAATACATCCTATAACATATCTATCACAAAAGTGTAGCTCGCAAAAAGATGTAGTAAATAGGTTAAAAGATGTAAGCAAGTATATACGTCTTATGAATAGGTAGATGTTTTTGTGCATATATGCGCAGACAAAACATTTTAAAGTATGGAAACTAGCTGTAGGTGTCCCAAACTTGAACCATGGCTGTCATGTTAAATGACATTGGAAGGCCTGGGCGCACACACCTAGTCAGCGCCAGGATACCCTCATGGGTGATAGTGCGCTTTACAAATACACATACATGACAAAATGGAGGCTGACAAAAACCAGTCAAAATGCAAATCTGGTACCAGCTGAGACCTTGAATGACTGTGTAAACTGCTCTACATACAATGACAGAAAGGCAAATAAATATCAATAATAAACTGGTAAACGCGGATTGGCCCCAGTTAAAAAAAATTACCAAATAGAGAAAAATAAAAACTACTCTGAAAAACTAGTACTAAATAACAAGTGTGAAACGATAAGCACTGTCAAAGAAGAGTAGCGCTCTAAGTAATAACAGAGCATTGAAGATTAGAACAAACCTGCTGAAGTCACAGAATAATTCCAAGCCTTACAAAAGGAAACTTGTAGAAGCTGGGTGGGAGCGGCATGGCCGTGTTATCTTCATCAGCACAAGGACAATTTATGAACTTTATAACACGCAAGAGACCATAATATTATAAGTCTTCTCTTAAATTAAGGCTTACATATACACAGATGAGTGCGCAGACAAGGATTTCTGGCAAGTAGGAAAAGCAGTTTACAGCGGCCTGGAAAAAATATCTTGATACGTGTACGACAGGGACTGGGTTAACATGGTGCAACTATTGAGGAAAAGATATCAGAAGAACAGTTCACAGGCACTTTTAATCAAAAAGGTTCCAGACCTGAAAAGGTGCTAGAAAAGCAAGCCAGGCTTAAAAAACACAGACGATCTTATAAATGAAGCTCCAGTACATATAACAGTCCCTCATAAACTATTTCAGTAGCTATGATGCGAGCAAATGTTATCACCAAAAAAGCACTCAATACATTGTGCTTTAGCCCATTCTTTCCTTCATTCTCGGATTAACAGCCTGATCATTTCATTCTAAAAGGGTCAGAAATGTAAATTGTAATTTCTTCTTCCAGGTTCTACTATGAAATTTGACCAAATGGTTTGAAGACGAAAACTCAAGGGATCTAGAGGTCCAGAATATTAGAAGAGTTAGTAAAGCCCTTCTACAAAGAGTTGTATATAATTTTTTCTCATCTCAAGAGTTTCACTTCTTGGCCCACTGAATTCTTTTCAGGAACATGCCCAAATAAGAGTTAATACTGTGTTGAAAGAGCCAGGTGTATCGAACATGTTGGGCCTGTTTGCGTTACACATAGATAAAGAGTTTACTAGTGTCATGATTTAGAAAATCAGCAAAGGTGAGTTACAAAATTACAATGAGCAATCAGTAACATGCTTTCGATAAATCTAATTTCTTTCTCAGTCGCAGAGCGGTTTAAAAATCTTCTTTGAAACGCCTCAGGTTCCATTTCGCCTATATGAGTACCAGACTAAGTTGCCACAAATTAAACATTTTGGAGTTTTGATTTCACTCTGCTACAATAGTTAAATCCAAAACGTCTTATTTAGGTCAAAGAAGATTATAGTATGGGGTAACCTCATCTCCACACCAGGCAGAATCAAGGAGGGCATTATCACTCTGATCATATGTCTATCAGTGTTCTGATGGAGAGAAGATTGCTTCATCATATTTCGCAAGTCATCTGTGGAGAACTCTTACAGCAGCCAATTACTGCTGAGTGCTGGGCAGGAAGCGACTGTGGACTGGCTAGGAAATCTATGGTGAGCAAGAAATGCATACATTCTGGGTCAAGTGGGGAACTGTGAAAGAGCTTCCTGACCTCACCAGTCGAGGACGGCCAGGCAGCTGTAACAGCCACAGAGTGTTGGTACTTCTGCTAAATGAGAATGGTCAAAAATATATATAGGCCCTGCGCTGAACTCCCCACGTCACCCCGGTCATGCCTGACAGGGAGTTGGACGCAGGGCCATCCAAATATGAATGGCCACCAGCTCCAATCATTTTTAAAATTATTTTCTTGCTCCTTCAAGAGCCAGCCCAGCCCCCTGGACCATTGAGGGACTTCAGAAAGATAACCAGGATCCAAATATAAAACTTTTTTTTAATTTGACCAAAAAGGGGGATCCCTCTGTGCCCCTATACCCCACAAGGTTTACAGTGGTAGGGTACCCTTACCCTGCCCCCTTAAATCTCATTGTTTTTTCAGGACCAGGAGACCAAGTCCCAAAGTCCTGCAATGGCAGCCGATACATTTCTCTTCATGTTGTGGCCAGCTAATCGGAGCGGGAGTTCGCAAGGGAGTGTTTCGACCCCACAGGGGAAAGGAGGCTGATGGGTAAAAAGCCCAGGCAGCAAATCAGATCACTTTATTATATGAAGTTGGATGCCCGTGAGACCTGATAGACCAGCGAACCCAACCATCCATATCGAACCTTAACTTTTAGTAAATTTTGATGTTACGAAACAGAATTTACCCACACAAAAAAACATAGGAATTCAGCAGTTAGAGTTAGGTCAAGAAACTATATATCTCGTACCCTAAGGAAACTCTGACTCGCGCCCCTGTCATGCACAGTTTTTTTCCTTCAATAATTTCACCGCAAATGTTGCACTGATTTTATCAACGATATCATAGAAGATGTCATGAGCGATGTAATATGTAGGGTAATTAGTACCCCCCAGAGGCACACAACCCCTCCCCGCGCTGGGGTCGGCCGCAGGGACTCGCATGTCACCAGGCCCTGCGACCATCCACCCCCGCTACCCCCCGCAGGTACCCAACCCTGCACTGCCTTCATCCCTGTGTGACGGGGGTTAGCCGCACACAGCCTTCTGCTCTGCTCAGCAGGGAGTTGACCGCAGGGCCTGGTCTGTGGCCAGGCCTTGTTGCAAACCCCCCACATACAGGCAACCTGGGAGGTGGGCATGCAGCCCCCTCCCAGGGCAGTTTACTGCCCTGGGAACTTCATCCCCATGGACCCATCCATATAGCATATGGGGATGTGGGCATGGGCCTCCCTACCCTGGCAAATTTCGGCCCCAGGGACCTCATCCCATGGGGTCCAGCCATATTCTCCCGGGCGCCATCCCATCAAAAATGAAGGGGAGAGGACATATATGCCCTCCCCAAGTCAATTTGGCCCTGTGGACCCCATCCCCTGGGACTCTGTGCCTTTTTAAATTGGTAGGGTGCAGCCCCCCCCCTCCCTGGGCCAATACCCCCCCCTCGAGGATCCCCTCCCCAGGGACGAGCCAGTCAATGTTCGATTCCTGGTCCCACCGAGGGGTCTTAGTGTCTACTGGTTGGGTGCCCCAATCCAGCGGGAGTCTGAATTGCTCCTGCACGCAGGGAACAGCCAAAAAAGCTGCTTCGTATGTGCGGGAACAATTTTTAGGTCTCTGGTCAAGATAATGCATGCGCTGTCTGAAAGAGAAATGTTATAAATACTTTGAGGGCTTCAGCCTGCCCCTAGGGTTTCCATTTGCTTGCTCCATCATCTCCTAATCTTTCTCCCCATTTGTCCATGGCATGCATGCGTCATGCCTCTGCCTGTGTTTAGCCCTCCCCAAGAGCATGGACCGATTACTACTATCCATCCACTCCTCCTATTTAATGACCATTTTAGGAACTTCTTTTTTCTTTGTTCAAGACCCCACCTCAAGAACGGTTGTGTTTTCACTTGCCCCAAGCGAAGTGGCAATTCTGTAAACAGACTTGTAAATCATGTTCTATCTCATTTCTTGTCCCATCCCTCAATCACCTTCCTCCTGCAGTTGCTTTCTCCATCCTGTGACCCAGTGTCTGCTTGACCTGTGCTTCTCCCCCCCATCGTGAAATTGCACGCACCCACTCCGCATATTTTCCTATTCCGTCCCTCAATCACCCTCCTCCCGCTGTCACTTGCTCCCTCCCACGCCGCTGTGGCTCCTTGCCCTGTGCTTCTCCGTCCGTAATGGAAACGGCCTGTAAGGAATATGCTACTTACCAGTATGCATCTGTTCTTGGCATGTAGAGCTGCAGAGCCACACACTTAGGATAGTAGATCGCCATCTGGTGTTGGGTTCGGATGCTTGCAGGTTGTTGTCTTCGGAAGAAGTCTTTGGTCACGAGATAGGCGACTCCTCCCTTGGACTACAGTGCGCATGGGCATCCACTCCATCCTCAGATTGTTTTTCGCCATGATGGGAAATGATGGAGTTTGTAAAAAGAGAGAGAGATGTCCATGTGTAATGTCTAAGTAAGACTATGCTGGAACAGATACAGATCCCGGGGAGGTGGGTGGGCGTGTGTGGCTCTGCAGCTCTACATGGCAAGAACAGATGCATACTGGTAAGTAGCATATTCCGTTTGAGGCATATGAGCTGCAGATCACACACTTAGGACAGACTATATAGCAGTGTCTCCCCTAGCGGTGGTCACCTGCATCAGTTGCAGCAGTTTGGAATAAAGTTTTAAGGACAGCCTGACCTACAGAAGCTTGTTGTTTTGCCTGCACGTCAACAGTAATGTTTAGTGAAGGTGTGTGTTGTAGACCATGTGGCTGCCTTACAAATATCTTCTAAGGGAATGTTTCCTAAGAATGCCATGGAAGCCCCTATTTTGCGTGTGGAATGCGCTCTAGGGGGAACTGTTAGTGTGCGTTTAGCCTTGTGGTAGCATATTTGGATACATTTAACTACCCACCTGGCTATCCCGGATTTGGAAATGGGGTTGCCTTTATGTGGTGGAGAGAAAGCAATAAACAATTGTTTGGTTTTGCGGAATGCTTTGGTTCTGTTAATGTAGTAAAGTAGGGCTCTTTTAACGTCTAAGGTATGAAGAGCTCTTTCAGCTACAGAGTCCGGATTTGGAAAGAACACTGGTAGCTCTACTGATTGGTTAAGATGGAACAGAGATATGATTTTTGGAAGGAATTTCGGATTTGTTCTAAGAACCACTTTGTTGCGGTGTAATTGTAGGAATGGTTCTTGTATGGTTAAAGCCTGGATCTCACTTACCCGTCTAAGGGATGTGATAGCAATAAGAAAAGCCACTTTCCATGCGAGAAACTGTAGTTCGCATTTATGCAGAGGTTCAAAAGGGGGTCCCAAGAGCCTTGTAAGAACAATGTTTAGATTCCACACTGGAGAGGGTGGTAATCTGGGAGGAATAATCCTTTTAAGGCCTTCCATGAAGGCTTTGATCGCAGGTACTCTAAATAGTGACAAGTGATGACGATTTTGCAAGTAGGCTGCTAATCCTGCTAGGTGGAGACGTATGGATGAGTACGCTAAATTACATCTTTGCAAGTGTAGTAAGTAGCAAATGATGTTCTGTATGGATGCATCCAGTGGGCGTATATCATTGTTATTGCAGTAAATGGCAAATCTTTTCCATTTTGCAGCGTAGCAGGCTCTAGTGGTAGGTCGTCTGGCCTCTTTTATATTATTCATACAGTCTGGTGGTAGGTTGCGGTAACCGAACGCTAGGACTTCAGGAGCCAGATCGCTAGGTTCAGTTGACCTGGATCTGGGGGTCTTATTTCTCCATGGTTCTGGGTTAGTAAGGACGGGGAGAGATGCAGTTTTTGGTATGGAAGTAGGGAGAGTTCCAGCAGTGTTGTGAACCAGGGCTGGCGTGCCCATGTGGGGGCTACTAGGATCAGTTTGAGAGACTGTTGCCTTAGCTTGCGTACCACGAATGGAATGAGTGGGAGAGGCGGTAAAGCGTATGCAAATCTGCCTGAAGAGTTCATCCATATCGCATTGCCCTTGGACTGTGGGTGGGGAAACCTGGCGGCGAAGGTTGGGCATTTTGCGTTTTCGTGTGTGGCGAACAGATCTATGTCTGGTTGGCCACATTTTTGGAAAAAGGGGAGTAGGACTTGTGGATATAATACCCATTCGTGGATCTGTTGAGTCTGTCGACTTAACAGGTCGGCAATCTGATTGTGAAGCCCTGGAAGGTGTTCTGCAAGCAGGTATATGTTCTGGGGAATGGCCCATCTCCAAATGTTCTGTACTAGCTGGGACAGCTGGAGAGAATGTGTGCCTCCTTGTTTTTGTATATAATACATGGCTGTCAAGTTGTCCGTCCGGATGAGGACAGTTTTGTTTTGGAGATGTATTTGGAATGATTTTAGTGCTAGGAATACTGCCAGTAGTTCCAGGTAATTGATATGGAGCACTTTTTGGTGAGTGGTCCATTTGCCCTGAGTGGTGTGTCCTAGGAGATGGGCTCCCCACCCTGTGAGTGATGAGTCCGTTGTTAGCACTATTTGTGGAAGAGGCTCGAGGAACGGCCGCCCTTTGGACAGGTTTATTGTGTTCCACCATTTCAGAGAGCGATGTGAGCGTCTGTCCACCAACACCAGATCTGTTAGTTGTCCATGAGCCTGAGTCCACTGACGTGCTAGACACTCTTGCAAGGGACGCATTTGAAGTCTTGCATAAGGCACAATGAAGATGCAGGACGCCATCATGCCTATCAGTTGCATGAACACTCTTGCTAGAAGAGAGTGATGGGTTTGAAATTGTACGATGAGAGCTTGTATATTGGCTATCCTGGCTGGGCTGGGATATGCTAGGGCTTTGGAGGTATTTATGGTGGCTCCCAGATATTGATGTATGTGGGAGGGTTGGAGATGAGATTTGGGGTAATTTATTGTGAACCCCAAGTTGTGTAAGATTTGAATAGTTCGGTGGGTGTGTAGAACGCATTTGTTGAATGAGTTTGCTTTTATCAGCCAGTCGTCTAGATACGGGAAGACATGAATTTGTTGTCTTCTGAGATGTGCTGCTACTACTGCTAGACATTTGGTGAATACTCTGGGCGCAGTTGTTACCCCGAATGGAAGGACTGTAAACTGATAGTGTTGTCCGTCCACCACAAACCTTAGGTACTTCCTGTGAGCAGAATGTATGGGAATATGGAAATAAGTGTCCTTGAGATCTAGTGTGGCAAGGAAATCGCCTTGTTGTAGTATTGGGAGCACTTGTTGAAGAGTGATCATATGGAAATGATCTGAGTTTATGTACAGATTTAGGAGTCTGAGGTCGAGTATTGGTCTTCGAGTCTTGCCCTTTTTGGGGATTAGGAAGTACAGCGAGAATACCCCTGTACCCTGATGTTGTAAGGGAACTGGTTCTATTGCGTGTTTTTGAAGCAATGAGAGAACTTCTTGTTTGAGGAGCGCAAGATGGTCTGGTGACATGGAACACTGCTTGGGTGGTATGTGTGGAGGGGTAGTGGCGAGTTCCAGGCAGTAACCATACTGGATAATTTGTCTTACCCACTTGTCTGTTGTGATGGAGTTCCAGACAGGTAGGAACTGTTTGAGTCTTCCCCCGACTGGAGTGGAATGGTCTGGGGGGAGTGGAGGAAAGTCACTGTTTTGTGGCGGGGGAGGTACGAGTGTTGGTATTGCCTCGACCTCGTCCCTTGCTGTTGTTTCCTCCATATCGTCCTCTAAAATATCCTCTACTAGGAGATGTTTGTGTAGAGGTTTTGAACGTAGAGGAGGTGTCTGCTCCGATATTCTTAGAGGCTCCTCTGTAGAAGGAGCGTCGAAAGGAGCCACGTGGGTGTGGAGACTGCAATGCTCCCATGGACTTAGCAGTCTCGGTGACTTTTTTCATTTTTTCGAGTGCAGTGTCAACTGCTGGCCCAAACAGCTGTTCTTGGATAAAAGGTTGGCTAAGTATGGTACTTTGTACTTCTGGATTACAGCCTGAAATTCATAGCCAGGCATGGCGCCTAGGAGTACACTTGTGTTTAGTGCTCGAGAGGCGGTGTCTGCGGCGTCAAGTGCACATTTAATTGACGCATTTGAGATAAGTTTAACCTCTTGTATAAGATCATTTGCCTGGGTCTTGTATTGGTCTGGCAGGTGTTGTAGCGTATTCTCCAACTGATCGTAGTGAGCCCTATCGTAGCGTGCTAATCGGGCTTGGGTGTTGGCAATACTCCAATGATTAGCAGCTTGTGCTGCTACCCGTTTGCCCGAGGCTTCTAATAGTTTGGATTCTTTGTCCGGGGGTGGTGTATCTCCTGTGGTTTGGGAGTTGGCGCGTTTCCTTGCGTTGGAAACGACCAAAGAATCCAGAGGGAGCTGCCCATTGATGTAACAAGGATCTTCTGGGGCAGGTCTATATTTTTTCTCAAATCTTGGGTTTAAGCACCCTGGCACGGACAGGGTCTTTAAATACTTCTGTGGCATGTTTTATCACCCCTTTAAGCATAGGTAAAATTTGTACCGACTTCTAAGACTGTTCAAAAGTGTCTAAGAGGAAGTCTTCTTCGGGTGCATCAGAGTGCATGGTGATGCCATGGTAAAGTGCTGCTCTGTTTACTAGTTGTCCAAACCCCAGGTGGTCATCTGGAGGTGATGGTTTGGAGGGATATGGTGTAGGGTCAGGTATATCTGGTAGAGGGTATGCCCAATCATCCAATGGTACGATGTCTGGATCATTACCATTATAAGGATCCCCCCCTCCCTCTAGGTCATTATCATCATCCTGTGGAGGTGGTGTATGTGATGGAGATGGTAGAGGTAAGGGTGGTGTAGGCAGAGGGGGTGGGGTAGAAGGTCATATGGGAGAGGAAGGAGGAATAGGTGATGTTGCAGAGTCCTTCTTTTTTATAGGAACTGGGGCAGGTGTTGTGTCCAGTTTCCGTTTCTTACATGGCACTGCAGTGACATGTCCAGTCTTTGGATTAATATAGATCTTTATTGTGTTGGATCTGGATGGAAAAGTTCTTGTTCTTCCGGAACAGATTTTGGCGCCGATTTTTTCGGTTCCCATGGAGGTTTTGGTTGATTGGTAGAGTCTTTGGCTTTAGGAGGTGTATTATAGTCCTTAGCCGGTGGTTTCGGTGCCGATGAAGGTTTCGGTGCCGAAGTTGAGTCTTTCGGCTTGGGAATTTTCAGTGGCGGTTTATCTATGGGCCTCGATGTTTTCGGTGCCGAAGGCGTCAGATCCGATTTCGGTGCAGAGGGGTCTTTTGTCTTCGGTGCCGAAGGTGCCAGTAGGTACAATTACATGCGGCTTACTCGGGCCCGAGCCACCGGAAGGCTTATGTTTCTTCGGAGCCGAGCCCAGAGGCAGAGCTTCTGAAGGGTGTTTCCGGTCTCGACTGAGGCCAGCTGGCGAAGTCTTGACCAATGCCTTAAGTTTTGGAGGGGTTGGGGCAGGGGCAGTGGTACTCGCGCGTTGCCCCGGAGTAATGGGATCGTCTGAGTCGTCTGCTTCTGAGATGATTTGAAGTTCATCGGAATACTCTTCCGAGACATCGGGACCCTCATCGAAGAGGCTTACTGGTTCCGGAGCTGGTCTCTGTGCCATGAAATGGCGTCGAGCTCTTCGATCCCGAATGGTCTTTTTGGATCGAAATGCTGCGCAGGCTGGACAGCTGGCTTTGTCGTGTTCCGGTGATAGGCACAGGTTGCAGACTTTGTGATGGTCATTGTGCGGAAATTTTGCTCCACACTGGGGGCATTTTTTAAACTGCGTCCTTTCCATGAGCCGTAGGCCTCACGGCGTGGATAGGCCCAGCAGCCCGCGTCGACGTCCGGAATCGAGCCTATGAATTCGATGTCGAGTGAAGGTGCTTCGATGTAGTTGTAGAAGTTTTTTCGCCTCGAAAAGCTTGCATTTGAGATTTTCAACCGGAGTTGGAAAAGTTACATCCGGACCCAATGGCGGAAAAAAACAATCTGAGGATGAAGTGGATGCCCATGCGCACTGTAGTCCAAGGGAGGAGTCGCCTATCTCGTGACCAAAGACTTCTTCCGAAGACAACAACAACCTGCAAGCATCCGAGCCCAACAACAGATGGCGATCTACTATCCTAAGTGTGTGATCTGCAGCTCATATGCCTCGAACATTATGTTCTTATCTTGTTTATCAAGCCACAACATGTTTTTTTAAATTACCAGGAGAGCACTCGCGGGGAGAGAGCGAGAAAGTCAAAAATCCCCTCCATGGTCTCCATTGCTTTGCAAGGTCATGTGATCGCTTTGTTTCAGTTGCGCTTCACTCATTCATTCATTCTCACCTCCCTCCCCACCCGAGATAGTTACAAAAACAGGAACACATAAAAGGGCTAACTGGTTACTAATAAAACAGGCTGCAGGAAGGACTTGTTTCAATTCATTGGAAAGCGTCACATGCCACCAACAGCACTCCTAGGTGCTGACGTGCATCCTTCTAGAAAGCGTTTTGTGGTTTACAGTACATCAGCAATCCCCTCCATGGTCTCCATTGCCTTGCAAGGTCACAGCTGAAGTGATTGACGTACTAGTTTTGAAAATTCTGCGGAAATTCATCAAACTGCGCCAAAGTTATTAGCAAACCCCAAAAAAGCTTTGTCTTTGGAAACTAGGTCCGACCACCAGTAGGATATATATATACATATATATATATATATATATATTACCTACTGGCGGTCGCCAGTAGGTAGTTATAGTTAGGACCCCTTTTCCATAGGAAATCCGCAACATTCTATTTTGAATAACTTTGGCGCCGGTCGACGAATCCTCGCGAATTTCTCAAAATAGGTGGGGCGCTACGCTCCGCTCCTACCCTGAAAGTCTCGGGGGGATTCGTCAAGCGGGGGCCGAGATAAAAGGGGGGTCCCAAAACGCGTTTTCCCCATGCATTTTTCCATAGGACCTTTAGACACAGCTACAGCCCGAACGGCTGAACAGAATTACTTGAAATTTGGCAGAGAGGTAGCCATAAGGTCAAGGAAGTGCCTTTTGCAGGTCTGGTCTAAATCTGTTCAGTATTTCCTGAGAAAATAGCATTTAAAAGCATATATATATGTGGGCGGAGCCTAACCACACATCTCATCCTGAGATCTGATTGGCTGTCAGCACTTCATCCAAGAAGTGTTGGCAGCCATCTTGGGACCAATATACATGATAGCACCTCATTAAAAAGCATTGCAGTTAATAGAAGGTTTTAAGACTTTAGTTACATTATAAATCATTTGTTGATGGTACCATACTCATTTTAGGAATTGTGGTATGTTCTAAGGTGATTTCACCATGTGAAAAAGCCTTCTGCTGCGATATCATGATTGAGAGAAAAATATTTTCTCATGCTTTTACCACAGAGGTTTGGAAGGTGATCTATAGGCTAAACTGAGAGCTTATTTTCTGTAAATTCACATTATCTTTCTCAGTCATGTGAGAATGAAGTCTGACATTCTCAGTAAAACATGTACATCCAACAAGGGCAGAGACTGTCAGTTGATTCCTTTGTGTTCTACTGCAGCTTCCCAGAGTGTTCCAAAGAACTACTAGAGCGCTAACAGTCCTACTTATGATAAACGTATGGCACACCTGAAGCCATCTTGCTTGGATTAAAGTGGTAACTCTTAAAACATTTAATTTAAAAAGGAACAAAATGAGGGGGTTCATTTTTCCATAAAAAGTATGATTAGTGCTGCAGAAAGAAAAATTATGGCACATTTTGAGTGACTTCTCAAATCCTCTTCTATTTCATTAAAAAATTCTGACATGCAGACTGAAACATGCACTTTCAATACCAGCAGCAGTTTTCCCTGGTGAGCAGTAGCTTTACTACAGTGATCTAATGAGCAAAAAGAGTGCTAACATTCTGAATTTATGGCAAATGGGTGACACATCTGAATGCCTTCTTGATGGAATCAAAGTAAAAAACTGAAAGTATTTCCTACTGAGGAGACTGCAGTAAATGAGGAAATTAGGAAACTTCATAACAAATAAGTCTCCCAAGATGGCCACCAGAGACAAAAGAGCCCAAATGTAGCCCAAATATCACCCAGATGTAGCCCAAGTATAGCCCAATGACAGAATGTCCCAGAATGTTCTTAAAAACAACTAGAGCGCTTACTGTCTTCATTATGACAAAAGTATGGCACACCTGAAGCCATCTTGATTGGAATAAACTGGTAACACTTAAAACATTTAATTTAAAAGGGAACACAATGAGGAGGTTCATTTTGCCATAGAAATTATGATTAATGCTGAAGAAAGAAAATGAGGGCACATTTTGAGTGACTTCTCAAATCCTCTTCTATTTCATTAAAAAATTCTGACATGCAGACTGAAACATGCACTTTTAATACCAGGAGCAGACTTCCATGGTGCAGTAGTTTTACTACAGTGATCTAATGAGCAACTAGAGTGCTAACATTCAGAATTTATGGCAAATGTGTGACATATCTGAATACCTTCATGATGGAATCAAAGTAAAAAACTGAAAGCATTTCCTACTGAGGAGGCTGCAGTACATGAGGAAATTAGGAAACTTCATAACAAATAAATCTCCCAAGATGGCCACCGGAGACAAAAGAGCCCAAATGTAGCCCAAAATCACCCAGATGTAGCCCAAATATAGCCCAATGACAGAAGTGTGCAAAACACTTATTATTTTGTGTTTTTGCAGTGTTATATAGTGCAGACTTGTCAGGTATTGGAGTGCTTTACATGAGCATTGGTTACATCACACAAGAACAAATTCATTTTGGTTGTAGACATGGGGAGACTAAGTGATTTGACCAGAATCACAGAATGTCGAGCTGAAGCAGAAACTTCAACCTGGTTCCCCAGTTGCAAAGTCTGCAGTTCTGGAAGTAACACCACATCCTCTCCCCTAAGTGCAACATTTAATCAAGTGGTCAACTGGATAAAAAAACATAAAGATAACAAATAATTTAAAAGTGCTTTGTCGCTATTTGAAAACTCAGAAAATATGTCCTTATTTTAGTCTTTTAGAGCACTAACCATAATTTTGATGCCAATAAGACCCTCTCATATATGTAATTTCTAAAGGAAATGCTCTAGGTATTACAGTTTTGATTACATCAAGATGATGTCAGGCGTTCCACACTTTTGTAATAAATATAGAATGTTAGCAATCTAGTTGTTCATTAGGATACTGTTGAGAGGTAGAGGCCAGGGGCACGGACTCTGAAAATTGAAGGCAGGTAGGAGGGTGCAAAGGCAACAATTTAACCACACTGAGCAGGCAGGAAGGGCCGTGGAAGCACAACAGACTATGGAGGGCAGTGGAAAGGGGGGCAGGGGCAACAAACCAACAATACAGGACTTGCAAGAGAGGCTGTTGGAGGGAAGATCTATTACGGGTCAAGGAAGCTAGGGGCGGTCCCCAGATCCCCGGGAGCCACCAAAGAACTGAGCAGGAGAGTGAGTCAGGGACAAAAGGGGCACCTTAATTTGAGCCGGGGTGCCTAGGAACGCTTGCTCCAAAAATGAAGAAAACAGACATATGAGACATGGAATTGGAGGCAGAATACAATGGCAGTTTAATGAGAAGATGCAACTTCAAAGAAACCGCAGAATAGAGACATAAAGTACAAAATACAGAATCCAGATAATCATACAGCTGTCATAATATTCTCTGTATCTCAATTAATGTACTGACAGAGAGAGAGAGAAAACACATCTATAAATGCATCATGAGAAACAAGTTACACCAAGGAAAATGTTACCTAGGAACACTCACGTTTACTCTTAGAGCAAGCATTCCTGCAATTACAATACAAAATCTTTTAAATGCAAAAGTAAAGAGAACAATGGTTAAACATAACATGACATTTCATATAGGTAAAATAGAATAAGATACTTCAAGCAAAGCAGAGCAAGACATTTTAAGCAAAGGAAGACAAGAGCTCCCAGCTCTTGGGGAAAACCTGCACTGCCTGTTAACCTACATACAGACGGCGAGGTAGTCCGTCGATATCTGTGGGTGCTCCCTTTTTATATCATTTTGTGGGCTCCTTTGCACGCTACATCTACCTACGTATGCTACCCAAAAGCTTCGTCTGCAGATTTTACCAGACATTTCGTCATTTACCCACTTAATGCTGACAATGGACTGGGTGAAAAGGTCAGTCTCTCAGGCCAATCGCTTATCGTAAGTTCCATAGAGCAAGCAGAAAATAATGGGTATTGTACGGGAATTCAATATATTCATGTATAAAATCTCCTCAGTTCTCCTAACTTGACGCTCTGCGGTTGCCACTTCCTTAAAAGCGGGTAACCTGCCCAGGAAGCAAGTACCAGTCCAGGATGCAGCCTACTGTATGTCGACAGCTTCAGGGGGATGTTGAACTTTGATACCGAGCACGGAGCACTCGGGTAGGGTGGGGGCTACTAGTTTGGATCAGAAGGCCTCGCAGACCTGCCTTCAGACTGCTATACACTAAAATTGCAGAGCTATGGTCAATTTAACAAAGAGGCCTACATATTGAACAGAAGGGCCTACACAGGGGTTTTATGCTGGCTGAGTGGTAAGGATGTCTCAGGATAATTATATAGCAACACAGGACCCGCTGGTCAATTCAATACGGCCTACAAATGCAGCTGGCAGGGCAAGGACAAGGGTCTCATACTTCAGGTGTGGACAGAACGGGCCAGAGGCCCCCTGTGATACAAAATCTACCCTCCTTCAAGGCTGTGGCAATGTAATAGACCATTGTGGGCAGAAGGAAGAGGCAATGGTAGTACAACCATACATGCCAACAGACCCGATTCAGCCAGGAAACGTCCAATGTTTTTAAGCTCAAATGGGCTTTATTTGATCTGTCTCCTGTCTACAATATCCTCTTTTTCAATGTAACTCAAAGGGGAAAATCAATACCCCAGTTTTTTTTTCAAAATCTCCCTCTTACCAAGTTCAAAATGTTCGCAAGTATGGTACATTGGATCATGGAAGGAAATGGGATAGGGACATGGACTTGGATAACAGAGGACAGGAGGGACATGGAGAGGTGCACCAAACTGACCCTGCAGGGCAGGCATCAGGGTTTGCAGCAGCACAATACACCACACAGGGCATGCAGGACGGGAGTGCAGCACAACAATCCATAGAAAGCAAGAGGGAGGGGACAGGACCATGCACATGGACAACAGAGAACAGAGGGGCAAGAGGCAATGGTAGCTAGCTGACCATAATGGACAGACAGGAGAGAAAGCTGCAGCATAACAGACCATCAAGGGCAGGAGGGACGGATCAGGGGCATTACAATGGAACAGACAAGCCAGGAGGGAGGGAGTAGGGCTGGGGGCAAGGGGGCAGGGCAGGAGCAGCAAGATAGCCATGGAGGTCAGGCAGGATGGGCACTAGAAGCAAGACACACCATGAAGAGCAACAGTGAGACTGTGATGGCATACACACAGACCATGGAGGGAAGGTGGGAGGGGGTCAGGGGCAGCTAACTGACCACACAGGGAAGGTGGGAGGGGCCATGGCAGCACAGAAGACCATGCATGGCAAGTGGGAGGGTTAGTGGCAGCACAATGGCTATGATGGGCAAGAAGGAGGGTGGAGGGGCATGCACAAAGGACGATGGAGGATAGAAGGGAGGGTCAGGACCTGTGCACAGACAAGAAAGTTCAGGGGAAGGGACCTCACAACAGACCACACGGGGCAGGCAGGAGGAGCAGTTGCAGCACAACAGACCAGGGAGGGCAGAAGGGTGTGGCAGTACAATGGACCATGTAGGACAGGAGGAAGAGGATAGGGGTATGGCATGTGGACAGGCAGGGTGGAGGTGGCAGGGACAGGTTACAGTCATCTGACAATGCTAGGCAGGTGGGAGGGGAGTGGCAGCTCAACAGAACACTCAGAGTAGATAGGAGTGGCAGGTCCATGGGACATGGTGGGCAAAAAGGATGGAGCAGGGGCATGCACAAAGACATCGGAGGGCAGGGGGAAGGAGAATAGGTGCAGCAAGCTAAGCACAGAGTTTAAGCAGGAGGTCAATGATGGGGCATAGAATTGGGCAATGGAGGGCAGGAGGAGTGGACTGGTACATCATACTAAATTGAGGGCAGTGGCAGCACATCAGACCATGCATGGCAGGAGGGAGGAGGCTAGTCCATGGATTCACACAACAGAGGATAGGGAGGAAGGGGATGGGGCAGCAAGCTAACTGTTCAGAGAAGGCGGGTATTAGGAACTTTATTGTTTTTAAAACATTGTGTCTGTGCGAACTACTTAAAATATGAACAAGTATGCAGCATAATCTCACTTTTATTCAGGAAGAAGAGGACGTTTGTGACTGTGACTCCGGGCTCACTTGGAAGAAACACCCCCTGACCCTCCACCCCCTATCGCAAAATGTAATGCCCGTGAAAAGGGTAGGTGAACACAGTGTTATATAGAACATAGTCCTGAGAGCACGATTGAAAATGAAAACTAGATATAGTGTATGGTATAAACTATGCACCAAAAAGTGTGATATAAGATGAACCGGGCGTGAAATATAATATGCAATACATTGTGCGCAAAGACAGATTCATTGGAGAGCGCGAGATAGCACAGGCACTAGCGCGTGCTATGCGATATGCGCCTTGGAGTGTAATATGCACAGGGCAGTGTTGTGTAACCTAACTAGTCTCTAAAGTTGTAATATAAAATATGTGCTGGGGAGTGTAACGTTGCATATGCACTGTGACAAAGATATGGATCCCAGATTGTAATATGTATGGCATAGCACTGTGCGTTATAACATAGGCATCGAGAAAGGCACGTTAGATGGGGCAATATAACCCGTGCGAAGACAAGTGTGGCATGACATATTCACGGGGTGGTGTTACAGTGCACATGGGCTAGAGAGTGTCATAGCATATGCACTAGCTAGTGGAATACAACACAGAGGTGTGTGGCACTCGGCAGGCAATGGTGGGTGTAACACAGCATTGGGCTCTGTCAGGAGCACGCTGTGACTCTCAAGTGATGTTCGTCCCCTTTCCAGAGAGTAAAATAAAAAGTATTACACATCCGGCAGTGGATGTGTGTTTTATTAACCGTGAGGGGGGTTTCTTGCATAGTTTTGGTCGAATATTTGTCGAATCCCCTTTGAATGGCTTGGTGTGCATGTGTATTAAATGTGCCCGTCAATAGCTACCCATGTTTGTATAAATAAACGACAAGGGTGTCTACCAGGATTAGGCACGGTAGGGCATCAGACATGTCAGAGCTTCACTAGTGGTGTAAATACATTCCACGTGGATTCATTGCATGCATAGTCGCCTTTTAATGAATATCACGCAAATCATCATGGTGATAGGTACGTACGGTTTGTCCAGCATGTCCTAGGTGTGTCTATAAATATATATTTTTTAAAAATAATAAAAAACAGTGGCCGGCCCTGGGGATTGGGGTCAAAAAAATATAATTAGGAGACTGGCCCTGGGGGATGGGGTCATCAGGGCCAATAAATTAGAATAAGAAGGGGAACCAAACAGCCCCCCTTCTTAAAAAACTAAAATAAATAAAAGACTGGCATCGTGCCGGAGGCCATGCCCCCTCAGTGCAGCACTCTGCAAACGCGCCCCCAACAGGCATCTCCAGTATGCGCCAGGGAGCTGCGCTGCAGCCAGGTGTTCTGAGGCCAAGCCCCTTTTTACACCTCTCTGCAACGCAGCTCTGTGGCGCTTACTGGAGGTACCTAGTGGTCTAGTTTGACCCTAGGGACCCTTAGGATTCAGGGGGACTTAATCTCTCAACTTAGAACAGCCACAGGGCGCGTTTACACAGTGGTGAAGGGAGGGGACGGGGCCTGAGGTGACGTGTGCAAACACGCACTATGGCATGTTTTAAATTGGGGATATAATTTCCCTTCAATACTGAGGGCCCCTGGGGGCTAACTAGCCCACCAAGTGCTTCCAGTAAGCGCCACTGAGCTGCATTGCAGAGAGGTGGTCCAGGCCGTGCCACTTTTTACACCTCTCTGCAACGCAGCTCTGTGGCACTTACTGGAGGTACCTAGTGGGCTAGTTGGACCCTAGGGACCCTCAGGATTCAAATGAACTTAATCTCCCAACTAAAAATGGACACAGGGCGTGTTTACACAGTGGTGAAGGGAGGGGACGGGGCCTGAGTTAACGTGTGCAAAAACGCCCTGTGGCCTGTTTTAAGAGGTAGTTTTAATCCCCATGTCCTATTATACACTAGGGGCTTACAGAGGAGGTCATGCTAATCACAGGGGGACCCCAACGCATAATGTTCCCTAGTGTATGTAGGTGTTTTCACTGTATTCTAAGTGTCTTTTAACATAGCACTGGCTCTAGGACTGGTTAGTCAGACTCAGTTACCACCAGTATCCGTCTGAAAAAGTTGAGGGTACAGGATGATTTTGCAACAAGGCTTCTTTCTGCTCTTCTTTTTGTTCTTTCTGCACGTTATCCTTCTTCCTGCACTTATCTTCGTATTTGAGGACTTCTGTTGCTTCTTTCTGCACTTCTTTTGTTTCTTTCTGTGCATTTTTTCTTCTTTCTTCACATGTCCTATCTCTGTAGGCATAGTTAGAAATTAGCATTTAAAAAACCTTTGAAATTCACTGAAAAAACCATAGGTTTCAGGGGTGTTATAGTTAGCTGGACTTTTCACTTGTACAAAACCATTGAAATTCCCCCGTTATAGTTAGTTCAGCTAACTATAACTCGCGCGCCCGCAATGCACTGCTGATGACGTCACATATTACATCACTCATGACATGGTCAGTGACATCACTCATGACATCACTGATGACATCTCAAATGACATCACTGATGACATCACTGATGACATCATCCTTGTGATAGAGTGGCAGACCTCCTCTCACCCTAATATAACCTTTGATACACACATTCAAAAATAGAGACTAAAATTTTCAAAACAATGGACATACCAATACCAGTTACAACAACCTCTTCAGTAATTCTAAGATCCACATACACATCCACTCATTCACCAACAGTCCTATACAGTCACTCATACATGTACTCACTCATCATATGTACTCATACACCTATACATCCTGTTACACAATGCCACTCATCCATAGAGTTACTCACACACATAGTCACTCATGCTAATAAAGAATCAAACATACATTTACTTGCATATACAGTTATACACACACCACCATACTTACTTCTACGGAAACTTACACATACTTAGTCTTTTAAACAATCACTTATAGAAACACATACTTATTCATACAGGAACTCTTTCAATCTCTCACTCTCACATATACTCACATATATACACCAATAGTCACATATACTAGTTTAAAACATATGTAGTTACTCATAAAGACACTATTGAGACAGTCATTCACTCACTAACACACCCATACACACACTCATCCACCCATACAGTCCTGCACACATGCTGTGTTCAACACATACAAACAGTGAGTCACTCATTCATGCACCTATGCACTACGTAATACCCCCCACCGAACCATGCAGACACTCACTGATACTCAAAAAACCAACTAATAACCTATATAGACACCCATGTAGCTACTCACCAACCCATGCAGCCACTTATACACAAAGTGAGAGACTGATACAGATATTTACATATTTAAACATTACTCACTAAGCCATGTATTCACTATGATACACTTAATCAGTCAGTTACACAATCAATTTTTCAAAAACAAATCATCCATTTAGACACTTATATACCCATTTATTCTTCCATCGACCTTGAGATATACATATATAAAACATATTTAATTTTCAGAAAAACACACATTCACTGGATGATGTCATCAGTAATGTCATCAGTGATGTCATTTGAGATGTCATCAGTGATGTCATGAGTGATGTCACTGACCATGTCATGAGTGATGTAATATGTGACGTCATCAGCAGTGCATTGCGGGCGCGCGAGTTATAGTTAGCTGAACTAACTATAACGGGGGAATTTCAATGGTTTTGTACAAGTGAAAAGTCCAGCTAACTATAACACCCCTGAAACCTATGGTTTTAGCAGGTACAGACCACAGCGTGTTGAGAGTTTCAGTGCAGTTTATTGCTCGAGTTGTCAGCAATTTTGGCTTAGTAGCAGCATTACGCGTTTCGACAGTAAACAACTGTCTTGATCACATGACATGCTTGCGGCCAATCAGAGCTTTTATATCGGTGACCAAACAGTGAAAACAGACATCGGTTGCCGCCAATTTTTTGAAATCTCAATTGTAACCATCGTACAAAATATTTTTAGACATATTATTAGAGATTTTACAAATAAGTATTTGTATACGGACAAATGTGCAAGATTCGCAGTTTACATTAAAAAAATAAATATGTAAACATAGTGCAAGTGCAAGTGCTAAACAATTAGATTATAAAGGATTAAATTCAAACACCGATAAAAATAGTTAAAATACAAATTGATAAAATATCCATATTAAAATCAATCAATGTCGAGAAGCTTGGTGCCTATACTGTGCAAGTGTGTAATGTGTAACAAATTCATACTATGGCAGAACTAGAAGTGAAGTGATAAAATGAATGAAGACTGGACGTAATTCATATTGTATCAACCTCCTGTGAGGTTGTAACATGTACTTCACATCAACCCGTATATCTCATATAAAGTGCTAGTGCTAGAAAGATATCTTTGGAGTTGATAATATAGTCTGCCATACACGAGTTTACATGTAATCAATATGCACAGATAGGGGCGGATGCTGAGTATGTATTAGACCAGATACTTATGCCTGTATCGGCGATCATGTCATAAATAGACTGTTTAAAATCTTGAGTAAAACCGGAGCCCCAGTGAAACTCTTGATAAAAAACATATCTAAAAATTCGATAAAAGCCTGATAAAATAGCATAGTATTATGGTATAAAACATGAATGGCAGATATACGAAAAAAGGTCAAATTGAATGTGAGTCCCAGATAAGAAAAAACAGGAATAACCTATAGGAAATGGTGCAATTCTTCACTGTTATTCAGACCATTTGGCATTTTGGAATCTAGAGTCAAGATGTAATACGACTCTAGTTGGCGCAGTTTTTTCTCCCTATTGTCCCCTCTGATGGATTTGGGTACCATGTCAATGACAAAGTAGCTCAGATCATTGAGATTGTTATTGTGCACATGTTTAAAATGACGTGCTACCGGGTAACTGGGGTCCGAATTAACTATTGCTCGCAGATGCTGTAAGATCCGATTGAAAACCTGGAGTTTTGTACTGCCTACATATCTGAGTTTGCAAGTGCATTGTAAAACATAAACTGCAAACTCAGTACGGCATGTGAGCATTTTCGAAATTCTGATAGGGTTAGATTCCACCATTCCTATAACTACCTGAGTGTTGATGCCAAATTTGCAAGCTCTGCATGAGCTACATTTAAAGAAACCTTTTTTGGTAGTAGTCAATCAATTACCAGTGGCTTTAGTAACTTCTGGACTCGATCTTACTAAAGCATCTCTCATGGAAGGTGCTCGTCTGAAAGTAATGTTGGGCAATTTGGGCACTAATTGGGACATAGTAAGGTCTGTTTTAACAATTGGCCAATTTTTATAAATAATCCTTCTGATTTGTTTATTTTGTTGGCTGTAAGGTGTAATGAGTCTAATGACATTTTCAGATTCCGTCTTATTGTTGGTGGGACCTACTGCTTCATTTAGATCTGCATTAGCACTGCAAGTATTGGCTTTATCCATAGCTGTGAGGAGTTCCTTGATGTTATACCCTCGATGGATGAATCTATCAAATGCCCCTCTTTGGCATATCTTGAGGTCCTCATCTGTATTGCATATGCGTTTGATCCTCAAGAATTCCCCATAAGGGATGCTTTTAATTAGATGATAGGGGTGAAAGCTCGTAGCATGCAATATAGCATTGCCCGCAGTGCTTTTTCTATGCAGTTTAGTATGAATAGAGTTGCCTTTGATGTAGATTTCTGTGTCTAAAAACTGTGTGGACTTGTCATTTATATCTGCCGTGAAATTCAGGTTTAGATTATTGACGTTTATGGTTTCAACAAATTTAAGAGCTGATTCTTGGTTTCCCCTCCATATGACAAACACATCATCTATATAGCGCCACCATCTAATGACATGAGTATCAAACAGCTCCTTGTGGGTGTCTGAGGACATGTTCCTCCCACCAGCCTACGTGGAGACACGCGTAGCTGGGGGAAAAACATGCCCCCATCGCCACACCGCGTAGTTGCTGGAATACTTCCTTGTTGAAAATAAAGAAGTTGTTTGTTAAACATATGTTAATCATTTCCAGTAACATAACATTGTGTTGATAAAACATACTGGGGCGCTTAGACAGATAGTATTCATTAGCAGCTATGCCATCAGAGTGTCCAATGCTTGTGTACAAAGAACTAATGTCCATAACCAAGAAGATATATTCTTGATGCCATTCAATAGTTTGAAGTTTGGATAAGAAGTGGTTGGTGTCTTGAATATATGAATCCAATTTTTCCACATGTTCATGTAGAAAGAAATCCACATATTTGGACATATTTTCTAGGAGTCCCTTTTGAGCAGATATTATAGGTCTTCCTGGGACTGGATTGATCATTTTATGTACCTTAGGAATAAAGTAAATAACCGGGGTAATAGGATGATCATTCTTTAGAAATTCAAACTCATGTTTGGTTAACAGTCCCATTCTTTTCCAATTGGATAGGTCTTTGAATACTCTTTCTTTGGTTTTCTTCAAGTCATTGAAACTTGCTTTGATATAGCATTCACTGTCTCCCAAATATCTGCGTGCTTCCGCCATATACAAATGTCGTGGCCATAAAACTATGTTACCACCTTTGTCAGATTTATTGATAATCAGGTCTTCATGTGTTTGAAGTTTTCGCATCAGTTTGGAGTATTGTACTTGCTTATATTTTCTTTGTTTGTTTGTGCGTAAAGTTTTTAAATTCAAATTCTTCAGGTCTTCTGTCACACAATCATTGAAAATATCAATCGCATCCCGGGGCATCATCGGGATGAATGATGAAGGTGGTCGAAATGGTGTAGGAATAATTGCATTGTCTTGTATGCCCATTGCCAACATATCTTCTTGTGTTGTTTGGGCGGTGTTGAGTTCTCCTTGAGCTAGGGCATGCATGGAGCGGAGTAATGGTATGTCGCACACTTGAAAGAGTTCATCAATAGAGTCGGTAATTTCAGTAGTAGTGGTTTTTTCCAATGCCTTATTTTGTTTGAAATGTTTTTTCAATTTTAATTTTCTTATAAATTTAAAGACATCTACTCTTGTTTGTGGGTATTTAAAGCGTTCGCCTGGACAAAGATAGACCCAGTGAAAGAAGTTGTAATTCCGCTGTCGTCAGTTCGATGTTAGATAGATTGATAACGGTGTTGTCTGGGGCTGATTGATTTGGTTCAGTCAGTACCATTTTCTCCCCCTGCTCCCCCTGCCTCTTCCTCTGGGCTTTACTCCTTTGTTTTCTCCTGATGTTGTTTTCCCGGCGTTTGTCCTCTCGGGATCGTGCGAGCGTAATGTATGGCGACGATCGTCTATGAGAAACCCCAATTCCTCCGAGGGAGTGTAGTCTGTTGGGGGTCTTGTGAGATGGCTGTTTGAGGCACTATCTTCAGAATCACAGTTACTACTTATAGAGCTGGTATCAGTACTTGGTGCATTGCTCCCTTCTTGGACTTCATTATTGACAGTAGTGTTTTTGGCAGTCAAAGCTTGTCTTTTGGCGTTGTCGAATTTTCTTGAGAAAGTGAATACCCTTCCGGTTTCATAATCAGTTTTGTCCCTTGAAAATTTCCATATTTTTCTTGCTTTGATTGTTTCTTCGTGTTTGGTTAGTCTTGTCTTTATGTCCTCACGATATTTTTTAATGAAGTCCTTTTGTTCGTGTGCATCCAATGTGGTATTTAAAGATTCAATTTTCTTTAGGATCTCATTTCTATCAATCTCTGCGTATTTTATCAAGATTGATACCATATTCATGGATGCTTCCAGATTGTTATTCGCCCATTCTTTTAACATTGAGGGATTAGGGTTTTCAAATGAAGGCGCCGTCAATATTCTGAGACCTCGTGGGACACGGCCCACTTCTCTGTATTTCTCCAGGCTTTTTTTCTCCCACCATTTAGTCAGTTCTGTCTTTAATAGTTTTTCTAAGTTTTTTAACATCGTTTTCACGTCATAATCGACACCTGAACCATCCTTGTTTGCATTGTGGGTTATGTCGGTAATTGGAAGACTTGAAAATAAAGCATCCGCTATTGCTTTTCTGGCTCACAGCGCCATACACATACACACACACATAAACATACATACACACATTAAATTCTGCATAGGAAAACATAATTTGAGTGTGGATTGACAAAGTTAACACTTACCAAGTCTTAAGGAAAATTCATAAAACCGTTTCAGCCTCACAACAAGAGGACACACTGAATTCCATGCTTTTTCTTGCAGGTGAATATCGCTTGGATTTTGAATTGCCTGCACAGTAAGAAATTAGTGGCATTTAGTAATACAGACTACAGTAAAAACAAATTGTGTATATATATAAAATTGTACTTCTTGTGTGTAGCATACAAGACACCCATAGAGGTGCACACAGATGCGTTTAATTACAAAAACTATACATTTTTTTAATTAGATTTATGAAAGGATTTATCAATAGCTTTAACACTGGCAGACAGTATCAGATGTTCCCTTGGGCTAAAATCTGTACAAAGGGTTTAAACTCAAACAAAGAAAGGAAAAGGGAGTAGGAGAGTACAATAGCACAGGCAGAAAGGCAGCGCCTTCAAAATGAAAACAATCCCATGAAAATATATTAGCAGTCCCAATTTAGCGTCATAATTTCTTCATCTAATTTACACAGGTATTTTTATTAAGAGAATCGCATAGTAGTGAGCCAAATCATTATGATTGTTTTACCAGACAACATTTAGGTACTGATTCAGCTTAGATCTCTATAGGCCTGATATACAAAAAAAGACATTCGGACTTAGTGCTCTCACTTTTAAATAGGGGTACCAATACCTTTGCTGGTGTAAGTCAGTGAATTAAGAGGGCTCAACTTACTTAAGCATGAATACCTTAAGCATTCTTAGGTTTTCCCTAATATTACAGTTCTGAGAGTCCCCAAGGGTGTTTCAGGGGAGTGGCTAAGGAACTGCCCACACAAATGGTGTAACTTGACATACACACACTTAAGTTACATTTGGAAGATCTAAATGCATTTGCAGAAAATATGGGAAAGAGCACCAATCATCCCAAATGCTACATGATGCATCGAGCAAGAAAGGATATCTTAGGGAAAAATATTTTTATTAAGAGAAGAAAGGTTTACCAAGGCTGGTGTATGGGACAAAACTAAGGGAGGGGAGCAAGATGGCAGATGCTTGATTTGGCCAAGCACGACTCTCTGCTCTGGTGGAGGAGGTAACCACAGGAGATAATGTTGTGGGCAAGAAGATGCTCGACACTCTGAGGGGAATAAGGCGGCTGCAAGACTGAGGCGAGGCCGCAGCAGTTGGACCGACACAGGGGAGATGTAGCCACCAATGGTACTGGTGGTCAACGAGCGACACTTTCCCTAGCTCTGGAGAGCACTCGGGCATCTGGCAGACCGGACTCTAGCATGCCAGGAATCTCAGCATGAGAGCCGATAATCAGTGTGGCTCGTTCGGAGTCGCAGGCTCAAAGGATGGTGCCAAAACCGGTAAAGCCAGCGCAACCGCATGATGGTGCAACAGAAGCCCCCAAGATTGGAAACAAGGTAGTAACTGTAGCCAAGACAATGGGTGCCGCCTACACAGAGGAGAAGGAGGGAGTGGGAGATTTAAATGCGGCCAACTGTATAGAGGCAATTGATTTTAACTAAGCAGTGGAGATGACTGGACTCATGAAAGATAGGAAGACCCAGCCACCATTGGACCAGGAGGCAAACCAGGAAGCCTGTCTTTGTAAGGGTATGTGTGGTGAAATGGTTTCCAAACGTCCAACGAAATTGGAGACCATTTCATTCTCAGCGTTCGAGGCTAGAGACACTTGCTCTTCTGTGGGCCTAAAGACTGGCAGCATTCAGTATACTATTGAGGACATGAAAAGCGAATTCGATCCGACAGCGGGCAGAACAGAGTGAGGAACAGAAAAACTTTCAGCTACATATTTCTGACTCTGAGATCAGCATTAAGTCCGCTACATGCCCCGCAGTAAAGTTGGCTGTGCGGGGGCCGGCAATAGCATCCGAGAGGCTAGGTACAAGCCTGGGAGAACAAGGCACAGAGAGCCAGCCAGGTGATGGCGGAGATGGACCCTCCAAGAATATTATATCAGGTCAACAAGCTATGGTAGATAAGGAGCTGGTGCTTCAAGGCTATTGCTGAATTACAGGTCAGTGGCAATAATGTGCAGGCTTAAGCCACGAGGGGAACAGTTACTTGGGCTGGTTCATTAACTTTTATCAGGCTCAGAGATCTTGACCCCAGTTGCTATTTATGGGAAAACACTGGATCTCCCCAAGAAAGGAGGGGTCTGCAAAAGACCAATGGGTGAACGGTGATTTGGGAGCTGCAGAAGGCTCAAATCAGGAAGTAATAACCGTAAGCACAGTAGGCCCTGGGTCCGATAACAATTTGCATTCATAAACATTTTCATGCGGTTGTCGCATATGACAGATCCTTGTCATGAGGCTTAAAACGTATCATACGACTGTACAGGAGAGACATGCTGCAAAACGATGCTTTCAAATTTGCAACATTTTCCTTCTCCAGCAGGACTGTTGTGGATCCCCGAGATGGGCACCCACTATACTGAAGTACTCAACCATCCTTTATAGTCTAGGTTAGTGTGGAAAGAGTGAGGTGTGAAAGTCTAACAAACTGTTTATCCCACAGGTGCCTCTGGCCTGAAAGCATCATCTACATAATAAACATTTGTGAATGGGTGAAGAGAAGTTCAGTAGCTTAAAATAAAGTGCAACTGTGGAACATTGCTTAGAAATGCCAGTCACCATGGCCTTTTACAAACTTGTTTACTGGCGTTTTGACAAAGCTGTTCTATTCAACTAACAATCCAATATGTCACAGCTAATTTCAAGATGACATTGCCACTATTGTCTGCTTACGCGGTATCTCAGCACCCTCGCAACCAGAAAACAATAAGACTGGAGAAGTGCATGGATGGTTTGGCTTTGGAAGCAAGCACCATCAGCTGTTCTTCCGTTGGCTACATAGTTGATAACATTACAAATAATGGTGAAGGCAGGGTTTGGCAATGCAAAGATGTCCAGCACTCTGCAGAGCTCACCCACACGTGTTACCTACTCGTTGCCTTTCAATGTCTTGGGTGATGCTATAGACCTACATTGAAGTATGGCGAGGGGGGAAGCTCCGCTGCACAGTACGTACTGTTCTAAAGTCAGACAGTACTTTTTTAAGGTGCAAAGGGAAGATGAGCACACCACCCCCAGCCCTGATCCACAGTCTGCGTCTAAATCGGCCTCCTCATTGGTCGAAGGATGGACATGCAGCAGCTTCCAGTGTAGAGTGGCTAAGAGGTTCTTCATCTCAGTCCCGATGGTTAATTTGGCACAATGCCTGTGATCGGCGCTAGAGGTCGCGTTAGAGTCAACCTTACAAGAGCCCACGTCCTATAAGGTATCAGTGACAGCAATTCAAGAGAATGCAGCCACCACAAAGGCTGAAATTAAATCAATAGGGCATATATCTTAATCAAGACCAGGGCTGAACTCAGTGGAGGAAAAGTTGCATTGTATTAACAGAAAGCCAGACTGGGGCCAGGACCTTTCAACGTTAGCAACAAAAACTCTGGGAGGTAATATACAAGGACCTCAGGGGTCCCGGAGGTGGCCAAGGGCAATAATCTGCTCACCTTCTTTCTTTTTTTTGTTGTAGTTCTATATAGAGCAAACTCGAACCAAAGGTATCAGAGATGCTTTACATGAGCACCAGTTCCATTACAGACAGACACATTCATTTTTTGGGCACAGGAGATTAAGTGATTTGCCCCGAATCACAGAATGTTTGAGCCTCCCGCCTGACTCGAGTCTGGTTCCCCAGCTTCGAAGTTGGCCGCCCTAGCTGTGATCTTTTGAACATTATTTTTTTCACCCATGTTGGAGTTTCAAAAGGCCGACCGGGCCCACTCAAAGCGCGTGCCGAAGCCTGAAGCTCTTTAGCCGATCTTGGCTTTACTTTTGCACAACCAAAAGACTAGGCAAATAATTGCAGCCAAAAAAAGAAAAAAAAAAAAGACACTTCATCTACCAGAACAACAATATTTTCACTGGAAAATCTCTACCAGGAATGCAAAGTAAAGTGAAAAAAATCCAGACTCTTCAGCCACATCTCAGGAACTGAGATTAGGTAATCGGCTACTATGCTGAGCATGGATAATGGTAAAAATAAAAGAATTCTACGAACTGGAGGACCTAGAGAGATCTTTAGATCTGGATGATAGGACCACTGATGTACCAAAGTCTCTGATTTCAGCAAGCGCATACGACCCGAAGGGAAGTCTCATGCTGTAAGATAGGAAGAGTGGAAACAGAACTGGATGGAGAGAGGGAGAGAGTGAGGCTAGAATCAGTCACCAAATGATGGGCTTCAGAGGCTCACCGCTCAGATGGGGCCACTTTGAAAGAAGCGACAAATCCAGTTCCCAACAGAAACCATGAAATGGCTGTATGATGCAGTGGGTTATGATGTTTTACTCTGCCTGACCCCAATCGGTCCGACTGCGATGGGGGCACTTCAGAGTGGGTTTTCATATCTTTCGGCCTCTCTTTATTGCTCCCGACTCCATCTACAAACTCCTAGGGTCTCTCTCATGGGGATGCAGGGAGGGGACATACTGCTCTACATTCCTCTCCTGTGGACTCTTATTTTTTGACACAAACATGTGCGGCCTCTCTTATCTCTGATTAGGCTTGATTGAAATAAATTAATCTTTTCTTTTTGTCTTTTCTGGTCCCAAGAAGGTAGCATGTAGGTAGGACTTCAGTGTTTAGCTCAGCTGTTTAAAGTTAGGTATAGCGATTTAGGACCAATTGGCATTTTTTGCTCGCTGGCACCTCTTGTCGTGAAATTCTGAGGTTCCACTTTACCTGCTCTTCTGCATTTGTATATTGTCATTTGCCATTTCCCATCTGCCATTCCACAAGTCCTCTTCCATCCCCAACCACTTCGCCCCAATTCTAGGGGACACGAGCATCACCCTGACAGCTGGCCGCACCATTATCACTTGTGTATTCAAATTCCCTTGGTGCCTCGTGACTTTAAGCCACATGGCGGTGTTGCCGACACCTTGCATCCTGGAACTTGTTGACGCCCTTCTGACCTTACAACCCATTCAGGTATGGCGTATGCGGTTTCCACTCCATCCTGTGCATGTACTGCATCCCCTCCTCAAATGAGAAGGACCACGCATAAGGCACCTAAACATTTTCTTGAACAATAAGCTCAAGAAGATGTTTTGTCTATCCGGTAAAACAAACACCAAAGTGCTTTTTCAAGAAACACATTATTTCCCTTTCAAGACTACAAACGAAAGAGGGAGTGGATGGGCACAGCGCTGCATGCCAGTAATGAATTTGCCTATGGACAGGCCTCTTTGGGTATTATACTTACACATGAGGAAAGGCTGATAGCCTGTTTAGAAAGACACCGCCAGTGATGGTATAGAATACCTGACAAGATGCTGAAGAGCCATACATTTTTTCTAAGGTTTCCATAACAGAGTCATTATTGATCCTGGGTTCTGTGCATGCACGCATAGGAACAAACTCATTTTTATCCAGGTTGTCTAGACCCCTGACGGAGTTTCGTAGGCAAAGGGTGAGCCCAGGACGAAGATTGGAGTATGACTTTTGACCCTCTACTGAATAGGTCAGGTAGACCAGACACGAATCGCCCTAGAGAACATGGGGAGTTGGATAACCTGCTAGAGAGCCATGCGCTACCAGACTTTTGCAACCCAGTGAGAGGAATCATATTGTCCTGTTATAAGTCCCTGGGAATTGTACATGCATTGACGTTTTTCTCACCTAGTCAAATGTCTTATCAAGTACTATTCTCCATGATGCCGTGTTGGACAATAGTCCAGTCCAACTACTGCTGGACCTGAATTTACCTACTCTGTAGCACTGGAGCATGAACCCTTACAGGTATATGTTGCCAGCGGAAAACAATTCTGCACGGTCATCTGGAAGACTTCCTCTTCCAGGTTCACCTGCCTCTGACCAAACATTATGGGCCTCTAGCAAAGATTTTACACAGGGTCTTATGATGTAACACTCTTCAATGAGTAAAAAGAAAAGCAGAGATGACCAAGTGGCCCTAAAATCAAATGTTTGGGACATGACCAACCAAAAAATGTAATTGTCCAACAAACGTTCTACTATGCAACCTTATTAGAACTATACGACTATATGTGCCCTTAATTCATTCTTCAATTTTCAAGCACAATCTGCTTTACTCCGGCTGAAGACACAACACTATGAACACAGAGAAAAAGCGGGTAGGCTTTTAGCATTCCAGACTAGGCGAGGTAGGATATGTCAGCTATCCAGGCACTACATGCACAGACTGGCTTTGTGTCGGGCAGATCCCTTAGGGACAATATGAGAACCCAATCACAACTCGTATGACAGGTACGGAACAAGCGATGTGCAAGTGGGCATATCCCTGGACTTCGAGAAGGCCTTTGACTGAGAGGAGTGGAGCTACCTGTTCTGTACTAATGGGAGCCAGATGAGAGCTGATTTCTTGGGAGTTTGTGGTGACTCTAAACTAACTGCACAGATCGCGTGCAATGGCCTCATCTCTGACACGCGTTCATTGTTAAGACGGGGAATCATCGAGGATGTCCATTATCACCTCTGCTGTTCCTCCTTGCCTTAGAACTACTGGATCCAAGATATGATAAACTGCTGCTCTTAATGGACTTATGTTCTCCAGGACGGCCTCAAAAACTGTTCATGTATCAGGATGACTCCTTCTTAACTCTTATGTCCCTGATTGAGAACAAAACTATTTTTTTTTATATTGTGTCAACTGGACAAAGAAGTGCTCCCAATATCACGTAAAACACCAACACTTTCTTCTTGGCAGGCTTGCTTTGCTGAGTTACTTGCTTATGTCTTCCCGATAAGGCCGCACTGGGATTCTCATATAGGACCTGTGTCACCCATGTCCACGCACCCCTGATGATGAAAGAATTAAAACACAAAAATAAATAAATAAAAAATGGAGGGAAAAAAATCATTGGATGGGGCAGGGGATTATAATGGGGTAATTTCTTAAGGCTCAGATTTCAGATATTTTATGTACGATCCCAATGCACAGAATAACAAAATGCTATGATGATTAATGGTAAAGGATCAAGCAATGAGCCCGTGACAGATATATGGCTGATGTTTTCCATAATAAACCTTCCTTCGGACGTCGTGAAACTTGCAATAATGTATTATTCTTAGCATACATCTCTTATTTCTTGTCCCGCTCCTTTGTAAGCCTGCAGGGCTGTAAGAATGCTTTCCGAGTCTTGTAAAACAGCATTGACCTGGTTCCACACTTCTCGCTCTCCATCGGTTGGCTGTGCATCTGAGCAATCGAACAGGAAAAGCACAAATAATTAAATACCTTGTCAAATGCAGTAACAGTAACATTCCAATGTACAATAACAAACTTTAATCGCCCCTGCAGATTTACAAAATTGATGTAAATCGGTAGCATCACCTTTCAATACCCTGTTTTCTCTGAGGCGGCTGGAGTTAGGAAATCTTAGCCGGCACTTTAAAGGTGTACAAATCACTTAAACACAGTTTACAGGTTATTTTTCAAATATAAAAACACTCTTAGCCTGCTAAGAGTACTGACTCCCCTCCCTTTTTATGTTGTTAGTAAGAGAAGCTGCTCCGTGCAGCCTTGGCACTTCATGTCATAATGTGGAGCAGAGAAGGAGATTCACTCTGCGATGTCAGACATGTAAAGTTGGAGAATATTTTGCTTTAGAAAAAAAGATTCTTAAAGGAAATCACACCCTTGGGTAAAGACTAATACCAGCAAAAAGGGAAGCAATTTCTCCAAAGAGCATCATAAAAAAAGAGGAGCAAGTGTGGACAGAGGGCGAACCTCAACCTTCTTTCCCAATCAGGGTTTTTTTCTGGAAGGAATTGGCAAGTGGCGACTATCTGTTTTTTAAAGCTAAGGCTAAGTTAATGAACTTTGTACTTCATGCGGCTGAAAACTTCATCTAAGGCAGCATAGTCACTTAAAGATGAGCTGCGTATTAGTATGATACTGTGAAATAATAAACATACCTCCACAACTTGAAAACGTTGTCTGTAGCGCGAAAGCTCTACTTTTAAAAGTAAGATTTAACAGTCTCCAAATAGTAGAAATGCAGATGGTGAAACTGTGGTTGGGGCTTGCTCACTATGCACCAGCCAGTTAAAGAGACCATTCTAATAGAATGTAAAGCATTGAAACCATCCGCCACACAATACCGGTACATGTTGAATGAAACTAATGAGGCGGTAAACTGAAATTCTCTACCGCCAGGTCTCTGTGGTAATCTGAAGCTGTGACAGATTATGACATTTATATTCTTGTCTATTAAGAATGGATTTTTTTAGTCTATTACCACCGTCACTGCTGTGACAGCCATTGGAAGTATATAACATTTTCAAAGCTATCTTCCGTGATGGGCCTCCCACAGAGGCATCAGTTTCCAAGTCATATGTGAATCAGCAACACAGGCATTAATTCGGGGACACAGAGCTTCCAGTCTGGTACTTTGAGCAGAGAAGCATCTTCACTACATCTCCAGTGTAAAGAATGTCCAAGAATACAGACTGAATCAAGAATGTTCATACTCATTTCCCTCAGGCTCTAGCGCTTTCTCCACGTTTTTCAGGGGTCAGGTTTGCTACCTACTTTGAGGTCTAGACTTGCTACCTCCTTCCAGATTTCTGCATCAGGTCTTCGGAGCAGTTCACTTGACTGCTGGACTCCTGCCCTCTGTGGCCACCCATTTGCTTTTCCAGTCTGCCCTTTTAATAGCAGGGTCTTAGCAAAGGAAATTATTTAGACGACACTAGAAGTGACAATGCTATCTTACCTGTCAAATAAGATGGGGTTACCCATGCTACAAAACATTCAGTGGTTCCCAGTCCTCTCTCAGATTGCCTCTTGATTGGTGTCAGACTAATCGCCAACCTGAGGTGATATCAATGGTAATTGAACAGCTCAGCCTACAGCCAGGAAATTTGTAATGGGAGGGAGATTTTGCGGTACAACTCAAATGACGTGGCTGTTTCCCAATCAAAATGCAGCAAGAATTTCTGATCAGCAGCATGGAATTCACTTAAGATTAAGCACAAAACTTGATACGTGTGGAAGGTTCTACATTGAGAGGCAGGGCTGGCTAGCATCTAAAACTCCACTGCTCCATTCTTATTGCTTGCTTAAAGGACTTGAGTGGCATGAGCTAGCACCCACACTTACTTTTCTCAACTTTCACAGATGCCTCGGAAGCAGTGTACTGATAGACAAAGTAAATTTGAGAATTGCTGTGAGGTCAAATGGATTACAGTGACATCTGCTCATCATCAGTTAGAAGACATGGGGGATCTGTGATGAAAAGACCCACTTGCGAGACTCTTCCTGAGGGGGCTGGTTCTGCTATTTCCAGAGTATGTCTCCAAAGGTATTCCCACCTGAATCAGGGTACCATCCTTCATGGTCTCTGCCATTCATCTTTTGCTCCTAATAATGATAGTCTGCACTTCTCGCAAGATGGAAGGGAGATCTGGCTCAATCTAAAAGATACAACTTTATCAGACAGCATAAATGATTGTTGTTGTATTTGAGTCCTTATATCAAGTAAATTAAACCTCCTGAGCAACATTAAGTAGGTAGGTTCATTTGTTGTGATCACTGGCTAAGAACAGGTAGGGGTACAGCAGCAAAGACATATGTAATGTTGGTCCACTAGAGCAATGGGGATTCTGATGGTAGAGTGATTAGGAACATACAAGGCAGTTACATGGACACCAGATTCTTGAGCTTCTTCCAGCACATTTCTTTCCAGTGTTCAGATGTATGTTGGAAATTCTGGTCATACTCAGTTTGAAGATGCAACGGTCAGTGTTGATATTCGGTAGGTATGGATTTAAGGACATGGGTTGCAGTACTCAATATTAATTGAAAACATTGTCTCTTATTTGGCTATCCTTTGTAAGAGGGACAAAGTGGTAATGAAATAACTATGTACTCGCAGCTTCGATTACCTTAATTCCTACTGTCCCTCATCTCTTCATGACCTATGCAACACTCTTGGAAATGGTAAGCAAGCTGTGAATTAGTATAATTCCTCTGGAAAGAGACAAGCATTCTGCTGGAAGGGCACCTTTCCTATATTCCTCTGAAGAGGAAGGTCTGGAAAGGCAACAGATCCTGTAGTTTTGTACCGCAATGAGAAAAAGTAGGAGTCAATGTAATGAAAATCATCAGCAAGTTTTCTGGGCATTCCAGAAGATGTACCAGTATGTACGCTATAGACTAAAGTGAAAAAAAATTGAATGCCATATGGGCCTGCCAGAGTTGCCTTCGCTTGAATCTTGATTCCAGTCAGCACTGGGAGAAGGATTCAAGTGGTGACAGTACGACTGGAGACTGCAGGATCTCCCATCAGGTGCACTACAGAGTTTCATTCAAAAACAAGCATTGGTCGCTCATGCAAACTGGCTTGATTATTCGAACCAAGATGGAAATGTATTTTACTTATAACACCGACTAACTAGGACATCAACATCAAATTTCGATGCAGGGTGTGGACACTGTAATCACATCTGCGTCTGACAGAACTATGAATGTACACTAAAGAAACAGACTATCCCCCAGAGACGAAGGACCGCGAGTGAAAGAAGCGAACAAAGATATTCTTAACAACATTCCCTTGTTTTGTATTTAAAGTTAGTAGAGAGGTCAAGGCACACAGTATTGGAGCATGCAGAACATGCAGGCTTACATTTTTATTAATCAAACATGCACTGTTATAAAATTCAACATGAGAAATGAAGTAACTGCTGAGGCTAAAGGAAAGAGTGAAACTGTGTAAAGAATTCACGACTGAAGAATGGGAAAGTTAACATTATCTGCGGTTTAGATTAATTTGCAGGTAAAGGAAGTGCGGTGTAACGTATGATGCCAACAACAGCACATCATTGAAACCAAAGGGAAGAAATATGTGACTTCAGGAGATACACATTCTGGATAAAGACAATTTCAGATTTCTATTGTATTCCACGTAATTTTTTTCTTCATTTGACACCTGGTATAACGGTGCGATTAATTCAGTAGTGCATGGAAGAATTTTTTTTTGATGGCATTAATGTACTCTTGCTCTCCTTTGAAATTAGTCGGATACAATGCTAAACATTTTTTTACGGGGGTCAACGGAGATGCAGCTCACTTTTCTTGCCCGGACCGGTCTCCCAGAGAACGTTCTCAATTGTTCCAGTAGAGTTCAACCAACTTTCACACCGTGTTGCAGCATGAGTAGAGCGGCTGTGAATGGATGGCAATGAGGAGAAAGAGGACGATTTACAATGGATGTAATTTCCAACTGTTCTACTATTCTCATCTCACGCCTGATCATCTGGCTCAGTCATATATCACACTCTGTTTGGCGGCGCCTGTTGGTGTGAGATGAAGGGGAGCATGAGAAGGCATCGTCAAAGATCTGCCAGGATTCGACAAGCTTTGGATACCTTGAGCTGAACAGGTGACCTAGTGATATGATTTGGCAGTATCCGGTACCCATTCTCAATTTGCGCTATACCCAACTTGTAACACACAGAAAGACCAGGTCAGAAAGACCACACAATGTATTCCAACAAGCACAGTATGCGTGCTTGTTTTTTGTCTTCAAATAGCAAGGAAGCTTTGAACCAGTATAAAACCAGAGTCTTGGCCACAGACCCGCCTTTGAGAGGCCATTTTCAGGCTAACAGTCACGGGCACATTTGGGCTGATGCTTGTAGACGATGTAGCAAAAAAAAAAAGAGCACTCCCAATTTGCAATGTTCCTACCCTGTGGTTCGGTTTATGACACTTCTCACATGGAATCTCTATATCAAAGACACAAATGGGGTGAAGAAGAGTTGAATCTACCTTCCTTGTGTTTTTGACTGAACTTTGCATGTTTCATCTGATTTTCCTTATTTACTATATCTTTGGGTATGCAACACTCAAAGAACCTAATAGTTCTCAAAGCACACCAGCTGCATTAAAAAGGTGAGCATCAAACAGCTGACTGTAACAATTCAGTGTCTGTTGTACAAGTCACCTGTACCGGAGGTTTATGCCTAATATGAATTAATGCTCAACGAGACCTTGCAGGTATCCTTAGCTTATGACTGTGTCTTGGGTGACCTTTTCCAGTAAAGGAATGGGAGGTTATTGGGTGGTATGTACCACAGGTAAGGGAATTTATTCTTTCTATTATACAATACAGCCGGGGTTATATCATATCCATAACTAGGTATTTATAATCATTCTTTAGGTAAGATATTGACAGCACACTAACCAGTTACAAATGTGTTTAAGTCTAATTTTCTGGAAATATTTGTGAGACTTCGGTCTTTGGCTCCCAGCCATGTTTTTAAAGAGACACTGCCGTCAGAAAATGCCACCGTTCAGAGCCGTTTGCTTAGACTTTTTTATCCTAGAAAGGTGCATATATTCCCAAACTCTCTGGATTCTGGGGTGAAAGGGCTGCTGTGGCCTGGACAGTGTGTGCATTGGCATGAATATTGTATACTTCTGACGACATTCTTGGCACGGCAAATGGTCCCTGTGCATGCAGTTCCAGTTAAAACTGCAGCAGTGGAAACAGGCTCCAACATACACTCTATCAATCCCAACCAGCACACAAGGGGCATACGAGTCATGAAAAGTGTCAAACAAGCAAATGATTAAATGTTAATAAAATAAGCGAACGACTGTAGGAAATTAGTCTGACCTGGGCATGCACCTATATAGGATCTGCAAACTGAGCCATATTGCCAAGGTATACATCAGTTCGTAGGATTTTAAGCAATAAAATAAATATGTTGCAAAAGGAAATTAGTTTTACTGTCTCCTCCAAAACATATTATCGGAAACTTTGGCACACAAGTCTCCATATCTCGGTCAATTTTTGTATTTATCAATGACACTTTCCCAAATAAAACAATATCGGTTTAGTTATAATACTGTGCAATAAAAATAAGGTATCAACCCGGTAATTAAAATATTAGTCACTACTTGAAATCAGCTTGTTTGCAAATCGTATTAGTAACATAACGTTTAGTGCATGCAAACATTAGTAAGGAGTATAAGCCAGGCAAGATTTGTGCTCACTTTCAAAGTCAAGGAAAAAGTTTGGCCCCTGATCAAGTTCTGTGCAAGTGAGAACTTTTAAAAGATTTCCCATTTGGCTCCTGAAAAATAGAAAAGGAAGAGACAAGGAGAGAAGAGGTGCTGAGTGCCGTTATTTCAGAAACATGCAACCCCACAGACATGCATAGTGAACGGCCCTATTGTCTATACCTCTAAGTTCAAATTCTGCATCAACCAGCGGCTAGATCAAGAGAAACGTTTGCTTACATCCTTGTACTTCCGTTTTAACTTACTTTCAAAATCCAGGAAAAAATGTGGATAGTTCTCAATTTCCCTGGTAAGCACCTTAAGAAGATTACCCATCCTAGCAAACCTAGTGGATGTAATACAACATAATTAACATTCATCAACTCAACATTTGGTTTACTTAACACAAACAACGCAACATGTGTCGGTGCAGGCCAGGCAGTTTCTGAAGCCTAGCATGCTTAGTACAAGAGCTGGACATGCCTACTTGAAGAATTCTATTATTATTATTTTTTTTTTCTAAGTGATCATCCAGAGCAACAAAATATATTTCTCAACTGCCTTGTACAGAAGGGAAAAGTGTTTTTGCAGCATCAAAGTAATTACAAATAGCAGTTTAGATGAATAAAACAAACATATTCAACACTGCTAGAGAAGTATTTAGTTCATGCAAAGCCTTTGGCATCCACACAAAGCTTCTGCTGTGCTAAGAGGCTGTCATTTACTCTTATTTTCATTGACTGCTTGCTGTCTCTCTTCCCTGCGCCATTGCTCAAGGCTTATAAAGCTTTATCGAAGAGTGTAGATCCCAAAGTACTGGTCTGTACTAATTTAACACATTTTTCATCACAGATGTTTTTTGAAAGAGGATCATTAGTTTCTTCTGCATAGTCACATTGATGTACATTAAGTTCTGATCTGTTTATGTTGGTTTACCGTAGAGCCTTACAGTAGCATTGTGCAGTATAACTTCAGTGAAGAACTAGACAAGCAAGTTAGTTTTTATGATCTGGCTTGACAGCACAGATGTTGCCAGACAATTATGTGAGCATCACTAGAGAGGGGATTTGGCTCCGCCCACGTTAGGAGTCGGGAATACATGTTTTGATTGGCAGAAGTTGCACCCATCCACCCAAAAAGTGCTCGCCTTCCACACAGCTGTGATCATTTTATTTATCCAGCTAGTTGAGACTGAACTTTCTGGTGCACACACGACATTGTACTTCTGTAGAACTGATTCGGATAACTGGATAATTTATGGTGTTTGCTTTTCTCTAGCAGCAGCAGAGATGGGAGGAGGGCAGTCATTAATCTACATGAATGTTTAGGTCTGACTTGGAAGTAGAACGGTCACCTGAAATTTTAATCTACACCAATGTTATTCTACAGTTCTTTACATCCACAGATATACATATTAATTCCCATGCTATTGACTTGTAATGCTTCACATTACCATACATTATTCCCTCAAAGCCACATCGGTGGCTACTGCCAATGATTGTTTTTAGTTTGGTCAGGACAACTGACTGACCTTCAACCATCTATTAACAAAGCCAACATATTTTGCCTTTAAATTATGAAAATGGCTATCTTAAGCTTCGTTATTACACACGGAAGAGGCATAGCAAGGGCAGCAGTATATGCAATTTTCACGCACACGTGCAGAAGAGTTATTTTGTGGCTACAGCAACACCAATTTTCTTCACACACAACAGGTGCAAATGGGCGAGAGACGTTAACATACAAAGGGAAAAACCACAGATGACATCATTGCAAGTTCTCTCTAACTCACACACACATATACACCCCCCCCAAAAAAAAACCAGGGGCAGCAACAGTGCAGCCTCCCTCTCTCTCTGTGAGACACACACTCGCTCTCTCTTTCACCAACAAAAGTGTTATAACTATTGCTTCTCAGATCATTGGGAGGCGTTTGTCCTTTTGAATTGCTTCCCAATATCCAGCAAATGAGGAGCTAGAAGATCAATGTCCTCCTTGTAAAACTTACCTGACAGTCCATCACTAGCTGTTGCTTTCCCATTATTGAGGTTAGTTAAACGTTTTATACCTTCGATTGGGATTGAGAAACAGAATCTTTTTCTCTGTTTCTAGTCATGCTAGAGTAACAGTTTGCAAATATTACATCTTACGTCTGTGCTTCAGATTAAGAACTCAGTCAGGATTTCAATTGACCGACATACTTTGATTCAGTCTTTATTCATGATTTTGACAAGATGATCTGTAGTCCATTTGGATTTAATAAATGCTGCTAATGTATGCCCCAGTGGCTCTCCCTCCCCATATTTCCTGGCCGCTCCATACTTACCCAAGTCATTTACGTCTGTCTGCCTCATTGCAGAATTTTCATAGCTTGTGTTGGATTTGCAACCCTTGTGTCAGGTTTATGTGTCCTGATATAATGCACCTCTAGCTGCTTCAGAATGTCAAGTTTCTCTCCGATAGACTTCGGTATACCATGACCGTTCGAAATACATTCTCCCCTAATCACGACTTTGAATGCCTCCTGCACCATACTATGCTCATCAACTGAGCCCTGATTACGCTATTATGGCCTGCTTAATTTCTTCTCTGTAAACTATATTCACTAACGTGGTAGGATGAAATCTCCACAATTTTGTACACCCACACTGCCCAGTATGCGCACATTTAGAATTACAGCTGAGTAGTCAGATTGTGTTCAGGGCATATGTTGATGTCTCTAGTCCATCCCACCCTATCACTAATTCACATCCAGAAACCATGCCTTGGTGGTGAACCAAGCACTGCCGATTAATATGTGTATAGCCGCTTAGACTACTCTCTGACTCTCCAAATTACCATGAAGTCTTGTTGGTGCATTATTATCGAGTAAGGCAGAGCATACCCGACCACGTTGCTGCTCCCAAGTAGTAGTACAATCTAAACTACTGTGGAGGGTAACATAGTCCCCACCTCAGAACAGCGTACAAGGCTGTAGCTTATTGCGCTATGCATGACCGTATGAAAGTATCGAGGGTCGCAATAATTGTGGCTCTACATGTTCATTATATGACTCTGGACAATCCGATATCTCCCCTCTAGGTTAACCTCTGTATCAAGAAAAATCTCAGCCCTCTTCTAATAAATGCTGAAACCCCTTTGGAGTAACTGGAATAGTTGGCAGAAAATCTATGTGATCTCCAGCCTTTTGCTCAATTGCAGCCCCTCCCTCCTGTGAGGTGTTTCCTGCAACAGCAGGATATCTATATATGTCTTGTGGCATACGCTGGTACTGGTCAGGTTTTCCGTGGATCATTTAGGCCCCTTGCGTTCCATGTCATGAACTCAATAAGTGAGGGATTGTTATCACTACTCTTGGCCATGTTAACTGAGGTCTGATTATGGCATGCGTTGTGTCGCTACTGTTACCTGCGTCGCTAGCATTCAATTTGCAATTCTATTTTTATTTTAACACTCTTCTCCCCTCCCAAGCTAAATTTGAACTTTGCAGTGGAACAACTATGCCCACCCTCCTTCCAAAACTCATCAATCTTCCCCTCAACTTGTGTGTGTAACATTCTACCTGGGATGTATGTCTGTGCCGACCTAGATGAGCCATCCTTGTTTCTGCTATGCCTGCCATTGTTTGCCCTCTGACCCCCAGGATATCGACCATTGATATTATTTAAATTATCACTGATCATCACTACGAAAGAGGAAACCTATATCATTATTTATGTTAGGGATGTGAAAGAGTGAAAGATCCCTTTGACGACATCTATAAACTAACAAACTTTTCATATCCATTAACTGATATACGGGGCTTCATATTTAGAGGATAAGAGTCAGGGGTTATCCCACTTTTACGTATAACGGCCATCGAGTCCTGTCTCCATCTACTCTCATCTGATCAATTCTGACCGCCAGATGGCTTCTTGATCAATCATAGATCTGCGATTTGAATAAACAACTAATTATTCTATAGTAATCACTGACAAAGAATACTCTGAAGAAGGCTTTGCCGAAACGCGTCATTTCATAATTCTGTGAACTTGTTCAGTGTTTTTATCTCTTCACAATTTTGTATATTCATTGATTGTTCCTATGTCATTGAATGAATTATTAATCAATTGAATCACTCGCATATTTTTGTGACATATCTAATCGTTGATTTTTGATTGTTTTATGTAGTTGTCTTTTGTAACAAAATAGATTGTCCCATGTATGTGGTTTTTGTAACTAAATTTATCTTTTGAATTAAATCACAAAAATTCTGTATAAATGAATATCTATCATGAATATCAATAGTGCAATGAAACCAAAAAAAGAACATTAAAATAAAAACATTAATCTTGAATGGTTCAAGTTACATCACTGTATTGATTCTTGTTGTGTCTCTGAAGTTGCCACGTTTTGTGTCATTTTATCTTTGCACTTAGCCTGGTGCAACTGCTATCTTTATATTCATTGTTTGCCGTATATCCATTTTTAATAATGCTATAGCTGATGGTCTTTGTCAGCGGCTATGGCGTGCCACATAATATATTACTTTTTTACTTTTGTTTGTGTATTCCAGCTGCTTTATATGCAGTACATTTCTCAAAATCATTTTGTTAGCAAACTTAATTGTAACCCTAACAGAAGATAGTGAATATTATTCACCATTTAATTCAACCAGAATCGCTGAGACACCCATCATGAGGTCTGTACAAAGCGCTCTTCAGTCACCACGTTATCTGTCAAACATATCCTTTTGGAATAAAACATCGCTAAGGCCTTGGCTTGCTGTCTTTCCATCGTCATTACGATT
Source organism: Triturus cristatus (assembly GCF_964204655.1). NCBI lineage: Eukaryota > Metazoa > Chordata > Amphibia > Caudata > Salamandridae > Triturus > Triturus cristatus. The sequence goes on along the minus strand of NC_140589.1, from coordinate 291,291,578 downwards.
CCGGTTTCTATTTTTACAGTTCTTGTTCACATTGTACCCTCCACACTACACTGCTCCATCCGTAATGTAGGGAACCTCGGAGTAGTCCTCCTTTTGGCCTGGGTTAATGGTGCAAGCCGTCTCCATGGCTAAGTGGATTTCCTCCCATGCATCGACCTTCTGCTCGTACGGACCGTTGAACGAGACTGCTACCGGCCACTCCTATCTTTAGTTCAACACCAGGAAGGCCAACACAGCAAGCCGATCTTCCTCTAGCTACTCTCTGGGGGGTCACTGGGTTTTCGGGGCAGGAGCAGCAACATCAGGACAATCACTCGGTTTCTGTGAATCTCTTCATCTGCAAGGACTCAGTGATTCTTAACCTGTGGTTCGGGGACCCGAGACTGCTTTGAATATTCAATCATATTAACAGATTAACGAAGTGCATATAAAGAAGCAAAACTGAAAATGTTTAAGATGTTCTGTTAATGTGAAGGAATTTGAAATTGAAGGCTAAACGTGCATCAAACAGAATATATATAGTATGGACAATGAGTGACACCCACAGATTTAGTAAATTTCCAAGCTTCCCATTAAAATAAAAAAATAATAAAAAAAAAATATATATGTTTATGAATTATATAAAATATTTCATAATGTGTACATGTTTGATGAATGCTTGTTTCATTATTTTTTGTTATTGTTTTGCAGTTCAAATCAACGAAAAATCTTAGGTTGGGGTCACTGGCTTCTAGTAATGACTCTCTGGGGGTCCCTGGATTCCAATAACTATTCACTGGCAGGTCCCTGTGTTCCAGTAACAATTAAGTGGGTGCCCACGGAAGTCAAAAGGTTAAGAAACAGGTGACTCTTGGCAGCTACCCAGTGTGTGTATATTGCTTTCAAGCACAGGGCTGCCGGAACAATCTTAAACCGCTGCCACCTTCGTTGGGCTCTCTAGGCACGCCCCAACCAATCAAAACTTACTTACAATGTCTAACTGATTTGCTCATCGGTAGACTGCATAAATCAGTTTAACCAACAGTTACGTATAGTAATATAAAATGTACTGAAATATAAAATACAGAGGGGAAAGTTGATGTTTTAACACTAGTGCAATGAGAATTGTTTAGTCTCACACATATGGGCTGTGTTAATTAGAAACACCCTCTTTGCAAAAGGACAGGGAGATGAAAATAATATATTGTGGGGAATCCAAAACATGAAGAGTTAAAACATTTGTTTTGATAAGCGTTCTGGCAGGATGAATCTTTCACAAACCAGACACCAAGAGATGAGGTAACTAGAGGGAAGAGGCGTCTTATCTTTAAACCTAAACCGGATGTGCTGTGAAGAGGAAGTGCATTCCACAACCGCGATGCTAATGCAGGGAAAACTTGGCCACCCCATGTGCATTTCATAAATTTGGAGGGGGTGGGGGGGGGTAAGACCAGAATTCTTCATCTAGTTGACCAGTGGGGTCTTGTCGGCAAACATTATTGGAATCCTCAGTCCCACAAACGTAGAAACTCTTTTATAAAGAGCAATGTATGTGCACAACACCCAAGAAGCTAAATTTCTATCTTTCCGGCCACAATAGTCTGTGCAGAGAGCCCAAGACTCGCGGCACCTGAGCCCAAAGTAAGGCACACGTGGTGGCCTCCTGCAGCATTCTGCAATCTCTGAATGTTCGGTAATGGAAGCTCTGAAATTGGAAAGCCATTTCATTGTGAATGAGAAAGGCCAGCGATACACACACTGGCGACCCCATGGGCCATTCTAGGGTGAGAATCAACAGCTAAAAATCACCAACGTAAAGCCCCAGAGTGGGGAATAGTGCTGAGGCTGCACCAAACACTAAATTGCAAATGGTGCACCAAACCAACGAGAGCACTGAAAGAGTAGAGTGAGAGGCTGAGTCTACAACCTCATGAAACATTGTTGCAACATAAGAGGAAGATGCATAAAGTGACCCTCTCCTTTATTTTATCTTTCGTTACAAACAAATCGGAACTAAAATCAAGCCAACAGACAGCCCAAAAACAAATACCCACATTTTATTTTCTATCCGACACCAGACAATTACTTCGGGTTGAGAATGCAGCTGGAAGCGCATCGCCTAGGGACGTTCTTTCTCCTCCCGTAGTATGGCGTCGCTCAGAGAAGCAACCCTTGCAGATAGTTCAATGCATGCAACATGTACAAGCTTCAGGCTATCCCAGCAGTTTAGTAAAAATGTACAGTCGAAGCTGAGAGAAAATGCTTTTTCAAAAAGGGTTTCCAAACTGCACATTCAACAGCGGTTCAAAGCACTGAATTGGGGTAAATATAAATGTAATAAAATGTGTACATTTATAATCCGTGGTTTATCACCCATGAGGGTATCCAGGCGCTGTCGAGGGGCACGGGATATTAAGTGATTTGCCCAGAACCACAGGATGTTGACCCGTATGAATCATGCTCTGCAAATGCTGCATAAGGTAGATATTTTCCATGATTCGAAGGGCTTCATCGCAGCATTCACTACCCAAATATTCAAAGCGGGGTGCTGAAATCGCACCTGGGCTAACTCTTGCACGAGTGAGTACCAAAACACATCTCACAACATAACTGCACAGCCAAGTCTACTTACAGACGCAGCTATAGCATTATTCACATGCTCCTTTCCGGCCTATGGTCCAGGGCGTCATGAGAATGGGTCAGGCTCATCTTGCTCAAGTACCAGTTACCTGGAAGCCACTCTGGATTCCTCTGCAGCACTGCTCTGTGCTGGCCCAGGGGGCACCAGGGAACCAGCAAATGCAAGAACAGCAGTTTTCTTTCATAAAGGAATTAAAAACGAGTTAAATCATAAGCTATGAATGATTTAGTTTCAACAAAGCAAATACTACCATAATAAGATAATACTCTTTCAAAGGTGAAGAATGACATAAAAGAGCACATAGGAAACCGATAAAAGGATGAACCATAAAGCTCAATCAGCTGGAGCAATTCAATAATAACAATTGGAAAACGGATAAACTTATATGCTTAGAGGAAATAAATCGCACTGCAACTAATTAATCAGCTAGCCACACGCTACCCCACTAGACACATATTAGCGTCTCTCTATGCAGACGATGCAACAATCTACGTGCGGAATACACAAATTGGTCTGAACCCCACATTGAGAGAATTCACTGCGTCTGGTGGGATCTCGGGTGTTGATATCAACTAGGAAAAACACAGATTTCCCACTTACTGAGGCAACTCAAAAGTATACTCTTGACTACCCCATCATGTGTGTCAGACGGAAGTCCAATATCTGGGGATAGTGATTACCAGAGATCGGACAGAGCTCATGCCAGGCAACTATGGGCAGACCCTAGCCTCCCTGACAGACACGATTACGCGGTGGATAGCCATGCCACTCTCAATGGCAGGACGAATATCACTAATGTAAATGGTGATACTGCCTAAACTATTATATCTCTTCATCAACACACCATGCACCATACAATCCAGGCCGCCATTTCTTTAAAACACTTCAAACAATGAATCAGGTTAGCATGGGGAGGAAAAAAAACTAAACTCAAATGGGACAACCTCACACGAGCCTTCTCACAGGGGAGCTTCGAAGCTCCTGACATGAAACTTTATTACCCATGTGCGCAGGCACAGTACGCAGTGTACTGGTTTAACCCCCCCCTCATACACCACACTTCGCCAATGAACAAGGCTACATGGATCCAATCCCATTGGCGAGCTTTATTGCACACAAACCTAAGAACAGTTGAATGCACTACTGCTGCATGGAAGGGCATTGCAGATAGGCTGGCAGCACCAATTCTCTATTCATTCAGATTATACCTCTTGCAGCGCCAGAGCTCAGAATGACACAAGAAGTTGGCTGCCGGAAAATGTTGCGCTAAGTCAAAATACACACCTGGGGGGACCTTTACAGCAATGGGATATTCAAAAGCAGGGACCAATCCTTCAAAGGTAATGAACCGACATCAATGGAGTTATTCCTATTCGTGAGGCTTTGCCAGAGTGTCAAAGCAGTCACGCCCAACCACCAATGCTGGACCACTTCATACCATGCTGCAGTACACCACCCCGACACACGCGGTCTCCCTTCTCTATCACCAGACACAGGCCTCCTTAACAAATGCCTCTACCGATTCCAAACAACGATGGGAGGTAGACTTGGGCGAACCTCTCACAGATACGAAGTAGGAGTATAGCTGCGACCAGACCAGGAACATATCGGCTAATAGCCGCCTGCGAATTACACATTATATATTCCTCCATCGCATGTATTACATTCCTGCTACACTGCATAGATGTCAGATAGGGGAGGATAGTAGATGCGGACAAATGAAAGCAGATTTTACACACCTAGCATGGGACTACGAATACATAAAGGCATACTGACAGCGGGTCCTGAAGGCACTATGCACTATGTAGGGCTCCCAAATTGAAGGCTTGGCTACGGGACCTCATACTGTGGCAAGAGCAATCCTTGATATATGTAGAGCTCCTCCCGCCTACTTCTAGACCGAAAGATATATGGGACACGCTGAGGGTATATTTATTAGCCCACCCATCATTACCCCTCCTGGCTGGAAGAGAGAAAGTACTGGACAAAAGGGAAAAATTCAATACCTGCTGCTGTGAGGAATCAGATGAGATCGTATGGGATGACAAAGTAAGTGCGTAGGAGTAGTGAGAACTGGGGGAGAGAGGGGGTGATGGAGGAGAGAAGGAGATGGGGCATGGGTTAGGAATGGAGAAGAGGAGCGGGAATACCCAGACTGTAAAAGATTGCCGATGAGGCATACCTCAGTTTAGAGATAGTATAAAGAGGATTCTGCCATGTGCGACTACTATAATGTACAACATGATATGGATGTTGATTGTATTTGAAAAACTTCTATTAATAATTTTTTTTTTGAAGTACACTTTAAACTAGCATAATCTTCGCCTCCGGTCCAAACACAGAATGAAAAATGTCCTAGCTATCGTAACCGAAAGTTTCAATTCTATTAAGGACTCTGAGGGAAGGATTATCAACCAGGAAACCCTCCCTGTGACTAGTAAGTAACAAGTTGTGTTCTCCTGCTGTAAAGTCTGCGCAGTGACGGTGATTCAGTACACGTTTACTGTCTATATACTGTGTAGACTTACTGTTAGTCAAGGGAACTGTATTAGGCATACATTACTTACTGCGTGGCTGGTCGGCTGATATCCTCTTGGTAATGTCATCTCTTTTTCCGGGAATGGAGAATGGAAAACAGGATTCGTGAGAAAAGAGCTATGGCGTAACTCGCGAAATGAAAGTGGATTTGGGGACAGAGGAAAAGGGCTATGATGGCTACGTGACCTGTGATTGGACACCTGTTGGGACTATGGGACTGTTCGTCCATTGTTTGTTTTTACCATTCCCACTGTTCCATGGAAAATGTGGTTCTGTTTAATTAATGAAAAGGGCTGCTGTAAAATAAAGTGCAGAAAGCAAAAGCATAATCCCCACCTCTGAGACTTTAACAGATTTGAACAGCTAGGAAATGTTTCATTGTGAATACCTTTCTCAGAGAAACAAACCGTAGGAATAATAATGAAGGGTCACAGCTGCGGTACCCCATTTATTTCTTAACTCTGGATAACCATTTTTGCCTGTTCTCTTGCTGTATTGACGAATTCTTACAGCTCAAAAGAGAACATTGTTTCCCCTCTCCGAGTCTTAGATAATGACCACCTCTTCATGCAAGAACTCTCAGGAAAAAAAACATTTATTACGGTACGGATTATGGTGCCCACGCATGGAGAACCAGATGCTGCACCAGTAGTCATTTGGCAAACCTGATCACCCCCCCAACATTGGTGACACAGAAAGGCTACCGTAAGTCATTAAGCTCCTGTTTGCCAGAAGTTCCCTTACAACCCAATCAGAGAGGAGTGTACCACAGTGGTCCATGGTACTCTCAGAGGTGCGGCAGTGCTCTGTGGCCTCTGCCCTGGAACAGCGCACTTTACATCCTCTCTGGAAAAAGAAGATGAAGAGCGCGGACTTAAGACATCCTGAAGCAGAGCCTACCAAGGACAGGGTGTAGCGTTTGCTTTAGTCCAGCTTTAAGTTACTTTGCCTGATCACTCAGCCCTCGGTTGGTGAACATCTCAGGAGGTGCTGCTGCTGCTCCGATTCACCTGAACAAGGAAAGCGCGTCACCAGTGGGTAGGTTTCTAGGGCTGGTGCCTGCACAGCACTCAACGCTATGCGATGTAGGCAAGAGTGGCATCTTGACAAGGTGCCTTCACGCTGCATCCCTCTACCCTAGCCCCTCTTTGCAAGCCAGTGTGACCGCTCCAGACCTGGTGTGCTCTTGGGCATATTTTGACACAGCTATGCTCTAGTGTCCACAGTGCCGTCTGCTAGTATTTGAAATGTGGGAGGAGAGGGAAGCACATGTCCCACAGATGGATGAATAAAGCTCCAACAAGTCTCGTTCCAAGGGTCAGCTTGTATTCTAGACAAGCAGGTGGAGAGGCCAGGGAAACCATAGAGGAGGAGCGGCCACATACTGGACGTCACTCACATTTACTCCAACCCTATAGCAAAGCTGCTGACCAGCAGCACATCACCCAGGATGGCAGATCACCCACACTGATATTTGCGTATTTTTCCTTACTGTCTTTTGATGCTTGTATACAATCCACTATTGAGCTGCAAACAGTGCAAGTCACCAGTTTTTCGCCAATCTAAGCTACACTGCTTTGTCAGAGGGTGTTTGACTCGGAAATCTCAAATTGAAGATCTCTACATTTACTCCTGCTTCTTGTCCTTTTCTCTGAACCAGAGTTTAATCAAATGTGCCTCATCTGTTATCTTGTTTACGTATGCAGCTGGGACCTGCAAAAATGTGTCCAGCTAGTACTGGGCAAAAGAAAGATCGTGTGTCACGTCAGAGTTCAAATACAGGGGAGCCATCATCTGGGATAGTGGACAAATGTCTGGGCATTCCAATTACAACATCATTTTTCTCTTCCCCTCACATCCTCCTGTACCTTTCTCAATCGGGAGATTAGGCTCCATGGAAGCATTCTGATATCTTGAAATATTTTTCATCCTTTGACAGGGTTTCTAAAATTGTACTTCCATGATAAATGTTACACTAGCCACACCATATGCAACCTGTAACTTTTTACACCTGCAACCACTGATATTATAATTTCAGATTTGTATTTGTACTGCTTAAAAAAGGCAAATATATCAGCTTGACCTAATAAGATTTTCTGGAAAACGTATCCGGAAAGGACACATTCTACAAAATCTACTTCTTTCTCATGGATTTATAGAGGCAAACAAAAACAAACTCGGGGTAAACAAGACAAATGCTGCCACTGTTGTGACAGATTACATGAAGCTTATAAACAGCAATTGTAAACCTTACCTGAATACTCAGGTGTTGCAAATTCAGGTCCCAATGCACCAATCCAATTAAAGAGGATAGATCTTCTGCTAAAAGGGAGACAGGAAGATAAATAATTAATTCACTTTGAAGCCTCTTAATAGTTTCTTCAATGTAAACAAGCCAGAGTATTAATGTAATCTCCCACAAAAAAGGCCAATTTGACTGTAAGATTTATTTTCAAATCATCATACCCTGCCTTTCATTCACATGTTCTATACAGACTTAACCCGGCTGTCTTTCTGTAGCGGCTTGTAGAACAAGCATTGGCAAGGCCAACAAGTCTTGTCAATGCGAGAGCTACTAGCGTTGTCAATCTGAATGTCTTTTAGCCGTGTTGCATAGCAGAACATCTGCTATTCAGCATGGCTGAAATTCACGGAAAAAATTACTACGTTGCGGCCCATGCTGGCCAGGCCAGAGCTCTTTTTAGGTCTCGCCTAGGCAGCGCTTGTGCTGTCTCTGTGAGACATGCTGTATTCAGAATATGGGCTTTAAAAGCTCTGCCCATTTTCAAGGACTGCCCGTTACATGTGTTGTTACACAGAGCTTGTGAGCAGTATTTCTTTCTTTGGAGCACTCGAGACCAGTGCTTGTGGTTTACAGAGCTCTGTTATCAACAGGGCTGTTAATCTTGCTCTTATCTTTTCACATTTGCCATGCATTTAAAGATTGAGGTCTGTTTTGGCTGCAGCTGCCTCCTCCTTCCTCCTGCTTTTGATATGCACTGCCTGGCGTCAGGGTGCCTGCCTTCCGATGGCTGGTGCCACCTCAGTTTCAGAACCCAACAAGCATTTGCAATGCAGTAGGTCACACATTTGCGAGAGTTTGAGTTATTGGCATTGTAAATGACAATGTCTTTTATGTGTGTTTAGAAAACCTGCAAGCGGTGCATAAACATGCACTTTGTACTTCTAGTCGTTGCTTACGAGAAGCAAGGCTGGCAGTAACTGCGCCCCTTTTACTGCCAGCTTTGCTTCTCGTAAGCAAGAGCTATAAGTAAAAAGAGTGTGTTAACGCACTGCTTGCAGGTATTCAAAACATATAAAAACAAGAGGCACTGCCACAGCTGCCATGTAATGAGATAGAAACCTGCTCGCTGCAGGGGGTTCTAGCTCACTGTGATATCGGCTCCCGACAATTGAACAGTGTGAAGTGTCGATATAGTGTGACACACGGTGGTGCCATCTTACGTGTCAGGCCTGAAAATAGCATTTTAATGAGAAGCACAGATAAAATGTACTTTAAAAAACACAATACAGAGTGCACGATCAAATTACAGTGCAAACGCATGATACCTGGGGAAAAACTCAAACTAACACTTCGCTCACGGACAGACTATCCTAAATGTAGGCACGTGGCCTCTCACTAAAATTATATGAAGCGCACTCTACCGTTCTCAACGAGTTTGACAATATGACACTCGTGAATACTACAAAACACAATCGTAAAGCTCGGTTTTACAATGAAAACAGTATTCTTGAGTAGTGCCAGGAAAGCGAAATACATGCACAAGAGGTACATTGTGCGCTTGTTTTGACAAACGTGCAATGGTACTCCACGGATTTCCTAAAAAGGAAACGGTTAGATCTCAAGACTTGGAAATAGACAATTTGCTCGTTCAATAAAAGAAATATTATCGAAAGGCAGGCTAGCTCAGCATGTTGCTCAAAAGTGATTGTGGACTGCCATCTAGTGAGCAAAAAATATATTCCTCAGGAAAATGAACGGGCTGTTTTGGTTCTGTGTTTTATTGCTGCAAACAGAGAACAGTTGTTAATGTGTGAAATGCATTAATTTGGGAGGTTTTTTTTTTCTCCAGAACTTAAGGTGGTGAAGTTTTCCAAAAGCTCTCCAAATGCATTCGAAATTTGGTAAGTAATTGAGAATCCAAGCACAATAATCACATTTTAAAATGGTGAGTTTGGAGGACTGCTCACCCCAAGGCAGAGTTCCAGGGTGTGTGGGGACGTTTCTAATATTTGGGTCAAAATATCCGCAGGAGAGTATTTTCAAGTTTATTAAAACAGGAATTCGCCTTTTCGCCATAAAGGGCAAATATAAAAAACATTTTATAACAAAAGTTAGAAAATGTTTTTAAAAAACAGGAAATTAATAACTACAACCAAATATACTATTAAAAATCGTGTTCTTATGAACAGATGAAAAATCAGACAAACAATTTCTTATTAAATATTTTTTTACAACTGTTGTTGAGTGTTTTTTTTTCAAGGCGTTTCTAAGCTTATTCCAAGCCACGGCCTCGGATATGACCCAGATAAGGGGTTCAGTTCTGGGCGCATACAAAAAATACTAGATTTACACTTTGGAATCAACAACTGCACCAAGGGCACCTTACTTGGCAAATGTTCCTAAGTCCTGCGAAATTAACATGTACTAAGTTCATGGTCCAGAAAAAAAAAAATGCTTCCATCTATTGGAAAAATACAATATTGCAGGTACATGTAATCCGCTCAAAAATGGAAAGAACATTCAATCTGGACTATTTTATACTGTGAGATATAAAATTCCATTTATTCTGTCACTCATTTATAAATGTTTTCAATAGACATGAAATAAAGAGCACAAAGAAAGCATGCTATAACAAAGGATATGTCAAAAGTCTTAGAACGCCTCAGTACATCAGCCATCGGGAAAAAAATAGTGCTATATGAAACGTTTAACTGATCCTCGATAATTAATATCCACAAAATACAGGTGGCAACACGTTTTCCTCGGGAAGCGTTAAGATATTTGTATATCACGGTATGTGTGTTTTTTGTAATAAGTACATTAAATGATGCGTTTTAGTCCTTTTGTGAATTTATTTGGTATTGTAGCCAGTCGACAAGCGTTAAAACCGTAACTTCAATGGAAATATTTTTCCCATGTAACAAAAAACTAAAACTGTGTACTATGTAGTGCTTGCTACATCACAATTTGCGATTTTAGAGCACTGCAGAGAACAAATATACCAAGTCAACTCCCTCGTGCACGCGTGTATGTAGGTATCCATAACCCACAGAGTGTGTGTAAATAAATGTATAGATTACATTACTGACACGCCCTCGCTCCTGCACACATGAGATAGGTTTATACCGCGCCTCCCATCACGGTGACTCCGAGGATGAATGCCGTGAAGATCTGAACCCACTGAAGTCAAATTACACCCATCAATTCAGGCCGGTGGCAAGCGTTCGCTTAGAGAGGCCCATGCTGCTAATTCTAAGTTCTACCATGTATGTGTGGGTAGGGTTGGGGCACCTCTAACGGAGGTTTCAGATTGTATTTTAGTGACCGTCCTCTACAGTAAGGCCTTTACACAACAGATGCAGGCACTGAAGGTTTCAGATTGTATTTTAGTGACCGCCCTCGACCGTATGGGGTTTACACAACAGGAGCAGGCACTGAAGGTTTCAGATTGTATTTCAGTGACCATCCTCGACAGTATGGCCTTTACACAAGGGGAGCAGGCACTGAAGGTTTCAGATTGTATTTCAGTGACCGTCCTCGACAGTATGGCCTTTACACAAGAGGAGCAGGCACTGAAGGTTTCAGATTGTATTTCAGTGACCGTCCTCGACAGTATGGCCTTTACACAAGAGGAGCAGGCACTGAAGGTTTCAGATTGTATTTCAGTGACCGTCCTCGACCGTATGGAGTTTATACAACAGGAGCAGGCACTGAAGATTTCCGATTGTATTTCAGTGACCGTCCTCGACAGTATGGCCTTTACACAAGAGGAGCAGGCACTGAAGGTTTCAGATTGTATTTCAGTGACCGTCCTCGACAGTATGGTGTTTACACAAGAGCAGGCACTGAAGGTTTCCGATTGTATTTCAGTGACCATCCTCGACAGTATGGCCTTTACACAAGAGGAGCAGGCACTGAAGGTTTCAGTTTGTATTTCAGTGACCGTCCTCGACAGTATGGGGTTTACACAACAGGAGCAGGCACTGAAGGTTTCCGATTGTATTTCAGTGACCGCCCTCTACAGTAAGGCCTTTACACCAGAGATGCAGGCACTGTATGTTTCAGATTGTATTTCAGTGACCGTCCTCTACAGTATGGCCTTTACACAACAGATGCAGGCACTGAAGGTTTCAGATTGTATTTCAGTGACCGTCCTCGACAGTATGGTGTTTACACAAGAGGAGCAGGCACTGAAGGTTTCCGATTGTATTTCAGTGACCATCCTCGACAGTATGGCCTTTACACAAGAGGAGCAGGCACTGAAGGTTTCAGTTTGTATTTCAGTGACCGTCCTCGACAGTATGGGGTTTACACAACAGGAGCAGGCACTGAAGGTTTCCGATTGTATTTCAGTGACCGCCCTCTACAGTAAGGCCTTTACACCACAGATGCAGGCACTGAATGTTTCAGATTGTATTTCAGTGACCGTCCTCTACAGTATGGTGTTTACACAAGAGGAGCAGGCACTGAAGGTTTCCGATTGTATTTCAGTGACCGTCCTCGACAGTATGGCCTTTACACAACAGGAGCAGGCACTGAAGATTTCCGATTGCATTTCAGGGACTGTCTTCGACAGCATGGTTTTAGACAACAGGAGCAGGCACAGACATGGAATGTTAGTGTTCGAACAGCATCCGGTGCCTCCTAGCCGTGTCGGTGATGTAGAAAAAGTAATTGGAATGTTTCAGCAAAATATCTCAATATTGGGCACCGTTATTGAAGTGCTGTATTAAATATAGTTCATCCGCATATATGCGGACCCGATCATCTCTGCCTGGTTGTTCGCGGTCGGTGGGCCAGTGATTCAGTGGCTCCTGAAATGCTGCTGTATGCCTTATGCCCCTTGGGGTTCGGCTTGAATCACAATGACTTACAGGGTGGTTGCTGTGCACAAGGTGGTTTACTTCCCACTGAACCAGACATTGGAAGTTCTGGTTTCTTAAAGGAGGCATCATCTCCTTTGTCCATAATTTTAATTAAATCCCTTCTTGTGTGTTCACAGCACGGGTCTCAATTTATTGAATTATAATAATTAGATATTTTTCTTTACATTTTCGGAAACTTACTATGTAGTAAACCAGCATAATGCTAGTCGTTATAAAGAAATGCCCAGCTTTTAGTGTGCGATTGTAACGGGAGAATTTATGTCTGTGATTGATTTTCTTTTAAACTTTGTCAAGTAAGTAAACATAATGCTGTTTTTATAATATGTCGAGCAATTATACTATTGCTGTAAAACAGAAACGCCATTGATGTCTGAGGCAGCGTCACAAATAATAAGAATACCAGTGGCAATTTATATGATCCACATCAAAAATGTATCAATTTGCAGGAGCTGGTTTTATAGGTGGCATGACCAAACTAGACGGTTCTAAATTTCTCAGGCTAGAAGAATGAAACCTTGCATAACCCTGTCACATGCTGGGTATCTGGGTGTGCTCTCGGCTCGTCGATCTTGGAGGCAAATGAATCTTCTAACTGACTGGATTTTTTTTTTTTTTACCAAGGAGCTATAATTAATGCTAGTCCTTATGTTCAACCACAAACTGTATATACTGCTGCACTCTGGCTTTGATCTGCGTGTGACTTACATCCTGAAAGGCACCATTTGCGTGATCACGAACAGTAATGAGAAGCTGACAGGTTACCAAAAAGACATATCCCTTTCTCAAATATCGAACACATGAACGTGCGCGTGAGATCTAGGCAGGCGACCCCATAGAAGCCTTATTAGGATGAGGAATAGTCTTTCTGTGCTTGTGACGCACATTTACAATTCAGAAAGTTTACTGACAGACCAGAGCAGCTGGTAAGAAGAGTAGAAGAAGTCACCTGAGATTAGTAGGGTACACCCCCCACAGTATAATATCATCCTGTTTTCAGGCAGTGAGTGTTTCTTTCTTGGCCGATCTACCTTTTTTTGCTGGTTACTCTGCCAGACTTTTAAAACTTGCATGGACTTCTTTACTCGAAGTGGTTGGATATTTTTTAGGTCGAGGCCATATCCTGGCTCATCAAGAACACAGAGCGGCTTGGGGTCCACCCATTGCTTACCATTGGTTGGCTTTTGTTGTCAATCATTTGCGTACTTCTTATTTGTATCCCAGCTTGTCAATCTTGTGTTTGTCCTTGCCACCGCAACACTGCATTCTTACATCTCTTGATTGGTTGCCTTCGCATGTTTCACTGCTTGCTTTTCAAGAACTTCTTTTGTGTTAAGCACTCCTGAGAGTGCGTGTTTTTTTTAATTGACTCCTTCGTTTACTGCTCTCCGCCAGCATGCCGTGTTGCTCTTTCAAAGGTATGCTTCTCATGATCCTCTCCATATTGCGTTAGCCAGTGTGCCTCTCCCCTTTGCTTTCCTCCCTCTGTGTTGCTTCCACTCACCCACGTCTTCCTTCTCTCTTCCCTGTTGCTGCTTCCCCGACACATGCCCTCGTGTTAACCCCCCTAACCCCACCACCACCAACGTTGCTTCCACTCCCACCGACTCTCCCCTGTGTTTCTTCTGCCCGCCATCGGAATGTTGTGCAGCATGGCAGTGGCAAAGCCAATAGGTCTCAAAGGCGAGAACTGTTGGCTTTTTCAATGCTTGCTTATAATTAGGCTTTTCTATTTTCAGTTTTTATTTTTGGTAAATTCTGGTGGGGTTTTTAGGTGTTTTCTAGTGATTTCAATACCTTAAAGAAACAGTGGTTATCAGTGGTTACACATTTTCATGCCATTAAAAACAACAGAAACAGTGTTTTTCCGGTGTTTATGGAACGTTTTGCTTTTATTATTGCTTGCTTTCTGCACTGATAGTGCATGGTATATAGACAGTGTACGTACAGTGTATACGAGGTCCAAATACATTTCTGCAAATCAAACTTATTGTAGTTCACTAAAGAATATTTTTTCAGTAAGTCTTTGGTCATGTGCACTCGCTCTTTCTTTCCTTCCCATGTAAACTTTTTTTCTGTGAAAAGGCCCTCTCAACATTGGCACTTGAGACGGGCAATGCCAAAACAGCCAGTACACAATTTGCTAACTCTGGCCACTGACAGCTTTACATGCCAATACTGGTACACTTGAAGATTCAATTCTCAGGGCAGGGTCTGCAACATTTGCCTTTAACTGGGCGCTTATGCCCTCAAAGTTATTGAAGCTGTCAAAAATGACGCAGCACTTTTGAAACTATGAAGAAGATTCCCTTTACGGAAGGGATCTAGAACTTGTACAGAGTACCACAGTGAGGTTTCATGGACTTCAAATGCCGTAGTTGGCAAAGGGATATTTCTATGCATCATTGCAAGCCATTTCTCATACATTGTAGAATAAAAGTTCCTGAATTTCTCTTCAACATTGCTTTGCTTACTAAGTGGCAAGCACTCTAACATGGAACATGTTGCAGTGCCAAATTCACTAAAGGTGTCAGCCAGCCTACTCTCAATGAGATATTTCACATCTACACCAATTATGCTGAACACTTAGCAGACAAGGGTGTTTTCAGACTCTAGTTTTTTTTTTTAATGTCCACTACAGCAGATATGTTCTCCTGTAAAAATCTAAGAACGCTGTAGAGGTTTTTTTTCACACCACTATCAATATGCGACCAAAGGTCCGCACATTTCTTGCCTTTGGCATCATCACTCCGCAAAAATTCTGTAAACAGTTGCCACATGGATAATATAGCATTCACAGCCCCTTCCCTTGGAAAGATAGAAAGAGAACCATCAACTAAGTGACACAGTTGGGATGACTCTTTGATGCCACACAAAGTACAAAATGAGAAAGGTTTGCGTTTTAGTTCCAGCGCTTAAAAAAACAGTGCATCAAAATGGACTAAAAAGTCAACAGCATTCTTCATTAACCCCTTCAGTGCCACGCCCTTTCCCCCTCCTGTGCCGGGCGTTGCACTAGTGGGTGGGGTTCATGACGAGATAGTCTTGTCATGGGCACAGCGCAACCGTGCTCCATGACGAGACTATCTCGTCATAGGCACTGAAGAGGTTAACTCTTTAGATTGTGAAGATGCTTTCCGCATACCATCTAACAAGTGACAAGGATCTCTTACAGGGAAGCACTTCAGCTCAGGTATCGATTTTGACAGGTCATCACACAACATTTTCATATACATAGCTGAATCACTGCAAATACAAACAATATCACTCCAATCTTTGTTGAACTTGTAAAGAAGCTTTTTGCAGCAGCATTTCTAGTGGCACTGCGTTCCATGTTTTCCAAAAGTCTGGTGTAATGTTTTCACCACTATCCCAGATGCTTGGTGATGGCCCTCTTTATACATATACTTGTCACTATACCTTGCATTGAATGTTTAAAGCCTGAGGTGTTGGAAATTTACCTACTATCAATACTGACTCACTAGAAACTGGGGGCTGGCGTATCAAGGGTTTTTACCCATTCTCTGTGGGTAAATGTGATGGTACATATTGGGAAATATGGTTATGAAAACCAGCCATTTTACATATCAGTGAAAGAATCAAACACAGCCAAAATATCAAATATGATTTTGATATTTCCTGATCCTACACAATTAAATATTTAAACAACCTAAAACATGCTTCTAAACCTTGCATCTGAAAAAAGCAAAAGAAAGAAAAAACAATATTTGTGTGACATCCCTAAACAACAAAACTCAAGCAGAATAATGTTAGCCAGTCTTTCTTGCTGCCTGTATAACAAAGTTGCATTGTATTGGCCCCTTCAGGATGAAAAAAAATGACTCACTCTCCTTTTCCTTTCTTTGAATGATATTTAGTTGGTGGTTGTGCAGGTGTGTTTTCAGTGTTTATATATTTACACTGATGAGGGCTATTTCCCTTTCTGTGGGGTTTTATCAGTTATTATAGGTTTAAACCTAAAACAGGACAGCCTACTTATAATGGAATAAATAGGAATACCTAAACACAACCCAAATGCAAAGAAATTGTACTGACCAGTTTAAATACTTGTGCATAGAATCTGGAAACTTGATTGTTCTGTAGTATAAGCGTTGCCCATATACTTTGTGTCATTGTTGGCTCCAGAAAGAACCCTAAAAAGTCAGTTAAAAAGGCTGCAGAAGATCCAGAATCATGCACTGGTTCAGCGACTGTTGTAGCCCATTATCAACACACGTCCCACACTCATCCATCTGTACAATGGGTCTAGATTATATCCAGGATTAGGTTTCAGGGTATTGTGTGTGCACATTAGATCAATTAGGGCTGGTGCAAGAGATCACCTGTTTCAGCTGCGTTATTCCCAGTAGAGACTGTCCAAACCATTCTTGGTTGGGTTAGGGGGCTGCACACAGACCCTAACTTGGAACAGAAGTTATGGTGTGTGAGGGGTTGAGAAGGACCAGTCTTAGCCATGGAATTACGTGCCACTATATTTAAAGCAAACTTCAGAATTCAAACCTTCCAGTTGAAGGGCTAACACCTTATCTCTACCATGTCTCCTAGCTAACCCAATGATGCAAGCATATTGACTGGATTCGGTTTAGGCACGGCATACATTAACTGAATAGGATTTCAAGAGTATAGCTGAAATAGCTTTTGTGGATGGGGAGGGGATGTGATAAAACTCAATGCTACTGACTTCTTAACATCAAAGGCACTTTAAGTAGAAGTCGTCTTTGCTGGTTATAATTCAAGTTGAGCCATTAAGATGAGCGAAGAGGCCCCAGATCCATGGAATGCATTCAAGAAAAAAATTAAATGTCTGGCTTAGAATTGCCTTGATGGCCACAGGGCCCTTTAGATGGTACATGCTAGAATCTCCTCTGCAGAGCACACCAGTATTGCAAACTCTGAAAACAAAATCATTTTAGGTTCTATGCTATCAAGGTCATGAGCAACTATCCAGACAGCATGGGTTAAAGTGAAGAAACATGAACAGAAAGTATTGCTAAACTGTGATTGCGCAAGTTGGAGAGAACGTCAGACAAACTTTAGTTATCAACCAGAAAGATTGTTCCAAGAATTTTACTGGAGAGTCAAGGGTTGCCTTGGCAGGCAGTACAAAAGTAAACCTGACCTTTGGTGCTGTTAGTTTGTCTTACACAGAGCAATACTGATTGTGAGAGTGCAAGCATTAGCAGCGCAAAAAAGTGGATATTCCCTCACTGCATGGGGGCATGACCCATACAAATAAGGGAGCGTAGCAGTACTCCTATTCCACATTACCAAATCAGGCATGCTGAAAAAAGGCTCTTGAGGGACATGTTGCTTGCCTAGCAAGCATAGTCAGACCAGTGCCTAGTGAATGTCCACATAATAGAGCATTGATGTGACATGCTATATTTATCTTTCCTTACCTTTGAGTGAAATTCTTTGTGGCACAGCATGAAAAGTTTTACAAACAAGAACAGATGACAGGCCATCATCACACAATATACACACTAAATTACACTTCCTTTGCCATCCTGTAGTCTTTATAAAGTCCAGGACTTGGTGTAAATTAGCTGTTATGCTACCCAACACAGACAGAGAATTAGTGTTGGGGCTACTCTTCGGGTGAATAGGAACTGGTAAATAATTTATTTAGTTTAAGTCTAATTGATTAGTTAATTTAAAAGAACATAACCAAAAGGTAGATATTAGAGGACAAATTATTTGAGTTTGATACAGATAACCTGGAAATGCATGTCGCTCCAGCACTACAACAGACTAGTTAAAAACGTAGGTTGGCCGAACCACAGAAGAGCAGTGGTCATTTGCAAAACTATCACTTATGACAGAACCAATTATTAAATATAGTAAGGCTGCTACTTTCAGTCCTACCACTCCTTCATGCACATGGGTTGTCACTTCTACGTAAAGAAGCACATTTTTCAGGCGTAGAAGGAAGGCAAGAATGCAAACACATACTACTTGCACCAAAGGATACAAACATGCCCGCTCAGCCTCACCTCCCTACTTTTTAGGTCCCGCCTAGACAGTGCACGAGCAGTCCTTCGAGACATGCTGTATCTACTGTATGGGCTTTCAGCACACCCATCAGTTTTCATTCGTTCCTTCATGTGCCTTTCGAAATCCCTTTGTTTAGTTGGTGAATAGTTTACATTTGTCCCTCCTTTTGCTGTTTTGATCATGCCCTGGAGACTGGCCCTGTTACATGGATCACTTAATTATCGGCCACATATGTTAGTTTCGGCGCACTACTTTTTCTTTTCCCTCGGCTTGTTGGGCTTTTAACAGTGTGATTATTTGGATACGATTAAAGAGGTAAACATGAGGTTATTGCTTCATTTTATGAAAATGGAAGCAGCTTTAAGTTGCGGACTTTCAACTTTGGATACTTTCTTTTGGGTTTCAATCATTGGTGAAATAAAACGAATATCAAGGGGTGCCTCATCGTGCTCTCCAAATGCGGCATGTAATGTGAGGTTACTAAACAATATATCCTGCAAGTAGACAGCTCAACACCACCTCAGCATCAGCGCGGCACCAGTCAGTGTCACCAAGCACCACTTCAGCAGAACAACCACACCCCCACCTCAGCATCACACCGCTCCAGCGCAGCACCAGCACAGCACCACCTCTGCACTAGTGCAGCACCAGCTCACTACCAACGCAGCAGCACCAGCACAGGGTCACTCAGCACCAGCACAGCACCAGCGGATCCCCTCAGCATCACTCAACACCACCTCAGCACCATCTGAGCATTATCAGCACAGCACCACTGCCAAATCAGCGCAGCACCAACTGAGCCCCACAACAGCACCAGTGCACACCAGTGCAGCACCACCTCAGCACCAGCACAGCACCATCTTATGAGTGCACCTGCACCACCGCCACCACCACCACCACCACAGAACCATCTAGGCATCAGCAAAGCATCACCTCTGCATCAATGCACCACCACCAGCGGAGCCCCACCTCAGCACTAGCACAACCCCATCTCAGCACCACTTCAGCAACAGCAGAGCACTAATTCAGCATCAAGCACCACCACCTAAGCACCAGATCAACACCACCTGCACCAGCGCACCTCCTCAGAATTACTCAGCACCACATCAACACAGCCCCACCTCCTCATCAATGCACCACCACCAGTGCACCACCATTTCAGCATCACCTCAGCACCAATCCGCATCAGTGCACCATTAGCGCAGCCCCACCTCAGAACCAATGCAGGACAACTTAAGCATTAGCGCTGCATCACCTCAGCACAGCACCAGTTCAGCACCACGTGAACACCAGTGCAGCACCATCACCTCAGCATGACTAAGCACACCTCAGCATTGCACCTCCTGAGGACCACCACAGCACTATCGCAGCACCAGCACAGCACCACCTCCTCCTCCTCCTCCTCCTCCTTCTCATAAATGCACCACCACCAGTGCAGAACCATCTCAGCATCAGTACAGGTCCGCCTCAGCACTAGCGCAGCACCATCTTAGCACCAGCACAGCATCGCCTCAACACCAGCACAGCGTCATCTGTGCAACACCACCACCACAGTATCACCTCAATATCAGAACACCACCTCTGCATCAGTGCACCACCGCCAGCACAGCCCCACCTCAGCACCATATTTGCACAGCACCACCTTCTCATAAATGCACCACCAGCAGTGAAGCACCACCTCAGCACCATCTCCGCATCAGCACAGCACCACCTTCTCATAAATGCACCACCACCAGTGAAGCACCAACTCCGCATCAGCGCAACCCCACCTCAGCAATTCAGCACCAATGCACCACCACTTCAGCGCATCATCTTAACACTGCATCAACTCAGAATCACTCACCACCATATGAGCACCTGCTCAGCACCACCACCTCAGTATCACCTGAACTCACCCCCTTATCAGTGCACCATCACTAGTTCAGCACCACCTCAACATCCGTGCAGCTCCACCTCAGCATCAGCAAAGCACCACCATTAGCATAGCCCCACCTCAGCACCAGCACAGACCCACCTCAGCACCAGTGCATCACCTTAGCAAAGCACTGACTCAGCACCCCCTGAGCACCAGTGCACCACCACTGAACCACCTCAGTATAGCTTAGCACCACCTCAGTATTACTCAGCACCACTTCAGTGCAGCACCTCCGTATCAGCGCAGCACCAACTGAGCACCATCTCAGCATCAGCACAGCACCACCTCCTCCTCCTCCTCCTCCTCCATGCACCACCACCAGCGCATTAGCAACTGAGCACCACCACAGCATCGGACCAGCACCATCTCAGCATCTGCACAGCACCACCTCTGCATCACTCGGCACCACCTGAGCACCAGTGCAGCACCACCACCTCAGCATGACTCAGCACCACTACAGCATGACTCAGGACCAACACAGTATCACTAAGCACCGCCTCAGTATCCCTCAGCACCACATCAGCACAGCACCAATACAGTGCAGCACTGTATCAGCAGCACCACATAACCACCTCAGCATCAAACCATATCAGCATCCCCTCACCAGTGCACCAGCGCAGCACCACCTCATCCGCACAGCACCACCTTCGCATCAGTGCCCCACCACCAGCGCAGCTCCACCTCAGCAGCAATTCAGCAGCACTTCAGCATCAGCGGAGCAGCACCTCAGCATTAGTGCACCACCTGAGCACCACCACAGCACCAGTGCAGCATCAATGAGCAACACCTCAGAACCAGGAAAGCACCACCTGAGCATAAGCATACCACTGCAGCACCAACTCAGCATCAGCGCAGCAATACCTCAGCATCAACGCAGAACCATCTCAGCATCAGCGCAGAACCACCTCAGCACATTTTAGCGTCAGCACAACACCACCTCATCAGTGCACCAGTGCCTTACCAACTTCGGATCAGCACAGCACGATCTCAGCACCAGCGCACCACCTCAACATCAGCACAGCACCACCACGGCATCAGTGCCCCACCACCAGCGCCACCCCACCTCAGCATCAATTGAGCATCACTTCAGCGGAGCAGCACCTCCACATCAGCGCATATCCTCAGCACAGCATCGGCTCAGCACCACCTTAGCATCAGCACAGCACCACCTCATCATCAATGAACTACCACCAGTACAGCACCAACTCAGCACCACCTCAACATTAGCAAAACACCATCTCATTATCAGCACAGCACTGCCACCACATCAGTGCACCACCAGCAGCAGTAAAGCCCCACCTCAGCACCAGCACACCTACACCTCAGCACAAGCGCAACCCCACCTCAGCACCACCTTAGCATCAGCGCATCACCTCAGCATAGCACCAACTCAGCACCATCTGAACACCAGCTCAGCACCTCTACCTCAGCATGACTCAGCACCCCCTTAGAATGACTCCGCATCACCACATAGGCTCCGCACCAGCACAGCACCACTGCCTTATCAGTGCCGCACCAATTCAGCATCAACGCAACACCACCTCCGCACCAGTGCAGCACCACCAGCGCAGCACCAGCAGAGCCCCAATTCACGACCAACACAGCACAACTTCAGCATCAGCACAGAATCTCCTCAGTGCAGCACCATCACCACAACATGAATCAGAACCACCCGAGTATCATTCAGCATCACCTCCGTATCAGAACACCTCCGTATCAGAACACCTCCATCTCAGCACCACCTCAGTCTGATCTCGGAATCTGGCATCTGTTGATTCTCCCCTAGTGTCTTTCCGCTGCTCGTATTCAGGTACTGTTTTCCAACCACCATCTTTCCGTTGTTTATTCCCCCCTCCCGAACCAAAAAAAGCTTTCATAAACCAGCATTAGAGAACACATGAAGACTTTGCCAGCATTGCAAGGACAAAAAAAGCTATAACACATTTTTAATGCTAGTTCAAATGTTAACAGGGATGTTCAGTTGTGCATAATGTCCTCATGGTTATATACAAGGTAACAAAAATACTTATAACACTTTTTTATTATAACATGCTGCACAGAAGCCACACTGCTCTACAACATAGCTTAAAGTCATTGGTGTTTAGCCAGAGCTATTGGCTTTGCCAACGGCGAGACCTATTGGCTGTGCCAATGCTCGTTCTGTCTACGTATATGAAGGTAAGGAAAACAGGGAATTGGCTCCGATTTGAGCAAGTTAAAAACAGGTGCCTTGTTCACAAATCTTACAGGAAATTGGAATTCAGACACCTTTTACCAGCAAATGCAGCATTTTGAAAGGCTCCTAGCCGGTGGATACCTACCCACAAGATTCATAGCTAGTAACTGAGACAAGCCTCATTGCATATTCACCTCACATCACTATGCCTTCTAGCAATAAAAGCCGCCTGTGAACATCACAGCATTCTGAGAAAAACTAGAACATTCGTCTACCTCACAAAATGATCATGCACTGGCAGACACTGAATAAGAATCATTCACTTTACTGTTCAGAAGGCTGAATAGGTTATTAAAATGTTTATTTCCACTGCTGACGGTTCTAGGAATAAACTAGCACCCAAAAAAGCATTTCTTTCCATTTGTTTTTATTGTGTATTTCTACTGTTCAGAGTCTATTAAAATGATGTATATAAAATAGCCATGATTTTTTTCATTGGGTTTTAAAATGGGAGCCTCCATCTTCTGTTAGAATTATGTTACTTATTTTAAAACAGGTCTTAACTAATCAACCTTAAATGCGGTTGTTTCTTATAAAGATCAATGTTTCTATAGACCAGAAACTACTATAGACTATGGCCCGCTACAAGACTTTTTACAGCCCGCAGCATCAGCCTGGGTGAAGATTTTATCCAACACGTAGAGTTAGCCTGACTGCATGATTGGATTCGGCGCACTGTGGTCTCCGATGACGGCTTCACCTGCAAAGAAAAGAACAAGCATTTGCAATGCAATAGGTCTCACATGTAGGCGGTTTGTGCAATTGGCCTTGTAAAGAACAATTACTTTTATTTAGGTTTTTTAAAACAAATAAAGACATTGCATTGTCATTTACAATGCTAATAGCTTAAACACTCTCAAATGCAAGACATATTGCATTGCAAATGCGTGTTTAAAAGAGGGGTGGGCGGGGGCGCATGTATCCTCAAGTAACCCTTCTGGGTCCGAATAAATAACGAAACTGCCTTGCGTGCTCGCTCGGATCGTCTGTGTACTGTGCTATCTGTGAAAAGGAGAGAAGGGGGCTGTGGCGGGCAAGGGGGGCCGTGGGCAAAGTGAAAAGGAAAGACAAGGGGTGGAGAGTTAGGCAGAGTGAGTCGCAACAAAGAAATTTTAAATTAAAATAAATGCTAATGACGGATGAGAGTCGGAAACAGAGAGGATATGAAAGCTAGCGCCATGCTTAAATTTAAAGCATGTCGCCTGTGCAGATAAAACGTATGTGCATGGCGGCTTGTGAAGTGGGCGCCAGGCCAATTAAAAAAAAAAAAAGTGGGCGCCTGCTAAAATATTAAGCGTTGCGCCTGTGTTTTTAATATTAAAGCGGGCGCCGTGCTGAAACTAAGTGTGGCACCCTGGGGGGTGAGACGGGGATGCTGGGCTGCGAGCCCCGCTTGCATCATTGTTTAGTGGGTGTCAATTGATTTGGTTGAGCCGCGCAATACAAAATAAATGTGAGGCTGCCATTCTGGAACGTAAAGGTGCCTCGCCTTTGAAAAAAGAACGTAAAGAGGAGCTTAGAACCGCGGTGCTTTAATGGCGCGCCCGCCACTCTTGAAACAAAACCATAAACAAAGATAAAGTGCTGCCTAAAAAAATAAGTGGTTGCAGATTGCAGGAAAGCGTGTCCTTTTTGCAGGCAGGTGAAAAGCAGTTAACAAAATAGTGCTCGGAGGCTGTAATTTAAGCCTACTGAGCAACAACACAGTAGGTTACAAATGAAGACAAGGAAGTACTAAGGAGGGACTCACAAGCCTATTAACGAATCAGAAGCCAGCATTCACCAAGGACAACGACATAAGCCAATAAAAAATATGGGCGGACCTTCAAGTACATACCCGAATACAGCATGCCTCGCAGAGCAGCGCATGCGCTGGTAAGGCTCGACCTAAAGAAACAAACTCTTACTTTTACACTGTAAAAGTGTTTGGTTTATCTTTATTGCAGGAAGCCCAGGAGGAAAACAAACAGCAGTGGCCTGGAGAGGAATGCCAGTCAAGCTGCGGAACTAGGCTCGAGAGCTGCAAGTGTCTTGTTCAATCTGTGAGAGTGGTGGAGCAATTATCCATTTCCAGCAGCTGAACGGTAGGTCCAAAAACACGCAAAACAGGCAACTTTACTAGGCCCAAAATCACGTCGAAGTTGCATAGAAATTAGAACCAAAACACAACTTTGCAAATGATTTGAAGAAAATCGATGCATGCAAACAAAACTACAATAGCTCAGCTCCTTGAAGCACAACTCAAATCCATGCACAACCAGCAGGAACATCCTCCAATTTCAGCCCAACAATATGCAAAATCAATAAATGTAATCACATTCACGAACTTTGCCAAAGACAAACCTTCCCGTGGATGGATGATCTTCAAATAAACTACGCACAAATTCCTCATTCCCAGCTATCCGGAACAGTAGCCAAATCAACCAGTAACCAGCAAAAACACACGAATTCCATAAGAACATGCAAAATCGGGCCGATTAAATTGCATTGAAACGAGCACTTCAAAAATGGGCCTTTTTCAACCACATCCAGTTGATCGACTCCCATGAAACTCACAGGGCACAACTCCCAAACTCGCACCAGCAGCCACAACCCTCTGCAACAATATACTTAACTTCCATCCCAAACACACCCCACCCGACCATTTGCAACCAAGCAGAATCCAGCCAAAAACGCACGCTGGGCTGATCATGTTCTTCTGTGAGCAGCATCCACCCCTCATTTGCTGGATCAGTGAATAGGTCACTCGTTGGCAGTGAGATGTTTAAGGCTTGATGCTGCATCCTTGTGTGGTCGAAGTTCTGACCAACGAGTTCTGCTTGCTGGGTCAGGCATGATTTTACAGATATATGCTGAAAGCATCCCTTCACCAACCAGATAACTTGGATGCCAAGATGTGCTCATGAAGGAGTAACATCGAAGACTTAATGAGTACCCAGAAAGATTAAAATTTTGGCCGATGTAATCACACAGGGCACCTTTCCCAAAAACCAGAGTGAACCAAGAAATGTTGACTGCAGATGGTAGCTCTCATATGCAATTGCTCGGCGGCGGTGCATTATACCTGGCCTATTCTATGACAACATATCAAACTTTTGAAGTATGGTACTGAATGTATTATTAGAATCTATGAATGTACTTTTAGGGCTAGTGCTTCGATTTGCATAAAGTCGTAAAATGAGGAGATGAAGGCCTGAAGGCGGGATGTGGGGCGAGTACTTCTACAGTCAGAACTCCTTTGTTGTTTGTTAGTGAATATTTCCCTCTACTGATAATTTAGGAGATTGTAGAATTAACCATAAGAGTATTCTCCCTAATGTATGTTCTGGAACCTTAGTTTTGAGGTGTATATTGCTTTCTTTCTTTTCATTTCATCCGTATATATACCGAGATATAAAAGGATCTCTGAGGAAAAAGGGACAACAGTTAAACCAAGCGAAAAAGCCTTAAATAAAAGAAGGGAAACTCTTTTGTGTGACAGACAGTGTGCCGTGCGCCGCTTGCCTACACCCTATACACGCAGCCTCAGATATGGAAGGACAAAAGTAAAGTGGATGGCGGATGCCACCTGTTTAATGGAGAATGTAGAGTAACGTACTTGTTTGTATAAGCAGGTGATAAAGCTTTGTGTCTCGCATGCAATAAAACTGTTGCCGTTTTGAAGGAATACAATGTGCGTCAGCACTATGTGACCAAACATGAACAACATTATTCTCAATTCACAGGAACAAAGCGTTCGGAAAATTTTGAGTCAGAGCAATGCAGTTTCCTTTCCCAAAAAGCTTTTTTATGCAGAAGAGAAAAGAGAAAAGTGAAAATGAAGCTTCAACCAGTGCCGGTTACGGGTGTGGCCAAGCCGGCAACCAAGATTTCCACACGGCATTGCCCATGTATTGCAGTCCTTGGGCACATTCACACCGCTGCAATGCCACGGGTGCCCTTGCCTTTGAGATGTGGGGGGCGCAGTGTTTGAGATCACCCCAGTGTGCTGTGGAGGCCGCTGCACTGCCTGCTGCTGCAGCCTGATGTGGCCCTCTGAGGCCTCGTGGTGACAGGCTCCGAGGGTGAGCCTGAGGGCAGGGCCGTGGGGGGAGTGTGGCGCAGCTCTCGGACCTGGTGGTTGCATGGTCCGGACCCGATTTGCGCAAAGCATCTCTCAGCTGAAGCGTTGCGCCCTCACTGTTGCTGTGGGGTCGCTCCCCGCCTGGGGGCCTGGCGCCGTATTGGCAGAGGCGCTTCTGGCAGGCCTAGCTGTTTTTTGCAGCCTGGACCGTCCATCCCCCTTTGGGCTCCCCATGCCTGCCTCTACTCACCAGCTGCAGGGTGGCGGGAGGGGTGGTGTGCCGGGACTGGTTGTTTTATGTCCCGCACTCACTTGGCACGGATGTCGACCGCTTTATCACACCTGCTGAGCCCTGGGCGGTGAGTGGCACGACTGCCCTCATTAGCTTTCGTTAATTAATGGCCGCTGCTTCGGCCTTGATGTGACGCTCCCGTGTGCTACATCATCCGAGTCCCTTAGACACGTGGCTGCATCCCAGCGCCTCTCTGCACCGTCTCCAGCAGGGCCCAGTAATCTGTGGCACTGCGGGACTCCCCAGGATTTATACCGCAGTGCTCTGGGCTCACTACCACCGTCCATTGAGGTCGTCTTATTTGGGACTTCTCCAAAGCTTTAGCGCCCCTGGCACTCGAGTGTATCTGGCTGCTTCCTTGATGGAAGGGCACTATTGAAGCTTGAGTCTCCCCTGTACCGGGCAGGATTGGCCCCCCACCACCCCATCCCCTACGGCCGGAATTGTGCTACTACCGTGGCCATCATTGGTTGTGGTGACTCTAAAGAGAAGCAGCTACTTTTCAGTCCTCGAGGATGCCACACCGACAGCAGTCTCCCCCTGGTGGTGGAGGGCCTCCCCCTGCGCTGATTCGGACCCCCTCTTGGAGGTACTGACGCCATTATGGCTGAATTACGTGCTGGCTTCCAAGCAACAGAAACTAGATTCGACACACTAACTACCCGCTTGGACCGCATGAATGAACGTCTTGATCATCACACTACCAGACTGGATGGGGCGGAGTGCAGGATCTCAGAGGTATAGGACAGCAATGTTGATAAGCTGAAGCACCTGGAAAGAGTAGAGAGGCTTCTGAAAACCACTGCTAAAAAACATGAAGACGTGGGGGTGCAGTCACGCCGAAATAATCTACGCATAGCGGGGACAGCAGAGACCATGAACACTGGGCGGATGGACATTTTTGTGGAAAAACTCCTGGCGGAACTGTCTGGTAGGGAAGCCGTCACCTACGCCTTCGTAGTGAAGAGGGCCAATAGGTCCCTCGGACCGCGTTCCATACCTGGAGCACCGCCGTGTTTGATCCTTGCGTGGCTACTGAATTTGAGAGACCAGGACACGGCCCTATGCCTGGCTCGTGAAAAAGGACCACTATAATACCAGGGCACTGCAATACCTCTATTCCTCGACATCACCCCGGCGCTCCAGAAGAGACACCGTAAATTTGCCGACTTAAAGAATCCCCTTCAAAAACGAGGCCTCCAGTATGGCAAGATTTATCCAGCGCAACTGTGGGTGGAAGTTGACGGCCATAGTCATTGTTTTTAGTACCCCTGCGGATGCTGTCAATTCTGCAAGCAACTTCAGATAGTCTTCTAGACTTGCGCTGACCTCTGAATCCCCCACTGCTGAGGCTACTGGGTCCCAGTTCTACCCACCATCCTGATTGCCCACACGTCTGCCTGAGAAGCCTGACCTTGCGGTGGTAGGTCCAGAGGGGCTCTGCTCCTTCACCCTATATACTGCTTCACACTGCAATGTTATCCCCCATTATGAAACTAGACAACTACTATTTTTGCATGTTCACTGTACAGTTGGGCGATGCATCCTTGAGTGTTGCCCACCCCCCCCACGCAGCCCCTCCTCCCAAGGTGTATACAGACGGTTTTGTTTTGCTGCCTTGTTTGGGGTTCATTAGGATCCTCCACTTGTTGTCGTTACTGGATGGACAGTGGGGGTGTTGGGATTATTCCAATTTGTTTTTGTTCGATTAGGGCTGCTACACCATCGTGTTACAACATGGTACTCCATCGCCACATTGCCCTACATCTCCTGGACACTCCCTCCTGGATCTAGGGCATCGCACGCTAGTGGGGATAAGACAATTGCACTCCCAGGAATGACATGGAACATCAGGGGCCTTAATAACCTGTGGAAGGGAAAGAAGGCCCTTTCCTATCTCAACTGGCACGGCGTTAAACTGGCCTTCTTACAGGAGACTCACTTGTCGCCCCTTACTGACTGCACATATGCTGGTCCTTGGGCTCCAACTGTTACTTTGCCCACTTTAGTTCCTATTCATGTGGGATCTGTATCATCATTCATAAGCGTATTCCAGTTGAATCTCAGGGGAGTTTCTCTGATCCAGAGGGGCGGTATCTAATAGTACTGGGGTTGCTCAAAGATAAGACTACTTTATTAGTCAATGTATATGCACCAAATACAGATTTTTAGTTCAATTGTGACCTCTCCGCTCAAATGGGTAGATATCAGGCTGATTATGTGTTACTGGGCGGCAATTTTAATATCACGTCATCCCACTCTCTACACCAACTGGCTCCTCAGAGATCACTAAGCCACACTCATTAAAGGCACTCGCTGACCTACTTGACACCTTTCGACTGACTGGTGCGAGGCACTTTCGCCTTCCGCTCTGGAAGGATTACACATCTTACTCCGCTTTGCACAACATTGAGACTCTTATCAATAACTGGTATCGATCACAAGGAGCACTATTATGGATCACAGATGTTGAGCACCACCCCGCACTCTCTCAGATCAAGCCCTGTCAAGGCCATGCTACATGTAACCACCCTGTATTCCAACACTAGCACTTCCACGAGAATGCACTACATGATGAGGCTTTTCACACTGAACTCTGTGAGGCCTTCAAAGAGTATTTCACGCTTAATGCTGGGACTGTAAAGAGACACTCTACCTTCTGGGAGGCCTTCAAACTTATATCAGAGGTGCATGTATTGCTAAGAACGCAGGGGTCCTTGGCAGCATAAGAAATGACTTGGCTACAGAAAAAGGGAAACTGCACGATACGGATATGCGGGACCTGTCAGCCATGGGCACCACACACCTACATGACAGATTCACAGTCATGCAGGAGTTTTGAGACCTCACTGCGGGGGAAGTGCCTTATCTGGGCAAGTATGAGAGAGCACGCAAATATGGCAAAAGTGAGAGGCCGTGGCGTTCACTGGCTCTGCCTCGGATTCCCTCAATACCATGCCACATATGTGATGGGTCTCCAACAGGCCGATGGCACAGTCACTACGGACAATGCTACCATTATAGACTAGTTTACCACACATTACAAACCGCTATATACATCCAGGGTAGCACTGGCGTAACAAAACTCGAGGGGGCCTCCCTGCAAGGCACGTGGAGGGGCCCCATCCAGGCTCAATCAGGAGCTCTACAGTCTGAGTGCTGTGCTGAGGGGGCCCCTGGAGCTTGGGGCCCCCCGCAACATGGGGGCTGCGAGGGCCTGTGTTACGCCCCTGACGGGTAGGCAATGATAACTCCACCCTGGCGGACTACTTATCTGAGATTGCCATGGTTTGGCTTGAATCTGGCCAGCAGCATTTCTCACTTCCCCCCCTTACCTGTGAGGAAATATCGCAGGCCATTGATGCCCAGAGTGGTTCGAAGGCTCCTGGGTTGGATGGGTTCACAGGAAACTTCCTCAAAATGTATAAGAAAATGTTGGTCCCATTGCTATGGGAGGTTTATGCTGAAACTCTTAACCTAGGCATACTCCCCCTTACAATGCGCAGAGTCGTTATTATTTTGCTACTGAAGCCCAACAAATCTCCCAAACTATGCACCTCCTACAGACCATTTTCACTTCTAAACCATGACAGTAAAATTCTGGTGAAAGTCATAGCCACACACCTTTCCCCATTAATGGACTATATAATTTCTCCCATGCAATCTGGGTTTGTTCCTCAACGCTCCACCTCAATTAATCTCTGCACGCTCTTTGTGGTAATCAATGAGGTGTCACCACTATTTCTGCTACGGTCGCCCTACTGGACACTGAAAAAGCGTTAGACTCCCTTGAATGGTCATTCCTCCATGCCACATTAACTAAGCTGGTAATCCCCAATGGCTTTCGGAGCCTTATATTACTCTTTAAGACTCTAGTTGCGCGCCTTAAAGTCAATGGTGCCCTTTATGAACAATTCTCCTTATCAAGGAGGTACCCGGCAAGGCTGTCTGCTCTTCCCTCTCTTATTTATTACTACCATGGACCCCTTAGTCGGTCATCTACAAAAAAAAAAAGACATTTGGTGAAGGGCCTCCGCTTTCGCCATGGGCCACTACTGGCCTCCCTTTATGCAGATGGCATACTGTTATTTGTCCACAATCTGGATACCAACCTTGCTCCCTTATTTGGGAGGTGTTGTGTTTTGGGACATTTTCTGTCTGTCAATCAATTGGAATAAATCAGAGCGGTTCCCTCTTACAGACACACCACTATGCCATGCGACCTTGAATACCTATTGCAATGGTGCACGGATTCCCACTAATAAATAGGCTTTTTTTCCCACAGGGATAGCTATGAGGTGATACGGCTTAACTATGGGCCTGCTATTGACAGGCCATAGACAGAACGCTGGATTAAATTGCCGATTGCCGGGCGCATTGCTATCATTAAAATGGTGGTGCTTCCATGATTTTTAATTTTTTTTAAACTATCCACATAGCCCTAACCAATACTTTTTTTGCTACACTATGGGGGTTGCTAACGCGGCTTATCTGGGCTGCTCACCGGCCTCGTATTCAGTGGGACACACTGACTCTGCCCTACGATTGTGGTGGTTTCGGAGTTTCCGACCTCCAACTATACCACTTAGTATCCCAATCACACTTTGCTTATTGTTGGTACTACCCTGACGCCAGATTACCTTATCTCAAACCCGCAAGAGTTCAGGCGTCTGACCTTCCCCCTCTCCTCCATACTCCTACAGGGTCTTCCTTGGAACTCTGAGATGCAGACCCTATCCACCACCTGCTGGGCCTGGTCCTTACGTTTACGGTATTTGGGTGGCGACACTTTTTACTCTCCGCATATGCCACTTGTAAACCTTCCATGGCTTCTACTTACCCAAGAACACTTGGTGCTCCGCTCCTTGTTGCACCTCAGCTACATGTAGTAGGCAATCTGTTTGACAATGGGGCCCTTAAGCTCAGCTCTACTCTGGCAGATGGGGGAGGTTCAATTAATATGGATAATTTTATTTTCCACACCTTACCCAGCCTTCTCCGGGATACCTTGCCTGCTTAACTTGAACAACCTAACACTATTCATTTCCACTTCAGATAATTGCAGATTGATATCTAGGCTCTTTCACATCTCTTTGCAACTGCAGCCAGCTGGGGCTGTGAAATCGAGAGCTGTCTGGTAGCATGACTTTGGAAATTCCATTCCTGACAGAACCAGGTGTTATTGCTGTACGCAACCGAAACTTGTCTGTAATAACCATCATCACAAATTGCTCCACTACAAATTTCTTCATCGGGCATACACGACCCCAAAGGCCCTGGCTCGGTTTGACCCCACTAGACTGCACCACTGCCCCAAGTGTAAAGCAGAGCAAGCAGATTTTGCACATTTATCCAGAAATTGTGCAGTGATCCAATCCTACGGGGGGGGAGGTTTACTCTATATTGTCTCTCATGATGGACAGACCGCTCAACCCAGACCCACTGATGGCCTTGCTGGCAGGTGTTGTTACATTGATTTAGTAGTATTCTCCCACCATAGCCATCTCACTGAATGATGTGCCATACTGTGACACTACTAACAAATTCAACGCATCTGTACAGCCATCACTTCCAGATCTATGGACATATGGCAGCCGCTTAGAGAGTATTGATCTCATAACAATTGATCAAGATGGGGAACATGAAGAAGTGGTTGGAATATTTCCTTCTGTAACTGGAGCTATGGACAATGCACGCTGTTTCTAGTCTGTATTGTGTCGCTCTTACGTGATGTGTTTATTTCTAGTCCCTTGCTTTTCTATGAGTATTTGCCCCCAGTTATTTCTTTTCCTTCTTCTTTGTACATTTAGCCCTCTATTTCCTTTGCTTATTGTTTTTGGAGTGTCAAGTATTATTTATTTCTTGCAATGTGTAGCTTCTGTGCACAGAATTAACAGGTTGATCAAAGAATGCATTCAACTACCCAATGTCAATTACCTCCTGGTTGAGAGAGTTATACAAGATATGCTCTCGGAATACTACACTACTCCTAACCAGGTCACCGGAATATCCAATTTTTCTCCTTCGAAAAAAGAAGGAAGCCAACCACAGAGTTCTTTCCGAATTGGATTGGTGGAGGTGAAAGGGTGGAACACAACTTATTTGCTGCAGAAACCAAAATTACTTCCTTCATCAAACCAAATACAAAAAGTCAAATGAACACAAACATGATACCAAAAAACAGAATTGGGAAGTAGGTGACTGTCAAGAAACCTGCAGAGAGGGGCCATGGTGTCTCCAAGTTCTTTGGACCTATGGAAATAGTTGAAATCAAACATAATGTAGTGATCATGGACAATTGGCAAAATTGGAGTATGGACAGGTTGGCTAATTACTCCCCACCATTTATTAATAGAAATGAAAATTTCCCCGTCACACCTGAACTCTAGCAAAACCTGACCTCCAATAATTTCAAGTACAAAAGACTTCGAGCCCCATCAAAGTGGCTTGAAGATCATCACATGAGGCAATAATGTTGTCTTTCGCCTGTTTTCTTCTCGGTTTATTAGAGGGAAGATGTGTTATAATTTTTCCTCTTATACTTGCCATAGCTATGTTTATTTCCCATTATTCTTACATTTTGTTATTGGTACCCCCCGCCCCCCCCCATCTCCGTCATATGGTGGATTCCACCAGCCGGAGCTGAAGCCTGCCTTAGAATGTTGTGAAGCGATTCTGTGAGGCTTGAGCTAGGGAGGAGTTTGGAATTGCGGAGAGTGGAGACTCTTAATAAAGACGCTTGATATCTTCTCCTGTGTGGAAGCGTCTTTGTAGCAATTTGGTCAGGGTAGTCCCATCTGTGCCCATCAGGGGCTAAGCTACATCCCTAGGCGGGTCATAAAAGTTCCTGTATCATTGCGATTGAGTTGGGTAACAAACATCTGTTATTCAGCAACAAGATACCCTTTGGGGTGAACATGCACTTTACTAATAAAAGTTATGTTTTTTCCTTCTTAACCTCGGCGGTGGGAGCCCTGAATCAAGATATAATCTTGGTAGAAGACGAGCTAGTACTTGGTATATGCTCTGTAGAAAGAGGCGGTCTACTTGACAAGGGGACCCCAGACAAATTGGACTTTGACATCTTCCGGTTGGAAGTGGACAATAATCCAAGCTCCATATCGAGGGCCATTCCTTCTCAGACTTTGCTGGCAGAGGTGCACTCCCAATTTCCCCCAGAGACCAAGCATCTGGCTCGAAAAAGGAGGAAAATCTAGTGATGAAGAAGGACGGTTTAGCACCAGATGGATATTCAATTTTTCTTGGTGATTTAGGACTTGTGGGAGACCATGTTGTATCCAAGAGGGGTGTCGAAATGGGGGCCACAACTGGAGTGGACATGATCTTGACTGGAGTCCGTTTTGAATAATTTCTTTAGCAAAATTGAAGACCTAGTCAAGATGAGGTTTGGAACAGAAGAGTGACTGTGATTGAACATGCAATCACTGCCTGGGCCCTTAATATTATTTTGGGGTCAACGCAAAAGGGTACTCTGACACACCCTTCATTGCAAACCAAAGAGAATGTAAGCGAGATGGAGATGGTGGAGAATCCTTTTCTTAGACTCCTCAGCAACCTTCACTAATTTCACTTCAGTTAGAATTAGGCCACAGACCCCTCACCCATAGAGTAGCACTCCGAACAGTTCTATTGGAGAAGGGTCTGGGGATCAATGGATCTAGTGTCCTATCTGTTGGGTCTAGGAAAAAAAGTAAAAGCTCTCCGGGGCTGCTAGGGTGCCAGGGTTCCGGTACATTAAAAGTCTTTTGATTGAGATAGGGTGTGAGAATCTCTGGATAAATCCGGAGACTGCTTTAAGAGTACCAAAGTCTGTTCTTGAAGGGGCATATTGGAGGCATGTGGATGGTGGTATCATCAAGAATGGGAGGGCGGGCTCTCTGATATTAGCATTTTTGAGTTCAAAGGTGCCTACTCTTTAGAAGAGTATATGGATAAGATTGAGCTGCCGCTCGCAAAATCCCTGTAATAAAATTTCAGATTGGGATTTTACTCCTTCGTACAAATACTGCCAAATGGCAACATGCCTACACGGAGTTCAATAGGTCTTGTGCCCTGTGCTCTGAGGCAAAGGACTGTATTGAGCATGTTGTCTTCTTCTGCCATCTATACCACGCCTATAGGAGGAAGTGGATATTGCTGTTATGTCATAGCATGGGGTCTAGGGATTTTAGGACAGAAGCTAGGATCCTAAGAATTAACACACCACAGCCAATTGTATTTGCGGTTTCCCGCTTCCTGCCACACATGTGGAGATGCAGACAATAAAAGGTAGCACTCGGATAGTTGTGATGGCTGTACCTAGACCTTGCATCCGTGAGCTGTGCATTTGTTTATGTGGCCTAATGCTGACAAGACTATGAGTGGAGGTTTATAATGTAGATTTTGGTTGCATTATTAAATAGGTTACCGCAGCATGAATTATATGTGTATTGTTTATAATTATTTTAGGACATTTCAGCCGAGTCGTAACTTATTTTTTGAGGTTCATGAACTTAGCTGGTATTCTGGAAAATGTTTGCACTATTAGTCATGCTGCTATTGTATGGATATTTTCTTTAATGCAAAAACAGTTTTATGAAATATTTTTAAGTGTTTTATTGTATTGATGTTTTAACTTTATATGGTTTTATGGCAATTTGCCGAAGATAGATATGATGACGATTATACGTTTGTTCATATTTTGTGGATTTTACAATGACTTGCATATTAATTGTATCCTACCATTGTTGAGGGGCAAAAATGTACTTAGGTCAGGTCAGCACTGACCTATTTCCAAATGCTCCCAAATAAATGTGTTTGTTTTAATACTGTTTTTTTTAAAAGACGCAGTAAGGAAGAGAGCCATATTGGGTTTTAAATGACGGGTATTTGATATTTTATGTATGTTCTTTTATGGTTTTAATGTAAACAGAAACACAGATTAGGATGATGATGAACAGCTTAACAGCCACATGCGGTCTGATTGAATTACTACTGGCGAGGAGTGGCTGTACACCTCATGGCCATTGGTGTACCTTCCCTTCCTGGTTTTCTGTTGCGTCTATCACGAGTTTAGAGCATTTGTTTCCATTCACCCTGGATGACTCTTTGAGGATCATCTCTGCACAAGTTAATTTAGATTCCTCTGGCTCACGACAATTTTGACCGACTTAAAGCTTCAGCTGCACTCGGGCAAGCTTTTCTGGTCTAACTTTGTTATTTGGATCGATCAGCCTACTACGACGCCGACCAATGTAGCATATCAGCAACTGCTGGATCTCAAGTCTTCATGATTACATCTGCATAAGAGATACTTCTCTTTTAGACTAATTCACGTTAACTTCTCTTGAGGTAGTAAGCACTGTATTACTACACAATTAGCTTTTCTTATGGTCTCGACCTCCTCAAATGGTTATGCTGTTAACGACGCTGTGATTTGCTTAGTCTCATGAAGCATTGGTGCAGAAAAATATCCCTTTTTGCATGGTGACCCCCACTTTTTGATTTTTCTGCTGGTTTGTTGGACTCTGCAAACTGGGACACTGCTGTCCAGTGCCCAGTGTATGTGCTCGGACCCCTAAAAACATGGCAAATTGGTAAACACCTAGTTCGCATGTTTGACTTGCTTATAAGCCCCTAGTATAAGCTACCAAGTGTAACCCCCCCCCCCCCCAATTAAATGTCAATAGTGGACTCATTTTGGCACCACTAAAGTGACAGTGAAAAACATGACTGCAGGCCTACTACTGTAGCCTGGCTCTGCAGTTTTACAATTGCAAGTTCAACTGTCAAAATAACTCATTTTAACAGGCTTAAATCCTCCTAAAATATTAATTAGCCATCCTTAAGCCAGTGTTAATTGCCCATAAGGCATAGTGCATGATATTTAAAAGGACAAGTAAACATTGAATGTTAAACATATCCTTAGTGTCAATGCCCTAAAAGCTAGTTTCACTGTAGCAGAGCTAGCTGTTCCATAGGAAAGTGTTCAGATACTTTATTAAAATCATTCTTGGACTTGTTAAAATATGTAGAACAAGTCAAATTCATT
Source organism: Triturus cristatus (assembly GCF_964204655.1). Classification (NCBI taxonomy): domain Eukaryota; kingdom Metazoa; phylum Chordata; class Amphibia; order Caudata; family Salamandridae; genus Triturus; species Triturus cristatus. The sequence continues at coordinate 291,254,720 of NC_140589.1, read as the reverse complement.
GATAAAGTTAGATTTGTAACACATATTTTACAAAAGTTACATTTAAAAGGTTACCTTTAGCCTGCATTAAAGCCTCTAGAAGTCTATTTGTCTGAGCTTCAAACTGTCACACAGGAGCAGAATAGCTCCCTGATTAGGTGTTAATTGACTCCCAAAGCGGATGACAAAGGGGTGTTGGGAGGTGTCCTGTTCTCTGACAGAAAAGTATCTGCAGTGCTCAGGAACATAATTATCTTCAAAGGGGCCTGCCCTGTCACAGGCAGATGTAGCTCACACATGGGCCTGCCCAATTTGTCCTTCAAGTCAGCCAGGCACCAATCCCAGTGGAAGAGGCACTGCTCCCAAAATCGATTTTGAGTGCCCAGTGGGTATGTTTTTCTCATTTTCATGGCCACACCTCTAGGGTGGGCACATGAGCTCTGCACACGGAAGAAAGGTTTTCTGCCATTTTGATTTTAGGCAGAGGCACTGTGGGATTTGTTTGCAGTAGGGTACACAGGAACTGCTGTAAAAGTGAGTAGGGTTAGCCTTGGGAACTTTTTTTAGGAATAGGAAAGGGGTCACACACAGGCTAGTGCCAGGCTTAAATGTGGCACTCCTGGGCAGACTCTTCAGAACACTGCTGGACAAGTGGAAGACAGAATAACTGCATATGCCGCTGAGGCCTGTAAGGAGAAAACGACAGGCTGGACCTGCTCCCACTTGTACCCAGGACAAAGAAGTGGACTTCAAGGGTCAGTTGGCTGCCTCCTGTTGAGCCATAGGGACATAAAGCTGCCAGAAGTCCCCTTTCCTGAAAAGAGCCCAGCAGACTAGTTTCCACTTGACCTGCCCTGAACCATGCTGGTTGCTTTTGTTTGGATTGAGTCCTGACACCCAAGTGCTATTTCCGGGGTCCTGACACCTTTGGTCGTTGTTGGAGTATACTTCGCTTTCCCAAACTGCAAAACCTGGGACTTGAAAACTTTTTGCCAACTTTCTGCCTGGAGAAATGACAGAGATCTGGGTCATGGTCAAAGACATAGCAGTCGAATTGCCAGTCGGCCCCAGATTGCTGGTTTACCCTGCAGGACGCAATCAGGCTTCCAGGAAGGTTTCCAAGACGAACATAGTGTTTTTTTCTGAGACAGGCGTTGCACTGCATCTGATAGATATCGAGGCCTTGCTCAGAATAGACTTTGCCTGCATGGAGCTTTCTTGCCTTCGTCAATGACCACACTGTGACCCTGCTCTTCAACAAACCACAGTCACTGAACCCCATTTCAGATCCAGCTTGTAGGTAACCCTGCCTGTTGACAACCATTTTTTATTTATAAAAGTTTCAAAGTCAGAAGCTACATTTTCTACCGGGACGATCCTGTATCCGACTGGTATGCCATTGTGATTGGACGTAACTTTTGGCATTGACCCGGTCTAGCACGAGCAGTGGCCCCCAAGTGGCGCTTGAAATTTTTTAGCTAAAAACAGAGCCAAAAAAATGCAAAGATTCATATCTTTGGCCTCCCCAAATTGGATTTTTTTTTGTCATATGTAAGTAATTTTGTGCCTTAAAAAATATTAATTTTTTATAAATTGGAGTATGAGTTTTATTGTTTTGTGTTTTTTTAAAGTTTTATTTGTTTTGGTACTTCAAAACACATTTTCTCAAGTTAACCCGTCTGCCCTCTGCTATAGCTATCAGGGTTAGTGAGCTCAGGTTTAAGTAACTGGACACTTCACTGGATCTGTCAAGAGGAGTGACATTATTACTTGTGGTGGACTACCATCCACTCTAGTTAATAATCCACTTCCTCACAACTGATAATGTACAAATATTTTTATACAACTTCTGTGATGCGCACACAATTTGAAACATTGACATTCTTTAAAATAGAGTTTGTGTGATACCACAGTTTTTATGTTACTCAACATCTACTGTGTATCCATCCTGCAGTACTATAAATGTATGCACTGTGATATGTACACACTCAAAAATCTATCCTGTGACACGCAACACGTTTAGTACATTGAATTAGTCGGTTTACAACCACATTTTCAGAAGGTGCTAAAAGTACCTATACTGTTACTAAGTTATCAGTCCTTATTGCACTGCTCTTATGTGTGGTATACGGGTACTATTTTAGTACACTACTGTATACATTTTAAAATAACATACAATCGCCCACTTCGAAAAATGCCTCCAAGATAAAGGAGAGACACATCTTTAGGTGGAGAAGGAAAGGGTAGTTTTTCACTTATAAATAGGCCAATGAAGGAGGAAAATGGTCTGTTCAAAGATGCAAACACATTTTACTACATTGTTTAGAGCTGGATGCACAAGTTGTTTCTAGAACTCCTCAAAAAATCGTTGTTCAAGAGGAACAAAGTGACGTTAATGATGCATTTAGAAGGCAGATTTAGGAAAAGTTCAAGTTTAGCATTAGATAGATATATGTTTTAAACTAGGGCCCAAAAAGAGAATTAACGTTTTGATGAATTTTTAACTACTTTTAGTTGCAATTTTGGACAGATGGAAGATGAGGATCAAGGGGTTAGATCATAGTGAATATCGACAGTAAGAAGATACAACTACAATTATGGCTTTGAGGTGGTTCAAAGATACTATTTCAACAACCTAGGATATTCAACAGTCCGAAAGAAGGATGAAAGCTGTTAGTAATTAGAAAAGTAGTCAAGTGTATGCTTTTGGTGATCACGTGAAGGCAGAGGATGCCAATAAAAAAAAAGCAGAAAAGCATTTTATATGTTTTGGTGTGGAAGTCAATTTCATGTTTCTTCTTACAAACGTTGTCCAAATAGTAAAAAAAAAAATGGTGGAAAATATGGACACTGCTAGAGTGTGTAAGAGTGGAAAGAAAATTGTCCAGATCAAAGGGAATTTTTTTATTTATCTTAATGCTGTTCAGGGTAGTTGTTAGCAAACACAAGGAAATGATGGATGGAGCGCTGAAACTTTTCAGACACTCACACCCAGTCACAGATCTGGGTTGAATCCATCATCATTCTTTAGCTCACTTCGCCACTCCAGTTCAGACCCAGCTATATGCAAATCAGTGCCTCATGGTAACCGTCCAGCCCGAACTGCAAAGGAAGTTCTTCCCTGGAACGGAAACAAGCATCCTGGGACCTGTTTCGGGGTAACAACCCTCATCAGCCAGGCTGGAATCCAGTGGCAAAGTGAGCAAGGAACCCACGTCTGGGCATACCCTGCCAACTAGGGTAGTTGTTAGCCTTAAGAATAGGACTTGTAGGATGATGAAGATTTTGTGGTCTTCACAAGAGTGAACTTGACTTTCAAAAGGACTCATTTTGGAATAAGAAAAGTGCAAGCTGCTTTGTGAGAAAGTTGAATACTTGAATCACACCACTTCTGGTGAGGCAGTCATACAAAAAATAAAAAAACTTTGGTGGATGGCATTTTAAAATCACCTGATAAAGATAAGTTGCTTTCTTTTGCTGGGTTGTGTTAATACTATAGTAAATGTGTTTGCAACTTTGCAGAAAAAAATGGCACCACTGAGGAAGCTGATGTGTAAAGAGTCTGATTTTTTTTGCGGTCTGCAGAACAAAAGGTTTTAGATAAAATCAAAGGAGACACTGTTAATGCTCCAACTTTGAAACCTAACAGTATGGGGTAGAGTATGCATGATTACAGCTGAGTTAGTGCAGTGTTTTCTCAGTTGACAGGAAAGGAAGTCTGGACTATTGCATTCACCTTAAGAACTTTGTCCGCGACAGAACACAGATTTTGAGATTGAGAGGGCATTGTTAGTCTGTGTGTAGGCAACTGGACACTTTCATTGTTATATCTGGAGAACTAGGTTCACTTTTTAAATGGCCACTGGTCAATATTCTTTCTCCTGGGAAGGGTGAATGCTACTGCATGTATAGCTAGATTGAGGTTACATTTGCAAGGGTACAATCTTGATATTCAAAATGTGTCACGGAATAGGAATCTTACTGCAGGCTTTTTTTTTAAATCCAAGTTGCCCATCAAAGGGAGTGAACATTTAGATGCAACTGAAGAGGTCTGTATCTCCCTTGTTGCAAGTGTGGTCTGTGGTGTTTTTTCAGGTATATCTTAATCAGAATGGTCAGAAGGAGGTGACTGGCCTAAACGCAAGAATATTCTTGGCGAGTGCCTTCCATTTTTCTCTGTTGTTGATAAGTTACATGTAGAACGAAAACTTGTTCAAGGAAGGGAAGGAAGTATATTCCGGCTTTCAGTGTTTAAGATCAAATTCAAGGATTATCATGAATGTCATTCAGAAATTCGAGGAAACTGTTATTATGACTACATTTTTGGAGGCCTGGTCTGGATAAAAAGGAATACAGGTGGGTATGTGATTCGCCCCAGAGTAGCACAGGGGAAGAAATGTGCAAGGTTAAGTCAGGTCCTTTCGTTCCCGTTCTCGGGCCTTAAAATCTGTGGGGAAAAGTGAGATTTTATATTTTGGATCCATTTCTTTTGCATGATTCTGTCGCGCGATTCCAACTTTGCTTTGGGATTTTAATGGATTTTCACTCTAAATGACCAGAGGTCAAGTGTCCAGAACCAATATGAATGTCACAATGGAGTTCCTCAAAAAGAGTGTTTGCAAGGGAAGGTACTTCCTCACACCATTGTCACAGATAATGATGCTCAGTTCAAGGCCCCGTTTGTAGAATTATTGTTCATGCAGGATATTAAACATGTAACCACTGCCCTGGATAATCCCCAATCTAACAGACAAGTGGAACGATTCAACTGGGCTATTAAAGGAAGTGTGACCTGGGCAAGGGTGAATAGTCTTGATTGGAAATCATTTCTTAGATCTAAATTATGGAAGTATCACATCATTCTTCGTAGTAAGACTGAGAACAATCCTTTCAAGTTACTAAAAGGTAGTTTAATGCATGGTGGTATAGCAAGAAGATCAAAAGTAAAGAAGATACAAAATGTGTACAGGAAAATATAGCTAATAAAGTGGTTTCCAAATAGCAAAAGATGATAAAGAGGTATGATGAAAAGAAGTCTGTAAATTTGCCCATGTACAGTTGCATCTAAAGTCAAACAATGCTTGTGATCACATGCCTTCTGTTAAGCTAGGAGAATTGGTGTAATGTCATGATTTTTCTACTTTTGCCATACTACATTTTACTCATAATATAACTTATAATTTTATTTTGAATAGAAGGGATGTAGTGTATCTAGCTTCTTGTGTAATGGCTTAGCATGAGATGCACCTTGCACTGTTCACAGTAAAGGTTCTATATAATTACTGTGCGTGTCCATGCCCTGCGGATTTTTTGTGTTTATGACCATTACTGAGCGGCAACAGAGAGGAGCACTGTAAGGAATAAACAGCTTAACCTTCACATGCTGTCTGAGTAAATTACTACACACCTAGTTGTTAGTCTGTGATCACACGTCCTTTCTTCTGCTTATTACATTGAGAAGTGCTGTAAGGCCCAGACAAATCTGCTAGTGGAGATATGCGAAGTCACCTTATTGGCTTGTCAGTATTTATCCCAGAGAACAGCTCCTATCCCCTTACCAGCCTCCCCTCACCCAGGGCTAGAGGGTTTATAGTTTGGAGACATCCAAACTCTAGATCTACGTGAGAAAACACCTGACAGAGGAACTGAAAACACAAAAGTGGATGGGAGTAACCTTGGCAAATAGTCACTATCACTAGCAATCACTCTGGTTAGCATCATTTGTGTTCGGATTTGGAGTTGCCTGGCACTTCGGGCTGGACAGTTCCTATTGGAACTAAGCAAGGCTGATTTGCATATGGCTGGGCCCTACCTGAGGTTGCAGGCGGAACAAAAAACAAAAAAAAACACAAAAGGATGTACCGAGATGCGGCCTCAAATAACAATAAGTGGCTAAGGTTAATTCAAGCATTCCACCTATTATTTTTTTATTCCTAAGAGGTGATGAGACAGTGCACAGGAAAACAATATAAAAGCTGGCACAATTAAGCTATAGTTTTAGCCCAGACGACAAAGTATTAGAACTGGTGCAGGACTCTGGTGGCTGGTACCAGGGCAACAGGGGCTGTGGGTATCAAGTGCCATGAAATGAGTTCCACAGGGCACGCAGTATTTAAAAACACACTACAGCTTGCAGTGCCATTTGTACTGGAGTCAGTCCAGTAAATCCAGGTGGAAAATCTCTTACATTTTTTTTTTTAATTAAAGGCCCTCTTCTGCGTTTGCATCAGCAAGAAAAGGTACCATGTATCAACCATTCTCCTTGGTTGGGAAAAAGTAAGGAAGAGGGGAGTGATTCTGACCAGTCATGTGTCAGAGTAGGCGTGCAGGGGGCGTTTTTAGGTCTCGCCCGAAGCCAGCACATGCGCTGCCCTGGTGAGACTTTTTGTAAGTGAGCTTCAGAAAATGCTACCACAAGCCTAGAGCTTGCGGTTACGCGCGCCGGCGCGCGCTTACGAGCAAATGCTGCATCAGCTTTCAGTTTTGGTGCCGCGCGCACACCGCTGCATCTGCTTTCACTTTCCGCGCCGTGCGCCCAACGCTGCATCTGCTTTCACTTTTGACGGGTTTAAAGTGTTGCACTCACCGCTGTCGGAGATGTGGAATAAATCCTATGGCATCAACTCTGGATGCAATAAACAATTCCAGGTCGTCTGGCTCTTTAAAACTGAAGCCACACAGTATTTCCGGGTCACACACTAGGCAGGAGTTAAACAAAGAGGCTAGAAACCTTTACCATGGTATTTGTCAACATTTTGTTTGAGGTGTTCGGACTCCTGGTACTCGCTCTAGATCCATCACCAGCTTTGCATCCTTCACATCTGTTAATCTGCCCCTCCTCAGTCCCTCGCACTTTCGCATTCTCAGGCCCACTTCTCCCGTGTCGACCTTGTTGTCTGGCAGTGCGTGTGCTGTGTGTGTCTTCCATCTCGCGTGTGTGCTCCTGAGGCACTCGGACTGCAGGGGGTGTCCTGGCACTCCTGTGGATGTGTCACAGCCTGACTCTACCAAATGCTAAAGGCGTGTGTCTTCCTCGTCTTCCCTGGTCTTCTTTCCTCCTTCCTACTCGGGACAGCACCCATGGGCCTTCCAGAGCGTCACGCCATAAAGTTTCCCCCATTCTAACAGGTATTGACACCCTGTCATTCGAGGAGTATCTTTGTACTTCTTTTATTTTATTTGCTGAGAACTCTGCTCATTTAGCATATGTTCATCTTTCTTTCAGCTAATTTTTTTGCATTCTGTCCCTTTAAGTCTGCCCCCTCTTTCTTTCATATATTTTGATGAGAACTCTGCCTCTTGTGGGTTGGAATAGTCTTTCTTTCATGACATTTGTTGAGGAGACTGACCCTTTTGCTGTGATTGCGCTATTTTTTTTTAACTTTGTTGAGGTTTCTGGCCCTTTTGGAGAAGCCCGATAACTATCCGCCCTACCTTCCCTCTTCCGTCCATCCTTCCTACCTTCCATGTTTCCTTCTGCCCTACCTTTTTTACATCCCTCCCTTTCCTTCTCACGTTCCCGGTCGTTCCTTCCCTCATTCTATTTGTCCCTGCATAGTATCCCCTGTCCGCTCCATCTTTTGCCCCAGGATCCCGGACTTTCCATTCTTTCTCCTTTCCCTGCTCCCTTGCTTCCCACCTTTCTTTCCTTCCTCTCTTCCATTATTCCACCCTTCACTCTTTCCTTCCTTCTGTCTGTCCTTTCTTCCGTCTGTCTTTTCTATATTCCCTCTTCCCTCACCTGCCTTCCTTTTTACCTCACCTGCAATCCTTCCCTTATTCCTTCTTCTTTTCCTCCTGTCACCAGTTTTTTCTTCCGTCCCATCTTTTTTTGTGCGCCTTTCCTTATACTTGCGAGATTTTGTCCTGCCTTCCAGCTTTGTTTTGTTCGCACCAAAGCCGTCGTTCACCTCAAAGGCCTCGAAGCCCAGCATCTGTTGTACTGGACCCAGTATTTTAACTCTGTAGGTAGAGCGCTGACGCCGGGTGTGTTTGCTGCCGTTCTGGCTGTAAGCACGGATTGGTTCTTGGTTTTCCTCTCTAGGACTCAGCCTTGCTTGTTGTGTGTAGATGTGTACTTGAAGCAATGCTTAATTTGTAAAAATAAACAAGCACTGGCATAGCCAATCGGTCTCGCCTTTGGGACCTTATAAGTGTTTCACCATGCAACAGCTGATGTTGTTGTACCAAGGATATTGTGCTGCATAACTAAATGCTCATAAGGTTCCAAAAGCGAGACCTAGTGGCTATGCCAATGCTTGTTTACCTTAGTTTTGAGGGATGTTCCAAGGTTTCAAACAAAGGAAGAAGGCATCATGTGTATGAAGCAGGGTCGGCTCCAAAGATTTTAGGCTGGAATATGAAGCCTTCTGCGAGGCAGTCATCTTTTTCACGTATGACTAGCGATCAGATGGGTAGTCATGACCAATTCTGGGCAAGACTGTTAATTTGCATCCTCTTGATTCTCAATGAGACAGGTTAAGAAAGGAAACTTAACGCCAAAATAAGGGTCGCTGGTTGGGTCCCGTACAATACAAAATGCAGCCACGAATACATTTATTGTTTTAAATAATGTGGAAATTCCAATTCAAAGGCTGGTACCGATGTTGCTTTAAATTCACAGTTTTCTTAAAAAGCTGCAAGAGCTTAAAAACAAAGAAATATAATTTAAAAAAATGCAACTAATCGATCCAAGAACTATCTTTTGACAGATGTCTGATCATGCGCTGGAATAGTTTCAATCTAACGCGACAAGAGTGGTATGTGAGCAGGGAAGGAAAGGGTGGAGCAGATACTGTTGGAAGAAGATGATGGATGCGACAGACAAGGAAAAGATGACACACAAAATGATGCTGGCCACTCAGCTGGCTTTCTCGCCAAGATTACATTTTTACACTAGTGTCATGAATTTGCCACTTGCACGACGTGTGCTGGGGGAGGCACGGAAAAGAAACTAATCTCGCTGTACTGGCCCTCGAAGCACATTCTTTCGCCAGTTTCAAATATACAGCACTGTGCCCTGTACGCCTGGGCATGTTTAGAATTCAGAGTAAGAGAAAACAAGACGAAACCCCTTAAAATGTGCATGCCTGCAAGTCAACAAGATTAGACCTAATGTATGATAGAATGACAGGACGTTAATGACAGAAGCTGCAATACACAGACCAGTTTCAATATGGACTACAGTGTGAGATATCATTAATAGGCCAATTTATTCACACCGCTCTCAAAAGTATCAACAATTTCACACTCTTTTCCCCCCCTCCACCTCTGTCAAGAAATGTAAATATTACAAAAAATATCAGCTTGTGTTTCAAGTAACAATAATATGGTTAAAAACCAAACCACGTTTAAGCTACAATGGCACGGGAACAAAAACCCTCTCCTCTCCCATTAAATAAACCCACCCATGGACGTGCTACCTTATGCAGGGCTAGCTCAAGACACGTGCCCCGGGTGAAACTCCATTTTACTCCCTCCTGGGGGTGGGCGTATGTGTTCTCTGGTCATGTCCTGGCTGAATACCTCAGACCAGTGACCTGCCTGTTAACACACATTTGCCCCTTGAGACCTCACCTTAATCACCTATTCAGTCGGGCACCTGAGAAGGAAAGAGGGCGGGGGAGAATCAGATGAAGGCTAACGAATAAAGAAATGATATCCAGCCTGCACTCCGGAGAAGATGAACAGAACCGGCACCCTGGAATAAAAGCATTATTCGATGCAGCTCAAAGGGTGAGTTACATGTGTGCACCACAACTGTAGGCGCCCCGGGCCTGGGCCCAGCTCGCCCGCACCAAAAGCTGTCCCTGACTTTAAGCCACTGCTTGAGAGAATGCAAAACGAGAACTACAAACACCTTTGGGAATATGGCTAGCGGCCAGGCTCACCAGAAAGGGAAATTAAAGATGTCTCCTCCAGACTGACGTACAGTCAGCTAGTCCAATCCATAACCCCCTTACCAGTGAATTGGGAAACAATGAACATCAGTGATCCATCAATAGTGCCAAGAGATCTCTTGTGTCGGGATTGTCTACTCTACAAGTAAGTCCATGTAAGGTAATATTTGTGCTGTTGCCAATAGGTCCGTGTAGGAAGGTAGGATCCTTCTAGCATGGTTTCCCCCACTTTTTTGCCTGGTGTTACTGTGTTTTTGACTGGTCTGACTGGGATCCTACTAACCAGGACCCTAGTCGATGTGTTTTCCCCTAAACTGGACAGAGGCAAGTATTTTCGTTATGTTCCCAACTGGCTACTGGTGTATCCTTCCAAGTCCCTAGTATCGGTTACTGAGGTACCCAGGGCATAGCTACACCAGGGGTCTCCCATGGGCTGTATCATTTATTGTGCCACCCATGAGAGACCACTCAAACTGTGACTACAGGCCTGCCATTGCAACCTGGGAAAAGTGGTGCTAGCACCTCTTACGACAGATATACGTTTTCTTATATCTGAGGTCTCTGCACTTAAAATCTACAAGTCACCCCTAATGTAGGCCTTTCAATCCTGAAGGCAGGGTGCTAGGTTAGAAGTGTGAGGGTGCCCTGCATGAGCAGGACACCCACTACAAACCCTGGAGTCTATTCTCCAGGCTTTGTAAGTGCGGTCAGCCACTTTGTTAGATATAGAGGCCATGCGCCATTACACAATGGCTAACTATATATTGGCTGTGCCGAACCTGGGCATGGTTGGTATCAAACATGTTGGAATCATATCCCAAAACCGTTACCAATGTAGGAGGTATGATTCCATGCACCTGGGGGCTCCTCCGGGAAGCCCCCAGTGCTCCCGGTAACTGCCCTTCAGGGTCTGCCAGCAAGCTAGTGCTGCTGCCGACCCCAGACACGATTCTGCTCTCCTGTTGCTGAGCTGAGCGCGAGCAGGGGTAGGTAGAACAATAGGTTTCCTATCACAGAGAGGAGTGACCACCTCCCAGCCAGGACTTAGCGTATTGGGCTGGGGTAGGGGAGCTTGCCAGCGCCACAAGACTGCTTTGAAGGGAATATATGGGGTCTTCCTTGCATACTCCATTTTGAGCCAGTTCAGAGAGCCGTTCGCTCCCAAACTGTGGCGAAACTGGACAAAGGACATGGGAGTATCCTCCCCTCTGTCCAGTCTCTACTCTGGAAGGGACCCTTGAATCGTTCCAACCCTTTCCCTAGGGTACTTAAGGGCTTAACTGTGGGTGGCTTTTCAAATTCATCGTGGGGCACGATTCAAACCCGAAACCACTTCAACTTCGACCATCTGGGCACCTTGGACTTTGCCGGGAACCAAGACTGCATCAATTAAGACTCCTGCTGCTCCTGGTCTCGCTGTTCGGCAAGTCTCCTTCATCATCTGTACTTTATCCAGGTTCCTCTACAGTCCTGTGAGCATCAAGGACACCTGAAGGAATAACCCTAGGAGTTAAGGTATCACTCCCCTGCATCTCCAGACACCACAATGAAACTGACCAGTTTGCTGCTCCTGACGTCCTATGGACTCTGAAAGGCTCAGCAACACAGGTGGTGAAATGAATGAAATGAAAATGGCTTTTATATAGCACATGGCTACCCGGGAGCATCCCAGCGCTGATAGAGTAACTAGAGTTTTCTGTTAGCCCTATAGGGGCGGATCATTGCTTTGTTGATAGAAGGTCCGCTCCCTTCCATGGACTTATGGGCGATGAAGAGGGCCTTAAAATTGATACTTTCCTGCACCGTAAGCAAGTGGAGGGAGCTCAACACGGGCCTTGCTGAACAACAATTGGGGGCCCCCGTAAGCAGTCTTGCTGCACAATTCTGTACGATCTGCAGTTTCCTGACCACTGAATTCGGGGCACCCAAATAGAGGGCATTGCCATAATCTATCATTGATAGAATTAGTGCCTGGCTCAACAGTTTTTTTGCATGAAATGGTAAAAGGGGAAAGACTTTGCAGGTCATTCTAAGCAGGCTATAGCATGAGGCAGCAGTCTTTCTTGCCTGCACTTTCAGAGCGAGGTCTTGGTCTAGCCAGATTCCCAGAATTTTATCTCTGTTTTGTGGGCTGGCACCGGGCCCATAATAGCTGGCCACATCGTGCTCGATTTAAAACTTAAGGAGTTGCCGAGAATCATGAGCTCGGTTTTGTCACCATTAAGTTTTAGGTGAGACAAGCTCATCCACTTGGAAACTCCCTCAAGGGAGGAATGGAGGTCCTTAGACATCTGGTCAGAATGGTTCAGTGCAACAACCAGCTGAGTGTCATCAGCGTAAGTTACTATGTGAATCCCGAAGGGGGATACAATGTCCGCCAACGGGGCCATATAAACATTAAAAAGAGTAGATCTCAGGGATGAACCCTGAGGGACTCCGCACAGTAAGGGGATGGGATATGAGATGGTGTTGCCTTCAAAAACCTGGAAGAATCTTTCTTGTAGGAACGATTTTAGCCACAATAGGGCTGTGCCCTTCACTGCTGCGTTCCTGAGACGGTGAACCAAGATTCTGTGTTTCTCCGTATCGAAGGCTGCGCTCAAGTAAAGTATAGTTATGGCCGCAGACCCTCCAGAGTCAACAATTCTTCTTGATTCTTCCACCACTGCTAACAAGGCAGTTTCGGTGCCTTGGCATGGGCGGAAGCCCGTTGGGAGGGATGGAGCAGATCATTGGACTCAAGGAAAGCGGAGAGCGAATGATTAACATACTTCTCCGCGATCTTACTAATTCCAGGAAGGAGCGTAATGGGACGATAGTTGTCCAAGTCGGCTGGGTCCAGATTAGGTTCTTTTCTTTTAACCAGTGCTTTAACCATTGCCCTTTTCCACTCAGGGGGGACCATACCTGTGGATAATGAGATAGTAATCAGGGTAGTGGCTGTGGAAACAATTGTAGGTGCAACCAGTTTCAGGATATTAGGTGGTGCCGCGTCAAGTGAGGACCCACTTTTTACCGATGTCACGTGGTTAAAAATTATTCCTGGGTCATTGGGGTGAAATTCGCCAACAGATGTTCTATTTTGTGCTCTCCTGTAATCGTATACTCGATTGGGAAATCACTATCTTTTTGGGGGAGATGTTAGAGAATATTTTGTACTTTAGTGGAGAAGTATTCCTCATGTTTGTTGCAGTGGAGACCGGACGTATCCGGTACCATCGGAGGGGCAGGAGCTTTAAGGAGCTTTTTGGCAATGAGAAAGATTTCTCTAGGGGAATTAGCAGCTGGTGCGATCTTTTCTTCGTAGTGGGAGGCTTGGGCTTTTTTTTATCACTGCCTTGTATATTCAGATGGCCACCCTTTATTCCTGTTTCTTGTCAGGTGAGAAATCTTTCCTCCAAACTCTTTGTTTTTTGCATTGCTGTTGTAAAGTACGCAGTTAGGGGGAGAACCAGGCGGACTTATTAGGTTCGGTTTTCTTATGAATTGAGATTTTTGGGAGCACCAGATTGAGCGATCCTCCAATCCAGTTGCAAAAGCTTTTATTAGCTCTGCACCTCCTTCGAGGCCTGACCTGTCCAGAAAGTTTGAGGCCAGTATCTCTCGTCGGAACAGAATCCCTTTGAACTGTGTCGACTTGCCGTTGCCAAGGCTTGTTGACTCTGTCCTCCAGAGATCTTCGGGCTACAAGATGCTCCAGCCTCCAGCATCTCCTCCTGCCAAGCTCTTCGTCCTCACCACATACTCTGCATCGAGGGCCTGCATCTTTGGTGAGCTGCTTGAGGTCCTCTTGTGACTCCTGTGCCGTTGGCCTGTGGGTGCTATGGAGTGTCTTCTTTGGCTTCGGTAGGCTCCCCTGCCTGCTCTGGGCATGTTCCGACTCTCCTGCATTTGGTGAGTCCCTTGGACCTTGCTGGTCCCAAAGCTGTACCTTCAGTTACCCTGTCTGTTGCTGCTGCCAAGGCTTGTTGGTGCTCCGGCCGGACACCGACCCCCTGATTCTTGACTTCCGACATGGGACAGCGCGTGAACAGCTCCTGGTCTTCCACGGTGTCGCCTGGTCCTCAGAGCTGCAGTGACAAGATCACCGTCATCACTCCTGCATCTTCTGTCACCGGTGGTCATTGGTCTTTTGTGTCTCCTGGTCACTTCCGAGTGGCACAGACTCTGTTCCCTATGCTTGCAGGTACTACCCTTCAAGAATACATCCTTGGATTCCACAGAGCTCTTTCACCTTCTTCGCCAGCAGCATTTTTCCGTAAGTCCTCGATTGTGGTCTATGGCGGTTTCCGACGTCATTTTGCACCTGGCTTCCCTGGTGTAGGTATCCTGGTTCCTGGGGTATCGACAGGTTGGGTGACTCTCCAACCTTCTGTCTTCCACAGGATTTCTTCAGGGTCAACGGGGGGAGGGTCCTTATTGAAAACTGCAACCGCGACTTTCCAATGACTTGCATTGAGTACACGGCTGTGTTTCTACTCTGCACACAGCCTCGCTGGGGTTCCTGGGCACTTACCTCAGGTAGTTCCTTGTGTTCCCAGCTCTTCGGAGTCTTTTGGTCCAAGTAATGACTTTGGTCACAGTTCGCATTCCACTACTTTAGTATATGGTTTGGTCTCCCCCTGGAGACCACTGTGTATTTGTGCTTACTTACCTGTTTACATTTGAAATAGTGTGTATTGTGCTGATATCCCCAGACAGGAGATATACCAAAGCGTTAGTGAGTGTGTATAATAAATATAACTATTTTTATAACTATACTGTGTGATTCCTTTTGGTTTAACCTACACTACATGATTAGTTTTGGTAAAAGAAGCTGCTTAACACTCCTTCTGGACTAAGTCTGAAGGGTGTTCTCCACAGCTACCACTTACAAAGCTTGCCTTGGTTGTCTAAGACCACTAAAATTGCAATAAGTGTTGTCTGGATTAGTGCAAGGTGCTTCACTTAAATAAGTGTGCACCATATACTAAGCCAGCCTCCTACTCCCGGTTTAAAATATATATTAATAAAATATGCACTATAATTTTGCTTAGCACACAGGACCTGTGTTTCCATTGTAGAAGTAGTTATTTACAGAGCTTCCAACTTATTAGCCTCACTACTTCATTGTATCGCTTTGGTTTAAAAACTTAAGTTATGAGAGCACAATTTACCAACTTGTAATCACAGTACTCAATCATGGGAAATTATGTCAAATAATTAGAAACCTTTAGAATGATCTTTCAGTGGTATCATCATCATCACCTCAAACTCAATTGTAACCATTTCATGTAACGTATTAAAAAACAAAAAAAGGAGAGGTTATAATTTCATACCACAGCCGTGCAAGTATCGTATGATGCAGGACCACACGCATCAGATCTGTCCTTAGGGATATACTGTTTGAAGAGTAGGATGTGCCGTCACTTTGGGCTGGACACACTTCTAATGATGGGACCACTGGGCCCAAGATTCTTTTGCAAATAATTGTTGGTCTCTATCTGCAATGGCACAGATAACTAAAAAGAACTGAATGCATCCACAAATAAGTGGTTCATAGTGATCTATTCATTTCAATCCATATCTTTCCTGATGACTGGAAGAGTCACCCTAAGTGGCACAGGTATAGCTAAACCTGGGTCCCAAGTTCGCTGTGCCATAGGGACGCAAGCTACTCTTCACTGGTGAGGCCCAGAAAAGCCACAATACACTCTGCTGACTTAAACACATTAATCACACTCAAGACCTACATCCTTCCATGCAGCCATTTCAAGGCTGTCTAGTACTCTGAAGATGTAACAGCAATAAAGGAACAATAAACTTAGGCTTGCGAAAGAATAGGGAAGAAAAATCGCAATACAAATTACAGGCATTGCTTCCAACGTAGCTGTATTAAGTATATATAAAGCCACAGTAAAAAGAATAAGTAGATGTTCCTATAAGAGTCCCTATGAAACAATTTGTCCATCAAAACACCTCGACAAAATCATCTCCGAAATCTCGAATGCATCTCTACTTCCATCATTCATGTGCAAGACTTCTGCAACGTCAATGTTTTACACAGCTGTACTCCAGTGATTCCAGTAATACGGCTGCTGCACAGAGACCTCAAGATCATGACCAACAAAAGACACCATGAGCTCCAAGACTCAACACTCGCACCAACACACAAGGCTGCTCTAATTCGATCTCACTCCCCACCTATGATCACACCGAACTAAAAGCCAGTGCCCCAAAGTGACTCCACGGCAGACCTTTGCACTTCAAGAACATCCTACTTTTCAAACATCAGCATTACCAGCAAGTCATTACTCACGCCCTGACTTATGGCAAGTTCCTTACAGCTCTCAAGATTTCTCTTATACACCGATGCAGAAGAAACAAGGCCAAAAAACTTCCCGCTTCAGATTAAAATCCAACAAATACTGCCCGGATAAACTCATTTTTTTTTTTTTTTTAAACAGCATTCACTCAGCTCTACCTTACTCAAAGATATCAACCTCTCCTATGATGCAACTGCAACTTGGGTTCACCACAACTAAAGAAGGACGGCTCAACTTGTAGGTGCAGGAGTTGCATGAGCAAGAGAGGGTTTGAACCCCAAAGGACCCTTGGCTGCTGGGTGCCTAATGCCCTTTACCTGGACAATGACAATGTGATTCTGCAAGAAATACATGTCTGATAGCAAGAAGGAAATAGTCTTGTTACCAAATATAGTCACTTTCCTTGGGGTTACTCACACGACTTGCGGTCAGGTAGCAGAAAGCCCAACGGTGACAGGGATCTCAGTACCGTGCCCAGTGACAAACAATGTAATCCTATCCTGACTACTGCTTTGTAACGATGAAAATCTGCTTCCGCTATATCTTGATGCACCCTTATTCTGTACACAAGCTATAAGTTTCCAGAAATACCTATTGAAGACAGCAAAGCACATGCATGTACCGGCTACCTACTCCACAAACCGGAATTACAGCTGTTTCTTGGGTCAGGTGCTGCAAATAGTTTGTGACATGACATAGGACTTAGAAAGCCAGAGCAGTGCAGCATAAACTACCCGACCTAAGGCAACTGGGAGGGGGGAGGGGATTGAACAGCAAAAAAATGTTCAAAGATAAAAATTGTCTAATGGGGAAACTGGAAATGCTCAACATTAAAAATACGCTCGGACTGGAGTATTAGGTTCTGACCCTCAGTTTGGTTTAAAAAAAAAAAGGGGGCCCAGAATACATCATACATGCATTTGTGTGTAATTAAAGCTGTAATAGATGCACTTTCTGGTCACACCATTAGGTGGAAAGGTACCCATAACTTGAGTGGTAAAGAACCAGAATGTAAGAATACTAGATTACTTTCAGTATTGTGTGCGCGTGCACTTCATTTTTACACTGCTACTGTCCTTGAATACTTCACATTCATTTCGTCTGGAAAAAGGAATATGCTACTTACCAGTATGCATCTGTTCTTGGCATGTAGAGCTGCAGAGTTGTACACTTAGCATAGATCGCCATCTGGTGTTGGGCCCGGATGTTTGCAGTTTGTTTTTCTTCTTGGACAGTCTTTGGAAGTCACGAGTTTGGTGACTCCTCCTTCGGTCCGTACTGCGCATGGGCTTCGGCTCCATCCTCAGATTGTTTTTCGCCAACAGGGAAATGATGGAGCGTAGTAATAACAGTGAGAAACCCATGTGTTGTATCTAAATAAGATGTACTGGAACGGATACAGGTAGCCGGGGAGGCGGGTGGGCGTGTACAACTCTGCAGCTCTACATGCCAAGAACAGATGCATACTGGTAAGTAGCATATTCCGTTCGAGGCATATGAGCTGCAGATTGTACACTTAGCATAGATTATATAGCAGTACCCAACCTTAGCGGCGACCACCGGTATCCGTTGCAGCTGTTTGAAAAAGTGTCTTTAGTACAGCCTGGCCCACCCTAGCTTGCTGCTTGGAATGCACATGTACACAGTAGTGTTTTGTGAAGGTGTGCGGTGTAGACCATGTGGCTGCTTTGCAGATGTCATCTAAGGGTATATTCCCTATAAAGCCATAGAAGCCCCTAACTTTCTTGTAGAGTGGGCTTTAGGAGGAACAGATAATGTTCTCTTTGCCTTTTGATAGCAAATTTGTATGCATTTTACAATCCACCTAGCTATCCCGGATTTAGAAATGGGGTTGCCTTTATGTGGTGGAGAGAAGGAAACGAACAATTGTTTAGTCTTCCTGAAGGGTTGCGTTCTTTGTATGTAGTATAGCAACGCCCTTTTCACATCAAGTGTGTGTAAGGCCCTTTCTGCAACAGATTGGGGTTGCGAAAAGAAGACAGGTAATTCCACTGATTGATTGAGGTGGAAGGGGGAAATGACTTTGGGCAGAAACTTCGGATTTGTGCGAAGTATGACCTTGCTGTGATGCATTTGTATGTAGGGTTCCTGTATGGTGAACGCTTGTATTTCACCAACCCTTCTAAGGGAAGTGATAGCTACAAGGAAAGCTGTTTTCCAGGTGAGAAACTGTAGCTCACATTTGTGCATTGGTTCGAAGGGCGGACCCATTAGTCGTGTAAGAACTAAATTTAGATTCCATACAGGGGAAGGTGGTGCCCTGGGAGGAATTACGCGTTTAAGGCCTTCCATGAAGGCTTTAATAGCGGGCACTCTGAAGAGTGATAAATGCTGTCTGTTTTGTAGATAAGCAGCGATCGCTGCTAGGTGTAGGCGTATGGATGAATATGCCAGGTTACACCTGTGAAGATGGAGCAGATAGCATATGATGTGCTGTATGGATGCATCTAGAGGGTTGATTGTATTGTTACGGCAGTAAATTACAAATCTTTTCCACTTTGCGGCATAGCATGCTCTAGTGGTAGGACGTCTGGCTTCCATGATGATGTTCATGCAATCAGGGGGAAGGTTAAGGTATCCGAATTCTAGGATTTCAGGAGCCAGATCGCCAGGTTGAGCTGAGCTGGGTCCGGGTGCCTGATTTCTCCATGGTTCTGGGTTAGGAGGCATGGGGATAGATGCAGTTTTTGATGTGGTACCACTGACAGTTGTAGTAGCGTGGTGTACCACGGCTGCCTGGCCCACGTCGGAGCTACCAGAATGAGTGTGAGGGAGTGCTGTTGTAGCTTCCTGACCACTAATGGAATTAGTGGGAGAGGTGGAAAGGCGTATGCAAATCTGCCTGACCAGTTCATCCATATCGCATTGCCCTTGGACAATGGGTGTGGGTATCTGGCGGCGAAGCTTGGGCATTTTTTGTTTTCGTGGGTGGCGAAGAGGTCTATCTGAGGATGCCCCCACTGTTGGAAGAATGGGTGAAGAACTTGTGGATGCAGTTCCCATTCGTGTAGTTGTTGCGTTTGTCTGCTGAGCAGATCTGCCATGGTGTTTTGTACGCCTGGAACGTGCTGTGCCAGGAGAAAGATGTTTTGAGGAATTGCCCATCTCCATATGCTCTGGGCTAAGCGGGAGAGCTGGGGAGAGTGTGTCCCCCCCGGTTTTTGGATATAATACATTGCAGTCATATTGTCTGTGCGAATGAGGACTGCTTTGCCCGAAATCTGTTTTTGGAAAGATTTTAGGGCTAGAAAGATCGCCAAGAGCTCCAGATGGTTGATGTGGAGCGATTTTTGCTGTGGCGTCCATAGACCTTGCATGGTGAGGTGTAGAAGGTGCGCTCCCCAGCCGGAGAGCGATGCGTCCGCTGTTAGAGTCACCTGAGGAACCGGGTCCAGGAACGGCCGCCCTTTGGAAAGGTTTGTGGTGTTCCACCACTGCAGAGAGTGATGTGTGCGGCCGTCCACCAACACCAGATCCGTCAGCTGCCCCTGGGCCTGGTTCCACTGTTGTGCTAGGCACTCTTGAAGTGGACGCATGTGGAGTCTTGCATGGGGCACTATGAAGATGCAAGACGCCATCATTCCTATAAGCTTCATAAACACTCTTGCTGGAAGAGAGTGTTGAGGAAGGAATGTTTTGCGTAAGGCTTGAATGCTTGTGATTCTGGCTGAGTTTGGATAGGCAATACCTTTGGAGGTGTCTATAGTGGCCCCGAGATATTGCTTTGTGTGAGATGGTATGAGGTGGGACTTTTGGTAGTTCACCGTGAAGCCTAGCTGGTGGAGCAGTTGGATGGTGCTGTTTGTATGTTGCACACATTGGTCGTAGGACGCGGCTTTTATCAGCCAGTCGTCTAGGTAAGGGAAGACGTGAATATGTTGACGTCTGAGGTGTGCTGCTACTACTGCTAGGCATTTGGTAAACACCCGTGGTGCGGTGGTGACCCCGAAGGGGAGAACCGTGAATTGGTAATGTTGCCCGTCCACCACGAACCTGAGGTATTTCCTGTGAGAGGGGTGTATTGGAATGTGAAAGTATGCGTCTTTCAGATCCAAGGTTGTGAGGAAGTCTCCCTGGCAGAGGAGTGGGAGGACTTGCTGTAGGGTGACCATGTGAAAATGGTCTGAATGTATGTAGGCATTTAGAGGCCGGAGGTCGAGAATGGGTCTGAGGGTCCCGTCTTTCTTTGGTATTAAGAAATATAGGGAGTAGACCCCTAGATTTTGTTGATTGACGGGGACCTGCTTTATAGCGTGTTTTTGGAGGAGTGAGAGTACCTCTTGTTTGAGCAGTGTGGAATGTTCTTGAGACATTGGACGGTGCCTTGGTGGGATATTGGGTGGGGTAGATGTTAGTTCGAGACAGTACCCTGACCGAATGATTTGGGTCACCCATTTGTCCGATGTTATGGACTCCCATGTGTGGATAAAGTCTTGTAGTCTGCCCCCGACCGGAGTGGGATGGTCTGGGGGGAGCGGAGGGGAGTCATTGTGCGGGTGGGGTGGCAGAACGGGTGTTGTTGGTTTTGCCCCTGCCCTTATTGTTGTTGCCTCTGTAACCGCCCCTTTGATTGCCCTTTGAAAAGGTATTTTGAGGAGGGGACTTGTAGGAGGTAGAGGCGTTATCGGTGGAGGAGCCTCTGCCTGTGCCACGAAAGGACGAGCGTCGAAAGGAACGTTTAGAGGCTTGTGTTTGGAGTGCCCCCATAGACTTTGCTGTGTCTGTGTCCTTTTTCATCTTTTCCAACGCTTCGTCTACCTTTGGCCCAAAGAGAGTTTGCTGGTCAAAGGGGTGATTGAGTATGGACGCCTGGACTTCAGGCTTGAACCCTGAGATCCTGAGCCAGGCATGGCGACGAAGCAGGACACTTGTATTTATGGCTCTAGAAGCAGTGTCGGCTGCATCGAGGGCACACTTAATGGAGGTGTTTGTAATTAGTTTACCCTCCTGTATTAGGTCATGAGCCTTGCGCTTGTGTTTTTCTGGAAGGTGCTGCATAAGAGCCTCTAGTTCGTCATAGTGTGCTCTGTCATATCGCGCAAGCAGTGCTTGTGTGTTTGCAATGCGCCACATGTTTGCAGCTTGGGAGGCGGTGCGTTTACCAGACGCGTCCAGAAGTTTAGATTCCTTGTCTGGCGGTGGGGCTTCTCCTGAGGATTGGGAGTTAGCCCGCTTTCTAGCTGTGGAGACAACTAGGGAATCTAGGGGAGCAGGGCCCTTAATGTATGCAGGGTCTGTGGGTGCCGCTTTGTACTTCTTCTCTATTCTAGGGTTCAGTACTCTGGCCCTGACAGGGTCTTTGAACACCTCTGTAGCGTGCTTGGTGACACCCTTAAGCATGGGTAAAATAGAAGTGGATTTGTCTTGTATGTCAAATGTATCCAGTAGGAAGTCTTCTTCCACTGGTTCACTGTGCATGTCCACCCCATGGTAGTGTGCTGCTCTCTGCACTAAATGATGAAACCCTAAGGAGTCCTCTGGAGGAGACGGCCTGGATGGGTATAGGTCGTCCTGAGGTATATCTGGTATATCAGGGTTATTGTAATCCTCCCATGGGTCTGGGGTCCCTGGTGGAGTGGGATCCATTGGGGCGTCCGCCGGGTAATTGTCCGGGTCCCCGTCATCCGGATCTGGGGATGGGGCCGGATCGTAGTGAGGTGGAGGTGGCGGAGACCTGGGAGGGGGTGGAGGTGGTGGAGGAGGTAGGGGAGGCGGTAGTGGGGAGGGCACTCTGAGAGGTGAAGTAGCAGAGTCCTTCCTTTTGGGTGGTGGAGGAGGAGCCGGAGTATCAAGGCGTCTTTTCTTGATAATTAAAGTCAATAGTCCAGTCTTTGGATCTTTGGACAGAGTCTTTTGTAGAGGGTCTGGTGTAAACAGAGCCAGTGGCGTCGAATCGTCTGTCGGCACCGGTGATTTCGGAGCCGAGGGCTTCGATGGTTTGTGTGCGCCATGCTTTTTTGGGGCCTCCTGTTTTTTCGGCGTCGAAGGAGTTTTCGGCGTCGGAGCGTCGGTGCCGACAGATTTATGTTTGTGTTTGGTCGGCACCGAGAGTCCAGGCTTCGGCACCGGTGGCTTCGGAGTCGAGCTGGATATTGCTTTCTTCGGTGCCGGATGCTGTTTTTCGGCACCGGGCGTCGGCTGGCTCGATCCCGAGCTGCCGTGAGACTTTGGATGCTTCGACACCGAGCCCGAAGGTGGGGTGATCGAAGCTTTGGTCTTGGTTTTGCCCAGGCCGGCAGGCGAGGGAGTAACCTGAGTCTCTTTGGTTTTGGGCGCGGGGGTGGGAGGGGGCACAGTACTCACGGCCCGCTGCGCCGGTGTGATGTCCTCCACGTCTGAGTCGTCTGCTTCGGAAGCGCTGACGACGTCTTCTTCCTGCTCGGTGTGTGTTTGCCCCGAAGGTTCGGCGCCGTCTCCGAAGATGTCCGGTGGAGCTGCAGACGATGAGTGCGCCATGGTGCGTCGAGCTTTTCGATCCCGGATGGTTTTCTTCGATCGAAAAGACTTACAGGCGGGGCAGTCTCTGGCCTCGTGTTCTGGAGAGAGGCAAAGATTACACACCTGATGGAGGTCGGTGTGGGGAAATTTAGACCCACATTTTGGGCACTTTTTGAACGGAGTCCTTTCCATCGGCCGGGACCGGAGTCGAGGAGGGCCCGAAGGCCGGTGCCGATGTACGGGATGGAGAAAAGTGCCGCTTCGAGAGATGAAGATGATGATGAAGAAACTCGAAGATACGAGGATTTTCCGTCGAGGCTGGAACCGTAGAAGTTCGAAGCCGGAGCACGAAGTATCACATCCGAGCCCGATGGCGGAAAAAAACAATCTGAGGATGGAGCCGAAGCCCATGCGCAGTACGGACCGAAGGAGGAGTCACCAAACTCGTGACTTCCAAAGACTGTCCAAGAAGAAAAACAAACTGCAAACATCCGGGCCCAACACCAGATGGCGATCTATGCTAAGTGTACAATCTGCAGCTCATATGCCTCGAACAAACATTTTGCCACTATAATTTGCACAACTAAATATAATATCTCGAATTAAGCGACTATGCTATGTAGACACAGGATTTGCTGGTCTTCAATATATTTAGTTACCACTATATAAGGTTCCCTGCATTATGTAAGTATGTTTGCCATGCTTTCTTCAGCTGCGTGAATTATCACTAAACAAAAACAACGAAATCGTATTAAATCTAAATTCCAAAAATAGATCATAATTTAGCACAAAAACAATGCAACTCCCCCAAAAATAAAAACCTAGATTTCCCAACCAATGGCAAAAGTAAGTGTTGGCTTCAAACTGAAGGACAAGCGGGCCAAAGCACGGAATGTAGACAACAGCAGAAAGCAAAATTCACCTTTCGCTAAAATGACTCCGCAGTGGAGTATGGAGAACCATACAGCCTCAGGCAAAATCATAACAGACCTCAAAGGAAGCTTAGTTTCAAATAATGGAAGTGGAAGAAAATTGAAATACCTTTAAAATGTTACTCAATACCGCTTTCACGGAATGATGAAATACTACAGTTTCTTTCCTCTCAAATCATTTGTTCGGATTATCTAGAGAAAAGGGGAAAGAGAAAAACCAACATGGTATAAACAATTGCTCCATGATGAACAGTATGCATGATTGAGATCTGAACGCTGAATGGATAACGCAGGACTTATTAAAAGGTAAGAATGCAGGGAACAAACGTGAAACAAGCCAACAAACCACGTAAGGAGTATTTGAAGAAAAGTATCAACACAAAAAGTAATGTGACCCTATAACAGCTATAAAAAAATAAATTAAAAAACTGGATAAGGGCCTTTTCCCCACACTTTAAAGGAGTTTCAGTACACGCACTTGTTCACACCTGTCAAATGTAACACCGAATCCCACGTTACAACACTTAGCATCCATTAGCTTGAGTTGCTAAAGGTTATCTAGTGACAGAAATATGATCACAATTCAAAGCGCTTGTCAAACACTGTTACCATATACGGCTGCGAAATCGCTCTGCATGCAGGAGAGAACACATTGCATGCTCTCATTAGTTGGCTGTTAAATGAAAGCAATTAACTTCACCCCCTACACTAACCCTCCCCGCCTACCCACACACTACAAACCAGCCACGATCAACGAACAAAAATAAACCTGCAGTTTTTGCATCCTTAGGTCTAGCTAAAACAGAATTAAGAGGCTACCAGAGCTAATCTTTAAAACACAAAAATCATATGCAGGGAGAGCAAGCTTTGGATCGACCACCAGGAGCCACAGATTTGTTTGGGTAAAGAACCTTTTGCACGAAGAAAGTGTGATCATGTTTTGGATCAGGCCAGATCAATATTTCAGCCTCGCTTTAAAGTATATTAGTTCTTAAAACGCGCTTCCTACTGCAGCGCATCGACAGTGGACGCAATATGTCCAAGCACTTCAAAATGTAAACGTATACACAAATGTGGCATTGGGCCCTTAAAAGTTTTCAAAACTCATGTCGATGTTGCATCAGAGGTGAATTTGCGACTCAATGTGTGGTCATCACAATATCAAGTCAGCGTTGCACATAATTTGGCATTGTGCTACTTACTTCATTACCTTTTTGTACGGCGTCCCTCCCTTCCTCCAAACTGTGTTTCTGCCCCTGAACGTGTCTCCACGCTTTTTATGATGTGGCACTGTGTGTGGATTTTCTGTCTTAACATTGTTTTGCATTTACGTTTCTTACTCCTCGTAAATATGGTCTGTGCCCCAAGACAGTTTCTATACTCCCATAACCTTTGCACCAAAAGGATTTTTGCACCCAAATATGTTTCTGCACCTAATGTGATTTTTGCTCCTGTAAGAGAATCCAAACTTCAGAAAAATTGCCATGCTGCATGATTTTGCATCTAAATGTAAACTGACTCATTCATATGCCACTAAAATCCTGCTTACCTTTGCCATCTATATGAGATTTTGCAAATGACATGTGTCCCTAACAGTTTTTCACACTCATGTTAATGTGGAGGGGTTATTCTGCACCTCAATGTGCAGTCTACAAAATGTGGGGTCATATCTTAAAAAGCCATGGTCACATCTTATTATTGCAAGTTCTCCCTTTACTGAGCAGTATCCCGTTCATCACCGGGTGCACAAGCAGAAAACCTGGATTATACAGTTGCTAGTAAATCAAACAAGCATTTGCAATGCAGTAGGTCTCGCATTTGCGAGAGTTTAAGCTAATAGTATTTTAAATGACAATGCCTTTTATTTATATTTTAAAACCCAAACCCTAAAAAAAAGGCATTGTCATTTACAATGCCAATAGCTCAAATTTGCGTAAATGCGAGACCTACTGCATTGCAAATGCTTGTTACAGGATCCTCTCAGTAAGCAGCCCACCTGAACAGAACAGCTTCTCGGTAGACTGTATCAACCAGTTACTTTCCGACAGCACCTGATTTCTCCACACACACATGCGCACACCCACACACGTGCGCACACACACACACAGGCGTGTGCACACACACAGGCGTGCGCACCCACACACACACACACACACACACACACACACAGGAGCCAACGTGCGCGCACACACACACAGATGCCTGCGAGACACACACACACACAGACGCCTGGGACACACACACACAGGCGCTCACACACAGGTGCACACACACAGGCGCTCACACACACACACAGGCGCTCACACACACACACACACACACACCATCACACCGTTCCCACTTAGTCCACCAGGACAAGAAACTCAAGAATCCAACACCACATTCTACAATGCTTTCAACACGTATTGAGCTAAGATGCCTGGACGGGTGTGAGATATGTTACCCTTACTGAGATCTTTTGGCAGATAGAGAACTCTAAAAGGGTTTGAGCTCTAAAGGTGCCTCCGGACTAGGACACCAGTCCAATACAGTCACACATTAGCAGTCACAAGGCTTAAAAACATTATACATGATGGCACACGTCAGTATGCAACATGCACAATGAGCAATGACGTTACACTAAATGAACTTGACGTGAAGTCACTGCCCTATCCAAATATAATTAATTGCAAATAAGCCACGCCCATTTAACGTCGCAATGCAAACTTTGTTGAAAGTCGAACATACAAACGGAAAAACTATTTCTATCTACACAACACATTCATGTCTAAGTCTGTGAAAGAAAAACATAGAAGGTTTTAAGCAATACATTAATTTGCATTTAAGGTGATGAATTGACTATTTTAGTTATTATGGACAAAGCACTGTCTGGGCCAACTATTTAAATAAAATAATGCTTCCAGACTAAAAAAGACTCACTGTGTAACCACCAAAGTAAAAGGATGAGGTGGGAGCCCACCCCGCGTTTCGCCGCCTGCAGCCCGAGCTGTTCTGGAAGCCTTCTCTGGGCCTCTCTCAGCATGACCCGGAAGTCAGGCAACATTGCCCGGGACATGGGCGGGGCATAGAGTGCACGGCCGGAAGTGTCCGAGGCTCCCATGAGCTGAGGGAGCTCCACGTGTTGCAGCCCGCGTGGATAAGCGAGGCGGGAGTCCACCCCACACTGGCAAGTCCGGCGGGAGCCCACCCCACCTTCGTGAATGCCGCATGGTGCGGCCGGGGCAGGATTTCAGGCAGGGCTCCTGTGAGCAAGACTGAGCCCCTCGTGTTGCTGCAGTGACCGGGTGAAGAGGCGAGACCAGAAGGGGGGCAGCGTACAGTCTCCACAAGAGCCGGCGAGTGGGGTGAGGCATGCTGTACGTGGTAAGCGCGCCGCGCCTGGACAGGAGATGTGCACGCGTATGGTGCCAGCTATACACGTGCACATCCCCTGTCCTGCGAGTTAATCTAACGCCATGGTGCGCGTTCACGGGCGCGTTCATAATTGCAATCCCTCATGCACGTGCACATGTCCTGTCTCCCTTCTGAAGCAAGTCCATAACAATAGATCTCGCTAGCGACAGTGATGGAGCGGGTAGTACAAAATTTTGTATACCCCCCCCATTTTTACATGTTCATACTAATTAGAATAACCTATTAATTGTAATAATATTAAAGTGTTTGAGTGGTACTTAACCAACCTTACTAAATGTATGAATTACATGTGGGATCTGCACGGCTAAAATAATTTGTAAACTAATATACGTACGCATACTAATACTAGAAAAATAGAATATTGCATGATATATGTTGCTTTTGTGACGTAATTGTAAGTTGCACCAGATGACATCATTGGGTAAATATAAATGCTTTAAATTTCGCCATTATGCTAGATAATTACATACACATAGGGGAATTAGTGAGGGTTAAACATTTTATTCGTTATTTCTATATTTTAATTACTTTTTGTGTTTGTTTCGCTTAAGTTGACCGATTGGGCCTATGACAAAATGGCCGACCAACGTACACAACGAGACAGCTACCATTCCACAAGGTTTCAGACCAAGTGCGCATGTCCCAGGCTCCTGAACAAGTGGCCTCAAGATGACCTACACAGCCTGTACCCGAACAAGGTCACGACTGGACATTTGCCAAGAGCTTTAACAATGGACAATTTTGACAACCGGATGGATCATGTCTGACGGTGTGACATCATAGACTTTGGGAAACCGAAACGGACGATCTTAACTAACCAATCAGAAGTGCCCAAAACTGACTTTCGTTACATTTTTTCATTAATTTCATTATAAAAAGATGGTGGAATAGCGAGTTGTGCGGACCTTTTCCTGACGTTATGCTGACGGAGAGGACGGTGACACTGCAGGACAGCTGTTTCCCTGAATCTTTGACAGACTAAATTGCTGCCCAATTTCCTGATGAACGGAGGACTCTCGAACTGATGGGCATTGATTGATGCGTACACGCTTATGATCCAGACCCAATCTTTGGGACTGTAGTGTGCTGCAGGACGACTTGATTGACTTAGAGGATGACTAATAGCCAGATTAGGTAAATATGGTGTTTGTGGTTTGCATAATGATTTACTAAATTCTTACATTTATTAGATAAATGAAATTATTGATTAACCAGAAAACGTGTTTGGTCATTTATTGAAAGGAACAGATTAGGAATTTAGAATGTTTAGATGGATTAAATCACCTAATATCAAAAACAACTAATTTGATCTGTCGACTACGTGGAAGGGGTATCTTGATGTTTAAGATTAAGATGTGTAGTAATAATGGTATTAGTGAAAATAAGTTCTTACTATAGGTTATAAGGTATTCCTTTCATGTCAGCGTTTGGAACACTCATCTCTCCCGTAAGAGCAGACCAATGAAGTATGAGTGTTGGTGTTATGGGCCCCACTAATGAATGCATTGAGTGAATGCGTTCGTGTGATATTTGGTCTGTGACGAAGGGAGGATTTGAAATTCCACGCTGCGTCGCTAGGCGAGACCTAAAAACTATGCATACTTTTCAGGTTATACAATTAAAAATACATGAATTTACTCCTAACTTAACAGTCCACTAAGACAGGACTTCAGTCTCCCCCTTAGACAACCAAGTATCAAGAGTAACCTTTATTCAACAATGTAAAATTGTTCCATTTATGTAGAGATACATAAGATGAAAATTATCAGGCTTGCAGTTCATCCCATACATTCAGAAGCAGGTTATGAAATGAGAGCAAGTATCCCGATACCTTGATCAGTCAACGTATTTTTCATAACAGTTAAACCAGCATACTACTGAGTCTAACTAGTAACTTGCTAACAATCTAATGTTTCCTCTCACACAAGTGAAGCAAAAACAAGCACTGGCAAAGCCCACACGTCTCGCTTTCGTGATAGATTGGCTTTGCCAATCCATTTTAGCAATGCTGTATAAACAGCATTTGTTTTGAGGCAGCGTAGCAAAGTGTAATACATTTAAAGAAATACCACTTCAAAAGCCTCAAGACAACTTTTTTGTAACCGCATCGTTTCCTTTATGGACCTTCTAATAGTCTTTCGTCAAAGTGCAATCATACTACCAACATGTTGCGCTCAATTACTATGAGGAACTATGAGCTTCCTCAGGACTTCAATCCTTGTATATGTTGACCTGAATCATCATTTTATCTTTCAGTCATTCGCCATTGCACCGATTTTAACTTTACGCCTATCTTATGGAGTATACTTTATGCAGGTAAGCACTGGGAGGGGAGGGCAAGAGACGCACACGAGAAGAGAACCGGAAAACGAATACACAGTAATGCAGTGTTTAACCAAAAACAAAAATGTATTTCCTTAAAAGTGAACAGTGGAAGGGCACAATCAAAATTATGGTAAGAGGTTACTCTACAGGTGAGCACATACAAAAGGAGAAGAACGAAAGATAGCGCAAGCCAGTGAACAAGATGCAAGCAAATGAGTGAGTGACAATGAAGTCAACCAATGGTAAGCTGTGGGCAGACTCCAAGTCCACTGTAAGTTCTTCATAAGCCCACAATTTCTGAACAATTGGAAAGGAGGCGTTTACAAGGATGGTTGAAAAGGGTATCACAATGTTTCTCTCAAAGAGATTTTGCCAACCTGTGAGTAGCAAGAGTCAGTCGCATCAGAATTAAAAGCGTGGGGTCTGGAAATCTAAAACGTATGAGTTACTCACCTTTTATAGCATTCCTTGTGATCAATACTGTATCACTCCAGATTCAAAATGACAGGCTTTTCCCCAGGCTTCATTTAAGATTCTGAAATTTTCAGTAATACCAGATCAGCAGCTCTTGGCAGCACAGTTAAGGTGTCCAGTGTAAACATGCAAGATAACATTGCCAGATAAGATGAAAGAGGTCCATGAAGTCTACCTTTGCCATTCAATCTATTTGTATAGAGAAGTTACCCAGCGACCCTGGACGCTTCAGAAGGTATAGGGAACTGCATGGGGTATTGCAGGTGACTGCCCTTGGGACAATGTATGACCCCAGAGGCAGTTTTCTTCTTTATCCTGCAAAGTACTGATAAAACATATAGACCAAAAGAATGTGGTTAAGTCTTTGTTGCAACAAGCCAGGATGCACTGAAGGTCACATATGAGATAAAACTTCATCTTCACATCCATGCTACAGCATACACTACATATTGGCGTTCCAATATCAGGGTTAATCTCTGGTCACAGTCTTGCAATAAAATGCCAACTTAAATGGCGTGAAGGACTTCCGGCTAATGCAACTTATGTCATGCAACACATGAAAGCAACGGCATGCCTGGCTTGCAGTTTATGAGATCTGACCAAGTCAATAGCTATTACGCTACAATTGGCTTCATGGCTTGCATGTGGATTGTGCTATTGGGGAAGGCCTTGGCCTACGGCAAGTCTGATTGAGTACGCAAAAGTCTTGGTACAGTAAGAGCTTCAGCTCACTTCCAATGTGCCCAACTCAAGCAAGTCTCTTACTGTTCCCACATGAGTCTATGTCTCATTCAGATCTCCCTGTTCACAGGGTCGAGTTCTGAGCATCACCAACCCACAAAAAGTTCTGGTCCACAACATGATTTTGCGGCGCAGCATAGGCCAATGCAGTTCTATCATCTGGGAAGCAGCAATTGATCGACCTTTATGTGTTAAACACAGATATTATAGGCTTTAATAACCGTGGCATTCCCATTTGTGGTGCACCTAGTCACTGCCATATCACCAACAGTGAATGACCCTGCATACTTATTTCAGGCACTTCCACATTTTAAGTGACTGCTTCGGACTAGTTCCAATCTTATAAGGAGTCAATGTCTTTTCATAATGGTACCTGTACAAGATGTGCACTCTGAAACAGCTCTTCATTCCTGCTCTTGGTGTTGAGAGAATGGGTAAGACAGTGGGGGAGAGAGTGTTTCTGTACCTGGGCAACATCGGCAGGACAGCTTTCCTCTTAGAAGAGTCTCACACACACAGACTGGTTTTTGATCTCTACAGTGTGTAACTGCTCTGAGATACAAAGTGGGCTAGCTACTTCAAGGCACATAACTAGTAGTCTGCAAACCACAACTACTATTCTTGGACCACCTCACAGTAGTTAGAGCAGTTGGCATCTGCTGCTTGTATTGTGCTCCAACATACTAGTTGGAGCTCTATCTCATTGTGCCATACACCCTCACAGAGCATAAGTGCCAACTACTGGAGGAGAAAATACATATTCTGGGTCATGACACATGTCTCCACCAACATCCTTTTCAATCCCACCACACCTCGCCCAACATGACTGCCCTCATTCTGTAACTACATCCCTCACTCCAAGGGCCTGGTCACGACTGGGTCACTAGCACAGCAGGGTATCATTGTGGCATATATTTGTACTTACAATCGCAACAATCTATCAGGCCACTGCCCTCAAGAGAAACAGTGTTCAATCAAAGGCACAATTACCTGGCATAACATCCCAAAAAATAATCAATATCTTCATACACCAAATATTTTATCATAAATAAATTGCAAAACATCAGCCTTGTGAGAAAAACATTAATTCATTTTTCACTTGAGAAACCACTTACCCCTTGCTACCCAACAACTACAAATAAGCAGAAACAGGAACTCTTAACCTAAGGAAATTATAAACACTGGACCTCAACTTTAAGTAGACTACCACACAGGTTGAAAAAGATCATCTGCCACATAATGTGAACTAAAAACCGCTCAGGGATGATGCGAATAGAAGAAATAATTGGACCATGGTCATTTGATAATAGTACTTACATTCTGATTTCTTGCAATGATAAAGCTTTCTAAGGTTACAAGCTCTAAAATGTTTCTGACGAACTTAAAACTATTTCTCAATGTCCTACTTCACAGATAATCTCAAACTACATGGGTGTATACAGTGGGCCTGGCGGGCTTCCAGGGAAGCTATTAGAGTTCAGCCAAAACTGATGAGATGATCACATTTTCTAGCACCACAGATCGGTCAAGCAGCAGAGTGCTAAACAGTCAAAAAGGGGATGGTGGAGGGGAAGAGGATAGCAGCGCCTCTTAAAAAGTCTGCTGAATAGGACTTTCCCATATTCAATATGAGGTATCGCTGTTTGAACAATGCTCTTCACACCCAATTTTAGGAGGAAGAGGCTGATATTTTTCTTAGGATTCTCAACTTGTGGTTTGCAGCTTCCACTATGGCTTTAATATACGCTTCAACGAGGAGTTTAAAAATTAAGGGCGACAGCTCTAAGCCCGATTTTAGTAACTATGTTTGGACACTGCCTCTCTTTAAAGTGTCCGTCACTCTAGTTGAGTATCAAATTTGGGATCGGGATCAGAAACTCGATTATTTTGCAATTTTAACTTATGTTTTAGTCCTCTCGTTCGGGGCTGGACATCAGGCATGCATGTGGATAGAATACGGATCTTGGAGCAACCCAACTTCAAGTATAGCTGAGAGTGTTATGCTTATTTGCAGTAATATATTTCAAGGTTGTGTAGTAATTCAGTTAACGGTTGAACATAAATATTGACTAGTGAAGGCGATAAAAATGAGCCTTGAGGAAGTCAAAGTTGCTTGATAGAAGTTCAAAGTAGGTGTCATCAATTTGCACACAACGGAACCTGTTGGAGAGGTACAATGTGAAGCACGCAAGGACTCTATTCTCTAACCAAGCCTATCAAGAAGTAATGCCAAGAGAATTCTGTGATAAACTGTGTAGAATCCCCACAAAAGAGCTTACAGTAATAGTAGACAGGAGCTTCCGTCATCGAAAAGTTAGATTACATACTTAATTATTCCAAAGAGGCTAGTTTATGTACTGTGACCATTTTAAAACCTGACAGGAAGGAGTCCCTAATGTAATGTCTGCCAATGTCACTTTAATTGGATTGCTACCCCTTTTCCAGTAGTTTGGTGAGCTATGGGAGGCCATTAAAGGGTCTGAAGGCCTACATTCTCAGTTTGGATCAGCGTTGCTTTTCCTCAACACTTGCCTCAATTATCTTTATTTTGAGGGTCCGACTGAGCATCTTGATTAAAAGATGCATTTATAACGTTGAATCAAAAAAATGCCTAGACATACATGAAGGTATCAGGAAGATGATTGGGTACTTGGTCGTCTACACAATGCGATAGGGTTTGATTTGAGCTGCCACTTTCCTGATAAGACACAGGTATATGTGTGAAAACAAGCCATTTGTATGGTTTGCCATGGTTGGCTGTGAGTGTGTGAGAAGCTTGACGTAGGCAACACTATTGTTAATGACGTCAGTACTAATGTAAGAGAAGCATTTGGAAGATTCCTCACAACTAAATTCAAGAAACTGGACTTCTTTATGTTCCATGGATTAGCCATTTAGTATACAAACATGCTTTCTCTGTGCTGATTTTGACTTAGTCAACTCTTTTGTTACAGGATGCGGTTTTCACACTGTTGAGGTGCGAGTTTTGCTGCTGTGTTTGAGCAGAACATGAGCCTTTTCGAAGGGGTCTTTCCACCGTGTTCCATCAGCAGCCCTCACAAATTTGCCTCTAACTGTTAACTGAAGCGTTAGACCACTGCAACGAATTCGTGGTTTTTGTTAGCCTACTGTGAAATTGGTCAAGTGTCTTCTTGTGTGCCTTCAAACAAACATAGAACAACCCTTTACAAACTGAGAACTTTAAATCATTAAATAGAAGCCGGATCGGAGAAACGTTAAACAACAATACCATGTGTTAGGGAAGATGGCAGAAAACAAACAGGACCGAGTTGTGCCAACAGCAGGTGCGGGCAATCTATCTACGTCCTTTCACGTTTAACACCCGACACTGAGAAAAGTTAATTTGGTGCTGCGTAAAACAAACCTCCCCTCCTCGAGAGTCTGCTTGCTAGGAATATAAAAGGGAACATTTATTTTTACGTCAACCACACAATAGAGATGCCTTGGAAAATCATTCGTGCCGATCTTGGGCAGCAGAAAGAAGCAACTAAGGAAAGCGTGGCATGCACGCCACCTCATCACAGGCCTAACTCGGGTCTTTTTTTGCAGAAGCAGCGTCAAGAATAGGCTGTTCGGCACATTTCAAAGACTTTACTGAATAATCAAGCTTTATTTTATGAGGGCCGAGACATCCAGCGTTCTTATTGGTGGAGGATAAATGGCTCTTGCGCTGCAATCTCTCCACACATAGTCTTAATTTCCCTATCACCATAGCAACATATCTCTGCACTTTGAACACTGTAAAGTACGCCGGGGGAAGAAAAAAAAAAAAAGTATTTGCAGATTAATATAGAAAAAAAAAAAGACAAGCACTATCTTGTATTTAAAAATTTGCTGTCGTCCACGAGCGGCACTCACAAAACCCGACTGCCCACTTGAATTAGAAAAATCAATCAAATGTATTGAACAAAAAAAAAATTGAATTGCTTCTTCGAGGACTTCTGGAACGTGAGCAAAATGTTCAGAACTGAAATCAAGGTAAGCACGCAGAGTTTTTTCAATTCAGCAGTACAACACCACGTAAAAAACAGATCAACCATTTATTATTTCCTTTCCGCGTGTTAACCCGAAGGGAAACACCAGCGGTTTGCAACACGCCTGCAGAGCTCTGACTTCTGTCAAAAAGAGCGTGAGAAAGAAAACCACCTGGGATTTCCCCAGGTGTACATTACACTATATAGAAGCGTCTCGAGAAGGCAAGCGCTTGTTATTCATAATAAAAAACACTGAAAGATTACAACATGGCAAATATGAGGACAGTTAGCAAAGGCCATTGTGAGGCTTTCCCTGAACATAACCTGCATCTTAAAGTTAACTTACCAAAAGGTCGTACGGGTGAATATCAATTTCAAATAACTTCACCTGATGGCGAGGTGATCGCTAAAATTATGGAGTCATCAATTTTAGTCAGAAAGCATGCACGGCAACATTTTCCAGCAGGCAAATGGGAGATGTATAAAAGAAAAATAGCAGAAAGTATTTTCCCCACTGACTTTTATTGAGGCAGTGGTGCAATGCAAAATGACCCCCCCCCTCACCCCCCCTGCAGAATTGGCTCAATGGGGAACCTCCTTGTGGGACCTGCTCGGTAAAAGCAGAGTGGCTTTCTGGCTTTACCGAGCGTTTAACTATGGTTTATTCCGTGCCATTGCACGCATTGTACAAGGAATGCAATCGCACCTCTTAGAGGTTAGGGGGCCTCACTAAAAAGACAAGAAACTCTGGGGGGTGGGGGGGGGGCTGCCGCACAGCAGGGGCCTCTGTTTAGCCCCCAAGCTGAGGCAATCTGCCTGAACTGGTGGGTCAATTGGTATGTGAGGTGACAATCAGCATTTCATTTTTGTCAGTTTAATAATATGGTGCAAACAAAAACAGAGTTCTAAACTGTTTTTGCTTGCACTAGTTAAAACTGCCAAAAATAAAATGTCCAGGCCTGCCACATGCTCTAATTTCCCCCTCCAAGAATGAAGAACAAAGCGTTAACCTTTGATGTCTGAGGTAATTCTTGGAGTTGGAGACTGAAGCGTGTGCGACAGGCATCAACATTTTATTTTTGGCAGTTTTACAAAACTCCAAATCAGGTTTCTGCATGCAGGAATCAGGAGGCGGTTCACTCGCTTTAAAATCCTTAGTCTCCTCTCTGAATCGAGAGGGAACACATGAGGGAACGGTCTCTCAACCTGGTGCCTGGGAACAGCGCCAGAGAATTTAGTCTCTGGAGTTAAAAGTGGCCATTCTAACAATACAACTAAAAGATAACCAAATTATGGAATTCTAAAGCTATGGGCACCAGTTGAGACTGGGAACTAGGAGGATTCACAGTATAAATGCCAGGGAATACCAAAGCCGTGTGGAAGATCATAGTGGTTGGGAGCGTACGGTCATCATGAGGGTCAGCGAGTTGAAGGAAGTGGTTTCTGTGCTCAGAAAGTAGAGCTCCAGGGGCTTCCAAGGTTGCTTTGCACCACTTGATTGATGCTTCACTTGGCTGGAGCTCTCTCGCCACTCGGGACCATCTCTCACTAGATGGATTGGTGAAGATGAGGATGCCAATCACAAAGCTGCGCTTCCAGTGTTCAAACAGAAACTGCTTCACAGGTTTCTGGGCATTTGGAAAAGCAGGGGGGGATCTATCCATTGTGTTTTTTTGTATTCAAACATTCTCCAATCAGAACACAGTGCATCATTTATTCAAAGCACCACTTCTACTATGCTTGGCAGACCATAGTGTACACTGATAAGTAACACAACTGAATGGAATGTGAGCCAGATTTATTAGGGACACTTACTCTGCATTCCCAAAGGTAGACAAGATAAAAGCCTGTCACTCAGAGGAAGGATATTTGCTGCATATTCATACCAGAGGCAAAACGTTAGCTAAAACAGAATTCGGAGTTCAAAGAATGTATGTATGTGTTGGGATATTTATACAGCACATACAAGCCAAAAAGCAGCAGAGCAGGTACAGGGTCAAAGGTGATTGGAGAGGGCGCACTGTGCATCTTGAGGTACTGCTGTTTAAAGAAATACGTCTTCATGTATGTTCTAATTTGCCGAAGGGTTGGGTGGGCCTGATGAATACATGGATGTTGTTCCAGAGTTCTACTACTATTATCCTCCTAAAGGTTTTCTTAAGCACTCTATACCACCAATTGATGGGTTCTGAGAGATTGGCGCTGTGGGAGAGTAGAGAGACAAGTATAGCAGTGGCATGAACCCCATGCTACAATCTTTCCCACAGTCCTACTACAGAATAATTACAGATGACAAAGCTTAGGCTAGGATGTAGTCCATGGCACAACAGAAGCAAACCAGCCTTGCGTCTGAATGGTACGACTAGCAAGTCAAATAAAATCCTGAAGTTTAGAACTCTGCATGCAGCACTTTGAAAAGGAAACTTTTTCAGTGGGACAAACCTGGTCCATGTATGCGGCCCGCACTCCATCGCGGTCGGTCTGAACTTGTGACTTTGCCTTGGCCTAGCGCAACCAGATAACGCTAATTGTGGGTTTCTGCTTCTTAGGGCTTTCTTTTTTACTTAAACCTTTAAAATTGGATATCTCTGGGTTTTACCGATTAGATTTTTGTTATTTTGGTCTCATGAGGTTTATAAAAAAAATTAAGAAATCTTTATTGATTTTTAGATAATACAGACAAAAACATATCGTAAGGAGTCCTTTTGCAGAATTTCAACAACTCCCAATTCCCCATCCTCCCCCCAGGGAAAGGATTAAGAAATATCACGCATAAGGGAAGTACTAAGGAGTCTCATAGAAATAGATGTGGGGTAGCAACGTTGTATTCACATTAGAGAAGTCTTAAAGTAGATATCATCATCTTGTAAAATCATAGAGCACAGCCGCACCCAGTACAGTAGAAATAAAGGAACACAATTTATAGTCTGCGTATATCTTAATTGAATACAAAAACAATACAATACCCCCCACAAAAATTTGCTTCCATGTATGTCTTTACATAGCCTAATAGAGCACTACCAATAGGTCTTGGTGGCTCTACATCTGCTAACCGTTGCCAATAACTGCAGGTTCCCGCAAATATATCTGGACGTAATAACATTGACCACGCAGTCACGTTACACTAATCAAACACCATCAATTACTCTCTCGCAGCGCAGACATCTTAGCCGAACAGGTAGTCGGATCATCCTCCAATTTTTCATCGCTTTGTATAGGTCACTTCCAGACCCCCTCTGCAGTCACCCGCTCGCAGACATCCCTCATTCACGCTGCAATGGCAGGGGGCATGGAACTGAGCCATGCCGGAACAATACTACTAGTACTTGATTGTTTTCCAGCGGGATATCACAGCCCGTGGCCACCCCCAGCCGAGAAGTAACGGATCACCAGTAGGAGATCAGGGAGAGGCAGGACCACACAACATGCAAAAAAAGTCAGCCGCCGGAGTCCCGCAACGTGTACAATTATACGGGCGAGTACCATAATAGCATGCAACGTCAGCCGAGTGAGGCAAGTATGATGTATGATATTATATTGTAGCAACTTGAAATGCGCATTAGAGCGGACTTTCAGAGCTGCCTCATGGACCATCGCCCATTCCCTGGCTGAGAAGTGTTCCCCTAAAAGAGTGTTCCATCTGGCTTGCCCAGTGAGCTCCCCTTGCGGTGAATCATCTCGGAAGGCCCGATAAAGATGAGATATTATTTGATGGCTCTGGGCCATTTCTTACAGACCCACTAGAGCTTTGGACTCCATCGGTTCCTCAGGAAAGGATGGTCACACCTCCCTAGCTGTACTGGAGATCTTCATATATTGAAGATATTGCCCCGTTCCCAATGAAAAAGAAGTCATCACCTCCTCCAGGGTAATAAAGCTCTGCCCAAAATAGAGATCCCCCATAAAATGACAGAACCCATCTCCCCACTGCTGCACCGACATAGAATCAGCTATGCTTAAGAAGGACTTGACATAGGGGTGTCAGGCACGTATGGGGCTGTTCAGATAACCCTTCAGACAACACCCTCCCACACGGCCGCAACCTCTTGTATAATATAGGGGAACCAGGGGTGTGGAATTTCAATAAAATATCTACTTCTCCATGGGGCGGGTTGCTTCATATATGTACTAGTCCTGTAACAAAATCCACTTGCCACTTTGGTGCTATGTAGTGCAGCAACAAATTATGGCAGCAATCTTATTATATAGGAGCTCCGATATAGCCTCTCAGATTACGCCAGGGCTGATACCATAGTAGTGTTTGAATACTTGCAATCCCCTTATATTGCCATGTTTCCGCAGATCTACATACTGGGGCTGAAGGTAGTGGTAAGCAATAGTTCCAGGGTTAGAATGCCCTTTTGAGTCTGTGCAAAACCTAAATTGCATTTTCTAATCTTTTCCCATACTGAGAAATGTTGGAAATTTACTCCCAACAATGGCAGGCGTAAACCTTCTTCCAGAGTTGGGAGAAAAGTGGTTGGAGGGAACGTGAACGTGAAAAAACACTTTTACCAAGAGCAAATCTACACATGAATATTTGCTCACGCTAATATGCAGTTCACAAATATTTTCTAGGAGTACTATTTCTTGTCCTACTTCTGTAAATTCTTGAGAATTCACATAAACCGTATATCTGCACCTAATGCAAGGACATATATAATGGTTGCACATTTGAGACTTTAATAATTAGGTGTGGCATTTTGGGCCTATTAAAATTCGGTCTCTTGTTCTCTATATCGGCTGGCTTCACTGAGTGACAGCATTGTCCTCTTTCACAAGGAGCATATCGGCACACAAAGTAGTTGTTAGAAATGGGATCTCTGGTTGGCTAAGGCTTGCGCCAAAGCCAGGCAGAGACCACCACTCTAGTCAGGGCGAGGGTGTTACACGCCAAAGATAACCCCTGCTCACCCCCTTGGTAGCTTGGCACGAGCAGTCAGGCTTATCCCGGAGGTAATGTGTAAAGCGTTTGCGCAACACACACACAGCAACATACTAGGCACACCACAAAAGGAACGCCACACAAGGTTATATCAAAAATAGCCTTTGTCTTATCCACAACACATTAGAGTAGTAATCACACAATGTACATGGTGCCAACTGGCACTAGGCAATATTTACAGGCAATTATTTACACCAGACAGGGCCAATCGGGCCCATGTCAGAACCATCAGAACAGGTAAGTAAAATGTAAACCAAACCAGTAATCACTGGTACCTAAGCATTATATCACATTAGACATAAACCCACAGTAGGCCCAGACCTTATCAGCATAAACACTTTACGCAAAGGGCCTCCCTAGCATAAACACATTATGCACTAACCATCCCAAACATAAACACCTTATGTCATAGGCATCACAAGCATATATCACATTAGGCCCAAACCTCATTAACATGAACACCGCACGCAACCATGACCCCAGGCCAACCGGCCTTCCGCTGGGGTAAAAATGCCCTAGGTTTGTGCTGCAAATGCGGCAATCTCCCAAAAGGTGCGCAAGTGATCAGGCCTAAACGTAGCAGCTGCCCACTAATTGCTGGGCAGCTGGGAAAATGAGCCCTGTCACCACCGTGCCTCCTGAATCCCTCTCTGAATAAAAACTGCCCAATCGTTGCAGTGGCCCGCTATGGCGGCGCCACTGAGGAAATGGATCCCCCAATGTTGCAGCTGCCATCTGTCAAGAGGCGTTACAACAAACAAATGATGGACGGAATGCTGACAATGCAGACATTCTCCCCCAGTCAAGAGATCTGGGTTAAATCCATCGTTCTTTTGCCCACTACACCACCCCAGTTTAGACATGGCCATATGCAAATCAGTCTTGACCCTGTGCCTCATGGGAACAGTCCAGCCCGAACTGCCAAGCCATGTCTTCCCTGGACCGGAATCAAGCATCCTAAGACCGGTTTCTGGCTATCAGCCGTCATCAGCCAGGATAGCTTGACTCCAGTGGCGCAGCGAGCACGGGTCCCACGTCTGGGAATACCCATCCCACTTAGGGCGAAAAGCGTTACAACAAACAAATGATGGACGGAATGCTGACAATGCAGACACTCTCCCCCAGTCAAGAGATCTGGGTTAAATCCATCGTTCTTTTGCCCACTACACCACCCCAGTTTAGACATGGCCATATGCAAATCAGTCTTGACCCTGTGCCTCATGGGAACAGTCCAGCCCGAACTGCCAAGCCATGTCTTCCCTGGACCGGAATCAAGCATCCTAGGACCGGTTTCTGGCTATCAGCCGTCATCAGCCAGGATAGCTTGACTCCAGTGGCATAGTGAGCACGGGTCCCACGTCTGGGAATACCCATCCCACTTAGGGCGAAAAGTGTTACAACAAACAAATGATGGACGGAATGCTGACAATGCAGACATTCTCCCCCAGTCAAGAGATCTGGGTTAAATCCATCTGCATTGTCAGCATTCCATCCGTCATTTGTTTGTTGCAACGCTTTTCGCCCTAAGTGGGATGGGTATTCCCAGACGTGGGACCCGTGCTCACTACGCCACTGGAGTCAAGCTATCCTGGCTGATGACGGCTGATAGCCAGAAACCGGTCCTAGGATGCTTGATTCCGGTCCAGGGAAGACATGACTTGGCAGTTCGGGCTGGACTGTTCCCATGAGGCACAGGGTCAAGACTGATTTGCATATGGCCATGTCTAAACTGGGGTGGTGTAGTGGGCAAAAGAACGATGGATTTAACCCAGATCTCTTGACTGGGGGAGAATGTCTGCATTGTCAGCATTCCGTCCGTCATTTGTTTGTTGCAACGCTTTTCGCCCTAAGTGGGATGGGTATTCCCAGACGTGGGACCCGTGCTCACTACGCCACTGGAGTCAAGCTATCCTGGCTGATGACGGCTGATAGCCAGAAACCGGTCCTAGGATGCTTGATTCCGGTCCAGGGAAGACATGACTTGGCAGTTCGGGCTGGACTGTTCCCATGAGGCACAGGGTCAAGACTGATTTGCATATGGCCATGTCTAAACTGGGGTGGTGTAGTGGGCAAAAGAACGATGGATTTAACCCAGATCTCTTGACTGGGGGAGAATGTCTGCATTGTCAGCATTCCGTCCGTCATTTGTTTGTTGCAACATCTGTCAAGCGGGGCAGTTGCGGAGTGGCCAACTACGGGCACCGCTGGGCCTCTGGAACCCCACTGGCCCTTAAAACAAATGTGGCACCGTTGGAGCAGCCCGCTGTCAGGTGCGGGGCCGCTCAGACAGCAAGAAGAGAAGCCCCTACTCACCCGGCTCCTTCGGCGTGGACTGCTCTGGTGGGCTTGCTCTTCCGGTCGACTTGGCACATCGCGGGGCTCTCCTCTCCATACGGGAGCCCCGCCGTGCCTCCGGGTCCATCTTGCTTCACCCGGGCCCCCTCCCGGGACTTAGATGAAGAGCCGGCAAGGCAACGGACTCCCTAGGTCTCGCTCTTCCAGGATCACAGGCGCGCGGGGTAGCTCCCGTCCGCTTCCTTCCGTCGTGGAGCGCCCCGCCCACAGACAGGCAGCTCTGCCTGGCTTCCGGGTCACGCTAGTTGCGGCCCAGCGGCAGCTTTCTCTCGGCAAAGTGCAGGGTGGGCTCCCGCCGTCGAGCAACCACCACAGCGGGGTAGGCACACGCTTTTTAAGTAGGCCTGACCCGGGGTGGGCACCTGTTAAAATGATCCTCAATTGCAGGGTGGGCACCCGCTTCAAACAAAGCTCCGATGTGGGGTGGGCACCAGCCGTCTCCGGTCACCACAGTGCGGGGTGGGCTCCTGCCAGATACTCATTAATGCGGGGTGGGCACCCGCCCTTAAAATATGTATAAAGCGGGGTAGGCTTCCGCTCGGTGTGGCAGAACGTGGGGTGGGCTCCCGCTGGAGAAAACAGCGCAGGGGGAATCCCACACGCCGGGATTCCCTCAGGGCACGTCACAGCCCCGCGCTGCCAGGCCACACACTCCTCTCCAGTTTTCCTGGTAAATAAAATACAGCGCTTAGCCTGTCTCCCACCTGACACAAACAGGGAGCAGGCACCCCTCCTTTTCCAGAAATGCGCAGCCAGGCAGGCCAGCATGCAGGGATCCCCAGGAGACAGAAGCTGGGTCCCGCGGCGGTTCCTCCTGGCAGAGGGTCCCTTCCAAGTAAGTACAAGCACAGCCTTTTCATGGGGTCACATTTATATCCCAGTTTACTTTGTAGTGCAGGGCATGGGGGAACCAAGATGCAACTGGTTCTGCGGTTTTTTGGAGCACTCTCCTTACAGTGCTCACACCCTCCTTTCAGAGATGGGGCTCTGCCATCAGACACACCACAGGGGGGCAGAGCCAGCATTGTACAGGCCAAGCAATGACCTATTCAGGGACTTCTCCTCCCACTACTCAAAAATGTAGATGTCCCATTCAGCCTAGCGTCGACTCACCCTGCCCCTCCTGGAGCCAAACACCTCACCAGCCCCTGTCACTCAAAAGCCAGACATGCAATTCACATCAGGCAGGCAGACACATAGCACCCAGAAATGCCAATTTCTAAAAGTGGCATTTAGATTGTTTTTTTAACTTCTAAAAGTGGCATTCCTAAAATAGTTATAATAAATCTGCGCACACCATTGCGCAGCATTTATTCTCACGTATTCATACATACTAGACTTGATCTCGCTGCTCCGCTCATACTAGGAATGACCATTGACACACACTTAGCAGGGAATCCGCAATGCATTCCTATGGGAGGGCAGGCCGATCTCACTAAAATGTAACACAGAGCGCACACACTTTACACTGGACAGCAGTGCTAAAATGCCTGGAGGACTAAAACCACCAACACTACACAGGGAAAAGGCTAGGAGACAGGCAAGAAGTTTAGGGGTGACCATGCAAAAAGGGCCAAGTCCATCAGTAGTTTTGTTCAGTGCCAGCAACTACTGTGGCAGTGTGTGCTTTTTGAGACCAAAAAACAGTTTTTGCTTTTGCCAATGTATGTTATAATGGTGAGGGCCCAGCAGCTCCCACACCAATAAGGTTTTACAAAAACCATGCCAAAACAAGTCACACATTGACAAAACGAAAAAGCTGACCACCAATTTCAGACCTACTGGCTTTGCCAATGCTG
The DNA here is from genome assembly GCF_964204655.1 of Triturus cristatus. Lineage (NCBI taxonomy): Eukaryota > Metazoa > Chordata > Amphibia > Caudata > Salamandridae > Triturus > Triturus cristatus. The sequence goes on along the minus strand of NC_140589.1, from coordinate 291,211,098 downwards.
GTTTATTTTTCATGCTCTTATTGACACTGGTTACACCGATTGTCCATTATGAATATTTTTGGGAAATACTAGCACGCATGCATCAACACGTTACTAAATGATGCTGCAAAGAAATGGTACCTGAAATTTTACAGTAGTTTAGCAAAATGTTTTTTTTCCTTCTTCCATTTTGTAATGAACATTTTATTTTGAAAGCAAACACTCATCAATCTTGCTTTGAAGCTTCTGCAAATATATGCATGAAATCAGAGAGCATTCTGGGAGCATTATACATAGCCTTATATTGTTAAATTTTTTAAAAGTGTGTACACATTTTTATACTGGAACCACTGTCAGTAGTGCAGTCGGAGCTTACAAAATTTACTTAGAGCGCGCACCCTAATAATAAAGGCTTTCAAATAATGAACCCTAAAAACAAGTTTGAACAGCATTAACATATGGACAAAAATATTACTATAACTGCAGACAGTGCCCTTCACCGATACATAATGTGGTACCGCAAACTGGCAGCCAAAAGGTTTGTGCTGTAGGGGGTTGGGCCTACTTGTCCCAAGTACAAAATGCACATGGAAAGTTGTTGCCCTTGACCCCAAACAATATGTCCTGGGCATTGGGCAATAGGAATTCCACATCCCTGGGATCAGGAGGGTCGGTAAGGACAGCCCCCTAGGAGTACCCATTAGGAGTAGTTTCTACCAATTATCGGCGTCTTCAAGCCAATGAACTGAGTGTTGTAGTTGGGCTACCATATAATATAATTCCAAATGAGGGACCTGTAGTCCCCCCTGACGCCATGGTCTCTGTAAGCTAGCCAATTTTACCCTTCTACATTTAGATCCCCATACGAGATCTACAATTACACGAAAGTAATGTCTGGGGATCACATATGAAGTATTCTGTAGGGCACACAGACAGCGCAGCAATATTATCATTTTAACAATTGCGATCCTGCCCATAAGAGATAAGGGCAATTCCTACCAAAATCTAATTAAGCCGCGTATCCCCTCCATCACTTTATCAATACTGAGAGCAAGAAATGTCTGGGCAGTGTAGGCCAGCCGAACCTCCAAGTATCGATCATCAGAAATCACCCCAGGAAACCTCACCATCGGCACCTCGTACACTGGATTACTGATCAGCCTCCCCAGGGGCAACAGCTTAGATTTATCAGGACTAATGTGGAGACCCGCGATATCCCCGCACATCTACATTATCCTTAACAGAATGGGCGCCAAGTATACTGGTTGCCGAAGATAGACCAAGGCGTCGTTGGCGTATAGAAAAACTGAGCAATTAGTGTCTCCCAGTGATATACCCCATGGACATATCTTGCACTGCAAGGTCTCTGCTACTGGCTCCATGGGTACCACACATAAGAGCGGTGACAGGGGACATTCCTGAAGAGTGCCTCCATATAAACGAAATGGTTCGGAGACTACTCCTCCTGATCGCACCCTAGGACAGGGCACGGAGTACAGCAAGCGAACCCATTGGATGAAGCCCTCTTTTCATAAGTACTTGCCACAAATAAGACCACTTCACTGAGGCCAAGACTTGCCCTATATCCAGGACCGCCAAAGCAAAATTGTCCATCAAAAGCGGTGGCGCACGCACACATGGGTCAGGCGCCGTAAATTATGACCTGTGCTACGACTCGGAACAAATCCCGACTGGCCTGAATGGATAATGCAGGCAAGAGGGGAAGACGATAAACCACCAATATACCGCTTAAAATCTTCAAATCAATATTAAGAAGAGATATTGGTCTATACGAAGAAGGCGGTTTAGGGTCCTTGCCGGCTTGGGTATCAAGACCATGAGAGCCTCCCGCATAGAGGCTGGCAAAGAACCAATGTCTGAGTTTCATTATAAAGCTCCAGTAGCTTATCAGTCAGCATTCTCACAAATGTATGATAATATCCCGCAGGTAATTCGACCGTATCCAAAGTTTTTGCAGGTTTTATGTGTCTGATCGCAGAAATAATCTAATCTTGAGAGACCGGGTCATCTAACGTTTTTGCCGTGTCTAAATCAAGGCCCGGAAGTTCAACAGCTGCTATAAACTCTTGTATCCTGTCGAGCTGCGGGAGCAGTCGTTCTGTGTATACATTACTAAGGTGGGTACAGAATATTCCATTAATCCTCCTGTATCCATACATAACTGTAGGATGGGGGTCTCCGGTGCTTCGCATCGAATCAATCATGCTAATAAGCGCCCTTTCTATTCTCTTCCTTATGCAGTCATTGCCTATAGGCAGTATAGATATGCCTTTCCAGCCTGCATCAATTATCTAGAAGTGCTTCTTGTACTTCACACCATTCTGACAATTTATGGGGAGAAGAGGAAAGCTCCTTCTCCAATTTACATTCTAGAACTTGGATGTACCGCTCCAACTGTTTAGGAACCCCATATGACGTTTTTATGCATACGCCCCTTAATACGACTTTAATGGCTTCCTAAATCAAGCAACTGATTCAACGCAGATCCCCAATTTTCCTCCAAGTAACGATCCAATGTATCCGAGACCGTTGCCGCAAATGGGGGGTCCAGCAGGGCCTCCGCACGGGGAGGCCACAGAGGGATCGCCAGGCGATCAGGCATACCATCGAAACTCATCAAGATCAGCGAGTGATCAAAAGATACCAGGTAAGATAAGTAACAGCCACAACCCTGGGCAGCATGTCCACAGAAACTAAACAATCTTTTCAGCTAAATGTACACTTCGCTAGAGTATGGCAAGAAACTTGGCGTGGTCGAGGGTGTCGCTCCAGCCACACGTCACGAAGGCTAACAGTCCATCCAACACACAGTTAAAGTCCCCTGTTAACACTACCATGGTGCCCGTATGGGGGGCAACCGCCCTCGACAACCCAGCAAAGAAGCTCTGACAATCGGGGTTAGGAGCATAGACATTAATGAAACAGACCTCCTACCCCTCCAGCATCTCCTGTAAAATGACATATCGCACATCTGGATCCACCACACGATTCAACTGTTTTAAAAGTATCCCAGAGGCAATCCAGATGAGCGTCCCCCGTGCATATCCGGTGTAGGAAGTAGCATAAATTTGCCCTTGCTACCCTTTTCGCAGGCATGGGTTACAAATGCCCCAGATATGCGTTTCCTGTAAAAATGCCACTGTAACCATGTACCTTTTCAAATATGCGAACGCTCACCTGCACTTCTCGAAGTTAGCTATTCCACGAACATTCCAGGAAATCAATTTGGTCATGGAGGCAGCCATACCGTCCACAGCAGCCATTCATCTCCTCCTGCAGGCCGAATATGTTCACATCCATTCCACCCTTCAAGGGACCAAGGCAACACAGCTAGCGAGGCGTCCAGACATGAAAGCAAACCCCAACAACCCCAAATCAACCACATATGGAAAAATATACCCTTCCTCCAATTCCTCCCACCGCTTGGGCAGTACCACCAACCCCACTGAGTCCATGATCCGCGAAACTGGGAATTACGGACTTCCGCCCCATAACCCAATAACACTGGAATAGAAGAACAAGATAACTGAAACAACACCCCCCCCCCCCCCCCCCTAAACGTATGCTATGCAAGGGGGAAAATCTCCGGGAGGGACATAATGCTGAAGCTCTCCAACACCCATCTCACAACTATACACCATCGAAACTCTCCATCGAAATCAGGAAAATGCCTAGAAAAAGAAAAATCACTTCTATAGAACAATTTCACAATATTTGTGCATTCGTTGGGAGCGCATCCCATAATATATCAAGAGAAAAGGGCTACATCACCATCTTTCGCCCCGTACCCACTCCCAGGCTCACACCCCCCTCCTCTTTCAGCCATAAGGCAGGTAAATCACACCGTATACAGCCAGCTAACAGGGCCCTGCCTAATCACTTTGTCAGGACCTGGTCATCCTGTTGCTCCTGCAAGGCCTCATCAGTGCCAGGGACCATCTCGGTGGCTTGTACAGTTCCATTAGGACTAACTCAATTCTTTCATTCCCTTCCTTAGCATCTCGGTCCCTCCATTGTCCCTGTCGGCACCAGCCACGGCCCAAACGGCCCGATGTCGATAGTTGGGTCGATCCGGTTAGGGATACCAGCCGATCGCAAACCACCCCCCTATTATCCCCCCCCTCCCAAGGAGTCCAACCAATCACTAGCCTCTCCCACTGAGTAGAACAATACTTTTCCCTGGTGCTCTACGCACTGTTTTACTGGAGAAAGTAGACTATATTTCAGATTAAGTTCCCACCACCAAGAAGGTTTTCCTTTGATCTTGCACTCTTTGCGTACAGTCAGGATAGATGGATAGAGGATGTCCTTCAAGCAGCAGGGGCCCCCGGACACACATTGTTTACAAGACTGCATCTCTATCCCAAAAAGTGAACAAACTAGCTACGATAGCCTGCGGAGGTTCACCTGGCCTGGGCGGCGGTGTCTTGGGGCCAGCATATTGGTAATGCAGTTCTCCAGGAAAAGTTCAGCAGATGGCCCCTCTGCTTTTCTGGGAATCCTACAAAATGCAGATTATTCCTGCAGGATCTCCCCTCGGAATCCTCCATATGATGATCTAAGCAGCCTGCCTCTTGCTGGAGGTGAAGGACGGTATCAAGGAGCGTATCCACCTCTCTACGTGAAGCACTTGTAACTTGTTCCACTGCAGTCACACGTTTTGAGACTTTGCACAAGTCCGCTCAAAGAAAATTGACATCTATGGTAATTGAGTTCATTTTATGGACCATTTAGTCTCTGAAGTTCTGAATCGCCGCAAACACATCTGTTAAGGAAGGTGTCAACTTCGCTACTTTTGTCAAAAGGTTCACCACTGTCATCTTGAGGGGTCACCTGGGCTCCACCCTATGGGGGAACAGGCCGCGCATAATTAAGAATTTTATTTGCCTGGGTTACTTGATTCCCTTTGTCTTTCACCATCGTGAGGGTCAGCAAGTATCCCGGCACAGAGCACTAAGTGGTAACAGAAAGGGCTCACCAAGGGAAACCCCGCCAATGGCAGTCCTCTCTCTGTCAGCTGGACATATTTACTGTTAACAGAAAGCCAGGTAGTGTTTTCAACACTCCTCATGGGGAACAATACCAGATGCATCTCACAGCGACCCTCAACACCCCCGAACCCAATTCAGGGTCCAAGTAAACACCTAGCAGTGTAGTGCAGGGGAACGGTCAGCAGCTTCGCCACACCATTCACGCTGTGGAGCATCCCGCTCCCACACCAGACAGCGTCACCGTAGATTCAGGACCTCAACAGAAACAGGTTCAATATTACACTACGACCCAAAGGGTCCTCTCGGCTCTGGTAGAACCCCACTACGCATCTTACAGCTAAATGCATAAAATCTTGCTCAAAGGGGCCCCTGCTAATCGGGCAGAAAGATCCTGCAGCTGGCCTGCTCAAAGGGCTTCCTCCTGTGCAGGCCTGTCCTCTTCTTGAGGCACTCTTGGGTCCGAATGAATGCGCTACTCCCAGTGGCAGCCTGCGGACGGATAACTTCCTTTTGCATGCCCTCTAACCGGAGTGGGTTCAGGATAAGTCCCTAGCCGTGTCTCCCAAACTTTATATAAAGGATTTTTATTAAAGGCTCACCTTGGTTCCATTTTTAATCCACTCCTTCCCCGTTCAGGGCCTTATGGCGAGGAAATCTTAATCCCCCTTGACTATGTATTCAGAATCAACAAAAGAGCAACTATGAGAACTGAAAAAGTTAGGGTAGCACAGAGGAAAAAAGTGTTTGTTTTAAAAGAACCCTCACTCACCAACCACCAACCTGGTTGGTGACATGCTTCATCATCGGGTTCCCACCAAGGAGACCGAGTGCCTCCCTGGTGTGCTACGACGCTTGGTTTACAGCGGAGCTGGTCTTTTTGGGGCAGGTACAGGGATGTGAGTGTTTGGGAGTGAAGTACAGTTTAAAAGGTGACTGGTTCTATCCAAAAATGAATTTTAATGGTGGAGAAACCAGTGACCGTTAAAAGAGTGACGGATGTTAGCTGGCTCGTTAGGTTCACCAGGACCATCCGGTTTGATAAAGTGAAAATAAACAAATGGTCGACATGTTTCAGCTTATTTTTGCACGTTCGCTAAGCTTTCTTCAGGACCGAAAAAAATTCCATGGCGGTATGCGCTCGCTAAGGCGCATCCTAACCTATGGAACTAAGTGAATGGTAAAACTCACGGTTCTACCACAGTGGACTTCCTGGGATTTCCTAGGCCACTAAACTATAGAAAGGAGACTTGCTTGGCGTCATGGGTCCGGGAGGGAGGGATCAGTATGCTGCTAGGATTTCTATGCTCACATACTCCCGCAATGTACCCAACGCGATCCGGGCCGAGGAGTTCCATAGGTTAGGATGCGCCTTAGCGAGCGCATACCGCCATGGAATTTTTTTCGGTCCTGAAGAAAGCTTAGCGAACGTGCAAAAATAAGCTGAAACATGTCGACCATTTGTTTATATTCACTTTATCAAACCGGATGGTCCTGGTGAACCTAACCAGCCAGCTAACATCCGTCACTCTCTTTTAACGGTCACTGGTTTCTCCACCATTAAAATTCATTTTTGGATAGAACCCATCACCTTTTAAACTGTACTTCACTCCCAAACACTCACATCCCTGTACCTGCCCCAAAAAGACCAGCTCCGCTGTAAACCAGGCGTCGTAGCACACCAGGGAGGCACTCGGCCTCCTTGGTGGGAACCTGATGATGAAGCATGTCACCAACCAGGTTGGTGAGGGAGGGTTCTTTTAAAAGAAACACTTTTTTCCTCTGTGCTACCCTAACTTTTTAAGTTCTCATAGTTGCTCTTAATATAGTAGTTATATGTAGAATTGCTTTCATGGTAAGTACAGAGGTTAAGAACACCTCTTAATGAATAATAGCTCACACCCCCCCCCAAAAAAAATTAAGTTGCTGTCAAAGTAGTCAGTGATGTTGTCGTAGATAGCGGTCTCATCGACGGTTTGACGATGCCGTCTCGAAGGATCTTTCAACACCCTAAAAGAGTCAGAACTGGGAGGTAACATTAATGAAGGTTTGAAAGGATTGGACTGGTCTTCTCAATCCTAGTTGAATCTCTTCATTGGATTTCCTATCTCTGGGACAGGACTCCTCTCCAAGTAATTTTAATGAATCTTTTTAGATGGCTCCTTAGATGAATACCCTTCACCAAGTCCTTGGTCCTTTTTGTGATGAGAAGATGTCCCCTCACCTTTGTCACCAGATAGGTTCTCCTTTGCCTTCATTTTTGCAACCAAATTAACAGTCTGCCCTTTCTATCATTGAGGGTTTTCGCAGAGAAGGTGAGACAGTACTTGCAATCCTTGCCTGTGTGTGTAGGGTGAAGGCAGTAGAGACACTCTTTGAGATGAGCTCCTAAGCAGAGCTTTCCACATGGAGCACAAGGTTTGAAAACAGCTTTTTAGAGGCTTTTGACAAGTTTTCTGTCAGAATTTACACCTAAAACATTTGAGGTGTAGTCAAGTAAAATTTCAGTAGAGGTCAAAAGTTGTCAAAATTCAGCTTCTGAAGATAAATCGAGCAGAGCTAGGACACTCTTTACACAATGTACAATATGACATCTAAGATAGGGTGGCCCTTGAGTGGGAAGAACACTTCTGGAGTGGACTCCTGACTTGCTGAAGTTTGGTTCTTATAAAAAGGATGTGAACTGGTTAACAATGTCACTTGTTTAAGCTTTATTGTGCAATGTTTTCCTTTATACTGCATGTTGTAATTACAGTGGCACACCCAACTAGGCAAAGGAGAAGAGTCAAGCAAGTGAATCCATGAAAGATTTAATACTGGAGAAAACCGCTTTTGTATACAACAGTAGCACAAACTATTACAGAATCCTACCACATAAACTAGAGCACTACATTATAGTTCTGGCTTCTGCATGCACAGAGTCTTTTAATCCCTACAATATACACATGCAGCTAATGAGAACATGTTACTGTACAAGTTTTACAATGTTCCTTTCTTAAACAAATACACATGTGGTGCAATTCCTTAGTACATGTAAAGCATACTGCCCCCTCTGATAGACACGTATGTCGCCCTCATACAGCACTCTACAATGTCCACATATGCAAGCACATAGGGAACTGCAGCGTAAAACTGCACAACACTACCACATTCTATACACATGTAGAAAATAGTTTCCTACAATATATCCCAAGTAAAAATGCTGGTTCCATGCACACAACTATGTGTGGAAACAGATTGAGGTATCCCACTACTTCTTTATATGTGCACAAGCACATAATGTTATGCCAGTCTCCCTTGCAGTCCCCTTCTATGGTACATATGCACCTCACTACAACCTATACACACGTTAATGCAGCACATTGTTCTCTTGCATAAAACATGCAGTGCAATTCTCCCTTTCAAATGCACCTGTAGTGAGCATTCCTATAACATCACAAACACAGGCCACTACTTTTCACATACATACAAAAAAACACACTCCTTTACCATCATATATAGTACACTACCTTATTTTAAACATTGTTAGACCACCATCCCCTCCCATATACATAGGAAGCACACAGTCTCATGTTCACCTATGTGACACTACCCTAGCCAATGCACAAATATAGCACAGTATCCAATCCAAGTCGTACATCTGCATCACACTACACTCTTACACAAGTTGGCAGAGGGAGATATGTTGGAATCGTTTTTGTCAAACTACAACAATTATTGAAAAATGGCCACCAGTGCATATGTACGAATGCTGAACTCTGTGGGCATTTTGCAAGTATACTTTACGAAAATAATTCCAAGATGGCCACATGTGCATCGGACTCCTTGCACATGCAAGGACGTTTATTTCTGGATGCTTTTGCCATACAGTACGCCAAGTCTAACAGGCATGGGCAAACTCTGAGCTGTGTCCACATAGTTTAAGTAAGACCCACTGACTTTGCCCATGCTTATTTCTCAATGCACCCATATGGCGTGCGGCACAGATCACTGACCAAATGCATTTCAAACAAAAACTTGAAAACTGAAATCCTTTACTCATTTCTTTTATCCAGAGCCGGGAATTATCGCAGCTGCTACAAAGCCAATCCGCTCAGACGCAGCTAGGGGCTAACATTCAGTCAATCACAAGCTGCCTAACGCCAGCACACAACACACAATAAGAAGAAATCAAAGTGTGAAGAGCAAAATCATAAAATGCAGACGTGGAAGGAAACAGAAAACAAGTTAAAAACAAGCATTGGCATAGCCAATAGGTCTCGCCTTTGGGACCTTATAAGTGTTTAGCCATGCAACAGTTGCATAACTAAATACTTATAAGGTCCCAAAAGCGAGACCTATTGGCGATGCAAAGCGGCCCTGCGGCCGCGAAAGTGAAAGTAATCGCGGTAAAGCACGGCGTGCGCGCCTGCGCACATGCACTGTAGCTCTAGGCTGGCCTGGTAGCACTTTTTGGAGCCCTCTCAATAAGTCTCGCCAGACCAGCACAAGCGCTGTGTCAGGCGAGACCTAAAAAATAAACACGAAGCAAGGAGTCAGCCCCCAATTCAAAGTACTCAAGACCTGGGTTACGTGAAATAGTTAAATAGTTAGCTAATCCACTCTTTCTAAGGCCGCGCAGTTCCAAATTAGGTACATTTATCTGATCTAGAATCCAGTCCTCCTGCATATATTAGCAGTCATGCAAAAGTGCAAAGAATTACTCATCCAAAGCATAGCTTCCAAAATCACATGACTATAAAAGACATTAAACCATCTGCCTGTAATCAAGGGCACTGTAATTATGCTGCAGCGGAGGACCAAAATGCATGTGAAAGTTGACTGAATTATGTGGCAAGAGAGGACAAATTATGTTTCATTCTTCTCCATTAAGAACAACATAGTGGATTTTTTATTTAGTATGTACGTGTCTCAGTATACTTTACTGTAAGATTCAACTCGAGACCTTAAAAAGAGATGTGCCATTTTTGTGCTTTTCTAAAGTCTGTGCAGTCTTAATATAACTGCAGGTTTGAGAAAAGTGTCTGTGATATGATCATGAATTTCAGTTAATAGTAAAATAAAATCCGACCAAAAGGAATCATTCCATATACGGTGTCTGAATCACATTCAAGTATTTTAGGTGCTTGTTTCCTGCAGCAAACAAATGAATTCTCAATGTCAATCAATTGCTGATGCACCACTGTAACCTCTTTAATGCACAATTTCAGCGATGGACAAACAGGTGACCAGTTTATTTCATTACGGGTCTAGAGTCAAATCACACTTCATTTGCAACAATTCTCATATGTTTTGATTACTTTGAGATAGCATGTTATTTTTTCATATTTTGAATGTACCAAAATGCACGATAGATGGTGCTGCAAATTCAGGGAGTTCATAATATACCTGTTGAAGTGCAGTGGCTGCATAATTCTGTTTTTTCATTGGCCAGGTCTGTAATCTAGATATCAGTTGATGTGCCAATCAGTCATCGGAATCCTGCATTTACTTAAAACGTATTTTTAATTTATTTTTTTGATAACTTTCGAAAATAGAACTTGAGCAAACTTCACATGAACTCCCTGTATATGCATTTACTTCCAACTTCAGTTGTCTTGACCCAAACCTCACAGCTCTGTCATGTAGTTAGGGCTACCAGAATAAATTATTATCACTACAAATGCAATGCAAGGTTGCTGCCAGCAGGTGCCATTTCGGAGCTGGGTTCTGAACAGTGTTGGCCTTCACACTAAAAGCATCCCCACACCAAATGACAATAGACATCCGACTGACTCGATGTCACCAATAGAGAGTGAATTTCCATATTTGCATATTCATGGATTATAAATCACATCAGGCGAGTGAGAAGTGAGCAGAACGGTAAAAGTGTAAAGGTGCAGCTTTCACTCTTCACGCACAAATAACATATGAATGAGATATATAGTGCAATTTGTGAAATCCTGTACTCCAATCACACTGGAAGAGATTTTGAATAGTGCAAGTAACGTAGCCTAGGAAACATTCTTAAACAAATGGGCAACTACTCCACCGGCTGCAGTTTAAGAACAGGCCGCACGCGCTGTGCCTGAATGCAGCAATACTGAATATGTGGTCCAGAGATGATTACTGTGAAGCGAATTCCCCAAATCATCCACGAGCAGGGAGGTTTTGCTACAAGAGGCTTTCACTTATTTATATGACTGTGAGCGTGAGAGTGCGAAGAGAACACAGCACTTTCCATTTTACTAATTATATACGAATATGACCCCAAACATTACCAGCTCACTCACCTCACATTTTCGATTTTTTAGGGGTAGAATAGCAACGGCGTGAAGAAGTACGTAAAAGAGCACTACAGGAGTGCACGTATATGCCTTTGTGAATCCGCTCCTGTAGTGTCAGAAAACTAGTTTAGTAGAGAGTCAATGACAGTCCCGTGACCTGTCCGGGCAAACAGCCCCTCATCCTTTATTGCGATACAATAAGTAACACTGAGAGAGTTTGTAAAGTCTGCTCAAGAACATCGAGACAATTATCCTATGTAAATAGCTTTATTATTTATTTAGAAGCGCGGGGGAAAGCCCGTAGAGTAGGTCAGAATTCAGCTCCAGTTAGGATATCGTTTCTATTCCCAAAGCTCACAAAAAAGGGGGGAAATGGGGCTGTGAAGCAAAGATTCCATATAATGAACTAGCAGTGACCGATGCTGAAACAGTTTTCTCTGAATTGAGATCAGTATCTAATTTAACTCCAAATTACTTCACTACTACCTTGGCAGCTAGGAATGAACCCAAAGTTTTGTGCCAAAAGGTTCGCGACCAAAGCATATGGCTTTCCCGTACTATCATTAATTTAGGGCCATACGTAGTTAATTTCTATTTACCGATTTCTAAATACCGAATTTTACTGATTCGGTATTTAAGAATCGGTGAATAGAATGTAGGTTAAAAAAAAAAAAAAAAAAAAAAAAGGTAAATTTTACCGATTCGGTAATATTCGTTATTACCGATTCGGTAATAAGGAATCACCTGGCACATGCATCAACAAAGACTTTTGTGATTCCTTAATTGCGATTTTTAAGGAATCGCAATTGAGGAATTGCAAAAGCCTATGCATGTAGGAATCGCTATAAATATAGCGATTCCTACAAATTCTTTAATTGCGACTCGCAAATTGAGAGTCGCAATTAAGGAATGCCGTCCCATTCATTCCTATGGGCCTCCAGGCCCATAGGAATGAATTGGAGATTGCATGAGTAATTTGCGAGTACCAGTAGGTTCTCGCAAATTGCTCATGCAATTTCAAGGGTGCAAGGGTGTCAAAATGACACCCTATTGCACCCCTGAAATTGATCTGTGCACATATGTTGCACACACACATGCTCTAAGGGCATGTGTGTGCGCAACATGAAACTTTGAAAAATGCACAAAAGTGCATTTTTCAAAGTTTTTGCAAATTACCATGAAGTTCAACTTCATGGTAATTTGCTCCCCCTATAAGCGAAATCGCTAATTTTTTAACTTTAATGCATTGCATTTAAGGAATCTCAATTTGGGATTCCTTAAATGCAATCGCAATTTAAGGAATCGCAATTTAGAGATTACTTAAATTGCGATTTTTGCATTTGGGACGATGCATCCCAAATGCAAAAATACAGTTCGCAAAGGGGCAGATTCTGAGAATCTGCCCCTTTGCGAGCGGTTTTTACTTTGATGCATGTGCCTGCACCTTCCCATTCATTCCTATGGGCGGCCTGCAGGCCCATAGGAATGAATGGGAAGCCATTCACTATTACCAATTCGATAAATACCGGAGGAGCATATTCAAGGGTGGCAGGGTGTCATATTGACACCCTTTTGCACCCCTGAATCGTGCATGTGTGCACATGTAGCGCACATACATGATGTCTGCCACAGGACAAAATTGCTTTTTAAAAGGTATTCGGTATTTACCACCAACCTGTAGTTGGTGGTAAATAATGAATCCTTAAACCAAAAATGCACTCACTTGAGTGCTCCCTACATAGTAGTTAAGGATTCGGTAATTTACTGATTCCTTAAAATAACGAATCGGTAAATTACCGAATCCTTAAATCCAGCCTCCTACATCGCAAAGGGCTAAATACCTGTCGGTAACGGGTAATTTACCGAATTTCGGCCGTTACCGACCGGTATTTAGCTACCTACATATGGCCCTTTTTCCATGTCTATTTTTAACCAATTGTGGTCCACTCACATTTTAACGTTCATAGGCAGCTCAACAACGTTTCAATACGAGTCTTATTCACTTGGATGAAAAATCAATTGTCCTCTGCATTCATATAGAACGAACACCAGAACTTCTTAACAAGTAGAACAGTAGGCAATACGTACGTCTTAAAGAGCAGAGGAGCAGGAATGTATCCTTGAGGGACTGCATGTTCATACCAACTGCTGCTGAACAGAAATGGTTCACCACTTTTGGAGATTTGTTAAAAGGAAAGATTTATGTCACTGAGGGCAAGCCCTTTAACATCACATTCTAGCAGTTTTGCTAATAAAGTGTGATACATGTTATAGGACACTGAAAAAAATTGTCTGCTGTAATTTTAAGATCTTAAAGCACTGCCAGGAGTGAGGTCTCCATATTGCGAATTGACATCAATCCCACCTGAGCATTATCTAGAAAATCAATTTTCTCTAGAAAAGAGGAAAGTTGGTTTGCCACAATAAACTCTTTTCGTCTATTGCTGTAAGAAAGGTAACGGGATAATTGGATGCCGCGTTGGATCAAAATTGTTTTTTTTTAGTTTTTTTTTTTTTTTACAAAATAGTCCGACAGTGCTCTACTATAGTTACATTGGACAATTCCAGAATTCAGTGACAAGGAAACAATTTGTGAAATAAGATTATTTATTTGAGGTACGTTTTGCTGTTGTAATTTCATGAGAATCGGGTCGGAAGGTGAAGCAGATCCACGTTTCAATGCATTCTTGCATCGGCTGCGGTGAGGGGTTTTGACATTGTTCAAGGGAGATGGGTAAATTGGTTTCTTAACACTTTATGGATTTGTGGTCTGCCTAGACACAGGCAGAATCAGTCAGGGAACCGGAAGAAGTCGTCCCAGTATTACTTTCAATCTTTTTGTGATAGTTGTTGATGTTAGCTATGAAACACCGGGAAAGTTAGTCACAAAACTCCTCAGTAGCCAGCAAGGCTAATATCATAGGAAGGCAAAAAAAATTCATTTATGATCTTAAATGTTTGCTTTTTTATAATTGAAGGCCGCCATGAGTTGAATAGTACAGGAATCTTTATTTCTGAATCGCTCTTCTATAGCTTAGCAGGGTCTTCCTATATACTGATCGGGTTTCGGGAGAGGATGTTTGATTGCTGGTTCAAGTTTGGAAAGCTCAGCAGGATTATTTAATTATTTTTTATCTGATGATGAGAGCTATAATATTTGTGATAGAAGATACGCAATTCATCTAGTCTCTGCAACATGGGACAGCACACTTTCGGCATGAGGAAAAGGACTCGCATGGCATGTCTTCATAGATGTGGCAATTCTAGACCGCGCGTTTTGTTTATGTTTTGGATTTACTATAAACAACAGTAAAGAATGATCAGTCCATATTTAGGGACTGAAGCGGAAGGAGAGATCTCGTCTGGAATAGCCCAGACCCCATCTAAGATGGAACCGGCTTTGTGTGTAGCAAATCCTAAATGTTGTTCAAGACCAAGATAATTATAATGAGGCGCTTGGGGATTTACTCAGATTATCAAGATTAAGGTTTAAATCTCCTAGAATGACACAGAGCATGACTCGCACAAAATGCTGTGATCTTTTCCATAAGCTCTGGAAAGAGAAGAGAGGGAGGGAGAAGAAGGGGGCCGATAGAGTAACAAAACACCTATTTTGCTCAGGTAGCGGAGACATTAGCTAAATCAATCAATATATCTTCCACATGTATGTAAGCAACGCTGTACAGTCAGTGTATGCCAGCTGCAAGAACCCTCTGCAATATTACTGCACTGTCAATTTGTGGCTGCTGCATTGCGCTTCCGCAATAAAACTGTACAGTACGCACTCGACCACTTAATCCCCCCACTGCAGTAACTTTGCAAAGTCGGCATGTGACCACTGCACCTATCCTCTGCAGTAGCACGATACAGTTAATATGTGACTAATTAATTGCTCATCAGCAATAACACTGTACAGAGCCAGTGTGAGATAAATGCACTTCCCCAGTACATTAGCACTGTATAATCAGCGTGACCCTTCCTTAGCTCTATAACATGTACAATGTGTGTGCTCGCTTCACTGCCCCTCTGCAATATTACTGTACATTCAGTGTGTGTTAGCCTAGAGACTCACTCTCAAATTCTACCATAACATTTTAACGTGATCTTGAACGATAGACAACATTTATTGTGTCTGACCAAAACACAGGTAAAGGCTGTCTACAAATAAAACTGGCCATCAACGTTAACAGATGTACTTGTGAGTAGCCCACGGCAACCTGGTATAAAGCTTTGGTCGCTGGCTGGCATCGTCTGTTAATTTGTTGTCAGACTTGTAGGTCAGTATCATGCAATTTTATATTTAGGTCTGCACCACTGAACAGGAACGTACAAGTTGGCCGCCCTGGTGACTCATTCTCCCTGTCCTAGAGATTTCCTGCCCTCTACAAAGGTGTGGCAACCTCCATGGCAGTAGTGAGAGGACGCAGCATTTTCACAGCAAGGAAATAATAGGCTTGGGAAGCCAGAGCGCAGACAAGGAGTGTCCAAAGTAGTTTCGAGAGGTGGATCCATGCAAATATTCAAGATAATCATTGCTGATGCAAATAAATTATATTTGAATTAATTGTTTGAAAAAGTATCTTATGCAGATAGTGGGAATATGTGGCGTGGATCCAGTCCTCCTTGACGTATAGTTAACAACCCTGGTTTAGAAACAGCCTGCTCAGTCTCTTCACATTCACTCTGCAGACCTTCAGTTCAGTTCCATGTCCCTGTCTACACCAATGCCATTGAGGAATAATAATAGATGATTCTCATAGACCACACCACAAAGTGACAAAACAATTATCGAATCAGTTTCTGAAATGTTATTTAATCCGCCAGACCACTGACCTTGTCAGATTGGCTCAAATATGCTTAATGGAGTACAGCTTTGGCTCTGGTAAGGAATGAAGTTCATCAAAGACGATCAAGGATGAAATGGAATAGGTTTTTACATCTTGAACCCATGAGGAACCCTATAATTGCCTCTTTCCAACTACTCCTGTAAAGGGTACTCTTATGATTTTGTGTAACTCCTCCTAAATATTGTATGAGAAATGCCTGTGACTCAAGTGAGGCACTTTGACGTCTTTTTGGAATATTGCATATAGCTTATACAAACAGACATAAAAATTATTACTTGATACTTAAAGATCTTTTAACAACCAACTCAACAGTAATCATTTTATCAACCTTGGCAGGAATTAAAATAATCTAGCCCTGCATACATGTAATCAATCCTAAGCCATGGAGTTTCTGGGCAGGGGCACAGAGCATGTTGGGTCCACGATTAAGAGGAAAGAGTACCAAGGTTACTACAATGAGGAATCTCGAAACATTTCCAAGTTGAGTGAGTAACTGGTATGACAGTCTTTAAGGTTGTATGCAAATTCCCTTGCTCCTAGGTAAGGGTGCATCACACTTAAATCCGAAGTCCAACAGCACGCAAACTGAACACCAGAGCATGCTTCAGCACCATTCATCCTCTTCAGCTCCTCTTTTCACAACGTGTCTGCACCTCTCACTCGCGCCTTCAGCGAGTTCGGGTGATGTGTTAAGCAAGCAAAGATAGGACTATTTCTGAATGGCGTCATTCAAACCACCGGGGACTCAACACACCTACCGTAACAGTGTCACTCATACAAAATAAGTAGTTTAGGGCAGTGCTTACCAAACTTTTTAGAATCACGACCTAATTTTCAGAACAATGAACCTCCAAAACCCACCTAGACATGGACATGGAGTCCATTTTTTTTAATGTACATTGAGTGGTAGTTTCCATTTAAATAGCCACAAACTTTACACAGACATACAGTTTTACTGATAAAAACTATATTACACACATGATTATATGTGGAAATCTGGTTTCAGTGAATATTTACCATTTGTCCATGGTCCGATAAAGTGTCTTGATTTCATTTGATCCTATTCAAATCTGTTTCCATCACACATTAGAATTACATAAATGTGCTGCATGTATATAGTTCATTTACAGATATTTACATTGTTGTGTTACAAAAAAAATGAGACCCTACAACTTACCTTTCACACTCCCTGTACCATAGCAAGAATTCGCACATAGTTCACTTTACTTTTTCTGACTGAAAAGTGAGAAGAGTTTGTAAACACCAACCCATGTTAAAAAATACGCAGCTATTTCTCAGAATACATACCTGACATTTGACTTCTATCTTTGAAGCACAGCAAATGTGAGAAATACAGAATTTAAAAGCATCTTTTTTTTACTTTTTGGACTTTCGTGACCCACAAAAAATCAGGTTGAAATCCACAAGTGGGTCATTATCCACATGGAAAATATGGTTTAGGGTACAAGACTGATTTTGTAGCCAAAATATACAATGCCAAATGTTGAGCAAAAACCGCAGTGCCATTTGAAGGTATGTATGAGAAGATTAGTATGCGGTTTGAGTGTTTACCCACCCCTTTCACTTTTAGGTCTAGCTTTAACCAAGATCCCTTTGATTTTACTAAAATTATATATATATATTATAATTGCTTAAAGGGGCATTCAGTCAGCCATCTTCATCCACTGGTCTGTTGTGTCATTCACATTTTCTTATGTCCACTACAGCATTCATAATGGAGCAGTGGGTCCGCCAGCTGCAGCCACTGGTTAGCATTGTGCCCTTTCACAGGGAGCACATCACACAAAAAGTAGTTACACTTCAGTGCTAGTGACTACTACTATGGCATTGTATGCTTTTTGAGTTCAAAAACACTATTTTTGCATTCAGACAGTTTTTGTTCTTCACTTAGAAGAGGGCACAGTAATTTTCCCAGCAATTAAGCTTTGCAAAAACCATGACAAAACAAATACTGACAAAGACAAAGGATGTAAGCCAATGCCAGATCTACTGGATTTGCCAATACAGGTTTTGCATTTACCAGTCCAAAAAGAACATCCGAGTGCCCTGGATCCTGATAAAGCCATATGCTTATGCCTCCCACTGCAATCCTTCCCTACAAGAGCAGGCCTAGCCGGACTATACAAGGCACTGGGAACTGTGAACAAGTTAGTAGGTAATCCCCTTTAACACAATCTGTCCTATTGCTTAGATTCAGTTACGCAAACCATGAAGCATACAAAACTAATGTAGTACAACCATTATCTTCTGTAGCTCTACTTAGATGAATGTAATCTACACCAAAATTAACAAATATGCATCATTTGGTGTCACAATATCAATTCTACAATCAGATTTGGGTTAATATTGGAGTATTTGATAATTTTAAGACATTGGCTAATGCATACCTGAGAGGTAGAGCTGACTAAACCCAGGATACTGATTCAGTGTTAACATTGTGCTGTATTACTGTAATCTGGCAAGAGAGCAATAAGGAAAAGTGTTAACTGAGAGGCAGTGCTGAAGGAGGAGAAGATAGTGCTAGTACTATTATTTAGAAACGGTGTTAGACTTGGCTTTTTCAGCGAGTTCACCCCACAGACTTTATGGTTTTTGGCCTCCTGTTTCGACCAGGTTTTTGTTAGTTTTAGGACTCGAGCACTTTACCACTGCTATTCAGTGCTAAAATGAATATGCTAACCCTGTAAATTATGTATATGGATTGGTGTTTCCATGTTCGGCTAATTAGATTTACTGATAAGTCACGAGTAAAGTGCACTGAAAGTGCCAGGGCCTGTAAATCAAATGCTGCTACTGGGCTTGCAGCACTGGTTGTGCCACCCACTACAGCAGCCTTTCAAAGGGTTATCAGACCTGCCACTGCAGTGTCTGTGTGCATTTTATAACCGTCATATCGACCTGGCAAGTCACCCACTTGCCAGGCCCTAATCTTCCCTTTTTTACATGAAAGTCATCCCTAAGGTAGGCCCAAGGTAGCCATGGGGGCAGGGTGCTGTGTATGTTAAAGGTAGGACATGTACTGGTGAGTGTGACATGTCCTGGCAGTGATTTACAATGTATTTCATTTTTCACTCTGGGAGGGTTATCTGTCCCATAAGATAGAATGGGAGTTCACTTATAACATCTTATAAACATAACTTCCCATTAGGACTAGATAGGGGAATGGAGTTAAGTATGCCTGGACACGGGATGTAAAAATGCATCTTTTAGCACAGATGATTTTTATATTGTGTGTTTGAAAATACCACTTAGCCATCCTGTGTGCCTCTACTGGGTATGTGGATTGACTGTTTGGCTTTGGAGTGACAGGGGCTGTAGAGGTGCATTAACTGTAGACAGCCACTGGGGGCGGGGGGGGGGTTGATGTGTGTCCTGCCTTTCCTGGATGAGTCAGGGCTGGGATGAGTAGACCTGGGCTGCATTCAGAGTATGGGGAGGGGAACTCCTTGCACCTGAATGGGCCTGGTCTGCCTTACATAATGCGGTCTCCACCTCCTGCTGGGAAGCTGGGCCAGGGAGGACAGAACTGTTTGGACTGGGAACAGAGCCTCTCTGCCACAGAGAACAAAGGGACATGCTTTATAAATATTGGGGCACAGACCCCAGAACATTAGATTAGTGCTGAACTAAGGAACCTGCCAGGAAGAAGGGCTAGAAAAGCTGTCAGGAGGAACTGCCACTTTGCTGCGTGCTCTGCTGCTTGCTGCTTCTGTCTTGGGCAGGGAAAGGACTCCATTGTACTTTCATCATCCTGGTGTTAGAGGTTTCTCCAAGGGCTTGAAGTAGACCTTGCCTCCTGTCGGAAGTCTCAGGGAGATAAAAGACTTAGGAGAACTCGCTGGAATCGAGGAACCTGCCAAGAAGATGAGCTGGAAGAACTGCTAGTAGGAGTTCTGACCCTTTGTTGTGTTGCTGGGTTGGCCTGCAGTTGCTGCTTCTGCCTTGAGCTGTGAAAGGACTGGGACGAACTTTCTGAAACTTGTTGCCGAGTATCTCCAAGGGCTTGAAGTAGAGCTTGCCTTCTGTTCTGAAGGCTCAGGAACCGCAAAGACCTCACCAACTTCTGGGTACCGCCTCTGGAACCGCGGTTTCAGTTGCCACAGAGGGGGGAAAGCAGCCGACTCAGTCGCTGGCTCCATGTACTGAAGGCACCGCAGAGGGCCCGCCGCATCTCACACCAGAACCCTGATCTCACCAATGACGACCGATGCCGCCGAGGCGCTGCTTGCAACGTGACCTCTGGGTACCGCACTCCGCACCACCTTGCCACCCTGGTCTCACCGATGTGGCCACTGCCCACTGACTTCGACGCCTGTGACCGCATCGTGGCTTGGGGGCACCGCTCGTAAGTCTCACAACACACTGCCTAGTCCCATACCGCAGTCCGAACCGACCAACACCAGCTCCCGGCAACCGGCACAGTCACCTGCACCGTGATCTCTCAGCACTGTGACAAGCACAGCCTTCACTCCGCACTGCAGCCCTAGTATCACCAACGTTGCTAGATGACAGTCACCGAGCCGCTGCTTGCACCGCGACTTGAGGGCACCGCAAGCCACACCGCTCCGCTTCACACCGCAACACTTGCCACGACCACCCGCACCAACGTGAGCAAGACAAAAGGTACTGTTTACGAGTCTGCTGACACCCTGACTGAGGTGTTCAGATGGAACTGTTGGATTCGGTTTCCAGCACTGCGGTAGCACCAGATGGAGCTACCGACTTCAAGGAACTACATTTTTAAAGTATTCTTGCGAGGTGCATATTTTAAAATACTGTATGTTGGAATTTTATTGTTTTGAATATATAAAAATATTAGATATTTTTCTAAACTGATGTGGGGTCTTTTTGTAGTGTTTTCACTGTATTACTGGAGGTTACGTGCAAATGCTTTACACACTGTCTCAGAGATAAGTGTAACTGCTCGTGCCAAGCTACCAAGGGGGTGAGCAGGGGTTATTTTAGGAGATTAACTCCCTGACCATGACTAGGAAGAAGGGTCCCTACTTGGACAAAGGTAACTCCCTGACCATGACTAGGAAGAAGGGTCCCTACTTGGACAGAGGTACCTATCTCTGCCAACTAGAGACCCCCATTTTTAACAATCGGCTTGCCCATTGTCATCACAGCTCATCAAATCAGACTAAAGTTTTTGCAAGAAGAATTCATATTATGTTGGGGTCTCGGCCATCATCAAATTATTTGATGGTTCGGAGTATCAAAAGGATGGCCACAAAAGAAGGCATTCATCTGTCCAAATATTCAACAAGTGGTGGTGGAAACCATATTATATATATTAACACTATGATCCTCAGTACAAAGATTGGATTGTACATAATTTTAATGAACAATTAACTTAGTTAGGGCATCTGAAGGACGTCGATAAAACCAATTGAGATTGTTAAAATTTAGATGTTTCTATGAAAAAAAAAAGCTTTAAAAAGGCTGATCTCAGTGCTCAAAGATCCTGTCAGCAGGAGCCAGAGATAATAACCAAGCGAGGTAACAGCCACCTACAGAGAATGACGGTGCACTGGAAGTCTGACTGCTCTTAAAGTCGCAGTGTCTTTCACTTTTGCATAGGGCTACACTGCCTTGCCCTTCCCTCTCATTCACTTTGATAGAAAATAAAAAAGGTTATTGAAGGAGGTTTTTACAATGTCACTTTGCTTCCTTTGAGTGACTTTAAGGTATTACATATTATTCCCGGCTGTTAACTGAATTTGCAAAATAGCTTTTTTAGGCTACCGTATTATACAATTGTGTCACATATGCTTCCTGGCCTTTCTGAAGCAAGGTGAAGATATTACAGAAAATTTGACTTTTGGAAAAAGTGCTCTGGGATCGCCACTGTGGGCAGGATTATTCAGTGTTTAGGATTATCAATGGAGATCCCTGAAAGGATAACTACAGTCCTCTGTACAAAGATTGCACTGTATATAATTGTAATTAATAATTCAGCCATAAGAAGAGCAGAGTGCCTCACCCAGGCTTATTGCTACAGCAAGTGAAAGCGCCAGCATGTTGAAAGACAAATATCAAACAACAAAATTGAAGGAAAAAAAGTCTGTAGCACTAATAGGCATCCAACTCTGAAACACTTCTGGAGAATAGGGGCATTAGCAAACTGCCAAAAACCTGAAATGTGTTTTAGGACAGAGGTAAACTTAGACCAGGTGTCTCTAACTAGTCGATCATGAGCTACCAGCAGCTCACAGAAACCTTCGGAGTAGCACACAGCCTTGAGTTCATCCTTCAATCTGCACATGGTCATATTCTCCTTTTAAAGTTAAAGGAAGTCTGTATTTAAAATACATTAATTTCTTCAAACTGCAGCTAGCAGGGCGTGATAATGAGCAGTGCTGGAGCCAGCTTTATCACCCAGGGCACAGAGGTAAAGAGCTGAAGCGCTGAGGTATTTAAATCTTAAACAAAAGTCCTGGTCAACTCAATATATGAGCAGGAGAACAAAATGAGGTTTCTGAATGCTCTTAAATGGGAGAAAATTAAATATGAGTTAACTTAATGATTATGTTAATTCTTATTTTAATTTTCCCATTTTCAAAGTGTTGAATTACAAACGGCAGGCCTCTAGCTCCCAGTGGCTAGTAAACACCCCATATTTATAACTGAAAAATACTTGAATTTTTTTCAAATGGGCGAAACTTAAAGTGGATACAAATATTTCTATGAAACAGTGAGTCATAGTTTTACTCGTCATATTAATCCAGTTACATCTTAATATTTTACCAAGCATGTTTATTCACTTTAAATTCCTCCTATTTAAACAAAGGGCTGTATTTTTCCTTAGTAAATATGACACCATGTCTACAGGGCATTTACACACAGAAGACATCTTGCTCCCAGAGGCTGATGGACACAATGTCATATTTATAACTGCAAAATACAGTTGTTTTTTGTAGTGGGAGAAATTTAAAGTGCAGACAAAGTTCCATATTATGAAAAGTTTTTCCAGAACATTTTTCTGCACTTTAAATTCCTCCCATTAAAAAATTGTTTTAGGTTTGTGTTATACATGCAACAGTGGCACATATGGGGAAAGATATGTCCTGTGCCTCAAGTACATATGACAGACTCATTCACCCATACACATATACCCCTTCATACGCACACATGTTCATACATCCCCAAAGACCACACTCTCACTGTCCCTTTCAGAGTGCCCTAGTCAAAGTAATTTGTTTAACCCCTTCTGTGCCACGCCCTTTCCCCCTCCTGTGCAGGGCGTTACATTAGTGGGTGGGGTTCATGACGAGATAGTCTCGTCATGGGCACAGAAGAGGTTAAACTATAGTCTTTGGCTCTATGGAAATATGGAAATAGGGCATAATCAATGATGCTGGGCTTGGGGGTGTCTGGTAACTCGCTGCGGATAGGTTGGCCTTCAGTAGCCCACAATGACTGTCACCAATCAGAAGTAGTTCTCACAACAGAAGAGGTTGGAGGCCCCTGGCTTTAAAAAAAAAAAAAAAAAAAAAAAATCAGAGAGTTCAAGGAGCCAATTCAGGCTATACACATGGTCACTTCTCAGGGAAGCACAAATAGTGAGGATGCAAACCAGCCTACAGTAAATGACGGCAGATAAGCCAAATAAGGGAATACTTAACAATTTGTGCAAAACGCTTCAAATTAAATACCGCGTCCTCTCACTTTTACTAGAAATAGACATAATATAATGGGGCAGACAGCTGCTATGAGAGCATAGTCACCGCCCTATAGTCAAACAATTATCCTTTCATATCTATAAAACGTTGCTGGAAATAAAACGAAAGCAACATAATTATCGTAAACTTCGTGCATGACAGCAAAAAACACCTCGAAGTTAAAAGTACACCACTGCTTTCGGCGATAGAGAAGCTTAACACATAATCGGGAAACGGGCAAGTACCAAGGAGAAGTATGAAGCAATTAAAACATGTGAATAAAAAAAAAAGTGCACTTTGAGGAGACTCCGACAGTAGCAGTCTACAGGGCACTGCTAGTGATCTTCATATTAAAGGCTCAAACAAAGTAAATACGTGGCCCACAACAGAAGTGAGCCTTAAGCTCTCTGAGCACAATTCGCGTCTTCCAGAAAATAGATGTGGTAAATAACAAGTATACAGTTACCACTTATGTGAAGATAATGATCTGTTTTACAGCGCACTCATAAGTGACAGGTCCCAAAACTGAAAATTACCACATGCCTGGCCTACACCAAAGTAAACGTTCACATCCGTAAGAGTTCAGTGAAGGACACAAAAGTAAATGCAGCCCAGGTGTGCTATACAAAGAGAAACTGGTGTGCTAGACCAACACAATGCTTAGTGATAATAAAAACAGGATGTCTTCAATGAATCGATTTCTACCGAAAACAGTAATTTCACAAAACCACTCCAAGTGAACCACCATCACCCACACATACAATCACCCAAAAACACTAACTTATTTAGATCACAGACGAGAAATAAAGTGAGGCAGCAGGAGATGGAACTCAACGAGGAGCGGTTCAGTGTTCAGGCACCTGGTACAGCCTACAGAGTGGAAAGGACCCACAATAAAATCGATTACAGTAACTGGAAATCCTTATTTTGGGTAGTACTTCCTGTCCGTTTGGCATCATTACTAAGAGCCGCTGGTTTTTCAGCCTTCCCCTCGTTCATCTGCTTATAAATCAGCTGACTATCTTGGATACAGATTTTCTTGTTCATATTTTTTTTCTCCAAATGAACTGTCAATACATCTTTTGATTCCGGCCGAGCACTTGGTCGCTCAAGATGAAGAATAACATTTCTCTTGCACGTCACTCGCGACAGTCACATTAATGCTTTAGCTTTTCCGGTGATCGGAGCTACAGCTAGCAAGCCATAACAGCGAGCCACCAAGACTCATATATTTACATTGTATGTTTTATTATTGCCTTGTATCAATGGCAAAAAAAAGTTCCTTTCCACTCTAAAGTTGCTCACTTCATCTACGTGCGTCCAGGTCAGAAAATATGAATGAACATTGAACAGTTGAAATGTTTCAATTCAGTGTACTGAATTAGGTTTATTCAGGGATTACAAGGGTGAAAGGATGCAGGACCGCTTGCATGAACCTTTATCCCGAGCATAAGACTGGATTCGGAATTTATTTCAGCTTTATCATGTCACCTGCGCCAGGCGTGCTGTACGGCATCAGAATTGGGAGTCATGCGACCCCCTCCGTCAGAGTTGCCGTAAACACACACATAAGCCACTATATACGTCAGTGACGTCACTTCATTTACTTCCTCGCATTTAAAAACCTGGGGCTGGCTGAGCTTTTTCTTCTCAGTCATTTCCCCCTCATTTGATGTATCCTATTTCACAAATTCTTTCAGACATTAAGGATTGACTGAAGGCGTCAGGCTTCAAGCTGTACTACAAAGAAACGGTCTCGGGTATCTTGACCTGTCGCGCAAACCTTTGTAAAATGATTTGTGAAATCAAATTCACCCAAAGGACATTTAGAGAGACAAGCCAACTCACTCATGCATCTCCCGAAGAAGGTACAGATTCCTTTGAAGTCCTACTCCAGAAGCTGATCTTCCCAAAGGCATTCCTAAAATCCCTCTCATTAACAGTTTCGCAAGAAACAAACGCAGGAACACTACACTTTGTCCTCTGGACAAGAAGATGAAAACCAGGAGGTCGAGAGAACGATCTAGGGACAGGTCGGCTCCCTTTCTAGGGCGCCTCTCCTGCAGGCTCTGAAAGTAGGTTTTTCTGACGCAGAATCCTCTCCAACACAGAAGGAGGCTTTTTTGAAAGACAGGTTGGATATATTCCATCAGAACCCATCTTCTCGCACTCCCAGTGTCACCTTAGACCCTTCTTTGAGGACTGTGACCTCGGCTTCCACTGAGAAGCCAAAAGCTTCTGCTTCCACCAGGAAGCCAGCAGCTTGGATTAGTGCCCCGGAGACTTTCCGAATGACGGAGTAGGCATTAAGCTGTGTCTTTGTTCCCCCCACCCCCTCTGTATCATCTAACACTTCAATACCAGCACTGGATTCTACGGTGTTGGCATCAACCCTGCCAGTGTTCGTCCAGAGGACAAACTTCATTAGCAGTACCGCCCAGAAAAGGTCACCTAAGTATCGGACAGCGTTCAGGGTTCCTCAAATCCAAAACATTTATCTCGCGATTCCACAACGCACCATAAGTGCAATATCCCAAGTAGGATGGAGCAACCTCTGTAGAGGAAGACCACTTCTTGGCCGTTATCCAGCTGGCAGTGGAAGTCCATGCAAACAAAATAGCCCTATTTAACCCATAGATCCTGGAGGGCAATATAACTTCAGAAACTATATTGCCACTTCAAGAGCCAATGCCATTGTATTGTATATTAAATAGGCAAGGGAAAAACTATGCTCTTCTCCAGAGAAATTTCAATTTGCAGTAAAGAAGCAGAGACCAGAGCCTTCAGACCCATTGTTGTATTGTTTTGTCACCACACCCAATTCCAGAGAGTTGTACAGACTTCTTCAGACAAATTCCAGAAGACTACCTTTTGCAAGTCTCTCCTGAAAAGGTCGTCACAGAGGCTGGACACATTTGATAGGAAGGAGTTCGGTTCAGAGAGTACACTTCTGCATGCCATCAGAGCTCATTGCTTGCTAATGCGCAGTACGTGTGGCCTCTTAACATCAATATAACTTTATTAACACACCACTTGCTAAGGCACTTTCTCAAAACGTAATCAGTAGTCAGATAAAAAATACATTACACTACGTTCTCGAAGACTACAGCCTTACTTCTACATGAGAGAATGCTGACCATCAACACCAAACAACACAATTCTAACTGTGTGAGAACTGTTACATCCAGAAAGAGTCACACAAAGCGGAGTATTGGCAGTGCAAATGAGGCCTGAACATCATTGAACACCACAATGCAATTCTATTAAAGACAAATATCAATATCAGTCTGTGCTACTGACCACCTGCTCACAGAATCTAGTCCAACTTTCCAGACTTCATTTCTATACTTTTGCTAAATCTGGTGCCATATTAGTATTTGGGTAAATACAACTCCACCAAAAAGGCACCTCCCACATTGCATCTATTCCCGTTATCTCGTTTGCCTTCATTGACTATCTTCTGTCCCTCATTCCTTCTCTTCCCCCTCTCAAAATGCTTTGAGGTGAACCTATGGTGGACTGAAGGCTAAACAAGTAAGCAACATATTCTATTTTTCTTAAACAAATGTATTCCAACAAACATACATTTCATCATCCCAGGAAATAAATACATTTAGCAGTTCAACATATAGCCTCTTTATAGCCATAAACATTAATTGTGGGAAAGTTCCGATCAAGATTATCTACATCTGCACAAAAGAACAGCAAGCTCAAGCACTACACTAGCTGGGCAAATCCTCCAGCCACAATTGTGAGAACATTAAAGCTTTTTGCAACTGTGACATTAAAGCTATTTCCCAGTGCTCCTGTAGGGTGGAATCCAGTCGGACTTCTAGAATTAGCACAATAAATACGTAAAAGAGCACATTACAACATCTGAACTTTTTATGAAGTAATGTCTGAAAGTTGCAGAAATATTCAACTGAAACATGAAGACATAAGGTCAGGACAATATGGCCAAGACCAACAACTAACTAGACCTTCTCAATCACAATCATCCCATTCCCATACTCAAGCCCACTCAACTGCATCTAAATCAGAGACACAGAAGAATGATACAGCTCACACTTCAATAAATGCTCATTCACAAAAGAATAATTCCAACTTCACTCAAACCACAAAAGAACTCCCAATCCCAAGGTTCAAATACATTTGTCAATCACCCCATTATTTAGAACTTACCAGAAAAAACCTGAGAAAGGCCAAGTACGAACAAGTCCAACCCTCTTTTACATAAATATATCTATATCAGGATTTATATCCTCAAAGTGGCAGAGGACGGTGAGGATTACCATGTAATACTACTCAACCAAACAGACCTCAACACAATTCAGCATACAACCCCGCTCAATTAAATTCCCAGAGTCACAAATTATTCCTTCCCATTTCATGTAGTCTCTTGCTAACTGCTATTTACAACTGGACACATTTTCACATGTAGCAACACATGGCTACTCCAGCATTCCCACCTGAATGCATTAAAGGTGGTGAAAACTGCTAAATACAAGTCACACAACAGGATGAAAATAGACTGTGTGAAAGAGAGGTCTGAATAAAAAGTATACAAAAGATTAGTTATAGCGGGTATCCAAGCAGCCTCAAGACAAATAAAATGTGAAACACAGAGAGGCACCATGAAGCTGAACCCTACACCTGTGTAAGAACTAGACAAGGAGTCCATCACAGACACATTTTAAGCAGATTAGGCCATTGCACAAATCTACAAGTGATGGTATTTCGCATGACATTGGTTCACTTCAATAACCAGCTTGAATATATATCTACTAGTTTTCAATCCATAATATTGCTGCATCAATATTCAAAAGTCTAGATGACTTTTCAACTGGTAGCAAAGTACATTTCTTTATTAAGTCAGAGATGGCAACTTGTCCCATCATATAGCACACATCAGGAGCAATAATCCAAACGCCTCTGACCTCACCTTTAATGGCACTGTAGTTCTTACATGAAAATCATCTCTTCTGCTGCTTATTGTTAGTTTTTTTTCACCATAAACCTAAAACGTTGCTTCACCGCTTTTGCTTGCATGACTATCAGACACATTAAACTGGAGGACTTCTGACATTGGGAAGTTTTCCGGCGTCGGATTAACAATAGCAGGTGTTGGGCTGACTTTATGTTATGTATACTTGATAAGCGTGCATCTCACCCGAGAGGATATCCCAGTACTGATGAGAAGGGGAGGGGTGTTCCCCTAACGAATGCCTATCCGAAGAGCCAAGTTATCAGTTTCTTTTGGAATTCTAGGACTGAGATGTGGCCCCAATGTGAAGGGAGAGTTTTTTTCCAGGCTTTAGGAGCCAGGCAGGAGAAAGTGCAGCCGCCGGCACTGTCTGTTAGGATGCGAGGGCTGGTTTACTGGAGCTGCCTGGAAGCTGATGCAGCTGTTTGGGTAAGTGGAACCGATGGAAAGGGGGGGGGGGGGGGGGGGGGTTAGTGTTTGTACTTTGAGCAGGGGCGCTTGTGGATGGGGAGCCAGTGGAGGTCTTTAGGGTGCGTGGACATCTGGGTGCGAGGTTGTGTGCGAGTCTTGCTGCTACGTTCTGGAGTCAGTTGGATATAGAATGCAACAGAGTGTGTTTCTGTTGCTAGTGATAAGGGCCTGGCTGATTATTCGGCAGGGATTAAAAGGAAGCCCAATGACTATCATGGCGGAGGGTGTGGAAGCATGAAGAGGTCATCAAGGAGACTTGGCTGGACTTCCATAGTTGGTTGTCAACCATGATCCTCAGAGTTGCAACTTGGTTGGACGGGGTGGGAGGGAGTGCCAATTTGGACGGACAGCAGGTCTAGGATTAGAATGTCATGTCTGTCACCCATAGCTAAACAAAAGAGGAAAGAACAACAGTTAGGGACTGCCATTATCAATCTCTGCAGTGCTTAATTTGTGCCGTGGTTTCCGGTGCTCGGTATCGGCACTTAATTGTCCGCACAGGCTCTAATGACGGTCCACTACACAGTGACACTGTATTTTTCATTTTGGATGAGCAGAACAACCCTGTTTTTTTTAAGTCAATATACATTTAAAATGATTAACACTAGTCTCTCATGCCATTATTATAGCTTTGTGTGGCCTAAAATGGTCTGAATTGTCACACTTGTAGGAGTATGATGGTTAGGTGTTATGCCAGTACTGCCATTGGAGGGCTGGCAGGGTATAGGTGGTGCAGGCTGCAGTGGCCTTCCGAAAAGGGCCCTGGCATTTAATTTTTTTTTTCTTAATTAAGCACTGAATCTCTGGGACAGAAAACTTGCAGCAGTTACCATGTGACAGTTCTAAAAAATAAAAAAAAATAAAAAAAATAAAAAAAATGCAAACAATGTTGACAAACGAAAACCAAAAAATGAAGCAGAACCAGTTTTCATTTATGCAGGTGGCGAAAAAAATCATGCTCTTTCCTTGAAATAAATACCAAAGTAGAGCAAACTAGCCAAGGTGGCAATAATAATCATTCTAACATAGGAGAAATCCATTTTAATAAATTAAAAGGCCTAGGATTATATTTATGAACATACCATTGCCTGGTAAGGTAAATATTAGAGATGACTGACTGTGCACGAAGGCTGGCAAACTTTAACTCATATTAAAATGTATTTTTAGTTTAAAACAACTCCTGTTAAAATGGTGGCGATTTCAAAATATCACAAAATCCTAAACTGAAACAGCAAAGGTTTCGAACTGTAAAACTATAGGCCATCAGATAGGTCTTAAGTGCTGGAAAGTGTAATTTCAGAAGGATCAATGAAATGCTGCCGTCTTCTGAAGTAGGCATTTATAAAACACCAACTTTCTATAAACATTCAACGTAAATTCCTAAATATATTGAGGTAATAAATAATGTAAAATAATTATTTTACTTTACCAAGGGATTAAAATAAGGGTGTTATCACAAGCAAAGAGCAAAATCTAGGGCCAGATATAACTCTCTATTCCCTTAGCCCTCTTTGCTTTCCCTATTCAAGGTATATGGCCATCAGCATAGGTGCCACTTGCCTTATGATCAGTGGCCTCTTAAAGAAACCCAATGCAGGACGCATGACTTGGGCCTATGTCTGAACTACAACCAGCAGTCTACAAGATCAAACTGCAGAGTGGGAGTTAGAAGCACTGCTGCCCAGAGGTCGTCTGGCAACAACTGCTGACCTCTAGTCTTTCCAACTGTTATTAGTGTATGATCCACCACAGAGAAAGAGGTAAGGCGTTCGTTAATGGCTTATAGCTCCTTTTCCAAGCATACATCTGAAGGACACCCTTAAGTTATGTTTCGCAAGGTGGTCTGAGCTAGCACCTAGTTAATATATCATAAATATCAGTAACATTTGTAGCACCCTGCACAGAATTCTTGAATTGTGCATACTTGCCAACCCTACTGATTTGGGCGATAGGCTACTACTTTTTTCAACAGCACTACAGACTACAAATTCAACAGGATCATCTTACAGTTTTTCAGTTTTGGACTGAAACTGAAGTTGGAGGAGAATTGCTAGAACATTGTACAAGCATGTGGTGTAACTAACCTCAATACAAGGTATGTGTATGTTTGCTAACAAGATGTGTTTCGAGGTCAAAAAAGTACACAGTTATCCAGGGTCTCTTTTTTTTTTAAGACCAGTCATTTATTTCTCGTGGTGTGGGTGGGCCCAGAAGCAACAGTCATTTGATATGATCTGGGTCCCCAGCTACGAAGGTTTCTCTGATGTCATCTTATAGGTGAAGGATCACTGGATATTAACTCCTGTCATCATTATCTTCTTTAGAGATTTTAAAATCTAAAACAAAGGCTACTCCTTTAATCACAAAGACACTTGGCCAACCAGCTTGTGAAGTTGAGTCCCTCTAACTCTTGATTCAAATAGTTTTGTGAAGACTACTACCTACAATTAAGTATGTTCAGCCAACCACCATTAAGTCTTATAAAAAATGCGTTAAGCTCCACTGATGTGCTTCTACAAACAGGCAGAGCTTGAAATGGATTACGTTCTGCCCAACAGCTTACAAAATAAACAATTGCTAATGGGCAGCTAAATGCTAGCGTTACTAGAGGTATGCGCATTGTGTTGTACCCACTGCCCATGTGAAGGAACCATTGACAGAAAATGTTCTTTTTAACTGCTTACTACTCTCAGAATTCAGCAAAACTAAAGATGAAGTAGTTTCAGCATCATTCATGCACCGCCCCTTTCATCTCCCAGAATCAAATCTTACTGGAGATATGATTTGTGCTGTGCACCATCTGAGCAAAAAATTCGTTAGGTGTTCTTCCTAACCACAAACAAATTGAAAACTGCTAATGATGTATTTCATCCAGCTCTGCCCCAAATTAAAGTGTGCCAGTTATGTGCTGCTGATCTCCTTCAGTTAATTATTGTCAAGTGGCGAGCTCAACCAAAATAAAGCCATGCAATCTTATTGCCTTGTAGAATAGTTTTTGTTAATTTGATGTACATTCGGAATCCGTTTCGAACAAATAACGCGAGGAGGATGCAAACACATACCGATGCTTGCCATACCGAGATTTACATATGACGAGGAACCTATGAATAATCAAATACAGGGCACCATTGAACCCTCGCATAGAGTAGAGCAACATTTTGTACCGCAGCAGAGTAACATACTCTAGATTACAATCTGCCTACTGACATTGGATCCTATTGAGAGGCTCAGCAGGAATATCAAGGAACTTCCAGATACCCCTTTCTTATTCCACCAATTCCGAGTAGTTACCCTTGGTGATCCTGATGAAGGTGGACTTTCATTATAGTTCCCACCGAAACCTATGTAGACTGGAGCAACACTGTCCCAACCAACAACACAGCAAGGTTTGAAAAAAAGAAAAAGATAGTAGATTTTCCGTTGTGCTTGGACAGTGATAGTATTTTTAGGTTGGGAAAGTGTGAATAGTATCAAGATTGTATGAGCATGTATGAATGTATGTATGCATGTATGAATGAGGAGAGATTGGAGTTGAATGCATGGGTGTATGAAATTAATATGATGTATTGATTTGGTGTATTTATTGTGTGATATTATCTGCTGCCTTGTGTATTTTGAGGTGCATATATCCGCAAGATTGTTTCCAAAGAGGAAATGACAAAAACAAACTAAAAGATATTATATCAGATCAAATTGTGCAAACGTATATATGTGTTGTATGCATTTACGTTACATGTCAAAGGAGCACATTGTACAGCACTGTACATATAGTGTGTATTTCACTCATTGTTTTAGGTATAATTCAATTGTGAAAACTAAAAAGCATAAAAAGATGATAAATTAAAGAAATGAATATCTAATCAAAGAACAAAAAAATAAAATAAACTAAGAACAACATGAGAACTATAGAAGGTCGAATTTAATACATTTTGACCAGTCGTGAGCTAGTTGTAGCCCTGGTAGAAGCAACATAGGTCTCATAGGACAACTCATTAAAATCTCATTCTGAATCAGTTTCCACTGGAATGACTTGAGGTGAATTTAAACTCAGAGATGACTGTTGGGAGTTTCCTTCAAAGGATACCACTACTTCAAGAATACATCCAAGTTTGGGATCTATTTATACTAGGATATATGGAAAGCAAATCTCACAGTGCTTTTTTCAGTCATAAGACAGCAATTTCATAACCTTGCTAAGTGGAAGTGAGGTCAAGGCATGTCAGACCTGATCAGTCCTAGCAATCTGCTACCAGGCAGGACAACTACTAAATCAATGTTTTGGCCAGTATTTGTTAATGATTAAAATCAGGCTGTGGAACGGGTGAGGCGAGTCATGAACTTAAAAAACAGAGACTACAGGAACACGAAGTGAAAGTAAAATAGGTCCGTAAGCAATTACAGAGTGTGGCGACTAAGAGCAAGTTGTTTTGAGGGTGGAGATGGGAATACCAGAACTTTGGAAGGATTGTCATACTGAGATCAGGAATAATGAAAGAAAACGCAAGTCCTACAGAAGGGGAGAGAAGGGAGGAGTCGGGAAAAGACCAGAAGGATGGGAGAGGAGAAGAGGACTGTGGGAGCGAAGGAGAGCACAACGGGAGTGAGGTAGACAGGGGGCGTGGGTTGTGGAGGAGAGAGAGGAGGTGAATGGATAAACTGGGCAGTCCAAGAGCACCTCTGTGCAGCAACTGAGCAAGAGGTTTATGTTGGGACAAGCAGGTCAGGCTAATTACCTCCATGGGAGATGTGTAGCTTCGAAGGCACAGTCTGATGAACGGACAGTGGAAATAGGCAAATATTGGGCCATGGTGGGCACGGTATGGAAAGCACCCAAAATAGAGCAATCTAAATCATCCAGCATAGGGGAAGACATTGAAAGTGTTAAATGGCACATGATTGGTTGTCAAAACTTTGGATGCAAAAAGGAATTCTCAGGCAGTAGGGAGTCACTTAATGATTTTAAGTGAAAATGGGTAGACTGGCCTGACTAGCTGAGGGGAATAATTTTAAAATAATTTATTAGAGATATTCCTAAGTGAGCAGTGAAGGGCGGTATATGTAGTAGGATGCTGACATTAAAAGAAGAGAGTAAAGACGGCAACTGAGAACCGCAATGGGAGGTGAAAGTAGCCACTGCATCACTGACTACATAGAGGCACAGCCGCCTACAAAAACATCCACTGAGTTGTCTGACTCAGATGTAATTTTATAACAGAACATCCATCCCACCCGCCAAATCTGATGCAGAGTTTAAAGAGGGGTGTGCATTTTAAGCTCAGCTTGCAGGATTGTTACAACATCTATAGCACAAACTCTAACTTCCCAGTAAAACAGCACAAGAAAAAAGACCTCTCTCACATTTTTGAACCACTTGCCCAAGACTCATTGCCTCTATCTATATTTAATGGAGAATAAAACAAGCATTTGAAATGCAAATTGGTCTCGCATTTGTTAGAGTTAGAGGTATTGGCGTTGTAAATGATAATGTCTTTTATCCACGTGTTTTGGATTGGAGTGGAATGGATGTGTTTGGAGTGGAATGATGTAGGTTGGTTTGGAATTGTTAGCTGTGGAATTGTGAGTTTTGGAATTGTGTGGGGTGGTGTGGATTTGTGTAGTGGAATTATGTGGTGTGATGTGTAGTGGAAATATGTGGATAGTAATTGTGTGGTATTGAGTGTATTGGAATTATGTGGAGTGGAAAAAGTAAGCTAACAGAATTGCACTAAAGATATGGGTTCATTATGTAAATTAGGCCATAACAAATTCCTACCATTGTCTACCTGGCATTGACTTTCCAAATGTGACATGTGCACTCGTACAATAATTCACTATAACTGAACCTGCATGTTACACCCACAGGCACTGATACATTCCTTGTAACTATGTAGTCTTGTATAATATGCGGAGGATAGTAAGCAGTGTGCAAGTGTCCCAGCTGAGCTACCTGCAATAGAAAAATAAAGCATAAACAAAGCGTTGACATACTCATTTTAATGGCGACGTAAATCGAGCTAACATGCTCCGTTGCATGGCTTAGTGAACAAGCGCCTGATTCTGGAGCCAGGCGCTTTCAGTTGTGCTTCCCTGGTAAAAGGCTACTGCAGAACCCGTTTAAACTTACTTTTGGTTGCAGAGATCAGCTTGTTGCCATCTTTCAGCAGTTTCAGATTGCTATATGTGACATTTTTATTTTTCCATGTTATGAGTGATATCTTAATGACTAGCAGTGACACTTTCTAGTGAGCAAAATCTACCAATGAAGACTAGGGAAACATACATTTCAGCCATTACACCAATTTGAGCAACAAAAAAACTCTAAGTCTTTTAAGTGCTGCAAAAAAGCAAAATTGAAAGGGTGTTAACTTAGTGTAGCCGCCATTTCAAGCAGGACTTTAGCTTTGCTCCCAAAAGTCAGCATATTATGAGGTAAAAGTAATCAGTATTCCATATTTTGAGATATGAGGTTTGCTTAGTAAAGAAAGCATGGTTTTATTTATGCGTTACAAAACATTTGGGATTGTGTGGCTTTCTTCTTTGACATGTGCCCGAGCCAAAACTTCACAAGTTAAAATGATATATTTTTAACCTGCACTCAGTGAAAGGAATAGTACTTCATGTGAACAGAATTATCAGAATTTTGTAACAAAGATTTATGGGGTTACTGCCGTACTACCCTCACCCCTACTGTCAGCACCAATACTGGGGCTGTGTAGATTGTCCCCTGCGTTCGGGTGTGTGAGATCTCAACATTTAATGAGTGTTCAGGGGGATTGGGGGAGGCAATGCTTCACACCCAAATACCTTCCTTCCCTGGGGCGGAGAGCTCTTGTCGAAGGGTGGCTGCGGTAGAGATGCCAGAGCGGATCTCAGCTGCTATAGAATAAATCAATTATATAGAGTCACTGTAGTTGAGCTCCGCTGCCGAGGCACCATTCCAGTGCAGCTGGAGGAGACAAGCAGTGAACTATAGGCTAAGAATGACGCATGTTTAGCTTTAAATTAAATATATTGAGAATGAGACCTGAGTGAATGTGAGCCAGGGCCACAACGAGTCTCAGGCAGCTGGTCTCAGTGGCAGCTGAGCAGAGCGCTGCACAGAGGACAGCAGTGATAAGTCATCTTAGTTAGTTACAACCGGACTTTTACCATCTTTTTGTTGTCACTTACGTTCCCGACAGGTAAAATGGCTGCAGTCTCATATCTTGTGCTGCGTGAGCAATGCCCTCAGCTCTGGGCACCCAATGCTGCCCCCACCGCTGAAAACTTCAAGAACTCCAATGCCACCGAGCCACAGTGGCCCTTGGTGAGATTAACAAACAGATGAAGGCTCTAAATTCTCAGCCTGATGCTTATGGTTGACGCCTACCGCCAGCCCGTAGTAAATGGTTACCATCGCATCCTATATCAGCTCTGCTCGGAGCAGTGAGCTAAACTCAGGCAGACGCTCTACATTAGTTATGCTTAAAAAAGTGGGTTAGTACAGACCTGAGTGTCAGTGATTGTAACCTAAGCAACGATAAGTTTCCAGCAGCCGTCCGCTCACGGGGCACCATCTGCATGATGAAAGGCACAGGCAGCGCTGCGACGAACGGCAGGCTGCTTGAGCCAAACGAAACTTATTAGCATAACTACCGCTCGAGATCGCGTCGCGGGGACCCCACCACTAGTGCTAGTGACTTCAGTCCTCCTGCCTCGCCGTAATGACACAATGTTGCAGTCACGTGACACCAGGTCACTGGGATAGCAGCAGCCTTGGCACCGAAGCAGTCCCATCGCCCGGCCTCCACCACGTCCCCAAAATAACATCGGCCTTGCAGATTCCCGGGCGGCCCGCGAGTCATGTGCAGCGCTAAAGATACATTTAAACAAGCGCTGCAAGCGGTAAATTTCAGCAAGGGGCGACGCAGGTACACCGGTCTCTGCCATCAGCTCTTCAGCGTTATGGCGAGGGCATGGGAGACTACCTGCACAGCCCTCCGTTCCTCTCCATGTGGCTCCGCTGCACTGCAAGTACAAGCTGGAGCCCGTGATTGATTGAACTGGAGGGGGGAGGGTGAACAGGGGGGAGGAGGAGCAGGGTAAATAAAACAAGAATGAAAGCAGAACCAGCGCGGCGCTCATGAGAACATGCCGCGCTGGTTAAACAAGAAACCATTAGGTTTGGTAGATTTGGCGAGGGGATGTTTTATAATGGAGGAAGGCAGAATGTGGGACGCTCTGGAGAGAAGAATACAGGGGATTACAGAAAACACAGATAGCGATGTAGTGGGACACCCCGAGTTGTGCATAAAAGCACTGTACAGAACAAATAATGGTACTCAGTACCATGCAGTACCGGCAGTACCGGCGGCATCAGCCCATTTAAAGCACTGCCCCTCGTCAGAATCCTATGTTCTGGTGAGCGTCAAGAAGTGACAACTACAGAACGCAATGATGTGTCTGAGTGGCGTTTACTTCCTCACCCTGCCGCTGCTGCCTTCGTCACTGCCCGAGTCAGACCAGCCCGCGGCCCGTGGACCAGCATTGTACCTCAGAGGGTGACTGAGCGCCACCAATCAAGCCTCAGCTGTTGAACCGCCTCAGCAGCCACGCACTCAACTCCACGCACTGCAGACAAGTCTAGAGCACTCACCTCTAGCTGTCCGTTCGATTCATCCTCGACACCGGCCGACGATGCTACAATGCCCTGGAAGTCACAGAAGTGCTGCCCAATGCCTCTCCCCCACACCGCCCTTGGCTGTTGGCGGGGGTGGCTCAGAGGGCTGCGGTTTGTTGCTCAAAGTTCAGCGTGCAAAGCGAAATTAAACCAGGAAGAGAGCACGTCATCGCGTGCGCGATAGAGAGCACGCCATCGCGTGCGTGATGTTGCTATAAAGCTGCACGCCAGAACAACAGTGCGCCAGTAAAGGGGTCAGTAGCCTTGGAAGGATACCAATGACGACATGATCGTAATGAGGCGGGCCTAACATGCCATAAACCAATTGGAAGGCTGTATTTACTGACCTAAGCCAATAAAAATGATGGGCGGAGAACGGCGCAGCTTAAACGAAGCTTCCCCACTAAAGTGTATACTGCATGTCTCGGAGAGACAGCGCATGCGCAGTCTAGGCGAGACCTAAAAAACGACATACAAAGGGGACCCTACTTTATGTGAAGCAGGGTTAGCCTAGAGTCCAAAATGAAAGGCATTACACATTAGGACCATGGTTTCTAACCAGAAACAAGAGGCAACAGCCCTTCACATGCGTCAGCATGATAATGCGCTGAAAACCATGACAATAAAAGTTAGGCATAATGTCCCAAGAAGGCAACAAAATTATGTACATCAGCAGGAGGGTATCCCACCAACTGTCATCCCCCAAAAGAGTCACAGTGGTAGAAATAGTTCCACCAATCTAACAAGTCTGTTAACATTTTGAGGATTACCAATTTAAAGCAAGCATTGACAAAGTCAACAGGTCTCACCTGAGCAAGAGCTATTGGCGTCGCCAATGTGTTTTAGCCATGAGGTACACAGCTTGGCTGCTGTCCAGCATGGATAAAAGTTAGTGGTGTACAGGAGAGTGGTGTGGAGTGTCACAGTGTGGAATGGTGAAGAGTGGAGTGGAGTGGCAGAGAGTGCTGTGCATTGGAGTGGCATAGTGTTGAGTCACGTAGAGTGGTGCACAGCCGGACTGGCATAGAGTGCATTGGCGTAGAGTGTTGCAGAGTATAGAGCATTGAGTGCTGAGGCATTGAATTCAGCATTGTACAATGCACACAGAAGAGTGGGGCAGGGCAGAGTGGGGCAGAGCAGAGTGGCGTAGAGTGGGGTGGCATATGGGAAGTGAAGTAGCGTGGAGTGGTGTAGAGAGGAGTTGAGTGTCAAAAGTGCAGTGGTGTAGAGTAGAATACAGTAGAGTGGCGTAGAGCACAATGGCGTAGAGTACAGTGATGCAGAGTATAGTGTGTGCAGTAGAGTGCAGTGACAGAGTGCTGTTGTGTAGAGAGCAGTGGCGCTTAGTGATGTGGTTAAGAATAAAGTGGCATAGAGTGCAGGGCACAGATTGGAGCGGTGTGGATTGGCGTAGAGTGCAGTGGTGTAGAGTAGATTGTTTCAGAGTAGAGTGAAGTAGCGCAAAGTGGAGTGGTAGAGGGTAGAGGGTAGAGTGCAGTTGCATAAAGTGTAATGGCGTAGAGTAAAGTGGTGTAGAGTGCAGAGGCAGAGTGCAGTGGTGCAGACTAAATTATAGTGACGTACAGTGGATTGGCGTAGAGTGCAGGGGCAGAGAGTTGAGTGTTACAGAGTAAAGTGCATTGGCGTATAGTGTATTGGCATAGAGTGCAGTGTTGCAGAGCGGTGTACATCGGAGTTGTGCAGAGTAGATTGGTGTGGCCTAGACAAGAGTGGTGTAGAGTAGAGTGGTGTAGAGTAGAGTGGTGTAGAGTAGAGTGGTGTAGAGTAGAGTGGTGTAGAGTAGAGTGGTGTAGAGTGGTGTAGAGTAGAGTGGTGT
Source organism: Triturus cristatus (assembly GCF_964204655.1). Lineage (NCBI taxonomy): Eukaryota > Metazoa > Chordata > Amphibia > Caudata > Salamandridae > Triturus > Triturus cristatus. The sequence goes on along the minus strand of NC_140589.1, from coordinate 291,171,361 downwards.
AGAGTAGAGTGGTGTAGAGTAGAGTGGTGTAGAGTAGAGTGGTGTAGAGTAGAGTGGTGTAGAGTAGAGTGGTGTAGAGTAGAGTGGTGTAGAGTAGAGTGGTGTAGAGTAGAGTGGTGTAGAGTAGAGTGGTGTAGAGTAGAGTGGTGTAGAGTAGAGTGGTGTAGAGTAGAGTGGTGTAGAGTAGAGTGGTGTAGAGTAGAGTGGTGTAGAGTAGAGTGGTGTAGAGTAGAGTGGTGTAGAGTAGAGTGGTGTAGAGTAGAGTGGTGTAGAGTAGAGTGGTGTAGAGTAGAGTGGTGTAGAGTAGAGTGGTGTAGAGTAGAGTGGTGTAGAGTAGAGTGGTGTAGAGTAGAGTGGTGTAGAGTAGAGTGGTGTAGAGTAGAGTGGTGTAGAGTAGAGTGGTGTAGAGTAGAGTGGTGTAGAGTAGAGTGGTGTAGAGTAGAGTGGTGTAGAGTAGAGTGGTGTAGAGTAGAGTGGTGTAGAGTAGAGTGGTGTAGAGTAGAGTGGTGTAGAGTAGAGTGGTGTAGAGTAGAGTGGTGTAGAGTAGAGTGGTGTAGAGTAGAGTGGTGTAGAATAGAGTGGTGTAGAGTAGAGTGGTGGAGAGTAGAGTGGTGTAGAGTAGAGTGGTGTAGAGTAGAGTGGTGTAGAGTAGAGTGGTGTAGAGTAGTGCGAGTAGAGTAGTGCGAGTAGAGTGGTGAAGAGTGCATTGGCGTAGAGTGGTACATAGTAGAATAAAGAGGGATAGCATGAAGTGGCATAAAGTGCAGTGGTGTGGCATGGTGAAAGTGGAGGTGGAGAGTTTAGTCCAATGGTGTGGAGTGCAGGGTGGAGTAGAGTGCAGTAGTGTGCAGAGTAGAGTGAATTGGCGTAGAGTGGAGTATGCATGATGTGGCAGCACCCTGCCATTAGAGACAGCAAAATTTCAAAGGAAATGACCATTACATTTGCATAGACATACAGTTTTATTAACAAAACTATACAGTGCACAGACGAAAATGTGTGGAAATTGCGTCACAACATTGTAATGATTTGTTTTGATCATAAAGTATTTGTTCCAAAACACAGCAAAAATAAGAAAATGTGCTTCATTTGTGTTTCTAATTCTGATATATTCTGAAATACTTCCACAGTTCATTTAAAATGTTGTGTGCTAGAAAAAACTCTTTCCTACCCACTAGAATCCAGCAAGATTGCCACCTAAAACCTCTCACTTTGAAGTCAGAGAATGTAAAGTAAACAAGCACCCCTTAGAAGACCGTACCTTACATTTGCTCTCAGTGTTTGAATGCACAGCAAATGTGATGAGATAAGAACAAGATTTACAAGCTTGTTTACAGAAAGAGTGCTCGGAAGGATAAGACAGCGCTTGAGAGTTGACCTCGGTCTTTGAATGCCAAGCAAACATGATGAGATAAGAACAAGATTTAAAGACATAGTTACAGCAAAAGAATTAGTGGAAGAATACCGTAAACACAGTTTAGGCAATGGGAGGAACCTGGCCAGCCTAAAGCAAATAAAGCCAGAAAATGGAAAGCAAGAAAACATGAGTTCCAAACCACAAAGCTAAGAGCAAACAACAAGCAGAATACATTCTTAGGTCAACTTTCCCAATGCCCCTAAGATGTCCATTGTAAATCAGACAGCTGTGCTGTCTGTTAGGCTTCAACCTAAACAGTACAACCCAGCAGCGCCATTTTGCAGTAAGACATATGGTTCACTTGAACCATATGTACACATCCAAAGTGCGGCATGGCACAGCAGCACACGTACAGTTTCATCAGAACGGTTTCTCATTGCCCCATACTTTAGGAAGAAGTCCTAAACTGAGACAGCAGACACTGAACAGTCTTTTGGGAGACAAGTAAAACTATTGATTTTTCCTCTCCCTTGTATTGAACTTTTGATATTCCCTCATAGTAGGAGTATTGTGTACCATCAAATACTTCCCAACAAGAGTAATATATATGGCTCCTGAAGACATAAATTCGAGTACTAGTACATCACGCTGCAACAGAGTGCAAGCACCACTTATCCTTTAATGACATGAATGTGCTAACCAATGTACGGCAACCTACTGTATTGTAGAGCAATAATAAAATGTTTTAATCCACACCTAAAAGTCATAAGATTTGAATGGTTTACTGTTTACACTGTTCCTCACAGAACAGTCAAACACAGCACAGAGATCCAATACAGCTCAGATGTAATAATTTGATTTCACAAGCACCTGCCAGCGAGATGCATCACACACAAACACACAACACCACAACAGAGAAAACATACCACATAAATCCAACTCTGAAACACCCCAGCATCTAAATAATGCCGAGTAGTCCTGTTCTGGGAACAAAACACTCCTTTTCGAGAAACGCCTCACAGAAACACTCTAAATGTTACCCACAAAGCCAATGTTAACTCTGAGCTTAAATAGAGGGCACACTTTCGTACAAAACTGAAATGTCTATTGCAATACCACATCACAAAACTTCCTTTGCATCACCAGCTGACAACTTACTACATACAGACAATAGTTAAACAACAGAAGAGTGAGGCCAACACACAAAGGAACAAGCTATGAAAAAACAGCAAACCACCCCTTCTTTTTCTTTGCACCATGGATGTGTCTGGTCAATCTAGCCAGTTTGTGTATCATCCACCATACTGTTTTTAGTAGTGCTCAATTCAACGCGAATATAGTTTGTTTATGGCTGAACTGGTCACTTTTTAAATAACATTTCACCTAATCACACTTGGATCACACCAAAACCTGCTCCGCTGTAACCAGGCGTCGTAGCACACCAGGGAGGCACTCGGCCTCTCTGGTGAGAACCCAATGATGAAGCATGTCACCAACTAGGTTGGTGAGTGAGGATTCTTTTAATACACAAGAGTGATTCTTTTTCGCTGTTTTTTCTTAGCTAATTCCTTTGTGTGTTGGCCTCACTCTTCTGTTGTTTAACTAAGATTAATAGGGGTCTAAGAGTGACTCGGTATTCACCTCTCTCCCGTTGATTATATATACATACAGATAATGCCATCACACTGAATGCACTGCAAAGCTAAGCCAAAATAGGTCTTTGGCATGTTACTGTAGGTTACAAACTGGGTCGCACCAGCATAAAAAGGCTTAAGCCCACTTAGGCTGGAATAACACTAATGCATAGTACCATTTAAAATAGTGTTGTAATCTCTACTCAATCCTACACTACATGTACACTAAAGTACTTCACATCCCAGAACACTACAAGACCCACTATAACAGATGCCAGTAGTTTACTGCTTTGCCGCAGTAGATTGTGAAGTTTTACTGCAAAACCTTATACTTTTCCGATGGGCCAATCCATTTGCTTAATAACAATCCTCTTACAAATCAAATACAATTGGGACTTGAAAATAAATCTACACTCTAAAAAGACTAGCAAAATCATATATGTGCCCAATAGTTTGTGTGATGAAAAAAAGTGGGGAGTCTCCAAAAGTGGCATAGCTAAGGGAGCTAGAAATCCTTTCCAAGAAAAATTGCTCAGGTTATTAAGAGTGTGGCTTAACACACGATTTAAAATCCCCTGACCTGTATTTGGGTACCTCTCTAAGTTTTCTGTTATGGATTCCGCTTCTCGATACATAGCATAACAAACATATGCCTAAAAAAGAGAGGCCTATGGGCTTGCCGATGCTTGTTAAAAGTATCAGTTAAATAAGAATCAATAATGGTCTTGCTGCGATTCATTAGAATTAGAAATGTTTCATAGAACCACAGGCTCGTGCTGATCATTTATCATTTTATCTTTCCTTTGGGTGCAGCGGGGGGGTTGGGCTTTAGGCTCCAGCCCCTGCGTCCTTTCTGCTCCATTATATGGGACTGCATTGGAACTAAGCACCTTTTATTTGAAGGAAATGGGTGGGGCAGGGGGGGGGGGGGGAACCCCACGGACACCACAGCTCGCTCGCACCCTGCAAGGCTGGAGCTGGTAACACTAAATTTATTTATTAATACTGGGGTACCCAGAGTACCCCACAGCATTTTTGACAATGGGACCTAAGTGGAGGAATGCACTTGCAGCACCAACAGCTCTCATGCCAGCACCAACCGCGGGTGCAGCAGTAGCCGGCATTTCTCCCACCCAGCAGGAGCAGCTTTTCTTTCTATTCCCAGTAAGCAGGACCAAGTATACATCTCCCTGCCCGCAACTGGGCGGGAAGGGAGAAAACTTCCATGCTCCCACAAGGAGGGGGATCTATCTGCTACCATCGGGTGGGAGCACAGAAGACTACCCGGTCAATGCTCTCACAGGCAGTAAAAAGATGGCATTTCAGGGGATGGAGTCCCTGGGACACCATCATGGATCCGGACCCAGAGGATGGGATTCCCAGGACTATAGCATGGTTTGAAAAGGGGGGCTGTCTGCCTTTCACCCCATAACTATAAAACATGGCCCCGGGGATGGAGTACCCAATGAGGTTTGGGGACGGATCCACATGCCTCCTCCCCATTAGAGTACAATGCAGACCACAGGGTGTTGGGGTCCCCGTGGTCTGCATAAGGCTCAGGGGACTATCCCCTAAATGTAATACACTGCCTCAGGAGATGGAGTCCCCAGGCCCCTAATGAGGCTCGGGGAGAGGGTCCTCTCTCCATACATTTTAACCCTACCGCACGCCCACTGCCCTTTTAAAACATATTGCCCCCTCGCCGCCGCCCTGGCCCAAGCGAACCCAGGTTTTTTTTTTTTTATATACACGCAAGTTTGCATGCGTTTTTAAAATTTGTTTTTTTACATTTTATGTATTGTTTTGGCTTCGGGGTTGGGTGAGACTGCGTATCCCTACCCTGCCCCTGTATATGTTTTCTTAAACTTTTTTCAGGACAGACGGCTGAGTCCCCGAATCCTAAAATGAATGCAATCTCATTTTGTTGATGCGGTGGCAGCAAATCAGATCACATCTCGATATATGTCGGTTGCATGGATCCTCTCCGGTGTCATATATACATACATTTTGAACCTTAAATTCTCAAAAATTACTGAACAGAATCACACCAAATTACAAAAAGTAGACTTTCTGGACCACAATCTTGTTTTCTGCCAAATTTTGTGTAATTACATTCAGCAGTTTTTGCGATATTGCTGCTAAATTTCCCCAAAGAAAAATGAATGAGAAAATGCATTTTGGGAGCCCCCGCTTTTTATCTCAGCCCCCGCTTGACAGATCACACTCACAATTTCCACAACGAAGATGGACCCAAAGTTACAAACAAAGCAAAAAATGCTTTTCCTTTGGCTATGTGAATATATATATTTATATTCACTTAAAAAACCATAGGTTTCACACATGTTATAGTTAGCTGGACATTTCACTCGTAAAAAACCATTGAAATTCCCCCGTTATAGTTAGTTCAGATAACTATAACTCGCGCGCCCGCAATCCACTGCTCATGACGTCACATATTTCATCACTCATGACATGGTCAGTGGCATCACTCTTGACATCATCCTTGTGATAGAGTGGCGGTCGCGCGAGTTATAGTTATCTGAACTAACTATAACTGGGGAATTTCAATGGTTTTTTACGAGTGAAATGTCCTGCTAACTATAACATGTGTGAAACCTATGGTTTTTTAAGTGAATTTGCAAGGTTTTTTAAATGCTAATTCCTAACTATAACGTGTGTGAAACCTATGGTTTTTTCAGTGAATTTGCAAGGTTTTTTAAATGCTAAGTTATGTACGTTTTATTATATTTCGTATATATTTATTTTACAATAAGCTATGTATATAGTTATAGATTGACTATATCCTGTAATATGGAATGGCTCGTTTAAAATGTTTTTTTCAAGGTTTTTCACCGTGCGTGCACCCCGCCATTTTTTGAAAAATAAATAAAATGCATTTTTCACCCTTCGGGGTCCTTCAGGGACCCCCTGACAAAGGCTAGGGGGTCAGGAACTCTCTACCCTGCCCCCTTTTCACGTTCTCCACCTTTCTTTTTCACTGTCACACACAAAACACACAAAATGGCGGCCGACACTTCCTGATTTCGACCGATTCGAATGTTGACTGACATGTAACCACCAATCAGAATTACGCTCGCGCACGCTATGGTGCGCACGCGGTGCGCGCTTATAGATATTTATATACTTTTAACTGCAATTTTCTCAGGAACTACTGAACAGATTGACACCATATATGCAAAAGGCACATGCCTGACCTGAGGACTACCTCTTTGCCAAATTTCAAGTAATTCTGTTCAGCCGTTCGGGCTGTACCTTCGACTAAAGGTCCTATGGGGAAAATGCATGGGGAAAACGCGTTTTGGGACCCCCCTTTTTTCTCAGCCCCCGCTTGACGAATCACCCCAAGACTTTCAGGGTAGGAGCTGAGCGGAGCGCCCCATTAGTTTTGAAAATTTCGCGAGGATTCGTCAACCGGCGCCAAAGTTATTCAAAATAGAATTTTCAGATTTCCTACGGAAACTCGGTCCTAACTATAACTATCTACTGGCGACTGCCAGTAGATTATATATATATATATATATATATATATATACACACACACACACACACACACACACACACACTCCCCTGTTCCTGGTCGGAAACCAGACACCGACACAGCAGGCTAGGATGCAACGTTTTGCACAATTTTTACTTCTGGCTGTAGCGCGTTTCGGCAGCACTTACTGCCTCGATAACACACACCATTGATTCCCAAATTTTTAAACAATCGATCGAATGGTTTCACACAAAATAGACAAGAAAAACATACTAATAAGACAAATATGTTAAAACACGAATGTTACTCATAATTTGTCCCGTTTACCTTATCTCTTACTGTCACCATCAAATTATTATTCTCTTAATTTTATACTTATTTACATTTTTAATATTGCTTTTATGTTCATGTTACCCATGCCAAGATTAACAACCTCTCAGACATTTAATACAATCATATTGCACAAATCAAATATTGACTTCAAGATAAAGTGTTTGTGCATGTAAAACAGTGCCAGGAAACTTAATTAAGTAACAATTTGAGATAAAGTACCAGTGCATTATGTAAACAGTCTTACACTTATAAAGTGCAAGTGCTGAAGCTCATATTGCCAAATCAGCCAATTGTTAGTGCAAAGATTAAAATAAGTAAAAGAACCTCTTGGCAAGTGCATCTGTATTTGTATTTGAGGCACCATTGACTATTCTACATGTACCTTACTTTAAATACCAATATTTTTAAAAAAAAATTATTGCAAACACCCCTTAGCTATGCCTACATACCCGATTCAGAATGTGCTAGAGCTAGTTTATTAAAATACCTATTGCTTCTCAATTCATTCATGTGTTCTGAGATGTTGTATTCCCTATGAACTTTATTTACTCTTTTCCACTCCCATGTGACCTCATTTGGCTATTCTAGGGAGATGTGGAAATATCATCCTTGTATATGAACATGCATATCTTCATCGGAATTGAGGCCATGAAGAATTCTAGTATTCAGCATTAAGATATATCTCGATTCAAACGGTCGTAATCTTAGTTCTCGGTTGCCACCTCTTCTGTTTATTGGAACAGAGTCAATCACAGAGTACAAGAGCTCATTTACATTCCCTCCATGTACTTCATTGATATGTCTGGCAACAGGATATCTTTTATCACTGTTTTTTACCGCCCTCAAGTGTTAGAGAATTCTCAAATGTGCCATGTTGATAGTACTCCCTATATAACGTTTTGGACAGGAGCATTAAAAGGATATTAACTACATATTCGCTTTTACTGTTATAGAACAGGCACATTTTCCATGGGCTCTTCAATAAGGATGATTCAATTTCCTTCTAGTAAAGACCATGTTTGCAGGCTTTGCATTTCTGGCGCTTAAAACCAGGACTGACCTTCAACCAACCCTCCCTCTCGATCACCTCTGGAATGCTTACTGCCAAATCCTGTCTCATGGATTTTGCCCTGCTGAATGTTACAAGAGGTCTGCGAGGTGTAATACTGCCTAGAATAGGACCACTCTTCACTAAGTGCCACTGCCTATTCATTGCTTCTCTCACTTTAGCATGATATACATTGTACCCAGTGATCATACGTAGTTCTTCCTTGCCTGTCCTTTTTTCAATTCCTCCTGTCTTCCTGGAGAACAATGACGAATCTCTTGTGATTCTCTCCACTTTGTTCTTGGCTTGATCTAGAACCTGAGTGCTATATCTCCTCTCTGTAAATCTCTCTGGGAGTTGGGTCTGTGCTTCCATCAAAGGGGTAGGCTCACTGCAGTTTCTTTTCCTCCTAAATGTTCTACATACAGGATACTTTGCTTAAGTGTTTGTGGATGAAAACTGCAAGATTGTAAGATCGAATTCCCCTTCGTAGGTTTCCTGTGTGTATTATTATTATTTTTTTTTTTTTAAGAACACCTCCAGGTCCAATAAACTTCGGACTCACTAATGGTGCTGGTGGAGTGAAGATTTAAAGAATTGTCATTTAATTACGACAGAAATAGCCTTGCTGATTCCTGTGAACCTTTCCACAGGACAAACAAGTCATCTATGAATCTTGTCCAGAAAATGACATTCTCTGACCACTCTCTGGCATGTTTTACTCGGAGCACCTGCTCCTCCCACCACCCCATGTGTAGGTTGGCATAACTTGGGGCGAAGAAGGTGCCCATACCCGTACCCCTCACTTGTCAGAATATATCTTTTCCAAACATGAGAAAATTATTTCCAAGCACCATCTAGCCATTTCATTGGTTTTTTACGAGTGAAATGTCCAGCTAACTATAACATTTGTGAAACCTATGGTTTTTTAAGTGAATTTGCAAGGTTTTTTAAATGGTAATTCGTAACTATAACGTGTGTGAAACCTATGGTTTTTTCAGTGAATTTGTACGGTTTTTTAAATTCCAAGTTATGTATTTCTTAATTTTTTTTTTAGGGTTTGCACCGTGCGCGCAAGGTGCGCTTTGCGCACCGTGCACGCGCTGTGGGCACTCGGTGCGCTTCGCGCACCGAGCACCCACGCTTCGCAGTGCATGCCGTGCGCGCACCTCGCGATTTTAAAAAAAACAACAACAAAAAATGTTCTCCCTTGGGGGTCCTTCTGTGACCACCTGACCAAGGCTAGGGGGTCAGGAACTGTCCACTCTGCCCCCTTTATACGTTCTCCACCTTTTTTTTTTCACCCCCTCAGACTGCGAGAGACAAAATGGCGGCCGACGCTTCCTGGTTTCGACCGATTCGAATGTTTACCGACATCTAACAACGAATCAGAATTGCGCTCGCGCACGGCAGGGTGCGCGCACAGTGCGTGCACTGTGCGCGCGTATAGATATCGATATGCTTTTAAATGCTATTTTCTAAGGAAATACTGAACAGATTTACACCAGACCTGCAAAAGGCACTTCCTTGACGTTATGGCTACCTCTCTGCCAAATTTCACGTAATTCTGTTCAGCCGTTCGGGCTGTAGCTGCGACTAAATGTCCTATGGAAAAATGCATGGGGAAAACGCATTTTGGGACCCCCCCCTTTTTCTCGGCCCCCGCTTGACGAATCACCCCAAGACGTTCAGGGTAGGAGCTGAACGGAGCGCCCCATTTGTTTTGAAAATTCCGCGAGGATTCGTCAACCGGCGCCAAAGTTATTCAAAATAGAATTTTGAGATTTCCTATGGAAACTAGGTTGTAACTATAACTATCTACTGGCGACCGCCAGTAGATTATATATATATATACACACACACACACACACACATACATACATACACACACATGCATATTATATATACATACACTCACACATACAAGGATGTGGAAGTCCGACGCCCAGGACATATTGTTGTGGGTCAAGGGCAACAAGTTTTCATGTGTATTTTGTCTTTGGGACAAGTAGGCCCAACCCCCTGCAGCACCAACCCTTTGGCTACCAGACTGCAGTATGTATCAGGGAAGAGCACTGTCTGCAGTTAAGGTAATATTTTTGTCCATATGTTAATGCTGTTCAAACTTTTATTTGTGGTTCATTATTTGAAAGCCTTTATTATTAGGGTACGTGCTCTAAGTAAATGTTGTAAGCTCTGACTGCACTCCTGACAGTGGTTCCAGTATAAAAATGTCCACAAATGTTTTCAAACTTTAGCAATATGAGGCTTTGTTAAATGCTCCCAGAATGCTCTCCGATTTGATGGAAATATTTGCAGAAGCTTGAAAGCAAGATTGAAGATTCTTTGCTTGCAAAATAAAATGTTCATAAAAAAATGAAAGCAGGAAAACATTTTTTTGCTAACTAATGTAAGATTTAAGGTACCATTTCTTTGCAGCATCATTTAGTAACATGTGTTGATGCTTGCAAGTATTTCCCAAAAATGTTCATAATAGAAAGTCAGTGTAACCAGTTTCAAAAAGATTATGGGAAACAAAAATAAACAGCATTGGCAAAGCCAGTAGGTCTGAAATTGGTGGTCAGTGTTTTAGTTTTGTCAACTTGTGACAACTGCAATTTAGCATGAGTAAATATGGATGTGTAGATTTGCTCATGCGAAGATCTGAGTGTTTGCAAGTTCACTTTCCTTCCAACTCCTATTTTCCCCAACTCTGCAAGAAGGTATTTGTCTGCCATTGTCAGGAGTAAATTTCTAACATTTCTCAGTGTGGGAAAAGATTTGAGAAGAGTGGTTGAAACCCCTTAAAACATGCAATTTAGTAGGTTTGCACAGACTCAAAAGGGAATTCTAACCCTGGAACTATTGCTTACCACTACCTTGAGCCCCAATATGAAGATCTGTGGAAACGTGGCAACATAAGGGGATTTAAAGTATTCAAACACTACTATGGTATGAGCCCTGGCATAATAAGAGAGGCTATATCAGAGCTCTTATATAATGAGATTGGTGCCATAATTTGTCGCCGCACTACATGGCAAAGAGACAAGTGGGTTTTGTTACAGGACAAGTATATTTATGAAGCAACCTGATTATATATTACCTACTGGCGGTCGCCAGTAGGTAGTTATAGTTAGGACCCCTTTTCCATAGGAAAACCTCAACATTCTATTTTGAATAACTTTGGCGCCGGTCGATGAATCCTCGCGAATTTCTCAAAATAGGTGGGGCGCTACGCTCCGCTCCTACCCTGAAAGTCTCGGGGGGATTCGTCAAGCGGGGGCTGAGATAAAAGGGGGGTCCCAAAACGCGTTTTTCCCATGCATTTTTCCATAGGACCTTTAGAACGAGCTACAGCCCGAACGGCTGAACAGAATTACTAGAAATTTGGCAGAGAGGTAGTCCCTAGGTCAAGGAAGTGCCTTTTGTAGGTTTGGTGTAAATCTGTTCAGTAGATTCTGAGAAAATAGCCTTTAAATCAATATATATATCTGAGCCCGCTTACGGTACGCTTACCGTACGCTTACCGTAAGCGTACGGTGGCGTGCGCGAGCGCGATTCTGATTGGCTCTTAGATCTTAGTAAACATTCGAATCGGCCGAAACCAGGAAGCGGCGTCCGCCATTTTGTCTCTCGCATTGAGAGTTATTTCTCAAACTTGATGCCCAAAAACATGTTACGGGGCATTTTTGACAACTCCCTCCCACACAGTCATGTTGAGGGAGTCCCCAAACATCCCCCAAGAGCAAAAACGGTTTTATTTTTTTTTCGGCAATTTGGCCGAGTACGCTTACCGTAAGCGTACGGTAAAAAAAAAAAAAAACACTATCCACACTTACCCCACCCCCTGTGCTTTTGGTGGCCGGAGGCCACCAAATGTACAGGGCTTTTAATAGGTAAAAAAAACTAAATTTTGGCAACATGAAATTATAAAATCTAAATAAAAAAAACACTATCCACATTGACCCCACCCCCTGTGCTTTTGGTGGCCGAAGGCCACCAAATGTACAGGGCTTATTAAAGTTGATAAAAACCGTGCACGGAACGAACTGCGTTAAGTGGGCGCGCACGCCTCGAATGGCGTAAAGTAACTTAGCATTTAAAAAACCTTGCAAATTCACTGAAAAAAACCATAGGTTTCACACACGTTATAGTTAGGAATTAGCATTTAAAAAACCTTGCAAATTCAATGAAAAAACCATAGGTTTCACACATGTTATAGTTAGCGGAAATTTTACTGATAAAAAACCAGTGAAATTGCCCCGTTATAGTTAGTGCTGGCAACTATAACTCACGCGACCGCAATCTTCTGCTGATGACATATGTGTCTTTATGAAAAAAAAATATTTGTAATATATGTATAGCTAAAAATGTATGGAAGAAGACATGGGCAAATAAGTGTCTAAATACAATATTAGCATCAGCAGAGGATTGCGGTCGCGTGAGTTATAGTTGCCAGCACTAACTATAACGGGGCAATTTCACTGGTTTTTTATCAGTAAAATTTCCGCTAACTATAACATGTGTGAAACCTATGGTTTTTTCAGTGAATTTGCAAGGTTTTTTAAATGCTAATTCCTAACTATAACGTGTGTGAAACCTATGGTTTTTTCAGTGAATATATATATATATATATATATATATATATATATATATATATATATATTTTGATCCTCTTGTGCTTAAGTAGCAGCCACCGCACACAAAACCAGAGGGCGCGTCGTTCAAGCTCAATCCGGTCTATTATCGCGCATCAGCCTCGATACTCTCAAGGAAGGACGACGCCATGTGGAGATTTAATCTGCTTTATTTGTCGTTTACTCTACACGTTTCGCCTGTACCAGCAGTCTTGTTCACAAATCTGAATCGCGAACAAGCCTGCTGGTACAGGCGAAACGCGTAGAGTAAACGACAAATAAAGCAGATTAAATCACCACATGGAGTCGTCCTTGAGAGTATCGAGGCTGATGTGCGATATATAATATATATATATATATATATATATATATATATATATATATATATATATATATATATACACACACACACACACACACACACACACACATCTCCCCTTGAAAGAAAACAACGAGTACTCACTGGTTTAAAGTTCATTCAGATTTTAATCAAACGAACACGTTTCGCCTATTACGCACCGTTCTCAATGTTTGCATTGTTGTCAAGCTGACATGATTTAAATAGCTCAGAAATGCTCATATTTGAAAATGTTGTATAAACATGAATGACGGACTACAGTACACAGACACTCTTTTTATTATTCTGGCCGCCAGTAAAGTACTTCTTCTATACGCCACTAATGGGTGGCTAGATGCATATGGACCCATGATATTGTCCAACTTCAAAATATGCCCAATTCTTTTGTAAAAGTCGTAAAACAAAAGACGCATTTTCAGAAGAATCTGTGATCAGTCAGATCTCAGAGATCCCATCTTCTTTCGGTTTATCATATAGTAGCTCTTTTCTCTTAAATTGATATACCTTTGATTCGGACAGTTCTAAGACATTAGTAGGGTACTCTTTGGGTACCCCGCTAAGGTGCTGGCTTAGGTAGGGTCAGGAGGGGCTAGAGCACCCAAGATGAAGTGGCTGGGCCCCGAGGGATGGGATTCCCGGGGCCGAAGTCCTCCTCCTCCTTTCAATAATTGGAAGGGTCCCAGAGGATGGGTTCCGGGTACGTAATTGGCCCGGGGGGGGCTGTGTTTCTCCCTCCTGGATTGCATAAATATGGGGGCCCCCCGCCGAGCAGAGCCAAAGGCGTGGGGTTTGGTGCCTGCAGGGGAGTGACTGCAGCACATGGCCAAAGGCATGGGGGTTGGGTGCTGTTGGAAATGGGATTTCCGGTTGGCGAAGGATTGCGCCAAAGTCAGGCAGAAACCACCACTTTAGTCAGGGCAAGGGAATTACACGCCAAAGATAACCCCTGTTCACCCCCTTGGTAGCTTGGCACCAGCAGTCAGTCTTATCCCGGTGCAATGTGTAAAGCATTTGCGCACGCACACAGCAACAACATCCCAGGCACACTACAAAAGGAACTCCACACAAGCTTATATAAAAAATAGCCATCGTATTCTCATAACACATTAGAATAGTAAACACATCATATACAGGGTGCCACCTGGCACTGGGTCATATCTACAAGGGATTATTTACACCTGACAGGGCCAACTGGACCACTGTCGGTACCATCACAAAGTGAACTTAGTAAATGTAAAACTTATCATAAACATAGAACACAACCAGTAACTACTGGTAACCACTGTACTTAGCATCAGCCTGTAACATAAACCACATTATGCACAGTATCACATCAGGCGCGAATTACATTCTGCGCCAACCTCACCAGCATAAACACTTTATGTACTCTTCTCATAAGTCTAAACACATTAGACCCTAATCTCCTAAACATAACTCACGTTTAGGAAATAAAAACAGTAGAGAATATCTCAAACCTAACCATAGTAGGTACAACCTCATAATCATAAAACTACATTTAGAGGTATCAAACAGGGTGCGTAAAACATACTATATACATTACATTTCCTAGCACCACATAATCACATTAGGTCCTGGCGCCCTACAATCCCAACAGTCCCCCTGGCCAACTGGCCATCTCAAAAAGGGGCTCAAATGCCCTATGTCCAAGAGTCAGGGGCGCTGCCAAAGCAGCGAAACTCAAGGGTGCGCAATCTGCGCAGGCCTAAACATTGCAGCTGGCACTAAGTGCTGCGCAGCTGTGAACGTCAGGGGCAAAGTAGTGCATCTCACTCCTAACTCAGACATGTCCCCCAGATAAAGAATGGCCTAAACTGTGCAGCTGCCCACTACTTGCTGGGAAGCTGTAAATATCAAATGTGGCCTGGCACCACTGTGCCCTTTGATTCAATGTGCCAATGTTGGAGCCAAACGGGGCTCTAAAACAATCAAGGCCACAACTGGAGCAACTACGGGCCCCTCTGGCTCTTAAAACAAATATGCCCCCTTCGTGGGACCCACCTAGGCTCTATGAATAACTATGCCACACGGGGCTCTGTAAACAAATAATGAACTGGCACCACTCTGCCTGGGGACCCCCCACTGGGGCCTTTTCAATAAAATTACCGCACCGGTGCAGCTGCCCTCTGCAAGCAGGTCAGCTGAAGTCATTGCACAGCGGGGAAGCACGGGCCCCTCTGGGCCCTTAAACAATAACAAGGCCCCTCGTTGGAGCGGCCCGCTGCCACCTGGGGCCGCTCTGACTTCGTACAACCACGGTCAGGGTGCCGCGATCGGCCCAATCATTGTGCCCCCCTGGAGCTCCCACTCACCATACTGGTCCGGGGAGGCGCTTGTCGTTGGGCCAGACACCGAGGGCAGCAGGCGGGGCTCTCTCTGGAGGCTGGACTCTCCCGGTCTCTTCCTGGCTTCACCCGGGCGCCCCCCTCATGGGACCCGGGACTTCCTCATGGAGCCTACGAGGCTCCGTCCAGATCTCTGCCGGCGGGGTGGGGACTTCATATCCTCGCTCCGCCCCTGCCCCAGGCAGAACGTGCCTGACTTCCGGCCTCGATCGGGCCGGCGGCGGTGATCTCTTCTCCGGCGAACTGAGGGGTAAGCTCCCTCTTTTCCGGCGAACTGAGGGGTAAGCTCCCTCTTTAAGTAGGTGCATGCGGGGTGGGCACCCGCCAAGAAAAACCACATGGAAGCGGGGTGGGCACCCGCATTGTATCTCCCTCATAAAGCGGGGTGGCCTCCCGTTTCGGCAGGCAAAACGCGGGGGAATCCCTACGCCGGGGATTCCCTCCTGCACAGGCAGCTTTGCGCTGCGGAGCCCTCATGCTCCTTTTTCCTGGGGGCCATGCAGTTAAAGCGCTCCTCCTTAGGACAATTACAGTGCTTTGCTGTAATGGAAATAAAGCGCTCCCAGGGCGCTAAGACAGCAAACAAAAAGGTCATGTAGGAAGAAGAAATAAGTCCCAAAAGTGCTTAAGGCATCCAGGGGCAAGGCAGGGCCCAGGGAGGCAAGGCCCCATGGCAACCCCCCCTAGGCCCCAGCAGCAGCCCACCCTAGTAGGAACAGCAACCAAGAACTCCTCAATTTTATGGGGACACAGCCCCTATATTTATATTAGTCACAGCACAGAGCTGGTGGATACCAGTTAGAACTGGTATAGGGGAGGTTTGGAGCACTTTGTTTTGCTCAGCTCCTCTCTCCTTGGTCAGGTGGGGGCTCAGTGCTCAGAGGCACCACAGGGGCGGCGCAAGCATTGTGGAGGGAAGGCACAGTCCTATTCAGGTCCCAGGTGCAACTCCTACCTCCCATCTGCATGCAGATCTCTCTATTCACCCTGTCTCCTGGAGCCACCCACACCTCTCAGCTCCTGTCAATCACAAGTCAGACATGCAATTCACATCAGGCAGACACACAGTAATGCCAACTTCTATAAGTGGCATTTCTCCACCAGTCACCATAAATCTGCGCACACCATTGCGCAGCATTTATCCTCACGAGTACATACATACCAAACTCGCCCGTGCACTCCTCTCATACCAGGAATTACCAGGGAAAACACATATCCCACATCCATTCCTATGGGAGGGCAGGCCAGTCTCACCACACAAACAGAGAGTGCACGCACTTTACACTTGACCACAGTGCTAAAGTGCTCAGTGGCCTAAAATCACCAACACCAGGTTACAGAAAAAGGCTAGGAGAACGCAAAAAGGTTTCGGGGTGAACCTGCCAAAAGGGCCAAGTCCAACAGGTGCCTACTGGGGGATTGACCGTGGGCAACCTCTACCATGCCTGGCTTTTGGCCATGCCTGGTGCGGGGTTGGGGGCCTAGCCAAGCCCTGCAGCCAAACTCCGCCGCGCACAGGCAGGGGTTGTATTAACCTATGGTAATTAAATATTACTTAGCGTTAAAAAAAAAAAAAAAAAAAAACTTTTAATAGTTATACTTATCTCAAGAAACTATAACTTGTGCCCTAGGGTAACTACAGGTAGCATGCGCCATGCACTGCTACTTACCCCACAAACTACATCAGTTATGACATCTTGTATGACATCATTCATAATATAACTGCAAAATTTGCAATAAAATTAGTGATGAGAAAACTGTGCAAGTCGGGGCCGTAGCTAACTACCTTAGGACACGAGTTATATTTTCTTGAGGTAAGTATAACTATAACTGTTGAACTTCTATGGTTTCGTGCGTGTAAAATTTTAGCCCAACTATATTGTGTGTGTGTGTATATATCTCCACACACACACACACACACACACACCTGATGCTGCACGCACAGTCCAGCCAGTGTCTCTGTCGGACACTGACCCATCTCCGTCCTGCATTTTTCCCAACAATAATACGAAGCACTCAAGGGATTCAACACATCTAGACATTTATTTTACTAACAAACAGCCGCGTCTCAGCCTACCACAGACGCGTTTCGACTACAAGTCTTAAAAGGTATGAGAGTCCATTGTCGGTTGCAACTTTTAAACAAAAAAGTCCAATTTGGCCATTAAGCGGCATTTTGAGATAAATCGCAATGATTAATTTTCACCAAACATACATTTTAATAGATTAGTACAAAAAAACGAAATAAGACAAACACATAGAATTACATAATTGAACTTGCAAATAGAGACACATCTTATATTAGACATATAGAGAGGAGAACAATGCCCCCGCAGAAAAGATAACACTCTATGGATAAGATTTATTGACGACCTTTTACCTCATCTGAAATGGCACAGAAACAGAATTCCACACATACTTTGAAATTCTGAAGGATAATCAGTTGGGTTTGAAATTCACTAGCACGACTGAAATCGAATACCTGGATGTAAAGGTTTATATAGAGGACAATAAGATACAAAATAAAAAAGTATATATATATTACCTACTGGCGGTCGCCAGTAGGCAGTTATAGTTAGGACCCCTTTTCCATAGGAAATCCGCAACATTCTATTTTGAATAACTTTGGCGCCGGTCGATGAATCCTCGCGAATTTCTCAAAATAGGTGGGGCGCTACGCTCCGCTCCTACCCTGAAAGTCTCGGGGGGATACGTCAAGCGGGGGATGAGATAAAAGGGGGGTCCCAAAACGCGTTTTTCCCATGCATTTTTCCATAGGACCTTTAGAACGAGCTACAGCCCGAACGGCTGAACAGAATTACTAGAAATTTGGCAGAGAGGTAGTCCCTATGTCAAGGAAGTGCCTTTTGTAGGTTTGGTGTAAATCTGTTCAGTAGATTCTGAGAAAATAGCCTTTAAATCAATATATATATCTGAGCCCGCTTACGGTACGCTTACCGTACGCTTACGGTAAGCTTACGGTACGCGTACGGTGGCGTGCGCGAGCGCGATTCTGATTGGCTGTTAGATCTTAGTAAACATTCGAATCGGCCGAAACCAGGAAGCGGCGGCCGCCATTTTGTGTGTTTCACTCAGAAAAAAAAGAGTGAAAACAAGAAAAGGGGGCAATGAGGAGAGTTACAGACCCCCTTACATTTGTGAGGGGGTCAAAGAAGGACTGTAAAGTACAAAGAAAACATTTATTGATTTTTTAAAAAAATCACGGGGTACGCGTACGGTAAGCTTACGGTAAGCGTACGGTAGAAAAAAAAATAAAAAAATAAATGAAATTCAGATTTAAGTGTTTAGATATTAGGGGGCTCTAAAAAGAGCCGTTGTGTTTATGAAATGATTTTTTAGTGGTACCTACAAGTAAGTACCGATGCAGAGTCTAAGGTTCAAGAGGAAGACTCTGTTCCCTTTATCATTGAAGTGCACACCATCTCCTCTATAAATGTCTTGCATGTCAAAACGCAAGTTGTTGTGGTAAATGGCACCCATACCATAGTCGCGGAGGAAAGCAGAAACAGATTTGTTGACGTGCTTTCTTGCTTTGTCAATCTGCGGACAGAAATGATTGGACCAGTTCCATTTTTGCCTTTGGCATATGTTGGAAAACACAAAGGCAGTTTTAGGGAAAAGTGAAAACAGTTGTGCAAAGGTGTCCTTCATAAGCATTTCCAGACCTACCCCAGTCAAAGTGCCTAGGTCATTGCCACCACAGTGCACTATTATGAGGTCAGGGTGTTGGATTTGCATGAAGGATTTCACCAATGGCATCAATTGGTGCCACTTTAACCCTCTCTGACCAATCCATTTAATGTCTACATTTGGCAAAGCAAGGTCTCTCACCATATCTGTTTTCTCTGCAAACTTTTCACTCCAGAAGACATAGCTGTGCCCTACAATCCACACTGTGAACATCTTCAAAGGAGAACTGGATGCACTCAGGAGGTGTCTTTCAGTAGAATGGCAATATGAAAAGAAAGACAGTTTGGAAATGGAGGCATACATATTTTTTTCAAAACAAAAAGAACTGATTGGCTGTTTCATACCATTCTAGAATAAAAACTAGGCTGTATGTGTAAACTAATAGAAGCATGTTTTGTATTGGTACAAAAAAATGTGTTACCAAAGAACAGTACTATGGATTTGCTGTTAGGTTTGAAAAGTCAAGCACTCTTGCTCTGTGGAATTGAAACATTGTGTGGCGAACTTCTGACCTAACTCCACACAGCAGTGTTCCATGAGCTGTTGCTATGGTAGCAGGCAGAAGTCAAGTTGGGGGAAGGGTACTAGGCAGAAGTCAAGTTGGGGGCAGGGTACTTTTGGAAAAGGGTTGGTTTTCAACCAATAGAAATGTGTGATTACATTTGAAAAAAAGGGGGAAGCACTGAGATTTGAAACTTACATGTATATGTGTGGAAAAATAGAGGGAAAGTTTGCCATTATCTGGTTCTGCTGAGAGGAGAGAGGTGAACACAACAGAGATCCTGGCTCTGATAATCTGCTGTTTGAGTGTCACATTTCTTTCACAACTAACTAATTTTAAAGGTGAGTTTAGAGTTTGAGAGGGGATGTATGTGGTAACTTAAGAAATGAATAATAGAAATGGAAATTCTTTTTGTTGTAGTTGCGTTTATCATTTTCTGTTTTGGGAGAAATTTAAATGTGAGGAACATGTAAAATAATATGGAGTATGTTTTCACAATAAATTAAGGTGTACTGGAAAAAAAAAGAATAGTTTAAGGGTTTGAGGTTGGACTCAGTAATGCAAATACATTCAGCATCACTAAGGCTGGTTGCCCTTGCTGGAGTGTAGGCAGCCACCCAGGTTACACATGGAGGTGGTCTGAAAAAGAAGTTTGGACATGTGCATTTAAGAAAATCGAAAAAAGTGGTTTCATAATGTGACAGTCTGTAAAAGTGATTTTCACTTGCCCCAAAAAAAAAGAGCAGTAAGTGTGCTTTCAAATTGGCAAAGAAATTTCGTTTTGGGACTAATGTGAAAACATGACTGTGTGCAGAGAGGAATTATAGGCAGAGATTTATTGCGTATTGCTCTGGTGATTTCACAGTTGCATTAGATGGAAAGGGGGAGCGATTTTTTGGGGGAAGAAGCAGACTCTTAGCACACACCCATGTGCTTGCCATGTATAATCATGCACAGTATTTACAAGCGAGTGGGGTTTTCAGGTTTCAGTCTGTAATGCAAATACATTCAGCATCACTAAGGCTGGTTGCCCTTGCTGGAGTGTAGGCAGCCACCCAGGTTACACATGGAGGTGGTCTGAAAAAGAAGTTTGGACATGTGCATTTAAGAAAATCGAAAAAAGGGGTTTCATAATGTGACAGTCTGTAAAAGTGATTTTCACTTGCCCAAAAAAAAAAAAGAGCAGTAAGTGTGCTTTCAAATTGGCAAAGAAATTTCGTTTTGGGACTAATGTGAAAACATGACTCTGTGTGCAGAGAGGAATTATAGGCAGAGATTTATTGCGTATTGCTCTGGTGATTTCACAGTTGCATTAGATGGAAAGGGGGAGCGATTTTTTGGGGGAAGAAGCAGACTCTTAGCACACACCCATGTGCTTGCCATGTATAATCATGCACAGTATTTACAAGCGAGTGGGGTTTTCAGGTTTCAGTCTGTAATGCAAATACATTCAGCATCACCAAGGCTGGTTGCCCTTGCTGGAGTGTAGGCAGCCACCCAGGTTACACATGGAGGTGGTCTGAAAAAGAAGTTTGGACATGTGCATTTAAGAAAATCGAAAAAAGTGGTTTCATAATGTGACAGTCTGTAAAAGTGATTTTCACTTGCCCCAAAAAATAAAGAGCAGTAAGTGTGCTTTCAAATTGGCAAAGAAATTTCGTTTTGGGACTAATGTGAAAACATGACTCTGTGTGCAGAGAGGAATTATAGGCAGAGATTTATTGCGTATTGCTCTGGTGATTTCACAGTTGCATTAGATGGAAAGGGGGAGCGTTTTTTTGGGGGAAGAAGCAGACTCTTAGCACACACCCATGTGCTTGCCATGTATAATCATGCACAGTATTTACAAGCGAGTGGGGTTTTCAGGTTTCAGTCTGTAATGCAAATACATTCAGCATCACTAAGGCTGGTTGCCCTTGCTGGAGTGTAGCAGTCTGGACATGGGCTTTTTAAAAAATCTGAAAAGTGGTTTCATAATGTGACAGTTTGTAAAAGTGATTTTCACTTGCCCAAAAAAAAGAGCAGTTAGTGTGCATTCAAATTGGCAAAGAAATTTCGTTTTGTGACTATTGTGAAAAGAAATGTAGTAATATATTTAAATAAAATAAAGGAATTTTTTTTTAGTTTTTTTCAGGTATTGCTGAAGAGCAGTGAACAAAATTAAAGATGCCTACAAAATCCAGAGTTCAAAAAACGCAAAAAAAAAAAACTATATTTGAAGACAACTAGAGGATCAAAGTTAGTAGAAGATGCTGATGTTGGAAGGAAGAAAAAAATCTTCTGGTAAGCAAAAAAAAGATTTTCTAAGGAATATATTCAAAAAAAGGAAAAATGTACAAAATGTCTGTACAGGAAAGAATGATTTCAAACAAAAAGGACAAGAAAAAATTGAGAATTTAGTTAATGCAAATATACCTTCTGCAACTAAAAAGTTAAACTTAAACAGAAAAACAGCGTTTAAAGAGATACGTAGAAAAATGTTTCAGAGAAGAGTTATGTCCAATTTGATAAAGGATGTGAAGAAATATAAGCAAAAGGCTAAGTTTTTTAAGAGAAAAAAAGAAATTGAAGCCATTGCAGCAAAGGCATTAGAATTAAAAAGGAAACTATTCATTTTAATTTTGAATAGGATGCGTACATTAGACAAAATGGTTAATGTACTGAAATCACATAGCAAAAGGAAAAGAGTAGTGAACAGAACAAACTTTTGTAAAGTGTTTTTAGGAAAGTGGATGCATAGTTCAAGTAGTGAACCTTTTTTTAATGAAGAGAGCTATTTTCAAAGTAATAGTTTGCTGCATGCAGTTGACACCAGAGGTCGTTCATACGAAGTAAAAAATGGTTGCATAATGGAGAAGGAGATAATGGTTCCAAGAGATGAGGTACAAGTGATGGCAGATGAGGCAATGGGGAGACGTCCTAAAGCCCCAGTGTACACTTGGAATTGTAGTAGTATTTGCACTGTGCGTCAGGAATCTATTGACAAATTTCGAGAGTTTGAGAGAATATAGTAAAAAAAGTGTAAAACAGAAGATTAAGGTGCTTCAAAGTCTGGATCCATGCAGAGTGAGAGAGAATACTGGTTTGCAGGGTCATTCTCTGGCTTGTCTATCTAGAAAAGTGTGCAATAGTGTTTTCCATCATTTTAGGATGCTGGCTGTTCATCATACTGAAATGAGAAAGTTTGTGAGACGGTTGTATTTTGCCAAAAGTCCAGCAATAAAGTTAAATGAATTGAATAGGGCTCTGTTCCGAGGAACGGTATCAGATGTAGAGAAGGTTGTTGATGAAATTCAGTTTTGTTACTTTGGTCCTGAACAAAACAGTGCAGAGAAGGACACAGTAAATGAGGAAGAAGTGGAAGAGAATGTAGAACCCTCTGTAAGTAACACATTTAATGATCACATAACAAAATTTGCAATAGTCTCTAATGAAAGACCAAATTTTACTTGTATTTGTTGCCGCAGAACTCATTATAGAAAACAAACTAGGAATGTTGATCTCTACAGAAAGAGTGAAAATGAAGATAATTATAAGTGGAAGGATTTTGCCACATATATATTTCTAGAAAATTGTTTTGAATTGGGTGAAGATCAGCGTATTTGTAAATACTGTTACAACAAGTTAGAGGAAAATAGAATGCCGACCAGAGCTGTACATAATAATTTAGAATTGGATGCTATTCCTGCTGAACTTTCTGAATTAAATACATATGAGTCTATACTCATTCAATGTGTTCATCCGTTCCAGACCATAGTACGTATGGAGCCGAAAACTGGTAAATTACCTCCTTCAGATTTACTGAGAGGTTTAAAAGGTAGAGTGGTGTATTTGCCCTTGGATTTGAAAAAAAATATGGAAACTATTGATGCGGATACTTTGGAAACTGAACCATTAATTATTCTGGTTAATGGTGTACCTACAAAGAATAAGAAGATTTGGCAGGAGCTGGTAGATGTGCGGAAAGTACAAAGAGCAAATTTGTATTTGAAAAAGAATAACAAATGGTATGAATCAATTTATATAGAAGAAGAAGAAGAAGAAGATTTACAAGAAGACACAGAAACACCAACTGGACAAATTGAAAAAGTGGACAAGTCAAAGGAAGAAGAAATTTATGAACATTTTAGCATACATCCTCTTCATTCAAAAGAAGTTATGGGAGACAATATTGATCTGTTTCAGATGAAGAAAGCAAAAGTAACTCCCGTGAGTGTATGGGAGGAGAGCTTGGAAGCTCGATGTTTTCCCCAGCTGTTTCCTAAAGGAAAAGGAGGACGATACGATGAACGTCCAGAACAGATTCCAGCTTCTGAGTATCGGACTACAAGACTATATGCGGAAGATCCCAGATTTCGACAAAGTATTCCTTATTTGTTCCATCTTTTATTTGAAAGCGACTTGTCTGCACTGTCTTATGCAGTAAATCACATTTTAAAAAGTGGAGTACATTTACAAAATGTGTCTGCTAAGGATTTTATGGAGAAAGTGCAGCACCGAGATGATCATTTGGAAACACAACTGATCAATCTGATGGCTTGTCAGCGTGGGACAAATGAATATTGGTACAGACGCCATGGTGAACTAAAATGCATGTTACGGAATTTAGGAACACCAACATGGTTCCTTACCCTAAGCTGTGCAGAGTACGCTTGGGATGATTTACTGGATTTTCTACGAGAGGCCAATTCAAACATTAAAAACATTGAATACAAGACAGCAGGAGAACTGTGCTCATTGGATCCGGTTAATGTTTGCAGATATTTCAATCATAGATTTGAGGCTATGATGTCCTTCATCTGCAATAAAAAAAATCCACCCCTTGGAGAAGTAGTGGATTTCTTTTGGAGAAAAGAGTACCAGGCAAGAGGTGCTCCTCATATTCATATGCTGTTGTGGATCAAGGATGCCCCAAAGTTTGGAACAGATACTGATGAAGCAGTGTTATCTTACATTGAAGAATATGCAACATGTGCTATACCAAAAAGCACAGAAGAGAACAAGTTAAAGGAGCAAGTTTTACGTTTCCAAAGTCATCGGTGTGGAAAATACTGTCGACGGAAATACAAGAGCAAAGAAAAATACTACACTAAATGTCGATTTGGATTTCCTAGACCTGTTCTTTCAAATGGAAGAGTAAACAGTTTTATGTCAGCTGTGAGACATACTATCACAAGAAAATCACCTAAGAATACCTACAACCTTAAAAGAAAAGAAGAATCAAAAAATATAAATGACTACAACCCAGTCATTTTATCCATGTGGAACGCTAACATGGATATACAGTATGTTGCTGACAATTCCATTGCTGTTGCTCGATATGTAACGTCTTACATTACAAAATCAGAAAAAACAGAATTGAAGGAAATGTGGGAAGAGATTTCTCACGAGAAGACTGTCAGTAAGAAGCTGTACAGTTTCAGTTTGAAGATGTTATCGCATCGAGAAATTGGATCCTACGAATGTTCAGATAGGTTATCTTCTGCAAGTCTCTACTCGAAGTCAAGAAGAATAATTTGGGCAAGTTTAGGCCTTGCAGCAATGAGAAATCGGGTACTGAAATCTGTAGGAGAAATTGAATATTTGGCCGAGAATGACCCAGAAAGTACAGATATTTTGAAATCAAACATGTTGGACACATATTATCCCAAGAGAAGTCATCATCTGGAGAACATGTGTCTCTATGAAGTGCTGCAGAACTACATTTATTCACGGAAAGCTGCAGAAGACATCAACAATGGAAAATATAAAGTCGTTGGTGAAGAAGGATGTTTGGTGAAGCAAACAAAAGGAAGTTTGATAAATCACCGGAAGCTGAGTTGCGACACTACTGACAAGAAGGAATTTTACTACTTGGCTCTTTTACAGTTGTTTAAACCATGGCGTACAGAGGATGAACTACTGGGAGAATTCCAGAGCTATGAAGATTATTTTAATGCTTGCAAAGACAGCATACAATGCAGTACATTCTCAACTTATCTGCAAATGTTAAATGAAGAAATTGAACAGGAAACTACAATTGCAGCAGAAATAGCTAGAGATAGTTCTCAGGACAGCCAAAGTTCAGGAACACTCAGTCAAGATCCCCTAGGACAACCAATCGTTGAAAATGAAGCATCAATAGCCATGAATGAAGTGGAAACGGCTATGAATCAAGCTCAAGAAGAATTTATAGACTTAGAAAATTTGGAAAGACAACTGATTCAAGAGCAGCAACAAATTTATGAAGAGATCAAAAACAAAATTGATCACGGATTTCTACATGAAAAAAAAGAGTGCTCATGCACATCATTTCATCCAATCAGGATGTATGTAAGCGGACAAGCTGGAACTGGAAAAAGTTTCCTAATAAAAGTCATCAGAAGCTACCTAAAGCAAAAAACGGATTCTACTTTGTCTTGTGTGGTTACTGCTCCAACTGGGTTAGCAGCATATAACATAAAAGGAATCACTTTACATCGTTTGCTAATGTTACCAGTGGAGCATGAGAACAAAATACAATTCAACAAGCTAACTGGAGAAGCATCCTTGGAAGTTTCAAGAGTATTGAAGAAGATGCAAGTTCTCATTATTGAGGAGGTGAGCATGGTATCAAACTTAATGCTTGCCTTTGTGCATTTAAGAATGCAGCAAATTTTGAAGACAGACTATGACATGTTATTTGGTGGAAAACACGTCATAGTTTTTGGAGATCTTTTGCAACTTACTCCAGTTAAAGGACAACCAGTGTTTAATACTGTCACACATGAAGACACGAAGAAGTCATTGGGAAGCATCGGAAATACAAATATTTGGTCCTTCTTTGAGTACAAGGAACTTACTACTAATATGAGGCAAGCAAACGATGAAGAATATGGAAGTATTCTGAAAGATATCAGGATTGGACTACTCACAGAAGTTGGCAAAAAAGCATTACAGAGTCGGCTGCTACATAATTTATTTCCAAAGGAAGAAATAGTTGCAGAGAAGATATACAAGAACATTGCAGAAAACAAAAGTGTCATCTGCTTAATGCCAACTCTACGTGAATGCTCAATATTCAATGAGGAGCTTTTGAAATTGGAAAAGGAAGAGATCAGGAAATTGGAAGCAGTGGACAAAATTGAGGATGGAAGAATTACTGTCACATTAACAGGCAAAATGAAAAATAAATTGGACTCACTAGAGAAGAACATCTCCAAAACAGCTGGATTAGAAAAAAATCTATATGTTTGCATGAACTGTAGAGTATTTTTAAGAAGAAATTTGGATGTTGAAAAAGGTTTAGTTAATGGAGCGATGGGAAGAGTTGTGGGTTTTATTAATTATCAGAAAAAAGAAGGAGTTGAATGTTTAAAAATAAAATTTGATCAGTTAGAAGAAGTTAAAGATATTTGTCGTTGTACAGTTCGTTTCATGCTTGTGAAAGACTTATATGTACGTAGGAAGCAGTTTCCGTTTTCTCTAGCATATGCTGTAACTATTCACAAGTCTCAAGGATTGACTGTAGATTGTGCATTTGTGAACATTGGTTCAACTGTGTTCAAAGAGGGTATGGCATATGTTGCTTTGTCACGAGTGAAAACATTATCAGGTTTATTCATGATAGACTTTGATGACTCAAAAGTTAGTGCTGATACAAACTGTGTAAAGGAGTATAATAGATTAAGAAGAAGCTATGCTCCTCATTTAGGTCAGTATCCTGTGTTAGAGAAACGTGTAGTTTCTCGTAAAAGAAAAAATGAGAATATCTGTAATGAAGATGTAGAGAAGAGGAAAAAAAAGAGGAGTGATGTAATTGTAAGCAAAAAGAAAAAGGAAAATGAAGAACAGGTTGTAGGATGTCATTTTGAAAATAGCTCTGGTGTCAACTGCTACGCAAATGTAGTGCTGAATGTTGCATTTTATCTGGAAAGTTTGCAAGAACAGATAATAGTAAATCAGGGAAAAAGATTCTGTTCTGAGCTGACTCTCCTTTTTCAAAAGCTAAGTAAAGATAAAACTCAAATAGAAAGTGTTACTGAAATTAGAAAACTTTTAGATGTATGTTCAGGACGAACACAGTTTTCTCAAAATGTACAGCAAGACGCACAGGAATTCTTGTTGTATTTTCTTCAGGTAGTGGAAGAAGAAGGAGTTCCCATTGAAATTTTTTTTGGTCTCTCTTATAAATGGGAACATAGTTGTGAAAATTGTTATAATATATGTGGCTCTAATGTTGATAATGAAAGGTTTATTTATTTGACATTGCCAGAGAGTAAAACAGTTACTTTTGCAAAATTAGTTAAAGATGCTAATCATAGCATGAAATGTGGTGAGTGTAAATCTGACATGTTTTCAACATTAATTTTAAAGGAATACGGACAGTATGTAATTTTAATGATGCAACGATGTAGAGCTGATGGTTCAAAATTGGATACTTTAATAAAGAAGTTTACAGGACAGCAATTATCAATTTCAGGAAAAACTTTTGTAACTGTTGCAATAATTTTCCATGATGGACCTACTGTTACTTCTGGACATTACACAGTTTATCTTAAATGTGAAAAAGGCTGGACACTGTGTAATGATTCCCAATTGATTTTCAAGCAACGTTTGCCTTTTGATTTAGCAAATTCCTATCTAATCTTCCTGAAACCTAAATTTTAGACAGATTTGGCAAGATCTCGACAAAATAATTTTACCATTTTACTGGATTACCATTGCAATTTTATAGAAAAAAGATTTTTTAAATTATCATTTGGCCTAATGGAAAGATAACCAATTGTAATGTGGACTTTTTTAATTTTAAATGAAACTTTGAAAAACCAATAATTTAGAGATAATCGGTAACATCTGCACAATTTAAATTTTGGAATGTTATTGGACTGCCATTGGAAATTTTTTCAAAAAAGATTTTAAAAATTACTATTTGGCCATGCGGAAAAGTAACCAATTCTATTGTGGACTTAATAAATTATTCCAAACATTTTCGTGAACCAAAATGTTACAGAGAATCGGTGAGATCTGGACAAATTAAACTTTAGAATTTTATTGGATTACCGTTTGAAATTTATTCCAAAAAAAAATTTAAAATTACTATTTTGCCTAAAGGAAATGGAATCAGATGTATTTTGGAGTTATTTGAGATATAATATTGTGATTATACTTCTGAAACAAACATATCAGACGGTATTTTAAAGAAATAACTATTGGTATTAGATGATATTTTTTTAGAATATTATGCATTTCTATAATGTTAAGTTTAAGTAAAAAGAGATTCTGGGCTTTTTTATTACAATCTTTGTGATTGTTATTTTTTTTTGCCTGCTGTAAAATGATGAATGCAATTGCTTTCACAATTTATAGTGAAATGCAATATATTCTGAAAACAGCAAAAATAAGGCAAAAATATTTTTGGGAAAAAAATGTAAATATGTGTACTGTATTATAAATTGTTTTAAAAATATTAATACTTTTTTCTTTTTTTTCAGATTGATATAGAAAATTTTCGAAAACTAGAACCATTTTTAAAACTATTTTTAAAAAAAACAAATGAATAAATATTTTTTTGAGTGAGTATGGTAAGTCAATAATAATAATTGTAGTCTCTCAAGGACCTTGTAATGTGATAATTGGTTTTTAGTGTTTTTTTTAAAAAATTTAAAAAAAGTACGCGCACCGTACGCGTACGGTAAAAAAAAAAAAAAAAAGTTTTTAAAAACATATGTAAAAAAAAGATGAAAGATAAGGTTGGCTCTTAAAAGAACCGTTGTGTTCATGCAGGGACAGAGGAAAGAAAGCATGGAAAAATTTGTCTCTGTGACAAGTGTGCTGATCTATTTTGTTGTTCACTAGGGAAACACTGGTCTCCCTATGACAAATTAGATCATGACAAGAGGCACATCGAATATCAACCCTCAGAAAACGAGGGTTAATTTCCAGAGGGCCAGCAGAAGGAGATGCTCCCCCCACAGATGAAGGGCTCACCTGACCTGCAGAAGAAGGAGTCAGCCCTGCAGATGATGGTCCAGGCTGAGCTGCTGTGGATGTACTTGCTTGTCTTTCTGAAGAGTTACCTCCAAAAAGATGACCATGTGTCCTTCTGTGTACATCCTGGAGGTGTCTCTTCATGGTGTGATTCCCAAAGGAATACTTCCTGTCAGGATTACCTCTAGAAAGTACACGCTGACACAGCCTACAAGTTACTAAGGGTGCATTCACCTTTTGCTGGCCTTCAGGAAAAGTAAAATAATCCCATACATAAGAGGGCTTTTGTTTCCTCGATCTCTGCCTCAAGACAGTGCTGCTAGTGCTAGCCTCACTCTCAGAAGAGCTCTGCTGTTCTGCCATCGTATCCCAAAGACAAACCAGCTCCTTCTCCCAAGGGATCACAAGCAGAAATGAGGGGAATGGGTGTGGTGTAGGAGAGTTCTAGAACTGAAAGTAGTTTCAACCAATCAAAAGTTGTGTTTCATGATCACATGACCTACCGTACGCTTACGGCAAAAGTGCGCATGCGCGTAAAAAAGACACGCGCTTGCGCGCATGCGCATAACAGTCACTACCCGACACTTCCGCGTAACGTGCGCGTGTAGCGTACACGCGTACGCGTCCCACGCGGAGGACGCGCGGCTACGCAAATTGCGTAAGTATACGCAAACAGCGTAGATAAATTACGGACGTTGCGTAAACCGTACGCTTACCGTAAGCTTACGGTACGCGTACTAAAAAAAAAATTTAAAAAAAGGAAAAAATGTATTGCTAATAAATTTTACATGTTTATTTTATAAAATATATTAAAAAAAACATATTATAGAATTTTAAAAATTTAACCATAGTCTTTAAAAAAGGATAGAAAATTAAAATAAAAATATGTTTAAAAAAAATAGAAGAAAAAAAACAAAATTAGCATTTAAAAAACCTTGCAAATTCACTGAAAAAACCATGGGTTTCACACACGTTATAGTTAGGACTTAGCATTTAAAAAACCTTAGAAATTCAGTGAAAAAAACCATAGGTTTCACACATGTTATAGTTAACTGGACATTTTACTCGTAAAAAACCATTGAAATTGCCCCGTTATAGTTAGTTCAGCTAACTATAACTCGCACGCCCGCAATGCACTGCTGATGACGTCACATATTACATCACTCATGACATGGTCAGTGACATCACTCATGACATCACTGATGACATCTCAAATGACATCACTGATGACATCACTGATGACATCATCCTTGTGATAGAGTGGCAGACCTCCTCTTCCCCTAATATAACCTTTGATACACACAATCAAAAATAGAAATTAAAATTTTAAAAACAATGGACATACCAATACCAGTTACAACAACCTATACAGTAATTCTAAGATCCAAATACACATCCACTCATTCACCAACAGTCCTATACAGTCACTCATACATGTACTCACTCATCATATGTACTCATACACGTATACATCCTGTTACACAATGCCACTCATCCATAGAGGTACTCACACACATAGTTAGTCATGCTAATAAAGAATCAAACATACATTTACTTGCATATACAGTTATACACACACCACCACACTTACTTCTACGGAAACTTACACATACTTAGTCTTTTAAACAATCACTTATAGAAACACATACTTATTCATACAGGAACTCTTTCAATCTCTCACTCTCACATATACTCACATATATACACCAATAGTCACATATACTAGTTTAAAACATATGTAGTTACACATAAAGACACTATTGAGACAGTCATTCACTCACTAACACACCCATACATACACTCATCCACCCATACAGTCCTGCACACATGCTGTCTTCAACACATACAAACAATGAGTCACTCATTCATGCACCCATGCACTACGTAATACCCCTCACCGAACCAGACACTCACACTCATACTGATACTCAAAAAAACAACTAATAACCTATTTAGACACTCATGTAGCTACACACCAACCCATGCAGCCACTTATACACAAAGTGAGAGACTGATACAGATATTTACATATTTAAACATTACTCACTAAGCCATGTATTCACTAAGATACACTTAATCAGTCAGTAATACAATCAATTTTTCAAAAACAATTCATCCATTTAGACACTTATATACCCATTTATTCTTCCATCGACCTTGAGATATACATTATAAAACATATTTAATTTTCAAAAAAACACACATTCACTGGATGATGTCATCAGTGATGTCATCAGTGATGTCATTTGAGATGTCATCAGTGATGTCATGAGTGATGTCACTGACCATGTCATGAGTGATGTAATATGTGACGTCATCAGCAGTGCATTGCGGGCGCGCGAGTTATAGTTAGCTGAACTAACTATAACGGGGCAATTTCAATGGTTTTTTACGTGTAAAATGTCCAGTTAACTATAACATGTGTGAAACCTATGGTTTTTTTCACTGAATTTCTAAGGTTTTTTAAATGCTAATTCCTAACTATAACGTGTGTGAAACCTATGGTTTTTTCACTGAATATATATATATACACACACACACACACACACACTTTCATAAATACAGCTTTTGCAACAGCTGTGCATACCTTCATCAAAGAAATTGCACAAAAAAATACTAAGTAAGATTGGCACATAAGTGACCTATGCCCTTTGCAGAGAGACCACAAATTGGATGAAAATGTAGGTGGAATACCTATAATGTCTCACTGACTATCACTGTGAAAAACTCACACAGACTTAAGCCTCAAATCCAGTGCTCTCAAAAATAAAACACACACCTACAACCTGAACTCACCCAGACACTGAGGAGCAACTAAATTCCCAGAATGCAATACCAAGACTCCTATGATGCATGAAAAAGTAGGGAAACACAATATTTGAAAAAAATATGCTCATAGGAAATGCAACATTAAGTAAAATATAATACATTTTAACATGGACTGCACATCACCGTCATGGATTATCTAAGGGTTTTAATACTCATTGGTAAGAACTGATCTGTGTTTATGCCTGTAAAGTTGAGGACATGAAAATAGAGCCCGGTAGGGACCCGTTTCGAAATCAGTTTTAACAACTTGTGGGCCAGAGCAACAGCATAGCTTGCCCCACTTAATGCCCTCATTGTGTCCTTCTACCAGACATTGTAAGGGGAATTCTGGAGCCAACCTGCAGTCTAACATATCTACACCCAACTGCATATTGTCAAGCAGTGTCTTAAAACAGAGAGATGCACATTTGCTCATTAGTTCATATACTTATTTAGAGGCTATGTACTATGTCATATGCAATAGCTTGGCCCAAGTAGACACGCCATAAAACCTTCAAACTAATGAAATAAAATCATTGCAAGGTCCCAGTATGCTTTTAGAATGGGACTCCGTTAGAAAACGTGGCAATCATAACTTGTGATGGTGAGACACCTGTTCAGTGGCATGAATATTCAAATGAACTTCACTTTTAAATGCCCTTTAACAGTGTTCAATTTTAAAAGCTCCCCGCCGCTTGGCAGAGCTACAGGTGGTACCAGTGATTGACGGTGAGATTTAAATACCCCTGTAGCACTTGCCCATCACAGTTAGTATATTTTACAGCATTCCATCCAAACACTGTCATAAACTGCCCAATTGTTGATATGGGATTGCATACTCCCCAATACTTTTACGGGTAGCTTCTGTATGTTATTCTACTTCTTTGCTGCATCCAACGCTTTGGATCATCTGCCGGGTGTAGTAATGTGGGTTTGTATGTTCTCCGCTTGTTAAACTAATTCTCACAAATCAAGTCAATGTGACAAGGCACTACAAGATCATGATTTCCAAAAATAATTCTGCAGTGGCAGGCATGGAAAATGAACCATGGATCAGTACACTGAAATCCCACTAAATGCGGTCCATGCACCTACGTGTAGACAAAAGGCTACAATAGCCTAGTCTCCCATTCTGGCAAAATACTGCTATTTCCTATACCTTAGGCCCTAAAACCATGTGGAACATACTGATCACAAGTCATCAACTGTCATCTGCACACAGTTACTCTTCAAAATAAAGATTTGTAACATGTTCAATCTCTCTCCACACCTATGATGCATTAAAGGCACCTGCGTTTTATAAACACATCCATTAGCTGGACACAAGCTGTACAAAATATAGTAGAAAAGGGATATGGTACTGCCCTGCTACAATGTAAACTATAAAACAAATGATCACACTCACTGGATGATGTCATAAGTGATGCCATAAATGATGTCACAGAACATGTCATAAGTGATGTAGTATGGGAAGTCCTAAGCAGCGCATGGTGTGGGTGCAAGTGAGAATTTCTTTGGATTTGGTAGTTCGCAAAGTCAGTGTTGTCTTTCGACATTTTATCTAACTAAAATGTTACTTTAATCTTTGTTTTTCTCAGTGAATTTCA
Organism: Triturus cristatus; assembly: GCF_964204655.1. NCBI lineage: Eukaryota > Metazoa > Chordata > Amphibia > Caudata > Salamandridae > Triturus > Triturus cristatus. Next base: position 291,137,556 of record NC_140589.1, on the reverse strand, counting down.
ATGTTTTTTTTTTATATCTAAAGGAAATAGTTATTTTGACTGTTGCTTTTTTTTCGCTGAATTACTAGGCTTTTTTTTAACAGAAAGAAATATTTTATGACCATGCGAAAAGTTAGCCCCTGCCGCTCATTGCCAGAGGCCTGTGGGAAGGCCCTGCAGCAAACCCCCTGTGACCAAGCCCTGCAGCAAAACCACAACAGGCAGCCAACCCATGCTGTGCACGGCCTTTCACTGCACACAGCTTTATTATACCCCACCCACCCAGGGCTGCATTACATTATAAAGGGGAGGTGGCCCAGTGGCCCATCTCCTCGAGCTTTATTAGGCCCTAGGGCAAAGGAATTAGTAAAGGGAGAGGGACGAGCAGTCTCCCTCCCTGAGCCTATTTAGGCCCAGGAGGTGCAAAGGTCCCACAGGATCGCAGTACAATTTGCAGCTTTTCTGTCCAATTTGGCAACAGGGAGCAGCAGGGTCCCTCTGGTCCCTCCCCCCCACCCCCCATGTTTCGGGGGAGGGGTGGCAGGGTATCCCTACCCTGCCACATATATATATATATTTTAATCTGGACACAAACCTTAGTTTCAGAGTCCTGCAGTGGCTGCCAGCAACATTTCTCTCAGGTTGCAGGTGCCCAATCAGAGTGCTTGCACCCGCGGACTTTAACTCCCACTGGAGAAGGATGGTGCAAGGGGGAAAAAGCTCCCTGGATCAATCAAAACACTATTTTTAAAAACTGGCGCTTCCGCAAGACTCTCGAGTAACTATTGCGGACCCAACCGTATAGATATACAATTAATTTTAACCTTAATTTGTAAAAAACTAAGGAACGGATTTACACCAAATCACAAAATGTTAAATCTGTGAACCAAGATTTAGCTTCCTGTCAAATTTGGTGTAATTCACCTTAGCAGTTTTTGCGTTAGCACGTCTTAAAGAAGTCTATGGAAAATGCAGAGGGACTTTGCATTTTGGGCCCCCCCTTTTTTTTTTGGCCCCCATGACAAAGTTAGGTGAAAACGTAGGGTGAAATGTAACATTTTAAACAACATAAAAACTGAAAATCACCAGTTATCGTTAAATTAAGTAACTATAACTTGGGCACTCACCCTGCCTACATCATTTAACAATAAAAAGTGAATTCAGTATTATTCTAGTTCAAGAAGTTACATTTTAACTTACATTTCCACATAATTATAATGTTACTATCACCTTTTTAACCTCAAGTAATATTTTTTTACCACCATGTGCGGCGTGGGATTCACTGCAGGGCCAGGCCCTGTGTACAACTCCTCATGCCGGCTGACTCTCCCACCACGCCAGCGACACCCACCCCACTTTTTATTACTTTTTTACTTTAGATGGGGGGGTGCCTTCCCAGCGCACAAGAGATGTTATTGCAACCCAAGAAATAAAAATAATACTTTGGCCCGAGCACAAGGTCCAAGGGGTCAGGGTATCTCCAGCCTGTCCTTAACACTTTATTTACATTTTCTGTCTCTGTGTCCAATAACGACGGCCACAACATTTCTCCATGTTGCAGAAAGCCAATCGGATTGCAAGCTCCCACAGGACTCACTGGGGGGAGTGGGGGAAATAATAATCACCCTCAGCCAATCAGATGGGTATATTATTTGTAGGGGCGTGCCCACGGTACTCTCGCTGACCCCGTAGTCCAGATATATATAGACTTTGAACTTTAATTTCTCATAAACTACTTAACTGATTTGCACCAACCCGCAAAAAGTATGCTTTCTGGGTAAGGAGCTTGTATTTCGTTCAGCCGTTCTGACTGTTGCTTTGTTCAAAAATCCATGGGAAAACTGCACTTTGGGACCCCTCCTTTTTTCCTCAGTCCCCACTTGACGGATCACCTGAAACTTTCCAGGAAGGAGCGGAGGTGGATGAACAATTTCTGGAAACGTTTTGTGAGTATTCGTCAAACGGAGGCAAAGTTACTACCAAAACAAACTTCCTATGGTAACTAGGAACCAACAACAACTAAACAGTGGAGATCACCACTGTGTTTTTGTATGCATGTGTATATATATGGGTGCATGTGTATATATAAATATTGCAAGATTAAAAAATTTTAAATGAAGGATAAATATAAAGGAATTTGAAACTGGAGGCAAAAATTAAGTTGATATCCTTTGCTTGATTGTGGGAGAAGCACAAGTAGAGCACATAGGATCTACTATGGATAACTTGTTGCCTCAGCTGAAACACTCACATGCGCCGACAAAAAGACTGCATGTACTAGGAGCCAAAGGACAGTAATACGCTAGAGTCTAGCACATTGCTTCATTTTTTTGAAATAAAACTAAAAAATTTAAAAGCTGCAACCTGCCCATTAAAATGTTGTTGTATATGTTTGTTTGAGAATTGAACCCCTGACCCCCCCCCCCGAGCCCTAAAAAGTACCCCGACCCCCCCAATGATCCCTAAAAACTACCCCGACCACCCTCAAGCCCTAAATTCTTCCCGAGCCCTGAAAATAACCCCGACCCCCGAAGCCCATAAAACTAGCCCATCCCATAAAAGTACACCAACCCTTAACAACCCTCGCCCCTCACCCCCAAAACCCAGCGCCCAGGCCCACTACCTCACTGTGTCCTCTCCCAAATCCTTCCTGTTCCTGGGTCCGCCCATTCCAGCTTCCAGACCGTTCAAATGCCCTAACCACGCCAGGGATGTGGAATTCCTATAGCCCGACGCCCGGGACATATTGTTTGGGGTCAAGGGCAACAAGTTTTCATGTGTATTTTGTCCTTGGGACAAGTAGGCCCAACCCCCTACAGCACAAACCCTTTGGCTGCCAGTTTACAGTACCGCATTATGGATCAGGAAAGGGCAATGTCTGCAGTTAAGGTAATATTTGTGTCCATGTGTTAAATGCTGTTCAAGCTTGTATTTATGGTTCATTAATGCAAAGCCTTTATTATTAGGGTGAGCACTAAAAAGTAAATGTTGTAAGCTCGGCCTGCACTACTGACCGTGGTTCCAGTATAAATGTGTAAACACGTTTTCAAAGTTTTGTAATATGAGGCTATGTATAATGCTCCCAGAATGCTCTCTGATTATATGCAAATATTTGCCAAAACTTGAAAGCAAGAGTGACGATTCTTTGCTTTCAAAATAAAATGTTCACAAAAAAATGCAAGTAGGAAATAAAAACATTTTGCTAAACTACTGTAAGATTTTAGGTACCATATCTTTGCAGCATCATTTAGTAACATGTTGATGTATGCTTGTATTTCCCAAAACATATTCATAATGGAAAAGCAGTGTAACCAGTTTAAATGCGATTATGGGAACCAAAAGTGAACAAGCATTGGCAAAGCCAGTAGGTCTGAAATTGGTGGTGAGCCTTTTGGTTTTGTCAATGCGTGACTTGTTTAGGTATCGTTTTTGTAAAACCTTATTGGTGTGGAAGCTGCTGGGCCCTCACCTTTCTAACAAGCATTGGCAAAAGCAAAAATAGTTTTTGGTCTCAAAAAGCACTCATTGCCACAGCAGTTTAGGGCACTGAATCAAATTACTTTGTGTGCCAATATGCTCCTTGTAAAAGAGCAGAATACTGTCACTTACAGTTAAGCTAGCAGATAGACCGAGAAAGAGAGACAGAATTTTATTAAGCACAAAAGGTCATGGTTAACGCCATTTTTAGCATGAGCAAATGTGCATGTGTAGATTTGCTCGTGTAAAAATCTGAATGTTTTAAGTTCACTTTTCCTCCAACCACTTTTTTTTCCCAACCCTGGAAGAAGTTTTACGTCTGCCCCTGTCAGGAGTAAATTTCCAACCTTTTTCAGTATGGGAAAAGATTAGAAAAAAGAGTTGGTGCAAACCCTTAAAACACGCAAGTTAGTAGGTTTGCCCAGACTCAAAAGGGCATTCCAACCCTTGAACTATTGATTACCACTACCTTCAGCCCCAGTATGTAGACCTGCAGAAACGAAGCAACATAAGGGAATGGCTAGTATTCAACCCTATTATGGTACGAGCCCTGGCATGATTAGAGAAGCTATATCAGAACTCTTATATAATGAGATTGCTGCTGTAATTTGTCGCCGCATTACATGGCACAAGAGGGACAAGTGGATTTTGTTACAGGGCAAGTAGATTTATGAAGCAACCCGTCCCATGGACAAGTAGATATTTTATGAAATTCCACACCCCTGCACGCACATGCATGGTTATCACCAGCGTGGCAGCGCTTAGGGAAAACGGCACGCGTGGAATAAAGTACAAATCCCACAAAGCACAAATCTAAAGAAACGGACCCTGTCATATCCCTTAGATGCCTTAAACTGTTTATCAACCTTAAGTTCCTACACAATCAGACTCTGTTCTAAGGCTTTACTACCACTTACCATCATAAATGGTTGATAAAGTCCATCAATGAATATAACATTACAGACAAATTGACTGCTATTATCAAGAACTTTGAGCTATTCCTCCTCTAACTTGTACCATATACAAACTACTCTGTGGCGGCTGAAAGGTGATTTATAGCACTTTACAAAAACCCTACCAAAAAGCATAAAATATATATATATATATTTTTTTAAATCATCCCAAAAGATATTTCTTGAACCACGTGTTATTCGCACAGGTGGCAGCACTGTGTTTCCATGGCTTGAGCAACCATGCCCAGATAAAAGCTGTGTTTGAGGTACCAACAGAGCACAGTGCAAAGGGGCTGGTGTCACAGGAATCCTGCTTTGTTAATATTTATGAGGCAGGATTTAATTTGTGACTTCTTGAAAACAGCAGTCAATGCAAAGAAGGAGGCCTGCAAGGGACAGCAGAGGTTCATTAATTTCTGTCATGTGCCTATATTGAAATCACTGTTGCTTAAGGAACTAATACTAAAATGTCTAAATAAATAATACACTGTTAGAGGGATGTGGGCGTTGGGGACATAAAGCAGCCTGTGAGAATGATACCCGCATCAACTGATGCTAGCAGCTGTCCATTTCACAGAGAAAGCTGCCCACTAAATACACCATTTCCAACGTATAAAGTGTTATCAAAGCCTTACAACCACAGGAGCGAGCAGGCAAAAACCACAGATGCGTTTACGTGCGAGTAGGAAGGATGAACATATATTTACCATCCATTTCATTTGTTGTGTGCAGTGTTGATACAAAAATTTATTTGCCTGGCCATTATTTATTTTATTCTTTTACAATGCTATTTGGGATTTTGCATGCGTCTGCGAAATACCAATGTAAACAAGCATTGGCAAAGCCAAAAGGTCTTGCCTAGTGACTTTCCAAATTTGTTCCAGTCATTTAGCACAGCATCCGAGCGTAGTTCTCTACGGTTAAAGAATTTATAGTAGTGGCCTTTTTTTTTTTTTAAATTTATTTATCGATACCAGTTGAATTAGTAACGAAAAACTGAAAAGGCACAATAGTGTTATTTAACTGGGTGGGGTTGGAGGCCCAGAAACAAACACTGGGGCACCGTGGGGTGGGTCACCAACACATGAGGGAGGAGCGTAGAAGGAACAAGGGGGTTACGTGTAGAAGAAACAAAGTGGGGGCAGCAGGGAAAGCAGCGCAGCAGGGCAGTCCGGGAAGCAGTGCAGCGGGGAGGGGGGTGGCAGTCCGGGAAGCAGCGCAGTGGGGTGGGCACAGCCCGAGAAGCAGCACAGTGGGGGGGCGCGCAGCCCGAGAAGCAGCACAGTGGGGGAGGACGTGCAGCCCGGGAAGCAGGGCAGTGAGGGGGACGTGCAGCCCAGGAAGCAGGGCAGTGAGGGGGGACGTGCAGCCCGGGAAGCAGGGCAGTGAGGGGGGGGGCACGCAGCCCGGGAAGCAGGGCAGTGGGGGGCGCAGACCGGGAAGCAGTGCAGTTGGGGAGAGCAGCCCGGGAAGCAGCGCTGTGGGGGGGGAGGGGCGGAGTGAGCAGCACAGTGCGGTGGGAAGCAGGAGAGTGCCACGGAGAGAAGAGCGGGGAAGAACACCGCAGTGGGGGGGGCCAGGAAGCAGCACAGTGGGGTGGCCCGGGAAGCAGCACAATTAGGGTGCGGGGCAGGACAGCGAGAAGCAGCGCAGGGGGGGCGGGAAGCAGCACCGGGCATTATTTATTTATTTTATTCTTCTACAATGCAATTTGGGATTTTGCATGTGCCTGCGAAATACCAATGTAAACAAGCATTGGCAAAGCCAAAAGGTCTTACCTATTGACTTTCCAAATTTGTTCCAGTCATTTGGCACAGCATCTTAGCGCAGTTTTCTACTGTTAAAGAATTTAAAGTGGTGGCCTTTTTTTTTTTATTTATCGATACAAATTGAATTAGTAACGAAAAATTGAAAAGGCACAATAGTGTTATTTAACTGGGTAAGGGTTGGAGGCCAAGAGACAAACCCTGGGGCACCGTGGGGTGGGTCACCAACACAGGAGGAAGGAGCGTAGAAGGAACAAGGAGGGTTACGTGTAGAAGAAACAAAGTGGGGGCAGCGGGGGAAGCAGTGCGTGGGGGCGCCCCGTAAAGCAGCGCTGTGGGGGAAGCAGCGCAGTGGGAGGGGGCGCAGCCCGGGAAGCAGCGCAGTGGGGGGGGGCGCAGCCCGGGAAGCAGCGCAGTGGGGGTGGGGGCGTAGCCCGGGAAGCAGCGCAGTGGGGGTGTAGCCCGGGAAGCAGCGCAGTGAGGGTGGGGGCGTAGCCCGGGAAGCAGCGCGGTGAGGGTGGGAGCGTAGCCCGGGAAGCAGCGCAGTGGGGGTGGCGCAGCCCAGGAAGCAGCGCAGTGGGGGTGGGGGGGCGCAGCCCGGGAAGCAGCGCAGTGGGGGGGGGCATAGCCTGGGAATCAGTGCGGTGGGGGTGCGCAGCCTGGGAAGCAGCGCAGTGGGGGGGGGCGCAGCCTGGGAAGCAGCGCAGTGGGGGTGGCGCAGCCAGGGAAGCAGCGCAGAGGGGGGGGTGCAGCCAGGGAAGCAGCACAGAGGGGGTGCAGCCCGGGAAGCAGTGCAGTGGGGGCGCAGCCCGGGAAGCAGTGCAGTGGGGGCGCAGCCCGGGAAGCAGTGCAGTGGGGGCGCAGCCCGGGAAGCAGCACAGTGGGGGGGCGCAGCCCGGGAAGCAGTGGGGTGGGCGCAGCCCGGGAAGCAACGCAGTGGGGGGGCCCGGGAAGCAGCACAATTAGGGTGCGGGGCAGGACAGCGAGAAGCAGCGCAGGGGGGTGAGAAGCAGCACCAGGCATTATTTATTTATTTTATTCTTTTACAATGCAATTTGGGATTTTGCATGTGCCTGCGAAATACCAATGTAAACAAGCATTGGCAAAGCCAAAAGGTCTTACCTATTGACTTTCCAAATTTGTTCCAGTCATTTGGCACAGCATCCCAGCGCAGTTTTCTACTGTTAAAGAATTTAAAGTGGTGGCCTTTTTTTTTTTATTTATCGATACAAGTTGAATTAGTAAGGGTTGGAGGCCCAGAGACAAACCCTGGGACACCGTGGGGTGGGTCACCAACACAGGAGGAAGGAGCGTAGAAGGAACAAGGGGGGTTACGTGTAGAAGAAACAAAGTGTGGGCAGCGGGGGAAGCAGTGCGTGGGGGCGGCCTGGAAAGCAGCGCTGTGGGGGAAGCAGCGCAGTGGAAGGGGGCGCAGCCCGGGAAGCAGCGCAGTGGCTGGGGGTGCAGCCCGGGAAGCAGCGCAGTGGGGGGGCGCAGCCCGGGAAGCAGCGCAGTGGGGGGGCGCAGCCCGGGAAGCAGCGCAGTGGGGGGGGGGGGGCGCAGCCCGGGAAGCAGCGCAGTGGGGGGGGGGGGCATAGCCTGGGAATCAGTGGGGAGGGGGGCGCAGCCTGGGAAGCAGCGCAGTGGGGGGGGGCGCAGCCAGGGAAGCAGCACAGTGGGGGGGCGCAGCCAGGGAAGCAGCGCAGGGGGTGCGCAGCCCGGGAAGCAGTGCAGTGGGGGCGCAGCCCGGGAAGCAGCAGGGTGGGCGCAGCCCGGGAAGCAGCACAGTGGGGGGGCGCAGCCCGGAAAGCAGTGGGGTGGGCGCAGCCCGGGAAGCAACGCAGTGGGGGGGCGCAGCCCGGGAAGCAACGCAGTGGGGGGCGCAGCCCGGGAAGCAACGCAGTGGGGGGTGCAGCTCGGGAAGCAGCGCAGTGGGGGGCAAGCGCAGCCTGGGAAGCAGCGCAGTGGTGGGGGGAGCGCAGCCTGGGAAGCAGCGCAGTGGGGGGGCACAGCCCGGGAAGCAGTGGGGTGGGTGCAGCCCGTGAAGCAGTGCATGGGGGGGCACAGCCCGGGAAGCAGTGCATGGGGGGGCGCAGCCCGGGAAGCAGCGCAGTGGGGTGGGGCGCAGCCCGGGAAGCAGCGCAGTGGGGTGGGGCGCAGCCCGGGAAGCAGCGCAGTGGGGTGGAGGGCAAAGCCCGGGAAGCAGGGCAGTGGGGGAGGGCAAAGCCCGGGAAGCAGGGCAGTGGGGGAGGGCAAAGCCCGGGAAGCAGGGCAGTGGGGGAGGGCAAAGCCCGGGAAGCAGGGCAGTGGGGGAGGGCAAAGCCCGGGAAGCAGGGCAGTGGGGGAGGGCAAAGCCCGGGAAGCAGGGCAGTGGGGGAGGGCAAAGCCCGGGAAGCAGGGCAGTGGGGGAGGGCAAAGCCCGGGAAGCAGCGCAGCTCGGGAAGCAGCGCAGCAGAGGGGCACAGCTCGGGAAGCAGCGCAGCGAGGGGCATGGGGGGGGGGGGAGAAGAGTGAGCAGCAGGAGAGTGCCACGGAGAGCAGGGCGGCGAAGAGCACCGCAGTGGGGGGCCCAGGAGGCAGCACAGTAGGGTGGCCCGGGAAGGAGGGCAGGGGGGGGGAGCAGGGCAGCGGGGAGCAGCGCAGAGCAGCAGGGGGGAACAACACGTGGCGCGGGGAGCAACACCGGGCGGGAGGCGCGGGGAGAATCACAGTGGACGAGCCGTGAGAAAACAAAGTGGGGGATGTGCGGGAAGCAACACAGGGGGATCAAATTTGTTCAAGACAGCAACATGGAACTGGCGGGGAGAGAGCACACGGCTGAGAAGATAATGTGGGTGGGAGAGGGGAGACGCGTGTGTGCAAGAGAAAGGAATACAGAGCAAAGCAGAGGGGAGGAAGAGACACACGAGGGAGGCGACTGGAAACATGCACTCATGTTGGGTGCTTATATTTTAAGATAAAATAGCGCCTGAAAAAGTGAGCAGTGGTGGGACATGGGAATGAGTCACTGCTCCAGAGGCAGGGCAAACACAATAAGCGGAAGGAACAGCCACATAGCTAACTAATAAGATGCAAACTAATGAGTGACAATGAAGCAAGCCAATGGTAAGCAATGGGCCGGCTCCAAGCCTACTATAAAAACAATATGTCTTGCAACAAACTCTTGGGCAAAACCTAAAAAAGTTCCAGTGCCTCAGAAAGTGCTGCAAGTTCAAAGTGCACAGTTTCACAGTTCAAGGAAAATAACACGGTAAAGGTGCACCAAGATGACATGGGTACTGAGATTTGAAAAGGATTTCAGATAAACACAGCTCTTCAAGACATCATCCTTTTGCTAAAAATTTAAAAAAAGGAAGGCACCAAAATATATCCCCCTTAAGTGCTATGGCACACATTTCTTCTCATTTATTCACACCACTCACTGGTATTCAGATCTAAAGTAACTAATAAACGTCAATACCAGCGGGGGAAAAACAAACACTCCAGCAGGGTAACATGGCAGAAGACAAGCATGAATATTCCACAACTTACCAGCTACTAAAAATCATAGGGAATCCATTAAGTAGTCATAGAATAGATTGTACTGTGCTGGAGGGGGTGGACAACACAGACTACAGTACTGCAGTGATACATGTATAACCTGGCAATTTCACACTTGAGATTTGCACCAGTCAGGCAGTCAAAAGGGTACAATCTATATATACACCATTTGAAGCAGATGATGTACACAGCACACTAAAGTCACATGCAGTTGAGGAATAGCACCTGGAAAACACCTCGGTAATCGTACAGCAGCGCCATAGAGGGAAGCAAAATGAGTTGGGAATCTACACAGCGCCCTCTATGAACACAATATTGGTATATACATATAACACCATCAAGCTGCCACACCATCCTACCTTAAAGGGCAACACGCTGCTTCTACCAGCAAAGCAGAATTGAAAACATCACGTTCCACCAACACCCTCTGACGGAAGAGTCCATCTACAGAAACATAATCTGGGGGAACAGAATACCCCTCAGCAACACGAGCATAGGAAACAAAGCTCCCTCCGGTAACATGAGCAGGGAAGGCCCACAGTACCAGGCAGCAAGTGCTGAAAACACACACCAGCGAGCAGAATGAGCAAGCAGAACACACATCACCCTGCAGTGAAACCAGAGCACCTACCAGTAACAGGAAACAATACTGTAAAATGGTAAATGCAACCCAGCCACTACAGCGCTTTAGTGTGAAGCTGTATATAAAGCAACACCACTGCACCCCTAGTTCCGGGTAATGCAGTACTGCTGCATCTCTAGTTCCAACGTCTTTGCCAACGAGACCAGCAGCAAGCTGCACTTACAGCAAACAAGCCAATTACCACACAGGGAACCAACAGCAAAACCTGTGGGCAGGGACAGGGCACTGAATGAGAGTGATGCATGCCCCGGGGAGGGACCGGGAGAAGCTACGCGTCCTCTCCGGCTGCGGGGGGGGGGGGGAGGGGGGGGTCACTGCAGCTGTCTGCGGGGGAGGGGGATCACATTCATCCGGTCCGCATCACACTTTACGCAGGTGGAAGAGAGGGGCGGAAGGGAATCTATGGCCGGACACATACTCACTGGGGAGGCTTGGCGGCGCAGCGGACCAGCGGTTCCGTCCCTCTTCGTGTTTCACAGCCCAGCTCTTACCGGGCGCGCGCCTGCCTGGGCGGGGCCGCGGACGTCGCGCAACTAGGTGGGAGACGAATGAGAGCGCGCGACTCTCACGCACCCGCAGCTCCGCAGTCCCTTAGCGACAGGCTCCTAAAGCGAGCGCGAGCCAAGTAAAGAAGAGTGGAAGGGAGGGGGTCGAGTCCGAAATGAGGGGTGACTGGGCGTGGCAGTGGGCGGAGCTTCAAGCCGCGAGAGGCGCGCACCCTGCCCTTTTTCGCACGCTTCTTTACGCGTGTGGCAGCGCGGTGACAATAGGCAGCGGGAGGGGACCAGGGGACGGGGGATGGGAGCTTCTCTCCGTATAGCCTGCTTGGGTTTCTCTCTGGCGGACTATGCGTGCCTCTGCTTACAACCTTGTCACCTTCCCTATAGAATTCGTGACCCGTCAAAACTAAATTGTCTATGGTTAAGGGAGCACATATGCACTGTATACGTTTTCGGCAAAACATATTTTTTTACACTGCTACGGCCGGAATTAACACATCTTTTCTGTGGCTGTGGCGAGGTACTCTAATGTATATGACAGAGTTTATATTTTAAAGGTTCGGAGCTGTCATCAACTCATGGCTCTGCATGCTGTTTAGTGTGACTTTTCGACTTCCTGTTCCTGAACATCAAGGAACCTTTGGAGTCAGTGTTTGTCCCAATTTGACTGAAAACTGTTGCTCACTCTACATTGTTCACTGAAATGCATTGGATCATGGCTTCCCAAACTTTCTAGAGCCACAACACAATTTTTCATTCGCAACCCTCCTAGCTTGAAAGGACATGAGACGGGCAAGTTTTTAAATTTCACTAACGAATCGTGTGGTAATGCACTGTCGTTTACAGACAGCACGTTTTCCATTGAATTGGCCACTACATGTGCACAGCTATACAGTTTTACTGATAAAACTATATTACCAATGATAAAGTGTGGAAATAAGGTTTCAGTGAATATATATCATTTGTGCATCACTAAGTAAAGTGTTGTGATTTGTTTTGATTCCCATTAAAATCTTTGTACCCAATGTAGTGAGTTAGCAGTGCAGCTCACAAGGCCGGCGTTTGCCTTATATGTCGCACCCACACGCTTGGGCCAGGCGTAGCCCCAGGCGAGTAAATAAGAGGGGGAGGGGTCGCACGAGCCCCTCCATTTGCCCATACCAGTGCATCCAGTGTCGGTGTCCCTATTATTTCTGTGTACCAGTAATTAGGCCAATGGGGGACGTCATGGGTATCCAGCAGTATAACAGACTAAGACCCAGGCCGGAACTCACACTGCCTTAAAACAAAGATCTTTGCGTATTATTATTATTATTAAGTTTGTATGGCGCACAGCAACCCGGAGGTTTCCCGGCGCCTGGGGACATTGCACGACAAGAGGCAAGGGCAGGCAGGAAGATTCACAGGTTTTATTGATTGAAAAGCCATGTTTTCAGATCCTTGCGAAATTTGAGATACTGCTTTTCATGACGTAGGTACGTAGGAAGGGAGTTCCATAGGGACGAAGCTAAAAAGGCAAAAGAGTGTCCTCCCATTCTGGCTCGTTTGATTCTGGGCACCTGAATTTTTAATTGATTTGAGGATCGAAGTAGGCGTGAGGGGGGATAATGTTGGACCAGGACACTTAGATAGTGGGGGGCAGAGCCCAAGTTTATTCTGTGCATATAGCAGAGGGCTTTGAATTTGGCGCGGTTGTCAATTCTCAGCTAGTGAAGTTCACGGAGTGCACCAGAAGTGGGAGCCATTCTGGGAAGATGGCAGAGCAGTCTTACAGCGGCATTCTGGACCACCTGAAGCCTGCGGAGCACTAACTTGCCGGCACCCAGATAGAGCACGTTACCGTAGTTCAATCTGGATACCACCAAGGCCTGGACAACAGTTTTTTGAGTGGCAGAGGGAAGCATCCACAGGATTTTCCGAAGCCATTTTAGAATAGCAAAGCAAGTTGAAGCAACTTTAATCACTTGCTGCTTCATTGACAGTTGGTTGTCAATAATGACGCCAAGGTTGCGCGCCGATTGTGATGGGAGGGGAAGGTCACCCATCTAAGGAGGCCAATGTTGGGGGCCCCACAGAGATTTTTTGTTACCGAAGATGAGGAGTTCAGTTTTTCCTCCATTTAGCTTAAGTTTATTTGCGTGCATCCAGTCGGCTATCTTTAACAACCCTGATTGGAGAGAGGGTGACTTTAAGGTTTCCTTGGAAGAAAGTGAGAAGATAAGCTGGGTGTCATCAGCGTAGGAGTAAATAGTTAGACCTGCTTGCTCTGCTATCGTAGCCAGAGGGCTGACATAGATGTTAAAGAGCAATGGGCTGAGGATGGAGCCCTGGGGGACTCCATACGAGGACCCCTGAGTCCAGGAATGAGCAGTAGAGGAGAAGACCTGAAAAGTCCTGTTAGATAGAAAGCTGGACAGCCACATAAGTGCCTTACCGCCGATGCCCTTAGTATTAAGAATCTTTAGGAGTGAGGAATGGGAAATGGTATCAAATGCTGCACTTAAATCGAAGAGGATAAGTGCCACCGTCTCTCCTTTGTCGACTAATTGATGAATATTTTCGGTAACTCCCAATAGGGTTGATTCTGTGGAAAAACTGGCTCTAAAGCCCGATTGAGAAGGATGTTAGATATTTTGAGCCTCAACAAACTTGGTCAATTGGAAGTTAATGTGCTTTTCCAAGATTTTAGAGAAGACGGGTAGTAGGGAAATAGAGCGGAAATTAGAGAGGACCTCAGGGTCAGAGTTGGCTTTTTTGAGTAGGGGGAGGACCATCGCATGTTTCCAGACTGCAGGAACCCTAGCTTCTTGGAGTGATGTGTTAAGGAGCTCCATGATAGAGGAGAGTATGGGGAGATCTTGTTTTTGAAGCACAGTAGGGGGGATTGGGTCCTGAGGGGAGCCGGACTTAATGCCTGTAAGAATGTTACGGAAGGAGAGAATGTCCAGGGGGGTCCATTCGTTCAGGAGACCGTTGCTACTGACTTGGGCTACTTCCTGTGAGGAACAAGGTGATGTAGAATGATTAGGTTGTAGCTTTAAAGTGGTAGAAGTATGTTTGTGAAAACCGGAGTAGATTTTATCAATTTTATCCACAAAAAAAGTCGCCAGATCATTGCACTGTTTGGAGTCAAGACCCGGAGTCTCTGGTTGACAGGCGTCACCAGAGAGTTCCTTCACTACTTTAAACAGCACTTTGGGGCAATTTTGAGATTGTAAAATGATATGGTTGGCGTGCTCAGCGCGAGCAGCGTTACACATTAAGTGATAGTTGTTTAAAGCTAGTTTGTACGCGGATTTTTTTTCAGGTGCATAGTTTTTCCGCCAATGTTTTTCTACATTTTTACATTTAGTTTTTTCTATTTTAAGTTTTTCTGAAAACCATGGGGCTGGTGGGCGATGGTGGCCCAGTGTTCTTTTCTTAGACAAAGGAAGGCATGCATTAATGGCCGAGGTAAGCCAATCATGGATGACCTTATCATTATCTAAGTTAGCTATCGGAGTTATAGGCATGGTATTGTTCAGAAACAGGTTCAAGCTGTTAATGTCTAGATTTTTCCAGTTTCTGCAATTTCTGGGATTGGCGAGAGAAGCTAAATGCTTTAGGCACCGTTTATGAGTAATCTTAAATTCAACAAGAAAGTGGTCGGACCAGGAAATGGGGATAGCTTGTTTGTAAGAAATGGTGGTAAGGTTGGGGAAAATTGGATCCAATAAATTTCCTGCCTTATGAGTGGGGCCTGAATTATGGAGGAAAACATTCATAGCAGCCAAGTCGGCTGAGAGAGTGGAGCTGGTAATGCAAGAATCTTCATTAAAATGTAGGTTCAAGTCACCTAAAATAATAAAATTAGTGGCCTCTAATAATAAGGGGGCAATGAGGTCTGGGAGTGCAACTGCCCAGTGTCCTGCAGGTCCAGGGGTCGGTAGATTAGGGCCCCAGAAAGAGTGAAGTAAGGGGATAGCAAAAGTTTAAACAGACCGGCTTCACAGTCCTTAAAATCCAGATCTTCCCATTTGCACGTATAGGCTGTTTTAAAAATTATTTCCATGCCACCACCATTTCTGTTTGCGCGGCTCCTCCCAAGATATGTGTAGTTAGGGGGAAGTGCATATGCAATATGGGGTCCGGAGCGCTCATTGAGCCATGTCTCAGTTAAAAAGATGGCATCATGTTGAGAGTCGGAAAGGAGATCAAAAATGTCTCCCTTATGTTTAGAGAGTGATCGACATTTGAGGCTAAAAAAAGTAAATTGAGTATGAGGTTCATTTTTCTTATTAGTCGTAGTCGACGGTGAGTTATATTTGTAGCAGGTAGATTTCAGATGGGGGTACGATAGGAGGGTAAAACCACAGCAGGGGCAGTTAGAGGGAGCTGTGTCAGGGAAGAAAGGTGGACAGTGAGGGTTGGGGGTAGGCCGGAGAGCTAAAAGGGCTTTGCAGGCATAGGCTATGCCTCCATTATAGATTCGGGCAGGGGTTCTGGCCCTAGGTCCCGCCCGGCTGCGGACGGGCGCAGACGGGCTTGCCTTCGGCGTGCCTTCGGCGCGCCTGTGGCGCGCCCGCTGTGCGCGTCCGCTGCGCGTCGCGATAGGCATCTACTTTTAACAAGGTAATTCACCCCTGCCCCTACGAGGGAAGATGCCAATCCGGTCAGAAGACAACGAAATCGTGACAACTGTCCACATCCTTGACCAAGAGGCTGACATGCTACTCAGCAGCCATGTCACCGAGGTCTAGTGACGTTCGCGAGAAGCGTGCGAGCGAACCAGACAGAAGAGCTGCCGAACCAATTTGCGGACCTTTTTAAAGGACTAGGATGCATGAAGAGGGCCCCAGCAAAGCTCCACATTGACTCAGAAGCGGCCACAACAGCCTTATGGCACCGGCAAATCCCTTTCCATCTCAGGCCGCCAGTAGAACAAGAGCTGCAGAAGCTGGAAGACCATGGAGTCATCGAGAGAGTATCCGGGCCAACCCCATGGTTGTCCCCCATGGTCATAGCTGAAAAGCCACGACAACCTGGGAAGATCAGATTATGTATAGATATGCGCCTCCCCAATAAAGCAATCCAGCGGGAGCGCCACATCACACCAACAATGGAAGTCATAGTAGCTGATGTCAACGGGTCCCGATGGTTCTCAAAACTGGACCTTAACGCAGGATACCACCAGCTGGTCCTGGCCAAGGAAAGTAGATATATCACAACATTCAGCACCCATATGGGATTGCGATGCTACAAGCGCCTCAACTTCGGAATATCCTCCGCGGAAGAGGTATTCCAGGACACGGTGCAGGAGATCCTAACAGGCCTCCCAGGTGGGCTGAACGTGAGTGATGACATTCTCATCCATTCCACCACCGTGGATGAACACTACCGGCACCTAAGGGCCACGCTAAAACGACTCCAGGAACATGGCGTCACCCTGCACAGGAAAAAAGTGCCTCTTCTTTCAGAAAGAGATAAAGTTCTTTGTTTACCTCTTCAACCAAGAGGGAATCCAGGTAGACCCACAAAAGTCCCAGGTCATCAAGAAGGCCCCACCCCACTTGACAGTTTCGGAGGTGTGAAGTTTCCTTGGGATGGCCACATACTGTGGTCGATTCATCCCGGATCTGGTTACCATCGCGGAACCCCTCCGAAACCTCACTCGGACGGATGCCACGTGGAAGTGTGGACAGCAAGAAGAGGCGGCATTCCAGAGAGTCAAGAATGCCCTTCTCAACCACGCCACTTTGGTATATTTCGACCCTGCCAAACGTACGTAACTCCTTTGTCGATGCCAGCCCGGTAGGCCTAGGGGCGGTGTTCATTCAGGAGCAAGAACCTGGAAGTTGGGCTCCGTTAGTCTATGCCAGCAATTCTCTGTCCCCCAGCGAAATGCGCTATGCACAGATCCAGCGGGAGGCCCTAGCCATTCGATGGGCCTGCTGGCACTTCTTCCTCTACATCTGCGGCCAGCCTTTCAAGGTAGTCACGGACCACCAGCTGCTAGTGCCCCTCTTCAAAGGGTCGGCGCCTCACCCCTCTCTGAGGATCGAGCAGTGGGCCATCGGACTGCAGCAGTCCGAAGATGGAGGTCGTATACCGGCCAGGCGCGAAGAACCCTGCCAATTTTCTCTCTTGAAACCCCACCCCAAGAGAACACCCAGCGGAGGCGCAGGAGGTCGAGGCACGCAAAGCCCACATAAACTTGATCTCAACAATCACATGCCCTAAAGCGCTGACCCTGGCAGACATCACAGCGGCAGCGGAAGGTGACCCAGTCCAAGGAGGCAACTGGCATCGGTTCTGGCAGATGGCCAACGACTGGTTAGGACCGGAACGGGAGTATCTCACTAAAATATGGACGATCCGGAATGAACTAAGTGTGACCCAGGTGGTAATTCTGTTACGAAGGTCCCGCATATTCATCCCATCGGCCCTACACCACCATGTGACCCAACTGGCTCATGGAGGACACCAAGGTATCGAAAAAATGAAGACCAGGATGCAAGAGAAATCTGGTTTCCAGGGCTAGAGAGACAGGGGGAGGAGGCACTGAAAAAAAGCCCGGCATGCCAGCTCACAAGTGTACCAGAACAACAAGCACCAATCCAGACGGAGGAGCATGGGAAGGTCCCGTGGGAGAAAGTGAGCATCAACTTCGGGAGTTTTTCTGACAGCTGGGTGACACTAGTCAAGGTAGACAGCTATTCCAAATAC
This sequence comes from Triturus cristatus, assembly GCF_964204655.1. Taxonomy (NCBI): domain Eukaryota; kingdom Metazoa; phylum Chordata; class Amphibia; order Caudata; family Salamandridae; genus Triturus; species Triturus cristatus. The sequence goes on along the minus strand of NC_140589.1, from coordinate 291,119,993 downwards.
CCCGTAGTGGAGGTCGTCAGCTCCACTGTGTACTCCCGGATTGTCCCAAAGCTCGAGAAAACATTTGCGATGTTTGGATACCCAGGAGAGCTCAAGAGCGACAATGGCCCCTGTTCCATGGAGGGGAGATCCGTGACTTCATGCAACTCCATGGCGTACAGCATCACCGAATCACCCTTCAATGGCCATAGGCCAATGGAGAAATTAAAAGGTTCATGAGGATCCTCAACAAGGTCCTGCGCCTTGCCGTGGCCGAGAATGCAGACCCTGAAGGCCACCTACAGTTATTCCTCCGAGAATACAGAAGCACGCCACACAGTACCACGCACCAAGCCCCGTGGGCATTGATGTTTAACGGCCCACGCTGAGACACCATTCCCGTCTAGCCTGGGTGGACCCCACCCCAGTACAATGAGAATGAGGCCCTGGAGCGGTGAGGCAAGCAAAATCGAGATGTCAGCCACAAGAGAAAAGCCCGACTCCTTGAACTTCGACCAGCAGACTGAGTACTAATGAAGGATCAGAGGCCAGGAGGGAAGTTCCGGACTCCCTATGAGCCAGGCCACTGGACGGTAACCAATGTCAAAGGGACTATGGTCATTGCGGAGAAGGAAGGAGAGACCAGCACCAATCCAGACGGAGGAGCATGGAAAGGCCCCGTGGGAGAAAGTGAGCATCGACTTCGGGAGTTTTCCTGACAGCTGGGTGACGCTAGTCATGGTAGACAGCTATTCCAAATACCCCGTAGTGGAGGTCGTCAGCTCCACTGCGTACTCCCGGATTGTCCCAAAGCTCGAGAAAACATTTGCAATGTTCGGATACCCGGGAGTGCTCGAGCGACAATGGGCCCCTGTTCCATGGAGGGGAGTTCTGCGACTTCATGCAACACCATGGCATACAGCAATGCCGAATAACCCTTTAATGGCCACAGGCCAATGGAGAAATTGAAAGGTTCATGAGGACCCTCAACAAGGTCCTGTGCATCACCGTAGCCGCGAATGCAGACCCTGAAGGCCACCTACAGTTATTCCTCCGAGAATACAGAAGCACGCCACACAGTACCACGCACCAAGCCCCGTGGGCGTTGATGTTTAACGGCCCACGCTGAGACACCATTCCCTGGGTGGAACCCACCCCAATACAATGAGAATGAGGCCCTGGAGCGGAGAGAGAAGCAAAATCTAGATTCCAGCCACAAGAGAAGAGCCCGACTCCATGAACTTTGACCAGGAGACCGAGTACTAATGAAGGACCAGAGGCCAGGAGGGAAGTTCCGGACTCCCTATGAGCCAGGCCACTGGACGGTAACTGACGTCAAAGGGACTATGGTCACCACGGAGAAGGAAGGAGAGAGAGTGACCAGGAACATCTCAAGGTTAAAGGGAATAGATGGTACGCCCCCAACCACCAGGGAGGAGAGGTACCTGGGAGCAGAAGGAGACGGAGAAGCAGGAACTGAGAGGGAACATACTGGCACCCCACAGAATAACCATCCGGGGGTGCCAAGGGAAGTCAACCAAGAGACTGGCACAACACCCTCAAGCCCTCGAGACCCCACCCCCTGATCGGGGTCAACATCCAAAATATGGACTGCACCAAGTTCCAGGCAAAAGGATTTTTGCATGCTGACTGGCGATTCCGATGCCAGTCCGCAAAGAGAAGAAAACGAAACTGAGTTAAGATGGGATGTTGTGAGTTAGCAGTGCAGCTCACACATGCTGGATATGTCGCACCATTGTGCTCGTGCCAGGCATGTAAATAAAAGGGGGATGGGTTGCACGAGGCCCTCCATTTGCCCATACCAGTGCATCCAGTGTCAGTGTACCAATTATTTCTGTGTACCAGTAATTAGGCCCAGGGCACATGCACACAGCCCCCATCACATGCACCACACTTCAGTTTACAATAATGGGCTTCATTTTTGATTTCCTAACTGCTACATGTGTATAGTTAATTTACAGGCATTTAATTTTTGTTGTGTGTTACAAAAATCCTTAAATGGCATCCTACAGCCTTTCCTTTCACACTCCCCATACCCCAGGTAGATTGTCACATAATTTACTTTACTTTCCTTTCTCTGGCTGCAAAGTGAGAGGAGTTTGCAAATACCAATCCCCATGTTAAAAAAAATATGCTATGTGCTGCAATTTCTCAGAAGACATGTCCTGAAATGTGACCTCTGTCTTTGAAGCGCAGAAAATGTGACAAGATAAATGCCAAAGTTGAACTCATACTTATTGCTTGGACTTTCATGACCTACCAAAAATTCACTCACGATTTGCAATTTAGGAATTTCTGCACTGGACTGTCTACTTTAATGTTCTCACAGACAAGTGTGCTTGACCTTAACATTTCTTTCAAATAACATAAAAAGCAGTATTACGTCCTGCAAGCTTTTTCATGTCAGTCACTGCTTCAATTAAGGTACAACATCCAACAGGTGTTGTGCCAAATCTTCTATAATGATAAAAATCTTACTTCCTACATCAAGTAGCTTTTGACTGGGGAGCTTGTCTCCACCATGCATACGTTTTCATCCCTGCTCCTTGTGTTTACTGTCCCTTGTGCTTCCTGTCCCTTCCACCATCTCCATAAATAATTGTATCCAATATCCAACATCCAGCTGGTATGCTGACCTCTCAGGTACTTGGTGAGTTTTGGAACAACATACACAACATCTTGGATGTTAGATTCTCAATTATCATCAGAAGTGCCCGATGGCCTGTTCCGCGAAGTGAATTGCTTGCCTTAAATGAAAAGGGGGGTAGTGATAGCATGTCCATCCTACACCCAGACTCTCCTTCTCAGTCTGTTCAATGCCAGAGAGTTTTCTGCTGGTCTAGGATATGATTTACAAGTGGTCTTCTGCCAGACAGTGGTGTGCCAAGATGGCGCTTAATCCTACTGGGCTACTGCCCACGGTGATAGTGAATAGCGTTGAGTTGACTTAAGCCAATGTTGGATGGCACCCAAGCCTATTGGACTTGCATCTATAATGAATTCAGTGCATAGCATTAAGTCAAATTAAGCCATGTTGGTGCAACTGCAAACTATTCTTTTGTTTTGTTGAGATGCATATTCATACTCTTGGCTACACTCAAAAGTGTTTCCTTGCTTGGTTAGGTCTTTGAAGGCACTGCTAATAGTGGCATAGACTTTATGTACTTCGAGCTGTGGCTGGCCATCCCTAAGAAGAATCGAGCATCACTGATGTCAATTGGAGCTGAAAAAATATGACCATAGAATTTCAGAATGACTTTGTAGAACTCTCAGTTTATGGCATTTAAAATTAGATTCACATTTTGAAGCACTTGACATGTGTGCCATATACCATCCCAGTACCAAAATGCCATCCCTATAAGTGTGTATTGACAATTAGTCTGATCTCTCTTTATATGGATCCTGCAGCTGACAACACTCCAATATTCAATCTATTGTTTCACAATAAATTAAGATGTGTGGTGAATATGGAGAGGTATCACTAGTCCTTTTGAAGCTCTAGCTAAGTAGTTCTTAACCTGTGGTCCTGGGACCCCGGGGGTCCACAACGCCTAATAAGGGTGTCCGCAACTGTTTAGAAAATTATGTATCAACAGGTTAATAAAGTGTATAAATTTAGAAGCAACATGTACATTTGAACATTTTAAAATATTCTGTAATTCTGAAGCAATTTGAAATTGGAGACTAAAAATTAAGTTGGTATCCTCAAATTGATTTGTGGGAGCAGTGCAAGTGCATCAAACAACATATAGTATGGACGATGGGTGGCCTCAATTGAATTTTGAAAAGCTCCAAACTTTCCATTAAAATTTCCATTTTTATATTTGTTTCTAAGTTAATTAAAATATTTTATTATTTGAGTGTTTGATGGATGCTTGTTTCCATATTTGTGAGTATTTCTTTGCAGTTCAATTCATCGTAATTGCTTAGGCTGGGATCCCTAGATTCCAATAATGATTCAGTGGAGATTCCTGGATTCCAGTAATGATTAAGTGGGGGTCCACAAAAGTCAAAAGGTTAAAAACCGCTGCTCTAGCTGGTTGTTGGGGCGGAAAAGTCACTTGTATGGTGACGGACGTGCAACGCTACTTTGAGTGCGTCAGCTGCATGTATATCTGAATCCCTGGTACGGAGTTTTGGTTATGGGCGAACACTGATTATGAGTGTTCACCATGACCTAGGCCTGACTCATGGTAGTGCGGTCTTGTTAGGCTGGGCGGGGCACACCTAGCGCTACCCTCATAGTGATAGAGAGCTAGTCCTCTTCCCTGTAGTTGTGACATGAGTGCAGTGATGACAGCATACCTCTTGTGTTTAGTAGTGATCAGTAGTGTGAAAGGAATTGAGGGACATAGGGATGCCGCTCAGGATGATGCTAGGTCACTGACCTTATGGGACTGCGAATATTATTTAGTGTGATACCTTTATGGTTTGTGTACTTATATTACTACTTTTTTCATAAAAGCAAGTATTTGACTTGTCAATCTACTTATTGTGGTTAAAATTTGGACTTTGAGTCATGCGCCTGTGTATGCCTCCAGTTCAAAAACCTTGGACTGCTAGACCCGCCCTTCCTCTGAAGGTCAGGTGGTGGAAGGGGTTGTACTTGGCCCAGTTACTAAGAATCCATAGTAGGTCAGGCCCACGGACTGCAGGAGTAAAACACCACAACCCTCATGGTTTGGCCCAGCAACTCCTGCTTTCCACATGGCCTACTGAAAGGCACTGGAGATTACCTTTGTAAAGCTCTAAGATGGAGAACATTTTGACTCAGTTCAGGAGAGTAATGATGTCTTTTGTGTGGAGTCCGGGATGTCGTTCCCATTCTATCTGAGTAGTGGGTATCTTCATATCATCACATAGGTATACTGAACTTTCTGTGTTATGCTTGGATACCACTAATTATGGAAATACTCAGAGAGTTGGGTCTTTGCACTTTTGGATGATATCCACAGTCAGAAACCCCTGCAGGTTGTCTTGTTAATTTTTCTCTTATGTTTTGCTGGCAGCTTAATGTAATCATAGATGTGCAGATGAACTTCAAAGTCGTTCTTTTTTCAGAGTCCTGATATTAACTTTGGGGGCTGCCATATGATAGGTGGGTCATTGCCAGTCACTTATAGAATAGAGACTAGCTGGAGTTGTTCAGCTCTAGTCTAAGGAGGCATTCTACCAATACTGGTCCATCCATTACATGCATGTCAGTTTCCACTGTGCAGTCATAGTCTTTGTAATTAAGCATCGGCTCAGATTTGTCTAGACACGTTAGAGGTTTCTTGGCCACCCATATGTACACTTGCACATCTGCATGCTTCAGTTTAGCTTGGGTCTCAACTTTTACATTCAGCAAAGCAGGTGTAGTTAAATGATGCCCTTCTGTCCCATGACAAAACAAGTGGTTTGGTTACCATAATGATATCAAGACAGGGATAGTTCTTTGTGTACTGATCATCTGACACCATGAATAGATATTCCTCACAGCCTCAAGATTAGTTGAATAACAAACTTTCCTGTGAGCCTCTCGATATTGACCTCCGGGACTGTGACTACACAAGATCAGGAAATGCTGCTGGTTTTGTGTCTCACAGCTCTGGCACGATGTGAGAAAATTCGATTTTCGATTGTGATCGTATCGACCCGCCATTTTGTGCTCCGCCGCCATTTTGTGTTGCCCTCACTCAGGCAGCACGACGATCGAAGTCTTTTCTGCTTTTCCTGCAATATTGTGTAGAAATAGCCTTGTGCCTCTGTTTACAAAGCTGGTGTTAGAGACTGGCCGAGTACACTAATCCCTGTCTGGTTTTTCTAATCCCTGTCTGAACTATATGTTGGTTCACACTATTCTCTTCTGACTTTATCTTATCGTCTGGCCTTCGCTGTCCTCTGCTCGTATTCTCTCATTTCACAACTGTCCTCCAAAACACACAAACGTATCTCGCCACCTGCTAACCAGTTACAGACATGTTAATACCTTAACCTGTGGGAGGGGTGGCAAACACAGTTGGAGGAGAGGTTTCTTCGAGTTACTTGATACTTTATTTTCAAACCTTTCCTATTGGTTCTGTTCTGTTTTCCAACCTTTCTTATTGGCTCTTTTTATATGTTTTAGGTGTGTTTTTGGTTAATGTATGTTTCACATATGTACTATATAAGATTGTGCGCCACGGAGTGAAGTGGCAGTCTCCTGAGAACATACCGTGTGTACTTCTAGGACAACTGTACTAGCTGCAGCTAATAAAATCTGATCTTTTATGCCGACAGAGTGTCTCCGTGTCTCTGTGTAGCTAAGCAGGAGAACCCAGGAGATTAAGGCGTACCCTGCGCCGCCAGGCCCAATCGGTTCTGGTTCTTCAACTGGCGCCCAATGTGGGGTGGCTTCAGTGGTAGTGGTTCTGCCTGAAGGTCGTGAGGAACCCCGCAAGAAAATTCTGGAGAAATCGCGAGCCACGTCAAGCGACCCCTGTATGTCGAAAGTGGTCCGAAGATCTTTTGCAGCGCGGTTACTCCTTCCTGACGGCTACTGATGACTGCTGCCCTGACTGCCGCCCTGCCTTGGCCCTTCCTTTGGTGATGTATGGTAAGGCGAGACGATAGACGGGCCTCTGTTGGCGTAAGAAGACATCCTTAGTTAAGTATTTGGTGGGTCGCTCCCACAATTTTGATCCTTTGGTTCTTTGTTCCTTAGTTTCTTTGGTCCTTAGATTCGACTATTGTAATTTTTTGCTGCGTAAACTGAGTTTTACCCCCTTGATGTTTGTGAACAGTCCGGTGAAATCACGAGATGCCTAGTCTGACTAAATTTGGAAAACTTTGTTGCTTTGGGTGTAATAGGGATTCCCGGCTTGAGGACTCTTGTCCGATTCCTTCGGTTGGAACTCCCACATATGAGCTCTATTCAAAACATGGTATTGGCCCCATTGTCTTTAACAAGACATGGACCCGATACACGAAGAAAGATGGTGTTTTAAAATGGCCAGAAAAGGGTAGTTTCGATTCTGATGTGCTAGATAATTTGGAAGCAGTTTTATTCAAAAGAAAAGCCCGGCCGGCAATGTTTGACTCTTTCCGCCTTTGCCGTAAGGAAGCCAAACAGAGAGAAATTAAGCAAGCGAAACGAGATAGGAAAGCACAGGGTATGACAATTATACAGGCTGTCCAACAATTCAAAGATGATGAAATTGATAATGTGATGGAAATTTCAGAGAGACAGCATCGTATGGCGATAGATAAATGCTATCCGGTGTTGCCTGTTTCCCCTTCCGATAACAAGAAAGATTTAGAAGAAGTTCCCCTAATGTCTCATTTATTGAGATTGCCTCCGCCCTATGCACAAGGTTCTAATGCACCCCAGTTGTTACAGCCTGTTCAGCCGCCAGTAATACCTCCGCCTGCTCCGGCTCTTCCACATTTGCCCCTTCCAGTATTATCGCCTCTACCAGTTTTGCCTTTAACTTCAACCTCTTGCCCTCATCTCCTGATCTTCGATCTCCTTTGCCTTCTGCTCCTCCTGCAATTACCGGTTCTCCTTCCGTTAGTTCGCCTAATACCTTGTCCCCTATCCTTATGTCCAATTCTCCGTCTATACGTAAGCGACTCACGGACACTGTCACTGGTATTTTATCTCCTTTCTTTGAAGCTTTAAATGTGTCTCCGGCTTTTGCTCGAAGACAGTCTCGTAGTCAGTTCCCAGATTCTGAAGAACGAGAAAGGTTGGACTCTCTCGCACGTAAATGGATCGAGAGGGGTCCCCAGTACAGTGTGCCCGATATTATGCCTACCCTCTCACAATGGAATGCGCCTACGCAAAGATATGTTTTCAATATAATGTGTGATACTCTCATTAAAGAATGGGAGGATGTGAATTTGAGTTCGGTTCCACAGGGTCTGTTAGATGTTCAGGCCGACTTTGGTAAAGGACTTGTTGTGGGTTCTAAGGTTGAAAACGCTGTAAGGAAACTCATTACCTTTAGAACCTTATTGTCTTCTCAGACTTTCCTTGATTCCGATCCGTCGGTTTGACTGACACTGAAAAATTATCCCATGAGAGAGGTTCCTCCAGTGTTGAAGGAGGAAGTTGCGGCTCAAGGTAATAATCCAGCTATTCCTGCTCATTTCCAGCGTATATGGGTACATGTCCCCTGGAAGAGATCTGAAGTTTTAGCACTTAAACAGACTCTACCAGATCCTCGTAAAAACCCTGCGGGTTATTATAAAGAATTAATTATTTATTTATTTATTTATTTTAGCAGTTTTGTATAGCGCGAACAAGACCCTTGCAGGTATCAGAGCGCTTTACAGTACAGAGAATCAACAACAAAAAACAAAAACATATATGTGACGTATAGTAGGTTAATACAATAAAGATGAGCATAGCGAACAGCATGTATTAACATGGGAATATCAGAGAGTCTAGTGAATTTGGAAAGAAGAATAGATTTCACTTCTTTTTTGAAAAACGCTGCGGATGGATTAAGTCTCGTTTCATGTGGCAAGGCATTCCAAATCCTGGGAGCCATTCCCGAAAAGGAGCGGTAGTAAGTTTTCTTCTTGGAGAACCGTTGTGGTTTAAGTAAAAGATTGCTGGAGCTCCTAGTGGATCTGTTACCACCCGAAAGTACCAATTTCTCCGCTAGGTATCTCAGTGTTTTATGATGCAAGGCCTTATGCGTCATACAAGCGATTTTCAGTTGAATTCTGGCCTCAAAAGGAAGCCAGTTGAGGGCACGAAGGTCAGGGGAGATGTGGCTGTTTCTTTTGGAGCCTATGATGAGCCTAGCAGCAGTATTGAGTGTGGCTCTTAAAGGAGCGGTCGTTGATCTGGGTAGGCCGCAGGGAGCAATGCTTCCGTAATCCACTTTGGGAATTACTAGAGATTGAACTGCCTGTTTAAAGTCGCTGGCCGGTATGAAGGGTTTCAGTTTTCTCAAGGTGTTAATCTGGAAATTAGCTCCTTTGGTTGCAGCGCTGATGTGCTTCTGCATATTTAATTTATTGTCCAAGGTTATTCCCAGTGATTTAGCTGAGTCAATGATGATAGGTTGACCATCGAATGCTGTAATGTGCTTCATCCATTCAAGGATGGTGGCCGTTTGGTTGGGAAGGGCGATTAGTAGAAATTCAGTTTTTAGACTGTTTAGTTTTAGATGATTTTCTGCCAGCCAGATCTGTGTTTTAAGGGGTGTTGAATTAAGGGACTTGATGTCATCAAGTGAGTGGACCTTAATGTAGAGTTGAGTGTCGTCGGCATACATGTGATATTGGCTGTTAGATGAATTGAGTAGCTCAGTGAGAGGTTCCATAAACATATTGAAGAGTGTCGGGGAGAGGGATGAACCCTGGGGTACTCCCAGAGTGACCGGAGAGGGGTTGGAGAGTGATTGGTTGATCTTGAATCTTTGTGTTCTGTTTTGGAGGAAGGACGTGAACCAGTTTAACACAGTACCAGATAGTCCCATCCTGTGTTTCAGCAGGTCTAGAAGATTGTCATGTTTGACTGTGTCGAAGGCTGAGGATAAGTCAAGCAGGATTAGCAGGCATCCTTTGTTTTGATCCAAGATTTGCAGCGCGTCATCAATTATGTGGGTCATGGCTGATTCCGTGCTGTGCCCAGATCGAAAGCCCGATTGAAATTGATCTAGCAAGTTGAAGTGGTCTATGTGATTACTAAGCTGCACGTGAACACATTTTTCTAGCAGTTTGGCGAGGGTCGAGATGTTGGAAATTGGGCGATAGTTATTCAGGTCAGCTGAGTCCGCCGAGGGTTTCTTTAGGATGGGGGATATCTGACCCACCTTGAGGATGTCTGGGATGATTCCTTGTGAAAGAGAAGTGTTTATAATCCTGGTCCATAGGGGTAATAGCAATGGCGTGAAGGTTTTTAAATGGGTTCCTGGGAGAGGGTCTGTGAAGTGATTGGAAGGATTCAGTGCTGTGATCATATTTAAAATAGTTTCTTCATTGTAGCAGCTGAAGTCGGTCCAGGAGGTATTGTTCTTGAGAGCGGGCTTTGGAGGGGATATTATCGGGATGCTAGGTGTGGACGGAGCACCACTCCTTTGTGGGCCAGTATGTGATAAAAGATCATTAAGACGGTTGATGCTTGCATCATGAATCTAGCTGATATCGATATGTTGATGGGGAATGTAGTTCCACAAGCTTTATGGGCTAAGGTTCGTAGAGTGAATCATGTTCAAGCATTAGGTGGTGAGCTATAACTGCTGCGGATGCAGCTCAAGTGGGTGGTGCTAAGCCTGATGCTTTGGTTTCAGAACTCCCTGGTAGGATTATTACATTAATGAAAACGATGATGCCTGCCTTGAGAGTTAACTGGGATAAATTAGCGGCATGCAAACAAAAGAAAGATGAAAGTGTCTCTGATTTCTTTACTCGTTTTGAGGAGACATTCATCGATCACAGTGGTCAGGATATGGCTACAGAAGGTGGACAGCGATTATTTGTGGACAAATTTGTATTTAATTTGCTTCCCGAGTTGTCACACAAATTGAAAGATTCTGAGAGTTCATGGGCAGTTTCTTCTTCTGCCCAGATATTGGCTACTGCACAATATTATGAAAATAGAGATAAAGAAGAAAAAGAAAAGCAAGAGAAAAAGACGAAAGAATTGAAAACGAAGGTTCTCTTGCAACAAGCTTATCCTCCTCGCTATGTTCAGCCTCAGTTTCAACAGCCTCCGCAGTTTCAGAGGTTGTATCAAAAACCTGAGCCATATATTCCGCAACCTTTGTTAGGACCTAATTAATGTGCCTATTGTAGAGAGGAAGGTCATTTTAAGAATAGTTGTCCAGTTTTATTGCAGCGCAGTGGAGCATTATCTGCTCCACGAGGTCGTGGTGGCCTCCAGTCAGCAAATAGAGGTAGAGGTCGAGGTGTGTTGACTCAAGAACAGCGTGTCCTTCCTCCTGTTAATTCCGTGAATTACTTTGATCAGCAAAATGTTAGGTCTACACAGTACTACAATGAAGACCATTATATTGAAGGCGAGAATGAAATTATTATAATTTATAGAACTTATAATGCGCAACAGCTACCCGCAGTGGGTTTCCCGGCGCCAGGGATAGACTAAAGAAGAAAGAGAGAACACAGTTACCATGTCAACACCAGTTAAAACAGCAAGAAGGCAATTAAAAAAGCAAGGTCTTTAATTTTTTCGGAAATCTAATAAGTTGGCTTCCAACTTAAGGGCAGTAGGCAATGTGTTCCAAAATTTGGGTCCTAGATAAGAAAAGGACCGCCCACCCATTCTGACAAGTTTAAATCTTGGAACAACAAAATCACCATTTGCCGAAGATCTTAACAAGCGGGTAGGTTTGTAGGCTTGAACAAGACTTTTTAAGTATTTAGGGGCCACGCCATGTTTGATCTTGAAAAGATAGCACAGGGCTTTAAATTTTATGCGACTAGGGATTCTCAACCAATGCAGGTCACGGAGGGCCTGTGCCGCCGAGGATCTCCGTGGTAGATTACATAGGAGTCGGGCCGCCGAGTTTTGTACCACCTGGAGTTTATTTAAGGTAGAAACATCGGCGCCAAAATAGAGAACATTACCGTAGTCAAGGCGAGATATAACTAACGCTTGTACGACAGTTCTCTGAGTGGAGTGAGGAAGCATCCACAGAATTTTCTGCAGCCATCTTAAGATGGCAAAGCAAGTGGAGGCGACCTTGGTGACTTGCTGTCTCATAGATAACTTGTCATCTATAAGAAAACCAAGATTGCGGACTACAGAGACCGGTTGTGGAAGGGGTCCCATATTACTTGGCCAATGCTGAGGGCCCCATAACTCTTTGTTCTTTCCCAAAATAACGACCTCCGTCTTGTCGCCATTCAACTTGAGGAGATGCATTTGCATCCATTCGGCGACGCGCGATAGTCCATTTTTTAGAACAGAGTCACGGTTGCCTTCACTGCTGGAAAGAGAGAAGACAATCTGTGTGTCATCGGCATATGAGAAGATTGTCAGCCCAGCGTCCTCAGCGATGGTAGCCAGGGGTCTAACATAGATGTTAAATAGTAGAGGACTAAGTATAGACCCCTGGGGGACGCCATGTGCCGATGAACAGATAGCTGAGGAGGCTTTCGCCGAAAAGACCTGAAAAGTGCGCTCACTCAAAAAAGAGGCAATCCAGGCGAGTGCAGGGCCATCCACTCCAAGGGACCGGAGGGAATTTAAAAGAATAGAGTGGGACACGGTATCGAAGGCCGCACTCAAATCCAATAGGATGAGTGCAGATGTTTCCCCTCGATCAATACCGTGCCGCAGCCTCTCCGTAACCCCTAGGAGAGCAGTCTCAGTAGAATAGTGTGCTCGAAAGCCGGATTGAGAAGGATGTAAAAATTCCGAGCTTTCCACTAATTGATTTAACTGAGAATTGATATGTCTTTCCAGTACCTTTGAGAGAAAAGGCAACAAGGATATGAGTCTGAAGTTGGACAAGTTCAAAGTATCCGCACCGGCCTTCTTTAGGAGGGGAACAACCATTGCATGCTTCCATTCTGGTAACACATAAGACTCAGACAGGGACGCATTAAGAAGTCTCATTAGGACCCGACGGGGTTCAAGATCCAGTGACTTTAGAACTCTTACTGGAATCAGGTCACGGGGGGATCCTGATCTAACACTGTTCAAACAGGTAAGAAAGGAGATATCATCAAACGGCTGCCAGTTAGTAACCTTCAGCAGAGGGGAAGATAATTCAGGCACGCTCGATTGTATCAGGTGAGAGTCCGTTACTGTCAAGGGAGAACTCATAGAATCATATATGCGTTCAACCTTGGCCACGAAAAACTCAGCGATGGCTATACATTGATCTTCCTCCAAAGCTGGAGGGATCGGGGCAGCGTCTGCTCCTGTTAGCTTTTTTACAACAGAGAAAAGAGTACGTGGGCAATTCTGAGCTTGCGTCACTGTACTCACAGTGTAAGAAACCCTAGCTTTTTTACATTGGGAATGGTACCCCTTAAGGGCTTCTTTGTATTCCGCCTTAGAAGAGGCAGAATAGAAATGCCTCCATTTCCTTTCAAGCACCTTGCACTTGGCTCTTAGGATCTTCAGATCTTCCGAGAACCAAGGTGCAGGAGGATGATGTAATCTAGTGCGCTTAGGTGTTAAAGGCAGTAGAGTAGTTATAGCACTTGTGAGCCAGTGAGATATTGCCGTATTAAGCTCTGAAACAGAAGCATCCGTGTCAGGACAAGTATTGGAGAGATACTGATTGAACTCTACAATATCAAGCCTTCCCCACTGATGAATCAGTTCATTCCCACCACGGCTACCCTTGACTGGACTCTTGAGAAGAGACAGGGAAAAATGAACCGCAAAGTGGTCAGACCACTCTAACGGACGAGCCCTCTGAGAACAATCAAAAAGTAAATTTGAAAGAATAGGGTCCAACAAGTGACCGGCAGAATGAGTGGGTCCAGAGTTCCGAAGTGATAAATTCAGGGCTTCAAGATCATTTAAAAAGTGTGTACTAAGAGTACAGTGAGGATCTTCAAGGTGTAAGTTGAGATCACCTAAAATAGTAAAGTTTGCCGCTTTAAGAAGCAAAGGAGCTATTGATTCGGCAAAAGACGACGTCCAAGTACTCGCGTTGCCAGGGGGGCGGTAAACCAAAAGACCTGAAAAAGTAAATTGAGAATTGATTGCCAGTTTAAATAAGGCGGCTTCGCAACCAGGTAAGGGAAAGGCTTCAAGCTTACACACGTAACGAGATTTACAAATTATAGCGATACCTCCTCCCATTCCGGAGAGTCGATCTTGTCTTACTATAATATAGTTACTCGGAACAGCAATGGCAACATCCGGACCAGAACTGTCCTGAAGCCATGTTTCCGTACAGAATATTGCATCCGGCCTCTCATCCATAATAAAATCATACATATGGTATTTATGTTTCGAGAGGGACCTACAATTAATACTCCAAAATTGGAGTGGGGGACAAGCAGGTAGAATTTTAGCAGCACGTCGGTTCCCACGGGTACGAGTGCGAGTCAACGCTTTGCAACGAGTCATTTTACCTGTATTAAAATTGCAACCGGAACATTTAAAATTATGTGTCGGTAATATGTAAGGGATACAATTAGCATAAGAAGGGGGGCGCAGATTATTTAGTGCCTCACCTGTGTATGAACAAAATCCTGCAGATGGATGGCTAACTGCAAAATGTTAGGTCTACACAGTACTACAATGAAGACCATTATATTGAAGGCGAGAATGAAAGTCTTCATGCTAACTAGGACAGCCTTGGACAAAGTAAGGGAGTTGTGTCGATTCCAGTAGATCAGAATGGACCTTATGTTAATGTCACTACAATGGGTGTTTCAGAGCCATTTCTCCTAGATACTGGGGTGATGAGATTCCACCTTATGTTGTCACTCTCAAGCCTAATGTTGAATTGTCACGTATTCCGCAGTGTAGAATTTCCACTGAAGGTGAAAAAGCGCTTTCGGAAATCATTCATGATTTGATTCAGAAGGATGCGGTTGAGGAAACGAGAGGTAACATATGCAATAGTCCTATTCTTCCTGTTCTTAAACGCACTGATCCTTCTCAGCCTCCTGTATATCGTTTCGTAATTGATCTTCGGGAAGTAAATAAAATTGTTGTACCACAATTTCCTGTTGTCCCAGATATCACTGCTCTGTTGACAATGATACCTTCCACAGCGACTTGGTTTTCTGTTATCGATCTAAAGAATGCCTTCTTTAGTATTCCCATTGCAGAAGAAAGTAGGGATATTTTTGGCTTCTCTCTTGGAGGCCGAAGCTTCCGGTTTAAGCGCACACCTCTATTTACAGCCAAGCTTTAAAATGTCATCTTGATACTTTTCATTTACCGTCTGGTGCTGCTCTTATACAATACATGGATGACTTGTTAATCGCCGCTGATTCAGAGGATATTTGCAAGAATGTGACTGTTGCATTGTTACGTCATTTGTTTGATCTGAATCACAAGGTTTCACCTTCTAAACTACAATATGTTCGTCGAGAGTTTACCTATTTGGGTCATCTCCTATCAAATGAGGGACGACGATTAACCCCAGAATGAATTCAGGCGATTGTGCAAATGTCTGTGCCATCCACACAAAGGGAGGTACGTGCCTTTCTGGGTATTACTTCTTATTGTAGGCAGTGGATTCCGAACTTTTCTTTGTTAGCCAAGCCTCTGTTGGCATTCACTTTGAAAGATACACCTCAGCCCCTTCCATGGACTGACGAATGTCAGAAGAGTTTCACTGACTTGCGTGCTGCTCTGTGTTCTGCTCCTGTATTGGGTACTCCCGATTACAGTAAGCCGTTCACGCTCTATGTCCATGAGAGAGAGGGTTGTGCGTTGTCAGTTCTAACACAGCGTTTTGGAGACAAACAGCGACCATGTGCATATTTTTTGGCAACGTTAGATCCAGTAGCTAAAGCATTGCCTAGTTGTCTCAAAGCGACCGCAGCAGCAGCAATTTCTATTCGACAGTCTGCTGGAGTGGTGCTAGATAATACTCTTATTGTTATGGTACCACATGCAGTGGATACTTTGCTAAACCGAACAAAAACACAACATCTTACGAGTGCTCGTTTGTCTGGATATGAGCTGACACTTTTGGCTAGTCACGTGCACATCAAACGATGTAACACTTTAAATCCAGCTACTTTGTTGCCTCTTCCAGTAGATAAAGACGTTCAAAAACAACATGATTGTTTCCTCCGTACTGAGGAAGAGACAAAAGGAAGAATTGACTTGAAAGATACACCGCTGGAAAATCCGGATGGAATTCTATGGGTGGATGGTTCTTGTTTTAAGCTTCCTAATGGAGATACAGTTTCAGCCTATGCTGTTACTACTTTACATACAGTTGTGGAAACAGCACGCATTAGACACAATTCAGCTCAAGCAGCAGAACTGATAGCTTTGACGAGAGCCTGTGTGTTGTCCAAAGGAAAAAGAGTGAACGTGTACACCGATAGCCAATATGCTTTTGGTGTAGCGTTTAATTTTGGGCGTAATTGAAGGAAAGGGGATTCCTTACTTCACATGGCACTAAAATACAACATGGTCAATTGGTGACTGATCTTCTTGAGTCACTTTCTTTACCTGCCCAAATAGCAATTGTGAAGTGTAGTGAGCACAAGAAGATTATTGACGATGTTGGTCGAGGGAATGCATTTGCAGATGAAGTAGCGAAAAAGACAGCGAGAGATGCTACAAGTCGAATGTATGTTGCGGGTCCTGCGAATTGGGTTAGAGAGAGAGGAATGTATGAGGATACAGTAGAAAGTATAAGGTCAATTCAGGAAGAGGCCACAGAGAAAGAATTGAGCAAGTGGAAAGAAAGTACAGGAATGTTAGATGAGATGGGATGTTGGGTGGAATTATCTGAACACCAACGTTGGCTGTTACCAGATGCCTATGTACTCCCAGTAGTTACTATGGCGCATGGTCCAGCCCACTTAAGTGCGAAAGGTATATGCAAACTTCTGGCTCCAGTATGGCAAAATGAAGGAATCCCAAAGTGTGCAGACAATGTAGTGAAACATTGTATTGTTTGTTTGATGTACAATCCGGGAAAAGGAACCCCAACTCCAGCAGGTCACTTTGCTCCTCCGACATATCCATTTGAGGTGTTGCAGATCGATTGCATTCATATGGAACGATGCAACAACCTCAAATATGTTCTGGTGGTAATATGCGCCTTTTCTAGGTGGATAGAAGCATACCCTCTAAAAGACAATACAGCCTTATCCACAGCCAAAGTTCTACTAAAAGAATTTTTCCCTAGGTTTGGTTTGCCGCGCATTGTCTGGAGTGACAATGGGAGCGAATTTGTGGGCCAAGTCATGCAAAAGGTTTGTGCAGGTGTTGGTATCAAGCAAAAGTTCCATGCGGCAAACCATCCACAGTCAGCGGGTTTAGTGGAATGCTACAATGAAACTTTAAAACTAAAACTAGCGAAAGTGCAGGCTAGTACAGGACTTAGTTGGCCCGATGCTTTACCATTGGCTCTTCTGTCCACCAGAACTGCTGTACACTCTCGTTTGGGACTTAGCCCTTACGAGGTGGTTTTTGGGCGCCCAGCTAATATATGGGGAGTCCCTCGCCCTAAGAAATACTCAGACTTGCCATATCCAATGTTGATTGATTACTTGCATGAACTTACAACTAAATTGCGTGTTCTCCATCAACAGGTTCAGAGTGCTTTGCCGGAGGCTTCCACAGACCCAGGTCATTCCATCCAACCAGGTGACTGGGTTTGCGTGAAGAATTTCCAAAGAACGAAGAACTTAGAGCCTCGGTGGAAGGAACCTCGTCAGGTTTTGCTTACCACAAGAACAGCAGTGAAAGTCGAAGGAAAGAAAAATTGGATTCACGGCGTGCATTGTAAGAAAGTGCCTTTGCCTCTACCCTTCGATCAATGGGTGCGTAAGGGCATTAGTGACTCTGAGAGTGAGAAGGTTCCACGATTTGTACCTTTTAGGGATGCACGCCTGAATGGAACAGTGTCTGAGAAAGAGGACGACGACATTCTTCAAGAAGCAATAACACCACATCGTCGCTTGAATACGACAAATCCGTGAACATTGTTCCGAGACCAAACTGCACCTGATAAAGAACACTATAACCTAAGACCTAGACTAAAGAACACTTAATATTTTCTGTCTCCTATGTAGTATTCTATCCCGGTTGCAAGGTCACGGTAGGAGTCTTGGTTGCGACCTGAGTAGTGGCAATAGGCCTGCAGGACTTGCAGTGTCATCGGACGGCAGATAATCATAATCAAGTGATTGAGGAAGATTGCCGTGAGCATCCATTAGAAGGATGGAAACTACATTAGGCAAAAGAGAGAGAAAGGATATAATGAAAAAAGAATCCTGTAGATTAATGTACAGTCGTTTTTGTATAGCTTTATGTATTATTATATTATTGTGTATTCTTTTGGCGTGTATAAATTGGATTGTTATTGCTCTGCAGCGAAAAGTTGTCTCTCCTTCTACCTCCTCGTCTTCTTCTACTGTCTCTCCACATATATTTCATACACTTCCTCAACATGAACTCATAAGAAGGACTGAATATTACAATAATTCATTTGTCCAGTTATTACATAAACACAAATTAGTGATCAATACAACTGACTGTTGGGTGTGTGGACTTGCGCCACATACCACAGAGAAAGGAATGCCGTATTTAGTTCTTATGTTCTCTTATGAGGGTTCTGCTTGGGCTTATTTTGTTATCTTCTCCAACGCCTATCAAAGCATATTGAGACGACCCATTAGTTCATATATTGGTGGTCCAGATTTTAGTCACAGCTCATTGATAAAGGGAATGGTAGCCATGGCTAAAATCATGGAAAATAGTAAGATTTCCATTGATGAAAGAAAACCGTATACTTATTGGAACGTCACCCATTAGATTGCTTGCTAAGGTTAGACAAGGAAAATCTCCACCGATTTGGACTATTCCTCATCAAGGAAATTTCTGTCTGCAAATAAATGGTCAGTCTACTGACATCGTACAAAGAAACAGCTGTTCCCACACATATGTCTACTCCTCTCAGAACTCGCCGCCTCTAGTACCATCTCAAGGCACGTATTTTATCTGCCACGATAGGACTTACACGTGGTTGCCAACTGGTTTTTCTGGTACCTGTTATATAGCTTTCCTTCTTCCCCCTACATACACCGCTTCTGCAAACCATCATCAAAACAGATATGGCAGAGGGATTATTAATTCTAAAGACACAGCAGGACAAGAGGGAGGAGATTTCCTCAAAGGATTTCTTCCTTTTTGGGGTCCAAGGGCCAACAGCAAAAATATAAGGCATTTGGTTTGTGTCGTAGAAACCACTATAGACATCACTGTAGGAGCCTTAAGTAATATCACGGCAGAACTACAGGCGGATCGTCTTATGACTTTACAAAACCGAGTTGCCTTAGATTTTGTTCTTGCGGACCGTGGTGGAGTGTGCAAATTGATCGGGTCAAGTTGTTGTATTTTCATACCTGATGACGCTCCGACAGTATACCAAGCTATCTCAAAGTTACATATAATCTCTGAGTCGATTCATCAGGTCGAAGGAGATTGGTCATTATTGGAGTGGTTTTGGGGACTACTGTCCAAATGGGGTTGGAATGTATTGACATTTCTTGGAGTAGTTTTAGCCATCATTTTCTCTTGTTGCCTTTGTATGCACTGTGGTCCCGCTATCTGCGATCTTTGTGCTACTATATGCATCCCTAAACCCAAATCACAAAGAACAGAGAATATTAGAATGATGCTACAGCAACAGCTCGATGACCTCATGGCCATCGACACTGACTCAGATTAACGTGAGTCTATGTATCTTGCCTGAGTTCTGGCAAAAGGAGGGTCTGAGAAAATTCGATTTTCGATTGTGATCGTATCGACCGGCCATTTTGTGCTCCGCCGCTATTTTGTGTTGCCCTCACTCAGGCAGCACGACGATCGAAGTCTTTTCTGCTTTTCCGGCAATATTGTGTCGAAATAGCCTTGTGCCTCTGTTTACAAAGCTGGAGTTAGAGACTGGCCGAGTACACTAATCCCTGTCTGGTTTTTCTAATCTCTGTCTCAACTATCTGTTGGTTCACACTATTCTCTTCTGACTTTATCTTATAGTCTGGCCTTCGCTGTCCTCTGCTCGTATTCTCTCATTTCACAACTGTCCTCCAAAACACACAAACGTATCTCGCCACCGGCAAACCAGTTACAGACATGGTAATACCTTAACCTGTGGGAGGGGTGGCAAACACAGTTGGAGGAGAGGTTTCTTCGAGTTACTTGATACTTTATTTTCAAACCTTTCCTATTGGTTCTGTTCTGTTTTCCAACCTTTCTTATTGGCTCTTTTTATATGTTTTAGGTGTGTTTTTGGTTAATGTATGTTTCACATATGTACTATATAAGATTGTGCGCCACGGAGTGAAGTGGCAGTCTCCTGAGAACATACCGTGTGTACTTCTAGGACAACTGTACTAGCTGCAGCTAATAAAATCTGATCTTTTACGCCGACAGAGTGTCCCCGTGTCTCTGTGTAGCTAAGCAGGAGAACCCAGGAGATTAAGGCGTACCCTGCGCCGCCAGGCCCAATCGGTTCTGGTTCTTCAGATGTTGCTTTTTATTATGTTGAGCTTTTGATTTTTGAGGAATTTCTTTGCTTGGCATGATGTTGCTTTTTATTATCCTGGGCTTTTTGAGGCATTTTTTATCTTGAACCTTTGCAATTCTTATTAAAATCTTTTATTTTTTATTCAACGTTTGTGAAATTCTTGGCCCCTCGCTGGGCTCTTTTAATTAAGAGTGTATGCCTGTTCATATCAAAAGAGATTTTTTCTCTTGTTGTGACTCTTATATATTCCTCCATTTCTGTAGTAGTGCCTCGATCATGGCCTTTGGGCATAATTGATGTGTTGATTCGTGTTTGTGTGATTTCACAGCCAGAAGGCTTGTTCACGCTCTCCACCTTTCAAGCCTGAATTTTCTAGGTTTGCGTTTCAGCATGATCACTGAAGTCATCAATTCAGTTTTTCAAGAGCGTTGGTACTCGGAAACATTTTTCCATGGGCCAAAATGTTTGGTCTGTGGTGTGACTGAGGCCCGCACTGATGCTAGCAGGCTCATAATTGGGTGGCGAGATTGTGAGGATGTAAGGTGGGTGGGTGTAGGGAAGTGAAGCATGCACATCTAGTAGCTAAATTGAATTGCACAATGAGGACCGAGGAAATCTGGAATCAAACCTGGCTTCCCCACTTGACCAAACTGTGTGATCTTTGTCAATAGATTTGTTTCACATTCCCGCCTGTTTCTTCACTATGGCATATAAGAGGACCTCAAAATACATGTCTTCAAGATGTGCGCTGTATAAAACCCCCTGTGTTCGGTTTAATTAACTATTGTTCTGTTCAAATGTAATAAGAACCCTGGCCACTCAAAGGGTGCTCATAACAACTGACATGCCTCTTAGTTCACTATAGGCATTGTTTTCAGGGTGGGGTAGAAGCATGAATGATTCACTTTAAAAAGAATACTTATCAATTCATTGACATCTGATTTACTTAGGTGAAACAGTTTTGCATGTGAATAAAATACACTTTTTGAATTGTGAGAGACTTAATCTTATTTTAACATGTTTGCTGCAAGATGTGTTCCTAAAGTTACAGGCTGAAGGAGACCTTAGTTATTTCCATTTTCCTGCAATTAACCATGAAACAAACGTTCACTCGTTTATTTAACATAGTGCTGCTGTTGACCAGGGGGTTGCATGTAAAGGCCAGGAGGGCC
Source organism: Triturus cristatus (assembly GCF_964204655.1). Classification (NCBI taxonomy): domain Eukaryota; kingdom Metazoa; phylum Chordata; class Amphibia; order Caudata; family Salamandridae; genus Triturus; species Triturus cristatus. The sequence continues at coordinate 291,098,686 of NC_140589.1, read as the reverse complement.
GCAAGCGCACTGTACTAGATTGTTGCTTTTTCTCAATAGACCATGTTGAAAAGATTCAGACTGACATCCTTCAGATGAATCACTACATCAAATGTGTATTGCTCTGAGTACAAAGTCTTTTTGAACAGAAACTTAGCCTATTCTACATCCAACGCTTTTCGTTCGCTTGTGGAGTCCCTTGTGGCAGTTCTTTGACTATCCTGTGAGTATCCGTGCCTACCAGTTTTCTCACTGTGATTAACGTGTCTGTTGTCCTTTTTCCTTGAGGCTTCAATAAAATTATCAAATGTGTTAAGCCATTCTACACACTTAGGCTCAATGCTGCTTCCCAGGGTTATTGTGAGGTGGTTTAGGGTACACAGATAATAGGGTGAGACTTTCTTTGGTTTCGTATTTGTGAATTTGATGGGGCAGGTCATTTATTCCTTTTCCTTTGCTGCCTTTTCTTATTCACATGTTTATGTTTTAATACGTTTGTTTATAGTCTCTTTGTAATGTCTAAATTTTACCATTGTTCTTTTGTTAGCTTTGGTTACTTTTTATCAACTCTTTTGTCTCTCTTTAGTGGTTGTTCTGTTTATCCCTGTGGTGTTCATGACCCCAAAAAGGCAGCTTCTTAGATGGCAGTGGACACACGTGATATTGTGATGCCTGTACTATGCTTTGGTATTCCCCCTTTTGATCTACAAAATTGCCACTTGGGGTCTCGTTTCACTATAATTGCTTTGAATGTCTGTGATCTTTGTTTCCAGTGCAACGCTTATGTCTGTAACGTCGATGCTCACTGAACTTGCTCCTTTTCTGCCACCGCTTGTCTTATCTTGTCCTCTGCTCTGAGATAGGCATGCATTTAAGGAGGTACTCACAACTCTTGGGGACAATTCTTGGAAAGAGTCCAGTTTTCAATCGGTGATTTTTCTTTCTTGTGCTTAGTGATAAATTAGTGACAATAGTGTCACCTCTAGCCACAGTCACCTTGATATTCTTGCATTGTTTGAACTTCAGTTAATGAGGTTCTAAAAAAGCTCGAATTACTTCTTGACTGTAAATCTATGACCAATATCTGGCCACCTAGTCAAGTTCAGATGTTTGGGCACCTTGCTCTCAACAGCATTTTCGCATTATTCTGCGTTATTTATTTCTGTCTTCCTGAAGGGTCACAAATTCCAGGAGTCCTCGTTGCATTCTAGGGTATGGGTATGGTTCTGGGTCAAACTAATATCATAGTGGCAAATCGATCACAAATTGTGGAATGCACAATGCTTCTGTATTCTCTAAGGAACAGAAGTAGTGACTATTCCATTGCATCATTTGGACTTTTGCAATCCAGATAATTTTCTTCACAATGTGGATGAAATGCTCCACTTCTCCATTGGTCTGTGGGTAGAAGGGTATAATATATTAATGGTGAATGCAGCCAGTCTCTTGAACTCTGAAATTCATTTTGGGAACTACTGACATCTTGCTTTTTATTTGTTACATCTCTCCTGTTTTTCTCATTCTGTAGCTACACGTTGAGCATTTATTTCCTGCTCAAACTCTCTTGCCTTATCTTCTATTTTTGAATTCTCCTTAAGCATCTCCAGCTTGAGATCACTTCATCTGCAACAGTTGTGAAGTGAATAAGATAAGGAGCTGATAAGTAGGGCCAGCAGGAGTGTTGCCTACCAGAGGAGCGTATTGTCCACACTGATTGACCACAAATGTGAGGTCTTTGCTTCCAGTCTTGTAGAAACCATTGCTTTTTGGGCAGAAAGCACATTAGGCACCAGGGATTTATTTTATTTATGTATATAGGGGTGGGGGATGCCCAAAATGGGCATGCCAATGCCCCCACCCCTCCCAATAAATGCCACAGTCTTTCTGACCCCCTAGGTGGCTGATGGGGCAGAAAGCCCACTAGGCACCAGGGATTATGGGTTTTTTTATACGCAGGGGTGGGGACTGCCCAGAATTGGCACGCCAATGGCCCCACCCACCCCCCCCCAAAAAAATTGCCTTTTTTATACGTAGGGGTGGGGGCTGCCCAGAATGGGCAATATCCCTTAATCCAGTGGTTCCCAATCTGTGCGCCGTGGCACCCTGGTGCGCCATAAAATCTAGCTAGGGGGCGCCGTAAACAGATTTGGAACCACTGGAAGAAGCAATGAGCATAAATCACAGGCCTGCATCCTCCAGCCAGCACGGACTCTTAGAAGCCAGATGGCTGCCTGACTAAACTGTTTTGTAAGCACAATGCTCGGACTGGCAGGAAATAAAACACTCAAACAATTTATTATATGGGGCAATTGTGAAAACGGTTGCTGTACGTACGGTAAAATTACAGGTTATCCTGGAGACTGACAGCTGGTCGCACACATCATAAGGAATGATGTTTTACATTTTTAGGGCGCACCACCGAACAAAGTTTAATATGGTTACTATGCCATTTCCTTATTTTAGAATTGTTCGTATTTCCTTTCAAACTTTAGACACCAAACAAGACCCTGGGCTTGCAGGTTTTTCTGTGCCACAATGTTTCCAGTTCCTGGTAGCTATTTAAAGATAAAGATTTAAATCTATGCATTTTGGATTTATTGTTTGTAACCACAGCTTCACCGAAGTGTTTTGGTGCTAAACATACAGAGGGGGCAGAATTTGCACGAGTTAATAAGAAAGGTTAAAAAGTTAGTTTTTGGATTATTGCAAATGGGAACAGATGTGTAGTAGAGCATAGTTTTTTTATGGGATTATTCCATCCCTGACCAAAATATATTGAACCAGGTTTGTAAATTATTGCAAATGGGAACAGAGTGGCACTTCTAAATTCAGTAAATTCTGGGTTGCCACAATAGGGAAGTAGAGTTGGTTCATTTGTCTGTAATAATTAGACAGCTTGTCAATTTATTAAAACAGTTTCTACATGCTTTTGGCCAGTATTTAATAAAACAATGTTAGGCACATTTACAGAAAGTTAGAAAGCTACAACCATTTCCTTTTTTTCTTTTTCAGGACAAAATGAAAAAATTGTTAATAAAGATGCGGCTATTCTATAATTTGGCTTTTTCAGTGTATCTATCCATGTCCACTTGAATGCTTGCATTGAACTGCATGACTAATTTATGGATAACTAGACTACTCTATGTTCACTCTACTCCTGCTGGCATGCATTGGCACATTTTCGTGATCTCACGAAAGGTGCCAATGAAAAAGTTATAATTCGTCCCCCGCCTATCTCCCTTTCCACTTGGTTTCCAGCACTGAGCCCCTCCCTCTAAAGGATTTCTTTTTTTTTTAAACAAAAAATAGTTTTTAAAAATTCCATATGCAGACCCCACTGAAGAGTATTGTTCCTGACATAACCAATTACATTTTTAAAATTGAATAATTGTTATTTTTTTAATTTGGTGCAATCATATATGATTATAATACCTTCATCGGCTTCATCCCAAATATTTTCAGGGTGAAATATGTAAGTCCTTCCGAGGCTGGGCTAACATCCCCCCACCCACCAAAAAGCAGGTAACATAATGGGGAGTTGCGGCCAATGGCCAATAGGTGAAGGGAGCCGTGGGTTGAATAAGTTTGGGAACCACTGCCTTAATCTGTCCCCCCGGGGGGCAGAAAGCCCGCTAGGTACCAGGGATTATGTTGTTTTTATATGTATGTAGTGGTGGGGGCTGGCCAGAATGGGCATGCCAATGCCCCCACCACCCCAAAAAAGTGTACCTTTTTTATATGTAGGGGTGGGGGCTGCCCAGAATGGGCATGCCAATGCCCCACCCCCAAAAAAACTAACCACTGTCTTTCTGCCTCCCACGGGAGGCAGTTAGGGGCAATAGCCCCTAATTTGCCCCCTGGAGGGTCAGAAAGCCCATCAGGCACCAGGGATTATGTTGTGTTTTTTAAACGTAGGGGTGGGGGCTGCGCAGAATGGGCATGCCAATGCCCCCACCCCCAAAAACATTAGCCACAAATGGCCCTTTATCTGCCCCCGGGAGCGGAAAGCCCACTAGGCACCAGAGATATGTTAATGGGCATACCAGGGAGAAGCCCCATAGGTAAGGGTCGCGCCCCCTTTTTTAGGCTTACATTTTGGCTGTTTCAGTGATATTTCTAGTCTCATCTGCCCCTTAAGGGAAAACCCCTAGAAACCAGGGAAAGTTTCTAGGGGTTTTCTGGAGATAGCCTGATGGTCTGCGTGTACTGACCTTTGGCTGGCATTTTGCTGGTGGTGTGTATGGGTTTGCACTTGGCTAATGGAGTGTGTGGACGTGCTTGATGACGGTGTGTGTAGATTGGTACTTGCCTGGTAGTGTGCATGGAGTGGTGCTTGGATGGGAGTGTGCGTGGACTGGCGCTTGGCTGACCGTATGAATGGATGGTGCTTAGTTGGCAGTGTGCGTGAATGGCGCTTGGCTGGTGGGATTCGTGGACTGAGTCTTGGCTGACGATGTGTGCGGACTGTCTCATGGCTGGCGGTGTGATTTGCATTGATCCCCAGCCTTTTCTTACCCAGAATCTCCTGCAAACCTCAAATTTACTTAAAAAGTCATATTTTCCTCACAATTCTGTGTGGGAAAGTTGTAGGATCACTGTGCAAGCACAAATGCCCTACCACCCAGCGTTCCCCTTGGTCTCCCGAGAAAATGATACCTCACTTGTGTGAGTACCCAATGTAGCGTCAGCTTAAAAAACGGGTATTAGCAAACTCCCCTTTTGAACCCACTTTGGGTCCCCCTAAATCTCTACTCGTTTTTGGCCCTTCCATGTCACAAGCACTTGGCTCATCCACATAAGTGAGGTATCATTTGTATTGGGAGACTGTGGGGAATGCTGAGTGGTAGGAAAGTTGTGCCATGTGGTGATCCTACAGCTTTGCCACACAGAAAGTAGAGGAAAATGTGACCTACCTAAATTTGAGGTTTGCAGCGTATTCTGGAAAAGAAAACATTGGGGGATTCATGTAAGCCACACCTCCCTGGACTCCCCCGGGGGTCTAGTTTTCAGAAATGTCGTTTATTTTTAGTTTCCCCTAGATGTCTGGATGCCTGAGACCAAATAAACAGGTGCCCACCTATCTATCACAAAACAACCTTGATTTTCAAGGGGGTCACCAGGGTATTTGGTCCTGGGCTCGGCAGCCATATAGGTAATCTGACTTCATTTTTAGAGCCCCCTCAGGTTCAATCTTCTTAGATTTCTACCACTACCTACTGACTTACATTAAAAATATTAATTTCTCGGCTGCAGTAGGCACTCCTATAGTTTCCAATACAATACGTACTTAGACTGGGATATGGATCAGTACCTTTCACATAGTTGCATGGTTTTATTGTCTATCTCACTTCCCTGCTCCTTTGTCAGAGGCAATGGCATTCACCATCATCCATTAGCACGGGAATGGACATCAATGCATTATCCATCATCCATCTGCAGAGAAAGGTATCATTGCATTTTCTATCATCAATATGCACAGGAAGTGGCATCACTGGTTTCCTGCTAAAATCTCCTTTAAATGAAGAAGCCAGGCAAGAGGACTTCATTAACCCCCCTCCATCTGCATATGAAGTTAGATCACTGAATTTCCCATCATCCATCTGCACAGGAAATCACTCCCCCTGATTTCTCACCAACACCTACTTTAAAAACCAGGCAAGAGGATTACATTTCCCATCATCCATATGCATATGAAGTGTTAGGAATCCTGACATTTGTGCTCTCCTGGTATTGTGTTCAATATCGGATGGATGTGGTCACATTTCTCAGACTCCACAATACACACTTGCAATCAGCTGGCTTTGGAGATTGTGGCAGATGGCCCAGTGGCAGCTGGGGAGGCGAAAGAAGATGGAGTTACATGCTAACACAGATCAGCCCTTACAGGGCAAGGTGGAAATAGCCAGAACATTTTGGAAGAGCAGGATCATTCTATGAAAGCTAGAGTATTCTGGAAGAAGCTGAAAGGTTCCAGACTTTTTCTAGTCAGTAGCTGGGAGGATTTAACCACCAATGTTGATACACAACTTTACTTGAAAGTTTCCTTTGCTTCAGACATTAAATGCCTCAAACACTACTTAACTATCATCGAGGCCTGGATGTCAAGCTCAACCCAACCTATAATTTTCCCGGAATAATGAACAAGATACAGTACAAACCTGGTTCAATGACATGGACCATTGATGGCTTCAAACCCCAACTCTCCCTGAAGGCCAAATCACTTAGATTCACCCTGGACACAAGCCTTTCCCTCAAGGAACACATTGCCAAAAGACAAAGACTGTCTGGGACCAGCTCACTCTTCTATAGGAAGTCAAACCATTTCTTCCAGAAAGTGACTTCAGAACAGCTGTTCAAGCCCTTGTATTGTGACATCTGGAAGGTGGTAAGGCCTTACTCCACGGCCTCCCAAACTCCACACTGGCACAACTTAGGGGCATCCTACACGCTGCACCACGTCTCATTCAGGGCCTGAAGAAATATGATCACATCACCACATTCTGATAGAAATCCATTGGCTCCCCTTGCCTGTCCCCACCATCTTCAAAACCAGATGCATCATTTATATTATACATCACAATCAGGTCTCCCACTTATGTTCCAGTCAAGCTCATGATCCCTGATTGTTCTTGGCACACCCGCTGCCAGGATACCACCAGAAAGAATTACAACAGCAGACTTATGCATCTGTGTACCAGAGTCTGGAACAACATCCCCATATCCAAAAGGAGTACCCCAATGCTGCTCTAATTTAGAAAAGAGTTTAAGAGGCATCTAAAAATACTACATCACAATGCATTAACAGCTCACAAACCAATGACCTCTCTTATCACTCATTGGGTTTATGTTTATCTGTTACTCGTACAGGGCTCTGCTGCCCACTTCATACATAAAAGTCCTTCCTGTTCTGATTGTCCTGCCTAGTAGCATTTCAATCTTAGAGTGTCCCGGTTGATTGAGGTATTCTGCCCACTGATGACGTCTGACCTAGTTTTACAGTCCTGGTGAAGAACGTTTGTCTTGCTCTCTTTCTCCCTACTCCCCTCCTGCTCATCCCTTCCTTTTTAATCCTGCTCTCCCCTTTCCCACCCCCTCCCACCGGGTCTCTGCTTAATCCCCACCCCCTTTGCTAGTTCTGCCACCCACTATGCCAGTTGCTGTAAGGTATTTTAAAATGTTTGTTTTACCAATCTTAGTAGCTGCCCTCATATGTGAATACGCACATGTTAGACCTGGCATCTTTTGGCCTTTTTCCCCTGTCTTTTTGATTTCTGACCTCTTGTTTTTGTGGTATGCTGGACATCGTTTTTGCTGGTTTAGTGTCTCTGTCCACTTTTTCACTGCTATTCAGTGCTAAAGTGCAAGTGCTCCTACTGTAAATTGCATTATGATTGGTTTTCCATGATTGGCATATTTGATTTACTAGTAGGTCCCTAGTAAAGTGTACTGTGTGCACCCAGGGCCTGTAAATCAAATACTACTAGTGGGCCTGCAGCACTTGCTGTGCCATCCACATTTCAAAGGTGTCTCACTCAGTTGTTACTGCCATGTCAACCTGGCAAGTGCACCCACTTGCCAGGCCCTAACCATCCATTTTTTAACACGTAAGTCACCCCTAAGGTAGGACCACTATAGTACCATGAGCAGGGTGCAGTGTATATGAAAGGTAGGACATGTGATAGTGTGTTTTACATGTCCTGATAGTGAAATACTGTGCATTTCGTTTTTTACTATCGAAAGGCTGTATTTCCCATAGGTGAGCTTTCAATAGGGAAAAGCTAGAAAATGGAGTTTGGATTCCCTGAACTCAGAATTTAATAATACATTTTTTAGTAAAGGTGGTTTTAAAATAGTGTGTTTGGAAATGCCACTTTTAGAAAGTGGGCATTTTCTTGTTTAACTATCCTGTGTACCTCTACCTCTTTGTGTATTCACCATCTGGTTTTTGGAGTGACAGGACTGGGGATGTGTATTCACTCTAGTCAGTCACGGGGGTGGGGAGTGTTTGCTGTGTGTACTGCCTTTTGTGGGTGACTCTTAGCCATGCTGAATAGACCTTGCTTCATTTAGTGATAGAAGGAGTTTTCACTAGCATCTAAATAGGCTGTGGCTGCTCTGCACAATGCTGTCTCCACTACCTGTGGTGAAGCTGAACTAGAGAGGACAGAACTGGTTTCTAATGAGCAAGAGGGACATGCTGCCTAAAACTTCAAGGGGAAAAGTAGTATCAATATTGGGGCCTTGACCCCAGAACTTTAGAACTCTTTTGGACCAAGGACCTGCCAAGAAGAAGAGCTGCCAGCAGGAGTACTGCCCCTTTGCTGTGTGTTGCTTTATTGGATTGACCTGCATTTTCTGCTTCAGTCTTGGGCAGTGAAAGGACTGGACTGACCGTTCTGCAACTTATTTCCTGAGTTTCTCCAAGGGCTTGAGGTAGAGCTTGTCCCCTGTTCAAGAAGTCTCAGGGACATTAAAGACTTCAGGTTCATCTTCCAACAGCACTGGGAATTCTGTGTTTTGTGATGTGACAGAAAGGAAAGCAACCGGACGCAGCCAACGATGCCACTGCTGGCTCCTTGACCTGTTGGCACCACAGAGAGCACCACCCTGCTTCGCACCGCAACCCTGGTCTCACTGACGTCACCACACGCTGCTGCCTCCATGCCGCTGTTTGCACCATGACCTGAGGGCACCGCAATTTGCACCGCCTTGCATCCCTGCCCTGTCTCCCTGATGACAATGCTCAACGCTGATATCGACGCCACAGCCTTCACTGTGGCCTTAGAGCACCCCTCTTAAGTTACTTGATGCACTGCCCTGTCCCACATCGCAGCCTTGGCACACCGACGCGGGCGCCATCGACTCCAGATCGTCTACCGACAACAGCGCTTCAGCAACGACGAAAATGCTGCTTGCACTCTGACCTGCCAGCACCACCCTGCTTCACTCCGCAGCCCTGGTCTCATCGACGCTGCTGGACGCTGTCACTGAGCCACTGTCTGCACCACGACCTGAGGTCGCCGCACCACTCCACTTCGCACCGCAGCCCCGACGCCTGTCGACGCCGGTGCTTCGGACTTCAGCCTCACGGAGTTCGACCTGCAACACGCGTGACTTCAAGTGCCCGACGACTCCTGCACCGACCTTCAGGACCGATGCCTGCTGACGCCGCCCCTTGGAGCGTATCGTAAGGTCCATGACACCATGCATTGCCAAAGTACTGTTTGCAGATCTTCCCAACACCGTAGCTAGCCCGCGATGCCGCAGTTGACCTGAACTGTTGAATTTGTTTGTTCACGATGCCGTGATAGTCCTGACGGAGCTATCGACTACAAGGAACTGTATTGTAAGTCTATTTTTGCAATATTCGAATCATGATTACTGTATGTTTAATTCTTATTGTTTTGGTGTTGTTTTACACAGATAAATATTGGCTATTTTTCTAAAACTGATGTGGTGTCCTTTTGTAGTGTTTTCACTGTATTACTGTGTGTTATGTGCAAATGCTTTACACATTGCCTCAGAGTTAAGCCTGACTGCTGGTGCCAAGCTATCAAGGGGGTGAGCAGGGTCTATTTTAGAAGTGTAATCCTCTTACCGTGACTAGAAGGAAGGGTCCCTACTTTGACAAGGTGCATCCATCTGCCAACTAGAGACCCCAATGTCTAACAGCACACATACATGTTGGGCAACTGTTAATGCATTTTATTTTTTACAAGGCACTGTGGAAGCAAATCCATCCACCGGTGCCTCCAATGTGCTGGACCCCCATCTCCACCGTACACCTGATGGCTCCATACACGTGGCCTTCCCATTCTGCTCTCCTCTCCCAACAGCACTCCTGCTTCATTGCCCTATCCTGAATCCTGCATTCCCTTTGGGCCCTTATTGCTTTTGCTCTGTGCCACTCATACCCAGCCCCTGACAGCAAACCTGCACGGCACCCCCTTTTTTCCCCCCTCCCAGTCTGCCCAAGGTGCTCCCCTCACCATTCTGGAAGCACTTATCGGGCTCTGTATGAGTGAGAGGATTGAAGAGGCAGGTCCACTGGAGCAGCAGGAGCTTGGAAGAAAGGTAAGTGTGTGTGTATGTACCTCTGTGTGTGGATGGCTGTATGTTTGTATGTGTGAGTATATGTCTGTGTGTGAGAGTGAATCTCTGTATTTGTGTGTGTGCGTATGTGAATGTTATCGTGTGCAGATGAGTTTCAACTGTTTTGTCACTGCCCTCACCTGTGAAATGCTTGTCCTGGTACAATGGTGGAAATTCTTGGCAATCTGCTGGTCCTGGCACATTAGTGACAGTCCCTGCCAACATGCTGACCATGGAATTCTAATCAAATGCTGGGCATGGTACAATGGTGGTTACCCTGGCAAAGTGCTCACCCTACCACAATGGTAGTAATCCCTGTAACATTCTAGGTCTGGCACAATGGCGGTATTCCCTGGCAACATGCTGACCTAGGCACAGTGGTGGTAATTTTGCCAAACACTGACAGAATGGTGATAATCCCTGGATACATGCTGACCCTGGCACATTGGGGGTAAGCACTAGCAACAAGCTTGTCCTGGCAAAATGGTGGCAACACCTGGTAAAACACAGGCCCTGGCACAATGTTGGTACACCCTAGCAATATACTGGCCTTAGCAGAATGCAAATACCTCTAGCAAAACACTGGTTGTGGCACAGTGGTGGTAAACCCTGGCAATATGCTGGTCTGGGCACAATGGTGATAATTCCTGACAACATAGAAAATTCATTGCAGAGTTAGTGAACATGTGTGCGCATGCATAATGATGTGTGCATTCACATGTAACCAATAAAGTATTGGCAAAATCAATAGCTAGGTCTCTTATTGCTGAGACTTGTAGCTTTTCCCCACTCTTGTTTCTATTGGTTCTCGTGGCAATGGTTAACCTTTGAAGCCTTTAGCCTATTCATTTTGTGGCATTTACTTAATACACTTGTATTCATACCATAATAACTTGAGGCTCATTTATTATTTTGCTCTTGGGCCATCCTCAGCCCTGGCAAAGGAGTACATTACTCCATCACCCTGATAGAGCAACCCAGCGGACATTTCAAGCATTGACAGAAAACGCCATCACAGAGGTTCCTGCTAATCCACTGTAACTTTGCCATATGGCTCTGTCAAACATGACGGAGTCAAATGGCAAACATACATTAAAAAAAACAAAAACAAAGCTGGATTATGTTTTTGAAAATAAGAAAACAGAACAACCTTCTCGTCATGGGAATTCCCTCTCGTGTCGAGGGGGGCTTTGAGCACTTTTCAGTGCCCCTTACTGCCATGTTTTTCCTTCTGGTGACAGGCATTGAAAAATGGCTATATGTCTGCCCATCTAAATTAGGTGGTTGTACATATAGCTAGATCTCCTACGGCCCTTACTCTGTTGGGATGTTGGATAAGTTTGCCAACGGCAGAGATGTAGTTGTGTCCACTGTCATCAAACTATGGTCTGCCTGCGTTTAAATTGAGTGGGCTACCCATAGTCTTGGCGGGTGGGCGGGGACCTCCTTTGACCATGCGATGGCGTTCCCTCTCCACAAAGATCTAAATCAAGGCCTTTTTTTGGATCTTATTTCTTTAAATGTACTGTTGCTTGAAGTATTGTTATTCCACACATTCCAATACAAATCTACAAAGAACCTTTTGCAAGGCAACAGGTCCAAAGCTGGGCAAAAGATATGTTTAGGGGATGGAGTGGTTTACCCTGGTAGCTTCGTCTGATCTGGTAATGTCAGAGTTCTATCATAGATCAAGTAAATAGTTCTGGATTTGTGTCGAATGATGAGCTGATCACCCGTTTCAAATAATTCTAGTAATAAATTCTGTCTATATCGAGTTCTAGGAAGCAATGATATCCCAGATGATCTCCTGTGTGCAAAATTATTTTAGCAAATAACCAATGATCTGCTCAAATACAGGGAGACATTAATACCATCACTGATGTAGCACCATTATGTCCTTCCCCACTCGACTCAAGAACCAGATGCCCAGCACCCATGCCAAGCAGAAATAAGGGCTACAAGTAAACCAATCAGTTGGGTACCCTTTATGGAAACACAATGTTAACATCCAAAAATAGGTTTATCCGTGAAGTAACATTGTTTAGAATATCATTCCCACACCAATATGAGGGATTTCCAAATAAGAAACTATAAATCAGTAAACTTGAGACAAAGCTATTGACTAGGGAAGAGGAGCTACTGAAAAGGGTTACTTTTCCAAAGTATTCAGCTCACATCTAGTTTGTGGTCTATTTCACCTATAACTTTCTAGATGGACTGCTATAAGGCTAATTCGAGATAAGAAATTAGATTCATGGCACACTCTGTGATGAGTTGCCAAGTACCTCCCTCTAATGGATGTGACCAGCAATTGCTTCCCAGATGGAAGCAATGGCATATGGTAAATACTTGGAGTAAAGAAATTGACATGGGTACCTGGGCTGCCTTTAAAAAAAATATATATAATGTTTATTTGCATTTGAACGCACAATAAACAACAAATCAGCTTCAAACTGTAATGTAGGTTATAGTTATCACAGTTTGTAATCACACCAGTCTCAGATTGATCAACAGAATAACATAATGAACATTTTCTATGTAGCAAAGTTATCATGTCGTAATCAAGGGGAGGGAAAAAGAAGCTTTGGTCCATCCGGCTTCCAATGGTTAGTTATAAATCAAGGGGGGGAGAGAGAGAATGGACCACTGTGTTACCACGGTCTTGTCGGTAGTATCCGTCATAAAAAGACCCTCATATATCTACACAGGTCGAGGGCGGTATATTTTCATTCTCCGCCATTTGTGTACTGTTTCAGCATCATCATTGGGTCATTTTCTTTTGTAAAATGCTGACCTCCGCCTGGAGGAAGACCTACTGGTACTGACAGTAGTGGTCAGAAATAAATGTGAATATGTGCTCGTGATATGGTGAAAAATGATGATTAAAATCCCTATGTCACTTTCAACCTCAATGATTTATTGGGAGGCAGTGAATGGGAAATTAAAAGAAAGGTGTCGTGCGTTTAGAATGAGTTACTTATCATACGCACTTCTTATAGGTCAACATGTTTCAGCCCTCTGTGCATTCTCTGGGCATTCGTCAGGACCGAACTAGAACTAGAGAACTAGAGAACACCTAACTATTTGAAAGATACTAGAAATCTCCTGAACATGTTAGTAGATCTAACATATAACGACTAAACAATGCTCCTGGTAGGACTTGATGTGGAGAGTCTCTATACAAGTCTACCACAACAAAAAACTCTAGAGACCCTAGAGGACATCCTCTTTTCCCAAGATTTGCCAAACAGAACTCCGAGACACTTTGTATTGGAATGTTGCAAGACGGCCCTTACTGAATTTTTTTTTGAATATGATGGCACCCTCTATGCTCAGCGCCACGGAACTTCGATGGGCAGTACATTCGCGCCCAGTGTAGCAGGTTTATACGTCAGCGCCTTCGAACAACAATGGATACAGAACCCCGTCAACCCATTCTTAGATCGGATGAAATTCTGGCGCAGGTATAGTGACGATATCCTAATAATCTGGGAAGACACCCAAGAAACACTAGTAGACTTCATAACCTGGATAAACACGAGGGATGAGTGCCTCAAGTTTACACACTCATCAAATAACAGAAAAATAGATTTCCTGGACGTTACGATCTTTTCTGAGAACAACACCTTGCAAACCAAAACTTTCTACAAACCTACAGCAAGAAACAGTATCCTGTCTTACAACAGCTTCCACCCTCGACCACTGAGAGAAAATTTACCCTACAGCCAGTTCTTACGATTGAAATGGAACTGCAGTAAGCTGACAGATTATAAGACCCAAGCAGCAGCTCTAGAATACAAACTAGAACTCAGGAATTACCCCATGAAGACAATCAAAAAATGCCAAAAGAGAGCAAGGAACCAGCCCAGAGAAAGTTTACTTGAATCAATCCAACGAGAAGAACCAGCAGACTTGTTGACATGTGTTACAACTTACTGCACATCTACAAATACTGTCAAGAAAATAATTAATAAAAATTGGAGAATCCTAACGTCCAACAATCTGCATTGGCCTAAACCACGCTTTGCCAATAGACGAACACAGAACATTAAGGACATCCTTGTACATACAAGACCAACAGCCACCATAAATGATGGAACTTTAACAACCCTCTGGAACCTCAACCCTATAGTAGGACACTATCCGTGTGGCTCGTGCTCAGTTTGTAAACTTACAAAGACAACGAAAACACTACAACTTTTACCCAATCTCACCTGGACGCTACGTCACCATACGAACTGTAACACTACACATGTGATTTATATGATTGTATGTCCCTGTGGCCTCAAGTATATAGGGATGACGTGCCGAAAAGTGAAGATTCGAATCTGCGAACACAAGAGCAATGTAACCTGCAAACGAATCACAACTGAGCAAACACTACATCGAACAAAACCATGATCCTGACGACCTAAGATGGGTAATCCTTGAGACCCTACAAACAAAATCGTACAACGCAGAGAAGATTCTTTTTGAAAAAGAACAACGTTGGATTTATCGCCTTCACACAGACACAGGAGGGATGAACGATAATATCCCGTGGCATATCCTTTCATGAAATTTTGAATCCTGAATCCTGGAACAAAATAACCTTTCATCATAAAATCCCTCCCTTGGCTAACTAGTCAACCATCACACTTGGCCTAGGGATTTAGATTGACGAAGATGAATCACCATAAAGTTTGGCAATTTTGTATAAAAGACTACCACTGTAACCGAGAACCCGCTGTCTCCCTTTAATATGATGGTTCTTGACAAAATTCCCCTTGGCCCACAACTATTCACCTATATTGGCCAAAGGACTGTAACATACGAAATGAAGTCACATTTGTTTCTTTAAAAATAGAGGATACGATGAAACTCCACCAACGTTCTCCTTTTCAAAAATAGTCGATCACTCTCCATCCATCATAACACTTACTCATAGCGCCATTATTGCCAATAACCTTTATTATTATGACGGCTTAAAACCACTAGCTCTATAATATAAATCACCCAATTTATCCTTCAACAGTGGCCAAGGGACCGAACTTAACTATATCTAGCCACGATAAAAGAGAGGTTAAAGTTATGGTTCCCTTAATAAAAGAAGATGCAGAAAACTTTACTGACATGTCTCATCTCTTTACCCAAAGAGTTAAACCACATTTCACTTCTATTTAAATCAGACTAACTCTTAAATATTAACATTATAGTTTATAGTCTTTTTTCTAACAACAAAAAATATGCCAATCATTTATGCCAACCAACCAAACCATAGCCCTTTTTCCCTTTTGATCGTGACCGGGAATACAAATGAACTGTGACCGGCCCCCGCGTCATTCGGAGCACCGTAGCGAGAGCCAGCACAAGTGAATCACGGTGAAGAAACTGGTGAGAACCACGAGCAAACAGACTCCTCTGCCGCCTTTCAAGTACCAAGTAAGATACCGTAACGTTTATTTTCTTTCTCAGAATGGAATCAACATTCAAAGGCCCGCTGGTGACTCCATGAAGAGTTACAATTAAGCACTCACAAGGTAATAACCACTTTCAACCTGTATGACAGATTGCTGTACGTATCCTTGTCCGTTAATTCTCTATGTCACTCAATTTTGCTCAAATTATCTTCTCGCTGGACATAGATTGTGCTTATCCGCCAACAACAACAGGCTCTAATGCCCCTTTTTGAAAATTATGGTTTCTAAGAATTATTCATTCCAATTGGATAAACTAGATCTATGACTGTTTCTTACAACCAAAAGCGCGCGAACCAAAGATATATCTCTACTTTTGTGTTTACTCGCAATTACAAATGGTCACAAAATGCCAATAATCATTGATGCTCCGCACCTAAATACATGTGCTCTATTCAGACAGTGTAACCACCTACAATTAAACATTATTCATCAGCCCAAAAGCGTGCCTACCTGAGATATCGGTCCCTCTATTCTAATTGTGTACGAATTGCTGACAAATGAATGACTTCGTGTGACTGGGACATATGCGCGCATTCGAGTAATATAACCGCCCAGAATTGACATTGATACTAGACTATCAAAACACTCCTCGTATACTTAATCTAACATAGCATTATGCATACTTCTGTAGCTCTGAATCTAATCGCCATGCCTACCTACCTTTTTGATGATTAACCTCTATCTAATGCACAATGTTGCGCTATACTCACTCCCACTGTGGATGTTCGAGAAACACTGTTCCAGCAGTCCTCTATTTGAAACTTTTGAATGTATAAGTTTTCATGCATTACTGCACCCCCCAACTTTCTTTTCTTTTTCAGGTACATATACAACTGATCTGACCCTTTGAATTTTGAGTGGTGAGTATACCACTCCATGCAGAACCAAATAGGCTCTGCATATTCTAGTTCGGTCCTGACGAAAGCCCCGAGAATGCACAGAGGGCTGAAACATGTTGACCTATAAGAAGTGTGTATGATAAGTAACTCATTCTAAACGCACAACACCTTTCTTTTAATTTCCCATTCACTGCCTCCCAATAAATCATTGAGGTTGAAAGTGACATAGGGATTTTAATCATCATTTTTCACCATATCACGAGCACATATTCACATTTATTTCTGACCACTACTGTCAGTACCAGTAGGTCTTCCTCTAGGCGGAGGTCAGCATTTTACAAAAGAAAATGACCCAATGATGATGCTGAAACAGTACACAAATGGCGGAGAATGAAAATATACCACCCTCGACCTGTGTAGATATATGAGGGTCTTTTTATGACGGATACTACCGACAAGACCGTGGTAACACAGGACAAGTGGTCCATTCTCTCTCTCCCCCCCTTGATTTATAGCAAAGTTATCATGACCAGTTCTAATGGGTTAAGATAATCTTCCTAATTAGACGTAGGTTGTCTCCAGTGGGACCAAATGTGTCTGTTTTTTTTGCAGGACACCTCCCTGCTCTATAAACATCCTCTTGTGCTAGAGCACACGTTTCCATTCCCCCATACTATTTAGTAATTGAGGACGGCTTGGCATCCTTCCATTTTTGGGCAATAGCACAGTTTGCTGTGAAATATCTTAGGCCGAACAGGAAAAGAGTGCTACGGCTGACAACCCAACCATCCATAATTCCCAATTGGGGTCTAAGGGAAATGCAAACACCACAACTCCCTCCAGATTGGTGTGTATTCTCAAACAGAATTGGGCAATAATCAGGCCCCCCCCCCAAACTACATGCTGCCAAGGAGGACCAACCCATTCACCACAGCTTAGCAAGAGGGTAATAAACCCTGTGTAGATACTTAAATTGAATGAGTTGAAGGTCTTCTGCATTCTTGGTGCCAATTTTGCTTTGATCTACTCCTTGTCCTCTAGAACTCCAAGATCACCCGCCTATTTCTCTCTGAGACTTAAGAATAGGCCCAGGGAGTTAACAATGAGGGCTCTGTATACATGAAAAATACTTTCCCCCCAGTTGTTCCATCATTGGTTTTGCCTCTAGGAAGTGGAACTCCAGAAACATCTCAAAGCCATCTGCTTGTGATTCCACAGCATGTTGTAGTAGGAGATATCTGAAGATTTGACTCTTATGGAGTTTAAACTCATTTGTTGATTGCTTCTCAGATAGCACCAAGCCTGGAGATGCCAATCAAGTCCCAAGCTTGGAAGTCCCGGAGATCCCACCACCTGTCACAACAACGTTCTGTTCCACAGGGGAGTTTTCACTGTCACCACCTCCTGCCAGCCTGTGCGTTTGACTGCTGCGTTCCAGCATTTAAGGGGGTTTTTGGTAAGTTGAAGGGATGAGTGTGGGATCTGAGCTATGTATTAGAGGGAAAAAAGGTCAAAGGGTTCTAGAATAGTTCGTTCCTGGTACACCACTGCATATTGCCTGACAGAAAAAAATCTGTGGGATTAGGTGGGATGCCAAGTAATTTAACTGGAGGTTCGAAATTTCCCAGTCCACCATCAAAGGTGGCTTGTGTACACTTAGCAAACGGGACTCTTAGGGTCCCACCCAGGGGAAACGGACCAGTGAGGAATGCATTGATTGAAAGTGGTGCTGGGAAAGTGAATAAGGAGAATTCAGCATTATTTATAGTATAAGGGCAAGGCAATCATTTAAAACAGGGCCCCTTGTTCTATAATAGTAAGTGGCAACTTAGCCCACCCCTCTAAGTTGCAGCTGGTCCTGTGTAGCAGTGGCGCAATATGTAGAATCCATCCCAAACTGAGCTCATGTGAGATGCATACCTAGGTATTTGAAGTCTGTCACAGCTATTTTTTAACCATGAACACACTGTAGGGGCTCCACCACTATTAGCATGTATGTTGACTTCTCCCAGTTTGCATCTCCATCGACCTACAGCATATGACAGATCCTAGAGAAGGAGCAGTGGGATGTTGTATGTACAAGAGGAGAGCGTCTTCCTATAGTGCTACTCTGTCCTCCGAGCCATCTGGCCATTTGAACCCCCATAGCTCAGCATCTCGCCTCAGCCATTCTGACGGGGGTGCCTCCACTAGGCCAAACGAAACGGTTGAGAGTGGATATCCTTGGCGCGTGCCATGACAAACGTGGAACAGCGCTGACATGGCTCCATTCACAAGGACCTGCGCACATGGAGAGGAGTAGGAGGCCCTCACATAACCCACAAAAAGTTCACAGACCGACATCCCAGCTGATGTTATAGTTTCTTGGTTAAACATGTGAGAACGGAAGTAGCTGACAACACTCGATCGAGAGGATTTTGAACCAAAGGTTGAAAAATTAAGTCCAGGTGTGGAATTGGAATACAGGCGAGGTTGAACCGCAGCTGATTTGGAAAGAGGATAAAAATTGAGAATGACCTTGCTCCCAGCTAGTGGTGTATGGGTGCACTACTTCCCGCCAGTAGAAACGAAATCCCTCCTGGTCCCGATTGAACCCTGAGCTACTCCGTATAAAGTAGGAAGCAGAGGAAAGGAATCCTCCAGCTTGGCAGTAAAAAGACTGACCTACCAGACTATGGTATAACTCTTCCATCTGGACGCACATCGCCTATAGTGATTACACATATCCTTAGTTCTCCAAGGAGGGAGGTTACAATCCCTTATATCTTTTGTCCTGAAGAAGGTGGGACTTATTAATTCACTTCCACCGAAATGCGTCGACGCTCAGTGCTTCGGAATCTGACTACGAGAAATCACTGGGATGAACTAAGATGTATACTCAGCAGGATATGAACTCAATGAGAACAGTGGGATCAGGGCTTGCAACAGCACAGACTGTGCAACAGGGTCTCCCCGCTAGGTCCAAATGGTTTCCCTTTCTTACATTCTGTTGTGAGTTTTTTTATTTCCCGATGTGAGGTTTTCAATACTTTTTACACTGTTTTTTATTTCATTGTGAGGTTGTTAAAACTTGCACAGTTTGTTTGTCTTTTAACATTCTTTGTATAAACTGTATTGTATATGGACTGCAGATTAATAAATGTTTTTAGAATGCAAATTATGATTTTTTTAGAATGTGATTTTTCCTGATGTTAATAAAGCCTCTGAGGTTACATTTCGAATTTGGTGGTATTTTATCCCAAGGTAGTGGGCTTTGAGTCGTTTTGCCCAAAGCGATATCTTTTACTTTTCCTGTTGAATAGTGCTCTGTTTCCTTTGGTTGGGGGCCACCTCTCTTTTGTAATCAATAGTTAAACATGCGATACAAGATATGTACATGGCCCGTCGGGCTATTATGCCACAAATACGCAATAAAATGTGTTGTGAAGAATGACATCCCAGCAAACACTTTGAACATAAAAGGCCTGTATTCAGTGTTGAATGCTGTTTGAAAATCGACAGAACGCAGCGCTGCCTGTCCCAAAACGAGGGCAGTCTTACTTCATACTTTGCTACCCCTACAACATCACATCATACTTTCTGACATGGACATGGTATCTCACGCATACATCATTCACACACATTTGCAGGGGTGTTAGGCCACAGTTTGCTTATATAATTGACTCAGCATTCCACCTGTCAGTCTTTGGGGTATTTTGACATTTGTGACTTTCTCACCCATTTGGAATTTAGGTCATGGTTTTATCCTTCATGTCAGCATTTAGAGCAGTTCCTGCATGTAAAGAATGTCTTGAGGAAATCTCCTTGAGAATGCTTAAGTCTCACAAGATTGGTTGGCCACTTTATGACCACAGCACACGATGAGGTCTGTGCATCCCAACATGTATGGTATTCGAAGATCAGCTCTGCCTCTGTGTCCAAACAAGTTGCATACACTGGGCACACATAATCCCCAAAAAGAAAATGGTTGCCCACCAAAACACATGCAAAGTGATAATTGTAGGTCAAGGTGATTGCAGGAAGGGCGCGCCTTAACACCCAAACTCCAGCGCTTTCTAGAGTGAATAAAAACCTAAAAGAAAGTTATTTGTTGTGTGGACACAAGGAAAAGTCAGAAAGAGAAAACCTCTCTTACTCTAAGGTATATTGATGGCTCTAATAAGCCAGTAAATTAAGACTGTACAGGTAGAGTTGTCTTGACCGAGACTGTGAATCGCAGTATGTTTGCAGTAATTGAGACTAAGGGGGGGGGGGGGTGATTTACAGTTTGGCAAAGGCTTACTCTGCCACAAATAAATTGGATATCCCATCTTCCTTGATAAAAGTGCCATAGAATATAATGCACGTGTAATAAGGCAGACTAGCTATCCATCACGTTTGCGACTGAGTAACCCATGTGACAAGTCCTAAATCAGGCCCCCAGTCATGTGTATGTTAAAGGATGCAGATGAGTCTATTTGACTATAAACAAAAATCAAACATATCAAGCTCAACGATTTGAACCTGGAACACGTAGAGACCCTATAAATGTTTTATCATGCTATGGCCTGCTGTTAGCAGTCTGCAGCTGTAGTGGCGAGGAAAACCTAATATGTTTATGGTGCATTGTAACTCTAACCCCACTTAGACAGAAAGAGACAGGTGAGGGGCCCTCTTCATGCTCCTTGGTCCGCCCAGATGGCAAGGAGCACTAGAAATTTCTCCTGCTAAAAATGCAGGCAACAGTTGTGCAAAACAGTGCACATGGTTTATGCATCCTGTATTTTCCATATATACTTGGGTGCAGAACTGACGCTCCCTGTAGCCAGTGACCATGGACAATCCCGAAAAGGTCTGTAAACGTGTTATGCGTTAAAAAAACCTAGTTACTACAGGTTGCATACCATTTGCATTTAAAGCACTAGTGTCTTGGAAGACCTTATGAGAATGTTAGATATGGAGCCTGTATTCTTGTTTCTTCCATTTCATATTCATTGTTGCTGCCTTGGAGGGCTATTCACAAAGATAAATTGACACGTAAGAAAATTGCCATGTGTATATTTACTCTTACACTTTGCAGTACATTTCCTACTAATAGCTATTCACAATTTCTAAGTGTAACTTTACTACAACGTGTATACTTACATGTCTCCAACACCTGAATTCAGAGGTTGGAGCTTAATTTATGAGTGTAAATTTACTATTTTTAACTTTTCACACATAGGTGGAGATCACCACAATCGGGGCAGAGATCTTCCTATTTAAATTATAAGGAAATTAATTAAAGTTTATTAAGCGTAAAAATATATATATATATTTATATGTTACATATGAATGTAAATTAATTTAACATAGTTATTTTAAATGTAGGAAAATAAATAG
The DNA here is from genome assembly GCF_964204655.1 of Triturus cristatus. Classification (NCBI taxonomy): domain Eukaryota; kingdom Metazoa; phylum Chordata; class Amphibia; order Caudata; family Salamandridae; genus Triturus; species Triturus cristatus. The sequence goes on along the minus strand of NC_140589.1, from coordinate 291,076,956 downwards.
TTACAGCACTATTATTTCGAATAAATATTTAATTTATTTAAGTAAAATTAATGTAAAATATTTTGAGACTTATTTGAAAAATACTCACCTTAAGTAAAAGGTTTATATTTATTTATTATGTATTAAATGTTTCTAAAACAAATTCGATGTAATTCATTTAAATCGATTACATTTTTTTAAATATTTATTTTAAATTAAAAATGATATTAAAATATCTGAAAATAAAACATTAATTGTTTTATTTATGTCCTTTTTAAAGATAAATTAAATGTATATACATATTCTAAAGGTCATCATTAATGTATTTTAGCATTATATCCTATGGGGTTCTATTTTTATTCCCTACCTACATTATTTTCTATGTGAGGGTGTTTCAATACTTGTGAGTGACAATGGGTGGTGCTGGACTAACTCCACATCTGAGCTGAAGTGCATTTATGACCCTTTGGGGTATTTTTTGACCACAGCAACCTTGGAAGTGCCGTTTATGAATAGAATAGAAATAGAACTTTATTGGTGGGTGCATGCCCCTCCCTAAATCCCTCTGTAGCCCTTCCTTTACCATGTATTACTCCACCCTAAACCCATCCCATTTGGTCGTAAGTATTAACCATTTTTCACCCCCGCCCCACCCCATTTACTACTAAAGTGTAGGCATTTATTTGCAGAGACTTCGCATTTGAAGTGGAGATCTCTGCACATAAAATATAGGCAGGCAGTGGCGTAGAACTCCACAAGTAGGTTTATGAATAGCATTTTGTAGTACATGAGTAGTATTATTGTAGCACCACTAAATATTCTACAAAAGGTAGTTTGAGAATGGGCCCTTTAGTATTCGTATCATTGTAATAGTGTTATCTTCAAATTGATATAGACATCATGTGTATTTCATCCTTCCCTGAAGTTTTTAGGGATATGAAATACAAACATCTGTACGTCAGTAACTTAGATTAAAAGATTGGGGATGTAACCCCATTTCTTTGACATATCATGCTGCCTGACCCAAAAACAAAAGTCAAACGAAAAACTACAAACAGCCAAACATAGAACAAGGGAGAGGTGAGCATTGTCCTCATTGTGCTAACAAGTGCTATACAAAAAAAGATATATACAGTAGTGTAGTACATCTGATCACAAGCATGCATCTTTTCTGTATAAAATATAATGGATCAGTTGTTATAGTCAAGGTTTCTTGTATTTGTTACACCAACCATATGTATACTTGGAGTTAACCCCAAACTCGCATTTTGACAAATATTACGATCTGTGGGCAAGAGAATTTTCTGCATTTCTGCTCCAGAGATAAATGTAGGTACATAGGGATTACATTAAAAACACTTTTGGCCTGCTGGGTGTAGGGGAGGTGAGAAAAGGGGATCAAGTGGTTCTGGCAGGTACAATTTGAACGTTTTCCCTTTCTATGGATAACAAGTGTGATTTCCACAGCCACTGTAAGAAATCAATCTACCCACCAGAAGCGGGCAGTGTGGTATTCTCCCATCAGGGAAAGGCGTCTCAAACACCATCACTGAAACCCCAGATCCATCAGACCCAGAGGACTCTTGTTGGTGCTTGCATGTGCTACTCCCAAAATCCAGCAAAATTCTGACCGACTAAAGCACATTTTTACTCTGGGTTTCGTTTTGACTCCCTCCATCTGCATTTATTGCATTGTGCGATTACAACTCCAACAGAGTATAGAGATATGGCTCATTTCCTTCCTCTTCCTCATCACATTCCGTTCCATTGGGCACTCTGAGTTCAGTGGACAGAATTCGCCCAAAGAAGAAAAAACTGTTTTCCCACCCAATAGGGCCTCACAGAAAGTTCCTATCATGTGACCCATAAAGGTAGGCTGAACCCTATGTACTTCCAATTTGTTTCTTCTATGCAGTAAGGATATTCACCCATAAGAAGTAAGTAATATTCTCAAGTTATATCATATGTATTAAATTATATGTACTGTTAGTTTTATGAGTGTGTGTCAGCCTGCTATAGCAGTGGCCACATTTTCATTATGCTATTGAGAATAAGCTGCCTCCCCCACTAAGAGATTGGTGGGCAGTCGCTATTCTTCTTTACCAGGCCTCCTTAGTAGGGACAGTTCTTCGCTATTCAGAGCCTTGTTTGGAGCACTCGGTCTGCCTCTCCCACGAAGCAGGAGGGAGGCAGTCAATTTCACTACAGTGCAACTGTTCCTTGTTTAGAGGACTGCACGCCTTTACCAAGATGGTGACCGTTCCTTGTTTCTTTTTGGCAATGTGTCCCGGTTGCTAGGCAATGAGTAGATGCACGAAGTGGCCACCAATATATGGAGACTCACTTTCTTCGCCATGATGGCAGTTTGTGATGTGCCATGAAGGGGAAGCGAGCCGTAAAGAGGAAATGTGTATGTGAGCCAGGCTCAGATAAGGATCCTGCTAATGCATCAACATCTCAGCAGGCTTCTGGAGCGGATTTGGATTTACACCAGAGCATGAATAATAACACAGTAGAATCTGATTTTTCGACCATAGAAAACCTATCCTTTGTAAAAATCCCTAAACTTTCACTGGATCCAGACTCAACTACATCAGAGTATCGAAGAAAGGAGAGAAAAGTTCATAAGAGGGCCAGAGCTTAAGGAGGTTTTACCTCACCTTTGAGACGATTCGGCTTTTCATGTGCCTGTTTCCCTATTTTCCCATTATAGGAAGAAAGAACGAGATGCTCTTCCTGTTCGTAAGGCTGTCCGTTGTCTCTTACTTAGAGAATGGGCAAATGCTGAAAAATCCTCTCTTGAAGTTCCTGGAAGAATTTCCTTCAACCATCAAGGTAGACTCTTTAATAGTTGGGTTGGCGCCCTTTGGTACCATCATTTCTGAGCATGCTTAGCCTAATAATAAAGTAGATACAAAAGTGGAGCAAATAGGGCCAATTCAGCATCCAATTTTGCCATTTGGGCAAGAGCTTACACTACTTCGACTGTAGTCTCTGCTCCATGACTTCCGTGATTTGTTGGAAGAACTGCAGCAGGGTGAATATGTCAATACTAGACTATCAATTATGGAACAGCAGGTGTGCTTCCACTCTGATATCACCTTTGATTCTTTATCGGCAGCTGCTTCAGTATCTGGTTCCATCATATTGACAAGTCACCATATCTGGATGCATACTAGGAGAGCTGATAACTCTCAGAAGGTTTCCTCAGTCATTTGCCTTTTAAAAGTTAAAGATTATTTGATCCCTAACTAGAGTAACGATAGCAGCCTTCCAATCCCTCATCTTCCTCAGCTACACCAAAAGCATGACTATCTGAGAGTGGGTAGAGGAATCAGAAAATACTTCTCTATCTGTGAAAGGGACGCCTCAGGCACCTTGGTTCTCCAGTTAGTGAGAGACGCATATGCCATTGAATGTTTCTCCCTGCCGCTAGATATCTTTGTCATGACTCCTACTCCTCGAAGTCCTCAAAAACACCAAGGTATTCAGAAAGGTACCTGCTTCAAAAGGGTGCCAGAAGTCCAGTCCCGGAGAAGGAAATGGGTCTTGGCAGCTACTCTGTAATGTTCTTAGTTCTAAAGAGCATGGGGGAGTATCGTCCCGTTCTGAATCTGAATACCGTTAATCGTTACATACCTCATCAGAAATTTAAGATGTGAGTTTGCAGAGAATTTCACCTCTTGGTTCTTCTGGCTCCTTTGGACCTTTTGATGCTTACTTTCACATTCCCATTAATCTCTTGTCACTAAGATTTTTGAGGTTTTATGTGTTGGGGTAGCTCTTCCAGTTCTGTGTTCTCCCTTTTGATCTAGCATCTGCTCCCAGAGTCTTTACAAAAATCCTAGCATTGCTAGTGGGAATCCTACATTCTTTGGGTGTTTTAGTGTTCCCCTACTTGGATGATTGGTTGATTTCTGCTTTATTTTTCCTTAAGGGTCTGGAAGCTGTTAAGATGGTCTGCACATGCTTGGAGGAGCAGGGCTTCTTCCGACACAAGAGCTTCAATTCATAGGGGCAGTATTCAACACAAGGTTGGGGAGAGTCTTCCTACCTCCCTTGCGACAAATAAGGCTAATGTCTCGGCTCCAGAATCTGCTCTAGGCTCATGCTGCTCCAACAAGGAAACTCGCTTCGAGTACAGGGGGACATGGTGACTGGTCTCTGTCTTGTTTCCTGAGCTCAAAGGCACCCATTTCACCTGATTCATCATTTTCTGTCCCACTGGAGCCCAAGATCTCAGGCTTACAATAGATTGGTTCTGGACTGCTCAGCACAGATACGGAGGTGCATTGGCCCATCAGGCTTATCATGGCCCCAATATGACCCCCTGTGTACTTACCTTCGCAATGCCTCTTTATTTTACACTTTGCGCCTCTTATTTTGAACACACTACAAGTTAGACACAGAGTGGACATCCACTTGAAATATTGCCCATAGACAATTTTTGTGGTAATTTTTGACAAATCACATGTCGGCTGCCAGAGGCGTGTAATTTACTTCTCAATCAACGCTTTATGAAAATTGCTGAACTTTAAAAAGATGTTAATAACGTTGGAAACATTTGACATACTTTGCGATTGTTAGAAATGAGATTTCTGGTTGGCTGAGGCTTGCGCCAAAGCCAGGCAGAAACCACCACTCTAGTCAGGGCAAGGAAGTTACACGCCAAAGATAACCCCTGCTCACCCCCTTGGTAGCTTGGCACGAGCAGACAGGCTTATCCCTGAGGCGATGTGTAAAGCGTTTGCGCGCGCACCCAGCAACAACACCCAAGGCCCACCACAAAGGAAACTCCACACAAGGTATTATATAAAAATAACCTTTGTATTATACACAACACATTAGATAAAAACACACACTTTACAATGTGCCAACAGGCACGGGCAGAATTTACAAGGGATTATATATACAGGGGACAGGGCCACATGGACCACTGTCAGGAATTAGCACTTTGTAGGAATAGCACTTAGAACGTAGGAATAATATTTGAGAACATAGCACACAATCACTGTAGCACTAAAAATAGAACATGTAGCACACAACCAGTAACTACTGGTATCAGAACGTACCACCTACGCAACCCTAACCACCTTTAGGAATACCACGCAGGGAACTAGGACCTCACTAGTACCACCTGTACTAAGGAGAAAACAACCACCTAAGTATCACTCTACCTGTAGGGGTCTAAGCACATAAACACAGGATGCATAAAATACATTTAGAGGTGTAAACACAATTCAGGACAGAAAATATCATGAAGGCATTGCGCAGGCGCAAAAAGTACATGTATGAAAATCACCAAGTGCCCTAGGGGAGGGCACAACACAAGATAACTGTCTGCAGGCCAACTGGCCTCTCAGGATGCAGAAATACCCAATATACAGCGATATCAGGGAGCGACTATGCAGGCTGCGCAAGCCAGGCGCACAAGGCACAACCTAAACGTGGCAGCTGCCCACTAAGTGCTGGGCAGCTGTAGGGACCGGGGCCTGGGCACCTCTGGGCCCTTAGAACAAATATGGCATGCCTTGGAGCCTCCCTGGGCTCTGCCAAAAAGAATGCCCCCTGTTGGAGTCCCTCTGGACTCAGAAAAGCGAAAGGCTGCCCCACAACGTTAGAGTCCTGCGCAGGGACTCGAGAAATGGTGCCCCCAGACGTTGGAGTCACCTCTGGGACTCAGAATCACCAATGAAATGCCCCCGAATAACGTGGGAGCCTCGTGGGCTCTGCAAACACCTGGGCACCGCGTTAGAGCCTCACGGGGCTCGGTGAACACTTAGTCCCCCTTCGTTGGAGTCCTTCTCATGGACTCAAAAGGAATAATGCCCCCAGAGCCTCACAGGCTCTAAAAACAAGAATGCCCCCGTGGAGCCTTCACGGCTCTTAATCATGAGCACTAACCACGTGGGGGCGGCCTTCCGGGGCCGCCCGATACCCGTAGTGCCTTGGTGCCTGTCTCAGGCACCACAGAAATGCCCCTGCAACGTTGGAGACCCAGCGCGAGGCGGGGAGAGGAACCCACGGGGACGGCCGCACTCACCGTGTGTTTACGAGGCGGCGTCTCCTTCCTCGGGTGTCTCCTCCGCGGCGCGGTTCTCCCTTTACCCGGGCCCCCTCCTGGGACCCGGGACTCGGATTGGAGACGGCCGCTCCGGACTCCTTGCTTCTTCTTCCTCGTCCGGTGGTAGGAGCGCGGGGTAGGCTCCCGTCCGCTTCCTATTCAAGTCCCGCCCCCGTCCCGACGAAGGCTGCCTGACTTCCGGCTGAAGCCCGGCTGCGGCGGTGATTCTTACAGCGGCAACGAGGAGTAGGCTCCCTCGCGATCGGAAATATACGGCGGGGTGGGCACCCGCCGTGAAATTAAGACAAACAAGCGGGGTGGGCACCCGCCAATGACCACGGCAATGTCCCTGGCAGGGTGGGCACCTGCCAGGGGACTTCAGAATCTGTACAGACGGGGCAAACGCCGGGTGGGCACCGGCTTTGAGAAATAAAGCGCTCTGAGCGCTAAAAGGCAATTACAAGCGCTTCCAGGCGCTTGAGGGACAAATAAAGCGCTCCCAGCGCTTTGGCAAATTAAAGCGCTCCCAGGTGCTTTGGGGAGCAGGAAAGTACCAAAGTCCAGCAATGTTCTTCCCTGCATGCAGCAGGGCAGGGGTGGGGGGCAAGGCTGGACCCAGAGCCAGCTCACTGGGCCTCCAGGCAGGGAGGTAGTCCAGGTGGCGGTCCTCTGGTCCAGCAGCAGCAGCAGCCCCCCTCAGGTAAGATCCTGGCAGAGAACAGTTTCTGTGGGGACACAGCCCCATTTTTATACAGGCAAACCCTTTGTTCTGGGTTCAGGGTGAGGGGGAAAACCAGTCGCAGCTGGTTGGGGAGCACCCTTGATGTGTTCAGCCCCTCACTCTATTCACTGGAAGGGCTAGGGTCGTCAGTCGCACCACAGGGGGCGGGGCCAGCATTGTGTTTGGAAAACCCTGTCCTATTCAGGACCCAGGTGGACTCCTCCCACCCATCTAGCTGCTGATCTCCCCATTCACCACTGGGTGACTCATCCTGACACTGGGGAATCCCTAGCCCGTCACATGACATGACCAGCCAATCACGCGACAGACACACTGCACACAGAAGTGCCCACTTCTAGAAGTGGCACTTCCACACTAGGTACATACACGCCGCACACATCATCGCGCAGCATTCACTCCCACGAGTCCGCACATACCAAACTCGGGCCTGCACACCCCACGCATCAGGAACTACTAGGGACACATACATTCCCCATGCATTCCTATGGGAGGGCAGGCCTATCTCACCACATGCACTCAGAGCACGCACGCACTTTACCCTGGGACACAGGGAAAGTGCGCAGAAACCAAACAATCACCACACCAAGTCACCAGTAAAAATCAAAAAAGTTCAGGGGTGAACCTGCCAGAAGGGCCAAGTCCAACACAACCCCCTTCCAGCCAAAACGCAGGGCAGCCCAATCACCACCGTGATGGACTTCCCTGCTTGGGGCGATAGAACACGGACGCGGGCCCGCAACTGCAGGGACACCCTCCGGTTCTACGCCACGGTGAACCCATGGAATTCTTTCTAACACCACTGTCTGGACCAACTGGGCTACCCCACTGGTACTCCCAAGCTGTCCGCGGCCAAGACCAGTCCCTAGGCCACCCAGGTGCCACTGGTCTTTGCCTAACCACAGAGTGGGGGGTAGTAACCCCTGGCACATAGCGGCCATTCTCCACTCTTCCTCTCTGAAAGACAGGACTAGACTGCCACTGGTTCTCCAGCCTAGGGTCTACACCCTCAGGCGGACCAGGAGTCTCAGGGAAGGCTCTCCTCCCCCTACCTCTTCTCCTAGGGTTCCTCCTCCTCTGGCGAGGGGTACACCTAGAACGCCATTCCAACCCAGGGTTTAACCCCTCAGGTTGTACCGGGGGCAGAGGTGGGCTCTCCCACCCTCTGCACCCCCTTCCAGAACCCTGCTCCCTACCAACTGGGGCGGTACCTCTGGAAGAAGAACTGGTCGGGACGCTGATTACAGACGTCCCACCCTTCAGGTCAGGCTGATCCCGAACCTGGCCTTCCAACCTCCGGCCTAGAACCTTTGGTGGAATAATTGCCTGGCACTCCAGGACTTCTGGGGATCTCCACTCCATCCCCCTGAGGCTATCAAATGACACGTATGTCGAGCGACTGTCTGTCTGGCGCTGATCTCCCGTCCCCTGTCCACCTGACAGTGCGCGGAGATCCCCCAGAACAGAAGTGGTCATCATGACATTCCTCCACAGCCTCCTCCCAAGACTGGTGAGACAGCTTTTTACTGCCCCTGAACTTCAACCTACATTCCTCCTCTCGGGAACAAGGTACCACACTCGGGGAACTGGGACTGGGACTCTCTATACTGCACTTTATATTGCTGCCCCCCCTGGACTCCACCCTCACTGGGGAATCCAGAAAACTACCACTGCGCTCAGGGGACAGGGAAAGGGGTGAGGCGCTATCTTCTACGCTGGACCCAGCAAGGGACTCCCTACCTACGGGGTCCTCACTCTCTACTGGCGTCCAGGTACTGTCATCTTCTTCTGAGTCTTCAGGGCTCCCCACAGACCCACCACCCTCCAGGTGTGAGGCCCGGGCCCTTTCTTCCTCACTGCGCTCACGTTTCCATTCATCTGCTTGCCATCCAATCATGTAGTTCCTCAATTCGTACACAGTGTCTGACTCTCTCACCCCAATGTTTCTTTCTCTACAGAACCTTTCCAACTCCTGCATACTGTAATAAACTAGATCACTGAGATCAAAAGCAGGCTCCATTCTGGCAGACGTTCTAGAGAAAAGATCACACAGGGAACCTAGGGGTCTGAGTTTAACAGGAGTACACAATTCACAAAAAGATTCAGCAAGCTCTCTAACCCAGAGAACTCACACTCACTTGCCTAGTGCCACTCACCACTCATCCACACACAACCCTCCCCTCGGACTGGTAAGGCAGTTTCTACCACCCCTGATTCCTCAACCTGACCACCACGTGACACAGGTACCAACTCTGGGCGCAGGGCGGGGGACAAATGTACAGGACACTATTACGCTGCCACCACTGGATCCCACCCTCTGGTGAATCCAGAAACACAATGCACTAAGGGGGATGATCTACCCTCCCGAGCTAGGGACACCTAACTCACAGTGCACAAAACCACATTTCCAAAGAAATGACAATTAAAAACAATTTTAAAACAATAATCCCTATACCATGTGATTTATCTAAATGCAGAGTTTTGTAGTGCGGCCAGTTGCCGCTGCGGTACAGCGCAAACGCAAGTCCAAATCCCACCGCTGCCACCAATGTTAGAAATGAGATTTCTGGTTGGCTGAGGCTTGCGCCAAAGCCAGGCAGAAACCACCACTCTAGTCAGGGCAAGGAAGTTACACGCCAAAGATAACCCCTGCTCACCCCCTTGGTAGCTTGGCACGAGCAGACAGGCTTATCCCTGAGGCGATGTGTAAAGCGTTTGCGCGCGCACCCAGCAACAACACCCAAGGCCCACCACAAAGGAAACTCCACACAAGGTATTATATAAAAATAACCTTTGTATTATACACAACACATTAGATAAAAACACACACTTTACAATGTGCCAACAGGCACGGGAAGAATTTACAAGGGATTATATATACAGGGGACAGGGCCACATGGACCACTGTCAGGAATTAGCACTTTGTAGGAATAGCACTTAGAACGTAGGAATAATATTTGAGAACATAGCACACAATCACTGTAGCACTAAAAATAGAACATGTAGCACACAACCAGTAACTACTGGTATCAGAACGTACCACCTACGCAACCCTAACCACCTTTAGGAATACCACGCAGGGAACTAGGACCTCACTAGTACCACCTGTACTAAGGAGAAAACAACCACCTAAGTATCACTCTACCTGTAGGGGTCTAAGCACATAAACACAGGATGCATAAAATACATTTAGAGGTGTAAACACAATTCAGGACAGAAAATATCATGAAGGCATTGCGCAGGTGCAAAAAGTACATGTATGAAAATCACCAAGTGCCCTAGGGGAGGGCACAACACAAGATAACTGTCCGCAGGCCAACTGGCCTCTCAGGATGCAGAAATACCCAATATACAGCGATATCAGGGAGCGACTATGCAGGCTGCGCAAGCCAGGCGCACAAGGCACAACCTAAACGTGGCAGCTGCCCACTAAGTGCTGGGCAGCTGTAGGGACCGGGGCCTGGGCACCTCTGGGCCCTTAGAACAAATATGGCATGCCTTGGAGCCTCCCTGGGCTCTGCCAAAAAGAATGCCCCCTGTTGGAGTCCCTCTGGACTCAGAAAAGCGAAAGGCTGCCCCACAACGTTAGAGTCCTGCGCAGGGACTCGAGAAATGGTGCCCCCAGACGTTGGAGTCACCTCTGGGACTCAGAATCACCAATGAAATGCCCCCGAATAACGTGGGAGCCTCGTGGGCTCTGCAAACACCTGGGCACCGCGTTAGAGCCTCACGGGGCTCGGTGAACACTTAGTCCCCCTTCGTTGGAGTCCTTCTCATGGACTCAAAAGGAATAATGCCCCCAGAGCCTCACAGGCTCTAAAAACAAGAATGCCCCGTGGAGCCTTCACGGCTCTTAATCATGAGCACTAACCACGTGGGGGCGGCCTTCCGGGGCCGCCCGATACCCGTAGTGCCTTGGTGCCTGTCTCAGGCACCACAGAAATGCCCCTGCAACGTTGGAGACCCAGCGCGAGGCGGGGAGAGGAACCCACGGGGACGGCCGCACTCACCGTGTGTTTACGAGGCGGCGTCTCCTTCCTCGGGTGTCTCCTCCGCGGCGCGGGCCTCCCTTTACCCGGGCCCCCTCCTGGGACCCGGGACTCGGATTGGAGACGGCCGCTCCGGACTCCTTGCTTCTTCTTCCTCGTCCGGTGGTAGGAGCGCGGGGTAGGCTCCCGTCCGCTTCCTATTCAAGTCCCGCCCCCGTCCCGACGAAGGCTGCCTGACTTCCGGCTGAAGCCCGGCTGCGGCGGTGATTCTTACAGCAGCAACGAGGAGTAGGCTCCCTCGCGATCGGAAATATACGGCGGGGTGGGCACCCGCCGTGAAATTAAGACAAACAAGCGGGGTGGGCACCCGCCAATGACCACGGCAATGTCCCTGGCAGGGTGGGCACCTGCCAGGGGACTTCAGAATCTGTACAGACGGGGCAAACGCCGGGTGGGCACCGGCTTTGAGAAATAAAGCGCTCTGAGCGCTAAAAGGCAATTACAAGCGCTTCCAGGCGCTTGAGGGACAAATAAAGCGCTCCCAGCGCTTTGGCAAATTAAAGCGCTCCCAGGTGCTTTGGGGAGCAGGAAAGTACCAAAGTCCAGCAATGTTCTTCCCTGCATGCAGCAGGGCAGGGGTGGGGGGCAAGGCTGGACCCAGAGCCAGCTCACTGGGCCTCCAGGCAGGGAGGTAGTCCAGGTGGCGGTCCTCTGGTCCAGCAGCAGCAGCAGCCCCCCTCAGGTAAGATCCTGGCAGAGAACAGTTTCTGTGGGGACACAGCCCCATTTTTATACAGGCAAACCCTTTGTTCTGGGTTCAGGGTGAGGGGGAAAACCAGTCGCAGCTGGTTGGGGAGCACCCTTGATGTGCTCAGCCCCTCACTCTATTCACTGGAAGGGCTAGGGTCGTCAGTCGCACCACAGGGGGCGGGGCCAGCATTGTGTTTGGAAAACCCTGTCCTATTCAGGACCCAGGTGGACTCCTCCCACCCATCTAGCTGCTGATCTCCCCATTCACCACTGGGTGACTCATCCTGACACTGGGGAATCCCTAGCCCGTCACATGACATGACCAGCCAATCACGCGACAGACACACTGCACACAGAAGTGCCCACTTCTAGAAGTGGCACTTCCACACTAGGTACATACACGCCGCACACATCATCGCGCAGCATTCACTCCCACGAGTCCGCACATACCAAACTCGGGCCTGCACACCCCACGCATCAGGAACTACTAGGGACACATACATTCCCCATGCATTCCTATGGGAGGGCAGGCCTATCTCACCACATGCACTCAGAGCACGCACGCACTTTACCCTGGGACACAGGGAAAGTGCGCAGAAACCAAACAATCACCACACCAAGTCACCAGTAAAAATCAAAAAAGTTCAGGGGTGAACCTGCCAGAAGGGCCAAGTCCAACAGCGATCTATTAGATTACACATATTTTGGACTACATATTGGATTTGTGCTTCAGGATAGTCACTTGAATATATTGGTTCCTGTTTCGTCTCTAATCATCGATAAACTCCTGCCGGCTTCCACCTTCGAATATGAGCAAAAGGGTCACTTTGGAGGCCTGAAGTATGAAATGTTTTTTTTTCCCATTCTATGTCAATGAGAAAATGTGTTAGTTCTTATGGGCAAATATCCCTTATGCACACCAGTGGGGTATTCCTGTTTTCACTTTGCACCTCTTCTTGGGCAAACCTCCACAGATCAGGACAGACAATCAGGTGGCTAGGGACTATCTGAATCATTTGGGGGCACTCGCTCCCATCTCCTGACTCTGCTGGCGGACCAAGTAGAAGCTTGGACGGAGGTCAGTCTGCTAGCTTTAACGGTGATCTACTTTCCGGGGAGGGATAAAGTGCATGGGGATCAGCTGAATCGCCAGCTCTTTTCCTCAGACTCAATAAGCCTTTCTCTTCGTGTATTTCAGGAGATTGTAGTGACATTTGGTGTTCCATGGCTAGATCTCTTCTCCTCTCCTCTGAATGAGCTTCTGCCCAAGTTCTGCTTTCTCCTTCCATGTCCTAAGGCATGGAGGGTGGATGTGATCAGTTTTCCTTGGCTTCAGGGTCTTCTTTTCACATTTATCCCTTTGCCGTAATCTAGCAAAAACAAAAGGGAAAGAGTGGAAGTTCATTTGGTGTTCCCAACGTAGCCCTGCAATTCATGGTTTCCATTGCTTCAGCAACTCGCCATGGCTCCTCCTTGGCTGTTTTTATTGAGCCCTCCGTCACTCAGGTTTCCTCCCTTGTCTCAGAAATCTCTCAAATAGCTGTCTTTGGTGGTTTGATGATTGAACGGAAAAGAATAGAAGAATTAGGTTGCTCCTCGGAGATTGCTTTTTCTAAATTGATTTCTAGGAAGGTGAGCAACCTTCGAATATATGAGAGACATTGGAAGAATTTTTCTTTCTGCTGTGCTTCTAGTGTTCTGTCTCCGATCTCCTGTGAGCGATGTCAAATCCTTAGGAATGGTTTCTTTTGGGTCTCTCGGTTTCTATTCTATTTAGTGGGCAGCAATGAAAACTATTAAGAGTTCCTCCCTTCTACAGTTTTATTCTTTAGCTTCACGTTTATTCAGAAGCTTTTATTTAAAGATACCTGAGATACATTATCCCGTACCACCGTGGGGCTTGCCGCTAGTTCTTCAAGCTTGAACCTCTTTCTTCAGTCTCTCTTGAATCTTTGACACTTAACGTTTTTTGTTTTAGTCGCTCTTACCTTGAGTCGGAGGTTGGGCGAGACTGGCGCTCTTCCATAACACCCTCCATATTTGAGATTTTTTCAGGACCAGGTAGTTCTTCGTCCTTTTACACACGGTTCCTTCGGCCTTCCATCTCTCTCAAAATTCTACCCTCCCTTTTTCCGTCCCACTCAACAGATGAGGACATTTTCTGGCTTTCTCTTGATTTGCCGAGATCTCTTTTTATCTATCTCGAGAGAACTACTTCCTTTAGGAAGGTTGATTTTCTGTTTGTCACTTTTGAGGTTGCTACTAAGGGGTTTATTCTGATCTCACTCGGAAAGCCCTCCGTACGGCTCGGATCCGGAGGGCTTTTCAAGCAAGACGTGCTCCAGGTATCCGAACAAGCAAGTGCGATGCGTCCGTAAGCATACAGACTCGATTCGCTCGGACTTCCATTGCACTCTATGAGAGCCTGCATACAGACGCGTAACAGGCTCCCATAGCAAAAAGGGGGTGGGTGGGGAAAAGCGTACACCCTGTGGTGGGCACCCCATGGTGCCCGCCACACTGTGCATGCTTGGATCAGGGGGATCCATGGGCACTCCCCCGTGACCAATTCGGAGGGCTCCGGGTCTAGGGGGGCCTGCTCTTGTCCCAGAGGTATGCTTCCAACAGCCGTTTCGTCTCACAGAGACCGAGGCAAAACGGCTGTCTGATTCGTGCATCGTACTTGCTCGTTCGGAAATCGGCTCCATTGTGCGGCACGGTTTGGCTACGAACGAGACTTACGGAGCGGTTTGGGGTCCGGAAACGATTCGTTCAGCGCGTACGCGAACTTCGCATCGTACTTTGTCGTCCGGACCAGTGTACGATTCAGTCGTAAACAAGGGCTATGAATATGATCCGGTAAAGCCAAATCTGATTCTGAGGCCTTCCGAGCGAGATCAGAATCGACCCCAATGTATCATCGACCTACCACCTTTTGACTCGTCCCGTTGGGTTAAGACAATTTTGGTGGTTTCAATCAGGTGTTTCTCTTCCCCCTGAAATTCAATGTCAATCAAATAGGAGGCTATGTCCTCCTGGGCTGCCTTCAAAGGTGCTTCATTGAGAGACATCTACGTGAAAGCCACGTGGTCCTCTCCACATACTTTTATCTCTCATTACAAGTTGAGGATGGGGGAAATGTTTGCTTCAGATTTTCGGTCATCGGTCTTTCTAGCTATTCACTTAGCAGTTTCTTTGCATTCTTTTTCTCGCATGAATAAAAGATTAAGCATTTACAACTTTGTGGTCAGTTTTTTCTCCGTAGCTTTGGTTTACGCTCACTGGAAAGGATTGTAACGAGGAAGACAGAGGAGGAAGGTAATGACTTGGTTACTTACTAATAATCTTCATTACTCCGAGTAATTGACTTCCTCGTCACAGTCCCAAATCCCTCCCTCCTGTCCTGTGTTCCCAAAGGAAAGAGCTGTCGACAGTGTGTTCTGCCTGAGTTAAAATACAATTGCCAGATCACATGTTCCCTCTCTGTTCTCCCTGGTGTGTGGCCATAATTTACTTCCAGCTGAACACATTTATTTACCCGGTGGTAAATTACTGCCATTTCTGTAATGAGGCCCTGTTATTTTGTACCTTCTTTTTCTCGTCTGAAGTGTTTTTATTTACTCTCCCATCAGCGCTGTTGTTGAGTCCCAGGCACACTGCAACAAAGTTTTCCCCCATTTTAGTTCTATGTAATTGCCCTGTAAAATAGCACAACAATACCAAGAATGTCTAACCAGCAAAATGGTAAAAGTACATTGAGACATGTTTATTGGACAATGTTTTTGTCCCTCAGCGTCTGTGGCAACTTTGTAGCTTTTTGATACCTACTGTTGACAAGGTTTCAAGCTCAGCGTGGTCAAATGTACCTTTCCTAATTTTGATAGACTACTAGTTTTGAGGTAGGCTATGCAAGCTTCTTTTTAGGGCGGGCCGAGAGCCACTTTAGATATGTCATATGCCTCATTTTATATTAGAAAAAGTATAAAAAGACACCCATCTTTTATATATGTGCCTTCGGTCAGCCCTCTTCATCCATTGGTCTATTCATGAGTCATTCACATTTTGCTTCCATCCACCCAAGAATACAGCATGCAGCAATGGGTCAGCTCAGTTCACCCATTGGCTATCATGCACTGAGAGAGACAGCATTTTGTCTGATCGCTTGTGTACAGAGTGCACCAGGGCTACTGTCTCTGGACTGCTGGAAAGCTTTTTTATTTGTATATTTATGTGTATGTTTATCATTTTTTTTTTTTTAGATGATGATGATGCACGTCTGATAAAAAAAACTGTTGCATGCTTGCCAAGGCCAACGCTTGTTTTACAGGGAATCAATGTAATATTGAACCCTAGCTTCTTGCTTTAATGCAAACTATATTGTGCTCTGTATCTGCCTTGGGGTTTTCTGACGGAAGTATATCATCTGTGCCTCCATTGTTCATGATGCCAGGCTCATTCTGCCTATCCCTTAGAGCTTTGATGTTCACATCCGCCGTCAAAAGATCACATTTCAGTACTTCCTTTCCAACAGGTGCACATATCCCAATATTCACCAGCCTCTCTGCAAACAAATCCTTGCATTTGTCAATGCTCCAAACCACAGAATGTATGAATTTGTGTATTTTTTTGCCAGTTGGAGGAGCAAACAGCATTTCTTTATTTAATACTGGTTGTCCCGGGAGATTAGCTCTTTCTGGTGTAAACTGGCTTGCACCTTTTCCAGTTTTGAAAAAACACTTCAATTATTGATTAGAAACAGGGAAAGCCGAAGAACGTATTGATGTATTTGGTCAATACAGTAGAATTGAAGCGACTGCCTGAGGCCACTGCATTATTTGACACTGTGCTTTCGCATAATACCCTTCATACTTTGCTTTCACGTTCCATTATCATTTTTTTCGATGTCTATGTGAAAAGTTTTATTTTTTCAGTCGTATTTTACTCTAAAGATATATCTAAAATCTATCTATATTCGTCTGTGTAACCTACACTTGCATTGATTGTTCTGTTTTCATGACGTTTTAGTGCATTAAGATAGGGGCAGCATTTCGGACCACCGTATAAAAAAGTATATATTTGACCTATTCTGTTCTAGAGTGCATTTATATTTATTTAAATATGTGCCATATATTGGGGTTTGAATATGCCTTTAAGCATATTTGTCAGTTCTGTGATCTTTAGGTATAGATAAATTATTAAATGCTTCTAAAATGGGCAAAACCCCGGTCCAGAGTGTCCGGATGCTGGAAACTGACAAGGATCAGTGCATCAGAGCGAGACCTTACAAACCGGTGTGTTTCGAGCTGCCTGCAGTAGGAGGCCAGGCGTGGGAGGTGCTGGAAACACAGAGCAGCGTTCAAGACTTTGACTGTAGTCACTTGGGAGGCGTGACCACTCCACCTGGCCTACGCGGTGAATTCTGGGAACTGTAAGAAGGTAATCGTTCAGGGAAAACAGAGTCCTAATATGTTTGCGCTGAACAAAAAGTATTTGCAAGTAATTAAAGGCCTATACATGAATGTCTTTATGATATAAATAAACAAAGAGCTTTAAAAACGTGCCACTCAATTATGTACAGGAAGCAAATGAGGCAAAATTAAAGAGGGAGGGATTGCGGGAGCACCAGGACCAACCAAGCTGCAGCATTTTGCATAAGCAGCAATGAGACAAAAAGATAGGTAGTCCCAGCCACAGAGAATTGCAATAGTCAAGCATGAAAATAGCAAGACCATGAACTATTGTTTTATGGCAGTCTGGAGGACTTACAGGTAAGATCTTTCGTAAGAACTGTAGCACTAAGAGCAGATATGAGTTTGTCTATTTGTTCCATAGAGGAGAGCTGGAGGTCGAGAATGGTGCCTAAATTATGAGCAGCGATGGTTGGTGTGGAAGGAGGATCCAGCTTAGCTGGCCACCAGTTAGAATCAAAATTGATACCGCTTCTCTGTGTTGTCATAATTGACATTTAAGGCATTATTGTCCATCCATGTGGCAATAGCTCACATGGACTTTTTTGAACTCTTGTTCACATTCTATCCTAAGAACCAGTCGTGAATCATTAACATTTGAAGGCGAAGCGAAAATATCTTCAGTACTGTCCGAGGGCTGAAATCCTGACTGGTAAGGATTTATAATCTTGTGTCAATTATAACAAAGACGTGGTTGTTACCTGTACATAATGTTGACTGGAAAGGTAAAAAGTGAAACTGGCCTATAGTTGGGCATGATATTAGGGTCTGTAATCGGATTCTTTAGCACAGGGGCTACCAGGGCTTTTTTATTTACCTCAATACTAGAAACCCATCCAATGGATAGAGAAAGATTTCAAAATATGATCACAGGAGGAGTTAACACCATCATCATTTCTATGTCTGGATTCAAAGCCAGGAATCTAGCAGAGAACCCGAAGACATAGACTTCATTTGAGATAAACCCAGAAATTAGATCAAAATTTGATAGAGTCTGTGTTTCCACAGTCCAAACTCTAATACTTGCAGCACTGAGGAGGCAACCAGTAACCTTTTTTCTGTAAACGGAAATTGTAAAATAAAATCAATCTTGCAACAAATTTGACAGGTCTGAAAAAATTGATGAGAAGGAATTATAAACAACTTGCAGGAAGCAGGTTTAGCAGTACTATTGAAAATTGTAAAAATAAAACTCTTGTGAGATTAGTTGCACTCACGATACTTGTTTGATAGTAGTTTGCACAAGATTTGCAAATAAGTTTCTTATAAATTTTGTGTTTTACGAGGTACCTTAACATGCCTTGGGAGGAGTAATTAGAAAACCATTGCTGCTAAAGCTGTTTGCATCACCTTTTTGCTTCAGGAAGTTCATTGTGCAGATTAAAATAAAAAAATCTACATTGCAAATACCTGTTATATAGTTAAGAATCTATTTATAAAGATCAATTAAATAATTGTTAACAGTTCGAAGTGAAAGCAGGTTGTTCCTATAAATTCGGTGTTAGTCTGTGGGGTGCAGTAGCCTGAGATCCAAGGGCCAGATGTACGACCATTTCCTTTTGCGACTCGCAATTTGCGTGTCGCAAAAGGAAATGCACTAATATGTCTTAGACACATTTTGCGATTCACAATGGGGTCACAATTGATCTGCCTCATCAGTTTTCATCAGGCCAGTGGCACTTTGTGACCCATTGGGCCACAGGGATGATGGCTTGCTGGGGACAGCAGACCCCCATGTCTGTGTTTGCTTTTTAAATAAAACAACTTTTTTTTTTAAATGCAGCTCGTTTTCGTTCAAAGAAAACAGGATACATTTCAAAAATAAAAACGAAATGGTTCAGTTTAATTTTTTAAGAACAGGCAGTGGTCCGTGTGGGACCACTGCCTGCTCTTACAAAACATTTTTGCTGCCAATAGCAAAGGGCAAGAGGTCCTGGGGGACTCCTTACCGTTTACGACTAGCTTACCACCAATTTGAAATTGGTGGTAAATGAGATTATTTTGCGACTGCATTTGCAAAACAATCGTACATCCCTCTGCGACTCGCTATTAGAAAGGGACGCCCTTGGCACACCCCTTCCTAATCGCAACATGCAAAACCTATTTTGTGAGTCGGTAACAGGTTATCGACTCGGAAAATAGGTTTGGTACATGATACAACACTTGTTAGCAGTTCCAAATGGGCCGACTTTCCTTCTGTGAACGCTAAAAATGGTTTTACATCTGGCCCTAGGTACCTTCCACAGCTGACTAGCAATGGATCATGGTCCTAAAAAAGGTGGTTCAACCTGGTCACACGCTATGGAGAAGTGGAATACTTGTAACCTTTATTGACAACCGGCAATGACACGGGGTTGGGAAACAATTGATCGTTTATTCCAGAGAAACATTCCAGTCAGAAGTTTTTTCTTCTAACTTAAAACATTTCTGGAAGTCATAAATCTTAGTCAAAACTATCAGTAAGCACAGCTGAACCTGAGCAGGAAGCCTCAAAGTTGAAAAGTTCTATTTAGCACTTTTGTGGTTGGATTCAGCATAAGATAAAAAGCATTGAGTGGTGCAAACCTCTAAACTGCAGTCAGGAAAGTTGCCTCTTTTTGAATAAACTTTCTGCCAGTACTCTAGAGGTGAAAATTATAGCAAATTGTCTTTTTTCTATGAGATCTCCTAGATTTTTCATCTATGAACTGACGTTTGCTGGCATTATGTCTCTGTACTCTGTGACACTGTCATTTAATATCTAAGCATGTATCCTCTTTCCCTACAAGCATGAGGTAAAAATTATTAAACCCACTTGGCTATTTCATTTTCTAGGCAATACACCAGTGGCATGGAAGTTATATGGCATATGTGAACCACAGTATATATTTAAATTACTCACATGTATATCTTAAATTTATGGCTTAAGGAAACAACACCTTGTCCTGGCTGGCAACAGTTTAAAACCACTGCTTTAACACAGGTAAGAAAAAGTTCCATGTCAAGCAGAAAAGTCCACTTATGTACTTCAGATAAGACACCCCTAGGTTGTATTCCATAAGCACATATATTTCCACAGTGAACATTTACCAAAAGCTCGTTGTCACTATCTAAGTATTGGTGCATTTTCCTAATTGTGAACATCTGTTATTGCAGTTTAACCTTAGAACAAATTAGAAACTCGCTTGAAAGTAATTTTTCACTTTTTAGTAAACATTTTATGGTTAAAGTATATTTTGGATATCTATAGTAAAAACATTTGAAATGCTCAGTTTGTGCTTCCTGAAAGCCTAACTGAAGTAAATCAGATTCAGATTTGCTGACCTGACATCCTCCAATGGCTGTAATCAATTTTGGTACTGCTTGAACCTTTCTCTGGGAGCTATACTGGCAGGCTGCACTGTTGGTGGCGCGTGTATTTCACAATAAACTGATTTTATGAAGTAACCTGGCTCAGTGTTGTAACACTTAGGCATAGATATAAGATTGGATTAACCAGGAAAATTTAGTTTTTGAATAATGGATTGCTGCCTAGATCTTTTGATTGATTCAATTTGATTTTAGAGTTTGTGTAGCTCGCAAACACCTCAGGGATTCATGGCACTGAATAAGCCTGTGTTTAACATTACTTATTCCTCTGCACCTTCAAACCTGTCTCCAGCACTAAGTGTTCCACATGATTGTGAGAAGACTGGGACTGCTGAGATGCTAACGCGGGCAACACAGAGTGAAGAGAAACCTCCCACCACGGGCTGAGTGTGTGGACGAGAGATGCGCTTTCTTTGCCCAGAGATGCACTTTCTTTGCCTCACGCAATGCCAGTCCAAAGGAACATGCCATTTTAATTGATTTATACTCTGGCTCCTTCTCCGTGATGTAACACTAAGGAGTAAAGGTTCAATTGTTTCTAGTGCCAATGGAATTGTACCCGTGGATCAGCCCAGGGTGGGGAATATGGTATCTGAGAAAAGGTACAAAGGAAAAGTCAAGACAACACATTGTTATGCATATATTTCCACCTACTTAATTAGTTTAAAACAGCGGGCTATTTAGTCTTTCAAGGAAGACATACAAATCTGATCACAAATTTCCAAGTGGTCATTAGCGCTGTCAATAATGATTTTGCCACAGGCAGCTAGGGGCATTTTACTCAAGCTCCGTGGCTATCCTTCAGTGATGTAGGTTACATATTTTGTCTACAGCCAAGGATGTTGCAATCCATCTCTGTACATGATTGGATATCTGTGAAATGCTGAAAGGGCTTAGAGTGGGATGCGGATCCAGTAAAATAATCCATCCTATTGTTAGTTATAAGGAGAGGACCTAGACATTTCCATAAACAGTGTGACAGTTGTTGGTATTGCCAGAAGCAACTTCCATTAAGTCGCAACTTCAGACTTTCTGATGGAGGTCACATCATGCCGAAGCAGATGGCTCGACCATTATCAGAACGAATGCCTCGCCGGCACAGTTGGTTCAATGGCCCATGCTGTTTTTTTTATGAACACGCCAATGTTTGAGTAACTAACATATCACAAATGGTGGTGCACCAACAAAATAAAGTGTATTAAAAAAAGATCCAGTACCAAGTTGCATATGTTCCAAATCTTTTTTATTTTCTTTGTTGATGTAAAAACGAGGCAGTCAACGTGTTACATTCACCACATTTGAACTTCCTCAGGACTGTAGAAAAATATATAACATAACATCTATGCATGTGCTCACATTTAAACATACGCAAACAAAAATACATATAACAAAACATCCATTTCACATACACTACATCCCACATTGTGACTCCACAAGGATGGAGGCATCCACCATCCAAAATCCCCAAATGAATCCACTGACATTTAAAAACACATTTACCATTACAATCAAAAACAGATTTAAAAAATTCTCGGAAGTGTGGGCATGGGATCAAATGTGCCCACAGTGTGGACGACATATCATAACACAAAATCTACATGTAATAATATTAACTGGGCAGAGACATAGGATTAAGCTGTATAACCATAGAAATCCCCTCATCCACCCATCCAAAATTGATATACTATTCAACAGAGAAGCGGGTGATATCACATTATTCTCAATCAGATGCCCACCACCGTAAAGTAGCGAATTATATCATATTGTTCTTAATCAGGTACCCACCTGGAGGGAATCCCAAATTAAATTGTGTGTATAAAAGTGAATCCATTACATACCATTTAAAATTCTATATACAAGGGTTGCACATTGTGTGCCTTAATTCCACCCATCATCAGTTTGATACAGGTCTTTTGCATATATATGATCCTCATAATCTCAATCGGTCATTGCCAGTTGGCCCCTATGATTGACACCTACATTTGAACAACGTGAATGTAATGGTTTTGTCCAAAACACAAATAAGATAGAAAAAATGACACACAGCCTGAATCAACTTTCACCTTCTTGAAATGCATCCTTTGAACACTTTAAAAATTCCATGGACATTCAGTTAATGGTTATCACTAGTGCACCAATGGTATTCACAATACGTTCTCCAAAACGTGACCCAGGTCCTCATGATTGCATCACGCAATGGATGCGTCCCAACACATAATCCTACTATCATCTAAGTAAAAAGCTCATGACCTCAATCTTTTGATTTCCCTGTTGGATATAGATAAGGGGAGTAATGTACCCTCATATTTAGAGGGCAGAAATACTTCTGAGTGCAATTCAATTTTATGAAAAAACTCACCCGACATCCATAATTGTATAACCCTCAACACTGCAAACATATGCTCAAAGTCCCCTCATAAAGGCGTTTGCTAGTGCTCATAGGGCCCCACGAAACACAGCTCCACATGTTATATCTTAAGTAGCATAATTCCACATGTTGATGGACTCATCAGATATGCTGCCTGGGAATTCACCAGTACCAGTACCTGAACCAGATTCAGGAGTTCCAAACTAAGCAGTGCCCGCATCCCATAAACGAGCCCCTGTGTGTGGCATCTGATACGGCAACCTCGCTATAGACTGACAATTTAGAGGGCAGTAATGCTTCGGAGTGCAATTTAATTTAAAGAAAAAACTCACCTTACATACTTAATC
The DNA here is from genome assembly GCF_964204655.1 of Triturus cristatus. Classification (NCBI taxonomy): domain Eukaryota; kingdom Metazoa; phylum Chordata; class Amphibia; order Caudata; family Salamandridae; genus Triturus; species Triturus cristatus. The sequence continues at coordinate 291,053,904 of NC_140589.1, read as the reverse complement.
GTATAGCCATCAATGCTGCAAGCATATGCACAGAGTCTCCTCAGACCTCCTCATAAAGCCATTTGCTCGTGCTCACAGGGCCCCAAAAAACGAAGGTCCACGTCTTATATTTTAAGCAGCATAATTCCATGTCACCAGATACACTAACCGGGAATTCACCCGTACCTGCATGAGATCCAAGGGTTCCAAACAAAGCAGTGCTCGCATCCCATAAACGAATACGCTGTATATAATTACCTGTTGATTGACAGCTAAGGTGGCTATTTGTTGTTGAAATGTTATTGAGTTCAAGCCTTTCCTCTGCTTTCTCAGGTCCCGCGCCCATTTAGTTACAAAATTGAGTTTACACTCAGCACATAAGATGTAGAAAGATTTGCATTTTCCATCAAGTAAATATGCAGTCTTGGAAATCTCTTTAGCAATCCAGTTGTTCCAGTGAATCATGGACTAAGCAGTTCAAATGTAAGCTTCATGCCTGATGGACGCAGAAGTGGACAAAAAAGAGTCTACTAGCTCGCTTCCAAATGGTTATATCTTGCCCATCATGCCCTTCCGCACTCTCAGATTCATGAAAGATCCACTGGCAGGCTGGCTGCCCTGGGCAGGACCTGGACCCCTCTGGTTTTGAGCATGAGCAAAAGTCCAGCACTTTTAGACCTAGAGAAACATTCTGGTTCTGGAATTTCAACACCAAAGCAGGAAGCCATCTTTCGAATACTCAGAAAGGCAAACAGGAGTCCTTCAGAGTACCATGAAGGAAGTCTTGTCTTTATAAATAACAGACAGGTCTCCCCCTTCATATGGTTATGCATGTGTTGTTAATCCAGTATGTATTTGTCAACAACCCCTGACTACATTATGGTAAAGTTCTGACACTTTCTAAGTCTAATAAATTCATCACTGTCACCCAGTAACTATTTATGAAATATGCTTTACTGCAACAACTATTTCAGAATTCTCTTCCTCTCTCTAGCCTTCTCTAGAGACGTCATACCTCTACTAACCAATGATAAAGAAAATCCCAGCTTCTCTACATTCCCTATGCTCCTGTCCTGTGCATGGCTCCACTCATCTGATGATGGTCCATCTCAGTGGTCGAAGTGCATTAAAAAAAAAAATAAGGGAACTGTAATGCTGTGCACAATGGGGGCGGGTGAGTGTGCGTGGGGGCAGGGTCAAAGGCGAGGCAATAACACACAGTTTAAATGTAAAATAAATGCAAGGTAAGTGAATCGGTTGGAAATGCACTTTATGAAACCTCTATTAGCTAGTGCACTGCAGAGGTCTGTGTCTGTAACCAGACAGCCAGGGAATGGAATCCTGCTTGGAGCAGAGGAGAATAGTCAGGGGCTCACAGAGGCATCTGCAGTGCAGAGGCCTGTGTTATGTTTCTGTAAAAAGCGTACACTTCACAGCTCAACTGGTAACTCCTTTGCAATGCCACTCAAAAACAAGAAATCTATTGCACACTAGCTCAGTTAGGACTAGAATCTATCGGAGATTTGCTCCTGGGAGGTCACGTTTTTATCCGCTCTGAAGATCCACGTTTTTCTAAAGCCACGTTCGTAGATCACTTTTGGTTGGCTCGCATACAAAGCGCACTAAGAGATGTGATTCCTACCTATCCGCTCGAACCTGCAGATTTCAGTCCACTTACCACAATAATAACAGACAATAGTGGAGAACACATTACTTCTAGGTTATATCAAACTTGCCTTGCGCTGGTTCCGCAGTGAAATACTAAAGTTAGAGACGCAAGGGAGGCTGACATTGGACATCCACTCACGGATGAAATCTGGAAGGGATGCTGCAAACAGACTAAGCTAGTCTTCTTCAATTACAGGCACAAGTTGTTACATTTTAAGATCCTTAGAAAGGCCTATACTACACCGCAGCAAATGGTTCGGATTAAAAGCAATTCTTTCACACATTGGCCCAAATGTAATTTGCAGGCAGCTCCCTTCCTTCATATGACCTGGTCCTGCAGCACAATCACCACATTTTGGCAAGAAGTCTTCAATTTAGTGCACCAGATGGCGGGGACCCGCATACCAGTAACTCCACTGATAGCATGAATGGGCTATGGAGAATTGCTGCCCAAAAAGACACGCAGACTCACAGCGATAGCCATGTTACTGGCAAAAGGAGAAATAGTGCTTCACTGGGGCACTAGGCAAAAGCCTACCGTGAAGGGCTGGCTTAAAAGCATGTCCTATTGCGATACCACAAGTGAATTGTATGCAGAGTTACAAACCCCCCGCATCGCGGCCTAAAGATATATGGCAACCACTCCGAGGGTACCTCCGGCTACACAGAGCGTGTCTGTCAGCCAGGCTGAACACAGAATGAGTCAGGGCGCACATGCAGACGGGAGGGACCGCACTGAACCCAACAATTAATACAACCCCAGACAAGGGACGAGCATATAAGAACAGGAAAGTAAGGGACCCAGGTCTTGCATTATAGAAATTACAACACGGATTAAAGGACGGAAGGTACAGACTCATCTACATGGGTTGAATTAGGTTTGCAAACTTTGTTTCTACTTGAAAACTGCGAGAACTGTATATCTGTGCTTATACATTGTACATCCATGTATGGTATTAATGGAAAAAGTTAAATAAAGGGTTAAAAAAAATAAAAATAAAAAATCTGTCATCAGAAAGCGTCAAGTGACTCCATTAATCAAAGCCAACACCAGCTTCTGAGCTCCCTTTACAATTGCAGATTGATTAGTCGGGCATATTTGCATTTCTTTCAGGAAAGCAGGCACCCTGGCAAGAAGGCTTGTTAGCAGTCTGCCCCTCCCTCGGTTTCACAGCAAAGGAAACTCCCTGCCTTACATTTTAGCTGAAGCTTTTCGAATTAACCGTCCCGGACGGTTAACGTTTCACTTAAAGTAGGGAAACTGTTTTCCTTAAGTTAAAAAGTATGGTCGTGTCTGCCCCTTCGACCACTGGCCCATCTACACAAAGAGACCTAGTGCTGTGTTTCCATTTCACAAGTAAATGTGACCTTGGTGTCCTTTGAATCAGGAGGCTCCTGAATTAAGGGGTTTAATTGACCTCTGTAGCACACAGTCGAGATTGAGTGTCAAATTCGACAACCAAGTGTGAACCTCAATGGGTTCATGCAGAGAAAATAGGTCAGACATTGGCTAACACTATTACTAAATGTCAGGCTGGGAACAAGACAAAGTAAAAAAAATATAGACAAAGCGTATAGTTATTAAAAATCTGCATTGATTGTGTGACACAGATGTTCCCCTCTGTTGCAAGTATCAAAGTTGTAATATTTTCCTAACTGAAGTTAGTAATTTTAAGTTTTTTTGCGTGTGTTACATTTTTAAACATAGTCCTGTGCAACCAGTTGCAACCACAAATGCCTTTAAGCACATTGTATTGTTTTTAGATCCAAATGGGAAAAAATACCTTTTGCAATCCAGCATGCCATTCCTGAACTCGTGCAGCTGCGACACATTTTTGGGTACAACATAACAATTTTAGATGAAGAGCTTTTACCAGTTTTACACATGTAGTTGGTGCCTGAGGTCATATACCAGATGTGCAAAGTATGACAGTAACAAGAAAATAAGGTAGATGGAGGAAATGCCAAGGCATTTCCTACACCCACAATCTATTTTGCCTCATCTTTTCGATTTTTTATCACCAAAACAACTTGGATTTTGATTAATGTATTGGCTCACCATCATTTTATCCCCTTCTGTTTTACCCTGCACTTTTTGCAGTGGGCAATACATAAATTCCTGATGGGTAATGTTGATTTGCTCTGATTTTTGTTAGACCCAGCTGCACAGTAAAGTTCAGCTTTATTTCTTCTGCAGTGCATGTTTTAAACTCGCTCTACTGCTTTCCGTCTGTCTATACTCTTTGTCTGAGCATGTCCTTTTTTTCTTGCTTAGAGTTTGTAGAAAGGATGGATTGTAGTCACGAGGTAAGTTCAAGTAGAAGTTTAATGGTAATGTTAGACGGACCGGGAGGGTCGGCCGAGGACAAGGGGAGAGGTCTCCGGGGAGAGCCGTCTCCAGCGATCGTACAGACAAATAACTTCCCCCCCACAGACAGATACCACACAAGGAGATGAGTTAGCGTTCTTTATAAGCACTTCTTAAGGTACGATGAAAAGGTACAAGGAGGTCTGGACTCAGGGGTCCCCTCGATTCAAGTCTCTCAAGATGGGAAAAGGGGGTAGCGGGATAGTCTGGTTACCAGTCTGGTAGTTGAGGTGGTATGGTGGGTAGCTCACAATCCTCGAGCTTGGTGGTCTAGCTGGTACGGGCCGCGGCAGCGCCAGCAGGTCCCAGTGAAGATGGTCGATACACGGTCCGCGGCAGCGCCAGCAGGTCCCAGTGAAGATGGTCGATGTACGGTCCGCGGCAGCGCCAGCAGGTCCCGGTGAAGATGGTCGTTACAACGGGCCGCGGCAGCGCCAGCAGGTCCCGACGAGGATGGATGTTGCAGAAGGCCGCGGCAGCGCCAGCAGGCAGGTCGATAGTTCACAAGATAGGGCTACGGCAGCGCCAGTAGTCCGTCAAGGCTGAGTTCTCTCGGTGTCTCTCGACTCCAGGATACAACTGCCTTCCTGCTCCGGAGCTGCTCCAGTTATAGGGCAGGTGCCCTTTGATGTCCGGACCCTCGCACTTGGAGGTCGGAGGGTCCGGGTTGAAGGTGTCCAGACACCCAGCGGGGGGTGGAGCCGGTGCCTGGGGGAGCTGGAGGCGATCGTCACCTGGCGGGGGAGAGTCCTTGGCGCTTCGTTCTCCCATTGACCTGCCAAGTGGTCCGCTCACCTCCTGGGTGGATGGTGGTGCCGGGATGTCGGGGCCGGCCAGGCCCAGGGTTAGGGTCGGGGGGAGGCCACGCGGCCTCGTGGCGCAGGGCCCAAGATGGCGGCTTGACCCGGCCGAGGGAGCCGGTGGTGGCTTGGGCCCGTGATACATGGAGGTCCGAGGGCAGGAGTTCCGTCGGGAGACGGGGTGCGGGTGATTCTCGTGGGTCGCGCCTGGGGGGCCGGGGCTTGGGCCCTGTCATGCGGGGAGGGAGCAAGCCCTTCGTGTGGCCTGTCCAACATGCGTCCCCCCCAGCTGAAGGCGGGGAGAGTCACCCATCTCCTTGGGGACTCTCCTCGTCGAGGCGGAAGAAGCGGGACAGGCCATCTGCATTGGCGTGGTCTTGGCCCGGTCGGTGCTCCACGGTGAAGTCCATTCCCTGCAGGGAGATGGACCAGCGCAATAGTTTTGGGTTTTCCCCCCGCATCTGCATCAGCCACTGCAGGGGTCTATGGTCGGTTTGTACCCGGAAGTGGGTACCGAAGAGATAGGGCCGGAGCTTTTTGAGGGCCCACACCACTGCGAAGGCCTCCCTCTCGATGGTGCTCCAGCGCTGTTCTCGGGCCAGGAGACGTCGGCTGATGAAGGCCACCGGCTGGTCATGACCCTCGGGGTTCACTTGGGAAAGAACCACTCCGATGCCGTGGTCGGAGGCGTCTGTCTGTACTACGAATTCCCGACTGTAATCGGGGGCCTGGAGCACAGGGGCGGTGCACAGGGCGGCCTTCAGCTTTTCGAAGGCCGCTTGACAATCGGGGGTCCAGTTAATCCGCTTCGGTTGGTTCTTGGACGTGAGACCCGTGAGGGGCCCCACAATGCTGCCGTAGTCCCTCACGAACCGCCGGTAGTAGCCGGTGAGCCCCAAGAAGGCTCGGACTTCGGTCTGGGTGACGGGGGGCTGCCAGGACTGGATGGCAGCAATCTTTTTTTTTTTTTTTGTTTTTTTTTTTTGAAACCGTTTATTACAATCTCGAATATATACAGGTATGGGCCTACAACCTTCCGGCCGGCCGCTAAAGTGACAGCAATTAGTGACATATATACAATAAGGCACTTGGCGTTACAGAGACGCTATCAGGAGATCTCAACAACGTGGGCCACATGACTCTGAGCCCACAATACGGTTTCGTTTTATACAACACTAACAACAAAAAACCACACCCGCAAGGCAACCCGAGAACAAGAGTGACAACATATGCTCCTCAAATGGGGGGACCCCAACCCTACACTAAAATCGAAGGAGGGGAAGGGAAATAGGTCCGGGACTGGGAAACCACTGTGCCCGGGATTGGGGGAGGGGGTCATCTAGGGGGACGGAGCTGGTGAAGCGGGAGGCAACAACGGCGGCTCGCAAATACCCCCGCGGTAGGCGTTCCAGGGGCCCCACACCTTCAGCCACGCCCCAGGCTTACCCCGCGCCACATACACCACTTTCTCTCGGAACATGCACCAATCCATGTGTTCTTTCCAGGCCGACACTGCCGGGGGCCTCTGGGATCCCCACAGTTGAGCGATGTCACGTTTAGCGATCATATAACCCAGCGTCACCCATCGCGTCTGAGGAACCGAGTAGTCGGTTGGTTCCCACACATTCAGCAGGCATCTCCTTGCTTCAGGCACCAGCACGACATGCGTAACCGCTCGCAGGACCTCATGCACACCACGCCAGAATCGCTCCACCCTCGGACATTCCCACAGAATATGTAAAAAAGTCGCCAATGCACCGCACCCACGCCTACACAATCCATCCTCAGCATAGCCCATACGCAGAAGCCCTGGCCCCGTCATGTACACCCGGTGAAGTATCTTAAGCTGGACGAAGCGAAGGCGAGCCGGGATGGCCACCTCCTTCGGGGAGGCCACCGCGGAAATCCAGTCCTCGTCGTCCAGCTCCAACCCATCGGCAACCCAAGCCTCGCGGAGCCCAGTCAGTAAGCCCGATCGGTCATTAATCAACTTCTTGTAGATGAGGGAGATCGTGCTGTCCGGAACGTGGCCATCTAGCACTCTATCCTCCAATGGGGAGGACTCCGGGATGGCGGCCACGTCTGGGAAGACTGAACCCAGAGCGTGACGGACCTGCAGGTATCGAAAGTATTCACTGCCCTGCAGCTGAAACTCCGCCTGCAGTGTCTCAAATGTTTTGAATCCTCCCCTCGTCCAGAGGTCCCCCACTGTACTAATGCCTATCATGTCCCACCTATCGAAGCCCTTCGAGGTCCATAGGGAGCCCAACCTCTCAGACGCATACAACGGTGACACCCGGGTCAAACGGTCCTTCCATCCCATAGCTGCATTGGCCGCGTGCCATACTCGCACCATGACACGCGTGGGTCCCGTAAGGCGGGAATCGGGCACCCTAGTGTAGAGCGCTCGATTATAATCGCCACCGGGCAGGAGCATCTTGTCCATTTCAAATGCCGGGTTTAAGGCGGGCCCGTAAAGGCCATGATTAATTGCAGCTAATTGGGAGGCCCAGTAATACCGCTTAATATCCGGGAGGGCAATCCCTCCGTCATACCACGGGAGCGTCAACTTTGCCAGGGCTATACGCGGCCTCCCGTCCCAGAACAGGCGGCGCTGCAAACTCTCCACCTCACGGAAGTAACGCGCCGGGACCAGATCCATCGAGTTCTGGAGAGCATACAAAAAGCGCGGCAAGGACATCATCTTGAACAATGCCGCCCGACCGAGCGGTGAAAGCGGCAAGCGCCGCCAGCGCGCGACGTCCTCCTTCAGGCGCTGGAGGGGGGGAAGCAAATTCCGCTCGTAGCGGGCCACCGGGTCCAGCGTAATATAGACGCCCAGGTAACGAAACCCCTGCGAGGCAATCTGGATCGAGCAGCCCCGCGGGAGAACAGGAGCCTCCCCGGAAAGCACATAGATGCAGGATTTAGCCCAGTTGATGACAAGACCTGAGTTACGGCCGAAGGAGCGCAGAACATCAACCAGGACAATCAGTGATTTACGCGGGGAGGCTAAGTACAACAGGATGTCGTCGGCGTAGAGGGACACGCGGTCCTCATACTCAGGGGTCCAACGGAGACCACGGATAGAAGGGTGCCACCGCAGCCACTCCGCCAGGGGTTCCAAGGCCAGTGCAAACAGGAGCGGCGACAGGGGGCAACCCTGTCGCGTGCCCCGTCCCAGCACGAATGGGGCCGAGACTCGACCATTCACCACCACCTGCGCCAATGGGTCAGAGTACAGCAATTTGACCCAGCTGATGAATCCCGGGCCAAATCCAAATTTCGCCAACATCGCCCAGATGTACGGCCACTCAAGCGTGTCAAACGCCATGGTGGCGTCCAAGGACGCCAAGATGGCCGGCTCCCGCACGAATGGAACACGCGCGAGCACCCCGTGCAAGCGCCGCAAGTTAAGAGCTGTGTTGCGATGGGGAATGAAGCCGGACTGGTCTTGGTGGACCAGATCGCCCACCACGCCGACCAGCCGGTTGGCAAGCACCTTGGCGAGGATTTTAGGCTCCGCATTCAAGAGCGAGATCGGCCGATAGGATGTAACCCGGTCTCGCGGTCTCCCCTCCTTGTGAATAACCACGATGGTAGCTAGACGCTGGTCCGGCGGGAGGGAGCCCCGCGAGTGGGCCGCAAGGAACATCGCACGGAGGTGAGGTGCCAGTACATCCGGTCGCAGCTTATACAATTCGATAGGAAGGCCATTCGGGCCCATGGCCTTGCCCGAGGCGACCGAGCGTATGGCGAGGGCGATTTCATCCGAGGTGGGAGCGGCATCCAACGAATCCCTGTCCTCCACTGAAAGAGAGGGCAGCGCGATGTCCCGCAGCAGGGCACGGGAGTCCTCCTCCGAGCAGGGAGAGACCGGAGAATATACCTCGCGGAAATAATCCGCGAAGCAAGAAACAATGCCTTCCGGCTCAGTAATTCGTACACCATCCATCCTCTCAATCAGCGGGACCACACGACTAGCTCTCTCCTTCTTATCCAACCACGCAATCAGTTTGCCAGCCTTATCACCCACATCATACAGTCGCCCCTGTTGCTCTCTGCTAAGGCCCCTGGCCGCCTCCGTGACGAGGGCCCTATAGGCTGCCTGTTTAAGGTGTAGAACATGCAGCGCCGCGTCAGTCACCCCACTCCCCAGATCGCCCTCCAATTCAGTAATTTCGGCCTCCACCCGGGTCACCTCCTCCTGTGCGCGTCTGCGGGCATGGGAGATAGAGGAGAGGGCCTCCCCTCTGAGAACTGTTTTAAAGGCTTCCCACAGGGAGATAGCCGACGGAACGGACCCCACATTCTCCTCAAAATACCGTTGCAAGGATTTAATCAGGTCAGCGCGGATAGTGGGGTCACGCAGGTACCAAGCATTGATTGGGGCTACCCTGCCCTCTCCCCTCGGGAAGACACCCAAGTGCAACAGGAGCGGGGAATGATCTGAAATACCCCGCGCCAGATGGCGCACCTCTCCCACCCTCCCAGCATAGGCCGCAGGGACAAGGACATAATCAAGCCGCGAGAGGCTACCATGGGCACCCGAATGGAAGGTGTACTGCAGCTGGGCGGGATGCTTTAAACGCCAGCAGTCCACCAATCCCAGTGTGTCCAAAAGGCCCGCTAACCACGCCTGTGCCCGGGGGAGGTCCCTAGGGGGATGACGATCCATAGTCCCAGAAGCCACCGCATTGAAGTCCCCCCAACCACCAGAAGCCCCCCCGGGAGGTCAAGAAGGAGGCGTCCCAGATCTGCAAAGGTGGTGGACTGTAGCCCCGGTGGGACGTACACAGAGACAAAGACAACTACCCTGCCCTCCATCCTCCCCACCAAGACAGTGTAGCGTCCCCTCTCATCATGGCGCACCTCGTCTATTTCTAGCGGGAGCGAGGTCTTGATCATGATGCCCACCCCCCGCGAGCCTGATGTGAAGCCCGAGTGGGCCACCAAGCGAAAGCCACGGCGATTCATGGCACAGAAGGAGTTACCAATAAGGTGTGTCTCCTGCAGAAAGACCACATCAGGCGAAATCCGTTTCAAATACTGCAGGACCACACCCCGCTTGATCCTATCACCCAGTCCATTAACATTCCAGGACAACAAAGTCAAATCCCTACCCCCCATCACATAACGAAGCCATCATTAGCCCCCTCCCGAGCATCTCAAAAACAACAATACAATAACGGGCTTGCCTTGCGGTAGAAACGAACCACACCCCACCCCAACCCACCCAACCCAACAAAACTCCCCCCACCCTGCACCCCTGCATGAGCCCAAACAGCCCCCCCAAAGTGCAGTGTGCCTGTCGCCCCATAGATAAGAAAACTAACTAGTCCCCCAGAGGAGGAGGGAGATCCCCCAAGAGACCCCACACGACCTCCACAGGAGGGGAACTTACCCTAACAGTCAATAGTGACAACAACGCAGTCCAGAGCAAGGCCTACCATTAGTCCCTCAGTCCTGATCCGGCGGGCCCTCCCCACCAACCGCACCCCCCCCCACCCCCCCGGTCCCGATCTCCGGGCAAAGTGTCTAACCAGTCCCCGGCCACTTCGGGTCGATCAAAAAAGTGCGTGTGGCCATCCACCTCCACTCTCAGCTTAGCTGGAAAAAGCATCGCATATTTGAGATTCAGGTCCCTTAGGCGACGTTTAACACCGAGAAAGCTCAGTCTCTGCTTTTGGACTGCCGGAGTGAAGTCAGGATAGAAATTGATGTTCATATTATCAAGTTTGACCGGCCCTTGTAGCCTGGAGGTCTGTAGGATAGCGTCTCTGTCCCGAAAATTGAAGATCCGGGCGATGAGAGGCCTCGGAGGGGCTCCAACCTTAGGCCTACCCCCGGGGACCCTGTGGGCACGCTCCACCGCAAAGAATTTACTCAGCCCCCGAGGCTGGAGATGGGTAAGGACCAGGTCCTCGACAAAGAGATCCGCTGCCTCCGCCTCGCGTCCCTCCGGCACCCCGATAATGCGGACGTTGTTCCTCCGGGCCCGACCCTCGGAATCCTCCAGCCGACGATTCATCAGGGCGCTCGCCTGGCCAAGCCTGCGCACCTCCTGTTGGAGGGCCGCTACGTCCGTTGTGAGGCCCGTGTTAGAGTGGGCCAAAGAGTCGACCCGGTCGTTTGTTTTAGACAAATCAGCCCTCACGAGGCCCACGTCCACGAGGACTGAGTCAATCTTCTGCGCCAGAGTGTCGAAGCGCTGGTCCACCGAGGCCTTCATTTCGGCGATGGCACCCATGACGTCTCGGAGGGTCAGGTCCGTGGGCAGAGCGGAAGCATCAGTCGGGCCCGTAGGGGACTTACGCGGCTCCTCTGGGGATCCCTTCTGGAGGGTGTAGCGGTCCATACTGTTGGATTGCTGGGCCGCGCCACGGCGGGTCGATTTTATCTTAGCCCGATCGCCATCTTGTTTTGTGGACATAGTTTCAATCCCCAAGACGAGTCAATCTCCTCAAGAAACGGGGGGCCGACAATCCAGTTCAAGGGGTCCAGGGGGGAGCGACCACCGCTCCGCAGGGCGGACCGCAGCTGGCGGACCGGCAGGGCACCCCAGCGAGACCACACCACCGCACACCTCCCCGCAACCCGACCTCGCCTGGCAGCAAGGAGGGCGCAAAAGCGAAAGTGAAAGTGCGGGGTACGCGAGTCACCCAGCCTTGCCCGCCGCTGTTGTTCACTTTGTGTCCGGATCGCCCCACAACTCCAGTACGGGGGGCCGGTGTGGAGAAGGCCGCAAACCTCAATCGATGCTCCTGACGGTGTCCGAGGTCCGATTTAAAAACGGAAAACGGGCATCACCTCTGCTCGGGCTCACAAATACAGTCCCCTCATCTGGGACAGGATTCTGTCAGGATTTATGCAGGAGGTCGCGGAGGTCCTCGGGAGCCTCGCACCTACGCGGCCATCTTGGTTGCGCGCTAGGCTCCTCCCTCGATGGCAGCAATCTTAAGTTGCAGCGGGGCCACCAGCCCGCTCCCCACCTGGTGCCCCAGGTAGGTCACGGACCCTTGACCAATTTGGCATTTGCCGGCCTTAATCGTGAGGCCGGCCCGCTGGAGGGCCTGTAGGACCTCCTGGAGGTGGAGGAGGTGGTCGGACCAGTGGCGGCTGTATACAGCGATATCGTCCAGGTAGGCAGCGCTGAACTCTTCGAGCCCCGCCAAGACCTGGTTCACAAGACGTTGAAATGTAGCGGGGGCGTTCTTCATGCCAAAGGGCATGACCTTGACGTGGTAGTCGCCATCGGGGGTAGAGAAGGCGGATCGTTCTTGAGCCCGGGGTGTGAGACCGATCTGCCAGTAGCCCGCTGTTAGGTCGAAGATACTGAGGTAGCGGGCGGCCCCCAGCCGGTCGATCAATTCATCCGCTCTGGGGATAGGATGAGCGTCGGTTCGGGTGACAGCGTTCAAGCCCCGGTAGTCGACGCAGAATCTCAGTTCAGGTGTGGTGCCGGGGGCAGCGGCTTTGGGGACCAATACAACCGGGCTGGCCCAGGGACTGTTCGAGGGCTCGATGACCCCGATCGTGAGCATTTTGGCCACTTCCTCTTGTATGCAGGCCCGTACCCGATCTGGTACGCGGTAGGCCCGGTGTCGGATAGGGGGACTGTCCCCGGTGTCCACGTCGTGCAAGCACCAAGGGGTGACCCCGGGAGTGAGGGAGAACAGTGAAGCGAACCGCAGCAGGAGGTCCCGGCAGCCCTGGCGTTGCTCTGGGGTGAGGGCATCGGAGAGCCGGACCCCGTCCACGGAACCGTCGTTCTCCTGAGTCTTCAGGAGATCCGGGAGGGGTTCGGAGTCCTCCTCTGCTCCACTGTCTGTAGCCTTCAGGAGGCTGAGTTCTGAGCGCACAAAGTGTGGTTTGAGTCTGTTGGTGTGGAGGACCCGAAGGGGGTTCCGGGGGGTCCCCATGTCGATGAGGTAAGTGACGGGGCTTTTGCGCTCGACCACCTTGAAGGGCCCCGTCCACTTATCTTGCAAGGCACATGGTTCGGTGGGGGACATCACCCACACTTGTTGTCCAGGTTCGAACTCGACGGAGGAGGCATGGTGATCATACCATCTCTTCATGTCTTCCTGGCTGGCCTCGAGGTTCGCCTTGGCCATCTCCCTGAAGCGCCGGGTCTGATTACGTAGGGCCAGGAGGTACTTGAAGACGTCTGGAGGGGTCTTTAGGGGGGCCATCTCCCAACCTTCTTTGACTAGGCTGAGGGGCCCTCGCACAGGGTGCCCGTACAGGAGTTCGAAAGGGCTAAAACCGAGGGACTTCTGGGGAACTTCTCGGTAGGCGAAGAGGAGGCACGGGAGTAGTACATCCCACTGGCGACGGAGGGGCTCTTCCAATCCCCCAATCATCCCCTTGAGAGTGCGGTTGAATCGCTCCACTAGTCCGTTCCCTTGGGGGTGATAGGGGGTCGTGAATCGGTAGGTGACCCCGCACTGTTGCCAGAGGGACTTCATGTATTTGGAGATGAAGTTCGTGCCTCGGTCGCTGACGGCTTCTCGGGGGAAGCCCACCCGGGAGAAGATCCCCATTAGGGCCCGGCCAACCACCGGAGCTGTTACAGTTCGCAGAGGCACCGCCTCGGGGTAGCGGGTGGCGTGATCCACCAGTACCAGGATGAACCTATGTCCTTGTGCCGTGCGGGGGTCCAGGGGCCCCACAATGTCTATTCCTACCCTCTCGATCGGGGTGGTGACCACCGGGAAGGGTTGTAGAGGGGCCTTCAGCTTACGGCCACTCTTCCCGCTGGCCTGGCACGTGGGGCAGGACCGGCAGTGGTTCAGGACGTCATTCCGCATCTTCGGCCAGAAAAAGTGGGTCACTAGGCGACTGTAAGTTTTGTCTTGGCCCAGGTGTCCAGCCAGGGGGACATCGTGGGCCAGGTTGAGCAGGAAGTCTCTGAAGCGGAGAGGTACCACCAGTACTCGACCGGCCCCTAGCTCTGCGATTCTCTGTTCGCTGTATAGCAGGTCGTTCTCCCAGTAGACCCAGTGAGTTCCGGTGGAGTCCCCTGCGCTCTGGGCGCTGGCTTGTTGGCGGAGTCCCTCGAGGGAGGGGCAGGTCTTTTGCTCCTGGCCGAACTGTTCTTGGGTGGGCCCCCCTTCTTGACGCCACTGAGCCAGGCCGGGGACGTCCTGGGGTTGCGCGTCCCCTTCGGTCGTTGGCTCCGGGGGGTTGGCCTCGTCGTTGTCTTCTACTGGGGCGACCGGGGGCGGAGGTGCTGGCCATTCCGGTTCTTCTGGTCGGGGAACGGCACGGGCGGCCATGGACCGGGTGGTTACGCCGGCCCAGTCCGGGAGGCCCAGCATCCCCAGGTGCTCTCTTCTCTCGACGGTGGCCCACGGGGAACTCTCAAGGTCATTCCCCAGGAGGCAGTCCACGGGGGCATCATCCCGGACCGTCACTTTCAACAGGCCGGAGACCCCTCCCCATTCGAAGGGGACGCAGGCCATTTGACACAGACTTTCGGAATTGTCGGCTGAGCGGACGGGGCAGAGAATGTTCGGCAGGATCTGCTCGGGTTTCACCAGGTGACAGCGGACGGCCGTCACACTGGCGCCTGTGTCACGTAAGGCCTCGGCCCGATGCCCATTAATGGTCACCCACTGACCGTATTTCCTGGTGTTGGCGGGTAGGGGAGCCCGCGGGACTATGTCTTTTCCCCCTAGGCACGCTAGAACCATGGCGGCCGGTTCCCACTCTTGCTGGGCCGGCTCATACTCTTCCTGTTCCTCTGATAGTCGTTCTTCCCCCAGGGCGGCGGCAGCTACCTGGCGGGGCTTGGGTGTTTGGTTCTGCGGGCAGCTCGGGTCATTGGCGTAATGGCCGACTCGCTGGCATCGGTGGCACGTGACATTGGCTCGGAACCCTGGACGCATCGGGGGGTTTCCCCGGCCGGCCGGGGGCGGGGTGCTGGCCACGGGTGTTGGCGGGAGGGTGTCTCTCCCTCGCCCCTGGCCTCCTCCTCCTCCCCGAGGACGGTGCTGGCCTTGGTTGCTTCGGTTCTGCTCGTGCGGTCCTCTCCGGCCCACTCGGGTGCTCTCCCATCGGTCAGCTTCAGCGGCGAGCTGCCGGGGGTCGGTCAATTTACTGTCGAGGAGGTGCTGCCTGAGCTCGACGAAGCAGTTGTTCGACAGGTGTTCCCATACCATAAGGTTAAAGAGTTGTTCGTAGGTCGTTACATGGCTCCCCTTGATCCAACCCTCGAAGGCTCGGCTGAAATAGTTTACGTACTCCACCCAAGTTGTACCCGGGATCCGGGTGCAATCTCTGAACCTCTGGCGGTACATCTCGGGTGTGAGGCCGTAGCGGGTGAGGAGGGCAGCCTTCATGTGGTCGTAGGACGACATTTGGTGATCTGGGAGCTGCAACAGGGCATCGCGACCTTCGTTGACGAACCTCCCCCATAGTCCAGCTCCCCAATCACTCCGGTCGATCCGGTGGGAGGTCATGGCGATCTCGTAGGCTTTGAACCACTGCTGTATGTCGTCTTCTCGGACATACTCTCGGACAACATCCTTGGGGATGTGGACTTTTTTCTCGGTTGCCCCTGGGGTGTGCGGTCGCTCAGGCACCCCCGGTTCTTTATTCTGTTTCCGAAGTTCTATTTCCGCCAGTTTGCGCTCGTGTTCGAGTGTTATTTTTTTTTCCTCAAGCTCTCTCTGTCTCTGTTTTTCTTCTCGCTCCTCTCGGAGCCGCAGATGCTCTAGATTTAGTTTCTGCTCGGCTAACTTTAGTTCACCGTCCATCTTGAGTCGTGCCATTTCCAACTCGTGTAATCTAGTCCTTTCTCTTTCCTGGATCTCCTCCTGCGAGAGGCCCGTTCCCCGCTCCTCGGGAGCCGTGGCGTTCCCCTCTGGTGCGACACTGTTTTGGTCGGAGGATCCGGTGATCCCAGTTTCTGCCCACGACTCAAGGGCGCGCTTCAAATCATCTTTGGTACTCAGGCCGGTGGTAGCAATGCCTAGTTCCATGCAGAATTGTTTAAGTTCGCGGTGGCTATATTCTTCCAACTTATCCATTTGGAACTTTTCATTGGAATCGCTATCTTTGGCTGACATTGTGGTTTTGTCGTGGGGTGAGCTACTCTCTGTACGATTACGCGTTGATTCGGATCGCGCCGCTGGCCACCAATGTTAGACGGACCGGGAGGGTCGGCCGAGGACAAGGGGAGAGGTCTGCGGGGAGAGCCGTCTCCAGCGATCGTACAGACAAATAACTTCCCCCCCACAGACAGATACCACACAAGGAGATGAGTTAGCGTTCTTTATAAGCACTTCTTAAGGTACGATGAAAAGGTACAATGAGGTCTGGACTCAGGGGTCCCCTCGATTCAAGTCTCTCAAGATGGGAAAAGGGGGTAGCGGGATAGTCTGGTTACCAGTCTGGTAGTTGAGGTGGTATGGTGGGTAGCTCACAATCCTCGAGCTTGGTGGTCTAGCTGGTACGGGCCGCGGCAGCGCCAGCAGGTCCCAGTGAAGATGGTCGATACACGGTCCGCGGCAGCGCCAGCAGGTCCCAGTGAAGATGGTCGATGTACGGTCCGCGGCAGCGCCAGCAGGTCCCGGTGAAGATGGTCGTTACAACGGGCCGCGGCAGCGCCAGCAGGTCCCGACAAGGATGGATGTTGCAGAAGGCCGCGGCAGCGCCAGCAGGCAGGTCGATAGTTCACAAGATAGGGCTACGGCAGCGCCAGTAGTCCGTCAAGGCTGAGTTCTCTCAGTGTCTCTCGACTCCAGGATACAACTGCCTTCCTGCTCCGGAGCTGCTCCAGTTATAGGGCAGGTGCCCTTTGATGTCCGAACCCTCGCACTTGGAGGTCGGAGGGTCCGGGTTGAAGGTGTCCAGACACCCAGCGGGGGGTGGAGCCGGTGCCTGGGGGAGCTGGAGGCGATCGTCACCTGGCGGGGGAGAGTCCTTGGCGCTTCGTTCTCCCATTGACCTGCCAAGTGGTCCGCTCACCTCCTGGGTGGATGGTGGTGCCGGGATGTCGGGGCCGGCCAGGCCCAGGGTTAGGGTCGGGGGGAGGCCACGCGGCCTCGTGGTGCAGGGCCCAAGATGGCGGCTTGACCCGGCCGAGGGAGCCGGTGGTGGCTTGGGCCCGTGATACATGGAGGTCCGAGGGCAGGAGTTCCGTCGGGAGACGGGGTGCGGGTGATTCTCGTGGGTCGCGCCTGGGGGGCCGGGGCTTGGGCCCTGTCATGCGGGGAGGGAGCAAGCCCTTCGTGTGGCCTGTCCAACAGGTAAGTTACAAGTTAGTTCAAGATCGAGATCCCACCAGGAGCTGCATCTTTGCTGCTCAGCCTACTCCTTCTAACTGTCATTTCACCAGTCCACCAGGCACACCAACATTCCACACAGTCATCACGCATTCCAACATTCCATACACACATACTCATGCATACTGGCTGAGCAGCAGGAAATGTAAGTACAACACATCCTCTTCCCTTGAGAAATCAACAAACAGGAAATCTAAGTACAACAGAGTTATTATCCTATCTGCACAGACTGTAATGCATTGAGCCTGATGGTTACTATGAAACCTTTTCAAATCACTTGTTTACAAAAATGTTGTGACTATGTTTATGTTCTGTTTTTTTTTCTCCCTTTCTACAATTTCCATTTATGCATCTATATTGTCTTTCATTTTTCCAAATTCGTTTTATAACATGGGATTGTGAAGAAATGTTAAAGGTTTTAAAGAATTGCTGAATTCATCTTTATCTTCCAAGTAAATTGAGGTTTTGTTTCTGTGCCAGGGGTTTCACTATCATATTCTCACTTCCGTCAGAAACTGGATGTTCTGGTTCTGGATGTTCTGCTACTGGAGCGTGTCTGAGTGTACTATTTATTTGTTTTAAACCTACACCCATATTTTGATAACTGCCATTAAAACTGAGCTCTATAAAATGTTAGGAAGAAATATTTTTGTTTAGCTGTTTATATATTAATTGCTAAGCAAAATATGTAAACACATTTTGGTTTCCAGTTTCTGGTTTTGATTCACAACTTACAAGTGTACTTCACTTATGCACTGTTAGACCTGGCATCCTTGGCGTGGTTTCCCCTAACCTTTTGCCTCTTCCTCCTATATTTTTAACACTATGCTGGAAATCGTTTTTGCTGGTTTAGATGCTTTGGGCACTTTGCCACTGCTGATCAGTGCCAAAGTGCAAGTGCTCCCTGGTTAAATTATTATTGTGACTGGTTATCCATGATGGACATATTTGTTTTCCCAGTAGGTCCCTAGTAAAGTGCACTGAGTGTGCCAGGACTGGTGATTCAAATGCTACTAGTGGGCCTGCATCACTGATTGTGCCACCCACATGAGTAGCCCTAAAATGGTGTCTCAGGCCTGCCACTGCAGTGCCTGTGCGCAGTTTGCTAACTGCCATGTTGTCCTGGCCAGTGTACACACTTGCCAGGCCTGACCCTTCCCTTTCCCTACACATTGGACAGCCCTATGGTAGTCCAAAGGTACCCCTCTGGGCAGAGTGCAGTGTATGTGAAAGGTAGGACATGTTCTAGTGTGGGTCACGTCTTGATAGTGAAATACTGCCAATTTCGTTTTTCACTATTGAAAGGCTATCTTGCCCATGGGATAACATGGGGAATGCTGTGTTACATGTTTACCGGCATATCTTCCCATAGCAGCAAGATAGACATATGGAATCTGGTATCCCTGAACTCAGAATTTAATAACACATCTTTTAGTGAAGATAGTTTTTAAATTCTAAGGTTGGAAATAGCACTTTTAGAAAGTGGCTATTTTCTTGTTCAGCCTTTCTTTGTGCCTCTGCCTGGTTGTGGATTGACTGTCTGGTTGGTGAGTGACAGGGGCTGGGGTGGCTCCAGGAGGCTGGGTGAGTCAGCACTAGGCTGAATAGACCTATCTGCATGTAGAGTGGTGGGAGGAGTAGCATCTGGGTCTGAATAGGGCTGTGCCTGCCTTCCACAATGCTGGCTCCACCTCCTGCGGTGTGTCTGATGGCCCTGGCCCACACTCACAAAGGAAGAAGATGTGCAGTGGCAGAGTGCACCTAGAACTGGTTTGGACTGGGTCCAGGACCCTTCACACATAAAGAACAAAGACTTTTGGGGTATAAATATCTGAGCAGAAACCCCTAGAATTTAGATTAGGAGAAACTTCATGATCAAGAAGGAATCCCTGCCAAAGAACAACAGCCAGGAAGACTGAGGAAAAGTTCTGCCATTGCTGAGTGTCTGGGAGCTGACCTGCAGTTGCTGTGTTTGCTGAGGAAGAGGATCAAGGGAGTGTCTGCTGTGTGCTGTGTCCCCCTTGCTTGAAGAGGAGCTATGCTGTGTGCTTTGCCCCCCTCTGAAGTCTACCTATCTCCAAGGGCCTGAGAAGTGCTGGCCTCCTGTTGCAAACTCAGGGACACAAAAGTTACAGAAGAACATCTGGTCCTTGCTGTGGGCGTGTTCCTTAACCCCAGCGTGGGTTCTGCCAGAAACGTGTGGTGAGTGGGAGCCTTCTGCCTGGTCTCCCCTGCTCGTGCCCTGAAGAGGCCGGGAAGTATTGTGCCAACTTCACCGCAGCCGGCCCGTGAGCCCGCAAGCACCTTGTGACCATTTCACCGCCGCTGGCCCATGAGTCAGCCCATCCTACACATCAATTTCATCACCGCCGGCCCGGGAGAGTGAGCATGCTTTGCGTGCTCCCTGGAGGCTCTGTGTCAGTTCCACCACGCGGCCCGAGTCGGGAGAGTGAGCGTGCTTTGCGTGCTGCCTGGAGGCCCTGTGTCAGTTTCACAGCGCAGCCCGAGTCGTGAGGAAGAGCCGCGCTGAAAGAAGAGAACCTCCAGAGCGTCGCCTAGCAACATGGGGGCTCGTCTCCAAGGAGCCGCGCTGGAATCCCAAAGTGTGATGACGCCTTGCCGCTGACGGAGGAATCGCTATCAGGCTGCCGACAACGCAGGAGAGGAAGCAACCCCCAGGTAACGCTCGGCCTGCTGTGCCGAGTGCAGCGTGCGTTTCAGCCTGGGGTGGGTTGTAGGCCTGCAAGGAGCTGGCGGCTCGGGTTACGAGGGCAGATTGAACAAATTCTTCACAAAGGAGTCAGTTTCAAGGCTAACCGCAAGGTGTTTCTCCCCGCCCGAGTCAGAAGGGCATAGCGCCTAGCGATTAAACACGCTGGGGGAAAGAGAGAGTGCGACATTCACGACCGGAACTACGGTCTAGGCAACTTTGAACCGCTCTGACTGATCTCTCCTATTTCCATAAAGAAATACCGAAATTAACAGGGACAGTACTAGCGCGATCTGATTCACTTCCTGGAACTAAACTATTGAATCCACGTTATTGAACTAAGAGAAGTAGCGTAATCATAAGCTCGTTTATTTTCCTTGCTAAATCATTCCAAAGAATATTTCTAAAGGAAAGAGTTATTGTGTAAGTGATTTTTATGTCGTTTTGATCTTGCCTAATCTATATAAAGATAACTTTATTTTTATGAGCAACCTGAGTGGTGTTCATGTGTGGTGTTTCACTATATTACTGTGAGTGTTGGTACACATACTTTACACATTGCCTTGGGGATAAGCCTGTCTGCTCGTGCCAAGCTACCAAGGGGGTAAGCAGGGGTTATCAACAGTGTGTATCCCCCTTACCATGACTAGAAGCATGGGTCCCTATTTGGACAAAAGTACTTACCTGTGCCAACTAGAGACCCCCAGATCTAACATGCACTATATTCCTTCCACAGGTTGATAGACGTCATGCTAATTCTCAGTTCCAGGCACACAGATTGCCTGTGCCTTCAGAGCTTCTACATGGACTGTATACCCCTTTACGTTGACTGACTCAGGATTTTGTTGGTTTGCACCTTTGGTGCAAGCTGTATGGACCCTATAAATCTTTCGCTGAGGTTTGTGGGAACTCTCCTTGGGTTTCAGTTTTAGCACTTCTGGGTGGATGCCATATCCACTTTACTGACGTGCAGTCTGAGAGCTTTGGCGTCAGCCCTATAGGATCCCTATTTCTATACGTATTCATAGCTCTTACAAGCTTTATAGCACTTTAGGGGGGTGGCAATTTTAAGTGTTGCTATGCGGGCAACCCATGACAGGGATCAGTGCTTAATTTTAGCTGGTGGTTTCCGTGCTCATCACCGGCACTTAATCATCAACACCGGCTCTTTTAATGAGCACCAGTTAAGGACACATTCATTTATTATAGGCACAGGGAGATTACGAGATTTACCTAGAACCACAGGATGTTGGGCCAACGCAGAGACTCGAACCTGGATCCCCATGTCTAAAGTCAGCAGCTCTGGCCATTACAACACATCTTCTCCCCGTTTTAATGGTTAGTAGTTGTTTCTGTTTTAGATGGCACTAACAGGAGAAATGGGCTGGTGCAAGCTGCCTCCTGACGAGAGCCCCGGCACGAAAGATTGTACTGCTTAGTTTTCATAATAATACCCTCTAAATACTTAATGGTCTTACCTGACTGCATAAACAGGGTTGTTTCCTTCATTGCTCGCAACCCTGTAAAAGTGAGAGGTTAAGACCCTCTGATTTTTTGTGTTAATTTGAACCCTGACACCCAATGATAAAGAGTTCCAACTCCGTCATGATACCTGTGAGTGAGCTTTCGGGTCAAATACCCGCAACATTATGCCAGCTATTATAAACTCATCTCCTCCAGTGTAATGTTTTAAATCTATGTTAGTCTGGATGCGCTGCACCAGTGGTGCCAGGGCGAGAACAAAGAGAAGAGGGAGTGCGGGCAACCTTGGCTCATACCCTCTTTTACATGAATCCATTGAGAAAGGGTTTATTCAGCTTGGTCCTGACTCCCCCATTTTTCATTAGTAGATCTCTCATGACAGCCCAATCAACTCAATCAAATGCATTTTCTTTAGTTCCCTTTGCCTCCTATATATGTTAGATGTACCTGTTAACTGTAGTATTTTTGTTGTGTTTTCTCCTGAGTGTCTTGCCGGATTGAAACCTGCCTGATCTAGGACTGATTCCAGGAACCCTGCCGCATATGTTGGACTATAGATCAGCTAGCTCAAAGTTCCATCGTAAGCCCCCCTAACCTTACCACGGAGCAAATGGTATCTGGCAACCACTGAACATGACAACTCTGGCCCCTCAGTGATCGTGGAAACAGATCCTAACCTTTCGCTCAGTCACTCATACTTACTTGTGCTCAGAGAAATATACAGAGAATACATCCTGGGACGTTTTGAATATATTTATTGAACCAACTTTATTCTTCTATAGAATACATGTGCTGCAATAATCAGTAGACAGAAGCAGATGAAAGTGATTACAAGCAGTAAAAGAGTAAATACTAAGTACAGCTCTACCATGGTGCTAAAACTGTGTATATATTCAGGAATATAAACAAGGCAGCAAGCAGGCGTACTACTACACAATGCAAAACCCTACTCTAAGTGAACCTAGAGGGTGTGTGATTATAAAGCCAAAAATCTCCCCTAGGGACGCTACAACCCCATTACCTGGAGGGAGAGAATGAAGGACCCCCGTCTTGGTCATGAAGTGGGCAACCCTAAGGGAGATGTCACACCGCTGCGTGGTGAAGTCTCAGCAAGTGCCTCCTCTGCTGATCTATTGAGATGCTAATTATTTATAATAAAAAGCAGCCTTGCAATGTACGTTCAATGACATTTGTACACAGTGTGTAAAGAGGCCTTGAACATCATGTGTGAGGCATTGTGCGAAGGTAGATGTGTAAACAAAGTAGTTTCAGAGATACTAATCCAACATTGTCGTGCATGCAAATATGTGCAAAAGTTCATGGCAGAAATGCTATTGTGAAAAAGATGACAATGTAAGAAATGAGCAGCTTCGCTACATAGTCCTAACCTGGGAACATAAACTCTCCTCATACTAAGGGTCGATATATAAAAGCTATGAAACTGCCAACAAGCCATAACACAAACTAAAACCAAAATACTAAAAAAGACCTAAAACCACTTTTAAAATCATCTAAAAGCAATCTTCCCTTTAAAATATTTATAAAAAGCCTTTAAAAGTCATTATACTTATTTGAAATCTCAAGCACTCAGAAAACCACGGTGCCTAGAAAAGTAAAACAAAAGGTGTTGATCCATTTTTGTTTTGTTTTTAAAAACAGGACAAATTGTTCCCACGCGGATAAAGCCAATTGTTTTCGTTCCGAGTGGTAGACGCAACATTGCTGTTGCCCACAACAGCATATGACGGTCCAAGGGGCGCACTTTGAAGCAGGTTTATGGAGCAAAGGTCATTCGATCCAATTCCCGCAGGAGCCGCTGCAGGAGGGACTGCATCCTGTAAACGTATCGTTGAGCCTGTGTTTCACTAGGAGACAAAGCCTCCCAGGATGTCTCTAAGAAGGCATTCATCAGCAATGAAATATACTGGGGACAACCATACCCATGGGCCTTTAAGGGGTACATCAATACTTCAATGTCCAGTGGCGCAACCAATTGTGAACCTAGGCATAGATCCAAGATGCATTTGTGTATGTAAAGCAGGCAGTGGAATACAGGTTGCACACAGTGAAGTCAAACAGGCCTGAAACACAAGAACCATTGATCGTTTAGTTCTCTGAGCCAAGGTGTCCCGAAGCAGTGTACCATGCTCTCATGGCATTGCAGCACAAGCAGTGCTGTCTCCATTCAGGTTTGAACTGGGACGTCCATTGCGGAGCAGAAAAATTAAAATCAGGTTTCTCACCACAAGTAGCAGGACAAGAGGGAGCCCTCCAAAAATACTTCACAATTCAGAGTGTATGAAAGATGGTAAAACTCCAAACATCATCTGAAAGGTGCTAACTAGTCCAAGGCCGATACATTTAAAAAAGTACACTATTCCCTTCGTAGCAGACATATTAAAGATACAGTGAACCAACTCCCCAAAATGCAGCTGGAAGTTAGTGTGGAGTAGTGTCTGTATCTCAACGAGGACCTTGCAGCCTGGAGATCAAATATCTCTCTGGCTTAAGTTAAGGCCACCTCCCAAAGTTTGGCTTTCAGTTTGCTCATCAAATCTCACCCCGGAAACATTTATCGAAGGCCAAAGCGTTGCCTTCTTAATTGTGCGGGCAGGTTGAAATAATACTTGTGTGCAACAAGTGACTATGGAATTAACCATCTCCAGATATGCACTGCCTGGTTTCATCCTACAGCAACCTTGAACATTCAGCATCAAATAGCTCCCATTCGGGAGCAGCTTGCAAACCAGATGATTCACGGCAGCCGGAGGACCCTTCAATAACATGACAAGTTCGCAACCAATGTATTGCGTGCCCCATGATGAGATATGTCCTTGCAAATTAAGGGCCCACTTAGAGCATCCTCACAGTCGGTACCACTAAGGCAAACGTCTGTGTCCCCATTGCTGCATCTAAACCTGAATTGTAACTCCCAGTAGTCATGCACATAACCTTCCCCAACCTTTGTATCTGCCTACCTTTGGTGTTGGAGACAATATTGGAAATGTAATGTTGTGACCGGTAGGGTGATGTAACCATGGATTATCCACTTTGTAGATCGCCTCTCTGCCACAGTAAAAGGTAATTGGTCTAACTTTTCAATGTGCAACATGGTATACTTTGCAACTCTGTATGCCATTACTTTCTGTCTTTCCCATTAGATCGTATGCAGAAAACAGACTCATACTATTGATGTAACCCCATGGCAAGTGGACAGAATGTATTGTTTGTAACGTTCAGCTCAGTATAACGATGGACTGTAATTGTGACTGTCCATGCTGTAAAATAGGCATGTCTTGCTGTATAGTGTCAATTGCAGAAGACACCATGTTTACCAGTGAATAAATTCTAGATCATAATGTGGGCATACCGTTGTCAACCACAGCCAAATCCTTTTCTAAATTAACCCTGTCATTCATGCCCAATCTCATAGCAGCTTCCTTTTGAGAAATGTTCCACAGCTTATTGTATATTCCGTACAAGAAGCACTTTTGATGTGGGTCCTGGCGACCTAACACAAAACCCCTGAGATCCATGTCATCAGAAAGAAGGGACACGTGTTGTTTCACCTGAGAGGGTGTTGAGGTTTTTAGCCAATCAAGGCACAACTTCCCAACACTATTTCATATCACCACCCCAGAGTGTTCTGTTTGTACATATTGCTGAGCAGGCCTATTGATTCTAAACCCGTTGGTGTTACCCAGGAATCTAGATTGACACCCATCAGTGTCCTCACACCAAACCAACCACCCCTTCCAATTGGTATCTGATGAATTAAAAGAAACATTATGTATCATAATATCTAGTCTATCCTCACTAGAGTGTATTAGATGCTGACAGTTCTCGAAGCATGAGAATGTGGGAATCCGAGGCGTGTTTAAATCCTTGGTCTTGGCTATTCCAAGACAAGAAGTTCATTGCACTGTTTTATTCAGGAAAATTATTTGATGTTGTGTGAGGCATGCTCTTAAAACGGCATCAGTTCCCTGAACCTGCCAATCTTTTCTCCCCCAAACAGATTTTGTGTCTATGGTGTCTTTCTAAAAGTCGAAACCCTGAACAGACAGTTGGTAAATAAAGGAAGCAGAGTATATCAGTTTGGTGTTTGTTATCATATTTTTATTTGCTCGTGTAGGTCAAAGCCTATAATAATAAGAGGCTGGGTCTGATGTGTCTCAACCAGAAAAATAAGCAAACTTTTGTGCAAATGTTTTTGAACTACCTTTTAGCTGTGTTGGGTAATGTTCCCATTGAGTTTAATTGTAGACAGTTTGTGGGACACTTGCTTTGTGTAAAAAGTGGTGACCGTAATGTTGATAACAAAACATGTCACCAAAATTGGATGTACCATCATGCAATTCATCATTTGAAAATGCAGCCAATTGCTCTAGATCTGCAAGCAAATTATGCACAGTGTCAATGTCCCAATCATCAGAGAAAGTACTAGAGGTGATGATATCATTTAAGGAAATCTTAACCAAATATGGAATTTGTAAAAGTTCAGTAGGACCATATACATCATACAATATCCTATCCCATATTAGTCCTTCCGGAGCTAGAACTGCTGTAATGTTCACCAGGGACAGGTCCCTTAGTTCTCAGTGCGATTATGCATATGGTTTCAGAACCAACTTCACAAGTTGTACTGCAGATAGTGTACATTCAAGAGTAGAAAAAAGACAGTAATCCAATTGTAATCTAGAGATGTATCCATGGAGCAACAAATATGTCTTTTTCAGCCAAAGATAGAAAGTATACATTCATAGCCTGAAAGGGAGAGGTAGTGGTGGTAGCTCAGGTTCACTTGAAACCGATGAGAAGTCTTCATGCTACAGGAAGTAGCCAGACGCCGTCCGGTCTATTTTTGGCAGCTCAGCAGGTTTTGTAGAACTGGGAGATGGCTCAATCAGTGGCATATTCACATAGACGTCGTCAGTTTTTCAAATTGAGATTTCTGTACTTGTTGACTGTACAGTTGTAGTTGTTTCAACAGAAAGAAGTATCACTTCATTGTTGTTTACCGCATCTCTTTGCAGAGGGGAATCTTCTGTAGTTATTAAAGCTTCCATCTGAACTCCCTGAATGGTAGCAAGAAGAGTGCGCCTTCTACCCAGGAGCCCATGCGGCCTACTGTTGAGAATCGGCCACATAGCGTGGTTTGATCAGATCAATGGAGACAAACCTTTTGTCTCTGCGACCGGCAAGGGGTGGAGCAAGTACCGTACTAGTACCTTTGACAGCCTGGACATGTACAGGCGCTCTGTAAGATGCCCTAATTCTTTCTTGTCCACATTTGTTTCTCGGACCAGGCCCTTAATCTTCGCGACCCAGGCAGTTCTTGTGAGTACAACCTTCACTTCTCCAGTGGTGGTGCGTTTTACTTGGACGTTGCTTTGTGCATCCCGGAATTCTTTGAGTTGCTGTAAAACAGGCATACGTGCATTAATGTCTAATGGTGTTTTCGCCGCTACTGTGCTGACATTATCTACGTCTGGTACCCACATTCTCACATGGAACAGAAGTTCGTAAGGAGTATGACCCCCGGGAATTTCTTGGCATGGTATTGAGTGCCCTCTGGACTCCATATAGGTGATTTACCCAACTGCCACCCGAGCCTAATACTCCTGCTGTTAAGGATTGCTTGAAGCCATGATTTTTCCTCTCAACTACCGAATGTCCCTCAGGATGGTAGGGGAAGGAGTACTGCAAGGCCACACCCAAACTTCTTTGTAAGCCTGTGAGTTAAATGCCAGGCCCTGGTCGGAATGTAGAATACCAACTACATATGTCTCGATGAAGACTTGTAAAACCTTTATAACAGTTTGAGCATCAGCAGAGCATTGTGGTCAAACCCACAGGGATCTGGAGCATTAATCCACTGCTATCAAGATTTACTTGTAAGCCCCATCTGAGTGTAAGGGGCCGCAGTGCACCAAATAAAGGGCCGCAGTGCACCAAATAAACAACAGCTAGAGGCTTGTTTGAGATAATAGAGGTGTCTGTGGAGGACGTGCTATGGTGGAGCCGTTCATCTGCTGACAGATGTCACATTTGAGGAAAAAGTCCTTGGTCTGTTTTGTAAGACCAGGCCACCAATAGTGATGCTTCAGTAATGAAGCTATAGCAGTTACCCCGGTGTGTGCTGACCTCAGAACCTCATGTGCAGCTTGTATTAAACCCAATCGGCGATCAGTGTTTCGTATTACTCTATCCCCCAGTCCTGCAATCTGAGCATATGTAATATTTTGTGCGTCTAACTTGTAAGGGTACTTGAGTGGAAAACCTTTTGGCAGGTGGGTGTCGTTGCAAGCAGCATTGATGGCCACTATGATCTCTCTGTCTATTCTTGTACTTGAACAAGTGATTACAGCAACCGCATTACTGCAAATTGTTGCCTTAGCGGCCTCATCGGCCATGGAATTCCCTTTAAGGGGAATGCCAACACGCTGATGACTCAATGTGTGCATAACATGAGACCATGGAAGCATTTTTTCAGCTTAGCCATCTGTTCCCAAAGCAGCTGGTGCTTGATTGTGCAACTCTTGGAATCTCGAAATCCATTTTGGCCCCAATAGTGAAGATATTCATTATAGGACTAAACACAGTAGTATGAATCACACACTATAAGTGTTTGAATACAGGATCCATACTTTGTATTAGTAAACAGACAAAATATTGAGTTTAAATTATCGACCTGCCTGAATATCGATGTTGAAATATCTTCATGCCAGAATATCGACAGAATATCGTTGATAAGAATATCGAGTTGAATGTAAGAAATATCGTTTCTTAAAATATCGATGTTAAAAATATTGTTTTTTTAGTTAGTGGTATGTATGTTAGTATTTCATTTAACCCCTTCAGTGCCCATGACGAGATAGTCTCGTCATGGAGCGCGGTTGCGCTGTGCTTATGACGAGACTATCTCGTCATGAACCCCGCCCGCTAATTCAACGCCCGGCACAGGGCGTGGAAAGGGCGGGGCACTGAAGAGGTTAAATGTGTGTGTTCTATATTTTTGTGTAAGTATTGCTTTTGTATTTTAACATACGTGTTACATTTTTATAAGGTATAAAAAAAAAATTAATAACATTTTGCTTTTTTGTTCCGTAGCGGGTTGTGGGTTTATAGGGGAATAGGGTGGGAAGTAATTTAATTATAATCAATGAATTAATGTTTGTTATTAATTAATATTTGTGTTTTTAATATTTTATATTGTTACATGTGGTTATTGATTTATTATTACTTACTTATTATTTGGATATTAATAATGATTAATTAATTAATAATTATGTTAATTGTGTCTTTTTTTAAGAGTTTGTTGTGCGTAGGGGAGTAGGGTGGGAAGTGATTTAATCTTAATAACATTTTCATTATTTTTTAATAATATTAATTTAAAGTTATTTTATAGTGTTAATTGTGTGAACTAATTTATTAGTGATTGTTTTTAACTTGCTTGTTAATTGTTATTAGTTAATTAATTAATTATTTTAATTTTGTCATGTTTTACAATATTGGTGGTATCGTTAATAGGGGAATATGGTGGGAGGTTAATTATTTTTGAATAATTAATTATTTGTTAATTAATGTACATTATTTTGCTGGAGTGGGAATACTAAATTATTCCCCTCCGCTATCCAACACTTTCCCTTCTGTTGCACTTGCTCGAGTGAAAATAGTAATTTTTACCTACCCACTATCCAACACTTTCCCTACTGTTGCACTCGCTGGAGTGGGAATAGTAATTATTACCCACCCGCTATCCAACACTTTCCCTACTGTTGCACTCGCTGGAGTGGGAATAGTAATTTTTACCTACCTGCTATCCAACACTTTCCCTACTGTTGCACTCACTGGAGTGGGAATAGTAATTTTTACCCCCCCCACTATCCAACACTTTCCCTACTGTTGCACTTAATGGAGTGGGAATAGTAATTTATACCTACCCGCTATCCAACACTTTCCCTACTGTTGTACTCACTGGAGTGGGAATAGTAATTTTTACCACCCCCCTGCTATCCAACACTTTTCCTACTGTTGCACTTAATGGAGTGGGAATAGTAATTTTTACCCCCCGCTATCCAACACTTCCCCTACTGTTACACTAGTTGGAGTGGGAATATTTATTTTTACTTCCCCGCTATCCAACACTTTCCCTATTGTTGCACTCATTGGAATGGGAATAATAATATTTACCCACCCGCTATCCAACACTTTCCTTACTGTTGCACTTACTGGAGTGGGAAAAGTAATTTTAACTCCTGCGCTATCCAATACTTTCCCTACTGTTACACTCGTTAGAGTGGGAATAGTAAGTTGTACCTCCCAGCTATCCAACAGTTTCCCTACTGTTGCACTCACTGGAGTGGGAATAGTAATTTTTACCCCTCCGCTATCCAAAGCTATCCCTACTTTTGCACTAAATTAATATTTAAAATGTAATGAATATTTTGTATATTAAAATTATATTACATATTGTTTTATTTATAATATTTATGTTACAGGTGTTTGTGTATATATGTATATATATATATATATATATTTAATTGTATTTTTTGATATATTTCTAATATGTTATATTATAACTTATGCAGATGACACTCAATTAGTGGTGGCATTAAGCCACCAAAAGAAGGTGCCAGCTAATCTAGAATCTTGCTTGGGAACAGTGGCCACGTGGATGGACCTGTCCTGTCTCAAGCTTAATGGAGATAAAACGGAGCTAATTATCCTGGGTAACTGCTATAGCGCCACAGCAGGCCTGAGTTGGCCAAAGTGTCTTGGCCTGGCGACAAAGCCCAAAGAAAAGATTAAAAGTTTGGGTGTTTGGCTGAACAGGTCATTCAATTTTGACCACCAAGCAGTACAATTAGCAGCTTCATGTTATGGCATCATTAGGCAGATGTGAACAATTCTTCCACTTCTCCCTGAATCTGCACGTAGGATCATGGTCCAGGCACTGGTGTTATCCCGGCTGGATTATGGAAATTCCCTATACTTGGGTACTCCAAAGTCCACAACAAGGAAACTACAAGTGGTCCAGAATTGTGCAGCTAGGTTGCTGTGCAACATCCCTAAAGCACACTCGGGCAAGCCGCATTAAAAGAGCTACACTGGCTACCAATCAAGTCATTATGCATAGCACTCAAAACACTCTGGGGTATCGGCCCTAAAATCAACCTCTCACTTATAGCTTTCCATCGCCCCTCGAGAAGTCTGCGTTCAGCAAATTTGTTCCTGGCGACAGTACCGAAAATCAAGAGAGCACGTTCTGGAGGCCGAATATTCGCCTCTAACGCTGCAAAACTATGGAATATGCTTCCCATCAATCTCCGTTCAACGATTCACCATTTATCATTTCGGAAACAACTAAAAGCATAGCTGTTCCAGAGATGAACTGTATCTGACTGCCTGCTGTCATAAACGCTGGGATGCCTAAGGGTAGCCATGCGCTCTATCAAATGTTAATTAATAATAATAATAATAATTATATAAAAATATTATTTATTAATTATTTAAAAGTAAATACATATATATTAAATTATAAAGATGTATGTTTATTTTTTAAATTTAAATTCAATATTTATACATTTTACATTTACAAATAAATTAAAATAATTTATTTTTAAGTTAATAGTATTTTTTTTCTTATTTTACAATATTTGATTAACATTGAAAAAACCCGATATATTTAACTTTGATATTTTAAACAACGATATTTCTGTTGTTGATATTTTTGTACTTACCATGTTGTAGATAGGATGTCGATATTCTGGACATATATTTGCTTGACACGATATTCTGGTAGGTCGATATTGTTGTTGTTGATATTATGTCAGTGATTCCTTTGTATTGCCATTAACAGTGCTTTGAGTTCTGTCAGCTGCTCTGTATAGTCCCCTAAGTACTGAGTGTGTGTTTTTTCAGGACAGAACATCCCATCATGCATTCACCCCTTCACTGTTGCGCATGCTGTGGAATTTTGGTTTTGTGTCCCTACGCCAGGCTGAGCAGATCCATCAGTATAAATGATGTATTCATATCAATCTAGACACATTGGTGCCAATTATGATCCGGTAAAAATTTTCCCTGTGCGACTCGTATCCGGTCTTTTTACCGTACGAATCGTACAAGTGCCGTACGAACTGGCAATCACGATTCGCATGGTAAAAACTCCATACGAACCGCATTGGGAATCATTCCCCACACGTCCTCGGGTCGGAAAATGTGTCCGACACGTCCTCGGACGATTTACCGTACAAATGTGAAAGGTGAAGTCCGACCGAGGAATCACGATCCATCCCGTGCATCCGATCTCACAACCGTATGGAAAAAACACCGTCCGCACCGAACTCCCATAGCAACCATGGAGACATGTGCCCGCATACGCGCCCAACACTCCCCCTCGCCCCCGTACGTCCGACACGTACCCCCTGTGTATGTACACCCCCACCCGTGTATGTACACCCCTGTACGTTCGAGTCCTACCCCCACCCCTGTACGTGTCGTACCACCGTCTATGTACACCCCAGTGCGTTTGAGTCCTACCCCCACCCCTGTACGTGTTGTACCACCATGTACCTACACCTCAGTACGTTCCAGTCGTACCCCCACCCCTGTACGTGTCGTACCACCGTCTATGTACACCCCTGTACGTTCGAGTCCTACCCCCACCCCTGTATGTGTCGTACCACCGTGTACCCACACCCCTATACATTCCAGTCGTACCCCCACCCCTGTACGTGTCGTACCCCCGTGTACCTACACCCCTGTACGTTCGAGTCCTACCCCCACCCCTGTACGTGTCATACCACCGTCTATGTACACCCCAGTACGTTCCAGTCGTACCCCCACCCCTGTACGTGTCGTACCCCCGTGTACCTACACCCCTGTACGTTCGAGTCCAACCCCCACCCCTGTACGTGTCGTACCCCCGTCTATGTACACCCCAGTACGTTCCAGTTGTACCCCCACCCCTGTACGTGTCGTACCACCGTGTACCTACACCCCAGTACGTTCCAGTCGTACCCCCACCCCTGTACGTGTCATACCACCGTGTACCTACACCCCAGTACGTTCCAGTCGTGCCCCCACCCCTGTACGTGTCGTACCACCGTCTATGTACACCCCAGTTGGAGGTTCTTGTTGATGAAATCCTCAGAGTCGAGCCACAGCTCTTTGGAACATTGGTCAGAAACACCAGCATGGCAGCTAAAACAGCCATGTGGCAGACCATCATCGATGCTGTGAATGCTGTTGGGGACACCAGAAGGACCAGGCATGAATGCCAATCCAGGTGGTACGATCTGCGGAGGAGGGTCCGAGCCAAGATGCAGGAGGAACACAACCAGGCCAACGCCACTGGAGGAGGGCCCTCCCGCAGACCCGTACACTACCAGCCCTGGGAGGAGAGGGTGATGGCCATACTGCCGGTGGAGGCAGTGGACGGATTAGAAGGACTCCGAGACCCGGGTGAGTACACAAACAACGCACCTCACATGGGGGGAACGTCATCCACAACCAAAATCACTAACAGGCACGCAACCACCCCAAGCTATCGCATGACTCAACCACACTCCATGAACACGCACATGCCACTGCCGCCACCATGCCCCATGCACCCAGCTGGACAATGTCAAGTCACAGGCCACAGAAGACACCAACACCTGACATGGTAACCCGGATGGCGGGAGGGTGGGCCACAAAATCCACATAGTGCAACTCAGAAGCAGACAACAATGCCCTCTGGCCATATGGCCTAGGTCACAGCCAGATAAACACTGTGTCCCCACACAGGAAAGACTCGCCAGCAAATGGCGGACGCCTTGCATCAACACATGGGGGTGACGGCACGTTCTTGCACATGACAGCAGCTAATGAACAGCCAACATTGTGAAAGAGTGGCAGCACACACCACCACAGCAGCAGCGCACAGACACACACTACACCCAATGGGTGCCTGGAGATCAGAAACAAACTCACATCAACAAGCCAAGGGCCATTCAAAGATCTGCTAACAGTGTGTGCCCAGGAAGCTGGCCTGAGGTGACAGAGGGTGACACAGAGAGGGAGGGAGAGGGGGACAGAGAGGGAGGGAGAGGGGGACAGAGAGGGAGGGAGAGGGGGACAGAGAGGGAGGGAGAGGGGGACAGAGAGGGAGGGAGACACAGGGACACGGACAGAGGGAGGAGGCTGACACACGGAGGGAGGGAGAGGGGGACAGAGAGGGAGGGAGAGGGGGACAGAGAGGGAGGGAGACACAGGGACACGGACAGAGGGAGGAGGCTGACACACGGAGGGAGGGAGAGGGGGACAGAGAGGGAGCGAGACACAGGGAGAGCAAATCAGCCGTGTGGCGTGTGCGAATGTCTGCTCGTCAGCAGGTAGACTGCGTGCATGTAGACAAGGGTGGCCAGTGCCAGAACCCCCCCTCTTCTCCATGGCAAAACACAGGGCCATGTCACAACCTGTGCACGAGCACAACGACAGCTACCTGCATTATATAAGTGTGTGGATCCACTCCATGTGCACATGTACAGTGCTACATGGAAGGCGCCAATGCATGGCTCGCCACACCTGCCCACTCCACTGCTGACTGCAGTCAGACTTGACGCAGCAAGTAAGACTGTGCCACACATAGTTAAAGGGGCCAAAGTGGTGCCCAAGGGACACACCCATGCACAAGTGCACTGTGAGTGGAATGCAAGACAGATCCTAATTCCAAGAGCAAAAGTGCCAACGTTGAAACTGATGAAACATGGATGTTGCATGGACCAAAATTGACATTGTCTCTTTCACACACAGGTCAACGTCGTGGTTCACCCCCCAACACTGGGAGGGAAGACTCACAGGACCCGGATCTGCAGGAGCCCGATCCCACCGGCAGCGACCACTCTCACCACTCTGTGGATGACCCCGACCGACCTGGCTCCTCTGGTGTCCAACCACCTGCAGCACCTGCGTCAGGTACAACTGTGCCAACCACCACCCTGTCAGGAATACGCATTGCCACACCAGAACTCATGGGTTATTTTCCGCATTCCCGCGATCTTCGCTCTGGTGACTACAAGTCCCATGAGCCTTTGTGCTTCCGGCATGCGCGCGCAGACGCGGAAGGCTTCATAGAGCACTTCCGCGCTGGCGTCTTTGCCGATTATCCTGGAAGCCGTGAGGAAGCAGCGCGTCTTGGTTGCGGTCCTCATTTTGTTTGCGAAGTCCGTTACGTCAGGAGACGAAGCGGCACAAAGAATCCTGTCCCGACTTGTCCCGAGAGCGAGTGGAGGTGTATGTGACAGTGCAGAGATCTTGTGGGGTGTAACATGCGGTGGTTGCGGTAAGGGTGCTGTGCACCACTCAGTATACTACCCCCTCTGCAGCATGACGACTACCCGATAAAGACTGCCTAAGCAACGAGGGGAGGTGAACTTTGCCTTCTGGACTCTACAGTGTTATTAAAGCCAGGTGTTCCTCCTCGTTGGAGAGCCACACGTCTGTAGGCTCATGCGAGTGGTAGGAATACCGGCGCCAAAGAACCTCCATATTTGTATATACTAAAGCGTTACTGCCCTATTTTGGTTTGCGGTAACACCGGTAACACCGTGTGGAGCAGAACACGGAACATTTTGTTTATTCCCACTGTTTTTTCTCACAGAAGTGAGTGGATTTACGTTTTCTGGTTTCAAGGAATGAACTTGGTTTGCACACAAATTATTCTCCGTTTATTTGCCTATCTGAGGATTGTGGTTGGATCACATGCATTCATACGCCCATTGAGAGGTGGATGCCAGGCCATTTTTAGGTACGTGTGGAGAAGAAGCGGAATGCCTGCCTAGTGAGAATTACATGAGAGTAGGATTGGTGTGTTTAATCTATATTTCATTTGTTTTATAGTGAAACCTTTCTTTTCTTGGTCCAACCCTGCTTTGTCCCAGAGACGCCCGAGTGTTAGGGTGAACAGGCCACAGGTCACCAGTGATTGGGCATCCTTATTTTCTTTACAGGTAGCTCCGAGTTAGTATCGTAACCTCCCTTACAGCTTAGACGGGTAGAGTGGTGGGAGGAGGTAGAGTGTTGTTAACGTGCTGTCCTTGTCTCATTTCAGATCTCCTTCCCTGCTGTCCCCACCCTTTCCTTCCCTCGCTCGATCACTTCAATGTTCTGCGCTGTAATAGCAATCAGACTTGGAGCTATCGAGAGGTGGACCATAACGAGCATCGATCCGATCCTGAGGAGCTGTAGGAACCCGACAGAATAATCGGCCCACGGATTTGCTCCTCCTGATCGGATCCTCTACTCTAATATGGCTACCCTCGAGGAGGTGGTGGCCGCCTTACAATTAGTGCAGCAGGAACTGGCGGCCTCCCGATTAGAGACAGCCACTTTACAGGCCAAGGTAGACCGTTTACAAAGAAACCCTTTTGATGCAGGTGGGTTTTCAGGATTTTCAGGCTCTCACCCACAACCCATTACGGTAGAAGTACCCACGCCTATATCTCTAGCACCCCCGGAAAGATATTATGGTGACACTAATAAAATCCAGGTGTTCCTGACACAAGACCTGCTACATTTTAACTGTAGGGCCAAGGCTTTCGCTACAAACCAAGCTAGGGTAGCGTTTCTCATATCTTATTTAGCAGGGGACGCAGCTCTATGGGCAGTTCCCTTAGTTCAGAGAGACGACCCCCTCCTATATGATTGGGATGGCTTCAGAGAAGAGTTCGAGAACATCTTCGACCGCCGGGCTCATACACTATCTGCCGACCGAGAACTGCTGGAATTGAGGCAGGGAGGCAAGGAACTGGTGGTTTACCTTACTACCTTCAGGCGTCTGGTTGCAGAATCCAACTGGCCAGAGGAGAAACAATTCGCGATCTATTATCAAGGGTTGAGGGACGAATTAAAGGACATCATTGCACAGATAGATCCCCAACCAACCTCTTGTAAGGATTTGATCAACCTTACCCTACGATTAGAACATCAGTTAGGTGATAGAAAAGGCGACACCCGAAGAAAGGAACGAGTCCCCCTGCGTTATGACAGAGCCCGTAGTAGAGAGTCGCCAACAACTCCCGTCGAACCCATGGAGATAGGAGCTGTAAGAGCTCCGCTGACCAGCGAAGAGAAAAATACAAGAAGGAAGAATGGTCTTTGCCTCTATTGTGGTAAACGAGGACATTTTGTTAGAGATTGCCATCAAAGACCTCAAACCACCCGAGGCGCCGTGGGAAAGGAGACCACAGCTTTCACCAAAAAGGAGTCGGAAAACTAGATCGCTCGAGACAGCAAGGAGGGGAACCCTCGAGCGCTACCCATGTACCCTCTTTAAATGCAGCAGACATAAACCGATTCTTTTATATCACCATTGAAATACAGAGCGGCGAAGAATGGAAAGAGGCTCAAGCCCTAGTGGATTCCGGTGCCACAGGCACGTTCATGGATGAGGTAGTTGCCACACAACTGGGGGTAGGGCTCACGAAAAAGGCAGTACCCGAAGCCGTGGTAGTGGTAGACGGACGTGTGCTGGACTCAGGTCCGATATGCTTTGTAGCTAAAGAGGTGGAGGTCAGATGTACTCCCGACCACGAAGAAACCCTCGACTTTACCATCATCCGGTCCCCTCAACATGGTATTATCTTGGGACTCCCCTGGCTCCAAAAACAGGATCCACATATCCAGTGGAAAACGAAAACTATCCACTTCAACTCAGAGTATTGTAACCAACATTGCTCTAGGCCTTCGTCGACACCCTCACAAGCCCTCTCTTCTCAGCAGTGGATCGCAACAGCGGCAGAAAAAGACATCATCCTACCCGCTCGTTATGAAGGATTCCGTGACGTCTTCAATGACATCCAGGCAGAAACTCTGCCGCCACATAGACAATACGATTGTCAGATAGATCTGGTAGCTGGGGCTGTGGTTCCGTGCGGGCGTATTTATGCTCTCACGGAAAAGGAAAATGAGCATTTACGACAATATTTGGACAAATATTTGGAGTTGGGGTTTATCCGTCCGTCCAAATCACCTGCCGCATCACCCCTGTTTTTCATTCCGAAAGCCAATGGAGAGCTTCGAACATGTATCGATTACAGGGCATTGAATGACATCACGGTTAAGAATCGTTACCCACTTCCATTGATTCCAGTGCTATTGGAACAAGTAAAGTCCGCATCCATCTACACTAAATTAGACCTCAAAGGAGCCTACCACCTTGTGAGGATGCGAGCTGGAGATGAATGGAAAACCGCCTTCAAAACAAGATATGGTCTCTATGAATACCTGGTGATGCCATTCGGCCTCTGCAATGCCCCAGCGGCATTTCAGTTCTTTCTGAACGAGGTGTTACGTGAATTCATGGACAAATTCGTAGTCGTCTACATAGACGACATCCTGGTATATTCTACATCTGAGGCGCAACATGTCCAACACGTGTGCTCAGTGTTACAGGCTCTACGCCTGAACAATTTATACTGTAAACTCAGCAAATGCGAGTTTCATGTGGATGTTGTGGAATTCTTGGGCGTAATGCTTACTCCCAGAGGGCAGGTGATGGCGGAAAGAAAAGTGCAAGCAGTCAAGGATTGGCCTGAACCACAGAATGTTCGCGATGTGCAGTGTTTTTTGGGGTTCGCTAATTTCTACAGGCGCTTCATCCATCATTTCTCCAAAACAGTGACGCCCATCACCAAGTTGCTCAGAAAAGGGAATCCCTTTCAATGGTCCATCGAAGCCCAACGAGCATTTGATGACTTAAAGAATGCCTTTATTACGGCCCCCATTCTGGCACATCCCAACCCGGAAAGACCATACATCGTGGAGGCCGATGCATCAGAGGCTGCTATAGGAGCCGTTTTGTCACAAAGAAACGATACTATGGGACAAATGCATCCCATTGCGTTTATGTCTCAAAAGTTAAATGAGGCGGAAAGAAATTACACCATCGCCGAGAAAGAGCTGTTGGCGATCAAGACTGCATTTACCGAATGGAGACACTTCTTATTAGGAGCCAAAGAAAGAGTAACTGTTTACACCGACCACAGAAATTTGCAGTTCATGCGCTCTGCTAGGCATCTAACACCCAGACAACTAAGGTGGATGCTTTTTTTTGAAGAATTCGACTTCGTGGTCACATTCCGACCGTGGAAAGACAATAAAAAAGCAGATGCCCTTACCCGACAAGAATCTCTTCGTGAAGAAGAAGCACCCATTGAACATGCCATCATACCCCCTCGAAAAGTAGTTTGCGCTATGCAAACGAATGATTTTTTGCAGAAAGTCGCAACAGGAAGCCAAACCTGTAAATGGAGATCATGGATCCGGAAACACCCTGAGTGGAAAGAAAAACAAGGCTTGTTCCTGTATAATCAAATGATTCTCATACCATCAAAAACCCTACAGAAACAGGTATTCCAATGGTGCCATGACGTACCTAGCGCTGGGCACAACGGTGTGGTAAAGACTCTGGATCGCATTAAAAGACAGTTCTGGTGGCCCAGTGTTCGTAAAGATGTAACACTATGGATACGGAAATGTGAGACATGTGCCCGCATGAAGACTGAACACCTGAAACCGCAGGGGCTGCTTCAACCCTTACCCACACCCAAAGTTCCATGGAAACATATTTCTGTTGACTTCATCACGGGACTACCCAAAGATCAAGGTTGCGACACCATCATGGTCGTAGTCGACTATCTCACAAAATTAGGGCATTTTATTGCCTGTAAGCAAATCCCCACAGCAGGGCAATTAGCCAAACTGTTATTGACACATGTTGTTCGTCTACACGGACTGCCACAGCGCATAGTGTCCGATAGAGTGACACAATTCACTGCCAGATTCTGGAAAGTATGGTGTGCGGCCCTACATGTACAAGTAGCATTGTCCACCAGTTTCCACCCCCAGACTGACGGGCAGACAGAAAGGGTTAACCAAACTCTCAAACAATATCTAAGGTGTTATGTCGATTCTACAACAGAGGCTTGGGTGGATCATTTATGGGTAGCCGAAGTGGCTTACAATAGCGCCCTACATAGCTCCACAAAAGCAACCCCTTTCTACAACACGTATGGCTTCCACCCTAGGTTCCTTCCCTTTCTTCACCCCGAAGTGGGAAATAATCTTCCTGAGGTACTAGATAGAGTTAAACACATACAGAGAACTCTAATAAAATCACAAACCCATTTACAAAAGGCAAAAGAACGATACAAAAAAGAAGCCGACAAACATCGTCGGGTAGGTCCCAAGTATAAACGAGGTGATATGGTATGGCTGTCCACAAAGAATATTCACTTCAAAAAGCGATCCCTTTTCAACCCTAAATATATTGGGCCCTATA
Organism: Triturus cristatus; assembly: GCF_964204655.1. NCBI lineage: Eukaryota > Metazoa > Chordata > Amphibia > Caudata > Salamandridae > Triturus > Triturus cristatus. The sequence continues at coordinate 291,014,273 of NC_140589.1, read as the reverse complement.
AGATCCTAAAACTTCTAAGTCCTGTAACGGTGAAACTCGCTTTGCCCCTGTCACTACACATCCATCCTGTGTTTCATGTATCCCTGCTCAAGCCGTCTATCACCCCATTAAAAAAGAAGCCAAGTCCCATATGGATTAACAAAGAACAGGAATACGAGATAGCCAAGATATTGGACTCTAAAACAAGAGGAAGGAAAAAATGGTATCTGATAGCATGGAAGGGGTATGGACCGGAAGACAATTCTTGGGAACCGGCAACGGCCATACATGCACCCCGTTTGCTCCGTGCCTTTCACAATCGAAACTCCCGTTGAGGAAGTCGCCTAAGAGGGGTGTACTGTCAGGAATACGCATTGCCACACCAGAACTCATGGGTTATTTTCCGCATTCCCGCGATCTTCGCTCTGGTGACTACAAGTCCCATGAGCCTTTGTGCTTCCGGCATGCGCGCGCAGACGCGGAAGGCTTCATAGAGCACTTCCGCGCTGGCGTCTTTGCCGATTATCCTGGAAGCCGTGAGGAAGCAGCGCGTCTTGGTTGCGGTCCTCATTTTGTTTGCGAAGTCCGTTACGTCAGGAGACGAAGCGGCACAAAGAATCCTGTCCCGACTTGTCCCGAGAGCGAGTGGAGGTGTATGTGACAGTGCAGAGATCTTGTGGGGTGTAACGTGCGGTGGTTGCGGTAAGGGTGCTGTGCACCACTCAGTATACTACCCCCTCTGCAGCATGACGACTACCCGATAAAGACTGCCTAAGCAACGAGGGGAGGTGAACTTTGCCTTCTGGACTCTACAGTGTTATTAAAGCCAGGTGTTCCTCCTCGTTGGAGAGCCACACGTCTGTAGGCTCATGCGAGTGGTAGGAATACCGGCGCCAAAGAACCTCCATATTTGTATATACTAAAGCGTTACTGCCCTATTTTGGTTTGCGGTAACACCGGTAACACCGTGTGGAGCAGAACACGGAACATTTTGTTTATTCCCACTGTTTTTTCTCACGGAAGTGAGTGGATTTACGTTTTCTGGTTTCAAGGAATGAACTTGGTTTGCACACAAATTATTCTCCGTTTATTTGCCTATCTGAGGATTGTGGTTGGATCACATGCATTCATACGCCCATTGAGAGGTGGATGCCAGGCCATTTTTAGGTACGTGTGGAGAAGAAGCGGAATGCCTGCCTAGTGAGAATTACATGAGAGTAGGATTGGTGTGTTTAATCTATATGTCATTTGTTTTATAGTGAAACCTTTCTTTTCTTGGTCCAACCCTGCTTTGTCCCAGAGACGCCCGAGTGTTAGGGTGAACAGGCCACAGGTCACCAGTGATTGGGCATCCTTATTTTCTTTACAGGTAGCTCCAAGTTAGTATCATAACCTCCCTTACAGCTTAGACGGGTAGAGTGGTGGGAGGAGGTAGAGTGTTGTTAACGTGCTGTCCTTGTCTCATTTCAGATCTCCTTCCCTGCTGTCCCCACCCTTTCCTTCCCTCGCTCGATCACTTCAATGTTCTGCGCTGTAATAGCAATCAGACTTGGAGCTATCGAGAGGTGGACCATAACGAGCATCGATCCGATCCTGAGGAGCTGTAGGAACCCGACACACCCCCACTCCTGCCACATCCCAGGAGACACCCAGGATCCCTGCCCCACCACCACAATGCAGCCAGGCTGGCCAGGAGGGACATGGTGTCCCGGGCACCCAGGAGGAGGCAGGCGACAACGCCAATGCCACCCCTTAGGGGTCCCGGAGACCCGATGTACCCACAAGGGCAGGCCAGGTGCAAGTGGGCAGGGGTGGTGGGAGTGGAGGACGGCGGAGGCGCGAGCCTGACCAGTTGGCTGGGGAACCGGTATTTTCCCATGTCCGTAACATCCTGGACACATACCGGCAGGACACCACGGGCCTGGCCCAGGTTGTGTCCGTCCTCGAGGGGATCAAGACCCAGCAGGCCCAGCAACATGCGGAGCTACATGCCTGTCTACTGCAACATCAACGGAGGATGGAGGACGGACAGGCTGAGCTCGTGACGGCGTACACGGGAATTCACGATACACTTCGTCGGATGGCCGACAACATGGCCGACCCTCCCTGTGCCAGAAGGCGGAGAACATCACCACCCACAGGGAGGGAGCAGGAGGAGGAGGAGGAAACATCCGATGGAGCATCCCAGACGTCGTCACGGCCTGCTTCTGAGGGTCCCCGCAGGAGGGCGGGTCGTCCACGGAAAAGACCGTGAGGGTGGGCGCAACATCACCATCTCCCAGGACACCTGGCCTGGCACCTGGCCCACTGGAGCAACAGCATCACAGCATCAAGAGACATTCTCTGCCACATGGCCCTGCTGGTCACTGTCTGACCAATGTTGACAAAGACTGTGGCATGGACTCTGATGATTTCCAATGGCAAGGACACCAACTCCCCTACTGAACTTTGGATTCCAAACTCCCGGAAAGCCCCTCACTTTATCCCCCCCCCCCCAAATAATAAATCACACTATGAAGAGAAGATGCCTGCTGGTTGCATTATTACCTTACATGTGTGTTGTAAAGTCTAAACATGCCTGAGTTATCTTTTGACTTCAACCATCCACACCCTGGGGCCTGAGTCTGGCACAGGACACACGGGTCACAGTGTATTAGGCAAGACAGACATGGAGCACCATACAAACCCGTGATGGGCCCAACCAGCTGAGGGGGTGGCCGCACAACCGTGCTGACAGACACATTGAGTACAGCAACAGTCATGCGCAGAGGTCAGGGATCATGTGGAGTGTCCTGGGGGGCACGCAGGTATGTGTAGACAGGTGGCAGAACCATGTCCTGCAAGCTTGAGTCCGGTGGATGCAGAGAATGGGGGCCTGGCCAACGTTGGATGCATGGGGATGGCACATGTCACAATACTCACACAGTCATGGACATCATGCCCACTACACAGTCTCAGCCCACACACACAGCTTGCATCTTGCTACTCGACACATTGACACATAGCCACAATCAGGGAAAACCATGCCAGACATGCTGGATGCACCGTGGCAACACACCAGCATTGACTGACAAGAGGCACCTTGGAGGCATAGGGACACCTTTATTAGTCATGTTTTCGGGATTGCAGAGGCAACTTGAAGTACACATGAACACATCTTGTGGAGTAACATGTGGGTCCAACACTGGCACCCCCCTTCTGCAGCACAGATGCGTGTTAGCCATGGAACTGGCACACAATTGTCGGCTAACAGCTAAACACCCACAGCTGCTCATGGAGAGCCTGCCATACACCATTGATCCGCTGATGTGGAAGTCCCACACCATGTCAAGCCAATGCTAACCGTATGTGTCCGAGGGCAGTGTCACACACATTGATGCCATCATCACAATCCATTATCCCATCACTGATGACTGTCAACCAGTCAGACCATCTATTCAGGTGTACACAGCTGCATGTCGTGTCCCATGGTGATGCAACATGTCTGCAGAGGAACCAAACATCGACAGGGGCAGTGTGCATACATCGTGAACAACTGCCACACCCAATACACCCCTGATGCATCCCTTACCCTATGGAGACTTCCAAACGTGTCCGTGCCTGTAACGCTGAGTCAGCCCACGATGACGTGTCCATGAGGAATAGCAGTGCCACAACAATGCAACCAGCAGACGGCATGCGCAAGTACCTGGGGAAGAGAGACACACAAGAATTCAGCCACAAAAAGCACAGCCACTTGCATGTGCATTTACTCGACACATGTATGGATGACATCATGCTAGGTCACAAATATGACTGGGGAAATACAACCATCACTGGCGCCATCACTCCAGTGACACACACACCTCTGACTCACGTGCCATACATGCAGGTGGAGACACACATCACAACACATGCCACACGGGGACCAATGCGTGCACACTCAGACACTGGTACTCACCACTAAGCAAAGAAGTCGCGTATGAGCCGAGTCCGGATGTCCTCCTGCGGCTCCACATCCTCCACATCACTAGCCCCATTGCCAAGCCCTTCGTCCTCCACGGGTGGATGGTCCTCGTCATGTTGATCCAGGATGAGTGGCACAGCTTTCTCAACTGCCATGTTGTGCAGCATACAGCAGACCATGAAGATTTTGCAGACCTTCGCAGGGGCATATGGGAGGGCGCCGCCGGTCTTGTGGAGGCACCGAAAGCGGCTCTTCAGCAGGCCAAACGTCCTCTCTATCATTCGCCTTGTCCGGCCATGGGCGGTGTTGTAGCGGAGCTGGGCCGGCGTGATGGGGTTGCGGAGATGTGTGAGCAGCCAAGGCATGTTGGGATAGCCAGCGTCCCCTACATGGGAAGCACATGGACATCGTTAGAACTGGTTAAGCGGTCGTGCAGGTAGGCTATGCAAAATACAGGACAGACAGACTGTACCCACCAACAACACGTGCTCTTTCGTTGCGCAGCTGCATCATCATTTCAGGCATCCTGCTACACCTCATGATGTAGGCATCGTGTGCTGATCCTGGAAAACAAGCACAGACATGTGAAATCAACATGTTGGACTGACACACCACAAGGGCATTGATGGAGTGGTAGTGCTTCCGATTGCGGTACGCTACCTCCCGTGCGTGTGGTGGTACCAAAGCTACATGTGTCCCATCTATGGACCCAATGACATGGGGCATCCCTCCCAGGGCATAGAATCCACGCTTGACCGCAGTCAACTGTTCAGGGGTTGGGAACTTGATGAAGTCATCCAGGTGAATCAACATGGCCTCTAAGAAATCATGCAGCACACGGCAGAACATGCTCTGGGACATGCCACCAACATGAGCTATGGTATATTGAAAGGTACCCGTGGCAAGAAAATGTAGGGCAGCCATTACCTTCAGCTGGGGTGTCAGTGCCGTAGGATACCTGTGCTGTGGTTGCAGGTGTGGTGCCAGTCTCGCCGTCAACTCCAGAATCAACGGTTGGGGGAAGCGGTAGCAACGGATGCTGTCATTCTCCCACATGTCAGCCAAGTCAGGAATTGGTCGGGCAAGAGGCGGCGCTCTGCAGTAATTAGGAAGTGACAAGGAAGAGTGAGTGCACAACGACAACAAGTCATATGTACTGAGCACATGTAAATCTGTCAATACACATATGCTACATAGGGAGTCAGGTATGTGCTACATGCCCAGGACACGTATGGCTGCCAGGTGACACTCCTACCAAGACCCAGCTACACACGGAGATTCTGAACCTCCACATGCCATGGCATGGGAATAGCTGTGTCCCAGTGCAAGTGAACAGCCAGACGCAAGACAGGAGTGACATACGCCCACACATCTGCAGAAGTAGGATGCCGATTGCAGAGACTGGTAGCGGAACACTAGAGACACAGGTCACATGACATTACACTAGGACAGCCCACACACCTTGCCATGCCAGTGCACATGTCATGACTCACCACACAATCATTGTGAGGATGCAGACATGTCCATGTCATGCTACTCCGTGTCCCATGCATACATGTGCACCTCACATCCGATACCACATGTGGCATGGTGTGCGGAACAGTGTGCGATGTCCATCTACACACAGACACATGTTGGTTGCTGCAACAGCTGCAGCTTTTGAGGGTGGACCAACATCAACCTGATGGGAAGCCCCCACACATACATGACATAGTCACATTGTGCACCGTGGGTAGTGTCAAGGCAGGTGTGGTAACCCCTGTTCCGGGCATCAGGGGACACTTCCGTGTGTTGGTGTCCGTGCCATGCCAGTGACGCTCACCCCAAGTGTGCAGTACGACATGCACACATGTCAAAGGAGTCAAGGGCATGCCTGGCACACATTGCACCGTCACACAGTACACCTGTACACATCTCATCATACATGTGGTGCCTTCTCCACTCAGGAGTAATGTTCCACATCACAGCCTGTCACACCTGTGCCCCACACATGTAGTAATGCACAGACGATGCCTTGATGTCCATTCCTGGACAAGTATGTCCATCAATGGACAAGTATGTCCATCAATGGACAAGTATGTCCGCCCTATTCCTACCTGTGTGCCGCCTATCACCACTGTGATGTGTGAAAACTGCCGTACTGCTGCTAAGAGGGCCTGTGTACGTTCCCAAATCACTATGGGAGTGCTGCCGTATGTGTACCCATCGTGATGGCGAGCGTACAGGCATTTGTACAGTCCGTACCACTACGAGTACGCATACGCAAGAACACCCAAAGTGGACGGGCCGTACACACGCATGTACGCTCACTATCACTATGGGTCTCCTCGCGTATGCGTACTCGTAGTGGTACGGGCCATACACACGCATGTACGCTCACTATCACTATGGGTCTCCTCGCGTATGCGTACTCGTAGTGGTACGGGCCGTACACACGCATGTACGCTCACTATCACTATGGGTCTCCTCGCGTATGCGTACTCGTAGTGGTACGGGCCGTACACACGCATGTACGCTCCCTATCACTACGTGTACGCATACGCGAGGAGACCCATAGTGATAGTGAGCGTACATGCGTGTGTACGGCCCGTACCACTACGAGTACGCATACACAAGGAGACCCATAGTGATTGTGAACGTAGGCACGCGTGTACAGGCCGTTGCAATGCATTTGGGGTGCCCTAGGGCCCCGAAACGCACCGTACCTGTGTGTGACGCTCCAAATTACATAGGGGACACATGAGGGACAAGTATTAAGGCCTACATGCATGCTGGTTGTCATGGAGACCAAATTCAAATTTCGAATTTGTTCTGGAAGGTGCACAGCAGAAGTCAGTTGGAAATCTTCTATTTTTTTGCAATGTGATTGTGGGGCTGACATCATGCAGGAAAATGAAACCGATAGAGAACCCACAGACTGCTAGGTTTGAAGGGATTGGAGGAAACATAGGATGCAAATGTGAGTGCCCAATCACTCTGTACTCCTGTGCATGAGATGGGCCAGCAAGGCAGATATAAGGCAGCCAGGTCCCATGAGGGAGCACTTGCCTGCACATCTCTGTATTCCACGACCCAGCTGCTGCTACTGATTCCCTGGAACCATGTCAAGGGCTGTGGAGAGGTCACAGCCATTCACCCTGGAGGAGAACATGGCTTTGGTGGATGTGATCCTCCCACGGTACCCCATGCTGTATGGGCGACCAGGTTATCAGGTGAGTGCAGTGTCCACTGCCACAGACTGTGTCCCTTTTTAGTGACTGTGACTTCTGCCATTGTGTCCAGGTGTGACACACATGCTATGTACTGTAGGGGGGGTCCCAAGGGGGGGAATGCCTGATGTCTCCCAGCAGTGCCCTGAGACAGGAGGGGTGGGGGCCTATCACTCCCAGCAGTGCCCTGAGACAGGAGGGGTGGGGGCCTTTCACTCCCAGCAGTGCCCTGAGACAGGAGGGGTGGGTGCAGAGTCCTCCCAGCAGTGCCCTGAGACAGGAGGGGTGGGTGCAGAGTCCTCCCAGCAGTGCCCTGAGACAGGAGGGGTGGGGGCCTATCACTCCCAGCAGTGCCCTGAGACAGGAGGGGTGGGGGCCTATCACTCCCAGCAGTGCCCTGAGACAGGAGGGGTGGGTGCAGAGTTCTCCCAGCAGTGCCCTGAGACAGGAGGGGTGGGTGCAGAGTCCTCCCAGCAGTGCCATGAGACAGGAGGGGTGGGGGCCTATCACTCCCAGCAGTGCCCTGAGACAGGAGGGGTGGGGGCCTATCACTCCCAGCAGTGCCCTGAGACAGGAGGGGTGGGGGCCTATCACTCCCAGCAGTGCCCTGAGACAGGAGGGGTGGGGGCCTATCACTCCCAGCAGTGGCCTGAGACAGGAGGGGTGGGTGCAGAGTCCTCCCAGCAGTGCCCTGAGACAGGAGGGGTGGGGGCCTATCACTCCCAGCAGTGCCCTGAGACAGGAGGGGTGGGGGGCCTATCACTCCCAGCAGTGCCCTGAGACAGGAGGGGTGGGTGCAGAGTCCTCCCAGCAGTGCCCTGAGACAGGAGGGGTGGGTGCAGAGTCCTCCCAGCAGTGCCCTGAGACAGGAGGGGTGGGGGCCTATCACTCCCAGCAGTGCCCTGAGACAGGAGGGGTGGGGGCCTATCACTCCCAGCAGTGCCCTGAGACAGGAGGGTTGGGGGCCTATCACTCCCAGCAGTGCCCTGAGACAGGAGGGGTGGGGGCCTATCACTCCCAGCAGTGCCCTGAGACAGGAGGGGTGGGGGCCTATCACTCCCAGCAGTGCCCTGAGACAGGAGGGGTGGGTGCAGAGTCCTCCCAGCAGTGCCCTGAGACAGGAGGGGTGGGGGCCTATCACTCCCAGCAGTGCCCTGAGACAGGAGGGGTGGGTGTGATGCACAGTGTGAGCCTGGATCATTGATTGTGTCGTTGCCCTCATTCCACCTGTGTACTTTCAATGGCACGTACTGCTTTTGCCCTTCCCCAGAGGATCATGTCCCTATGACAAAGGTGCAATGCGTTGGATGCATACTATGCCTTGTTGTAAACAGCGAATGTGTTCTAATCTGTGTCCCTGTGACATGTGCCAGGTGTATTGATGTAGTGTCACTTGTCCATCCTCACAGGTAGACGCCTCTGCCAAGGAGCAGATATGGCTGGACGCCGTCAGCGCCGTGAGGAGTGCGGAAGGTCGGAAGCGGTGCCTGACCCAGGTGAGGAAACGCTGGCAGGATATCCGGTGCTGGACGCGGAGGATCGCACGGGTCCTGCTGGGGGACTCACCTGAGAGCCACAAGAACCGCGGGCGCCGCCGTCTCTCCCACATCCAGAAACGTGTGCTGGCGGTGGTCTTTCCTGACTTGGACAGGCGTCTACAGGAGATGCAGCAGCCGGAAGAGGGTAGGTACACGTGTGTGTTTGTTGTGTTTCACCAGCATTTGTAAGTGCAATGTTCCATGGATACACTTCCAGGGTTTATGGTGCTGTGCAGATCCTATTCCCCACAGTATTGCAGTGCTCTCCTGCCTGCCTTCCCCTCCTTGCAATGTGTTCCCTGGTCTCTGTGTAGTCACTCCATCACAAAGTTATGTAGCCTGACACATTCTCCAAGTGTCCAATGCCTGCAGCATCATGTGTGGGGGTGGTGTGTAACAGGTTTAGTGACCTTGCCTGTGCCCTGTCCCGTTCTGGACTTGTGGGTTCCATGTCAGTTGGCACTAATGCTGATTCCAGACATGGGAGTTAATCTCTCGAGTGCAAGGCCTTCCAGCAGGCATGTCCCATGTGGTGGCCTGTGACATGATGTGCATGATTGTGCGTTACGCATAGTGCAGGGATGTTAGCGTGTGTTGCAGTCATTCCCATTCAGGAGCATGGAGTTGTGTGGCCACTACTGTCCCCAGGGGCATCTTTTCCTAGGTATCATGTGTGTAAGCCGAGAATGTCGACAATCTCTGTGTCTACAGCATAGGTTGTGCTCTGTGCCATTGTCCCCTGGCACCATGTATATTGACGTGAGATGTATTGCAAGTGTCCACTGTCCAGCCTGACCTGATTTTCCTATTACATACTCACGGTGGCCATTGCCTTTGTGTCTTGTTGCAATCATCAGATGATGGCCATTTGTACATGATAATTTGGACAGCCGCACCTTGGGTAGTTTGTGTGCAATATTGAAGTTTTGCATCCCATGTGTATTTCACCCTGACTAAGAGATGTAAGTGCTTCCTGTGTCTCCACAGATTTGTCTCATGTAGGGGGTGGGTGGTGCGGGCATGGCCTACATGTCAAGACCTGTCATCTCCTTGCTAGGACTGGCCAGTGTGTGATGTTTGTCTGGACATACACTCAAGGTGCATTGTGCCAGTCAGGGTGGGCATGTTCTCAGTATTACCTATGCTGCATGTGCCTCTAGTTCCTGGATGTGGTCCCTGCTCATCCCTATTGCCTGCCACGCTGTGTGGTGCAGATGCAGTGCTGGATTGTCCCCAGGGTCTTGCTCCTCAGTCAAAATGCCATGTCATCTCATTTGCTATTGTGTCATGCTCTCCATAGTTTTTCCATGGCATGGTGGGTCACACAACTGTGTCTTGCAGGGCCTACATATGTACCTTGTTTTGTAGTTGTAACTCTTCCTTTGTTTCAGGGTATGCACTGTGACCTAAGTAGATTTGACTCATGTGACATATGTATACAGGTGTATGATTAATTTCTGTCTCTTCACCCTGCCCACAGCATCGTCGGGGGACACGGAGGGAGACATGGACACAGACGGCGCGGAGGGACCGAGCACCAGTGCCAGCGGTGACATCGGGGATGGCACTTCGAGTGGGACTGAGGCGGTGGAGAGTGAACCCGGGGACCTGTCGACTGGCACAACAGAGTATGAAGCTGACGGGTCCGAGGAGGATCACTCCGAGTGGGCGGTGGCTGCACCACCATCTGACAGCAGCCCTACATCTGGCACCGCCCCCTCCATTGGCATCAGCCGCCTCCCACGTGCTCGTGTCCCTTCCCAGCGTGCCCGGTCCCCACATGTCTCCTTCCTGCCAGGCACCGCACCCCCTGCCCCTGTCTCCACTGCTGCCGCCAATGCTGAGTCTGTGGACATCCAGCGGCAGTTGCAGATTGGTCAGACTGCGATCCTTAATGTCCTCCATGGCCACAGCCAGGTCCTCAACAACATGGAGGCATACTTGGAGGGCATTCATTCTTCGCAGGCTGACCAACGCAACTTGCTGAGGTCCATAGACTCCACAGTGACTGCAGCAGTGGGTCTCCTGCAGCGCTACGTCCCACCCCCTACCCCTGCTCCTTCCACAATTCCCACTCCCATGCCTGTCCCACATACACACAGACGTAAGAATGCACCCACCACAACAGACACAGGCACCACACCAGCAGGGAAGGTCCGCCGCACACCTCCTGACACGCACACACAGGGTGCAGTAGGCACACCCACTGGGTCGGGGGGCAAACGTGTGACACGCAGCCAGAGTGGGAGTCCGCATTCCACCCAATCCACTCCCTCCAAATCCCCTCCCCTCAGCTCTCCTGGCCACATCTCCCCCAAGGACTCCTTTATGGCCGCTCTGTCCCTGAGCCTCACATTGACACCACCCCGCAAGCGGTCAAGGAGGTCCCCGGTCAGGGTGCTTGAGTCCCCCCCCCTGTCCACATCCTCCCCCAGTGGCGCTGCGACCCATCCCTCTGACCCCCCCCCCTCCTTGGGGCCTGTGGTTCCTTCGGGTGCAGGGGAGTCCCTGGAGGACCTTGCGAAGGTGTGCAGTGACATCCTGGCCTCCGCCTTTGGCCCTTCCCCACCCCCTGTGGTGGAGTCCTCCATCCCTGCACCCACGATGCCTACCCTTCACCCTCCTGTCCCTGCGGTGCCTGTTTCCTCACCCCCACATGATGCCCTCACCCCTGTTGAAGACAACGGATTGTAACTGTGCAGGCAAGCTAGGGGACACGCATCCCACTGTGTCCCCCATCCAGCTTGGACTCCAGGACTGCCCTATGGGCTTTGTTAATATTGGACTTACGTCATACTAGTTTTTTGCTCATGCTGAATAAAGCTATTTATTTTTTTCCCTTGGAACACTCCTGCATTGCTGGCATTGCTGTTGGTGGGGCTGCTACATGGTTGTGGGTGTTGGTCATGTGTTGGGTGTGTGGGAAATGTAGTAGTGTGCTGCTCATAGGGGGGACCCTGGGATCTGTGTGCCTCACACGGTGTTAGCTACCTTTCTCCATTCATGTATGCAGTTGCTGCATGTTGCAATTGTCCCAAGGTGTATTACTTCCTCTGTGTACCCTGACTTCTTCCCTGCAGGGTGTCCCCTGACTTTAGCACAGAGCTGTGTGTCCATTAGCTGGGTGTGTGACCTAGTCCTTCACCTTTGCACATGCATGCTGAGCGATGTCTCCACCGGCATCATTCGTGGCATCCTTGGTAGTCATTGTACTTGTGTATGTGGCCTATTGACATGACTTCATGTGTACATGTTTTCTTTTCTGCGCTATGCATGCGTATATTCCCAGCCTCGCACACATGTGGTACATGTACTGCAGGGTCTTTATACACCTGACTGACATTTGTGGGCATGGTATATGTGACTACTCCACCCTTTGCGTTCCATGGGCACTGCTGGGAGTGATAGGCCCCCACCCCTCCTGTCTCAGGGCACTGCTGGGAGGACTCTGCACACACCCCTCCTGTCTCAGGGCACTGCTGGGAGGACTCTGCACCCACCTCTCCTGTGTCTGGGCACTGCTGGGAGGACTCTGCACACACCACTCTTGTGACTGGGCACTGCTGGGAGGACTCTGCACACACCCCTCCTGTCTCAGGGCACTGCTGGGAGGACTCTGCACACACCCCTCCTGTCTCAGGGCACTGCTGGGAGTGATAGGCACACACGCCTCCTGTCTCAGGGCACTGCTGGGAGGACTCTGCACCCACCTCTCCTGTGTCTGGGCACTGCTGGGAGGACTCTGCACACACCACTCTTGTGACTGGGCACTGCTGGGAGGACTCTGCACACACCCCTCCTGTCTCAGGGCACTGCTGGGAGGACTCTGCACACACCCCTCCTGTCTCAGGGCACTGCTGGGAGGTCTCTGCACCCACCTCTCCAATTGCACAATATGTACGCTCATGACATGCACGGATGTGGGTACGCTCCATGCATTCGAGGTGGGGGTACGTGTCGTAATTACACTGTTGGGGTGGGGGTACGCTCCATGCATACGGGGTGGGGGTAGGGGTCGTACTTACACTGTTGGGGTGGGGGTACGCTCCATACGTACGCGGGTGTGGGTACGGGTCGTACTTACACTGTTGGGGTGGGGGTACGCTCCATGCATACGGGGTGGGGGTAGGGGTCGTACTTACACTGTTGGGGTGGGGGTACGCTCCATGCATACGGGGTGGGGGTAGGGGTCGTACTTACACTGTTGGGGTGGGGGTACGCTCCATGCATTCGAGGTGAGGGTACGGGTCGTACTTACACTGTTGGGGTGGGGGGTGCGCTCCATACGTACGCGTGTGAGGGTATGGGTCGTACTTACACTGTTGGGGTGGGGGTACGCTCCATACGTACGCGGGTGAGGGTACGGGTCGTACTTACACTGTTGGGGTGGGGGTACGCTCCATACGTACACGTGTGAGGGTACGGGTCGTACTTACACTGTTGGGGTGGGGGTACGCTCCATGCATACGGGGTGGGGGTAGGGGTCGTACTTACACTGTTGGGGTGGGGGTACGCTCCATGCATACGGGGTGGGGGTAGGGGTCGTACTTACACTGTTGGGGTGGGGGTACGCTCCATGCATACGGGGTGGGGGTAGGGGTCGTACTTACACTGTTGGGGTGGGGGTACGCTCCATACGTACGCGTGTGAGGGTACGGGTCGTACTTACACTGTTGGGGTGGGGGTACGCTCCATGCATACAGGGTGGGGGTAGGGGTTGTACTTACACTGTTGGGGTGGGGGTATGCTCCATACGTACGCGTGTGAGGGTACGGGTCGTACTTACACTGTTGGGGTGGGGGTACGCTCCATGCATACGGGGTGGGGGTAGGGGTCGTACTTACACTGTTGGGGTGGGGGGTGCGCTCCATACGTACGCGGGTGAGGGTACGGGTCGTACTTACACTGTTGGGGTGGGGGTATGCTCCATGCATACGGGGTGGGGGTCGTACTTACACTGTTGGGGTGGGGGTACGCTCCATACGTATGCGTGTGAGGGTACGGGTCGTACTTACACTGTTGGGGTGGGGGTACGCTCCATGCATACAGGGTGGGGGTAGGGCTCGTACTTACACTGTTGGGGTGGGGGTACGCTCCATGCATACGGGGTGGGGGTAGGGGTCGTACTTACACTGTTGGGGTGGGGGTACGCTCCATACGTACGCGTGTGAGGGTACGGGTCATACTTACACTGTTGGGGTGGGGGTACGCTCCATGCATACGGGGTGGGGGTACGGTCCGTACATATCCGTCCCCACGCTATGTGATGCTTGTGCGGCCCGTACCCAGGCCTTTGCCACGTGGGTACGAGCCGTCCTGCCATTGTTGGGGTGACGTGGGTGTGGGCATGGTACGACTCGTACCCACGCTCTTCAGGCGTGGGTACGGGACGTACATGTCTGGTTGTGTTGCCGGTTCGCGTCGTGACGGACTTCCGTTGTGGCGGTCGCTGGCTTAGCTGGACATGCCCCCACCCCCTCCTAGTGACCAGGGCCTGGGAGTCAGTTATGTCCAGGGCATGTGTGCTGTGTGACTTTGGTGGGGGGTTTGTGGCCTGCCCTGGTCCTGCCACCCCCACCCCACCCCCCGTTCCCCCCTCCCTTAGTTGTTCTGACCTTCTGCGGCGTCTGCGTCGGAACCTGTAGAGGAGGTCGAGTGCTATGAGGGCCGGGATGACATGTAGGTTTGGGTCCATGTCTGTCCTTCGCGTACGGGTCCTCCTTGTTCGCGTCGTCCTGTGTGTCCGTCGCGTACAGGTCCTCCTTGTTCGCGTCGTCCTGTGAGTCCGTCGCGTACTGGTCCTCCTTGTTCGCGTCGTCCTGTGTGTCCGTCGCGTACTGGTCCTCCTTGTTCGCGTCGTCCTGTGTGTCCGTCGCGTACTGGTGGTCCTTGTTCGCGTCGTCCTGATTTCCCGGCAGTTTTTGGCTGCCGGAAAATATTCACCGTGCGGGATGACGTCGGTGCGAATCGTAATTCCTGGTTCGTGAATGGCAGGCTGCGAGCGTCCCGACGTCAGGTCGGCGCTTTCCCGGATCGCATTTGTAGGATTAATTTGTTCGGTCGGGGTTTTTTACGATTCGTACGGAAATGGTGTTCCCGTGCGAATCGTAATTCCATGTTTGTATTTTTTTACGACCGGGTACGCGTCGGACGGAGAATATGCTCCGTCCGACGGTTCGTACCCGGTTTTTACAGGATCGTAATTGGCACCATTATTTTATTCGGCAGAGGATATTCCTGTTCGTACTGCAGGAAAGCTTGTGTTTGTAGAATCAAATCTGTCACAGTGAGAGGGCTAGATCATTGAATCCAACTTGGATGTAATGCTTTGGTATTTGGAGCACTTGCTTTCATAATGGCCTCTAAGGTCGGTATTGGGGTAACAACAATTATTCTCTCACTTGAGCTAGTGCTCTCTCTCTCTTTCACTACAGCAGTTTGTACTGCTGTGAGAATTTTCTCAGTTGGTGCAAAACGCATTTCAGCGTTGGTGTACAAATGTGATTTGTGTGCTATAGGTACAGTATCACCTTTACTGAAAGTGATGTATGTGTACCTGGTGAGTCCAGCGACTACACGGATCACCAAGTTAGTTGTATTTATACGGGTGTGCAAATGTTTGGAAGCTATCATATTAACTTGTACGGAACATAAAATATTTGTGTGTTCCGGTGTCCAATGGTTGATTGAAAAATCAGGTCTAATTAAATCATAGAATGGTTTTACTCGTTCTGCGTAATCCAAAATGTATGTTCGTCAAAATTAAAAAATCCTAAAATGGATTGTAATCTTTTCAGAGTCGTTGGAGGTTGGAGCAGTGCGAATAAAAAAAAAAGTGCTGCCAGACTTTTTAATTCACTCGACAACTCATATCCCAGAAACAGGACATTAAGGCGGTCAATATTTCATTTTTCGAAATTAAATTTGTAACCCAGGTGAGCAAACCGCAGAATTATGTTGTTCACTTTGGCCAAGTGTTCCATTAACTCATTGTCCATCAGATAGATGTCATCTACATAAGAGATTGCCTCCTCATCAATATTTTGAAGTAACTCTGTTACCCTGGCTGAAAACACCCCAGGGCTATTTCATACCCTTGAGGTAAACGACAGAATTGATGCTGTGAACTAGCATTAAAAATGCAGTCAAATATCTACTTCCAGGCGCTATAATCTGGCAGAAAAGTCAATTTGAGAAATCCAGTGTTGTTTTGAATTTCTTCCGCGCAATTTTATTTATTAGTGCGCCACTATGTGCATTTTGTACTGCAAATGTGCATGCGGAAGTGTTCAAATGTCTATAGTCTAAAACTAGATGATCTGAATTGTCAGGTTTTATTACAGGAAACACAGGATTATTCATGGACGAAGTGCAATTTTCTATTACACCCTGGTACTCATGTTGTTCCAGGTTTTTCCTAACTTGTATTTTAGCTTCATGTTTTATTCGGTACTGTCTCTGTGGTTGAGGAACTGATTTTTACGGGATTTCATGATGAGGTGACTCATCATGTCATCAAACAGGATTGAGGTAAAGTGCACCCACTCCTGTGTGTATGTATGTTTAACTGACTCTGTAGCAAGTTCAGAGAAAGCAGGTAAAATTAGCGTTTCTCCCAGTGGTCACTCCTGTACAAACTCAGATGTCCAATCCATTCCAGCCAAATGAATGTCATAACCATGTGCCAGGTTCTACCAAAAGAGAGCCTTGATGTTACTGGGCATTGCCTCCTCCATTTGGAGCGTTATTTTTTATAAACAATGTGGGACACTTACCTTTTTATCAGGTGTT
Organism: Triturus cristatus; assembly: GCF_964204655.1. Lineage (NCBI taxonomy): Eukaryota > Metazoa > Chordata > Amphibia > Caudata > Salamandridae > Triturus > Triturus cristatus. The sequence goes on along the minus strand of NC_140589.1, from coordinate 290,997,810 downwards.
TCCACTGTGATATGCTGATTCAGAGCTACTACCACCAGATAATCCATCTGGTTCCGGCAAGCTATTGTGAATTCTTCCATGCTGTCCAGCATCCTCACTGCCCACTCCCCGTTCAGAGTCCTCAGTAGCCTGGGCATGTCTTATTTTAATTCCAGCTACCTTCTTCTTTTTGAATTGAGATTTTCAGTCTTTTGTTTGTCTCTTTATGGATGTAATCTGAAGTGCGATGCGTTTACTTTTTTGGCTTCACGCGCTTCTTCTGATCTGTGCTCTGAAAGTCCACCTCTCTCTGAATGTGTATCAGATGAATCGTGAAAGGAACGAGAGGAATGTGTATCAGTATCCTGATACCTTTCAGGTTTTCTAATGCTAGCACAGTTTCTTAAATTATATCTTTTGTCAGTGAATCCACCCTATGATTTTGTTTTATTTTTTTTATTATTTTTTTGTTTATTGTCCCATTTCTTCTTGGAAGAATCGGGTGCTTACTTAGAGTTATCCTTTTAAGAATTACTCTTAACCTGTGGTTTCCCAGGTCTGGCTCCTAAATTAGCTCTACCTAGCATAGCATAGGTTTCTTTGATAATTCCAGGTAATTACCGCTCCTGCTGTGCAGGAGTCAGTTCCCTCAGGCGTTAGTGTATATCCAATGCTGCTGCTTCCCCTTTTATGTTACTTAACATAATGTTTGCTACCGCTGCAAAATTGCCCGTTGGTTTCATCCCCAGGTCTAGGGTAGGTCCTGCCCCATACTCATTCTGTACATCAGGTAAAACTGCAATTTAAGGGGTACCATGAGTTACGGTGTAGACTACAGCGAAGACTGTACCACAAGTGGCACAATCTTCCCCGGTGGAGGCTAAGCCCATTGGCAAGCATATTGTTAATATTCTGTATTTATCCTGCGGTCTCATGTGGGGGAAAAACGCTTCAAGCTGACTTGTGTTCTATGCTATCCAAAACAAACTTTGCTCCTGAGTAGTGGGAACATTTCTAATGATGGCATTCGGTGTTTGAGGGCTGATACCTGTAGCAGCTACTTGAGGTTGTGCAGCCTGAGCTGTTCACGCATTATTAACCGTCAGTGTTTGTATAACGTATTGCATTAGGTTTCTGTAACGTTTAACTAAATCTTCGTAGAGTGTAGTTATTTCTACTGCATCTAAATAGCAAGATTAGGATGTGTTATATAAGCAGCTTGGACCTGGCAAGTCACTCCTTCTTTACTGAGCGGACCAAGTCTCACATTTTCTACTGTATGGAGGAGAGCGCCTTTAAACCAATTTATGCCTTCATGGTAATTTAATGGAATTTCTATATCCACATATGGAAAGTATTTCTCTGGTGTTTTATCTTTTTGTGGGCATCCGCAGGCAAGAATTTAACCCAAGAGTAGAATACCTCTGAATGCTTTGTGTGCCTCAACCACAAAGGTAACGTTACCACCCATTGCCGGGAGGTTGTACTGTAGTAATTTCATATTAACTACATGTCTGCAATTTTCTGTAATTTTTAGTCTAACTACTTGTTCTTCAACATCATCTGCTTGTTCAGTCATTGTTTAAAGAAAAGAGGTTATTAATTAAATGAATTTATGGAGATGGGGTAAGCACAAAGTGGGAATATTTTTATCTTAGGTCGAATAACCTACAGCCTATACATACTCAGCTGAGGTGCATTTCCCTTCTCACCACAGACGTCTCCAGTTTGAGGTGAGCAGGGATCTCTGAGAAAGCACAACTGAACTACTCAGAAAAGACTGTTAAATAAGACGCCAACCAGCATTGGTGGCGCCATGTCGTGTAGTTCCCACTAATCCATAGGACATGCACGTTTGTTTGGACAACATAAATTTTGGGTGAGGTGCCTAGACTGATCCCGGGCACCCCCGCAGGACATGTTGGCCTATAGACCAGCTGGCTCACAGTGCCACTATAAGCCCCCTAACCTTACCAGGGAGCGAATGGTCTCTGGCAACCATAGAACATGACGACTCTGACCCCTCAGGGATCGTGGACACAATTCAGAACCTTTCATTCAGTCACTCATGCTTACTTGTGCTCAGAGAAATACACACTGGGACGTTTTCAAGATATTTATTGAACCAAGGTCATTCTAGTATAGAATACATGTGCTGCGATAATTAGTAGACAGAAGCACACAAAAGTGATTATGAGCACCAAAAGAGTAAATAGTAGGTACAGCTCTACAATGGTTCTAAAACAGTGTGTATATGCCGGCATATAAACAAGGCATTAGTCAGGTGTACTCCTACTATGCACAACCCTACTCTAAGTGTACCTAGAGGGTGTGTGGGTGTAAAGCCAAGACTCTCCCCTAGGGACAATCCAACCCCATTAACTGGCGGTAGAAAATGAAGGACCCCATCTTGGTCACAAACTGGGCACCCCTCACAGGAATGTCTGACTGCTGCGTAGTGAAGTCTTAGCATGCAGGGACCCTCGGTGTCAGCTGAATCTAATTGGGATGCTCATTAGTCATAATAGAAATCAGCCTTGCAATGTACTTTGTAGGTTAGCGATGTTATGGATATGTAGATAGCTCTGTCGCCCCGTGGATGAAGATAGAACGACATTTGTACATAGTGCATAAAGAGGCCTTGAACATAATGTTTGAGGCATCGTAATAATGTTGTGCAAAGCTAGATGTGTAAACAAAGTAGTTTCAAATAAACAAATCCAAAATTGTTGAGCATGCAAATATGTGCAACAGTTCATGGCAAAAATGGTATTGTGAAAAAGAGGACAATGTAAGAAATGGGCAGCTTCGCTACATGGGCCTAACCCGGGAACATAAAAATGTCCCCATTTATCTCATGCTGCGCATTGACACAAGACCTCTGCCCATTGCCTTGACCACAGAGCTCGCAGGTGCAGTGCCATTTCCTCTGTTCACTCGCCACTGAGTGGCATAAAATATGAGGATTGCCTTTATTTGCATTGTTAGAGACCGCGCACTGTCCTCTTCAAACTCGGTCAGGCTTCACATGCTCACCATAGTTCTTGTTCTTGTGTGGCCCTCTAGCGATGCAGGCAGAGCTTGTACCTCTCCACATAGCAACTCTTGAGCCATGTATGAGCCCAGCACATCTGATGCTTGAATTCAAATTGAGCGATGTGCAGCAGTCACAGTACTTTAGTTTATGACTTGCTCTGAAATGCAGGGTAAAGTGTTGGCATTGGCCCGTGAAGGATATGTTAACATGAGAGCCATGAAGAGAAGAATCAGGGAGACCTTTTGGTGGATCGATGTGTGCAACATTATGTGAAAGATTGTGTTGCCTGTGTAGTGAGTGATAAAACTCAAGTTATGTTTGCGTGTCCGGTCGAAGCTATACCTATTTTGGATAAACCTTGGTTCAAGGTGGGTCTGGCCATCATTGTAGCAATGTATGTATTGAACGAACGGAACAGGTAGAGTTTGTTGTTGATGGATTCTAGTACAAAATGGCCTGAAGTGCAGTTTGTGAAGTCAGCCAATAATGAGGTGGTGGTAGAATTTTTGCAGTCTTTGATCTTGAGAGAGAGTGACTCAGTTGAACTTGTTACCGGAAATGGGGTGCAATTTGTATCTAAAGAGTTCCAGAGGTGCATGTCCCATCGGGGTATAAGGCACATTGCAACCTCCTTATTTTATCCCTGCAGTAATGACTTAGTGGAACGTTATTACAAGGTCATCAAGGACAGTATTCAGTTGTCAGTAGCTAATGGTTTGCATTGGGAGAAAGAACTCAAGGATTTGTTGTGAGCTCTATGCACTACTCCCAATTCCACTACCAATGTGCCACCCTTTGCCTTGTTGAAGGGTATGATGCCTGCTACTAACTGGTCAGGTGTGGGACAGTTGTGAGAAGGCTCAAGTGAAGTACGTAGGCAAAGAGTCAACAAAAGGGAGACGCTAGGTCATGTTCAAAACAGGGGAGTGGGTTAAGGTGAGGCTACCCGGGATAATTGTGAAGGGCCACTCAAAAATGTCCTATCCTATGGGAATTGTATCAGTCAAGGATTTGGGTGATTCATTTAATTGATGGAAAGTGGTGGAATAAAGAGAGATTAGCCAAACAGAGTAGTTGAAAAATGTTCTCAATGAACGAAGCAGGTTTTCGCCTGTTCGGGAAGATGCTAGTATATGTAGGTCAAAAAGGGAGAGGAGATCACCTGTACAGTTTAAAGACTATGTTGGTTGTCCATTTTAATCTGTGGTGATGAATTTATTGTTCTGCTTGCTATTCTGTTAAACAGTAAGGGCCTCATGTAGGAAGCCAAATACCGGTCGGTAACGGCCGATTTTCGGTAATAATACCGTTACCGACCGGTATTTTGGCCATTGGTATGTAGGGGGAATTCGGAATTTACCGAATCGGTAAAATTACCGATTCGGTAATAATACCGAATCGGTAATGTTACCGAATCGGTAACTTTTCCGAATCGGTAATTTTACCGATTCGGTAAATTCCGAAAGCAAAATCAAGATGTAGGGGGAGTGTGTGTGTGTGTTTATGAGTCGGTATTTACCACCAACTTATAGTTGGTGGTAAATAATGAATGTATGTGTAAATGCATTTTTACGCGCGTAGCTTTGTGCAATGTGGCATACATACATGCCCTTAGGGCATGTATGTGTGCCACATGTGCACACATGGCCGAAACAGGGGTGCAACAGGGTGTCAATGTGACACCCTGCCACCCTTGTATGTGTTCCCCCCATTACCGAATCGGTATTTACCGATTCGGTAATGAGGCATACCTTCCCATCAATGGGAAGGTATGCCTCATTACCGAATCGGTAAATACCGATTCGGTAATCACCGACTAGTAACGAATCGGTAAAAATTACCGACTCATTACCTACATACGAGTTACCACTTCTTAAATACCGAGTCGGTACGGCTCGGTATTTAAGAAGTGGTAACTGGTACGCTACCTACATGAGGCCCTAAATGTTTTGCAAATGTCATTTGTGGCCATTCTTGGCCAATTAAAATCTGTGGCAGTTAGCATGGCCAGTTAATGCATGTGTTTTATGCCAAAGAATGCATCTATGTCATTTATCCTCTCTACATGGTTATTGTGGGTTTAAGTTGCAGTTTCTTACATTTTCAGCGCTAGGGGTAGCGCTATAGTTTGTGCACCACCAGCGATCAGGCAGCACGCCAGTACACCACAATTTGTATCTGTATATATATATATATTGCGGTGTACTGGCGTGCTGCCTGATCGCTGGTGGTGCACAAAATATAGTGCTACCCCTAGCGCTGAAAATGTAAGAAAATATTCCCCAATCTCCTATGATTGAAGAGCTGGCACTCGAAATCATGGGTATTCTCCCGTTTATTGCATGGTTACAATCCACACACGGACACCACAGGGACGTGTTTCAGTAGTCTTTCTGCCTTTCTCAACCTGTCATGTGCCGGAAGTACAGAGAAGGAACCAATTATAAGGACGGGGCGACTGCGCTGGAAAGTATTCTGTCTATATTGACAGAAAATGCGTGACTGTTTGGTTTTTTATAAAAAAGATAAAAAAGAGACAGGATTAGAATGCCGTTTTTGTTTTAACCCTGTAGGAATTCAGTCCGGGTTTTGCAAGTAACATGAAAATGCATGATGGGAATGAACATCAAAAAAAAATTGATAAACATTACTCGTAGTAGCACAGAAAGTAAAAAACCTTGAAGCATTTCTATTTGCTGGTTTTACTCTGTTTTGACCCTGTTTTCGAGTAATTGTAACTTTGCAGCATGTTTGTATTTTACAAATGCACACCCTTTTAATGTTGAAAAGGCATTTTCTATTTCTACTTTTTATGAATGTAAAGCTTTAAAAAGAGGCACCAATATGGCGCATGACAGGTTGAGAAAGGCAGCAAGACTGCTGAAACGCGTCCCTGTGGTGTCCGTGTGTGGATTGTAACCATGCAATAAACGGGAGAATACCCATGATTTCGAGTGCCGGCTCTTCAATCATTGGAGATTTGGGAATATATATATATATATATATCCACCAAAAGATTGCAGGTAAACCGCGTCTCTCCAGACCGAGAGGGCGTGTCACAAGACCAGCACCTGCAAGCTGGTAAAACATGAAGTCCAGATTCTCTCTTACTAAAGAAAGAGTGTGACACAGCTCCGGGGGAATACACAACAGATTTATTGATTTTCCGCGCTGGCAAAAGATGTCCCTGAAACAATGGGCAGACGCGTTTCAGCCATGGATTGGCCTCCTGAGTGCCCATCTCTGCTGCCTTCTCGCTGATCCCAGGGGTCCATTATGACAATGTTTAAGTCTGTGAACACTCCTAATCATGTGATCACTTGCCCCTCCTTCGCCTCACAGGTGTAAGGCATCTCGCATTCTCCTTCAGTACCGTTGCATGTTAGGCATTGAAGTCCTCCGTTAGAGCCCATACAGTGAAAAGACTGCTAAAACACCAAGTGGTGCCTCCAAACGTGTTTGGTCGGTGCTCACTCGCCACTGCAGCCGGATTTGAAGGTAAATCTGTTCTTTGTCCCCCTTATCAGGCAACACACATTTGCCTCCTCTCTCCCCATGTGTTAGTCTCCTCCAAGTGGGAATCCAGCACCGGGGGGGTGACGCGTTTAACAATCCACCAAAAGATTGCAGGTAAACCGCGTCTCTCCAGACCGAGAGGGCGTGTCACAAGACCAGCACCTGCAAGCTGGTAAAACATGAAGTCCAGATTCTCTCTTACTAAAGAAAGTGTGTGACACAGCTCCGGGGGAATACACAACAGATTTATTGATTTTCCGCGCTGGCAAAAGATGTCCCTGAAACAATGTGCAGACGCGTTTCAGCCATGGATTGGCCTCCTCAGTGCCCGTCTCTGCTGCCTTCTCGCTGATCCCAGGGGTCCATTATGACAATGTTTAAGTCTGTGAACACTCCTAATCATGTGATCACTTGCCCCTCCTTCGCCTCACAGGTGTAAGGCATCTCGCGCTCTCCTTCAGTACCGTTGCATGCTGGGCATTGAAGTCCTCCTCCAAGTGGGAATCCAGTCTTTTCACTGTATGGGCTCTAACGGAGGACTTCAATGCCCAGCATGCAACGGTACTGAAGGAGAGCACGAGATGCCTTACACCTGTGAGGCGAAGGAGGGGCAAGTGATCACATGATTAGGAGTGTTCACAGACTTAAACATTGTCATAATGGACCCCTGGGATCAGCGAGAAGGCAGCAGAGACGGGCACTGAGGAGGCCAATCCATGGCTGAAACGCGTCTGCCCATTGTTTCAGGGACATCTTTTGCCAGCGCGGAAAATCAATAAATCTGTTGTGTATTCCCCCGGAGCTGTGTCACACTCTTTCTTTAGTAAGAGAGAATCTGGACTTCATGTTTTACCAGCTTGCAGGTGCTGGTCTTGTGACACGCCCTCTCGGTCTGGAGAGACGCGGTTTACCTGCAATCTTTTGGTGGATTGTTAAACGCGTCACCCCCCCGGTGCTGGATTCCCACTTGGAGGAGACTAACACATGAGGAGAGAGGAGGCAAATGTGTGTTGCCTGATAAGGGGGACAAAGAACAGATTTACCTTCAAATCCGGCTGCAGTGGCGAGTGAGCACCGACCAAACACATTTGGAGGCACCACTTGGTATTTTAGCAGTCTTTTCACTGTATGGGCTCTAACGGAGGACTTCAATGCCCAGCATGCAACGGTACTGAAGGAGAGCGCGAGATGCCTTACACCTGTGAGACGAAGGAGGGGCAAGTGATCACATGATTAGGAGTGTTCACAGACTTAAACATTGTTATAATGGACCCCTGGGATCAGCGAGAAGGCAGCAGAGACGGGCACTGAGGAGGCCAATCCATGGCTGAAACGCGTCTGCCCATTGTTTCAGGGACATCTTTTGCCAGCGCGGAAAATCAATAAATCTGTTGTGTATTCCCCCGGAGCTGTGTCACACTCTTTCTTTAGTAAGAGAGAATCTGGACTTCATGTTTTACCAGCTTGCAGGTGCTGGTCTTGTGACACGCCCTCTCGGTCTGGAGAGACGCGGTTTACCTGCAATCTTTTGGTGGATTGTTAAACGCGTCACCCTCCCCGGTGCTGGATTCCCACTTGGAGGAGACTAACACATGGGGAGAGAGGAGGCAAATGTGTGTTGCCTGATAAGGGGGACAAAGAACAGATTTACCTTCAAATCCGGCTGCAGTGGCGAGTGAGCACCGACCAAACACGTTTGGAGGCACCACTTGGTATTTTAGCAGTCTTTTCACTGTATGGGCTCTAACGGAGGACTTCAATGCCCAGCATGCAACGGTACTGAAGGAGAGCGCGAGATGCCTTACACCTGTGAGGCGAAGGAGGGGCAAGTGATCACATGATTAGGAGTGTTCACAGACTTAAACATTGTCATAATGGACCCCTGGGATCAGCGAGAAGGCAGCAGAGACGGGCACTGAGGAGGCCAATCCATGGCTGAAACGCGTCTGCCCATTGTTTCAGGGACATCTTTTGCCAGCGCGGAAAATCAATAAATCTGTTGTGTATTCCCCCGGAGCTGTGTCACACTCTTTCTTTAGTAAGAGAGAATCTGGATTTCATGTTTTACCAGCTTGCAGGTGCTGGTCTTGTGACACGCCCTCTCGGTCTGGAGAGACGCGGTTTACCTGCAATCTTTTGGTGGATTGTTAAACGCGTCACCCTCCCCGGTGCTGGATTCCCACTTGGAGGAGACTAACACATGGGGAGAGAGGAGGCAAATGTGTGTTGCCTGATAAGGGGGACAAAAAACAGATTTACCTTCAAATCCGGCTGCAGTGGCGAGTGAGCACCGACCAAACACGTTTGGAGGCACAACTTGGTGTTTTAGCAGTCTTTTCACTGTATGGGCTCTAACGGAGGACTTCAATGCCCAGCATGCAACGGTACTGAAGGAGAGCGCGAGATGCCTTATACCTGTGAGGCGAAGGAGGGGCAAGTGATCACATGATTAGGAGTGTTCACAGACTTAAACATTGTCATAATGGACCCCTGGGATCAGCGAGAAGGCAGCAGAGACGGGCACTGAGGAGGCCAATCCATGGCTGAAACGCGTCTGCCCATTGTTTCAGGGACATCTTTTGCCAGCGCGGAAAATCAATAAATCTGTTGTGTATTCCCCCGGAGCTGTGTCACACTCTTTCTTTAGTAAGAGAGAATCTGGACTTCATGTTTTACCAGCTTGCAGGTGCTGGTCTTGTGACACGCCCTCTCGGTCTGGAGAGACGCGGTTTACCTGCAATCTTTTGGTGGATTGTTAAACGCGTCACCCCCCCGGTGCTGGATTCCCACTTGGAGGAGACTAACACATGGGGAGAGAGGAGGCAAATGTGTGTTGCCTGATAAGGGGGACGAAGAACAGATTTACCTTCAAATCCGGCTGCAGTGGCGAGTGAGCACCGACCAAACACGTTTGGAGGCACCACTTGGTGTTTTAGCAGTCTTTTCACTGTATTGTCTCTAACGGAGGACTTCAATGCCCAGCATGCAACGGTACTGAAGGAGAGCGCGAGATGCCGTACACCTGTGAGGCGAAGGAGGGGCAAGTGATCACATGATTAGGAGTGTTCACAGACTTAAACATTGTGATAATGGACCCCTGGGATCAGCGAGAAGGCAGCAGAGACGGGCACTGAGGAGGCCAATCCATGGCTGAAACGCGTCTGCCCATTGTTTCAGGGACATCTTTTGCCAGCGCGGAAAATCAATAAATCTGTTGTGTATTCCCCCGGAGCTGTGTCACACTCTTTCTTTAGTAAGAGAGAATCTGGACTTCATGTTTTACCAGCTTGCAGGTGCTGGTCTTGTGACACGCCCTCTCGGTCTGGAGAGACGCGGTTTACCTGCAATCTTTTGGTGTATTGTTAAACGCGTCACCCCCCCGGTGCTGGATTCCCACTTGGAGGAGACTAACACATGGGGAGAGAGGAGGCAAATGTGTGTTGCCTGATAAGGGGGACAAAGAACAGATTTACCTTCAAATCCGGCTGCAGTGGCGAGTGAGCACCGACCAAACACGTTTGGAGGCACCACTTGGTGTTTTAGCAGTCTTTTCACTGTATGGGCTCTAACGGAGGACTTCAATGCCCAGCATGCAACGGTACTGAAGGAGAGCCCGAGATGCCTTACACCTGTGAGGCGAAGGAGGGGCAAGTGATCACATGATTAGGAGTGTTCACAGACTTAAACATTGTCATAATGGACCCCTGGTATCATCTGGGAGAAGGCAGCAGAGACGGGCACTGAGGAGGCCAATCCATGGCTGAAACGCGTCTGCCCATTGTTTCAGTGACATCTTTTGCCAGCGCGGAAAATCAATAAATCTGTTGTGTATTCCCCCGGAGCTGTGTCACACTCTTTCTTTAGTAAGAGAGAATCTGGACTTCATATATATATATATATAGATATATATATATATCTATATATATATTCACTGAAAAAAACATAGGTTTCACACATGTTATAGTTAGCTGGAAATTTTACTGATAAAAAACCAATGAAATTCCCCCGTTATAGTTACTGTAGGCAACTATAACTCACGCGACCGTAATCCTCTGCTGATGCTAATACTGTATTTAGACACTTATTTGCCCATGTCTTCTTCCATTAAATTTTAGCTATACATATATTACAAATATTTTTTTTTCATAAAGACACATATGTCATCAGCACAGGATTACGGTCGCGTGAGTTATAGTTGCCTACAGTAACTATAACGGGGGAATTTCATTGGTTTTTTATCAGTAAAATTTCCAGCTAACTATAACATGTGTGAAACCTATGGTTTTTTCAGTGAATTTGCAAGGTTTTTTAAATGCTAATTCCTAACTATAACGTGTGTGAAACCCATGGTTTTTTCAGTGAATTTGTACGGTTTTTTAAATGCAAATTTTTTTTGGACCTTTTTTTGTAAACCTATGTATAAAATAATGCATTATGGAAAGGTTTTTTTTTTTTAATGCTTTTTTTTCCGTGCGTAAGCTGACGGAACGCGCTCCGTGCGTCATAAGTACGGTGCGCGTACGTAATAGGATACGCGTACCGTAAGCTGACGCTACGTGCTCAGCACGTCATAAGTACACTGCGCCTACGTGATACGTGCGTGACGTACGCGTACACGCGGAAGCAACGTCGCGGTTACGCAGGGGCGTGTAATGCGCATGCGCGAGTGCATCTTACGTACGCGCTCCGTAAGCGCTCCGTAAGCGTCACGTTTGCGCATGCTACTTTTTTACGAGCGCGTACCGTGAGCTTACGGAGCGCGCACGGTAGGTCATGTGATCCACAAAGAACACTTTTCATTGGTTGAAATTACTTTCATTTCCAGAAACTTCCCACACCACACCCATTCCCCTCATTACTGTTAGAAAGAACATTTTTCATTGGTTGAAAGTACTTTCAGTTCCAGAAACTTCCCACACCACACCCATTCCCCTCATTACTGCTTGAAAGAACACTTTTCATTGGTTGAAAGTACTTTCAGTTCCAGAAACTTCCCACACCCCACCCATTCCCCTCATTACTGCTTGAGATCCCTTAGGAGAAGGAGCTGGTTTGACATTGGGATACAATGGCAGAACAGCAGAGCTCTTCTGAGAGTGAGGCCAGCAGCACCACCATGATCCAGAGAAGGAGGAAACAAAAGACTTCTTTTGTATGGGAGTATTTTTCTTTTCCAGAGGGGGAGAAAAAGGTGAATGCTCAATTGGTCACTTGCATACTTTGTGGCCGTGTTTTATCTAGAGGAAATCCAAGGAAGAAATATTCCTTTGGAAATCACTCTATGAAAAGACACCTGCAGGATAGACATCCCAGGACCTTTGCTCGACATACTGGAGAAAACTCTTCAGTAAGTCACCAGAGCCCAACCTCAGATGCTCAGCCGAGTACATCATCGGCAGCTCAGCTGAGCCCTTCCTCTGAGGTGGGAGCATCACCTTCTTCTTTTCCTGTGGACATTAACCCTCGATTTGGGAGGGTTGAAATGAGGTGTACAAGATGTGGTGGTCTTATTGTTTATGGGGAGATCAGTCTTCCCCTTATTAACAATAAGATAGACCAGCATGTTTGTAGACGCTTATAATATTCCCATTCTTTCTTTCCTCTATCCCTGTATTAACCCAACGGCTCTTATAAGAGCCAACCTTACGTCACAATTTTTTTTTTTTTTTTTAAGCTTTCCTTTTTGCAAAATTTTTTTTGCCGTGCGCGCACGGTACGCGTAATTCTGCGAATTTCGCAGGTTACACCGTGCGCGTACGCTACGCGCATACGGCGATTTTTCGAAAAAAAAATAAATTTCATTTTTGCCCTTGAGGGTCCTTCTGGGACCCCCTGACCAAGGCTAGGGGGTCAGGAACTGTCGAGCCTGCCCCCTTTTCACATTATCCACCTTTTTTATTCACCCCCCTGACAGTGCGAGTGAGAAAATGGCGGCCGCCGCTTCCTGGTTTCAACCGATTCGAATGTTTACTAAGATCTAACAGCCAATCAGAATCGCGCTCGCGCACGGCACCGTACGCGTACGGTAAGCTTACCGTAAGCGCACCGTAAGCGCACCGTAAGCTGCCATAGATATATATATTGATTTAAAGGCTATTTTCTCAGAATCTACTGAACAGATTTACACCAAACCTACAAAAGGCACTTCCTTGACCTGAGGACTACCTCTCTGCCAAGTTTCTAGTAATTCTGTTCAGCCGTTCGGGCTGTAGCCCTGTCTAAAGGTCCTATGGAAAAATGCATGGGAAAAACGCGTTTTGGGACCCCCCTTTTATCTCATCCCCCGCTTGACGAATCCCCCCGAGACTTTCAGGGTAGGAGCGGAGCGTAGCGCCCCACCTATTTTGAAAAATTCGCGAGGATTCGTCGACCGGCGCCAAAGTTATTCAAAATAGAATGTTGCGGATTTCCTATGGAAACGTGGTCCTAACTATAACTACCTACTGGCGACCGCCAGTAGGTAATATATCTATATATATATATAGATATATATATATATTATCTACTGGCGGTCGCCAGTAGATAGTTATAGTTAGGACCGAGTTTCCATAGGAAATCTCAAAATTCTATTTTGAATAACTTTGGCGCCGATTGACGATACCTCGCGAAATTTTCAAAACTAATGGGGCGCTCCGCTCCTACCCTGAAAGTCTCGGGGTGATTCGTCAAGCGTGTGCCGAGAAAAAGGGGGGGTCCCAAAACACGTTTTCCCCATGGATTTTTCCATAGGGACTTTAGTCGCAGCTACAGCCCGAATGGCTGAACAGAATTACGTGAAATTTGGCAGAGAGGTAGCCATAAGGTCCATGAAGTGCCTTTTGCATGTTTGGTGTAATCTGCTCAGTATTTTCAGAGAAAATAGCATTTAAATCAATATATATATCTGTACGCGCGCAGCGTGCGCCTTGCTGTGCGCGAGCGCAATTCTGATTGGTTGTTAGATCTTAGTAAACATTCGAATCGGTCGAAACCAGGAAGTGTCAGCCGCCATTTTGTCTCTCGCACTCTGAGGGGGTGAAAAACAAATGTGGAGAACGTGAAAAGGGGGCAGGGTGGACAGTTCCTGACCCCCTAGCCGTGGTCAGGGGGTCCCAGAAGGACCCCCAAGGGCAAAAATGTTTTTACATTTTTTTTCGAAAAATCGCCGAGTGCGCGCACCTTGCGCGTACCACCCAAACGGAAAAAATTCTGCGAAGTTCGCGCAGCGTGCGCGCACTCCTTGTTTTCCCCCCCCCAAAAAAATGTATTTGGCCCTTGGGGGCGAAGCGCTCCGTGCCCACCGTGCGTGCACGGCACTAACTGCGAAAAGTGCGCGCGAGGTGCGCGAAGCGCACCGCGAGCCCACTGTGTGCGCACGGTGCGCGAAGCGCACCGTGTGCGCACAGCACGAACTGCGTAAAGTGGGTGCACGGTGCGGGAAGCACACCGTGTGCCCACCGCCGAGAAAAAGTTTTGTTTAAAAAAATATATTAATAAATACATAACTTAGCATTTAAAAAGCCGTACAAATTCACTGAAAAAACCATAGGTTTCACACACGTTATAGTTAGGAATTAGCATTTAAAAAACCTTGCAAATTCACTTAAAAAACCATAGGTTTCACACATGTTATAGTTAGCTGGGCATTTCCCTCGTAAAAAAACAATGAAATTCCCCGTTATAGTTAGTGCAGGCAACTATAACTCACGCGACTGCAATCCGCTGCTGATGACGTCAGATATTACATCACTGATGACATATGTGTCTTTCTGAAAAAAAAAAAATGAAATATATGTATAGCTAAAGATGAATGGAAGAAGACATGGGTAAATAAGTGTCTAAATACAGTGATGTAATATCTGACGTAGCGTCGGAGGACGCCGGGTAGCAGGTAACCGACTGCTCACCATACACGCTACATAGCCACAATCCGCCAAGAGGGGGAAAGGCGCCTGTGGATGCAGAGAACATCCTAAGAGGCGAGTCCCAACTTCTCGTTGAGAAATTAAGATTTGCAAAGGGGCTGTGTATTCAACACCAGATTAGCTGTTGAACACTTGGAGAGTAGGCATCAAAAAATATACGAACAAATCCTTCCAAATTAAGGCATTTATTTCTATAATGGAAAGTTGGGAGAAGAAATGAGAGGAGGTGGCGGGAGACGTCTTTGATGAAGAGAGACCGGGAACTAGTAGTTCCAATAAAGATTCGACGGCAGGAGGCGATGTGCAAAGCAATGATATGCAAACAATTATGCGAAAATTAGAAAAGTTGAAACACACAGAATTCTCAAAATGGTGGGAGATCCGCTCTCTAGAAAAATACCTGGAAGTGGAAATAGTTCCCCGAGGTCTAAGTATTTTGATTGCTCCTAATTTTGAGAACTTAGGGGTCCATTAAGATGGCGGGCAGACACCGTAACTGCAAAAGAGACCACCCGTCATATGTGCGGCGGTCCCGCAATTGAAATTAGGATGCGTCCGCCACACTGGCGGGTGCATCCCACATTTTTTACATTGCGGCGGGCGGTGCTGTCAGCAGCACCCGCCGCAATGTAAAAAAGGCATGTTGTGCATTTGCATGCACAACGTGGCAGGCACCATGTGGTGCTTGCCACCTTGTGTGTGCAAATGCAGGGGGGTACCATAGGTATCCGCCATGTGCACCCCCCAACACCCTGGGGGTCTGCTACGGGCCCCCAACAGCAAAGTTCACAAGCCTTGCCATGGCGGCAATGCCGCCATGGAAAAGCAAGTGACCGCCTGCATCTTAATATGGATGGCAAGACACCGCCACCATGTTAAGCCCCTTATCCGCCCCTCGACTCATCTGCCGCGGTCCCCCCACCATCGTAATGTGGCAGGGGGAAAAGGTAGGCGGGCAGTGAATGTTGGCGGGTGGATCGCCACCGTCATGCGGGTGGTGGCGATCCGACCGCCAACATACTCGGCCCCTTAGACCCTGACATGCTTTAAGAATGGGCAAACAACAATGCGGAGTCATCTAAAAATATGATGAAGATCTTAGTTAAGTATGTAAAGAAAGATAGAATGAAGATCTTGGATGAAATCAAAAATCTCCAGCAAGAACTGAATGGCTTAAGCAACCCAGACAATATTGCAAAGATTGAAAAGGAACTAGAAATAAAACTCACTAAACATGAAAAAAGATCAAGGAATGCAAAGCGATAAAGTTTACTAGGGATCGCTTAGATTACCAAAGGGGGCGAATATATACCTTTGCTAAACGTTTCGACACCCTGCGACGTCAAGACCTATAAAACAATTCATTAACAACAATGAGTAATAAAGAAAAGAAAAAAATAGGAGATATAAGCTCCGAATGGAGCTCTGAAGTAGATACAGATCTAGAGGAGGGTGGCGGATCAAACAGTACCACGGAGAAACCAAGAACTGTAGTGGAGGAGTTCCGTTTTTTAGGCTTGGAGCATACACTCAATGTAAGACAGAAACCCCAAGGAGGTGGAAGAGGTCGGGGATACAGAAAAAACGCCCAAGAAGGAGGTGAAGGAATGGAACTGCGTTCAGGTCCAACACACAGAACTACAGGTGCAACAAATGAAAATACAAAGATCTACCACTGTGGTGAATCTCTCTAACCTCTCTCTAACGGAAGATGAAACCAACTGCCTGGCATTGGGACTATCGTTCTGCAAACGTACGAATTTCAACTATGGGCAAAACACGCATTGACTTCTACAAATTTGTGCGGAAGCTAAAACTCAAGAAACATTTTCTGAACCAACCGCTCAGGATTAACCAGGGCAGAATGGGGATAGAGGATCGAAGCATAGGAAATCTTGCGATTGAAGATTTAAACATTCTCAGAACAATGGACGAGTTGGAAAACAACAATGACTATAAGGTGGGAACAGAGATTTTGAGTACAGGAGTAGCTGAAAAATATGGTATGGACATATATGGGGCAAGTAACACCAGTTTCAAGAAAAAGTCAACTTTCCCACCGATCCACCCTAAGGATTCAATTGACCTGTTCTCTGAGCGAGTGATCAAGGACCTTAAAGAAATAGCCAAACACTCATGCAAAGAATTTTGCAGCAATATGAAAGAGATGAAAGAGTTTATCAACAAGTCATGGAAAAAATCAAAGCGAGAAGTGACATCGTAGTGAGGCAATCAGACAAAGGCGTGAATGTGGTCTTATGGCCACTGGATAAATACAATGAAGAGGCCAAACACCAATTGAAAGACACAACATGTTACCAAAAAGTACCACAGAGTAACATTTTGGAGATAAAAAACTAAATATCATAAGAAACTAGCGAGGTGGAGAGGTATGGGTTTAATATCGGATGCTGAATATCAATATCTGAAGGTGAAAAAACCAGTAATGCCCATTTTATACTTAATACCCAAGATTCATAAAGATAAAACGTCCCCTTCTGGCAGGCCAATTATTTCTGCAATTGGCAGTCTATTCGAGACATCATCGAGATATTTAGATCACTTTTTACAAGACTTTGTGAAACAATTGCCATCACACATCCAAGACACTGGAGACTTTCTAAAAAAACTGCAAAATGTGCAATGGGAGAACCACAATCTGTTAATTACCCTTGACGTTACCTCTTTATACAAAAGCATCGCCCACAAAGATGGATTAAAAGCCCTGGATTATTTGAGCAGTAGACCAGTCCAGATGTATCAACATTCAGAGATGCTGCTGAAAGTGGCTGAACTATGTTTGGAGAGCAATCTTTTTCTCTTTGGGAATGATACATACAGGCAACTCATGGGAACAGCGATGAGCACCTGCTTCACCCCCAGCTATGCGAATCTACACATGGGCTGGTGAGAGGAGCAGGTGCTCAGAGTACAGTTTGCAAAAGAATGGGAAGAGAATATCAGGTTCTGGGTCAGATATATAGATTATCTTTTTATCATATGAAATGGATCATCAGAAGGTGCCTCAAATTTCCTTGAGTCTTTAAATGTCAATAGCCTTAACCTTAGATTTACAAGTTCCATCAGTGAATCAAGTGTACATTTTCTAGACTTGGAAATTTTCATTACAAATGAAAAAGTACGGACGTGTACTTTTAGGAAGCCCACAGGTGGGAATTCTATTTTACATTGTAATAGCTTCCACCCACAGAGACTAAAGTACAGCATTCCCTATGCCGAACAGTTATGTATGAAAAGAAACTGCAGTGAAATAGGCTCACTACAAGTAGCTCAAAGGAACCTAATGGTAAATTCAGTGAAAGGGGATATAGTCAGGTAGTATTAGATCAAGCCGTAAGTGAGGTTGACAAACTATCCCGGGAAGATATCCTAGTAGGCAATAAAAGAGAAAAGAAAAACACCAAAAACTTACTACAAGATGTGAGGATGATAACCGGGTACAATGCCTATCATGCTAGTGTGAGAGACTGCATGAATAGGCATTGGCACCTGGTTAGAGGGGATCCTACAATTGGGGATGTAATTTCCAGAAAGTCCATGATATCATTCAGGAGAGCCAAATCGATGAGAGAGGATTTGGTAAAGAGTAGCCCTGAAATTATTGAATCTAGAAGTTGGCTTACAGACAATCCAGGCTTCAAGAAATGTTCTATGTGTAAAGCCTGTAAGCATGGTACAAATATGAAAGAAATATGTCTGCCACTAATGCACGAACCATGGAGGATTCCACGGTTCCTTAACTGCAGAAGTAACCATGTAGTATATGTGCTGCAATGCACATGCCCTTTGAGATATGTTGGCAGCATTATACACATGGCTCACGTTTGGATCCTCCAACACCTCAGAGCAATAAGTAACAAGGATGAAGCTTATCCGGTTGCTCGCCACATGAATGAAACACATGGTGGAAGAAGTGAGGAACTAACCTATTTTGTAATAGATTCGGTCCCTAAAAGGAGGAGAGGGGGAAATTGAGAAAGAAAATGAAGACAACTGGAGTCTCGATACATTTTAATGCTTGATTCTAAGACCCCCAATGGTTTAAACTCTGACAAAGATCTATGTGTACACTTAGGATGTTGAATCAGAACAGGATATTGACAAGATTAGAGGGAATGAAAAGAGAAAAGAAAAGAATAGCGCAAAGAGAATTAGGGTCAATATACTTCATGATTTAAATCTTTAAGTGAAATTTACAATCAGAAAGAAGATAATGCGTAGGGGGGATCTGTTCAAGTTATATATTTTTTAATGACTAGAAAAAGTTTTTAAGTAGGAAAAATAGACTTTTATCTATACCATTAACAAAATGAATTAGTGTTGAGGTGGTAAAAAGCTGTTGTGGCAATAGATTCAATACATGATTGCTTAGTGTGTTTTAGATGGTTTTAGATTAATTTTACTAATTGTTTTAATGGAAATAATTGCTATATTATCTGCATTTGCCCTGTGAGAGTGACAAAAGCCGCTAATTGCAATTTTGCACATAACTGTACTGTTTTGCAACTATGCACTTTGATATAGGCTGCTAATGTACATCGACACAAGTCTATGAAAATACCTGTATTGTGTTGGCTATAATAGCCGCTATAGCACTTTTGCAGTTTTTAGTTATAGGCTGCTATTGCAGATTTTGCACACTTATAGGAAAGCACTTGCACATGCAAATACCTATAAGCTACAACATACATTATGTTTAGGAATATGCCACATCTGCTGCTTTTGCGAGCTTTGAACGTATATAAATGCTGGTATAGACCAGATAGCCGTTTTGCAACTTTGCACATATATACAGGCTGCTATTACATAATTTGCACACTTACAGAAAAGCACTTGCAAACAGAAAAAACCTACACGTCTTAACAAATTGCATGGTGCCATTTCTGCTGCTATTGCGAGGTTTGCACATATATAAATGCTGCTATAAATTAAGATAGCTGTTTTTGCAATTTTGCACAAATATACAGGCTGCTACTGCATAATTTGCACACTTATAGGAAAGCACTTGCATATACATAAAAAAAACTATAAGTCTCATGAAACAGCATGGTGATAACTATATTATACCGCCTGCTAAATGCAAATTATGCATAAATCCAAGGGCTGCTAATGCACATTTGCACAATTCCATTATATTAATTTTTGCATTATGAATTTGAATTAAAACATATTGTCAAAACCGGTAACTCTAAGATATGAAGAATTGAAAGAATCATTATATAAAAGCAATTATACTGCAAATATACTATTGTATTCTGCTAATAATTTGTCAGACACACAGGAGACAAGGTAGCTGACAACAAACCACTGCTAATAACACATTGAACACAATACCCAGATGACACTCACGGGCTCGTAGATGTGTCAGTGAGTGGTACAATAAAGTCTAATTCAAAAAAAGAAAAAAGTAGAAAAAATACTCATTGCACCAAAAAATAAATATAAAAACAGAAACATGGTGGATCGTCACCCCCCTAGGGACCTCCCCCGGGCACAGGCGTGGCTATCCGGCCTCTTGGATACACTGGGATTGGTGGACTGCTGGTGCTTAAAACATCCCACGCAGCTGCAATACACTTTCCACTCGGGGGCCCATGGTAGTCTCTCACGGCTTGATTATGTCCTTGTCCCAGCGGCCCATGTCGGGAGGGTGGGGGAGGTGCGCCATTTGGCACGGGGTATCTCGGACCACTCCCCGCTATTGTTGCATTTTGATGTCTTTCCGAGGGCTGAGAGCAGGGTGGTCCCAATCAATTCCTGGTACCTGCGCGACCCCACCATTCGCGCTGACTTGATTAAATCCCTCCAGCGCTATTTTGAGGAGAATGTGGGGTCAGTGCCTTCAGCTATCCCCCTGTGGGAGGCCTTCAAAACAGTACTTAGAGGGGAGGCCCTATCCCTTATTTCCCACGCCCGGAGGCGCGAGTGGGAGGAGGTGACCCGGGTGGAGGCTGAAATAGCTGAGCTGGAGGGTAATCTAGAAGATGGGGTGACGGATGCTGCACTACATGTCCTCCAGCTCAAACAGGCGGCTTATAGGGCCCTCGTTACGGAGGCGGCCAGGGGCCTTAGTAGAGAGCAACAGGGGCGACTGTATGATGTGGGTGATAAGGCTGGTAAACTGATAGCGTGGTTGGATAAAAAGGAGAGAGCGAATCGTGTGGTCCCGCTGATTGAGAAAACGAATGGTGTGTGTGTAACTGAGCCAGAAGAAATTGTCTCCTGTTTCGCGGAGTATTTCCGCGAGGTGTATTCCCCGGTCTCTTCTTGCTCGGAAGAGGATTCCCGTGCCCTGCTCGGGGATATCGCGCTGCCTTCCCTGTCCGGGGAGGACAGGGTGTCGCTGGACGCCGCTCCCACCTCCGACGAAATCGCCATCGCCATACGCTCGGTCGCTTCTGGCAAGGCCATGGGCCCGAACGGTATCCCTATCGAGCTGTATAAGTTGCGACCGGATACATTGGCGCCTCACCTCCGCGCAATGTTCCTCGCGGCCCACTCGCTGGGCTCCCTCCCGCTTGACCAGCGTCTGGCTACAATCGTGGTGATCCACAAGGAGGGGAGACCTCGGGATCGGGTTACTTCTTATCGGCCTATCTCATTACTGAATGCGGAGCCCAAAATTCTCGCTAAGGTACTCGCCAATCGGCTGGTCGGTGTGGTGGGAGATCTGGTTCATCAGGACCAGTCTGGCTTTATTCCCCATCGCAATACAGCCCTTAATCTGCGGCGTTTGCATGGGGTGCTTGCGCGCGTCCCATTTATACGGGAACCGGCCATTTTGGCGTCCTTAGACGCCACCATGGCGTTTGACACGCTTGAGTGGCCATACATCTGGGCGATGCTTGCGAAGTTCGGATTTGGCCCAGGATTCATCAGTTGGGTCAAACTGTTGTATGCGGGCCCATTGGCGCAGGTGGTCGTGAACGGAAGAGTATCGGCCCCGTTTGAGCTGGGCCGGGGCACGCGACAGGGCTGTCCCTTGTCGCCGCTTCTTTTTGCGGTTGCCTTGGAGCCCCTGGCGGAGTGGCTGCGGTGGGAGCCTTCCATCCGTGGTCTCAGTTGGACCCCCGAGTATGAGGACCGCGTATCCCTATACGCTGATGACATCCTTCTGTACCTAGCCTCCCCACGTAAATCACTTATAGTGCTAGTTGATGTTTTACACTCGTTTGGTCGTAACTCCGGTCTCGTCATCAACTGGGCTAAATCGTGTGTGTATGTTCTCTCTGGGGAGGCTCCTATTCTCCCGCGGGGCTGTCCGATCCAGATCGCCCCGCAGGGATTTCGGTACCTGGGTGTCTTCATTACTCTGGACCCGGAGGCCCGGTATGAACGGAATCTGCTTCCCCCCCTCCAGCGTCTGCGGGTAGATGTCGCACGCTGGCGGCGCCTGCCGCTTTCGCCGCTCGGCCGGGCGGCATTGTTCAAGATGATGTCTCTGCCGCGTTTTCTGTACGCTTTGCAGAACACTATGGACTTGGTCCCAGCGCGCTACTTCCGTGAGGTGGAGAGTCTGCAACGCCGCCTGTTCTGGGACGGGAGGCCGCGCATTGCTCTGGCTAAGCTGACGCTCCCATGGTTTGACGGGGGGATTGCCCTCCCGGATATTAAACGGTACTATTGGGCCTCCCAGCTCGCTGCCATTAACCATGGCCTCTACGGGCCCGCCTTAAACCCGGCATTTGAAATGGACAAGATGCTCCTGCCAGGTGGCGACTACAATCGAGCGCTCTACTCTAGCGCGCCCGACGCTCGTCTGACGGGCCCCACGCGTGTTATGGTGCAAGTTTGGCACGCGGCCAATGCAGCTATGGGGTGGAAGGACCGTTTGACCCGGGCATCACCTCTATACGCGTCTGAGCGGTTAGGTTCCCTGTGGACCTCTAAGGGCTTCGAGAAGTGGGACATAATAGGTATCAGTAAAGTGGGGGATCTTTGGACGAGGGGAGGATTTAAAACGTTCGATATGCTGCAGACGGAATTTCAGTTGCAGGGCAGTGAATACTTTCGGTATTTGCAGGTCCGTCATGCGCTGGGCTCCGTCTTCTCGGACGCTGCCTCCATCCCGGAATATTCCCCCCTGGAGGATAGAATGCTGGATGGGCACGTCCCGGACAGCACGATCTCACTTATATACAAAAAGCTCATAAACGACCGCTCGGGCCTGTTGACTGCCCTTCGTGCGGCTTGGGTTGCTGACGGGCTGGAGTTGGACGACGAGGACTGGACCTCTGCGGTGGCCTCCCCGAAGGAGGTGGCCATACCGGCTCGCCTTCGCTTCGTCCAGCTCAAGATACTCCACCGGGTCTACATGACGGGGCCAAAGCTTCTGCGTATGGGCTATGCTGGAGATGCGTTGTGTAAGCGTGGGTGTGGTGCTTTGGGGACCTTTATGCATATTTTGTGGGAGTGCCCAGAGGTAGAGGGGTTCTGGCGTGGTGTACATGAGGTGTTGCGACTGGTTACGTATGTGGCGCTGTTGCCTGAAGCGAGGAGATGCCTGTTGAATGTGTGGGAACCGACTGATTACTCGGCGCCGCAGACGTGGTGGGTGACTCTGGGATATATGATAGCCAAGCGTGATATTGCTCAACTGTTGGGATCCCAGAGGCCCCCGACGGTCTCGGCCTGGAAAGAACACATGGACTGGTGCATGTTTCGCGAAAAGGTGGTGTATGTGGCGAGGGGTAAGCCTGGGACATGGGTGAAAGTATGGGGCCCCTGGAACGCCTACCGAGGGGGTATCTGCGCACCACCGCTGCTGCCTGATGCCTCGCCAGCCCCATCCCCTTAGCCGACTCATTCCCCCGCTGCCGGGCATTGGGTTCCCCCAGTCCTCGCTCTGTTCTCTTCCCCCTCCTCACACTTCTGTGTATAGTTGGGATCCCCCCTCTTGGGGAGCACGTGCTGCTATTTTTGATTGTGGGTTGCCTTGTGGGTGTGGTTTTAATTTTTGTTGTTCTTAATTTAAAATGAAACCGCATAATGGGGCCTGGATGATGTGGCTTTTGACATTGTTACCTACTGTGAAATGCTCCTCCTGTAATGCCACGTGTTCCATAAATGTATGTCGTATGTTCCTACCATTGCTAGCGGCTGGCCGGAAGGTTGTGGGCCCATACTTGTATACTTTTAAGACTTGTAATAAACGGTTTAAAAAAAAAAAAAAAAAAAAAAAAAAAAACAGAAACATGAAAGTAAATAGATTAAAATGGAATATTTAAAAAATGAGGAAGAAAATAAACATCTTAAGGTTGTGGAATTTTTTTAAATGTATTGTGTAAAATGGTGGAAATTTTGGAAAACTAGCGGAGTATTTTAACTATGCCTATTAGGTCATGTGATGTTGTGTACTTTTATTTTAAAAGCGTTTCTGTGAAATAAAATCCTTGTGTGATCAAGGCAGGGGATCCTGTCGAAAAGCGTCAGGGCCCCAAGCATAAAAGAATAAAAAATTTTACATTGCATGTTGGAGATTGCTGTGTCATCATTCCGGAGCAGGAGCAAAAGCACTGGATTTGTTTGTTGATACATATATATATTCCTTGACAAAAATAATAGCGCGGCACTCCTCTTGGTGATTAGATGTTATTTTATTTCAAGTCGTGTCTTTCTCCTACACGTTTCAAACCGTAGTTCCTGATCATGGCAGAATGTTACATTGGTTGTACATTCGAATTATAATTGGATTTAAAACTAAGCATCCCTTGGGATTGAACGGGGATGAGGAGATGTACGTTCATCTGTGATAATGAGGGAATAATATAAATGAGTGACACTGCTATTGGTTAGAATTGTACAAAGCGGGTGTACATACTGATAACAGGTGAAGCTGTAATTGTGAAACAATTGGTCTAACCTGATGAAGTCGAACTATTCACCACTGCTGGTCAAAAACTTTCAAAAAACGTATAAAAAACTTTAAAAAAATCGTATGTTAAAAATCTTATGCTCAAAATGAAAAATCATTCAAATGATGCATTAACAGAAAGATACTTTGAATTGTGTAGAAATATACAATAGACCAAGCGCACCAATTGAAAACAATTGAAATGTCGAGATGCTGTATAATATTAATCTGGATGTCCTGTAGACAGAGATGCTATGACGGATCTTCTCCGTCTTTCCACCACCCACAGGTCACAAAAAATAAAAAGTACACCTAAAGTGCACTAAAGAGTGACCTGTGCACTCTGTTTTCACCGAGGCTCACCTTTGCCCAGTGTATTCACCATTGCCAATGGCTGTTTTCACTCGCTGGTTATTGTGATTTGTTTCCTTTCCCCCCCCCCTTTTTTGTTCCCTTGCATAGGTCTATCCTCATCTCAGTACCAGTTCCTTAATAATCACCCCCTACCGTTCCTAGCAACCAGTGCTAAAACGGTAGTGCACTTACCTTCACACGTTCTAATTTTTGGTCCTGACGAAGTGCCATTGACCCTTTTGGGCAGCTGGGGCACGAAACATGTTGACCACACCCTCACATATTTAGCCCTTACGGACCATTACTCCTAAATAGGGCTTCTACACCTCTTTTTACCAAGGCTAGAGCTACCTCACTAATAAAATTACTGAAATAAGTAGGACGGCCCTATACCTTTTTTAAACTTCTCACTCCTCGTGCACTACCTTGCCCTCACACCCACACGCACCCATACGGCTTCTTCAAAAGATCCCCGACAAAGAGCCCCGGTTTCGGGAGCCCGTCAGGCATTGCAGCGCCGGCCTGACGAGGGGCAAATGCCCAAATGATGAAGCATGACATCCCTTGGGGTGTGTGAGGGCATTACGAAGAAAAGACCTGTGCTCCCCTACTTCTTTTCACTTCCCAACTAGTAAACCCATAGGAACTGCTCTTCTTGTTCTTAATATTCCATTGGTGCCTTCTGAGCAGGACCTGATAATAAACTAGGCTCCTTGTCCCTCTCTGTATAAATAAGTTAAGCGCGGCGGCTCAGCCGTGGGACTTTTGTTCTTTCTCCTGCTACCAGTGGTAGCCAGTTCTCTCACGCCACCATGGATAATAACCAAGGTCTCTCCTTTGATGAGGAATGTGTCTCAGAAATCCTGAGCGGACCCTCGTTACTGGATCCAGATGGAGGAGCTTCTACTAGCAGCTCTGCCGGCGATTGGACAACCATCACAAACATGAAAAGGCAACTCATGAAAATCATCATGCATGGAGCCATCATGACGGAATACCTACGTGCTAATATAGCACCCAATGGGTTGATCGTCACCAACACCCCGAGGATTTTTCTAGAGGATAAACAATTCAAGGAAGAATGGTCCCTGGTCGCATGGAAATGCACCAGGGATCTTTTGGTACTTATTATTAAGACCGCCAAAAGACTGGCAGATGAACTCCTACAGAAAATCACCTTAGCGGAAGGCAATATCAAAGCCAGTATTGCCAACGCCGCCTTCAAGGCCAAGCTGGCCGAGATCACGAAAGAGATCAATGACAACAAAGACTACCTGATGAGACAGAAAGTTACAAAACTTCAAAAGGACATCACACGGTTCAGCAAGGAAAAGGTATATCCTTATTTAAAAGATGATTTTGTGCCCTCTGGAGATGACTACCTATCCGACGAAAGTACTAACTCTTGTCGCCGTACAAATTCCTCAGGAAGTAACTCCAGTTCTGAGGCGCAAGGTCCCTACCATCAGAACCAATATCCTAAAAGACCGACTAATACCATGTACGGATATGGTCAACAACATTATCAAGGACCGGTACCATTCCAAGGACCATCCCCCTATCAGGGACCCATTCCATTCCATGGACCACCGATGTGGCAATATCCACAAGGACCACCACCCCTGTTTCCTCCTTACCAACCACAACCTTTTTTAGGCAGAGGCTGGGGCAAGGGGCGAGGCAGAAGAAGAAGAGGCGGACAAAACCAGCAGCAACAAAACCAGCAGAAACAAGTACAATGGCAGGATCAGGCTCAGCAACCACCACCACACATGGAATTACGGAGCCACCAGGAGAAGAGAAATTAATTGTTAACCTGTCACAACATTCTCTCACTGACACAGAAACTAACGTCCTGAAAAGGGGCTTAGGATTTGTACCTACCCCCAAAGTGGATGTCTTTCGTACTAATCTTGAAGTGCAAAACCTTTTCAGAAAAATACGCCTCAAGGCCTATTTCGGCAACCAACCCAACCTACCTCCAACGGATACAGGTCTACGAAAACCCTCGACCTTTACACCCACCTCAAGTATGGTGCCTCCAGAAGTTTTGACTTTTGAGAAAGCAGTTCTCAAAGAAATTTCTGAGAAACTTCAATCTCGGAAATTTTCCAACGTCACTCAAGCTGAGACATTAGCTATAAAGACCTTAGCTAATGACGTCTCTATTACTATCAAGGAAGCTGACAAAGGTGGTGCTATAGTTATCATGGCTAGCACTGACTACCGGACGGAATGTCTACGCCAACTACAAAATACTAATTACTATACACCACTTACTACAGACCCTACACCACGCCTTTCCACCAAAATCAACTCCATGGTCACGGCGGCACTCCACCAAGGATGGATTTCAAAAAATGAAGCTGACTTTTTAGTCAATACCAATCCTAGAGTACCCTACTTTTACACTTTGCCAAAGATTCACAAAGGGGTCTCCCCACCACCCGGGAGACCCATTGTGTCCGGCATAGGGTCCCTCTTGGAACCTCTATCCAAATTTTGCGATCACTTTTTCCGCCCCTTGGTGAAAACCACCCCTACATTTCTCCAAGATACAAGAGATGTTCTAAGACTGATTGAACTCACCAACCAGGAGGGCCCACATCCAGATGTACTTCTCACTCTGGATGTGGAAGCCCTCTACACCAATATCCCTCAGCTTAACACTCTTGAGGTGGTGGAAACGATCCTGCTCAATACCAACTGGGATTCACCGACCCCCGTGAGCTTTATTATGGAATGTGCCAATATTGCCCTTACAGAGAATTTCTTTTTATTTGAGGATCAACTGTTCCATCAGACCCAAGGAACTTCGATGGGCAGCACCTTCGCCCCGAGCCTGGCATGTCTCTACATGTCAGACTTTGAGGGCAAACATGTGCTCACGGACACCAATCCCTTCTTGAGTAACGTTCTCCTTTGGAGACGTTACATTGATGATATTTTGATTTTTTGGAAGGGCAGCACGGATAGTATCCCGAATTTTTTGTCATGGGTGAACAGTCCGAACCCTTTCCTCAAATTTACCGCAACCTGTTCCCAACAGGAACTACCATTTCTTGATCTAATGATCATTAACAACATGGGTACCTTGGAGACGATAACCTATAAAAAACCCACTGACAGTCATTGTCCTTTACTATACAATAGTTTTCACCCCAAGGCACTAAAAGACAATCTCCCATATGGGCAGTTCTTACGCATCCGTAGGAACTGCAGCAAGATAGATGACTACAATAAGCAAGCATCTGAACTTGGTAGGAATCTAACCCTGAGACAATATCCTGCCCGCATTATCAATAATGCAAAAAAACGAGCACGCAACACCAATAGGTCTACCCTTCTTGAATCACAGACAAAACCAGATTCAGACCTCATCACATGTGTGACCACTTTCACTCCAGAGTCCAACTTGTTAAAAAGGATCATCAATAAACACTGGCGAATACTAGACTCAGGTGATCTTTCTCTCAGTAAACTGAGATTCGCATTCAAACGCACAGCCAACATCAAGGATCTCCTAATTAACACTAGACCCAAACCACCAGCCCCTACAGTTTCTAATACCTTGTGGAACTTCCCTCCGGTAAGCGGACATTACCCCTGTGGCCAATGTGTGGTTTGCCCGCTTACCCGAGTAAGTAAAACAGTTCAATTGACTACCAACTGGATTTGGACCCAGAGGAAACACACAAATTTCAACACACGCAATTGCATTTATCTAATTACATGCCCGTGTTCGCTACAATATATTGGGATGACCACACGCCCAGTAAAGACAAGACTAACCGAACACAGAAGCAATGTACGTTGCAAAAAAACTAATACTAAGATGTGTTCTCATTATGCGGCACATAATCATACACCTAATGAGCTAAATTGGACCATCTTAGAGGCCTTCCCAGTTATCACCAAAGAAGCCCTCTTTAGAAAGGAACAATGCTGGGTGTTCAAGCTTGCGTCACACATGAGGGGCCTTAACGATGACATACCTTGGGCTGAAATGAATCACTGAATAGCCCTATCAAATGCCACCTTGTTGTTGTTGTTTTTTCTGCATTATGTTACCCGCTTACACCACCTACCTCCTGATCATCTTGAGTTTGAGCACTAAGGTCCTTGTGTCCTACATTGGCTATATCCCCCAGGGATCATATCAATAGAACAGGAATACAGTTTTTTTGATAATGACAATTTCCGAGGGATGTATTATTACACCTATCAATACATTTGGCGAGTAGTTGCAATCACTCCTATCCTTTCCGCCCCCCCCCTCCTTTTTAACACCCTTTACCTAGTAATAACTTCATTACTGTAGCTGTCCCGTTCTGACATGGCCGCCGTTTACTCCCACAAGCGCCGGATGTCACATGACATGAGCGCGAGTAGATCCCATTCCAACATGGCCACCACGTCGAGGGACGTCTCCCTACGCTATTTTAGACGCACCCGGGAAGTAGCCTGCACGGGGCCCAGAGCGAGGGTAGGACGCCAGCAAGTTGCCAGTCTACCTACGTGAGTACCGTGATCGTATGACTGGATCCCGTTGGTAAGCCTGCTCGTCAGCTTTTGTTAAGATGTAAACGTAATGTTTCTCATACCTGTTTCTCCTATCTGTGTTTGGCCTCTGCATAGAATTCGGAGCAACTTTTGTGCTCTGTTGTCAACCCCGTCTGTCCGGAACTAGGTCGTGAGGGGTGAGTGGATGAATTCCGTTTACAGTATGTCTTGAAATCAGTGGGTTTTGTGGCATGCCCTCACGCTAGTATACGATCCTTTTTCACGTACGACCTTAGCCTTCCCTGATCGATTAACGATAACTGTTGTCTCTCTTTCGGTTCACGTTGACATTGTGTCACTAGTCTTATCGTCTGTACTCCCAATCATTCCTGTCTGCCCTAGGACAGCGGTTTGATAGATTTACACACGCACAACACAGGACTATTTTTATAGAATCACAGAGTAATTTTTACCAACTGGTATGCTATATAGCCACCCGTGACCTTCTTTATTCCTTCCGCTAAGCACGGCACCGTCGTTACGATCACGGCGTATGAAACCATTCCATTAGAAGGTCCACGACGGATCTTCTCCGTCTTTCCACCACCCACAGGTCCCAAAAAATAAAAAATACACCTAAAGTGCACTAAAGAGTGACCTGTGCACTCTGTTTTCACCGAGGCTCACCTTTGCCCAGTGTATTCACCATTGCCAATGGCTGTTTTCACTCGCTGGTTATTGTGATTTGTTTCCTTTCCCCCCCCCCCTTTTTTGTTCCCTTGCATAGGTCTATCCTCATCTCAGTACCAGTTCCTTAATAATCACCCCCTACCGTTCCTAGCAACCAGTGCTAAAACGGTAGTGCACTTACCTTCACACGTTCTAATTTTTGGTCCTGACGAAGTGCCATTGACCCTTTTGGGCAGCTGGGGCACGAAACATGTTGACCACACCCTCACATATTTAGCCCTTACGGACCATTACTCCTAAATAGGGCTTCTACACCTCTTTTTACCAAGGCTAGAGCTACCTCACTAATAAAATTACTGAAATAAGTAGGACGGCCCTATACCTTTTTTAAACTTCTCACTCCTCGTGCACTACCTTGCCCTCACACCCACACGCACCCATACAGCTTCTTCAAAAGATCCCCGACAAAGAGCCCCGGTTTCGGGAGCCCGTCAGGCATTGCAGCGCCGGCCTGACGAGGGGCAAATGCCCAAATGATGAAGCATGACATCCCTTGGGGTGTGTGAGGGCATTACGAAGAAAAGACCTGTGCTCCCCTACTTCTTTTCACTTCCCAACTAGTAAACCCATAGGAACTGCTCTTCTTGTTCTTAATATTCCATTGGTGCCTTCTGAGCAGGACCTGATAATAAACTAGGCTCCTTGTCCCTCTCTGTATAAAAAGGCTTAGGGCACTCAGCCCTGTAGTTGAACAAAGACACTGAATTACAATCCATACACTATCAACTGTTTAAACATACAGTACTGGTTGTGGGATTCGTGGCTCAGCCACGAATCATATGCACTGTTATTTTTACTAAAGGACAAGCGCAACATGGACGTAATAATCATAACAGCCTTTGCGGTGTAACATCTCAGCCGCTGGACATGCCAGATATTAATACAGCTAATTGTTAAATAAAGTTTGTTGAAAATGGTGAAAGACATACTACCATGCCCAGAATGCACTAGGAAAGGTATCAATGTGCACGAGTATATAAAGTAAAAATTGTAAAAGGACCAATGTAACATACTGCCGTGATCAGGAACTATGGTTCGAAACACGTAGGAGAAAGACACGACTTGAAATAAAATAACATCTAATCACCAAGAGGAGTGCCGCGCTATTATTTTTATGAAGGAATTAATTTGCAAGACTTTGCCCTGGTCTCGACAAGGGCACCGACTGGAAAGTGCTCCCACTGTGGCAGGACATTTGAGTAGAGATATATAGAGATATATATATATAGACGAACTCCGCCACATAAATTCAAATACGCTGAAGGGCGGATACGGACCCAAATCTTTGTGCAAAGTCTTTATTTGCTTATTTACCCAGCACTGCCGCCATGATGCATTTTGGCCTCCAAGAGGCCTTGATCACATGACCCCATGAGGAGTGATCGTGTTTTTAAAGTGAAAGTGTTATAGCACGTGACAGTTGAAATCAAATACAATAGACATAGAAGATGTATGCATTCCAAAATTATGGTAGCGTTCCAGCAGCAAAAGAACATGTATTATGTGCAAATGTGCCAATAAATACTTTAAAAATGTAGATTAATTCATGAACATTTCTTAAAAAGATATTCCATTGAACTAAAAACAATTTCGAATACGGGCGCAGGTAACGTTAAATACAATTGACCCTGTCCATCGAATAACATTTTTGTTCTTCAAACAGATGATACCCAAGTGGGTATACAAACCTGTTAAATTCATATGCAACAATGACCATCTAAAAAAAAAACATTTGAAAATTTTAAAATGTACATTAAATACATGAACATTTAAAATTAATCAATTAATCATATAGTTGTGTGTTGCCAACTACCGAGCTTGCATATCAGTACTGCAGATACTAAATAACGTGACTCAAGTGAGTACCATTGAAATAGAATACCATGCAGAAATGTCGGTCAACCTAATACCTTAAAACACTTTAAATATTTAAAACATTTATTTTTCCATACATATTAAAAATTATCAAATATGCAAAAGGACAAATAATTCAAAAAAAGTTTCAAAGAAAATATTCCAATAAGCTGTCCAAAGGCTTCTGAATATTTGTAACCTTAGGATGTTAACGGCTGGCCTGACTGCATATGTTAACCTCACAAATTGGAAGCTACTGTCAGCATAAATGCTGCATGGGTTCCCATCTCTAATTTTAGTTGCATTAGAAAATAACAAAACAAGCCATAGTGGGCTACAGCTGCGGTTCTATGTCAATCCAAGAGAAAAGTGCAAGTGCCTGTAAATGTGCTCACATACAATTTAAAAAGGTGTTAAAATTATTATATCAACAAAATTATGAAAAATTATTTTCATAAGGGGTTTGGTGTGTTATGTTTCAAGAGTGAAATTACAATTCTTACACAAGTTTGGAGACATTCATAAACAAGTGTATAGGTCATCACTGGAGTTGAGCCCGTTGGGCGCCTTAGTGTCCAGCTCCAGGATGTATCTGGTTTCCATTCTCCTAAGGAGGGCCTCACGGTTGCCACCACATCTAAGTGGTGGAATCATATCAACCACAAAGTGGCTAAGATGATCCAGGCAATTACCATGGACCTCTTTAAAACTGTCTGGCAACTGGATAAGCTGGGTCATTATTGTTGATTGCCCGTATGTGCTGGAGTATCCTCTGGTGGACCTGCAACTTGGTGCTACCCACATATTGCAGGCCACAGGAACACTCCAGCACATACACAGCAAATTCCGTTTTACAAGTGAGCCTTTTAGATATAGTGATAAGAACATCTTGAGACGTACTCCTATAGGATGTTCTGCTTTTGCCATATTTATATGCTTTGCACGTTGGACATTTTACAAATCACTTAGTGGTTTGTAGCCACGATTTTGAAGTAACAATCTCTGGACTGCTCTTAACCAGCATATCACTCATAGAGCGAGCCTTTCTAAAAACTATGCTGGGTGAATCCTCAAGTGTTCCACCTATTATTGGGTCATTGCGCACTACAACCCAGTTTCTGTTGAGTATTTTGTGCAAGGCTCGATGTTGACGGTTGTAAGTTAAAATTAATCTTGGTGGATCAGCATTCGAAGGCAACCTTGCTTGTTACTCCCCTGTGTTTTTAGGCTTCAGTGCCATTGATCTAGGTATTAAGTTAGATTTCCTAATGGCCTTGTCAAGAATGTCTACTGAAGAGCCCCTAGCAAGGAACCTATTATTGCTCTCATTTTGGGCTTTGACACAATCTGTATCCATGCTATAAATGCACCTGATTCCCAGCATCTCTCCGTGGGAATGCTACGAATCAGGTGCTCAGGATGGTGGCTGGTGGCATGGAGCACAGTGTTGCCTGATGTTGGCTTGCGGTGTAGGTTGGTCTCTAGTTTTCCCTGACTGGTATACACTTCTTCATCCTGGAAATTGACTGTATTCTTACTGACATGTGCTACAACTTGCAGATTTAAATCGCTGTCATTAATCTGTTCAGTGAACGTAAGGGCTTCTGTTTCACTGCCTTTCCAAACAAGAAATAAATCGTCAATATAACGATACCAAAGTTTTAAATTTTCAGCTAACACCTGTGCAAAAGTGATGCTGAGGAGTGCTCCTCCCACTGTCCCATATGGAGACAGACATAATTTGGGGACAAGTAGGCCCCCACAGCCAAACCTCTTGTCTGCTGAAAGATTTGATTTTGAAACAAGAAAAAGTTGTTATTAAGACATGTTGAAATCATATTCAATAACATTTTGTTATGGTTCAGCATGCACATTGGTTTCTTGCTCAAGAAACGTTCCACAGCTTTGATACCGTGCCGATGATGTATGCTGGTATACAGCGAAGTGACATCTAAGGTGATTAAAATACATTCTTCTTGCCACACTATATCATAAATTTCCCTCAAAAAATCGCTGGTATCCTGTATATATGAGGGTAGCTGTTTGACGTGTTCTTGTAAAAAATAGTCAACGTACCTTGACGTGTTCTCCATAATGCTGTCACATACTGAAATTGTCGGCCTTCTTGGAGGCTTTGCCGAGTCTTTATGTATTTTGGGAATAAAGTAAATGACCAGGATAACCGGGTGGGCATTTTTAAGAAATTTAAATTCATCCCCACTCAGTAATCCAGCACCTTTCCACAACACTAACTTTACATAGAAATCACTCCATGCCAGTTTGACAGTTCTCATGTCGCTGCGTTTGTAACAATCGCGATCATTAAGGTGGCTGAGCACTTCCTCTAAATATATTTCACGTGGTCAAAGGACCACATTGCCACCTTTATCTGACTGCCGTAGAATTATATTGTCATTGGTTTGCAATTTCTTTATCAATTGACCATAGCAGTTGTTCTGACGGGTAAATTTACATTGAATGTGCAATGTAGATGCATGCAATTTTTTCAGTTGGTTAGTCATTAGTTCATTGAACACATCAAGGTTGTCATGTAGCATTGTGGGATTAAAAGTTGATTTAGACTTGAAGTGCGTCCGTCCAGCCGTATTCAAGTTTGGCATATTATCAACTGCATTGCTCTCGTGCCTGTACTTTCCTCACGAAGTTCATGTAATCACATAAAAGCTCCATATCTTTGACCGTACGAATAGACGGGCTTAATACTTGTGAAGTGGCTGTGTTTTGTTGAGAAACTTGTTCTGTTTTCTGCAGCATATGGAATTTACGTAGTTTTAATTTCCTTGTATACTTATAGAGGTCTATACGCGTTTGCGCGTAATTAAAGTCACTTGCCAGGCTAAAGGACAATCCCAATGATAAAATGCTGCGTTCATTGTCACTTAAATGCACAGATATAAGGTTAATTACCACAAGAGAATTGGTAATGTTGGCTTTATGTATCATTTGCGATTCCATTTTTGTATGTTTTTTTGTTGGTTTGTTTGCTCCCGCTGTTTGAGCTTGTGTCTCTGCCTTCGTTGCTGGCGCTTGAGGTTAGTTCTTTGTTGTTTTTTTATCGTTTTTGCACTCTTGGTCGCAAAGTTTGTCTTCTGTCCTGGCGCAGGCAATGCACCTCCTGCGCCAGGGAGAGCTTTGAAAACCCCAGCCTTGCAGTCTGTTGAGCCTGCTCACTATTGGATTCACTTCCTGGAACAGAACTCAAGTCTGACATTGTAGTGTGGGTTGCGATTTACATACACACATTGCTAAGTTAGCATAACCGCGTTAGATGTTAGAAAGCCATCTTGCCGCTTCCGCTGCTTTTTGCACACGATACTACAGTTGCATGTTATTAGTTGA
Source organism: Triturus cristatus (assembly GCF_964204655.1). NCBI lineage: Eukaryota > Metazoa > Chordata > Amphibia > Caudata > Salamandridae > Triturus > Triturus cristatus. The sequence goes on along the minus strand of NC_140589.1, from coordinate 290,962,679 downwards.
AAACTGCTTGCTCGCCTTTTTCTTCACATGAGAACTGTCTGTTGTTCACATCCCCAGCCGTGAGCTGCGACCTTGGTCTGCACACTGTGTAAAAGAAACAGTCTGGGTCGCTAGGCAATGCATGTTTTTGAGTTCAGGTTGATCGGCCCACTGTTTAGCCATAACACGCACGCAGCTGCAAATACCTGAAAGTCGAGTGCTTTTTATATTGCAGGCTGCATGCTTTACACACATTCTGAAGAAGAGGTTTCCTAGTAGAAGACCACATCTGATCCAGTGATGTGAATCCACTAAGCTGATCTTTACGGTATGGGGTTCCCCATTCGAGCCTAGAGACCTTTTATTAGTCTAATAATATTAGCTTATTTAGTGAAGGGAAGGTGGTTGTACCCACTGTCATTTATAATATGATTTCTCCCTTTATTTTCTATGGTATTGTAACAATGCTTATGGTTTTGATATTAATCATTTGTCTGCTTGTGTTAGCCAAAGTACTGCATCTTAGGACACGAGGTTTATAAAATAAACTCTTTAAACTTTACAGTGTCTTCATTTACTCTTGTTGTGGACTGATATGAGAATAATTACGAACAGGTATTTCTGATTCCCACCATTCCTGAGAGTACCCTAAGTCGCTTGTTCTGGGTTGTCTATTCATTGGGACCTCCGTGATGATACGGATAACGAATGGGACACTGATGCTGGCCGGATAAGGGGTTCTGGGTTCTGAGGTGAGTTTCTGGTACACCACAATTCACTGAGGTCCTGGTTTCCTGCACATAGTTCTGTGTATGAGCAGAATCCCTGCAACATGGCGCACCTAATGTTTGGTCTATTGATCTGAGACACCTTAGTAGTGTTCGTATTAGTCCACATCCACTCACTCTTGTTTCCGGACAACAGGAGTGACGGAGTTCAACCTACCTATTGTTGCCTGATAGGTTCCTTCCAGCTTGATCATTATAAAGGTTTCTGAACCCTTGTGCTACTAATAGTATACGGTGTAGATTTTCTGTCTGTGTCCTGAGGCGGTCGATATTCCGGCACATAGCCGTGCACCCCTGAAACGTCATTTGACGCAGTATGGGGTGCCGGACGATGGTATGGCTGTGATTTTTGTGGTAAGTGCTGATGCGTTGTTTCCTTACGAGTTGTTCTACTCTTGGGTTACTTTGCCGGCGGTGAGTGAAGACGATGATACGTTCCACTCCTATACTGCCACGCAGCTACCAGCCAACTATACGCCATACAGGACTCAAGAAATTCCTATTTCTGCCTGGCAGCATAGTATTTGGTTTAATGGCGCCCTTCCCCATGCGGTTATACCGGCGAGAATGGGCCCTTTGTCGATTGCAGGGGCCACATGGCCGGTACTGGCCGGATATACGCCTCATCCCCGCTATCTTCATGTGACGGTGGCTGAGTTGCGTGTACTTCACACAGCCCTTATTACAGTACATAGGGCTTTAGTGCAGTACGTGTCATGCACCGTGCAGGTGGGGGCACCTGCTGTTGCAGAGCAACCGACGGACCACCACGCGGTGGTTATTAGTCCTGTTATGGTTAATTCGGTTGTAGGCAAGCGCCCCCAGAATAGGGATGATTTCCCTTATTGGCTTGCTGAGAAATTTGACCAGTTGGAAGTGGTTTATCCGCATACGACTCCGGTGGAGAAACACAGTATCCTTACCATTACTTTGCCGAAAGACTTGGTCCCAGATATGGCCGATTGTGAGAACTGGGGCAAGGTCTTTGCTGCGACATACTCGAAGTGCTTTGGCACTCCGTCTCTGTCAGTGCTGCCCTCCGTTATTAAACGTGTTCAGGAGAATCACGGTGCGGAGGCAGCCGTAGAATTGGGAATGCGGCTTGTCGGAGTGTTCGATGGGGTTGCTACCATGATACTGGGCAACCTCAAAGGAGATGCTATGCAATTCCAAGTGCTTAATAAATTAGACGCGGTGAACGAAGAAGACAAGCCGAGGGAATTTGCGAAAATTATCGCGAATGCCTATAAACAAGTTGGTCGTAGCGCTTTAGGTGTTAAACCAACTGTGAAGAATCCTGATTTGATACAGCAAACAAAGGCAAACTCGTCTGGTAAGGACGAACGCCCTAATTTTCCCAAACAAAATTGGCGGGCGAAGAAACAGGAGAAGCAGCAACAGAACCAGGGGTCTCGTCCTGCCTCTCCCGTACTGTCAGGTAGTGAACGCACTTATGATCTGCGCGATCGTGCTACTATTAAGTCACCTGATCGATTTCAGGTTTCTGAACAACGTTCTCCTCGTTCTCCACAGGAAACATCGGCTTCACAGTCCGGTGGCGGAGGCGTTGGCAAAGGGCGGGGTGCCCCACAAGCACGTGAGCAATCCAGACAGACTGACGGCAAAGGCAAGCAGGAGACGTTTGCACGTCAACGACCCCCGTTTCAGAAGAAAAAAGTTGCTGCGCTAACAGCGAGGTATGCCACAGATAGTGCAGACACAGCTTCGGAACCTGACATGGGCGCTAACGCTGCTAGACAGCGCAGCGGAAGTTACCATAGTGCGACAAGCTCTGCGTCCGTATCTGGCGGCGACAGCAACTGACACGTTCGTTGCTGTTGAAACTGCTGACACAAGAGTGGCTCCCCCTGACAGACTATATAACATAGTCCTCCTGATTGAAGGTGACATACAACGGACAGTAGAAGGGATTTTTTGGGATAATCTGACCACTTGCTATGATATTCTCCTGGCGGAGGCAGATTGGCCCCCAGTTTTCATTTTAGATGCTCCTAGAGGGGAGGAGGTAATCCTCCCGTCCTTCGCGCACATAGTGCCAAAGGACCAAGCTAAACAGTTCACTGAGGAGTGGGCACTGGTGCTTGAAGAAGAGGTTTCCTAGGAGAAGACCACATCTGATCCAGTGATGTGAATCCACTAAGCTGATCTTTACGGTATGGGGTTCCCCATTCGAGCCTAGAGACCTTTTATTAGTCTAATAATATTAGCTTATTTAGTGAAGGGAAGGTGGTTGTACACACTGTCATTTATAATATGATTTCTCCCTTTATTTTCTATGGTATTGTAACAATGCTGATGGTTTTGATATTAATCATTTGTCTGCTTGTGTTAGCCAAAGTACTGCATCTTAGGACACGAGGTATATAAAATAAACTCTTTAAACTTTACCGTGTCTTCGTTTACTCTTGTTGTGGACTGATATGAGAATAATTACGAACAGGTATTTCTGATTCCCACCATTCCTGAGAGTACCCAAAGTCGCTTGTTCTGGGTTGTCTATTCATTGGGACCTCCGTGATGATACGGATAACGAATGGGACACTGATGCTAGCCGGATAAGGGGTTCTGGGTTCTGAGGTGAGTTTCTGGTACACCACAATTCACTGAGGTCCTGGTTTCCTGCGCATAGTTCTGTGTATGAGCAGAATCCCTGCAACAACACCGACGTTGAGGATTGTGCTTTGTCACCCTCTTTGGCTTGCATCACAGTGGCTTGTGTTTGCTTTTTGGTACTTTTGAAGGAATCAAACTTTTTGGGAAAAGTAAAAACTTGTTCATTTTGGTAGTCAAGTTTGTCCCTTTGAAATTGAAAAGCCTTTCGTTTTTTAATTATCTCTTCCTCTTTATGCAAGCGACTCAGCATTTCCTCACGGTATATTTATTCACCGTCTGACGGACCCATTTTATTGATTTCTTCATTCAATTCTTCAACTTTAATCTGTGGCACCGCTCGGTCACTTTTGGCATACTTTACCCAAATCCTTACAAGTTTGCAAGAGGACTCCAAATTGCATTCTGCCCACTCGGCTAACATGTTAGGGTCGGGGTTTTCATAGCTGGGCGCCAGCATAATGCGGAGCCCACATGGAATGCGCCCAACTTTTAAATATCTGGACAGTGAGCGGTGCTCCCACCACTTAGACTGCTCCGCGCGCATCACTTTCTCGAGTTTTTTAAAGAGGTCTCTTAAATTGGAGCTCTCCACTTGCGGGATAGTAGTATGCACTCTTGAGGATGACTCGCCCAACAGTGAGTCGTCAAACATTTCGCAGGTTTTCGCTTGTTCGGGAAGATGCTAGTACATGTAGGTCAAAAAGGGAGAGGAGATCACTTGCACAGTTTAAAGACTATGTTGGTTGTCCATTTTAATCTGTGGTAATGAATTTATTGTTCTGCCTGCTATTCTGTTAAACAGTAAAGGTTTTGCAAATTTCATTTGTGGCCATTCATGGCAAATTAATGCATTGTCAGTTTAATCTGTGGCAGTTAGCATCTATGTCATTTATCCTCTCTACATGGTTAGTGTGGGTATAAGTTGCAGTTATGTAAATATATATATGCTTTCATTTTCATTTTTTTCAACATTGTGTGTGACATCTTATATAGATGCCATAGAGATATTTGGATGGTTTATTAGAATCATGGTATTTTACCACAATCAAGCCCAATATCGACAAAATGTTTCAAATTAAGCAAGCATTATGCATGTACTGAATGAGGGGATTTATCCGCTTTCTATTTCCATGATTTTATCTCTTGTTCGTGAGCACAAGCCCTTTAAATAACAGGGAAGTATGCTGAGCATTGTCATGTGATCAAGGCCGCTTGTACGGCCGAAACGCGTTATGGCAGGCGAGGACGAATAAATTACTAAAGCACGCAATTTTGTTTTACGTTTACTGGGGAAAGATGTGCTAGATTCTATACTCAGAACCTATTACATGTGCCCCATGACAACAATTACTAGGGGTGGAATATTTTTGGAGGCGTAAACTACTGATGCTGACTGCTGCCTGCTCTACCGGTTGTGTTAAAATTTACTGCAATAAATCTTTCAAACTCATCCTTTATTTGTGGTCTTTTGGCGAAATTTTCAGAAGGCCAACAACGTTGATGGCTAGAGCACTTTCAAGAACTGCTGAACCAGCCCGTTCTACAATCTACACCAGACATACAGCAAGCTGACAAGGACTTGCCAATCGACTGCAGCAGAATAAACCAAGGTAGATATACGACAAGCCATCAAACATCTGAGAAATGGTATGGCAACTGGACCTGGCAACATTCCTGCAGAGGCAGTGAAGGGAGACATTGAAACATTGAAACATCAGTAGACATGCTCTACCCGATATTTGAAAGGATCTGGGTAGAGGAAAAGGTCCCATCAGAATGAAAGGAAGGATATCTCATCAAGATAACCAAAAGGTGACCTGAGTAACTGTGTAACTTGCAAAGGTATAACTCTTCTATCAACCCCAGGCAAAGTGTTCAACAGAGTCATCCTGCACAGAATGAAGGAACAAGTCAATGCTCAATTGTGAGACCAGCAAGCTCGCTTCTGCAAAGATGGATACTGCACAGACCAGACTACAACACTGCAGATCATCACTGTGGAGTCAATGGAATTTAACTCCCCCCTCTATGTCAACTTCTCCGACTATGAGAAGGCATTTGACAGCGTGAACAGAGAGACCCTTTGGAAACTCCTCTGCCAATATGGTGTGCCAGATAAACTTGTAAGAATCATCAGGAACTCTTACGAGGGAATGATCTGCAAAATAGACCATAGAGGACAGGTCATGGAAGGCTTCCAAGAGAAGATCAAATCTGCCAGGGTCGTTTGGTCTCACCTTTTCTCTTCCTGCTGGCCATAGACCAGGGGCGGTTCCTCCACTAGGGCGAAGAAGCGTTGTGTTATAACCTATTGTTGTTGTTGGTGCATCTTCCTTATTACTGTTCTGTCCCTTGCTGCTCAGCCATGAGTGATGTCACTTGGAATGTTGAGTGTGTGGGACTGGAGGAGTTGGCAGTTGGAAGAGATGGGCTGAGCAGCAGGGAGGCTGCTCCTGGTGGGGCTTTACAGGAGTTCTACATGGGCTTTATATGAGTATTACTTGGACTTTGTGACTTAACCAATAAACCTATAACTTGTTCTACGTGACCTGTCTACGAGCCATCTTTCATGTTAACACTGGCGACGATTTGGAGGAACCTACGTGTGTGCTACTTCAATGGATTATGGTTTCTGATGCTTAAAGGATTTACAAGAGAAAAGGAACTTCAAGAGAACTTAAAAGCTGGTATTTAAGGAACCTGTGCGTTGCTGATGGAAACTGTACTGGAACTAAGGATGTGAGTAAAGAAATTTAACTGGTACTGGAAGTAGCTGTGCATTTGAGGAAGCTGACATTTAAGAGCCCCACCAGTGACCACTCCATCGGTCGCCCTACTGTTTAAGTGCTAGTTCCTGCTGCCTACCTACGAGAACCCTGAGGATTGATGGGGTGTTTGACAGCAGTAATCTGAGAACACCCCTGGTGTCGTTACTCTAATTTAAAGAAGTAGAGACTAGTCGTGCCCCGGAATCTGCAGACAGCGTGAACATCGATGTGTCACATATTTGAACAGTTGGGTGATTTGGAATTGATTTTCGCCCGCTGCGTGTGCCCAGAGTGCCTTTCGGTCAACATGTTCTTTTGCATGTCTAAAGTTGCGGCTCTTGTGCAGTGATTCCTGCTATGCGATGTTTTGCTGACTGAGGAGACATGAGCACGGAGGTGCACCGGTGCCCCTGGTGAGGTGTTTTTGGCATTTTTGCAATTTTTATTTGGGTTGAGTTGAGCCTGGACGAGACTGTGGCCGTTACGAGCACGCACACCTCTTTCATTCAACTATACAAATATAGCACGAGCAATCTTACCTGTTACTGTACACGCGCAGTTTCTTGACATCTGTTTGTTCACGTCATTGCTGCATTTCTGGCCTGTGTTTACACGTTTGCATGCACGGACGTGCCGGCAGCCACCCGGCTTACCGTCGTATTGCGTGCCACCATTTTGTGGGTTTGCAACGTTTTACAAGCTGATAATGCTCCTGCTTGGCCAACCATGCATCGTGCTGATAAAGTTGATGAATATCTCGTCATTAACGGGCAGCAACGTTTTACAGCTACTCTCGTACTTTTGAAATCTGCAGTTTTCCTCCTAGGTAGGTGTGTTCATAGAGGCACCATTGTTCATAGAGTTGACAGTCTCCTCTGTCTCTGACTCTGTCACGGAGCATGTAGAAGTTTGGTTTCAGCATCGGTGTTTCTTTTGCTTCATTGCGGGTACGATTTTCTTCATGGTAAAGCTCTTGACTTTCATCGTGCAACCGTGGAAATGTACTTTCTTCACGTCGTGGGATCCTCGTGCATACGTTTTTTTTCAAGATCTAGTTTTGTTTGATGCAGTCATGCATGCTCTACAGACTGTAAAAAGGATTTTCAGTGTAATTGCTTTAATGCAGGACGATATCTGGGTCCAAGTGTGGCTTCACAACCAAATGGATATTTATGGGGACATTTTGCTGCAACTATACGGTAAGACTGTTCTTGTGCTCACATAGAAGCAGCTGTGGATGTAACATTCAATGTAAAAGAGTATCCTTGTTTTTAAGTAGATTCTGTAGTAATGTTATATGATGCCACAGTTTTTGCTTGTGCTGGAATTACTAATTTTGCAGTTTTCTAAACGACAAATGTCATTTCTGGAGTTGAGTTTTTTTTTTAGGGAGGTATTGCCCCTATAGGGTGGTGCGTTCCCTTTTACAGTGTGGATAGATTTTGATGTTCAGCTTCTAAGGGAGGTGTATTCCCCTATAGGGAGATGTTTTTCCCTATTACAGTGTGTTCAGTATGTATTGGGAGGTGTATTCCCCAATAGGGAGGTGTTTTCCCCTATTACAGTGTTCAGAGTATCATAGGGAGGTGTATTTTCCCTATTACAAGTTCGGTGAGTCTTTGGGAGGTGTTTTCCCCTATAGGGAGGTGTTTTTTCCCTATTACGGAGTTTTGGAGTATCATAGGGAGGTGTATTTTCCCTATTACAATGTTCGGTGAGTCTTTGGGAGGTGTTTTTCCCTATAGGGAGGTGTTTTTCCCCTATTACAGTGTTCAGAGTTTCATAGGGAGGTGAGTTTCCCTATTACAATGTTCTGTGTGTCTAAGGGAGGTGTATTCCTCTATAGGGAGGTGTGATTCCCCTATTACGGTGTTTTAGTTTCAAAGGGAGGTGTATTCCCCTATAGGGAGGTGTGATTCCCCTATTACGTTGTTTTTAGTTTCAAAGTTTGTTGGTGGTGAGTATCCAACTAATTAGTTTCCCTAGGGAGGGGGATGGGGTTCATTATTCTTTTGCTATAGATATTTTCTTGCGAGTATTTTCTGATCTTATGTATATTCATTTGCATAATCTATTTTCTTATTAATTCCTGTTTATGTAAGCAAAGGTATTTTGTGCTATCTTGATTTGATGCATTTATATCTTTATGCTTAGTTTTCATAAGGAAGGGAGATGTGTTATAACCTATTGTTGTTGTTGGTGCATCTTCCTTATTACTGTTCTGTCCCTTGCTGCTCAGCCATGAGTGATGTCACTTGGAATGTTGAGTGTGGGGGACTGGAGGAGTTGGCAGTTGGAAGAGATGGGCTGAGCAGCAAGGAGGCTGCTCCTGGTGGGGCTTTACAGGAGTTCTACATGGGCTTTATATGAGTATTACTTGGACTTTGTGACTTAACCAATAAACCTATAACTTGTTCTACGTGACCTGTCTACGAGCCATCTTTCATTTTAACACGTCGCCCCACTGCTCTCTCGCACTGCGAGAAAGGAAAAACATAAAATTGTAATTACTGAAAGTTATTACTATTTTATGTTTGCTTTGCGCATTGCGGGCGGGGCTGCTCTGCTCTTTGAGCAGAGCAGGGCAGGAGTGGTTTGCCCACTCCTGAGTGCGCAAAGACTGTTTGGTCGGCCCTCTTGGGCCGCCCAAACCAGTCATGTGCACTCTGCCCTTCTCCATGCAGGCTGCATTGCAGCTTGCATGGACAACATGGCCACCTCATTAGCCCCTGGCTGGGCGGTGGCCCGACCAATCACAACGCTGCTTGCAGCATTGTGATTGGCTTAGGAGAGGGAGCCTTGCTGCCTGCTTCCTGTTCCTATCAGAGGCAGGAGAGCAAGAGCCGAGAAGACGCTGGACTCAACGGAAAAGTAAGTTTAATTTTATTATTTATTTCCCCGCGATCCCCCTCACGACACCACTGCAAATCCCCTCCGTGACCCCTCTCGCCCACTCACTACCAGAGACTGCAATGCCAGCCGCTACTGCCATAGACTGCATCATGAAGACATCCACAGAAAGGTGAAGAAATGGGATGTAGTGGACACCTTGGATGCAGCTCAACAACCTGAACATTGCAAATGACCTGGCCCTACTCTCTAATAACTATCTGCAGATGCAAGAGAAGAACAACAATGTGGCAGCTACATCAGCACAACATCGCCTCAAAATCCACAGGGGAAAAAGCAAGATCCTGAGGGCTAACACAGACAGCAAAACTGCTGTCACTCTTGCAGTCAATGCGCTGGAGGAAGTTGGGGCCTTCACCTACCTGGGTAGTGTCATAGACAAGTAGGGCAGCACAAATGCTGATATAAAGTCAAGAATTGGCAAAGCAAGGGCTGCTTTCCTTCAGTTGAGGAAGATCTGGGGCTGCAAGGACTAACTAACACTGCTAACCAAGATAAGGCTTCTTAACACCAACTTAAAATCGGTCCTTTTGTATGGAGCAGAAACTTAGAAGACAACAGTGACTACCAACAACAAAGTCCAGACTTTCATCAACACCTGTCTAAAGACAATCCTCGAATTCCACTGCCAAAACAACATCAGCATCAATGACCTATGGCAGCAGACTTTCCAACTCCCTACTCATGAAGAAATAATGAAAAATACACTGGTACTGGATAGGACAGATCCTCTGTAAGTCTGCATCTAACTCCACCAGGCAATTCCTGACTTGTAACCCTCAAGGGAAAAGGAAAAGAGGAAGGCCAAGAAACTCCTGGCGCAGAGGCCGCAAGGCTGACTGAAAGGAAACAGATTACACCTGGAGTCAGATTGAAAGAAAAGCCCAAGTCAGAGATGGCTGAAGAGTCCTGTTTGATTGCTTATACCCCCGGAGGGTTAGTAAACATTAGTAAGTATACTCAGAACACAGCACCACTGTTTATTACTCCCCTCAGCTGGCTCCTAATCTTTGACAGACCTTGCACACCATCCTCACTGCAAAAAGAACAATTGATGGACGAAATGCTAAAACAATGTCAAACATTCACCCCAGTACAGAGATCTGGGCCTAGATCCATTGGTTGTTGTGCACACCATGCCATTCCAGTTTAAAATCTGCTGTATGCAAATCTGTCTTGACCCTACTCCCCATGGGAACAGTCCAGTCTGAACTGCCTGGCCAGGTCCCCCTGAAACAGAAACAAACATCGGGGCCCAGATCATATCCTACGCGGATGATACTCAATTGCTCTTCACGTGTGGGAAAGATCAGGCGTTTGATGGAGAGAACATCCGGGGTTGCCTGGAGATAGTCTTTAGCTGGTTCCAGCGGAACAGCCTTAAAGCTAACTCCAATAAATCGGAGGTGCTGTTCTTCGGCTGCTCTCTTGACCCTGATTGGCAGGCCTGGTGGCCAATAGATATGTGTCCCCCTGCCCAGGCATCGCTTGTGGCAAAACATCTGGGAGTGAAGGTTGATAATAATCTGTCGGTGAGATCACATATTCTTGGCCTGGCGGGCACCTGCTTTGGTATACTCAAGATGCTCCGGAAGTTCCTGCCTCTGCTAACAGAAGAGCATAGAAAGATCACTGTGCAAGCCTTAATTGGCTCTAGGCTGGACTATGCGAACGTCCTCTATGTAGGTCTTCCGGACTATCTTGTTCAGCGGCTGCAGGTTGTGCAGAACTCCGCGGCCCGTGCTATTTTTGGGCTCCATAGGCGAGCGAGAGCTTCGGGTTTGGTGCGATCGCTTCACTGGTTGCCCATCTGGAAGCGGATTATGTTTAAAGCACTGACCTTGGCACATAAAGCGCTATTTGGTGCCGGAGCAAAGTACCTACAACGGAGATTGGCTTTCTACCGCCCAGCTAGATCATTGCGGTCGGAATCTTTGTTTTTGGCTGTGGTTCCTCGAGTGAGGAAGGCTCGCACTGGGGGACGCTCTTTTAGTTTGAGGGCCCCTCAGTTATGGAATTCCTTGGCTTTGGTGAAAGGTCAAGACTGATTTGCAAACGGGTGTGTCTAAACTGGGGTGGCATAGTGATTAAAAGAATGATGGATTAAACCCAGATCTCTTGACTGGGGTGAGTGGTTGAAATGTTTCAGTACTCTGTCCATCAACTAGTTGTGTTTGGCATCGTCACTGGGGTTCTCATGCACAGCAGCTTCAACTGACACAATTTTACAGTGGAATTGAGAATGGGCAGCCCAAGACTAGTCCTCCATGGTCATGTTCCATATTCTTCCTCACAATAGACCTTCTCTTCTGCCAGGAATGTTTCCCAAAAGCCATAAGAGTCTTGCTGCATTTTCCCTCCGATCCTGAACAACTCTCCACCAAAAATCAGACTGGCCTATAAGGAATCTAGCAGCGCCAGAATGTCTAGTCTGACAGTGTGTGGGCTATTTTTTGTCTGATTTTGGGCGTGTTTTAGTGTTTAGTGAGCCTGCAGAAAGCACAAATACATACCGTCTCTCAAATCTTGCAAAATGTATGTACAGCGTGTCTTTTCATGTTCAAAACTACACCGATTTGCAAATGTAGGCTACTTTTTTAGGTATTTGATTAGCTAATGGGGCTCTTTTAATTTCATTTTCCAGGCTTATATTCTGTCTCAGTCCACCCCGCCAAACTGTTGAAGTTACAAGAGTCTGAAGGCATTCAGGTAGGAGGTTGGGGCCAGATGTACAAAGCATTTTCTGGTAGCAAACGGCCCGACTCTGCGAATTATCCTGTTTGCTACCGTAAAAGTGTTTTTTCAAATGTTCAAAAGGCAAAATGTGCTTCGATAACTTGTTACCGAATCACATCCTCCAATTCTGGGCAAATCACTTTTCTCTCCCCCTGCCTACTAAAAATAGCTTCGGGTCCAGTCAGCGCTATATAAAACTGCAAAAAGTAAAAAAGCCATGGGAGGTGCTACAGAAGGTTAACACCGACCGGAAGAAATCGATCCGCCGTTAATAGCTTGATTGCTTTTTTTCTCAGAATTCACATCTATCCTTGCAGAATACATTGTTTGCTTGTGTGATGTAACCGTGGCTTGCAAGTGCAGACCAACCCACCTTCAGAGCTACGAAGTGTGCAAGGCTATTTTATTGAAGAATATAAAGGCATTGGTAGGAACGGTGCCCGCCCCTCCTCCTCCCACCCCCATTGTGGCAGAGGAACAGATGTCAGGAAACAGCAAATGCGCAGACCAGGCCGGTCAATAGACCATTAGCTGCCATCACAATGGAAATGGAACACACAATAATTCATGACTTCTCCAGGACCGAATGACCTTAATGGTTTACCTAAAACTTTTAATGCCCATTAAAAATATAAATATACTTTAAAATGGAATCGCTCCGTGGAATTGCTGAAGGTGAACATATTTCTTCCCTCAGCTTGCTGTAAATAAATGCATTTAGGCAAAGCTGTTCCCTCCTAATAAACAGGATTCTTCGCTCAGTGCAGCGCTGATGTTCACTTAAAAGGAGATGGTTTTGGAAGGGATACGTAGGCTGGTTCAAGAACAGGCGTCTCATTTTATATAAAACTATATTTTTTTAATACAAATTCAAATGAAACCTAATTGTTGGATCTGTCAGCCTCTCAACTTGAAATGTTGGATGTCAACATATAGAGCATCAATAAAAATGCTCTAAAAATATTAAACCGTGTTCTAAAAGAATAATATTGGTTACTAATTCACCTGAAACGCTTGTGATTGCTTACCTGTATTGGTATTGTTGTATGGAACAACCACGGATTTCCAGGCGTGCTCAGATGCACAAAGTGTATGCAAGATGTATTTCCCCACATGGAATTTTCCTTAATTGGAAATGTCTTTTAAATATCCACTTCAACACAACACGTTGTATTTTGTTTTGTATTTTGCGGGACAAATAGTATTTTCAGAGGAGAAATGCCTTAATTTACATGCACATAAAATGTTTACTATATTTCGACTGACACTAATGTTACTTGCTCTAAACACTTTTTTGCTACCTTATGAAGATTCTGGAGTTGGTAGTGTGTGACAAGAACGTTTGTGCACGTTTGCTATGTGGCCTTTTGCTGTGCTGGTGATGTGTTTTGTTTTTTGTGCTGCTATTGTTTGTGCTGAATTATTGCAGTGTGATTTGGTTTTACTGCACTGGAGTTTTTCTGTCATGTGTTCTGTTACTGTTTTGTTGTAAGGCTCCATGTTACGTTTTATTATAGGTATTATGTTGCTTTTTGTATTTTATTGCATTTTGTTTAGTTGCTTACTTTACTTATATCAACAAAAAATGCTATATTTCTTTTCAAAAGCAGCACATGCCTTGAAAGTTCCTGCGACAAACAACCATTTACCTCTTTCCAAGGTAGAGGATGTGGCGTTATGGCTCGAGCTGACGACTTTTAGAACTAGGGAACTAAGCTCAAGTCTGCATCAGCTCAACATTCCTGTGATTTTGGTAGTAAGGGCCTTATTACGTCGATGGCGGGATGGGGAACCCTGTCTATTTTCGGCAGTGCCCCCGTCCTCTTCCTTGGCAGTCCAACTGCCCAATCTGGAAGCGAGGAGGAACGCTGCCTCAGGACCAACGCCACTGCAGACATTTCTGCTCCCGCGGCAGCAGAGGCAGCCCATGCTCACCGTCAGCCCAATCACGACCTGCTTTTCCGCCAACTTATGTGGTCTGATGGCTAGATTGCCGACTTTGGTGCTGGAAACCAGGGTTCAAGCCTCTGGGTGGCGTCCACATCCTGTGATTCTGGGCAAATCACTTAATCTCCCCGTGCCAGAATGTGCCCTTGTGTAATGTAACCGGTGCTCATGTAAAGTGCTCCAATACCTTCGGGTCGAGTTTGCGCTATATAAATCTGCATTAAAAAAAAAGGCCATGTGAGTGTCGGCGGAAAGGCAGGTAATGGCTCGAGGGTAAATGTGCCCATGTGTAATGTAGCTGGTGCTCATGTAGTGCCCTCCAATGCCTTCAGGTCGGGTGTGCACAATATTTCACTTGCACAACAGAATGCAAGGGAACAGTGCACCCGACTGGCTGGAGGCACCGCAGTATCGCCGGCATTAGCTTCCAGCTCATTTCCAGAGCTGAAGCGTGCTGCCGCCATCACTCCACCATCCACACAACGCCAGCCCTCGGGATGCTGCCTGCTTGGTGGCATTTTCTGGACCGCGGCGGTCTGGCGGTAAGTCATAATCAGGCCCTTAATCTTCCTGTACCTTAAAAAATGAATGTGACCCGGTGTAATGGTGCTCATGTAAAGCGCTTCAATACCTTAGTTTTGAATTTGCACTACATAAAACTGCAAAAAATAAAATAAGGTGGTAAAATAGTGCTTTTCCAGCTCTTCAACCACTTAAAATACCAGTCAGTCCAAACCTGTGATCCCCGTCAGGGTGATACACCCTCGGACTCCATGGGCTTAGAAGTAACCTCGGCCTATCCTCCAACTTCACACGATCTTGAACCATTCTCAGTCCTCAGATTCCATCTACAGTGCTCTATTGTTATTTAGTTAAGTTCTCTCTCTACAAATACCACACACACGTTAACACATATTAATATCATAATCCAGCATTTGTATAAAAAACGCATTTGTGAATCAGGGAACAAAGCAAGCGCATGAACACTGCATGCTACTAGACACTATAACAGTTGAACTTTGCCTGACTGCTTCCGGCAACACCAATTAATACAAAGGAGGATCATGTGGTGAATTACGAAATCAAATGTATTATAAGGAATAAAGTACTCCCTGACATACATTATAAAGATATTGCAAGTCACCTCGGAGTTCCATGACCTTATAAAGGAACTCTGCCTTTGGCCTCATTCCTCTATATGGTTATAGAACTCTTTAGGGACTTGCAGTAACTTTCTAATGTAGGGCAGGGGGTACTTTATCCCATATACAGTGCATGGTAGTCTGCAATCACTATATAAAGGTCTGTCTCTAATTTCCTCATTACACTAGACTTATGATAATGATGTAGCTGCTCAATTGTAATGAGTTATTAAAGTTGAGTTCTGTTTTTGCAATGGCTGCTGCCAGACCCAGCAGCCAAGGGGAAAGGCAGGTCACAGAGCAAAATTAAAGTTGCGCTTTTAAAAAACGATTAAAGTGTGTCTTTTCCTTTTGTTACTCTGTCTGATATTGTAGATAAACAGTAATAAACAGAAATGTTATACTGTTTTAAGTTATGCCTATTTGTAGAGAGCGCTATCACCTGTAGGGTTTCCTGATGCAGGAGCAATCTTCGCCTAGACGAGGGCGGGCCTAGTTAAAGAGACGCGTCTTTAGCTTCTTGCTGAATTCAAAAATTGACGAGGCATGTCTGATGTGCAGGGGCAGGACATTCCCAGTTTTAGGGGCAAGGTAGGAGAAGGCACAACTGCAGTATCTGGTTCCGTATGTGCATGGGATGTTTGGGAATAGGAATCTGGCTGAGCAGAGATGTCTGGTGGGTTTGCGGAAGTTGATGCAGTCATTGTGGTATGCTGGTCCCGTATCATGTAGGTGGTTGTATGACAAAATATTGTGCATAAAAATATCGAGGCATATAAATATAGTGCCAAAAATATTGTTTACCTTACTACTGTCTTCCTATACTTATAGCAGGAATGACAAAAATATTGTGTCAAGAATATCGTTGGTGGGACTATCATTCAAAACAAGCTAAGTCTATCATTTAAATATGGACTGAAAAATAAAACGTTTAAAATATTATGCTCAAATATAATGTGATGTATAATAAATAGTTTAAATCAATTATTTTAATGTATATAATATATATTTTTAGTATAACAACACTAGATAAGCATTTTTCAAACATTTAAATTGAAAAAGTGGCAATAAAGTAAATTTCAAATTAAAACATATACACCCTACAGAAATATATTACTATTTGTAAATATTTACATAAACATATAAAAACATAGGTTTATTTAACACTTTAAATTAAATTAAATATACAAAATAAGCATAAAACTGTATGTAAATTAAATAACTTAATCATTTCAGAATATTTCTATATACATATTTTTAAATACGAATCACAAGCTATCCGACCAACACCTAAAGGGGGTGGGGCGTCTAGCTGTAGGAGCTGTAGGAGCAACCAGTGACATACAAACCAAATTCCAATTGAACACTCACTCAGGATCCAAATGCAAAACAGGTTTATTGTAGAAGCATCTTCTAACGAGTTTTGGCCTGAAAGCGTGACATGTGATCAAGGCCACTTTCACGCCAAAACACGTCAGGAGATGTTTCTATGATAAACCTGTTTTACACTGCATTAGGGCCCTGAAGGAGTGCGCATATTTGGGATTGGAATATTTTTTAAATAAAACATTTAAAAAGCAATTTTTTAAAAGCATTTACAATAAAATAGGAACAAGTAAGTTTAAAAAGAAAAAATATATGGACCATACAGAAATATATAAATCATTTTGAATATTAATATACACATATAAAAATATTTCTGTTTAATATTTTAAATTAAATATACAATTTAAACATAAAACTGTAAAATATATACATATATGTACGATAAATGTATTATCAACATATTTACAATTTTTTTAAAAATACAAAAAATAATTAACAGCAAAACCTGTTATCAAAACAATCTCATTTTTTGAAAAATAATATTACAAAAATATAAAAATAAAAACCCACAATATTAAATACTAATACAAACAAATAATTTCAATAACCACTGTTTAACAAACATTACATAAAGTATGTGCCTTGCAAGGGCCTATTTCACGAATCCCATTCCACTCGAATAAACATTAGGGTAAGTAGTGATCTTTGAAATGATAAGATTTACTATTTCTACCCTAGTCTGAGCAACAGCAGGGAAAGAGTTGACTTCGTAGTGCTTACATTTACTATTTCCCCTCCAGTATAAGCAACACTAAAGCAAGCGTTGTGCAGGAATTAGATTTACTTTCCCCACTCCAGTCTAAGTAACACTAAGAAACGTGATGGGCTTCAAAGGGGTCAGATTTACTTGCCTCACTCCAATCTAAGCAACAGTAGGGAAAGTGTTAGACTCCGGTGGCCAACCTTTTTCTGTTTCCCCTTTAGTGTAAGCAACAGTACGTGAAAGCGTTGGAATCCACAGTGGTTACATTCACAATTCCCACTCCAGTCTAAGGGGTCCATTAGGATGTAGGGCGGATTGCCACCGCCTGCATGGTGGTGGCGATCCGCCATACATCCTTCCCCGCCCGCCACCCATTTCCCCCTGCCATATTAGTATGGTGGGGGGATCCCGGCGGATGGAAATACCGTCCGCCGGTTTTCTGCCAGTAGGCAATCCGCCCGATTACCTACCGGGCAGAAAAGCCAAGGAATATGGTGGGGTGCCTTGCAGGCACCGCCATCCATATTTGGATGATGGCGGGGAATAGCCTTTCCATGGCATAGACTCCGCCATGGAAAGGCAGGCGGTTCTGGCTTTGGGGGCCCGTTGAGGGCCCCCAGGGTGTTCGGGGGTGGGTGGTGCACCAGCCCTGCATTGTCATGGACATGGTGGCAGGCACCTCACGGTGCCTGTCACCTTGTGCATGACAATGCACAAAATGCATTCCCAGCATTGTGGTGGGCGGTGCTGTGAGCACCGCCCGCCACAATGCTGGGAATGGGGGATGCCACAGCCACGGTGGCTGTGGCATCCTAATTGTAGGTGCGGGACCGCCGCACCACTGGCGGCCGGTCCCAGCACCTCTAGGGTGCATCCTAATGGTCCTCTAAGTAACAGTAGGGAAAGTGTTGGATGCTGGAGGGTTTAGATTTACTGTTCACACTCAAATCTGAGCAACAACAGAAAAAGTATTGAACTCCAGAGGGGTTATATTTACTATTCCACTCTAGTGTAAGCAATAGTAGGGAAAGTGTTGGACTCTGGAGGGGTTAGATTTACTATTCCCACTCCAATTCAAGCAACAGTGTTGGACTTGGTGAGACTACAAATAGCATTCAACCTACTAATCATTTTATACAAAATATGTAAGTACCTAGTAAATCATATTATAAAAGAAATTACTTATTATAAAGTATAAAAAAAGTATTAAACCTCAAGTAAAAAATAAATAATTTAAATGAAATCTACTTCCCTACAAACAACAAACACCCCAAAAAATAGAAATAATAATTCCAGCAAACATTTTTCAATCCAATGTATTAAACTTAAAAAAAGAATTTTAAAATACAATTGTTGAACTCGACCGTCTCTGCAGGGTCACCCCCAAACCTTTTGCCTTCACCCCACCTGTTTTGCTAAATTCATTTTTGTTGGTCTAAGGACTTTAAGCACTTTAGTAAAGTGGTATTATATATACCCTGGGCTGGTAAATTAAATGCTACTAGTGGGCCTACAGCACTTGTTGTGCCACCCACTTAAGTAGCCTTTTAAGTATGTCTCAGATCCGCCATTGCAGCTTGTGGGCACTTTTACACTGCCATTTTAACCTAGCAAAATAAACCTTTTTGCCAGGTCTAAATCTCCCTTTTTTCTACCTATAAGTCACCTCTGGGGTAGGCCCTAAACAATCAACAGGGCAGGGTGCAGTGTATTTAAAATGTAGGACATATACTTTTAATTTTTTACGTGTGTTGGTAGTGAAAAACTCACAAATTTGTTTTTTCACTGTTCTGAGGCATTCTTTTCCTATAGGATAACATTGGGTTACCCTTAGTACAGCTAATAAGTGCTAACATTTATTTGGGAGCAGGTATGAATACCATGTTTACTGTGTGATGAATTGTAATTTAAAACCCTCTTTAATGGTAAAGTTGGATTTTAAGTCACAATTCAGAAAAAGCCACTTTTAGAAAGTTGGCATTTTCTTGTCCTCATCATCTGGTGCCTGCATCCTGTTTCCAGGGTCATGTGGCTAGGTGTAGGTGGCAATCGCCCTCTGTGTTTTCCTTCCAGACAGCCAAAAGATAGATGGACTTTGTGTTGACAGGATGGGACATCATGACTTGATAAGAGGGACGGAGATGTCACCTGTCACACTTGCACTTCTGAAGCTAAACCTCAGCTCACACCCAAAGGACTTCACAATAGTTTATAGTGCCTACAGACAGACTGGGACCAGGGCAGAGAGGCAGGACATTCTAGACACCTCTGTAGGAGGAAGGCACCAGGTATCATCAGTACACTCCACAACATGTGGATGATACAGGAGAAGGACTGCCCTGCCTACAGAGGACTGCCCTGCTGTCTGAGAAGGAAGACTGGACCTGCACCTTTCATCCTAGGCTGAAGTGACTCCAAGTGTCATTAATTGACCTCCTGTTCTGAGCAATAGGGTCCAGAGGCCACCCTGCAACTGCCCAGGTAAGCTACTGCTATGGACTGCTTGGACTTGCCTAAACCTGCAACTGGATCTGCCGGAGCCCTGCTGGCATCTGCTGGAGTGAGTTCCTGATCCCCAAGCGATGCTTTTCAGGCCCTGATTCCTTTGTGGGGCATCAGTTATTCTCTTCCTAAGAGAAGGGGAGAAATCCTGAAGTTTGGGATTTTCACGATAGCAAACAGACCCGTTTGCAACAAAATCTTTCCACACACAGTGACCGCCAACGCTAAGCTCTGATGAATCTGACCTTTTGCGCTACAACGACCCCCAACGAGGACTGGCAATGCGAGATCTGCACTTCACGCAACAGCATTGACAGCCCACGGTGACAGGCAACATGCAGTTCAAGCAACGACTGCCTACAACACCTGACAGGATATTCGCACTACAGCAATGACAGTCCGTGACACCCAGCTTGCTCTACGTGCTAGAGTGACGACCATCCACAATGCCCTTGATCCCGGTGGAGTCGGTGGTCTTGTGGCGGTCAAAATGTGATGCAAAATTACAGACTTTAAGTGATAACAAGGTTTATGCTTTTCTATTTTAGACAAAAAGAATGGTTTTTTCATCCTATTTCCTAACTATAACAGCCCTGTAACCTTTGATTTGGTCAGTGAATTTCTAAGGTTTTTTAAATGCTAATTCCTAACTTACCTGCAACCTATGTTTTTTTTCAGTGAATTTAAATGGTTTTTTAAGTAGCAATGGTCTTTGCAGAATGGTGTGGAACAGGGGGCGGGGTCTCTGACCAGCTCTCAGAAATCCTGCTGAGTAGGACTTGTAGAAGGTACCAGATGGGCTTATTGGTCCCCAAGGTCCTTTAGCATCCAAGGCAACTTCCCAACCAGTAGTGTACCAGAAAACATGTTTGCAGAGTGGAGCAGAAAGGGAGTGTGATCTCCAAAGACCTCTTAGCAAACTGACTGTGTGGAACCTGCTGGCTGTAACAAGAGGGATACTTGGCCCCCAAATACCCTCAATAGCCAAAGGGACTTCATCTCCCAACTAGTACTATGCCATGAGGCATGTTTTCAGAGTGATGGAGAAAGGACGTCCTTGATGATTGCACAGGTAATGCATTTATGACTCCATGAGTGCCGTTGCCAAGGACAGACACATATATAGACATATTTTACATAAGGTTTCAGTATAGCTATTTAGTACGATACTAATTTAACTTTCCCCTTTGTATTTATTTGTCAAAATAACTAAATCAAAGATGCATTTTCCTTCTTCACAGCAACACCAGAGGTTGCAATGACACCAGTAGTCACAAATAGAAATGACGAAGTGGAAAACAGATATATAGACATATTTTACACAAAGTTTCAGTCTAGTTGTTTAATGACATATTGATTTAACTTTATTTTAACAACATATTTATAGAAAAGAACAGTTTCAAAAAATAACTCAACATCTAATCTCACAAATAAAACATAACAACCAAACACCCATCAAACGACCCATTGTTACCCAAACTCATGGGGAATTAAAAACTGCTGTAAAATTAGGAAACATCACATGACTGAGAAAGTAACGAATGTCTTTGGATAATATACGTTCAGTAAAATGAATAGGAAGTATACACCCACTCTTCCTTCTTAAGTCTTCTTTTCCAGAAGTTTATTGTGAGCAGGTGTTGGATTTTGGCTGGAGAATTATTTTGGACTCATGTGGGATCATGTTCATGTTATATCATCTTACAACTTATCATAGAAAATGTCTCCATCTGCTGATCAAGCAGAAGAAAGCTGGAGGACCATCTACATCATTGGCAGCAGCAACCATTCCCTGCCAGAAGGTCCCTTCAAAGATACAGCTACTACAACAGAGGCTCCAGAGTTTTCAAGAATGGCCACGTAGTGCATGGACTGTAGTGTTGTTCTAAGAGCTGGTGAGCAGTGTGATTCAGCTATTCGCAATGCTGCCAAAAATCATACATGATAATTTTTTACCCCTATTTTTATTTTTTGCACATTTCATAAAATGAGTTCATAGTGAGCAGCAAGAAGGCATCGCAAAGCTGAAGGACCTTCGACTTCATTAGCAGCATAACAACACTGAAGCAGAGAGTCCATTCAAAAATTCAATCTCAACTTCAAGATTTGGCTCCATAGTTTTCCTCGATGGCATCATACTGCATGGATTGCAGAGCTGTAGTAAGTGCTGGAGAGCAGTCCATAACGACCCTTCACAATGCTGCAAAAATAAGAAATGTTGATTTATTTGTATTTTTTGCCCTTCAAAGTTTTTCTGCATTAGCAGACATTTTATTATCTTACAAAATGGGTATCTAATATCTATGTGCTGTTCGTTTTAATATCTTCTAATTTATTGTAACACTACTTACATATAACTTGCCATATAGACAAGTCAAACCGTCCCTCTACAAATAAATACACAGGTAACTTTTGCCAGCTATCCTTATTTACTTTTTTACTTTTTGAATATAATCAACAGTCTGTGTTTAAATCTTCTAGTAAGTGCATCAACAACATATACAAACATACTCTGGTTTTTTAGACAACACACTGTGTTACATTTTGTAATCTCTTATTTATAACTATCAACTGTAATATATGTGTCTTGTTCTGCAACTCTTCATCTTAACAACTCTTCATTTTCCCTAGAATCCTGCTCAAGACCAGAGAAACGAAACTGCACATCACCACAAACCTTTTCTACGTCTGTTACACTACCATGCAAAATGGCTCTATTAATTTCTTCTAACATAAAGCAGGAGTTTTCACATAATACAGCCTCCTACCTAAAGTTTGCATTGCTGAGTGGTTTAACTAATTTTGTATTTTAAAGTTCACCTTGTAAAGATACGTAGGAAGTTTCTTAATATATCAATGGATTGCTGTCTAATATTAAAAACACTACTACAATTCCATTTGTATGAGAGGAGCCTGCCCTAACACGCCGTGAGGGGAACGGCTACAGCGGAATTTTAAAACCGGGAGCGGAGAAGCTCCAAAACTGATTGTTGGTCACACTTACATCACCGCGAGGGAAACGGCATACGGGGGATCAGAACTACATTTCCCAGCAAGCTTTGACCCAGGCGCTATCGTCACCAGGCAGCGCCTGGGCCCTTTATCTCCATCGCCGGTGCCGCGCAATGCGGGACGCGCCCGGGCAAAGCCCGGGCCAAGGGCGGGCCCGTCCTTGCCCGTCAAGGACCGTTCGAGGCCGGACTGGGCATTCTCTCTGAGATTCGCAGTAGATCATCAGAACTGTAAGTGTTGCCAGTGCCTGTTTGGTCCTGCTATTCAGTCCTGTGTATTGGTCTTTATGTTCCTTACTCTGTGCCATTTGACTTACCCAGATCTGGCCATACTATTCGCAATTGATTTCTAGGACATACGTTGTTACTTCCTGTGGACTGCCACGGGCTGGAGATAGGCCTGTTGTGGGCCAGTGACTCTGATCGGGACTCTTCTGAACTATTCTATTTTGCGTCCTTCTTCGCCTGGGGCCATCCTCCTCCCTTTGCGAAGTATAGTGATTGTTTACTTGTCTATTAATATATTATGGCTGAGAGCCATGAGCATCTGTCCTCTGTAAAGACTGGCGGTTTTGCTAAAGGCACACTAGACCGTTACTTTAGTAAGGTTTCCATGGATTTAGAGAGGGAGGATACACTAGCTGAGCGTCGGGCCGAGCGTCGCCAGTCAGTTGAGTGTTTGAAGAATACGCCTCTTACTGATCTGTCACAACAAGGTATCTTGCCGGTTGTAAGCCCCTCTATTGATAGCAATGATTTGATTTCTTTAGATGGTGTTCCCGCACTTCTTCGGGAGTTATCCCCTTCACCTTCCCTACCTAATTCATTTGATTGTTCACATGTAAACACCACTTCCCGCTCTTGTGATTCCTCGCTAGGAGCAGAAGTGCTACCTAACCCCTCCCTGCTAAATAAGGAGATTATGAAAAGGAAGATTAGAAAACCATTGTTGTCCAAAGTCCTCGGCCCACCACTAAAGAAAAGGAGAAAGAAGGTTGGAGACCCATGTAGACCTAGGATCAGTCACTCCGATTTTGGGAAAAGTGCTAACACTGCCAAACCAGCTGTACCTATCCCCAAAGCCCCCACATTGTTTGTACCAACCCCAAAGGTGGTATCAAATACTGCATTAAACCTAGTGGAAGTAGGCACCCCCTTATATAGTCCTTCTAAGGAAATGCAGTTTGCTGACCCTTTGGAAAGCATTGAACACCTTATAAGGTCCTTTATTTTACCAATCATTGAGAGGTTAAAGAGGGTTGAGGAAAGGCTAGGGAATATAGAGTCGGTCATTAGTAACAAAGTGGGGCAGAGCAGGGATAAAGTGACGTTGGACCGTCCTCCTGTTGTGATCATGCCATCCTCTCGTCCTGTTGTGGGTGAAGGTCCAGATAAAGCTAGCATGACTACTGGTCCCAACGATCAAACACAAATACCCTCTAAACCTGCAAGGCATTCGGCTTTGCTTGTTCCTAATGAAACCCAGAAGGTCAGGGACAAACGGGATGTAAGAAATATGGGTATTGACGAGTGTAGGAGTTCCAGCATTGTCAGGGGTGCAAATTGTAAGGAGCCCCAGGTTGAACTACCGCCAGAAGCTGTTCCCTATGTGGTAGTGCTAGCGGGAGTTCCAACACTGCCAGATGGCAAGAGGGAGGGGTTCTTTCAGCTTAAAAACAAGATTGTACATTGGCTGAGCCAAAATCGTCCACTCCCCTATAACATCAATGGTGAGATCCTTCATGTTCGCCGAATCGTCTGGTTGGGAAGTAGGGTGAAGGACATTAAGGGGGATTTAAGTGTCATTAATTTTAGGGACCCCGCGGCCGTAAGGCATATTCTTAATTGGCCTGTAGAGAATTCTGGTACTTCTATTGCTCCTTTGGAGCTAACCTTTTTCTATCCTAGAATCCAAGGGAGCAGAGTTAGGCACCCTGGGGCTCCTGCTTTCCCACAGATCAATTCACGTGCGTTTTAGTAACACTGGGCATACATTGTTTGAACCTAACTCTAAATTAACGACTTTTGATAGCATCCTAAGGTGGGACACTGTATTGCCAAGGAGTTATGGGAATCGAAATGGGAGGATGGACCACCTGGTTCCATTTACGCCACTCGATGTTTCAAACCGATACGAGGCCCTTTCTAACCTTGATGGTTGCGATTGACAGATGAGGCCAATGACTAAACCATCCCTCATTGCAATTCAGTCTGACCCAATAAATAATCTTGGGTTATTGCATATTGGTAAATCTGATTTAATTGAACGATCTAGTTCATTAAAGGGGATTTTGATATTAGAACCAACTGCTTCTCCCTTTACTCCTCGCTCTTCTTCAAATTGTGTACCCAAGCAGGGGGCGGGTGCCGGGTCCTCTATCTTGAGTGATTCCCTTGGTCCATTGGATTCTTCAACATCTAAGCAAGCCCCCAATGCTGAATGTGGTAAAATCGTTTCGTGGAATGTGGCAGGTCTCAAAAATAAACTCCCCATTCCTGAGTGGGGTGCATTTATTGCTTCTTTTGACATCTGCATGCTGCAAGAAACCTGGATGCTTAAAGAGAGTGCGGCTCCGGGCTTTGCAACATATGATATTCTGGCAAGTATGAGTGGCAGGGGCAGGCCCTCGGGGGGGCTGTCCATATGGGTAGGCACCCATCTGGGAGTTAAGGCATTAGACATTCCAACTGACTCCCGGGATGTGCAACTCGTTTTATTGGACGTAGTGAATGGCCCAAGTATAGCTTTGATAAATGTCTATTCAAGACCTACTAAGAGGGGCCTTGAATCGGAGGCTATTACTGTATTGTCTAAACTCATACAGTCACTTGACTCCTCCACTGTGCTAATTTTGGGTGGGGATCTTAATTGTCATTTTGAGCCCCTTTGGGACCCAAATATAGGAGATCCAGATCAAGTGGATTCATTATGGAACATTCCTGACCCGCTGACCTCTCTGGTCAAGGTATGGACACCCCTTGTCTTGCAACTGCAGTCACTCTCCTTAGCTGCATCATTGCTAGCATGTAATGGAAGGGTGAAGCCAGATAGACCTGGGAAAGTAACGTTCAATAGAGTAAACCATACCTCAATAATCGACTACATTTTTATCGAAGCTAGGCATTGGGACAGGCTCTATGAATTTGTGGTCATTGAGAGGTTTGACAGTGACCATAATGCTCTAGCCTTGACTCTCAAACCGGGGAGTTTTGGACTTAAAAAACCTGCCCCGGACGATAACCTCGTCACTGATCCACTGATAATCACAAATTGTAGAAGGAGAGTTAAGTGGCCAGAATTCCAAATGTCCAACAGCAAACTTGTGGAATTGTATGAAATAATAATACCATTCATTGAAGAGATGGGGAGAGTTGGTCCTTTGGGCAGCCCTACTGATATCCATGGTCAATTGGTTGTTGCACTAAAGGACATCTTGTACCCAGTAAAAAGGGTCACACAGTCTCGGACTGTAACAGCTCGGTGGTTTAATAAAACCTGCCGTACAGCCAAAAAGGCACTGTTGCTGGTATTAAAAACCAACGACAGAGAAGCAATCAGGGTAAATCGCTCCCTGTATAAAAAAGCAATCAGTGATGCTAAGAAGGAAGGGGAGGCTGCAGTGTGGGAGGAGTTGGGTCTTGCGCTCAGTTGCAATGATGCTAAATTATTTTGGACTATCGTTGCAACTGGAGTTAGTGGGCATTCTTATGCCCCTGCCCCTAATATTGCCTCCTCAATTTGGGAAAATCACTTTGGTGATCTTTATGGTACATGTAATTCTGATAGTCTGTCTGTTGGTACCCCTGAACCATTACCAGCCCTCGTATGCTGTGCTCCATCTGAACTTTTTACTTTGCTTGAGGTGGAAACAGCAATAGCAAAAATGCTCCCTAATAAGGCTCCTGGCCTTGATAAACTGCATGGGGACCTGTTTAGGGCTCAACCAAAGATATGGGCCCCCTATCTGGTTGTTTTATTTAATTGTATTTTACAGGGGGTGATGTACCCTACACTTGGTTAGGGGCAGAAATTGCACCCGTTCTTAAAAAGGGCTGTCCACTAACTCCCTCTAATTATAGGCCTATCAGCCTTATTGATACTTCGCAAAAATTAATGGGGAGGGTCCTTCTGGACAGGGTCCTGGGATGGATTGAGGAGAATGGGATCCTGTCCACATTACAGGCAGGCTTTAGGGCTGGTACCTCTACTCTAGATCAGATCTTTCGCCTGCAGGTCCTGTATTGGAAAACAGCTTTGGTGGAGGGTGGCAGCCTCTACCTAGTGTTTGTGGACTTGCGGGCAGCTTTTGATCTAGTTCCACGAGTTAAATTGTGGCAAGTTCTAGCAGACTTGGGTCTTCCGCTCTATCTATTGGCCGTCTTATCTAGGCTTCATGATAACAATTTTGCCCAGGTAAGGTGTGGTAAATACGGCGACCTTACTGACCGTTTTCCTGTCCAAAAAGGCGTTCGCCAAGGGTGTGTGTTGGCTCCCACACTGTTCAGCCTTTATATTAATGGTCTTATTGACCATCTGAATTGTGTGGTAAACAATGATGCCCCTAAATTGGTTTCAGGTCGAGTACCCGCTCTGATGTTTGCAGACGATACTTTGTTACTGTCTAGAACATCATCGGGCATACAAAATATACTGAATGGTTTCGTGAAGTTTTGTGAGTTAAGGGGACTCGAAATAAACCTGTGGAAAACAAAATATATGATTTTTAACCCCCCAAAGCGGGTGCGTCCAAACCCAGTTCTATTTGGTATTCCCCTTGAAAGGGTTAAAACCTTTGTTTATTTGGGCATCACTTTAACCGAGAATTTTAGTTGGAATACTCAGATTGCTAAGTCGACGCTCAAGCTAGTCCAGCTGGCAGGGGGTTTAAATAACGTTTTTAAAAAATCGACTTTTAAACCAGTGTCTCCTGCCCTGGAAATCTATTGTCGGCAGGCAAGAGTGGCTGCAATCTATGGGGCTGAACTTTGGGGACATAAGCAGATAGGGACCCTTATAAAGGCTGAACAGTCCTTCTTAAGATCTCTTCTAGGGCTCCCTCCCAGTACTCCTTTAATCCCCCTCAGGTTTGATCTTGGTTTAGTTTCAATAGAGGAGATCATTAGTGAAAGACCAATCTTGTACTGTGAGAAAATAAAGATTATGACAAGGCCTATGTGTCCCCTATGTGTTCCCCAACGTTTCGTGTACATGCATGTACGCCATGCATTATCCCTCCATGGCCTGTCAACCATGATGCCTATGCTATAACGTGGCCTGCCATCAAGTCTCCCATGAGAGAAACGACAAATCTGCACTGAGGCCTACACGTTTTGCTTCATGTTTTCCTGCACTCGTGCCATTTTCATGAAAGCCCATTTTGTGGCTCAGCCGGAGCCCGAAAAGAGGTTTCAGGCCTCAGACGCTCTGAGAGCTGCAGCTGCGTATCCTTGGCCTCGCACACTTGGGCCTCAGCCAAAGGGGCCCAGTCCGGGGTGCCGAGATAGTATTGAGCACGGTTATCTGCTTACTCCTACTGAATCACATTCCTGCCTGGAAAAGGAGGAATAAACAAAACCCGCCTGCAAAGGATAGAGCCTAGCCTTTCTGTCTCCCTTTCAGTGATTGCAAAGCTCACGTCAGTGAAAAACCCATAGCCCCCATGTAAGGCCCACGCAGTGAATAAAGAAATAGAAGCCACATCGGCTCTTGGTGATGGGCAACCTATGTCACAGATCAGTTCCTGCTCCGGACTTTAGATATCAGATAATACAAGATGTGCTGGTCGTCCTGACACTGAAGGCCTCTCTTCCAGACTCCCCGGCTGCACAGCAACCTTCCCCCAGTTACACGTCAGTTACACGTCATGCTCGAGTTGAGCACAAGTAAGGCAAAGTTCCAGTAAAGTTCCAGCTGATCACGCAACCCCCTCCAGGTACCCACCCACCTATGACACTCACCTATGACTCATCAAGTGGACGCCCACATGGACACCCACCTTCACGCCTACTTACGCGCCCACATGCTCTTATCTTATTCTCTCTTGCTCTGCCTGAAGCGCTCCTGCTTACGTATAATATTGAATGTATATATACTGTACTCTGTGAATAAAGTTTCAGAAGACCCTTCCTGATCCCTTGTGGTGATGGAACCATTCTCCCTATAACTCAAGTTATTGGAATAAAGCCCTTTTTGAACCTGATACCACGGACTCAGCCTCTTGCTTTATGCATGATCCTATTGATACCTATAGAAATTATGAGTGCGTAATACTTTATCTACGACATTATTATGGCGCCCGAATAGGGACGAATCCCCTTCCCCACGCGCCGGAGATGAAGGTCCAGTTTTGCCCCCTTCTACAGCGGTGACGGACTTCAAGTGTACACGTCGCGGGTTTTCCCGCCAACTCCCTCAGGCCAACGGAGGAGACGGACTGCGACCAGGCATCCATACGAGGCGGTGAGGATTGCGGATCGTCCCGACCCAGAGCCCACCCTGCGAGAGAGCTGTGTCCGAGGTTTCTAGAGATCCGCCAAAGATACGCCATTCCCGCGCATGCGCAGCGTCGAGTGTCCGAGGCCTTCAAGTTCTGCTTCCCGGTGAGTTTCATGGGGGTTGCATAAAGACGGGTTCATTTAATGAACACGGTAAAGACGTGTCTCACTTGTGAGACCGGTATGGTTGTGCTGTATTCCAGTGCATAGAGTTTTCAAGTATTCAAGTATACAAGTGCATGCATAGAGTCATTCAAGTATTCAAGTATTCAAGTATTCAGGTGCACCGATTCAACTGTATGAATGTTATTGTCTTAGTCAGGTTCAGTTAGGTTTGAATGTGTCAAGTTTGTATGTAAGATTGTTTCATTGTGATTTTTTTTTTTTTTGGTTACATTTCAACATGCCGTTGTTTTCGAAACTGCGTAAAATAGGTACTAGGAAAGGTGTATTAGAGGAATCAGTTAACATTCCGCCTAGAGACACACCTGGACATTTCATGTACTGTAAACATGGTTTAGATGCCGTGTTGTTTTTAGAGCTATGGGTGGATTACACGAAGGATTTAGAGACACAGTATAGATGGCCTATCACGGGAACGTGGGATGCGGAATGCATTATGAAGGTAGAGGAAGAGCTATGGAAGAGAAAATGTAGACCTGCTCAGAAGGATGCCATTGAGTTTTGGCGCAAGGAGTCACATAGAAGAACAGAGAAAGAGTTCCACAAAGCAGAGAGAAGTAGACAGGAGTCTGAAAAAGCCAATGAAAAGAAGTTACAGGAGGAAGGGGAGCGGGTCAAAAGAGAACAGGCTGAAAGAGAAAGAATTACTGTCGTTGCTGGTATTTATCCCGTCCTTTCAGAGGAACTAGCAAGAGTGGCCCCAGTAGAAAGACCCGTTAGAGTGCCACCGCAAGTACCCCGAAAAATAAGACCAACAGCATCCGAAGCGTTTGTTACCACCTACCTAGAGGAATCCCCACCAGCATACCTAGACGGATCTTTCCCTGCACCCCCAACACAGGCCCAACTCCAGGAGCTCGAGGACGGCGGGGAGGGATCCGGGACAGCATCAGGAGGGGGGCCGACTGTAAAAGTAGACATCTCTGAATGTATATACGATCCAGATCCAGGAAAGAGCAATATGCTCGTGATTTCACTAAGACTTAGACAAGCAGTCGCATATTTGGAAAAATTACCAGATATGGATAAACACCTAAAGAAAATGTACAATTTCATAAGAACAGGGGAGGGTCCTGAGTGCATAGCAGAGGCCACACAAAACCGAAAAGTAATTGTTAAGAACTATATCCTTCGTTTCCTAATTAACTGTCTGATCAGGGAAAAAGACGAAGGTGACGGGGACGTACACCCTTGTTATATAGGTTGGAGTGATCACATAGATGCCGGTCAGCATGATAAATCAGGACAGACAGACAGCATGTTGACCAAAATCCGAAAGGCAATAATAGCCTCACACGAAGCAGGACCGGACGGAAAGGCTGAGTCATCCTCTGATGACGAAGCCGGGGACAAAGACAAAGTACTATACGTGGGCCATGCCCGACGGTTCGAGAGGCCCAAGGGCCTCAATTACCGTAAACAGGGAACGGCTATAAAAGAAAGATATTCCCTTGAAAGTTTATTCCAAACTACCGAAAAGGCCCTGAATAGATGGATAGGTAACGACCAGCCCCTCACCCCGACCGAAAAAGAATTAGCACGGTCAGCCACCCTGTGGGTGTCCCAATATGATACATATAATAATGATACAGTATCCCAAAGGTTCTTGAACCTCCCACCAAACGAACAGCGCCTAGCTGGTGTTTACATGGTCCAACATTTGATTACGTTGTATGAGAGTCAATATTCTGATCCCGGTCTATTGTATAAGTTGCTGGACGACATAGTACTAGATAGGTGGACGAACATGGGTACTGAATTGATTAATGTCATCCTAGATCAGCGACACAAATATATAGAATTCGTGACTAGGTCCCTGCTTCCCGCTCCACCCCATGATAGGCGACAGTTATACAACAAGCTGAACCCCCTACGAGAGGTTCATCCTGTAAAAGATACAAACAATGTGCTACAACGGGTGTATGTCTACACCCCCTTGTCGAAATTAGAGATACTGGAAATGAAAAAGATGTTGCCCTCCCATGATAAAGACCCGGGGGGTTTTCACCGACAACTAAAAGACATTCTCCGCTTAGGAGAGTATACATATGCTGACATTCTAAAATTATTGAAAGTACTATTGCCTGCTGGTATTTACGAGAAGCTTAAAGAAAAGGACTGGGAGGTGGGAGAGAAAAAGATTAGCTGGGATGTGTTGGAAAGAGAGGATGCAGCCAGAGCCCCGGGGGTTGGTCTGGGTCCCCGAGCTAAAGAATTACCTGAACTCCTTGTACAAGTTTTGCCTAGATTATTAGTTACTAAAAAGGAAGACTGGGATGCTATTTCAGCCTGTAAGCAGAAACCAGACGAGGACACAAGCGATTTTTACTCTAGGTTTGAGAAATGTTTTACTATCAATAGTGGCCTTAAGCCCGGTAGCGAATCATATCCCCATCTTTTCGTGAGCAAACTAGTAGAAAATTCCCTACCCGAGATTAAGTATAGGGTACTGAAGGTTGAGAGTACTTGGCAAGCAAACAGCCCTTCACAAATGTTACAAATGTTACAATATCACCAGAACAGAATTAGAGAAGAACACGAGCAGGAAAAGAGACGCATGAAAGACACAAAGATGAAGATGCTGGTGGCCCAATCGGCACCGGCAAACACAAACACGAACAAAAGTAGCGCGACACCAGTTAAAGGGAACTGTAATTATTGCAAGAAGCCAGGCCACTACGTAAATGAATGTGCAGTCCTGAAACACAATATAGCTACAGGTAAAACAAAGCCACGTCCATCTCCTCCCAAGGAAAATAACACGCATCAGACATCAGATACGTTTCCACCGCCGCCACCGCCAGTCCATGCACCTGCACCCACCCACGCTACAGCACAAATGTATCAGCACGCTCAACCTAACTATCCAGAATACCAAGCATATTCATGAAGGAGCCTAGAGAGGGAATTCGACTTGCCCCTTATTCCAGTTCCTGTGGACCAAGAGGGTCCCTATGTACATACACGTTTACTGGGACAGGATAAAAAGTTTTTGATTGACACTGGGGCGAGTAGAACTACCATCAGTCATTCCGAGGTTCCAGGGGCACCCCTCTCGGGCTCAAAGAGCATATCCCTGGGTTTTTCAGGAAAGCCAATTATTAATGAGGTTTCGGAACCAGTCTCTTTAGGAGTTGGTCCACTGATACATACAACAGACTTACTGTTTACTAAATCATGTCCAGAAAACTTACTTGGTATAAAGACATTAAAGGAACTGGGAGCAATTATCTGTTGCTCGCCAGAAGGAGTGCGACTGTATTTACGTGATTTCAAGGGACATTTTGTAATAAAAGATTTTGACATCAGGCTCCAAAATGTACCACAGCACCTATGGGCACAAGGTCCGACTGACGTAGGTTTCATGAACATTACACCACACCAGGTCACCCTCAAAGCAGGAGTAGTGCTGCCACGGATACGTCAATACAAGATCCCACCTGAGGCTGAAGTAGGGTTACTGAAATTAATCGCCGAACTCATTGCACAAGGGGTGGTGGTGGAGACTGATTCAAACGTATGCAACTCACCTGTTCTTCCTATTCTTAAGCGAACTGATACCAAAGCACCACCTGTCTATAGATTAGTTGTTGACCTGCGAGAATTGAACAAATGTGTAGTCCCACAGTACCCGGTGGTCCCGGACATTTCTTCATTATTGACTGCTATTGATGCAGAGGCTACGTTCTTTACAGTTATCGATCTGAAGAACGCATTTTTCAGTATCCCAATACATCCAGACAGCCAATATCTTTTTGGCTTCAGTTTAAAAGGCCGCAGCTTCAGATTCACAAGAGCACCACAGGGCTACACAGAGAGTCCTAGCATCTACAGTAAGGCACTCAAACAGCAACTAGACAGTATTCATATGCCTACCACTACAGCACTGATACAGTACGTAGATAACATTCTCCTCACAGCAAGATCAGAAACTGACTGCGAAGATGCATCACTCACGGTTTTACACTTTCTGGCTGACAAGGGGCACAAAGTGTCCCCTTCGAAGTTACAATTCTGTGAACAGCAAGTGGCGTACCTTGGGCAATTGCTGTCCAAGGAGGGTAGGCGACTGACACCGGAACGTATTCAATTGATTTCTGGCCTTTCACAGCCCAAGACACAAAAGGAGGTACGTGCATTCATTGGCCTCACTTCATATTGCAGGCAGTGGATTCCCCAGTATGCTTACATAGCCAAGCCCCTAATGCAGTTGACGACACAGGAGGCAGCTTCTACTAATGTCCTCCCTTGGACACAAGAACACACTGTGGCATTTGAAGAATTAAAAAGAGCTTTATGTCAAGCACCAGTTTTAGCGACCCCTGATTACAACAAATCTTTTATGCTTTTTGTGACAGAGCGGGATGGAACAGCACTATCTGTCCTCACACAAGATCATGCAGGAAAACACAAGCCCTGTGCTTATTTTTCTAGTACATTGGACCCAGTAGCCCAGGCTTTGCCTGCGTGCCTAAAATCTGTTGCAGCAACGGCCTTAGCCATAAGACAAAGTGACTCGATAGTGCTGGGCCACCCCCTGACAGTACAAGTACCGCACGCAGTGGAGGTTCTCTTGAACCGGACACAAACCCAACACCTGACTGTAGCAAGACTGACAGGTTATGAGCTGACGTTATTTCAACCACACATAGAGATCAGACGATGCAACATACTGAATCCTGCTACTCTTTTGCCCTCTGGTACAGAAAACGTTCCACCACATGACTGTGTTGAAGTGATACATACCGTGACTAAACCAAGACAAGACTTGACAGATGTTGCACTCCCAGACCCTGACCTAACACTCTATGTTGACGGCTCATGCATGAGGACGGGGGCGGGAGAATTAGTGGCAGCGTATGCAGTGACCACTGCTACTGAAATCATAGAGACTAAAAGAATAGACATACTGTCAGCACAAGCAGCAGAGCTCATCGCTCTGACACAAGCATGCATAAGAGCTAAGCACTTGAGAGTAAACATTTACACCGATTCACAATATGCATTCGGGGTAGTTCAAGATTTTGGAGTACTATGGAAAGAAAGAGGTTTCTTGACCTCTCACGGGGCCAAGATACAGCATGGCCCCCTTATACAAGCCCTTCTGGAAGCGATACATTTACCGACAGCCATAGCTATCCTGAAATGCAAAGCACATACTAAAGCCACAGATACCATTTCTCAAGGCAATGATCTGGCAGACCGAACTGCTAAACAGACAGCTCAGACCCCACTAGACATGACGAACTCACAGATACCATCAATGACCAAAGCCATGACAGTCAGGGATCCTTCCAGGGATGTACAAGATATACAGACACATGCTACTCTAGACGAATTAAAGAAATGGTCGGAACAAGGAGGGGTACTGACTGATCAGGGTTGGATGACTAAGGGCAAGGCAACATGGTTTCTTCCTGATTCGATGGTACAAGTGATCATAAATACCGCACATAGTCCTGCACACTTAGGAGAGAAAGCAATGCTAGACAGCTTACAGAATATCTGGTTCAACAAGCACCTGCGTGCAGCAGCGAAACAAAAAGTCAGAACATGTATGATCTGTTGCCAATTCAATCCAGGTAAAGGCATTCCGGTGGAACAAGGTGGATTCTCTCCACCTGACCATCCTTTTGAAGTCCTCCAAATGGATTATATCCAAATGAACAGATGTAGAGGTTACAAATATGTCCTGGTAGTTGTATGTGCACTCACAAGATGGACAGAAGCCTATCCTGTCCCTGACTATACTGCTGTAACTACCGCCAGACAATTGGTGCGAGAGTTTTTCCCACGTTATGGATTACCGCGTGTCGTATATTCCGACAACGGTCAGCCTTTCTCCTCTGAACTCATGAAGCAGGTGTCCCTTCTGTTGGGGTATACCTGGAAGTTTCATTGTGTGCGACATCCTGAAGCAGCAGGCCTTGTAGAAAGGCACAATCAGACCTTAAAGACAAAACTAGCAAAGATTTGTGCAGAAAAAGGTGTAGATTGGATGGTAGCCCTGCCGGTTGCCCTCTTTTACATGCGAATGGTAGCCCATTCTAGAACTGGCTTATCTCCTTACGAAGTGGTCTTTGGTAGGCCACCGAATATGTGGGGCACTCCGATGCCTAAAAAGATTACTGATGTTGATAGTAACTTGCTGACAGATTACCTGGCTTCCTTGATGTCTGCACTACTCTCTTGTCGTTCGCAGGTTGCCGCCGCCTTCCCTGATAACACCCAGGTCAAGGAACACTCCATCGCTCCTGGGGATTATATTTTAATAAGGAACTTTGACAGGACGAGTCCTCTTGAGCCGAGGTGGAAGGCGCGGAAGTCAGTGCTATTGACGACGAGGACAGCCGTTAAAGTCGAAGGACGGAAAGGATGGCTGCATATACACCACTGCAAGCGCTACTTCGGGAATAATGACTCTTTTAAAAAGGAAACAAACTTTTCAGACTTTGAGCCCCCTTTACTAGAGGAGCCTCCTCAGCAGGAGTACAAAGCTAAACTTAGATCTAGAAAGCCAGACCCTGTTTGATCAATTAAGTCCACTAGGTGGTGAATCGGTTGAACATGTATTCTGACTTGCATAAGATCTCGGACAATGATAATCATAAAAAGAGCAAGATGAAAAGCAAATACTGTAAAATATTACGTGGTAGATGTATAGTGACTTTGATTTTTCTATCTCTTCTGTGCATCACGATAATATGTATCAGCTTAATACTACATGCTATTTTTCCTCCTATTGCCTCACTCTAACACTCCTCCACTAATGATACCATAAAGCATACATTTAGTGATCTGCCATCCTATGAGCTATCCTATCGACTTGCCCTGCGCAACAATACCTTTATTCAGATGCTGCACCATTCACATCAGACTAGCAATGCTACAGACTGCTGGGTCTGTGGCCGACTTCCCCTGTATCAGAAGGTGAAGGGAGTGTTGCCTCTTTTCCCTTTTCCGTTCTCCCATAATGGTTCTTGCGGAGCATGGTTTGCCTTAATGACATCCATCAACGGTGATGCCAAAGAATGTCAAGACAAGGAGTGTAGGGGTGACTGGGTATGGGGTAACTTGAATAAAGTCATGAATGAAGCATGTTTCCCAGACGAAGAAGGTCTTCCCCAAAGAAAAGGTACAGATCTAGAAAATGAAGAGTATCAGCAAGGAAATGCGACCCTCGACTTTATAATGTTGAATGTCAAGCCCATACACAATGTAGGTCCATCCTCAATTACAATCCTGCCAGTAAAAGGGGACTTGTGTGTCAGAAAAGAAGGCTCAGTACATTTGGGGCACAGCGAGTGTAATACTATAATAGAGTTTAAAGACAAAGGAAAGTCCTATTTCAGAGCATCACGACACACCTACTTTATTTGTGGCCAGACAGCCTATGTACAGCTGCCCTTAGACTGGGGTGGGACGTGCTACATATAATTTCTTTTACCACCCGTTTTCTTGGCCCCATCGAACTATCATCAACATCCCCAACTAGCACTTATCAGACACAGACGAGGGCTCGATGCCTCCGGCATTGACCAGACCGAGACAGCTTGGGAGCAATATACAGATTTCAACAAAGGACTCTTTTTCTTCATAGGTCCCGTCCAGAATAGTAAACTTATCCGCAGGCTAACAAGGATTCTAGAAACAGTTGTAAAAGAGACTGCATCAGCCCTGGGGAACTTGACCCAGGAACAGTCTGCTATGAGAATGGTCGTTCTTCAGAACCGCCTTGTTCTTGACGTCATCCTGGTGGATAGGGGCGGGGCTTGTAGAATCATCGGCTCCAGCTGTTGCGTTTTTATTCCTAATAACGCACCATCTGTATACAAAGCAATAACAAGGCTCCACAAGATTGCCCAAAGCATACATCAAGACCCAGGCACGTGGACTTGGTCCAGTTGGCTCTGGGGAGTAATATCGGCATGGGGATGGAAAGTGTTGACCGTCTGTGGGTTAATACTACTAATGGTATTCAGTTGTTGTCTATGTCTGCAGTGTGGCCCGGCCATTTGCGGCCTGTGTGCTACTGCATGTGTTCCACGTCCCCATATACAAAGCATTGAAAATGGAAAAATAATGCTGCAAGAACAGATCGACTGTCTCATGAGAATAGATGTGACATGAAGGGTCCACTAGGGGACAAGGAGGGAATGAGAAAATAAAGATTATGACAAGGCCTATGTGTCCCCTATGTGTTCCCCAACGTTTCGTATACATGCATGTACGCCATGCATTTTCCCTCCATGGCCTGTCAACCATGATGCCTATGCTATAACGTGGCCTGCCATCAAGTCTCTCATGAGAGAAACGACAAATCTGCACTGAGGCCTACACGTTTTGCATCATGTTTTCCTGCACTCGTGCCATTTTCATGAAAGCCCATTTTGTGGCTCAGCCGGAGCCCGAAAAGAGGTTTCAGGCCTCAGACGCTCTGAGAGCTGCAGCTGCGTATCCTTGGCCTCGCACACTTGGGCCTCAGCCAAAGGGGCCCAGTCCGGGGTGCCGAGATAGTATTGAGCACGGTTATCTGCTTACTCCTACTGAATCACCTTCCTGCCTGGAAAAGGAGGAATAAACAAAACCCGCCTGCAAAGGATAGAGCCTAGCCTTTCTGTCTCCCTTTCAGTGATTGCAAAGCTCACGTCAGTGAAAAACCCATAGCCCCCATGTAAGGCCCACGCAGTGAATAAAGAAATAGAAGCCACATCGGCTCTTGGTGATGGGCAACCTATGTCACAGATCAGTTCCTGCTCCGGACTTTAGATATCAGATAATACAAGATGTGCTGGTCGTCCTGACACTGAAGGCCTCTCTTCCAGACTCCCCGGCTGCACACAAACCTTCCCCCAGTTACACGTCAGTTACACGTCATGCTCGAGTTGAGCACAAGTAAGGCAAAGTTCCAGTAAAGTTCCAGCTGATCACGCAACCCCCTCCAGGTACCCACCCACCTATGACACTCACCTATGACTCATCAAGTGGACGCCCACATGGACACCCACCTTCACGCCTACTTACACGCCCACATGCTCTTATCTCATTCTCTCTTGCTCTGCCTGAAGCGCTCCTGCTTACGTATAATATTGAATGTATATATACTGTACTCTGTGAATAAAGTTTCAGAAGACCCTTCCTGATCCCTTGTGGTGATGGAACCATTCTCCCTATAACTCGAGTTATTGGAATAAAGCCCTTTTTGAACCTGATACCACGGACTCAGCCTCTTGCTTTATGCATGATCCTATTGATACCTATAGAAATTATGAGTGCGTAATACTTTATCTACGACAACTGGAAGAGGTTATGGTCAGTGCCTGAACTGGCCTCATATAGATCAGAATTCGCCGAGATCTGGCCTGCACTTAAATATAAAAAGATCCCCTGGCTTCTGCATATTAATGCAGCCAGTATTCAACTAGGGCTCCCGGAATTGTGGGCAAACCCGGAAGCATATTGTCCCGGGTTACTAAAGAAAGAACTTCTCTCCCTGATATCCACACACAATTTTTTATCTCTTTCGAGCTCTTCAGCGATGGGTAGGTTGACCTCAGAGTTCCTCATAGTTAAACAAGATTCCAAACTAGAGGAATTCATGGACCAAATTGAACCCCCACTTGCTCGAAAATTATATATTCAGATAAGATATGGTACCCTACCGGTCAAGTCCTTTTCATCTAATTGGCAGACACAGAATCAGGAAAGTTGTCCTGCATGTAATTACAAAACGGAGACTGTCGCACATGTGTTGTTTTTTTGCCCTGCTTACTATGTAATCAGAAAATGTTGGTTGATTCCCATCTGCAGGAACTTGGGATTTCGTTATTATATGCAGGCTTGTAGGTCCTTAACTTATGATACCCATCCCCATATTGTTTTTGCAGTATCTCGATATTTACACAGTATGTGGCACAGGAGACAAACTTTTTTAAATTAATCATTTTTCCACTGATAACTTGTAGTTTAATCCTTTTTAAACTTTTAACCTTTTATGCTTATTTATTGTCTTATTGTAATTGTGATGTACTTATGTGCAGTTTTATGGTCTCATGACCGAAATAAAGTTATCACTGAATACTGAGTATCCTAACTACGCCTTCCTCGTACCTCTTCTGCAATAACTTCATCTACATTTCTAGGTACCATCACCTCTTTTGCTATAGGACTATCATTCTTCATTTCATAACATCGTCCTCTTTAATCAATAGGATGAACTAATCTGTGATCCTGGAGATACCTTTCTTCATTAAAGAAAGGCTCTGTACAAGAAGTATGTATCAATTTTCCACTAAAAACTGTACAACAGTTACTTCTATTCACTAATCTTTTCTTCTGGTTTTGTCTCCTCATGCACACCACTATTTTGTCAAGAGTCTTCATTCTATTTAAAATGAAAAGCTTCCTCTTCAAAGTAAAGGCCTTATCAACTACTCTCTCAACTCGTTCTTTCTGTTTCACTGCATCTCTCCTTCTACACTTTTCTAAATTTATCTCTAAATTTACAAGGCTGTAACTATGCAATCATTATAACATTTGTGGAGAACCTATGCATCCATCTAAACACCCACTTACAACCCATGAAGTCATTGAAATACTGAGGCACACACATGCACTCAGTCTCTACTCATGCACTCATCTGATTATGTAGAGAGTACCATTGTAGTAAATCTATCACCCATATTGTCTAAAGACTACATATTCCTCAGTAAAACTTGTAAATACCTGGGTTTGTGGTTGAATACATCAATCCTCCCTGGATGATTGAATGAGTGCATGGGTAGTGCCTATGTGATTCCCTGAGGATACAAGTGGTGCCTAGATAATTCCCTGACTATGTCATAACTCCATGGGTCATTCCATATCTGCATACTTACTGCTTGTATGTTTGCATGAATAAACCACTAGTATCTGGGTGTTTGGATGAGTGCATGAGTAATGCTTC
Organism: Triturus cristatus; assembly: GCF_964204655.1. NCBI lineage: Eukaryota > Metazoa > Chordata > Amphibia > Caudata > Salamandridae > Triturus > Triturus cristatus. The sequence goes on along the minus strand of NC_140589.1, from coordinate 290,922,550 downwards.
AATAATTTAATGCATGCATAGATACTGGTGGGGTGATTAAATGAGTGCAATTCTCGTGCCTGGATGATTGCAAGAGTGCATACATAGTATACAGGTGATTTATGCAGTACATGAATAGTGCATACATGATTGGTTAAGACCATGCATAGCACCTAGTCCATTGGATGAGTGGATGAATAGTGTTTCAGCAATAGGGTGCTACCCATTTCATTTTGGATGAGTAAACAGGTAGTGCCCGGATGCTTAGATAACTACATGGGTAGTGCCTGTTGAATTGAATATCACAATGGGGATACCGGGGCATCTGTTAAGATTGTTCATTGCATTGCATTTCTCTACATGGACACAGGTGTTTCTGGGTGGTAATGTGGGGCTGTCAAGCAAAGTGGTAACCCACAATGGGTTGAAGATGGGGTGTCTTTTAGCCCTTCTCCTCTTTTCCTGGTACATCAATGATCTCCTGAGCTGGGATGGGCTCTGTAGAGGTTATTCGCCAAAACTAGGCCCTATGGAATTGAGCTGTCTGCTATACACAGATTCTACTAGATTTAACTCCAATAGGTTTGCAACCGTGACTTAATGAGCTAGGTCACTATTCTGATGACAACTTCTTAAAAATAAATATTTTAAAAAGTGAAATCATGGTTTTTAGGTCTCGGGGATGTAGGATCAGGAAAAATATGAACTGGTTTTTAGGTAAAAATAAACTTGATGTTGTGACGCAATATCCATATCTGGGTAGAATGTTCTCGAGTAAGTGCTCCAGCAATGACCAGATTGACCAGTGCAGAAGTAAAGCTATTTCCCAGGCCTCCACACTTGATAGGTTTTATAAATGCTGTGGGCAAAGACATTTTGCACATGTTCTGTCTGTTTATAAAATCAAAATCCCGCCATCGTTGAGCTATGCATGTGAGTCTGTGGATGCTCAGCAATGGATTTCTTTTGAAAAGGTGAAAGGGCGCATTTGGTGCCAAATCTATAATCTGAATTGTGCAGCGGCACTTCGGCTTGAGTTTGGGCTTCTCTCGACTTTTGTGTTTGCTGCTCAGGATAAATTGTCTCCCCTTGCATATTATAACAGGTGCCTGGGAGGGATTACCTAGGGAGGAAAGAATTTGTCACTTATGTGGAAATTGGGTGCAAGATTTAAACCATGTGGTATTTGTTTGTCCCTCATTACAAACCCTACGACGTTACTTATTAAGACCTGTATTTTTAAAGTATGATATTACTACCGCAGAGGAAGCTCGTAATTGTTTATTAGCCCCCCATCTGAATTTGAATGTGTTAAAACGTTTAGCTTTTTCAAACAATTTTAAAATATTTTTCAGATAGGTGCTTATATTTGGTATGCCAAATATTATTTTGATTGGTAAATTATTTTGTACTTTATAATCTGAAATCTAGGGCAGGATGTAAAACTAAGTGCTATCTGGTCAGGGCCCACATCATGTTTAAGATCTGATAGGAAAAGGGTCCTCTCTACGTAGCATATCGTATTTTTATTTTTAAAGCTATTTGAACTGTATAAAGGAGGATGTTTGGATATTTAAAGGGTGGAAGTCTCATGGAGTTTTGCACAATTTTAAAAATGGGTAGGTAAAGATTTTTATACATGTGCAAACGCACTTCATATATTGGGCTGTGCGATTATATGGAGTCACGTTTGCTTTTAATTCCCACTTGTACAGTGAAATTATAATTGTTATGCCTTCGATTGCATTTTATTCTGTTATCAAGAATATCATGATATAATACATTAAAAAAAAGTATTTTCTCATTGGAATTCCAAACCATAAATAAATATTGTATTGTGTTGAATTGAATATGTGCATTAGTAGTGCATGGCTAATTAGATGAATGCATGACTAGTGTCTGAGTGACTGTATGATTCCATTGTTAAAGCTTAAGAGATTGGATGAAAGTAAGAATACTGCTGGGGTGATTGTATTAGTGCAAGACTATTGCCTCAGTAATTAAATGACTGCATAGCTACTGGATAGGTGATAGGTTTACAACAATGGTATTCCCAAATGGGGCAAGGGAATTGTTCAGAATTATGAAATCCTTATCGGCCCCTAGTTGCCTTGAAAATAAAGTCGTACCATCAAAGAGGCTGTGCGATGAGATAGCCACCTATTTTAAGGACAAGGTGACTAAGATAATCGATCTCTTCAGGGGTACGGACAGAGTGGTTGAGGACCCTGGTAATGAGATGGCTTTTGAGATACTGGGTAGGTCTTGCTCTCTGACCTCTTTCCCACCCTTTTCGGAAGTGTCGTTCGTCACAACAGCAAATAGCATCTCATCCGGTTCTCCTCTTGATCCTCTGCCTCAGAGGGCGTGGAAGTTATTTGGCCATCCGACCTTTCCCTGGTTGTGTCAAATTTGCAACCAATCGCTGGAAGAGGGCCTGATTCCGGATAGCTGGAAACAGGCCGTTGTCTCCCCCCCAATAAAAAACCAACTCTGGATCCTACTGCTCCTGCCAGTTTTCGGCCTATCTCTCTCCTCCCGTTCCCTATCAAAATCCTAGAGAAGGCGGTGAGTGGGTCCCTCTCGAACTATCTAGAGGTCAATTCTTTGCTGGACAAGGACCAGTTTGGCTTCCGCCCCTGCCACGGAACCGAGTCAGCATTAGTCACCATGCTGGACTCGATGCGTGTACGGGCTGACACCGGGAGCACCTCTGTCTTGGTGCTCCTGGATTTGTCAGCCGCGTTCGATACCGTGAGTTATAAAATCTTGCTGATGGAGTTTGGAGTGGGCGGTCATGCTTTACAGTGGCTCCGCTCCTATCTAGCGGGGAGACACCAAAGGGTGACCATGGGTCCCTTTTCCTCAGAAAATACCCCTGTGGACTTTGGAGTTCCACAGGGCTCCAGCATCAGCCCCATCCTGCAACCGTTATTCTCTATCATCAAGGCATTCGGGGTGGAGCTGATTAACTATGCAGACGACACACAACTGGCCTTCTCCCTGGAAGGTAAACAGGCAGTCTCTCTGGAGCAGTTCCAAAGCTGCATGAGGCAGACTATGGACTGGCTACAGAGAAACTGCCTGCAATTCAACGGAGACAAAACCGAGCTGCTGTACTTTGCGCCAACAAGACGGACTTAACATCTACCAGTGGATTTTAGGCTTGCTCCGGATGCGGCTCCACTGGTTCCAGCTGGCACAGTACGGAATCTCGGGGTGCTATTCAGTGATAACCTCCAGTTGGACTCACAGGCAAATAAAACATCCAGCACCTGCTATGGATTGCTGCGACTTTTACGTCGGATTCTTCCGTTGCTGCCTGCCAACTCTAGTAGCACGGTCGTTAGGAGCACAATACTTAGCAGATTGGACTACTGTAACTCGCTGTATCTCGGAGCCCCCCAATACATTCTGTAGGGGCTACAGAGAGTACAGTCAGCCGCTGCTAAGCTGGCACTGGGCCGTAGGTTTGACTCTTCCTCTACTCAGGCACTTAGAGACCTTCACTGGTTGCCTGTTAGAGAGAGGGTCCTCTTTAAGTCCCTCTGCCTGGTTCACAAGGCAATCCATGGAACAGGCCCGGTCCCACTCCAGGAGAGATTCTCAAGGTACTCCCCTGCAAGGCAGCTGAGGTCATCCAATGCCAGTTTGCTGGCCCAGCCCAGGTTCAAACGGGCAAGATTGGGGGGGAGGGCCTTTAGCGTGGTCGGAGCCCGAAGCTGGAACGAGCTCCCACCTGAACTCAGACAGACGCAATCATTGATAGAATTCAGAAGAGCCTTAAGACCTGCCCCCGACTCTGCCCCCCTCAGTATTAAAACATCTCGTTTGGTCGGAGCGCCTGGATACCCGAAGGGTCACAGTTTTAATGCGCTATATAAATATTTATACATTACACATTATACATTACATTACATTCTCTACGTGATTAGATGAGTGTATGAGTAGAGCCTGAGTGTTTCATCAGGGCCCGCTTGTGCCTCAGTATTTCAATGACTGCATGGGTTGTAAGTGGGTGTTTAGATGGCTGCATAGGTTCTACGCAAATGTTATCATGATTGCATAGTTACAGCCTTGTTAATGGCATAAGTCACTAGTTAGTACCTAGGTGATTGGATGAATGTATGGGTAGTGCCTGCGTAGTTCAATGACTACATAATTTCTGCCTGCCTGATTGCAAGAATACATGTTTAGTGTCTGGGTAATTGAAAAACTTCATGGATAGTGAATCACTGATTTGATGACTTCCTGAGTAGTGGCTGGGTGATTGCATGAGTACCTTTTTACTGCCTGACTGGCTGTGAAAGTACCTTCATTGGTGTTAGATACATAACAGTTGTCACTATATCTCTGACTCATTGGTTATCTCCTGTCAGTATCAAACTACCTGTATTACTGTATATATGCTTTGTTTCTGAGCTATGTGTGAGTGAAATCATCTAGGTATCACACTTGACATATAATTACATACATGGCTCTCTAGAAACATATATTGTTTGTTACTGAGCATGCACATGCAACAGTAGGTTTCTAAAATGGAAAACAACATTTTGAACTTTTTCAAAGCACAGAACCTTTGGCTAATGGCATACCTACATCATTCCTCAAATACTTCTTCTGCTTCTAAAACATATATTCAGCATATCTGAAATAAACGTTGCGCTCAAAATGAAGCTAGCATAAGAACTGGCTTTCTGCACTTATTAATCCTCCACTCCTCAATTTTAAACAAACCATGTTCAAAGCAAAACACAACCCTTACCATATACATAACATTTTCATCAGCCTTACTGAACATAGATAACCATGTAAATGTATTTGCGATTTCTTGATAGATGTACACCTTGAAGCCATCTTTCCAAAAATATATACCTCTCTGCATCTTTAAGAAAACTCAAAAGTCCCACCGTATATATAGCTATGTGCAAGCACAAAAAACATATCTCCCCATCTAAGTACATGCAAAGCGGTTATATAAGTTAAAAAACCCCATTGACAAACACTTCCCAATACATACCTAACAAGTATCACTTCTTTCTAATTCATATACAGGCGGATAATATGTTCTCATCTTTTATTTCTCACTACACTATTCCTGTTTAATAATGTTACTAAAAGTACTACAACTCCCAAAATGCAAATAACAGATGAATCTATTCTGCACATGATGTTTAGACATTTAAAAACATGCTTAGTTCCTCATTGCAACTTTCCACAAAACTATACTGTTATTTTTCAATAAAATGTAATAAAGAGGCACTAATTAATTTTTCTGTTACTTTCCAAAATATTCACCACTAACCTCTTAAACAAATACCCTCTAATAGATACAGTTCATCTCATATATTTTTTCACATCACTGTGATACTCCTTTTAATCAAACACCCATATGCATCTTCATTTCTAATGTACATTTTTAAAATAATTACAAAGTTATATACATACCAGTAAATTGAGTTTGTAGAATATATTGATGTATTAGATCTTTCTGGTTAGTTTTGACACTGTTAAGATTTGTAAATCACAAGAATGGTACACCACTCTCATACAAAGAAACTCTAAAATGGCAACCTCTTAAACTTTCCACTCTATTATCATGAGAAAAGCAGAAAATGAAATAATGCCTTTCATTTTTGACGACCACATCTCCACTTGTGAATGGTTAGCATCTGTTAACCCTTTGCCTCACTTTCAAAAAGTGGTTCCTATTGGCACGTTTTTGTGATGTATTCACAATGATTGTGGAATGATCCCAAAATACAATGGGAGTTCAAACCTATATCTAGATTCATTTTTCTGAAATTGAAATACTACACAACAGTTTATTACATAGTCCTAAGTTGGAAATTAAAACTTGCCATTACTTACATTGTGTCATCACTCCTCGACTTAAAAAAAATGTTCTGTCTCTTTAACACCCTTCCCCACAATAGAGTCTTATCTCAGTGTACCTAGCAACCCAGTGGAACCAGTAGGTCACAAGTTCACAGCACATTCTAGAAGGAACATGTTGCTTCCAAATACGATATAGCAGGTGTGCTTTACTCCACTGATTCAAAAGCATATCCTTGTCTGTATTTCATTTCTTTTCTTAAACAACAGCCAATAACAAGACTTCTTGCTAAGGCATCCAGCACACTACCTAATTTTATTCACTTTCATGACAGCATCCAATTAAATTTATCTTTTAAAAGAATTTAAAAAACACCCCAATTTTAACAGCTTTTCCTTGGAAAAACTACCTCATTCAACTCTAGTCTTCTCTTCACTACTATTGCTCCTTCACTTCAAAATGCTTAGAGTATGGAATGTGTGCTGGATAGTGGGCCATGGCTATATCTATTGGGCTAAAGAGGCTTCAAAAAGAGAGATATTGACAGGGGCTTGGGTATGCCAAATGTTCAGATTACTTAGTTTGGCCAGAGAGGGTTAAAGTTTCATCAGTTGCTGGCTTTGGTTAAATCCATTGTGGATTCCCAAGCTCCTCAACTCATGATTGTGCACTGTGGTGGCAATGACCTAGGCACATTGACTGGGGTAGGGCTGGAAATCCAAATGAAAAAAACCTCTGTAGAACTGATGTCGCTTTTCCCTCACACTGTCTTGGTGTACTCTAATATATGCCAAAGACAGGAATGGAAGTGGTCAAATTAATTCTGCCCACAGATTGACAAAGCCTGGAAACATGTTAATAAATCTGCATTCCTCAGAGACCATCGCATGGGCTGTATCTATAACAGCAATCTGCGTTTTGACATGTATGGGATTTATAGAAATGATGGAGTGCACTTTATAGATGAAGGCAACAGGGTGTTTCTAAGTAATGTGAAACTCTGCATCCGGTCTTATGCAAAGCAGCCATACACACAGAACCAACACAACAGCTCTTGTCAGGACCACCCTAGTACCCTAAACATTGTGAAGTTTTTTTCTAAAGTTTTTTTTTTAGTTTATGACAATCTTTGTGATGATGTTGTGAGCCCCAAATCCATTCTGAACATTGCCCTGCAAAAATTACTATATACGTACTTCTTTCACAGCATTTTTAAACTCAGATTTTTACACTAAGTTTCTTTAAAAACAATCTTTCAGACCTATTTTCTGTTTTTACGGTTATTCGGTACATCGTGATGATGTCATTAACCGCGACGATCATGCCTTTTCCATACAGTGAAAACACATACATGCACACATATTACAGTATTTTACACTCTAGGGGTTTATTACTGTATACTTCAAACTCATGTTTTTCTAGTATATTTATAGAACAACCATCTCTAAAACCAATTTTCCGTTTTTGCGGTGAGGTTGGAGATTGCAATGACGTCGGTAATCCTGATCCCCGGTTACATCGCGAAAGCAAAAATCGAAAGCAGGAATTCAAAAGCCACCACCACCTTAAAAAATGATAACTATATAATTAATTGTAACCATCACAGTAGATAACTCACTATATAAATAACCCTACAAAAACATTTATCAATATCTCAATATTTCTATAACAATGCATATTAATGATTCATTGATATACTTTTTTATATTTCCACCAATATTCAAGATGACGTTGATAGTCACGATGTTCCCACGATGGTACATGGGGGAATGCACTGGCAGTCATAGAGTCATAGCAAATATCGCGCGCAATAAAAAAAAAATCAATTTTAGACACATAACTTGTGTAACTAACACCCCCATTTCTCAAACATGGGGTCAGAGTATCTCCATGCTGTCTCCTTATATGGGCTTTCACACAGATTTTCAGCCCCGGGAACTGGTCCGATAGATAAAATGGCAGCCGCAACTTTCTCTTCAGGTTGCGTCCAGCCAATGAGAGCATTCCAATTGGTGCGTGCATTCGTGATTCATCGTGAAACTACTAAGAAAGATCCGTGGCCAGAGATATCACTATAATTTTAAACTTAAGTTTCTCAAAAGCTACTGAAGGGATTTACACCAATTAAGCAAAAGGCGTTTCCTTGAACTGACATCTACCGCCCTGCCACATTTGGTGTACGTCCGTTCAGCGGTTCAGGCTTCATGTGTTGCTAAAGATTCCTATGGGAATTAACATTACAAATGCAACCTTTTTTTGCACCCCACATTCCTCGGTCCCCACTGCATGAGCGCTTTACATGAGCACCAGTTTCGTTGCAGAAGGACACATTTGTTTTTGTTAGGCACGGGGAGATTAACAGGCACATGCATCAACCTTTTTTGCGAGCGCAAACATTCGATTCTCAAAAATCGGCCATTTGCACCCGCAAAATGGGCCTCTGCGATGCATGAAACCGAAAGGCTCTAGCAATTTAACCCCTTCAGCGCTGCGCGGATTCCCCCGCGGTGCTGAAGGGTTCGAGCGCGGGCGGGGCCATGACGGAACGGTTCCGTCATGAGCACAGCTCAACCGATGCTCATGACGGAATCGTTCCGTCATGAGCATGGAAGGGGTTAAGGAATCGCAAATTGCGATTCCTTAAATTCAATGCATGATGAAATCACAAATAGCGATTTTGCTAATATGGTGCGCAAATTACCATCAATTTGAACTTGATGGCAATTTGCAAAAACTTTGAAAATGCACTAAAGTGCATTTTTCAAAGTTGTAGGTCACACACACACTTGTCCTTGGGGCATGTGTGTGCGCAATATGTGTGCACAGTTCAATTTCAGGGGTGCAACAGGGTGTCCTTTTGACACCCTTGCACCCTTGAAATTGCTTGTGCAATTTGAGAGTACCTATTGGTACTCGCAAATTGCGCATGCAATCTCCAATTCATTCCTATGGGCCTGTAGGCCCATAGGAATGAATGGGAAGGCATTGCTTAACCCTTTCGATGCACATGGCGGAGCGGTTCCGTCATGCACGTCGGTTGCGCTCTGCGCATGATGGAACCGCTCCATCATGGCCCAGCCCGCGCACCGAACCTTCAGCACAGCGCGGAAATCCGCGCCGCGCTGAAGGGGTTAATTGCGACTCGCACATTGCGAGTTGCAATTGAGGAATGTTTGGGAATCGCTGTTTTTATAGTGAATCCTACATGCATAGGCTTTTGCAATTTCTTAATTGTGATTCCTTAATAATCGCAATTAAGGAATCGCAAAAGCCTACATTGATGCATGTGCCTGAATGTGATTTGCCTAGGATCACAGGATGTTTTAGCGTCGTTGCCGAGACTCAAAACCCGATTCCCCAGGTTCGAGGTCGACCGCTCTAGCCGTCAGGCTACATCCTGTGTGAGTGGTTGTATTGGAGAGTGTCTTTGTGAATGACTGTATGGGTGAGTGAGCAGATAAGGGAGTGCTTGTATGGATTTGTGAATGGTTATGTAAGTGGTTGTGTGTGTGTATGAGTGCTTGGTTGGGCGAGTGGCTGTATTGGCAAGTGGTTGTATGGTGTGTGAATGGTTTCCCTGGATTAGAGAGTGGGTGTGTAAGTACTTGTATAAGTTTGTGAATGGGTATGTGAGAGGTTGTGTGAGTGGGTGTACGCAAGGTTGTATGATGTGACTGTTAGAGTGGGTGTGTGACTGGTCCTGTGGATGATGTCATGAGTGATCAGGTTCTAACTATTACTACTGTTGTGTGTCGATTTAGATTCCGTATATAGGTTTCACGATTCATGCCCTTATATAGGTACAATTCATATTGCCCTTATTTAGGCATAGGAAATCCAGCCCTTATTTAGGCATTGTCCATGCTAACCAAATACAGGCATGGTCACCTACATCTGTCCATCCAAGTCACAACGAGTTTTTTGAAAACCAGACTCTTTAGCCTTTAGGAATTCCTCTTGATTGGATATTGATTTCTCCAAGAACTCATTTATTATGCATGAACATCTATTCCTTAGGGGTTCGTTCATGACGTTCCTCTGCCCGACTTTTACGTCAATCCTGGCATTCCTAAACACCTTCAAGGTATAAATATACCTTCACTTACTATGGCAAACCACGGTTCGGCTGTCTACTTGCATGACGCGGCTCGCCACGGCAAGTTTGGAAGGAAGTCCAGCTCCAGTGTTTCTGACTCCCCTTGCGGGGCGTTAGATATCGAGTCCCGGAAAGAGATTCCAACCTCTCTCATTCTAAGGTATGGAGCAGGCTAGAACCTAGAGAAACGTTTGGCAACTCTTGGCTAAACTAAAATATAGCTAGCTATACTTTAGAACACAGCACCTACTTCATACCTCATACTACACTTAGGTTAGGTACACTGTGGTTGAACTATTTAGAAGCACCAGATGAGTATCACATTTTAGCTTGTTTTATTTATGTATGTATTTTTATTAATATATGTCATAGCTACAAACCATGCTATTGCAGTATTATTTTAACTTACTGCTAACTCTGTACGTATTGTACTTCGCAGCCTGTCTTACGATTGTAGCAGTTCATATCTCTTGCATGAGAAATAAGACTGTTCAATAAACCCTTTTATTGAAACGCCCGTCTCTCTATTTCTATGCAACGCTGTAGAAACGAAGCATGCACGATTGACTGAGTGAAACTGTTATCTATTGTTTCCACAATTCTGAGATTGTTCCGACTCTAAGGGAAACAATGTTGTCATGTTTATGCGGTTGTCAGACACTAATCCCTTCTTGTTCATTCGAGAAGTTTCTAGTGACCTCTGAGTTAGCTGGCACACAAGTAATTAAGTTTAATATACTCGATAGAGACATACTGACCTCAGTCCTATGTCAAATCTATAGTGTATGGTATTCCAATGTGCAAGGCCTATCAGGGATATAGGAACTAAACTACACTACCTACTGGTCAGCTCCTATCTTAAAAGTTTCGGGTTGTTTCGGCAAGCGGGGGCCGAGAAAAAAGGGGGGTCTCAAAACGTGTTTTCTCCATGTTAATTCCCATAGGAAACTTCAGACACGGCTACAGCCCGAACTGCTGAACGGAATTACACCAAATTTGGCGAAAAGGTAGCCCTTGGTTCAGAAAGATCCCTTTTTGTTAAATGGTGTAAATCAGTAGTTCATGAGAAATTAGAAAAAGAAAAAGTTTCAATATCTGGGCGGAGCCTAACAACACATCTCATTGTGAGATCTGATTGGCTGTCAGCACTTCATCCTGGAATTGCTGGCAGCCATCTTGGGATACTAATTTAAGGAATTGTGGTGAGTTCTAAGGTGATTTTACCCTGTGAAAAACCTTCTGCTGGGATATCATGAATCATGTTTGAGAGAAAACTGAAGTTAAAACGAGAGCATATTTTCTGTAAATTCACATTATCTTTCTCAGTCATGTGAGAATTAAGTTTGTCATTCTCAGTAAATCATGTACATCCAACAAGGGCAGAGACTGTCAGTTGATTCCTTTGTGTTCTACTGCAGCTTCCCAGAGTGTTCTAAAGAACAACCAGAGCGCTAACAGCCTTACTTATGACAAAAGTATGGCACACCTGAAGCCATCTTGATTGGAATAAACTGGTAACACTTAAAACATTTCATTTAAAAAGGAACAAAATGATGGGGTTCATTTTGTCATAGAAATTATGGTTAGTGCTGTAGAAAGAAAATTGGGACATGTTTCAAGTGTGATCTCAAATGTTTTCCTGTTATATTTCAACAGGAGCAGCCTGTCAGTTGATGCCTTTGTGTTCTACTGCAGCTTCCCAGAGTGTTCTAAAGAACAACTAGAGCGCTAACAGCCTTACTTATGACAAAAGTATAGCACACCTAAAGCCATCTTGATTGGAATAAACTGGTAACACTTAAAACATTTAATTTTAAAAGGAACAAGATGATGGGGTTCATTTTGTCATAGAAATGATGGTTAGTGCTGTAGAAAGAAAAATTCGGACATGTTTCAAGTGTCATCTCAAATATCTTCCTGTTATATTTCAACAGGAGCAGCCTGTCAGTTGATGCCTTTGTGTTCTACTGCAGCTTCCCATAGAGTTCTAAACAACAACTAGAGCGCTAACAGTCTTACTTATGACAAAATTATGGCACACCTGACGCCATCTTGATTAGAATAAACTGGTAACTCTTAAAACATTTAATTTAAAAAGGAACAAAATGAGGGGGTTCATTTTGTCATAGAAATTATTGTTAGTGCTGCAGAAAGAATAATTAGGATATGTTTCAAGTGTGATCTCAAATATCTTCCTGTTATATTTCAACAGGAGCAGACTGTCAGTTGATGCCTTTGTGTCCTACTGCAGCTTCCCAGAGTGTTCTAAAGAACAACTAGAGCGCTAACAGCCTTACTTATGACAAAAGTATGGCACACCTAAAGCCATCTTGATTGGAATAAACTGATAACACTAAAAACATTTAATTTAAAAAGGAACAAAATGATGGGGTTCATTTTGTCATAGAAATTATGGTTAGTGCTGTAGAAAGAAAAATTAGGACATGTTTCAAGTGTGATCTCAAATATCTTCCTGTTATATTTCAACAGGAGCAGCCTGTCAGTTGATGCCTTTGTGTTCTACTGCAGCTTCCCATAGAGTTCTAAAGAACAACTAGAGCGCTAACAGTCTTACTTATGACACAATTATGGAACACCTGACGCCATCTTGATTGGAATAAACTGGTAACTCTTAAAACATTTAATTTAAAAAGTAACAATTCTGAGATTTTCCCGACTCTAAGGGAAACAATGTTGTCATGTTTATGCGGTTGTCCGAAACTAATCCCTTCTTGTTCATTCGAGAAATTTCTAGTGACCTCTGAGTTAGCTGGCACGCACAAGTAATTAAGTTTAATATACTTGATAGAGACATACTGACCTCAGTCCTATGTCAAATCTATAGTGTATGTTATTCCAATGTGCAGAGCCTATCAGGGATATAAGAACTACACTACACTACCTACTGGTCAGCTCCTATCTTAAAAGTTTCGGGGTGATTCGGCAAGCAGGGGCCGAGAAAAAAAGGGGGTCCCAAAACGTGTTTTCTCCATGTTAATTCCCATAGGAAACTTTAGACAAGGCTACAGCCCGAACTGCTGAACGGAATTACACCAAATTTGGCGAAAAGGTAGCCCTTGGTTCAGAAAGATCCCTTTTTGTTAAATGGTGTAAATCCATTCAGTAGTTTATGAGAAATTAGAAAAAGAAAAATTTTCAATATCTGGGCGGAGCCTAACAACACATCTCATCGTGAGATCTGATTGGCTATCAGCACTTCATCCTGGAATTGCTGGCAGCCATCTTGGGACCAATATACACGACAGTACCCCATTGAAATGCATTTTAGTGAATCGAAGATTTTGAGGGTTACCAAAAGGAGAACTATAAAGGGTGATAACAGACTTTAGTTATATCAGAATTAATTTGTTGATGGTACCATACTAATTTCAGGAATTGTGGTGTGTTCTATGGGTGATTTTACCCTGTGAAAACCCTTCTGCTGGGATATCATGAATCATGTTTGAGAGAACACTGAAGTTAAAATGAGAGCATATTTTCAGTAAATTCACATTATCTTTCTCAGTCATGTGAGAATGAAGTTTGTCATTCTCAGTAAATCATGTACATCCAGCAAGGGCAGAGACTGTCAGTTGTTTCCTTTGTGTTCTACTGCAGCTTCCCAGAGTGTTCTAAAGAACAAATAGAGTGCTAACAGCCTTACTTATGACAAAAGTATGGCACACCTGAAGCCATCTTGATTGGAATAAACTTGCAACACTTAAAACATTTAATTCAAAAAGGAACAAAATGATGGGGTTCATTTTGTCATAGAAATTATGGTTAGTGCTGTAGAAAGAAAAATTAGGACATGTTTCAAGTGTGATCTCAAATATCTTCTTATTATATTTCAACAGGAGCAGCCTGTCAGTTGATACCTTTGTGTTCTACTGCAGCTTCCCAGAGTGTTCTAAAGAACAACTAGAGTGCTAACAGCCTTACTTATGACAAACGTATGGCACACCTAAAGCCATCTTGATTGGAATAAACTGGTAACACTTAAAACATTTAATTTAAAAAGGAACACAATTATGGGGTTCATTTTGTCATAGAAATTATGGTTAGTGCTGTAGAAAGAAAAATTAGGACATGTTTTAAGTGTGATCTCAAATATCTTCTTGTTATATTTAAACAGGAGCAGCCTGTCAGTTGATGCCTTTGTGTTCTACTGCAGCTTCCCAGAGTGTTCTAAAGAATAACTAGAGCGCTAACAGCCTTACTTATGACAAAAGTATGGCACACCTAAAGCCATCTTGATTGGAATAAACTGGTAACACTTAAAACATTTAATTTAAAAAGGAACAAAATGATGGGGTTCATTTTGTCATAGAAATTATGGTTAGTGCTGTAGAAAGAAAAATTAGGACATGTTTCAAGTGTGATCTCAAATATCTTCTTGTTGTATTTCAACAGGAGCAGCCTGTCAGTTGATACCTTTGTGTTCTACTGCAGCTTCCCAGAGTGTTCTAAAGAACAACTAGAGCGCTAACAGCCTTACGTATGACAAAAGTATGGCACACCTGAAGCCATCTTGATTGGAATAAACTGGTAACACTTAAAACATTTAATTTAAAAAAGAACAAAATTATGGGATTCATTTTGTCATAGAAATTATGGTTAGTGCTGTAGAAAGAAAAATTAGGACATGTTTCAAGTGTGATCTCAAATATCTTCTTATTATATTTCAACAGGAGCAGCCTGTCAGTTGATACCTTTGTGTTCTACTGCAGCTTCCCAGAGTGTTCTAAAGAACAACTAGAGTGCTAACAGCCTTACTTATGACAAACGTATGGCACACCTAAAGCCATCTTGATTGGAATAAACTGGTAACACTTAAAACATTTAATTTAAAAAGGAACACAATTATGGGGTTCATTTTGTCATAGAAATTATGGTTAGTGCTGTAGAAAGAAAAATTAGGACATGTTTCAAGTGTGATCTCAAATATCTTCTTGTTATATTTAAACAGGAGCAGCCTGTCAGTTGATGCCTTTGTGTTCTACTGCAGCTTCCCAGAGTGTTCTAAAGAATAACTAGAGCGCTAACAGCCTTACTTATGACAAAAGTATGGCACACCTAAAGCCATCTTGATTGGAATAAACTGGTAACACTTAAAACATTTAATTTAAAAAGGAACAAAATGATGGGGTTCATTTTGTCATAGAAATTATGGTTAGTGCTGTAGAAAGAAAAATTAGGACATGTTTCAAGTGTGATCTCAAATATCTTCTTGTTGTATTTCAACAGGAGCAGCCTGTCAGTTGATGCCTTTGTGTTCTACTGCAGCTTCCCAGAGTGTTCTAAAGAACAACTAGAGCGCTAAGAGCCTTACTTATGACAAAAGTATGGCACACCTAAAGCCATCTTGATTGGAATAAACTGGTAACACTTAAAACATTTAATTTTATAAGGAACAAAATGATGGTGTTCATTTTGTCATAGAAATTATGGTTAGTGCTGTAGAAAGAAAAATTAGGACATGTTTCAAGTGTGATCTCAAATATTTTCCTGTTATATTTCAACAGGAGCAGCCTGTCAGTTGATGCCTTTGTGTTCTACTGCAGCTTCCCATAGAGTTCTAAAGAACAACTAGAGCGCTAACAGTCTTACTTATGACAAAATTATGGCACATCTGACGCCATCTTGAGTGGAATAAACTGGTAACTCTTAAAACATTTAATTTAAAAAGGAACAAAATGATGGGGTTCATTTTGTCATAGAAATTATGGTTAGTGCTGTAGAAAGAAAAATTAGGACATGTTTCAAGTGTGATCTCAAATATCTTCTTGTTGTATTTCAACAGGAGCAGCCTGTCAGTTGATGCCTTTGTGTTCTACTGCAGCTTCCCAGAGTGTTCTAAAGAACAACTAGAGCGCTAAGAGCCTTACTTATGACAAAAGTATGGCACACCTAAAGCCATCTTGATTGGAATAAACTGGTAACACTTAAAACATTTAATTTTATAAGGAACAAAATGATGGTGTTCATTTTGTCATAGAAATTATGGTTAGTGCTGTAGAAAGAAAAATTAGGACATGTTTCAAGTGTGATCTCAAATATTTTCCTGTTATATTTCAACAGGAGCAGCCTGTCAGTTGATGCCTTTGTGTTCTACTGCAGCTTCCCATAGAGTTCTAAAGAACAACTAGAGCGCTAACAGTCTTACTTATGACAAAATTATGGCACACCTGACGCCATCTTGAGTGGAATAAACTGGTAACTCTTAAACCATTTAATTTAAAAAGGAACAAAATGAGGGGGTTCATTTTGTCATAGAAATTATGGTTAGTGCTGCAGAAAGAAAAATTAGGAAATGTTGTAAGTGAGATCTAAAATATCTTCCTGTTATATTTCAACAGGAGCAGCCTGTCAGTGGATGCCTTTGTGTTCCACTGCAGCTTTCCAGAGTGTTCTAAAGAACAACTAGAGTGCTAACAGCCTTACTTATGACAAAAGTATGGCACACCTGAAGCCATCTTGATTGGAATAAACTGGTAGCACTTAAAACATTTAATTTAAAAAGGAACAAAATGATGGGGTTCATTTTGTCATAGAAATTATTGTTAGTGCTGTAGAAAGAAAAATTGGGACTTGTTTCAAGTGTGATCTCAAATGTCTTCCTGTTATATTTAAACAGGAGCAGCTTGTCAGTTGATGCCTTTGTGTTCTACTGCAGCTTCCCAGAGTGTTCTAAAGAACAACTAGAGCGCTAACAGTCTTACTCATGACAAAATTATGGCACACCTGAAGCCATCCTGATTGGAATAAACTGGTAACTCTTAAAACATTTAATTTAAAAAGGAACAAACTGAGGGGGTTTATTTTGTCATAGAAATTATGGTTAGTGCTGTAGAAAGAAAAATTAGGACATGTTTCAAGCGTGATCTCAAATATCTTCCAGTTATATTTCAACAGGTGCAGCCTGTCAGTTGATGCCTTTGTGTTCTACAGCAGCTTCCCAGAGTGTTCTAAGGAATAACTAGAGAGCTAACAGTCTTACTTATGACAAAATTATGGCACACCTGAATCTATCTTGATTGGAATAAACTGGTAACACTTAAAACATTTAATTTAAAAAGGAACAAAATGAGGGGGTTCATTTTGCCATAGAAATTATGGTTAGTGCTGTAGAAAGAAAAATTAGGACATGTTTTAAGTGAGATCTCAAATATCTTCCTTTTATATTTCAACAGGAGCAGCCTGTCAGTTGATGCCTATGTGTTCTACTGCAGCTTCCCAGAGTGTTCTAAAGAACATCTAGAGAGCTAACAGTCTTACTTATGACAAAATTATGGCACACCTAAAACCATCTTGATTGGAATAGACTGGTAACACTTAAAACATTTAATTTAAAAAGGAACAAAATTAGGGGGTTCATTTAGCCTTAGAAATTATGGCGGCCGTGAGCTGAGCAGTCGCGGCACCTTTCTATGTCTGCCCGCTGTTGGAGCTTTTTCTTTTTACTTTGGAGATCTATTGCCAATTTTCTCTAAGCGGGTGAAGTTAGTAGAGGATTGGAGATTGCGTTGGCGTCTCTTTGACGTGAAAGCCCGTACCTTTTTTCTCGCTTGTTGATGGAGGCTCGGTGCTGAGAGTTTCTTTACGGACTCAACTCCTTCTCGATCCGATGTGTGTGCTCGGCTCCGGGTTTTGCTTTCAGCCCGTATCCTCCGCAGGCGTTCCTCGTTGGTGTCTGGCTTCCCGAGAGCTTCGTCGAACGCGAGGCGATTGTCTTGGCTCCCTACGAGGTAGGGGTTTGTCTAGGGGGATCGTGGGGGTTGTAGATACGAGTCGTGTCACCCTGGAGGGATTACAGAAGGGGGGGGCCGAACTTTTGGGGGATAAAGTAGTTGATGCCAGTTGCAGTGCAGGGGGGTCCGTATTAGACCTGTAACCTGCTTCCACGATCGCCTCCTCGGATCTCAGACCCAGACGGAAGGGAAGGAAAGCCACATCCAGAGCATCAATAAAACAGCAACCCAGACAAAACCCTGTTAATAAAGAGCAGACCCGGCTAATGGTAACAGGCTTGGAGGGGAAATCAAGTCCGATAGACGCTCCTATAAGAACAGAAGGAGGGCTGCCTTCATCACCCTATTTAGAAGAGACGGTTTTACGAAAAACAAGGGGCGCCAAAAAACAGAAACCCCTACAAGGCGCTACCATAAAAATAACCCCCTCTTTAAGGTCTTATTTTAATGTGCTTCCCCAAATTCTGGAGCTATCTAAAGAAGATTCCTTTCCTCCTAAGCTAACGGAGGGCATTCAAGATCTTACTCCTCATATATTCTCAGGTTCACATGCCCTCGAGGCTCTCAAGATGGATAAACCGATACAATCAGGACAGAGTGAGTCTGAGAAGGAGGCTGAGATTTCCTTTCCGTCTTCAGCCAATGCATCTGAATTTCAGAACATGGATGGATCAGGCGATTCAAAGATTCAGGAAGACCATCATACTTCGGTTGACCATCCTGAGTAATCTGTCGGAGAAATGCTAAGGGCATTGTCCCAAGATATCAAACTGGATTTTCAAGTTTTCACAGCTAACCAAGCTGAAATTAGATCAGTTTGTGAAAACGCTGGGTTCTAAAATAGACCTTTTAGATACTAGAACACTCCTTTTAGAAGGGAATGTTACTAATCTTACAACCAATTTAGAGCTTGCTGAGACGGAAATAAAACCCCTCAAATTAAACGAGCTAGCTTTATCTGAACATCTAGAATCTTTAGAGAATAACGCCAGGCGGAACAATCTCCGAATCCTCAATGTCCCCTAGGATAGAGAAGGAGGAGAGAAATTATGGTTATTGCTGCAGAAAGAAAATTTAGGGCATGTTTTAAGTGAGATCTCAAATCCTCTTCTATTTAAATGGAAAATTCTGACATGCAGACTGAAACATTCACTTTCAATACCAGCAGTAGACTTCCAGTTAACTCCCTGGTGAGCAGTAGCTTTACTACAGTAATCTAATGAAGAACTAGAGTGCTAACATTCTGAATTTATGGCAAATGTGTGACACATATGAATGCCTTCTTGATGGAATCAAAGTAAAAACTGAAAGCATTTCCTACTGAGGAGACTGCAGTAAATGAGGAAATTAGGAAACTTCATAACAAATAAGTCTCCCAAGATGGCCACCAGAGAAGAAAGAGCCCAAATGTAGCACAAATATCACCCAGATGAAGCCCACATATTGCCCAATAACAGAAGTGTGCAAAACACTTTTTATTTTTAGTTTTTCTGCAGTTTTATATAGTGCAGAATGGTCAGGTATTGGAGCGTTACATCTTACTTGGACCCCTTATTGCGTATTTTGCACGAAGTACATGAGATTGATCTTGCGAAACATTGAACTTTACGATTCTGTTAACCTGAAGTTGCTGTGCACCGTTTTTACCTACTGGTTTTAATTAATTCTCACTGTATTGTATTAGGAAAGAGGATTTACTGTTTTATGTACACTTTTATGATCTATGTTTCTAAATCAGATCGAATAAAGTTTAATGAATTCTATGGCAGGACGGAGGCGAGGATTATGCATATCTTTCCTCACTTTATTTGCATAGCAGTTCAAAGAAACCGTAACACAACAATCATTAAACAGAAGACTACACAACTCATGAACCATTAGGGGGGTAGTCTCCAAGGCAACTATAGTCCAATCATATCATTGTCCATTGTATATAATATTGTGACGTCGCCTCCGCTTCCTCTTTCTTCACTGGTCGTCAGTTAGCTGCATTCCTTACATTCTTGGCTTAATCTGACGTTGTTGCTGCTTGTATAGCGGTTTCTTGTGCATGTTATTAGCATTATTGCTTTGGTATTGTTTCATATTCCCTGCGCAGCAGGCTCTTGCCCGAGAGCGTTCCCCCCCTCGCAGTTTCTCCAGCTGTGCGCTCTGTGCGTGGTGAGATCCTGTCAGGCGTGTCTGGTCCTAGCGAGGCAGCTCTGTCGAGCGCTCCCGCTGGTCTTTACGCGAGTTTGGGAATCCGGTCACTCCTTTAGTGTCCGCTGGATTCCCGACCAACCCTCGCCTAATTTTGACACCGCTACACGGTGATTTCCCCACACGGCCACGTTAGTGACCAGCTCCACCTGGAGGTGGTAATTGGCATTGCGCCTCAGTCTATTCATATAACAGCTTCAGGGAAAGCCCAGCTGTTGGAGCACCGGCGAGGGGGCTGCCTTAAGGATTTTAAGGGCATTTGTTCTGTGCTCACACCCTCTGCTATCATGTCTTCTCCAGAAGACCATTTTACTCCTCCTACCAGGAAGTGGAGGAGGAATGGCCCCCCAACTTCTCCCTCCAGTAGTGGACCAAGCCCTCTCTCTGGCTATTTCTAGGGCGCTGGCTCCTCTTATGGATCAGGTAAATAAACTGGCGAAAAGCATCCCTGGGGTGTTCAGTGACCCAGATCTGGTGGTGGCGGGTCCCAGTAGCTCCCAGATGGGGAATAAAAGGGCCGTTAAGCATAACGCGGGCACTTGGAAGGATTTGATCAACTTACGGAGACCTTCCTCAAGAATGCGCGAACGCTAAAACATGCACCCTGCCGGGAGGAGGAGGAGTCCGGAGAAGATTGCGACGCTGTCACCACTATTGTAGACCCCGACTGCGGGTTTCCCTTAGAGGGAGAGGGTGTATCGGAGGATGATTTCTCCTCCAATGAGAATAAGGACTCGGGCGTCCCTGGCTTCCAGAGTCCTACTCCTCTCAGTCCCGGGTTGGGACGGAGTCCACTCGGACATGTTCGAGCCTACCCAAATTTACCATCCTAGGTCGGCGGAGTGGACCCCTGAAACCAAAGTGGCAGAGTATGTGGTGGGGAAAATCCATCAATCCCTTGAAAGGGAGGTCAAGAATATGATGTGGGGAGAATACCCCAGGCCCTCACTGAATGGGAAGGTGGCACACACACCTGAAATTGATGAGAAACTATGTAACTTTATCTCCAAGTATATGAGGGATCCCAAGAAAGGAATTGATAGGTCTTGGACATGGTAAGGCCCTTGACCCAAATTATTCAATTGGCGAAGCGTTCAAAAGAGTCAGGATCCCCTTTGTCCACGGATATTGTGGCTGGTTGGGCACACTACCCTAAACCCTAAAACACTACCCCCTCCACTACCCAAATACCACTGCACTACCCTAAACCCTAAAACACTACCCCCAGCACGACACCCTACACTACCAAAACATAACTGCACTACCCTAAACCCTAAAACACAACCACCAGCACGACTCCCAACACTACCCAAACACCACTGCACTACCCTAAACCCTAAATCTACCCCCAGCACAACCCCCTATACTACACAAACACCACTGCACTACCCTAAACCCTAAAACACTACCCCAGCACTACCCCCTACACTACCCAAACACCACTGCACTACCATAAACCATAAAACACTACCCCCAGCAGGACCCCTTTCACTACACAAATACCACTGCACTGCCTTAAACCCTAAAACACTACCCCAGCACGACCCCCTACACTACACAAACACCACTGCACTACCCTAAACACTAAATCTACCCCCAGCATGACCCCCTACACTACACAAACACCACTGCCCTACCCTAAACCCTAAAACACTACCCCCAGCACGACCCCCTTCACTACCCAAACACCACTGCACGACCCTAAACCCTAAAACACGACCCCCTACACTACACAAACACCACTGCACTACCCTAAACTCTAAAACACTAGAACCCAGCACGACCCTCTACAGCACACACACACCACTGCACTACCCTAAACCCTAAAACACTACCCCCTTCACTACACAAACACCACTGCACTACCCTAAACCCAAAAACACTACCCCCAGCACTACCCCCTACACTACACAAACACCACTGCATTACCCTAAACCCTAAAACACTACCCCAGCACTACCCCGTACACTACCCAAACACCACTGCACTACAATAAACCCTAAAACACTACCCCCAGCACAACCCCCTACACTACCCAAACACCACTGCACTACCCTAAACCCTAAATCTACCCCCAGCATGACCCCCTACACTATCCAAACACCACTGCACTACCCTAAACCATAAAACACCACCCCCAGCATGACCCCCTACACTACACAAACACCACTGCACTACCCTAAACCCTAAAACACTACCGCCAGCATGACCCCTACACTACTCAAACCCCACTGCACTATCCTACACCCTAAAACACTACCCCAGCACGACCCCCTACACTACCCATACACCACTGCACTACCCTAAACCCTAAAACACTACACCCAGCACGACCCCCTACACTACTGCACTACCCTAAAGCACTACCCCAGCACGACCCCCTACACTACCCAAACACCATTGCACTACTCTAAACCCTAAAACACTAACCCCAGCATGACCCCCTACACTACCCAAACACCACTGCACTACCCTAAACCCTAGGAAAAAAAACTCCCCATGCCCAATCCCCCTTACCTTTCACTCATCGTGGTTCCTCTCGCCTCGTGGTTCCTGCTTCACGTCGTCTCTGAGGGGCGGTGCACGTCGTTGTGAGGAAACTGAACAGCCTCTGTGTCCTTACAACAACGTGGATCATCTACATGTTTTTTAGAATGCATGGTCATTTACCATACATACCTTTACAACAAAATTTGTTGTAAAGGCATGCGTGGTAAATGACCAGGCGTTCTAAAAAAATGTGTAGTAATAAATTCGCGGTGTACAGTTGTAATGGTATCGCGAAGTTAAAAAGTTGTTGTAACAGCTGTTTACCGATCGAAGCTGGCCCTTGTTCTTCAGTGAGACGTTTATTTGATTAATTAGGAGGACGGAATGTGTTTTTTTTACCGAAAAGTGCATTCCCAGCTGTTGTATTGTGAAAGTGTCCGCGTGGCCTGGTTTCACTTCCGGTGAGAAAGTGGAAGAGTCTGTTTGGATCTAAAGGAGTTCTGTTGTTGGACGGGGCTGGCGTGACACGTCATCAGAAAACATAGCTAATGGAAAGCGTCCTCCCTGAAGTGTGGAGCAGTGACATGAGAGGTCAACGAGTGTGCGCCCCACCGCAGTATGACCGTACCGCGTGACCCATGTGCCGCCTCCAGGGTACGGGAGGCAGAAGCGGCATTGCAGGTCCTCTTGAAGACCGTTGTAGCACTAATTCTACATTTTGGTACGAGGGCATTTTAACTTTGTTGTTCCTGCCAGATGCAAAGAGAAGATCCTATGTTATTCAGTGCCCTCATTTCCTTTTTTGTGGGTTGTGGTGCTTGTCACTTCGCTGCCCCGCCGGTGCACACGACTGGGCACCCCACCTCGTGTGCCATCTGCAGGGCCTCTGCCCTCGGATCACTGGTTTCGGTTTCTGGAGTGGCAACATAAACAGTTGCTCCCAAAGGACTAGCCTGAACGCTTAGGTGAATATCCCCTGCACCAGCATTCCACGGAAATTCTTTCCTAGCTCTCCCACGTCGACGAGGACATCATAATAGCACGGCTCTGCTCGCGACGCCATATGACGTCATCGGAGCCATAAGAGGACTTCGTCGGCGTGCTGACGTCAGTTTCACCCATTTTTTCTGTGCCACTGAGGCAAACAGGCGGACCGAGACATTTTCACATGTATATATAGTATAATAAAAAGTTCCTGAGTCTGCTTACTTCCTGGGAGTGCATCTCACAAGATGGCAAACCTTTTCAAATAAACAATTCGACCCACCTTGGTCGAGAGAAGCACCACTGCAAGATCCCAAGTGGGGCCGCCTGCTGTTTTATATTGACTGCGGGTGGAACAGGAGGAGCGGCCTGTAAAGAGAGCTTTGTTTCCTTGTTTTAAAGCACCATTTAAAGAACTTTGAAAACCAGTGATGGCTACAAACAGACCCACATGGGTAAGGAACTACCAGCCCCGTCATGCTTTGCGGGCAATGTGATTTGCCGGCCCACTTGGGGCATGACTTGAATAAATGGAGGGAAAATGCTGGCAGTAATGTTTGGCTGTCCTGGAGAGCAGTTGGCTTTGAAGAAGGGCGTAAGCCTGAAACACGTCGCATTAAACTGCTGGTCAGTGTGTTTTAACATTTCAGTTCCTGAGTCTGCTTACTTCCTGGGAGTGCATCTCACAAGATGGCAAACCTTTTCAAATAAATAGTATAATAAATATATATATTTTCACTGAAAAAAACACAGGTTTCAGGCACGTTATAGTTAGAAATTGGCATTTAAAAAAACCTTAGAAATTCACTAAAAACAACATAGGTTTCAGGGGCGTTATAGTTAGTTGGACATTTCACTCATACAAAACCATAGAAATTCCCCCGTTATAGTTAGTTCAGCTAACTATAACTCGCATGCTCGCAATGCACTGCTGATGACGTCACATATTACATCACTAATGACATGGCCAGTGACATCACTCATGACATGCGGGCGCGCGAGTTATAGTTAGCTGAACTAACTATAACAGGGGAATTTCCATGGTTTTGTACGAGTGATATGTCCAATTAACTATAACGCCCCTGAAACCTATGGTTTTTTAAGTGAATATATGTATATTTTTTTTTCTATGTTTACCAATAGAATGAAGTGCCTCCTTTGTCTATGTATATGTAGTTTATTGACAAAGCCACGCTGACATTGAAGAAGGTGTTAAGCCGAAACTCATCTGTTCGGTGCTGTGGTCGTGTTGCTGAATTAAAATTTAAAAATAGAGACATCTTCAGTGTGCGCCTCATTGTTTCGATCAGGAGGAGATCGATGTTTGGGGGATAAATATATATATATGTATATATATACTATACATATATATATATATATATATTTTTATCTATCTATCTATATATATATATCTATCTATATATTATCTACTGGCGGTCGCCAGTAGATAGTTATAGTTAGGACCGTGTTTCCATAGGAAGTCCGCAACATTCTATTTGGAATAACTTTGGCGCCGGTTGATGAATCCTCGCGAAATTTTTAAAATAGGTGGGGCGCTCCGCTCCGCTCCTACCCTGAAAGTCTCGGGGGGATTCGTGAAGCGGGGGCTGAGAAAAAAGGGGGGTCCCAAAACGCGTTTTCCCCATGCAATTTTCCATAGGGACCTTTAGTCCAAGGTACAGCCCGAACGGCTGAACAGAATTACTTGAAATTTGGCAAAGAGGTAGTCCTCAGGTCAGAGATGTGCCTTTTGCAGGTCTGGTGTCAATCTGTTCAGTAGTCCCTGAGAAAATCAAAAGTAAAATCATATATATATGTGGGCGAAGCCTAACCACACATCTCATCCTGAGATCTGATTGGCTGTCAGCACTTCATCCAAGAAGTGTTGGCAGCCATCTTGGGACCAATATACATGATAGCACCTCATTAAAAAGCATTGCAGTTAAAGAAGACTTTAGTTACATTATAAATCATTTGTTGATGGTACCATACTCATTTTAGGAATTGTGGTATGTTCTAAGGTGATTTCACCATGTGAAAAAGCCTTCTGCTGGGATATCATTAATGAGAGAAAAATATTTTCTCATGCTTTTCCCACAGAGGTTTGGAAGGTGATCTATAAGCTAAACTGAGAGCTTATTTTCTGTAAATTCACATTATCTTTCTCAGTCATGTGAGAATGAAGTCTGACATTCTCAGTAAAACATGTACATCCAACAAGGGCAGAGACTGTCAGTTGATTCCTTTGTGTTCTACTGTAGCTTCCCAGAGTGTTCCAAAGAACAACTAGAGCGCTAACAGTCCTACTTATGATAAACGTATGGCACACCTTAAGCCATCTAGCTTGGATTAAAGTGGTAACTCTTAAAACATTTAATTTAAAAAGGAACAAAATGAGGGGGTTCATTTTTCCATAAAAAGTATGATTAGTGCTGCAGAAGGAAAAATTAGGGCACATTTTGAGTGACTTCTCAAATCCTCTTCTATTTCATTAAAAAATTCTGACATGCAGACTGAAACATGCACTTTCAATACCAGCAGCAGTTTTCCCTGGTGAGCAGTAGCTTTACTACAGTGATCTAATGAGCAAAAAGAGTGCTAACATTCTGAATTTATGGCAAATGTGTGACACATCTGAATGCCTTTGGAAGCAAAGTAAAAAACTGAAAGTATTTCCCACTGAGGAGACTGCAGTAAATGAGGAAATTAGGAAACTTCATAACAAATAAGTCTGCCAAGATGGCCACCAGAGACAAAAGAGCCCAAATGTAGCCCAAATATCACCCAGATGTAGCCCAAGTATAGCCCAATGACAGAATGTCCCAGAGTGTTCTTAAAAACAACTAGGGCGCTTACTGTCTTCATTATGACAAAAGTATGGCACACCTGAAGCCATCTTGATTGGAATAAACTGGTAACACTTAAAACATTTAATTTAAAAAGGAACACAATGAGGGGGTTCATTTTGCCATAGAAATTATGATTAATGCTGAAGAAAGAAAATGAGGGCACATTTTGAGTGACTTTTCAAATCCACTTTTATTTCATTAAAAAATTCTGACATGCAGACTGAAACATGCACTTTTAATACCAGGAGCAGACTTCCATGGTGAACAGTAGTTTTACTACAGTGATCTAATGAGCAAATAGAGTGCTAACATTCAGAATTTATGGCAAATGTGTGACATATCTGAATACCTTCATGATGGAATCAAAGTAAAAAAATGAAAGCATTTCCTACTGAGGAGACTGCAGTACATGAGGAAATTAGGAAACTTCATAACAAATAAATCTCCCAAGATTGCCACCGGAGACAAAAGAGCCCAAATGTAGCCCAAAATCACCCAGATGTAGCCCAAATATAGCCAAATGACAGAAGTGTGCAAAACACTTATTATTTTGTGTTTTTGCAGTGTTATATAGTGCAGACTTGTCAGGTATTGGAGTGCTTTACATGAGCATTGGTTACATCACACTGAGGAAATATGGATTTTGTGATCAGTTATGTCCCCTATCGTAGACCCCAACGGCTCCATGTACATGCTATAAGTACATGTATGTTCCCTCCTGTACTAGTTTTGAAGACGCAAATATATGTGCGTCCACCGTCAACATGTCCTCTTTCAGATCCACCATGAATGGGTCAGATATTCCTTTCCTAAGTATGAAAGGCCACCGACTTTATGTGGTTCACTTTCCACATTTTACAGATTCAGGCGAGTAGGCCCGAATTCTGTCATCAAGCCTTTTCCTGCCCTCTGCCTCTGAAAGCTCCAGTCTGAGCCTGCATCTGTGACCATGAACTTTGTCCTACTCCCTGCGCGGCTAACGGTGCCTGATCCAGCCCGTCGCCTGCCAAAAACTGTATTTCACCTTCAAGATTATCTCCTTCGCTCCTCATCCGATGCATTCCTGTCTAGTAGTTTAGGTAAACATTCCTCCAGCTACCGTGCACAGGGCCAGGCCTCGCTGCCCTCATGCAAGTAATTCATAGCCCCGTTACCATGGAATATTCCTACCCCCTCGCATCTAGTGTAGACACTTAGACGCTTGTACACGCACTAACAGTCAGTATAGTCAGTATAGAATAAGATTCTATCCTAAGAGACCTCTCTTTTTGGATAACACTGTTCTTTAAACATAGGATATTAGATATGATTTGGGATTAGGTTGACATAACCCCAGACTTCTGTCTCCACATGTAGAGCTAAATGTCAAGTCCCCTTCACCCTCTAGTTGCACGTCAATCACACGTCATGCGGCTGCGCGCGCATCTCTGCCAACTATTTCTGCTGACATTGCAGGATTCTTTTATGGATCCACCCACTTGTGACATCATGTATGATGACGTTTATTAAATTACGCCCTCTATTAGCTACGTATGCACCTTTTATCAGCTGTTACGCCTCCTGCATCTGTTCCATTGTAATGTATTTTCTATAAAACTGCTTATCTGTCAATAATATATGCCCCTTCTTTCCTGAACTTTCGTGGTGATGGAATAGAAGGCCCACAATTCGAATTGTCTTCTTTTTTTTAGGAATAAAGCCTTTTAAAACCTCTAATACCACGGATTCTGCCTCTTATATTTACTGAGTTATTCTTGATAGACTTTACCGCATAAAAAATAGTACCGGTAACGAAATATTTACCACATAAATTGGTGCCCGAATAGGGACACTTTCTCATCTCACGCGCCGGCGGTGCGTTGCAGGCCCGGTCTCCTGCCACAGCTGAACGGACAAAAACGCGTATCTGCAGGATTTCCTGTATCTCCCTCCGGCCAAGCGGGGACAACTGAGGCTGCGATCAACACCCAGACGAGGCGGTGAGAAGTGCGAAGTATCCCGACCAGAGCCTAGCTGAGAGAGCAAGATCCGAGGTATACAGAGACCCGCCAGGTTCCGAAGTTCCGAGTCCAGTCGAGTCGAGTCCAGTCCGGTCCAGTTTCAGTTCCGTTCCGAGGCCTTCCGTTCCGAGCTACCCGGTGAGTACCATTACCGGGGAGGCATTTTACGTGCACATAGTCTGTGCCGGTCAAGACGGGTTTGGGTACACAAATCCGGTCTGCACTGTTTTAGCAGTGTATCTGTACTGTTTAGCAGTATATATAGTATGTTTTGCATATAAATAAATATAAATAAGTATTATCTAGTGTCAGTATTATGTCAGTAACTAGTTTTCTATTAGTTATCATTGTTCGTAAAACTGTTAAGTGTTAAATGTTTTAAACTACGTTCTATATACTGTGGTGTGAATGACTGTTCATTATTGTGTTTTTTTGTATAAAGTGTGTTCTAGTAATAAGGTCTAAAAATGCCGCTTTTTTCGAAACTAAGACAGATCAAAACTAGAAAAGGTGTACTCGAAGAAGCTGTTCCCATCCCACCGAGGGACACTCCAGGGTACTTTATGTATCATAAGCATGGCCTAGATGCCGTATTATTTCTTGATTTATGGGTGGACTACACCAAAGAATTACCAGAGAGTCAGAGATGGCCCGCAGCGGGGACCTGGGATGCAGATTGCATCATGAGAGTAGAAGAAGAATTATGGAAAAGGAAAGCCAGACAGTCACAGAAAGATGCCATTGAATTATGGCGTAAAGAATCATATAGACGTACGGAAAAAGCACTCAGACAGGAAGATAAGGGTAAGGAGAATTCAAATAAAGTCCGAGAAAATCTATTGATCGAGGAAGGTACCCGAGTAAAATCAGAACAAGTAGATAGACAAAGAAACGCCCTTATGAATGGTATGTATCCACTTCTGGCCGAAGGGTTACCTAAGGCTACTCCGGAAATACCAAAAGACTTGCCACCCCCATTGTTTCCGATAAAAGCACATCCCAAGGGGCATCCCAGAACCGCAGAAGATGTTTTCCTTTCCTCTTATTTAGATGACGCAGCTCCCGAGTATGCTAATACCGCACCACATAGACCGCTTACCGATGATGCTCATCGCCAAGATCCTCCGTCTGTACCTCCGCAACAGCAAGCTCCGATACACATTCCGACAAATGCATCTGTTTCTACAGCTTTTCCCGCAACGACGGTTGCTGTCTCACCTTCAACAAATCCTTTCACGTCCAGCACCCCAGACGGTGCTACAGGAGGTACGACAGACATTTTTTCTACGCCACCCAGAGGAAATAAATTTTCCCTTAGAGAATTAGCACACCAACGTACGCCTAAACTAGCAACTCCCGACATGCTTAAGGAACTTCTAGTAGATTGTAGATATGATCCTGTGCCCGGTAAACGGGACGAAATGCTGCTGTCATCATTACGTATTAGACGAGCTGCAATATATTTAACGAAGCTACCAGGAATGGCTACCCATTTAGAAAATATATATCACTTTGTCCAGTCAGGACGAGGTCCTGAAAGTATTAGCAGAGCCATGGAGTACCAAAAAGCGGAGGTACAGGGACAACTGTTACGTTTCCTCATAAACTGTATAATCAGAAATCAAGACCGGCCTGGGGTAAATCCGGAAGAAATGCAAAAACTTGTCACTTGGGGCCAGAATATATCAGAAGGGAGACATGATAAACAGTTATGTATAGTAGCTATGTACCGAAAGATCCGCAAAGAAGTAGAACGAATACACGAAGAAAGATTAGAGGTAGACGCCACTGACCTAAACAGAGAGGAGGAGGAGCAAGAATCAGAGCAAGTAGACACGATAGCTTATGTAGGTAAAGGAAGACCCCATAATAATACCAGAGGTTTTAACGACCCAATACGTCCAGAATATAATAGACATCTTCCAAACCCTGTGCTAAATACAAAATCCCCTGAACACTTATTCCAAGCCGCTGATAAATTACTCCGAGATCGAAGGGGGTACCACGTGCTCGATTCCATGGACGAACAAGAATTAGCCAGGTCAGCAGTACAATGGGCTGACAGTCCCGGCGAATACAATGATGATGTACTTGCACACACGTTTCTGAATCTAGACCCATATGAACAGCGTTTAGCTAGTATATACATGATTCAACACCTCCTTATATTATATAAAAGCCAACACTCCGATCCAGGACCCTTACCTGACATATTGACAGAACTACTCACGAACATATGGAGAGGGTCAGGTACTGATTTGATTAAAGAAATTTTAGAATCCCGAAACCAATATTTAAATTTCGTATGCCCAGAACACGTTCCAGTTCCCATCATGGGAAGAAAAATGTATCACATAGATAGACAGAACCCGTTACGCGAAGTGCACCCGATCAGAGGTGCCGGCGATAATTTTACACGCGTGTTTGTGTACACGCCTATAACTAAACTGGAATTATTAGAAATGAAGAAAGTAGTACCCAGCCATGACAAAGACCCAGCAGGTTTCCACCGTGAGATAAAAGACATGTTTCTCATGGGAGAGTATACCTACCCCGATATTATGAAAATATTAAAAGTCCTATTACCCGCCGGTGTTTATGAGAAACTCAAAGAAAAAGAATGGGAGGTGGGAGACCAAAAGATAGATTGGACAGCATTGGAAAACGAAGAAAAGGCCCGAGCTGCAGGAGCAGGGCTTGGGGAAAAAACTACAGCACTAGCAGGATTACTAATACAGGTATTGCCACGTTTATTAACTACGAAAAAGGAAGACTGGGGTGCAATCTCAGCCTGTAAACAAAAACCAGATGAAGACACTAGTGATTTCTATTCCCGATTTGAAAAATGTTTTAGTATAAATAGTGGCATAAAAGCCAGTAGTGAGTCATATCCACATCTGTTTGTGACAAAATTAGTTGAAAATTCTCTGCTACAAGTCAAGAATAGAGTATTGAAATTCGAAAGTACCTGGCAAGGTAATACCCCATCACAGATGCTACAGATGTTACAATATCATCACAATAGAATTAGAGAAGAACAAGAACACGAACAAAGACGTATGAAAGATACGAAAATGAAAATGCTTGTTGCACAGTCAGTTCCAGCCGATAGTCATCAAAAGGGTGATTCCGCAAGTCCTGCAAAAGGGACATGCAATTATTGTAAACAACCAGGTCATTATATACACGATTGTCCAGTCCTGAAACATAATATTGCCACAGGTAGAACGCATGAGAGACCACGTCCACCTAGACAGGATCAGAATCAACAACAAATCCCTCAGAATGCACAACTTAGGTTAGCTCCGCAACAATTAGCTCCGCAACAGGCAGCTCCACAACAGATCGTAGCACCACCACAAGCGCAGCCTATTGCTGCAACTCAAGCAACAACACAACAAATGTATCAGTATGCACAAACAGATTATCCCGATTATCAGCGATACTCATGAGATAGCCTAGAGAGGGAAGTTGGCTTACCCCTTATAGAGGTTCCTGTAGACCAAGAGGGACCTTATGTACATAGTGAACTATTAGGGGAAGACAGAAAGTTTTTACTGGATACAGGGGCAAGCAGAACAACTATAAGACGCAGTGAAGTTCCAGGGGCACCCCTCTCAGGCTCACAAAATATTTCCCTTGGATTCTCAGGAAAACCGATAATAAATGACGTAACACAACCTCTTCCACTTACAGTCGGTCCATTAACACGTACTACAGATTTATTACTTACTAAATCATGTCCAGAAAACTTGTTAGGTATAAAAACATTGAAAGCTCTAGGAGCCATAATATGTTGCTCTCCGGAAGGAGTACGACTATTTTTACGTGACTTTAAAGGTCACTATGTATCCAGAGACATGGATCACCGACTGCAGAATTTACCTACACATTTATGGGCACAAGGCCCCACTGATGTTGGTTGCATGAACATTACACCATATCGAGTCACACTAAAGACAGGAGTGGTACTACCACGAATGCAACAATACAAGTTACCTCCAGATGCTGTAGTGGCTTTACTGCAAATCATTGACGAGCTTATTGCCCAAGGAGTGGTTGTGGAAACTGACTCCAATGTATGTAATTCCCCGATAATTCCGATCCTTAAAAGAACGGATCCAAAAGCACCACCAGTATATCGATTAGTTATTGATCTGCGCAAATTAAATAAATGTATTGTACCACAGTACCCTGTGGTCCCAGATATCTCTTCATTACTCACAGCTATTGACTCAGAAGCAACGTTCTTCACTGTAATTGATCTCAAGAATGCTTTCTTTAGTGTCCCAATAGATCCGGAAAGTCAATATTTGTTCGGTTTTAGTTTAAATGGACGAAGTTTTAAATTCACACGCGCACCTCAAGGATTTACAGAAAGCCCCAGCATCTATAGCCAAGCACTGAAACGAGAACTTGACAGTATACACATGCCAGTTAACACTGCCTTGCTTCAATATGTCGATGATCTGCTGATCACCGCCCGAAGCGAACCTGAATGTGAAACAGCGTCACTGACGGTTTTGAAATTTTTGGCCGACAAGGGGCACAAGGTGTCCCCTTCCAAGCTGCAATTCTGTGTACAGCGAGTTGTTTATCTTGGGCACTCGCTGTCCAAGGAGGGAAGGCAGCTTACATCCGACCGCATCCAGTTAATTGCTAACATGCCAGCACCCAAGACACAAAAGGAGGTGCGGGCTTTTATAGGCCTCACTTCATACTGTAGGCAGTGGATCCCTCAATATGCATTTCTAGCAAAACCACTCATCCAGTTGACAACACAGGAGGCAGCCACATCGACTGTCCTCCCTTGGACTCCAGAACATACACATGCCTTTGAAAGCTTAAAGAAAGCTTTATGTCAAGCACCTGTCCTAGCAACACCATGTTACAGTAAACAGTTTACACTCTTCGTTACAGAACGCGAAGGTACTGCTTTGTCAGTACTCACTCAGGAACAAGCAGGATCACACAAACCATGTGCTTATTTCTCTAGTACATTAGATCCAGTAGCTCAGGCACTTCCAGCGTGCCTGAAATCAGTGGCAGCAACAGCTTTAGCAATCAGACAAAGCGATGCCATAGTGTTAGGACATCAATTAACAGTACAAGTACCACACGCAGTAGAGGTTCTCTTGAACCGCACACAAACACAACACTTGACTATAGCAAGACTCACCGGTTACGAATTAACATTGTTTCAGCCACATATAGAAATCAGACGTTGTAATACGTTAAATCCTGCCACACTGTTACCAGTAGGCGGAACAGATCCATTGGCACATGATTGTGTCGAAGTCATTACTATCACGACGAAACCCAGACAAGACTTGACAGATATCCCTTTGTCAGATCCAGATTTGACATTGTATGTAGATGGGTCATGTATGAGAACAAGTACAGGAGAGTTAGTGGCCGCTTACGCAGTCACAACAGACACTGAAGTCATTGAAACAAATTGTATTAACACTTTGTCAGCTCAAGCAGCAGAGCTCACCGCTCTGACACAAGCCTGTATTCAAGCCACAAATAAAAAAGTCAACATATACACAGATTCACGTTATGCATTCGGAGTCATTCATGACTTCGGCGTACTGTGGCGAGAGAGAGGTTATTTAACTTCTCACGGTGCCCACATCCAACACGGACCCCTCATTCAAGCCCTATTAGACGCGATTCATCTACCTACTGCAATATCGATTATGAAATGCAAAGCCCACACAAAAGTTACCGATATCATTTCTCAGGGTAATGACCTAGCTGACAGAACAGCTAGACTGACTGCTCAGAATCAGACTCACACAACTGACATGACAAAGACAATAGTTCCGACATCAACACATTGCATGACAGTTAAGGATCCCGCCCTTGATGTAATTGACATACAGACACATGCTACACCAGAAGAAATAAAGAAATGGACTGAATTAGGAGGGATCCAAACAGATCAAGGATGGATGACGAAGGAAAAATCTATATGGTTTCTTCCCGACTCAATGGTCCAAGTCATCATTAACACTATACATAGTCCAGCGCACCTAGGAGAAAAAGCTATGCTAGACAGCATTCAACACATTTGGTTTAACAAACATTTACGAGCCGCAGCTAAACAAAAGGTTCGTACCTGTATGATATGTTGTCAGTTTAATCCAGGTAAAAGCATCCCCGTAGAACAAGGTGGATTCCAAACTCCCGATCATGCTTTTGAAGTCCTCCAGATGGATTATATCCAGATGGAACGATGTCGAGGATTCAAATATGTTCTCGTAGTTGTCTGTGCTCTTTCCCGTTGGACAGAAGCATACCCGGTTTCAGATTACACTGCCCCGACTACTGCCAAACAGTTAGTTCGAGAATTCTTCCCACGGTACGGTTTACCACGTGTTGTCTACTCAGATAACGGCCAGCCGTTCTCATCCGAACTAATGAAACACGTTTCCCTTCTATTAGGCTATCAATGGAAATTTCACTGTGTCCGACATCCCGAGGCAGCAGGTCTCGTGGAACGTCATAATCAAACTCTGAAAATTAGATTGTCCAAAATATGTAGAGAAAAAGGAGTTGATTGGATAGTAGCCTTACCAGTTGCGCTCTTTTACATGAGAATGGTAGCACATTCTCGAACAGGGCTATCCCCGTATGAGGTGATCTTCGGTAGACCACCAAATATGTGGGGGACGCCTATACCTCGCAAAATCACTGATGTTGACTGTAATATGCTGACAGATTACCTGGCTTCCTTGATGTCTGCACTACAATCTTGTCGTTCACAGGTATCCGCAGCTTTTCCCGACAATACTGAGGTGAAGCCCCATGACGTGGTTCCTGGAGACCTGGTGTTGGTCAGGAACTTTGACCGGAAGACCCAACTGGATCCTAGGTGGAAGTCACCGAAGTTGGTTCTACTCACCACAAGGACAGCCGTGAAAATCGAGGGACGGAAAGGGTGGTTGCACTCGAGTCATATCAAGAAATTTTATGGACTACCATCCAGCGTAGATACTCAACCCTGTATTCCCTCACAGACAGACTCAAAGCTCCCCTTGGTTGAGCAATCGAACTCAGAAATTTATAAACTAAAATTGAGGTCTCGTAAGTCAGACAATTTGATTGTTTAAGTCCTCTCCAAGGTGAATCGGTTGAATTTGTCTCTGACATGTATCCTCTAGACCGGAATAGAGAAAGAAATCATCGAATACAGCTCAAGAAGCATGCGTATTGTAAATCATTTCGTAGTCACTGCACAGTAACATTATTAATTTTGTTTTTTCTAAGTCTTCTGATCATCATTGTCAGCATCCTATTGCACATGTATTACCCTATTCCTAAGCGTGCTTATAATATAACTGCAGAACATTCTTTTAGTGAATTACCTCCACATGAATTGTCTTATAGATTTGCGCTGCGCAATAACACTTTCATTAGCATGCTACATCATTCCCATCAAACCAGCAATGCCACAAATTGTTGGATATGTGGCCGACTCCCTCCCTATCAGAACTATAAGGGAGTTTTGCCCCTCTTTCCCTATCCGTTCACACACAATGGCTCCTGTGGAGCATGGTTTAGTTTGATTAATTCCCTAGATTCAAATTCCGCAGTTTATCAAGACAGCTGGGTATGGGGAAACCTGAACTTAGTTTTGCTTAAAGTCTGCTACCCTAACAAGGAGGGACTTCCCAAAAGAACAGGAACTGACCTAGAAAATGAAGTATATGGATTAGGTAATTTTACACTTAACCTCATGATCCTGAACGTTGAATCTGAAGCTACACCAATCTTGCCCGCCATGTCAGTATTCCCAGTAAAAGGGGAATTATGTATAAGAAAGAATGGCTCCATACACATGGGCCATAGTAAATGCACCACTGTAATAGAATTCAGTGATCAAGGCAAGTCTACATTTAGAGCTTCTCGTCATTCCTACTTTATATGTGGCCAGACCGCATATATACGTCTACCTCTAGATTGGGATGGTACCTGTTACATAGCATTCCTTCTGCCACCTGTTTTCCTAGCCCCTCCTGATCATCACAGAAATACCCATTTAGTACACAATAGACAGCAGAGAGATCTCCCAATTGTCGATTACACTGAAACAGCATGGGAAAAATACACAGATTTCAATAAAGGATTCTTTCCCTATATAGGTACAGTCACTAATAGTAAGCTGATACGTAGATTAACCAGAACCCTTGAAGCAGTAGTGAACGAAACTATTTCCGCCTTAGGCAATTTAACAGAAGAGCAGTCTGCTATGCGGATTGTTGTGCTTCAAAATCGTCTTGTCCTTGACGTCATCCTGGCCGATAGGGGCGGAGCTTGTAGGGTCATCGGATCAAGTTGCTGCATTTTCATACCAGAAAATTCGCCGTCAGTATATAAAGCCATAACCCGCCTTCATAAGATTGTAAGCCAGATACACCAGAGTCCAGGCACCTGGACTTGGTCCAGTTGGTTCTGGGGCGTGTTGTCAGCCTGGGGATGGAGAATGCTCTCCTTCCTAGGTATTGGCTTTCTCATACTATTCAGTTGCTGCTTATGTCTACAATGTGGGCCAGCGATTTGTGGCCTGTGTGCCACCTCGTGTATCCCACATCCAAGTTTTCGTTCGAGATCCCGGAAGAAGAAAGAAGAACAAATGATGCTATATGAACAGATCGATGGATTGATGAAGATCGATATCTCCTGAGGGTTCGTAGGGGACAAGGAGGGAATGAGGAAATATGGATTTTGTGATCAGTTATGTCCCCTATCGTAGACCCCAACGGCTCCATGTACATGCTATAAGTACATGTATGTTCCCTCCTGTACTAGTTTTGAAGACGCAAATATATGTGCGTCCACCGTCAACATGTCCTCTTTCAGATCCACCATGAATGGGTCAGATATTCCTTTCCTAAGTATGAAAGGCCACCGACTTTATGTGGTTCACTTTCCACATTTTACAGATTCAGGCGAGTAGGCCCGAATTCTGTCATCAAGCCTTTTCCTGCCTTCTGCCTCTGAAAGCTCCAGTCTGAGCCTGCATCTGTGACCATGAACTTTGTCCTACTCCCTGCGCGGCTAACGGTGCCTGATCCAGCCCGTCGCCTGCCAAAAACTGTATTTCACCTTCAAGATTATCTCCTTCGCTCCTCATCCGATGCATTCCTGTCTAGTAGTTTAGGTAAACATTCCTCCAGCTACCGTGCACAGGGCCAGGCCTCGCTGCGCTCATGCAAGTAATTCATAGCCCCGTTACCATGGAATATTCCTACCCCCTCGCATCTAGTGTAGACACTTAGACGCTTGTACACGCACTAACAGTCAGTATAGTCAGTATAGAATAAGATTCTATCCTAAGAGACCTCTCTTTTTGGATAACACTGTTCTTTAAACATAGGATATTAGATATGATTTGGGATTAGGTTGACATAACCCCAGACTTCTGTCTCCACATGTAGAGCTAAATGTCAAGTCCCCTTCACCCTCTAGTTGCACGTCAATCACACGTCATGCGGCTGCGCGCGCATCTCTGCCAACTATTTCTGCTGACATTGCAGGATTCTTTTATGGATCCACCCACTTGTGACATCATGTATGATGACGTTTATTAAATTACGCCCTCTATTAGCTACGTATGCACCTTTTATCAGCTGTTACGCCTCCTGCATCTGTTCCATTGTAATGTATTTTCTATAAAACTGCTTATCTGTCAATAATATATGCCCCTTCCTTCCTGAACTTTCGTGGTGATGGAATAGAAGGCCCACAATTCGAATTGTCTTCTTTTTTTTAGGAATAAAGCCTTTTAAAACCTCTAATACCACGGATTCTGCCTCTTATATTTACTGAGTTATTCTTGATAGACTTTACCGCATAAAAAATAGTACCGGTAACGAAATATTTACCACAACACAAGAACAAATTCATTTTGGTTGTAGACATGGGGAGACTAAGTGATTTGACCAGAATCACAGAATGTCGAGCTGAAGCAGAAACTCCAACCTGGTTCCCCAGTTGCAGTCTGCAGTTCTGGAAGTAACACCACATCCTCTCCCCTAAGTGCAACATTTAATCAAGTGGTCAACTGGATAAAAAAACATAAAGGTAACAAATAATTTAAAAGTGCTTTCTCGCTATTTGAAAACTCAGAAAATATGTCCTTATTTTAGTCTTTTAGAGCACTAACCATAATTTTGATGCCAATAAGACCCTCTCATATATGTAATGTCTAAAGGAAATGCTCTAGGTATTACAGTTTTGATTACATCAAGATGACGTCAGGCGTTCCACACTTTTGTAATAAATATAGAATGTTAGCAATCTAGTTGTTCATTAGGATACTGTTGAGAGGCAGAGGCCAGGGGCACGGACTCTGAAAATTGAAGGCAGGTAGGAGGGTGCAAAGGCAACAATTTAACCACACTGAGCAGGCAGGAAGGGCCGTGGCAGCACAACAGACTATGGAGGGCAGTGGAAAGGGGGACAGGGGCAACAAACCAACAATACAGGACTTGCAAGAGAGACTGTGGCAATTTAATAGACCATTGTGGGCAGAAGGAAGAGGCAATGGTAGTACAACCATACATGCCAACAGACCCGATTCAGCCAGGAAACGTCCAATGTTTTTAAGCTCAAATGGGCTTTATTTTATCTGTCTCCTGTCTACAATCTCCTCTTTTTCAATGTAACTCAAAGGGGAAAATCAATACCCCAGTTTTTTTTCAAAATCTCCCTCTTACCAAGTTCTAAATGTTCACAAGTATGGTACATTGGATCATGGAAGGAAATGGGGTAGGGACATGGACTTGGATAACAGAGGACAGGAGGGACATGGAGAGGTGCACCAAACTGACCCTGCAGGGCAGGCATCAGGGTTTGCAGCAGCACAATACACCACACAGGGCATGCGGGACGGGAGTGCAGCACAACAATCCATAGAAAGCAAGAGGGAGGGGACAGGACCATGCACATGGACAACAGAGAACAGAGGGGCAAGAGGCAGGACCATAATGGACAGACAGGAGAGAAAGCTACAGCATAACAGACCATAAAGGGCAGGAGGGAGGGATCAGGGGCATTACAATGGAACAGACAAGCCAGGAGGGAGGGAGTAGGGGTCTGCACATGTAAACAGAGGGCTGGGGGTAAGGGGGCAGGAGCAGCAAGATAGCCATGGAGGTCAGGCAGGATGGGCACTAGAAGCAAGACACACCATGAAGAGCAACAGTGAGACTGTGATGGCATACACACAGACCATGGAGGGAAGGTGGGAGGGGTTCAGGGGCCGCTAACTGACCACACAGGGAAGGTGGGAGGGGTCATGGCAGCACAGAAGACCATGCATGGCAAGTGGGAGGGTTAGTGGTAGCACAATGGCTATGATGGGCAAGAAGGAGGGTGCAGGGGCATGCACAAAGGACGATGGAGGATAGAAGGGAGGGTCAGGACCTGTGCACAGACAAGAAAGTTCAGGGGAAGGGGCCTCACAACAGACCGGACGGGGCAGGCAGGAGGAGCAGTTGCAGCACAACAGACCAGGGAGGGCAGAAGGGTGTGGCCGTACAATGGACCATGTAGGACAGCAGGAAGAGGATAGGGGCATGGCATGTGGACAGGCAGGGTGGAGGTGGCAGGGACAGGTTACAGTCATCTGACAATGCTAGGCAGGTGGGAGGGGAGTGGCAGCTCAACAGAACACTCAGAGTAGATAGGAATGGCAGGTCCATGGAACATGGTGGGCAAAAAGGATGGAGCAGGGGCATACACAAAGACATCGGAGGGCAGGGGGAAGGA
Source organism: Triturus cristatus (assembly GCF_964204655.1). NCBI lineage: Eukaryota > Metazoa > Chordata > Amphibia > Caudata > Salamandridae > Triturus > Triturus cristatus. Next base: position 290,882,585 of record NC_140589.1, on the reverse strand, counting down.
GAATAGGGGCAGCAAGCTAAGCACAGAGTTTAAGCAGGAGGTCAATGATGGGGCATAGAATTGGGCAATGGAGGGCAGGAGGAGTGGACTGGTACATCATACTAAATTGAGGGCAGTGGCAGCACATCAGACCATGCATGGCAGGAGGGAGGAGGCTAGTCCATGGATTCACACAACAGAGGATAGGGAGGAGGGGGATGGGGCAGCAAGCTAACTGTTCAGAGAAGGCGGGTATTAGGAACTTTATTGTTTTTAAAACGTGTGTCTGTGCGAACTACTTAAAATATGAACAAGTATGCAGCATAATCTCACTTTTATTCAGGAAGAAGAGGACGTTTGTGACTGTGACTCCGGGCTCACTTGGCAGAAACACCCCCTGACCCTCCACCCCCTATCGCAAAATGTGATGCCCGTGAAAAGGGTAGGTGAACACAGTGTTATATAGAACATAGTCCTGAGAGCACGATTGAAAATGAAAACTAGATATAGTGTATGGTATAAACTATGCACCAAAAAGTGTGATATAAGATGAACCGGGCGTGAAATATAATATGCAATACATTGTGCGCAATGACAGATTCATTGGAGAGCGCGAGATAGCACAGGCACTAGCGCGTGCTATGCGATATGCGCCTTGGAGTGTAATATGCACAGGGCAGTGTTGTGTAACCTAACTAGTCTCTAAAGTTGTAATATAAAATATGTGCTGGGTAGTGTAACGTTGCATATGCACTGTGACAAAGATATGGATCCCAGATTGTAATATGTATGGCATAGCACTGTGCGTTATAACATAGGCATCGAGGAAGGCACGTGAGATGGGGCAATATAACCCGTGCGAAGACAAGTGTGGCATGACATATTCACGGGGTGGTGTTACAGTGCACATGGGCTAGAGAGTGTCATAGCATATGCACTAGCTAGTGGAATACAACACAGAGGTGTGTGGCACTCAGCAGGCAATGGTGGGTGTAACACAGCATTGGGCTCTGCCAGGAGCGCGCTGTGACTCTCAAGTGATGTTCGTCCCCTTTCCAGAGAGTAAAATAAAAAGTATTACACATCCGGCAGTGGATGTGTGTTTTATTAACCGTGAGGGGGGTTTCTTGCATAGTTTTGGTCGAATTTTTGTCGAATCCCCTTTGAATGGCTTGGTGTGCATGTGTATTAAATGTGCCCGTCAATAGCTACCCATGTTTGTATAAATAAACGACAAGGGTGTCTACCGGGATTAGGCACGGTAGGGCATCAGACATGTCAGAGCTTCACTAGTGGTGTAAATACATTCCACGTGGATTCATTGTATGCATAGTCGCCTTTTAATGAAGATCACGCAAATCGTCATGGTGATAGGTACGTATGGTTTGTCCAGCATGTCCTAGGTGTGTCTATAAATATATATTTTTAAAAAATAATAAAAAACAGTGGCCGGCCCTGGGGACTGGGGTCAAAAAAATATAATTTGGAGACAAGCCCTGGGGGATGGGGTCATCAGGGCCAATAAATTAGAATAAGAAGGGGAACCACACAGCCCCCCTTCTTAAAAAATTAAAATAAATAAAAGACTGGCATCGTGCCGGAGGTAACGCCCCCTCCTTGCAGCACTCTGCAAACACGCCCCCTGGCGAGTTGTAAGTTGGGGAATTAATTCCTCTTCAATACTGAGGGTCCCTGAGGGCCAACTAGCCCAACAGGCATCTCCAGTATGCACCAGGGAGCTGCACTGCAGACAGGTGTTCTGAGGCCAAGCCCCTTTTTACACCTCTCTGCAACGCAGCTCTGTGGCGCTTACTGGAGGTACCTAGTGGTCTAGTTTAACCCTAGGGACCCTTAGGATTCAAGGGGACTTAATCTCTCAACTTAGAACAGCCACAGGGCGCGTTTACACTGTGGTGAAGGGAGGGGACGGGGCCTGAGGTGACGTGTGCAAACACGCACTATGGCACGTTTTGAATTGGGGATATAATTTTCCTTCAATACTGAGGGACCCTGGGGGCTAACTAGCCCACCAAGTGCTTCCAGTAAGCGCCACTGAGCTGCATTGCAGAGAGGTGGTCCAGGCCGTGCCACTTTTTACACCTCTCTGCAACGCAGCTCTGTGGCACTTACTGGAGGTACCTAGTGGGCTAGTTGGACCCTAGGGACCCTCAGGATTCAAATGAACTTAATCTCCCAACTAAAAACGGACACAGGGCGTGTTTACATAGTGGTGAAGGGAGGGGACGGGGCCTGAGTTAACGTGTGCAAAAACGCCCTGTGGCCTGTTTTAAGAGGTAGTTTTAATCCCCTTGCCCTATTATATACTAGGGGCTTACAGAGGAGGTCCTGCTAATCACAGGGGACCCCAACGCATAATGTTCCCTAGTGTATGTAGGTGTTTTCACTGTATTCTAAGTGTCTTTTAACATAGCACTGGCTCTAGGACTGGTTAGTCAGACTCAGTTACCACCAGTATCCGTCTGAAAAAGTTGAGGGTACAGGATGATTTTGCAACAAGGCTTCTTTCTGCTCTTCTTTTTGTTCTTTCTGCACGTTATCCTTCTTCCTGCACTTTTCTTCGTCTTTGAGGACTTCTGTTGCTTCTTTCTTCACTTCTTTTTTTTCTTTCTGTGCATTTTTTCTTCTTTCTTCACATGTCCTATCTTTGTAGGCATAGTTAGAAATTAGCATTTAAAAAACCTTTCAAATTCACAGAAAAAACCATAGGTTTCAGGCACGTTATAGTTAGGAATTAGCATTTAAAAAACCTCAGAAATTCACTTAAAAAACCATAGGTTTCAGGGGTGTTATAGTTAGCTGGACTTTTCACTTGTACAAAACCATTGAAATTCCCCCGTTATAGTTAGTTCAGCTAACTATAACTCGCGCGCCCGCAATGCACTGCTGATGAAGTCACATATTACATCACTCATAAAATGGTCAGTGACATCAGTCATGACATCACTGATGACATCTCAAATGACATCACTGATGACATCACTGATGACATCATCCTTGTGATAGAGTGGCAGACCTCCTCTCACCCTAATATAACCTTTGATACACACATTCAAAAATAGAGACTAAACTTTTCAAAACAATGGACATACCAATACCAGTTACAACAACCTCTTCAGTAATTCTAAGATCCACATACACATCCACTCATTCACCAACAGTCCTATACAGTCACTCATACATGTATTCACTCATCATATGTACTCATACACCTATACATCCTGTTACACAATGCCACTCATCCATAGAGTTACTCACACACATAGTCACTCATGCTAATAAAGAATCAAACATACATTTATTTGCATATACAGTTATACACACACCACCACACTTACTTCTACGGAAACTTACACATACTTAGTCTTTTAAACAATCACTTATAGAAACACATACTTCTTCATACAGGAACTCTTTCAATCTCTCACTCTCACATATACTCACTTATATACACCAATAGTCACATATACTAGTTTAAAACATATGTAGTTACTCATAAAGACACTATTGAGACAGTCATTCACTCACTAACACACCCATACACACACTCATCCACCCATACAGTCCTGCACACATGCTGTCTTCAACACATACAAAGAGTGAGTCACTCATTCATGCACCTATGCACTACGTAATACCCCCCACCGAACCATGCAGACACTCAGACTGATACTCAAAAAACCAACTAATAACCTATATAGACACCCATGTAGCTACTCACCAACCCATGCAGCCACTTATACACAAAGTGAGAGACTGATACAGATATTTACATATTTAAACATTACTCACTAAGCCATGTATTCACTATGATACACTTAATCAGTCAGTTACACAATCAATTTTTCAAAAACAAATCATCCATTTAGACACTTATATACCCATTTATTCTTCCATCGACCTTGAGATATACATATATAAAACATATTTAATTTTCAGAAAAACACACATTCACTGGATGATGTCATCAGTGATGCCATTTGAGATGCCATCAGTGATGTCATGAGTGATGTCACTGACCATGTCATGAGTGATGTAATATGTGACGTCATCAGCAGTGCATTGCGGGCGCGCGAGTTATAGTTAGCTGAACTAACTATAACGGGGGAATTTCAATGGTTTTGTACAAGTGAAAAGTCCAGCTAACTATAACACCCCTGAAACCTAAATGCTAATTCCTAACTATAACGTGCCTGAAACCTATGGTTTTTTCTGTGAATATATATATATATATATACATCCAGAAACTACTTGTCATGCCCCGCGGTCAAGCCCCTTCAGGCAGTGGGTATTTAAAGAGCGAAGGGCGTGTAATCGCCGCTTCGCGTTCTAGCATTGAGCCCCATTTCCGTCCCGATTGTCTTGCCTGACTTCCTGTTTCTGTAGTTCCGGTTTCCTGTTACGAGTCGCGGACGATTCCCGGCTCCTGTGGTCGATGCGTTGTGGTTCCTGTTGGAGAGCGGCGTTGGCGGTGTTCTGGCTCGCCTCTCAAGAGATATTACGAAGGTTACACCCGCTCCCTCTGGTTGTAGCACCAGTCAAGTAAGGTCTGCTGGGTGTTTTGTTGTGCGGAGGTGTGCGGAGGTTTCCTGTCGTGGTATCTTCATACCATCGCCACATTGCTTAGAGAGTTCTGACTGATGCCTTATCAGGCGTGTGTTTAGTTGTGTTGTTGCCTGCTGTTAAGGTAACTCCAAGGTTGTACATAATTGGAGTCTTTTCCTGTGTGTTTCTACCACGCCCCCAGTATCATTTACTTCTCTTCACGTTCACCCTGCACTTATCCTTTGGCCTTATATCCAGCCCCTACGTCCTCCTGAGCTTATATATCAGGATTCCGGGGGTGATTACTGCGAGGACCATTGAGCAGGGGATTAGGTTTCCCGTACATCTCCACTAAAGCACGGTACTTGTCCATCTTTCTGCTCTTCTATGAAACAGTGGCGTAGTCTACCTCCTGAGTTCATGATCTCTGTATACCTACTTTCCGCAGCTGCCCACAAAGAAACTACTTACCTAGAATAACACCTGCATGTTCTCGCATACTAATACCTAAGCAGCTGACGAAACTCCTGGTAGGTGTTGGGGGAAGTAAAGATAAGGAGGAGCATAGGGGGGTACGGAGATATTCGCTAACCATATTTGTATTACAGCTGGGAAGCCATCTAATCCATTCCGCCAAGATCCATCCAGCTCCTGCTGTTCCTCCTGCCAGAGTCACCCATCAAGACCTGCCGATTCCCCCCACCTATCCTTGTTTTGTTTCCCTGTTTTCCCCGGTGGGTTCTCCGCACTCTAGAGTTTGATAGAGTTGGAGGAACACGGGGGACGACTGTGGACTTTCTTCACGACTCCAGACGCTCCTGCAGGACATCCGCGATCCTTACACTACTTCCACCGGCCTTGAAGGTCCTTCAACTGCCAAAGAAGTAAGTACACGAGCCTGGAGGTAGTGCAAATTTCATTTATTGCCCAGAGCGACGGCCATAACGTTTCGGCTCCGTGGAGCCTTGATCACATGACAGCGTTCAACTCGTGATGACACCAATTTAAAGTGGTATTACAAGGTCACATGGGGGAATCACATGGTTGTAAGGTCATGGACATAGAAGTAAATACAAATATCGCTGGCAATGCATTCGAAATATCTGATCACAGTCTTACAAGCTGTTGATAAGCAATATGTAAATAAATACTTGAGTAAAACGTGTGGAGCAATACCGGCATGAATGCCCATAAAGCCTAAAAAACATATATAAAAGATAGTCATCTGGCAACTTCAAGGAATTAAATGTGAACTAGAACAGTTGTTCATGAATAACATGGTTGCCAACAAGCGAAAACAATCAGTTTCAGTCCGACCTCAATAACATAATGCAACAATCATCATAAAATATATAAATATATAATCTATTATCATAAAATGAACACTGTTAAACGAATCCAGGTTGCCCCACAAACCTATGTAAACAGAATAGTGAATAGTGCAAAAGAGAATAAAAAAAGGGATAAATTTTTTTTTTCCAATTAAAGTGCCTGTGCTTAAATGTTTGGAAAAATACTCTTCCTAAATAACACATACGTAACAATGGAGCACGCCCAGATGTAGCACGGGGACATAGAATACAATATTGAAATCTCAAGTTGGGATACTGAGAACCTAAAAAGGGCATTGTCACGGGTTAAAAGAATCCATAAAATAATGATAATGTATGCTCACAAAGCAGGCTACCACGGAGTAAGACTGCAGTGGGACCCTGTAGGCATGGTCAGAGTGGACCAGATGCTGAGGAAGCGTGGTAAGACCATAGATGGAAATATGCGTAAAGTTGGGACTCAAAAGCTAAAACACAGAAATCCATGGTGAGCTTATGATGTGCAAAAAGCGCAAATATCACATGTAAAAGTACAATTCGTCAACAATAAATAGTAAAATACTAAATAAATAACCTTGAGTTAGCATATTTCATAGGTTTAAGACAAATGACTTTAAAATGTAAAAATATTGCTATGTACACATCAGACAAACAGATAAAAAGATAAAAGCCTTCCCATGGTAAAAAGATGCAGTAAAGTATGATCAACCCAAACAAGTATGCAAGTCCTCCGTCGTATTCAGTCCTGAAGGAACCTTAGTGTTGAGTTGTAGAATGTACCGTGTTTCCAGTTTGCGGAGGTTGGACTCGCGATCCCCACCCCTCCTACTAGGTTCAATGCAGTCAATAACAAAGTAGCTTAAACCCTTGTTGTCACTACTGTGTGTTTCTCTAAAATGACGCGCTACGGGGTAAGTATTGTCTTGATTGGAGATCGCACGAAGGTGTTGCAAAATGCGTTTATGCACTGCTAGTTTCGTGCTACCAACGTACTTAAGGTTACATGGGCAGGTCAGGACATAAATAGCGAATTCGGTCTTGCAAGTCAACAGTTTATTAATCTTGAGCTGCCTGTTACTGAACGGATCAATAAAAGTTTTGGTATTGACACCATGGGAGCAGGCTTTGCAAGTTTTGCACTTGTAAAAACCACTGCTGAGTTGAAGCCAAGATGTTTTGTCAACGGTTTCAGGATTGGTGTTGACCAATGCTTGTCTCATCGTGGGGGCTCTGCTATGTGTGATGGTAACATGCTGAGGGAGCAGAGGACCTAAGACAGGATCACTCCGTACAATGGGCCAGTTCTTGGTAATAATTTTGCGTAAATCTGCTTGCTGTTTGCTATATCCCATGATGATTCTAAAAGTGTTGGGCGAGTTCTTATTGAACTCATCTTGGTTATTTGGCAACATAGTGCTGCTAATAACTCCACTAGTGGGTTTTAGCAAGTCATTGCGGTTGAGTGCATTAGATCTAACTATAGCACTTTCAACGATGCTCTCAGAGTAGCCCCTTGCCCTGAATCTTAGTTTACTCTGCCCTTGTGCTGTCTTAAGATCAGTGTCATTGCTACAAATTCTCCTCAACCGCAGCATCTCCCCGTAAGGTATACTGTTGATGAGATGGGGTGGGTGTGCACTTGTAGCGTGAAGGGTCATGTTGCCTGCAGTGGGTTTACGATAAAGCCTAGTTTCGAGTTTACCAGCATAGGTGTAGATCTCGGTATCAAGAAAGGTAACACTGGTTTGGCTACATGTGGCAGTGAATTGGAGATTAAGGTTATTCACATTTTGACTCTCAATAAACCCATGGGCCTCATCTAATGAACCATTCCACACAACTAATAAATCATCGATAAACCGCAACCAAACAACAACATTGTCTTTAAGGCACTGAGTAAATTCCTTGCGAAGGATTGTCTCCTCCCAGTAACCCATATGGAGGCAGGCGTAGCTTGGGGAAAAACTAGCCCCCATAGCTACGCCCCTCAGTTGCCGGTATAACAAACCATTGAACATGAAATTGTTGTTAAGAAGGCAGAGCTCAAGCATACATATATATATATATATCTCCTTCTCATTGGAACACCAAATAAGCGCGCTCTCAGGAAAGGCCCACACAGAGTAGTTCAGGATATCTGTTGTTTAATCACAACGCGTTTCACCTCATTCGAGGCTTGATCACGTGAAAAGGGCAGACATAACAGGCAAACGTATATAGTGTAGATGTCCATGGGCAGTAAAATAGGACTACCTCGCATCTTATTGGCAGACATATTGGAATGGCAAAATAACAGAATGATATACCAAATCAGTTAGACACTAAAACATACATAAAGACCTCTTTCAATTAATACAGAAATTCGATGTTTAGAGCTCATAGTGTAATGCAAATTATTCAATGATACACTTCATCATGCATATTAATAGATCTCACTTCATCGTAACCACATCATGACCACATCGCATAATATAATATGATATGCCAGCATTACATTGTATCTAAATGATCCCAAGGTAAACTATACATAAATGTAATTGTAGCGCGATGAGGCCAGATAAAATAATGTAGATCAATATAGATCGCTAATCTGAACCTGAGAAAACTCCCGTAAATTGAGTACGTCGCGGCGCCAGCAGTAATCAATAAAGTTACATTGAAACTGCTATATGCACTAGAAACTATCCGTGTTCCTTGATATTCATCCCCCAGTGGTAAGTATCACTATACCAGGCATATGTCACTCATGCCAAAGCAGTTGTTAAGGCCAGTGCCTAATCATCTTGTGTGTCACTCATTCAATAAAGAGTAACTGGTCCACATATGGTACTGCCAAGTGGTCATCAGTAAGTTCAGTAATAAAAAATTAGAGTACTCAATCTATCCAATTAGCATATACACTACCATCATCCCACTGTAGTTCGCCATAAATTTATTGAAAAGCTTAACACCAATGATCAGAATATCGTGCTTAGTGGTACCATCAGTAGAACAGGAATTGAATATCTTGACGTCAGGCTTGATGTCAAAGGAAACAAGGTTCACACATCCCTATATCGGAAAACCACTGCCGGTAACAGCATCCTACATGCCCTCAGCAGCCACCCTGATATCCTGAAGTGGAGTATTCCATATGGGGAGCTGCTGCGGGCAAAAAGGAACTGTAACACCGAGGAGGCATACTCCTTGGAAAGTAAGAATATTACTGAAAGATTCAAGGAGAGGGGTTAACAAAGCACTAACAAGAGCAAGAACAGTAGACAGAATACAGACAATCTCAGATAGACCATCAACTGAAGAGAGTACGGAGGACGTAACCAGAATGATACTGACCTTTAGCTCAGATTCTCAAGCCATCAAACGTATCATTACGAAAAACTAGAGCATTCTAAAAAATGACCCAGTCATTGGGGGGAACATCCCAGAGAGACCTAGTATCACGTACCGCAGAGGGAAAAGCATTAGGGATATGCTTATCCATAGTGACATCACCACCTACCCACTTGGGGTTTTACCCCTGCGCCCACTGTAAGGCTTGTTCAAACAGCAAAAGTTGTAAGCAGGTGAGTCATAATGGAGTGAATAAAGTTATCACTCAATTTTTGACTTGCAGCTCCATGTTTGTAATATATGCCATAGAGTGCACATACAAACTAAGGTATATAGGGAGTACTACATGTATGGCAAAAAAACGCATTTTGGAGCATTGCAGAGCCATCACCAACTACGACCCTAAGTATCTCGTAGCACGCCATTTTAGGGATAAACATTTCTCCAACACTAGGGAGCTCAGTTAGATCGTCCTGGAACAAGTTAACAAGAACCCCAGGGGCGGGAACAGAGTCCTTAAATTGAGACAGAGAGAGTCTAAATTGATTATTGATTTTCAAACCAAGACACCAGGGGGTTTGAATCAGGAGTAGGATTTGTATATACATTTAAAAGAATAATTGCTGGTTTTCATCCTCATACATTGTATAGCTTTGTGCCCAAGATTTGTTGACTTCTGAACAGATATTATATATCTTGTAACATGCAGGGTCATGTGATCCTGTATTTTAATCACTGTTTTTTGTCCCCTGTTTTTCTTTTATTTCATAGGAGGAAAGGAAGGGGCCCACATCACCAGCACTCACCAACACGGGCTTCCTACCCTTTTTCTTCCTTCCGTTACGAGCACTATGATATTTTTGTTTATTATGGCGAACTACAGTGGGATGATGGTAGTGTATATGCTAATTGGATAGATTGAGTACTCTAATTTTATATTACTGAACTTACTGACGACCACTTGGCAGTACCATATGTGGACCAGTTACTCTTTATTGAATGAGTGACACACAAGATGATTAGGCACTAGCCTTAACAACTGATTTGGCACGAGTGACATATGCCTGGTATAGTGATATTTACCACTGGGGGATGAATATCAAGGAACACGGATAGTTTCTAGTGCATATAGCAGTTTCAATGTAACTTTATTGATTACTGCTGGCGCCAAAATGTACTCAAGTTGCGGGAGTTTTCTCAGGTTCATATTAGCGATCTATATTGATCTACATTATTTTATCTGGCCTCATCGCGCTACAATTAAATTTATGTATAGTTTACCTTGGGATCATTTAGACACAATTTATTCCTGGCATATCATATTATATTATGCGATGTGGTCATGATGTGGTTATGATGAAGTGAGATCTATTAATATGCATGATGAAGTGTATAATTGTATAATTTGCATTACACTATGAGCGCTAAACATCGAATCTCTGTATTAATTGAAAGAGGTCTTTATGTATGTTTTAGTGTCTTACTGATTTGGTATGTTATTCTGTTATTTTGCCATTCCAATATGTCTGCCAATAAGATGCGAGGTAGTCCTATTTCACTGCACATGGACATCTATACTATATACGTTTGCCTGTTATGTCTGCCCTTTTCACGTGATCAAGCCTCGAATGAGGTGAAACGCGTTGTGATTAAACAACAGATATCCTGAACTACTCTGTGTGCGCCTTTCCTGAGAGCGCACTTATTTGGTGTTCCAATGAGAAGGATTTGAATTGCCGGATTACTCCGCCGGCGTGTGCGCCACTCTTCTTGGGTCCACGGAAGCCCGGAAGGAGTCTTGTGTTTGGAATATATATATATATATATATATATATATATATATATATATATATATATATTCCATATGAAGTTTTTTGATAATTTGGTGAAGATTCGTCAAGCGATGCCAAAGTTATTGGCAAAAAAATATATATAATCTACTGCATTGCATCTTCTTTCCTTGCTTGCAGTGTCTCGTGCAGCATGTGTGGTCTCAGCAAGGCATACATCTCGACTTCTGTCTGTGAGACTTGCTGATACTCTTGAGGAAGCCCTGGCAGGGTTGGAGTGGGGAGCCTTGCCACTGGCCAATGACTCTTTTTATCCCAGATAGATGGCCAGAAACTGCAGAACTCTAGTATTTTCTGCCAAAATCCTTCTCCCAGGCTCATCTATCACTCTCCTGCCCTATACACTCTCTATTGCTCCTGCTGCAAAGGAGCATTACCATGCCCCTACCCACCTCTCCTCTGTTACTTATTTCTTCTTAAATTTGTATGTTTCTATTCTTCTTTGGTGGGCTCTGCTACTGCAGCTTGCTCCTGTGCAGCTCCTTTTCATAATACACACCTTTTGTGTTTTAGTTTAGGTAGATTAAAAACAAACAAAACAAAACTAAGACCACAGTGTTATCATCAAGTTTGGCACAGCAACCAGTAAGGTGTGTTTCTATCATTCTAGTTCTACTGCTGTCCATCTGATGGAAGTGCAAATTGAGCTGATTTACTTGGGTTTACCAATTTCTGCTGGCCCCCAGTCTTGATTTGTGTCAGCTTTAAGACATGCAGCAACAGATCCAGAACAGGGGCTTCAGGGTACAGCCCCCCTTATTCCTTTGAGGCCCCTGCACATTATTTCAAATTAGCAGTGTTCATGAAAGCACGAGTTTCATGCTTTCATGAGCAGTGCCGGTTCACAGGTCAGCCCCTCTCTGCCTTATATCCAGGCTCCTGATCACCGGTGGAGGGTGCTGAGAGGTAGGAGGCATGATCCAGCTACAGAGTTGTTTGAAAAGAAAGCACTCTGCAGCTGGATGTCTGGATTGTGCATGTGTGAGGGGCATAGTTCAACTACGATCTCCTCAAACAGCCACACATTCATTTTTATTTAGCAGACATTGCACATGCTTCAGGTAGCAGAGTATGTTTTCCAAAATGTGGCTATCATGGTGCACATCAGTGCATCCCTCAAGACAATGAAAGCCACACAGAGCAGCAGGGGAACAATCCCCAGCACTATCCCACCTTCTTATATGGCTGTGCTTCCAGTCCTATCAAAAAGATGGTTGCTGCTCTTTTTGGCTCCTCTTTGGGAATCATGGCTTGCAGGTTTCAGTGTCCAGCACCAGGTTCCTGCTCTGCACCTGCACAGTAGCCTCTGAGTTGCCAGCTAAGTAAGCAAGAGTAGTTAAAACAATTATATTTCTCTGTGCATGTGTTTAGGTGTTTGTGGATATGTTTGTGAGGTATTGAAACAGAATAGTTTAGAGTGAAAGTGTGTGCTGCAGTGTGCTTGAGAGTGTCAGTGAATGTGAAAGTGAGTGAGAATCTGTATTTGAAAGCGTGCATGAATAAGTGAAATGAAAGTGAGTACGAGTGACTGTGTTTTAGAATGAGTGATTGATTGGATTGGAAGTCATGAGAATGAGTGGAAGTTAGTCAGTGGTGTCACTATCTATCATCGGTGCACCAGGTGCTATTGCACAAGGGCTCAGAGTCCACAAGTGTGTGTGGAAGTGTGTTAGTAAGTGAGAATGATAACCAGTGAGTATGAGTATGTTTGTGTGTGTGTAACAGTGAGTGGGAGTGAGTATGAGTGAGAATGAGTAAGTGAGAGAATGTGAGTTAGAGTGAGGGGGGAAGAGTGTAAATGTGATAGAGAGTGAGTATGAGTGAGGCAAATGTTGTGAACAAAAAAGAGGGCAAACTCGTAGTTGGTATTATGCCCAACCACTTTCAAAGATCACCTGCTGCCATTGAAAATGTGTCATACTGTTTACTTATGTTGTGTATACACCCAGTTTATCTATACCTGCCTCAGACCATACATAAATATAGCCGTCATTGAAGATTCCAGGCAGGTCTGGATTTTTTAAAATTGGGGTATAAAAATTCAGTCACCCCAAGCCCAACATCTTTCGTATTGCAACCTAGGACTTTGCCTTCCCAAAAGGCACTTGAACATAACTTTTTTATAGTAGCTATAATCGACTTGCCTTAGCAAACACCCCCAAACCTCTTCCCCACAATAATTTGTATATTTAAGGCGTAGTATTGGGCACTGCCGCTTGTGGTGGTTCCAACAATAGGACCTGGCTGTATTACAATAATGAAGCCCAGTAGTACAACCAGAGGTTTGGGAGAGCCCTCCCCACCCTTTCTCTTGGAACTGAAATATACCTCAGTGCTCTCTTTGGCTTAGAATAGGCCCATAAAAATCTAGTAAATACTGCATCAAAGATTTTAAAACATTCACTAGGGAATTCTAATGAGATTGCACTAAAAAGTACAAGATTTACGGGAAATAGATCATCTTTATCAGACTGCAGCGGCCTATCATAGTAAAGTGCAAAATATTTTATCTTGCCAATCCTGTATAAATCTGAATGTGGGGTGACTTATGCTATCATGTGAGAGCATTTGGTGTTCTTCCTTGCACATGAAAATGTTGAGAAATTTGATTGCTAATACCAGATTTTATATCATTCTGTGTTCTCACACTTCTGCCGATAAAAATGTTACCCCATTTTGTGAGTAAGCTTATCACACATAACAAGAAAGGCCCCAAATCACAACATGCAGACATCTACATTTTGCCATGAAAAAATTCTTCTTTTGGCTATGCAGCATGAAGCAGCGATATTTGGGCCCAAGCTCGCCTGCCAATGAGGGAGCTGACTGAACCAAGACATTGCTGAAAACTAGACAGAAGGAGAGTCTAGTGTGGTGTGACTTTCATGATTCCCACTACGTTGTCTTACCCATAATGCCCTACATAGCTCAAACTTTAGCTTAAACCATACATTTTGTGTGGAAAACTATTTGAATATGCTGGAATCTACAACATTCCCACCAATCAGCATTTCAAACCATTTGTGTGGCTGGACCTATCTCCTGGGACAGGAAAGGCCCCAAAATGACATGGAGACATAACATTTTCCTCATGAATATTGACCCATTTTAGCAATATGAATATCTGCGAAATTTGGGCACTGGCTATCCACCACCACCTACTGAACCTAGAGATTTCTGAAAACTAGACACCAGTGTGGTGATCTGCCACTTTTTTTTACACATAATGCCCTGCAAACCTTAAATGTTGGGTAAAATCACACATTTTCCTCACATTTCTGACATGGAAACTCAAAATTCATGCCATTCTGCATTCCTTCACTTCGTCCGATAATATCAACACCCACACCCACACCCACTGACCATGCAAGAAATCTAATGATCAACCTAGATGACAAGCTCAATAAGGCGGTTGAAAGTTCTTCAAATGGTTGCCTCAGAACATCAGACAGACCTTCATGCAAGCACTTGTCACCAGCAGACATCACTCTCAATGCCGGAATCTTGAGGCAACTCCTGCACGGACTCCGGACCATCCAGAACAAAGCTGCAAGGCTCATACGCGACCACACGGTAACCACATCACACTGCACCTCAGGAATCTTCACTAGCTCACTATTCACAAGTGCAGCCAATTCAAACTTCTCATGAACACATACAAAGGCCTACAGAATACAGGACCAGAATACCTTAACAGCCGCATACACTTTCACCAACCCACCAGACACCTATACTCTGCGTCAATCTCACTCGCACACACTCCCCCCATCTGAAAAAGTGGAGGTCGCTCATTCTCCTACATCACACCCAAGACATGGAACAACCTCCCTCAACACTTCAGACTCCCCTCCTCACTTCTTGAGTTCCGCGACAAGCTGAAGACCTGGCTCTTCATATAAGCATGAGAGGATGTGGTCTCACGGCTAGACTGCTGACCTTGGAGCTGGGAAACCAAGGTTCAAGCCTCATGGTCGACTCCACATCCTGTGATTCTGGGCAAATCACTCTAGCGGGATTAGTGCGCTATACAAATCACCATAATATAACAAATAGGGGCTCACTTGTGTCTGGGCCTATCGACCCCTGTGGGACAGATAGGGGGTTTAAACAAACTGCCCATTCAGGGGAGCAGAAAGTTGACTAGATAGCAGGGGAATTTTCATAAAGAAGGGATTTCAGGGGGCTACCCAGACATAGGCCATGCTCCCACCCAATAACAAGCCCCCAGTCTTTCTGTCTGGCCCATTCTGAGTTAGGGGCACGGTCTGATACCTAGGTGGCTTGTCTCTCCCCTCCTTTCTTTTTTGACAATTTTCCCTGGAGTCTAGTAGGCTTTCTGGCTCCCCTGGACCACAGGCCAATTGTAGGAAAGATGATGAGTGTTCAGCCTTTTCTGGCATCCAAGTGCTTTTATGCCCCCCTGGAAGGCAAATAAGATTGTTATTTTATTTTTGGGGAGAGTCACTAGCCCACGTACGTGGGGGGCAGGGGGTGGTGCTTCCTGGTGTTCCAGGGCGATCCTCTAGCAGGGTTGGACTTGGAAGAGGCACTTCCGGCAAGGGGACACCTAAAAATATATCAGAAAATTTGTGATATTTTTTGCGACTTTCCATTTCACTCCCTGGTGTGTGTTGGAGATATCTCTGGCATCCTCTGGTGCTGGAGTAGATTTACCAGGATCTTAGTACAGCGAAGCGAAGCTGGATACCGGTGCCACAGCTATTGCCAGCAAATATACTGACAGGCTTTTAATCATAGCACATGACCCAAATTCGAAGCTGGATACCGGTGCCACAGCTATTGCCACCAAATATACTGACAGGCTTTTAATCATAGCACATGACCCAAATTCACAACGTTTTTTTCTGTAGATGAGACTTACTCTTGACTTACTTTTGACTTCCTCCTGAATCTCTAGGAATAAACCACACCTACTCCTGAAACAAAGCTTTTTGACTCCGCCCCACTGTATTTTAACGTTTCAATATCATATTAGCTTTCTGAGTTTTTCTTCTGAAAAGTTGATACACGCTGTTTTTCACTCATAATGTTCATTCATGTCCATTTTACGATTCTACAAGAAGGTTTTCTCTAACTGACTGCAGGGTTGGGGTAAGGATCTAGTACACACTTCGGTGAACATTTGACGCTTCGTTACTCGCCATCACGAGGAAATCGATCGCTATCTTTACAACTGAAACGGAATCACGGGTGTTGTTCTGTTACCAGATAGTAACTGTTTTCATGTTATTGGCAAGCGCAGAAGGAAGCAGCCGGCCCTTCCAAGCTACGGGGAGTCTCTGGGAGCTCATAGTACAGATGACCAGGCCTTACTCTGGATTTTGCACCCTCCTCCGCTCCATGGGACAGACCCGGAACGCGCAGCTCCACGTTGCAAACATTTCCTGCTGACACACAAAGGTCACGTCTGCAAGGCTACAGAAAGAATACATCAGGGTGGAAAAAGGTTGCGGGGCATCTTTCGCGTTTAATCTATTATTTATTTTCCCGACGCTCCCTCTTATCAATGCTGGAGCACTGACATACAAGCTTCCCCGCTGGAACCCCGACACTGGCTTGGCATCACGCTTCAGAACTGCAGTCGCAATGCGCGCTGGTATAAATTGATGTTTGTTGTACAACATATACATATTCAGCGCAGTGTCAGTGCACGCCTCCCACGTCTGAAATACTGAATCGTCCTTTGTTGAATTGCAGCCCTTGCTCTGCACCATGATACAAGGGCACAAACTAAAGGTCACATTTTTGCTGGATGGATTTTCCGAAGGCTGTGCTCCCCCTTTCTAATGCTTTATATTTTTTGCAACGGATTGCTCTGCAATAAAGTACGACTCGTTTTTCTTTTTAAATGCTAATATAGAAGATGGAAATTTGCAAGGATGACATTATTATTAGACTAATATCTGTTTTTGCTGTCTTTGTTTCAAGACCGGAAAAGGCCCTCTTGTATCTAGAGTATACCTAAACAGATATTCGCATTGCAAGAGCACTGTTTTAAACAACTGTGCTTTAACCTCATACTGTACAATAAAGTCATGGTGTTGTGCATTGATTCTCACATGATGCTGCTCTAGGATTGGAGAGGTGTCCGTGTGTAGGACCTAAAGGTACCATGTGGCAGCTTCAGGCTGCTGATGGGGCAGATTCAGTGCCAGAACACAGGGTTGCTGAGAATCAGGTCTTCCACAATACATAGCGCTTGGAAAGGAGAGTCCTCAGTCTTGGAGGTGGCTCAGCCAGTGTGCAGTCTTCATTCTTGGTGGAACACCTTGGTTTTCAGGCCTTATTAGTGTCAAGATATTTTCTAACTACTGTTACTAATTCTACAAAAGAGAGTAATCACAGTCTGACCCCCAGAGGAGAGCAAAAGGAAAATAGTGTTGCAGGGAAAGTGTGGGAACAGTATGCCAAGGGGCTGTATACCTGCGAGTCAAATCAGGCCACTGCAGGAAGCCGTGCGTGGTCCAAGGTGGCGGCGGAAATTATCGAATCCGAAAGAGCTACGTCAGAAGGCGTAAACTCGACCTGCACCGGATCATTCACAGAAATGGACGTACTAAAGTGCATCAAGGCCATAAGAACTGATGGCGCTCCAGGCCCAAATGGGATTCCGGCCCAGGTTCTGAAAACCGCCTCAGCCTTTTTTGCATCCAGACTCACCCCTTTATTTAACCATTCTTTTGCCACGGCAATGTTGCCATCCTCTTGGAAAGGTTCTATTCTATTCCCCATCCATAAAAAGGGGGACCACACGAACCCGGCCAATTATAGGCTTATAGCTCTCCTCGACATAGAAGCAAAGATTTACGCCCGCCTTCTTCTCAGGGATCTGGAGGATTGGGTGGACAAGAACGGCATTCTTCCGCCCACACAGACCGGCTTTAGGGCCCATAGCTCCACTCTTGACAACATCTTAGCCCTCTCCTACCTCGCGAAGAAGGCCAATACGAGGAACAAACCGCCCCTGTTCTGCTGTTTCATAGACTACTCCACAGCCTTTGACCGAGTGAACAGGGGCCGGCTCTGGGCAAAACTTGACTCGTGGGGGCTACCACAGGCTCTGCTAAAAGCTATAAAAGCGCTCTATGAGGGCACCTGGGTCAAGGTGAAGCTAAGCCCCACAATAACAACTGAAAGAATTGAAACCAACTCGGGCCTCAAGCAGGGGTGCGTCTTGGCCCCCATGCTTTTCAACTTGTATACTGCGGACATGGGGACAGCTCTGAAAGATGCCAACTTAGCACCTCCAAAACTGGGGAGGCTCGTCTTGGGAACACTCCAGTATGCAGACGACACGGTGATCATGGACCACACTAGGGTGGGGCTCCAAAGAGCCTTAAGCAGTTTGGCCCTATACAATAAGTCAAATGACTTACGGATCAACGTGAGCAAGACCAAAATCGTCATTTTTGGCAAATACCCCTCAAAAAAGAAGCTTCATGGTCTCTGGGGGAGCACCGTATCGTCACTGCCCCATTCTACAACTATCTGGGCACCTGGGTCTCTGAGAGTGCCTCTGCAGTCAAACATCTGAAGGAGCTTAAACCCAAAATTAACAAAACCATTCTGTCGTTAAGACGCTTATGCCACCGCTTGGACAGTCCCTCAGCAGAACCAATGTTGACAGTGCTCCGGGCAAA
The DNA here is from genome assembly GCF_964204655.1 of Triturus cristatus. Classification (NCBI taxonomy): domain Eukaryota; kingdom Metazoa; phylum Chordata; class Amphibia; order Caudata; family Salamandridae; genus Triturus; species Triturus cristatus. Next base: position 290,863,871 of record NC_140589.1, on the reverse strand, counting down.
ACTGATCCCTGCCATTTCATATGGGCATATAGCCTACCCTGGTGCATTTGACAAAGTGGTAAACGCTGCCCAAGCGAAAGCCTATAAGATGGTGCTACAGGCCCCTAGATACGCAAGGAACACAAGATTAAGGCTAGAAATAGGCCTTAAGCGACCTGAGCTGGTATTACTGGGGGACCTTTTAAAACTCTATATTAGAGTATTGAAAGCACCAGAACATTCGCTAAAGCACTCCCTAAAATCAATCTTTGATGAGGTGGGCTCCCCCTGGTACTCAAAGGTAGGACAAGCTATTGCAGCATTGAAAATCGAAAGAAGGAGTTTGCCCCTGCATGAAATTCCTTTCTCAGCCTGGGCCCAAGCAGTTAAGCGCCAAGTCCGGATCATCTCCTTTGGACTTGACCTTGCATCTCTTCGGCAAAATCCACTAACTCAGGCCCTGGACAAATCATATATTCCAGGTAAACCCCAACCTTACTTGCAAGATCCAGTATCCACTTGCGCGAGAAAGAAAATTTTGTATTTTCGACTTTTGGCCCTCAGGATCATGGACTTCAACCCCAAATGGGCCCGTACGGATGGCACCCTGGCCTGTCGTCTATGCAATTACCGCAGGGAATCCTGGCTACACTTGCTGTGCTGCTGCACAAAGCTGGCCAATGACCGCCATCGCTTGCTGCTTCCGATTTTATGGAATACGGACTACAGAACTTGCAGAGAGGCTTCGGACTGGTGCCTCTCAGTCTCCACGACCTGTCTGATAGCCAGAGTTGCGAAATTTATACACCAGGTAAAAATGGCACTCGACTCCCACTCAACGGCATTGTCTGCAAAGTAACTGGAAGCCTTTCGCCCCAGTTATCTAATCTGGGCTGGTTTAAAGACCCACGAAGAATCCATCTTTCGTCAACAGCCCTTGGTACATGAATTGACTCTACCGAACTTTCATGTGCCTCCCCTTACCAGTTGGGAAATACTGGTACAACCTATACATCACTCCTTTTAAAAGAACTCTGCTCTGGACAGCTAATCAGGACTAATATGCTAATATTTAACCCAAAGTGACTTTCACTTTTATGTGTGGATGGGACTTGTGAGGGGGTGAGTCTGGACGTTCATAAATCTTTTTTCTTTTTTTTTTTTATCTTATACTGTAAAGATTTTAAGTAATCATGCAGTTTATTAATAAAATTGTCAAATTGTCAGTATGATAACCAAGGGGAAGTAAAGGCGTATTCTGGTTGTGCAACATTACAGCCGACATTGTAAACTATCACCAGTCAGAACCGCAGAACAGGTCCGCTTATGATCTTTTAGATTAACCCAAATGCTCTGTTTTGCCACTCTGGAAAAAAACAAAACACCTGTTGCCAAATCTCAAAAACACCAGCTGCACTCAGAGTCTTCTGACCATAGCTTACCACAAACATACCACACATTTCACTAAGGCCCACTCACCCTTTTCCACAATTACTACACAACATTACAGCAAATTGCCACAGGTGTGGCCTTTTGTTATACTGGGCTTGACTGGAAGAAAAGGAATGCTTGTAAGTATTCTATGGTCTTGAAGTACTGGGTTTTTAGAACCCAGCGGTGCAGGGGAACACACCCGAAGACTTCGAGTTCTTCCTGTTTCAGACCCACAGAAACACAGAGTCTTCTAGGTGAAGTCAAAGATCGTATTTATTGGCTGCCGACCAATTACAGGTATCCGAGAAGTACAACACAATGTATGTTCTCAGGAGACTGCTTAAACTTACAGAAACGGCCTTCTCCTTATATACAAAATATCATGCTTCAGGCACACATTCCTCGTTTTATGATATGGTCATTCATATGTATTCATTACAAACGAAAAGGCAGAGTCATGATGACCATCCCACATTCCTGTTCAGCCAGCCCACAATTATTTACCCAGCGAGGCTCAGATCCCTCATCAGATATCAGCAGACCCCAATAAACACGGGCACCTCCTGCTGGTGAAACAAGCCATAAAGCAGGAAGAGTCAGGTGTGAAAGAGATTAGCCGGAGGCTTGTGTGGGATGAAAAGGCTTTATGGTGTGTCAAACCCTGATGCTAATCACAGGTGGCCGTAGGACGGAGAGCTCGTGAGACCGGACTGACCTGGGGCGGTGGAGCCAAATTGCACAGGTCACAGAGAAGTCAAATAGAAGGCACATGTGTTCTGAAGGCCTGTGCATGTCCTTAACGCGTTGCCTATGTGAGGGCAACCATAAGATGGCTACCGCTCCAAGATGGAACCCACGAAGTCAATGTGTAACATCGTATAAAAAGTGAATTTATCGATGAAACGTTATGCAAAACACTTGTACATACTGCATTGGCCATTCGCGGTTCGCTGATACCGGAATAGGCACGGTAGGGCCATGCCCCCTACGCGGTCCCAAATTTTAAAGTACCACAGACCCTCCTTTTGCCCTTACATAGGCAAGAATTATACTAATCTGAATCCAGATCTATATTCACGAAGTCATGGAGATGTTGCTGTAGCATCATCCTATTACTTAGCTCGTCCCTCGATACAGGTTTCCTTACACATAATGTAGCACAGAGGCCACATATCGCGGGAGTACACTGTACACACAGACAGAACAGGAAAAGAATGGCTAAGATCATTCCAATGACCATCAGAATTTTCCATCCCCAGGCAGATATCAGTTCCCAGAACCACCCCATCAGTGACCAATCTCCTTTATCCACGTGTATAGATTCGGATATTTTATGCAGTTTGGAGATGGCTTGATAAACTGTTGGAGCGTTATCTGGTATGAAAATGCAACAGCTAGATTGGATGACCTTACATACCCCACCGCGGTCTGCAAGTATGACGTCTAGAACCATACGGTTCTGCAAAGTCATGAGGCGATGCGCTTGGAGCTCGGCTGTCAAATTACCAAGGGCACCAGCCGTTACATTAACAGTGGATTCAACCACACGAGTCAGTTGTCTCAGGTTCCTACTATTGACCATTGGTCCCCAAAATGGCAGGAAACCCAAAAAGAAGTCTCCTGCTTCCTGACCGGCAGTATCCTCCTGACTAATCACGCCTCTCACAACTCCTGTCCTGTGATAATCAGAGGCAGCAGTAAATGTTGGCGGTAGCAAGTTTGCAATATAACATGTGCCCGAGAAATCAGGGGGCAACCATGTATATGCTCGGTCATTGCAGACAAAATATGTACCCTTGGCAGCCAAAAACGCAGGGGAAAATTGTGATGGAAAAGTGTACGTTTCAGTACAGTCACTTTTCCCCAGTTGAGCTCTTGGATTCTGGCCATTACCTTGTAAACAGAACCGACCTATGTGGGGTACGACCCAAATTGGGGATGAAATTTTCCGCTGCCTTTCACTCAGACTAATGCTATACCCCGTCGCATTCCAACCTACATAAGCTCGCAATTCATCCTTGGGAATAGATGAGTATGCGTCGATATCTCTGCTCATATCAGCAACTCCTTTCATTAAGGCCTTATTGTTTGTGCTAGGTCTGATGGAACGCGGTTGTCGCGGGGAGTAGGCATCTAATGCAAAAAGAAACATGGTCTGGAATGCCCATGACGATCCATTATAGCTAAACGGCAGCACTAGATAAGGAATACCCTTGTTAATGGTATGTGGCATTAACCCACACACCCAGCAATTGGTTGTATTCATGACTAGTTGGTGCTGGTGCAGGAGCTGAATATACGAGTTGTTTACAAACTCAGACCGTCTAGCTTGTTTGTGTTCAGGCAGAGGGTGGAAAGAGTGCAAGGAGACAGTAGGAGGAGGTATAGGCTGTACAGTGGGTGCAAATGGCACTTGGGAGGAGAAGAATACATAACCTACAGTAAACACCATCATACTACATAGTATAAACAGACATAATAATACAAAACGTTTGCTCTTCATTATTTTACATATTTTCGTCTTAAAGTTCATTTCCTCAGCGGGTCTCTCCATCTTGAAAAACTCCATCCTCTAATCGTGCCGCTCGCGTCGGGTGAGTATCTTCTGCTAAGGAGTACGCCTGTCAGTCCAGGGAACGCCCTAGACCGACCAGAACCGTTGACCTAATGTCTTCGGCCTGTACCCTGAAGTTTTGGCACCGCGACCCTGCAGCTGAACCCGGATGGTGGTTAGAAAAACAAAAATTAAAAAGTCCTTCAGATGGGAGAGCTATAATATCAAAAAATAGTAAGGGGTAGGGAATTTTTGTTTGTCCATAGGCCTTGGCCTCAAATTATAGCGGTTTCTGCCAGGTACTGTCTGGTCTTGAAACAAGAGTTCAGGCTCTGTGGTGTCCAATCGTATTGACGGTGGCACAGCTTCCTGCAAAATATCGTCGCTTTCTCGTTCTGAAGTCGTTCCCTTTACACGTGCATCACTAAATGGCACAAAACGGGGGGCAGTGTCAGTTTCAGAATCAGCGATACCCTCCTGGACCCACCGGTCATATGGTAGAGGCAAAGGGATCCGTTTGCAGTGGGCGCCGTGTATCCAATTCTTTTTCCCTTTCACTCGAACCGCTGATCTTGTCGATAGAAGTACGAGGTGAGGGCCGATCCAACGGGGCTCATCGTTGTTTTTTCGTTGAAAGTTTTTTATAAGCACCCACGAGCCAGGGTCAATAAGGTGTCCTGGAGCTTCAGAGGCCTGGGGCAGAGTATCGTGCACCTGTTGGTGTAAAACACGCAATTTAGCCGTCAATTCATACAGATAGTCAAGCAGTACTGGATGTTCGATTTCACTGAATTTTGTCGGTCTTGGCACACCCCATACATTGGCCGGACGGCCAAATATGACCTCATATGGGCTAAGTCCCACTCGTGAATGCACAGTCATCCTTGTTGATAGGAGTGCTAAAGGCAGAGCGTCAGGCCATTTAAGACCGGAGCTCGCCTGGAATTTGGCCAGTTTGAGCTTCAGAGTGCCATTGTAGCACTCTACTAGTCCAGGTGATTGAGGGTGATTTGCAGCGTGGAACTTCTGCTTGATGCCTAATCCCTCACACACATTCTTCATCACTCGACCTACAAATTCACTCCCATTATCACTCCACACCATTCTTGGCATTCCAAACCTAGGGAAAAATTCTTTCACGAGGGCTTTGGCTGTTGATAAAGCAGTGTTGTCTTTTAGGGGATATGCTTCTATCCATCTTGAAAAAGCGCAAACAACAACCAGTACATATTTCAAATTGTTGCACCTTTCCATGTGGATAAAATCTAGCTGCAAAACCTCAAATGGATATGATGGAGGCGCAAAATGACCAGCTGGAGTCGGGGTTCCCCTACCTGGATTGTATTTCAAACATACCATACAATTCTTGACCACATTCTCTGCACACTTGGGAATTCCAGCATTCTGCCATACTGGGGCCAACAACTTACAAATTCCTTTCACACTGATATGTGCCATTCCATGTGCCATCGTAATCACTGGAAGCACATATGCATCAGGTAACAACCATCGCCGATGTTCTGACAAATCAACCCAACAACCATTCTCATCCAATTTACCCGTACTTTCTCTCCACTTGCTCAACTCTTTTTCTGTGGCTAAAGCTTGAAGGGACTTCACACTCTCTATCGTGTCTTCACACATTCCAACATCACCAACCCATCTTGCAGGGCCTGCAACATACATTCGAGTCTTCACATCTTTTGCTGTCTCTTTCGCGATTTCGTCAGCAAATGTATTACCACGACCAACATCATCAGTGGCCTTCTTGTGCGCACTGCATTTCATGATTGCAACTTGTAATGGTAAGGTCAGTGACTCAAGGAGATCATTCACCAACTGACCATTCTGAATTTTAGCTCCATGCGAAGTCAGGAACCTACGTTCTTTCCATAGGCGCCCAAAACTATGGGCCACGCCAAAGGCGTACTGGCTATCAGTATATATGTTCACTTTCATTTCTTCAGACAACATGCATGCTCTTGTAAGGGCAATTGACTCTGCTGCTTGAGCCGAATTATGTGGTATGCGTGCAGTCTCTACAATCGTGTGCAACGTCGTGATAGCATATGCAGCAGTCGTATCACCATTCGGAAGCTTGAAGTACGAACCATCCACCCATAAGGTACCATCACACTCAGTTAGGGGAGTATCTTTAAGATCCACTCTCCCTTTCGTCTCTTCGTCTGTTCTGAGCAGACAATCATGCTGCTCAACCTCATCTATGTCTGCTGGAATCGGCAATAATGTAGCTGGATTCAACGTGTTGCATCTCTTTATATGTATATGGTTTGCCAACAGTGTCAATTCATACCCTGACAATCGAGCACTAGTTAAGTGCTGTGTCTTGGTCCGGTTTAACAATGTGTCCACAGCATGTGGAACCATTACAATCAATGTGTTATCCATCACTAGTCCAGCAGACTGTCAAATAGACACAGCTGCTGCGGCTGTAGCTCTCAAACAACTTGGCAATGCCCTCGCTACCGGGTCCAAAGTTGACGAAAAATATGCGCATGGACGCGGTCTGTCGCCAAAAGGCTGTGTTAACACTGATAATGCGCAACCTTCCTTTTCATGAACATACAATGTAAAAGGCTTGCTGTAGTCAGGGGTACCCAACACTGGAGCCGAACATAATACATTACGCAATTCCCAAAAACATTTCTGACACTCTTCGGACCATTGGACAGGGTTTGGTGTATTTTTACAGGTTAATGCTAACAAAGGTTTTGCCAGCAAAGAAAAACTCGGGATCCAGTGCCTACAGTATGAAGTAATGCCCAAGAAAGCACGCACTTCTCTCTGTGTTCTTGGCACGCTCAATTGTGCAATGGCTTGAATTCTTTCTGGGGTCAGTTTCCTTCCCTCCTTCGATAAGAGATGACCTAAGTAGGTCACTTCTAGTCGACAATATTGCAGTTTTGAGAGAGACACTTTGTGATGAAAGGCAGACAAATGACGCAACAATGACAATGTAGCTTCTTTACAAATCTTTTCAGTATCCGCGGCTATTAGCAAATCGTCAACGTACTGAATAAGGGTAGCGCCACTAGGTAAAACAAGTGCATCAAGCTGCGCCTTTAAAGCCTGACTGTATATTGATGGACTTTCACAGTAGCCCTGTGGAGCGCGTTTAAAGCGGAAGCTTTGACCTCCTAAACTGAAGCCAAAAATGTCCCTGCTCTCTTCTGCGATTGGGATGCTAAAGAAGGCATTCTTTAAATCAATCACTAAGAACCATGCAGCGGAGGCTGGAATCATAGTTAACAAGGCAGTTATATCAGGGACAACTGGAAACTGTGGCACAACTATTTTATTAAACTCTCTAAGATCAATCACAAACCTGTAAACATGTGGCTGAGAAGGGTCCGTTCGTTTTAAAACAGGTAAAACAGGACTATTGCAAACGTTGCCTCTCGTCTCTTCAATTACACCCTTTTTAATCAAATCACTGATAATTGCTAACAACGCTTTCTGGCCTTCATTGGAGATCTTGTACTGGGGAATGCATGGCAATCTGACATTGGCTTTTAAAGTGACCACATATGGCGGTATTTCCAAGAGACCCACATCATTGGGGCCAGTAGCCCAAAGGACATCCGGAAGGGATGACAATTCCGGTGGCAATTTATTCTTCGACAAATACATTGGGGAAATCACTTCCTTACCCAATGTAAGTTGTACTCCTGAGGGAGAACAATATAGTGTCGCATGCAATCTTTTTAACAAATCCAACCCTAACAGATTTTCACCACAACCCGTCATTAGGATGAGGGGTGCTTTTAGCTCACAAGGTCCAACAGAAAGGGGCATAGGACTAGAAATCGGGTTCCTAACCGGGGCGCCAGAAAAACCTACTGAAACATTCATTTCGCCAGACAAAGGCGCGCCAGGGAGTTTTGAATGCATAATTGAACTCTTTGCAGCACCAGTGTCCAGTAGAAAGGGTTCTGTTACACCCGCTGTAGTTACCTTAACATACGGTCCACTCTGATCCACTGGCACTGAAACAACTCCCTCTCTCTGTCTATGGCTGTCCTAGTAATCATTACCTTCCCCATTGTCGTCTTCTGCATAATAGTCATTATTATAGTACTGAGCTGTATTACCAGTTGCATTGGCTTGCTGATCAAAGCTATTTATCGTATTTTGAGGCGGGAGAGGACGCACGTTCTGGGGAACATTTCCACGCCCTCTGCCTCTAGGAGCTTGCTGACCACCTCTACCTCTTGCGCCATACGCATTATTAGTACGCTGCAACAATTTAGGACAACTATACTTAAAATGACCTTCTTCTTTACAATACGAACATTGATTAGGGCCTACAGGAACGCGTGGTTGAGAATACTCGTACCTTTGCACGTTTCTCTGAAACTGTGGCGGTTGCTGATAATTACTCTGGCCACCACGTGGCGGGTAAGCTTGCTGTAACAGAACCTTCGTTTTCAATTCTTTCGTTTTCTTGTCTGCTTTATCTTTCTCATCCTTATCTCTATTTTCGTAATACTGTGCAGTAGCCAGTATTTGCGCTGATGAGGAAACTGCCCAAGAACTCTCTGAATCTTTTAACTTCTTACACAACTCGGGAAGCAAATTATGTACAAATTTATCAACAAATAACCGTTGGCCACCTTCAGTACTCATATCTTGACCACTGTGGTCAATAAATGTTTCTTCAAACCTTGTAAAGAAATCAGACACTGTTTCATCTTTCTTTTGTTTGCAAGCCGATAGTTTATCCCAATTCACACGCATCGCGGGCATTAAAGTTTTCATGTAGGTGATAATTCTACCAGGGAGTTCTGCTACTAGGGGCTCAGGTTTCGCACCACCAACTTGTCTAGTGTCTGCAGCAATGATATTAGCCCATGTGCCCCCTAGTTCTGCAGCATGATCTGTATTACGAATGGATCCCCATAAAGGCTGTGGAACAACATTCCCGAACAACATATCTATGTCAGCTAGATTCATGACACACGATTCTGCAGTCTGTGATAACTCCTTATAATATCCTGCAGGGTTTTTACGGGGGTCAGGCAATGTCTGCTTAAGCGCTAACACCTCAGAACGCTTCCATGGGACATGTACCCAAACATGCTGAAAATGTGGCAGAACAGGTGGAACAGCAGTAGCATCACCAGGCCTCCAAACTGGAGGAACCTCACGCATCGGATATTGGCGCGCTTTTACCTTTTTCCCCACAGGGAATTCTTGTTCGAACAATGATTGTTGACAATCATCATTCCTGAAGGACAGTAAAGTCGCAACTGCTTTATCTACGTCGGGACCCACAATTGTACCTTTTTCAAAATCAAATCGCACTCGACACAACTCCTGCGGGTTCGAGTTTGAACCACGACTTTCCAATTCCTCACAGAGGAATTCACACATTTTCTCAAACACATACCTCTGTTTCGGGGCTTCCCATTGGTGAAAAACATTAACAACTGATTCCACATCATAGAGTGAAGAAAAAACAATCCACCTACGTGCCATATGGTCTAATACCTCTTTGTCTCCAGAATCAGGCAGTTGACTACGTAGCTGCTTACGTTGTGGACCAGGGGTCATACTAGATGACTCAAAGAGAGTCGACATTAAACTAGTAACTACACTAGCTATTCGTTGTCGTGCAGAAGGAGAAGTTGAGGCGAAAATGGGGGGAAAGACAGAGGGAAAAAAAACGGGTGTAGATCCAGGTACAGTGGCAGTGTTAGGAAGAGCGCTAAGGGAGGCAGCTGATGTACTAGGCAAAGTCACAGGAAGCGCAGAGGAGACAGGTAACGAAATTGGCGGCCCTTGAGAGGGCTGCGCTGTAGGGATAGGAGCCAGCTGAGGGGGAGCTGGCGGCTGTGGGAAGGCTTGCGGCAAATTAACTGCAGGCTGTGCGTTTAGAGGTTGTGGAGGTGCTGTAGCATTTTGCGCATACGGGGGTGGCGAACTTAACAAATGTGCCATCAGGGGATCTTTCTCCTTCTCTTTTGATGCGCCTTGTTGAAGGGGCGGCAAAACTGGGTAACATTTATCAATAACTAGTGCGCCTTGCCTGTGCAACTGCTCATTCATTTGGTCCTCTTCATTATCTTTAAGCTGCACAGCTGCTAGCATTATCGACATACCTCTCTCTCTTTTATTTTTCTTTGCCAATTTAATTTCTTTCTGTTTGGCTTCCTTTCGCCATAGGCGAAAAGAATCAAACATCGCCGGCCAGGCTTTCTTCTTGAATAATTTAACTTCTAAGTTATCTAGGATTTCTGTGTCGAAACTACCATTTTGGGGCCATTTTAAAACACCATCCTTCCTGGTGTATCGGACCCATGCTTCATTATACGTAATGGGGCCCACGCCATGTTTCACATAAAGTTCATAAGATGGAGTTCCAATTGGAGGAACCGGACACGAATCCTCCAATCGGGAGTCCTTTCTACAACCCAAACAAAACAAATTTCCAAATATACCAGAACCAGGCATCTTCGCTCACTAGTCTAGTTTCAAAGTTCAAAGGATTATCGAATACGATAGTCTCGTGAATACACGAGTCCTCTGGCTTTGGCACTTGCAAGTTCCAAATCGAAGCGATCCCAAAGGATACCAAAATCCCGAAGGATACCAAACAAACTGGGAGACGCTCCACTTATACTTAACTGAGGTATCGATGATCGATGGCGTCACCAGAAGACTCTCTCAATTGTTTCGCTCTACCAAATCGTCAAGGGTCCAAAACAGGGCGATTAATCAGGGCAGCAGTCCTTCGTAGCCGTCGGGACGCGGAGAACCTCGCAGAAAAGACTTTCGGACCACGTCGACATGCAGGGGTCGATGAAGTGGCGACCTTCCTCCGGAATTTCCACACGAAGCTCCTCACGAACCTCTGGCTTGGACCGGTACCGCTGAAATAGCCCCGAGTTGGGCGCCAACTGAAGTACTGGGTTTTTAGAACCCAGCGGTGCAGGGGAACACACCCGAAGACTTCGAGTTCTTCCTGTTTCAGACCCACAGAAACACAGAGTCTTCTAGGTGAAGTCAAAGATCGTATTTATTGGCTGCAGACCAATTACAGGTATCCGAGAAGTACAACACAATGTATGTTCTCAGGAGACTGCTTAAACTTACAGAAACGGCCTTCTCTTTATATACAAAATATCATGCTTCAGGCACACATTCCTCGTTTTATGATATGGTCATTCATATGTATTCATTACAAACGAAAAGGCAAAGTCATGATGACCATCCCACATTCCAGTTCAGCCAGCCCACAATTATTTACCCAGCGAGGCTCAGATCCCTCATCAGATATCAGCAGACCCCAATAAACACGGGCACCTCCTGTTGGTGAAACAAGCCATAAAGCAGGAAGAGTCAGGTGTGAAAGAGATTAGCCGGAGGCTTGTGTGGGATGAAAAGGCTTTATGGTGTGTCAAACCCTGATGCTAATCACAGGTGGCCGTAGGACGGGGAGCTCATGAGACCGGACTGACCTGGGGCGGTGGAGCCAAATTGCACAGGTCACAGAGAAGTCAAATAGAAGGCACATGTGTTCTGAAGGCTTGTGCATGTCCTTAACGCGTTGCCTATGTGAGGGCAACCATAAGATGGCTACCGCTCCAAGATGGAACCCACGAAGTCAATGTGTAACATCGTATACAAAGTGAATTTATCGATGAAACGTTATGCAAAACACTTGTACATACTGCATTGGCCATTCGCGTTTCGCTGATACCGGAATAGGCAGGGTAGGGCCATGCCCCCTACGCGGTCCCAAATTTTAAAGTACCACAGTCTCTATGCATAGCTAGTGTTCAGGTGATTGTTTACTGGCTTGGGATGACTACGCTTGTGCTGAAGTGTCAAATACATCTTTATATTCTTTAACATAACCTGAAGACTCATGACATTTCAACACCTCTCATTCAAGAAAAACTGAGAACTAAAATTAATGCTACAAATGGTTCTCTCCAGACCTCAGGTTATTGAAATGAAAGCCAAGAAGAGCTTAAAGAGCTTGGAAAAAAATCTCATTAGTCAACGTCTATTAAACATTTAAACATGATAGTCAAAATCTACAAAAGTACCACTCCTAAAGCCAGTGCCTTCTGCCCAAACCACAAACAAGTGGTGCCAAAAACATAACCAAAAATATTTAAAAGTTATAAAGGAATAAATATATTAGGTGATGTTGAAAGGAGGCTTATCTTAGTTTGGAGATATGTTCAGACATGTTAAGAATTTAGTCACTGATATAATTACGATATTTGGTACAGGAATACAGAAGTAATAATTCAGTTCTATAAGATTAATGGCCTACAAGAATTCCCCCATACAGTTTAAAGACACATTATAAAATACCTCAGCTACATCCTCTGTTATACCAGCGCTTCAGGCATATGTCATATGGTACTTATAATATGGATGTGAACTTTTTACTGGCCTTCCAAAAGGCGAATCTACGCCATTCATTCAATCACCTCTAATCTTACAACCCTCAGCTTTTGCTTCAAAAGGCAACATGCTCCTTTAAAACTGTTGCTTAAATTACAAATTCCTTCTCTTAAATCCCTATATATTTGACATGGAATCTCAATGTCTTAGGTACATCCATACCATTTACATTTTCAAAACTAATGAATAACGTTTTTTGAAACAAACAGTTGTAAAGATATACTTTGATTGGACTTTTTTCCTTCTGCATATATGCCCCCCAATTACCTCACAAGATCTGCAAATTCCGCTATCTCTCAGAAATGTCTTTGTACTGCTTTGCCATAGATATACTGGCTCATAACTTCGCTATGGATGGTTAAGTAATTCTAAAAATCGATGATTATGTTGGTCTATTATTTTGCTCGTTCCTTCATGCTGTATTGAGTTGATTGATACTTTTCTATCTCTATGATCATGCCTACTGATGTATATAATCTTTTTGCATATCTTCCATGTAAATTTCATTCAGCTGCTTTCTGGTCGTTGCTTACTTAGTTCTTTAATTTCATGTTGATGTACCTTAAATAAAAATCCAAACTTACATGATGCACAGCACTTTAACCCCTTCTGTGCCCATGACGAGCTGGACTCGTCATTGGCCGCGGTTGCGCTGTGCCCATGACGGGTCCAGCTCGTCATGAACCCCGCCCGCTAATGCAACGGCCGGCACAGGGCGGGGAAAGGGCGTGGCACACAAGGGGTTAAAGCCACTTGGTATGCTCGGTACAAGACAATAACAAAAGGGAAAAATCTTCAGCCGATCCTAGAATGATAAGTCATGAAACAATAAGAGAGAAAATGGGTTACTAATTTTGGAAGGCATGACCAAACAAAACCAATAAAACACAGTCTTGTTAGGTTGCAACACAATTCACTGGTAAACTTAACTGAACTTTAGTAGCTATGGCACAAGCAGAAGGTGTTCCCCTGAAGGAAAAGTGTGCTTGTTTCAAGCACTACCAAATAACATTAAATTCAAGAAAACAAGATAATAAAAAATTACTAAACAACTTAGAAAAATCATGAGAAATATAATACTTCGTTGACACAAAATCGACTTAAGAGAGCAGGAAATAAGGTCAGTGGTAGGTGTTGACGTGGTTCAAAATACAAGTTCAGGCCACGCATGCCAACCATAATAGAGACAAACTGAAGGGGTGAGATTAGCCTTTAGAGACTACAATGAAGAGTGACTTTGCAGCTTACTTGTGCACTGCTCATAACTGCCATATACAAGTATTACATCAGAAAAAGTGAATAAATCATGGAAAAGTAGGCAGAATACTCTGTTAGAAACTTAAGAAAACATGCACAATGACTGAAAAGCCCTTAACCCTTAAACCTTTTCAATGCATAAACAGCTGCATAGTATTAACATCTTGTGCTCTATGTGATAACTGTAGTAGGTGAGAAGTGAAAATCCAAACAGAAACGAAAGTAACTCATCCCTGCTTACTAACACAACTGTCTTGAAAACATAAAATTGAACAGTTCACACCTGCATAGGCCTTAAAGTGGAAAACTGCAGATTCTAGAAAGTCAGCATGGTTTGGAGTCGGTAATGAGGCAAGTAAAAAATTTCAGAACTAGAAACATCTTTAGTTTTCTCTGTTACATCCTGGGAAATAGATTGGGCCTCAACCTATGTGAAGCACATTGAAAATACAGTTCACAAAATGTCCAACAATGGGGCTGCTGGTATGCCTACCAAAAGGTGTGAGATTTGTCTTTAGCAATTAGACTGAAAACCCGATATGCGCCTTAGTCATGCACTGTACAGGACTGTGGCATAAAAATTGGGCATCTAAAGAAGTAGAAGTAGAAGTAGTAGTTTAACCCAGGTAAAAGTATGTGATATACTCTGTTAATAACTGAAGTCTGAATGTAGGCCTGTAAAGTAGGTAAGCTCCTTTAGTCTAAAAAAGCTGTAGCGCTTGAACTTGTTATGGTCGGCATGATTACATAAGTAGACGATGAAGAGAACTCCAACCTCAATCTCAAGTAATTTACCTGTGCTTTCTAATGCGTCCGTATGAAAAGTCATTGTTTTTAGGTTAAAGGGAATTTATTAGAGTACAACAAACTACAACATGATAATGCATTCAAACCATTGATAGAAAGTACAATTAAAGGGAGGGAAGAGGGAAGGGAAACAGAAAATGACAATGGTACAACAAGAAAAATATACAAGGCCCGAAGTAAAAGTAATCTGATAGCAGTATAATACACATTTTAAGCATTTAAGCAATTTGAAAGGAAACAAAATGCATATAAGTCTGCTATAAAAGAAAAAGGGAAAGTCAAGTAGGGTTGAAGCACTTCTTCTGTGATAGGTAGACTTTAAAAAGAAGATTTGGCATGCTGATCCAAAATGTTTGGGACAGTAGACCATAAAGAAGAACACTTAAAAACAAGTGAGAGAGGCTGAGTGTATGCTGTATCTAGTCTATGATGATAACAAGCTGCGTACCACCAGGATTAAAAGATAACTGAGTAAAATGTTTCCAGTTCTTTGTTATTTGTTGGAATGCCACTGCCAATAATAGATGTAGAATTTTTATACCTGGCGAAACATCTTTCAAATCGCTAGATATACTTCCTAAGAAAATATGAATATTAGAAACTGTACTGATGAGTTGAAAATAGAGTTAATTTTGTTTCAAAGGTGTGTCCGGAAATTATGTACTATAGAACATGTGAATAATAAGTGTTTTAAATCTGCATGTTGTGAATGACACAGCCAGCATCCACCAGGAAGGTCTGGGTGCATGTGATGAAAGGTTGATGGAGAAAAGAAAAGTTTGTTATAAATATAAAATAGAAATTGGGTCGTGTAAGCTGCACAAGAGGTGTTTCATAATTTTAGTTCAATAGGCTAAGTTACTCCCAACTCACATTCCCAAGCCAATTCAATGTCAGCTTTGAGTCTGTCAACAGAAAGTTTTTGTAAAACATGGTAAATAGCTGAAGCTTTTGGAGTTGTTCAAAGAATGTGTGCTTAATTTAGAGGGGAGTGTTGAAGGCTGTAAATCGTGGGATTGGAAGTGGTTATGAGCATCGGTGATAATGGTTTGTAATATGTGAAATTTATAGTGAAAAGACGATTAAAAAGATTTTGAGCCTGTGGAAATATCCGAAATTAGTTACTAGTGTACAACGGATTAATTCATATTAAATAGGTCTTCCTTCAAGCATTCCAATTAAGGGGTTTATTATTATATAATAATGAAGTGTTCTGCCATATTGCAAAGATAAGAAAATAGGTAATATCAGTAGGTTTATGTGGTAGCAAAGGTTCCAACAGGGTACAGATATGTTTAAAGACAGTGATAGTGAGAGTCCTAGGTTTCCTTGAGAAAGTCAAATGTTCGAGAAAAGTTAAGGGATAAAGAAAACATTTCTTCAAGGCTGCCTACAGAGGATTCTAAAATCCAGTAAATAGATTGTTTCAGAATAACAGCTGAGTGGCAGTTATGAAAGTCAGGAAAATTATGCCACCATCGGTTTTAGGATGTTTCATAAGAAAGAGGAAAGTACAGAATTGATTTGTTTAAAAAATTTTGACGGGATGGAAAATGGAATATTAGAAATAGTGTATAAAACAATGGGTACTAACATCATCTTTATGGTGTTGAGGTGGCCCCACCGGAAGAGATGTAATGAATGCCAACAATAACTGAAGTAGTTAATTTATGAATACAAATCTCTAGGCTTAATCAAATAGAGGTTTTAAGTGATTGGAAAAACATAAACCTAAGTCTTTAATTTATGTTGTATTCCAAGAGAACTTGATAGCTGAGAAATCTTGTTTAAAAATATATTTGTTAAGGGGATACATTTCACATTTATTGGGATTTAGTTTATAACCAGAGACAAGAGAATAAGCACCTACTTTGTGGAGAAAAGCGGGAATTTAAAAAAGAAGTTTTGAGATAAATAAAAGAATGTCATCTCCATAAACAGTCATTTTAATCTGTTGGGTGTTCCATGAAAAACCCTGTATGTCTGATCTTAGGTATGAAAGTTTCCAATGCTAGGTGAAATAGAAAGGGTGAAGGGGGGCAACCTAGACAAAGACCTTTATTCAATCTGAAGTAAGAAGAAGTAAACCCTTTAGCAAAGATTGCCTCTTGTGGAGAACTACATAAAGGGGAGATGAGGATAATGATTTTTTACCCAAAGCAAAACCATTTGAGAGTATGTAAACTAAAGGACCAGTTTACACAATCAAATGCCTTCTCAGCATCTAAAGTAATTGCTGCTAAGGAAACAGTTAAACATGTAGATTTAGATAAAACACCGAACAGTAGACAAGCATTATCTGATATGTATCTCCCCTTTACAAATCTGGAATGTTCTTACCAAGGAAGTTTGGGCAGAAAAGATTCTTAACGAAGAGGTAGAGTTTCAGAAACAATTTTGTAATCAATGTTGATAAGAGAGAGGCCTGTCATTTTGACAAAAATGTGGATCTTTGTCTCCTATTGGGATGAGACAAATGAAGGCATCTAAGAAGGAACCAGATGACTGATGCTTATGGAGAAAGGAGGTAATGAGAAGAGATAATTGTGGGAGGAGCAATTTTGAAAAGTGTGCAAACAATTCTGCAGTGTAACCATCAGGACAACGGACTTTGTCTGATTTAAGAGAGGATAGTGCTGTCTGAAGTTCTGTCAAAGTGATGTCTGCCTCTAGTTCTGAAAGATCTAAGTGAGGATCAAAAGATTTATGTATAGATGAAAAATAATTAATAATGTCTGGGTCAGCAGGGGTACGCTCAGGGGTATACCAAGTTTTATAAAGCTGAACACTTTTTTCTGGTTGCCTGGATCTTTGTGCTGCAGATTTGAATGTCTGTCCATGATAGATTCAATTCTCTTCTTATTCTTTTTTCATTTTAAGAGAATTTGCTGGTAGTTTGCCTGATTTATATTGACCTCCATGATTTTTGGCACTAGATTTGAGTAGGAAAGGGGATGCATGATAGGTTGCAAATTTGTTGAATGAAGTTTGGCGTTGATAAGATCTTGTAAACAATCCTTTGATTTGAAGGTATAATATGTCTGTTCCAAATGTGACATTTTTGCAAAAATGTCAGTAGTTTTATTTGCAAAGAATTTCTTAATTCTGGAAATATATCTAATAATAAAACCTCAGGCCGACGCTTTGAATGGAAAAATGACTTGGGAGAAAGAGGAAAAAGCGGATGTGAAGGAAGTATCTGTTGGGCTGGGCATTGTTGGGCAGGATATCAAATTGAACAGAAACAGGTGCATGATCATAGATTGGAATAGAACCTATTTCTGTAGAGTGTAGAGTCTGAGATAAAGAGTGTGAGATATAGATGTAATCAATTCTAGATTGTGTGTGATGCGCTTGGGAATAGTAACTGTACTCTCATAGAGTAAGGTTAGAAAGTCTCGAAGCATCAGTTAGTGCGCGTTAAGGGCATATAAGTTGAATGTATTTATTTTTATTTATTTATTTAAGCAAATTGTAGAGCGTGCAAATACCCTTGGGTGTCTCGGCGCTGCGGACTGTGTAGAAGATGGAGCCAGAGGTGGGGTGCCTATTGATTAAAAAGCCACGTTTTTATCAGCTTCCTGAATGCAAATAGAGTTGGGCAGGATTTGATATGCTGAGGAAGGGTGTTACATAGTTTAGCAGTGGCAACAGTGAATCTTCTGTCACCCCAGGAAACTTTTTTTGTGCGAGGGATCTTTAAAAGGTTGGCAGTTGATGAGCGCAAGGTTCTATTGGGAGTATATTCGCACAAGGCTTTCTTGAGGAAGTCATGTCCAGTTTTATGGATGGCTTGAAGGCAATGCAAGAGCTTTGAATTTAATTTGGCGTATTATAGGTAGCCAATGAAGTTTTCGAACTACTGATTAGATTAATCGATACTTGGGGGTGCCTGTTATCATTCTAGCAGCCGAGCTCTGCACCATCTGCAGTCTGTTAGTGACCTTTTTCTGAGCGTTGATAAAAAGACCATTACAGTAATCAATTTTTGACATTACTAGGGTGCCAATAGGGTTTTTCCAGCATTGGGTGGAAGAAAGGGTAGGAGTTTTTTTATCATCCTTTGAGTGTAGAAGGATGACGAGACGACTGCATTGACATGTGAAGTGAAAGCCAGTTTGTTGTCGACCATGACACCTAGATTTCTAACTTTTTCGATACCGGGGGAGGCGGTGGTCCCAGATCGGTGGGCCACGAGATGGAGGACCAGACAGGATAGAAGATTGAAGAACAATTCCTATCAATAAAGGGGTCAACAATTTTATTACAATCACCTGCAAAAATAAAATTATCTTCTAGCCATTGTAAAATGTGTTGAGGAACAGCTGACCAGAATTGACAATCTGTAGTAGTAGGACCATATAAATTAAAGATTAGAAACAGGAACATTATCAATTAAAAAATTGGTAAGTTACTATCTCCCCTCAGTATCAATTTCCTGTGATAGTAAATGAATATTAAAAGATTTATGACAGAGGGTAGCAGCACCATTCTTTTTACTGGTACCTGGAGAAAAATAAACATTACCACTCTCCTCTCTCTTCAATTTCAAATATTCCAATTCCGTAAGATGAGATTCCTGTATAAAGGCAATGTCAGCGTTAAGTTTAGTTAAATGCGTTAAAACCCATTGTCTTTGAATTGGCGAACCCAATCCCTTGACATTCCAGTATACAATTTGTAATGCCATAATGAAGGAATATTGAATAATAGATCAGATAATCAAAGAAGAACAAATACCATGTTCCAAGTTTGAAGTGACATTTAATAGAAGGATGAAGGAAATGGAGTAAAAAGAAGATTCAGAGATAGGATGAAGAAACAATGAAAGAGGATAGAAACAAGTAAATAAACAGAAGATATCATAAATACAGAAAAATAGAAACAAAAAAAAAACATGGGGGAAAAAAGGACATACCTAAAAATACTTTCAAAGAGTTTGGGGGGTGTTGTGGCCATATGGGAAGATGACACATCTGGGCTAGGGGGGAGGGCACAGGGGAAACTTGTGGAATAAGGATGAATGAGGAACAGCCCAGAGTCAAACAGAAAAATAAAACCTGTAACGGGAAAGAAAGGAGGGTCTTTTTTTTTTGTCTTTTAGTAGACGTTTTCCCAACTGTATATGATGGCATATCGACACCTGCAGTGACAGCTGAGGGAAAATGTTATCCATGAGGAGTGGAGGGGGCAGAATCGTACATCTACAAGTTTGCTGAATGTTGAGGAGAATGTGTGGGAAATTTGTGTGAGGAAACCGAGGAACACTTAGGAAGCATCCAGAGTTTTTTCAGTCTGCCCATATATCTATAAATATTAAGAGGTAATGCAAGTTCTTAGTCAGTGTAAGGTAACACAATGACAAAACCCAATGCTGGTTAAGTAGTGCTTGAAGAAAGACAGTGTCACCTTAGGGTCTAACGGGAAGATACATAATTAAGCTAGCACTTGCAGTGAGGCAATATGTAAATACCAGGGCCAAAATCCACATGAAGCCATCCAGGATAAACATCAGAGAGGACGTTGAGGAAATTAACTTACTTAAAGTTGCAAATAAGTGAGAAGGGAGGCGCTGCTGGAAGCGCCACGACCGTTACATTCATTCTTCCCAGGGCCCTCCAACACAGACACTTCCTAAAAGTGGGAGACGAGTATGCCACAGAGAAAAGGCATGATGCAACATGAACCACCCAGAAAAATAACAGAGTGGTGCTCCAACCCTTAACATCAGCAGCGAAGGTCAAAGCTGCAATCAACTGAGGTAAAAGTTGCTACCATGTGAAGAGCTCCCCTGTTGGCCCACAGAGAGTTACATGGATGCTGTCATCTTCCTTTGGTGTCAAGCCTTGCCCCCTGTATGAAAAGTCATAATCAAGCAGTACACACGAGCCAAGGCATTAAGATAGTAAAGTGTATGCTCTAGAAAGTCAACATGTTTTGTAGGCAAATATAAGGTGCTCCCAAATTGGAGATATTGAGAGATCTTTAGTTTTGTCTCTTAAATCCTCACAAAGATATTGGAGCACGATCCACATGGAACCCTTCAGAAAGTGCCAGAAAAGTGGATTGCTAGTAGGTGTACTGAAGGGGGGATATTTGCCTTTAGAAAATGAACTGAAAACTGACTTTGGTGCTTTTTCATCCACTGAACATGACTGAATTATACAAGTACTATATGTCAAGAAAATTAAAGGGCAATTTAACACCGGGAAAGGTATGTGGCATACTCTGTTAGTAACCCCTGAAAACATGCAAAACGAACTCTGAAACTATTGTAAAAAAATAAACTGAAAATCATTTAATCTAAACAGTTCTGGAGGCTTAACTTCTTGTGGTGTGAATGATTTCAGAAGTATGCAATAAAGGAAATTCCAAACTCAGACCAAAGTAACTTGTTACATTACATAACTGATGATATCATCCGATGACTGAGATAGTCTGCTATACACTTTTCAAACTGGAAGGTATTCAACAAGCTACACTTAGACCCAATTTGCCATCACTGCTCTACTGCTAAGGAGCATATTATTTTGTAACATGCATGACATAAAGCATAGCTGTAAAATTACCCATATTAAGTATATATTAAGAAACATAATAGATCTGTGGACATTAATACAAATCAGTAACTTATTAAACTTTGAATAGTGTTCAAAAAAGTGCTTGTTCATTATTTACCTTAATGAGATGTGCCTGCTATATATCTCATTTTACATAGAATTTTAAGTCAACAGCTTCCAATCTATGCATTAGCCACTGACAAGACATACACAACCAGGCCCTTTATATTTGTAAAAATACACAACACTTATTCCTGAAATGAGCAGAATGGCGCACACCATTAGAACAGCAATTATAATCATACTATTACTTAAAGTCACCCATACATTATAAATTTTTAAACGACATATAAGATCTCAAATGTTCCACAGATCGTCTGGAAATAAATATCTCCACCTTATACATTTCCAGTTTATATATAAATTGTCAATAGCTCTGCATTACAGCAATTTAGAATCAGCGTATATACAGAAAGCCACAAGTGAATAATGTTTAGTAAGGAGAAGTATTAGTTTTGCTCACACAATTGACAACAGTATTTCTGCCACAAGCAATTTGACATGTGTGTCTGCTACTCACACATGTTTTGCTCAATCTCTACCTTGTTTAAAGAAGTAGTGTTTACAGTTAAAACTTTACTGGTAGCTAAAGTGTGCACCATATCAGTCAGTCAGTCAAAGTTGGCTTTATTTTGATATAAAACATATCTTTAAAAGCAATACAATACATCTATTTTTAAAAAGAAAATAAAAGGCCAATTCATAC
Organism: Triturus cristatus; assembly: GCF_964204655.1. Taxonomy (NCBI): domain Eukaryota; kingdom Metazoa; phylum Chordata; class Amphibia; order Caudata; family Salamandridae; genus Triturus; species Triturus cristatus. The sequence continues at coordinate 290,842,072 of NC_140589.1, read as the reverse complement.
GAAAACAATTATGCAGGTTCAAGATACGAATGGCATAGATAAATTACATAAAAATTCCAATTTTTAAAACCATACAAAAGCCTTTTTGATCTGATCGACCATGCCCAATTTAAGAACTTCGCCATACCACAGGCGAATAAAGGGCGTGTGTCGGATTTTAAAATACGGAGAGCCTCACTACATTGTCTTGTGCCTAGCTCTTTACATAGGGGTTTCAGCCACCTGAGGCGAGGAGCTTTATATGCAGGACATTCAAATAAAAGGTGGGAAACCGGCTCAATCCTGGTCTCACAGAAAGGGCAGAAAGGAGTCGTCTGTGCTGGTACCTTCCATCCTGCTGTGGAAATGTGGATTTTCCTGATCAGTTATGTCCCCTATCTTGGACCCCAACGGTTCTATATGCATGTTACAAGTACATGTATGTTCCCTCCAGTTCCAGTTTCTAAGACGCAAACATATGTGTGTCTACCGTCGACATGTTCTCTGTCAGATCCGCCATCGATGGGCTGGATATTCGATTCCTAGGTATGAAAGGCCACCGACTTTATATGGCTAAGTTACTACATTTTTACAGTTCAGGCAAGTAGGCCCGATTCTGTCCTCAAAGCCTTTCCCTGCTCTCTGTCTCTGACAGCTTCAGCTTGAGCTCGCATCTGTATCCATGAACTTTGTCCTACTCCCTGTGCAGCTAACGGTGCCTGCCTCGGCCAGTTTTCGCCTGCCTGCCAAGAAGTTGTATTTCACCTTCGAATTATCTATTTTGCTCTTCAGCCGATGCATTCCTGTCTAGTGATTTAGGTAAACATTTCCCTTAGCTCACAAGCAAGGACTCAGCCTTTCCGTCCTCCTGCAAGTGATTCATAGCCCTGCTGCCATGGAAAGTTTTCTATCCCTCGCATCTCATATAGACACTTAGACGTTTGTGCACGCACACAGTCAGTATAGACTAGATTCTGTCCGAGAGTCCTTCCTTGTGGATAACATAGTTCTTTAAACATAGGATGTTAGATATGATTTGGGATTAGGTTGACTTGACCCCCCAGACTTCTCGTCTCCACATGTAGAGCTAAATGTCAAGTCCCCTTCACCCCTAGTTGCACGTCTATCACACGTCATGCTGCTGCGCGCGCATCTATGCCAAGTATTATCTTATAGATCCACCTATGTCTGATAATCCTAACCAATCATGTTTCTTTTACTCCTTATTACGCCTAGTTTCGATTACGCACCTGTCATGTCACTCTTCTTATCAAATGTTACGCCTTCTACATTCGTTTCATTGTAATGTACTTATTATAAAAATGCATGTCTGTCAATAAAGTATTGTACTTCACTTCCTGAACCCTCGTGGTGACGGAACCTGAAGGCCGCGACTCGAGTCGGCCATTTTGAATGGAATAAAGCCCATTTAGAAAACCTCTTATACCACGGATTCTGCCTCTTGTTATTTTGAGCTATTTTACTTTATTTTAAGATTCCGTATGAAATTCAGTCCGGTAAAGAAGATTTTATTTACCACATAATGGCGCCCGAACAGGGACACTTTCTCATCTCACGCGCCGGCGGTGCGTTGCAGGCCCGGTCTCCTGCCACAGCTGGACGGACCATAAACGCGTACCAGCAGGATTTCCTGTAAGCTCCCTCCGGTCAAGCGGGGGCGACTGAGGCTGCGATCAACCCAGACGAGGCGGTGAGAAGAGCGAAGTATCCCGACCAGAGCCTAGCTGAGAGAGCAAGATCCGAGGTATACAGAGGCCCACCAGGTCTTTCGAAATCCCGATGTCCAGAGGGTCCGCTGTCCGCAGTTATCGAGTCCTGTCCATTCTCTGAGGCCTTCCGTTTCAAGGAGCTACTCGGTGAGTACCATCGCCGGGGAGGCGTGTTGACGCGCACATAGGTTGTACCGGTCAAGACGGATTTGGGTACACAAATCCGGTCTGCACTGTTTAGCAGTGTATATGTACTGTTTAGCAGTATATCAAGTATTCCGAAGAATTCAGTTATTGTCAAGAATTCAGCGTGGTGATTAGTTAGGCAGACTGTCATCATTGTCGATCATTGTTACAATGTTTAATGTTTAATGTTTAAAGTGTTCAAAATATTGTAGTATGAATGACTGTTCATTGTTCACTGTTCATTTATTGTGTTTTTCGTATTAAGAAAATTCAAGAGTAAGTATCAGATCAGTTGTAAATATGCCGCTCTTCTCGAAGTTAAGACAGATTACTACCAGAAAAGGGGTGCTTGAAGAAGCAGTTCCTATTCCTCCTAGGGACACTCCAGGGCATTTTATGTACCATAAACATGGCTTAGATGCCATATTGTTTCTTGATCTATGGGTAGATTATACCAAGGGATTGCCGGAAAGTCAAAGGTGGCCCGTAGCGGGAACCTGGGATGCAGAATGCATCATGAAAGTGGAGGAAGAGTTATGGAAAAGAAAGGTCAGACAGTCACAGAAAGACGCTGTTGAGTTATGGCGTAAAGAATCTCATAGACGAACAGAAAAAGCACGTAGACAAGAAGAGAGGAGTAAAGAAAGTTCAAATAAAGTTCAAGAAAATCTATTAATTAAGGAAGGTATCCGAGTGAAATCAGAACAAGTGAATAGACAAAGAAATGCTCTTATGAATGGTATGTATCCCCTTCTAGCCGAAGGACTACCTAAAGCTGTTACAGAAATACCAAAAGACTTGCCACCCCCATTATTTCCAATTAAGGTACATCCAAAGGGGCTTCCCAGAACCGCAGAAGATGTTTTTCTTTCCTCATATCTAGATGACGCAGCTCCCGAGTATGCTAACGCCACACCACATAGACCGTCTGGCGGAGGGGTTCAACGTCAGGATCAGGTATCTGTCCCCGTGCAACAGCAAGTCCCGACACAAGCTTCGGCAAGCACATCTGTTTCCGCATCTGTCTCCGCAGTCGACTCTACAGGGGTATCGACACCCATAGTTGCTGTGTCACGTTCAACGAACCCATTCACACCCGACGCCCCAGATGGGGCCACGGGAGGGGCTAGCATTACCTTCACACCACCTAGAATAAATAAACTTGTCTTTCAAGAGTCAGCACATTCACGTACACCTAAATTCGTAAGTGAACGTACGCTTAAGGAACTCCTTGTAAATTGTAGATATGACCCGGTGGTTGGTAAAGAGGACGAAATGGTCCTGGCATCATTACGTATCAGGCGAGCCGCAGAGTATTTAGCGAGGTTACCAGGGATGACTACGCATCTAGATAACATATATCATTTTGTTCAAACAGGACGAGATCCAGGATGTATTAACAGAGCTATGGAATTCCAGAAAGTAGAGATACAGGGGGAACTGTTACGTTTCCTCATAAACTGTGTGATCAGAAATCAAGATCGTCCGGGGGTAGACCCGAATGCAATGCTTATTCTTACAAGATGGAGTCAGAATATATCAGAAGGGAGACACGATAAGAAAAATTGTATAATAGCCATGTGCCGAAAAATCCGTAAAGAAATAGAGCGTATTCATGAAGAAAGATTGGGAACAGACGAGTTTGAGCAAGATGAAGTGTCCGAATCAGGGAATTCCGCAAGACAGTCAGAGACCATAGCCTATGTAGGCAGAGGAAGATCCTGTGATAATGCTAGATGTTTTTCTGATCCCATACACTCTGTATGTCCAAATAATAGCAGAACGTATCCGACGCCTGTAATAAATCTGAAATCTCCTGAACATTCGTTTCAAGCCGCAGATAAGATACTACGAGAACGAAGGGGTTACCACCTCCTCGATTCCATGGATGAGCAAGAATTAGCCAGATCAGCCGTTCACTGGATTGACAGTCCTGAAAAATACGGTGATGAGACCGTAGCACACACGTTTTTTAATCTCAGTACAGATGAACAACGCTTAGCTGGAATCTATATGATTCAGCAACTCCTCATATTATATAAGAGCCAACATGCTGACCCCGGTCCTTTACCTGATATATTAACGGAACTACTCACAAACAGATGGAGAGGTTCTAGTAACAAGCTAATTAAAGAAATATTAGTGTCACGTAAACAATATGTCCTTTTTGTAAATCCAGATTCTCTCTCCCTGCCCCGCAGAGAAAGAGCACCGTACTATATGGATAGACAAAATCCTTTACGAGAAGTGCACCCAATAAAAGGCGAAGACAATGAGTTTCACCGTGTATTTGTTTACACACCCATATCAAAAATGGAATTATTAGAAATGAAGAAAGTAGTACCTAGTCACGACAAGGACCCAGCGGGTTTCCACCGAGAAATTAAAGACATGTTACTGATGGGAGAGTACACCTTTCCTGATATTATGACGATATTAAAGGTGCTTTTGCCTGCTGGCATTTATGAAAAACTGAAAGAAAAAGAGTGGGAAGTAGGAGACCAAAAGATAGACTGGACAGCATTAGCAGAGGAAGAAAGGGGCCGAACTGCAGGTTCGGGGCTCGGGGATAAAGTTAAACTGTTACCAGGTTTACTAGTACAGGTACTGCCACGTTTATTAACTACAAAAAAGGAAGATTGGGGTGCAATCACAGCCTGCAAACAAAAGCAAGATGAAGACACAAGCGATTATTATGCTCGATTTGAAAAATGTTTTGGTATAAATAGTGGTATAAAAGCAAGTAGTGACTCATATCCACATCTATTTGTGACAAAATTAGTGGAAAATGCATTGCCCCCAGTGAAGAATAGAATATTGAAATTCGAGAGTACCTGGCAAAGTAACACTCCGTCGCAAATGCTACAAATGTTACAGTATCATCACAATAGAATTAGGGATGAACAAGAACACGAGCATAGACGCATGAAGGATACAAAAATGAAAATGCTAGTTTCTCAGACAGTACCAGCAGATGGTCACAAAAAGGGTGTGACACATTCTGGTGATTCTGCAGTTCCTGTAAAAGGAACCTGCAATTACTGTAAACAACTAGGCCATTATGTACATGATTGTCCAGTCCTGAAACGTAATATAGCTACAGGTATTGCAAAAGAGAGACCACGATTAGTTAGACAAGATCAGAATGAACAAGGAGCTATGCAGCATGGACAGTCCATGCCAGTTCAGCAACAGTCCATGCCAGCCTCACAGCAACCCATACAGTTTGTGCCAGCTGCACCACCGTTGCCTGCTACTGCCACACAAACAACAACACGACAAATGTATCAGACTGCACAGTATGAATACCCTGAATATCAGCATTACGCATGAACCAGCCTAGAGAGGGAAGTTGACTTACCGCTCATCGAGATTCCTGTAGATCAAGAAGGACCTTATGTACATAGTGAATTATTAGGTCAAAATAGAAAATTCTTACTCGATACAGGGGCAAGTCGAACAACAATAAAACGTAGTGAAGTTCCAGGGGCACCCCTCTCAGGCTCTCAAAATGTTTCCCTTGGTTTTTCGGGAAAACCTATTGTTAATGAAGTATCACAGCCTCTACCACTTACGATAGGACCTTTGACACGAACTACAGATTTATTGCTTACTAAATCATGCCCAGAAAATCTGTTAGGAATTAAAACTCTGAAAGCACTAGGAGCCATAATATGTTGTTCTCCGGAAGGAGTAAGGTTGTTTTTGCGTGATTTTAAAGGTCACTATGTGTCTAGAGACATGGATCCCCGACTACAGACTTTACCAGTACATCTATGGGCACAAGGCCCTACGGATGTTGGCTGCATGAACATTACACCCTATCGAGTTACATTGAAAGCAGGAGTGGTACTACCACGAATGCGACAATACAAGTTACCGCATGATGCTGTAGTGGCTTTGCTGAAAATCATTGATGAGCTGATTGCCCAGGGAGTAGTTATAGAAACAGACTCCAATATATGTAATTCACCGATAATTCCGATTCTTAAACGAACTGACCCTACTGCCCCACCAGTATACCGATTGGTTATTGATTTGCGTGAACTAAACAAGTGTATTGTACCACAATTCCCTGTGGTCCCTGATATATCATCATTGTTAACAGCAATTGATTCCGAAGCAACATTCTTTACTGTAATCGATCTCAAGAATGCCTTTTTCAGCGTCCCAATAGATCCGGAAAGCCAATACTTGTTCGGATTCAGTTTAAATGGGCGCAGCTTTAAATTCTCACGCGCTCCCCAAGGATTCACAGAAAGCCCCAGCATCTACAGCCAAGCACTGAAACGAGAACTTGACAGTATCCACATGCCAGTCAATACTGCACTGCTTCAATATGTCGATGATCTGCTGATCACCGCAAGAAGCGAGCCAGAATGTGAAAAGGCTTCTCTGACAGTTTTACATTTCCTAGCCGACAAGGGGCACAAGGTGTCCCCTTCTAAGCTGCAATTCTGTGTTCAGCGAGTTATTTATCTTGGTCACTCGCTGTCCAAGGAGGGAAGGCAGCTTACACCAGATCGCATCCAGTTAATTGCTAACATGTCAATACCCCAGACACAAAAGGAGGTGCGAGCTTTCATAGGCCTCACTTCATATTGTAGGCAGTGGATCCCTCAGTACGCATTTCTAGCAAAACCACTCATTCAGTTAACCACACAGGAGGCAGCCACATCGACTGTTCTCCCTTGGACTCAGGAACATACACAAGCTTTTGAAAGCCTAAAGGAAGCTTTATGTCAAGCACCTGTTTTAGCAACACCATGTTATAGCAAACATTTTACACTCTTTGTTACAGAACGCGAAGGTACTGCCTTGTCAGTACTCACTCAGGATCAAGCAGGATCACGCAAGCCATGTGCTTATTTTTCCAGTACATTAGATCCCGTAGCTCAGGCTTTGCCTGCATGCCTGAAATCAGTGGCAGCGACAGCCTTAGCTATCAGACAAAGCGATGCCATAGTATTAGGACACCCATTGACAGTTCAAGTACCACATGCAGTAGAGGTTCTTGTGAACCGAACACAAACACAACACTTGACCATAGCAAGACTTACCGGTTATGAACTGACATTGTTTCAACCACACATAGAGATCCGACGGTGTAATACATTGAATCCTGCTACACTATTACCTGTAATTGGAACAGACCCACTAGCTCATGATTGTGTTGAAATCATTGAAATAAAGACGAAACCTAGACAAGACTTGACAGACGTTCCATTGTTAGATCCAGACCTGACGTTGTATGTAGACGGATCGTGCATGAGAGCAAGTACAGGAGACTTAGTGGCCGCGTATGCAGTCACAACAGACACTGAAGTTATTGAGACAAATTGTATAGATACTTTGTCAGCCCAAGCAGCAGAACTTATTGCTCTAACACAAGCCTGTATTCAAGCCACAAATAAGAAAGTTAATGTATACACTGACTCACGTTATGCATTCGGAGTTGTACACGACTTCGGCGTGCTGTGGCGAGAGAGAGGTTATTTAACCTCCCATGGTGCCCACATTCAGCACGGACCCCTCATTCATGCTTTGTTAGACGCAATACATCTACCCACTGCTATATCGATTATGAAATGTAAAGCACACACGAAGGTTACTGATACCATTTCTCAAGGCAATGATTTAGCTGACAAAACAGCTAAACAGACTGCTCAGAATCGCACATTAGACATGACAAAGCCAATAGTTCAGACACCAACACAGTGTATGACAATTAAGGATCCCGCACTTGACGTAATTGACATACAGACACATGCCACAGCAGAAGAAATAAAGAAGTGGACTGAACTAGGAGGGATCCAGACAGATCAAGGATGGATGACGAAGGAGAAATCTGTATGGTTTCTCCCTGATTCCATGGTTCAAGCCATTATAGCTACAGTTCACAGTCCAGCACATTTAGGAGAGAAGGCTATGCTAGACAGCATTCAGCACATTTGGTTCAATAAACATTTACGAGCAGCAGCTAAACAAAAAGTTCGTACCTGTATGATATGTTGTCAGTTTAATCCAGGAAAGAGTGTTCCCGTCGAGCAGGGTGGATTTCAGCCTCCTGACCATCCTTTTGAAGTCCTCCAGATGGATTATATTCAGATGGAACGTTGTCGAGGATTCAAATATGTTCTCGTAGTTGTCTGCGCTCTCTCCCGTTGGACAGAGGCGTATCCCGTATCAGATTACACTGCCCCGACTACTGCCAAGCAGCTAGTTCGAGAATTCTTCCCACGGTACGGTTTACCACGTGTTGTATATTCAGATAACGGCCAGCCTTTCTCATCCGAATTAATGAAACATGTCTCACTTTTGTTGGGATATCAGTGGAAATTCCACTGTGTCCGACACCCCGAGGCAGCAGGTCTCGTGGAACGACATAATCAACTTTTAAAAATCAGATTGTCTAAAATATGTCAGGAAAAAGGTGTGGACTGGATAGTAGCCTTACCAGTTGCGCTATTTTACATGAGGATGGTAGCACACTCTCGAACAGGGTTATCCCCTTATGAGGTGATCTTTGGTAGACCACCGAATATGTGGGGGACGCCTATACCCCGTAAAATAACTGATGTTGACTGTAATATGCTGACAGATTACCTGGCTTCTTTGATGTCTGCACTACAATCTTGTCGTTCACAGGTAGTCGCAGCTTTTCCCGACAACACCGAGGTGAAACCTCATGATGTAATTCCCGGCGATTATGTTCTCGTCAGGAATTTTGATCGGAAAACCCAACTGGAGCCAAGGTGGAGGCTTCCTAAGTTGGTCCTGCTGACGACCAGAACAGCTGTGAAGATCGAAGGGAGGAAAGGCTGGGTGCATTCCAGCCATATAAAAAAATTTCATGGACTTCCTCCTGACACAAACAGTACTCCCCGTGTGTCTTCCCCCATTGACTCAAAGCTACCTTTGGCTGAGGCCAGTAGCACCGAACTCTATAAACAGAAACTCAGGTCCAGATCTAAACTGTCGGACGATTTGATTGTTTAAGTCCTCTCCAAGGTGAAGCGGTTGAATCTGTCCCGACATGTATCCCTTAGGTCTGAATCATGTAGAGTCCAGAATCATAGTGAAACGACATGCTTATTGTAAATCACTGCGTAGCCACTGTATTGTGACTTTATTAATTTTGTTTTTCTTGAGTTTTTTAATAGTTACTGCAAGTATATTGTTGCATATGTATTATCCTGTTTCTAAACGTGCTTTCAATATAACTGGAGAACATTCTTTTAGTGACCTACCCCCACATGAGTTGTCCTATAGACTTGCGCTGCGCAATAACACATTCATTAGTATGTTACATCATTCCCATCAGACTAGTAATGCCACCAATTGTTGGGTGTGTGGCCGACTTCCTCCCTATCAGAATAACAAAGGAGTTCTGCCTTTCTTTCCACATCCGTTCACACACAATGGCTCCTGTGGAGCATGGTTTAGTTTATTAAATTCCATAGACCCAGACACAGCAGTTTATCAACAACATTGGATATGGGGAAATCTGAATCTAGTTTTATTCAAAGTCTGTCACCCTAATAAGGAGGGTCACCCCAGTAGAACAGGAACTGATTTAGAAAATGAAGTGTATAAATTAGGTAATTTTACGCCTAATCTTATGATTTTGAATGTCAAATCCGAAGTTGAACTAATTCTGCCCACTATGTCTGTATTTCCAGTTAAGGGTGAATTATGTGTGAGAAAAGTTGGTTCCATACATATGGGCCATAGCCAATGCGTTACTATAGTAGAATATAGTGATCAAGGTAAATCTTCATTTAGAGCTTCTCGCCATTCTTACTTTATATGTGGTCAGACGGCATATATGCGTCTGCCTCTAGATTGGGATGGTACCTGTTACATAGCATTCCTTTTGCCACCTGTTTTCCTAGCTCCTCCTGATTATTATCGAAATGTTCATTTAGTACACAATAGAGAGCGAAGAGATCTCCCAGTTATCGATTATACTGAGACGGCATGGGACAAATATGTAGATTTCAATAAAGGTATCTTTCCCTATATAGGTACAATATCAAATAGTAAGATGATACGCAGACTCACCAAGACTTTTGAAGCTGTAGTAAACGAGACTATAGCCGCCCTAGGCAATCTGACAGAGGAACAATCAGCGATGAGAATTGTTGTTCTCCAGAATCGTCTTGTCCTTGACGTCATCCTGGCCGATAGGGGCGGAGCTTGCAGGGTCATCGGATCCAGCTGCTGCATATTCATACCAGAAAATTCGCCATCTGTATATAAAGCTATAACACGCCTTCATAAGATTGTAAGCCAGATACACGAAAATCCAGGCACTTGGACGTGGTCCGGGTGGTTTTGGAGTATGATATCAGCCTGGGGATGGAGAGTTTTATCCTTCCTAGGTATTGGCCTTCTTATGCTTTTCAGTTGTTGTTTATGCCTACAATGTGGACCAGCGATTTGTGGTCTGTGTGCCACATCATGCATCCCATATGACAGGTCTCGTTCAGAATGCCGGAAGAAGAAGGAAGAAGAAATGATGCTCCATGAGCAAATCGATGGAATAATGAAGATTGATGTCTCTTGAAGGGCAAGAAGGGGACAAGGAGGGAATGTGGAAATGTGGATTTTCCTGATCAGTTATGTCCCCTATCTTGGACCCCAACGGTTCTATATGCATGTTACAAGTACATGTATGTTCCCTCCAGTTCCAGTTTCTAAGACGCAAACATATGTGTGTCTACCGTCGACATGTTCTCTGTCAGATCCGCCATCGATGGGCTGGATATTCGATTCCTAGGTATGAAAGGCCACCGACTTTATATGGCTAAGTTACTACATTTTTACAGTTCAGGCAAGTAGGCCCGATTCTGTCCTCAAAGCCTTTCCCTGCTCTCTGTCTCTGACAGCTTCAGCTTGAGCTCGCATCTGTATCCATGAACTTTGTCCTACTCCCTGTGCAGCTAACGGTGCCTGCCTCGGCCAGTTTTCGCCTGCCTGCCAAGAAGTTGTATTTCACCTTCGAATTATCTATTTTGCTCTTCAGCCGATGCATTCCTGTCTAGTGATTTAGGTAAACATTTCCCTTAGCTCACAAGCAAGGACTCAGCCTTTCCGTCCTCCTGCAAGTGATTCATAGCCCTGCTGCCATGGAAAGTTTTCTATCCCTCGCATCTCATATAGACACTTAGACGTTTGTGCACGCACACAGTCAGTATAGACTAGATTCTGTCCGAGAGTCCTTCCTTGTGGATAACATAGTTCTTTAAACATAGGATGTTAGATATGATTTGGGATTAGGTTGACTTGACCCCCCAGACTTCTCGTCTCCACATGTAGAGCTAAATGTCAAGTCCCCTTCACCCCTAGTTGCACGTCTATCACACGTCATGCTGCTGCGCGCGCATCTATGCCAAGTATTATCTTATAGATCCACCTATGTCTGATAATCCTAACCAATCATGTTTCTTTTACTCCTTATTACGCCTAGTTTCGATTACGCACCTGTCATGTCACTCTTCTTATCAAATGTTACGCCTTCTACATTCGTTTCATTGTAATGTACTTATTATAAAAATGCATGTCTGTCAATAAAGTATTGTACTTCACTTCCTGAACCCTCGTGGTGACGGAACCTGAAGGCCGCGACTCGAGTCGGCCATTTTGAATGGAATAAAGCCCATTTAGAAAACCTCTTATACCACGGATTCTGCCTCTTGTTATTTTGAGCTATTTTACTTTATTTTAAGATTCCGTATGAAATTCAGTCCGGTAAAGAAGATTTTATTTACCACACTGCGGTCAACTCACACACAGGCAGCACACCTATCCTAAATTTAAAATATAAAGCCCTATCTCTAAATTTTGAAATGATATCGAGATAAGGCTCAAGTAGTGCCACCTCCTTTACTAATAGGAATTCAGCAGAACATCTACATAGATTGGGATTAGAGTTTCTGGAATCCATTACCCATTTCCAGTACAGTTTTTTCAGGACAGACTTGGATGGTGCGGTCCTGGACTGCCAGGCCCCTCCAAGACCCAACTCGCCCAGCAACCGCTTAACATCCCTCAACCATCCTATTTTATGCCAACCAGGCATTGATAAAACCTCATTTAGCCCCTCCGCATAACTAACAAGCTCCGGAACTCTCCATATGCGGGCCCAGAGGAGTAGAGGGCGCAACCTTGCCTGGTCTTTAATAGGACAGCAGCCCATGTCAAGGAGTAAGGGAAGGGTGGGGGTACTATAAGGGAGGCCCATTAAATCCTTCAAAAACTTATTTTCTGAACGGGTCAACTGATCCACATTCTGCGCCCCCCAAAGCTCTGCTCCTTAAAGTGCCGCACTCACCCCTCTTGCCTTGTAGATGTCAAGTACTGGGGCAATCGGTTTGAGGGTGGAGGACCGTTGTTCTTTGAGCAGTGCCCCCACCACCCTTTTATGACTTAACAGCATTTTGTGGAGATGACAATTCCACCTCATGGTGTCAGAGAGGCGGATTCCTAAATAGTCAAACTCCTTGACTCTTTCTAGGGACACTGAGTTCAGTGCAGGTGGCCTACCCCTTTTTTGGGGGGGATTCAAGACCAAATATTTGGTCTTTCCCGTGTTAGTTTCTAATCCCCTCAAATTACAAAAAGTTTGGAACCTATCAAGGAGGCTCTGCAGTCCAACTGGGGTCTTGGAGATCAAGAGGGTGTCATCTGCAAATAATAGAGTGGGTATTCTCCTGCCCGCCAGGGATAGAGCATCTGAAGGATTTTGTAAGAGATGCTCCACCACTCCATTGACGTACAATGAAAACAGAGTGGGGGCTAAAACACAGCCCTGACTGACACCTCTATTTACAGTTATTCGGGCGGTTTTTTGGCCCTGATTGCCCCACCGAACCTGTGCAAAGTTTTCTGCATGGACCTTAATTATCAAAGATAATAAGTACGGTGGCATACCTAAATCTGACAACACCCTCCATAGGCGGCTGCGGGGCACTAGGTCAAAGGCAGTCCGTAAATCTATAAAGGCAAGATACAGACTGCCTTTGCCCAGCACAACCACCTTCCAGTATAACAACAGCAGACGGAATGACTGCTCAATGGTCCCAGTACCTGACCTAAAGCCCGCCTGGAAATCAGAAAGTATCCTATTCTCCTCTACCCACTGGAGCATCCTCCCTAAAACCACCTTTCCTGCCACCTTTTGCGATGAATCCAGTAGGCTTATAGGGCGATAATTAGCTGGGTCGTCCCGACTCCCTTTTTTGAAAATCGGGACGACCTCAGCGCCCATCCAGGAGTCTGGGAGAGGTGCATCATAGAAACTTGCATTAAGTAATGATGCAATGAGCTTTCCCCATTCTAATATATTAATGCGGATCAAATCCCCGGGTAGCCCATCCGGCCCCGCAGCTTTATTTGGGACAAGACACGAAATCGCAACCTCTACTTCCTTCCCTGTAAACAGGAGGTCCTCACGCAGCCCGAAAAAATCAACCGAAAAAGTTTCAGCTGGATCTACCCCAACCCCCGTAGCCACAGTATAAAGGTTGGAAAAATGGTCAAACCATGACGCCTCAGGGATATTGCATGTTATAAGGGAATCTATGGGTTTGTCCCTGGTTCTAATTAAATCCCAAAAACCCTTCGAGTCCCTCCCAGCACTTGCCAGTTTTAGATCACACCAGAACTGATTTTCCCACTCTTTCTTAGCCTTACCAATAGCACCCCTGTACAACTTCCTGGCTGTACTAATCAATTCGGTATCCTTAAGTTTAACTGCATTGATTAAGTCCCTTTTCGCACTTCTGCAGGGAGCAGAATACCAACCAGGGTTACCCTTAGGGCGCCCCATCTTGTTGGCTCTATAACCTGGATTTCGCACAGTGAAGAGGTCACCTAATGCTTTGGTAGTATGGCTAAACAGAGTGGAGATCTCATGAACATTCGTCGCAAGGGAATCTAGTCTGGACAAGGCGTTAGCCATGATTGATCTTATTGCCACGATCTTGCCCTCATCGAAAGCTACATTTTTCCATTTTAGGCGCCTACCGCAATTCGAGGGACAAACATCGCTTGTTGACTTCCACGCCTGGGGGGCTTGCAGTTTCTCCCCAACCGTCCACATTGGGGACAGTGACAAAGACAGCGGATTATGATCGCTGTCAGACGAAGGGAGGACTGTCATATCCAACAAATGCCCCCAGAGCTTGAAATTCAGCAGGATATAGTCAATTCAAGATGAATGACCTACCCTATTGAAGGCGTGGGCCCCACAGGAGTCCGACTTTGACCGTCCATTTACTGCTCTCACACCATATTCCAGGGTTAGGGCATTTAAATGGATAGCACATTGGGTCCAGCTCTTAATAGGTGGTATTAACAGGGGTGGAATGCCTCTCCTAACATCTTCTTCTTGAGAGCCTAATATGTCATCCTCGGCTAGGGGTTCAAAGGTGCAGTTAAAGTCCCCTGCTATCATAATATACGTTGCTGACCTACAGGATCTGAGTGCATCCTCTAAGCCCAGTAGGGTCAATGAGGGCGCGCCCCCTTTCAGGGATCTAACATAGATATTAAAAATCTCTAAAGTCCGCCCCCCAGAAGACCCTCTGACTACTAGTCTCTGCAAATCTGGGGACTTAGTTTCTATACACCTAATCTGATACCCCAATAAGATGCTTACCCAAATTAATAGACCACCTGAAGGTCGACCTCTCCCAGCGGACGAAGGGGTTGCAGGTACAAAATAGGTGGTGTAACCAACCTTGTATCGTGGTTCCAGACACCAGGTTTCCTGAAATAAGCATATCCTGAATGACTCAATAAAAGAGTTCCATTCCGGTATGTCCAGGTTGCGAGAAATGCCCGCTATATTCCAGCTGACAATCTTCAGGACCTCATCATCAACTGCAACCTGCGCAGAGGAAAACCTCTGCACGGATAGACTATCCTGAAATCCAGAGTTAGTTGGTACATCACTTACTGGTTTCAGCTGGTTAGGGGCTTCGAGGGCGGACTCATCGGGATTTGAATAACCTGTTGACTCCAGAATATGGGACACAGCACTACCCTCAAAAGAAGATAAGTTATAACAGGGTGGCCCCAAAACTACCCCTTTACAATCTAAAACACAGCTCTCCTCCTCCTCAAGTACAGCAGGTGACTTCATGGGAGGTTGGTAACTATTTTGTCAACAATCCTGCCAGGACCAAGTGGGAAATGGGCATGGATTTTGACGAAACAGGCTGAATTGGGGGAGATTTTGAGGAGTTTGTCTACCAATCCATCCCTCCCAACTAGCCTATCCCTATGTAGCTCCCGCCCGGCCTAGCAGGCCGGGCGGGAGCTACATAGGGATTAAAAAAACTAAGATCACGCGTACCAATTCCTGTGTTGGGGCCCATACCCCCCTCACTATTGTTGAAACTACAAACATAGCTGGTTACCCTAGGGTCTTCAAAATTAACTGTAATACAGTCCCCCATTATGTCTTTGGGCCGGGTGCCTAACCAGCTAACCCTCCTCACATGGATAACCCGACCACCCAATGAGCTAGGGAGAGGTCTGTTTTCCTTTAGCCAGAATAGGGTTTTATTCTTAAGTTCGGCATATAACTCATGTTTACCTGGCTTTAGCACGGGAACCCCAGTAAGTACTGTCACAAAGGGCTGGCAGTCTGGGGGTAAGTTGACATTGAGGACAGGAAAAATGCTTGGAGCATTTCTTGGTTGTAAGATGGAAGTTGGGGTTATTTTGCCAGATTTGGTATTAGTTGTACCAGTACAATTACTATCGCTAGATTTTTTAGTCGTAGCGGTACCGCTTGTGCTTGGGCCCGTAGACCTCGCAATCGTCACTGGATAGACAATGCTACCCAGTGCTGCGTTAGATTGCGCCGGTACCCCCACTGTGGTTGCCCCGAACTTTGGGATGGCTCCAGAGGAGGCCACAGTTTGCACCACAGGGCTATTTACCTCGACCACCCCCTGCACTGCCCCACATGTGTTAGTTAGACTTATTGGGGCAGTAGGTGACTTTCGAGGAGCAGAATTCCCTACAGAGACATCCTCCCTAATTCTAGAGTGGAGTTTAATGAGAGATTTTAGGGAGAAAAAATTATCAAGAGTGACTTGCTCGAATCTGTCCAGTCGCTCTGTTAGCCCCTTCACTCTCTCTAGAACCGGGATCAACAATGATTTCATGATTTTTTCGAGCTGGGTGATTAATGGGGTCTCGGTAGGGGGGCCGTCGGCAGATTCAGGAGGATCGGACATCAGATCCACACATGTCTTCTCTACAATAGCACCTGTAACTGCTCCCCCTTTAAGCCCCTATGGATAACCAACACCCACCCCTGCGCCCTTATGGGACCAACCCACCCTACTTCCAACTCTCCTGGGTTTCTTAAAAGGTTTTAAGTAACTGCCCTTACGTGGACTAGCCAGTCGTTTCCTTTTGCTAAAAACTTGGCCATTTACTGCCAGTGGTAAGGGCACAGAAGGGGCGGTGGAATCCTCCTGACGAGGTGGGGTAGCAACAGGGAGCAAAGGCGCAGAATTCCCAATCGGCCGTGGCTCTGGCAGGGCGCTCTCACCTCCCAGCGAAACCGCAGCAGACAAACTCTCTAGCCGGTCCAGGCTAGCCCTAATCGCAACAACCCGTGGGTGGTCAGGGTCTAGTAAAACATTAACTAAGGGATCAGATGCATGAACAGGAGAAACATTAACTAGAGGGTCAGTTGGGTGTACTGGGGAGGGAACTAATGCCAGAGAGCCCAACGATGAGCGTTTACCGGTCAGAGGTTCCCGAGAAAGACGCCGTTCCGTCATGGCGATTTCTTTCTCGATAACCGTAACAACCCGGGTAATAAATTGGTCCATAGTCCCAGAAACACAACCAGCGCCCGCCCCGCCTACCCCCCTCAAGCCCCTACCAGATCGGGTAGACATTGGCATAGAGACCTCAGCAAAGATAGTTAAGCCACTAACTGCGCCTAGAGAAGGAATCCTTCAGCTAACAATCCAATACACTCACGATACTTGCTACCTGTGCACCTCCTAAAGCAGATATCAGAGGGGTGGCCCAGCCCAGCCTTGTCCAGCCCCGGACGGCCACAGACGGTCCCGCCCTTGTCCCGGGCTTCTCCCGGCACGCTCCCGCGCGCTCCCGCGCTGCGGCTCTGTGGCCTCCTTAAGTAGAACAAAAGGGGTGATAGGCGGGGGGGGCGGGTCCAGCAGGGAGAGCAGCCCAGGTGAAACAAATTGGGCTCGCAGGGACTCCTGGGTGATGTAGTCCCTGCTAACGTACTCGCAGCCCTGCCAGCAATAACACACCCCAAGTTTTAAAGCACAAGACAGCCCCTCTCTCAGCAGCAACTCTCGCTGGTGGAATGTGCGCTGCGGGACCCGCGAAGCGGGTCCGGCGAGTTGCTGATGAATTTCAAGTCAAAAAAGGCAGAGGGCAACAATGGCAACAACAGCAGACCGGTGGCAGGTCCAGAGAAACAGCCAGTAGGAATCCAACAAACAAAGTCCTGAATCCCAGTTTTAACTCTGTGAGCGGGGGGGGGGCGGGTCCAGCAGGGAGAGCAGCCCAGGTGAAACAAATTGGGCACGCAGGGACTCCTGGGTGATGTAGTCCCTGCTAATGTACTCGCAGCCCTGCCAGCAATAACACACCCCAAGTTTTAAAGCACAAGACAGCCCCTCTCTCAGCAGCAACTCTCGCTGGTGGAATGTGCGCTGCGGGACACGCGAAGCGGGTCCGGCGAGTTGCTGATGAATTTCAAGTAAAAAAAGGCAGAGGGCAACAATGGCAACAACAGCAGACCGGTGGCAGGTCCAGAGAAACAGCCAGTAGCCATATCAATTTTACTATACTCAATCAGATTTATATCTAGCATTACACTGTTTCAATTTTGTACATGCACAGATGTACCTTTAGTCAAAGTGTGCTCTATATTTTTGTGGGTTCTTTACAACCTACTTTGTTTTAAAAAATAATCCAGGAGTTTATAGAATAACTTGAGGGGCAGTAGTGTGGATAATGTCATTAAAAATGTTATCAGTGATGTAATATAACATATCAGGCATGATGTAATATGCGAGGTCTTAAGGAGTGCATGGCAGGGACTCAAGTTATAGTTAGCCCACTGATCAGTAACTGGTAAATTTCAGCCTTTTTTAGTTTTTTAAATATTATGTATTGTGTGACTTTGTCACCTACCTTAAAGTCACCTTAATATGTTGTTTTAGTCCAACCTACCACAAATAAAGCAAAACTGTTCTGTCATGCAGGCAGAATATATGTTTGTCATGCGGGCAAATTAGCCTGTCCCATCATGCTGCATAATAAAACAGACAGTATTGATGAGTAATGTCAAAGAAAGTTTTGAATGCAAGCCATTTCATACCCTTAATGCTAGAACAGTTTTATGCATATTTTAGAGCTCTTGTCACAAGTAACATCTTTGTAGCTATATATCATCTATTGAATATATAAAGAGAAACCTACTGTGTAAGTTTACAAGTTGTTTCCATTTGTATCAAGTTCAGATGATATATTTATCCAATTATGTCTCTACAGCACTCCTTATATGAGTATTGAAAATAGTGAAGACATGTCTTAAGGAGGCATGGAAGTAACATTGAAGCAACATGTCACACCATGCGGGTATCCTTTAAAAAATAGTTAAGTGTGAATCTTTTTTGAAGGTATTATTCTTCAATTTGTAAACTAATCTAGAAACAGAAGTTGTTTTACATTGTTAAAGTCATTGAGTATAGTTCAATAATCCATCTCTGGTTGGTCAGTAAGCAGACACAACACTAAAATTTACCCTGAAACATCAACTAAAGGAAGAACAGTGGTTCAATGGGACTCTCTTCAAAGCTAATTTATGATAGAAGTACTTCCGTAGGGTATAGGTCAGCCCTATACTCATTAGGACAATTTGCAAAGGCAGCATATACTTGTGAATAATAGATCTGGCTTATAAGTGAAAGTGCCTCTTCAGTCACAGGTGAGATTACAGTTGATATCTTACATGCACTCTGTCATTGCACTCATGCACTCAAGCATCGACTCCCACCAGGTCATTCTTGAGTACATTCACAATAAAACACACTCACATAACATCCACACTAAAATACACACACAAATTCAACAATCATATGCAAGATAAATTGAAAGTACATTTTTAAAAGTAAGTTTTAGGAGAACTCATTTATCCTTATTTAAGGGGAGTACTATTTTTTTTTATCATTAACCTTTTCATTTGGAATAGCAAGAGCAGGTAAAATAGGTCGCTGGGTTAAGCCAATCTGCTGCTGACACATCTGTCTTATTAACAGGGCAAAGTTTGAATATTTGTTGAGTTAATTCAGCCCTTTATTTCTTTGCATATGGTTGATCTGGGCCACATGGATATTTGAGGATTTGCAGTGCTCTTGTCACAGGTTTGGCCAGGCTCTCTTAGGCCCTGCCAATGACATTATATTATGATTTTCACTTCAGTAATAGTGCACCACGTTACACATGAATCCGAGTTTTTCTGCATGATTTCCCTTGGTAAATGTTGGCAGGTTTTTCCAGTTTGACTACCCCTAGTAAATGTGGCAGGTTTGACCAGCTGAAAATTACCAGGGGAAAATTTCCAAAGTCCTGTTTTCACAGCAAAATTTGATATTCCGATCTCCGTGCAAACACCTGTTTGTACAGATATTGGATTCCACCCCACCCCCCACCCCCACACACACACATATGTAGACCTTGAAAGTCTGGCTTTTTTTTAGTATGTGAAATGGTATTAGGTTGCCAAAGAATACAATATAAAATAATGCTCACCAAAATATACCTAGAAAGAACACTATATACATTAAATATTATGCATTTATTTAAAATCTTGGTTAATTTGATTTTAAAAAGCATGCAAATATCCCAAACACAGGTTATCCTGGCACTAATTGAAGTAACCTGCAAAAGAAATAGATATGAAATAAGGCAGTTTTGAGCAGTTTAAGGGATATAAGTAGATACTATTCAGCACAAATAGACAAAATGCCTGATTACGATCTTGGTGGATGGGATACTCTGTCACAAACGTGATCAGTATCCTGTCTGCCGTATCACAAGTTCTATTGGATTTAATGGAATTGTAATACGGTGGACGGATATCCGTCACACTTGTGATGGAGTGACCTTATCCGCCAAGATCGTAATCAAGCCCAAAAGGAGAGTGCTCCATACTTGAAAGGTGACTACTGAGAAAAGGTGGCCACCAAAGCAAGTTTTCTTGAATTTGGGAATGCTGACACAATGAAGAGTACTAAAGCAAATACGCTTCCCAGGAGTGGAGAAAAAGAAAGAGAAAAGATTGGCCATGTAGTTATCATGGGACTATAAATAATCGTAAAAATCTATACTACATAAAACTGCAAAAAATTATGGTTGACCTAAATATGAAAAATATAATAGAACCAGGTATCAATTAAGGAATGTAACATCTCGTTAAGTGCGAACACCTTCAGATTAGAAATGTATTTTGTATTGTTAGCAAACACAAAGTTTTAAAATTATATTTTTATTTGATTCTATTAGACGTTAGATCCAAAAAACATGGACCTCCTGTAAAATTTGGTAAGTGGTAGATTATAAGAATTGGCAGACTTTAATTTATAAACACTTACTCGAAAGTAAAGTTTAATTTTAGCTAAAATTTGTTGAACAGAGGTTTCGGGATAATAAAATGCCATCTGTGTAAACTGAATCATCTTACACCTAACAAAACGTTTTCTAACAAGACAATGAATAGCTGTCTGGTGCCATTTAGTGATTTAATATATGACCAATTAATCCTGCTAGGCACTTTTTTGCACCTAATAAAATGGCAGCCCTCTGGCTTGTGTCTATTAGAAAACACTCTGGAAATATCAAATGCTGATCTCCCCTAATATAGTCAGAACAATCAGATGTAACTAGAATAGGGAAATATGATTCTAACCTAGTTGACAGTGTTCTAGAAAACATTTTACAGTAACAGTTATTCAGCAAAATTAATAACATTGATGGGCTTTGACTGGTTTGATTAATGTGCCATTGACTGTTTCTGGAATGAATGTGATTAAATCTTCAAGACAAGTAACTTTTGATTACCTATATGGAAAAAAAATGCAAAATTTCTGAAAACTTGCAAGAAATTAGGCTATAAAAAACGAAATATAAATTCAATGGAAATAGCAATTGGTCAAAACAGTTTGAACCTCTTTACGAATCACATTCTTCATTTCTTCAATTGAGTAACTTCTCTCTAGATTTTTAGAAATAAGTTATTTATTCATATCTGTATAGCACACATAACTGAATTGCTTGCAGGTGCTCAAGAGATAATGAGAGGGGAATCTGCCAAGAGCGTCAGAGATTAGAACTGAAAGGGTGTCAGTTGGATGCTGAATTCCAAGATGTTGTTGAAATTACATAGGTCTTGAGCCACATTGTTCAGGAGGTGAGGTTCAGCCACTCAAAATTGCTTTCCTTCTTGGGACTTGCAGTTCTTTTTAGGAACTACTAGGAGGCTGAGATTCCTAGGGAGGAGTGACCTGGTCTGTAATTACGGAAAAGACAGGAAGCTTACCTAGACAGAAGTCCTCTAAGACCAACAATAACACAAGTGGTTTATTAAGGAAGATAATGGGGTCTATGGCGTGACCATTTTGGAAGACAGGATGGTGAGAGTGAGGAAGAAATTAACAAGTGTTTGGCAAGTCATATTTCTATGTCACTAGCCTTTTAAGATCCATGGTTCATCTAATAATTCTGAGTCACACTTGGCAGTGTTAGTATAAAGAGACTGGAAACCTTCACACCCGCCCCCAATTAACATTATATTTGGGTTGTTGCGGCTCCAGCTGCTTGCTTTCATTCATCTGACTTTCTGATCCCCCAGTTTTGGTATTTTGATCCTTCCTCAGTTTCTAGGTGTTGCTAGGTGCATTGAAGGTTTGTGTTGTGTTCGTCTGTATCCTGCTTTACAGGTGGTGTCTGACAGTGCTTGGATTTTGGGAGGTGTCCCTGTACTCCACATGCTTCATTACAGCAATATTCTGGCATATGCTGCTAAGTGAATTTGTTTTGCCATTGATTCTGAATTCAGTAATTATATTTGTTCATGGTACTGACTCCCAGTCATCCATGTCATGTACCTCTGACCACCCAATGTAAGTCAGAGAAGAAATGGGTCGAGCTGATATTTGACATCACCCTATACCAGTTTTTGAAAGAAGAGTGTCTCCCTGCTTTCCACGGTTTTCTTCCTTCCTCACCACCGTCATGTCCAAGCCCTGCGCCATTGAGTCTTACAGAGCTCCGGATGCAGACCCTGTTGAAAAAGCGGGAACTTTGACAAATCAACCTGCTACAATACTCAAGTCAAGGATCCTGTTACTAGGAATCCCATTAAAGTCATTGAGTTTTAGGAAGTTTTGATTCATATAGATTTCAATGCATTTAGGCCAATGGATACATCTGTGAATTGCCCATCTGAGCATATTACTCTCAGATATATTTGTGTATTGTCTGTGTCAGGGGTTACTTTTACTCATTTCAGGTTGGCTTGGTTGGTATTTTACCAATTCAAAGCTGTAATACTGTGCCTCGAGTGGTAAATGGCTTTTGTCATTTTACAGCTCGGCAAGGACAGCATTGTGCTAGTCCTATGCTTAAAGACATTGCTGTAGAAATGGCAAAATACTTTATCCCTTTCAATCTCGGCATGGATGGCACTGTGCTAATCCTGTGCTTAAAGACTTTGATAGAAAAGCAGACATTTGAGGTGAGCAGATCTAGAGTGTTGAGAGTGCTCTATACAGGAGCTGCTCTCCACCTAAACTTGAGAACTACCCAGAGTTCTCTGCTTCTTTTTTGCATAATTTATTCATCTCTCTATGTCTGAAAGGGTATTTGTTATATATATTATCTACTGGCGGTCGCCAGTAGATAGTTATAGTTAGGACCTATTTTCCATAGGAAATCTGCAACATTCTATTCCCAATAAGTCTGGCGCCGATAGACGAATCTTCGCGAAATTTTCCAAACTTTTGGCCAGTTCCGCTCTGCTCGTACTCTGAAAGTTTCGCGGTGATTCGTCAAGCGGGGGCCGAGAAAAAAGGGGGTCCCAAAACGCGTTTTCCCCATGCAATTTCACTTAGGACCTGTTGTCGCAGCTACAGCCCGAACTGCTGAACGGAATTACACCAAATTTGGCAAAGAGGTAGTCCTCAGTTCAGACTCGTGCCTTTTGCTTAAATGGTGTAAATCCGTTCAGTAGTTCCTGAGAAAATTAGGATAAAAAAGTTAGTGATATCTATGGCCGAGGAGGATCCGCACACCCACCCTGCACCCAGCGCGCACCCTGCCGTGCACGAGCTAAATGCTAATTGCCTGTCAACACTCCAGATCAGGAAGTGTTAGCAGCCATCTTGTGCCTCGGTAGAACCGAGGCACAAGAACCCCCCCAAAAAAACATTGCAAAACGCGAAAAGGGGGCAGGGTCGAAACACCCTGACCCCCTAGTCCTGCTCAGGGGGTCCCACAAGGACCCCCAAGCCCCCCCTCCAATTTTTTTAAAAAAATCGAGGGATGCGCGTAGGGTCCGCGCATCCCGCTGACGAAAAAAAACCCGAAGCGCAGGCTCCCGTGCTTCGTTTACAATAAGCCCCCAGGGGGGCCAAGTCCTGGGGGCAATTTTTCATAGTCATGGGAGGCCCAGAGGGGCTCCCCAACCCCGGGGACTGCCACCCCCAGGGCTTAAAGTTGATGTATGCAGGGGGGCGCATGGCCCCCCCGCAGCCCCGGGGACCGCCACCCCCGGGGCTTGTTTTAAAAATATTATAATGGGGGGCCCAGAGGGGCCCCCCAGCCCAGGGGACCACCACACCCCAGGGCTTATCTTAATGTATGCAGGGGGGGCTCATGGCCCTCCCACAGCCCCGGGGACCGCCACCCCCTGGGGCTTGTTTTACAAAAAAACCCACACACCCGGGGACCGCCACCTCCCCGGGGCACTATATATTTAAAGTCGGGCGTCCGTTACAGACCCCCAAGCCCCGGGGACCACCACCCCCCGGGCTTTAACTTAAGTGGGAGGGGGGCTGCGCGGCCCCCCTCCTGGAGCCTTGTCGTGGCCCTGGGGACCGCCATCCCCCAGGGCCGGCTCCTGCAGTGTCCCGGGGTGCCCACCCCCGGGACACTGCTGTTTGCAATGGCAGGGCGGGGCGGGAGCCTCGCGGCTCCCACCCTGCCATTGCAAACTGCTTGGCTATTTGGAAGAGAGAGCAGGGAAACCTGCTCTCTCTTCCAAATAGCAAAGCAGATTGCTTTTCCACATGGGGAGCAGCATGTTAGCTGCTCCCCATATGGAAAAGCAGTGCCGGCTCCCGCAGGAGGCGGGGAGCCAGCGGGGCCGAGGGGAGATTGGGGACCCCCCCGCAGTCCCCAACGGAGGCCAGGCCCCGGGGATGGGGTCCCCGAGGCCAGTAGTGGCCCGGGAGGGGGGCCACGCAGCACCCCTCCCCAAAATAAAAAAATAATTTTAAAAAATGGCCCCGGGGAATGGGGTCCCCGGGGCCAAAAGAGGCCACAGGAGGGGGGCAAGGCAGCCCCCTCCAAAAAAAAAAAAGGGCCATGCCCCGGGGGATGGGGTACCCCAGGGCAAATTAAGGCCTCGGGAGGGGGGCCATGCAGCCCCCCTCCACAGTTGGAACAAAAAAATAGGGGGCAGGCCCTGGAGGATGGGGTCCCCAGGGCCAAACAGGATTGGGAGGAGGCCACGCCCCCTCCTTTCATCACTCTGCAAACGCGCCCCCTGGCACGTTTGCAGAGGGGGAACAAATTCCCCTTCAATATTGGGGGTCCCTGGGTGCCAACTAGCCCACCAGACACCTCCAGTATGCGCCAGGGGGCTGCGTTGCAGAGAGGTGTAATGAGGCCACGCCCCTTTTTACA
Organism: Triturus cristatus; assembly: GCF_964204655.1. NCBI lineage: Eukaryota > Metazoa > Chordata > Amphibia > Caudata > Salamandridae > Triturus > Triturus cristatus. The sequence goes on along the minus strand of NC_140589.1, from coordinate 290,817,197 downwards.
CCTCTCTGAAACGCAGCTCCGTGGCACTTACTGGTGGTACCTGGTGAGCTAGTTGGCCCCCAGGGGACCTCAGGATTCAAGGGGACTTAATCTCCCAACTTAAAACACGCCACGGGGTGATTTATTCACCTGTAATCAGGAGAGAACCCAGTGCTGCATCTTTTAGCCTTGCACTGACCCTGAAAAGTAATTCTAAGCGTATTTACCAGTAACTTGTATTTCCATCCATAGGAATCCATTGTGTGGTTTTCAGCAGAAATGTTTCTAAGTGTCTATTTTCATAAACTAAAAATATTCCTAAAAAATCGTCTGTATGACTTAAACACATTCTTTCAACTGTTTACAGGAGGTTGGCCAGTGCTGGATCCAGGATCCACCACTGAGTAAGAAAAAGTAACTATAACACTATTTACCTGCTAAGTGAATTTTCTGCCGTAGGATAACATTGGTGATTGTATGTGAAAACATTTCTAAGTGTCAACTTTTAAAATACAATAATATTCCCTAAAAATAACTACTGTAACCAAAACGCTTTTACTCAGCTGTTTACAGGAGATGTCCAAGGACTGAATCTAGGATCCAGTCCTGTTGTTAGAAAAGTAATCCATAAAGTAACTAATTGCATTTAACTAGAAATTCACATTGAGCTCAATGTTGCTTTGTGTTTGAAATTGTGTTGGCCATTGCAACAACTGTAACTACTGTACTTAAAGGTCTGTTGCCTATTTGCCATGTATTTAAACTAAAGTAATTCATTCTGAGAAAGTATATTTTGTATTGTAATGTATAATGTAATTAAAAAAATATCTAAAAATAAATAGTTTAAAAAATGTAGTAAATCAGTATCAAAAAAATCAGTGTCATTTACAAAACCTTTGAAATTCACTGAAAAAACCGTAGGTTTCAGGTCTGATATAGTTAGGAATTAGCATTTAAAAAACCTTTGAAATTCACTGAAAAAACCATAGGTTTCAGGCCTGATATAGTTAGGAATTAGCATTTAAAAAACCTTTGAAATTCACTGAAAAAACCAAAGGTTTCAGGGGCGTTATAGTTAGGAATTGGAATTTAAAAACCTTAGAAATTCACTGAAAAAACCATAGGTTTCAGGAGCGTTATAATTAGCTGGACATTTCCCTCGTACAAAATCCTAGAAATTCCCCCGTTTTAGTTAGTTCAGCTAACTATGACTCGCGCCCCCGCAATGCACTGCTGATGACGTCACATATTACATCACTCATGACATGGTCAGTGACATCACTGATGACATCTAGAGCGTGCACGCTCACAGAATTGCAACTTAAAGCATGTTGCCATTTTCACCCCACACACATCGATGTCTACATTCCCATTTCGAGATAAAAATCATTAAATTTTGTAAAGTACATATTAAATCATTGATTCCTCTTATCTGTAAAATACAAATAAGCATTCCTGAGATATCCCAAATACACAATACAACATGCATGATAAAGAAAAGGTATGACAAATAAGCAAGTTCAGAACAGAGAAAAATTCTAGAGGAAAAACAATTATGTGACAATTTTTGTTACAAGGGGCTCATAAGTGTAATTACAGTGAGCTCATTGTAAGGGTTCCCAGTGGGGCTTGGCAGCTTAATGTATGTGTGAAATACCAGTGATCATGGATACAATTATATCATTTTTGTGTCAAATTATTTATCCTCAAAAAAGGAGAAATAAATCAATTATTATATAATTATATGATCTGAATGTAAAGTATATAACTTAATGTAAAGTACAATGGGAAATAGATCACATGAAGATGCTAATCTAAATTGCTCCAAGATCATCAAGATGTCATCACATGTCAGTTTTCTTTTTCTTGAAAAAAATACTATTTTCAGTTGGGCTTAAAGCATCTGATTATCCATAGGAAAAAATACATCCATCCATAAAGTCACAAAAAGATTAGTCTATTGCAACGTCTCTGCCTGATTAAATAAAGTGCAAATGTAGATTACTGTGTTCAACATTTGTTTGGACTCTTATAACTTTGACACTAAACCTCTTAAGGTGGTTGAGTTCCAAGAAAGTGCAAGTTACAATTGGTTATATTTGTATATATTACCTACTGGTGGTCACCAGTTGGTAGGTATAGTTAGGACCTAGTTTCCATGGAAAAGCATTTTCTGTTTTGTTAATCACTTTCGAGCCATTCGATAATCTTCACAAAATGTTCAAAACTAGTTTGCCAAGCACTCCAGCTGCTGTCTGTAAAGTTCTGGGGTGATCCGTCAAGTGGGGGATGAGAAAAAGGAGGGGTCTCAAAATGCATCTTTCCCATGCAATTTCCTATAGGTATTTTTGACACAGCTACAGCCCAAACCGCTGAACAGAATTTCACCAAATTTGGCAGAAAGCTAGATATTGGTCCAGAAAGAGTGCTTTTGTAATTTGATGTAAATATTTTCAGTAGTTTTGGAGGTATTAAAGAAAAAAGAGTTATGTATAACAAGAGATGCTGATCCGCTGCATATCTGGGCTGATTCATGGATCCACAAGCCAACAGCAATTCCATGATTGGCTTGCCACAACCTAAAAGGAAAATTGTGGCTAGTATTTTAGTTCACCGGGACTCAGTTCCCAGTGGGGAAAATACATTTGAAGGTAATAGAAGGGGTCTGGATAGAGAAGCCCGGCACTAATGACACTAATGGAGTGGTCTTTGAGGGACCCCTCAGGGGCAAGAAATTGTCCAAAAATGTTTTTTATAGCTCTCAATGTCTTAGGTACATCCATACCATTTACATTTTCAAAACTAATGAATAACGTTTTTTGAAACAAACAGTTGTAAAGATATACTTTGATTGGACTTTTTTCCTTCTGCATATATGCCCCCCAATTACCTCACAAGATCTGCAAATTCCGCTATCTCTCAGAAATGTCTTTGTACTGCTTTGCCACAGATATACTGGCTCATAACTTCGCTATGGATGGTTAAGTAATTCTAAAAATCGATGATTATGTTGGTCTATTATTTTGCTCGTTCCTTCATGCTGTATTGAGTTGATTGATACTTTTCTACTATCTCTATGATCATGCCTACTGATGTATATAATCTTTTTGCATATCTTCCATGTAAATTTCATTCAGCTGCTATCTGGTCGTTGCTTACTCTAAAACTTAGTTCTTTAATTTCATGTTGATGTACCTTAAATAAAAATCCAAACTTACATGATGCACAGCACTTTAAAGCCACTTGGTATGCTCGGTACAAGACAATTACAAAAGGGAAAAATCTTCAGCCGATCCTAGAATGATAAGTCATGAAACAATAAGAGAGAAAATGGGTTACTAATTTTGGAAGGCATGACCAAACAAAACCAATAAAACACAGTCTTGTTAGGTTGCAACACAATTCACTGGTAAACTTAACTGAACTTTAGTAGCTATGGCACAAGCAGAAGGTGTTCCCCTGAAGGAAAAGTGTGCTTGTTTCAAGCACTACCAAATAACATTAAATTCAAGAAAACAAGATAATAAAAAATTACTAAACAACTTAGAAAAATCATGAGAAATATGATACTTCGTTGACACAAAATCGACTTAAGAGAGCAGGAAATAAGGTCAGTGGTAGGTGTTGACGTGGTTCAAAATACAAGTTCAGGCCACGCATGCCAACCATAATAGAGACAAACTGAAGGGGTGAGATTAGCCTTTAGAGACTACAATGAAGAGTGACTTTGCAGCTTACTTGTGCACTGCTCATAACTGCCATATACAAGTATTACATCAGAAAAAGTGAATACATCATGGAAAAGTAGGCAGAATACTCTGTTAGAAACTTAAGAAAACATGCACAATGAAGTATGAAAGTAGGACTGAAAAGCCCTTAACCCTTAAACCTTTTCAATGCATAAACAGCTGCATAGTATTAACATCTTGTGCTCTATGTGATAACTGTAGTAGGTGAGAAGTGAAAATCCAAACAGAAACGAAAGTAACTCATCCCTGCTTACTAACACAACTGTCTTGAAAACATAAAATTGAACAGTTCACACCTGCATAGGCCTTAAAGTGGAAAACTGCGCATTCTAGAAAGTCAGCATGGTTTGGAGTCGGTAATGAGGCAAGTAAAACATTTGAGAACTATAAACATCTTTAGTTTTCTCTGTTACATCCTGGGAAATAGATTGGGCCTCAACCCATGTGAAGCACATTGAAAATACAGTTCACAAAATGTCCAAAAATGGGGCTGCTGGTATGCCTACCAAAAGGTGTGAGATTTGTCTTTAGCAATTAGACTGAAAACCCGATTTGCGCCTTAGTCATGCACTGTACAGGACAGTGGCATAAAAATTGGGCATCTAAAGAAGTAGAAGTAGAAGTAGTAGTTTAACCCAGGTAAAAGTATGTGATATACTCTGTTAATAACTGAAGTCTGAATGTAGGCCTGTAAAGTAGGTAAGCTCCTTTAGTCTATAAAAAGCTGTAGAGCTTGAACTTGTTATGGTCGGCATGATTACTTAAGTAGACGATGAAGAGAACTCCAACCTCAATCTCAAGTAACTCACCTTTGCTTTCTAATGCGTCTGTATGAAAAGAGATTGTTTTTAGGTTAAAGGGAATTTATTAGAGTACAACAAACTACAACATGGTAATGCATTCAAACCATTGATAGAAAGTACAATTAAAGGGAGGGAAGAGGGAAGGGAAACAGAAAATGACAATGGTACAACAAGAAAAATATACAAGGCCCGAAGTAAAAGTAATCTGATAGCAGTATAATACACATTTTAAGCATTTAAGCAATTTGAAAGGAAACAAAATGCATATAAGTCTGCTATAAAAGAAAAAGGGAAAGTCAAGTAGGGTTGAAGCACTTCTTCTGTGATAGGTAGACTTTAAAAAGAAGATTTGGCATGCTGATCCAAAATGTTTGGGACAGTAGACCATAAAGAAGAACACTTAAAAACAAGTGAGAGAGGCTGAGTGTATGCTGTATCTAGTCTATGATGATAACAAGCTGCGAACCACCAGGATTAAAAGATAACTGAGTAAAATGTTTCCAGTTCTTTGTTATTTGTTGGAATGCCACTGCCAATAATAGATGTAGAATTTTTATACCTGGCAAAACATCTTTCAAATCGCTAGATATACTTCCTAAGAAAATATGAATATTAGAAACTGTACTGATGAGTTGAAAATAGAGTTAATTTTGTTTCAAAGGTGTGTCCGGAAATTATGTACTATAGAACATGTGAATAATAAGTGTTTTAAATCTGCATGTTGTGAATGACACAGCCAGCATCCATCAGGAAGGTCTGGGTGCATGTGATGAAAGGTTGATGGAGAAAAGAAAAGTTTGTTATAAATATAAAATAGAGTTTGGGTCGTGTAAGCTGCACAAGAGGTGTTTCATAATTTTAGTTCAATAGGCTAAGTTACTCCCAACTCACATTCCCAAGCCAATTCAATGTCAGCTTTGAGTCTGTCAACAGAAAGTTTTTGTAAAACATGGTAAATAGCTGAAGCTTTGGAGTTGTTCAAAGAATGTGTGCTTAATTTAGAGGGGAGTGTTGAAGGCTGTAAATCGTGGGATTGGAAGTGGTTATGAGCATCGGTGATAATGGTTTGTAATATGTGAAATTTATAGTGAAAAGACGATTAAAAAGATTTTGAGCCTGTGAAAATATCAGAAATTAGTTACTAGTGTAGAACGGATTAATTCATATTAAATAGGTCTTCCTCCAAGCATTCCAATAAAGGGGTTTATTATTATATAATAATGAAGTGTTCTGCCATATTGCAAAGATAAGAAAAGAGGTAATATCAGTAGGTTTATGTGGTAGCAAAGGTTCCAACAAGGTTCAGATATGTTTAAAGACAGTGATAGTGAGAGTACTAGGTTTCCTTAAGAAAGTCAAATGTTCGCGAAAAGTTAAGGGAGAAAGAAAACATTTCTTCAAGGCTGCCTACAGAGGATTCTAAAATCCAGTAAATAGATTGTTTCAGAATAACAGCTGAGTGGCAGTTATGAAAGTCAGGAAAATTATGCCACCATCGGTTTTAGGATGTTTCACAAGAAAGAGGAAAGTACAGAATTGATTTGTTTAAAAAATTTTGACGGGATGGAAAATGGAATATTAGAAATAGTGTATAAAACAATGGGTACTAACATCATCTTTATGGTGTCGAGGTGGCCCCACCGGGAGAGATGTAATGAATGCCAACAATAACTGAAGTAGTTAATTTATGAATACAAATCTCTAGGCTTAATCAAATAGAGGTTTTAAGTGATTGGAAAAACATAAACCTAAGTATTTAATTTATGTTGTATTCCAAGAGAACTTGATAGCTGAGAAATCTTGTTTAAAAATATATTTGTTAAGGGGTTACATTTCACATTTATTGTGATTTAGTTTATAACCAGAGACAAGAGAATAAGCACCTACTTTGTGGAGAAAAGCGGGAATTTAACAAAGAGGTTGTGAGATAAATAAAAGAATGTCATCTCCATAAACAGTCATTTTAATCTGTTGGGTGTTCCATGAAAAACCCTGTATGTCTGATCTTAGGTATGAAAGTTTCCAATGCTAGGTGAAATAGAAAGGGTGAAGGGGGGAAACCTAGACAAAGACCTTTATTCAATCTGAAGTAAGAAGAAGTAAACCCTTTAGCAAAGATTGCCCCTTGGGGAGAACTACATAAAGGGGAGATGAGGATAATGATTTTTTACCCAAAGCAAAACCATTTGAGAGTATGTAAACTAAAGGACCAGTTTACATAATCAAATGCCTTCTCAGCATCTAAAGTAATTGCTGCTAAGGAAACAGTTAAACATGTAGATTTAGATAAAACACCGAACAGTAGACAAGCATTATCTGATATGTATCTCCCCTTTACAAATCCGGAATGTTCTTACCAAGGAAGTTTGGGCAGAAAAGATTCTTAACGAAGAGCTAGAGTTTTAGAAACAATTTTGTAATCAATGTTGATAAGAGAGAGACCTGTCATTTTGACAAAAATGTGTATCTTTGTCTCCTATTGGGATGACACAAATGAAGGCATCTAAGAAGGAACCAGATGACTGATGCTTATGGAGAAAGGAGGTAATGAGAAGAGATAATTGTGGGAGGAGCAATTTTGAAAAGTGTGCAAACAATTCTGCAGTGTAACCATCAGGACCACGGACTTTGTCTGATTTAAGAGAGGATAGTGCTGTCTGAAGTTCTGCCAAAGTGATGTCTGCCTCTAGTTCTGAAAGATCTAATTGAGGATCAAAAGATTTATGTATAGATGAAAAATAATTAATAATGTCTGGGTCAGCAGGGGTGTGCTCAGGGGTATACCAAGTTTTATAAAGCTGAACACTTTTTTTCTGGTTGTCTGGATCTTTGTGCAGCAGATTTGAATGCCTGTCCATGATAGATTCAATTCTCTTCTTATTCTTTTTTCATTTGCTGGTAGTTTGCCTGATTTATATTGACCTCCATGATTTTTGGCACTAGATTTGAGTAGGAAAGGGGATGCATGATAGGTTGCAAATTTGTTGAATGAAGTTTGGCGTTGATAAGATCTTGTAAACAATCCTTTGATTTGAAGGTATACTATGTCTGTTCCAAATGTGACATTTTTGCAAAAATGTCAGTAGTTTTATTTGCAAAGAATTTCTTAATTCTGGAAATATATCTAATAATAAAACCTCAGGCCGACGCTTTGAATGGAAAAATGTCTTGGGAGAAAGAGGAAAAAGCGGATGTGAAGGAAGTATCTGTTGGGCTAGGCATTGTTGGGCAGGATATCAAATTGAACAGAAACAGGTGCATGATCATAGATTGGAATAGAACCTATTTCTGTAGAGTGTAGAGTCTGAGATAAAGAGTGTGAGATATAGATGTAATCAATTCTAGATTGTGTGTGATGCGCTGGGGAATAGTAACTGTACTCTCATAGAGTAAGGTTAGAAAGTCTCGAAGCATCAGTTAGTGCGCGTTAAGGGCATATAAGTTGAATTTATTGATTTTTATTTATTTATTTAAGCAAATTGTAGAGCGTGCAAATACCCTTGGGTGTCTCTGCGCTGCGGACTGTGTAGAAGATGGAGCCAGAGGTGGGGTGCCTATTGATTAAAAAGCCAAGTTTTTATCAGCTTCCTGAATGCAAATAGAGTTGGGCAGGATTTGATATGCTGAGGAAGGGTGTTCCATAGTTTAGCAGTGGCAACAGTGAATCTTCTGTCACCCCAGGAAACTTTTTTGTGCGAGGGATCTTTAAAAGGTTGGCAGTTGATGAGCGCAAGGTTCTATTGGGAGTATATTCGCACAAGGCTTTCTTGAGGAAGTCATGTCCAGTTTTATGGATGGCTTGAAGGCAATGCAAGAGCTTTGAATTTAATTCGGCGTATTATAGGTAGCCAATGACGTTTTTGAACTACTGATTAGATTAATTGATACTTGGGGGTGCCTGTTATCATTCTAGCAGTCGAGCTTTGCACCATCTGCAGTCTGTTAGTGACCTTTTTCTGAGCGTTGATAAAAAGACCATTACAGTAATCAATTTTTGACATTACTAGGGTGCCAATAAGGGTTTTTCCAGCATTGGGTGGAAGAAAGGGTAGGAGTTTTTTTATCATCCTTTGAGTGTAGAAGGATGACGAGACGACTGCATTGACATGTGAAGTGAAAGCCAGTATGTTGTCGACCATGACACCTAGATTTCTAACTTTCGATACCGGGGGAGGCGGTGGTCCCAGATCGGTGGGCCACCAGATGGAGGACCAGACAGGATAGAAGATTGAAGAACAATTCCTATCAATAAAGGGGTCAACAATTTTATTACAATCACCTGCAAAAATAAATTATCTTCTAGCCATTGTAAAATGTGTTGAGGAACAGCTGACCAGAATTGACAATCTGTAGTAGTAGGACCATATAAATTAAAGATTAGAAACAGGAACATTATCAATTAAAAAATTGGTAAGTTACTATCTCCCCTCAGTATCAATTTCCTGTGATAGTAAATGAATATTAAAAGATTTATGACAGAGGGTAGCAGTACCATTCTTTTTACTGGTACCTGGAGAAAAATAAACATTACCACTCTCCTCTCTCTTCAATTTCAAATATTCCAATTCCGTAAGATGAGATTCCTGTATAAAGGCAATGTCAGCGTTAAGTTTAGTTAAATGCGTTAAAACCCATTGTCTTTTAATTGGCGAACCCAATCCCTTGACATTCCAGTATACAATTTGTAATGACATAATGAAGGAATATTGAATAATAGATCAGATAATCAAAGAAGAACAAATACCATGTTCCAAGTTTGAAGTGACATGTAATAGAAGGATGAAGGAAATGGAGTAAAAAGAAGATTCAGAGATAGGATGAAGAAATAATGAAAGAGGATAGAAACAAGTAAATACACAGAAGATATCATAAATACAGGAAAATAGGAACAAGAAAAAAAACATGGGAGAAAAAAGAACATACCTAAAAATACTTTCAAAGAGTTTGGGGGGTGTTGAGACCATATGGGAAGATGACACATCTGGGCTAGGGGGGAGGGCACAGGGGAAACTTGTGGAATAAGGATGAATGAGGAACAGCCCAGAGTCAAACAGAAAAATAAAACCTGTAACGGGAAAGAAAGGAGGGTCTTTTTTTTTTGTCTTTTAGTAGACGTTTTCCCAACTGTATATGATGGCATATCGACACCTGCAGTGACAGCTGAGGGAAAATGTTATCCACGAGGAGTGGAAGGGGCAGAATCGTACATCTACAAGTTTGCTGAATGTTGAGGAGAATGTGTGGGAAATTTGTGTGAGGAAACCGAGGAACACTTAGGAAGCATCCGGAGTTTTTTCAGTCTGCCCATATATCTATAAATATTAAGAGGTAATGCAAGTTCTTAGTCAGTGTAAGGTAACACAATGACAAAAGCCAATGCTGGTTAAGTAGTGTTTGAAGAAAGACAGTGTCACCTTAGGGTCCAAAGGGAAGATACATAATTAAGCTAGCACTTGCAGTGAGGCAATATGTAAATACCAGGGCCAAAATCCACATGAAGCCATCCAGGATAAACATCAGAGAGGACGTTGAGGACATAAACTTACTTAAAGTTGCAAATAAGTGAGAAGGGAGGCACTGCTGGAAGCGCCACGGCCGTTACATTCATTCTTCCCAGGGCCCTCCAACACAGACACTTCCTAAAAGTGGGAGATGAGTATGCCACAGAGAGAAAAGGCATGATGCAACATGAACCACCCAGAAAAATAACAGAGTGGTGCTCCAACCCTTAACATCAGCAGCGAAGGTCAAAGCTGCAATCAACTGAGGTAAAAGTCGCTACCATGTGAAGAGCTCCCCTGTTGGCCCATAGAGAGTTACATGGATGCTGTCATCTTCCTTTGGTGTCAAGCCTTGCCCCCTGTATGAAAAGTCATAATCAGGCAGTACACACCAGCAAAGGCATTAAGATAGGAAAGTGAATGCTCTAGAAAGTCAACATGTTTTGTAGGCAAATATAAGGTGCTCCCAAATTGGAGATATTGAGAGATCTTTAGTTTTGTCTCTTAAATCCTCACAAAGATATTGCAGCACGATCCACATGGAACCCTTCAGAAAGTGCCAGAAAAGTGGATTGCTAGTAGGTGTACTGAAGGGGGGACATTTGCCTTTAGAAAATGAACTGAAAACTGACTTTGGTGCTTTTTCATCCACTGAACATGACTGAATTATACAAGTACTATATGTCAAGAAAGGTAAAGTGCAATTTAACACCGGGAAAGGTATGTGGCGTACTCTGTTAGTAACCCCTGAAAACATGCAAAACGAACTCTGAAACTATTGTAAAAAAAGAACTGAAAATCATTTAATCTAAACAGTTCTGGAGGCTTAACTTCTTGTGGTGTGAATGATTTCAGAAGTATGCGATAAAGGAAATTCCAAACTCAGACCAAAGTAACTTGTTACATTACATAACTGATGATATCATCCAATGACTGAGATAGTCTGCTATACACTTTTCAGACTGGAAGGTATTCAACAAGCTACACTTAGACCCAATTTGCCATCACTGCTCTACTGCTAAGGAGCATATTATTTTGTAACATGCATGACATAAAGCATAGCTGTAAAATTACCCATATTAAGTATATATTAAGAAACATAATAGATCTGTGGACATTAATACAAATCAGTAACTCATTAAACTTTGAATAGTGTTCAAAAAAGTGCTTGTTCATTATTTACCTTAATGAGATGTGCCTGCTATATATCTCATTTTACATAGAATTTTAAGTCAACAGCTTCCAATCTATGCATTAGCCACTGACAAGACATACACAACCAGGCCCTTTATATTTGTAAAAATACACAACACTTATTCCTGAAATGAGCAGCATGGCGCACACCATTAGAACAGCATTTATAATCATACTATTACTTAAAGTCACCCATACATTATAAATTTTTAAACAACATATAAGATCTCAAATGTTCCACAGATCGTCTGGAAATAAATATCTCCACCTTATACATTTCCAGTTTATATATAAATTGTCAATAGCTCTGCATTACAGCAATTTAGAATCAGCGTATATACAGAAAGCCACAAGTGAATAATGTTTAGTAAGGAGAAGTATTAGTTTTGCTCACACAATTGACAACAGTATTTATGCCACAAGCAATTTGACATGTGTGTCTGCTACTCACACATGTTTTGCTCAATCTCTACCTTGTTTAAAGAAGTAGTGTTTACAGTTAAAACTTTACTTGTAGCTAAAGTGTGCACCATATCAATTTTACTATAATCAGATTTATATCTAGCATTACACTGTTTCAATTTCGTACATGCACACATGTACCTTTAGTCAAAGTGTGCTCTATATTTTTGTGGGTTCTTTACAACCTACTTTGTTTTAAAAAATAATCCAGGAGTTTATAGAATAACTTGAGGGGCAGTAGTGTGGATAATGTCATTAAAAATGTTATCAGTGATGTAATGTACCATATCAGGCATGATGTAATATGCGAGGTCTTAAGGAGTGCATGGCAGGGACTCAAGTTATAGTTAGCCCACTGATCAGTAACTGGTGAATTTCAGCCTTTTTTAGTTTTTTAAATATTATGTATTGTGTGACTTTGTCACTTAACCTTAAAGTCACCTTAATATGTTGTTTTAGTCCAACCTACCACAAATAAAGCAAAACTGTTCTGTCATGCATGCAGAATATATGTTTGTCATGCAGGCGAATTAGCCTGTCCCATCATGCTGCATAATAAAACAGACAGTATTGATGAGTAATGTCAAAGAAAGTTTTGAATGCAAGCCATTTCATACCCTTAATGCTAGAACAGTTTTATGCATATTTTAGAGCTCTTGTCACAAGTAACATCTTTGTAGCTATATATCATCTATTGAATATATAAAGAGAAACCTACTGTGTAAGTTTACAAGTTGTTTCCATTTGTATCAAGTTCAGATGATATATTTATCCCATTATGTCTCTACAGCACTCCTTATATGAGTATTAAAAATAGTGAAGACATGGTTTAAGGAGGCATGGAAGTAACATTGAAGCAACATGTCACACCATGCGGGTATCATTTAAAAAATAGATAAGTGTGAATCTTTTTTTAATGTATTATTCTTCAATTTGTAAACTAATCTAGAAACAGAAGTTGTTTTACATTGTTCAAGTCATTGAGTATAGTTCAATAATCCATCTCTGGTTGGTCAGTAAGCAGACACAACACTAAAATTTACCCTGAAACATCAACTAAAGGAAGAACAGTGGTTCAATGGGACTCTCTTCAAAGCTAATTTATGATAGAAGTACTTCCGTAGGGTATAGGTCAGCCCTATACTCATTAGGACAATTCGCAAAGGCAGCATATAATTGTGAATAATAGATCTGGCTTATAAGTGAAAGTGCCTCTTCAGTCACAGGTGAGATTACAGTTGATATCTTACATGCACTCTGTCATTGCACTCATGCACTCAAGCATCGACTCCCACCAGGTCATTCTTGAGTACATTCACAATAAAACACACTCACATAACATCCACACTAAAATACACACACAAATTCAACAATCATATGCAAGATAAATTGAAAGTACATTTTTAAAAGTAAGTTTTAGGAGAACTAATTTATCCTTATTTAAGGGAGTACTATTTTGTTTTATCATTAACCCTTTTCATTTGGAATACCAAGAGCAGGTAAAATAGGTCGCTGGGTTAAGCCAATCTGCTGCTGACACATCTGTCTTATTAACAGGGCAAAGTTTGAATATTTGTTGAGTTAATTCAGCCCTTTATTTCTTTGCATATGGTTGATCTGGGCCACATGGATATTTGAGGATTTGCAGTGCTCTTGTCACAGGTTTGGCCAGGCTCTCTTAGGCCCTGCCAATGACATTATATTATGATTTTCACTTCAGTAATAGTGCACCATGTTACACATGAATCCAAGTTTTTCTGCATGATTTCCCTTGGTAAATGTTGGCAGGTTTTTCCAGTTTGACTACCCCTAGTAAATGTGGCAGGTTTGACCAGCTGAAATTTACCAGGGGAAAATTTCCAAAGTCCTGTTTTCACAGTAAAATTTGATATTCCGATCTCCGTGCAAACACCTGTTTGTACAGATATTGGATTCCACCCCACCCCCACACACACACATGTAGACCTTGAAAGTCTGGCTTTTTTTTAGTATGTGAAATGGTATTAGGTTGCCAAAGAATACAATATAAAACAATGCTCACCAAAATATACCTAGAAAGAACACTATATACATTAAATATTATGCATTTATTTAAAATCTTGTTAATTTGATTTTAAAAAGCATGCAAATATCCCAATTACAGGTTATCCTGGCACTAATGGAAGTAACCTGCAAAAGAAATAGATATGAAATAAGGCAGTTTTGAGCAGTTTAAGGGATATAAGTAGATACTATTCAGCACAAATAGACAAAATGCCTGATTACGATCTTGGTGGATGGGATACTCTGTCACAAACGTGATCAGTATCCTGTCTGCCGTATCACAAGTTCTATTGGATTTAATGGAATTGTAATACGGTGGACGGATATCCGTCACATTTGTGATGGAGTGACCTTATCCGCCAAGATCGTAATCAAGCCCAAAAGGAGAGTGCTCCATACTTGAAAGGTGACTACTGAGAAAAGGTGGCCACCAAAGCAAGTTTTCTTGAATTTGGGAATGCTGACACAATGAAGAGTACTAAAGCAAATACGCTTCCCAGGAGTGGAGAAAAAGAAAGAGAAAAGATTGGCCATGTAGTTATCATGGGACTATAAATAATCGTAAAAATCTATACTACATAAAACTGCAAAAAATTATGGTTGACCTAAATATGAAAAATATAACAGAACCAGGTATCAATAAGGAATGTAACATCTCGTTAAGTGCGAACACCTTCAGATTACAAATGTATTTTGTATTGTTAGCAAACACAAAGTTTTAAAATTATATTTTTATTTGATTCTATTAGACGTTAGATCCAAAAAACATGGACCTCCTGTAAAATTTGGTAAGTGGTAGATTATAAGAATTGGCAGACTTTAATTTATAAACACTTACTCGAAAGTAAAGTTTAATTTTAGCTAAAATTTGTTGAACAGAGGTTTCGGGATAGTAAAATGCCATCTGTGTAAACGGAATCATCTTACACCTAACAAAACGTTTTCTAACAAGACAATGAATAGCTGTCTGGTGCCATTTAGTGATTTAATATATGACCAATTAATTCTGCCAGGCACTTTTTTGCACCTAATAAAATGGCAGCCCTCTGGCTTGTGTCTATTAATCAGAACAATCAGATGTAACTAGATTAGGGAAATATGACTCTAACCTAGTTGACAGTGTTCTAGAAAACATTTTACAGTAACAGTTATTCAGCAAAATTAATAACATTGATGGGCTTTGACTGGTTTGATTAATGTGCCATTGACTGTTTCTGGAATTAATGTGATTAAATCTTCAAGAAAAGTAACTTTTGATTACCTATATGAAAAAAAAAATGCAAAATTTCTGAAAACTTGCAAGAAATTAGGCTATAAAAAACGAAATATAAATTCAATGGAAATAGCAATTGGTCAAAACAGTTTGAATCTCTTTACGAATCACATTCTTCATTTCTTCAATTGAGTAACTTCTCTCTAGATTTTTAGAAAGAAGTTATTTATTCATATCTGTATAGCACACATAACTGAATTGATTGCAGGTGCTCAAGAGATAATGAGAGGGGAATCTGCCAAGAGCGTCAGAGATTAGAACTGAAAGGGTGTCAGTTGGATGCTGAATTCCAAGATGTTGTTGAAATTACATAGGTCTTGAGGCACATTGTTCAGGAGGTGAGGTTCAGCCACTCAAAATTGCTTTCCTCCTTGGGACTTGCAGTTCATTTTAGGAACTACTAGGAGGCTGAGATTCCTAGGGAGGAGTGACCTGGTCTGTAATTAAGGAAAAGACAGGAAGCTTACCTAGACAGAAGTCCTCTAAGACCAACAATAATACAAGTGGTTTATTAAGGAAGATAATGGGGTCTATGGCGTGACCATTTTGGAAGACAGGATGGTGAGAGTGAGGAAGAAATTAACAAGTGTTTGGCAAGTCATATTTCTATGTCACTAGCCTTTTAAGATCCATGGATCACCTAATAATTCTGAGTCACACTTGGCAGTGTTAGTATAAAGAGACTGGAAACCTTCACACCCGCCCCCAATTAACATTATATTTGGGTTGTTGCGGCTCCAGCTGCTTGCTTTCATTCATCTGACTTTCTGATCCCCCAGTTTTGGTATTTTGATCCTTCCTCAGTTTCTAGGTGTTGCTAGGTGCATTGAAGGTTTGTGTTGTGTTGCGTCTGTATCCTGCTTTACAGGTGGTGTCTGACAGTGCTTGGATTTTGGGAGGTGTCCCTGTACTCCACATGCTTCATTGCAGCAATATTCTGGCATATGCTGCTAAGTGAATTTGTTTTGCCATTGATTCTGAATTCAGTAATTATATTTGTTCATGGTACTGACTCCCAGTCATCCATGTCATGTACATCTGACCACCCAATGTAAGTCAGAGAAGAAATGGGTCGAGCTGATATTTGACATGACCCTATACCAGTTTTTGGAAGAAGAGTGTCTCCCTGCTTTCCATGGTTTTCTTCCTTCCTCACCACCATCATCTCCAAGCCCTGCACCATTGAGTCTTACAGAGCTCCAGATGCAGACCCTGTTGAAAAAGCGGGAACTGTGACAAATCAACCTGCAACAATACTCAAGTCAGATCCTGGTACTAGGAATCCCATTAAAGTCATTGAGTTTTAGGAAGTTTTGATTCATATAGATTTCAATGCATTTAGGCCAATGGATACATCTGTGAATTGCCCATCTGAGCATATTACTCTCAGATATATTTGTGTATTGTCTGTGTCAGGGGTTACTTTTACTCATTTCAGGTTGGCTTGGTTGGTATTTTACCAATTCAAAGCTGTAATACTGTGCCTCGAGTGGTAAATGGCTTTTGTCATTTTACAGCTCGGCAAGGACAGCATTGTGCTAGTCCTATGCTTAAAGACATTGCTGTAGAAATGGCAAAATACTTTATCCCTTTCGATCTCGGCATGGATGGCACTGGGCTAATCCTATGCTTAAAGACTTTGATAGAAAAGCAGACATTTGACGTGAGCAGATCTAGAGTGTTGAGAGTGCTCTATACAGGAGCTGCTCTCCACCTAAACTTGAGAACTACCCAGAGTTCTCTGCTTCTTTTTTGCATAATTTATTCATCTCTCTATGTCTGAAAAGGTATTTTTTATATATATTATCTACTGGCGGTCGCCAGTAGATAGTTATAGTTAGGACCTATTTTCCATAGGAAATCCGCAACATTCTATTCCCAATAAGTCTGGCGCCGATAGACGAATCTTTGCGAAATTTTCCAAACTTTTGGCCAGCTCTGCTCTGCTCGTACCCTGAAAGTTTTGCGGCGTTTCGTCAAGCGGGGGCCGAGAAAAAAGGGGGGTCCCAAAACGCGTATTCCCCATGCAATTTCACATAGGACCTGTTGTCGCAGCTACAGCCCGAACTGCTGAACGGAATTACACCAAATTTGGCAAAGAGGTAGTCCTCAGTTCAGACTCGTGCCTTTTGCTTAAATGGTGTAAATCCGTTCAGTAGTTCCTGAGAAAATTAGGGTAAAAAAGTTAGTGATATCTATGGCCGAGGAGGATCCGCACACCCTCCCCGCACCTAGCGCGCACCCTGCCGTGCACGAGCTAAATGCTAATTGCCTGTCAACACTCCAGATCAGGAAGTGTTAGCAGCCATCTTGTGCCTCGGTAGAACCGAGGCACAGGAAGCCCCCCCAAAAAAATTGCAAAACGCGAAAAGGGGGCAGGGTCGAAACACCCTGACCCCCTAGGCCTGCTCAGGGGGTCCCACAAGGACCCCCAAGCCCCCACCCCAATTTTTTTTTTTTTTAAATCGAGGGATGCGCGTAGGGTCCGCGCATCCCGCTGACGAAAAAAAACCCAAAGCGCAGGCTCCCGCGCTTCGTTTACAATAAGCCCCCAGGGGGGCCAAGTCCTGGGGGCAATTTTTCATAGTCATGGGAGGCCCAGAGGGGCTCCCCAACCCCGGGGACCGCCACCCCTGGGGCTTAAAGTTAATGTATGCAGGGGGCGCATGGCCCCCCCGCAGCCCCGGGGACCGCCACCCCCCGGGGCTTGTTTTAAAAATATTATAATGGGGGGCCCAGAGGGGCCCCCCAGCCACGGGGACCACCACACCCCGGGGCTTATCTTAATGTATGCGGGGGGGGCTCATGGCCCCCCCACAGCCCCGGGGACCGCCACCCCCCGGGGCTTGTTTTACAAAAAAATAAAAAAAAACCCACACACCCGGGGACCGCCACCTCCCCGGGGCACTACATATATAAAGTAGGGCATCCGTTACGGACCCCCAAGCCCCTGGGACCACCACCCCCGGGCTTTAACTTAAGTGGGAGGGGGGCTGCACGGCCCCCCTTCTGGAGCCTTGTCGTGGCCCTGGGGACCACCACCCCCAGGGCCGGCTCCTGCAGTGTCCCGGGGTGCCCACCCCCTGGACACTGCTGTTTGCAATGGCAGGGCGGGAGCCTCGCGGCTCCCACCCTGCCATTGCAAACTGCTTGGCTATTTGGAAGAGAGAGCAGGGAAACCTGCTCTCTTCCAAATAGCAAAGCAGATTTCTTTTCCACATTGGGAGCAGCATGTTAGATTCTCCCCATATGGAAAAGCAATGCCGGCTCCCTCAGGAGGCGGGGAGCCGGCGGGCCGTGGGGAGATTGGGGACCCTCCCTCAGTCCCCAACGGAGGCCAGGCCTCGGGGATGGGGTCCCCGGGGCCAGTAGTGGCCCGGGAGGGGGGCCACGCGGCACCCCTCCCCAAAATAAAAAAATAATTTTAAAAAATGGCCCCGGGGGATGGGGTCCCCGGGGCCAAAAGAGGCCACAGGAGGGGGGCCATGCAGCCCCCCTCCACAGTTGGAACAAAAAAATAGGGGGCAGGCCCTGGAGGATGGGGTCCCCAGGGCCAAAAAATTAAAAAAAAAAAAAAACAGAATTGGGAGGAGGCCACGCCCCCTCCTTTCATCACTCTGCAAACGCGCCCCCTGGCACGTTTGCAGAGGGGGAACAAATTCCCCTTCAATACTGGGGGTCCCTGGGTGCCAACTAGCCCACCAGGAACCTCCAGTATGCGCCAGGGGGCTGCGTTGCAGAGAGGTGTAATGAGGCCACGCCCCTTTTTACACCTCTCTGCAACGCAGCTCCGTGGCACTTACTGGTGGTACCTGGTGGGCTAGTTGGCCCCCAGGGGACCTCAGGATTCAAGGGGACTTAATCTCCCAACTTAAAACACGCCACGGGGTGATTTATTCACCTGTAATCAGGAGAGAACCCAGTGCTGCATCTTTTAGCCCAGCACTGACCCTGAAAAGTAATTCTAAGCGTATTTACCAGTAACTTGTATTTCCTTCCATAGGAATCCATTGAGTGGTTTTCAGCAGAAATGTTTCTAAGTGTCTATTTTCATAAACTAAAAATATTCCTAAAAAATCGTCTGTATGACTTAAACACATTCTTTCAACTGTTTACAGGAGGTTGGCCAGTGCTGGATCCAGGATCCACCACTGAGTAAGAAAAAGTAACGATAACACTATTTACCTGCTAAGTGAATTTTCTGCCGTAGGATAACATTGGTGATTCTATGTGAAAACATTTCTAAGTGTCAACTTTTAAAATACAATAATATTCTTTAAAAATAACTACTGTAACCAAAACGCTTTTACTCAGCTGTTTACAGGAGATGTCCAAGGACTGAATCTAGGATCTAGTCCTGTTGTTAGAAAAGTAATCCATAAAGTAACTAATTGCATTTAACTAGAAATTCACATTGAGCTCAATGTTGCTTTGTGTTTGAAATTGTGTTGGCCATTGCAACAACTGTAACTACTGTACTTAAAAGTCTGTTGCCTATTTGCCATGTATTTAAACTAAAGTAATTCATTCTGAGAAAGTATATTTTGTATTGTAATGTATAATGTAATTAAAAAAATATCTAAAAATAGATAGTTTAAAAAATGTAGTAAATCAGTATAAAACAAATCAGTGTCATTTACAAAACCTTTGAAATTCACTGAAAAAAACTGTAGGTTTCAGGTCTGATATAGTTAGGAATTAGCATTTAAAAAACCTTTGAAATTCACTGAAAAAACCATAGGTTTCAGGCCTGATATAGTTAGGAATTAGCATTTAAAAAACCTTTGAAATTCACTTAAAAAACCAAAGGTTTCAGGGGCGTTATAGTTAGGAATTGGAATTTAAAAACCTTAGAAATTCACTGAAAAAACCATAGGTTTCAGGGGCGTTATAATTAGCTGGACATTTCCCTCGTCCAAAACCCTAGAAATTCCCCCGTTATAGTTAGTTCAGCTAACTATGACTCGTGCCCCCACAATGCACTGCTGATGACGTCACATATTACATCACTCATGACATGGTCAGTGACATCACTGATGACATCTAGAGCGTGCACGCTCACAGAATTGCAACTTAAAGCATGTTGCCATTTTCACCCCACACACATTGATGTCTTCATTCCCATTTCGAGATAAAAATCATTAGATTTTGTAAAGTACATAATAAATCATTGATTCTTCTTATCTGTAAAATACAAATAAGCATTCCTGAGATATCCCAAATACACAACACAATATGCATGATAAAGAAAAGGTATGACAAATAAGCAAGTTCAGAACAGAGAAAAATTCTAGAGGAAAAACAATTATGTGACAATTTTTGTTACAAGGGGCTCATAAGTGTAATTACAGTGAGCTCATTGTAAGGGTTCCCAGTGGGGCTTGGCAGCTTAATGTATGTGTGAAATACCAGTGATCATGGATACAATTATATCATTTTTGTGTCAAATTATTTATCTTCAAAAAAGGAGAAATAAATCCATTATTATATAATTATATGATCTGAATGTAAAGTATATAACTTAATGTAAAGTACAATGCGAAATAGATCATATGAAGATGCTAATCTAAATTGCTCCAAGATCATCAAGATGTCATCACATGTCAGTTTTCTTTTTCTTGAAAAAAATACTATTTTTAGTTGGGCTTAAAGCATCTGATTATCCGTAGGAAAAAATACATCCATCCATAAAGTCACAAAAAGATTAGTCTATTGCAAGGTCTCTGCCTGATTAAATAAAGTGCAAATGTAGATTACTGTGTTCAACATTTGTTTGGACTCTTATAACTTTGACACTAAACCTCTTAAGGTGGTTGAGTTCCAAGAAAGTGCAAGTTACAATTGGTTATATTTGTATATATTACCTACTGGTGATCACCAGTTGGTAGGTATAGTTAGGACCTAGTTTCCATGGAAAAGCATTTTCTGTTTTGTTAATCACTTTCGAGCCATTCGATAATCTTCACAAAATGTTCAAAACTAGTTTGCCAAGCACTCCAGCTGCTGTCTGTAAAGTTCTGGGGTGATCCGTCAAGTGGGGGATGAGAAAAAGGAGGGGTCTCAAAATGCATCTTTCCCATGCAATTTCCTATAGGTATTTTTGACACAGCTACAGCCCAAACCGCTGAACAGAATTTCACCAAATTTGGCAGAAAGCTAGATATTGGTCCAGAAAGAGTGCTTTTTGTAATTTGGTGTAAATATTTTCAGTAGTTTTGGAGGTATTAAAGAAAAAAGAGTTATGTATAACAAGAGATGCTGATCCGCTGCATATCTGGACTGATTCATGGATCCACAAGCCAACAGCAATTCCATGATTGGCTTGCCACAACCTAAAAGGAAAATTGTGGCTAGTATTTTAGTTCACCGGGACTCAGTTCCCAGTGGGGAAAATACATTTGAAGGTAATAGAAGGGGTCTGGATAGAGAAGCCCGGCACTAATGACACTAATGGAGTGGTCTTTGAGGGACCCCTCAGGGGCAAGAAATTGTCCAAAAATGTTTTTTATAGCTCACAAGGATCTGCGCATCCACCTGGATCCTCACAAATTTAGGTAGATTCGGGTGGATCCACGGATCCAGACCCCAATTTAAAAAACACATATACCGTACATGCAAACCCACACACCTGCTCACACATTCACTCACACACCCACTTGCGCACCCACACAATCACTCACACACCCATATACCCACTCACATATCCACAAAACCACTAAACACCCACTCACAGACCCAGAAAACCACCTACATACCCACTCATAGACCCTCACAGCACTCACTCACACAGCAACTCATACAACTACTCACACGTCCACACTATCACTCACACACCCACACAGTCCCTTACATAGCCACTCCCACACACAGACAGTGATACACTTATAGAAATTGCAGTAGCATATGTTTGCATTGAATGTGTTGTTGTTGTAGTATTACATGTTGGCAATATAACTGTCAGACCCCTTATTTGTCCAAAGATTTGCTACAGATCTAGGGATCCATACAATGAATTTAAGAAAAAGAAAGACTTGGTGCATTCCATTTATAGAAAGACTACATAAGTTACCTTACCTTAATTAGTAAATTGAAATTATGGCCCAAATGAAAGTACAATTTATAATTAAAAGAATTGTGAAATTCACTAAAAAACCCAAGGTTACAGGGACATTATAGTTAGGAAATAGCATTACAAAACCAAAGAAATTCACTGAAAAACAAAAGTTACAGGGAACATTATAGTTAGGAAATATAATTTAAAATTTTTTTTTTTAGAAATTTACTAAAGAAACAAAGGCCACAGGGATGTTACAGTTAGGTTCCGATTTTACACACAAAAAACCATAGAAATTCAGCAGTTATATTTATCTCAAACAACTATAACTCGTGCCTAAGTTAACTATAACTCACGCCCTCTCCACGCACTGCTACATCATTCATGACATCTTCTATGACATCACTAATAATATCACTGCAACATTTGCAGTGACATTATTGATCAGAAAACTGTGCATGGCGGGGGCGCAAGTTATAGTTACCTTAGGACAGAGGTCTTCAAACTTTGTGATGGCGAGACACTCCTGTCAAAAACTTTTAGGTGTACGGACCCCCTCCTGACAAAAAGTTCTAGAACTTGGGCCTCATCATTGTCAACTATCGAAAACCATAAACGCCCCCAATTCCCACAGCAAATCATTTATACATTGGGGATGGGGAAATTAATTAAACAGTGTTTAGCAAACCAAAAGTCAGTGGTTGGGGCGTGGTCAACGGTGTGGCTAAAAGCAAAGGGACTCCTTTATGCAGCATTGGCGTAGGGCAGTGCTGCTAGTCTTCTTGCTGTGCTGCCCCATGTCAATGTGAAAGGGCAGGAATGCACCTTTTCCCCCTATGTTGGCGCACAAATTGCTGCCTAGCGCTAACATAGGCAGGATGGTTTTTGTGCAGGTAGGGGCACCATGAGAGGGGATTTCCTCTTTCCATGTGTGCTACAGACTGCCCTGCAGAGGTCTGTGTGTAACCAGAGAGCCACAGAATAACATTTGGTTGGTGCAGTGGAAAATAGTGACTTGGGTATTTTTAGTGCTGTGAGGTCACAGCTCGTGACAGAAAGCACTGCGAATGTGTAAGTCATTATTTTATACTTGCATTACACACATTACAAGATAGACTGCTACAAAATGTGCAAAGAGTTTTAGGATAAAATGGAGCTTTCAAAATGTAGATTTGTGTAATATTACACCATAATTAATGCATTTTTATTTTTTTGAATAACTGTCCCTTCAACACCTCCTCAGGGGTACTAAGCGCTGTGTAAATACAGTTATCATTAAAAGCACACACTTCAGAGCCCAGTTGTTAACCACCACACATCTTTGCCATCACAATGCTTGAAGTGATTTGAGCAATTAAAGCAAGAACCACTCCCAATCATCCTTTACATCTGCAGATTAACTCCTAGCGTACATTTGCATTTCATTCAGGCAAGAAAGGCACCCTGGCATGAAAGCTTATTTGAAGGATTGTTTTATCTGTCTGCTGGGCCTCTTATCTTTACAGCACATGACACTCAATTAACTTCAACTGAAGCATTTTAATGATCACAGTTGACTTTGTACAAAAGGAAGAGCACGTTTTGTATTCCAGGCAGAGGTTAGGCCTGGGAGTTAGGCCTGGGCCAAAATTCCGTTCCGTTCGTGGAAATTGCAATAATTTGGCATTTTCGCGTTCCGCGGAAAGCGCGAAAATGTCAAAATTTCCACATTCCGCAGCTTAGCGATAATTTGTTTCTTGGTCGCGCTGTAAAATAATACATTCTCGCGTGCGCGCGATCGCCTTACCTGAATCCCCGCATTCGCCGACAAGTTTTCCCGATCCGGTAGCGTTCTCCACGAGATGTTGGATTGTTGGTAGCCATTTGCGCTGTCTCGCGACAGTTCGCGCCCGCAGTAACGTCATGCGTCACGCGATCACGTCTTTCTTCTCGCGATCATGCACCGCGAGACAAGTGAAACCGCATGGGTAAGTTGGCGAGCCGCGGCCACGCAGAAAATACCGCGAATGGGCGGGAAAAAAACTTCTGCATCTTCGTGATATTTCCGCGTGTTTGCGGAGATTTTTAAAATTTTCACGATAATTTGCGAAAGTGAATTTCGCAAATTCCGCCCACCCCTACTGGGAGTGCACGACCCCCTTTCTAGGACTCTGGGGCCCCCCTTGGTGTCACGCCCCACAGATTGAAGACCTCTGCCTTAGGGCATGAGCTTTAGTTACTTGGGATTACTAACTGTTTAATTTCTATTCTTTTGTGTGTGTAAAATATGAACCTAACTATAGCGTCCCTGTAACCTTTTTTTTTCAACTGAATATGTAATGTTTTTTTTAATTTTATTTCCTAACTATAACATCCCTGTAATCATTTTTTTTGTGAATGTATTTATATTCAATGAAATAAAACAAGGGTTAAAGCTTAGTTAAAGTTAGGGAAAAAAATCCTATACAAACTTAAAGTACACAAACTGTAGAAATTCTAAAGTTATAGATATATCTTTCATTTACCATTCATCCACTACCGTCTAATAAGTAGCCCACCTCCAGACAACACGAACTCCAGTTTAATGGAATAGTATAGAAAGGAGTGGCGTACAGTGGAGTACGATAGAGTGTAATACTATACAGTAGGGAGGCAAAGATTGAAGTTGTGTACGTACAGTGTAATAGTGTACAGTGGATGGCATAGAGTGGAATAGCATCCAATGTACTAGCGTGGATTGGAGTAGCGTAGAGCATGTGAGTAGCCAGCAAATTAAAATTCCCCCACTCAAATGCCATTGGTTGAGGGAAACGAGTAAACCCTACCCACTATAGAAGAGGTCCCCTTTTAACTTCTTCCATTTATCTCTAAGCCTTTCATGTATTCATCTATCTATCCATCTTTTCATAGTTTCATCCATCCTTTCACCATTCCATCTATCCACTCTTTCGTTATTAGTTTTCCATCCATCTATTCTTCCACTCACACTTCCAAACATTCATGCATCCGAATACCCATCCATTCATCCATCCATTCTTGTTCATCTGTCCCCCAATTCACCCTCCTTTTATCAATCCAGTAATCCATCCTCCATCCATGGGTGCCATTCACCCATTCATCCAGACTTGTATCTTTCCAGCCACTTTCTTTTTCTCACTCATGCAAATATTGTTTTATCCTTACATCCATTAGTTTATTCATTCTTGCATCCATCCTTTCATCCTTTTTACCCTTCCTTCTCATCACTGTTTTTTCCTTATTTTCATATGCTCTTCATTTCATTCTTCCTTCCAACCCTCTCTCACTCTCTCTCTCTTTCTATCAATCTCTTTTCCTCTTCATTTCTTTGCTGTAATTACCTTTCCTTGCTTGACCTGTTATCGGAGCTTTTGTCTGTAGCGCTGCAGACAGGAAAGGCTCATTAATAACTGTGCCAACACCACCCCCGCTTTAGCAGCAAAAGTGGAGGATTCACGACACCACTAGTGTAGAGTGGAGTGGCGCACAGTAGAGTGCTGTAGAGTGTGGTACTGTATAGTGGTGTGGCATACAGTTGAATAGCAAAGAGCGGACTGGAGTGGCATAGAGTGGAATAGTGGAGTAGCAAACAGTTCAGTGGCGTACAGTGGAGTGCTGTAGCCTGGAGTGGCATACAGTGGAGTGGGATAGAGTGTAATAGCATACAGTTGAGTAGTGTAAAGGGGATGTCCAATGTAATAATGTAGAATGGAGAGGCGTAGATTGAAGTGGCATACACTGGAGTGGTGTGGAGTGGAGAAGCGTTCACTGTAGTGGCATACAGTGAAATAGCATACAGTGGAGTGTTCTAGATTGTATTAGCATACAGTAGAATAGTGTGTCTTGGAGTGGCATGTACAGTGGAGTGGCATAGAGTGCAATAGCATATAGTGGACTAGCATACAGTGGAGTGGTGTATTGTGGATTGGTGTAGACTGTAGTGGAGTACAGTGGAGTGGAGTAGAGAGTAATAGCATACAGTTGAGTGACATTCAATGAAATAGGATAAAATGAATTGTAGAGTGGAGTGGAATAAACCGGAAAGGTGTACAGTGGGGTAGAGTATACTGCAGTGGCATACAGTGGAATATCATATAGTGGAGTGTTGTACAATGGAGTGGCATACAGTAGAATGGCATACAGTGGAATGGTGCACACTGGAATGGCATAGAGTGGAATAGCATACAGTTGAGTAGCGCAAAGTCTAGTGGCATACAGTGCAGTGGAGTAGACTGGAATGGAGTACAGAAAATAGCGTAGAATGGAATTGTGGAAAATTATAATCGCAGAGACTGTAGTGGCATGGAGTTAAGTGTAGAGTGTGAAAGCATATAGTCGAATAAAGTACAGTGGAGTGGTGCAGGCTCAAGTGGCGTGCAGTGCAGTGGGGGATAGTGTAATAGCACACAGTGGAGTGGCGTACATTGGCGTGATGTCCAATGGAATAGTATAGAAGGAAGTGGCATAGAGTGGAGTGGCATACACTGGACTGGTATAGAGTGGAGTAGCGTACAGTGGAGTGGCATACAGTGGAATAGCATACTGTGGAGTTTTGTAGAGTGGAGTGGCATGCAGTGGAATAGCATAGAGTGAAGTGGTGAGGAGTGGAATGGCTTAGAGTGGAATAACTTATAGTGAAGTATCGTCCAGTGGAGTGGCATACAGTTGAGTAGCATTGATTGAAGGTTTGTAGAGTGACAGGTGCATGCAGTGCAAAGCAAAGAATTTAAAGGTGTACAGTGGAGTTGCATACAGTGTAATAGCTTAGATTGGAGTGGTGTAGATTGGAGTCTTGTACAGTGGAGAGGCATAAAGTGGAATAGTGTATAGTAGAGTGGCGTTGAGTGGAGTGGCACAGAGTGGAGTGGTGTACATTGGATTGGCGTATACTGGAATACCATAGAATGGAGTGGTGTATAGTGGAGTGGCGTACAGTGGAGTGACATATGGATGCATGTGAAATTTAGCAGTGATGTTGATTATTGTGTGCAGACTAGCGCAAAACAGCAAATTGCACGGCCTTGCGTTTGCCCAGATTTACCAGTCAACACAAGGCCACGCTTGGTGGCCTTTAGTTGCTTTGTAAATCAGTCTTAAGTATTGCGTTGCCAATGCGACATCATGCCTGACTCAATACAATAATGCTACTAGGCCTTAAGTATATTTTGGTTCACGGTATACAGCAGTAAGTTTGCAGTATGCCATGGTACATGGCGATGATAAACCAGTTTATAATTGGGTAAGGGTTGTTTTTAGAAAATGAAGAGGCACCCATGTTGTTTAGTAGTAGGTTTTATTGTAGCTCCCTACCAATTACCACTTTATTGAAGCGGAAAAATAGGCAGGGTAATGTATTTATATTTTTCGCATATTTTCAGATAAGTTTACAGGGTAGTGCACTATTACCTAGTAAGTACAGTATTTTTTAGGAAATCTTTCTTTTTTCTTTTTTATACTTGCGCTGTATTTTTTAGGTATTTCTGTAGTACTCTGTACCCTTTTTTCTACAGAATTAAATATTAAATATGTTAAGAATTGTAAAATATAGTGTATTACAGTGTTTTTTTCAATTGCTTAAGATATTTTTTTTATTCATTCAAGGATAGTGGTACTTCCTAGGTAGTACTTCAGTACTCTCTGACATTTGTTTAAAATATACAAAAACTTATAATTATTTTTCCCTACCTATTACTACTTTACTAAAATGGTAATAGGTAGGGAAAAAAGTAATAATACCTAATACTTACCTATTTCTAACGCCTAAGCCAGAACATTGGCAAAGTAGATTGAAAACAGCAAGGCTGCCTTAAACTATTGTAAAGGCAGTCATTATCTAACCATGGTAGTTTTACAAACTTTGACGAAGTTCCATGAAAGTACCGCAGCCACAGATATCACTAAATGTACATGCCTTATAACTTAAAAACTACTTGCAGTACCCAAAAAAGATCATCTGCGCACCATAATGTATAATCCTGCCAAATTTAATGTAATCTGTTCAGCCTTTTTCGCTCTATGTCAAACACAATAGTCTATGGAAAATACATTGGTGGAAAAATGCATTTTGGGACCCCCTTTTATCCTTGCACCTCCTTAACGATTCACCGCAAAAAATTCCATCATCACAAAATGTAGAAAATGCTATAGGTCTGGAAAGGTTTGTGGTGATTCATCAAAAAGTTGGAAAGTTATTAGGGAGCACAAATCAGAGCAATAGCTATCTCTATGAATCCTAACTATAATTACAAATATGTTCACCAAATCCCATATATTTGACCAATAATACTAACCATCCTTCCAGAATCTGGGGGTTTAAGACTTAAGTCAGGTTAATACATTTACAACATATATACATTGAATTGTATATATGTGATTGTGTGGGCGGTCTTCAATATATTTGATTGACCACCCGGAAACCAAAAGATAATTGGAAAGAACATATAAGAGCAATCAAAAATTGGAATGTGAAGTATCCTATGGATTTACATTTTTAAAAGAAGCATCCCATGCATGCTATTGGCAGAATCTGATTATTAGTCATTGAACAAACTCAATTGAAATGTCATGGGGTAATATGGAATTGAAGGTTAGAAGTAGAGAGCCTTACTGCATCAATACATTGAAAACTGTCACGGGGGGACTAAAGGTGGATCGGGAATTGGTTACATTGTTATAAGGACCCGTTTTATTTATTAGTATTTTTATTTCTGGTGATGTTTGAGAATATATGAGATGGTCTTATTATGATACATTATAATTATCATTACAGTGTTTGGACAGATTTACGTTAACATAGTAACATATCCTATAGTGAGAAGATACATTGGATTAAAATTGGTGAAGATCAATAATTGGGTGTCATTTGGTTATACGTTGGGAGCACATGAAAAAATAGTGTGGAAGCATTGTGTGAAAATATATAATGCTAGGGTTTAGGGCTTAAGTCTTTATAAAAAATATTTTTGCGTTCAACATGTAATATTAGATGTTGTTTTTATACTTTGATATCAAAGGTTTCATATTGTACTAGGTACAATAATATATGTTAATTTTATTGGGAAGTTTTAATTTATTAACTTGATTTTGTGGTTAAATATGTAAATGTGGAGGTCATATGAGCAGTCTCAAGGAAAAAAGATAAGTTAGTTTCTGTAAAACATACTGGTAGTCTAATCGCATGTGAAGTGATAAGGTCACGGGTTCCTGTCTTATCCCGATAGGGTGTCTAATTTTTAAGAAGGGATTCACTTGTGTTGCCCATAGTAATTGCACCTTTGGGGTTATTGCTAGTAGTATGCATGTTTCAGCATTTTCAGTCAATTATCATGTGAACAAGAATTGGCGGGAAAATATGAGAGTTTAAATAGTTGCTGTAACAGTGGGATTGGTCACTGATAGAATCACAGGTATGTAAAATTACAGGTTAATATCTGAGTTTAATATTTAGTTAGGTGAGTACTTTGATGATTTTAGATACTGCAAAATATGTAATGAGGAGTCTATAAATGTATTTGTTAAAGATTTAGATTAATATGAAGAGGCAAGTCTAAACTTTCTTAGAGTTACAAGTGGATGATCATAACCTAGGACAAAATGGAAGATAAGATGATAGTAAGATTGTTTAGGCTTGCTTGTGAGTTTATTAATTTGCGACTGTGTTTTGATTATTTACCTTGTAATATATACATGTGTAGATTGAAGTGGATTTTCTAATATAACATAGTGCTTGGAAGAATCAAGACTGTGCAACCCATATTTTGAGCTGATCAGGTGGTGAGTAGATAATTGTTATTTGTCTGCAGTGATTTTTGTCATTGATATTATTCATAAACTCGTTTATAGATTACACAGGGAACTTGAGGTCTTTTTTGAAAATGTGTCTATTTTCTTATGATTATTTCTGGATGGATTCGTTGTCTTTTTTATTGTTTCATCTTTTGTGT
Organism: Triturus cristatus; assembly: GCF_964204655.1. Classification (NCBI taxonomy): domain Eukaryota; kingdom Metazoa; phylum Chordata; class Amphibia; order Caudata; family Salamandridae; genus Triturus; species Triturus cristatus. Next base: position 290,787,199 of record NC_140589.1, on the reverse strand, counting down.
AGATTGACTTCAATTTTTATGTCACTACGCTCTTTTTACAGAGGTTTGTGTTAATCTGGTTCGATCTAAAACTAAGGGGCTGATTACGATGCCAAGCGCAGTATCGGTCCTGAACCGCTCGACCATAGGTCATCGGTTCCAACGTTGCAATTTAAATGCGGCTGCCCATAGGGCGGTCGGAAGCATCCATTTCATCATTGCAGCTTGTGCGGTGGGCGAAAAAGGCCCGCAGCTCAAGCTGCCATCGTGAAATCTATGTTAGTAAACATCCCTGCACCGTGTGGCAGGCACCTCAGGGATGGTGCCCCCCCTAGGCCCAATAGTGGCGGACCAGGAGGGAATGGGGCCATGCTAGGGGCCCCTGAAGGCAATTTTCCGACAGCCTTTCCATGTTGGAAAGGCCAATATGAAAAGGCTGTTGGAAAATGACATCATAATCCCGATGGTGGAGCCGCCGTCATTGGGGGATTAAGAGCATTTCCGATTCTGCGATGGGCTCAAGGAGTCCGTCAAAACAGTAGCGGACGGTCCCCCTGCCCGATACCTCCTTCCGCCACATCGTAATGCGGTGGACAGACCTCAGGGACGGATGTCGGTGGGACCGACACTGACGTGCCGTCGGTGTCAGTCCCCCCAACATCGTAATTAGCTCATATGTAATTAGTAAAGTACTTGAGATGGTTTGTCAATAGTTATTGAATCATACTTTAGAGTATAATTGTTTTGTGTATTACAAAGTATCATTATTGATTGATAAGCTTTTGCTGTTACCCCCTTATATTATTACTTTTCATTACTTTACATTGTTATATGGGTTTTCATTGTTATCTGTACTAAGATTATTTTGTAATGGTTAGGGGTGCATATTTTTCATGATAAATCTGTATAGTTTCATAACATGAAATAATTAGTAATGTAATTAGAGATATAATGAGTATATATGGAATTGATATTCCAATAAATGCATTGAATTTTATTATGTATAATTTGAAGTTTATATATGTATAATGAAACATCACATTAGTTGAATCATTTATACTTTTTTGAAGCTGACAACTGTATTTTTTGTCAGACTTGAAAAATCTGTGAAACAGGTGTGAGCTAGCTGTGAAGATTACTTGAATGCAATCTGAGAAGAATAAATATTGTGAATATATATTAATAAAAGCTTTTTTCTCTGTGTTCTATAAGAAATGGATGGACTATGATTTAAAATAAATTATTGAATGTTCATGAAAAAATATTTGTGTTGGCATCTCATCAGCTCCTAATTGCATCCAACATATCTATCTATCTATCTATCTATCTATCTATCTATCTATCTATCTATCTATCTATCTATCTATCTATCTATCTATCTATCTATCTATCTATCTATCTATCTATCTATCTATCTATCTATCTATCTATCTATCTATCTATCTGTCTGTCTGTCTGTATATATATATATATATATATCATACATAGTATATAACATGTGTATATGTATATATACACAAATATGTGGGTGTGTGTATATATATATATATATATATATATATATATATATATATATTCACTGAAAAAACCATAGGTTTCACACATGTTATAGTTAGCTGTACATTTTACTCGTAAAAAACCAATGAAATTTCACGTTATAGTTAGATCAGGTAACTATAACTCGCGCGACCGCCACTCTATCACAAGGATGATGTCATCAGTAATGTCATGAGTGATGCCACTGACCATGTCATGAGTGATGTATTATGTGACGTCATCAGCAGTGGATTGCGGGCGCGCAAGTTATAGTTACCTGATCTAACTATAACGTGGAAGTTCATTGGTTTTTTACGAGTAAAATGTACAGCTAACTATAACATGTGTGAAACCTATGGTTTTTTCAGTGAATTTGCAAGGTTTTTTAAATGCTAATTCCTAACTATAACGTGTGTGAAACCTATGGTTTTTTCAGTGAATTTGTAAGTTTTTTTAAATGCTAAGTTATGTATTTATTTTTAATTTTTGCGCGCACGGTGCACTTCGCGCACCGTGCGCGCGCTGTGTCCACTCGGTTCGCTTCGCGCACCGAGCGCCCACGTGGCGCATTTCGTACCGTGCACGCCTCGCCATTTTTTACAAAATATCAATTGTTTTTTTCTCTCTTGGGGGTCCTTAGATTTATATATTAAATGTGATTGTTAATTCTTTTTTATTTTTTTTATTTTTTTTTACCGTACGATTACGGTAAGCTTACCGTACGCGCACCCCGCGATTTTTAAAAAAAATTATTAAATTCATTTTTCATACTTTTTGGTCCTTCGTGAACCCCCTGACGAACGCTAGGGGGTCTGTAACTCTCTTCATGGCCCCCTTTTCGTGTTATCAACCTTTTTTTCTCAGTGCGAGAGACAGAAAATGGCGGCCGATACTTCCTGGTTTCGACCGATTCGAATGTTTACTTTGATCTAACAACCAATCAGAAACGCGCTCGCGCACGGCACCGTACGCGTACGGTAAGCTTACCGTAAGCGCACGGTAAGCGCACGGAGCGCTGCCACGGATATATATATTGATTTAAATGCTATTTTCTCAGGACCTACTGAACAGATTTCCACCAGACCTACAAAAGGCACTTCTTTGACCTTATGGCTACCTCTCTGCCAAATTTCAAGTAATTCTGTTCAGCCGTTCGGGCTGTAGCTGTGTCTAAAGGTCCTATGGAAAAATGCATGGGGAAAACGCGTTTTGGGACCCCCCTTTTTTCTCAGCCCCTGCTTGACGAATCCCCCCGAGACTTTCAGGGTAGGAGCGGAGCGTAGCGCCCCATTAGTTTTGAAAATTTCGCGAGGATTCCTCGACAAAGTTATTCCAAATAGAATGTTGCGGATTTCCTAAGGAAACATGGCCCTAACTATAACTATCTACTGGCGACCGCCAGTAGATAATATATATATATATATATATATATATATATATATATATATATATATATATATATATAATCTACTGGGGGTCGCCAGTAGATAGTTATAGTTAGGACCTATTTTCCATAGGAAATCCGCAGCATTCTATTGCCAATAAGTCTGGCGCCGGTTGATGAATCCTCGCGAATTTTGCAAACTTTTGGCCAGCTCCGCTCCGCTCCTACCCTGCAAGTTTCGTGGTGATTCGTCAAGCAGGGGCCAAGAAAAAAGGGGGGTCCCAAAACGCGTTTTCCCCATCTAATTTCCCATAGGATCTGTTGTCGCAGCTACAGCCTGAACCGCTGAACGGAATTACACCAAATTTGGCAAAGAGGTAGTCCTCAGTTCAGACTCGTGCCTTTTGCATAAATGGTGTGAATCCGTTCAGTAGTTCCTGAGAAAATTAGAGTTAAAAGTACATATATATCTACCCTACCCGCACCGTAAGCGCACCCTCCCCGAACCGAGCGCGCACCCTCCCGATCGCGCGCTGAATGCTAATTGGCTGTCGAGTGTCTGTCTACATTCGAAACCAGGAACTGTTGGCGGCCATTTTCTGCCTCGGTAGAAGCGAGGCTGAAGAAGCAAGGGGAATAAGTGTGTAAAACATATAAAGGGAGCAGAGTGGAAATACTCTGACCCTCTAGAGGTGCTTAGGGGGTCCCAGAAGGACCCCCTGGTGCCCCCCTTTTTAAAAAACAAAAAACAGGGAAATACGCGCACGGTGCGTGTATCCTATCGCGTTAGGTGCGTGGATCCAAGGAAAAAAAATTGAAAAAAGACAAGAAATCTTTGGTTGTATTAAGACTTTTTACACTGATAGGTAGGGTGTATATTTCTGTTTGTTAAAGGCATGATTCTTGTTGGTTAACGGAAACAGATTGTAAGGAACATTATATATGATAAGCTGATATGTTGAAAAGTCAAGCACACTTGCTGTCTTGTTTAGCAACATTGTGTGCTGAACTTGTGACCTGTGTGCTCAGTGCAGTGTTCCATGACCTGTTTCTATGGTAACGGACAGAAGGCAGATTGGGGGAAGGGTTGGAATGTTTAACCAATAGAAATGTGTGTTTGCTTTTGAATTTATGTGTGAAGGATTGTGATTCGATGTTTACATGTATATGTGTGGAAAATGAAAGGGAAACTTTTCCATTCTTTGTTTTTGCAGAGAGGTGCACAGTACAGAGATTCTGTAAAAGAAAATCTGGTGTGTGACTGATATACTTCTTAATCTACAAAACAACTTGAAAGGTGAGTTATTTAATTGTGAGGGGATGTATGTAGACTATTTTGATTTTAATCAGACTAATGTATTTCTCCTGCTAAAGTGTAGGTAGTACTTTTTTTCTCTACAATCTTATTGACAGTGTGTGTGCATGTAGAAACCATTCTGTGATAAGCATTTGTGTTTTTCATGTGTTTGCAGACAGATAACTGTGCTGTTTTTATATTTTGGTAGAATTAGAAACCAGTCATTGTTTATGAATTTGTGAAATGAGTTATGATTCTATATTAAAATGTAGTACTCCTTCTAGATGAAGAAATGTGTTTTGGTATAGTGCAAGGGATAGTGTTGTTTGTCTAGAATCACACAGTGAGTATGTGTGCATTTGGGAACCACTGTGAGAGAAGCATTTGGTAACATCATGTATTGGCTGACAGATAACTGTTTTAAAACCTGTCATGTTGTCAAGTTTTAGTAGCATTAGAAGCCAGTCTTTGCTTATGCATTGATAACATAAGTCATGCTTTGACACTAATGTGCTGTACTTTAATATGTAGATTGTGTGTAGTCTCCTTACCCCTTGCACAGTAGTGAATGAGTTTTGGTAAGCTGCTAGGGATAGTGTTGCTTGTCTAGAATCACACTGTGAGTCTGTGTGCATTTGGGAACCACTGTGAGAGAAATATGTGGTAATATCGTGTATTTGTTGACAGATAACTGTTTTAAAACCTGTCTTGTTGTCAAGTTTTAGTAGCATTAGAAGGCAGTTTTTGCTTATGCGTTGATTAAATGAGTTAGGCTTTGACACAAAAGTGCAGTCCTGAAATATGTAGATTGTGTGCAGTTCCCTTACCACTTCCACAGTAGCGAATGATTTTTGGTAAACTCCTAGGTATAGTGGTTGTTGTCTAGAATCACAGTGTGAGTCTGTGTGCATTTGGGAACCACTGTGAGAGAAGCATTTGGTAACATTGTGTATTTGGTGACAGATAACTCTTTTAAAGCCTGTCATGTTGTCAAGTTTTAGTAGCATTAGAAGCCAGTCTTTGGTTATGTATTGATAAAATGATTCATGCTTTGACACTGATGTGCTGTACTTTAATATGTAGATTGTGTATAGTCTCCTTACCTCTTGCACAGTAGTGAATGAGTTTTGGTAAGCTGCTAGGGATAGTGTTGCTTGTCTAGAATCACACTGTGAGTCTGTGTGCATTTGGAAACCACTGTGAGAGAAGCATTTGGTAACATTGTGTATTTTCTGGCAGATAACTCTTTTAAAACCTGTCATGTTGTCAAGTTTTAGTAGCATTAGAAGCCAGTCTTTGCTTATGCGTTGATTAAATGAGTCATGCTTTGACACTAATGTGCTGTACTTAAATATGTAGATTGTGTGCAGTACCCTTACCTCTTCTAGACTAGTGAATGAGTTTTGGTAATCTGCTAGGGATAGTGTTGCTTGTCTAAAATCACACTGTGAGTCTGTGTACATTTGGGTAAGGATTGTGATAGAAGCATTTGGTAACATGGTGTATTTGGTGACAGATAACTGTTTTAAAATCGGTCATGTTGTCAAGTTTTAGTAGCTTTAGAAGCTATTCTTTGCTTATGCATTGATAAAATGAGTCAGGGTTTGACACTAAAGTGCAGTACCATGTACTATTCTCTTCACTGTGCCAGAACTGAAAATTTAAAAGTTTTACCCAGGCACTGTCCTAGCAGTAGTCTGATGATTTAGTCAGTTCCAAGTACTTATGTTGTGAACCATACATTACCACATAGACTGCTTCAAACCCCTATCCACTATGCATGCAGTCTTCTAACCACCTAGACACTTGTCTTTCACACCTTCAATTCCCTAGTCAGTATCCATACAGTCCAGCAAACATCCTGTCACTCCTTTTGTACTCCTCTAGTGACCCATTCAGCATCATGTACTAATCCATTCACTGTGCCAAAACCCAAACACTTATAAATTCACCAAGACACTCTCTTTGCAGTACTCTAATCATTCAGTCAGTGCCTAAGTACTCATGCACTGAGCCAGGCCTTAGCACATGGACTGCTTCAAACCCCTATCCACTATGCATGCAGTCTTCTAACCACCTAGACACTTGTCTTTCACATCTTCAATTCCCTAGTCAGTATCCATTCAGTCCAGCAAACATCCTGTCACTCCCTTTGCACTCCTCTAGTGACCCATTCAGTACCAAGTACTAATCCATTCCCTGCGCCAAAAGCCTACCACTTATAAATTCACCCAGGCACTCTCCTTGCTGTACTCTAATCATTCAGTCAGTACCCAAGTACTCATGCAGTGAGCCAGGCCTTATGACATAGACTGCTTCAAACGCCTATTCACTATGCATGCAGGCCTCTAATCACCTACACAGTTGTCTTTCACACCTTCAATTCCCCAGTCAGTATTCATACACTTCTAGCAAACACCCTGTTACTCACCCAGTGTGTCTCCTTATAGTACTGTAATCATTCAGTCAGTTAGCATGTAGTTTTTTAGTGAGGTAGGCTTTAGGGCATGAACTGCTTCAAAGTAATATGCACTATGCATGTAGTGTTTTAATGATTGTCACACTTGTGGTTCAGGGCTATAGTTTCTTAGTCAGTTTTTATATAAAATGTGTTTGTACAGTAATGGAATAGTATAAATTTGAAAGTTATTAATATACATTTATTTGTGATTCTTTTTTACAGATACAGAACAGGAGTGTTTCACATCTGTTTGCACTCTTCTCGTGCAAGATTGTTTGGATGAAGGGTCCTTCGGTGTTTCATCATACTTGCCATGCCGTACGAATATTTCTTGTTAGGATCCCCTTGCAACAGAACTCTTTTGCAAATCTTGCACGTGACCAAGGTGGCATTGATCTTTGTTTGCCCCTCGGGAAAAGTAAAAAATTTCCACACCACTGAAGGTAAACGTTGTGGGCGTGGTGCGTCCTCCAAAAACTCATCCTTAGATTCTGTGAATATTTTAAAGCGACAACATTTACAGTTTTTGTAAGTTAAACTTATAAAATTTTGTTAGCTGTAAGCATATCTGTGATTTTTATCTTGTGGTATTTTGTTGAGAATAGCATGTTGTTTTTTTTTAACAATCTTTTTGATTGTTTTTTTTTTGCCCGCTGTTAAGTGTTGAGTACAATTGAAATCACTATTTTTAGTGAAATTTAATATATTCTGAGAACAGCAAAAAAGGCAAACAAATTAATTTGTGGAAATTATGCTGTGTTGTAAAAAATGTATTATTACATGTTATAATTCTTTCTCCTTTTCTTTCACAGATCTAAATTGTAAAATAAGCAATTTATATGAATTTAGATTGCAATGAAAATATGAAAAAAATGTATACCATTTTTTATTCCTATTACTGTGAAGGTAAGTTTAACTAAGTCTCAATATGCAGAATGACGAGGTATGCAAGAAGCTATAAAGTTGAAACACATTTCTAAAAACACTCTGTTTATACGTATGTAGTTTTGAAATCTGACTATAATCAGATATCATGTGACCTGCAAAAAAAGAGATTTGAGGGGTTCATAATGTTTCCCATTGTACCTATTGAAGGACCACAATCATTTCAATCATTTTTCTTTGAGCATCTTTGCAGACAAAACTCTGTGCTTACCTTCCATCATTCACAAGGAATTTTAAAACCGGAAAAATGTCACTTTTTGTTACATGGTTATTGCGCAAGACACTTATTTATATTTACAAAGAGAGGAAAAGGCACTCTGTGTACTTTTTCCACTCCATGTAAATACAACCTCATCATACACACCACTATGCGTTGAGAGGGTGTTCTATAAGTGTTGTTGTGCATGATTGCACTGAATACTCATAGAACAAGATATATTTCTAGATTTATCAGAAATCATAAATCTCGATATGTATGTGAATGCTGCACCATTCTAAAATTGGTGTAGGAAAGTACAATAAGGAAAATTATTTTTATTTCTCCACATTTTTATATCTCCTTCAATGTTCAGCATACATTGAAGGAGAAAAATGCATTTTCTCATTGTTTTTGTGCAGGAAGGTGTGTCTTCCTGCAGAAAAACAAACAGCGCATGACACAGATATCCTTGCACTATGGTGCAAGGGTGCCTGTGTCACCACATGGCGGCAGTTTCAGCAGCCGTGCAGAGAGAAGCATAGATTTGCAACATATTTATGTACATATGTTGCATCCCTATACTTCGGAAGTACTACAAAACACTGTAGTTAAAGAGGTTACTGTGTGATGCTGCAGCACTTCCTCATAGTTCTGCACTTATACATTCACCATATGCTACTAATGCATTCATTCACTCAATTATGTACTACACATACATTCAGCTAAACTTTCACACACTAACAAAGAAATGTAGCTCTTTTTTTAAACCAGGAAAGTTAGTTCTTACAAGAACTTTTTTTTTCTTCTTTCTTCTTTTATATTTTTTTTTGTGATTTTTTTGGTTTTTCTGGAAAAAAACAAAAAACAAAACAGAAGGAACCAAACAATGAACTTCAGGGATCACCTTATTTTTTTTTTTTTAAACTAGCACATGTGACTTTCTTGCCGGCGGCAGATCAGATCGATCGACTGCTCACCGTAGCACAAAGTCGCATTGCACTTAGTGCAGAGCACTTTTAAATATTGAAATTGAGGACGGATGTCCAAGTTTTGGGCTGATGGATGCACTCTTGAAGTGCTCGGCTGCGATGAGGTGGAAGGCGCAGGAGCAGGAGTGTTTCTCATCCGTCGGCACTCTTGTCATGCAAGATTGTTCGGGTGAAGGGTCCTCAGGTGCTTCATCATACTTGCCGTGCCGCACGAGTATTTCTTGTTAGGATCCCCTCGCGACAGCACTCTTTTGCAAATCTTGCACGTGACCAAGGTGGCATTGGTCTTATTCTGCCCCTCGGGAAAAGTACAAAATTTCCACACCAATGATGAAAAATGTTCTTTGCGTGGTAACTCCTCCAAAAATTCATCCTCAGATGTATGAGGAGATGCAGGTGATGCCTGCTGCCCTGAAGCCATTTTTAGTTGAAAAAAGTTAGAGCTAAGTGTAAACTTAGTCTAAAAAATCTTCTTCTCTGCAAAGAGATGCTCCTCCAAAGAAGGTCAAAGAAGAATGATTGAATTGGGTGGGGTCTTTCAATAGTTAGAACAGGAAGTGTAATGAACCAATCAAATCGCTTTTTTTGCAGGTCACATGGGATCCGCGCACCCTTCGCTTATGCAGCACGCACCCAGCGTGCATCCGCGAAATTGAATTTAAAAAAATTATAGGATTAGATGTAAAAATATATTAGTTTTAAGACTAGTTTAGAGTTTGTCTTCAATTAATATTCACATGAAATACATATATATGTTTTTTTAAATGTTAAATATTTCGCGGGATCCGCGCACCTACCGCGTTATAGACGCAGATGACGCATCGCGGAAGCACGTAAACGTCGCGTTACGTACATCGAATGTGTCGCGTATAGGGTGGGAGTCGCGTACCGGTCTCATTGCAATCGCGCACTAAACACGTACCCAACGCATACCATGCGCAGATGCTAACGCATAGGGATAGAGAACGGTGCGCTTAGGGTGTGCGGATCCAAAAACATGGAAAAAAATATCTAAAAAAAAGTTTTGAACATATAGTTAAAAAATATTTTGAAAAATATAAAAAAATATGTTTGAAAAAGCAATTAAATTCTAATAATATTTTTTTAATTTTTAAAAGAATTAATTAAAAAAATAAGTTTAAAAAATGGTGATAAAAAAGTATTTAAAAAAACATAATTAATGAAATTGACGCACTGAATTTGAAAAATATAGAAATGCAATCAAAATCATTAAACATGATATCTTCAGAGATAAGTTAAAGATAGGAATTAGCATTTAAAAAACCTTTGAAATTCACTGAAAAAACCATAGGTTTCAGGGGCGTTATAGTTAGGAATTGGCATTTAAAAAACCTATATATATTACCTACTGGCGGTCGTCAGTAGGTAGTTATAGTTAGGACCTAGTTTCCATTGGAAACTCGTTTTTTGTTTTCCCAATAACTTTGGCGCCTGTTGACGAATCTTCACGAAATTTCCAAAACTTATGGCCAGTTACGGTCAGCTCCTATCCTGAAAGTGTCGGGGTGATTCGCCAAGCGGGGGCTGAGAAAAAAGGGGGGTCCCAAAACATGTTTTCTCCATGTTAATTCCCATAGGAAACTTTAGACATGGTTACAGCCAAAACTGCTGAATGGAATTACACCAAATTTGGCAAAAAGGTAGTGCTTGGTTCTGAAAGTGCCCTTTTTTTAAATGGTGTAAATCCATTCAGTAGTTGCTGAGAAAATCACAAAATAAAAGTTTCGATATCTATTGCCGAGGTGGATCCGTGCACCCTCCCGATCACAAGCTGCATTCTAATTGGCTGTCAACACTTCAAACCAGGAAGTGTTGGCAGCCATCTTGTGCCTTGGTAGAACCGAGGCACAAGAAACAGTAAAACAAACGCGCAATACAAGAAAAGGGGGAGGGTAGAAACACCCTGTCCCCCTAGACCTGCTTAGGGGGTCCCACAAGGACCCCCAGGGCCAAAAAAAGCATTTTGTATTTTTAAATCACAAAATGCGCAGAGGATCCGGGATCCGGCTGTGAGGATAAAAAAAATGAATCGCTGGCTCCCGCGCTTTGTTATTAATTAGCCCCCGGTGGGTCAAGTCTGGGGGCCTGTCAAAAATTCATTACGGCAGCCCGGGGTGACCCCCGCAGCCCCGGGGACCGCCACCCCCCCGGGGCTTTCTATATATTTTTGAGGGGGGCACAGAGCTCCCCCGCAGCCCCAGGGACCACCACCCCCAGGGCTTCTTTTTTAAATGTATGGGGGGCCTCAGAGGCCCCCCCAAGCCCCGGGGACCTCCACTCCCCGGGGCTTTCATTTAATATTTGCGGGGGGCCACCCTCCTGGGGCTTTGCTTTTTTAAACTGTGGGGGGGGCCTTGGAGGCCCCCCAAGCCCCGGGGACCACCACCCCCGGGGCTTTTATTAAATATTTAGCGGGGGCACACGTCCTCCCCGCTGCCCCGGGGACTGCCACCCCCTGGGGCTTTTTAAAATAAAATAATAGACCTATGTGAGGGGGCTCGAGCCCCCCAAACGCCAGGGGACCGCCACATCCCCGGGGCACTAATATTTAAATGCGGGGGTCCGTAATGGACCCCCTGCCCCAGGGATCACCACCTCCCCGGGGCTGTACAATTGTTGGGAGGGAGTCCGTGTGGCCCCCCTCCTGGAGCCCTTCTTGGCCCTGGGGACCGCCACCCCCAGGGCCCACTCCTGCAGTGTCCCGGGGTGCCCACCCCCGGGACACTGCTGTTTGCAATGACAGGGCAGGAGCTCCCGCCCTGTCATTGCAAACTCTGCTTTGCTTCATTGAAGCGAGAGCAGGGAAACCTGCTCTCGCTTCAATGAAGCAAAACAGAATTGCTTTTCCAGAAGGGGAGCTGCATGTCAGCAGCTCCCCTTGTGGAAAAGCAATGCCAGCTGCTCCAGGACGCGGGGAGCCGGCGGAACCGTGGGGGGAGATGCCAGGCCCCAGTGATGGGGTCCCCAGGGCCATGAGTAGCCCGGGAGGGGGCTCCCCATAATAAATCTTTTTTTTTTTTTTTAAAAAAGGAAAAGGCCGTCCCCAGGGGATGGGGTCCCTGGGGCCATAAATGGCCTGAGGAGGGGGGCCATGCAGCCCCCCTCCAATTATTTTTTTAAATCAAAAAACACTGGCCATGCCCTGGGGGATGTGGTCCCCGGGGCCGAAAAAAGGCCTCCGGAGAGTGGCCACACAGCCCCCCTTTGTTTAAAAAAATAAATAAATGATAAAATAGGGGGCAGGCCCTGGGGGATGGGGTCCCCATAGCCCAAAAATAGGAAAGGAAGGGGGGGCACACAGCCCCCTTCTAAAACAATAAATAAAAAAAAAGACCAGCATCGCACCGCAGGCCCTGCCCCCCCCTGCAGCACTCTGCAAACGCACCCCCTGGCGTGTTGTAAGATGGGGAACTAATTGCCCTAGAATACTGGGGGTCTCAAGTCTGTGCCAGGGAGCTGCGTTGCAGAGAGGTGTTCATAGGCCACACCCCTTTTTACACCTATCTGCAACACAGCTCTGTGGCGCTTACTGGAGGTGCCTGATGGGCTAGTTGGACCCCAGGGACCCTCAAGATTTAAGGGACTTTATCCCCCAACTTAAAACGCGCCACGGAGCGCGTTTTGCACAGTGGTAAAGGGAGGGGGACGAGGCCTGAGGTGACATGTGTGCAAACACGCCCTGTGGCACGTTTAAAGTTGGGGAATTAATTCCCTTTCTATCCTGAGGGTCCCTGGGTGCCAACTAGCCCACCAGGTGCTTCCAGTAAGTGCCACTGCGCTGCATTGCAGAGAGGTGGTTCAGGCCACACCCCTTTTTACACCTTTTTGCAACGTAGCTCTGTGGCGCTTACTAGAGGTACCTGGTAGGCTAGTTGGCCTCCAGGGGCCCTCAGGATTGAAGGGGACTTAATACCCCAACTTAAAATGTGCCATAGGGCGTGTTTGCACACATGGCACCTCAGGCCCTGCCCCCTTCCTTCCTCACTGTGCAAACGCACCCGTGGCACTTTGTAAGTTGGGGAATTAATTCCCATTGAATACTGAGGGTCCCTGGGGGCCAATTAGCCCACCAGGTACCTCCAGTATGCACCAGGGAGCTGCGTTGCAGAGAGGTGTTTTTCACCTCTCTGCAACGCAGCTCAGTGGCATTTACTGGAGGTAGCTTGTGGGCTAGTTGGACCCCAGGGACCCTCAGGATTCAAGGGAATTTAATCTCCCAAATTAAAACGCGCCACGGGGTGCTTTTTCACAGTGGTGAAGGGAGGGGGCGGGGCCTGAGGTGACATGTGTGCAGACACACCCTGTGGCACGTTTAAAGTTGGGGAATTAATTCCCTTTCAATCCTGAGGGCCCCTGGGGGACAACTAGCCCACCAGGTACCTCCAGTAAGCGCCAAAGAGCTGGGGTGCAGAGAGGTGTTCAGAAGCCACACCCCCTTTTTACACCTATCTGCAACGCAGCTATGTAGCTCTTACTGGAGGTACCTGGTTGGCTAGTTGGACCCAAGGGACCGTCAGGATTCAAGGGTACGCAATCTCCCAACTTAAAATGACCACAGGGCGTGTTTGCACACATGTCACCTCAGGCCCCCCTCCATTCACCACTGTGCAAACGCGCCCCGTAGCACGTTTTAAGAGGTAGTTTTAATCCAGCCCTATTATGTACTAGGACCTTACAGAGGAGGTCATGCTTATCACAGGGGTACCCCAACGCATAGCTTTCTCTAATGTATGTAGGTGTTTTCACTGTATTCTAAGTGTCTTTTAGCATAGCACTGGCTCTAGGCCTGGTTAGTCAGAGTCAGTTACCACCAGTACCCGTCTGGAAAAGTTGTGGGCACAGGATGATTTTGCAACAAGGCCTCTTTCTGCTCCTCTGTTGGTTCTTTCTGCACATGTCTTGCTTATTCCTGCACTTTTCTTTGTCTTTGTGGACTTCTGTTGCTTCTTTCTGAATTTCCTTAGCTTTTTTCTGTGCGTTTTTTCTTCTTTCTTCACATGTCCTACCTCTGTAGGCATAGTTAGAAACTAGCATTTAAAAAACCTTTGAAATTCACTTAAAAAACCATAAGTTTCAGGCACGTTATAGTTAGATATTAGCATTTAAAAAACCTTTGAAATTCACTGAAAAAACCATAGGTTTCAGGCACGTTATAGTTATAAATTAGCATTTAACATTGAGATGTCATCAGTGATGTCATGAGTGATGTCACTGACCATGTCATGAGTGATGTAATATGTGACGTCATCAGCAGTGCATTGTGGGGGCGCGAGTTATAGTTAGCCGTACTAACTATAACGGGGGAATTTCTATGGTCTTGTACGAGTGAAATGTTCAACTAACTATAACTTTCCCTAAAACCTATGTTTTTTTCAGTGATTTTCTAAGGTTTTTTAAATGCTAATTTCTAACTATAACGTGCCTGAAACCTATGGTTTTTTCAGTGAATATATATATATGTATATTCACTGAAAAAACCATAGGTTTCAGGGGCGTTATAGTTAACTGGACTTTTCACTCGTACAAAACCATTGAAATTCCCCCGTTATAGTTAGTTCAGCTAACTATAACTCGCGCGCCCACAATGCACTGCTGATGACGTCGCATATTACATCACTCATGACATGGTCAGTGACATCACTCATGACATCACTGATGACATCTCAAATGACATCACTGATTACATCACTGATGACATCATCCAGTGAATGTGTGTTTTTCTGAAAATTAAATATGTTTTATATATGTATATCTCAAGGTTGATGGAAGAATAAATGGGTATATAAGTGTCTAAATGGATGATTTGTTTTTGAAAAATTGATTGTATAACTGACTGATTAGGTGTATCTTAGTGAATACATGGCTTAGTGAGTAATGTTTAAATATGTAAATATCTGTATCAGTCTCTCACTTTGTGTATAAGTGGCTGCATGGGTTGGTGAGTAGCTACATGAGTGTCTATATAGGTTATTAGTTGGTTTTTTGAGTATCAGTATGAGTGTCTGTATGGTTTGGTAGTGGGTATTACGTAGTGCATAGGAGCATGAATGAGTGACTCACTGTTGCAGAGAGATGTAAAAAGGGGCAAGGCCTAGACCACCTCTCTGCAACGCAGCGCAGTGGTGCTTACTGGAAGCACCTGGTGGGCTAGTTGGCCCCCAGGGTCGCTCAGGATTGAAAGGGAATTATTTCCCCAACTTAAAACGTGCCACAGGTCGTGTTTGCACACGTCACCTCAGGCCCCTCCCTTCACCACTGTGTTAACGCGCCCTGTGGCTGTTCTAAGTTGAGAGATTAAGTGCCCTTGAATCCTAAGGGTCCCTAGGGTCAAACTAGCCCACTAGGTACCTCCAGTAAGCACCACAGAGCTGCGTTGCAGAGAGGTGTAAAAAGGGGCGTGGCCTCAGAACACCTGTCTGCAACACAGCTCCCTAGCGCATACTGGAGATACCTGTTGGGCTAGTTGGCCCTCAGGGACCCTCAGTATTGAAGGGGAATTAATTCCCCAACTTACAACTCGCCAGGGGGCGCGTTTGCAGAGTGCTGCAAGGAGGGGGCATGGCCTCTGGCGCGATGCCGGTCTTTTTTTTATTTTATTTTTTTAAGAAGGGGGTCTGTGTGGCCCCCCTTCTTTTTCTAATTTATTGGCCCTGGGGACCCCATCCCCAAGGGCCTGCCTCCTAATTTTTTTTTTTTAAAACCCCCGGGGCATGGCCTTTTTTTTGTTTTTTATTCTTTATGAGGGGGGCTGTGTTGCCCCCCTCCTCAGGCCACTTATGGCCCTGGGGACCCCATTGCCATGGGCCGAGCATTGTTTTTGATTATTTAAAAAAAAAAATTATATTTATAGAAACACCTAGGACATGCTGGACAAACCGTACGTACCTATCACCATGACGATTTGCGTGATATTCATTAAAAGGCGACTATGCATACAATAAATCCACGTGGAATGTATTTACACCACTAGTGAAGCTCTGATGTGTCTGACACCCTGCCGTGCCTAATCCCGCCGCCCCCGCCAGTGGGTACTCTCCAAGTAGACACCCTTGTCGTTTATTTATACAAACATGGGTAGGTATTGACGGGCACATTTAATGCACACGCAGGGGATTCGACAACAATTCGACCAAAACTATGCAAGAAACCCCCCTCACGGTTAATAAAACACACATCCACCGCCGGATGTGTAATACTTTTTATTTTACTCTCTGGAAAGGAGATGAACCTCACTTGAGAGTCACAGCGCGCTGCTGTCTGAGCCCAATGCTGTGTTACACCCACCAGTGCCCGCCGAGTGCCACACACCTCTGTGTTGTATTCCACCAGCTAGTGCATATGCTATGACACTCTCTAGCCCATGTGCACTGTAACACCACCCCGTGAATATGTCATGCCACACTTGCCTTCGCACGAATTACATTGCCCCATCTAACGTGCCTTCCTCGATGCCTAAGTTATAACGCACAAAGCTATGCCATACATATTACAATCTGGGATCCATATCTTTGTCACAGTGCATATGCAATGGTTCACTCCCTAGCACATATTTTATATTACAACTTTAGAGACTAGTTAGGTTACACAACACTGCCCTGTGCATATTACACTCCAAGGCGCATATCGCATAGCACGCGCTGGTAACTGTGCTATCTCGCGCTCTCCAATGAATCTGTCATTGCCCACAATGTATTGCATATTATATTTCACGCCCGGTTCATCTTATATCACGCTTTTTGGTGCATAGTTTATACCATACACTATATCTAGTTTTCATTTTCAATTGTGCTCTCAGGACTATGTTCTATATAACACTGCGTTCACCTACCCTTTTCACGGGCATTACATTTTGCGATGGGGGGGTGGAGGGTCGGGGGTGTTTCTGCCAAGTCAGCCCGGAGTCACAGTCACAAACGTCCTCTTCTTCCTGAATAAAAGTGAGACTATGCTGCATACTTGTTCATATTTTAAGTAGTTCGCACAGACACACATTTTAAAAACAATAAAGTTCCTAATACCCACCTTCTCTGAACAGTTAGCTTGCTGCCCCATCCCCCTCCTTCCCTATCCTTTGTTGTCTGAATCCATGGACTAGCCTCCTCCCTCCTGCCATGCATGGTCTGATGTGCTGCCGCTGCCCTCCATTTAGCATGATGTACCAGTCCACTCCTCCTGCCCTCCATTGCCCAATTCTATGCCCCATCATTGACCTCCTGCTTAGCCTCTGTGCTTAGCTTGCTGCCCCTATTCTATTTCCCCCTGCCCTCCGATGTCTTTGTGCATGCCCCTGCTCCATCCTTTTTGCCCACCATGGACCTGCCACTCCTATCTACTCTGAGTGTTCTGTTGAGCTGCCACTCCCCTCCCACCTGCCTAGCATTGTCAGATGACTGTAACCTGTCCCTGCCACCTTCACCTTGCCTGTCCACATGCCATGCCCCTATCCCCTTCCTCCTGTCCTCCATGGTCCATTTTACTGCCACACCCTTCTGCCCTCCCTGGTCGGTTGTGCTGCAACTGCTCCTCCTGCCTACCCGTGCGGTCAGTTGTGAGGCTCCTTCCCCTGAACTCTCTTGTCTGTGCCCAGGTCCTGACCCTCCCTTCTATCCTCCATGGTCCTTTGTGCATGCCCCTGCACCCTCCTTCTGGCCCATCATAGCCATTGTGCTGTCACTAACCCTCCCGCTTGCCATGCATGGTCTTCTGTGCTGCCACGGCCCCTCCCACCTTCCCAGTGTGGTCTGTGTGTATGCCATCATAGTCTCACTGTTGCTCTCGATGGTGTGTCTTCCTTCTAGTGCCCATCCTGCCTGACCTCCATGGTCATCTTGCTGCTCCTGCCCTGCCCCCTTGCCCCCAGCCCTCTGTTTCCATGTGCAGACCCCTATTCCCTCCCTCCTGGCTTGTCTGTTCCATTATAATGCCCCTGATCTGTCCCTCCTGCCCTTTATGGTCTGTTATGCTGCAGCTTTCTCTCCTGTCTGTCCATTATGGTCAGCTAGCTACCATTGCCTCTTTCCCCTCTGTTCTCTGTTGTCCATGTGCATGGTCCTGTCACCTCCCTATTGCTTTCTATGGATTGTTGTGCTGCACTCCTGTCCCGTCCCGCATGCCCTGTGTGGTGTATTGTGCTGCTGCAAACCCTGATGCCTGCCCTGCAGGGTCAGTTTGGTGCACCTATCCATGTCTCTCCTGTCCTCTGTTATCCAAGTCCATGTCCCTACCCCAATTCCTCCTGCCTTCCATGATCCAATGTACCATACTTGCGAACATTTTGAACTTGGTAAGAGGGAGATTTTGAGAAAAAACCGGGGTATTGATTTTCCCCTTTGAGTTACATTGAAAAAGAGGAGATTGTAGACAGGAGACAGATCAAATAATGCCCATTTGAGCTTAAAAACATTGGACATTTCCTGGCTGAATCGGGTCTGTTGGCATATATGGTTGTACTACCACTGCCTCTTCCTTCTGCCCACAATGGTCTATTATATTGCCACAGCCTCTCTTGCCAGTCCTGTATTGTTGATTTGTTGCCCCTGCCCCCCTTTCCACGGCCCTCCATAGTCTGTTGTGCTGCCTCGGCCCTTCCTGCCTGCCCAGTGTGGTCAAATTGTTGCCTCTGCACCCTCCTGCCTGCCTTCAATTTTCAGAGTCCGTGCCCCTGGCCTCTGCCTCTCAACAGTATCGTAATGAACAACTAGATTGCTAACATTCTATATTTATTATAAAAGTGTGGAACGCCTGACGTCATCTTGATGTAATCAAAACTGTAATGCCTAGAGCATTTCCTTTAGAAATTACATATATGAGAGGGTCTTATTTGCATCACAAGTATGGTTAGTGCTTTAAAAAACTAAAATGAGGACATATTTTCTGAGTTTTCAAATAGCGACAAAGCACTTTTAAATTATTTGTTATCTTTATGTTTTTTATCCAGTTGACCACTTGATTAAATGTTGCACTTAGGGGAGAGGATGTGGTGTTACCTCCAGAGCTGCAGACTTTGCAACTGGGGAACCAGGTTGGAGTTTCTGCTTCAGCTCGACATTCTGTGATTCTGGTCAAATCACTTAATCTCCCAATGTCTGCAACCAAAATGAATTTGTTCTTATGTGATGTAACCAATGCTCATGTAAAGCACTCCAATACCTGACAAGTCTGCACTATGTAAAACTGCAAAAACACAAAAAATAAGTGTTTTGCACACTTCTGTCATTGGGCTATACTTGGGCTACATCTGGGTGATATTTGGGCTACATTTGGGCTCTTTTGTCTCTGGGGGCCATTTTGGGAGATTTATTTGTTATGAAGTTTACTAATTTCCTCTTTTACTACAGTCTCCTCAGTAGGAATACTTTCAGTTTTTTACTTTGATTCCATCAAGAAGGCATTCAGATGTGTCACACATTTGCCATAAATTCAGAATGTTAGCACTCTAATTGCTCATTAGATCACTGTAGTAAAGCTACTGCTCACCAGGCAACTCTGCTGCTGGTATTGAAAGTGCATGTTTCAGTCTGCATCTCAGAACTTTTTAATGAAATACAAGAGGATTTGAGAAGTCACTCAAAATGTTCCCTAATTTTTCTTTCTGCAGCACTAATCATAATTTCTATGGAAAAATGAACCCCCTCATTTTGTTCCTTTTTAAATTAAGTGTTTTAAGAGTTACCACTTTATTCCAATCAAGATGGCTTCAGGTGTGCTATACGTTTATCACAAGTAGGACTGTTAGCGCTGTAGTTGTTCTTTGAACACTCTGGGAAGCTGCAGTAGATCACAAAGGAATCAACTGACAGTCTCTGCCCTTGTTGGATGTACATGTTTTACTGAGAATGTCAGACTTCATTCTCACATGACTGAGAAAGATAATGTGATTTTACAGAAAATATGCTCTCAGTTTAGCTTATAGATCACCTTCCAAACCTCTGTGGGAAAAGCATGAGAAAATATTTTTCTCTCCATCATGATTCATGATATCCCAGCAGAAGGCTTTTTCACATGGTAAAATCACCTTAGAACATACGACAATTCCTAAAATGAGTATGGTACCATCAACAAATGATTTATAATGTAACTAAAGTCTTAAAACCTTCTATTAACTGCAATGCTTTTTAATGAGGTGCTATCATGTATATTGGTCCCAAGATGGCTGCCAACACGTCTTGGATGAAGTGCTGACAGCCAATCAGATCTCACGATGAGATGTGTGGTTAGGCTCCGCCCAGATATATGTGATTTTACTTTTGATTTACTCAGGAACTACTGAACGGATTTACACCATTTAAGCAAAAGGCACGACTCTGAACCAAGGTCTACCTTTCTGCCAAATTTGGTGTAATTCCGTTCAGCAGTTCGGGCTGTAGCTGCGGCTAAAGGTCCTATGGGAAATTGCATGGGGAAAACACGTTTTGGGACTCCCCTTTTTTCTCAGCCCCCGCTACACATATCATCCCAAGACTTTCAGGATAGGAGCAGACCGGAGCTGGCCAAAAGTTTTGAAAATTTCGTGAAGATTCGTCAACGGGCACCAAAGTTATTCCAAATAGAATGTTGCGGATTTCCTATGGAAAATAGGTCCTAACTATAACTAACTACTGGCGACCGCCAGTAGGTAATGTATGTATATATACATATATATATATATATAAATATATAATTCACTGAAAAAAACAAAGGTTACAGGGACGTTCTAGCTAAGGCCCAGATTTCACTGGTACAAAACCAGTGAAATTCAGCAGTTATAGTTACCTGAGTTAACTATAATTTACGCCCCTGCAATACACTGCTAATGACCTCACATATTGCATCACTCATGACATGGTCAGTGACATCACGTTCAGGGAGGGAGAGGATACATTATTTGTTGACAGTGATGCAGGAAGTAGATATTTTAGTTTTTGCATTAACAGGACATTGCTTCTCAGGGTGTATTTCTTTCTGTAACTCATCCTATGCCTTCATCTATCACTATCTGATTTCTTTTGGTAGTAGTCATGGTACAGAGACTCAGGGGCCAATTCCGATGCAGTTCGGAAATCATTCCAACTGAATCAGTTTCGGAATGTTTCCAACCGACTTGGATTGGGAGAGTCCAACCGACCGATTACGATGCATCCTGATGCTTCCATACGATTCAGTCGGACTCCCATTGACTTCAATGGGAGCCTATGTTCCAACCGAATGCATAGGCTCCCATTGAAGAAATGGGTGGCTGGTGAAAATCAGGCACTCTGTGGTGGGCACCCCCTGGTGCCTGCCAAACTGTGCATTATTGATAAGGGGGACCCACTGTTACCCCCACGGGCCCGATTGGGAAGACTCTGGGTGCACGGGGGGCCCGCAACGGGCCCCCAAGGTCTGATTCCGACTGCTGATCGAGTTGGACGGCACGATTCAGAAAGGCTGTCGGAATCCAGCATCGTAATCGGTCATTCGACAATGCGGCCCGTAGAGTCTGCTCTGTACAGCTCGGTCATTCCGAAGGCCATCGGGTTTGGATTAGGATATTCCTAACGCCTAACTTGCATCGTAATCGGTCGGTCGGAAACCATTCCGATTCGGTCAGAAAGACACATTCCCGATTCGGACGGAGGATTGATGTTAGGAGGCCTTCCAAACCGCATCGGAATCAGCCCCTAAGTTGTAGATAGCAGAATCAGATTACTCTCTTGGTGTTGCTATTTGATCCTAGATACACTGTCTTTGGAACACCAAGAGGTAATTTATTTTGTAGTGTATGCTGCATCTGAACATAGATTCTGTCACTCTATGATCAGAGGAAAAAGTAATAGGATTTCAACAGCATTGGCAAAACCAGGCGGCCAGTTTTGGTAGCAAGACTTTGATTGAGATTAATTGAGTGACTACAAATATCAAACTGCATTGCACCAGCAAGAAAAATTAAAAGTACAAGAAAGTGGATTGGTGAAAGCATAACAACAGAAGCAGCATATTTATGGGAGACTTTGACCTCCAGCAGACCTTAAACCACGCTCTCATTTGCTACAGCCTGTCAAAACTGAAGAGGTTTTTTAACCATCATAGTAGCGACTAGACAATTCCGGGGCCATACCAACATCGCCCATGTGCAATGGTGGCTCATACCTACCACGACTGAGTGTCCTCTCAATAACGTAAAGGTAGGGGACAAAAATGAATAGTTATAGCTAGTCAAGGAAAGGTAAAAAAGTGGGCCAATGATCACGTGAAACAGTTTGGGTACACAAAATATTAATTATTGTATTGTTTATTATAATTAATGCACTAACGCGTACCAGGGGGGCCATTTTCTACAAAAAGAAAATATTGTAACATACACAAATTATATAATTTGACAAGACAGAATAATACATTAGATTCACAGCAAACATCAATAAGCAACAGAAAATAAATACAGCAAGACAACAGAAAATTAATACAGCAAGACTGATATTTAAGTTAAAAAGAATGCATAACAAAAGTGTCACTTGACATACTTTTTTTGTGCAGTATTGAACCACGCGATCTTAAAATAAATGCACTTTGTACTTCGGTAAGCTTGATGCCGTTACATGCCTTTTCTATATGTGTGTGAAGTTGCATTTTCTATCTTTAAATATGGATGCATCTGTTTTTATGCAGAAAAGAAAATTCATTTGTTTTGTGTCCCCTCGTCATCAGCACCGAGCAATGTACTGGAATTGTACTAACAAGTTTAATTTTCACAATAACCAGAAGTGAGATAGCAAACACAGTCCATTGAGCTTAAAAAAGTAATTGTAACTATAGCAACTACTGTCATTTAAGAAAAAAAGAGATGAAAGCAAAGGAAACGGCTCCTCCTACGCAGAGAACAGAACATCAGCATGAACGAGTAAGAGGGACGCTACATATGACTTACAATATCTGGACAGTGTCAATGTAAATGCATGCACTCTGTTCATTGCGGTTATGTCTCTGCAACTGTGCAACTGGAAACCCAAGAATAACTTGAAAATGTTAAAATGAGAAAAGGAAAAGGAATTTGGTAGAGAAACAACATCAGACCCTGTCTTTGCTTCGAAATTCAGATTCTAATACATATTATATTTAGTTTAATTTAAGATAGTGGCGCAGCTGAGCTTTACTGATGACAACTATAATGGGCCTAATTCATTAATGTGTTCCAGTATTGATTCCTAATGCACAGGTGTATGCAAATAGAATACCCCAAGCTGTACAGTTCATGTATTTACTACAGGGGAACTGTGAATTTAAAAATTGTAGGCTACATTACCAAACATTGGTAATGCCAAAAGGTCTGGTTTTAATGTTTTGCACCCTGCACTCTCACAGGCATGCTGCTCGATTTCCACTCACATGGGCAGTGTTTTACCTCTGGTCTACTGGGAACAAGAGAAAGAACCATGAAAGGGAGTCTGCTTTTTTATTAGGTAACAGTAACCTGTGGAGGACGTTAATTTGGGGTTTTAACAAAAACATATAACAATGGATAAGAGCACAAGGGTACCCTAGTATGGAATAGGTCCTCAATTCATTTCCATAAAACAATAGTGGAGATTTCCTTTTTTGTTGGTTTTATATTTTTATTATTTCTGACAGGTCAGTATTGTAGAGTCTTAGGGCCAGATTTAGATCTTGGCGATATCCTGTCCACCCAAATATAAATCCCATTATTTCCTAAGGGATTTATATTTCGTCCGACGGGATATACATCACCATTGTGATGGAGTAACCAATCCGACAAGATCTAATTCAGGCCCTCTATCCTATTGGAAAACAGCCATTGGAGAGTATTAGTCTTTACAGTGAACAGCCAGACATATCGAGAAACTGCCGACAATTGTATAGTCTCAACAATGATTGTAAATGCGTAGGTCGTGGATGATGAGGCACGTGGGTACTAGCCAGTACTATTTAAGTACAGTGAGGTTTAATAAAAGCATGCTGAGGTAAATTAGGTAACAAACATTGCACCCACATTTCATTCAATCTGAAACTGACAGATTAGCTATTAAGGTAGGTCAAGCTAGTCTTTATTTCACTAATACGTGCTAGTCATCTATTCACACACGCCGTGAGGGGAACGGCTGGTCTTTACCTTCGCCTTTTTGCAGCAGCCTCCACACTAATACAAATAAGAGGACTGCTATGTGGATCACCAACCTTTTCCCTACAAATCAGCGGCAAGGAAGTTATTTCCTTAAGTTCTTCTAAAAGAGAGAAACTAGTACAAGAGACTTTGTTGCCATGCAGGCACAAGGTAAAATCAGCATTGATAAACATTTGTGGTTGTAGTATCAGGGGCTGGGATTGGCCCAAGAGCCAGTGATTACCAAACAGAGGTCCAGGTCTAAGCATCTTGTTTTTTGCAGTCTTATATAACATGCACCAGATCCAGAAGTCTATCTCAGCACTTTACATACGTGATAAACTGAACAATAGTAATAACACTCAGCCCAAAATAAATGTGTAATGAACAGTAGAAAATAGAAGCTTGAGCAAGCTCAAAATAACAGTTTGCCAAATGGGCTAGTAAATCCTGCAGGAAAACCAGGCGCAAGACCTCAAGTTACTGATTAATTGGAGGTTATGTTGAAAAGAATGGGTTTTTAGCTCTCTTTTGAGAGTTTCATGAGAGGGTTGATCCTATTCACAGGCGGAATGGCATTCCATACGTTGGGAGCATTCCCAGAGAAGGCTTACTTTAGGGTTTTAGTTATTTTGAAGGGAGGGGCTCCCAGTCACAGAGAGCAAGTACTTCAGAGAGAACAAAGGAGCCTCCTGATATGTTACGTTATATATTTGTATAGTGCACGTGTGAGAAGTTGGCCTGGTATATGATGTTCACTAGTTAAAGTGACCACCTTGTAACATGCCAAGCAACCCTTATGGTGTGGTTGTAAGTCAACCTTTTCGGACTAGCTGCCCTAGTGGTAGCGTAGGCTAAGCAGTCTTTGAGGCTAAACTCGTGAAGCGTGTTAAGCCAGCTGTTTTACCAAATGTAACCCCCTTTTATACCAATGAAAGGACACCACACAGATATATATTCAAAATATATATGTATTTATTTCTCAAAGTAACCCCTAGTCTCTTTATGAGCACAGGAGCACAAATCGTCAAACAAGATTACAGTAGAATACACAGAAGTTGCACTTTATATGGATAGGCCCTGGTGGCCGCTCAAACCATATACTAAAATAGTGGTATAAGTACCACGAACAGAAAAGGGAAAAGGCCTAGGGCCTCTAGAATCGCTGGGCCTACAAGGAGCTAACTTTAGTTAGTGACCAGGAGGTCCACGGGTGGCGTGTGCAGAGCGAATAGTCACACGCGTGCTCCCATATGTTTTCAATGGGTGCGTAAAAAGTACAAAGTTACTGCAAAGAGGATCTTCCGGATGGACTAGGAACTCAAGATTTGAAACACAGGCACTAGAGATGTAATACTACACTTGGGCACAGGAGTGCCAGCTTTACCTCACCCACAGGAAGCGGGTGCATAGGCCTCGAAGTGCGTCGGGTTTCTTCTATCTGTTCAGTGGAGCCTGAAGACAAAGATGCTGCAGGCGGAAGGTCCGGGAGAGATGCGGTGGATCCAAGGGTGGATCGGAGTTGCAGAAGACCTGTAAGCAGAGGGGACAGTGTTCACAGTCACTAGCCAGTGACCAGCGTGGCACCAGGTGGGTACCAGGCGATGTCGGGTGCAAACAGGAAGAAAGGAGCAGCTTGTCTCTGCAGCCACGTGGTCCCTGAAGGTCGACGACGTCCAGGAGTCGGTTCACGAGCTGTCCCACGCAGGCTCTCGCTGTCGGCGGTGTCGGCGACTTGATCAAAACAAACAAGCCTTGGCAAAAACAATTGTTGTGGAAAACAAAATAAGCTGATGGTTCTGACCAGCAAGGTCAGAGGGATTGCTCCTTTGGAGGGGAGCAAGGGCCAGTCTGGGGCAACCAGACCAGTGGTGTATTTCTTGAAGTTCGTCGCCAAGATGGCCACTAGCCAGCGGGCCAGCAACCGGTTAGGCGCGTCGAGTGGCAAAATGCAGAAGGGCCCCACGCAGATCGTGGAGATGCTGGAGGGCTCACCTTTGGTGCAGATGCTGCTCGAGGGTTGGGCTTCTCAGATCCCAAAGCACAACTTGGAGGGAGCCTCGGTTGTTGCGCTTGCAGCTTGTCGTGGTCGTTTCAAGATGGCTGGCTCCACGTGTCTCGGTGCCTCCACGGGTCTCCTCTTTTCAGGGACTGTGGATCGGGCGGTGAGAGGTCTGGAGGTCCAGGACTTGTCAGTCTCTGGGCTCGGGCTCCGGCGGGAGGCGGCGGCAAAGCAGACGTTGATTCGCTGGATGGTGCTTGCGTTAGCAAGGTGGTCACTCCCTGACCACAGGGGAGATTTCCTTCAGTCTTCTGTGCAGCAGAATGTCGAAGTTCCCGTCTTCTTCTTAGTTTCAAGTTGATTCCAGGATGTCTGAAGTCTTAGGACACAGCTCCTACCTTTAAGCGGATTCTAGGGGCCGGACTACCTGCTAGGTCCCTCCCTAAGGGTGGGACCAGGAAGGGGGGTGGTTACACCCCCAATCCTTTGTCCAGCTCGCCCCAGGCCCGGGACTGGTGTGCCCCAGGACCGGTTTGAACTGGCATATGCACCGAGGCTCCTTGTGAGCCACAGGCATGTCTGGTTTCTTTCAAGCCCTACCTGACCAATACACAAAATCCTGTCTGGGGTGGTGCATGCACCTCCCCTGGCAGGAAACCCTTTGTCCACACCTCCCAAGCTGGAAGGACTCCCAGCAGCAGGAGGGCAGACTTGTGTCTGTGGTGGCAGCATCCATTTTGTGGAGCTTAGGCTATGTCTGATTTTACCCGGGTTTCAGGTACTGTACATGTCGTGTCCCTCTAGAAGGGTGGAATGCTAACCCCGTCGCCAGAATTGGCGAGGGGTTAGTATTCCAATTCGTATGACACCTTACTCGACATGTTTTGATAAAGCCAAACCAAAGATAGCATTTAACCGCGAGGTTCATAATGCACTTAAGAGTATATGGTATGACGATATCTGGAAACAGTAGAAGGAAGTCGTTCCGACCACTGCAGACAGGCTCAGCTCATGCCAGAGCACCATCTCACATGGAACCAAGCACTCTGCCTTCAGGATTGTTAAGGCCTGCCATAGGAGTGACTTATAGGTTAACATGTGTCCCACTTAAGGTTAGGTATAGGTATACTACACCTAAGTAAGAGGTGGTTACACCAACTTACCCCAGCTGAGTGATCAGCCAGTTGTGTCAACTTTGTTAGGCCAAGCCTGGGGTGGCATAATACATGCTGCAGCCCCTGGCAGGCCTTGGAGACACCAATGCCCTGGGTACCTAGTGTACACTGGTACAGGGGCTCACAGGGTGATCCAACCAATTGGGTATGTACCTAGGGTACATGGAGTCCATTTTAAAGAGAGAACAGCCAGGCTGAGATCCTGAATGGCAGGATCTCAGGCCAACTAAGTCGAAAAACCAGCTAGACACTAGGCAAAAATTTGGGGATAACCATAGTCAGATATCCACCTTCCTACAGCACGACTCATGCAGGAGGGTATCCTGGCGCTCAAGCAGGATCTGTATGGGCCAAGCAAAGGCTGGGGCTAGTTGAAAGTGTTCGGTTTCTTGTGGATTTCAAGATACGCAGAGGGAGCTCTGATGTGCAGGGACAGGTAGTTCCAGGCTTTAGGAACGATGTACGAAAATGCATGACTGCTAAATCTGGTTCAGCTTATCAGGGTGTGTGTGCGAATAGGAGTACAGCTGAGTGAAGGTGTCTGGTAGGGTTGTGGAATCTTATGCAGTTGTTGAAGGACATTGGGCCAATGCTGTGTAAGGCTTTCTATGTATGCTTGAAAAGCTAAAACAGTGCCCATTTGTAGATTGGGAGCCAATGAAGCTCTTTGAGGTACAGAATAAATTGAGTGCAGAATTGGAAGTTGAAAGTGAGCTTTTCTGCTGAGTTATGATGGTCTGGACTCTTCTGGTCAGTTGAGAGTTGATTCCAGCATATAGTGCTGTTTTACCTGACATCCTGGCTTTGTTTTCCCCAACTTTTTGCCTTCAATCCTCCTGTTTATGCTGACTATGTTTTGCTGGCCATAGGACAATTGGCACATTGAATTTACTTACAAGTCCGTAGTAAAGTGGTGGTTTATGTACGCAGGTCCTATAAATTAAATGGTACTTGTGGGCCTACAGCAGTTATTGTGCCAGCCCCTTGAGTAGTCCTTTAAATTATGCCCCCGGCATGTCATTGCAACCTGTGTGTGCAGTTTTAAACTGCAGTCTCGGCCTGCAAACCAAACTTTATGCCAGGCCTAAACCTTCCGTTTTGTTACAATTAGGTCTACCCTAGGGTAGGCCCTAAACAACCCATTGTGGAGGGTGAAGTGTATTTAAACATTTGGACATGTACCTTTAACCTTTCCATATCCTAGTAGTGAAAGCCTTTAAAATCATGTTTCAGTACTTCAAGGCTTGCCTCTCTCATATGCAATCATTGCATTAGGTTATTACATTTAATAAGTGATACCTTTCAATTTGAAGCAAAAAGGAATATCAAGTTTGGTGTCTAAAGAATTGTAACTTAAAACCTTCTTTAATAGTAAAGTAAAATTTGAAATCACAATTCTGAAAATGCCACTTTTAGAAACTTGACATTTTCTTGTTCCAACCACATAGTGCTGCAGCCTGTATCCTGAGTGACATGACTATGTGTAGCTGGCAGTTGGTCTTTGTGTATTTCTCCCAGACAGTGAGACAATGGGGGCTTAGGTGTTGGCAGCATGGCCCAACTCTGACTTGATGGGGGTCAGAACTGTCACCTACCACACTTGCATATCATAAAGCCTCTGCCTCAGCACAGTCACAAAGGTTTTCACACTAGTATTTTATGCCTCTTTATGCCTCCAGACAAGCTGAGGCCATGGCTGGAATAAAGGAAATTCCAAATACCTTTGGGGGTGAAAACCTATTGAAATTTTTCCTGCTTAAAAGCTAGCAACAAGTTTAAATATTGGACCCTCAGACCCAACTCTGGAGTACACATTACCTTTGGAAGACTCGGATGTGCTGCTGCTCTGCTACTTTTCTTCCCTGCTGCTTGAGAAGGACTGGACTTCCATCTTGAACCCAGAACCATCAGAGTGACTCCTAGGGCGAGTTGGCTAGCCTCCTAAACAGAACCTCAGGGATAGCCTCCTGATCAGAACCTCAGGGACAGAAAGGCTCCTACCACCGTGCACCCTGCACCTGAGCTCCCCTGTTAGACCTTACATATCTTTGCTCTGGACCCTTGAAAGTGGGCTTGAAGGTTCTCTGCCAGCCCAGCTGTGGTCCTGTCAGAACCGACACAGGGCAAAACATGGCTGTGCAGCTTCTGAACCACTGCTGGGCGATGCATCTGCCATGCAGGACCTCATCTTGCAGCACACTAGCTCCTTGGAACTGCCGCTGTGAGCTGATGGGGGACATCGCTTCACTCCACAACAAGGATTTCGGCAGGCTGAACTTGATCCCTGTATGCAGACTGTGCTCTATTGAGGTCCACCTGAACTTGTAACTATGTTCCAGTCCAGCGTGACCAAATGCCCACAGTTAGCTCTTTGTGCTTTTAAGCACTATTTTTATCTACAAATTCATATCTCCAGTTCTACTGATTGGAACTGTTTGTTGTTTTGGTGTCAAATAATGTATTTAAATTTTACTCTATTATTCTAAATTGGTGTGGGATTTTTCCTGTGTTGTGTTTTTACTTTTTTATTGTTTGAGGACAACCCAATATATCCATGGTACATGGATAAATATATATATATATACATATTTGTGCGAAAAGTCACATGGGACACATTCAGATCCAGAGGATTTATCTAAGGGTATGAGGGCTCTGTAATACACTTAAACACATTCAATAGACAATATTGAATAATGAATAATTGTGGATTGTATTCATACATATACAAACATGGTGTGTAAATGTGAATAAGTAGTGCAGACTACATAAAGACAGGGGGTCCCTTTTGTGTCACTCCCTTCTCTATTCACACCATCTACCACTGTATACTTCTATAGGTCAAATGAAAAATCACCCTTCTGCTCGCATATATTCCCCTCTCTTGACACTGAAGAGTGTTTCATGTAAAAATGTCTAGTTTATTCAAAATGTATGAACCATTACAATTTAGCATTTAAAAATATACTGAATATAGTATTACTTTTCAACAATTTTCTACATTTGTTTCCTACATGAAACAATGGCTGTAATTTGTACAAACAAACAGTTGACTATAACCAAATCTCACAAACAGTATAAATCTTATCCCAAGTTGTCGACGCAGTGTTTTGGTGGATTTAAATTGGTTCACCCCACCTTCTTCAGGACCTAAGATTTTTTTTAAAACATACATTTATCTTGAAGCCTAGGAGTTACTCTCGAGACTCTGTCCCTTTATATGATAACACATCCATTATATGGGAATTTTATTGCTTTTATCTTTCAGATAAAATCCTCTACTTCCACTCTCCCTATGTACACATCTTCGATGGCAATCACAATCGACTTTAGCTGCATATTCCTCTTACTCTCTTTGTCATCCGCTAATTATCAGGACAGCTCTCAATTTTCTTCAAATTTGGGTAATGATAAATAAACAGTCTTATCTGCTTCTTTTCTTTTTCTTGCTTTCTTTGGGGGTGACCGCTGCATTTTTTTACCCCTACGTGGAACGTGGTCATGGGCAGCATGCGTCTGAATTTGCATATCATTACTTATGTACAGAACGTCGAAGAGGTCCAATACACTACCATAGTGGAAGTTTGGTAGGGTGTATAGGTTCACTGATATGTTGTTCCTCTAAGTGACATACACAGATAGAGTTTCCATTAGTTAGGTTCATATTCACAGTGGTGAATAAATGTAGTTGAAAACTTGGTGATGTACCACTGAGGTATAACTCTTGACCCCTTTGATTCTGTCCTAGAATGATTGATTATTGCCACTAAGATAGGTCTGACTGCATTGATACCAGGCTTCAGTAAGGCTGCATTCTGCCTCCATTCATTTTAAAACTGTATTCGTTTTGGTGCTTACGCTGCTCACACGAGGGAATTGCAGGGGGGAGAAATTGATGCTTATGTTTTAAAACTGGGAATTTTTGTCTACGCTGCGCATATGAGGGAACTGACAGGGGGGAGAAATTGATTATTATGTTTAAAACTGTGGGAATTTTTTACTACTAATTGTTGAACTTGCCTTCCGATCGTGCCTTGGTCACGGGGCGTTCGCCTGGGACACGCTCTTCTGGCATTTTTAGCGGCCATCTTGAGTGCGACGTGCGTTTTTCACGGTCAGCACTCTAGATGTTGCACGCTGTTCCCTCGGCTCAGCCATGCCCTTTAAGTAGACTGCCTGACAGGAAGCGCAGCGGATGAGCGCAGCGGGCGCACCGACAGCGCGCCGAAGGCGCGCTAAAGGCAAGCCCGTCTGCGCCCGTCAGCGCACTGTCAGGGCATAGGGCATGTCACTCTGCTTGTTCTTCCCCTGAGGTTACCAGTCCCCTGATTTATGCGGCTGATATGCTCAAATCCTTTCAGCCTCCCCGTTTCCCTAAGGAAATAATCTGTTCTAATCTCCCCTCCTCTGATTATGTCTGCGGTGGATGCGCGTTTCACTTTACCACAGAGCGCGTTTTAACAGATTCAGGTGCTGCTCCTTTCAGCCCCGGTTCCATTAGCGCCTGTCTCATCAATGCTAGATCCGTGAAAAAGCACCATTTGGATGTGTTTGACCTGATTATTGATAATAATCTGGATATCCTGTTTGTTACTGAGACTTGGCTTGATGCCACATCAAATCCTCTAGTTAATATGGCTACACCTATAGGATTTAAAGTCCATCGATTGGATCGTGGTATAGGCAGAGGTGGCGGTGTGGCCATCTGGTATAGGGAAAATTGGACCTTCCGAAGTGAAATTTCCACTCTCTGGGGTAACTGCGAGGCATTGCATTTCAGCTTGCAACTCTCAGCCCACTTCACCCTTGGTGGCTCTTTAATTTACCGACCCCCTGGCTCAGCTGCGAACTTCTTAGCCCTTTGCAGTGAGGCGTTAGCTGAGCGAGCTTTGAGATTTTCGAAATATATTTTTCTTGGGGATGTCAATATCCACCTCGATTGCAGTAAAGAGGTAGATTCAGTCGCTTTTCTCGATTCTTTACATCTTGCAAACTTATCCCAAATGGTCGTGTTCCCTACTCACCAGGGTGGTCACACGCTTGATATGATTTGTACTAATTTCCCCATTTCTGTCTTGAAGCCGCGCCCTGTGTCATGGTCAGATCATTTCCCCATCTTTTTCTCCTGTGCATTGCATGAAGCTTGGAGACCAACCAGTTGTTAACGGCCGCCTCTTTCATTGAAGATGGCTTCCACCCAGCTTAGCCTCGCGCTTGCTGCGTCTCGACCCACTTTCTGCTCAGCTCTAGAGGCTAATCTTATCCATTTCAATGAGTGGATCACAGGTGCTGTCGCTTCAGTCTCGGCGGCTGGCCAACCCAGGCTGAGAAGAGAGTCCCCTTCTAAACCCTGGTTTTCCCCTTTGTTACGGAGTCTTAAACACAACTGCAAAGTTGCAGAAAGGGCCTGGCGTTCCCGTGGCTATCTGCTCCACGACAAAGTGCTTCTTAGGTCTGAGCAAAAACTCTATTATAGAGCAATTGGGGAGGCCAAGGGCCTGTACTTCGCTACGCGCATTGAACGAGCCAATAACAACGCCAAGGAGATCTTTGCCATAGTGCAGTCTTTCCTTGCCCCGAGTGCTCAGGTAGCTGTAGCCCCTACATCGGACACCTGGTGCAACACCCTGGCTTCTTTTTCCAAAGACAAGATCATCAGTATCCAGGAGACATTTCGGCCTCTGATGAAGTCGCCCAGCACTGAGCTGGTTTCCACTCTGCCCAAGATCTCTCCACTCTCCCGCTTCTCTGATTTTTGCCCTATTGAGTTAGTCGACTCTCTTAAAATCCTTAAAGCCCTTAAGTCTGGCTCTCCGCACGATCCATGTGCCGCCCGATTACTTTCCGATCTGGCAGACACCATCACCCCGAGGTCAACTATTTGGTCAACCAATCGCTTAGGGAAGCTCTTGTTCCCTCGGCTTGGAAACATGCTCTAATTCTGCCACTTCTTAAAAAGCCCTCCCTTGATCCTCTGCTCCCAGAGGGCTATCGTCCTATTTCACTCCTGCCTAGTTTGGCCAAAGTGTGTGAGAAGGCTGTCACATTTCAACTGACCAACCATGTTGAGGGGGCTGGCGTGCTTCATTCTGCGCAGTCTGGATTCCGGGCCTCCTACAGTACCGAATCCGCTCTGCTGGAGGTCTCGGAGTCAATTCGCGAGTGTCTGGACGCCGGCGGGAGAGCGGCACTTATACTGCTGGATCTCTCGGCGGCGTTCGACACGGTGCCCCACGCCAAGCTCCTCGACCGCCTCTTGGACATTGGAGTGTCTGGGAATGCGTTGCTTTGGATCAGGTCTTTTTTGGAGGGTAGGCTTCAGCAGGTCTGGCTCCCTCCGTGCGCTTCGGTTTCCCTGAATGTCACCACGGGGGTACAACAGGGGGTCGTCACATTTCAACTGACCAACCATGTTGAGGGGGCTGGCGTGCTTCATTCTGCGCAGTCTGGATTCCGGGCCTCCTACAGTACCGAATCCGCTCTGCTGGAGGTCTCGGAGTCAATTCGCGAGTGTCTGGACGCCGGCGGGAGAGCGGCACTTATTGTAATTGTAATTGTAAAAGTATTTTTAAGCGCGTTTGCTGCCCGCAGGCGTCCAAGCGCTGGGTTGATCAGAGAGGTGAAAGATGAAGGAGCTAAGAAACGCAGGATTTGGCGAACAGCAGTGTCTTCAGGTTTTTACGAAAAGAAAAAAGATCTGGATTGGAACGAAGTGAGAGGGGGAGAGCATTCCACAGCCTGGCGGCATTCAAAGAGAACAGCCTGCCCCCCGACCTGGCTCGCTTCACTCTGGGAATGGCGGCAAGGAACGCCTCTGAAGACCGAAGATTCCTGTTAGGGTGGTAGGGGGTGACAAGGTCGTTATTAATAGCTGGGCCAATTTTCCAAAAAGCGCGGTGCGACAGGCACAGTGCCTTAAAGGCCACACGCTGCCTCACTGGCAGCCAGTGGAGACTTTTTAAAGCAGGTCTAGCCGACTGGGTACGCGGAACTTTCTACAGAGAACGTGCTGCACAATTTTGCACAACCTGCAATTTTCGGAAGGTCATCTCAGGAGCCCCCACATATAGGGCATTGTTCGAGTCCAGGCGAGACTGTATGAGACCTTGTACAGCCACCTTTTTTGCCTCTAAGGGAAGAAGCGGGAGAACCTTCCTCAAGACTCTAAGTAGACCAAAGCATGAGGCGGACAGTTTTTTGGCTTGGGTGGAAAAGGACAGTTTATTGTCCAGCCATACTCCCAGGCTTTTAACACTTTCCTTAGGGGAGGGGGGGGGGGTCCCAGAGTACTGGGCCACAGGGAGGTGAAGGGTACCGGAGAGGTTGGACCAAGGAGCATGAGCTCCGTCTTTTCTCCATTTAGTTTGAGGGAGGAGGCGGTCATCCATCCCTTAACATCCTCTAAGCATTTTAACAAATTGGTTGGGGAGTACC
Source organism: Triturus cristatus (assembly GCF_964204655.1). Lineage (NCBI taxonomy): Eukaryota > Metazoa > Chordata > Amphibia > Caudata > Salamandridae > Triturus > Triturus cristatus. The sequence continues at coordinate 290,752,707 of NC_140589.1, read as the reverse complement.
TATCATTCCCGGTTGTCAGCGAGACCACGAGCTGGGTGTCGTCGGCGTAAGACACCATTTTAATGCCATACAGTTCGACAACGCCCGCCAGCGGTCCCATGTACACGTTGAACAGGGCCGGGCTTAGGGAGGAGCCCTGTGGTACTCCGCAGCTCAGGGGTTTGATGGAGGATGTTATCTCACCGTCGAAGATCTGAAACGACCTCCCAGACAGGAAGGAATCAAACTTATACTGCTGGATTTCTCGGCGGCGTTCGACACGGTGCCCCACGCCAAGCTCCTCGACCGCCTCTTGGACATTGGAGTGTCTGGGAATGCGTTGCTTTGGATCAGGTCTTTTTTGGAGGGTAGGCTTCAGCAGGTCTGGCTCCCTCCGTGCGCTTCGGTTCCCCTGAATGTCACCACGGGGGTACCACAGGGGTCGTCACTTAGCCCTCTGCTTTTCAATATCTATGTGACTCCACTGGTTTTCCTGGCGGAGTCCCTGGGGGCTAAAGTGATGGCCTACGCCGATGATACCCAACTGCTGTTTACCTGGAGCAAAGCAGATGACTCGGTGGTTAAACCTCATCAGTGTCTGTCCTCGGTATTTCAGTGGCTGGCCAATGCACAGCTAAAATGCAACGAGCCTAAGTCAGAAGTTCTGCTGTTCGGCTCTTTTCCCTCTGAGTTTAGAACAAGACTTTGGCCCTTGGGCTTTCCATGCCCCCCAGCGATCATTGGAGCCGGTAAAAACCTTGGTGTTTGGTTTGCTGATAACCTGAACTTTGCCTCTCATATAAAAAAACTTACCAGCACATGCTTTGGGCTTTTGCGGAGTCTTAGGAAGTTTCTCCCCTTGCTCCCAGACAGGGCTAGAGAAACGGTGGTGCGCGCTTTGCTTTTATCCCGTTTAGACTATGCCAATGCCCTCCTGGTAGGGAGCCCTGGTTACCTTGTATCGAAATTACAGGTGGTCCAGAATTCAGCAGCTAGACTTCTGGGCGGACTGTCCTCCCGGCAAAGTGCCCGGGACCAACTGCGGGCTCTTCACTGGCTCCCCGTTCAGTCTCGTCTTAAATTTAAAATGCTGTCAATTGTACAAAAAGCCCTTTATGGTCTTGGCCCCAAATATCTTCAGGTCAGATTCTCCTTTTACATCCCTAGGAGACAGCTGAGGTCTTCCTCATTGCTGCTTATGCAGACCCCAAAATTTGAGCGGGCCCACTTGGGGGGCAATTCCTTCGCCCGTAGAGCCTGCCTTGCCTGGAACGCTCTTCCCCTGTCTGAGGGCCATTCGTGATCCTCTCTTGTTCAGGAAATCCCTGAAGACCCTGCTGTTTTGATGAATTTCGTGGGATGGTTGCCTTTTTCTGTTGTTAGCGCCGGGCACTCCCGAGTATCTGTGCGCTCAATAAATTTAAATAACATAACATAACATAACATAACAAGAGGGTTGAGCACTGGCTAATTTGGGGTCTGATTGTGTCACCCTGACAAGAATGGTGGTTGCTGCTTGAGCAGGGTTTCATCTCCCTCGACCGGTACCCCAATTTTCTGATAAGGGCGTTGCCCTAGTCCAGCTTGCTGGTGATGGGGGCTTGTGTGATGGCTCTGCGAGTGTTGATGGGGAGCCATTGAAGATCTTCTTTAGTATCTTAAATATGTGGAAGGAGGAAACAGAGACTGGGTTCACTTGACCCGTTATGGTGAATTGGTTGTCAATTACTAATCTGAGGTTCTTTGCATGGGTTGCCGGGAGGGATGTGGGTCCATGTTTGGCAGGCTAACAGGTGAAGTCCCAGATGTAGAGGCATGAGAAATTATTTTTTAAGAAGATGGGGTCAAACATGTCATATGTTCAATAAATGATGAAGAAGGTTTATTTTTTATTTACTGTTCTTAGTGATTAGTAACTGTTGAAGGGAGACTAGAGCAGGAGAGATGCTGTTACACTGGAATATCTTTCAGATCAGGCAAAGCTCTGTTTTTTACTCCTTTTAGGCTAAGGAAGAGATGTTTTAAGTGCCCATGTAAACACTGTAGTCATAGACCTACTTTAGTCTTGAACAGATGTGGGCATATATTATGGAAAATCTCCAAGGTGCCTTGATGGCACAAATGTCTAGGCATTATGTGAATGCTTGTGTTGTTTACTTAACTTGGCACCTGATTAAATTGAGACAGGTACTTGGCCAAGCCCACATGAAAAGTTCTGTGAATTGTGCAAGCCAATTTGTAGATGCTTCTGGCCTCCATGTTAAGCCAGTTGAGTGTGTTCAGGATAGAATTAATGTATTTGGATCTTCTCGTGACAGTGAGTAAGCAGGCTGCAGAATTGAAGGCTACCTTCACCTAGTTAGTAGCAAGTTGTCATAGGCTTTATTAGAGAGGACCATGGATTGAACTACAATTTCAAAATCATCTGCAGGAATTAGTGGCTTGATCCCCTTGAGCAGCCTGATTTGGAGTGTCTTCCACAACCACTGTAATGTGGGCATGTAGATTGAGGATTTTAACAAGTGTAAAGTTCAAAGAATTTTCATTGTCTAGTGTACAGTCAAGTAGGATTGAAGAGTCTAACCAGGATTTTAGAGGTGAATTGCAGTGTGACAGACAGAGAAGAAGGAACCCTGTCTTCTTAGTGTTCAGTTTTAGGTGGTGGAATTACATCCCCGAATCAAAATCCATGAGAGAATTTTCGACAGGTTTGCTGTATGCTCTGTAGAGGAGACTATCAAATACAGCTGAGTATCGTCTGCATAGTATGGAAATACATTTTTTTAATTTTCCAGGAGGGTGCAAAGGGATTCCATTTAAAGACTGAATAGTTTTGGGGAGAGGATGAAGCCTTGGGGTACTCCTTGACACAGAGACACAGACCTGGAGAGCTAGATAGCTTATCTTGTTATAATCAATTACAGAGCTAGCACTTAAAAAAGAAGATGTGGGAGTACAGCAGAGGTAGCCAGTGGGAGCTGAGTTAAATTCATGGGACTTAATTGCATTGGTCAAAAGCAGGATGAAAGAGGAAAAAAAGATTCCCTTCAGATGAAGGGAGTGCATTTTGTCAATAAAGGAGTTCTGTTCATAGGGGGCTGTGGTCGGAAGAGTACTTGCTCGACAGAAGGATTTAGGATGAAAGGGCCAATGCAAACTGACTTTTGGTTGACAGTTTGGATGGGAAATTGTGATAGATGGGGATCCCACTTCATAAGTAGGAGGACAACGTATTTCCAAATGCTAGACTGTCCGAGTGGAGTGGACGTGAGGAGGAGTTTATTTGGTGGAAGAGTGTAAGTCCCAGAGCTGAGGATGAGACTACCTTAGAGACAGGAGGATGGATTTCTTTGGCTAGAGCTGAAAAAGCTTGATTAGTTTTTTTTTTGTTTTTTTTGAAAATTTTATTGAACAATAAATCAATTACAAGAATGGGCCTACAACCACCGGGGCCGGCCGCTAGATTCGGGAAGGATCATACAGAGTTAAGGCAGTAGTCGACTCCCGGGGTCCAGCCCCGTACATGACTCCGGAAAGTCCTAGGGAAGCAGGATACATAGGTTTAACATAAATAACAAATAAAAACAAAAGGCGAGGCGTAAAGGCAAAAAATGTGGGTAAGGCTACATCCGGGGGACTCTACTTCTGATCTTCAAATAGCTACTAAAAGGCAGGAGTAATGATAGGTCGGGGGGGGGGGGGCACGGGAGAGGAACGTCTATATTCGATTATCCCAAAAGTCGCAGGGAACCGTCAAGGGTCAGGGGGACAAGGCAATATCGGTGTCCACCAGGGGGGGAACACAGATACCCCCACGATACGCATTCCATTGCCCCCAGATTCTACCCCACGCCCCCGGTTTGCCACGAGCAACATACACAGTCTTCTCCCTGAACATGCACCAGTCCATGTTCTCCTTCCATACGGACACGGTGGGAGGCCGCTGGGAACCCCAAAGCTGCGCTATATCTCTCTTGGCAATCATGTTCCCCAGGGCCGCCCACCGAGTCTGAGCCGCGTTATAATCATTGGGCTCCCACACATTCAGGACACAGCGACGCACCTCCGGCAGCAGCACAACCCCGGTGACTTGTCCCATGACCACATGAATCCGACGCCAGTATTCCGCCACCTCGCGACACTCCCAAAGGATATGGAGAAAGGTGGCTCTGAGTCCACATCCCCGCTTATAGAGCCCGTCTTCAGAAAATCCCATCGAGACCAAACGGGGACCCGTCACATACACCCGGTGGAGAATCTTAAGTTGGACCAGGCGGAGACGGGCTGGAATGGCCACTTCCCTGGGGGACGACAGTGCGGACTGCCAGTCCTCGTCGTCCAGTTCCACCCCATCCCCCGTCCACGCCTCCCGGAGGCGCACCAAGAGGTCAGCCCGATTGTTGATAAGTTTTTTTATAAATTAATGAAATAGTACTGTCGGGGACATGACCATCGAGTATGCGGTCCTCGAGGGGCGAAGAAGCCGGGATATTGGTCCCCTCCCCAAAAACAGAGAGCAGGGCATGCCGAATCTGGGCGTAGCGGAAGAACTCCCTTTCCGTAAGTTCGTATTCGCTCTGGAGCGCCGCGAATGTTTTAACAGCACCCTTAATCCATAAGTCTCCCACTCTACTAATACCAATCGTGTCCCAACGTTCAAACCCCTTCGTTGTCCAGAGGCTTCCCAGGCGATCGGAGGCAAACAGAGGAGTAGCACATGTTAATCGCTCACTCCAGCCCAAGGCTACATTGGCCGCCTTCCAGATCCGTACCGCAATCTTAGTAGGGCCCGTAAGGGTCCGTCCCGCCGAGCTGGAGTAAAGTGCCCTGTTATAGTTCCCGCCGGGAAGCAGGAATTTATCCATTTCATACGCCGGATTCAAGCCAGGCGCATACGTGGCATGGTTAATGGCCGACAGCTGTGAGGCCCAATAATACCTGCGAATGTCGGGAAGCGCGATGCCCCCGTCGTACCAGGGGAGAGTAAGCTTTGCCAGAGCGATACGCGCCCGTCCATCCCACACCAGTCTCCTCTGCAGGCTCTCCACCTCCCGAAAGTAGGACACCGGAATAACATCGAAGGAGTTCTGAAGTGCATAGAGAAATCTGGGAAGGGACATCATTTTGAACAGCGCTGCCCGACCCAGCGGGGACAAGGGCAGCCTACACCACCGAGCCGTGTCCTCCCTCAAACGCCGAAGTGGGAGCAGGAGATTCTGCTCATAGCGAGCCACCGGGTCCATCGAGACGTATATTCCCAGGTATTTAAAGCCGGACAGAGATAATTGGATCGGAAGCCGAGGCGGCAAGAGAGGAGGGTCACCAGAGATAGGATAGACACAGGATTTAGACCAGTTGATCGTTAGACCCGAATTTCTCCCAAAGGAAGTCAGAACATCAAAGAGAACATTAAGCGACTGCCGCGGCGAGGTGAGATACAGGAGGATATCGTCCGCATACAACGAGATCCGATCCTCGAAGCCCGGGGCCCACCGGATCCCTCTGATCGAGGGCTCCCAGCGGAGCCAAGCAGCGAGCGGCTCCAAGGCAAGAGCAAAGAGCAGAGGGGACAACGGGCACCCCTGCCTCGTGCCCCTACCTAGAGCAAAGGGCCGAGAGACCCGCCCATTAACTACCACCTGAGCCATGGGTCCCATGTAAAGAAGCTTCACCCAGCCAAGAAATCCCTCCCCAAAGCCGAATTTGGTCAAGACAGCCCAGAGAAATGGCCACTCGATGGTGTCAAAGGCCATCGTGGCGTCTAAAGAAACCAGCACGGCAGGTTCGGAGAGGTACTCCGCCCTGGCGAGGGCACCATGAAGACGCCGCAAGTTAAGAGCGGTGTTACGGTGAGGGATGAAGCCGCATTGATCAGGATGAATCAAATCGCAGATGACGCTCAACAAACGGTTGGCAAGGACTTTCGCCAGGATTTTAGGCTCTGCATTTAGCAGCGAAATAGGCCTGTAGGAGGCACAGCGATCTCGTGGCTTACCTTCCTTGGGGATCACGACTATCGTTGCCAGACGTTGGTCGTCAGGAAGGGAGCCTGCCTCAAGGGACTCCTGAAACATACGACGGAGGAAGGGCGCGAGTTTATCCGGGCGCAACTTATATAATTCAATAGGCAGCCCGTTAGGGCCCATCGCCTTCCCCGAGCGAAGGGACCGAATCGCCGCTGCAATTTCATCTACAGACAAGGGGGCGTCCAGCTGCTCACGGTCTTCGACAGACAAGCCGGGCAAAGCAATATCCCGCAGCAGAAGGCGAGAGTCTTCTTCATCCCTGTCAGTCACCGGGGAGTACACGGCCCGGAGGTGGTCAGCGAAACATTCCACAATCTCACCAGGCTCAGTCACACACACTCCATCCGCGACACACAGCTCCGGGACCACTCGGTTCACTCTCTCCTTCCTATCCAGCCATGCAATCAACTTTCCCGCCTTGTCCCCGGCATCATACAATCGACCCTGCTGTTCCCTATACAACGTTTTGGCGGCGTCAGTGACAAGAGACCTGTATTCAAACTGTTTCAGGCTGAGGGCATGGAGCCCGTCCGGTGTGACACCCGCCTCCAAGGCCGACTCCAGCCCCGAAATGTCAGTCTCCAGCTTCACCACTGCCTCCCTCTTGAGTTTCTTAGCCACCACTATCTGGGAGAGGGCGTGTCCGCGGATTACGGTTTTAAAGGCTTCCCACAGGGACATTGCGGACGACACCGACCCCTCGTTTTCAAGGAAGTATTGGTCCATAGCCTTAACCAGGCTGTCGCGAGTCATAGGGTCTCTCAGGTACCACGGGTTAATGGGAGCAATCCGCCCTGCAGACCGCGTCTCGGCGTCAAAGAGCAGCCACAGCGGGGAATGATCGGAAATACCCCGCGCCAGGTGCCTAACCTCCCGAATCCGACTAGTCTGTGCCGCGGGCATAAGGAAATAGTCTAACCTAGAAAGACTCCCATGCGCCCCAGAGTGAAAAGTGTACTGACATTGGGTCGGATGCATTAATCTCCAGCTATCTACCAGGCCGAAGGTATCCAGCAGGCCACCAAGCCATGCCTGGGCAGCGGGGAGGGCCCTGGGTGGGTGACGATCCAGGTCACCCGAAACCACCGAATTAAAATCCCCGCCCATAAGCAAAAGGCCATCCGGAAGTTCAAGCAGCATTCGACCCAAGTCCGCGAAGGTGGAGTTCTGGAGGCCCGGGGGGACGTAGACTGAGACCAGGGAAAGGGGCTGCCCCTCCCATCTCCCAGACAGACACACATAGCGCCCTCTGTCATCCGAGACTACCCTAGTGATATCCAACGGAAGTGAGGATCGCAGGAGAATGCCCGCCCCCCTGGAACCAGTTGTGAAACCAGAATGGGCCACGAGGCGGTATCCTCCCCTGTTCATTGCATGACAAACATTGCCCACCAGATGCGTCTCCTGGATAAACACCACATCAGGAGTAAGACGACGCAAATACTGCAGTACTATACCCCGTTTGATACGATCCCCCAACCCATTGACGTTCCATGACATCAGTCTCAATCCGTCCCCCCCCATCCCCTCCAATAGACCAATGGCCCCCCAGTCAGCAGCACAGTTCCCGTATCTGGACAAAAATCAATACCTCGCCCTGTAAACAAAAAACACACAGCAAAACAACCCCTCCCTCCCCCCAACCCCCCCCCAAAAAACCCAACTCCCCCCACCCTGCACCCCTGCGGGCCTGAAAACCCCCCCAACTTGCAGTGTGCCTGTCGCCCTACTAACCCCATTCTACGAAAAGACCCCGGAGGAGGAAAGGGACCCATCCCCGCCCGCCCCCCACACTGGTCCTAGTGAGACAAAATGAACAAAAGAAGTAAAACCCAGCTGAACAGTGCAAAATGGCAAAATCAAGGACCAAAAGTTACTCCAAAGGGGACCCGTCACCTTCGGCGCCCGCAGAGGGCCCGGGACGGTCACCTCTGTCCGGCAACGAGTCCAGCCAGTCACTCACGGCCACAGGAGAGTCAAAGAAGGCAGTCCGATCCTCATGTTCCACCCGGAGTTTTGCAGGGTAAAGCATAGAGTACTTTAGGCCCAGTTCACGGAGACGGCGCTTCACCCCCTGGAATCCCATCCGCTGTTTCTGAACAAGTTGGGTAAAGTCCGGATAAAAGTTAATGGATGAGTTCTCATGACGCACCGGGCCGTGGACCCGTGAGGCCTGTAGAATCGCATCTCGGTCTCTATAGTGGAACAGTTTGGCCACGATAGGCCTCGGGGGGGCCCCCGGCCGTGGCCGACCGCCCGGAACTCGATGTGCCCGCTCCACGGCAAAGAACTTACTTAGGCCAGCAGGGGCCAACTGTTGGAGGATGAGTTCCTCAACCAGGAGGTCAACCGGGCGGCTGTCGGAGGACTCCGGTACGCCTATGACACGGATGTTGTTGCGTCGGGCCCGTCCCTCGAAGTCCTCCAGCCGCCGGGCCATCTGGTCGTTGACCGCCTTAATGTCACCAAGCGCGGCCTGCAGGTCCGACACATCCGTACCAAGGGTGGAGGTCCGCACATCGAGAGCCTGTACCCTCTCATTTGTTTTGGAGAGATCTGCCCGAATTAAGGTGACATCGATCGCCACCGTGTCGATTTTACGGGCCAGGGCCTCATATTGCGTGGCGATGGTTTCCCTGATGCCCTCAATGGCGCCCATGATGTCCTGCAGGGAGAGCTCCGGAGAGACGGTCGTGCCACCACCGACGGCATCCGGGGGGGGGCCGGTCGCTCCAGGGGACCCTCTGCCCTGAGTGTAACGGTCCATGTTGTTGGCCTGGACCGGTCCCCCGCGGAGGGAGGCCTTAGTCTTACGCCCCTCGGGGCCCCCCTTGCCCCCCATGTGGTCACGGACACCGAAGGGGATCGCCGATCAAGAGTCGTAGGGGGACCGGCACCGCAGACCAGCGCCTCACCATAGACCACAATATAGCGGTGCGGGGGGACCCAAGGCGACGGGCACTCTAGTGGCAGGTGGAGACAAGGCCTCGCGCAGAGGCCAGGGGAATACCCCGCCACATCAATTGCATTCGCAGGCCAGCCCCCTGAAGTACGAAAGTGAAACCGAAAGTGATAGAGCGGCCACTGGCACCGCACTGCAGCCGCTGTTGTTCAATTACGACACGGCTCCACGGTTCACCTTCGCCCCGGGCACCTCCGTCGGGTGGGTCCCAAAAGTTCGAACGACGACAACTCAGGATTCCCAGGTCCGATTCGAGTTCTGAAAAGAGATACGTGCTCAGCCGGTCTTCATCTGCCAGATTCCACAAACCACATCAGGATATTCTCAGGATAAATTCCGAGGAGCAGCAAGGGTCCGGGGAGCCCTGTGCTCACGCGACCATCTTGGATGCGCGCTAGGCTCCTCCCCCAAGCTTGATTAGTTTTAATGTGTCTGGGTAAAGAGGATATGATGAAGAATCATTGTGGCAGAAAGCAGGTTCTGTGGAGGACATGCCGGGCTGGACATTAGAGTCTTCATGAGTGTAAGATTGCTTTGATAGAATAGTCAGAGGTGATGGGAAAAGGATGATACAAGGGAGATATGGGCAGTGGAAAAGTAAGAAGTTACTTCTTGGAAAGGGATTTGAGGTGGTCTGTTCTCGTTGAGTTCGCTAAAGGATTGTACTGTGGTTTAGGTGTAGGTAAGGGGGATATTTTTGAGTGCTTTTCAGGTTACGGGGAGAGATTGGAGGAGTGGTGATTGTGGTGGAGTGGGACAAGGAGGCAAAGGCAATGCAGACAGGGTTGAGATTAGTGAGGAGAAGGAGGAAGTGGAGAGAGCAGTAAAGAAGTGGAGGAGTGACTTAATTTTGGAGCCAAAAAGTGCCAGAACTTTATCTGTGGATTGAATAATTATTTTGTGATTTTTGAAAATTGAGATTGATAGCTTATCATTGAAGAATGTTGATTGAGGAATAACTCACTTTTTTCCATGAGGATTTTTATAACCACTTCCAAAGGCATTTCTTTGAAGATAATTTCTTCCCAAAGGGAGGGGTGGTGAGTGAAGAACAAGAGGCCTGTTTTAGGCCTCTTTTATGACCAAAGTGATATTGGTCAACAAAGAGTATTTCCAGTAATTTTCTCATGAGATTATGTTTAAATTGTTTCCAGCGTTCTTTGAGAGATTGTGAGGATATTGAATTTTTTTATTAGGATTAAGCCATTTTAGAAAGTCTTAAGTGGGGGGGACAAATGGTAGCTAAACAGGCTTATTGCTCAATATTGGGGAACTGCTACTGATGCACATGAGTGTGGTTAACCTGAACCCTATTTATATTGGTGTCTTCTAAAAGCGTGATGCGTTTTTTGTAATAGGACTCTATTAGAGTAATTAAGAAATCATCCATCTCTGGTCCTGAGGAGATCCTATAATGATTGTGGTTCGAAATGTGTAGACTATTTTATTTGGGGTCTTCATGTTCAACTAACACTAATACGGAGGATGATTAAGGACTTCCTATGAAAAGCAATTAGGTCTTTCTTTGTCCTGATTGGATGCTAATGGAACCCTAAACTGACTACAAGAGTGTTCAAAAATCGCTATGGCTAAGAACTTTGGACTGGTTGAACATTGATCTGTTCTATTTTTTGATTTGTGTTCTCATGTTCACTAATGTAATTTAATTTGACTTGATTCATTTTTAATTTGTGAACATTGATTTGTTTTATTCTTTTGGTTTGTGTTTTCATGGCCACTAAAGTGATTTAATTTGCAATGAAAAAAATGTTTGTATAGGTTTGTAAGTCTTTAGGTATCACTCAATACCTCAAAATATTGAGTAACGTATGTCAGCATGTTAGAGTGTCTTAATCAATTTACAGGCCATGTTTATTAAATAGAATGATCTTGTGAAAAAAAGAACAAAAGTAAAAAACGAAAATAAATTCAGTCACATATTATTTTCGATATTTTGCTTGTAGATTGAGGCCCATGGTGGTTGCAGAGAGAGGCCCAACCCCTAATTGTTGTTCATTAACCTTTAGAAAGTTAGCATTTTCCTGCCCATAGCCCCTTGTGCCTGAAGGCTGTCTTGGGTCACATGGTATAGCTGACTGTTAGACTTTGTGAATTCCTCCCAGACAGTCACACAATACAGGGATTAGGTGTGCCCCAATAGGCCATCTGCTAGTTGGATGGGGGGGGGGGGGGGAACTGAGCATAGCAACTGAATCCCCTGTGCTCTGCCTGCACACAAAGGCCGAGCAACCCCACATGGTCACTGCAGCCAGCTTGAAGTCAGGGCAGGAAAGTCATGAATTCCGTGCAATTTGAAGAACGTTTCCAGAAACTTCTCCCATCTTCCACTTGAAAGGAATCTGAAATGTATGTGTTTATGGGCTAACCAAAATTCAAGCACATGTTCTGAGCTCATGGGAGCTTAGTAGTAAGATAGACTGCTATTGCTGATCATGGCTTTTCAAATAAAAAAATATAGTTATACAGAATTCTAACACATAGTTTATGTGCAATGAAATATCAGAAAAGTAGTCCTCTTCCAGTGACCATGACCAGTCAAGATTTACAAAGTATGCATATTTAGAATTTAGGCACAACAAGGAGTCAGCCAATGTAGGTGGGTGAGCAAGTCCTCTTTCTATTTCTAAGGATTGCCTCATCAAGAAAAAGCCCCTATGATGGATGGCCAAGCAAGTTCTCTTTTTGTTTCTAAGACTTCAAATTTCATGAAGCCTCAAGATGGCCCTAGGATTCCCAGTCATCGAGGGATATTATGCACAAGGTTGGCGAATGACCCCACAGAAGCAGCTCAACCAGCGGATGAGGCACCTTCCACTGGGGTGCTCCTTCTAGTATGCTCCCTAAAACAGGGCACAGATGATGCTGCAATCTGATTCAGTGGTGCAGTAGGTGGATTACATTAGTTGCAGTCTGTCTGTGCAGGCGGGGCAGAGTGTTGCACTCTGGGGCCCCTCAGGACAGTGGCTTGATCATTCTGTTCTGTTGTAAGGGCTGCTGAGAAGCAGTCAAGGCATCCAGGTACCCAGCTTGTAGCTTGGCCCAGACTCCATCAACTAGGCAGATCGGGACTTTGCTCTACTCGACCAAGGGAGACGGGGTCCAGATGGAAGGGCAAGGGGGTGAAGTGGAGGCCTGAAGGAAAGATTTACACCATCAGTTGATCCCCAGCCAATGGAAAACCTTGAGAAGTGCTTAGTAAGCAGCCATTTTGCCCTTGAACTATATATCATCCCTAAAACCAACATCTTCATTTTATCAGTGTGAGAAGTCATCCTTTTTGCCCTGATCACCCCCATTTATTTGCTTGTTACTGGTGGTAACTGACTCTGACTGCACCCTGTTGTTGCCAAAATCAGAAGCAAACAGCCCTGCAAAACAGAAATATACAGCAGAACCAAAGTAGAGAAAAGATTCGAAATGTGTGTAAAAATGTGCAGCTGTAACGTAACAAAAAGTATAGACATGCATTAAAACACCTAATATATTTTACATAGTTTATATACAAACTTTACATTATGGAACTCACAGATAAATGAAGCAGCAACATATGTCAACTTCCTCAAATGAAAGCTGTTAAATTATGTGGGATATACTTATAGCAAGGAGAGCAGCACAAGTGAAAATGCACAATGGAAATGTACCAAATATTATTCAAGCGCATGCTATGGCAGGACTACCACTATAAATAACATTGTAAAATGCTAGGGAACATAATCCTCCCCCTAATATTTCAGAGTTCGAAGTAGGAATGTTCTACAGGGCCTGAAAGGGCCAGTACAAGCTCTCAAGTTCAAACAAGAATAAGACTTAAAAATATTGTTCTAGACAGGTAACAGGCCAACTCCCTGGCATATATAAAGGAAAAAAGGGGAGATAGAAGGGTTTTACGGTGGCCAGATCCTCTTCCCAAAGTACATAGAAAACAATAAAGAATTGGCCCCCTGTCACTACATATTACGAACTGGAAATCTCATATGTTAGTTGTCGCTTTCATACTCTACTCATAGGTTACCTTTGGCTTGGTAAAAAGGTCCTCGCCTGCAGAAACTCGGTGGCATGCTTCATCAGGAGAAATGCTATCCCTGGATGGGCATAACCTCATGAGATGGAGCTCTTGATTTTTTGATTTATTGGACCTTGGGAAAGTAAAAATCCAAATTACTTAGTAGGATACCCCGTCTTCAATAGTTTTATTCTGGGATTCCCCTGGTAAGATTAAAAATGTACTAGGAGGAGGAGCCTAGCGCGCATCCAAGATGGTCGCGTGAGCACAGGGCTCCCCGGACCCTCGCTGCTCCTCGGAATTTATCCTGACTTTATCCTGACTTGGTTGATGGAATCTGGAAGACGAATGCTGGCTGAACACTAAACTCCTTTCGGAAATCAAATCGGACCTTGCACTCCTGAGCTATGGTGGTTTGAACTTTTGGGGCCCAACCGATGGCTGTGCCCGATGCGAGGGTGATCTGTGGAGCCGGGGCGTAGTTGAACAACAACGGCAGCGGGGCTGTGCCAGTGGCCGTCACATCACTTTCGGTTTCACTTTTGGATCTCTGAGGGGCTGGACAGTGGACTTGCTTGGTGCGACTGGGCTTTCACTTTGCCTTCGCTTGATGCCTGTGTCTTCGCCTGCTACCAGTGTGCCCATCGACGGTGGTCCCTTCGCTCCGCCACATTGCGGCCTCTGGCGCGGCCCGCGTCTGCTTGGCCTGTGCCCCCTCGACGCTTCCTTGGTGGTCCCCTTCGGTGAACGTGGTTCTCATGGGAGGCAGGGGAGACCCCGAGAGGCGTAAGACCAAGACATCCCTGCGCGGGGGACCGGTCCAGACGAACAACATGGACCGCTACACTCAGGGTAAAGGATCCCCTGGGACGGCCAGTGTCCCCCCGGAAGATGCCAGTGGTGGCCCGTCCGCTTCTCCGGATCTGTCCCTGCAGGACATCATGGGCGCCATTAATGGCATCAGGGAGACCATCGCTACGCAGTATGAGGCCTTGGCCCGTAAAATCGACACGGTGGCCATTGATGTGACGCTAATCCGGGCGGATCTCTCTAAGACCAACGAGAGGGTTCAATCGCTGGATGTGCGGACGTCCTCCCTTGGTACGGACGTGTCGGACCTGCAGACTACTCTCGGCGATCTCAAGTCGGCCAACGATCTGATGGCCCGGCGGCTGGAGGACTTCGAGGGACGGGCACGACGCAATAACATCCGCGTCATAGGCGTTCCGGAGACCTCCGACAACCGCCCGGTTGATCTCATGGTTGAGGAGCTCATCCTCGAACAGCTTGCCCCCGCTGGCCTGAGTAAGTTCTTCGCCGTGGAGCGGGCCCATCGAGTTCCAGGTGGTCGGCCGCGACCGGGGCCCCCCCCGAGGCCTATTGGTGCGAAACTTTTTCATTACAGAGACCGAGATGCGATTCTGCAGGCCTCACGGGTCCATGGCCCGGTCCGATATGAGAACTCGTCCATTAATTTTTTCCCGGACTTCACCCAACTTGTCCAGAAACAGCGGATGGGCTTCCAGGGGGTGAAGCGTCGTCTCCGGGACCTCGGTCTTAAGTACTCTATGCTTTTTCCTGCAAGGCTCCGAGTGGAATATGAAGATCGGACTACCTTTTTTGACTCTCCTGCGACTGTGAGTGACTGGCTGGATTCGCTCACGGACCGGGGTGACCGGACTGGGCCCTCTGCCGGTACCGAGGGTGGTGGGTCTCCTTCGGAGTGACTTTTGGTCCTTGACTTTGCCATTTTGTACTGTTCGGCTGGGCTCTACTTCTTTTGTGCATTTTGTTTCATTATGATCTGTGTGGGGGGCGGGCGGGGATGGGTCCCTTTCCTCCTCCGGGGTCTTTTCGTAGAATGGGGTTTGTAGGGCGACAGGCACACTGCAAGTTGGGGTGGTTTTTTGGACCGCAGGGGTGCAGGGTGGGGGGTGTTGGATTCGGGGGGGGGGTTGGTGGGTGGGTGGGGTTGTTTGGATTTGTGTTTTTTGTTTTCAAGGCGAAGTATTGGCTATGGTTCAGTTTCGGGTGTTGCGCTATTTGCTAGGGGACCTTTGATCTACTGGAGGAGATGGGGGGGACGGGTTGAGATTGATGTCTTGGAACGTCAATGGATTGGGGGACCGTATCAAACGTGGTGTTGTGCTGCAATATTTGCGTCGTCTGACTCCTGATGTGGTGTTCTTACAGGAGACGCATCTGGTTGGTAATGTTTGTCATGCCATGAACAGGGGATGATACCGACTCGTGGCCCATTCTGGTTTCACCACTGGTTCGAGAGGGGTAGGCATTCTCCTGCGATCTTCACTTCCGTTAGAGATCACCAGGGTAGTCCTAGACGATAGAGGGCGCTATGTGGCTCTGACTGGGAGGTGGGAGGGGCAGTCCCTTTCCTTGATCTCGGTCTATGTTCCCCCGGGCCTCCAGAACTCCACCTTCTCAGACTTGGGTCGTATGCTGCTTGGGCTTCCTGACAGTCTTTTGCTTATGGGTGGGGACTTTAATTCGGGTGTCTCGGGTGACCTGGATCGCCACCCGCCCAGGGCCCTCCCTGCTGCCCAGGCGTGGCTCGGCGGACTCCTGGAGACCTTCGGTCTGGTGGATTGTTGGAGGTTAATGCATCCGACACAGTGTCAGTACACATTTCACTCTGGGGCCCATGGGAGTCTCTCCAGATTGGACTATTTCCTTATGCCCGCGGTACAGGCTGCTCGGATTCGAGAGGTTAAACACCTGGCCCGGGGTATCTCTGATCATTCCCCACTGTGGTTGCTTTTTGACACTGGGACGCGGTCCGCCGGGCGGATCGCTCCTATTAACCCTTGGTACCTGCGAGACCCCAAGATCCGTGATAGCCTAATTAAGTCGATTGATCAATATTTTCTTGAGAATGAGGGGTCGGTGTTGTCCTCGGTGTCCCTGTGGGAAGCTTTTAAAGCAGTGCTCCGCGGGCATGCCCTGTCCCAGATAGTGGAGGCTAAGAGGGTTAAGAGAGAGGCGGTGGTGACGCTGGAGACTGAAATATCGGGGCTGGAGTCAGCCTTGGAGGCGGGTGTCACTCCGGATGGGCTGCATGCCCTCAGCCTGAAGCAGTTTGAATATAAGTCTCTTGTTACTGACGCTGCCAAGACCATGTATAGGGAGCAGCAGGGTAGGTTGTATGATGCCGGAGACAAGGCGGGTAAGCTGATTGCCTGGTTGGACAAGAAGGAGAGAGTGAATCGTGTGGTCCCGGAGCTTCGGGCTTCGGATGGAGTGTGTGTGACTGAGCCTGGTGAGATTGTGGAAAGTTTTGCTGACCACCTCCGGGCGGTGTACTCCCCGGTGTCTGATAGAGATGAGGACGACTCTCGTCTTCTGCTGCGGGATATTGCCCTGCCCGGCTTATCCGTCGAGGACCGCGAGCTGATGGATGCCCCTTTGTCTGTCGACGAGATTGCTACTGCGATTCGCTCCCTTCGCTCGGGCAAGGCTATGGGCCCCAACGGCCTGCCGATTGAACTGTATAAATTATGCCCGGATAAAATCGCGCCTTTCCTCCGTCATATGTTTCAGGAGTCGCTCGAGAGGGGTTCCCTTCCCGACGACCAGCGTCTGGCTACTATAGTGGTGATTCCCAAGGATGGTAAGCCACGTGACCGCTGTGCCTCATATAGGCCTATTTCCCTTCTAAATGCCGAACCCAAAATCCTTGCTAAGGTCCTCGCTAATCGCTTGCTGAGCGTTATATGTGACTTGATACATCCGGATCAATGCGGCTTCATCCCACATCGTAATACCGCTCTCAACTTACGGCGTCTGCACGGCGTTCTCGCTAGGGCGGAGTACTTCTCTGAACCGGCCATATTGGTTTCCTTAGACGCCACGATGGCCTTTGATACCATTGAGTGGCCATTCCTTTGGGCCGTCTTGGCGAAGTTTGGTTTTGGGGAGGGGTTCCTTAGCTGGGTGAAGCTCCTTTATGCTGGACCAATGGCTCAGGTTGTTGTCAATGGGCGGGTTTCTCGGCCTTTCGCTCTCGGGAGGGGAACTAGGCAGGGGTGCCCGTTGTCCCCGCTGCTCTTTGCTCTCGCCTTGGAACCGCTCGCTGCCTGGCTCCGTTGGGAGCCCTCGATTAGGGGGCTCCGGTGGGCCCCGGGCTTCGAGGATCGGGTCTCATTGTACGCGGATGATATTCTCTTGTATCTCACCTCTCCGCGGAAGTCGCTTAATGTTCTCTTTGATGTCCTTACTTCCTTTGGGAAAAATTCGGGTCTGATAATTAATTGGTCCAAATCTTGTGTGTATCCTATCTCTGGTGGCCTTCCTCTCTTGCCGCCTCGGCTTCCGCTCCAAATATCTCAGTCCGGCTTTAAATACCTGTGGGTGTACATTTCGTTGGATCCGGCGGTCCGCTATGAGCAGAATCTCCTGTCTCCACTCCGGCGTTTGAGGGCGGATACGGCTCGGTGGTGTAAGTTGCCCTTGTCTCCACTTGGTCGCGCGGCGCTGTTTAAAATGATGTCCCTTCCCAGATTTCTTTATGCACTCCAGAACTCCTTCGATGTCATTCCGGCGGCCTACTTTAGGGAAGTGGAGAGTTTGCAGAGGAGACTGGTTTGGGACGGGCGAGCGCGTATCGCTTTGGCAAAGCTGACTCTCCCCTGGTATGACAGGGGCATCGCGCTTCCTGATATTAGACGGTACTATTGGGCCTCCCAGCTGTCTGCCATTAACCATGCTACGTACGCTCCTGGTTTGAACCCGGCATATGAGATGGATAAATTCCTGCTTCCCGGCGGTAACTATAACAGAGCGCTTTATTCTCGATCCGCTGGTAGGACCCTTACGGGCCCTACTAGGATTGCGGTACGTGTGTGGAAGGCGGCGTACGTAGCGATGGGCTGGAGTGAGCGTTTAACGTGTGCCACTCCTTTATTCGCCTCAGAACGCTTGGGAAGCCTCTGGACAACGAAAGGCTTCGAGCACTGGGACACGATTGGCATCAGCAGAGTGGGGGACCTGTGGGTTAAAGGTGCGGTTAAATCCTTCGCGGTGCTCCAGAGCGAGCACGAGCTTAGTGAAAGAGAGTTCTTCCGTTATGCACAGGTTCGGCACGCCCTGCTCTCGGTCTTCGGGGAGGGGACCACGGTCCCTGCCTCTTCGCCTCTCGAGGACCGCATACTCGATGGTCACGTCCCCGACAGTACTATCTCCTTGATTTACAAAAAACTGATAAACAATCGGGCTGACCTCTTGGTGCGTCTTCGGGAGGCATGGACGGGAGATGGGGTGGAGTTGGACGACGAGGACTGGCAGACTGCACTGTCATCCCCTAAGGAGGTGGCCATCCCGGCCCGTCTCCGTCTGGTCCAGCTTAAGATTCTCCATCGTGTATATGTGACGGGCCCCCACTTGGTCTCGATGGGGTTCTCTGACGACGGACTCTGTAAGCGTGGCTGCGGGCTCAGTGCCACCTTTCTCCACATTCTATGGGAATGCCGCGAGGTGGCGGAATATTGGCGCCAGGTGCATGATATTATGAGACGAGTCACCGGGGTCGCTCTGCTGCCGGAGGTGCGTCGCTGTGTTCTGAATGTCTGGGAGCCCAATGATTATAATGCGGCTCAGGCTCGGTGGGCGGCCTTGGGGAACATGATCGCAAAGAGAGATATAGCGCAGCTTTGGGGTTCCCAACGGCCTCCCACCGTGTCCGTATGGAAGGAGAACATGGACTGGTGCATGTTCAGGGAGAAAACTGTATATGTGGCTCGTGGTAAACCGGGGGCTTGGGGTAGAATTTGGGGGCAGTGGAACGTGTATCGCGGGTCTATCTGTGCTCCCCCCCTGGTGGATACGTCTGGGGTTGCCTTGTCCCCCTGATCCTTGAGGGTTCCTTGCTTATCTCGTACTTCGGAGTAAGGATTTGGTTCTCCCGTGGCCCCCCCCTCCCTCTCAGGCCTTCTTTTATTGACCGCCCTCGGGTGGTCAGGTGTGGACTCCCCAGGCTGTGGTTCGACGCCCATTTCAAGTCGTTTCGCCTTGCTTTTTGTTTTTCTTTATTTTTGTTGTTATTTATATTAAAAGTGTGTATCCTGACTTCCCTTATGTGCAGTCTGATCTACTGTGAAATAGTGGAGCCCCTGTGGGCCAGTCATTGTTTTTTGATCTGTTTGACCACTTTAACTACTAGCGGCCGGCCCTGGCGGTTGTAGGCCCATGCTTGTAACCTTTTCTCTGCGCAATAAAACTTTTTTCAAAAAAAAAAAAAAAAAAAAATGTACTAGGAGTACGGTTCGACTCTCAGAGATAATTAGGTCCTGTAGCATCGCTACAACTACAACTACATGTAACAGCTGTCAGCTACCCTCCTGGTCTTGTGACTTTTATCAGGACCCAAAAAGAAAAGGCTCCTGGTTGGTTAACCAGTGTCAACCCAGCTGTGGTTCATGTAAATATAGACCACAGTCATACATTGCATACACAGAATCACGCATACGTACGGTTGGACTCCAATGAGTCTGACAGTTTTCTGGAGTGGCAGGGAAAGAAAAAGAACATTATATTTCAGCACAATTCCTCTAAATATGGGAAAGTATACACAAGTACCGTTGTGTACTACCCAGTACAAAAGTCATAATTCAATCCATGAAGGTGAGACAATCTGAATGGTAAAACACACACGAAAAAGCGGTTCCTTCAAATGTGGATGAATGGGTGGATGAATTCTTGGCTGTGGGTGGATGCAGGAAGACTTAAGTCACAGTGGGTGCATGGGTAAGGAGGAATGGATCCGTGCATGAGCGAAAGTGTATGATGGTTGCATTGGAATGGGATGATTGAAGCCTATGCAACGGTAGATGGACGTGAATGGGAGATGGATGTCTGTGGATGTAAGGATAAATAGCTGAGTGCATGGACAGATAATTGTGAGAACAAGGGTGAATAGATAGTTGACAAATGGGTGTGCGAATGTGGTTGCATGTGCTTCTTGATAGAATGGCTGTGTGACTGAATGCATTGATGAATGACTCAATGAGTGAATGGGTGAATGGATGGATGAATGACAAAGTGTTTTGAAGATTAAGTGCATGGATGGAAGAATAGATTAATGAATAATTTAACCAAAGGATGGATGAATAAATCGAGTGGATGAATAGGTGAGTGAGTGCAACATGGATGGATTCTAGAGTAACAAATGAGTGAATGCATGGGAGAGTGAACGGATTAGATGATAAGCAAGTGCACAAATAATTGACGTTATAATGCTATGGGTGATGTGGTACCAGTAGGGACAAAAAGCAATTCTCCCCTCCCGTTGCTGTGCTTACTCATTAATGGTCTAAATTATTCTTCAATCCATATGTTCACTCATCTATACACCCATTCATCCATTCCTTAACTTGTTTTTAAATTCACCCACACAGTAATCCACATATCAACACATTCAAATTTGCAAAAATACAAAGGCACATTTTCAGATCTAAATAAGAAATCGTACTGGATTTGTCACTGTTTGTTTTAAGGCTGGGAGAGTCTGAGCCACAGGCACCTATGTTATTTGTATATCTGACCAGAGCCACCTGCATTTGTAGCCGATTTCACGGTCATGGGCCTGATTTACAACAAATGTTTCTGATTGACTTAAAGACGTCCTAGTACTAAGGTCTAATCCTTTTTATCTCATCAATCAATATGAAGTGTTCAGTACACTTTCCTCAAAATACCTCATCCCTACTGAAATGATCCCAGAAGAAGAGACATCTGAAGCGCCTGTTATGTAAAGAGAAGCAGAGACTTCCTTATGTTGAGGGCTTGATGTTTATTTCAATATTATCAAGCACCCACAACCAGACGCTCCCGCTGCGCACCAGGACTCCAGACAACTGACTTAACGTTGTCAGAACCCTGGAACGCATCAAGCAGCGTCCGATCACGGAACATCATTTAAACAATACATTAACCTCGTGAGACATCCTCGCGCCAGAGTGCAGCGTGAGGATGAAGCACAACACACTATAACTTCTCCCTCTTCACAAGGAAGAAGAGCAATGACTTAAGGAGATAAAGACAAATAAAAATGTAACAAGAAATAATGCAGGAAGTAAAACAAGAGAAATGCAATAACATCAAATGACATAACAAATCATGATAACACGTAATCGTTCAATTTGGCAGGTCATTTTCTGCTACGAATGCCTAATTCTGGTGGTAAAGAATAGGTGTCAGCATTAACCATATCAGTGTCAGAAGTGGATGGACCAGACAAGTTGGAATGTGTACCTAAAGTACACAATGTGGAAGAACTTATCTTATCAGATGTTGGAGTTTTAAAGTTGGAATGTGTAATTGGGATGCAGGATGTGGAAGAACTTGCAAATTCAGATGTTGGAGTTTTTAACCAAAAAGACCAGTCTCAATTTTCAAACTCCTTTTTAGTCAAATTAAGTAAGGAGCGAGCCTGTGAGACAGAAAGATGTACTAAAGATCTTTTGTTCCACCATCCTTTAACACCAAGTAAGGCTGAACCTCTGCTGACACCGGTGACTTGTACTGGAGAGGAAAATTTCGACAAACCCTTGGTTACTTTTTTAGGATTTTTGATGAGAACCCAATCGCCAAATTTTAATCCGAGTAAATCCTGCAACTCAATAAGCGTTCTTGAATTTTCCTTGAGTGGCAAGCAAAAACAAATTGATCACATATGTAAATTTCTGGATTTGCTTCAAATTCGCAAGTTGAAGCTAACACTCTCAATTGTGCAATATATTCTTCTACTGTCTCATCCTCACGTTGTTTTCTCCTAAAAAAATTGTGTCTTTCTAGCATTATATTTGGCTCTTCATCATAACGATTTGCGAGACGAGATAATGCCTCATTATAAGAATTCCAGTGATCTGCATCACCAGCCTCTCCAGTCGGAGTTGGAAATTTGGGTAAATTCTCAAATACATGTTGTGCTGCAACGCCTAGGCAACCATACAAAATTGCAACTTTGCGTACAGGAGAAAACTTGACAGCATCGATAGCGACAATATGGTTTTCAAATGCCTTTACCCACTGATGCCATGGAATGCTCGGTTTTCCAGGATGCTGTAAAAAAGGAGGAGGTTGCGCAAACTGTTGTGATGACGCCATGGAAGAAAGACAAAGTATTGTATATTTTTAACCTTAAAAAGTTAACACAGCATTAAAAATCGAAAATTACACTTTCTTATGAATGCCAACGCAGTAAAATGTGAGAAGAAATAAATAAATAAGTGCAAACTGTTGATGAATAATAATCCAGAAAGGTGCAGGCTTAAAAATAAAAATTAAGGGGAAAGGTGTGCCTGTCACCGTTAGATTGTACAGACTGAATGAAGTGTCTTGGTCAAATTCCTTTGAAATATAATGTAAAAGGTGTGCCTGTCACCGCAGAAGAATGCAGGCTAGATCCTACCTTCATGTAGTTGCAAAGGAACAAAGTCGCGTATGAATGCGTGTCTCCCTGCTCCGGTGGAAGAGTATACACGAGTTGCTAAGTGACCGGGAGTATTCAAAATGGCTGCTCGACGCTTGCGCAGTGGTGTTCCCTCGACGCTCCAATCCGTGTAACGAAGTGTGGTCCCGTGGTTATGACAACCAGCAAAGGGCAGCTGACGTCATCAGGAGGTCCACGAAAGGCCAAATCAGCGCAGATCGGTGAAGGCGAAGGGGAGGAGTCGGAACCAAATCCAAGTCGAGGGTAGGAACTTGACGAAGCGGGATGAGGCCAGCAAGGCAGGAGCGAGAGTAAATCAGGAGGTGGCGAAGTGAGTACAGCTTGGCTGGTGGGGGCTAGGTTGGATTCTTCATCCGCTCGTTGCCAATGTTATGTAAAGAGAAGCGGAGACTTCTTTATGTTGAGGGCTTGACGTTTATTTCAATATTATCAAGCACCCACAACCAGACGCTCCCGCTGCGCACCAGGACTCCAGACAACTGACTTAACGTTGTCAGAACCCTGGAACACATCGAGCAGCGTCCAATCACGGAACATCATTTAAACAATACATTAACCTCGTGAGACATCCTCGCGCCAGAGTGCAGCGTGAGGATGAAGCACAACACACTATAGCGCCACACTTTGAAGCTGAGTTTTTCGCATTGTGAAAACAGTATTTACCACATCACTTTAGTTTGTAACCTATGCGTGCCAGGTGGCCCTCATGTTAGCAGTTTACATACTTGAGTGATGCCCCCATTCTTATAATGGGAAATAGAAGTGGCATATTTACAAAAAACTGGCAGAGCGCAGTGTTATGCAAAAATTGGTAACGTCGCTCTCCGCCAGTTTCAAAACACAGGGATGCACCGTATTCACAAGAATGCGGTGCACCCCTGTGTTACCCCAAGTGCTGGTGCTAAATAAGCTGCCTAGCGACAGTGCAGGCACCCTAGTGCCATTTTGCTAGAGTGCCTGCTCTGCAGGGTCAATTGTTTATGCGCAGGAAGGGCAACCTTCCTGCACATAGACAACCTTTACAGGCAATTTGCTCTATCTAATACGAGGAGTGTCGGTTGCTTAAGGCCAGGCATTCCTTGGCTGTATTTTTGGTGTTGCCCCATACCTTGTAAATATGGGGCTGAGTCAAAAAGCAATGGATGTTACGGCTGAACGCCCACTGCAACACCCATTGAATGCGCCTTTCAAGCTAAGTGCTGAGTGAATAGAGGCATTATTTACAAAGCAGAGTTAACCCACGTTAAGTGGCTAAACTCTGCCTTGTAAATAAGGCGAAGGAGTTAATGCCATCCGAACGTTGGAAAAAGGGACGTTCTGGTTGCGTTAACTCCTTGTAAATATGCCCCAAAATGTCAAGACCTGTTAGGCTACATGGAGTCAGCTACAAAGCCAGGACTGGCTGACAGGGTTGCGCATGGAGTTACTTGGCAACACTGATATTGTAATTTTGTGAAATAATGTTTACTGAATTCATACAGTCAAGCGGTGGTAAGGGTAAGTTGGCTGATTTCCTAAAATCAGGTTACCTTCCTTCCTGAGAGTACTAGTGCTAGCGAACTACAAATTTTTACTAGGTAGCAGTGCATAAAATTATCAGTGAGCCACGTAAAAACATTTTTTTAAAACATTAAAATATTTTTAAAAGCAGTGTAAGCGGGGAAAAATCCTCTGAAAATTAGTTTTGGAATTGTAAATGTAGGCAAAAATCCTAGATGAGTTTGTTTATATAAGTCGAACCAGAAGCTTTTTAGAAGGCCATGCTTTTCTAGTGAAAGTGTCAATTTTAGGAAATGTTCCAATTTTAGTTTATTTTGAAACGAAAATCCGAATTCTTTCCCAGGACACGATTATCCAATTAGAGATTAAGTGTCCTGGCTGGGAGACGCAACATTGTTGTTGTTTGCTGCGGCAGGGGACGGATCTTGTAAGACCTCGCAGAGTACGTCATTGGAGCACAGATGATATTCAGCACTGCCAATAGCTGGTGTAGATGCAGTCGGTGCTGTAATCAATATCTGGGTGCTAGTGGTGCTAATGGTGGAGCTGATGCTCAACCCAGTTGTAAAAGGTACCTACGGATTCTTGAGGAATGCAGCTATCAGGATGGGAATACGCTGGGGACATTGCCGAGCATGGGACCTCAAGGGTTCCAGCCTCGTGTTTAAGTCCGCAGCCTTGTCTGTCACAAGTGTCAGACAGAGGTCTAACATGCATACTTCTCCGCAAAACAGGCATTGAAGAACAGGTAAGATGCAATCCATCCAGACTGGTCTAAACTATAGAAACCAAGAGGCGCTCAGTTCCCGTAGGTGAGGTGTGCCCAGATGTTGTACCATGCGTTCACGGTATTTACGCTCCAGGAGAGCTTTTGCCATCTCATTGGTGATTGGGCCGTCCATTGCGTAGCAGGTAAATGACAATCAGAATTGCTACTATTGAGAGCAGAATTAGAGGAAGACCTCCAAAAATGCTTCAGAATACGGAGTGTATAAAGTTAACAATAACTCTGAGGATCGTCCGAAAGGTGCTTAGAAATCCTGACCCTATGGCCTTAAATAGGAGTACAATACCACTCGTATCAGACATGTTAAAAATACGACCCATTATTTCTACGAAATGAAAGGGGAAGTTTGTACGTATAAGTGCCTGTATCTCGGTCGAGGTTCTTGCGACTTGAAGATCAAAGGTCAGAGGTTAAGGGTACAGTTTGCTGTAAAAGCATGGCTTTCAGTCTGCTCAAAGTATCAAATTGTATAAAAGAAACTTTTAATGAAGGCCATAACTGCGCCTCCCTGACTGTACTTGTTGGGGGAAACAATACTTGCGGTCAGCAGGTAACCGTGGAGTTCACAGTGACCAGACAGGCAATGCCCAGAAGCATCCCACAGCAACCTTGATCATCCTAGCATCAAATAACTCTAATTTGAGTGCAACTTGAATACCGGTGCAACAACAGCAGTTGGACTCCCTTTCATGTGGCAAGACAAATTCGCTACTGAACCATCACATGCTCCGTGCAATGAAATGTCCTGGCAAATGAGAGAACCGCTTCAAGTGTTCTTGCAGTTTGACCCACTAAGAAACACTTTTCGATCCCCACTCCGGCATCGAAAGCTATATGGCAATTTCCAGGATTTCTTAATGTAATCCTTACCAAATTTTTCATATTTGCCTGGCTGCTTTTGCTCAAGGCAATATTGAAACTGGAAAGTAGTGACAGATAGAGTTATGTGGCCATGGATTAGCCATTCTGTAGATGGTAATTCCGCCACTTAAACAGTAGTCTATCCAGGTTTTCAATACGCAGCATTGTATATTTAGGTCCTCTTTGTGCCATTTCAACCTGTTTATCTATTGGATTATATTCAGAAAACAGAGACGTACTGTTGATAAAACGCCAAGGCACATAGCCTGCATGCAAAGAGTGCAGCGTCCAGCTCAATAACATAATAGAATGTATGTGAGATTGCCAGTGTTGTAATATGGCCAAATCTTGTTCTAGTATGTCTATCGCAGCAGACACAATATTGCCTAAAGAATATATCCTTGAGGTCAGAGTTGTTAACCCATTGTCTACCACAGCTACTGGTTTTTCTAAGTGAATACTGTCTATTTCCCGTATTCGCTCTGCGGCCTCTTGTTGGGATATTTTTCAAATGTCATTATCGGCAGCATAAATGCCAGCATATATGAAACATTTCTGATGGTGTTTCCTGGGACCTTGTAAAAAAATCCCTAAAATCCATGTCTTGTGAGAGTAAAGATAAGTGTTTTTTCACGTCTGTGAGTGTTGAGGTTTCTAGCCAATCAAGGCACAACTTCCCAACACTGTAGGATGTCACTTCCTCTGGGTGTTCCCTCTGTACATAACGTGGGTCTGGCCTATGGATATTGAACCCTTCGGTGATACCCAAGAATCTTTTTATGACATATATTCGTGTCTAAGGGCCAAACCACCCATTCTTTCCAAATAGGGTCTGATCTATTGTACTGTAAAATGTCACCTACTGTTGCCCCTTCCTTTGAATTTGAATTTTGCCACCCCTCCATCTGTGACGGTGTTGGAAATCGAGGTGTGTTCAAGTCCTTGTTCTTGGCTAGTCCAAGACAGGATGTCTGTTGCACAGTTTCATTTAGAAATATAATCTGCTATGGAATGAGGCATGCTCTAAATAGGGCTTCTGTTCCCTGGACTTGCCAGTCCCTAGATCCTCAGACCAATTTTAAGTCTATTCTGTCCTTCCATAGGTCAAAACCCTGTTCAGACAGTTGGGCAATAAAGGAAGCAGAGTAAATCTGTTTGGTGTTAGTCAGCATAATTTTCAGTGCCGATGTTGGTGTAACCTTATAAAAATAAGAGGTCAGGTCTTTGGTGTTAAACCCTGAAAAATATGAACATTTCTGTGGAGCTGTTTGTGAACTACTTTTTGGTGGTGTAGGGCAATGTTCCCACTGGTGGTACTCAAAAACATTCCTAGGTGTAATAGATTTGTGCAGGAAATTATGACAATAATGTTGGTCACAGTACAAAGTGCCATAGTCTGAAGTACCTTCTAACATTTCAGAGTTTGGAAATGCGGCAGTTTTTTCTAAATCAGACAACATGTTATTAACAGTTTCACTGTCCCAATCATCAGAAAATGTACTGGAGGTAATGATATAACTTAATGACATTTTAAATACATGAGAATTTTTTTCAGTTCAGTCCGACTGAATATATCAAAATCAACCTTGCCTCACACTATACCGTCCAGTATAGGAACTGCTGTAATGTTCACTGATGACAAGTCTCTTTTGTTCACAATGTGACAATTGATGTGGCTTCAGGATCAGGTTGACCTTTTGGGCTGTAGAGCTTTGTTGAAGGTATCTTCGATTAATGAGCATGCTAAAAGTTATAACTAAGCCTAGCCAGAAAAGAAAAAACATCATCCCAGTAATTACCCAGAGTTCAACCCAAGGTGATACCAGGTATGTCTTTTTGAGAAAGTGCAGAGAGTTCTTGATTTGTTGTTTTTATGATTTTTGGGCTGGCGTCGTTTCTGGTTCACTTAGATCTGCTTGTCTCGGGCCTTAGTACGCTCTTCTTTGTGTTCTGACCATCCTTCCCTCTCCGAGTTTTTCGTCAAGCCCTGAAAGGAACAAGAGGAACGTGTATCAGTATCCTGATACCTGTCAGGTTTCCTAATATTAACCCTAGGTTGTACCTCTTTTCAGAGTGCTCCTGTAGAGATCTACCTTGGGATTGAGATCTCTTTTCTGTAAAGTTTTGTTGTTTTTTATTATCCCACTTCTTTTTAGAAGAAGCAGGTGTCTGCTTAGAAGGGTCCTTTTCAGGACTGCCCATCAGTTGTGGTTTTAAAGCTTTCCCACCCAAACTGCCTAATTCTGCATATGCAGTTTCTAATAGATAGGGTAGTTCGTGTGGTTGGTCTAATGGACTGAACTCCCTTAGGCGTTGGCAGATTGCCACTGACGCTGCTTCCCCTTTAATATTAGCTTATATTATGTCTGATACCTGTTCATAGGTATTTTATAACTTCATCCCTAACTTCAGAGCAGGCTCTGCTCCGTACTTGTTCTGTATTTGTCTTAATACATCGGGTATCATTGCTAATGAAGGAATACCATGAGTTCTGGTATATATGGCAGCAAAGACTGTACCCCAAGTGGTACAATCCTCTAATTGTGGTGTTATCCCCATCGGCAAGTATATTGTCATCATTCTGTGTTTTTCAAATGGGGTAGTATTCGGGAATTCTGCCTCTAACTGTGTTATTTTCGGAGGTACCCAGAATGGCATTTGTTTGCGTTTCGTGGGCATTTTGCCCATTACTGCGTGTATTGTTTGTGGAGTAATTTTAGTTGCTGTACCTTGAAATTGAGTACCATTAGTTGCAACTGTTGCTGGTTGGACTGTGCAAGTCCGCATGACGAATTGTGTCATGTTTCTGTAGATTTTAATTAATTCTTTGTGTTGAGTGAGTAAGTCTGGCGGTGGCATTGTATCAATGTCAGGATGAGGTGTGTAGGCAGCTAATATCGGCCATGTTGCTCCTGGTCTTCCTAATGGACCATTCTTACTCCTCCTCTTAAGTGGGGTAGGGCGCCTTTAAACCAGTATTGCTGTTCCTGGTAAGTGAGTGGAATCTCTATGTCCTTGAACAGACGATATTCCTCTGGTGCATCTTCCACTGTATATGAGTGAAATGTCTGTGTTCGTGCATCTGCTGCTGGGAATGTAACCCACGAGTAGAATACCTCTGTTTTGTTTGATTTGTGTGCCTCAATTACCAAAGCTACTATGCCACCCCTAGCTAGTAAACCATTTTCTAATAGTTTTAGGGTGATTGTACGTCTGTATTTAGGTGCAATTAGAATTCCGCCCACCTCTTCATCTCCTGTTGACATGCGTCGAGCCATCACCGGGTTATTTTCGCTCTGTCATTTTTGTAATGAAGAAGTTTGTTCAAAGGAACTAAGATAAGATATTAGT
Source organism: Triturus cristatus (assembly GCF_964204655.1). Taxonomy (NCBI): domain Eukaryota; kingdom Metazoa; phylum Chordata; class Amphibia; order Caudata; family Salamandridae; genus Triturus; species Triturus cristatus. The sequence goes on along the minus strand of NC_140589.1, from coordinate 290,723,751 downwards.
ACACAATTTAGGAATCAAGCTTGATTAACCAGCAGACAATAAATTGGATATCTTGCTGTGATATCAGCTTGGCGGTGTTTGTGCCCACTCACTCCAGAAGTCTCTGGCGTTTTGTGAGTAGGGATCTCTGAGTATAAGCATGACTGAAGTACTCAGATTCTACTGTTAAATAGGTACCCAACCAAAGTTGGTGGCGCCATGTCGTGTAGTTCCTATAGTACCCCTGCAGGACCTGTGTGTTTGGATAACATAAACTGTAGGTTTGTTGGCAGACTAACTCTGAGCACCCCCCACCACGCATGTTAGCCTGTTTGCATTAGCTAGCTCACAGTGCCACTAGAATCTCCTCTTATCTGGGATAGATTTGTTTCTGGCAACCTTAGAACTTGACAGTCCTGATACCTCAGGATCTTGGAAACAATGTACTACCTTTCGCTCAGTCACTTGTGCTCACATAGTTTCTCTCAGAGAGTTACACAGAAGAAACAGTCGGGCGTGTTACAATAAGTATTTATTGCACAGTTGTTCTTCTAGTGTAAAATGTATGTGCTGCGACAACCAGTAGACAGTAGCAGATCAGCAGTACAGTGAATATAAAAGGATAGTACATTTCTACCATTTTGCAATAGTCATGAACACATACATGGATATAAAATGCATGATAAAAGAAAGCGCGCATACTCCTACGATGCCCATCTAGATGTGCCTAAATGTACCTAGCATGTGAGTAGGTGTGAAGCCAAGAGTCCCTCTAGGTTTAGTCTAACCCCATTATCTGAAGCAAGAGAGTGTAGGACCCCATCCTGGTCTCGAGTTGGACACCCCACAATGGATGTTTAAACCACTGTCAGCTGGAGTGTCTGCATGCAGGAGCCTCAGCGTCTCTGGTCAGTGTGTCGGCCTGGAAGTCTTGGTTCCCTCTATCTATCACTAGCAAGAGGTGTTGTATTTATACAGAAAGTATCTAGGGTTTCTTTGTCCCTTGTTTCTTGTATTAGCCATTGTTGTATTTGAGGATGACATATGGGATGAACCGTGTTTGTAGATATGGGGAGGAAGGTGGTGTAGCCCCAGCCTGGTTTCCAAGAACCCTTATGAATATTCTTTCATACTGTGTGAGTCTAAAGATGAAGTCATAGAACGCCATTGTTCAGGGAAACACTCCTTCTGCGCCCAGGACTAGAACTAGGTAAAGGTTCAATCCTAAAAGGCTTGTTACTGTGTAATGTAGGGGAGGCGATGTAGGTGAAAGGGTATGATGTTACCCGGGCCTATATTAGGTTACTTATATGAAACATAACACTAAGTACTCCGAATCAGCGGCTCAATACTCAGGTGTACCAATCTTTTCACAAGTAATGTCAGCCTCCGCATTATCTGTAGGGATAGGTGCAAGAACCGAGTCACAAAGCCCAACATTCTGTTCTGGCTAGGATGCAAGGCCACTGGGTGCTGGAACACTACAACAACAGAATGGTAAAAATGATGAAAAACATAACACACGGTGCAGTGAGGGAGTGCAGTCACTACTCAGCTCCTCTACTCTGTGGTAGTACTTTTTGGGGATCCCGCATCCAGGCTCTGTTGAGATGTAGAGAGAGTTTTAAGGTGCTCTGTCCACATCTCTGGACCCCTTGTGCTGTCCGTGCCGTGGCTACCATGCAGGCCAGGGCTGGACAGGTCTTTTATTTCACCGGGCATTTCCCCAGTTGGCTAGTCATTTGAGGTGGTTATAAAAGCCTAGGTCCCCTGCGAAGCCTCTGCCCCTTTCCTCAGCTGCTCGAGGTTAATTGCAGCAGGCACTGGGGGGCTTTAAGAGAAAGAGAGAGACAGAGAGGGAGAAGCTAGGTAGAGAGAAAGCGATAGAGAGGGAGAAGAGATAGAAGAGAGAAGGAGGAAGTAAGGACGAATGGAAAGAAAGAGACTTAACTGAGGAGACAATAAGAGCGGGCCTGGTTTGTGCAATTTTGCAAGGACTGCTGCTGGTTGCCCAGTTCCGCCCTGCCATTGCATGCAAGTTTAGCAGCATCAGGACAGGCCTGTAAAGCTTTAGCAGGGTCCTTCAGGCTTATTGACCTACAAGAAACAGGAAGAAACGTTCTAGAAGCACCACAACAGCAGGGTCCAAGCAGGGACATTTACAAAGGTGTTGAACAGAGAAGTTCAGACAGCTGGGCATTGACTCAATACCATTCAAAGCAGTCACAGCCTCCAGGATTCAAAGGGTCCAGCCCGTAAGGGTAGGACACAGGAGGAGTTTCGAAGAATCTTATGCATTACGCCGCTTGCGTACTGTGCAGATACCAGCCACTCCTTCCAGGTGGGTACTCTGTAGTTTAACCTTGTGCTTTCCCTCTAGACTGCCCTGTTGCACTATATCCCGCTCACCCACCCACAAACTCACCAATGGAACTGTACTTCAGCTTATAAAAAACACACGAATAAACAAGCATGTTTGCGTGGTCAGTGCTTGTTTTTGTGGCTAGTTTAGACTGGAACAAACATGTTTACCCCAGTATAACAATTTCCTATGGGAAATGGAGTACTGCCAGTTTGCACCATGCCTCATTTAGTGATTACCAGCAATTGTGCAAACTCGAAACGTTTAATTTCTCCCAGTAAAATAGTTTTCCAAAACGTTGGTGGCGAAACTATGCAGCGTTGCCAACAAGTGATTGTCAGCGGCATCTGCTCCGCAGGCTCGCCCGTGGTGTCGGGTGAGAAGCTCCCGCCCTCAGATTTACAAGACGCTGTGAGAGAGGAGAGACATGCAGGCTCCCTCGTGTTTCTGCACAACGCCTCTGTTCCAATCGCAGGGTCAGGAGTGAAGTTCAGTGCAATCAGGCATCTGGGCTCTGCAGAATAAATATGCTATTTAAATGGAGTAAATCAGTAGTGAAAGCACGCCACTGACAGGCAGCTCGCGTCTGTGAGGGAAACAAGCTTGGCAAAGTTCAGAGGCCGAGAGGGAAATACAAGAAAGAAGAGACAAGTTGGCGAAACCATCTGTTGATTTTCATGGAGATGTGAATTTTACATGTGATGGTGCAGTGTATCATTTATTGCGATTTTTAAACATTCTTGAGGAGGTACTGAAACAAACCACTTCAAAAATCTTTGTGTTATTAGGGCTAGCATCTTACAGGCTTTTGCAAAACAGAATGAGCACCCTACGTTTAATAACACAGCGAGGAATTTCAGGAATATTGTAACGTCGACTCTGAACGCGCTGAAGATTTTCAGTCTTTCATATACAGTTTTTTCTTTTCGCTTGTTCTTAGTTCAATCATTCAAAATCACTTTATTCGGTTTTTGCATAAAACCATAAAAGTAGTCGAAAACAATACATATAGGGAAAAGTAACATGGATGGCAGCTCATACTTTAGGAAACCTTATGCAATACATACTTGGAACACAATACGATAAAATTTAAGATAAAACAGAGTCGTAAAAACAATCTCTTGGGGCCATGAACAATTAGTCGCAACAGGCTCTAAGTCTTCTGCTGATTTTTAAAAAACAAGTACAGGTAGAATAATGTCGTCGGATAACATTTGTAAAAATATAAAAGCTGGACGCACTTGCCTAAAATCCAATAATTTCAGGGTTGGAATAATGAAATTTTTCCGGGGGGATTTTATAAAAATTACAAAACATAAAAAAATTAAGCATGTCCTGTGGAGATTTATCATCGCAGCCACAGGAGTCTAAGCTCTGACCTCTACTACACCCACACGGCTGATCCAGCAGAAAGTGGAAGAGGTCAAAGCGAAACCTAGTTAGTAAAAAACGATCATGGGTACTAAAAGGCCCTAATGGATATGGCTCAGTAGATTGTACAGTTTTCAGAGTACAAACCTATGAACACTAGGTTTCCTCAGCTCGCACCCTTCCCTTTCGACAATCCCCCGAATAAAAACAGGTCTCCTATACCCAGCCCAGGTCTTTTTTGTGCACGGATTCTGGGTTGGAGAATAGTTCTACTTTTCCCAACAACTCAAAGCACTTCTTGATGTAGGTAAGCCACAGGATATAGTGGGCACGATCAAGACCCATACACTCCTTTAGAACTAATTTACTCGGGTTGGGTCCCACGTGCAACCATACCTTTAGCCAAAAAAAAAGAGATCCGACAGATAAGGGACCCCCAGCTCCTCGTCAACCATATAGCTTGAGGTACCCTGTGGCACACATAGGAGACGTTTAAGAAAATTATTTTTAACCACTTGCAATTCATCCTTGGTGATGTAGCCCCAAATTTCACTTCTATAGGAAACTTTTGCAATGCACTTCGCCTGATATATCTGCAAAAGTGCCGCAATCGGTTTCCTACCCAGTTTGGATGCAAAATTAAAACAAGGATTTGCAATGCAATAGGTCTCGCATTTGTGAGAGTTTGAGCTATTGGCATTGCAAATGACAATGCCTTTTATTTATGTGTTTTGGTAACCTGCAAGCGTAAGTAAGGAATTTAAGTACAAATTGCATGTTTACACACCGCTTGCAGGTTTTCAAAACACATCAATAAAAGCCATTATCATTTATAATGCCAATAAGTCAAACTATTGAAAATGCAAGCCAGAGCTATTGGCTTTGCCAATGTGTGTAAGCTATGTTCTAGAGCAGGGACAGCAGTACAACTGACTAATTTCGGAGTTGGGGGGTGGTTACACTGATAACTTACAGTTGCAAAGAATATAAATCACTGACGTAGTTAAAATAATTTCTAGTGATTCATCTTACTTCTAGCATTCCATCCTTTAATTTTCGTCTTGCCTAATCATGAGTGACACCAAATAAAATACTTATGGTATCGACAACCACTGGAATTCACAGTCTAAAAAAGACACTAAATCCACCCAAAAAACAACAGGCTCAGTTCAATTGTCTCAGTAGCAACTAAAACCAAATCGAAGTTGTTAAAATAATTTCTCATGATTTAGAGTTTTGGTGTGCTAGTATGCTGCAGGTGGTTGCCCTTGACATGCTGTCTACTAACTTTTAATGCAACTCAATGAGAGAAGCATATCTATTCTCAAACTGGCATTTTATCATAATTTCACGCGAGTTAAGCGTTGGGTGCTGTCATGCACAGGGAATGTACGTGAGGAAAGTAACCAGCACCAACCAAAGCAAAATAACCTTATTTCCTCTGATTCTCTACCAAATTTGGGATGGGGGATATGCCTACAAAAAAAAATTGGTCAGGGACAAAGAAGAGAGAGAGAGAGAGAAAGAAAGTCTGTAGACCTTCAGGCAGTGATGAAATCCCTCTGACCCAGAATCGACTGTTCACTACAAAATACCAATGGGTCATGCTTGCCTAACCTATGTAAATGAGTATTTGCTAGGAAAGCCAGGCTCAGTCACCCAACCAAGCATAACCAAGCAAGGATTTCGTACTGTGTTTGCATGAGATGCCTGAGGGATCGGTTTTCTATGACACTTGAGGGTAAATAGGTCGGGTTCTATGGTGCTTCATTCTCTAAACTGTTTCAATCTACAGAAACTTACCACTAGGTGATGCACAGATGAAAGCCTACAAAAGTTGACATACTGCACACATTCGCCGTTTCAGAGTCCCTCTAACTCATAATGACTGCAATAACAAGTAAAAGTCCGGAAGAAAGTCATTGTTTACCTAGATTTTGTATAGTTCTAAATGTAAGTTATGATCACTTTTTCCCGTTTTGCACAGAAATGTTTGCTGTTGCAAACCTATAGAAATATAGTACTAAAGCATCCATGCATTTTACACAGTTGGTTAGAAAATAAGACTCAAAGCAACTCTTTATTAATATGTTTTTTATAGCTTTGTTGTTGCCTGTGCCCGCCTTTCCTTTTGTGGTCCGTAAAATATCACTATGGCAAGATGGCCACAGACTTTGGCTGACCAGTCTTTCTTCAGTTCCTGTAGGCTTACAACCTGCACCAAAGTGATGCCTGTTTCAAAGTGAGGGAAGAGGGGGCACTAGTAAGGAGGGAGGGAGTGACACAGAGGGAGGGGCAGAGACGAATAGATAAGGAGAAGATTTTCACGCACATATAAAGATATTACAGCCAAGCCTTGCAGGTGGTTTTCCTCCGGGCGCTTGCTGCGGATGGGGGCTTGACAACGAGGACTTTGACTGGATTTGACTCGGGTAAATGAGTAGGGTCCCAGGAACAACTTGAGAGAACAGTACGACCCTCGGAACAACAGAAACAAGAACAGCTCGTCAGCAGAAGAGGAGCGCTCCCATTTCACCCCATGGAGCCATCGGAGGAGCGAAGGAGAAAGCTGGAGGCCGGGAGAGCCAGGCTTGCTCACTTCAGACAGAGAAAAAAAAAGTGACAGCTCGCATCCGCTGAAAAAGACGACAGAAGAGGAACGAAATTTAAAAAGAGAGCACGGCAACTGTGACGAATATCCATAATGCCTAACAGACATTGAGACATGGAGCGCGTTGGTGTCCAAGAGAAAGTGCGTTCCAGTGATGCAGGCAGAATCACAAGTCAAAATAGTGCAAAATATGAGCAGGTCAATTTACAGTAACAATAAATCTGCTTGTTTCGAAACCATGTGACTAGCGGTGTGGTAATAACATGGTGAGACGTGGAATCGAGATTCCAGCATTTTCATAGCGCTATTCAACAGCACGAAAGTGACAGCAAAACCTGCCTGCTGTCTTTGTAATGGTGACGTCAACAGGGCAGTGGCCTATAAAGAACCCCATGGGCCTAGATGTAAGCAAGGAAATGGGTCCCCAAAGTCTACTGTAAACAAGCATTGGCCGCACGCGAGCGGCCGGAGACGCAAAATGTGGTGCGGGAGGGGGAGAAGCGGGAGTTGTGTGTGCGTGTGCGTCATCGCGATCGCTCTGAAAATGAAAGTGATCGCGATGACGCACACGAGTTTTCAAAGTGCTGCTGGCGGCCGGCTGCGCTGTTAAATGGTAGCGGCAGTTTCAGTCGATAACCTTTCAAGTATTTGCCCGGCGGTAATCGCCTCTTATACCACTCGATAATTTACCAATGAAAGAGGCAGGCGCCGGAGACTGGAAGGCAGGAAACAAAGTTTTATTCCGTCGGAGCAGAACACATCAGATCAGACAGCAAGGTATCGTCACGAGGTGCTCTAACTGCATCTCTGAGACCTGGTCTCTTATACACTGGTTTATTGCTTTATTACATATAGTACATTCTTGAGATTCCCTTGATGCCTGAAAGAACATCCCCTGAAGCCCCGGCTCAGATCCGATCCCACACATAGATACAGTAGAAGTTCCCACCCTACCCGCAGTGGGAGATGGCTATCGCGCAGCAGGGAATTCCGCTAATTCCCGGGGGTGTGTGCAACTGGCCGGGTCTCAGGGGGTAGGGGCTTTGATCTACTGTAATCCCTTTGATGTGGGGTGTTTCCCTTACAGTAGGGGCCGTAAACTGCATCCGCAGGGCTAGGTGATGGCCTGGGACCAGTTCAGACAATGGGGCGCAGAGGAAGGGGGTTATCAAAGGAGAGGCATGACCATGTATGGGTTGTCGGTTGGAAGTGGTTCCGTAGCAGGGTCGCGCAGAAGGAGAGGGTTTATGGCCTGTATGAGAGAGCGGGGGTGGCCGGCGCGCGGGGGATGCTTGCAGCGCCAGGGGAAAGCGCTGGTGGTCGAGGGTGAGCGGGGAGAGAGTGGGGTGCCTAAAATGGCGGCCGTGCATTCGCTGTGCGTGGCGCTGGGGAGAGGCAAGATGGCGCAGATAATGTTCAGTTTGCACGCTAAATTTCCACAGTCCTCCCTTTTAACATGTCTCGCCAGCTTGCCTAGTTTGGATCTATCCCCATAATACCCCGTACCTCCACCTCGTTCAGAGCTTTCATCCGCTCAGTTTCAAAGTCCAAAGTCTTAGGGCAGATGCAGTCCATAAAAAGCGAACATAAAGGTGGCAGACACTGAATCCCCAAGCAACATCCACATAGTATCATGATTGGTATGAGGATGAATGAAAACAACCTCCATCCCCAACCTTTAATAGTGTCCCAAAACCAACTCCCCAGTGACCATTCCTCTTGTTCTTGATGGACCTCTGTGGACAGTCTGTGGAGGTGTTCAATTGCTTTGTAGACTGAGGGTGAGTTATCCGGTATGTAGGTACAACAGCTGGACCCAATGATGCGGCATGCTCCTAGAACAAGGCGGTTCTGGAGAGCCACCAGGCGGACGGCCTGAAGCTCAGCGGTGTTGTTGGCGAGGGCGCCAGCTGTAATGTTCATTGCCGTTTCGACTGCCTGGGTTAAGTGGCGGATGGCACGGCTGTTTGCCATTGGACCCCAGAGTGGAACAAGGCCTTTGACTGCGTCCATGAACTGTGCTCCGGTGGAGTCGGCCTGCACAATGTCTTTGGCCCGTTTCTGTCGGTGATGGTTTGCTGGAGCCACATACGTTGGAGGAAGGACAAAGGCGATGTAGCAGGTGCCTCCCCAACCTTTTGGAAGCCAGGTGTAGGCCTTAGTACCACAGACGAAGTACATATTCGGGGAGGCAACAAAGGAGGGTGGGTCAACTGAATCCAATGTCCGGGTGATGAGGCAGGAGCTGTGGCCCACCAGTTGTGCCCCCAGGCCTTCGAGGCATACAGATCCAGTGATGTTGATGACGGACAGGGCCACTGTTAGGGTGGCGGCCGTCCGTTTTCGGAGGTAAGAGAAGGTGGGTCTGGCTGGATTGTTGAACACTTGCATTTCAACTCGTTCTTTGGCAGGGATGTCCATGTGAAAGGAAGTGTTCGATCTCAGAGGGCAGAAGAGGGCGGAAGTTCTACCAGTTTTGTTCAGCCAGAACCCATGGTAGAAGTGTGACATGGTTCTGCCGGAAGTGGCATTGTCCTTGTAGCTCTCCTGCAGGAGGATCAGCCAGGCGAGGCAGGAACCATGGACAGAAAAAGGTGAAGGGATGAAAGGGATTGAGTGCCCAGTGGCATGTGGTAGCAATCCACAGATCCAGCAGTTAGTGGCGTTAGTGGCAAGATTGTGTTGGTGGAGTAACTGCACAAAAGAGTTATTCCAGAATTCCTTACGCCTTTCTCGGAGTTGGGGTGAAAGTGAGATCAGATGGTGTTCTTTCGTGGTGGTAGGTTGAACGGTAGTCAGCAATGTCTTATGAGCGGGTGTGCTCTCCTCCATGATCCAGAAGGTGACCATGAGGAGAAGGCAAAAGAGAAGGGTAATGAAAAGTGCAATAGTCTTTAAGCTGTGCATTCGGTCAGTCTTTGGGTTTCTGTAGTGGATCTTCGGACGTCCGGTTGCTTCCATCACCTTCGTGTCGGGCGCTTCCATCACCTTCATGTCGGGCGCTTCCATCACCTTCGAGAGACTCGGTAGCGGGCAGAACCACAGACTTTGCTTAGTTTCTCTCCTGGTGGCCTTTTAGGTGACTAGGCTACCGCTCTGAGATTCCCACTTAGCCTGTGGTCTGCTTAGCCGAAGTCCTCTCCTTTCGTCGCAAGTTATACCCTTCTTTGGATGGCACAGTGGGATCGGGATATTCAATCAATTCAAGTGTCTCTGTATCCGGGCAGCGGCTCAGGGATGGTCGGTCTTTGTCCAGAAGTTCTTCTCGGGCGGTGATGTTGTCCGTGGTTGTCAGGGTCGGTGATACCTTCTTGCAGTGGTGTGCATGCAGCCAATTGCGTTTCCCCTCCACTCGAAGAGCTGTTCGGGTGGTGATCAGGACTTGCAGGGGGCCCGTCCACCGGGGCTCCAGACTCTTGGTGCGCTGGAAGTTGCGCACTAAGACGAAGTCACCGGGTTGGATGTCGTGTCCCGGGCCCCTGGAAACATCTGGAATGGCGTGCAGCACCTGCTGATGGATAACAGACAACGTCTTAGTTAGGTTATACAAATAGTCAGACATGAGGACGTCCGGGACGTCGTGGATGGATGATGGTTTTGGTGCAGTCCAAAGGTTCATGGGCCGCCCGAAGACGACCTCGTAGGGGGTTAAGTGGTGTTTGGTGGGGGTGGAACGCATTGATAGCAATGCTAGTGGGAGGGCATCTGGCCATCTTAGCCCTGTGGTGGCGACTATTTTTGCTATCTTAAGCTTCAATGTGGCATTGTGTCGCTCAACCAGGCCTGCAGATTGGGGATGGAAGACCGCATGGAACTTCTGTTTTACACCCAACCCTTTTAAGATGAGTTGGATAACTTCGGCTACGAAGTGGGGGCCGTTGTCGCTCCACAAAATTCGACAAAGGCCGTATCGGGGGAAGAATTCCTTCAGTAGTACTTTTGCGGTAGTCATAGCGGTGTTGTCATGGGTTGGGTAGGCTTCCACCCACTTGCTGAAGGCACACACAACGACAAGTACGTACTTCAAATCTTGGCACCTTTCTAGCTGGACATAGTCCATTTGTAGGACTTCAAAGGGGTGATTGGGGACCCCAAACCCTCCCCGGGGTACAGCAGTTCCTTTCCCAGGGTTGTGTTGGAGGCATACTAGGCATTGTTGGACCAGACGTTTGGCTGAGTCTGGTATTCTGTCGTTGTGCCAGACTTTGGAGATGAGTTCGATCATGGGGGCAGACCCTATGTGTGCGGGGGAGTGTGCCATGGTCAGCATGGGGATCAAGTATGAGTCGGGTAGCAACCATTTGTTCGAGTCTTTAGTTCGCCAACAACCGTCATCGTCCTTCAATCCTACTCGGGCCCATTCGGTTAATTCGTGTGGTGTGCTGGCTAGTTGGATATCCCTAATCGTTTCCCTAGCATCCTTCCATTTCTCAGTTTGTGACCTGGTCACGTACATGCGGGTCGTGGACCTATTCTCGGCTGTGGTTCGGGCAGTAATGTCAGCTAGTGCATTTCCCTGACCTATAATGTCTGTCACCTTCTTATGTGCCTGGCATTTGATCACGGCTAGCCGTGTGGGGAGGAGGACTGCTTCGGTCAGGGCAGAGACTAGATCTCCATGCAGGATGGGTGTGCCATGAGAAGTCAAGAATCCCCTCTCTTTCCATAAGAGTCCGAAGTGGTGAACTACCCCAAAGGCATACTGACTGTCTGTGTAAATGTTTGCGGTCGTCCCCGCCGCCAGGATGCAGGCTCGTGTGAGGGCAATTAGTTCAGCCGCCTGTGCGGATCGCTGTGTGATGCGGGCTGTCTCAACAACTGTTCGAGCTGTGGTGACTGCATAGGCAGCTGAGGTGGTGCCATCGGGGAGCTTGATGCATGAGCCATCCACCCACAGTTCTCCGTCAGGGTCCGGGAAGGCAGTATCCCGGAGGTCAACCCTACTCTTGGTTTGTTCATCGGTGAGGGTCACGCAGTCATGTATAGGGGATGCATTGGGGTCAGTGTCAGGGAGAGGTAGTAGTGTAGCTGGATTCAGAGTGGTGCATCGTTTCAATGTGATATGGGGTGCAAGCAGAGTCAGTTCATACCCAGTCAGTCGTGCGCTAGTCAGGTGTTGAGTCTTGGTTTGGTTCAGGAGGGTATCAACAGCATGGGGTACCAATACTGTGAGGGGGTTCGAGAGCACAATCCCCTCACTTTGTCGGATAGAGACAGCAGCGGCGGCTACTGCTCGAAGGCAGGCGGGCAAGGCTCTGGCTACGGGGTCGAGAGTGGCAGAGAAGTAGGCACAAGGGCGTTGCTTAGGGCCTATGGACTGGGTTAGGACAGACAACGCACATCCCTCCCTTTCGTGGGTGTAGAGGGAGAAAGGTTTAGTGTAGTCTGGGGTTCCTAGGACTGGGGCCGAGCAGAGGGCGTCTCGTAATTCTTTGAAGGAGGATTGGCATTCGGGTGTCCAGGGGAGGGGGAAGGGGACATCCTTGGCCAGCAGGGAAAGCAGAGGCTTTACGGTGAGACTGAAGTTTGGCAACCACTGTCGACAAAAGGAGGTGAGGCCCACTAGGGATCGTACTTGCTTCTGAGTTTTGGGAACAGGGGTTTCTAGGATGGTTTGAATTCGGTCAGGGGTAAGTTTCCTCCCGTCTTTGGATAGTAGGTGGCCTAGATAAGTTACCTGGGGCTGGCAGAATTGCAATTTCTTTCTGGAGACCTTGTGACCGTTCTCCGCAAGGAAGCGGAGGAGGTGAATGGTGGCTGTGACGGCAAGAGGAGTGGTGTCGGCCGCCAAAAGAATGTCATCGACGTACTGTATCAATACCACTCCATCGGGTAGTTGGACTGCATCCAGTTGCCTCTTGAGGGCTTGGCTGTAAATACTGGGACTCTCAGTGTAGCCTTGGGGTGCCCTGCAGAATCTGTACGAACGGGCTTTTAAAGTGAAGCCGAACAGGTAGCGGCTGTCTGGGTGGATGGGAATGGAAAAGAATGCGTTTTTGAGGTCTATAACAGTAAAGACGGTGGCAGTGGATGGGATCAGGGTGAGGATGGTGGTGATGTCTGAGACTACGGGGTACTGGGGTATGACTACTTTGTTAACCTCTCGCAAGTCAACAATGAAACGGTAGGCTTTCTCATCCCCCTCGCCTTGCTTCTTTACAATGGGTAGGATGGGGCTGTTGCAAACATTACTCACTACTTCTTCTACCACTCCTGCCTCGACCAAGGACTCGATGATTTCCACCAATGCCTTCTCGCCCTCGGGTGATATCCGATACTGTGGAAGCTTTGGGAGCACTGCGTCCGGTCGGACGGTTATGTGTACCGGGTCGATCACCATGCGCCCTACATCTGAGTCGGTTTTAGCCCATAGATGTGAAGGCAATGTGTCGAGTAGGGACATATCAGCATCGGTTATAGAGAGCATACGCCGTGTGTGACAGGGTCTGGACAGATCTGGGTTATCGTGTAGGATGACTCGAACTCCGCCTGGGGAGCATCTGATAGTGGCTCGAAAATGTTTTAACAAATCAAGTCCCATAATAGCACCGGGGGTGTTGGAGGAGAGCAGAAAGGTCGTGTCAGTGGTGTTATCTTCTAAGTCAAAGGAGATTGGCGCTGATAAGGGGTTAGTGGAGGGCGTTCCGTCAAAGCCTATTGAGGTTACGTGCGAGCCAGACAAGGGTGCCCTAGGAATCAGTCGTTTAGATAACGCACTACGTGTCGCCCCAGTATCTACCAGGAATGGAGATTTTGTGCCCAAGACCTTAGCGGTGACGTAAGGACCTTGCTGGTCAACACGGAGTTCGACTGGATCCCTCCCTTGCCCCTGGCGGTCCTATGCGAAGTCATGAGTGCTCTCATAGTCGGACTGCTGACACTGGTTTTGGCGGGGGCGATCAAAGGTGTTTGGTCTGCCTGGCCTGTCGTTGATGGTGTTGTTCGTGTGCCCTCGTCCCTGTCCTCTATTTCTGGGGTCATATGCTGCGTCTCTGGGATCCCTATTCTTGTTTATTTCCAGGAGGACCGGGCACTGGGATTTCCAGTGTCCGAATCCTCTACAGAACGCACATTGGTTCCCATCTAAGTCTCTCCGTCCGTTGTAGGGTGTGGGTGTATGGTCTCTAGGCGGTAGCTTTCTAGGGGCGGTTGGTTGGTAATTCTCTTTTGGGGGTTCTCTTCCTATGGTCACCCCTTGCAACTGTGCTATCATCACCCTCTCCTTTAATTCCTTTTTCTTCTTCTCTGACGCCCTATCGTTCTCGTTCTTCTGGTTTTCGTAGTATTGGGCCATCTGGAGAATTGCTGCGGGTTTGGAGGCTGCCCAACTGCTCTCGCTGGTCTGTAGCTTCTGGGAAACTTCTTGAGACAGACCCTTTACATAATTCTGGACAAAGAGGTGGTGTCCGGTTGCGGTGGTCATGTCTTGGCCACTGTAATCGGAAAACACAGTCTCGAATCGGGAGAAGTATTCAGACACATCTTCCTGGGGTTTCTGGCGGCAAGCCGTCACTATCGACCAGTCTACCTTTCTTTCTGGGATTAGAGTCTTCAGCTTTTGTACAATCTTGTCTGGGAGCTCTAAGATGGCTTTCGGGGGTTTCTGTCCTGGTTCTCGTTGTTTATCTATGGTATCGAGTTGTACCCAGGTATATCCGAACGGCTCAGCGTGGTCAACCTTCCGGATTTGTTTCCACACATCAGCCGGCAGGCATAGCCCAAAGAACAGGTCGATATCTGCCAACGTCATTATCGTTGAGCCTAAGGCCGTACCCAATTCAGTGTAGAAGGCAGTCGGGTTCTTTCTCAAGTCGGGTAGAGTCTTTCTAAAGGTCAAAATATCTTGCCGGTCCCACGGCTGGTAGACCCAGTTATATACAACCCTTCCCTTCGCATCTTGGTGATTGATGTCGTCGTGTGTTCCCTGACCCCGTGGGGGGACCCAGTAGGGGGCAGCTTCTTTAATGGGCATCATGGCATCGGCCCTTCCTCCCTGGGGCTTAGTTGCTATGGGGGTTTCTGTTTTGGTGGTCTGTCCATGTTCTTTAAGGTGTCGGTAGACCTCGAGTGTACGAGTGAAGAGGTTCGTGATATCGCCCTCTCCTTCTTCCCCAATGTCTACCTTCCTATATAGAGCCGTTAAGCCTTCGGGACCTTTATCGTGGTATCTGTCCTCATATGCATTCAGGGCGTGATAACAGAGCCGTACGACAAAGTGTCGTCTGCGGCTGTCGGCATACGAGCTATACACGTCTGTTATATACTCCTCACTTTCCTTTCGCTCCACCAGCGTCCCTACTATCCTATCGATTCCTGCTCGTTCATCCTTAGTTAATCGATTCATTCTGGTGGGCTCTTTCTTTCCCATCTCAAGGTCGTCTAGCGCTGTAGTCGACATTGGGTTCAGTACAAGAGGCTCAGCCGGCGCTGAGGCCGTGAGGGCCGAGGCCCCTGTACTGCTTTCGCTCGTGTTCGGGGGTTGTGGGTGTTGCACTACCGATTGGGAGGGTGCATATGGAGGGGGCATGTAAATGATCGGGGGACCTAACAGTAATTCGTCATTTGTTCGCTGCTTGGAGGACAGCTCAGGGTAGAGCAAAGAAGGGGTCCTAACAGCGTACTGGCCCGAGGTTTCGGGCTCCTGTCTTAGTTTAGTTTCCCTTCTCTCCTTTATGTCTTCTTCTAACTTTTTAGCGGCAAGGTGAGCTGCCTTTCGTAATTCCTTTTCTGCTTTTACTTCTTCCCTCTTTTTCCGTTGCGTCGCTTCTTTGCGCCACATGCCAATACTGTCAAGCATAGTAGGCGTCGTCTTATTGCTACGCAGAGCTACTTCTAGCGCTTCTATCTTGCGGTCGTCGAAGGATCCCATCAGTGGCCACTGACTTTCGGGGTCCTTCTTGGTATATTTATGCCACAGCTTGCTATAAGCTACGGCGACTAGTCCATATTTAGTGAACATGTCCTTATTAGGGGTGCCTTCCAGTGGAGCCGGATGGTTCACCTCTAATAAGCGGTCCGGGCAGAACCAACTACCAATCAGTGGGGAGAAGATAGGCATGACGGGTTTCAACGGGGACAAAAGTCAGCACTACCTATCTTTTCACTGCTTGTAAAGACTAGACAGAATATCTCTATTCTTCGTTATTTGTAAGCAGAGAATACCTCCAAAGAACCAATATCGAACAACTAGTGTTCGGACAATCAATCAATCAATCAATGGGGAGATAAAGATAGGCACGACGGGTTTCAACGGGGACAAAAGTCTGCGTTACCTACCCTTCACTATTTGCAAAGACTAGACAGAATATTCCTATTCTACGTTATTTGCAAACAGAGAATATCTCAAAAGCACTATTCTTCAAAACAATCAATGTTCGGACAATCAATCAATGGGGAGATAAAGATAGGCACGACGGGTTTCAACGGGGACAAAAGTCTGCGTTACCTACCCTTCACTATCTGCAAAGGGAGAGAGAGAGAGAGTATTTCTACTCCTCCCCGTTTGTAGACAGCGAATATCTCAAAGAGAACAATCAATGAGCACAATCAATGAGCAATACTAGTATTCAAACAATCAATCAATTATTTCGCACTTTTGTCGTATTTCACGACCTTACCCGGACCGCGTGGACAGTTTCTCGTCTTCCGCCTCCAGCGCCCGATCGTCCTCTATTCTCCGTATTTGCCGCGGCACTCCTGATGGTTCCCAGTCAGGACCGTAGATCACTCGAGAGAGGTCTGCTCGGAACCAGTGAAGTTCGGATGATCGGCTGCCAGACGAGGGTCTATTGGGCAGGAGCTCTCCCGATCGTTGCAGTCGTTCACTCTGTCGTCGGGACCTCTCCCACTGGATCCACGTGTCGCTGATGGGCCCCACGTTTGGGACGCCAATTGTTAAATGGTAGCGGCAGTTTCAGTCGATAACCTTTCAAGTATTTGCCCGGCGGTAATCGCCTCTTATACCACTCGATAATTTACCAATGAAAGAGGCAGGCGCCGGAGACTGGAAGGCAGGAAACAAAGTTTTATTCCGTCGGAGCAGAACACATCAGATCAGACAGCAAGGTATCGTCACGAGGTGCTCTAACTGCATCTCTGAGACCTGGTCTCTTATACACTGGTTTATTGCTTTATTACATATAGTACATTCTTGAGATTCCCTTGATGCCTGAAAGAACATCCCCTGAAGCCCCGGCTCAGATCCGATCCCACACATAGATACAGTAGAAGTTCCCACCCTACCCGCAGTGGGAGATGGCTATCGCGCAGCAGGGAATTCCGCTAATTCCCGGGGGTGTGTGCAACTGGCCGGGTCTCAGGGGGTAGGGGCTTTGATCTACTGTAATCCCTTTGATGTGGGGTGTTTCCCTTACAGTAGGGGCCGTAAACTGCATCCGCAGGGCTAGGTGATGGCCTGGGACCAGTTCAGACAATGGGGCGCAGAGGAAGGGGGTTATCAAAGGAGAGGCATGACCATGTATGGGTTGTCGGTTGGAAGTGGTTCCGTAGCAGGGTCGCGCAGAAGGAGAGGGTTTATGGCCTGTATGAGAGAGCGGGGGTGGCCGGCGCGCGGGGGATGCTTGCAGCGCCAGGGGAAAGCGCTGGTGGTCGAGGGTGAGCGGGGAGAGAGTGGGGTGCCTAAAATGGCGGCCGTGCATTCGCTGTGCGTGGCGCTGGGGAGAGGCAAGATGGCGCAGATAATGTTCAGTTTGCACGCTAAATTTCCACAGCGCGCGTGCACGATCGCGTGAACGCAAGCGTTAGGCCAGCCAGCAGCACTTTGAAAATCCCACATACAAAATGTCTCTTCGAACCAGCGCAAGCGCTGGGGCTCAGCGAGACCTAAACAGGGGTGTTAGCATGTACTAAATCTCCCTTCTTACTCCATTTTAAAGGCCACCATTTAATGTTATCATCTATCAGAACCCCAAGGTAAGAGAAAACCTCTGAGCGGGGAACCAGGGCCGCACCAACCCTAAACTGGTACCACTTTTTTGTACGAGGTCCCAGCTGCATCACATAAGATTTGGAGTAGTTTATAGACAAATCCAAATCTTCCATGAAAGAAGAAAAAGATTTAAGCAGAGATTGTAACCCTCTGGCAAAACCAGCAGGCCACACCGTTGCACTTGGGGGTAATCTATCTTAGTCTCCAATAAGATCTGCTCTAATTTATCAATATATAAATTAAACAAAAAGGGAGCCAGGATACACCCTTGGCACACTCCTCTTTTAATTGGGATCTGGCGAGATACCTTAAGGTCTTGTGAGGAACGAACCTCAGCCTTGGTATCGTTGTGGAGATTATCAAGAAAATTAACAATATGGCTGTCCACCCCCATGGACAGCATGGTCTGCCAGAGCTTAGTTCTATTCACTCTTGTTCTTAGCTACGGATTTAAGATGCTCATCTTAATTAAACACAGAGATAATAGTACTGCATTGGATCAGCCCAACTAAGTGTGAGCGCAAGCGGCTTGTAAATCAGCCTCACCTTTTGTCCCAATTCATATTTTCACTTTTGAGATAGATTGTGCGTGTCCGTCTTTGACAGTTTGTAAGCTTACCTTGCCTTAGAGTTCCCTGTTTTCCAAGTAGGGGTGGGCGATAAATTCCGCTCCACCGGCAGAGTTGATGGAATATTGGCCACTCCGTGTTACGCTTGTAACATGGAGTTCCAGCTAAATTCTGCTTGGCAGAGTGCTTTCATACGTTGCAAGAATTGGCGCCCCTTAATTTGATTTTCAGTCACTAGGACAGTTACCGGTGAGAGTTTGCGGTCAGAAAGCTTCCACTCAAGTAGGAAATTGTTAGGCCACTCACTTGGTGAATTTGTCCATAGAGACAATGTTGGATTCTACTCAATCTCAGAACAACGCCCTACCAAGGAATGATAACCTCAAATAATGCGCTGTCCTAGGAGGGAAGGGGGTCAGGACAAAATAATAAAAGAGACAAAGACTTGCACCCTCTGAGTGGCATCTAGCTCCTATCCTGCTCAGGAACACCCTAAGGGGTCGATTATGATGCCCGCCATCGCCCCGGGAAATGGGACCACCCGCTAAGGTTGCGGTGGTCCTGCATGGGCAATTAGGATGCGCCCACCACACTGGCGCATCCCGCATTTTTTGCATTGCGGCGGGCGGTGCTGTCAGCAGCACCCGCCGCAATACAAAAAAGGCATGCGCAAATTTGCATGCACAACGTGGCAGTCACTGCGCAGTGCCTGCCACGTCGTCCATGCAAATGCATGGGGGTACCATAGGTACCCCCCATGTCACTTCCACTCCCCCAACATCCTGGGGGCCTGCAACGGGCCCCCAACTGAGGAAACCGCATGCCTTTCCGTGGTGGCAACGCCACCACCACCATATCAGGCCCCTTTTCCGCCTGGTCACCTGTGTGACTGGGGGAAAACCGCCCCCGCCATAATAATATGGCAGGGGGAAATGGCATTCCAACCTCCGTTTTATGATATGAAACGTTGCCAGAAAGAAAAAAGAAACAAACATGAAGCTATTTTATAGAACCTAATTATCATGCCTTTAAACTAGCTTTGCTTAAAATCTCTGAGCGAGAGCGCTCAACCATTCCCCAAGCGGAATGCCTCTGCCAGCCTTGAATGAGCAAGAAAAGGCTTACTGCGAAGACCGGGCCGGTCTTACCTTGCCTCGCGGGAAAGGATCAAGATGTGGGACTCTGCCAGAGGCATAGTAGAGCCACCACGAGCTCCGCGCTGCCAAGCCATCAGCCAACACTGGAACACGTCCTCTCGGCTGAAGTGATTCTGAATAGTGAGTACTGATGTATGTGCTGACTCTCACTCATGGATTCAGCCTGCAACCAAGATGGCTGCCACCTAAGGCTTCTGGGACTTGTAGTTCCTTCAAGAAAAGGAGGGACAAAAACATACAAGGGCTACAAAAGAAAACAAAGAGGTCTTATAAACACAATATAGTGTCCTGCCCCTCATGAACATAAACAGTGACAGGTTGAAAAAATCCCTGGGCATCGCAGATTATAACCCCAAGCTATTGGTACAGCACCACCACCAGCGTGACTGTGAGAAGGGGGAGAGGGTCTTCCCACACGGTACATTCAGCAACTGGCATATAGTGCACATCAGAATCTGTGGCCTAACGGAAACCCAGGGTGCTGGGTACCGAGGAGCAAAGGAGGTTGGGGCAGGCCCTAGAGCAAGAACCACCACATTAACATGCCGTCAGCAAATTTGTCATATGCTTTTGTTATGTGACTGTTGTTCCTTGTTTTAATTCTCCGTTTCTCTTTTTCAAAAGTTCTCAAACTGTCTCTTGAACTTCCAGTAGATAGCGTGGAGTTCTTATGTTGAGATTATTCACAAGTCTTTAAGTTTTTAGTTTGTAAAATTGTAATGGATGAGTTTTTGGAAAGAAACAAAGAATAGTACACTAACCTTGTTTTCTCTTATTTTGCTTTGCCCTTCCTTTCATTGCAGAGAATGCCGTCACAATACCGAGATGACCAATGGGTTGGCTACTGAACAGTTGCAGCCGCAGAGTGGATTTGCCGCAGTCGCTCAATGGTAGGTCTTTTCTGGAATGTGAGGATCGGAGAAATCCGATGACCCACTCCGGGATGTCTGCAGGAGCGCAGATGTCATGGAGCCAGGTGACAAAGCTTGGATAGGGTACAAAGGGGGCAATGATCCAGGAGAGCGGGAGGAAGGAAAACAATTCTCTTTTTAGGAAACAAAGTCAAGTGCCCGACTTGGGTTTGAATGAGTATTTATAGGTGCTGCGGCAACAAATGATGAACGGAATGCTAAATGAATCAAAAATTCACTCCCAGTCAAGACATCTGGGTAAAATCTATTGCTCTTTTGCTCACTGCACTACACCAGATTGGACTCAGTCTTGACCCTGCTCATCATGGGAACATTCCAGCCCAAACTGCAAAGCCGGATCCTCCCTAAACTGGACAGAAGCATCCGGGGGGTGGTTTCGGGATAATACCCCTCATCAGCCAGGCTAGCTTGAATCCAGTCGCACAGTGAGCAAGGGACCCACATCTGGACATACCCATCCCACTTAGGGCGAAAAGTGCGGTAGCAACAAATGATGGACAAAATGTTGAATTAATCAAACATTCACCCCAAGTCAAAAGATCTAGGTTAAACCCATCGTTCTTTTGCTCACCACACCACCCGCGCTTTTTACTTTTTACTTAGTTGCTGTGTGTGAAACGCTTTGGTGATTACTAATGTTAAATGCTATGTGCTGCTACATCTGTCTACAAAAACGAGATATTTTAGAACAATTTTATAGGGACTAGAACTGTATACTGTCATTGTACTGTGCAGCTACAATTTTAAATAACGTTTTAGAATCATTTGATATGCTGCTACAATTTTTTTTTTCTTAGAAGAACTTTGTTAACACTGGTTTAAAATTTCTTTTACCAGTTAGTACCTTGGGGCTTTTCTGATTATTAGTTCAGGAGCTGTTTCAAGCTCCAGGGGGGTCCGGTCCGACTTCCTCCGATTTCCAGAAGTGAGGACCTTAGTGTACGCGATTGTTGGTGCTCTAGTCTTTTCGACTTCGCGCCCGCCCGGCCCCATAAGGAGCCGATGACTCAACCGCGCAGCGGCGCGCTTTTTACTTTTTACTTAGTTGCTGTGTGTGAAACGCTTTGGTGATTCCAAATGTTAAATGCTATGTGCTGTTACATCTGTCTATAAAAACGAGATATTTTAGAACAATTTTATAGGGACTAGAACTGTATACTGTCATTGTACTGTGCTGCTACAATTTTAAATAACGTTTTAGAATCATTTGATGTGCTGCTACAATTTTTTTTTTCTTAGAAGAACTTCGTTAACACTGGTTTAAAATTTCTTTTACCAGTTAGTACCTTGGGGCTTTTCTGATTATTAGTTCAGGAGCTTTTTCAAGCTCCAGGGGGGTCCGGTCCGACTTCCTCCGATTTCCGGAAGTGAGGACCTTAGTGTACGCTATTGTTGGCGCTCTAGTCTTTTCGACTTCGCGCCTGTCCAGACGCATTAGGAGCCGATGACGCGACCGCGCCGCTGGCGCGCCGAAGGCGCGCCTAAGGCAAGCCCGTCTGCGCCCGTCCGCGGCCGGCAGGGGCCGAGGACCGGTTCCCCTGTGAAAACCACTAAAGACAGATGTGTATTCAGCACCGAATCACTGAATGAGTATAGGACCCTGGTTAGAGGCAAGTGTCTCCATTCTATGCCTCCGGATGGCCCCACGATCTACTGTTCTGCATGTCCATACAATTTCCTCCCGGGTCCTGTGGGTCCCACAAGCAGTAAGGCTTTTAACATGTGTCTGCTTAATTGTCACTCTCTTCCCAAACATGCTTTAGAAATTCGTCTTTTTTTAGAATTAGAAAATCCTGATGTGCTATTTTTAACTGAGACCTGGCTTAATGAGGATTCTAACCCCGATATTGTCCAGGCGCTTCCACCTGGTTATGTTATACAGAGACTGGACCGTGGTTTGGGACGTGGAGGGGGGATTGCGATTGTATATAAGTCGGACTTTGAATGTCGGGTCACCTCTAACCCTCTATCTGATTGTGAAAGCATGTTCTTTACCATTAATGTCTCTCCTGTAAACACCTTCTCAGGCATCTTAATATATCGCCCACCTGGCCCACTGGGGTCTTTCTGCCAGAACCTCTTGGACATCGTTGCTAGTCTGGCAGCCCCTCTCCCAAATTTTACATTATTAGGAAACCTTAACCTTCATTTTGATCTGCTATCTCCCTCACCCACTTTAAATTTGGCTGAGGGTCTGCGGACTTTTCAACTGAATCAAAAAGTGACTAGGGCCACTCATTCTAAACGTCATCTACTGGATCCGATATTTTCGAATATTGACAACATGCAGGTTGGTGAGCCTGTTCCCATACCTTGGACAGACCACCTGCTTATTTGGTTCTCTTGGGCTTTACAAGATTCCATTACTCCTGCTGTAACATCAAAAAAACGTACTCGACCCTGGTCCAAACTTCCCCTGAGTTCATGGGCGCCTACCCTTGAAGATAGTGTGCCCTTGCCAGAGTCGGATCCTGTTATAGCCAATGATAATTTTAATATTTGGCTTGAGTCATCTCTTAACTCTGTCCTCCCGAAATCACTTATCCATAAGAAAACAGGAGTCAATAAAAATGTATGGTATTCGCCGAAAGTCCGGCAGCTTAAACAGGCCTGTAAGAGACTCGAAAGGAGTTGGAGGAAAGACTATTCGGTCTCGAAAAAAATCGAATATAGAGCAGCAATTAAACTCTACAAACTGGAAATAAAAAGCGCTCAAACGCTATATTACCAAGATAGAATTGTTTCTGCTGTAAATTCCCCTCGTGAAGTATTTCGGATTGCTAAAGCTCTGGTTACCCCTCACACCGCCCCTAATATCATAGCGGATACTCAATTTCGTTGTAATCAATTAGCTGATTTCTTTTTAAATAAAATACAAGTGATCTATAAATCTTTTCCAGAGAATATAATCCCTCAAATGGACTCCACGATGGGCTTTACTTCCCCTAGCCACTTAGGTCATCTGGAAGAATTCCCACCTTTGGATATGCCGTCCTTCCACAGGATTTTAGATCGTTTAAAATCAGGTTCCCCATTAGATCCTGCTCCACCTTCCATATTAAAACAAGTTAAAATGGTGATATCCCCAGTGATGCTGGATTTAATTAACGCTTCATTGAGGACGGGAATCGCCCCCCCTGTGTGGAAATTAGCGATGGTTAAAGCCCTCCTAAAGAAACCTAACTTGGACTCAGAGGAGTTGGCACACTATCGCCCTATATCCTTGTTACTGGGGGTTGGTAAAATAGCTGAGAGGTATGTTAATTCCATCTTTTCTGCTTTTTTGGAAACCAACAATTGCTTCCATCCTACCCAGACAGGATTTAGAGAGCAGCAGGGTATGGAAACTGCATTGATCAGTGTGATGGAAGAAACAAAACGTATCCTTGATGGCGGAGGCTGCGCTGCCCTTATTCTCTTAGATCTCAGCGCAGCCTTCGATACGGTGAACCATCAGTTACTGATTCAACGACTTTGTAAGGTGGGAGTGTCAGGAAATGCACTAAAATGGCTGCAGTCTTTTCTTGAAGACAGATCCTTCGCAGTCCGAGAAGATGACACTATGTCAAATCTGTTGCCATTGAACTGTGGGGTTCCTCTGGGGTCTTCCCTGAGCCCCACGTTGTTCAATATTTATTTGGGCCTGTTGGCGGAAATAGTACTGCCTTTTGGGGTTCAAATAATTACTTACGCCAATGACACCCAGTTGGTGGTTTCCATCAACCAGCAAGACAGTTCTTCGTCTGGTTTGTCCTCATGTCTTGCAGCCGTCTCTAAGTGGATGGATGCATCATACTTAAAGCTTAATGGGACCAAGACAGAGCTTATGTTATTGGGTAATTCGGCTCCATCTAATATTGATCATCTTTGGCCCAGTTGTCTGGGCCCTGCTCCTATTCCCAAAGATCATATTAAGAGCCTTGGGGTGTGGCTGGACCGTAAGTTAGATTTTAAAGAACAAGCCCGCAAGGTTGCTGCCAGCTGCTATGGACTGTTAAGGCTGCTTAGAAAGATCTTGCCTCTTATACCTTTTGGTGCTAATAGGTTGTTGGTTCAGGCACTGATTCTTTCTCGGTTAGACTATTCCAACGCTTTATATTTGGGAGCCCCGTCTTCCTCGATTAGACGTCTTCAGATTGCCCAGAACTGCGCAGCCCGCCTGTTGATGAATACCCCTAAGCGGTTCTCTGCAAAACCGGCCCTTGCTGCCCTCCATTGGCTCCCCATCAATGAACGGGTCCAGTTTAAGGCTCTATGTATTGCCCATAAAGCAATTTCTGGCAAAGGATCTCCTTTGATGCGTTCTCTCATTCAGCCCTACTCTCCTAATAGAATGCTGAGGTCTGGAAACAAACGCTTACTTATGGTCCCAAAAATCAGAAGAGTTCGTAGTGGGGGGCGACTCTTCTCGTATAACATAACAACGCTCTGGAACCTTCTGCCTCTTCATGTCCGCCTAGAGGACGATCATTTATCCTTCCGGAAGGAATTAAAAACCCATCTTTTCCCTTGAGGATTGTTCTAAGTCGGAAGTGCTGCTAATAGCGCTGGGATGCCTTAGGGTGAGCACGCGCTTTATAAATGTTATTTTCATTCATTCATTCATTCACCACCCCAGTTTGGGTCCAGACAAATGCAAATCAGTTTTGACGCTGCTCCTCATTGGAACAGTCCAGCCCGAAGTGTCAAGACAGGCCCTCCCTAGACCGGAAACAAGCATCCAAGGACCGGTTTTGGGGTAACACCCCATATCAGCCAGGCTAGCTTGAATTCAGTGGCACAGTGAGCAAGAGACCTACATCTGGGCATACCCATACCACTTTGAGTGAAAAGTGCTGCGGCAACAAATGATGGACGGACTGCTGAATGAATCAAACATTCACCCCCAGTCAAGAGATCTGGGATAAATCCATCCTTCTTCTGCTCACGACACCACCAAAGTTGATACCCAGCCAAATGCAAATCAGCCTTGACCTTGCTCTTCTTGGGAACAGTCCTGCCTGAACTGCCAAGTCAGGCCCTCCCTGGACTGGAAACAAGCATGCTTGTACCAGATACGGAGTAACACCCCTATTCAGCTAGTCTATCTTGAATCCAGTGGCACAGTGAGGAAGGGATCCACATCTGGGTACACCCATCCCACTAAGGACGAAAAATGCTGCAGCAACAAATGATGGTCAGAATGCTGAACAAATCAAACATTCACCCCCAGTCAAGAAATCTGGGTTAAATCCATCATTCTTTTGCATACTAAACCACCCCAGTTTGGACCCAGCCATATGAAAATCAGTCTTGGCCCTGCTCCTCTCAGGAACTGGCCAGGCCAAACTGCTAAGTGGGGTTCTACCTGGACTGGAAACAAGCATCCTGGGACCGGTTTTGTTGTACTGCCTATCATCAGCCAGGCTAGCTTGACTCAGGCGAATGTTTGATTGATTCAGCATTCCATCTACCATTTATTGCCGGAGTATTTATAGGTGGGCTGTTCTTTCTGGAGGGGCGTGTTTATTTATTGTTCAATGGCTCTGGAATGTCCCTAACTGCAGGTTCATGGATAATTACCATGTATAATTGGAGGCAAGTGAATCACTCTGGAAAGTACCTGACTGGAAAGTCCCTGAGTGCAGGCACATGGATAATTATCAAGCATGTGAATAATTACAGCAACTGATAAAGGTATTCAGAGAAGCAGACTTGTATGAACAAGTGGAACAAAAACATGAGGCATTTAGTCTGCGGAATCTCTGAGTTTTCCTGTAACTCCACAGAATTCTGTGGAGTGAAACTCTGAGAGATCCGTTCCCACCTAGTTCTAAGGTCCATGGTGGTATGGCCCTCAAGGAACACATTGTCAAAAAACAAAGATGGCCTGGTACTAACTCGCTCTACTAAAGAACTTCAAACCATTTCTTCAACAGAGCAACTTCAGAACTTCTATTCAAGCCCTTGTACTCTTGCATATGGACGTTGGTAATATCCTAGCCCATGGCCTCACTAACTCCACACTGGCACCCCTTTCAGGTATCCTACACACCCCAGCATACCTCATGCAGGGTCTGAAGAAATATGATCATATCACCCTTATCCTGCATCATCTTCAAGACTTGCTGCATCATTTACAAAGCCATGACAACCAGCACCCCAACTTATCTGGCAGATAACAAGGTCACCATCTCTAGTGGTTCTCGGCACACCTGGACTCAGAACACCATCAAACTACAAACTAATCAATCATTCAATCAGGATTTGTAAAGCGTGGCTGCAACACCTGTGAGCATCTCGAGGCGTGACGGGATCATGCATTTGCTTCATGTTATCCTATTGTTCGAACATTCTGGTCTTGAGGTCCTTCCTGAACTGCTGGAGTGATAGTGAGGCTCTGTGGTGCAGGGGGAGGTTATTCCAGGCCTTCGCTGTCAGGTGGGAGAAGGAGCGGCCTCCACTGTTTGTCCGGCGGAAGCATCAGGTGGCTGCTAGAGAGAGGAAATTCATTTGATTGTTGAGATATGCTAGTCTTTCGCTGTGTAGTGCCTTGTAAGCGTGGGTGAGCACCTTGAACTGGCATCTCTTTGTGACTGGTAGCCAGTGGAGTTTCCAGAGGTGAGTGATGATGTGCATCTGTCTGGGGAGGTCGAGAATTAATCTGGCTGCTGTGTTCTGGATAGTTTGGAGTTTCATCATGAGTTGAGCGATAATTCCTGCATAGAGCGATTTGCCGTAGTGTAATCTGCTGGTGACGAGAGCTTGCGTGAATGTTCACCTGGGGTTGGATGGGAGCCATCTGAAGACCTTCCTGAGCATTCGGAAGGTGAGGACGAAAGGGAAGGAGACAACACTGACATGTTTCTTCATGGATAGCTGGCTATCGAGGATGGTGCCAAGGTTGTGGGTGTGTTCGGTGGGTTTGGAGGTTGGGGCCAACTCAAGTGGTCACCATTCGTTGTTCCAGGGGGTATCCTTGCCTTTTTTTCTTTTCTTTCTTTTTAGAGTTTTATATAGCTTGAACTTGACCCAAGAAATCGGGTATCAGAGCGTTTTACATGAGCACCAGTTTCATTACAGATGGACACATTAATTTTCATTAGGCACGGGGAGATTAAGTGATTTGCCAAGAATAGCAGGACGTTGAGTGTCGTTGCTGTTTCCCAAAGTGGGGTACTTCTGTCTTGTCAGTGTTGAGTTTGAGGCAGTTGTTGTCTTTCATACATCTTTGGAATTGTCCTTGGTGCTCATTGGGTCATTGGTCAGGGAGAGGATGAGCTGGGTGTAGCCCACGAAGGAGATGATGTTGACTCCATGTCTCTTGACGATGTTGGCCAGGGGTGTTATGTAAATGCTGAAGAGGGTTGGGCTGAAGGATGAGCCTTGAGGTACATAGCAGCTGATGTTCTTAGGGTGCGAGGCGTAGAGTGGGAGGATGATTTTCTGCGTTCTTTCTGTAAGGTAGGATGCAATCCACTTGAGGACTGCTCCTTGGAATCTAATCTGGTGGAGTTTGTTGATCAGTGTGTGGTGGGATTCAGTGTTGAAAGCTGCACAGAGGCTTAGGGGGATCAGGGGAGCTTTTTCACCATGGTCTAGCAGCATTCTGATGTTGTCCGTGGCTGCAACTAGGGCTGTCTCTGTGCTGTGGTTTGCTTTGAAGCTGGATTGGGAGGGTTCCAGAAGGTTGTGGTTCTCCAGATGTCCAGTGAGCTGGGGGTTGATGTCTTACTCGATGCCCTTAGCTAGGAAAGGGGGCTGGGATATGTGTTGGTAGTTCTTAGGTTCTCCTGGGCCCCAGATGGCTTCTTACTTAGCGGCTTCACATCGGCATGTTTCCATTTCTGGGGGTTGTGGGCCGTGGTAATGGAGGAGTTGAGGGCCTTGGTGAGTTCTTTGCTGATGGGTTGATTGTGGAAGTTGAAAGTATGGTGTGGGCAGGAGTCTGCTGGGGTTCCGGTGTGGATGGATCTCATAATGGATGCTGTTTCGTTCCAGGTGAGGGCATTTCACGAGGTCAGCTGGTGTGGGTGGGTGTCGGTTGGTATGATGCGGTTGATGCTGTCCTTGACGGGGGTCTTGGTAGATGGTGTTGCTTTTGTTGTGAAAAGAGCCCAAGAGGGTGTCGCAGAGAGCTTGTGAGGGTGTGATGTTTTTTTTTGGTTGCTGAGGGGTTAGTGAACTCCTTCACTATGTTGAAAAGTTCCTTGCTGTTGTTGGAGCTGTCCTTGATGTGGGTAGCTAGGGTGGTCTTCTTGGTGTTCTTCAAGAGGTGGTGGTATCAATTGAGGGCAACTTTCAAGTGTTTTTGGACCTCAGGGGTCTGGCTGCCATGCCATCTTCTTTCCTTCTCTCTATAGCCACGTTTATGGTTTTCCAATTCTGCTCTGTACCAGTTGGGGTGTTGTGTTCATTTCTTGGGGTTGCCGTGATCCACTTTGTGAAATTGTCCGCCACTTGTTCTGTGTCTTTGGTGATGTTGAGTAGGTGGGAGTTGAGGGCATTGGTCCATCGCTGCTCTGATACATTCGCCCAGCTGCACCGTGTCTCGCTGGCAGTGGAGGCGGGCTTTTTGGGGGGTTCCGAGATGGCGACGTGGATGCAGGGGTGGTCAGTCCAGGTGAGCTCCTCGGTGTGGGTGTATTTTACTCGTTGCTGTCTGAGAAGATAGGGTCGAGCGTGTGGGTGGGGTCAGTGACCAGCTGTTTGAGTCCGAGATTGGTCATACTTTCTAAGAGGTTGGGCTGTTGACGTCATCAGTGTTGTCAAGGTGGAAGTTGAGGTCTCCTAGGAAGATGTAAAGATTCGAATCAATGCCGATAGAGGTTGATGAAGTCGGGAATGGCTTTACAGAAGGCAGAGCAGTGTTCCAGTGGTCTGTAGGCGAGGGTGTCTCTGATTGTGATTTCGCTGTTTGTTCGGAGTTGGAAATTGAGCTGCTCCATGAAGGGGGTGGAGTATTCTGTGGTAGAAGAACATTCAAGGTACTCTTTGTAGGTTATGGTGATGCTGCCACCGTTTCTGTTGGATTGGTCCTGTTGGAGGTGGCTGTGGCAATGTCTGGAGGGGATGCAGGGTTCAGTCAAGTCTGAAGTAATGAAGACGGTGTCCAGGGCGCAGGTCATGATGGTGTTCTAGATTTACATAACATGTTTTCTGAGTGAGCGAGCATTCATCAGCAAGCAGGGGATCTTTCCGGAGGTGTTGTTTTTGGCCATTGTAGGTGTGTGTGTGTGACATAACATGACTGGTGGGCGTGGCGTGGGTGGTATCCAGTTGTTGTCCTGGTGTCCAGGATTCAGAGCTCAAAGTTAGTCCAAGGTGAAGCAGAGGCAGTCTGTGGGGGTAGGGATCCTGGTGTGTGTGCGGCATTCCTCTGTGTCTGTCTGCTGAGTGGTCCCGCTGTGGTCTCCATGACGAATGGAACCGGGGCACTAGGGGGAGGGAATTGCCGTGGACCTCAACGGGCAAGGTACCTGGCACAGCCGAGGGATGGGCAGGAGGCGAGAGTGAGGGGGAATGACTTGTGGGGTCAGATGGAGGGGGCACTGGTTGTTGGGCGGGGTAGCAGAGCACGAGTTAGGACAGGGGCAAAGCAAGCAAGATTGGACTGGAGGAAGGGCAGGCAGATAGAGTAGGGCCTGTGTATCTGGCCGTGGCTGCCAGGGGCTGGGGTGAGCACTGCAGGCTGCTAGATGCATAGAAATCACTGATGCCGGACAGCCAGAGGGGTGGAAACTGGGGGCAGATGAATGGGAGGGTGAGACAATTTACCTGGAAATTTTGGTGAAAGGTGGGGCAGGCATGGACGGGCCCACCCTTGGCAGGGGGCCACACACCTGTGTCCTGTGATGCTGGAGTCTGCTTCAGAATATAATGCCGGCAATGGCGGGAAAATGAGGCAGCAAGTGTCCTCCCAGTGGTGGAGGCTTCTGGGAGGTGCAGTGTGCAGGAGGGAAGAGGTGCAAGCCCCCTAAGAAGTGTAAAAAAAAAACAAGGCAGGAAGCCTTTTCCATCTATGCACCCTGGATCTGAAACAGCATTCCGGTATCGATTAGGACCGCCCCAACACTGCTCAAATTTAGGAAAGAGTTGAAGACT
The DNA here is from genome assembly GCF_964204655.1 of Triturus cristatus. NCBI lineage: Eukaryota > Metazoa > Chordata > Amphibia > Caudata > Salamandridae > Triturus > Triturus cristatus. Next base: position 290,693,739 of record NC_140589.1, on the reverse strand, counting down.
CAACTATTTAAAAAACACTACATTACAGTGCATTACATGTACATAACTCAGCTTCCTCTCCTATCACTCACTGACTTTAAGCTTTCCTTTGACCAGTTACAGCATTCAGCAGCCTTATGGATAGGTTTCTGCTACAGAAATAACATTTACATACATACATTCTTGTCTATCAAATCTCCACCTCTTACCACCAAGGCAGCAGATTCCACTAAGGATTATGGTGGTACAAATGAGACTACAACCAGGATTCACTTGTCTACACAATGTGTAACAACCTGGACCACACAGGTTGTTATGTTTTTTAAACCACAACTTTATTTATTCGGTTGAAGTGTTAATATGAGAAGCAAGTCTTTCAAAAAACAGAACAGAAGTGATGCATTGTGCCAAAGATGGGAAAACAACAGTGATTATATAAGTGTTGCATAGGCACGCTACTTAAAACAGATTGTCTGTACCAAAAATGACAGTCGCCACTCTTACTTCAGATACTTAACACAGTTATCTAACAACTAAGGTGACATTATAGCATTATTGTTGGTTGCTACAGGATCCCAGGCACATACAAAGTGTCTGATCCATGCTCAGCTTTTTTAGAAGAAAGGCCTATTACACCTCCTTTCTTAGTTGTCAATACCATCTTACAGGGGCCAAAATGTCTCTTGGTCATGATGAAATTAGCAAAATCGACGCAGTATTGGATGAATCATTTTAACAAATAATGGCGCCTATTTACAAGCCACTTCCGCCACCTGTGCGTCACGTTGTTTGGCACAATGGTGGCGCAGTGTGGTCCTCCATATTTACAAAGCCACGTAAAGCCACCCTACGTGGCTTTTCGTGGCCTTGTAAATGCAGCCCCTGTTCACGCAGCACTGTGCATGAAAGGGGCATTTCATGGGTGTTGCTGAGGGTGTTCCCACGTAACACCAATGGATTCTGCCGCATTCCCACATTTACGTTTCATAAACCTGGGAATGCGTCAGATGAGCAACGAGAAGAAATACTTTTATTTTTCATTGTTTTTTCCTCTTTCTATGGGTGCTGCATTCTGCAGCACGTATAGTAAGAGCAAAACACCTCTCGAGATTGTTTTTGCGCAGGAAGGTGTCCCTTCTTGCCCAAAAACGATCATCCCTGCAACGCAGGCACCTTTGGTCACAGGGTCATCTGGGAGTGTTGTGACTGTTTTGGAGAGTGCATCCTTACAGATAAGTGATATTAAGGGGCCGATTCCGATCCTGTAAAAAGGCTGTACGAATTGTTGTACGGAGCGTTTTCTCCGTACGACTCATCTTACAACCTAGGAAGTACGATTTGTACAGAAAGCCTTTTTCTGTACGAATCGTACAAAAGACCATACGGCTAAACAAAAACAACGATTCTGATCCGGAACTGCTTGTACGTGACATCCGGAAGTATTTAAGCAGCGGTTTCCGGCCCAGCAAGTACGAATCGTCCCTACGGCACTACGTACGTCTCTTTGATTACGGGAGCGAAAAACAGCCAGGAAAGCAGAATCCTACAAACGGAGCTCTGGTACGCGATGTACACGCCATGAACCCCGTCGTACGTGTCATCCCGGTCCTCTTGGCCTACGACCTGGTGCGCCGCACCCACGCACACGCCGCAGAAGGTGAGAACAACACCCAGGGGCCAGGGTGAGGGTGAGGGGCAGGAAACATACCCCATACTCAAAGCCAAACCTATAATATGGAGGCCATACATTGCCACCAGGGTCTGGTCACTTGGGGGGGCGTGTCCAGCAACCCCTGCGTACGGCAACAACGGAAGTGGACGTGTACGGTGCGTTTCACACGTACCCCTACGGCACCATTGGAACAGTGATACAGACCGTACACACGCAATAAATGCGTGGGTACGGTGCGTGTCACACGTACCCCTACGGCACAGTAGAACTGTGATACGGACCGTACACACGCAATGAATGCGTGGGTACGGTGTGTACCACATGTACCCCTACTGCACAGTAGAAATGTGATATGGACCGTACACACGCAATGAATGCATGGGTATGGTGCATACCACACGTACCCCTACGGCACATTAGAACTGTGATACGGACCGGACCATACACACGCAATGAATGCGTGGGTACGGTGAGTACCACTCGTACCCCTACGGCACAGTAGAACTGTGATACGGATCGTACATACGCAATGAATGCGTGGGTACGGTGCGTACCACCCATACCCCTACGGCACATTAGAACAGTGATACGGATCGTACACACGTAATGAATGCGTGGGTACGGTGCGTGTCACACGTACCCCGTTACGGCACCAGTACATTTGGGATACGAGGCGTACACACGCCAGGAATGTGGGCTTAGAGGACTGGCCCAGCATGTTACCTTCATATTGGTGTGTGTGTGTAGGTCCAGGCCAGCAGTGTACTGCTCCAAGGGGGTGCGTGGGTGGGTGCAGAGGACTCCCAGCAGTGTCCAGACATATGAGGGGTGGGTGCATATGACTACCAGCAGTGGACAGAGATATGGTGGTTCGTGCATATGACTCCCAGCAGTGGCCTGCAATATGAGGGGTGGGGGGTGGGTGCAGAGGACTCCCAGCAGTGTCCAGACATATGAGGGGTGGGTGCATATGAACACCAGCAGTGGACAGAGATATGGGGGTGGGTGCATATGACTCCCAGCAGTGGACATATATATGAGGGGTGGGTGCAGAGGACTCCCAGCAGTGGACAGAGATATGGGGGGTGTACATCATTATCAGATGACCACACCTACATGGTGGTATGGATGCATCCCTAACTTTGGACTATGATTTTAGTGCTATTACAACACATCACTGACAGCAGTGTCCCACTCCCAGGAGGATGGATGTCTTTCACATACTGCATGACACACCACATGTGGGTGTGAGGACATATAACACATGCATACATACCCATGGCAGATGCAGCACAATACACACCCTGATTTCATGCCAACAGACTGTATAGTCATGTAACTGCATACAAAACTAAGATAGCCAAAGGGCACACACACTGTCACGCACATCCCAGGAGTAATAGGAATGTTCAGGTGCTGGTCCAGCCACCAAGATGTTGTCTCTCATGGAAGGAATAGGGTTCAATTCCACTAGATACAATGCCCACAATTGTGAGTCAGGTGCCCAAATACCCTGCATAACAAGTACCATTTGTGTGGTAGACCGTGATTACACACATGCATAGTGCTGAAAAGGGCCAATTTGTCCCTAAAGGTATTCCTACATACCCAAAACACAAGTACAGTGACTAGCAAGGATGGCACAGACGATTCAGCAGGAGACATCGGTGAGCAGGCATGGCCATTGTTGAAGGGATCCGTCACCAACAAAGAAAATGTTGACACAGGTCAGCACAACAATTGTGCAACTGTTTGCAGGGAAGATGTCAGGTGCAACAGAGGAAGGAACACTCCTTGGGACAATGTCTCCAAACAAAATGAACACACACTACCAATGTTTCTTTGCAGAGACATTGTGATGGCACACAGATACCATGGTCCACCTCATGACCATCATACAAAAACATTTCTCAGAACCCTAACACATTACCAGAACACCAACTCCAGGAGCCTCATCACCGACATCAAGTACCTGAAATGCAATAGTGTTGAAAGTAAAAGAAAAGGCTTTAGTCAGCACCAAAAAAAAAAAAAATTAAAAAGAGACTATGTACAAAGGCCAATGGCCAGTCCATTTCTCAAGTCCAAGGGTGGACGTAGGGGACCGCGTCCACCCCTACCTTGCCTGCACAAAGGAACCTCAAGGTTTGTCAACCGGGGGGGGGCATCATCTGTGACAGTACCAGGCACCGCAGGGACAGGAGGGGTATGGGTAGGTGTGGTGGGTGCAGGGGTGGACGTCTCCACCACAGGGGGTGGGGCAGCGCCAAAGTTGGAGGTGAGCTCGGCGCTGCACACTGCTGCTAGGACGTCCATCCTAACCCCTGCACCTGAAGATACCCCAGGGCCAACGGAGGATGTTGTGGGCGAGGGATGGGGTGCAGCACTCTTGGGGGAGGGGGTGGACATGGTGGAGGACTCAACTCCCATGCCCGGGGACTTCCTCGCCCGCTTGTGGGGTGGTGGCTCAGTGGGGGTGAGGTCCAGCTCACCCATATAGATCTCCTTGGGTGAGAGTTTGGCATGGGAGCTAAGGGGAGTGGTTTTGGAGGAACAGGGTTGTGAGGACTGCAGACTGTGACTGTGGCTGCGTGCATGTCGTCTGCCCCCAGACCCTGTGGGTGTGCCTACATCCCCCTGAGTGTGCGTGCCAGGAGGTGTGCGCTGTGCCTTACTTGGGGGTGTGCTGGATGTGTCTGGTGGGGTGCGTGCCCGTGACTGTCTGGGTGTGCATTGGGCAGGCATGGGAGAGGGCAGTGTGGATGGGTCCGGGGTAGGGGGGGATGGAGCGCTGCAGGAGAGAAACTGCTGCCGTCAGGGAAGAGTCCATGGACCGCATAAACCTGCGTTGGTCAGACATCGTTGCTGACATGCCCCCCATGAACGACACCATCTGTGTGAGCAGTTTAGTGTGTCCATGGAGGACATTCAGCACCGATGCCTGCCCAACCTGCAACTGCCACAGTATATCCACAGACTCTTCACTGAGGGCAGCAGGGGTGACAGGGGCAGGGGGTGTGGTGCCTGGGCCGAAGGAGACATGGTGGGCTTCTGCACGGACAGAAGGAATGGGAGCAACTGGGAGGGCGGAGATGGTAATGGAGGTGGCGGGGACAGATGTGGGGACGCTGCCAGTTGGTGTTGCAGCCTCCGCCTCCTCAAGGAGGTCAGCCTCAGACCCGTCGGTGTCGTAGCTGCTCTCGCCTCCAGACAGGTCCTCCGACTGACTCCTCTCGCCCTCCATGCCACTGGCTCCTTCTGACTCCACAGCACTGGTGGCACTGTCGCTGGGTCCCTCCTCCAGGTCCATGCAGGTGTCTCCCTCGGTTGCGGATGATGATGCTGTGGGGAAGGAGAAGAAACCGAAATGCATCAGTCACCTGTATACATCTGACACATGAGCACAAGAACAATTGGTCACAGTGCATATCAGTCAATGCATCATGAGTAACAGCTAGATTACTCCGCACATATGTAAGCCCTGTACTGCCCAGTTGGTAGACCCACTATGCCACTTGGACACCAGGAAAAAAAGAACACAAAAGGCCACAACTTGAATGAGAAATACAATGAGAAGCTAGTGTCTGTGAACTGGTGAGCACAGCAATACAATGAAGTCATGCCACCTCTTGTTTACCCTGAAAGAAACAGTAGTGGTGCACCCAAGGTAAAATAACACACCTCAATTCTCAAGGTGTCACCACACTCAGAGACCTGTAAGTACTTTGGAACACAAAACGAAAAAATGTTGCTACCTTGGGACTCACAATACTTTACACAATCGACATGTTTTGAATGTGCCAATTCGCCATTTCGTGAAAAAACACTCATGTGCCTGCATGAAATATGTCGCACAAGGCAGTGCACACAAAAGTACATTTACACTGTTATTGAAGAAGCTGGCACCTTTTCTAAGAAGCCACTGTTAGAAATAAACGGTGTTGCAGAAAGTACATATACATGGGCCCACGGAGGTCTTGATGTCTTGAGACTCGTTAGTTTGTATCACCAACAACAAAGGAGTCTCACAAAATCAAGACCACTGTGGGAACATGTATATGGAGAATCTGGAACACCATTTAATTCTAACAGTGGCTTCTTTGAAAAGGTGCCAGCGTGTTCCATGAAAGTGGAAATGTCGTTTGGTGTGCACTTCCTTGGGAGACTTTTTTCATGCAGGCACATCAGTATTCTTAACACAAATCATCAAATTTCAACATTTAAAACATGAAGAACTGTTGACAAGTGCTGTGAGTGCCAAGGTACAATTTTTTTAGAGTAACAACTTGAATTATGTCAGTTGTCACATGGCCATCCGTCACCTGATTACACAGTTGGCTACACATATGACCTACTGCCTGTCATCTGGAGTGACACACATGTCCACACCCAGGACAATGCATAAGCTAATGAGCCTGCAATTGGGTTGAAAAAAAGCCTAGCTGTACTGTGGGGACACCCTCATGGCAAGCCAGAATGTACACACAGATGTCAGCACTGTGTTGCATCTGAACCACACACAGGTGCCAAAAATGTATGAGCAGGATTCATGTTTTTAAAAAACTGACACAGGCTGCAAAGCACGAACATTAAGCACTGGCCAGCATCACAGGGGCACTGCACAGTGATTCTTTGTACAGCCAAGTCTCACACACAAGTCAGACCTGGCAATGAAAAATCAGGGTTGCACATGTATGCCTCTCCCGCACCCCCCATACCTGAGTCAATGTGATTGACACCTCTTGTACGGCTCTACGGTGGAGTTCCACGCCTCCACGTAGCACCTGCACCTGGTTCCTTTGCCCCTCCCTCTCCTGCCATGCGGCTGATGGCGGCGGCGGCGGCAGCTAGAGGACGCGCTCTGGAGGAATTTTGAAGGTCCGGCGTGTTCTACGGGCTCACCGGCGGATTCTGGGCTGAAGCTGCAGCATCACGGCTTTGCTTGGTCTTTTGCAGGGTGCTTTAGCGTTCTAAATGGGAGGACTCGTCTGAAGTGAGTCCCCGTTTATTTCTTATCACCGGGCTTCAGTATTGCTCTGCCCAGGAAGGAGGTCTGAGAGCTGATTTACTGAGAGTGGATTTTCTGGATTTATCGGCGATTCCAGGTAATTCTGGCATCTCGACAGGATTGGCTCTATTAATGGGCAAACAATTGACGGCCAGGGCCAAGGCGAGAATACGACGCCAGCAACTGAAAGAGAATTCAGAAAGGGCTAAGCGGGCTGGGTCAGCAGCAGAGAGAGAAACCTCTTCTGTTGAAAATTCGGAGAGCTCCGGGGAAGGCAAGGGCGATTTCTCGGGTGGCTGCTCGATACAGGTTCATCAACAGAATCCTCGCAAATCCGTTATTAGTGAGGGGCAGGAGGTACTGGAGTGGAGGGGGGGAATGGATATGGCTTTACTGGGTTCAGAAGTCAAATTACCTGAAATAGCTCAGTGTTTGAATCCAGCGGCCTCACTTGATTTACAGGCGTCTAAAGAGGTTACGACAGTCTGTGTTCCTAAAATCTCTAAACAATTTCCGTTATTTGAGCAAAAGGGCGCAATACATCTCTCTGCTAACACAGCTGGTATTCGTGCAGTGCTACCAGGGACTCTAACCCTTCCAATTCCGCCAACAGTTATTCCTCCTTTGACAGATTCTGAGAACTTAGGCTCAACGATGTTGACTGGCGACTTAGTTGAGTTAACAGACGCTCCACTTTTAAACACAAGAGCCACTTTTCTCAGTGATAAAGAACTTTCTACCTTTTCTACCAGTACTTCTACGATTGCCTCTACGGATGCCTCTACTTTATTGTCGCAATCTAACTTAGATTCCATTGGTGTTACTATGCCTCAGAAATCGATTATGGGGATGGATACCGAGACGACTGGGGATTTTCAGATTTCAGTGAAGGACATGCTGAATTTGATTCTGGGAGAAATAAGAGAGATGAAGCAATTTCAAAAGGTGGAATTGGAGGTGATTAGCAAGCGTTTGGATAAAATTGAAGATTCGATGGCTTCATTTCCAAATCGACTTCAAGAATCTGAGACTAGAATTTTGGGGCTGGAGGACAATTTGACCATTGTGTAGAAAGAGATGGCTAGTGTATCCAAATCTTCGAAGGTTTTTGAATTTAAACTGGACGAATTAGAAAAGTATAATAGTAGGTTAAACCTTCGAATAGTGGGCGTACCAGAGAATATTGAGGGGTCTGATATGATGCAATGGATTACTTCTTTTTTTTCTCGAGAGGTTGTTCCTGAGTTTAAGGGAGATTTAACAATCACGCGGGCGCATCAAGTTCCAGCTCGCCCATTTCCCAATTCTCCGTTTCCCCGGACTATTATTGTTAATTTTGCTGATGTTCGTGTTAAAGAAATAATCCTATCACAGGCTTTCAAGCAAAGACAATTCCATGCTAATCCTACTACTAAGTGCCGGATTTTTTCTGACATGTCGGCTGCCGCTGCTAGACGGAGAAAAATCTTTGTAAAGATTCTTCAGTTATTTAAGGACAAAGGCGCTCAAGCATCGATTGCACAGCAATCAAAGCTAAAAGTTTTGATTAAGGGCAAATTCTATTTGTTTACTGATGTTGAGGAGGCACGTGAGATGCTTGACCAGTTGGTGTAGGGTTAGGATTTGATTTAATCTGGTCTGATGGTTACTGGAAGTTTTCCCTTTTTTTTTTTTTGCTTCTGCAAATTTGGACGATATCGTGTGGGGGGAGGGGCAGGAGAGGAACTGGGGGGTCATGGGAACAGGGGCGCAACACCAAGGCGCCCTTATGAGAGGGGTCAGCGCCATGTGGCCAGCGTGGGAGGGAGGCGAAGGTGAAGTACAGGGCCACGGGGCTAGGTGCAGGGGGGGAGCACCTGGGTGGGGGAATGGGTTGGGTGGGGGAAAAAATGGAAAATTGAAGTTCTTGTTGGGCGGTGATGGGAAAATATGTTGGCAAGAAGTTAATTTCAATGATTTAAATATATGTCTATTGGGGGGCTTAGAGTGATTTCCTTTAATGTTAATGGGCTGAATAATAGGGAAACAATGCGAGCCATCGAGCTATGGATTAAAACAGAGTGCCCAGCAGTTGTGATGTTGCAAGAAACTCATATTCCTGCGGATAAAATTAATTATTTTTATATGTTTAAAACTTGGTCCTCATATTGTGGGTTTTCTTGCGCTCAAGAATCTCAAAAGGGGGTCGCGCTTTTCTTAAATCGGAATTTAGATGCGGAAATTATCCAGTTGGAAGATGGGGGGGGCAGGGCGGTGGTGTTGGGCCACGTGTGTAATAAAAGATAGGAATAGGCCAATCACTTTTGTTAGTTTTTATGCCCCAATGGAAGACCGTGCCCCCAACTATGAGGAGTTATTTCAATCATTGCTGACGGTTAGGGGGGATATAGTTATAGGCGGGGATTTTAATATTCTTATGGATATAAAATTAGATTCCACTGGTGCTTCGAAGAAACAATCTAAACCAAAGTCAAGAAGGTCTATTATGCAGAATATATCCTTACTGGATCTTTGTGACCCATGGCGATTAAAATTCCCACAAAAAAAAGAATGTACTTGTTGGTCGGGAAGACACAGATCCTCTTCTCGTATAGATTTTTTCTTGGTCTCTAGGTTATTAAAATTTTCTCATCAAAAATGTTTGCATAATGGCTTCTCAGACCACGCAATGCTGGTAATTGAATTCGAAGTAGGGGAAGAAATTAGGCCCCCTAAGAGATGGATATTTAATAAGGTATATCTACAAGATAGTAACTGGGTCTCGTTTTTAAAATTGGAGATTGTCGAGTTTATTGCTCGTAATTCGGATACGGCTCCGTTGCACATTATTTGGGACTCATTAAAAGCCTTATTTCGAGGCATCATAATCGGTAAAGACGCAGAAGAATGGCGCGCTATCAAACAAGCTAGGACTTTACTTTATCAAAAAATCCGTACGTTTACTCTGCTTCGACATTCTAACTTTTCTAGTGTTGCGCAAAACAAATTAAATGAGGCCAAACGTGAACTTAGTACGCTCCTTTCTACACAGAGTGAACAGCAATTTCTGGTACAATCTCAGAGGATTTATGAGGAGAGTAATTTCTCTGGTAAACTCCTTGCGTGGCAGGCAAAAGAGCAAGCTGCCGCAAATTTGATCCGTATTCTAAAGTGTTCTGCTACTCAGATAGAAACATCACAGTCTGATGTTATTGGCACTATAATTTTGTCCCATTATAAACAGATATACAGCCAACATCAAGAGATAGGTCATTCTAGGCTTTCCAATTTTTTAGCTAGATATGATATGCCTTTTCTATCTCAGGCAGATAGTGGAGCAATGATGCGTTTATTTTCTAAGGCAGAATTAGAATCAGTGGTTAAGAACTTGCCAATTGGCAAGGTTTGTGGCCCGGATGGCCTCCCAGCTGAATTTTTTAAGGTTTTCTTTAGCGCCTTTTCTGATTTACTATTACAATTAGTTAATTATATGCTAGTGGGCGGGCAAATTCCAGATTCTTTTCGGGAGGGGACAGTTGTTAGTTTCCCGAAAAAAGCTAAAGATCCTAAAGACCCTAACTCATATAGGCCTATCACATTACTGAATACTGATTATAAGATTCTTACTAAACTATTATCAATACGTTTTAATTCTATTGCAACAGATCTTATTCATCTGGATCAGAATGGTTTTGTGGTAGGCCGGCAAATAGTTACCAACACACATTTTCTCACTGAGGCTTTAGATTACTTTCAGACAAAAAAAATCCCTGCTTTAATTTTATTATTAGATGCGGAAAAAGCGTTTGACTTGGTGGTGTGGACAACTTTATTTGTTATTTTAAAGCACTTTGGAATTCCGCCACAAATCATTAGTTTAATCCAAAATTTGTATACGGGTGCCAAAGCCAATATAATTATTAATTCTGTTATGGTCGGTACAGTATCGGTCCAACGGGGCACCAGGCAGGGTTGCCCCTTGTCCCCTATTCTTTTTGCTTTTTTTATTGAACCGTTAGCTACAGCAATTCGTGAATCTGTGAATATTCCTCCTCCGATCCCTTCTATGGCAAAAATTAAACTGTATGCCGATGACATCATGTTGTTGATTAAGACGGATATTAAATCTCAAACTGCTGCTTTACAGCTTTTTGAAGAATTCGAAGCTTTGGGAGGTTATCGAATTAATAAAAAAAAAACAAGAAATACTAGTTTGTGGTGGGGGTGAGGTGGATTTACATGTTGATTTACTTGGATGCACTAATTTAAGACCGAAGAGGTATTTGGGGGTTATGTTTTCTACTCTGGTTTCCGATTTAGTCATGTTGAATTTTGATCCTCTTCTACGTAAGGTTCAATCCTTGTTTCCCAGATGGAATTCGCTGCCATTCTCCATCTTGGGGCGGGTGGCACTTATAAAAATGTCTATTCTCCCGCTCTTCAATTTTTTATTTTCTGCCATTCCTTGCTTTTTGCCCAGTGGCTTTTTTCAAACGTGGAATCGTTATTTTCAGGGTTTATATGGGCAAAAAAAGTCCCAGGATAGCAATGGGGACTCTTTATGTGGAAACTGAATTGGGAGGTCTATCCGTACCTAATGTCAGAGATTATTATAGCGCATATTTTGCCCAATATTTAGAGCGATTTAAATCTGCAATCCAGAGTCCAAATGTCTTTATTAATTTCTTTTTTGATCAAATTTGTCGTGAGGCTCAGACCCCATTTCCACTGCATATCCCTAAATCACTGAAACTTAGTCGATACAAGATGATGCTTTGGTTTTTTAAGCGTCGTAACGTTTTTCTTAAAAGATATTCTCTCCCGCAGTTTAATATTAGAACATCCTTAAGAAATGCTCTCATTTTTATGGGAATGAAAATCGGAGTGGATACTGTACTGCAATGTGAACGAGTTGGGTTTTATACTTTATCAGACTTTTTAAGGGAGGGGGCTTGGCTGTTACCAGGAGAGATGCATCTATTAATTTCGGGGAATTTTATGTTATTGGGTTCCTATGTTTCGATCTTTAAAATGTTGGAACAAGTGGAGCCAAGACTTATTGGCTCCTCTAGTCAGTTATGGGACAATTTGTTCTTGACTCCTCGGACGCGGAAGCCAGGGGCATGGAAACGTTGTTTAGCTCAACATATCAAGGTAGATCTCAGCCAGAAAGCCATTAAAAAAAGGCAAGAACAGGAGAATCATGCACTTACTATTAACACTTGGAAAAGCATAAATAAGCTGAATTTTAGTGTTCTTCGAGGATCTAATTGGAGAAGAATGCTATTTTTCAGTAAATGGCTCCTGTATCGCACTCCTGCCGCCATTGCTAAAATGTACGTTAATACCAGTGCCACCTGTTTTAGATGTCAGCAATATACTCCTGCTAACTGGTCTCACATTATAGCTCACTGCTTTAAAATTGTGTCCTTTTGGAATGAGATTTTCGAATATTTGCAAAAGTATTGTGGGATCCAGATCACTTATAACGTTAAATTAATACTGTATGGATATGACTCCGATCTCGGTTTGACAGAACAGATGGTTAAACTATTATTTATTGCAATGGCAGTGGCAAGGTCTCTGGTGCTCCAGAACTGGAAGTCAATACAAGTTCATTTGTTTAATGTCTGGCTTCAAAAAATGAGGAATGTTAGAAAGAGTGAACTGCTATATGCACAGCGAATTGGTGGGACGAGGAAGTTTGAAATTTGGAGTTTTTATTTCGAGTAATGTTGGACTTAGGAATTCCGTAAATCATTTTCCTTATTTCTGTATTTTCTTGTTCGTTGTGTTGCCAATTTATGTTATTTTTATACTGAAATTATGATACAAGAACTTCAATAAAAAAAATTCAATAAAAAAAAAAGAATGACACCTCTTATTCAGGGTTACAATGACTGTGCAGGAAAAATTGCTTCATTTACACAACATCACCTCGTGGGGCTGGCAACACATATTTGTGACAAACAACCATCAACAGATTGTTGTGAATAGCCACACAGGCACTGCCCAGTGTGAGTATGCACAAGCAAAATGGTTTATCCCTGTCCAGTGGACACATGTAGCACACATTTGCAAAATAAAAATACAAACTAGGCCAGGGAACAATGCCACAGAGGCAGACCTATGCTGAACCCACAGAGAATGTGCACAGTGTTGGATGACACACATGATTAGGTGGCCAGGGTGTCTCAGGGGACTGTAGTGGGCACACTGCTCCGTGGCCCTGGAATGAGCTGACTGTACCATGTTCAACCGTCATGGCACTATGCATATCTTCCACTCATGCACATCATGTCTGTGGCCACAACATTGGTCATGCATGCTGCAAGGGTGTTCAGTTGAAAGCTCACACTCCTATGTTGAGAATCATCATCAGTGACAACAAATATGGACCCCCAACATAGTGAACAGGTCATGGCACAGGCAAGGTACCAACACAAGTCACGGACCACCCTCCCACATGATGCAGAAAGCAATGTGCACTTAGATTTACTGGCACCCTAGATGACCATGTGCAAATGTGATTACACACAGACCAGGGGACACATGTCAAGGAGGGGAAGGGATGAAAAAGAGCACCAGGTGACATTGGGGAACAGAAAATGAACTGCACATATAAACTCTGGGAGTGTATCCAGGCTACAGAGCACTTACAAAAACTGGCGACACATAACACGACAAACAGCCATGTACCAACACCCTCCTTGCTGCAGTCTCTTCTGTAACTGCCTATCAAGCTCAGGGAAGACTACCGCCAGGACACGTCTCCTGTGGGGGGTCAGGCGTCGGAGGCCGCCGTGGGGGCCAGGACTGTTGAGCCCCAGCTGGACCCGGGCGATCCGCCGGGTCCAGCACCGGATGTCCTGCCACCTCTTGCGGACCTGTGGCAGCTGCCGACTACGCTCCCCCTCAGATCTCACGGCCCTGACGATGTTGTTCCAGATCACCCCCTTCTGGTAGGCAGTTACCTGTCAGGATGACAAAGTGACACAACATCAATACACCTGCTCCATGTCCCAGGGACACACATTTGAACATCATTGAAATGTTGAACAGGGCATAGGATGCAGACAGGAATATCATCATACACAATAAGAAATTTGCCTGTGTGCAAGCCCCAATGCACTACATGGCATTGAAAGTCAACAGGTTGGCATGAGGGGTGCGACACACTGATCATGCCACACACTGTGCAGCACATGCAACAGCAGGCTGATGGCCAGCACGTGCCAAGCAGTCACATGTCCCACTCCACTGACGCACCCTCAGCATATTAGACAGACACACCCAAGCACAGATCACTCGCCTGTCATTGACAACAGCGGATACAACCCTCACTCTGCACATGTGCCACTTGCCAGTGGGGTGTCACAGGTGTCATGCTAGCTCTGCAAGTCAGACACACAGCACGGCTTACTTGTCACATCAGATGCGTTGATCTGTTGCCAGCTCCATGCAGCTGTGGTGCAACACTTCACATAGACACTCACCCACATGTAAAGGAACATTCACACACATCAATGTCCATGAGGTCGTACAGATCATTTGGACACTCTCACCACAGGTCCACTCAACTCATACACATCGGTGGGTACAGTCAGCATGTCCCCCCTGGGACCCACTCTAAACAACATTGCATGTCTGTCCCACCTGGACACAATATTGACAGTCACACAACAGGTGCATAGGCAAAGGTAGTGGACTCAGCACTCACCTGCTCCCCTGGTCTCCCATACAGGCTGGGGTACTTTGGGAGGATGCAGTCCAGCAAGGCCTCATTCTCCTCCTGGGTGAATGGCTGGGCCCTCTCCACAGTACGTGACATGGTCCAGAGGAAGCAGAGACAGCAGCAGTGTGGTCGACTGGAAAGTTGTGCAGGCAAGTGCCCTCTCATGGGTTCTGGCTGCCTTATATCTGTCTTGCTGAGGGGCATTCATTTTGAGGAGTACATAGTGATTGGTCAGACTCATTAGCATCGTACGTTTACTCCAATCCCTTTAAACATACACCAATGACAGCATTTGCATCGTTCAAATTTTAAGCATCATGTCAAGTCAACAACCACTTTGCAACATTGTATTTTGTGGCCAACTGACTGTTCCGGGGACAACTGATCAACACTTTTCAACTGAAAACTCTGTCTCCATAACAACCAGCATTCATTTAGGGCCTAATACTTGTCCCTTATGTGTCCCCTATGTAATTTTGAAATCCACACACACGTATGGTGCGTTTCACACGTACCCCTACGGCACCAGTACAATGGTGAAACGAACCGTACACACGCAATGATTGCGGGTGTACAGTGCGTTTCACACGTACCTCTTCGGCACTAGTAGTAAAGTACGTTTGACACGTATGGGTACGCACTAGTAGTATAGTGCGTTTGACATGTATGGGTACACACTAGTTCACATGTATGGGTACGCACTAGTAGTAAAGTGCGTTTGACACGTACGGGTACGCACTAGTAGTACAGTGCGTTTGACACGTATGGGTACGCACTAGTTCACACATACGGGTACGCACTAGTAGTAAAGTGTGATTGACACGTACGGGTACGCACTAGTAGTAAAGTGCGTTTGACACGTACGGGTACGCACTAGTAGTACAGTGTGTTTGACACGTACGGGTACGCACTAGTTCACACGTACGGTACGCACTAGTAGTAAAGTGCGTTTGACATGTATGGGTACGCACTAGTAGTACAGTGCGTTTGACACGTACGGGTACGCACTAGTTCACACATACAGGTACGCACTAGTAGTAAAGTGCGTTTGACACATACGGGTACGCACTAGTAGTACAGTGCATTTGACACGTACGGGTACGCACTAGTAGTAAAGTGTGTTTGACACGTACGGGTACGCACTAGTTCACACGTACAGGTACGCATTTCACACGCTTACAATGGTAATACAGGCATACACATGCCAGGAATGGAGGGCTACTAGTCGCACAAGGATGTCCATCAAGTACTTGTCATTGCATACTTTCATGTGCAGGCCCTAGGTGTGGCAGCCAGTGATATTGCACAGGTCATCTCATCTAGTTGCACAATTGATTTGTGATGACCTGTGGACACATGTCATGTGTGATGGGGCACTATGTGGCACACATCACCTTGCCACTTGCCACATGTGTGTCTGTAGTCCAACTGTGTCATGCACAGCAGCAGTGGGGTGGCACAGTCATCAACACCCGCACATGTCTCCTGATGCCAGGGACAGGGACACTCTATCAACTGACATGTCACGATCAGCGTGCCCCTTTGTGACTATGTCAGGTGTGTGTCATGTGTTCCCATGAGCTTGATATCAGTGTTCCGTCAACTGCATCTGCTGTTGGTGCATCCAACATTGGTCTGTGTGGAGATGGGCATGGAACACATCTACGCACACCATGCCACATGTGGATTCCCACAGCTGTAGGGTCTGTGTGCATCGGACATCATATTTTCCCAGTCATACATGTCTGCGTTGTCTCAATGGCTGTGTCTTTCTGTTGTCACGTGTACCCCTTCATCGCAATGTGTTTGATATGTACATTTGACATTCCATGTGACCTGTGCGTGTGCCTTGCAGTCAGCTGTGTGGATCAGATGACATCCTTCCAATGCAGATGTGGTTGCGTGTCACTCCGGTGATATCTGTGGCTCTTCACTCACACTGGCCACCAGCTCATTTCAGGGCATGTCATGTAGACTTGACAATCAACAGGTGTATCTGGCTTTTTGTAGGAGTGCCAGCAAGCTGGCATATGTGTCCTGTATGTATTGCACACACCCGAATCCATAGTTACCTGATGTGTATTAGCAGTGTAGCATGTGCTATGTTCATTGACATTGATATTGGCAGACTCTCAATCTTCATTCTTACAAACAATGTCTTGCAGGGCACAGCCTGTCCCAAGAACAATGCCAGACTTGGGTGCCATGAGGGAACGTGCCTGCATCCGCCGATACAGATTCACTCGCCAGTTGATTGAGGACTTGACAGGCAAGCTGGCACCACACCTGCAACCGTGACACAGGTATCCTACTGCGCTGACCCCCAAGATGAAGGTGATGGCAGCCCTACATTTTTTTGCCACAGGTACGTTTCAATTCACCATGGCTGATGTTGGTGGGATGTCACAGACAATGTTCAGCCGTGTCCTGCGTGATGTTTTAGCAGCCATGTTGGAGCACCTTTATGAATTCATCCAATTTCCTACTCTTGAGGAGTTGACAGATGTCAAGGGTGATTTCTATGCCCTGGGAGGGATGCCCCATGTAATTGGGTCCATTGATGGTACACATGTGGCTTTGGTACCACCACAGGAACAGGAACAAGCCTATCGCAATAGAAAACATTACCACTCGATAAATGCCCTTGTGGTGTGTCTTGCTAACATGCTGATTTCCCATGTCTGTGCACGTTGTCCAGGATCAGCACACGATGCCTACATCATGAGGTGTAGCAGGGTGCCACAAATGATGCTGCGGCTGCACAACGAACGAGCATGTCTTGTTAGTGGGTATACTCTGTTTGTCCTGTGTGTTGCGGTATCTTTGGCTCTTACGGCATCTCCTGACCCACTTATTTACATGATGTTTCCATGTAGGGGACTCTGGCTATCCCAACATGCCATGGCTGCTGACACCTCTCCGCAACCCAAGAACAGCTGCAGATCACAGGTACAACAATGCACACGGGCAGACCAGGCGAGTGATTGAGAGGATGTTTGGACTCCTGAAGAGCCGATTCCAGTGCCTGGACAAGACAGGCGGGTTCCTCCCTTATGCCCCGGAGAAGGTCTGCCAAATCTTCCTTGTGTGATGCATGCTGCACAACATGGCAGTTGAGAAGGCAGTGCCACTCATCCTGGATCCGGATGAGCAGGAACATCCACCCGTGGAGGATCAAGGGCTTGCTCACGAGGCTAGTGATGAGGAGGAGGAGGAGGAGGATGATATCTGGAGTCAGCTCATACGCATCTTCTTCTCATAATGGTGAGTCACTCGGTATGAGTGTGCAAGCTTGTAGCATTGAGTGGCATGTGTTGCAATGTGTGTGTCCAGCTGACTGAATGCAAAGTGACTTTGATGTGTGTTCTGATGTGTCACTCGAGTGATGATGTCATGCCACACAGTTTTGCGGAGAGACTTTCTTTGAAATTTACATGTGTCCAACATTGTTCATGTTTTGTAAATGTCCATGTGTGCGGCGAGAATTGTTTTAGGTGACTTCTCGTGTGTCTGTCATTCCCAGGTTTTTGTGCCTGTTGTCTGCTCGTGTCATTGTTGTCCTGCTATTCCTCATGAGGATTGCAACGTGTGTTCAATCAGCATTACATGCATGGACATGTGGAAATGTCAGTTTGGGTAAGGATTGCAGCAAGGCTTTTTGGTGGTGGTACGGGTTAGGAATGTGTGAGCCTGCTTCTGTGCATGTTGTGGTAACTTGCATACGTGTCTTCTCACCATGGAGCATATAACATGTAGCATCACTCCCATGACATGATAGTCACCCTTCTTGACAGTCATCTGTAGTGGAGTGTGGCGTCTGATGAAGGCATCAATGTGTGTAAACCTAACCTCTGAAACATTGCGGACGCTACGCGTGGACATAGTGTTGGACATCACAACAACAGGCTCTATGGGGAATTGCAGCCTCTCCGTGTGCAGCAGGATGTGTTTGGCTCATCCCCTTAACTTGTGTGCCAGTTCATTGGGATTGACATCATCCGTGTCGTGAAGGGGGGGTCCAGCGTATGTCCCACATGTTCTGTCAATTGACCTGTGAGTCTGTTTATATGGATGCATTTCCCTTTGTGTGTGTATATGGAATAAAGGTGTTCAGCACAATCCAAAGTGCCTCATCTCTGCCACTGCAGCTCTCTTGCCAGTTTGCATGCGCCATCTATGGCATAATTGTCAAATATTGAGCATATGTGTGTACGTGTACTTTGGCAACATGCATGCAGTTCTTCATGGCTAATAATATCTATTGTGCATGAAGTCCCTGGTTGTTTATGTATTTGTGCAGGTTGCTCCCCACAACAGGACGTGAACGCATGCTGATGGTGTGTCTCCTGTGCGCAGCTCCGCATTTTGTTGCCTGATCCCGTGGCCATCATTTTTGGTGATTGTTCATACATTTTCTTGGAGTGACCCATGAGTAACCTGACACTCCTTCATTTACATACACCTGTTGCACTGTGCCTTTCTGACCTCCTTGTCTTTGTGTGCTACTTTTTGCCTAATTTCTCATCCCTTCCACCTGCTGCTGCCTCACCTGCGGCACCGCCCCACCGAGTGCCCTGATTCTGCAACCCACATGCCTCCAAAATGCTCAGCCCTTCCCCCTCCACCCATTCTAAATGCAGCCAGCAGCTTTTCTGTGCCACTGTTGCACCAACGCCGTGCCAAAGGCAGGACCATCTGCGCCTGCAACGTGCACAGTGCACGAGCCTCTGGTCTTTGCATTACCCACGTCACACAACAGGATCATGCTGCAGCCAACCTCCAAGCACTGTCCTCCAGACAATCATCCGCCTGCTATCAGGCAACCCCTAAGCGCACACACTAAACCTTCGCATGCTGAGTGTGCAACTCCAACTGCCTACACAGCGCTGCCCAGCCTAACAGACCCTGTCAGAACAACCAGGTCATGTGCCTCCTACTCCACACCCGCTCCATCCACCAGCACGACATTGGACTCTGTTACCTCCTCAACACAACAGCCCCACACATCACCTTCATGACAGTAACCTGGACAAAGGGATCCTCAGCACACGACTTCTTCATTGCCATCTCAGACGGATACAAGATTTCCCGCAGGGACGGCACCAACAATCCCGGAGGATGAATTGCAACCATTCACAAGTACACCCTCAGAGTCACAAATCCGGGTTTGCTGCAACTCCCTGGCAACCCTCAGAGTAACACTCATCTACAGATCTCCAGGCCTACACCCACAGTTCCGCTAAGCCATCAACACGTACATCTGCACGCACGCCCTCACCTCCACAGGCTACATGTTGCTGGGGGCCATTAGCTTCTTGCTGGAAGAGAGCCACTCCACCATCCATCATTGGTCCATCAACATTTGAATCCACGTCACCGACAAGCAACACACTGCCCCATAGCCCGCTACCGATACCCCAAAGATGCTTAATGTAAGTCACCACAGACAAGCTGTGTGGGACACTCAAAACAACACCACCGCCACACCCTGCAACCTCACGCACTGGATCAGCAACTGATCCAACAATCTTGCCACATTGACGGACTTTCCTGTGAAGCACAACAACAGTTAAGGCACCTGGGACAAGGCAGACCTACTGGACTCCTACAGACCTAGCCGGACTCTTGTGCAAACCTTGAAACCCAAAGAGCCATCATTTACCTTACAGACCTGGAAAACACCACACACAGACATCACCATATCATCAGCAAGGACAAGTGGAGATCCTTCAGATAGTGCGGAGACACCAAAACATACGACATCAAGGAGCTCATCAGCATTGTGAGTGAACTGACAGCAGATCTCCATCCAAGACACCACACCCTTGCAAGGCAGATCACATCCCTTGCAACTTTGTACCACTGCAAGCTCATGGCCTTACACAACAGCCTTGGCACACAGAGGCAGTCAGCACTATTATCCGCAGGACAAACCCCCCTCAGGTTCTGGACTCCCGTCAGCAGCAAGTACACAACCTGGCTCATGTGCACCATCCACTCTGGCTCTCCATCAGCCCCCTTCCCACACAACATCTCAACCACATCATTCCCCATCCTTGAAGCCCACGTCCAGTGCGGCATGAATGTCTCCTTTGAGTTTGCGTATATCAAAAAGAAGGGGGAAGGAGAGGTTTTTTAACGGTTAGGTTCACCCTCCCATTGTGTACATGACTAAATAAATAATCCGAGTCTTCAGATTATGAGAACCTAACCAAAAGTTTGGTTAGGTTCTCATAATCTGAAGACTCGGATTATTTATTTAGTCCTTTGAGTTTGCCACATTCCATGGGTGCTGGAGGCATGCAGAGAACCAGGCCCTTCTTAAACAACGGACGGCAGTACCGCAGGATCTCCTGGTACATCACCCTGCTTCCCTACCCAGCAAATGTCATCAGGAAGACACTCAACAAGCAACTGACAAATTTCCTCCACGCAACCAGCTCCAGGCAACCGGCACCAGACCATCTTCCACAGTAATCACACCACTGCAACCGTCATCATTGCCACCACCAACGACAACTTTGCCCTGCTCAACAATGGTGAGACCACCCCCCCTTGACCTCTCCACGGCATTCTACACCATGTGCTAACACACTGTCATCTCACACATCTCCAACACTGGTATCCAGAGGAGGGCCCAGGATTAAATCAGAAAGTAGCTCACCAGCAAGGCCCAGGGATTCTGCCTCCGCCCTGCAGCATGTAATACAGTGGGGTCATCTGGCCCATGCCCCAGGTCTCTTCTCTCAGCGTGACCATCTTCAATGTCTCCATGACCCCCCTCTCCACCATCACATGCGCACACGACCTCATCATCAGTATCTCATATGCCATTGACACCCAGCTGCTCCTCAAACTCACCAAAGACCCAGCCATTGCCAGATCCAAACTTCAAGAAGGTATGAGATCCGTTGACGAATGGCTGAACATCAGCCACCTGAGGCTGGACTTGGACAGGACTGAGGTCATCATCTATGGATTGTCCCCTTACAGTTGGGTCAACTCCTTGTGTCCCACTGGTCTGGGCACCACACCAGCACCCAGTGGCCACGCACGCAAGCTGGTGTTCATCATGGACCCATCGCTCACAATTACTATGCAACTCACCACCATCTGTACCTCATGCTGCAACACCCTCCACATACTGCAAAGGATCTACCGATAGATCCACTCCAAGGCAGGACAGACCGTCCCCCAGGTCCACGACACCAGCCGGCTCAACTACAGCACCGGCCTCTACGGAGAACAACAGCAAAACTGCAGGAGAACTTGTCCACATCCAGGGTGCATCCGCACACCTCATCTTCAACATCCCCCGCCCCAGCCACATCACCGTCCACCTGAGATAGCTACAATGGCTCACTGTGTGCTGCAGGATCACCATCAGACTTCTCAACCACACTCAGGAGGCAGTCCACAACCCCAGACCCAAAACCGACCTTGGACATCTGTCATCCAACACCCCGTTGGCCCAACTCCATGCAGCCCACCTTGCCCTGGCCACCATTCATCACATCCACATAAAAACTGCATGCAGGAGATAGTTCTTCCACCTCGCCAAACAGACCTGGGACTCCCTCCCCGGGCACCTCAACATGACCCATGACCTCTACACCTTCATGATACTCTTCCAAATTGGTCTGTCTGAGCAGTATTGCAAGCCCCCCCTCAGCAGCTTGAGGCCATCAGGGGTGAGTATTGGGCTCCATGTCTGTATTTTGTGATACATTGTGAGCCATGTGTGTCCTCGACCGGACTCATATCCAAGTGTATGGATGGCTGGAGTTAGTTCCACACTCAGGCATACTTTGACATATCCCCACACATATGTTGTGGACTCATGCTAAATGACTGCAACATAAAATGTCATGAATTAAGTTTTTATTTATAGCTCAGGGGCGTGATTTGTGCTCAGAAAAAGGTGCAATGCAGGGAGCATAGAATCCAAAGTTCACAGGGGGAGATGGGATCCTTGGCATATGAAGTCATCAGAGTCCAGACCACAGTGTTTGGCATCATTGGTGAGACTGTGACCAGCAAGTCCATGTGGCAGATTATGTCAGTCAATGAGGTGATGCTGTTGCAAGTGAAGGCCATGTGCCAGGCCAGGTGACCTGGGAGATGTGGATGGGCCGCTGCCTCTCACGGTCTTTTCCGTGGACGACCCACCTTCCTTGGGGGACCCTCAGATGCAGGCCTTGACGATGCTTGGGACGCTCCGTCGGACGAATCCTCCTCCTCCACCCTCCCTGTGGCTGGTGGTGGTCTTCGCCTGGTGGCACAGGGAGGGTTGCCCATGTTGTCGGCGATCCCACGGAGTGAATGGCTTATGTCCCTTTGCACCACCAGGAGCTCAACCAGTCTTGCCTCCATCCGTCCTTGGTGTTCTTGTTGACTGGCGTGTTGCTGGGCCTGCTGGTTCTTCATCTCTGTGAGGGTCACCACTACCTGGCTGAACTCCCTGGTGTCACGCCGGTATGCGTCCATGATGTTGTGTATGTGTGACATACCGGTC
Source organism: Triturus cristatus (assembly GCF_964204655.1). Lineage (NCBI taxonomy): Eukaryota > Metazoa > Chordata > Amphibia > Caudata > Salamandridae > Triturus > Triturus cristatus. The sequence goes on along the minus strand of NC_140589.1, from coordinate 290,670,851 downwards.
CCTTCAGCTGGCTGGTCAGGTTCTCGCCTCCGCCTGCCTCCAATCCCACCACCCCTGCCCACACGAGCCTGGGCTGCCGTTGTGGGCACATCGGGTCTATGGGACCCCTGAGGGATGGCAGTGGCGGTGTTGTCTGCCTCCACCTGGGTGCCCGCCGCACCTTGTCCCTCCTGGTCAGACTGGCTCAGTTGTTCACTGCGGGCAGGGCTCCTCGGTGTCTCCTGGGATGTGGCAGGAATGTGGGTGGTGGTTGGCACAGATGTTCCTGAACCAGGTTCTGCAGGGGCTTGGACACCAGAGGGTCCAGGTCGGTCGGGGTCATCCGCGGAGTGTTGAGAGGCGTCGCTGCCGGTGGGATCAGGTTCCTCCCGAGCCTGGGACTGTGATTCTTCCCCCTCATTGTTGGGGGGAGATTCATCATGTTGCCCTGTGTGTGAGAGACAGACAATGTTAATGCTGTTTCATGCAGCATGCATGTTTCATACACATTCAAGTTGGCACTGTTCCTCCAGGTAGTTGTATGTGCCTAGCATTCTCCTCAATGTTCACTTGTGGGTGGGTATGTTGTGGGGAACAGATTGATATGTTCTCCTGAGTCTTTGACATGTAGATTTTTTGCTTGGATGCTTCTTCGGCTATGTATTGGTCTTGTTGTGTTAAATGTCCATTGTGACAGTGGGTAAATCCATTGCCTGTCCCAGGGCTGTCTGCTTGTGTAAGGGGTGTGTAAGGCATGGCCTGCTGGTGTGTGTAGTGTGATTTGGCCCTGGGGCTCCCAGGTGATGTAGCTGTCCCCCCATGGAGCATGCTGCCATGAAAGTGAGTGTGAGTTCCTGTCCTAGATATCTGACCTTGTTGTCTTGGTGTTTGTGTTTGCACTGGTCACAGGAGGGCCTTGTGCTGCCTACACCCGGGCCGAGTGTGAGCTATCTTGTCAGTACTTTCCCAATCCCTGTGCATTGCGCATGGTGCATGGATATGTACCTGGGCCATATGGGATGAGGGCAATTGTGTCTGATTTGGACTTCAACAATGTGTTTTGTGCCACCCACCCTCCCAGCATACCGGACATCCATTCTTGGGTTGGTGCTTCGTGTAGCATGGGACATAGCATGGCCTTGCTTTCTCAATGGGGCATACACATGTTAGTGGCATTAGCATTGTGTTTGACTGTGGTTCTGGCCGGTGAGGGCTTGGGGGTTAGTTGTGTGCATTTGGTGTAGTTGGGGTGTGGATGCCATTACCCCCATGTTACATAAGTTGTTTGTGTACTCACCAGGCTCTGGAAGTCCTTGAAGTCCATGTACTCCCACCGGCGGAAACAGGGCCATCATCTTCTCCTCCCAGGGATGGAAATGTACTGGTCTGCGGGGCCCACCACCTCCAGTGATGTTGCTCTGGGCGTAGTCATCATTCATTTTTCGCTTTACCGCCCTCCGCAGATCGTACCACCTGGCTTGGCATTCAGTCCTGGTCCTTCTGATGGGTGCAACAGCATTCACCCTATCGACGATCCTCTGCCACAGGCATGATTTTTCGGCTATGCTGGTCTGTCTGACCAATGTTCCAAACAGCTGTGGCTCGACTCTGATGACTTCATTGACAAGGATCTCCAGCTCCTCCCTTGTGAACTTTGGATTCTTGTCTGTGGGCATGGTTTAGGGTGAAGGTGTGGATGGTTGTGGGTCTGAATGTGATGGTGTGGGTCTGAATGTGAAGGGGGGTATGTGTGAAGGAGGTTGTGTGAAGGTGTATATGTTAAGGTGGATGGGTGCAGTTGTTGGTGTGTGCTCTCTAGCTGCAGTGAGTCTGTTGCAAAGGCTCATGGTTTGTGTGTGTGGGCCCTTTTTATTGGTCCATTTGTGGGTGGACCTCAGTTTGAATTTTTGGTGGGTGTGTTATAAGGGGGGGGGTTGTGAGTTTGCCCCTCTGTTTGCCTGTTTGGATGTGTCCAGGTCAGTCATTTCCATTGTTTGTGCACTGTAGATGTGTTTTGTGGTGTTGTGCGAGTCGAATAGACCCTCCTTGTGCTGTTTTACAGTGTCCGTGGGTCAGTACGGTACAGGGGTACGAGTCGTACAGGCACACACCCCCACGCGTTATGTATGTACGGTGCGTACACGGACATTGCTATGTACGGTGCAAACACCGCCATTGCATATGTACGGTGCATACACCGACATTGCTATGTACGGTGCGAACACCGCCATTGCGTATGTACGGTGCGTACACCAACATTGCTATGTACGGTGCGTACACCGACATTGCTATGTACGGTGCGTACACCGCCATTGCGTATGTACGGTGCGTACACCGACATTGCTTATGTACGGTGCGTACACGACGTTGATTATGTACGGTGCGTACACCGACATTGCTATATACGGTGCGTACACCGCCATTGCGTATGTACAGTGCGTACACCGACATTACGTATGTACAAGTCATTCCCGTGTATGGGACGTTTTCCGTACAATTCGTAAATCGGAAAGCCGGTCCGGATCGTACTTGTACGGTCGGACTGTATTTTTAGGCTTCGTACGGAAAAGTGTCCTGGTCCGTCTCGTACAACTTTTCCCGATCTGATTCGTACGGATAGGGCAGATCTGTATGTATTTTTCACATACGAATCGTACTTCATCGGTCAGACGGGACTTGTACGATTCATATGGAAAAATTTACGGATACGAGTCGTACCGGAAAAAAAATACAGGATCGGAATCGGCCCCTAAGTATTTATTTATTCATTGTGTAGCTTTGTAAAGGGCTTATCAAACCCATTTTTGGTAGCAGGGTGCTTTACATATTTCAGATGTCATCTAAATATACAACATAAACAAGAGATAATCATTTGGTTACACCATGTAGGAAATGCATAGAACCAGAAGAAATTCAGAGAGTCGCCATTCACCCTATCGACGATCCTCTGCCACAGGCGTGATTTTTCGGCTATGCTGGTCTGTCTGACCAATGTTCCAAACAGCTGTGGCTCGACTCTGATGACTTCATTGACAAGGATCTCCAGCTCCTCCCTTGTGAACTTTGGATTTGTGTCTGTGGGCATGGTTTAGGGTGAGGGTGTGGATGGTTGTGGGTCTGAATGTGACGGTGTGGGTCTGAATGTGAAGGGGGGTATGTGTGAAGGAGGTTGTGTGAAGGTGTATATGTTAAGGTGGATGGGTGCAGTTGTTGGTGTGTGCTCTCTAGCTGCAGTGAGTCTGTTGCAAAGGCTCATGGTTTGTGTGTGTGGGCCCTTTTTATTGGTCCATTTGTGGGTGGACCTCAGTTTGAATTTTTGGTGGGTGTGTTATAAGGGGTGGTTGTGAGTTTGCCCCTCTGTTTGCTTGTTTGGATGTGTCCAGGTCAGTCATTTCCATTGTTTGTGCACTGTAGACGTGTTTTGTGGTGTTGTGCGAGTCGAATAGACCCTCCTTGTGCTGTTTTACAGTGTCCGTGGGTCAGTACGGTACAGGGGTACGAGTCGTACAGGCACACACCCCCACGCGTTGTGTATGTACAGTGCGTACACGGACATTGCTATGTACGGTGCGAACACCGCCATTGCATATGTACGGTGCGTACACCGACATTGCTATGTACGGTGCGAACACCGCCATTGCGTATGTACGGTGCGTACACCGACATTGCTATGTACAGTGCCTACACCGACATTGCTATGTACGGCGCTTACACCGACATTGCTATGTACGGTGCGTACACCGCCATTGCGTATGTACGGTGCGTACACCGACATTGCTATGTACGGTGCGTACACCGCCATTGCGTATGTACGGTGCGTACACCGACATTGCTTATGTACGGTGCGTACACGACATTGATTATGTACGGTGCGTACACCGACATTGTTATGTACAGTGCGTACACCGCCATTGCGTATGTACAGTGCGTACACCGACATTACGTATGTACAAGTCATTCCCGTGTATGGGACGTTTTCCGTACAATTCGTAAATCGGAAAGCCGGTCCGGATCGTACTTGTACGGTCGGACTGTATTTTTAGGCTTCGTACGGAAAAGTGTCCTGGTCCGTCTCGTACAACTTTTCCCGATCTGATTCGTACGGATAGGGCAGATCCGTATGTATTTTTCACATACGAATCGTACTTCATGGGTCGGACGGGACTTGCACGATTCATATGGAAAAATTTACGGATACGATTCGTACGGGAAAAAAAATACAGGATCGGAATCGGCCCCTAAGTATTTATTTATTCATTGTGTAGCTTTGTAAAGGGCTTATCAAACCCATTTTTGGTAGCAGGGTGCTTTACATATTTCAGATGTCATCTAAATATACAACATAAACAAGAGATAATCATTTGGTTACACCATGTAGGAAATGCATAGAACCAGAAGAAATTCAGAGAGTCGCCATACTTTCTGGAGGCCTGGGCCCTTTAAGAAGTAGCCAGGAGCAAGAATTCTGAAGGAAGATGAGGTTCCCCTAGTTCATGTGTTACCTAAAGTAGGCAAATCTTCTTGTTCATTGAACTTAGATAAGTTGTTTCAACATTTCTGTCACAGATGGCTATCGAGTACACGTTCCTAAACGAAGGTGCCACTGCAAGAGTTGAGTTTTTAGATTGGTTGGAAGTGTTATACAGAGGATTAGTCTTGATAGCGATAGAGTTCCAGATCGTGGGCTCACTTCCGGAGAAAACTTAATTTAGTGCTTTTCTTTCTTGATACTGGTGTTTCCAGGCAGAGAGACTCTGCCCTTTCTAGGATTCATGAAACACCCAAAATGGTCAGTTTGGAAACCAGATACTTGAAAGCACTCTGACGTAAAGAGTTATATACAATGCAAGCCAGTCTGAACAGGCTTGTAATCTATGTGGGAATCTAGCGAACAATATTGGAGGGATGTGCCTAGATATTATTACACATGATATCAGACAAGCAGCCATATCAAGGACTCTTTTTAGAGCATCCAAGTGCATTTTTAAGAAGCTCACCTGAAGGAAGATGCCTTATTCCAATTTAGAGAGGGCTAGCACTGTCCCTAAAGTTTTAATGCCATATGCTGGATTGGGATGCCTAATTCCTCGTAGGAATTTGATTTGGTAGTGTGAAACCTTTTTTAAATATTTTTTTTATTTCATTTTGTATCGTATAAACAGCATACAAAACATGGAAAGTACATCTCAGCAACACGGAAACCAAAAGTAATGTTAGGCAAGTGAATGTTCTGATAGTTGTGGACAGCAGTACAGATCATCTTTAAATATACAGGTCAAGCAGTAGAGCACATTGAGCAATACAGTATGGCCGAATACAATTAATAGTCTGGGAGTGGTGGGCTCGTTTGGCTACAGGGTAGTGTGAAATCTTAGCTGGTGTGTTGATGTGGCATGTACATTGAGGTTTTCATAGAGGGTGAAACCTAAGGAGTTAGCGTTTTCCACAGTGGAAAGCTTGCAGGTCAGTTCAGTTGGTGTCACAGCATCCAACCAGGCCTGAACTGGAGTAGAACAATTTAGAGGAGAGATGAGGAAGAACCCAGTTTTCAGAGGGCTGAATTTGAAGCACTGATTTGAAATCCATGATCTGACCTAGCAGTCCAGAAGTGATGTTAGTTTCAACATTTCTCTGAACCCTTCGACAACCTTGCAAAGAATAGCTGTACCACTCACCAGTGGATCAGGGGAAAAGAAAATGAGTCAAGAGTGAGAGAATTGACACATTAGATACCGACACCTCACCTGTTCTCACTGCTATACTTATTCTGCACCACAGAAGCATTGATATCTAAATCAAGAAACATTTATTTTAGTATTTGGTCACTGACATTATTGTTCACTGTTTCTACTTTGACAATACACATACCCTGTAGTAGCCATAGTAGCCACTGTATATTGACTGTCTTTAGTTTCTTATAACTTAATGACTTCCTAGAGCTGAAAGATAAACATAATTTGTGTAAATAATGTATGGAATAACCAGAACTGTAATACACATTCTTATATCTATGACTGCCTTCAGAGAGGTAAAAATGAACTCTGTAATATAAATCATTCTCGATACACATAGTTCATCAGATGTACCCTAATAAATACTTATTGTCATAGTGCTTTCACTCTCAGTATTATACATTTCCTTCCCCACACCGGTAAATAGCGTTTACTTCGAATGCGATTCTTTGCATGCGATTACAATGCGGACGTTAGAACGACCGCATTGTTAGTTCGTATACCTTTACTACGCAAGTCGGAACAGCGACTTGCGTTAGGGGAGAGAAGGTGTTGGATTTAAAATCCAACACCTTCCCTAGTGTCCGCATAGACTGGAGTTGGAATAGTAAATTATACTATTCCAACATCCACCGCCCCCTACTGCAATTCGTTGTTCCGAATTGCGTAGTAAAGGTATGCGAACTAACAACGCGGTCGTTGTAATGGCATACGTACTAAACGCATGCTAAGTAACGAGTGATATTCCCCCACTCCTAGGTATAACTTAATACGATACGTAATTCAAGTGATATAATCAAAGTCTGTACAATACAGAGGATTTACTAGGTCCTCCAGTGAATATGTGCAACAGAGGTCATAATCTCGGAAACGATAACATTAGAGTTCAGAATCCATGAAAGGATTACTCCAATACCAAAGTGCAACTCAAGTCTAAACCTTAGTTTCTAATGTTTATACAGAATACTTTTCTGAGAAGAAGGTCTTCGACAACACTCAAAAGCGTAACGAATTCAAGTCTGCTGGCAGCTAGATTCCAGCTACAGCAACTACATCAGGGAAATGTAGTTTGTCTTGATTCCACTATCATGTTTCGCATAGTGTAGGCTTGAGCACCCTTGACGTTTGAAGAAGTGCGTCTCTGTGTCTGTCCAGTATACAGAGGCCATAATCCCGGTGGTGCGCCTTTAGGCCTATCTGGATAATCTCGTTCATAATAAACGTAGACCCTGCAGATTAGAGGCTGGCAGTCATGATGGCTGCTCAGGTCAGTATCCATTCTAATCCACTAAATATTTCAATTGTCTTTTAATAATTCACGCATCAAAGATCTTATATCATTTACATTTATTTTCATCATTCACCTGAAAAGAAGCAGGATTTGAGGCGATATGTGTGTTTGCAATACATGGTTTACCAAAGATACATGACCCATGGAATGAATCTTCTTAGGGGATGGCAATTTTTCCTGTAACATTGCTGGATTCACAATTTCTTCAATGATAAATGGACCAATAAACTTGTTTTGTAACATTGAAGCTTTTTAAAATACATCTCCTTTATGAACAACCAGACATTTTCACTTACAGTACACATGGGCGCTAAAATTCTCAATTCTTCAGCATAGAACTTATAAATAGCTTTGTCTTTCTTTAAAGACTGTTGTGCAATGTTTTGGAGTCTTGGAAGTTCAGTTATATTTTACTGTTATGAATGAACTGAAGCAAATGAAATTGAATCTAATGACCGTACCGTACCGTTGATATCCATACGTAAACAAAAAGGGTGACATGCTGGTAGCAGAGTGCTCAGCATTATTAAAGATTGATTGTGCTAACCACTCATACTCCAAATCTCTTCTTGCAAAACATTTGATACCTGAAATATTGTTCAAAATACTGATTTCATTGTTCTGTCCATCCATTTTTCTGAGAATGATAGCGGTTAGACGAACATTGATCAAGTGATCAAAGCCATAGGATCACTGTTCTGAGATCCCAGTGGCAAAATCAATAAAGGTTCACTAACAATGTTATTCTCATTTTCAAGATGATTGTATCAGAAAAGACCAATGTTGCTTTTCCTTACCTAAGACTCAGTGCTCTGGCACACTTCATAAACTGTAAATGTATGTGGTCTTTGTATACCTTTGTTTTATGTTATTATGTTTTGCTTCTAATAAATGATGCCTTGAATCTTAAAAAGATTTATTGACTGCTTAAATTCCTTTTCTTTAATGGTGTAATTCAGCTCTGCTGGTGAGGATTTCTGGGAAAATTAAGCTGCTGGCTGTACGTGTCCAGCGGCCACATTTCTAAGATAGTACTCCTTACATTACATGATCTAGAGCATCTATGTCCTCAATAAATGGAAGTTCAACATTTGGATGTTGAAAAGTAGGGTCACAAGAAAAATGTTTTCTCAGAAGACAAAAGGCTGATCAGCTTATTAGACCATGTGAAAGTATCTCCCTTAAGAAGCAGTTTGTGAAAGGGTCTGACTATCTCTGAAAATTGATGACTGAATCTCCAAGACAAGTTATCAAGCCTAAGTTGCTCTATATGGATTTTACAGAAGTTGGCATGGGCATGAACATTTATTCTCATCCATCTTAACTCACTCTGAACAAAGAATATACCCCAAAAGTTCTAATGAAGTTGTATGAAATAAACAAGTTTGGCAAAAAGATGATGTCTCTTAAGCTTATTAATACTGTCTTAATGTGTTACACATGTATGTCTATAGACTCAGAATACATCTTAAAATCATCTCAATATCAAATACAAAATATATCTAAAAATCCTCTCAGAACTTCATCAATCAAAAACTGAAAAGCAGTAGGGGTGTCACAGAGTCTAAAAGGCAGGACTTCATATTCAAACAATCAGGAGTTAGTGTGAAATTCAGTTTTCTATTCAGCCCTCTTGATCTCTGACCACATGATATGCTCCCCTGAGATCAAGTGTCGTAAATATGGTTACTTATTTGTTTTGATCCAAAAATGGTAATGGATACCTGTTATTAGCTGTAATCCATTTGAGTGTTCTATAGTTAATTAATGATCTTAGTACACACGCTTTTAGGATACAAAACAAATAAGAGAAGATGCTAGGAACTGTGACAGTCTGATAAACTCACTAGCTAATTGTTCATGTAAGTGCTGCCAAAGACACTCAGGGCACCATTAGGATGGCGGGCGGACTTCAGTCCACCTGCCACCCTAGCGGTGCTAGGACCGGCTGCCAGGGGACGGCGGTCCCGCACCGCCAATTAGGATGTGACCGCCACCCTGGCGGTCGCATCCTGTATACCTAACATTGCGAAGGGTGCTGCTGTAAGCAGCACCCGCTGCAATGCCAAAATGCATGTTGCTCATTGCCATGCACAACGTGGCAGGCACCGTGTGGTGCCTGCCACCTTGTGCGTGGCAATGTAGGGGGTACCATAGGTACTCCCCAAGTGCAGCCCCCCAATTCCCCAGCCCCCTGGGGTCCCGCCACGGACCCCCACAGCAATTCTCGCCATGGAAAGGCCTAGACCGCCAGGCATCATAATATGGATAGCGGTGCCTTCCAGGCACCGCCACCATATTGTGCCCGAGTTCCGCCCGGCCGGCAATCATACGGATTACCAACCGGCTGAAAAGTGGCGGACGGACTTTCCATCCGCCGAGGTACCCCCTGCCATGGTAACATGGCGGGGATAAATGTGGTTGTGATGGCGGGCGGATCGCCACTGCCAGCCGGGTGGTGGCGATCCGCCCGCCATCATAATGGGGCCCTCAGTTTCTGATTTTCCAAGTGCATATACAAGACCATATGGTATAGATGTCCCTGGTTCCAAATCCATCTTGCAATCATAACTTCAGTCTGAGAAGTCTCATAACAAGATGGTATGTTAAGTTTGCAATTAATAGCTAGAAATATGTTATGCCTGCTAAAGCCTTTAAAGGCTTACTGTGTACTAGTTCTTTATTTATCACACAATAATGCATACACCAATCAGAATTGTAATTGTTCTTGTGCCTAATTAGGATTATTAAAGGTTACTCAAGATATACATAAGCCCACCTTTATGCAGGGCACATTGGTCAGGTCAAAATAATTTTTTTGATAATGGCCTCCAAAGTATGCCAAACAAATCATGTGTGTGCTTGCAGACTTCCTAACCCTGAAGATAATGCTGAACTATCTACTGCCCTAACATCGTCTGGTACTTTCTTCAGGATTATATGTGTCTGTAGGATCACTGACATAATATCGTCAGTCAAAATATCGAGGTAGCAGAATATAGAGTCCAAAATATCGATGGACAAAATATCGACTTCCTATCTCCATACAGATAAGCACCAAAATATTGAAACCAAAATATCTTAAAAAATATAGTTGTATAAAATATCGATATTTGTTAATGTCTTAAAAATAATATAACATTAATTAAATTATAAATATAATTAAATAAAACATAGTTAAAATGATTTAAAAAAATAAAAAATTAATAACTAATAAATGTAATGTAAAACAATATTAAACATGCATACTTAATTTTATATATATATATATTTTAACTTGATAATATTAATAAATACTTATTAAATTTAATTATAAAATGTTAAAAACATTATTTAAATTATAATTACATATATATCTAAATAAACCTGTAATATAAATATAATGATTAATTTTATACATAATACATTCAATTATAAAAATTATTATTATTTTTAAAATAATATTTCCCACTAAATTAATTATAACAGTAGGGAAAACATTGCATAGTGTAGGGGATAAAATCACTATTCCCACTCCAGTGAGTGCAACAGTAGGAAAAGTGTTGGATAGCGGGTGGGTAAAAATTACAATTCCTACTCCAGCAAGTGCAACAGTAGGGTAAGTGTTGGATAGTGGGTGGGAATAATTTACTATTACCACTCCACTAAGTGTAACAGTAGGGAAAGTGTTGGATAGCGGGAGGGTAAAAATTACTATTCCCACTCCAGTGAGTGCAACAGTAGGGAAAGTGTTGGATAGCAGAAGGGTAAAATTTACTATTCCCACTCCAACGAGTGTAACAGTAGGGAAAGCGTTGGATAACGACTGGGTAAAAATTACTATTCCCACTCCAACAAGTATAACAGTAGGGAAAGTGTTGGATAGCGAGTTTGTAAAAATTACTATTCCCACTCCACCGAGTGCAACAGTAGGGAAAGTGTTGGATAGCGGGTGGGTAAAAATTACTATTCCCACTCCAGTGAGTGCAACAAATGGGAAAGTGTTGGATAGCGGGTGGAAATAATTTACTATTCCCACTCCACCAAGTATAACAGTAGGGAAAGTGTTGGATAGCGTAGGGGATTAATTTAGTATTCCTACTTCTGCAATATAATTAACATTAATTAACAATTAATTCATTAAAAAAATAATCTACCTCCCACCATATACCCCTATAAACGTCACGACCAATATTATAAAATATTAATCAGTTAACATAATTAATTATCAATTAATTTATTAACTTATAACAATTAACAATAACATTACTAACCATCAAATACAAATTAATTCACACAATTAACACTATAAAATAACTTAAAAAAAATATTATATAAAAATATTGAACATTGTATTAAAAATTAAATTACTTCCCGCCTTACTTCCCTATCAACCCTCAACCCACTCCTAAAAAAAGTACACAATTAACATACTAACAAATTAATTATCAATAATTAATATCAAATAATAACTAATTAATAACTTTTTTCACACAACTAACATATTTACTAATAAATTATTAATTATTATTATTCAATTTAGAATTGTTTAATAATTAATGAATTAACACAATTTACAATATAAATTATTAAATACAAAAATATTATTATTATTATTTTTTTAATTAATGTATTTAAATAAATTACTTCCCACCCTATTCCCCTATAAACCCACAACCCGCTACAGAATAAAATTAAGCAAAATTAGTTAACATATAATTAATTATTTCCCAAAAATTCTTAATTAATATATTATACTAAAATTACTTCCCACCATATTCCCCTATAAACCCACAACCTGCTACAGAATTAACATACGCAAAAATAATTTAACATAAAATTCATTACTTTTAAAAAATTCAAACATACATTACAAAAATAATATATACTTGTAACAATTTTACTAACATTAAAAAAACTAAAAAAATCGAAAGTTTTAACAACAATATTATGACTGACAATATTACTAACTTCGATATTATTTCTTACCTGCATTTCGATATCTGTCCACTTGATATTTAAAACTCGATACTTTGTCATATCGATATTTAAAACTCGATATTTAGACTGTTTACCAGGTCGGTAAAGATTGCGCAAACTTGATTCTAGGAGCCCTAAAATCATTTTATTCTCCCCATTGGGCCAATCATTTTCATAGGAAGTACTAGGTCTTCATAGTATTTACTAACCTTTAGAGCTGACTCATTTTCTTCACTTGACAAGACATCACTCTTCATTGCTGAGGAATTTAGTTTTCCCTTCAAATGTAACTTTGAACAGTGTTTTTCCTGGTGTCTGAATCTTAGACATTATAGGATCTAAGATGGTGGTCACCATTGCACGTCTTGAGAGAATCCTGAGGACTCTGGGAATGTAATTTGTCTGGTTTCCACTTGCTATTTTTGCATAGTCCAGGTGTCACAGCCATGAAGCGTCATGCCAAGCGACATTTATACTCCATATGTACCACAGACATATTCTGCAGAGGAAAACTTGAGGACCATTGAAGTTCAAAGTAAAGCATCTCCCTGCCTGCCTACCATACATAGGTGAGTGCAGGCCACAGATCATCATGACATGGTGGCGCCTTTGTGGTGTAGTGGAAAACCTCTGTTGCACATAACAACTTACATTTTTGATAGATTGCAAGTTACAGAAGAGTTGTATGATAGAATTAGATTGTTTATATCTTGTGCAGATACAGATTATGTGGATTTTTTTTTGTAAGGAACTTACCATTGGTGAAAATGGAGACAGATACTTTCCCTTGGATAAGTGATGAGCAAGTAGTGGACAGTTCCGTTCCATAAGATATATTACTAACTTATTCAACATTTAGGTGCCAATTCCGATACGGGTCGGAAAGCACTCCGACCGAGCCGGAGTCCTGCAGTCCGACCGAGCGAGTACGATGCGGCCGTATGCTGCCAGACTCGGTTCGGTCAGACTCCCATAGAAGCCAATGGGAGCCGGTCGTACGACGCGTACATGGGCTCCCATTGACTGAATGGGTACGTCTCGCGCAAGGGCCCTCCCTACAGTGGGTACGCGTCGGTGCCATTCGGACCGTACATGCCTGTGTTGGGGGGACCCTTGGGTCTCCCCCTGTGTCTGAGTCATAGGGCAGCGGTGACAGGGGGTCTGACGTGGACCCCATAGGCAACCACCCAGATGTTTTGCGAGCCGGACACTCCGCCTCGCACAGGCTGTCCGACGCGTGTATCGTACTGGCTCGGTCGTAAATCGCCATTGCATGCCACAGTTAACTTCCGACCGAGACGTACGGAGCGGTTTGAACCTGGGAACGACTCGGTCGTTGAATTTCACGTAGCTCGCATCGTACTTGCTCGCTCGTACAGCTGTACGAGTCGGGCGGAAAACACACGTACGGCTCGTAGTTTTTCCGGCCGGATCGGGTTCAGTGCCCTTCCGACCCAGATCAAAATCGCCCCCTTAGTGGCAGCGATTATTTTTTCTCTTAGAAAAAAGGTTTGAGAGTCTTGAGGCATCCTTTTCTCGTGCAGTGGAACTGCTCTACAATTACATTCCCAGGAATTGTCTCAAAATCTAGTGCTTAACATTCTTCATTTCATATTTCATGTGATTTCTGGGTGAAGATAAGACATTTTAAAGACATTTGGTCCTGCCTTGCAGTGGTGCTTCTTCTTCTTCAACTTCACTTAAATGAGCAAGGGTGAAGGATTGAGTAGATTGGATAAGATAATTAGGTTAGCAGTCTCCTCATTTGTGTAACATTTTGAAAGAGTTGTAGTGGTTATCTAACATAAAGAGATGTTAACTAGTGAACGGAATTATATGTACATTTTAGTATCCACTGAGAGATGTTAGACTTCTTTGTTGCAAATAGGAATTAATTGTCCTGGGAGACAGATTTAAAACTTTAGTAGAAATAATGCCATTTTAACATATCCAATTCAACTGCTGGATAAGGTGATGAAAATTATTCCAACTTCTGAGGGCCCGCTCTTATCTAGTGGTTATAAGCACCAGTAATGTTTTTGAGAAAGGTCATACAGGAGTCTTGTTGGGTGATTCCAGGTCATGAGAGCATATTCATGTAGTAGAATTAGGAGAACAATTTTCAATGTGGCTGCCACTGCATCTCCTTTGTTTCATCAGTGGGTTGTGGTCAGATTCTGATAGCAGCAGAAGGCAGGTGTTCAATAGTTTAGTTCGGTGGGGTTATAGATATGGTAAGCATCATACTATGATTTAATGCTTTTTAATGTCATTCATGTAGGTCCTTTGGGTCTAAGCAATGTGAAGTGAAGATGGTGGTGAGCTGAGTGTGACGACTCTTCCTTTCATTTCCTGCTGGAAAGGACTCTTGCTATATCTACAACTCCTGTATCTGCATGCATGTGCTCACCTCTCCGACCTTTCTTTATGAGAAGGACAGACATGCCACTAGAGGGATATGGCTGCTCCACAACCGTGTCAGTCAAGTGCTCTGACCCTCCCTTGTATGGCTTTATTGGATCTAGAGATTTCTTTACTTCAGTTCTGTTCCCCGACATTCATGCAAGTTGCAGAGTCTGCAATATGACCCCTCACATCTGAGGTAAGAGATTGATTTTCTGGTCAGGTGGTCTTAAAAAGATTCACTGAGGGTGCTTGTAGGAGGCGTTACCTCATACGGCTTTTCCTTGTGCTTTTTCCAGGAGAAAGTTTGGGGATTAATTGTGATCCAGCAGACAGAGGAGGTACGGGAGTTTCTATTATATCAACAACCATCTTGCAGGCATGTTGAGGGTTCAGGTTTCCAATCACCTGTTTGAGAGTTGGGCAGATGGAGGGTCTTGTAGAAATGACACGGTTAGTATCTTTAAGGCACCATAGAGTCTACAGTATAGGATGGAATCTAGGGGCTTCTCAACACCTTCAACCCCCCAAAATTCAAAACATGAATACAAAAAGAGATCACATAAAGAAGAGACCACCAGCTTTGCTAAGTGCTGCTTTGCCTTTGATTCTAAAATGTGTGGTTTGGGGGCAAACATTTATCTGATATGAGAACAAGAGGAGAATAAAGCTGCAGTATCCCGCACCTTCTTGACAGTTGATGCCACTTTCCAGTGGAATATCTCAACAAATATATCATGAGCGCTGTCCCATGGTGCTAGAGTAGTGTTTAAAAGACATGGCTATGCCGTTTTCCTCTTGGCTAGGAGGTACAGTGGGCCTTAGGGCTCATGGAACCAAACATGCACAAATTATGCCTGAGTGACATAGCACTGCAGTTCAAAGTCTACAGCCAAGATCTCCCAGTCCTGTCAGTATGCTCCACGTAACCCTAGGTTATTTACCTGCCCATTCTGATTCATTAAAATCACAGGGATGCTAACAAAGAGATAAAAGAAATCATGAAGCATCACCTTTTTTATAAGGGCAATGTGTATGGTCAAGGAAATAGGTAGCCTTATCCAACACGGCAGCCTTATACATCATTCAACTAATTTACGTGTCAAACATTGCACCATAGTTATGCTTGAGCACCACTGCCACGTCACGGTGCATCTTGATTCCCAGGTACTGAACAAATTTCCCTGACACCTGTAAAGAGAGTTCCATCTCTCAATGAATCATTCTATGTGTCACTGCGGAAATAGGAGATTTACCCCAATAAATCTTGGGTCCAGATAGTGCCACCAAATCTTAGAATTTCATATAAAATGGGAAGCAGGCAGATCTCTGGATTGCTTAAGTATAGCAAAATATCACCAGCATAGAAAAATAAAGTGATGCACTGATCTGCAAATCATATGTCCCTTATGGAATGGTACACATATTAGAGGCACGCCAATGAATTCACTGCTAATGTGTACTGTAACTGCAATAATCCCTGAGAACTACCTTGCATTATTTCAAATGGTTTAGATGAGTCTCCACTTACACTAACTCTAACAATTAGGTTTGTGTAGACTAGGGAGAGCCACAAGAACATGTACCTCTCCAGTCCTTCTCAATACTGCATACGTATATCCACATTCCAGCAAGTCTAACACTTTCTCTGTCTAAGACAGTCTGCAGAAGCTTTCACCTCTGGGTAAAGAAGATGTAGAGATGCAAATTAAGCATTGTTTAACACACAGGAAAAATCCTGTTTCGTCAGGCAAGATCATATTTAACGTATATGAAAGCAAATGTTTGGCAATAATTGTAGCCACTGTTGATTAAAGATAAGGACCTGTATCACACACATGAAGATTACGGTTTTCCCAGGTAAAAAAGCATAATCATTGCCTCTGAAGGGAAGAGGAAGTTTTCTGCGGGCATGCATCTCTTCAAACATTTTTAGTATATGTGTGAACCGTTAGTATATGTGTGGCCAGAACATCCAGGTATGCTTAATAAATTATGCACACTCATGAGTCTATCCTCACCAAGAGCCTGCCATCCAGGCATGCCTTTCATAAGCATTTTAATCTCTTGTATTGCAATTGACTCCAAAAGTACTTACTCGTCTTCCCAACAAGATGAGAGTTGACCTGACAGGGTAGGCTGAGGCCTGTTTCTTGCAAGAATACAACTCCCCACAGTTTCCCCTAAACAGGACAGAATCCCACTGGTGTCATGCAAATTTGTATCCTCTGCTCTCTCAATGACTGTCCTACCAGGGCACTCAACATCACCATACACCCTGCCCATTGCACATATCTTTAAGAATTTAGCTTCCCCTTCAGCAGTCTCTCTAAATTCATCCAGTGCAGCACATAATTCTGAGAGAACTTTATCACCCTGGTTAGCACATAATGTCACTCAAGGCCCTGCATATTCCTGAATATTGTGTTTTGTCTGCCTCTGAATGATTTCAGAAGTCTCCATTTCCTGGATAAGCCTATGTCCCTGATGTGGACTTTAAAGGCCTCGCCTAGTACTCTGTGATGTGAGACTGACCCTGTATTGATCCAGAAATATTCTAATATCTCCAGGACAACCTCAGCTTTAATAATATCACTAAAATTGCTATTATAGAATCTCGATATTTTAACTTGGAATGTCATTGCATGCAATCTAGTTCAAATTTGATTGGAGAATTGATGAATACAGGCCCCAGCTAGGCCCGCAGAATACTAGGGTTCACTCTCCTGTAACAAAAGCTAGAAGGAAGTTGGCACGGAAGCTGCAAATACAAAGACAAAGTTTATTAACCCTTAAGGGTGGTCCTACAACCTACACAACACTTCTGCAGTATTGCATAGAGTAGCACAAAGAACTTGCGTACACAGTCCCCTTTTATACACAACAGAGGGGCTCATAAGTGGGTGGATACAACATGAGGCAAAGTTCATTACCTTTTAAGGGCATTTTCAATACAGAATCAATATGTGGGCGGAGTTGACGATTTCCTGAGCCCGCGAAAACATGGTCAAGCAAGGACTAACTGATAACAGATGTGGTCAAGTCTGGGCATGCGCCAGACGGACAAAGGAGCTATTTATAGACTGTTACTGGGCAGATTACAAGAGCAACTAGCAAAAAGATAGGACTCTTCTCGTGCAAAGCACGTGGAGACATGACAATACAAAATGGAGTCCGGACATTAGTCAACATAAGACAGGAAACACGTTTTAACTAGAGAGAATTCATGTCTTTAGTGAATGCTTAATCATATCGCCGTTTTAGTTTTCAACAGACGACCCTTTCAGCATTTACTGAAGACATTCGGCTTATTAGGATAATCATCATATATGTCAATTTGCATCATCTCTTCCACCTCTTTGGTTAAATGTTCCTGATAAGTGACATTGGCAATAGCTTTCTTATCAGGTATACAGAATGACACACATAGAGAACAGAGTAAAGGGCCACACTGAACACAGATGCAGCAGGAAAACAGAATTGCTACAATAATAAAAAGACCAGTTAAAACCTTCCATCCCCACGTAGTGATCAATGCCCAAAACCATCCAGAAAAGGTCCAAGTGCCATTTTCTGTATGAATCTCAGCTGCGATTTTATGCAATTTATTAATGGCGTTATAAACTGATGGCGTATGGTCAGGAATAAATACACAACAACTACTTCCGATAATTTTACATGCTCCACCTCTGTCAGCTAACATAACATCTAATACCATATGATTTTGTAATGCAACGATTCTAGTAATTTGTAATTCTTCCGTATGATTCCCAAGAGCAGCAGCAGTTTGATTTGTCACAGCCTCTACAACTCTTGTTAATCTACGAACCTTCCTATTATTCAGGGCAGCTCCAACAAAGAAAAACAATCCCAAGTTAAAATCAATATACTGCTGTAAGCTAGTATCAGTTTGATCAACATCATCAATGGATAGAGTACGTTTAGACCTATTTACAGTCACATTATTCAACAACTTCAAATCTTTATGATAAGATGCAGGTGCTAAGAATACAGGAGGTAATAAGAACGCTACATAACATACTCCGGACCAGCCGGCTAGCAAACGATAATAACCCTTATTCACACATACAAAGTATGTATTATGGGAGGCTAAGAAAGTACTATTATTCAATCCATCGATATTTAACACAATAATACAGTCACTAACACCAACAGGAATATAACCCACACTCTGGACACACAGGTCCGCTTGAGCTTGTGCCACTTGAATCACAAATTGTTCTTTCCCTACAGTGTCTCTGGTGTTCGTGAAAATGTAAGGGATCGATTCATTGTCTGGTCGATATTCTTCCCATTCCCATATTGTCCCATTCGCCTGTGGATAGCCATCTTTATCTTGATGACATTCCCTATTAAGTCTGAAAAGTAATCGTCCCACTGTAGGTTTCCGTGTGGCAAAAAGCAAAGTGTACCATGCTCTACAAGAGCCATTATGAGAGAAAGGAAGAGGTATGAACGGTGTTCCTCCTTTCTTCTGATGAGCTGGCATCATACCACATATCCAACAGTTCGTAGCATTTGTAGCAACATGGGTATGATGCAACATCTGGATGAAAGTGTTATTCAAATAAGACTGACGATGCTTCAATTCTTGATACGGAAGAGTATAAAAGTAGTGCTCCTCAGGCACTGGAGTGGTCAAAACAAGCAACTCACGGGCAGGAGTCACATCCTCAACAAACCATGTGGTTATACCAACAATAGCCACAATGATAATAAAGCTTGTCGCACAAAGAATCTTCTTCTTCTCCATCTTGTAATAAGAAGTCAATATTTTCCTGAAACTAAAAAGTTGTCAGAACTCTTCCCCTTAGGCAGCCGTTGATTTCTTCACCAGCGGGCCAAGACGGGTGTCACTACACTAATGCAGGGCTGATCCCCCCCCTTGCCTCATTGGCTCTCCGTTTCACTAACCTAAGGGCCGTTCTGACAACGTCTTTGGATACAAAAAAGAAAATCACTTCCTCGGTCTGAGGTGATATCTTCTTCCTCCAGGAATCGATTGGTCCGGGCAGAGCTCCTCAGTGTCGTTCGGTTCCACAGCACGGCCTTTCTCCGCAGTCAGGATTTCTCGATGGTCGGTCAACACAGCAGGCTCCATTAATCCAGGCGGCACTCTACGACAGTGCAAGGAGTGGATCCAGTTCTTCCGATTGGAAACTCACACAGCTGTCCTCGTTGCGAGCAAGACTTGCTCAGGACCAACCCATCTCGGCTCCAGACTGTTCGTCCTTTTGAACACCTTGATCATAACCTGATCGCCAGGTCGGAGATTATGACCTTCACCTGTGGACCGATCAGGGAGCGCCTCTCGAACCTGTTGATGAATAGAAACCAAATTATCCGTTAACTGTGCCAGATAATCATTCATCATTACACAAGGTACATCGTACACTGACTTCGGTTTCGGTGGACCCCAAATATTCATTGGCCGTCCGAACACGATCTCGTAAGGTGTGAGACCGGTCCGAGAATGCGGTATCGATCTAATTGACAATAATGCCAGCGGTAAAGCATCTGGCCAAGTCAAAGAAGTCGAAGCTCGGATCTTCGCGATCTTAAGCTTCAAAGTGCCGTTATATTTCTCAACCAATCCCGCAGACTGAGGGTGAAACACTGCATGAAACTTCTGAGTAATGCCTAGGCCTTTCAGGACATACTTGATAACGTCTGCTATAAAATGAGGTCCGTTATCACTCCACAACAATCTACAAACACCATATCGAGGGAAAAACTCCTTCAATAGCATCTTGGCTGTAGTCATTGCAGTATTGTCTTTCGTAGGGTATGCCTCAACCCATTTACTGAAGGCACAAACCACTACTAGAACATACTTCAGATTGTTACAGCGCTCAAGCTGAATGTAATCCATCTGCAAAACCTCAAAGGGTGCAGTAGGTGTCGCAAATCCTCCTGCTGGAGTTCGTGTACCCTTTCCTGGGTTGTACCTCAGGCAAATCATGCAGGTCTGCACTACCCTCTTTGCCGTACTAGCGATCTCTGGATGCTCCCAAACTCGTGTGAGTAATTTGACAATTGCGGAAGCTCCGACATGCGCTAGTCCATGTGCCATCTGAACCATAGGTTGTACGAAGGCAGTGGGTAACTTCCATTTATCCATCTGCTTACTTCTCCAACACCCTTCATCATCTAATTCTCCATCATTGGACCATTGCTCCCGTTCCTTATCGGAAGCGGTCCTCTGTATCTCCAGCACTTCTCTCCTAGCATCGTGCCATCTTTCTGCCTGCGACTTCACAACATACATTGCAGTAGCACCAGGCTGCATCGCAGTCTCTCGTGCCACCCGGTCTGCTAAAGCATTCCCTTCTCCAACTTTATCAACCACCTTCTTATGGGCACTACATTTAACTATAGCAATCTTCTTTGGATATGTTAATGCAGTCAAAAGGTTGTGAACTAACTCCCCGTACATTATCTGTGCTCCATGTGACGTTAGAAACCCTCTCTCCTTCCAGAGTAGGCCAAAATCGTGCGCAACTCCGAAGGCATAGCGGCTATCTGTATAAACATTCACACACAATCCTGCACTGAGCTCACATGCTCGTGTTAATGCTATCAGTTCCGCTGCTTGAGCTGATTTCTGCGGTATGCGTGCAGTCTCCACTATTGTTTGTAATGTGGTAATTGCATACGCTGCTGAAGTCGTACCATCTGGTAGCTTCAGGCATGATCCGTCCACCCATAGTTCTCCATCTACATCTGTAAAGGGAGTATCCTGGAGATCAATACGACCCTTTGTCTGTTCCTCAGTCACAAGAATACAATCATGTGCTTTCCGTGCTTCAGACTGAGTTTCCGGGAACGGCAACAATGTGGCTGGATTTAACGTTGCACACCTCTTTAACGTAATATGAGGAGCCAAAAGCGTCAACTCATATCCCGTTAAACGAGCACTGGTCAAATGCTGCGTCTTTGTCTGATTAAGCAGGGCATCAACAGCATGGGGGACTAATACCAACAGTTTATGAGATAACACAATTCCCTCACTTTGGCGTATTGACACAGCTGTCGCCGCAACCGAGCGAAAACAACCAGGCAATGCTCGGGCAACAGGATCAAGTACAGTCGAAAAATATGCACAAGGGCGCTGCTTGTCGCCGTGCATCTGCACTAAAACTGATAATGCACATCCATCTTTCTCATGCACGTACAGTGAAAAGGGCTTCGTATAATCAGGGGTACCTAACACTGGTGCTGAACAAAGGGCTTGTCGTAATTGCTGAAAAGCAATTTCACACTCATTTGACTAGGGAAGAGGAATCGGTGTGTCTTTTGTCAAAAGGGCTAACAACGGTTTAGCTATGTGTGAAAACCCCAATATCCATTGCCTACAGAAAGAAGCAAGGCCCAAAAATGCACGCACATCCTTCTGTGTGGAAGGTACTGGCGTGTCCAAAATTGCTTGAATACGATCTGGTGTGAGTGCACGCCCCTCCTTAGACAAAAGGTGACCCAAATAAGTCACCTTTGGTCTACAGAATTGCAATTTCTTTCTCGACACTTTGTGAGTGTGAGATGCCAAAAAGGAAAGCAAAGATAACGTACACTTCTCACACAGCTCAGGAGTGTCAGCCGCCAACAAGATATCATCGACATATTGTATAAGGGCGACACCCTCAGGCAGAACAAAGGAATCCAATTGCCTTTTTAATGCTTGACTGTAAATACTAGGGCTTTCTGTATAACCCTGAGGGACTCTACAAAAGCGATAAGACCTATTATTCAAAGTAAAACCGAAAAGGTATCGGCTATCAGGATGAATAGGAATCGAAAAGAAAGCATTTTTCAAATCAATAACTGAAAACGTGGTCGCCGTTGGCGGAACCAAAGTGAGTAACGTCGTGATATCAGAAACCACTGGATACTGTGGTATCACTATCTTATTCACTTCCCTTAAATCAATGATAAAACGATAAACCCTGGTATCAGTATCTTTTTTCAAGATGGGTAAAATAGGGCTGTTGCAGACATTGTAGGGAACTTCCTCCACTACTCCCACCTTGATCAAATCCTGCACAATCTGTATGAGTGCCTCCTCCCCCTCCTGGGAAATACGATACTGAGGGAGGCGTGGTAACACCGCACCCTCCTGGACGCTAATGTGGACAGGCGGAATCACCATCTGTCCCACATCAGTATCCGAAGTAGCCCACAAAGTACGAGGGAGGGAAGCTAAGACAGTATCCTCTGCAACCACACACATCCGTTCTGTCATGGGGTGATTATCGTTTAAGATCACACGTACTCCAGTATGGGAGCAGCGGATCGTTGCTCTGAAGTGCTTGAGCATATCAAGACCCATAATGTTGTCAGGCGTGTTCGGGGCAAGCAAAAACGGACAGGGTGCAGAAAAGCGGTCAACCTGAAATGCAAGGGGTCGGGAAAGAGGGCTTCGAGAGAGTGTACCATCAAACCCTACCGATGTAACCATTAAGCCAGATGGGGTAGCCCTCGGAACCAATTGTTTGGACAGCGCACTACGAGTAGCTCCTGTATCAACTAGGAACCGATCAGTAGAACCCAAAACAGTTGCCGAAACATAAGGACCCTTCTGATCAACCGGCACTTCAACTGATTACAACCTCCATCCAACGCAATCCTACGCATGCTGCGAATCATGGTACCCAGAACGATCGTTCCCAGACATTTGATACTGATGTTGCCGATCAAATACATTAGGTCTATCTCGTTGCTGCACGTTAGGGTCAAATCGAGCACGATCATTAGGTTGCCCTCTAAAATTCGAAAAACCCCCTCTACCTCTCGGTGGTCCCTGACCGTGTCCCTGACGAGATGCTTATAATACCGGACAATCTCTGGCCCAATGACCCGACTGTTTACAATACGCACATTGATTTCTAGTAACATCTGACCGACCCGAAGGGGGACCATAGAATCCTCCTCTACCTCTTTCGACACCCCGCCGAGGCGGACCATATACCTGTGCTAGCATCACCTTAGTTTTCAAATCTTTCGATTTCTTCTCCTCATTCCCCTTCGCTTCTTGTTCCTGACGCTCATAATACTGAGCCATGGTCAGGAGGGATGCCGGAGACGAGGTGGACCAAGAACTTTCACTCGCTTTCAATCGAGCTGCTATTCCCGGTAATAAATTCGCCACATATTTATCGACAAAAAGATGTCGACCCGTATCATCCGTAAGTGACTGATCACTAAAATCATGAAACGTCTCCTCAAAGCGCGTAAAGAAATCTGACACTGGTTCATCAACCTTCTGTTTGCATGATGCTAACATATTCCAATCAATCTTCTTAGGGGGAATAATTGTTTTCAACTTAGTCAAGATAGCGGCAGGAAGGTCTAAAATAATCCGTGGTGGTTTTTGCGCGGGTTTTCTCTCCCTATCCTCATCCTCAATCTCAGACCACCTAGCCTTAAAAGCGGGGACATCATCCACCTTCCGCACAGATCTCCACATATCCGGTGGTAAAATGAGCCCAAAGAACAAATCTATATCCGCTAAAGTCATAGTACAAGAATTCAAGGCCCTTTCGACCTCTTCGTAAAAGGCCGCCGGATTCTTGCGAGGGTCAGGCAATGCATTCTTTAATGCCATAACATCAGCCCTATGCCAGGGAGTATAAACCCAATTATACACAAAATATCCCTTAGCATCGGGGGAAGAGATATCTGAATTGTTTCCCGCTCCTTTAGGAGGAACATACAAAGGTGCCGCCTCTCGCATCGGTTTAGCATGCACTAATTCGCTCTTATCTGAATGGGAATGTAGATGATCGTTCGCCGCCGATGTGTGAATCCGATTGCTCCTTCTCCCCTGCCTTTAGGCGCGCCCTCTCTTTAAGTTCAAATGCCACGTCCCGCAATGCAAACAGCCGTCGGACCGCATCGGGTACCTTAGAGGGAGAAAAAACACCGTTACGTAATGCTTTAGCATCCAATACTACAGCTTCAAGCTCGAAAACATCTGAATATTTCCGAAAGGCAGTAATCACTTCATCAGAAAAAGTTTCAACAAAATACAGCTTCTCTCTATCCTGCCAATTTTCCAAAGATTCCAATAATTCAGGAAGAGATAGCTTGCCCTTAAGCGCACGAAGAGAAGTTTTCTGAAGCTCACCCATACGCTCAGTTGATAACATGGACCGCGTGTCTACCTTATCCGAAACCGATCCAGAATCCTGTGACCTCGGGGCAGACGCGCCAACATAAGGGGGCGGAGAACGATCTAATAAATAAAAATCATCTTCAAGATTAGTAAGGACAGGATAAAGTGGCTGGCGGACAGCATATTGACCCGAGACTTGCAACCTACGCTCTTTCTCTTGTCTCTCCGCCAGTTCTCTTTCCTCCCGACGCTTCGCTTCCTGCGCTCTCACATGATCATTTTTCCGTTGCTCTTTATCAAACAGCGCTTTCTCACGTTCCTCTCGCTCACGCACTTCCTTCACCCACAACCGTACACATTCAAACATGTCTTGGCGAGCACGCCGTTTACACATACACTGTTCCACATACTCAATCTTACGCATATCAAACGATCCATACAAAGGCCATCGTAACTCAGGATCCTTTTTGGTGTATTTCCTCCACACTGTGCTGTACATTATAGAGGAAAGACCATGCTTCACATACATATCCCTATTAGGAGTCCCCTCTGGGAGGGCTGGAGCAGATTCCTCGAGATTTAACCGGTTTCCAAAGCAGCAGCACCACTTACGGAGTGCGCTAAAAGCAGGCATGCTCAAAAATAATGCAAAATATGCAGTATTATCAAAAATGGCACTTAAACTTTGCGCCGTTCACATTTAAACAACTCCGGAGAAATATCTCCACATTACCTGCCTATATGTGTTGCAACGCATATATTCTCACAGTAATCAATACAAAATATGACCGGTCATCACAAATCAAACTCAAATAGCCAACCCAGGCTTCAAAACTCGGAGCAAGTACCGTACAATGGTTCTTACCAATCAAGAGTGTCCAGATTCCAACTGCCAAGTTCCAAAAATCGCCCAAACGGCTGTCGCGGCAGACCGACAGAAGAGGTCTCAGTCGATGACCGGCGCCACCCAGAAGGTGAGTTCGGAAGGGAAGGAAGAAAACCTCGGGATGCCAGGACTAAAACCGCCGCTGGCAGTGATCACATCCCCGGCCAAATTCCTCACCTTCGTCACGACCAGTCCTTCGAGCATCCGATTCGCCGATGAGCCCCACGTGACGGGCGCCAATTGATGAATACAGGCCCCAGCTAGGCCCGCAGAATACTAGGGTTCGCTCTCCTGTAACAAAAGCTAGAAGGAAGTTGGCACGGAAGCTGCAAATACAAAGACAAAGTTTATTAACCCTTAAGGGTGGTCCTACAACCTACACAACACTTCTGCAGTATTGCATAGAGTAGCACAAAGAACTTGCGTACACAGTCCCCTTTTATACACAACAGAGGGGCTCATAAGTGGGTGGATACAACATGAGGCAAAGTTCATTACCTTTTAAGGGCATTTTCAATACAGAATCAATATGTGGGCGGAGTTGACGATTTCCTGAGCCCGCGAAAACATGGTCAAGCAAGGACTAACTGATAACAGATGTGGTCAAGTCTGGGCATGCGCCAGACGGACAAAGGAGCTATTTATAGACTGTTACTGGGCAGATTACAAGAGCAACTAGCAAAAAGATAGGACTCTTCTCGTGCAAAGCACGTGGAGACATGACAATACAAAATGGAGTCCGGACATTAGTCAACATAAGACAGGAAACACGTTTTAACTAGAGAGAATTCATGTCTTTAGTGAATGCTTAATCATATCGCCGTTTTAGTTTTCAACAGACGACCCTTTCAGCATTTACTGAAGACATTCGGCTTATTAGGATAATCATCATATATGTCAATTTGCATCATCTCTTCCACCTCTTTGGTTAAATGTTCCTGATAAGTGACATTGGCAATAGCTTTCTTATCAGGTATACAGAATGACACACATAGAGAACAGAGTAAAGGGCCACACTGAACACAGATGCAGCAGGAAAACAGAATTGCTACAATAATAAAAAGACCAGTTAAAACCTTCCATCCCCACGTAGTGATCAATGCCCAAAACCATCCAGAAAAGGTCCAAGTGCCATTTTCTGTATGAATCTCAGCTGCGATTTTATGCAATTTATTAATGGCGTTATAAACTGATGGCGTATGGTCAGGAATAAATACACAACAACTACTTCCGATAATTTTACATGCTCCACCTCTGTCAGCTAACATAACATCTAATACCATATGATTTTGTAATGCAACGATTCTAGTAATTTGTAATTCTTCCGTATGATTCCCAAGAGCAGCAGCAGTTTGATTCGTCACAGCCTCTACAACTCTTGTTAATCTACGAACCTTCCTATTATTCAGGGCAGCTCCAACAAAGAAAAACAATCCCAAGTTAAAATCAATATACTGCTGTAAGCTAGTATCAGTTTGATCAACATCATCAATGGATAGAGTACGTTTATACCTATTTACAGTCACATTATTCAACAACTTCAAATCTTTATGATAAGATGCAGGTGCTAAGAATACAGGAGGTAATAAGAACGCTACATAACATACTCCGGACCAGCCGGCTGGCAAACGATAATAACCCTTATTCCCACATACAAAGTATGTATTATGGGAGGCTAAGAAAGTACTATTATTCAATCCATCGATATTTAACACAATAATACAGTCACTAACACCAACAGGAATATAACCCACACTCTGGACACACAGGTCCGCTTGAGCTTGTGCCACTTGAATCACAAATTGTTCTTTCCCTACAGTGTCTCTGGTGTTCGTGAAAATGTAAGGGATCGATTCATTGTCTGGTCGATATTCTTCCCATTCCCATATTGTCCCATTCGCCTGTGGATAGCCATCTTTATCTTGATGACATTCCCTATTAAGTCTGAAAAGTAATCGTCCCACTGTAGGTTTCCGTGTGGCAAAAAGCAAAGTGTACCATGCTCTACAAGAGCCATTATGAGAGAAAGGAAGAGGTATGAACGGTGTTCCTCCTTTCTTCTGATGAGCTGGCATCATACCACATATCCAACAGTTCGTAGCATTTGTAGCAACATGGGTATGATGCAACATCTGGATGAAAGTGTTATTCAAATAAGACTGACGATGCTTCAATTCTTGATACGGAAGAGTATAAAAGTAGTGCTCCTCAGGCACTGGAGTGGTCAAAACAAGCAACTCACGGGCAGGAGTCCCATCCTCAACAAACCATGTGGTTATACCAACAATAGCCACAATGATAATAAAGCTTGTCGCACAAAGAATCTTCTTCTTCTCCATCTTGTAATAAGAAGTCAATATTTTCCTGAAACTAAAAAGTTGTCAGAACTCTTCCCCTTAGGCAGCCGTTGATTTCTTCACCAGCGGGCCAAGACGGGTGTCACTACACTAATGCAGGGCTGATCCCCCCCCCTTGCCTCATTGGCTCTCCATTTCACTAACCTAAGGGCCGTTCTGACAACGTCTTTGGATACAAAAAAGAAAATCACTTCCTCGGTCTGAGGTGATATCTTCTTCCTCCAGGAATCGATTGGTCCGGGCAGAGCTCCTCAGTGTCGTTCGGTTCCACAGCACGGCCTTTCTCCGCAGTCAGGATTTCTCGATGGTCGGTCAACACAGCAGGCTCCACTAATCCAGGCGGCACTCTACGACAGTGCAAGGAGTGGATCCAGTTCTTCCGATTGGAAACTCACACAGCTGTCCTCGTTGCGAGCAAGACTTGCTCAGGACCAACCCATCTCGGCTCCAGACTGTTCGTCCTTTTGAACACCTTGATCATAACCTGATCGCCAGGTCGGAGATTATGACCTTCACCTGTGGACCGATCAGGGAGCGCCTCTCGAACCTGTTGATGAATAGAAACCAAATTATCCGTTAACTGTGCCAGATAATCATTCATCATTACACAAGGTACATCGTACACTGACTTCGGTTTCGGTGGACCCCAAATATTCATTGGCCGTCCGAACACGATCTCGTAAGGTGTGAGACCGGTCCGAGAATGCGGTATCGATCTAATTGACAATAATGCCAGCGGTAAAGCATCTGGCCAAGTCAAAGAAGTCGAAGCTCGGATCTTCGCGATCTTAAGCTTCAAAGTGCCGTTATATTTCTCAACCAATCCCGCAGACTGAGGGTGAAACACTGCATGAAACTTCTGAGTAATGCCTAGGCCTTTCAGGACATACTTGATAACGTCTGCTATAAAATGAGGTCCGTTATCACTCCACAACAATCTACAAACACCATATCGAGGGAAAAACTCCTTCAATAGCATCTTGGCTGTAGTCATTGCAGTATTGTCTTTCGTAGGGTATGCCTCAACCCATTTACTGAAGGCACAAACCACTACTAGAACATACTTCAGATTGTTACAGCGCTCAAGCTGAATGTAATCCATCTGCAAAACCTCAAAGGGTGCAGTAGGTGTCGCAAATCCTCCTGCTGGAGTTCGTGTACCCTTTCCTGGGTTGTACCTCAGGCAAATCATGCAGGTCTGCACTACCCTCTTTGCCGTACTAGCGATCTCTGGATGCTCCCAAACTCGTGTGAGTAATTTGACAATTGCGGAAGCTCCGACATGCGCTAGTCCATGTGCCATCTGAACCATAGGTTGTACGAAGGCAGTGGGTAACTTCCATTTATCCATCTGCTTACTTCTCCAACACCCTTCATCATCTAATTCTCCATCATTGGACCATTGCTCCCGTTCCTTATCGGAAGCGGTCCTCTGTATCTCCAGCACTTCTCTCCTAGCATCGTGCCATCTTTCTGCCTGCGACTTCACAACATACATTGCAGTAGCACCAGGCTGCATGGCAGTCTCTCGTGCCACCCGGTCTGCTAAAGCATTCCCTTCTCCAACTTTATCAACCACCTTCTTATGGGCACTACATTTAACTATAGCAATCTTCTTTGGATATGTTAATGCAGTCAAAAGGTTGTGAACTAACTCCCCGTACATTATCTGTGCTCCATGTGACGTTAGAAACCCTCTCTCCTTCCAGAGTAGGCCGAAATCGTGCGCAACTCCGAAGGCATAGCGGCTATCTGTATAAACATTCACACACAATCCTGCACTGAGCTCACATGCTCGTGTTAATGCTATCAGTTCCGCTGCTTGAGCTGATTTCTGCGGTATGCGTGCAGTCTCCACTATTGTTTGTAATGTGGTAATTGCATACGCTGCTGAAGTCGTACCATCTGGTAGCTTCAGGCATGATCCGTCCACCCATAGTTCTCCATCTACATCTGTAAAGGGAGTATCCTGGAGATCAATACGACCCTTTGTCTGTTCCTCAGTCACAAGAATACAATCATGTGCTTTCCGTGCTTCAGACTGAGTTTCCGGGAACGGCAACAATGTGGCTGGATTTAACGTTGCACACCTCTTTAACGTAATATGAGGAGCCAAAAGCGTCAACTCATATCCCGTTAAACGAGCACTGGTCAAATGCTGCGTCTTTGTCTGATTAAGCAGGGCATCAACAGCATGGGGGACTAATACCAACAGTTTATGAGATAACACAATTCCCTCACTTTGGCGTATTGACACAGCTGTCGCCGCAACCGAGCGAAAACAACCAGGCAATGCTCGGGCAACAGGATCAAGTACAGCCGAAAAATATGCACAAGGGCGCTGCTTGTCGCCGTGCATCTGCACTAAAACTGATAATGCACATCCATCTTTCTCATGCACGTACAGTGAAAAGGGCTTCGTATAATCAGGGGTACCTAACACTGGTGCTGAACAAAGGGCTTGTCGTAATTGCTGAAAAGCAATTTCACACTCATTTGACTAGGGAAGAGGAATCGGTGTGTCTTTTGTCAAAAGGGCTAACAACGGTTTAGCTATGTGTGAAAACCCCAATATCCATTGCCTACAGAAAGAAGCAAGGCCCAAAAATGCACGCACATCCTTCTGTGTGGAAGGTACTGGCGTGTCCAAAATTGCTTGAATACGATCTGGTGTGAGTGCACGCCCCTCCTTAGACAAAAGGTGACCCAAATAAGTCACCTTTGGTCTACAGAATTGCAATTTCTTTCTCGACACTTTGTGAGTGTGAGATGCCAAAAAGGAAAGCAAAGATAACGTACACTTCTCACACAGCTCAGGAGTGTCAGCCGCCAACAAGATATCATCGACATATTGTATAAGGGCGACACCCTCAGGCAGAACAAAGGAATCCAATTGCCTTTTTAATGCTTGACTGTAAATACTAGGGCTTTCTGTATAACCCTGAGGGACTCTACAAAAGCGATAAGACCTATTATTCAAAGTAAAACCGAAAAGGTATCGGCTATCAGGATGAATAGGAATCGAAAAGAAAGCATTTTTCAAATCAATAACTGAAAACGTGGTCGCCGTTGGCGGAACCAAAGTGAGTAACGTCGTGATATCAGAAACCACTGGATACTGTGGTATCACTATCTTATTCACTTCCCTTAAATCAATGATAAAACGATAAACCCTGGTATCAGTATCTTTTTTCAAGATGGGTAAAATAGGGCTGTTGCAGACATTGTAGGGAACTTCCTCCACTACTCCCACCTTGATCAAATCCTGCACAATCTGTATGAGTGCCTCCTCCCCCTCCTGGGAAATACAATACTGAGGGAGGCGTGGTAACACCGCACCCTCCTGGACGCTAATGTGGACAGGCGGAATCACCATCTGTCCCACATCAGTATCCGAAGTAGCCCACAAAGTACGAGGGAGGGAAGCTAAGACAGTATCCTCTGCAACCACACACATCCGTTCTGTCATGGGGTGATTATCGTTTAAGATCACATGTACTCCAGTAGGGGAGCAGCGGATCGTTGCTCTGAAGTGCTTGAGCATATCAAGACCCATAATGTTGTCAGGCGTGTTCGGGGCAAGCAAAAACGGACAGGGTGCAGAAAAGCGGTCAACCTGAAATGCAAGGGGTCGGGAAAGAGGGCTTCGAGAGAGTGTACCATCAAACCCTACCGATGTAACCATTAAGCCAGATGGGGTAGCCCTCGGAACCAATTGTTTGGACAGCGCACTACGAGTAGCTCCTGTATCAACTAGGAACCGATCAGTAGAACCCAAAACAGTTGCCGAAACATAAGGACCCTTCTGATCAACCGGCACTTCAACTGATTACAACCCCCATCCAACGCAATCCTACGCATGCTGCGAATCATGGTACCCAGAACGATCGTTCCCAGACATTTGATACTGATGTTGCCGATCAAATACATTAGGTCTATCTCGTTGCTGCACGTTAGGGTCAAATCGAGCACGATCATTAGGTTGCCCTCTAAAATTCGAAAAACCCCCTCTACCTCTCGGTGGTCCCTGACCGTGTCCCTGACGAGATGCATATAATACCGGACAATCTCTGGCCCAATGACCCGACTGTTTACAATACGCACATTGATTTCTAGTAACATCTGACCGACCCGAAGGGGGACCATAGAATCCTCCTCTACCTCTTTCGACACCCCGCCGAGGCGGACCATATACCTGTGCTAGCATCACCTTAGTTTTCAAATCTTTCGATTTCTTCTCCTCATTCCCCTTCGCTTCTTGTTCCTGACGCTCATAATACTGAGCCATGGTCAGGAGGGATGCCGGAGACGAGGTGGACCAAGAACTTTCACTCGCTTTCAATCGAGCTGCTATTCCCGGTAATAAATTCGCCACATATTTATCGACAAAAAGATGTCGACCCGTATCATCCGTAAGTGACTGATCACTAAAATCATGAAACGTCTCCTCAAAGCGCGTAAAGAAATCTGACACTGGTTCATCAACCTTCTGTTTGCATGATACTAACATATTCCAATCAATCTTCTTAGGGGGAATAATTGTTTTCAACTTAGTCAAGATAGCGGCAGGAAGGTCTAAAATAATCCGTGGTGGTTTTTGCGCGGGTTTTCTCTCCCTATCCTCATCCTCAATCTCAGACCACCTAGCCTTAAAAGCGGGGACATCATCCACCTTCCGCACAGATCTCCACATATCCGGTGGTAAAATGAGCCCAAAGAACAAATCTATATCCGCTAAAGTCATAGTACAAGAATTCAAGGCCCCTTCGACCTCTTCGTAAAAGGCCGCCGGATTCTTGCGAGGGTCAGGCAATGCATTCTTTAATGCCATAACATCAGCCCTATGCCAGGGAGTATAAACCCAATTATACACAAAATATACCTGAGCATCGGGGGAAGAGATATCTGAATTGTTTCCCGCTCCTTTAGGAGGAACATACAAAGGTGTCGCCTCTCGCATCGGTTTAGCATGCACTAATTCGCTCTTATCTGAATGGGAAGTAGATGATCGTTCGCCGCCGATGTGTGAATCCGATTGCTCCTTCTCCCCTGCCTTTAGGCGCGCCCTCTCTTTAAGTTCAAATGCCGCGTCCCGCAATGCAAACAGCCGTCGGACCGCATCGGGTACCTTAGAGGGAGAAAAAACACCGTTACGTAATGCTTTAGCATCCAATACTACAGCTTCAGGCTCGAAAACATCTGAATATTTCCGAAAGGCAGTAATCACTTCATCAGAAAAAGTTTCAACAAAATACAGCTTCTCTCTATCCTGCCAATTTTCCAAAGATTCCAATAATTCAGGAAGAGATAGCTTCCCCTTAAGCGCACGAAGAGAAGTTTTCTGAAGCTCACCCATACGCTCAGTTGATTACATGGACCGCGTGTCTACCTTATCCGAAACCGATCCAGAATCCTGTGACCTCGGGGCAGACGCGCCAACATAAGGGGGCGGAGAACGATCTAATAAATAAAAATCATCTTCAAGATTAGTAAGGACAGGATAAAGTGGCTGGCGGACAGCATATTGACCCGAGACTTGCAACCTACGCTCTTTCTCTTGTCTCTCCGCCAGTTCTCTTTCCTCCCGACGCTTCGCTTCCTGCGCTCTCACATGATCATTTTTCCGTTGCTCTTTATCAAACAGCGCTTTCTCACGTTTCTCTCGCTCACGCACTTCCTTCACCCACAACCGTACACATTCAAACATGTCTTGGCGAGCACGCCGTTTACACATACACTGTTCCACATACTCAATCTTACGCATATCAAACGATCCATACAAAGGCCATCGTAACTCAGGATCCTTTTTGGTGTATTTCCTCCACACTGTGCTGTACATTATAGAGGAAAGACCATGCTTCACATACATATCCCTATTAGGAGTCCCCTCTGGGAGGGCTGGAGCAGATTCCTCGAGATTTAACCGGTTTCCAAAGCAGCAGCACCACTTACGGAGTGCGCTAAAAGCAGGCATGCTCAAAAATAATGCAAAATATGCAGTATTATCAAAAATGGCACTTAAACTTTGCGCCGTTCACATTTAAACAACTCCGGAGAAATATCTCCACATTACCTGCCTATATGTGTTGCAACGCATATATTCTCACAGTAATCAATACAAAATATGACCGGTCATCACAAATCAAACTCAAATAGCCAACCCAGGCTTCAAAACTCGGAGCAAGTACCGTACAACGGTTCTTACCAATCAAGAGTGTCCAGATTCCAACTGCCAAGTTCCAAAATTCGCCCAAACGGCTGTCGCGGCAGACCGACAGAAGAGGTCTCAGTCGATGACCGGCGCCACCCAGAAGGTGAGTTCGGAAGGGAAGGAAGAAAACCTCGGGATGCCAGGACTAAAACCGCCGCTGGCAGTGATCACATCCCCGGCCAAATTCCTCACCTTCGTCACGACCAGTCCTTCGAGCATCCGAGTCGCCGATGAGCCCCACGTGACGGGCGCCAATTGATGAATACAGGCCCCAGCTAGGCCCGCAGAATACTAGGGTTCGCTCTCCTGTAACAAAAGCTAGAAGGAAGTTGGCACGGAAGCTGCAAATACAAAGACAAAGTTTATTAACCCTTAAGGGTGGTCCTACAACCTACACAACACTTCTGCAGTATTGCATAGAGTAGCACAAAGAACTTGCGTACACAGTCCCCTTTTATACACAACAGAGGGGCTCATAAGTGGGTGGATACAACATGAGGCAAAGTTCATTACCTTTTAAGGGCATTTTCAATACAGAATCAATATGTGGGCGGAGTTGACGATTTCCTGAGCCCGCGAAAACATGGTCAAGCAAGGACTAACTGATAACAGATGTGGTCAAGTCTGGGCATGCGCCAGACGGACAAAGGAGCTATTTATAGACTGTTACTGGGCAGATTACAAGAGCAACTAGCGAAAAGATAGGACTCTTCTCGTGCAAAGCACGTGGAGACATGACAATACAAAATGGAGTCCGGACATTAGTCAACATAAGACAGGAAACACGTTTTAACTAGAGAGAATTCATGTCTTTAGTGAATGCTTAATCATATCGCCGTTTTAGTTTTCAACAGAATGGTTCAATAAGGTGTGCAGTAGTGCACACATTAATGCAACCATGGACACACATCCTGAGAATCCAGCTGTAAGAATGTGGAGTATTATTTGGGGTGATAAATCCGACTTATCCTGCAAAATGAAAGAAGACCTCCAGCTGGTCAAGGCAGCATGCTGTATCTGACAAAGTCAATGCAAAGTCAAATAGCATTGGCCGAGGTCCCTCTGAAGCCATTGGTTTAGATAGTAAGAGCTCTGAGTGGAAGACATTTGAATTTCATGTCCACTGAGGTCCACTGGTCTCCCAGATACTTTTTGTGCCTTCAGCCGATAAAGATTTTCTTGTTGTGACTCAGTCTTTGGAATGGAAGTACTTTTCTTCCATCGAGATAAGGCAGCAGGTGGCATCTGACAAGGGTGCCACGAGGTCTCACCTAGGGCCAGCTGAAACAGATTTAGTGCTGCGGAGAAGCTCCAAGAGAGAAACGCCTGTCTCTTCAGCCCGGGGAAGCCACACCTTTCCCTGCTTCACTCTGGTGGTTGATCTCAGTCCTCTTGCAGCTGCGTCAGAATTATTCAAAGTCTCAAAACTTTGCAAGGGTAAGTCTCTTTTTCCTCAACTCTTCACCAAAGGCTCCAAGATGTCAAGGGAGGCTCTAAGGCCTCTCTGGGCTTTATCCAGAAAAGGCCTTGACCAGAGTCCGGTGCTGGTCTAGTTGGGACTGCACAACTGGGTAAACAAGTAAAAGTGTTTTTACAGCTTTTTCTGTCACCATATTCACACAACGGTTCAGACTACTGACCCTTGAAGTCCACTCTTTGCCTTAGGTACAGGACGGAGAGGATCTAGTCCTTCAGAACTCCTCTCAAGTTCTAGAGTGCACCTTACTCCTAAAATTCAGGATGGGGGAACCCTTTCTCCCTTTTCCCTCTCCGAGGATCAAGCCACAGCCCTGCCAGTGAAAATAGCTTTTGGGCACTAGTCACTGGAGGAACATGCCAACTTTAATTTTGTGCATGTTCCGCTTTTAACTATCAGGCACACTTTCTTGTGAACAAGAAGGTGTACTTAGGGGTAAGTTCTTAATATTTAAAACCAGTGTTTCCGGACTTTCTGACAGGATATTTTGACAGGTTTGAAAGTAGGTTGTTAGGCTGATGCAGTTAGGCTACAAATGGTCGGCCTGAAGCTATGTTTTACTAGCCAACCCTATAAATGGCACATTAGGTGCTGCAATTCACAGATAACATTTGGCTTCCTGGCCCTGGGTGCATTTTGTACACTATATACTAGGGACTTGTAGGCAAATAAAATATGACAAAAAGGAAAATGTGCTTTCCATTAATGATAATATATAAAATGGACCCTTTGCTGAACAGTGCTTCAGAAGTCAGAAGTTGAAGTTTGTGTTGCACATTGTGAATCTAAAAGGCATTCACAGAAAAATATTATATAGTACAGACTTTTGGCAACTGTCCAGTATTTTTATTGCATCCTTTTAGAAAACCAATGGGTGCACATCTTTACTCTGTGAACAAAAAACAGAAGTTGTGAATCAAACATGTTATTATGACACCAAATTAAAACAAATGAACTTCTAACTGAATAGCATAATGTCCTTATGACAGACTAATTAATCCAAACAGCACTCACGTCCTAGACACAAAAGCCATAAATCTGCAATTAAAATGTAGTTCTGCCACCAAAGTGAATGCATCAAGGAACACACACTTGTTAATAATTGCTAGGTACATGTCATGTTGCATCTGAAGTCTAACACAAAGACTACTTAATGCCCCATCACTAATATCAAATGAGAACACAAATGAGACAATATAATGATTCACACAATACCAAAGCATTGATAGATGCCAAACAAGCAATGGAATACCTTGTCAAAAGAAGGCTGACCCAAAGTCTACTCTCTCTAAACTTTGTCAATAATTGACTTTTTGATGAATTGATGACATGAGGTCCCCCTAAAAGCTAAAGCTGCCTATTGGTAGACCGAAAAAGGGTCTGAAATTGTCCATATTTCGAATCATAAACCCTAACTGGTTGTACTGCTCAGCACCCACCGGAAACTGGAAGAGTTGTCAACCCCAATTGCTATACATTTGCAGGTCATTATCCAAAAAACTGTTAATTATATCGAGGCTGACTGTATGATGGATAAGATCATTTCAAAAGTGTAAAGGAGTAGTATTCCACAATAAGATGAGGGCTGAAAATCCGCTGTATGTTCTGATGTTACCAAGGGTAAAATCTATGATCAACTAATCAGAAATTTTGCATGTAGACAAAAATCAATTGAGTCTTAGGTATGGGTGGAGCATCTCACAGATACGTCCAGATCCTCAATGTCTAGTCCTAGAGTGTCTACTCGATTAGATAATAACTGAGTCAGTGGAAGTTAGAGTTAAGTTGAACAGGAAGAGTGAACATGAGGAAAGACACTGCAAATGGTATTGTGAGTATCAATTGGACAACATGTCTGATGTGTTTGACAAGAGTGTAAAACTCGACTTCTATAGACTAGAATAGCTCAGAAAAACACGATCCCAAGGCACTGCCTTATTCAAGGATAAATCCTCAGACAGCACTAACATAATTCCAGTGCTTTGTCAATGCCAGTTCACATTAAGGGGCCGATTCCGATCCGGGTCGGAAAGCACTCCGACCGAGTCGGATCCGGAGTGTTTTCCGACCGAGCAGGACCCCTACAGTCTGACCGAGCGAGTACGATGCGCACGTATGCTGTCGGACTCGGTTCGGTCAGACTCCCATAGAAGTCAATGGGAGCCGGTCGTACGACGCATACATGGGCTCCCGTTGACTGAATGGGTACGTCTCAAACAAGTGCGCCCCCTACAGTGGGTACGCGTCAGTGCCACCCGCACCGTACATGCCTGTGTTGGGGAGACCCATAGGTCTCCCCCTGTGTCCGAGTCGTAGGGCTGCGGGTGTCAGGGGGTCCGACGCAGACCCCCAAAGTCTGACTCTGGGAGCTTTTGCGAGCCGGACACTCCGGCTCGCACATGCTGTCCGACGCGTGCATCATACTGGCTCGGTTGTAAATCGCATCCATTGCATGCCACGGTTAGCTTCTGACCGGGACGTATGGAGCGGTTCGGACCCGGAACCGACTCGGTCGGTGAATTTCATGAAGCTCACATCCTACTTGCTCGCTCTGTGGAAATATGGATTTTTATGATCAGTTATGTCCCCTATCTTGGACCCCAACGGTTTCATGTATAAATCACAAGTACATGTATGTCCCCTCAAGTTCCAGTTATAAAGACGCAAACACATGTGTGTCCACCGCCAACATGTCCTCTTCCAGATCCGCCATGAATGGGCCGGATATTCCATTCCTAAGTATGAAAGGCCACCGGCTTTGTATGGTTCATTCATGCCATTTTACAGTCCAGGCGAGTAGGCCCTGATTCTGCCATTAAGCCTTTTCCTGCCTTCTGCCTCTGAAAGCTCCAGTCTGAGCTCGCATCTGTATCCATGAACTTTGTCCTACTCCCTGCACGGCTAACGGTGCCTGATACCAGCCTGTCGCCTGCCAAAACTGTATTTCACCTTCGAAATTATCCGCTCCGCATCCAATGCATTCCTGTCTAGTAGTTTAAGTAAACATTCTTCCAAGCTACCAAGCAAGGGGCCCGGCTTCTCTGTCTTTATGCAAGTAATTCATAGCCCTGTTACTATGGAAGATTTCTGCCCCCGCATCTAGTGTAGACACTTAGACGCTTGTACACGCACTAACAGTCAGTATAGTCAGTATAGAATAAGATTTTACTCTAAGAGACCTCTCTTTTTGGATAACATAGTTCTTTAAACATAGGATGTTAGATATGATTTGAGATTAGGTTGACTTGACCCCCCAGACTCCCTGTCTCCACATGTAGAGCTAAATGTCAAGTCCCCTTCACCCCCTAGTTGCACGTCAACCACACGTCATGCTGCTGCGCGCGCATGTCTGCCAAGTATTTCTGCTGACATTGCGAAATTCTTTCATGGAACCACCCTAATATGACATCACACCTGATGACGTTCTTTAGTTACGCCCAGTTACACCCACTTTAGCTACGCATGTATGTTTTATCTTTACTATCAATTGTTACGCCTCCTGCATTTGTTTCACTGTAATGCATATTGTATAAAAATGATTACTTGTCAATAAAGTAGGGCCTTCACTTCCTGAGCCTTCGTGGTGATGGAATATGGAGCTCCTCAATTCGAATTGATCTTGGAATAAAGCCCGTTCCGAAACTCTAATACCACGGATTCTGCCTCTTATTTTACTGAGCTATTATTATAGATTTTCCGCATCAAATTAAGTTCCGGTAATTAAATTATTTACCACATAAATGGCGCCCGAATAGGGACACTTTCTCATCTCACGCGCCGGCGGTGCGTTGCAGGCCCGGTCTCCTGTCACAGCTGGACGGACAACAACGCGTACCCACATGATTTCCTGTATCTCCCTCCTGCCGAGCGGGGGTAACTGAGGCTGCGATCAACACCCAGACGAGGCGGTGAGAAGTGCGAAGTATCCCGACCAGAGCCTAGCTGAGAGAGCAAGATCCGAGGTATACAGAGGCCCACCAGTTTCCGAAGTCCCGAAGTTTCGAGTCGAGTCCAGTCCGGTTCAAGTTCAGTTCAGTTCCGAGGCCTTCCGTTCCGAGCTACCCGGTGAGTACCATTGTCGGGGAGGTGTTCTGACGTGCACATAGTTTGTGCCGGTCAAGACGGGTTTGGGTACACAAATCCGGTCTGCACTGTTTCAGCAGTGTATCTGTACTGTTTAGCAGTATATCAAGTATGTCTAGTATGTAAAATTCAGAATTACCTAGTTAGTATCGAGTATTATGCTTAGTGATTAGTTCCCTAAATGGCCATCATTGTTTATTCATTAAATGTTAAATGTTAAATGTTTTAAATATGTTCTGCATACTGTGGTGTGAATGACTGTTCATTATTGTGTTTTGTTGTATTAAACGTGTTCAAAATTAGGTATCAGATCAGTTCTCAATATGCCGCTCTTTTCGAAATTAAGACAGATCAAAACTAGAAAAGGGGTACTCGAAGAAGCTGTCCCCATTCCTCCTAGGGACACTCCAGGGTACTTCATGTATCATAAACATGGCCTAGACGCCATATTATTTCTTGATTTATGGGTGGACTACACCAAGGAATTACCAGAAAGTCAGAGGTGGCCCGCAGCTGGGACCTGGGATGCAGATTGCATCATGAAAGTAGAAGAAGAATTACGGAAAAAAAAGGCTAGACAGTCACAGAAAGATGCCATCGAATTATGGCGTAAAGAATCATATAGACGTACAGAAAAAGCGCTCAGACAGGAAGAGAAAAGTAAGGAGAATTCAAATAAAGTTCGAGAAAATGTAGTAATTGAAGAAGGTACTCGAGTAAAGTCAGAACAAACAGACAGGCAAAGAAATGCCCTTGTGAATGGTATGTATCCTCTTCTGGCCGAAGGATTACCTAAGGCTACTCCGGAGATACCAAAAGACTTGCCACCCCCATTGTTTCCGATAAAAGTACATCCCAAAGGGCATCCCAGAACCGCAGAAGATGTTTTTCTTTCCTCTTATTTAGACGACGCAGCTCCCGAGTATGCTAATGCTGCGCCACATAGACCGCCTGCTGAGGGGGTTCAACGCCAAGACCCTCCTCCGTCTGTACCCCTGCAACAGCAAACTCCGACACAAGTTCCGGCAAGCACATCTGTTTCTACATCCGTATCCACACCTATGGTTGCTATATCACGTTCAACGAATCCTTTCACATCCAGCACCCCAGGTGGTGCTACTGGAGGTACATCAAGCATTTTTTCCACGCCACCCAGAGCAAATAAACTTTCCTTTCAAGAATCAGTCCACCAACGTACGCCCAAACTAGTAACTCCCAACACGCTCAAAGAACTTCTAATAGATTGTAGATATGACCCTGTGCCCGGAAAAGGGGACGAAATGGTGCTGGCATCATTACGTATCCGACGAGCTGCAATATATTTAGGGAAAATACCAGGAATGACTGCACATTTAGAAAATATATATCACTTTGTTCAGTCAGGGCGAGACCCTGAGAGTATTAACAGAGCCATGGAGTACCAAAAAGTGGAAATACAGGGAGAACTGTTACGTTTCCTCATAAACTGTGTGATCAGAAATCAAGACCGACCAGGGGTAAATGTGGAAGAAATGCAAATTCTTACCACGTGGAGTAAGAATATATCAGAGGGGAGACACGATAAACGATCATGTATAGTAGCTATGTGCCGAAAGATCCGCAAAGAAATAGAACGAATACACGAAGAAAGATTAGCAGTAGATGAACCTGAAC
Organism: Triturus cristatus; assembly: GCF_964204655.1. Classification (NCBI taxonomy): domain Eukaryota; kingdom Metazoa; phylum Chordata; class Amphibia; order Caudata; family Salamandridae; genus Triturus; species Triturus cristatus. Next base: position 290,629,688 of record NC_140589.1, on the reverse strand, counting down.
AAAGCGAGGACGAGGAAGAATTAGAACTGCCCACAGGACAGTTAGAAACCATGGCCTATGTAGGTAGAGGAAGATCTTGCAATAATACTAGATGTTTTACTGATCCGATACGTCCGATACGTCCAGATAATAGCAGAAAATTCCAAACTCCTATAATAAATATAAGGTCCCCCGAACATTCATTCCAAGCCGCTGATAAATTACTCCGAGAACGAAGGGGTTATCATATACTCGATTCTATGGATGAACAAGAATTAGCCAGGTCAGCCGTTCACTGGGTTGATAGTCCTGGAAAATATGGTGATGATACACTAGCACATACGTTTTTGAACCTCGCCCCAGATGAACAGCGTTTAGCTGGTATCTATATGATTCAACAACTCCTTATATTATATAAAAGCCAACACTCCGATCCTGGCCCCTTACCTGATATATTGACTGAATTACTCACGAATAAATGGAGAGGTTCCGGTACTAAGTTAATTAGAGAAATACTAGAATCCAGAAAGCAGTACATTCTTTTTGTATGTCCTGAACATGTCTCACTGCCCATCAAGGAAAGAACGACGTATTATATGGATAGACAGAATCCCTTACGCGAAGTCCACCCGATAAAAGGTGAGGACAATGAGTTTAAACGTGTGTTTGTGTACACACCCATATCAAAAATAGAACTATTAGAAATGAAGAAAGTGGTACCCAGTCATGATAAAGACCCAGCGGGTTTCCACCGTGAAATTAAAGATATGTTACTCATGGGAGAATATACCTACCCCGACATTATGACAATATTGAAGGTATTAATGCCTGCTGGCATTTACGAAAAACTCAAGGAAAAGGATTGGGAGGTGGGAGACCAGAAGATAGATTGGACAGCATTAGAAAACGAAGAAAAAGCTCGAGGTCCAGGTTCAGGGCTTGGGGAAAAGACCAAAACACTACCAGGTTTACTAGTACAGGTACTGCCACGTTTGTTAACTACGAAAAAGGAAGACTGGGGTGCAATATCAGCCTGTAAACAAAAACCAGATGAAGACACTAGTGATTTCTATTCCCGATTTGAAAAATGTTTTGGTATAAATAGTGGAATAAAAGCAAGTAGCGAGTCGTATCCACACCTGTTTGTGACAAAATTGGTTGAAAATGCCTTGCCCCAAGTTAAGAATAGAATATTGAAATTCGAGAGTACCTGGCAAGGTAACACTCCGTCACAAATGTTACAAATGCTACAGTACCATCACAATAGAATTAGAGAAGAACAAGAACATGAACATAGACGCATGAAAGACACGAAAATGAAAATGCTAGTTTCCCAGACAGTTCCAGCTGACGGTCATAAAAAGGGTATGACACAGTCCAGTGTTTCAGCAGGTCCTGTAAAAGGGACGTGTAACTATTGTAAACAGCCAGGTCATTATGTACACGATTGTCCCGTTTTAAAACATAATATCGCCATAGGTAACACAAAAGAAAGACCAAGACCACTTAGACAGGATCAGAATCAACAAGGAGCCCCGCAGCATGCACAGTCCATGCCAGCTCCGCAACAGTCTATGCCAGCTCCACCACCGCAGCCTATCGCTGCCACACAAACAACGACCCGACAGATGTATCAGACCGCACAATATGACTACCCTGATTATCAACGATACTCATGAAACAGCCTAGAGAGGGAAGTTGGCTTACCCCTTATTGAGGTCCCTGTAGATCAAGAAGGACCTTATGTACACAGTGAACTATTAGGCCAAGATAGAAAATTTTTACTTGATACAGGGGCAAGCCGAACAACAATAAAACGTAGTGAAGTTCCAGGGGTACCTCTCTCAGGCACACAGAATATTTACCTTGGTTTTTCAGGAAAACCTATCATTAACGAAGTATCACAGCCTCTTCCACTTACGATTGGTCCCTTGACACGAACTACAGATTTATTACTTACTAAATCATGTCCAGAAAACCTGTTAGGCATAAAAACTTTGAAAGCTCTAGGAGCTATAATATGTTGTTCTCCGGAAGGAGTAAGATTATTTTTACGAGATTTCAAAGGGCACTACGTGTCCCGAGACATGGATTACCGACTGCAGACTTTACCCACACATTTATGGGCACAAGGCCCTACAGATGTTGGTTGCATGAACATTACACCATATCGAGTCACACTAAAGGCAGGAGTGGTACTACCCCGAATGCGACAATACAAGTTACCCCCAGATGCTGTAGTGGCTTTACTACAAATCATTGACGAGCTTATTACCCAAGGAGTGGTTGTGGAAACCGACTCCAATGTATGTAATTCACCGATAATTCCGATTCTTAAACGAACTGATCCAACAGCCCCGCCAGTATACCGATTGGTTATTGATCTGCGCGAATTAAATAAATGTATTGTACCACAATACCCCGTAGTCCCAGACATTTCTTCATTACTGACAGCCATTGATTCCGAAGCAACATTCTTTACTGTAATTGATCTCAAGAATGCCTTTTTCAGCGTCCCAATAGATCCGGAAAGCCAATACTTGTTCGGATTTAGTTTAAATGGACGAAGCTTTAAATTCACACGCGCACCTCAAGGATTCACAGAAAGCCCCAGCATCTATAGCCAAGCACGGAAACGAGAACTCGACAGTATCCATATGCCAGTCAACACTGCCCTGCTTCAATATGTCGATGATCTGCTGATCACCGCTAGAAGCGAGCCTGAATGTGAAGAAGCCTCACTGACGGTTTTACAATTTTTGGCCGAAAAGGGGCACAAGGTGTCCCCTTCTAAGCTGCAATTCTGTGTCCAGCGAGTTGTTTACCTTGGTCACTCGCTGTCCAAGGAGGGAAGGCAGCTTACATCAGATCGCATCCAGTTAATTGCTAACATGCCAATACCCAAGACACAAAAGGAGGTACGGGCTTTCATAGGCCTCACTTCATATTGTAGGCAGTGGATCCCTCAGTATGCATTTCTAGCAAAACCACTCATTCAATTGACAACACAGGAGGCAGCCACATCGACTGTTCTCCCTTGGACTCAGGAACATACACAAGCTTTTGAAAACCTAAAGAAAGCTTTATGACAAGCACCTGTTTTAGCAACACCATGTTACAATAAACAGTTTACACTCTTTGTTACAGAACGCGAAGGTACTGCCTTGTCAGTACTCACACAGGAACAAGCAGGATCACACAAACCATGTGCTTATTTTTCTAGTACATTAGATCCCGTAGCTCAGGCTCTGCCTGCGTGCCTGAAATCAGTGGCAGCAACAGCTTTAGCAATCAGACAAAGCGATGCCATAGTACTAGGACACCAATTGACAGTACAAGTACCACATGCAGTAGAGGTTCTCTTGAACCGCACACGAACACAACACTTGACTATAGCACGACTCACTGGTTACGAATTAACATTGTTTCAGCCACATATAGAAATCAGACGTTGTAGTACATTGAATCCTGCCACACTGTTACCTGTAAATGGAACAGACCCACTTGCACATGATTGTATTGAAGTTATCACTATCACGACGAAACCCAGACAAGACTTGACAGACGTCCCATTGTCAGACCCAGACCTGACGTTGTATGTAGATGGTTCATGTATGAGAACAAGTACAGGAGAGTTAGTGGCCGCTTACGCAGTCACAACAGACACTGAAGTCATTGAAACAAACCGCATAAATACCTTGTCCGCTCAAGCAGCAGAGCTCATTGCTCTGACACAAGCCTGTATTCAAGCCACAAATAAAAAAGTCAACCTATACACTGATTCACGTTATGCATTCGGAGTTGTACATGACTTCGGCGTGCTGTGGCGAGAGAGAGGTTATTTAACTTCTCACGGTGCCCACATTCAGCACGGACCCCTCATTCATGCCTTATTAGATGCAATACATCTACCCACTGCAATATCAATTATGAAATGTAAAGCTCATACGAAAGTTACTGATATCATTTCTCAAGGCAATGATCTAGCTGACAGAACAGCTAAACAGACTGCTCAAACTCAAACATCCGACATGACAAAGACAATAGTCCCGACACCGACATATTGCATGACGGTTAAGGATCCCGCTCTTGATGTAATTGACATACAGACACATGCTACACCAGACGAAATAAAGAAATGGACTGAATTAGGAGGGATCCAAACGGATCAAGGATGGATGACGAAGGAAAAATCTGTGTGGTTCCTTCCTGATTCAATGGTCCAAGTTATAATTAATACTGTACATAGTCCAGCGCATTTAGGAGAAAAAGCTATGCTAGACAGCATTCAACACATTTGGTTTAACAAATATTTACGAGCAGCAGCTAAACAAAAAGTTCGTACCTGTATGATCTGTTGTCAGTTTAACCCAGGTAAAAGCATTCCCGTAGAACAGGGTGGATTTCAGCCTCCTGATCACCCTTTTGAAGTCCTCCAGATGGATTATATCCAGATGGAACGATGTCGAGGATTCAAATATGTTCTCGTAGTTGTCTGTGCTCTTTCCCGTTGGACAGAGGCATACCCGGTTTCAGATTACACTGCCCCGACTACTGCCAAACAGTTGGTTCGAGAATTCTTCCCACGGTACGGTTTACCACGTGTTGTCTACTCAGATAACGGCCAGCCGTTCTCATCCGAACTAATGAAACACGTTTCACTTTTGTTAGGCTATCAGTGGAAATTCCACTGTGTCCGACACCCCGAGGCAGCAGGTCTCGTGGAAAGACATAATCAGACCCTGAAAATTAGATTGTCCAAAATATGTAGAGAGAAAGGTGTCGACTGGGTAGTAGCTTTACCAGTTGCACTCTTTTACATGAGAATGGTAGCACACTCTCGAACAGGGCTATCCCCTTATGAAGTGATCTTTGGTAGACCACCAAATATGTGGGGGACGCCTATACCACGTAAAATAACTGATATTGACTGTAATATGCTGACAGATTACCTGGCTTCCTTGATGTCTGCACTACAATCTTGTCGTTCACAGGTAGCTGCAGCCTTTCCCGACAACACCGAGGTGAAACCCCATGACGTAATTCCAGGGGACTTGGTATTAGTGAGGAACTTTGACCGGAAGTCTCAGCTGGATCCTAGGTGGAAGTCGCCTCAAATCGTACTGTTAACGACGAGGACAGCCGTGAAGATCGAAGGTCGAAAAGGCTGGATACATTCAAGTCATATCAAGAAATTTCATGGACTACCGTCCGACGTAAATGACACACCTCGCGTGTCTTCACCGATTGACTCAAAGCTTCCTTTGGTTGAACTGAATAACAATGAACAATATAAACTAAAACTTCGGTCTAACAAGTCAGGCAATTTGATTGTTTAAGTCCTCTCCAAGGTGAATCGGTCGAATTTGTCTCTGACATGTATCCCTTAGACCTGTATAGAGAAAGAAACAGAAGGAGGAAGTTGAAACACCATGCGTACTGTAAATCACTGCGTAGTCATTGCATAGTGACGTTATTGATTTTGTTTTTCTTAAGTCTTTTAATAATTACTGCAAGTATATTGTTGCACATATATTATCCTATTTCTAGACATGTTTATAATGTTACTGCTGAACATTCTTTTAGTGAATTACCTCCGCATGAGTTGTCCTATAGATTTGCGCTGCGCAATAACACTTTTATTAGTATGTTACATCATTCCCATCAGGTTAGCAATGCTACAAATTGTTGGATATGTGGCCGACTCCCTCCCTATCAGAACTATAAAGGAATTTTGCCTCTCTTTCCATACCCGTTCACACACAATGGCTCCTGTGGAGCATGGTTTAGTTTAATTAATTCTCTAGATTCGAATTCTGCAGTTTACCAGAATAACTGGGTATGGGGAAATCTGAACTTAGTTTTACTCAAAGTCTGCTACCCTAACGAGGAGGGACTTCCCAAAAGAACAGGAACTGATTTAGAAAATGAAGTATATGGATTAGGTAATTTTACGCTTAATCTCATGATCCTGAATGTCGAATCCGAAGCTACACCAATTCTGCCCGCCATGTCAGTATTTCCAGTTAAAGGTGAATTATGTGTAAAAAAGAATGGTTCCATACATATGGGCCATAGTAGATGCACCACTGTAATAGAATTCAGTGATCAAGGCAAGTCTACCTTTAGAGCTTCCCGCCATTCCTACTTCATATGTGGTCAGACGGCATATATACGTTTGCCTCTAGATTGGGATGGTACCTGCTACATCGGATTCCTTATGCCACCTGTTTTTCTAGCTCCTCCTGATTATCACAGAAATACTCATTTAGTACACAATAGAGAACAAAGAGATCTCCCAATAGTCGATTACACTGAGACAGCATGGGAAAAATACACTGATTTCAATAAAGGTCTCTTTCCCTATATAGGTACAGTTACCAATAGTAAGCTGATACGTAGATTAACCAGAACCCTTGAAGCAGTAGTGAACGAAACTATTTCCGCCTTAGGCAATTTAACAGAAGAGCAGTCTGCTATGCGGATTGTTGTGCTTCAAAATCGTCTTGTCCTTGACGTCATCCTGGCCGATAGGGGCGGAGCTTGTAGGGTCATCGGATCAAGCTGTTGCATTTTCATACCAGAAAATTCGCCATCTGTATATAAAGCCATAACTCGCCTTCATAAGATTGCAAGCCAGATACACCAGAATCCAGGTACCTGGACTTGGTCCGGTTGGTTTTGGAGTGTATTATCTACCTTTGGATGGAGGGTCCTATCCTTCCTAGGTATTGGCTTTCTCATATTATTCAGTTGCTGCTTATGCCTACAATGTGGACCAGCGATTTGTGGTCTGTGTGCCACATCGTGTATTCCACCACCAAGATTTCACTCATCACGGAAGAAGAAAGAAGAACAAATGATGCTATATGAACAGATCAACGGATTGATGAAGATTGATATCTCTTAAGGGCAAGTAGGGGACAAGGAGGGAATGTGGAAATATGGATTTTTATGATCAGTTATGTCCCCTATCTTGGACCCCAACGGTTTCATGTATAAATCACAAGTACATGTATGTCCCCTCAAGTTCCAGTTATAAAGACGCAAACACATGTGTGTCCACCGCCAACATGTCCTCTTCCAGATCCGCCATGAATGGGCCGGATATTCCATTCCTAAGTATGAAAGGCCACCGGCTTTGTATGGTTCATTCATGCCATTTTACAGTCCAGGCGAGTAGGCCCTGATTCTGCCATTAAGCCTTTTCCTGCCTTCTGCCTCTGAAAGCTCCAGTCTGAGCTCGCATCTGTATCCATGAACTTTGTCCTACTCCCTGCGCGGCTAACGGTGCCTGATACCAGCCTGTCGCCTGCCAAAACTGTATTTCACCTTCGAAATTATCCGCTCCGCATCCAATGCATTCCTGTCTAGTAGTTTAAGTAAACATTCTTCCAAGCTACCAAGCAAGGGGCCCGGCTTCTCTGTCTTTATGCAAGTAATTCATAGCCCTGTTACTATGGAAGATTTCTGCCCCCGCATCTAGTGTAGACACTTAGACGCTTGTACACGCACTAACAGTCAGTATAGTCAGTATAGAATAAGATTTTACTCTAAGAGACCTCTCTTTTTGGATAACATAGTTCTTTAAACATAGGATGTTAGATATGATTTGAGATTAGGTTGACTTGACCCCCCAGACTCCCTGTCTCCACATGTAGAGCTAAATGTCAAGTCCCCTTCACCCCCTAGTTGCACGTCAACCACACGTCATGCTGCTGCGCGCGCATGTCTGCCAAGTATTTCTGCTGACATTGCGAAATTCTTTCATGGAACCACCCTATTATGACATCACACCTGATGACGTTCTTTAGTTACGCCCAGTTACACCCACTTTAGCTACGCATGTATGTTTTATCTTTACTATCAATTGTTACGCCTCCTGCATTTGTTTCACTGTAATGCATATTGTATAAAAATGATTACTTGTCAATAAAGTAGGGCCTTCACTTCCTGAGCCTTCGTGGTGATGGAATATGGAGCTCCTCAATTCGAATTGATCTTGGAATAAAGCCCGTTCCGAAACTCTAATACCACGGATTCTGCCTCTTATTTTACTGAGCTATTATTATAGATTTTCCGCATCAAATTAAGTTCCGGTAATTAAATTATTTACCACAGCTCGTACAGCTGTACGAGTCGGCCGGAAAACACGCATACGGCTCGTAGTTTTTCCAACCGAACCCGATTCGGTGCCCTTCCGACCGAGATCGGAATCTGTCCCATAGTGTAATAGAGTGAGCAGGTGATTAAAACAATGATTAAATGAGAGTGAATAACGCAAACAGATTTGCTCAAGTGTGAGGAATTCTCATGATGCTCAGTAGCTGAACTGGTTTTAAAGTACTCTGGTTATTTTCAAATTAGATCCTGATAGCTCATTGACACATGGATCAACCATTTTTTAATAGTTGCTCACTCATCCTTTTTTTGGTAGCAGGCCATATAAAAAAGCTTCCTCTTGAGAATCAGCTTGGCACTTACAGCAGCCATCACCAACAGGCACAGAGGGAATGGATGCCCACAAATTCTGCAGTTTTTCAAGTATGTCCATACCGAAATAAGTGCCTTGCAAAAACTCAGGTTAAGGGTTGTTGTGGCTCAGTAAATCGAGCAGTAGCTAAACAAGTTATATATATATTTTTTTTAAACATAAAAAGCAATTAAAAACACTTCATTTTAAAGGGAAGTGATAATTATGAGCAAACCCTATAAGACATTGATATTTGACAGTCATGGTGAGATACTCACCTATAACGCACCCTTACTCCATTCACTGCTTGTGACTGTGCATCAATTATCGCATATTTTGTTGTATTTTTTTAATACTTTATCCTTTTGACAGTTCACAACAAATGTAGGATATATTGATATGCAGTTGCATCGTTACATCTGTCCACAATCATTATTTGCTTAACACATGTGTAAAGCCTTGTAACACCATTGTAATTGGTGAAAAATATACTTTTCATTAGTCATTCCCTCCTTTGTCACTAGTAAGCCTTACTTCTGGCCGTTAGCGCTAATTTTGCCCATTGGTATTATTTCTACTTATAGTATCTGTGCGTGCATCGCATTGTTTATCTTTCTTGTTCTGGAGTTTGTCCCTCTTGGCTAGTCTGCGTAACCCTTTCCTCTTGTTGTTGGAGGTATTCCCATAAAGGCTACCATATGTCCTTTGGGGGGCATGTGGGTGGTTGTAGCTAAGCATATATTTCACTTGTAGTGTCGCAATATGACATGCTCCTAAGCCACCCTTTAACTGTTCGTTTCTGTCTGGTAACCCAGCTTATGACTATTTCACTCTTCGCCAGGAGAAGTGGCACTGCTATGAATCTGTGACTACTTTTAGGCAGCGTGCCTACATACCCTAGCAGTGCTAATAGCGGGGAGAGGAGCAGTTACAGTCCAGTCATCAGCTGTAGTATATTGAATATAGCTAGCCAATAGGTACTTAGTATATTACATGTCCAAGTCATGTGTATGAAAGGGGCCAAATGGTTGCACTTAGGGCAGTGCGTGAATTTAGCGCCATTTATCTGGACAATCTGTTGCTGTGTTACGTAAGCCCGCCCAAGCATCTTAAAATGAATGAGTTTGTGTCTATGATTGCACGAGACAAGTTTAGTTTGCTTACAACATCTTTTCCATACCTCATCAGTGAGCGGCTGTCCTATGGCAGCCGACCAGGTGTCTCTAACTCTAGTATTATGCTGTGGATCAGGGCAAGACATACCTTGTACAGCCGGGAAGTACTATGTTCCACGCTACTGTCTTTAAGGACTAATGTGAATGTCTCAAACTCGTCAGGCACTATAGAATAGGTTGGAATTACATCCCTGAGAGTGCCCTGTATACGGGTCAGTACAAACTGCTCCATGAAGGGGGCGTGGCCAAGCCACGGACCACGATGGCCACGCGGCGTTGAAGCTCCGGCTGGAAGCTCCAGCAAAATCCGTCTGTCTCTGCAACCATGGACTGCCAAGACTCTGTGACACGGGGCGCTTGCACCACATCCGAAGGTGCCACAATGGAGTATTTTTTTGCCCTCGGGATCCGCCTGCAATCTGTTAAAAACCTGCACTGGGCACTGGAGAGGGGGAGCCTGCTGCGGCCTACGACGTTGCATGGTTGAACGCCCGGACCGCTGACATCCGGATCGTGCTTGCGACTCCCGGTGGAGCCCACTGTGGAATCCTTGGCTCTGGCCCGAGCGGCGGTGAATGTGACGCATGCTACCCCCCTCTCTAAACCCACAACTGCCTTCACAGCGTGCCCCCACTTTCAGCTCACGGGGGGGGGCATACACACCATGGCTGATGCTCCAGCAGGCCCCTAGAGTGACAGGGTCCTCAAGGGCGCCAGGGAAGCTGCCACCCAGCTGCGCAGGGAGACTGTGGGGGGGGGGTGCGCTGCTGGGGTCCCTGCGGGCTTGATCCAGCTCGTTTTGTGAATCGCTGGTGGAGGGACGACTATCTGGGGACCCCCCCACGCCTGGATAAGCAGAGCTGTCGGGCTGAGGTGCTGCTCCTTCTACAGACCACTAAGCCAGCAGGAGACCGGGTGGATGTGCTCCTCCACATTGAGAGGGTTCTCCCATTAATAAGCCAGAAGGCGTAGAGATTGCTGGGCCACCGGGGTCCCTCAACAAGCGTCATTAAATAGCTGCACCAGGCCTATCGCACACCACTGCCCGGGATGTACTTCGCTGCCTACCCCCTTCTCGGCGCTAACTCTCTGCAGGGAGGCTCACCCCCGAGTGCTGGCTGCGCTATTTGCAGATATACATCTGGTGCCTGCAGTGGTGCCCTGCTGGCTGAGTGGATGCCTGAGAAGTAACATGACAGTGCCCCACATCCTGCACACCTTCGACCGCGGTGCTTCTGAGGCAGCAATTTGACAATACAGCATCTCCCCCTATTCTCACCACTGGCTAGCTCTTGTCACTGACGGCTAGTTGTTTACTCGGCCAAGGTCACACAGGCATGGGCAAAAAAGATCCCAAACAAAGAGTGTTATCATTCCCCGTTGCTACAGAAAAAGCACGAGACCGCGGCGCCATTATAGGGGAGGGTGGCCAGGACTCGGCTGCTGCACCGGAAACTGCCTCCACACACTCCGATTTGCTTGCGGAACTTAAGCCGGGTTCAAATTGCTAAATAACAGGTTCGACATACTGGACAAACGCCTGGACTCATTAGGGTCCAAACTCAACATCCACGACCGACGCTTGGACACAGCAGAAGGTCAAATCTCCGACCTGGAAGACGGAGCCGCACAGTCAACAAAAAGGCTGGACCGCATGGATTTTTAAAAAAAAGACATTGCAGTTAAAAATGAAGATTTGGAAGCTCGCAGCTGCCGCAACAACCTCCGCATTATTGGGATTCCGGAGTCGACGAACACGGTAAGAATAGATATCTTTGTGGCATTGTTGCTTGCTGACATTTTCGGAAAAGATGTCTTCACCCCCAGATTTGTTGTGGAACGTGCGCATCGCTCCTTAGACCCTCGACCCAATCCTGGCTGTCCACCTCGGCCTATCATAGCACGCATCATGAACTTTCAGGACAGGGACACTGCATTACGGCTGGACAGAGAACGTGGTGCACTTACATGGCAGGGTTCTGCTGTGTCACTATTCCCGGACTTCGACAAGCTTCTTGGACCATAAGTCCAAGAAGCTTGTCGAAAGTTTACTGATGTTAAAGCAGCACTGCGGAACTTGGGTCTCCGGTATGGGATGCTGTACACTACATAACTACGGGTCGACATCAACGGCAGGTCCCGCATCTTCGACAATCCCACTGAAGTCCAGGCCTTCTGCAAGACCTACAAAAACTCCGACAGCCAGCGGAGAGATATTGGAAATGTCTCTTTTCCTCCCTACAGTGGCTCTGTTGTAAGTGTTGAGCTATATTCTAATGAATTATCCATATAGTTCCTCTGTTTTAGTCGCTGTCTTTTCTTTTCACACATAGCGCTATTGTGTTATAGCTGAGTTAATATAATACTTGAGACAGTATGAGTAATGTTTATTCTCACTATTCTGGCATGCTGGGCACCACTGGAACTCACTGATTGCAATGCATCGTTCTAAGATTTGGTCTTTCCAAACGAGATGTTTATGGGATGCATTAGGTTATTAGTTTCCTTGGTTCAGGCTTTGCGAATTGAGACGTGAGGTTGGGAGGGGGAGTGGAGGGTAGGGATGTTTTTCCATATTGTTCAATGTTATTTTTTTACCAGCTTCATGAACGCCGCTCTGAGGTCACACAACACTCTCCTCACTTTCATTACACTGTTTCACTGCACAAATGACTACTGCCCCTAATTTAGTGGATCACTCGAATCTGTCCCTCTTCACCTGGAATGTACGGGGACTCAACAACCCTAAAATGGGCAAGCACGTGTGACATTATTTACAATGGCAGAACATAGACCTAGCTTTCTTGCAGGAGACACATTTGCCCAGGTCCGACACCACACACTTTGCAGCTAGCTGGGGTGCTCACCGTTTTTTTTCCAACTACAGCACCTATGGCGGTGGCACAGCAATGTTAATCCATAAGAGAATCCCTTTTCCCTGACCCGGTGTCATAATGACAAGGAAGGTTGATACACAATAGTAGAGGGCAGACTCATGGGCCACACTGTTACTCTGATATGCATCAATGCCCCCAACGTTGACAGTCCTGAATTTTTTCATGAGCTGAATGCCACAATTGTATGCATGGGTACTGGCAATTTGCTACTGGGGGGATTTTAACATGCTTCTTAACTGTACTATTGACAGCTCCTCCGAGGCTGCGGACTCCAAACCTGTGCGCGTCAGGTGTATTTAGACACATGCGAGGCATTCCAACTCACTGATATCTGGAGAACACCTGGACCAGACTAGATTTCTGGCTACTCACCTCGAACCCAATCACATGGTACAAATCAATTGCGATACTCTCCTGGACTTACTCCGATCATTCCCCTGTCTTGCTTAGACTATGTATTCCCAGACCAGAAGGACATGCGCTTCAGTGGAGAATCCCGGGTAGGGCGCTAAATGATGACTTGTTCGATTCAGAAATTAGAGAAGCAATTGTGGATTATTTTGAATTAAACACAGGATCAGTGTACACATGGGCAACACTTTGGGAGGCCTTTAAGGCCTACATCAGGGGCATCGCCATTTCAAAACATGTTGGGGTACTAAAAGATCTGAGGAAAACGCTGGCTACCATCGAACAGCAGCTGACGGATTTAGCTGCATCAATGCTTTTCTCCCCAGATGCTGCTGAGGGGAAAAGATGCCAGTTAGCGTTACTGGTGGAGTTTCGGGAAGCTGCAGAGAGGAAAACTCACTTCCTCAGCAAATATGCGGTGGCTTATTGGTACGGCGAGGGAGAGAGCCCGGGCGCACATTAGCACAACTACTGAGACCCCCATACGCCAGATCAAATATCACAGAACTCCGGGCTGACTCTGGGTGTACCTTAACAGAAACGTTGGATATACGTGACACATTCTTAGCATATTATGAAAAGCTGTACACCTCCAAACTTGTGCATACCTCCACGGAGCAAGACGATTATTTCGCAGAGATTGTATTGGCATACATGGATAAATATATGCAAGATTTCCTCGCTGAGCCATTTTCCACTGACGAAATAATCAGTGCAATTGATGCTTTAAACGGCTCCACTGCTCCCAGCCTTGATGGCTTCACCGGGGACTTTTATAAACGATACAAAGATATATTAGCTCCGAAGCTCTTAGAAGTTTATCACAAATCTTCAGAACGGAATCAGTTGCCCCCCACTCTAAGAGAAGCAGTGATCGTTTTATTACCGAAACCCGGCAAGGATCCCTTGCAGTGCGGGTCGTATTGACCTATGTCACTATTAAATTTAGATGATAAAATATTGGCAAAAACGATCGCTATGCGACTCGCCTTGCTACTGCATAAAATAATATCCTCAGTCCAGTAGGGGTTTGTACCCCACACGTCACATCCCTAAACCTGCGCACGTTCTTCGCGGTTCTGCACCGAATCAACCCAGCGACACCGGCAGCGGCAGTTCTGCTCAACGCGGAGAAAGCGTTTGACCCTCTGGAGTGGCCATTTATAGGGGCGGTTATGCGTAGGTTGGGTATGCCCTTTGGGTTCATCAATATCACGGCACTGCTATACTCGGCCCCCACTGCCAAACTGCGCTGAAATGGCACGCTCTCCGGACCCTTTACGTTATCCCGAGGAACCAGGAAGGGCTGCCCCCTATCACCACTACTTTTCATATTATCAAAGGACCCATTTGTTCGACACTTCCAGGAGCGTCATCTACAGAGAGGACTCCAATTTAACACCGGGCCTCTACTAGTGTCATTATATGCTGATGACATTATATTGTATGTCAGGGACCCCCAAAACAATCTAGAATCCCTAATTAGAGAGATCATCAGGTTTGGCAGCTTCTCTGGCCTTGGTATAAATCGGCACAAGTCTGTGATATTTCCCCTTACCACGGACACGGTCAGATGGGAATGGGAGTACCCACTAACCTGGTGTACAGACTCCGTAAAGTATCTGGGTATAAACTTGCACTTAAATACCACCGAAATTATACTGTCGAACTATGGTACGGCGATACCCACGTTGGAAAATCAAGTAGACAGGTGGCTAAGTCTCCCATTGTCGATTGCTGGGCGTGTTGTGTTGATTAAAATAATTGTCCTGCCTAAATTCCTGTATCTTTTTAATAATATACCCATCCCGTTACCGAATCGATTCTTCGAAACGATATACACCCATCTTATTTGGCTGACTTGGGGGTAGGCGACCCAGGGTTCGCTGGGAGGTTATGACACTCCCATATCATAGAGGTGGCTTTGGGGTCCCCAATTTTCAATTATATTACTTGATTGCTCAGTGCAGCTACGCTCACTCCTGGTTTCACCCCAATGCCAGAACTCCTTATCTACGACCTGAGGCAGATCTGGTTTTGCCGGACACATTGAATACGGTACTACCCCTGGGGTACCCACGCGACCCTATAGACATTCAGGCGGTCTCCACCACCAGCTGGGCCTGGCAAAAACTGGTTAGGTTACTGGGATCGCCAGCATTCTATTCCCAGAGTTTACCGCTTCTGAATCAACGCTGGATACCTATTACTGGGGAAAGAATAGTGTCTTGCTTCGATGTGACCACTATTGGGGACCTTTAACTTGAGGGCGGCGTTTTTTCAGTTTCTGATGGGGATAGGTTTAATACGGCAAGATTCATGGACAAATTTGTGCTTACTCGCCTTCGTACAGCCCTGAGAGCTAAGATCCCTGGCTTTCCCGTCAAACCTGACCTGTTCATCCCACTTTTGGACAGCCCCAGTGGGGACCACTTAGTTTCCAAATTGTACTGGGCATGTGTCAAGATTATTCCAGCCCGCGATGATAAAATAAGTGCCGCTTGGGTAGCAGATTTAGGACACCCTATTACTGATGACCAGTGGACTGCATGCTGCCTACAAACCAAGTAGGTTTCCTTGAATACCCGCCATAAACGTATCCACTTCAAATTTCTGTGCAGAATTTATATTACCCCTGAGATGACACACAAAATAGACCCAGGCAGACCCCACTGTTGTCTAAAATGCAAATTCCCACATGCAGATTCTGCACATCTCACATGGACCTGTTGCGAAATAAACAAGTATTGGGCTGAAATACACCGAACTCTTGGAGAAATAATAGCCTTAGATCTCGACCCCACTCCAGAAGTAGCATTGTTGGGCTACGTGACCAATATCCCAAAGCCGGTCCGGAAATTCACTGCTTGGGATTGTTGCTGGCCAAACGTGAAATAGCATTAAAATGGGGGCGCAAAACTGCTCCGACGTGCAAAGAATGGCTGAGCAGTCTGGCATATTGCATTATTAACTACGATCTGTTTGCCTCCACTCTCCCTAGAACATCTCGCTCGCGAGACATTTGAGGCCCTTTTAAACAATATATGGCAGCTACACAATCACAGCCTTTCACGCAGCTAGAACATGGGCTTGTGCCTGCGGGTATTGGCTGAGCCACTAAAAAGTGTGCAGTTCACACAGAAATGTGATATGCCATTACATATATGTTTCTCTTCTCATACTGTGATTTGATTTGCAATGTAGTAATATGTACTTGATGTTGCAATTAGCGTGTGTGAAGAGTAAGCAATTGTAAAGCTGATTGTTAAGACTATACAAACATGTGGAGCTCAAAGTAATGCAACGTGCGAACCACTGTATCACGCACTGTAATGTCAGAAATCTTTTTGAATTGGAGCTGGGAAATTTATTGTAATACTTTTTAAACTTGTAAATAAAGTTTTTAAAAAACAAACTGCTCCATGAATGTGGCAGACGAGAAGCGAGGGTCATCTGTCCTGGAATATACGTGCCCTCCCGGGAACAAGTCACCTTTAGTATCTACCCCCAAGCGAGCTAGCGTATGCCTAGTCAGAGCTTCGAGCGTCGGAGGCAGCCATGGGTTAGCTGATATTGGTAGCGCTGGTGAGTATGATGTCTCCCTTCCAGTCCTCCTGAGGAGTTTCTGCCATGCCCAACAAGCAGTAGGAATTGTTTGTATGTCATGTGGGTCCCGTGGGAATGAGTGCATTCAGCGGGGTAAGGTTGGCTAGGTCCCTTTCAGGTTTCGCAGAGGGTATTCGCGCATCAGGGTGATATCAGTGTCAGGTGTATAAACACTGCACTACAAGGAAATATAACTGTATATCCGGCACTCCGAATCTCCCTCTGTCGTAAGGGAGGGTGAGCGTATCCCATCCCACCAACGGTTGCTTTCCTCCCCACACCAATTTTATTAAATGCGTACGGATCTGTTTGAAAAAGGCATTAGTAAGTGGATTGCGCATGTTTAAAAATAGGTAAAGAAACCTGGGTAGGACCACCATTTTAATGGTGGCTATGCGCCCAGCCATTGACAATGGCAGATTGACCCAGTGTTCCACTTGTATTTGCAACCGGTCCAACACTGGGCCATAGTTAAGCCGTATTACTTTCTCTTTGTCCCTATGTAAGTGAATACCTAAATATTTAGTCTCAGCTTCACACTAGTGTAGGGGGAATTCTCCACATGAACGGTCTTGCACGTCTGTCAATGAAAATACTTCAGATTTCCCCCAATTGATGTGGAGGCCGGATAGGGCTCCGAATCGCTCTATTTCCTCCAGCAACGATTGAAGGTTAACCTCAGGTGTGCGAACATACAGAACTATATCATCAGCATATAGGGTTACCAGTACCGGCCAGTGCTTGAACTGGAGCCCTCTGTGTAAATGATCCTTCTGGAAATAACGTATAAGCGGGTCCATCGCAATTATAAATAGTAATGGCGACAAGGGGCATCCCTGACTGGTGCCTCTAGTTATGGGAAAAGGTTCTGTTATCGTGCCATTGGATTTATCCTGTTGACTACAGAGAAAAAGGTTCTTAAATTTAGAGCTGTGGATCTGTGACGTATGAAACCAGTTTGCACAGGTGCTATAATTTGCTCCATGAGTAGGGACAGTCTTGTCACCAGCATCTTTGCTAATATCTTATAGTCAAAATTAAGCAAAGAGAGCGGCCGATACGATCCGAAATTCTCGGGATCTTTGCTGGGTTTGGGTAGCAATATCAGGACTGCCTCTCTGAAGGGGGGGGAGTATTCCTTCCTCCCAGGCTTCTACATATCCCTCCAGCAAGTATGGGGCTAACAAACTATTATATGCTTTATAAAAGGCACCATAGAAGCCATCGAGGCCCGGGGCCTTGGATCCATCCATGGCCTCTATAGCAGCAGAAGTATTTTTGGTCTACAAGACAAGCATTGCCATAATATTTCCTGTCAATGAAGGGAACTTCTTACTGTGTGGATGTCCCCCATGTGAAAGAGCAGCATGTTGTCACTCACAGTGAATTCAACAAATGGATGAACAGGTACGTTCTGGAAGCGCTACCAAACCAACTACTGCTTTCTTATGGACCTTGAAAACAATGGTTATACCGTACACCCTCCCTTCTAGAGCTCTCCAATACTCTCAGGGACAGGACATCCACACTTGGGTATTTGTTGTGCTTTACAAATACATTCACCTTTATCATTGGCTATTTAGATCATCTTTTTGCAGATGGTGAAAATACAGAATAATTCCATTTGGTGCTCAATTTGTAAAAGAGAGAGTACCAGTGCCCAAATCTCTGCTCAGAAGCCTGCGACCTGTGCAATTAAACGTAGATGCACCGAATACCAAGGCTGGTAGTGTCCAATCCACATCAAGCCTCTTTAATCCACCACCAGACTCTCCCTGGTCCCTTATGCCACTCTTGCAGGTTCCTGCTTTCTCCCTTGTGACTGTCTTGCCGTCTTTCTCTTCCTCGTCTTTCCGATTTGTTTTTTTTCCTCTGTTGGTGTCGGTAAATATCGGATGTGCCGTGAATCCCACCAGCAACCGCTGGCTCAAATTAAGCACTGATTCCACGCCCTCTGCCTAAAGGCTGATTAGTTAAGACAAAAACTTGGTCCAGCAGGCGTTGATGCTTTGGAGAAGGTGTGCATTGCCAAAGGCGAGTGGGGCCGGATCTTAGAGCAAGCTGTGCACGGCTTAACTCCGTGTTTTAGATTTGTTTTTCCTCTTCTAGCTCAGATGGATCAATAGCACTCAGCCTCCTCCACATCACAAATGAACAGGACAGAAGAGGCAATAAGCTAAAGAAATATGCCGCTCTCGTTAAGGCAGGAGCCACAGCAGTAGAGTTCGCTTTCCTGCCCTCCCATCATCGCTGCAGTAAAACCTGGCCACAGGGTTAGAGATCCCAGTAGCGAGGCTTCTCCCTTCACGTAGTTGAGTAAGTTCGAAGTGCAGACCCAGGTGCAAGCAGAGCCGGCCTATATTAGGGTAGCGCCCTGGGCGGAGAGAAATGTGGCGCCCTTGCTGATGCTAGGAAATGAAATGAGGCTGCAGGGGGCCCCATTTGTGTTCACTGGTCAGTCCTTGGAATGAAGGATTCAAACCACTGTAAACTGGCCAATCAGACCGAAACGACCAGGCAGGCACCGGGCCAAAAGGGAAGCAAGATGACATGGGCGCTGCTCTTGGCAGCAGCTTAATGCACACAGCTCCGTGCGCCCCTCAGAGTATTGGCGCCCTGGGCCTGGGTCCAGCTCGCCCATGCTTAAGGCCGGCCCTGTGTGCAATGCCATTCTTTTAAAGTCAAAGACTGTAATAATGAATGCACAGATAACAGGATGCCGTATTTAAAGCGATGTATGGTCTGCATGGCTCTGCTCAGAGGGACATTTTGCTTTACTTCACCAAATGTTCGAACACTGCACGCCACTGAACTAGAATAACTTGAGGTCTTGTGAACTTCCTCCTACATAACAAAACAATGACATCTGTCATGCTGACTTTCCATATCCTGTTAGTGTCCAGTTCACCTCTCATGCAGGAAACAACTGCGTGCAAAGTATTTTCATAAGAGTTACACACAGTACCTAATATCGAGTAAACAGCCAGTTGTCTTTATGCTGCAAGTGCATATTTGGTGTTCAAAAAAGTTCTATACAATGACTCGTTAGTTTGAGCGGAAGAAAAACAACATGAATTACATTTCATATAATTATTTCAATTTACACGATTCATTATTTTAAAGTGATTTGCTGTTTTATTTTCCAGCGTTCGGCATACATTTGATTGACTTTCTTGTACTAGCCTCGCAGGCGTGAGAATAGTACCGAGGCCATGTTCGCAGGAAACATATAACTTTAAATATGGGATATACATTGATCTAGAGTGATAGCAAATCTTGCCCCAGGACAGAGAGAAGGGGTGAGTTTGAGATGTCCTGACCTAAACTGCAGTGCACTCAACCCAAAAAGATGGCTTGACGAGGGATGGGACCTAGTGGCGATATGACCGAGAGGTATTGGGGTTCAGTGACATTAGGGGTGCTGACATTAGGGGTGCAAGTAGGCGTACAAATAATAATCTTTTTTTTTTTTTTTTAAAGCCCTTCAAATCTATCCAAGCATTCTTGTATCTGTGTTGATTTTACAAGCTTGAGAAAAGTTGGAAATGGATTTGGTGAGTAGAGCACATGCCATCAACATTGTCAACTGCAGGTTTTAGGCTCCATTCCCAACTAGATAGATAGCTCAGGAGATCAGTTGCAGTAATCAGTGTGTGTGTGTGCGGTGATAAATATTTTATGTTATGTATTTGTTGTAGTTGGAACTTAACTCAGGGAGACGTGGAGTCCATTATAGGGAACATTTAACATCTCAAACACAAGATGTTGAACATAGAACATTATTTTATGTGTGGGGTCCGGAAAAATGAGATTACAGGTAGTGATGAGCAGGTGGGCGATACCAATATGTTCACGACTTAGTCAGGAAACACAGTCCTGTGGACAATTAATATGCTACCTGTTCCATTGCTTCTCTCTCCACCAATAGACCAAGCATTCCCATAGCCAATAGGCCTTGTCTTTGGAACATTATAAGTGTTTAGCCAGAGCTATTGACTTTGTCATTGCCTTTAAACTATGTTGTTGTGTAGCATGTTGAGAAGCTATAATAAAAAAGTGTTATAAGCATTTTTGTTACCTTATCCATAACCAGGAAGACATTATATTGAACGATCCCATTGAAAAAAGAATAAACATAAAAAATGTTATCTCGTTTTTTTGGTCCTTGCAATGCTGGCAACTTCCTGCCTGTTCTAATGCGTCTTTATTAAGCTTTTTTTGTTATGGAAGTCATGAACAATGGGAGAGTGGAGGTTGAGAAATATTACCTGAATTACAACAAGAAAAGCGGACAGACACTAGGGGAGAATCAACAGATGCCAGATTCTGAGGGCAGACTGAGGTCGTGCTGAGTGATGCTGAGGTGGTGCTGGGGTGATGGTGTGCTGGTAAGGAGGTGTTGCTCACGTGATGCTGAATGATACTCAGGTGGTGCTGAGTGATGCTGAGTTGGTGCTGTGCTGAGGCGATGCTGCCCTAATGCTGAGGTGGTGCTGCGCTGATTCTGAAGTATTGCTGCATTGGTGCTGATTTGCTGCTGATGTGGGGCTGTGCTGGTGCTGATGTGGGGCTGCGCTGGTGTTGAGGTTGGGCTGCGCTGCTGGTTGTGCACTGATGCAGAGGTGGTGCTGTGCTGATGCTGAGATGGTGAGATGGTGCTGTGCTGATGTTGAGATGGTGCTACGCTGGTGCGGAGGTGGTGCTTCACTGGTGCTGAGGTGGTGCTGCTTTGATGCTGAGTTTGTGCTGCACTAGTGGTGGTGCACTGATGAGGAGGTGGTGCTGTGCTGATGCTGCAATGGTGCTGTGCTGCTGTTGGTTGGGTGCGGTGGTGGTGCTGAGTTAATGCTGAGTGATACTGAGGTGGTGCTGAGTGATGCTGAGGTGGTGCTTAGTGATGCTGAGGTGGTGCTGAGTTGTGCTGAGGTGGTGCTGACTCATGCTGAGGTGGTGGTGCTGCGATGGTGCTCAAGTGGTGCTGAGTGATTTTGACTTGGTGCTTTGCTGAGATGATGCTGCGCTGGTGCTGAGGTGGGTCTGCACTGCTGGTGCTGCACTGATGTAGAGGTGGTGCTGTGCTGATGCTGAGATGGTGCCGTGCTGATCGTGAGGTGATGCTGTGCTAGTGCTTAGGCGGTGCTGCACTGGTATTGACGTAGTGCTGCGGTTGTGCTGCATTGGTGGTGGTGTACTGCTGAGGAGGTGGTGCTGTGCTGATGCTGAGATGCTGCTGTGCTGCTTCTGAAGTAGTGCTGTGGTGGTGTTGAACTGGTGCTGAGGTTGTGATGCGCTGATGCTGAAGTTATGCTGCACTGGTGCTGTTGTGGTGTTGAGTGATACTGAAGTGGTGCTGAGGTGGTGGTGTGCTTGTGCAGAGGTGGTTCTCAGATGGCACTGAGTGATACTAAAGTGGTGCTGAGTGATGTGAGGTGGTGCTGTGATGCTGAGGTGGTGCAGAGGGATGCTTTGGTGGTGCTCAAGTGGTGTTGTGCTGATGCTCAGGTGGTGTTGAGTGATTCTGAGTTGGTGCTGTGCTGGTGCTGAGGTGGTGCTGCACTAATTCTGAAGTGGTGCTGCATTGGGGCTGAGGTGCTGCTGAGGTGGTGCTGCGCTGTGGTGGGGCTGTGGTGGTGCTGTGCTGATGCACTAATGCAGAGGTGGTGCTGTGCTGATGCTGAGGTGGTGATGTTGTGGTGTTGAGTGATGCTGAGGAGATACTACGCTGGTGCTGAGGTGGTGCTAAGCGGTGATGTGGTGGCACTGAGAGATGCTGTGCTGGTGCTGAGTGATGCTGTGGTATTGATGTGTCATGCTAAGGTGGTGGTGCTGTGCTGGTGCTCAGGTAATGCTGCGCTTGTGCTCAAGTGGTGCTGAGCTGGTACTGAGTTGGTGCAGTGCTGAGGTAATGCTGCACTGATGCTGAGGTGGTGCTGCACTGATGCTGAAGTGGTGCTCCATTGATGCTGAGTTGCTGCTGAGGTTGGACTGCACTGATGCTGAGGTGGTGCTGCACTGATGCTGAAGTGGTGCTCCATTGGTGCTGAGTTGCTGCTGAGGTTGGACTGCACTGGTGCTGAGGTGGGACTGCGCTGGTGATAGTGCACTGATGTGGAGGTGATGCTGTCCTGATGCAGATATGGTGTTGTGGTGATGCTGAGGTGGTGCTGTGGTGGTACTCAGGAGGTGAGGTGATGCTGAGGTGGTGCTGCACTGATACTAAAGTGGTGCTGTGTTGGTGCTGAGTTGCTGCAGAGGTGGGGCTGCGCTGGTGCAAACGTGGGGCTATGCTGGTGATGATTTACTGATGTATAGGTGGTGCTGTACTGATGCTGAGATGCTGCTGTGCTGCTTCTGAAGTAGTGCTGTGGTGGTGCTGCACTGATGCTGAGGTTGTGATGCGCTGATGCTGAAGTGATGCTGCACTGGTGCTGTTGTGGTGCTGAGTGATACTGAAGTGGTGCTGAGGTGGTGGTGTGCTTATGCAGAGGTGGTTCTCAGATGGCACTGAGTGATACTAAAGTGGTGCTGAGTGATGTGAGGTGGTGATGTGATGCTGAGGTGGTGCAGAGGGATGCTTTGGTGGTGCTCAAGTGGTGTTGTGCTGGTGCTCAGGTGGTGTTGAGTGATTCTAAGTTGGTGCTGTGCTGGTGCTGAGGTGGTGCTTCACTAATTCTGAAGTGGTGCTGCATTGGGGCTGAGGTGTTGCTGAGGTGGTGCTGCGCTGTTGCTGGGGTGGGGCTGTGGTGGTGCTGTGCTGATGCACTAATGCAGAGGTGGTGCTGTGCTGATGCTAAGGTGGTGATGTTGTGGTGTTGAGTGATGCTGAGGAGATACTACGCTGGTGCTGAGGTGGTGCTAAGTGGTGATGTGGTGACACTGAGAGATGCTGTGCTGAGTGATGCTGTGGTATTGATGTGTCATGCTAAGGTGGTGGTGCTGTGCTGGTGCTCAGGTAATGCTGCGCTTGAGCTCAAGTGGTGCTGAGCTGGTACTGAGTTGGTGCAGAGCTGAGGTGATGCTGCACTGATGCTGAGGTGGTGCTGCACTGATGCAGAAGTGGTGCTCCATTGATGCTGAGTTGCTGCTGAGGTTGGACTGCACTGATGCTGAGGTGGTGCTGCACTGATGCTGAAGTGGTGCTCCATTGGTGCTGAGTTGCTGCTGAGGTTGGACTGCACTGGTGCTGAGGTGGGACTGCGCTGGTGATAGTAAACTGATGTGGAGGTGATGCTGTTCTGATGCAGATATGGTGTTGTGGTGATGCTGAGGTGGTGCTGTGGTGGTGCTCAGGAGGTGCTGTGCTGATGCTGAGGTGGTGCTGAGTAATGCTGAGGGGGTCCTGAGTGATGCTGGGGTGGTGCTGAGTGATGCTGTGGTGGTGCTGAGTCTTTCTCTGGTATTTCTGAGTTATGCCAAGGTGGTGGTGCTACACTGGTGCTCAGGTGGGGCTGAGCTGGTGCTCAGGTGGTGCTGAGTGATGCTGAGTTGGTGCTGTGCTGAGGTGATGCTGCACTGATACTAAAGTGGTGAGGTGTTGGTGCTGAGTTGCTGCTGAGGTGGGGCTGCGCTGGTGCAAAAGTGGGGCTGTGGTGGTGATGATTTATTGATGTATAGGTGGTGCTGTACTGATGCTGAGATGGTTCTGTGCTGATGTTGAGCTGGTGCTGTGCTGGTGCTGAGCTGGTGCTGAGCTGGTGCTGCAGTGGTGGTGGTGCACTGATGAGGAAGTGGTGCTGGTCTGATGCTGAGATGGTGCTGTGCTGATACCGAGGTGGTTCTTGATGGCGTTCAGGTGGTGCTGTGCTGATGTTGAGGTGGTGCTGAACTGATGCTGAGGTGGTGCTGTGCTGATGCTGTGTGGGTGCTGCACTGGTGCTGAGATGGTGCTGAGTGATACTGAGGTGGTGGTATGCTTGTTTGGAGGTGGTGAGTGATACTGAGGTGATGCTGAGTGATGCTTTGTTGGTGCTCAGGTGTTGCTGAGTGATGCTGAGTTGGTGCTGCGTGGGTGCTGAGGTGATGCTGCACTGGTGCTGAGGTGGTGCTGTGCTAGTGCTGAAGTGTTGCTGTGTTGGTGTTGAGGTGGTGCTGTGCTGGTGCAGAGGTGGTGCTGTGCTGGTGTTGTGGTGGGGATGCACTGGTGCTGAGTTGAGGCTGCGCTGGCGGTGGTGCACTGATGCAGAAGTGGTGCTCTGCTGATGTTAAGGTGGTGCTGTGGTGGTGTTGAGTGATGCTGAGGAGATGCTGTGCTGGTGCTGAGGTGGTGCTGAGTGATGCTGTGGTGCTGAGTGATGCTGTGCTGGTGCTGCACTGATGCTGAGATGGTGAATCTGCAATTATGCTGAGGTAGTGCTGCTCTAGTAGTGAGGTGGTGCTGCACTGGTGCAGAGGTGGTGCTGTGCTGGTGCAGAGGTGGTGTGGTGGTGCTGCACTGGTGCTGAGATGGTGCTGTGCTGGGGATGAGTTGATGCTCAGGTGGTGCTATGGTGGTGCTGCTGAAGTGGTGCAGACTGTTGCTGAAGTGGTGCAGCATTGATGTGGAGGTGATGCTCAGGTGGTGCTGCACCGGTGCTGAGATGGTGTTGCATTGTCTATTTTCAGGATTTTTTTTTTTAAGTAACCTCACATTACATGCAGCATTTGGAAAGCACGAGAACGCATTCCCATGATATTGTTTTTTTTCAATGATTGAAACCTAAAAGAAAGCATCAAAAGTTAAAAGCCTGCAACTTAAAGCTGCTTCCATTTCCATAGCAACATTAAATGTTGAAACAATTAAGGAACTCACCGAAAAACAAACAAAGCCACAGCAGGGTCACTGTTTTCTTTGCTCTACCCTGGCCTTCCCTTCCCCTGTATATATTTTAATCACCTTGTACATAATGCGCACTTTCCCGTATCACTAAGCACAAAATGTCACTTGATCACATTTTCACCTCAATAGTTCACCTTGTTGACAGCCACGCATTAATGTATAGGTATATATAAATGATACAATGTATATAAAACAACTTGGTAACCTGCAACCAGATTTCTTGGTGGATGTGTTTGTTTTTCGGTGTGTTCCTTAATTGTTTCAACATTTAATGTTTTTTAGAGAATAACTCAGCCAATTGAATTGTGTATATAAGAAATATCTGTCCTCACCCGGCAGAACCATTGTTTTTTGATAAAAACTACACCCAGGTTCTGAGGGACACAGGGTTACCCCATTGTTCATTGAATCCATTTCAATAACAGCATGATTACCTCTTTAATTGTATTTAAATAATCATGCTATCAAAACCCCAATGTAAATAGGTTGACCCTACTATTGGCTGTCTTCTTAAACTACACTTCCATTATGTATATTATTTAAGGTTTGGACATTTGAACTAATGAAACCAAAAATGTTGTAGGCTGAAAAACAACATAGCCACTGGCTGGAAAAACACTTGTGAAATCAAAGACAGTAGAAAAAGCACAAAATAAGGACATGATTTGCAGCCCTAGGCTGAGTGCATTCCGAAAGCCAAAACAAGGCCAGGCAACAGAAAAAGTAGTGCGCCGAAACTAACGTATGGGCTATAGAGAAAGGATCCATGTAAAAGGGCCAGTCTCCAGAGTGCAATGAAAACAGCAAAAGGAGGGACAAATATACATTATTCACCAACAAAAACAAAGGACTTTTGAAAGGCACATGAAAGAAATGAATCAAAACTGAAAGGCGTGCTGAAAGCCCACACAGTAGATACAGCATGTCTCGAAGAGACAGCGCATGCGCTGCCTAGGCGAGACCTAAAAGGGGACTTAACAACATTCTGCAGAATGTAGAAAAAGGGAAGTAAAATACATAGGCATTTATTTCACATATAGATCTGAAAGTCAGGATTGTTTTGTTAAAGAACAACAGCGTGAAAGTGCAATATACATATACAGAGCACTAAGCACATTCCTTGCTTTCTAAGAGAGCCAAAGAAAACCTTGGCTGTGGGATAGGGAACCTTTTCTGGGCTGAATGGCTTAACAGATATTTCTCCTCAACTGAGCAGACCATGAATAAAAATATTAGGCTTTGTATACAATGATAATGTTGTACTTTAAAAGTAATTATTGAATCCTGAATTTGTTTTATATTTTCTTGGTTTTATAGACCAAACTTTCATGGAGAGTATAGTCACTGTCTTAGTTCTGCCAAACCGTGAAGGTTTCCTTGTGATTGCATTACCTCCTGCAGGCAGCAAGGCTTTGGACACATCGGGTAGAGCTGTTGTGCCACATTCTACATTATGTTTGCTTCTGAGATAAGATTTTGAGATGCCTAAATCTGCACATTTGTTCACAATGTGCATTCTTGTGAAGTGGCCTATTGAGACATAGTGTTAGAGGACATTACTATAGCAGCCAATCCTGTATTCTTCTCAGCATTCTACCCAGTGAGGGACAGCGATAATCACTGCAGTAAAGTGTCGTTGGAGAGGATGAGGAGTAGAGGTATTTTCCATTAACTTTTGTCTGTAGCACAGTCGTTACATCTGCCACACTATCAATATATTCATGCTGGGGCTATTTTGGTAATTCAGGTCTGTACACATTTATTCAACCTGATTAGACATGAGCGTACATCTGATTGTTTGTTCTGACACTCCAAGAGTTCTGCATTTATCAGCATGTTGATAAAAGGGGTATTAGAAATTGAAGACCATTGGCCTCAATTACAAGTATTGATGCATCACTGCGTCAAAATGATTTACGATTCTCTACATAATTTTTCTATGCCATGAATGTGCCATATTTACGGTAAGGTGAACTGAGGTGTAAGGATCAGTAGCGTAGAAAGAAATGATGCTACTGACGGCGTGATGTAGTAGTGGAAAGTGATGCATCAAGAGCAAAACTGACGTAAGGCTGGTTAGTGGCACCCAAAGTGACTCTAACCACCCTAGCGTCACTTTTCAGTGTGTCAAGCGTAATTTTTTTTTTTTTATTGACACTTTGATAAAAAAATACTGCCACACTTCACAGAAGGCAGCCATGGAGCTGGGAGAATAGATCAGCAGCCAGAACATCAACCTCAATTGCCCCAGCACCAGCCAGGATGTCCGGACAGACTCCCAGGGAAAGGGGAAGTGGAACTTCAGTGAGGAGGAGAATGACATCTTGAACACTGAGGAGATAGAGCATCAACATCAGCTCTTTGTCACCTCAAAATTGCCATTAGGAAAGAAAGAGGCCATCTGGCAGTCCATAGTGTTCAAGATCAACTGCGTGGGATAAGCAAAGAGAACAGTCACCGACTGCAAGAAACACTAGCACGACTATAAGCGGGGTAGTTACATGTCACAATTTCTGTACTACTACTACAGCTCATCCCATAGCCATTAAAAACAGACAGCCATGTTAGTCCATTGGATATAGTCACGCATATTGTTAGGGTTGTAGGCACATGGGAGTCAATGTATCTTCTGGGTACCATCAGTGTGTGGCAGAAAGTTGAGTGCTTGTGCCAAAATCAATATTGCCAGAGGAGGCAAATACCCGAGCAAGTGAGGGGTCCTGAGAAAAAATATGTTTGAAACTCTGCAGATGACCTACCCTGTCAATGATGAAATGGCCTGAGTGTCAGTGTTAGCAATCTACCTAGTTTGACTGGGCCATCCCCGTTGTGTTGCTACACAGTGCCCACTGTCCACAAATGTGAAGTCAACTGTGTGTGTATGAAATCACATGAGTATACACAAACAGGAAACCCATGGCAAGTACATGCCCTCACATATTCCTGCATTGCAACAAGGTTGGAAGCTGTGTAGAGCTGTGCAGGATATGTGTGAAAAACTGAACCCTTGACCTATGAATGCAAAATGTGCATGTAAGACAGCACAACGAGTGCTGTGGTGTACTGTGTGAAATGCAGACTGCAGAATCATTACTAATTCATGCGCAAACTCACTTCACCTTCACATGAGCTGTGGACTGAGTTCTGGTCACAGGGAATGGAGGCACCCTGGGACTAGGTGCAATGTGCACAGTAGAGGTGTCAAGACTTCAAAACACAGTATAGCCATCATAAGAAACAAAGTTATTCATCAAAGCAGAGGTGGACTGGACCTCACATCACACGTGCAGGAATGGCAGGGCCAGCCAGTACTCCATTCGGACACCATCTCTGATCACAAGATAGTCTGCCTATCACCCAACAAACACCACCAACCAGCCTGCCCCCAGATCTGAACTCTGAGGACCCCCAAGTAGAATTCCAACATTGTGTGATAGGAGTCCAGCGAGAGCTGGTAGATGCTGTGCGGGTGGTGATGGAGATCGTGGCGGGCCCCTAGAGGCAGTCCGTAGGGACCTCAGTCACAGTAAGGACACCTTGGAGACAATAGGAGGCACCTACCCTCAGCTCCATGGCTTGGCACAGTCCCAGGCAATCACTGGTGTCATGAGGCAGAGGCATGAGCAAATGCCCTGACCAAGTGGCAGCAGTGAGGTTGTCAACCAGCTGGGGGAGATCCACAACATCCTGGAGTCCATATAGCAGAAGCAGGACTCTGACATTGCAACCGTGGGTGCCTTACTCTGCGACATTGTCGCTGTGGTGGCAAACCAGCAGACCCTTCTTACTGTTGTGCTGCCTTAGTTGTTGGCACAGGGAAATGCTGCTGGGGACAGGCGTTCCACATCTTCAGCCCCTGATGTGTGTGTGCCTCCATTGCTACTGGCACCGACAACACCCCCCTCACAGGAAGCACCACACACATCAGAGGACGAAGATGGAGCCTTCCACCAAGCACTGGCATGTAGCATTTCTCTGTGCCACTTGGCCAGTGTCGCCATTGACCTGTGCTTATGGCCATGCCAGTGTACTTATCAACTGGTACTGTCCTCCATTTGCTTTTTCGTCTGTTGATCTCACCCAGTTGTGGACTGTCTATGTGGCCTGTCTTCCCTAATGGCAATTTGTCCTCCTCCTCACTGGAACAATCTTCTACTTTACATTTCACTTGACATGTATTCTGCATGGACTCTGGACATCTAATGGCTCCCAGACTATGTTGGGGTTGTTGCCCCAAGTACTCACATTAGCTCCTTGGTTCATGTGTCAATAAAATCACTCACCGGAACCGGCGTTTTGCCTATCTGTTTATGGTTGGACTAAGTATACCATGGTGGATGTGCTGCCTCTAAAGACACAACCTATTATCAAAATGGAATTGTGTTCAATAGACCCATGGCAAAATCTTCACAGGCCAAAGGCAATATTATATATGATCCTTAAGTGCATCTGAACTAGCAAGTAGTTTCCCAAGGTCACATGCATGAAGTGCAACAATGAGCATTCAGTCAATGGTGGGGCCCAACTCGATAGCTACTAGGCAGCAAACAACACTGTTATGATAATAATATATTGCTAGGGTGATTTTGTAAGTGGCTGACATCAATGTGTGACCCACAATATCCTTGATATGTGACAATTGTGTAACATAAACCATCACTTCAATGCATGTCGCATGGCTTGCACCCACAGTACACCAGTAGGTGAATACTTGTGTTAGGCTGTACATCCATTCCCATCAAGAGCGCCTGTTACAGTGCTCAACTCTGTTTAAAGATCCCATAAGTGCTTCCATGCCAAACTTGACAGGTTCCTCTCCATAGGTGTTTCTCCTAGTCACACATATCTACAAACACTGCTTGCAAGTGCAACTGCATGTACTTAACACAACCTAAGCAGCTCTCAAAACTCCTGCACAGTAAATCATGAAATAGACTTGTATGTAGTAAAGATTGCTATTTAATTTAGATATAAACCTTATCACAAGTAAAACTACAGAGACTACACTACCTTACTTATCTAACTTAAACTACACTATACTATACCTAAACTACACAACCCTATCCTAAAATCAAATTAAAAACTACCTTAGCTTAATTTATTTTACTCTACATATAGCACAACAGACAGGTGAAACATAATTCCCCACCACCCTTAATACACATGTTCACACAATAACAAAATAGACTACACCTATACACAAACTATCCCAAACATAAAATCCTAAACAAATATATATTTTTTGTATTTTCTATTTTTTGTCTTTTTTTCTTAAACACATTGAAAATATCAACCCCCCACACACCAAATAACCTACCACCCATATACCCAACTAAGAACAAATCAATCACACCTAACATTTTAATATGAAGAAAACCATACTAACCTATGCCTACACTAAAACCTAACCTAAACTATACTATAAAAAACTATACTATAAAAACACTGTAAAATAGCAAGAGGTAAAATAAGTGGGGAGGGGTAACAAGTCCGACTGAGGCCTAAATCTGGTCCAAAATTCTGTCCATGGACTGCTGCAGTGTCTGGACCATACGGATCGGAGTGTCTACTTTGTGCTCCAAACCGGCAACACATAACGTGAGGTCTTATAAGTCCTTCGTGGGCAGTTGCTGAAAGTCAGGCGACTCTCCAGTGATTGGGGGCATGGGCTTTGGTGGTACAGGTGGCTTATCATGTGAAAGGCCTGGAACAGCAACCAATCCAGCTCCTTGGGAAACATCCTACTAAATAACCATCGCATCAGCCAACTGAAGTTCTTAATCCTGGAAGTGGTACCGAAACAAGAAGGTCGAGACAATAAAAAACATTTATTACAACGTGAAAATTACTGGATAAACAGACTTGAAAGTATACATCCATTCGGGATGAACGAACGTATTGAATTAACATGTTATTTATATTATGTATTTGTTTTCTTGATGCACTTATGATTGAATGCCTCAACAAGTTTATTGTTTTCCACTTAATCATCGCTTTTCCAAGATGGCCGCCATAATCCAGCCCCATCTTTCCACTCATAGTCCCTCTTTTATTTTTCCTAACGTACTTAGTCCTATTTCCCTCACTAACACACATACGTAAACCTATATTTAAAATGCTGCACAACCAACACAGATCGGTGAAGCAATACGCGACATGACCGCAACATAGTGAGGTATGGGAATTACATTACCGATAAGAACTTTGACTGCTATAACTGCTTTTTACCTCACCGTTAATTCCAATACGCGAGCACAACTCTTCGTTTAACCACCTTGTTCATCTCCCCCGTAAAGCTCGGAAGCAATAGCAAGCGCATGTTTAACTTTGGAATGGTTCACTAACATCCGCACTAATGATAATCATTCTAGAGTCCCCCACGTACCCTCACAGTAACAACAATCACTCGCCGACCCGCAAATTTGTTTAACTTCCCTGTAAAATACGGAAGTAATAGCAAGCGTAATTTTGATTTCGGAAAGGCTCACTAACGTTTGCACTAATGACAATCAGTTTAGAATCATCCATGTGCCCTCACCCCAATAACAACCACTCGCCGACCCGTATATTTATTTATACCCGCATTTGCACATAACCGACACAACAAACCCCACACGCTTAGAACTTTATTGAAAACGAACACAATGCACAATCGCTCGTACTATCAAGCCTGTGAATGCATGTATAAATTTCACATTAATCTTGATCACCTAAAGCCACATAATAACTTATTAACATCTTCAGCGCGTTAAATCAAACACAAAATATTCCTCACGATTACTTCTGATGTTTGTCCTAGGACTGATCCCTGATGAAGGGTATATGTAAAACCCGAAATGCATTGGATGTAAAAACAGTCCATACACTATGAGATACTAAATAAATTAGAAATGAAGATATAATGTATGAAGATGAAAATACTTAATGCCTGGTTGCAAAGAGGATGAGCCGGGCATTCATGCTGCATGAGTGTCCGGTTTCACCAACAGGTGTGCGCAAACAGGCAGGAACCCTGGATAGGCAGAAATTGAGATTAGGGCTGCGGCCTATCCAGGGAGCAGGGCACAATTAGGGGGCAAGATGAAACCTTCCTCCTCTTCAACTCCTCACCATTCTCTTCATAGTGGTCTTCTCCCACAACCCTCTTACCTTCCACCTCTCCCCTCTCTTAGGCATTTTTTTCTTACTCCCCCATGTCCCTCCTGCCTTCCTTCCATGCTTGTGTGAGTCATGGAGCACGTTATGTATGACTTACGTCTCCAAGTGCTGTAATATCATATGCTACTACCCAACTCATTATACTTCATTCATTGAAAGATAAAGTCTTTGATGGCCCTGCTTTCACACACACACAACTCTTCAGCACACATTTTCTCGTTCCCTTTAAATGCTTTTCTTTTGCTCTTCTGTTGTCTCAATTTCTCTCTTTCTTCTTTTTTGCTTTTCTACATCCTCATGTTCTTTGTTACTTTTCTGTATATTTAATTTGTTCTTTTGGAGTTTCCTTATTTTTAGGTCGAGCACTTGAGACCTCTTGTATGTACTTTAGTATATACTTATATGTGTATGTAGTTTGTGGGCTCTGTAGATCAGCCCTAGGACTTGTCTGCTTCCCTTAGGGACTTTTTTATTCATGTTCAACTGCCTCTATTTAACTGCCTTAATAGAAAACGACCAGCAGAGGTCAGTAAAATACCAGAATTACTTAATGCTTAGGGACTTTCTTTTTAAAAAAGTTTCTAGCAAATGCCTCTATTTAACTTTCTTGATAGAAAACGACCGTCAGAAGTCAGTAAAATACCAGAATCACTTTAGCATTCTCTAGATTCCAGTCCATAGAAATTGTCTTCCATGAGCACCCATAGACAATAATATTTTTTTCAAATCTTGTATTTTCAGTGATATGACCACCGAAGGCCCTGATTTTATATTAAAAACAGAGCTTTGGACTATACCATTTCCCGCTGAAAGGCAATATTGGTCTCTATGTGTTCCCATACCTTGCAATTCACACAGTTTGGTGCTTATTTTCCCTCCATGTTAAAGAACAGTAGATGTTTCAGCACCCATGCTAATGTGCTGGATAGCTAAATACATATAAGGTCCCAAAGGCGAGACCGATTGCATTGCAAATGCTTGTTATATCTTTACTTCTTTTTTTCTCACCATACCCTGAAATCCCTTCTCTCTTTAAAGTCTCTGGTCTATTCCATCCCCTCTGGTCTCCTGTTCTCTTTTCCTGTCTTTCTCCCCTTTCACTAGGCCTTTTCAGGTTTCAAGCAAATGAGGGTTATTTACTAATATTTTACAGGAGCGCTCCTGCAAAACGACACAAAGCACTTACGTTGATTCAGGCCCCACTTTTAAAGCTGCAGGTGCAATGCAATATTGTGAAGCGTAACCCTTAGTAAAAAAAAACACTTTATTTTGCTTCTTACCCTCTTGCCTACTCCTCCCCCTTTGCCTCCATACAAGACTCCAGTATTTGCCCCTCACCCCCTCCTCCCCGTTTTTCTCCATACAGACGCCAGTATTTCCCCCTTACAATCAGCCCACATTGCCCTGCTTAATGTGGTTTATTTTGTCTGCTTTTATTAGTAACCAAGCCACGCCCTTACCTGCAGAAGTGTCTATAGCAGCCCAAATTAAACCCAAACTCTACTGTCCGAAGAACCAAAACAAGCATTGCCAATGCCAATAAGTCTTATAAATGAAAGCACCTATTAAGTCACGGGTGAGTTTAGGCATGCAATAAGTCATCATAGATGCACTCTAACACACACTTGCACCTATTCACCCACTCATTCTTACATCCACTGACTTCCCCATCCGCAGTAAAATAATTACACAAGCTCAACAAACATATTGCAAGATAAATTAAGACTAAAAGTAGAAACAAGCACTTGCGATGCAATAGATCTCACATTTGCGAGAGTTTGAGCTATTGGCATTGTAAATGGCAATGCCTTTTATTTATGTGTTTTGAAAACCTGTAAGCGGTGTGTAAACACACACTTTGTACTTATAGTCCTTCCTTACCAGAAGCAGGCAGGCAGTAAAATAGGTGCAGTTACTGCCAGCCTTGCTTCTCGTAAGCAACCACTATAAGTACAAAGTGCGTGTTTACGCACCGATTGTAGGTTTTCAAATCACATAAATAAAAGACATTGTCATTTACAATGCCAGTAGCTCAAACTCTTACAAATGCAATACCCATTGCATTGCAAATGCATGTTTGATACACTTTTTGTTCGAAAACACAGACGTGTATCACATGCGAAGCTAACCTGACTAGCGCTCAGGAGGCTGGTATTTGCAAGTGATTGACACATTTCCCCATGAAAAACTGGCCTCTGTATAGACTTTGAACACTGCTATTTTATGGCTTCTCAATATCTCCTTTGCTCTCTCTAAATGTGTCATTTCATTTCAATAAACATTATTTATCAAATAAAGCCATACAAGTGCACATCAATATTTATATATACAATGTTAATATTAAAAGACTTACATTAAAACAAATTCATCACACTAAATTAGAACATTCAGTGAAAATAGATCCATACATTACAAGAAAAAGATTTAGAATCAATAATTTTGCAAGCAGTTATCTATTCCGTATCTTTACCTCTCATTCAATGCTTATCTACTATAATGAATCACTGTACAACAAATTTGAATTGACCCCATCTGATGTTAGAAACTTTTTAAAATGTTATGCTGTTTGATCTAAGCATCTCATAATATAGGTGTCAGGAAGTGTTTGCGATGTGAACTATACACTGTGCATAAACACATTTGAGAAGAATTGGGAACCAAGTTCCCTGCATGGGAAAAGCAACCAAATAATGGAGGCTATGAAAAGGAAGGCACGTAAGATAAATTGTATGGGCCTGGATCACAAAGTTAGCCTTAAACTTTTGTGTAAGTTTACGATTGTTTGCTATTGACAAAGGTATTATACAAGTACTTTTTAGATACTTATATGTGTGTGTACTGTGTGGGCTCTGGAGATCAGCCCTAGGACTTGTCTGCTTCTGCTTAGGGACTTTTTTTCTGTTCAACGGCCTGTATTTAACTGTCTTAATAGAAAACGACCAGCAGAGGTCAGTTAAATACCAGAATCACTTTAGCATTCTCTAGATTCCAGTACATAGAAATTGTCTTCCAAGAGCACCTGTAGATAATTAGAAATTTTTCAAATCTTGTATTTTCAGTGACATGACCACCAAAGGCCCTGATTTTATATTTAAAACAGAGCCTTGGACTATATCATTTCCCGCTGAAAGGCAATATTTCTCTCCATGTGTTTTCATACCTGGCGTGTCACGCAGTTTGGTGCTTACTTTCCCTCCATGTTAAAGAACAGTAGATGTTTCAGCACCCATGCTAATGTGCTGGATAACTAAATACATATAAGGTCCCAAAGGCGAGACCGATTGCATTGCAAATGCTTGTTTTATGTGCTGAGACTCCGCAGTCGTAAATATACTACTATACTAGTGAAATACCATTGTGAATAGCAATCGTAAACTTGTGTAAGTTTATTTTTGTGAGTCAGGCCTAATATTGGGAGATGGAAATTAAGTTCAGGCAAAGCTCCGACTTAGATGATATTTTCAAAAGAAAATATGAGGCAACTATATGTAACTTTTGACATTACTGTTTATCCCAAAAACAAAAAAATAGACTATTTTACATGGTATTTAGATTTTTTCCAACTTTCTCAGGTTTAGTAGAAATCTCGAGACCCTCGAAATGTGAAAGACTTGCTTCACATATGCATGCCATGAGATTCCTAGCATGTTGTTTAATGTTAAGCTATCACTAATGACCGCCCCCACTCCCGAACAGATAGCTTCGAGCTTCCCCTAAATGATCTTCTTTGTCAAAGATTCAGGTTTTGTTCTGCTTCATCAGTGGGGGTCTTGAAGGAGAAGGCACAGCATTATGCTACTCTTCGGGTTGTAATTTCGTGTGCATGCGTGGCAGTGGAACGAATGCATTGAGATTTTATATAAAAGGACTGTATATTTTTCTCTCAAAGTACAATCTCTCTTTTTAGCATGCATAGCAATCCTTGTACACTAAATCTGAGGTATCTTCTATTCGACTGTTACACAGGGATCTGTGTCACACACATTGCATGCGTATGAAATTAATGTATTTTATGTTTTGGCTAATTTCATCTGGCCAATGGCTAATTTGAATCTGTCACTCGAACCTCATGCAGTCAAATGATACTGTAAGTTCGTGTATTTCATGTACAGACTCCCAGCTGCGAAGGCTGGTGAAATATGCAGACTGGAAATCTGTAGTGGAAATTGTCTTTATCATTTCAGAAATCTCTACATGCCCGTTGCATTATATGCCAAAGTGTAATCTGTACAGAAGCAGAACCCATTGTTTCTTGCATGGGAGCCTCTTGGAGTGGATTGTTGCTGATACTGGCGCCTCTGACTTCACCCCCTGTTGGTCATGTCCTTCCTCTTTGGCCGAAACCGGTGACGCTGTCCCTGTGACATTCCCTAGAGTTTCCTTTTTTTCCCTTATCATCTTTAAACGTCACCTGCCCCTTTTGAAATTACTTCACTTAGAGCAGTTCATATTTTATTGCTACACTAAAGACACTCAAATCTACCCCTATGTCAGCAGCTCTCATGAGAATCTCGTCCCTGGCAGGGGGCAGGCAAAATAGTGCAGGATGTAAAATCAATTGGTTCTTAATCAATCCACTAGGCCAGCCACCACTTGTGTCCCCTATAGCCACCTGCCTCTCCCTCTCCTTCAGCGTAAAGAACCTCATAAGAGGCGCCTCAGTGCCAGCGGTGTTAAGTCCGCCTTCCATATGAATCAATACCAGGGCCATTGGCAACTTTGAGGGACGAGGGTGACAGATTTTACAGATGGGATTTTCAGGGGAATCAATAAATCTGTTACCGATCACCCTAGTTATTTCCCATTAATCCATGAAGTTTTACGGCTTAAGCAGCCAAAATCTCCATGTGAAAAGCACAGAAGTAAATTTGCCACAGAACATAGAATCCTGATAGGGCAAGTAACGCCTTTTACTAGCGCCATCTTGGTTACTCGGTCAGTTGCAATCAGCCCTAAAGTCTTTTTCAACACATCCATCAAGATCGTTGTGTTTTTTGGTCTGTAACCTGTACAGCCCAATGGAATAAGTGATTATGGAAGCCGGAGCGCTGTCCATGGTCAAAGAAATGTTTAAAGTCAATGAGTAATAGAAGAGGAAGCTGGGTTGTGGCGGTTAATGCTTTGTTATCTTTCTTATGGTATGTTGATTTGTATAGCGCACTAATCATCCAAGAGGGTATCCAGGCGGTTGGGCAGGTGTGTCGTGTGTGGTTCCCAGGGTGCTTATCTGAAGATTATGTGCATTGTGAGTAGTGTTCTTCAAGATTCTTCAACTCTTTCTTAAATTGGAGCAGCGTTGGGGTGGCCCTGATGGATACAGAGAGGTTGTTCCAGATCCTGGGTACATCGATGGAAAAGGGCTTTGTCTTTTTAAAAAAAAAATTTTTTTAATACTTCTTAGTCTGCAGTCGAATGGTGTCCTGGCTGCAGGTCTGCTGGGATCCATCAAAATTGGTGAGCTTGTCTGATGGATATTCTGGGTGTTGGTTGTGATGGCTTTGTAAATGATGCAGCTAGTTTAGAAGATGCTTCTGGCTGACAAAGGGTAGCCAGTGGATTTGTATTAAGATAGGACCGATGTGATCATATTTCTTCAAGCCCTGAATGAGACATGCTGAGGCAAATAGGAAGCCTGTAAAGGGTGCCAGTGTGAGTCTGGGAGTCGATGCATTGAGACATTACCGCCATCCAGAATCAAGAGTTCGAGGGCTTAAATAGCAATTCTATAGTCACTTTCTGGAAGAAGCAGCTTGACTTTCCTTGAGGAGAAAGCTGGTACCAGGTCATCTTAGTTTTTTTGCAATGTGTTCCTTGATGGTGATGGTGGTGTCCAGGGTGAATCCAAGTGGCATTTGGTGAGAGTTGGGGTTTGGAGCAGCCAAGGGTCGTGTCTTTGAGCCAGGTTTGTACTGTTTTGTGAATGTATTGTGTTGCATCTAAGATTACAGGTGCCAATCTACATTACCTGTTACATGAAGGTATGGTGCCTATAAGTGTTACAACACCAAGTAACCCATTACCCATATGTGGGTCATGTTGTAAGTGTCTGGCCATTTCCACTGCATAATTTCCACAGGTATGTTCCACTAACCGTTTTGAAAGAGTTGGGAAGTTGTCTTGGAAATGACAACTACTGTGATTCCCTGTTTCTGTTTCTCAAAAGAATATTGCTATGTCATATTGCTCATTTTCTCTTGTCTAACAACTTTCAACATATGGTAAAGTGTCATGTAGTGATCAATCCCTATTCAATGCTCTCTTCTAAAAATGGCTTGTATTGTTTTCTGAATATTGTCCTGTTCTTCTCAACCAATTGAATAGATGTAATGAGTTTCACAAATCAAACTGTGTTGTCACAAAAATTGTAAGGTAAGTAAATTACTATGCTGAATGTAAGTGCCACTTGCAAAAAAAGACTCTGCCCTGTTCACATGCTGACTATTGCCAAATATCCATTCAAGTTGGGGAGAGGATGTGGCCTAGCAGGCTAGGGTTGTTGATCTCAGATCTGGGAAGCCGGGTTCGAGTCTCAGCAATGACGCTCGGCATCCTGTGATTCTGGACAAATAACCTAGGGCCATATGTACGACCCACCAATGTGCAACTCGCAAATTGGGTCACATTTGAGACTCGCAAATTGGGATCTACAACACTGTCTCAGACACTGTTTGCAATTCCTAGTGGGGTTGCAAATTTGAGACCCCATTATGAATGGATAAAACAACTCGCTGGCGGGGAGGGCTTAAAAATGTGGGCACTGGTGTGTGATACGGGTAATTTATCACTGAGCTTCAACCACGCTCTACTTTCTGTGGTCCCACCGCCACTGGGCCACATACAACCAAGCTACAACCTATACAAAGACTTGAAAATACATAAAGACTCCCTATGGACTTTCTTTGCATGGGAATGTCAAATGGACTACTACTAAGCACCTTGCTTGTGAAGGATTAATGATTTGTGCGCTCCTTTTTGTATAGGCTGTAACCCATTAGAAATGGCTAGCACTCACAGGGATGGTGGCCTGCTGGGGTCAGCAGACCACCATGTCTGTGACTGCTTTTAAATAAAGCAGTTTTTTTAAATGCAGCCCGTTTTCCTTAAAGGAAAACGGGATGCATTGAAAAAAAAAGAAAAATGCAACTTTTCAGTTTAATTTTTTAGGGCAGGCAGTGGTCCTTTACACCACTGCCTGCCCTTAAAAAATATTTTTTGACCCACAAAGGAAAAAGGGGTCCCCTGGGAACCGCTTCCTATTTGCTAATGGTTTACCACCTACTTGACGTAAGTGGTAAATTCGAGTGTTTTGCTACCGCAATTGCAGTCGCTAAACATTCATACATACAAATGCGAGCTGCTATTAGGAAGGAAAGCCCTTGGCATGCCCCTTCCTAATAGCGAGTCACAAACCTCATTTTCCGAACCAGTAAAATTTACCGATTCTAAAAATGAGGTTTGTACAAGGCCATGCCCTAAATTGCCGTCGCAATTGGGCCGATTGACCATTTGCGAAAGCAATTTAGGGTCGTACATCTGGCCCCCAAACTCCCCAAGCCTAATAAAAATGAATGTGCCCTTGTGTAACTGTAACGTCCTGGCTTTCTCGGGGTTGGGACAAACAGACAACGGACCAGAGAAAGGGAGGTTAAGGAGGATTTAATAAACAGATAAACAACTACAGATAACAAAGAATACCGGTACTGGAATCACCAGTTAAAGTACGATACCCATTCACAGCTCTTCTAACCGTCCTCCGCATGCACACCGGTCCCGGTATGCTCCAACGGAGGGCACAGTGCTAAGCAGTGGCCGACAATGCCACTCGACCGCTGTGAAGGGTAGTTCCAAGGTTGTGGAATATACGGGGGGCACGTGGGAGTCACCCGGCCGGGCTCTCTACCACCTGGGAACAGCCGCTCTACCAGTTTCCCACAGAGTACTGCCACAACACAAAGACGCTGGGAACACCTCCTAGTGTGCGTCTCTTGTATCCGGGTTTAAGTGATGATACCCAAGGTGGTGCAGAGAATGGATGGGATCAGCCGCTCTACCTATCCCAGTTCTCCTACGAGTGTCGATGGCTAAGACGCGGAAACACCTCCTGGATAGCGTCTTAGCTCTAAGCGTGTGTTCACCCAAGTAACGAGGGTTGGGAGCTTCAGCTCGCACCAACCTCGATTTCTCCAAATTGTCAGGCCGTTGGGAGCTTCGGCTCTACCAACGGTACTTGTGCCCAATGACGTTGAATACGGCTCTCAGAACGGGACAGGACACGGGCAGGAAGCACACGCCAGCACCTCTTCTCCGCTCCTTAGAATGTTCCTTCCGCCGCTCCACTCTCCAACGGGTCCGTGTACCTCAACCAGGTACTCCGGCAAAGATCAGAATATCCGACGCCGAGTCCCAGTGATCTTCTCCTTAAGTAGTACTCTCGGCGTTGTATAACATGAAAACTAGGCGTTACCCTTGGTGTTATGTAACCAGAACTCTTGAGTTGCATAACATGCAAACTAGGCGTTACCCTTGGTGTTATGCAACCAGAACTCTTGAGTTGCATAACATGAAAACTAGGCGTTACCCTTGGTGTTATGTAACCAGAACTCTTGAGTTCCATGAGGCAATTGTTGCCGGAGGGCATTCTGGGAGTTGTAGTCCGCTCTCCTCCAAGCGCACCAGGTTCACGGAAGTGGCATCGTGGGAGGGAATCCATGTGCGGGAGGGGATTCCTGACAGTAACGTAACTGGTGCTCATGTAAAGCTGGTGCTCATGGTCAAGTTTGCGCAATATAAAACTAAAAAAAAAAATAAGTTGTTGAAATGTCTGTTTTGAAGTCAGCTAGGCCTTGGAATCATCAATTACACATTTCACCTCTTCACTGTGTTGGGCTGAATGGTTGGAAAATGTTAGGTATACTTCCTAATCACTTCATGAACATTTCAGGACATCCTATTACGTGCTTATTTGAAGTTCTACTGTTTGAAATTGCTAAAAGTTAGGGTAATATGTGGAATACCACTGAAAAGTATCATCACAATAATCTCTACCTATTTTGTTTTCTCGGTATCTCCATTGTTTGTATCAAAAGATTTGAATGTACACTACACACTTTTACTGACAAAAATGTTCTCAGTATATCAATAGGTCCAACTGGCAGAGCATGTGGCTAGGAATCTGCCACTGAAGAGACCTCAACTCCAGCCCAGGATCAAGCTGTCAGTGAGGACAACACTTTTGGTAATATGGAAGACGATGAGGAGCCTGGTCCATCTGATCAGTATGGGCAGACGGCTCCAGTGTCACTCACTGCACCCACCCCACACCTCCCACCCCAGCTGTAACACCTCAGCAAACCGAAGACTCCACTTTCTGTGTTCCTACCAATGTAACACCAATTGTGTGCCCCCCAGTTCTTGGTGATGGTGAGACCACAGCACCATCAGCTCCAGCTCACCCAGGAACCAGTCGGATGAGGCACACTGGGCCAATAGCACAGGGTAGTGGGCTTAGGGGTTGTGGGAGGGAGTTTGTGAACCAGCATAGGGATGCCACTGGGGTCACCATCACCCAGACCACCCTCAACCAAGTCTTGGGAGCCTATCATCAGTCCCAAAACATGATGGGCCAAGGACTCACTGAGCTCCGGGAGATGAAGCAGTCGTAGAGGGAGTTCAATTCTCAGATGGAGGCTCACCAATCCAATATGGGCTACCTGACTGAGGTGCTGCAGGACATTTACACCCATATGTACAGGGCTTTCCCTGCACCACCTACCCCTTCCTTTGGGCCTACAACATCTGGCCCATCTACATCTGCCACAGTCACAGGAAGGGAGCCCTGCCACCAATAGAACCACCTGCAGCCCCCCCCCCCCAGGTCCTGCTACTATGGATCCCACACACAGGAGGGGACATCCGTGCTTTTTACCACGAGGTGAGGTTGACAAGACCTCTGCCACGACCAGCATGAAACCCCAACCCTAATTTCCTTCAGTGTGTGCCTAACATTCACTCTGTAGACTATTTCTGGGCACCTTTGCCTTTCTGATGCCAGTAGTATTTTGGACATTATACTTAAACAATTTTGGCTCTCTAATGATGATTTCATTACCATTACTGACTTCTTCACTTTTTGGTTTGCTTTTTCATTTTCAGCTTGTTTAATCTTTATTACATTTAGCATAATAATAAACACTCATTGGCTGGTGTTGTATATCTCAACAGTCAATGCATTTTTTTCTTCCATCATAACTTGACAAAAGATTGTGAAAACATAGATAATTTGCATGCAGGTCATGTTTATTTCAAGTTTCAAAACATGACACCAAAAAGTCACTCCGTTCAATCATCTGCTAATATGTTTATTCCATTTGACCAACACTTGCACGACAACAGTTTTAAGAACATAGCAATCCATACATTACCCTAATATTCAGTGCCAGTTTGCACATTTCCTGTTCTAGACTTTGTCAACGTGGAAGACTGGGATATATCCAAAACAATAATATAGAATAGGCAAATTATCATTGACTTATGTCATCAGCCGGAGCCACATCTTCTGGCTCACATAAGGAATCCCACATCAATAACACCAATAGACAAAAACATGGCAGCACTACATTTTATAGATATAGGATCTTTCCAAATCCCTTTTCCAGTATCTAGTGGAACATTACAGCAAAGTTTCAGTGGTGTCCCGCAAGAACTGTGTCCTACATTGATGAGACACATCAACAGCTACATTCGCTTTAGACACAATAGGATTTTGCCAATATGAAGGGAGATTAGCATGGTTTGGCTCCACTGCCACATGTGGATTGAGCAAATGATGGTACACGCCTTGCTTTAGAGCCAATAAATGACAGAGAACAAGCCCAGTGTAATCTTCAATTCTTCCATTCAATCACAGTGCATGATTTGAACACCCAAAGTCTGTGTCTGCTTGGCACAATTTATCGGAATTAGTAGAGGAGGGCTCCACTAGTATTGCCTAGTCAACAAAATCTGGCCTTTAGAAGCCCAAAATCCCACTCTACTAGCCACGTGTTCTTCAATAGGCCTCATTGAAGTGGACTTCCCCTGGCGTTGTTGGATTCCTCAGCGGTGCCAATAACAATGCTTTGTTGGGATAAGCTGAGTCTCCTAGACAGAAGACAAATAAAAGTGCCAAAGAATGTAACAAAATCCCCGATTATTCAACTAGAAATACAACAAACAATATAATGAAAGATTGTACTGACCAACAAGCCAGGCCCTCGCAGGTCTAAGTTGAAACATTTGCTGGGGTAGGGGGCTGTTCTGTAGTACAAAGGGATCATGGGGATGGGATCATGTCTGCTTACAAATCCTGTAAGCAGACAACTTGCACATTGATTGAATGGAAGTGTTTCCGATTTCGGTAGACCGGTTTTCTGGCGTGTGGTGGCACTAAGGCGGTATGTGTGCCATCAATAGCTTCAACCACATGTGGTAGGTGACCCAACCTGTAAAAGGCATCTTTCACATCGGCTAAATCCTGCTGCTGTGGAAACTGGATGAAGCTTTTGATGTGTCTCATCATTGAAGATATAACTTC
This sequence comes from Triturus cristatus, assembly GCF_964204655.1. NCBI lineage: Eukaryota > Metazoa > Chordata > Amphibia > Caudata > Salamandridae > Triturus > Triturus cristatus. Next base: position 290,585,602 of record NC_140589.1, on the reverse strand, counting down.
TTGTAGCACACCACTGAAAATTGGTTATAACATTCCACTAGATGCTGCCACAGTGTATTGGAAGGATCCTGTGGCCACAAAGTGAAGTACTGCCATGAGTTCGACAATTGGTGTAATAGAAGTGGGATTTCTGTTGTGAGGAGCCTATTTGACTGCTAAGGTGTGGTATGCCCTCCCAACCAAACTAAGACCAACACAGCCAGAAATCTCCTTTAGGAAACTTCTAAAGACCCATCTATTCTAACTTCAGCATGTCTTGCCTAGGTCCTGTAGGTTTGTCTGTGTCAGTGCCGGGAGACCTTTAAGGGCAGCTGTGCGCTATATAAGACACCTTGAATATAATAGAATAGTTCTATTGAATATGTACGGTTTAACTACATATTTTGATCCAACATTTGATTTTTGTCCTTTATTTTTCACAAATTACATTTATAGCCTAATATAAATTTTACATTTTCAAATCTTGTAAACAATATATTTCAAATGTATTATTTACACAATATTTAAAAAAAAAACATAGTTTCCTCATAATACTGCCAATGGAGGTGTAAACGACACCGTGCTAATATCACTTTCCTGCACAGTAATGTACTACATATACATGCTTTTTTAAAAGATTGAGTGTCCATCAAAGTTTGAATATGTAAACAACCTAAACCCCATTTTGAATGTTGGTGACGCACTTAACAATCACAAACACACTATTTTAAACTCCTAAAATGGTGGGTGCCTGACCTCGCCAATATGATATTTGGAATCAGCCTGGCACGGCAGAAGTTCACCGCCGGGCGGTAAACTGCGCAACAGACACAGACATAGGCTAACGCTGGTGAAAGTAACGTACGAAGGCCAATGGCTGTGTCTGTCTACACTGACAACTTCATACTTCACGTACATGTGCGCGGCAGTTGAAAAAAGCGCACTTGCCTCCTAACACTGCAGCCATCAAAACCTCCTTGACTTTTGCTGCTGTTTGTCTCCTCTGGGAGCAATGATGCCAGGTCGAGCAGGTAGGAGGGCAAATGCCTTTTTGCCAGAGAAGCTGCATCTGCTGGCACAAGAGGTCCTCTCCCTGAATGACCAGCTTTATGGCTCACCAGAGGAACAGATACATGTCTGAAATGTATATGGGAATCTATCTAACTGTTATTTTTCCATTAACACAGGCTGCAATGTCCCTTTGAGTTCATGAGTGAAGTGTAGTTAGTGATGTGAGCTGTCATATATTTTCTTCCTTACAGAGGACAATGATGTTGGTGATTACTAAGCACTTTACAATGTTAAAAATAACTAGGCCTGGGCAAAAATTTCGTTCCGTTCGCGGAAATTGCGATAATTTGACATTTTTGCGTTCCGCGGAGAGCGCGAAAATGTCAAAAATTCCGGTTTCCGCAGCTTGGCGATAATTTGTTTCTTGCTCGCGCTGTAAAATGATACATTCTCGCGCGCGCGCGATCGCCTTACCTGAATCCCTGCGTTCGCCGACAAGTTTTCTTGATCCGGTCGCGTTCTCCATGAGATGTTGTATTGTTTTTAGCCATTTGCGCTGTCTCGCGACAGTTCGCGCCCGCAGTGACGTCATGCGTCGCGCGATCACGTCTTTCTTCTCGCGATCATGCACCGCGAGAACAACTCAAAACAAGATGGCCGCGCCCGCAAGCAGCCACATGGGTAAGTTGGCGACCCGCAACCATGCAGAAAATCGCGCGAACATGCCGGAAAAAAACTTCCGCATCTTCGCGATATTTCTGCTTGTTTGCGATAATTTTAAACATTCTCGCGATAATTTGCGAAGGTTAATTCCGCAAATTCCGCCCACCCCTAAAAATAACAACATTAGCATGTGTTGTGTGTTTGAAGCCCTAAATTCCAGTTTTTGTGTATGGAGAGATGTCTCTTTGTATATGTTTGAATTACATGTGCTACGTTGAAAACTCACATCATAGAAATTAGGAAATACATTATATACTCTTTACAACTTTACATACAAATATATTCTGTACCAATAAAATGCAAATGAAGTTAGCTATGTGTATGGTCGCACAAATCACTCAACCTATATCAGGGCTCTCCAAACAGTTGTATGGGAGCTACCTGTAGCTCCCAGACCGCTTCAGAGTAGCACACAGCCTTGAGGTAATTTATTAGATGAGTCATTTTTGCATGGAAAGGTTAAGGGAAGGCTGTGTTCATGTAACATCATGATCATCAGGCTGTAAATAACAAGGCATGACAATGAGCAGTCAGGACAATGGGCCAGTTTAGGGCTGAGTCACTGGGTCAAACAACTGAAGCACTCAGGTAAATGTGCCATAAACACTTATCATTGCCTGGTCAAATTCCGAGGTGTGCTTACAAATATGGCCTTGAATGCTTTTAAATGGATGACAGTTGAAAGTGAGATTTATTTATTTCTTGAGCTAACACTTCATTTAATTTTACTCCCATTTCAAAGTGTGTCTTGTCTAAACTTCAGGCCTTTTACTCAAAGTGGCCACTATTCGTTCAGTATATATGTTTAGCCTTCAGTAGTTCACAATCTTTTGCACTGATCAGAAGTAGGTCACATCACAGAATATGAAGGTGGCACCTGGGCTAGATGACGTCACAGGCCTGGATTGGTGAGTGTAGACCATGACATGGGATGACGGTAGGCAACAGGTCACTACAAAAGTGTGTATTAAGATATTGCTTTTGGTCAGCATGTGACAATACACATTTTGTATGCTAACCTATGAGTTATGCTAGTGACAGATGTAGAAAAGATTTTGTTACATCAATACAGACAAACCAAAAGTCACAAAACCATTTTCTTTCTGTAATTTCATGTATCCGTACAGGTCAACACCCATTGGAAGCATGACATATGGAAGGCCATTGCCAGGAAGGCACGGACCCTGGGGGTCTACAAGCTATGAAGCGCCCATTGCTGCAAGAGGTGGGAGGACCTACAATGCTGGACCCGAAAGTCAGCTGAAGTCCAACTCAGACAGTTTTCCCAACGTGGGAGGCATGTGCGCAGCACCCTGACCCCCATAATGGACTACATTCTTACAGTGGCATATCCAGAGCTTGATGGGCAGTTGAGGGCGGGAAACATTCTTTACCATGCAGGCATTTTCCTGATATGCCCTTACAATGCAGTCACTACCCGAGTGCGAGGTTACCGCGTGTTCTTTTACCATGCAAGTAGTTACAGCGACTTGCTTAAGGGGTCACGTTGTTTGACTGGTGTTGGATTCTAAGTCCAACGCCTTCCCTACTGTTGCATAGACTGGAGCTGGAATAGTAAGTTACACTATTTCAGAGTCCAGCACCCCCTTCCCCGCAGGCACGTCATAAAGACTTGTGTGGTAAAGAAATGCATTGCAAAGCTGCAGCCGGGGTAGAGACTGTGTTGTAAAGGCATGCATAGCAAAGGCATGCGGGTTTCCGTCATACCTCCATAGAGGGCCCAACAGCAGCAAAAGGGGGTAGGTTCTTATCAGAGTTTCACATATTACATGACTAATTTTTTGTTACAGTCTGGATTTTTTACATCAACATTAAGGGTGACTATTGTCCAATGCACAAGAGGAGTTCTTGAAGGTGTAAGTTTGGCACAATGTGTATGATGATGTGCACTGTGTATTAATTTGTTATTAAGAATCCCACCTGATATTTGTACACAACCATTGGACTGTTCTGAGCAGACATATGACTGCCTACACTCCACATATACATTGTGTTGTTTGATGTCAAGACGGACAGTTGTACCAAGCAGGCCAATAAGTGTTTATTGTGTCAGGTGTGATGCTCCTTCACTATTGTGGATGATGTAATGGTAGGTGTATTACATACAACATAGCATAGTAGGCACTTAGAATACAGTGAATGTACCAAACGTCACATTGGTAAGTTGGGATTGTACACAAACAAGAGTGAGCATGTGATCCAAAATCACTAGTGACATCGGTATTAATAGCTACATTTTAGAATCAAAACATATTCGAATTGTGTCTAACATCAGAAATACTGTTTCATACATGTTAAAAGTGAAATATTAGCATCACTCTTTCACAAAGATGTGTGTTTAAGCCAGTCTGTTTTTTGACAAATAATAGTGATAGGCATACAATTTGTGTCGAATCATCAACAGGAATGTGTACACATTGGTAACAGAGTGACACCTACCCTAAACCATTTCATGATGCTCTTTGTCATGTCCAGATGATAAAGATATGATATAGATAAATGGCAAACTTAAAGGGATTTTGCAAGATGGAATGTTCCATAACATTTATGTAGTAGTATCCCATCAAGAAAGCTCAAAATCAGGCATAAATAACGACTCATTAGGCAACTGATGAGATGCATCAAGGTGTAATATGTTGGGTTGAGAGCGCGGCAAGGGCGAGAAAAGATGGCCGCTCCGTAGTGCTCCTCCTGAGGCGCAGAGGAGTAATTCCCTCCAAGGAGCGTCTGGTCAGGGCCAACGTCTTCTCTTTCAGTCTGCAGGGCGTCGAAACCCACAGGGAGCGATGGGGTAAGTTTATCGACCTTGTAATGGTCTATTTGTCATATATGGATTAAACCCCCACCGCTCCCACCACAAGTTTGTTGCACCTGCCATTTTGAGGGCACTCAGCTCATTATTTCCCCCCCCCCCCCCCCCCCAAAAGAGCATGCTGTTATAATTAAATACTCGCAGGACTCTAATGAATTAAATAAGATTTTGATAGTGGCAGTTTTTTTCATTTGTATTGGTTACCAGAACATCTTTTTCTCTTTTCACAAGCACTTTAAGTCAGATTTGCTTGCTGCATTTCTTTTACAAGGAGTCATCTATACTTTTGCTTTTGACATCATTTAACTGCCCTCTTTTTAAATGAGAGTTACACCTTGGTAATTTACGGAATTTCTTCATATAATCTTGGGACTTTGCTTTTGTCAGTTCTTATAGCATCCAAACAACGCAAGCAAATGCTTTGGTCTGGCCAGAATATTTTTTGTAGTCAGGACATCGCCAAGGCTACAGCCAATCGTTGGAAGAAATTGTTGGATCTCAGACCAGTGCTTCGATCTATGAACGCTCACTATGGCCTTATCCATCCTTGTTTCTTCAAGGTTACCTATAAAGACAAGTCAGCAACTTTTGAAGATCTTGCAGAGCTAAAGAAATTCACCCTCTAACATAAGGAGAAGATATAGAACTTAGTAAACCTTAAAATGGTTACTGTATAATTTATAACGTTGAATTTTCCTTCTTCCCTGCAGATCCCCAGTCTTCCCCTGTTTCATGGCTCAAGACGTCTTCTCTTCTTGTGTACTTATCATCCTGTGTTCATGTTATGTCCATCAACCTGGTCCAAAGTATTGTTGGGTAAGTTCCTCTTTTTGTATCTCTTTAGATGGTCTTAACCTTTTTTTCTGTTACGTTCTTTTCTGTATTTAATATTCCTCCATTACATGTTTTTCTCTTTTCTTTCTGTCCTCATTGGTTCTCCTTTGTAGTGGTCTCTGATCTTCTCATTCCCCTCTTTCACCAACATTTCTTCTTTTAGTTCTTTCACTTATGACTAAAGTCTTGTGGCTTTTCGTCATTTTTTCTCTTTATTTACAATTGAGGATTCCATTCACTCTCTTTTTTCTTCCTTCCTCTTTTCTCCATTCTTATTCTTTTTTCAAATGTTTTACATACTTTTCCATTCAACTCCTTTTATCTCATGCAGTTTTGTGCAGGTTTATTCTCATCAGTTTTATATTTAAAATGTTATGATTGGTTATATTTTGTTTTCATTATAGGTTCACTTATGCTTGTTGTTTAATATTTGAGATATATCCTATCAATGAATAGTTTAGGTATTGTTTCCTGGAATGCTAAGGGCCTTCGCAATCACGTTAAGAAGCAAGGGTTTTGTCACACTTATCAAGATTGATCAGTTCTGTTTATACAAATCCAATAACGCTATTGTATATGTAATTTGAGCATCAACAGGGGCCGATGAAGCAGAAGTTGCCAACGCAGGTAGGGAAGCAGCTGGTCATTGTGTTTCTGGTCAGACAACTGACACCGAAAGAGGCAGTGGCATGGAGGGTGAGGGAAGTCACCAGCGACTCAATAGCTTCTTCAGAGGTGTCCTCCAGTGAGCACTTCCTAGTAGTGCCGGAACCTACTGCTCCTGTTACACCTGCATCCTTGTCTACCACCCAGAGTACCATCTCCACCCTCCCTCTTGCTCCTCCCTAGTTGGGCACATCTGCCCCCCAAAAAGGGGCAGCATTTCCTATGCTCCATTCACCTCATGCCACTGCCCTTGTCCCCCTGGCTGCACAGAGTGAGGAGGCTTTTGACCTCCACAGCAACTTCTCTGTTGGTTAGACTGCACTACTGAATGCCATCCAGGGGCTTGGCAGCCAATTGCAACACATGGTAGCCCACCTGGAGAGCATTCAAAACTATGTCTGGCTTATAGAGGTCTTTTCATGGTCTAGCCTCTTCACGGACCGCAGCCTCCTCACTATCCCAATTTTGTGCCCCTCCTCCCTCCCCATCCAAATTCCCTATTCCCAAACCTGTCCCAAGAACCCTCTTACCTTTTCATGCACCCACTCAAACAGACACAAGAAGCACACCCACATACAAACACAAAAAACACAGGAGTGCATCCAAGCAGACACCCCCATCACCAGCACATCCAGACACCATACCCACCACCACATCCACATGTACCACCCCCACCACCAGTACAGCCTCAGACACCACACTCACCAGCATACCCACAGACACCACAACCACATGTACCACCAGCACAGCCACAGACACCGCACCCACCACCACACTCACAGACACCTACACAGTGACCACCACATCCACATGCACCACCCCACCACCAGCATAGCCACAGACACCACACCCACCACCAGAGCCACATCCACCACGACAACATAACGCACCTCCACAGTGCATACCCCCAAAACAGAAATGCCCACACTCACCCATACAACACAGCAAGACACAACCAAATGTTCACGACATACACCAGACCAACAGACACCTGCACCCTCAACAGAAACATGCACAACAGACACTTCCACTTCCTCTACCTCCCAAACTTAACTTCCTCCCAACCATCCTACCCATTTTTCCAGTGAGAGTCTTATGTTTGCCCTTGGCCTGACCCCTGCCACACACTTTCACATCCCTCACAAACACACACCCATCCCTTCCACATCCGAAACCATGCCTCAAAAGACAGGAATCACCCATACTACACCCCTAAGGTACCCCTAAAAAACACAAAGGCACACATCCCAAAACCAAAACCACCCCTCCCAAACCCACACCCCATCTCCCAAACCCAAGAACCCAAACTCCCAAACCTAAGACCACCTCTCTCAAACCTAAGACCACCCCCCTCCCAAGTAATATCTTTGAGGTGCCTGATCTGCTCACTAGATGCCCCTTCCCAGGAAGGTTCCCCTGTCAGAGGCAAGCTCAGTGATACGGCACACCTGTGCACAGTACTTTGTGCACACCATTTGGACTGGCATTTGCCTTGTTGAAAACAAGTTGAGAGACTTATCTCATTGTAAATAAATCCACATTTTTCTTTTCAGCGTCATTAATTTTTCTTTGCAATTGTTTGATTCCTTGCAGTGTTTCACTGTAAAATGTGTAGTGCATAACATTCTTTAGCATGTGACCAGGAAAAGAAAGTAAAGTTCCTACTGGAGTGACATGGCACTCCCCCATTGGTTCTGTTGGTCCCACAGGAGTACTGAGGTAACTTATGGGAGGTAAAAATTTAAAATGAAAGCAGCCATTGGATTAGCCGGAAAGTGAACAGTAGTTAAAACAAATCCATAGGTTATCAAAAACAAGAAAAATAGGAAGAACGCAACTGAATAGCATTTCTCTTTACTATTGAGAGTTGGAACTGGAAAGATTTTATATCCACATTCATTATGGCCTCTCACAAAACTGAGGAGAGGTAGCCATCGACCAGTGGTAAGCATCGGGAGTAACTTAACTCCATTGCAAACCCATCATCCCAGGATGAAGACATAACTGTGGTGCCTGCAATATCTACAGTGCGACCACCGACTCTGAATCTGATTCAGAATGTTGCTGGTGTTATACCGTGCTCTATATAGGACCTGCTCTCCACAGAAACTTGAGACCTACCCAGAGTTCCTTGCTTCATTTTTTGCATAATTTATGCAACACTCGAAACCTGAAAGGGTATTGTTTTGAGCTTTGGGGGCCCGGGCTAAATTAGGCTACGGTGGGGGGGGGGGGGGAGGGGGGGAGTAACATGGCGCTCTCTTTATTTAATTACCCGGCCCACAGTGATGGACTCCCTGGGGCCTTTTTTAGCTTGCCTGTGGGCCCCCCTCTCCTTTTGAATGCATTTCAGCCCTGAGGGATGGGGTCCCTGGGCCTCTCAAAGGCTTGGGTTGGGGTTGCCACGTGCCCCTTACCCCCATGTCTTTTTGTGTGTTTGTTTAGGACTCATGGCTGAGTTCTGAGTTCTAAGAAGGCTGCCACTACTTCCTGGTTGAATTGGTGGCAGCCAATCAGATCTCAGACGGAGATTTGTCAGATCAGAGGAGGCTCCGTGTTCCTAGAAATGCAAAGTTTTTGAACATTATTTGCTACTGAACAGATTTACACCAAATCAAAAAAGCACTTTTTCTGGACCAAGATCTAGCTTTCTACCAAATTTGTTGTAAATCATTTCAGCAGTTTGGGCTATAGCTGTGTCTAAAGTTCCTGTGGAAAAATTAATTAGGAAAATGCATTTTAGGATTACCCCTTTTTCTTGGCCCCCGCTTGACAAATCACCCCCATACTTTCCATGCAAAACGTTACGTTGTCACTGAAATTCTCACCTAACTATAACGTTACTTTAACCTTTTATTTTTTCAGTGAATATTTATATAAGAGTGCAAGAGAAATTGGGTTTAAAGGTCGGTGTAATAATACTCATTAATTAATGATAATACATAATATACAATTTGTTATAAATATGTTTTTTTTTAAATCTACTAGGATGGGGTGCTTGGACTTTAGAAGCTCAGGGTGGAAATCTGTATTAATTCTCGGCTAATCATTTCAATACCTGTTTTTTTAAATGTAGTTTATTAAAATAAAATGTATTAATTATAGTTAAATATGTAGTGACTCACTACAAACACAATCTACTGTGAAGGGATGCAAGGGATAGAGAGACAAAAAGTGCAGGGCGGTGTATTAATACTTGGGTATTAATTTTAATACCAGAGTATTAATTACATATATTTTTAACGATGTTTTAAATATATTTATCAAATTTAAAACAATATAGTAATAACAGAAAAGTACACAGACAAGTAGCTAAACATTACTATGCACTAAAAAATAAATAGATAAAATAAATAGAAAAATATTGTTTTTAGCTTACCTACGTAAGGATTTGAAAGCCCGGGTCAGGATTAATAAAGGTGGTGAGGTTTCTAATGGCATTAGAGTTTGTAGATGGGTCAGGCAGGGATGTGTCTTGACCCCTCTACTTTTTATCTTATACATTAATGATTAGTGCTATAAGGCTATTAGAACATTCTGCCACTACAGGGCAGAATGTTCTAACAAATAAAACAAAGCCTTCAGGGAGCATGAGGGGATTCAAATCCCCTCAGGCTCCCTGAAGCCAGAGCTGTGAACAAAGAAACATTGGAATGTTGGAGCTCCGGACTTTTACCAGCCATTATAAACCCAGAGCACTCCATTGTTTTCAATGGAGTGCCCAACATTCCAATGTTCTAATAATGATTACATTAATGATCTACAAAAGTCATTGACAGTACTCACCAATGATGTCCCTAGAATTAATGGCAACACACTCCACACCCTATTGTATGCCGACGACGCGGTTCTAATGGGCCGTACAGCAAATGCTCTACGCATCTTATTGCGGGGTTTTGTGGATTTCATGGGCAGTTTAGACTTGTGCACTAATTTAAAAAAATCTTTTATAATGGCCTGTGGGCCGAGAAAGTATTTTTTAAACTCCATTTCCGTGGAAAATCAAAGTTTACAACGCACTTGCACTGTTCCCTACCCAGGGTTGGTTTTTGCTGCCAATCGTTGTTGGTCTGATCATGTGGCGTACAGTAGGATTACGTTTTCTAAAGCTATCAACTCGATTCTTGATCTTCCTCAGCCATAGAGGACAGGGGCAATTTTAGCAATCTTGAAAAATTTTAATTTTAAATCACAGTGTATACCCACAGAAACTTATGGCGCAGAGGTTTGGGGTTTCTCAAAGAGCAACAGCAACAGCATCCAGTGCGAAGGAAACAGATTTTGCCGGAAACTCTTGGGAGCTCCAATTTCCATGTCCCAATATGTTTGCCATAGTGAATTCAAATTGCACTACATTGAAGGCTATATTAAGGGTCGCCCTGCTTTATTTTGGTTAGCAATTTGGATAAAACCAAGCAGCTTCCCTTACAAGAGAGATAATAGGAGACTTCCTTAAGTGTGAGAAGGGGAGGGACATAACGTGACTTGCCGCGGTGAGCGAGTTTAAGTAGTGTCAACAATGAACAGCTCTTTTTAAACCCAACTGAAATAGATAGCGTGAAGAAACAAGTTCTTCAGATGGCCTTATATACACACTATAGTAAAGAAAGATATGACAGAGGGATTAAGTCTATTGGGAACGTCTTGCATAGACCATCCAGATATATTATATAACCTATAGGCCGCTGGGAGAGGGGACTCCTCTTTCGTTTAAGGGCAGGGACAGTAAAATTCTTGGGGCCCGATTCACAGAACTAACTTAAGACAAAATATCAAACTTACTACCATTTTTGTATTCACAAAAGGCACTTACTCATTTCGGTATTCACAGAAGACACTTACTCACTTCGGTATTCACAGAAGTTAGGACTCCTAACTTTAGGACTCCTAAATGCCTTCTGTGAATACTGAAAATCTTAAAATTAGGATTTTTCTCAGTTTAGGAGTCCTAAAGTTAGGACTCCTAACTTTACTACTACTAAACTGAGAAAATTCCTAATTTTAAGGCTTTCGGTATTCACAGAAGGCATTTAGGGGTCCTAAAGTTAGGAGTCCTAACTTTACTACTACTAAATTGAGAAAAATTCTAATTTTAAGACTTTCGGTATTCACAGAAGGCATTTAGGAGTCCTAAAGTTAGGAGTCCTAACTATACTACTACTAAACTGAGAAAAATCCTAATTTTAAGGCTTTCGGTATTCACAGAAGGCATTTAGGAGTCCTAAAGTTAGGACTCCTAACTTCTGTGAATACCGAAATGAGTAAGTGCCTTCTGTGAATACCAAAATGAGTAAGTGCCTTCTGTGAATACCAAAATGGTAGTAAGTTTAGGATTTTGTCTTAAGTTAGTTCTGTGAATCGGGCCCGATGTCTGCTTTCCTCTTGGGTACAATGCTAACCTAGACCAGCTGCCATGTCCATGCGATGGTCAGAGTGGGCAAACAATATTACACTTTTTATTCTTTTGTACATTTAATATAAAATATGCAAGATGGTTTTTGATACAATTTTTTAGGAAAATCTTGCCTGTCCATCTTGAAGCTGATTATACGATAATTATTACATTCGAAGATTTTTTTTCAAAGTCCCTGTAAGCGCCCATAGCACAATGTGCACTTTATGGAGGATGTTGTCATTGAATTAGTTTTCTTTTTTTTCATACTATTATTATGATTATCATGAACTAAGCGGACACCTTTTGAAGACTTGTTTTTATATCGACCATGAATAGCATGAATTGAGTGGGCATTAATTGGGAAATTGTCGTACCTGCCAACAACATGATGCATATTTATGTATAATGTTTTATTGATTTGTTTTTATATAATTCTTATCACTACTATAAATTTGTGTATTTTAATGCCGCTATGTGATTTGTGCTTTTATGGATATATTCTTATCCGAATAAAGAAAGAGATTGATTAAAAGAGAAAATGAAATAGATAAATAATGAATTACAATAAAATTACAATCAGAGAATAAAACAACAAAGACACTTTTTAGTTTTTAATAAAATAAATAATTATTACAATTTTAAACTAAAATGATAAATTATTTTTGACGTTGTGTTTTTGACACACTTTCATCAAAGAAGACAAAAAAAGAATATTGTCAGATGGAAGAAGAAGAAGACGTTTTTTAGAAACAGAAGGCTGCTATTAAGGAAATATGGTTATTTTTGAAGCAATACTTTTTGGGTTCTAAAGAGAAAAAAAATGAAAAACAGATTGTGGGTTTTAAATTGTTTTTGGTTTTTAAATATAACTACAAAAATAATTTGGAGTTTGGGTTTCTGGTTTGGATTTGTCTCACTGTGGAATACTGGGGAGTATGGATGGCAAGTGACTCTTTGTGATAGCATACAATTGGAACATCACTTAAGGCCCTATTATGAGTCTTGTGGTCCGAGGACCATCAGACTCATGCCAGCGTGGCGTTGGTGGACCGCCCTGCGACCGTCGCCCCTGCCAGGCAACTGCCGTTCCCTGGCATTGGTCAGAGGCCGTAATATGCTTTGCGGGACTGCAACGGTCCCATCAAGCATATTACGAGTTTCCTCTCAGCCATGAAAACCCTGGCTGAGAGGAAACAAAGGAGGCCCTACAGGACCCCCCTGTGCTTCCAACAAATGTCGATTCACACAGGGGGCTTAACATGTGCCCCCTTTATGCATGCACATAGGTTCATGCACGCATGGACTTTCGAGTCCATGCCATGCAGGAACCTTGCCCCATTGGGGTGCCTTTTTTAATAGCACAGCTGCCTTTAAAAGAGTCACCGCCATGGAAATGCCACGCCGCACACCTGCCAGACTACTAAAAAGTATTAATCTGGAGGGGGTTGGTGCGTCCTTTGGCAGAATGGTGGTGTGGCAGTTTGCAGCACTGCTCCACCAAAAACTCACAATAGGCCCCTAAGTGGTGAAAAAACAAAACATCTCCAGGTAAGGGAAATACTTTTAATTTATTTAAAAAAAAAAATGCAAATTCAAGATTTGTAAATTAATGTAAAACAGTAAAGTAAACCAAAGAAGTATCTTTTTTGTTCATAATACAATATATAGTCAAGTCAATGTTTTCCAGGTAGTCTGAAGCCCCAACCAATGAAAATTCTTTTAACTTTGCCAATAGCCTTTCAGACATTTCCCAACTCGATTTGGCAATTCGAGATTGCAGACTACCTATCAAAGATTGCACTTGTCTAATTTCTTGGAAACTTTGCTCTTTCTTCAAAAAGACCAAAAAATTATATAGGTTGCAGTGACTTTCACCAATTGCACTATTAAAGGAATTATGGCAACCTTCAATGGCATTTTATGCATCTCCTTACAATCATGTAGAGTAGCAGTACCACCAGTTGAAAACTGTGGTTTCCTTCCATGACACGACCTGTTCAGATAGCCAATCCATGTTTCCTCAAAGTGATTTAGTAGGGGATGGAAATATTTCCTCATTTTGTATATAATAGTCTGATTCAATATGTGATGTGTAAAAATCATCCACACTGTCAGGAGGTACAAAACACAAAGCTGTTTTCTAATTCACATTTTACTGCTTGCCTTATAATCTACTACGGATGTTTTTTTACTTTTATGCCAAAATGCCTGGGAAAATTGAATAAAAACAACCTTGGATTTGAGTATTTGGGTTTCATTTGGAGATTGTATTAATAATTGAAATTTAAAATCAATTATGATTTTCCTATGACTTCTAATTATTGCTTAAGATTGAACAACTGATACAAATTCAGTGTAGGTAGATGAATAGGTTAATGACTGTTTAAGCATAGATTGGTGAAATTGTGGTAATATTAACAGAATCATGTACAGTGTGTATATGGCAAATGGATGGGGTGGACTTTTTTAAAAACTTTATTCGGTTGCCATGCAACCATGAAAGTATCAAATCATCGATAATACATATAACTGCCATAGTTCAGTCAAAAGACTTTCTCATACACCAAATTAATTATAATAATAATGCACAAATTTAAAATAGATAAAAGATAAAAACTTGTGCATCTAATGCACAGCTTCAGTACGTTATTCTGAACATCCGCCCACACACATTGTGTACAATAGTTTTAATCAAGGTGCATTGAGTGTCTTAAAAGTATAGCAGCCCGTAAGAACACCCTTACATAAAAACATGTTTCGTCATCATGCAGTTGCTTCAAACATAACAGTGACTGGTTGTAATGTATCAATTTGTTTGACTTAATAAAAGCATTTTTAAATATTTCTGATAAAGACCACAGAAAAAGTCAAATACAGCATTGACTGGTTAAAAATATTGTTGCATGGGCATACAAGCGATTCTAAATTGTGCTGGAAGCCTGCCAGGAAGCAATGTAACCATTTTATTGTGTCTGCTCTCCGAGCACATAAATGGTTGCTGAGAGTGTTGTCATGGTTCACTAACGGATATGTTCAGATGGAAGATTTTAAAGTTTCTGTGCCTCTGCCTGGGGAAGAGCAATAGAATCTACAGATTTTTTTTACAGATGCTAACAATGGGAAATAATGGCCTTCTGACAAGCAAAGTAATCATTTATTATATCTCTTGTTAATGACAGATCCTCATTTTTCTAAATCGATAGCCATAAACTCGGGGGGGGGGGCAGATTTGAATGCTGTCATGTAATATAGCCTTATAGCCTGCCGTAGCGGGCTATACCGGCTATTAAAGGCCCACTGCAGCGTTAAAGGCCCGAGCCGAAGGCGAGGGACTTTAACAAAGCAGAGGGACTTTAAAAGCCGGTATAGCCCTGCTACGAAGGGCTATAAGGCTATTAGAACATTCTGCCACTAGAGGGTAGAATGTTCTAACAAAACAAAGCCTTCAGGGAGAGAGAGGGGATTCAAATCCCCTCACGCTCCCTGAAGCCTTTGTTCAAAGACACATTGGAATGTTGGAGCACCGGGCTTATACCAGCCATTATAAGCCCGGAGCAATCCATTGTTTTCAATTGAGCTACCAACATTGCAATGTTCTAATATAGCTTAGACCCAGCTCACTACAACAAATAAAAATGTGGAGCGGAGAGGGGCCAGATAAAATCTTTTGACAAAAGCGATTTTCCTCTGTTTGAATAACTGAAGAGTCCCTGATGCCACAAACTCCCACCCCAGGATGGGGGTGGACTTAATACCGTCCATTAGCCAAATGTCAATGTTTTTAAGTAACAGTATCATGAGTGGTTGAAATTAAAATGTGTTTCACAGGCTTGTTATTATCAAAAGGTAGAAACTGTTTATTGGTAAAGGATAGTGTAAGTTGAGAAGGGCGTTAATGTCTGAAAAAATATGTGGGCTTCTTTGTCAGGGAATACTTGCCAATTATTTTCTTTGAATCATTCATCTTATATTTGAAATATAAGGCATACTGGTAGCAACATGCATGGGGATATCCCTACTTACCTCCTCGGAACCAAACCACAGGGTTCACTGGAGGCGGCACCAAATGTGTTTATGTGCTGAACCTTTTTCCTAATTGCTAACTCCATTGCAAATGCAGAGTGGTTAGGCTCTGTGGTTCTCAGAGCAATTTCCCCAAGAGTGACTGTTCCGCCGTGGCAACAGGTTAAAAAAATACTACATGGACCTCCAATGACGCCTTGACTTAGTCTCTCTCTCTTTGCAATAAGTATACCCACCAAATTTCAAGAGTCTATTTCCTCTTTGAGAAAGCAAATAGGATGTCTGCCTTGTATTCTCCATTTCAAAAAGTTCTGCAAAAAACAGAAGATGACAGAAAATATATTAACCAATGTGATTGCCAAAATAAATCTGGCTGAAGGTATAATTGTAGATCTGCTCCTCTTCTAACATCCTGCACCATCCCTGAGCAGGCCCTGACTGTAGTTTGAATAGTAAACCTTTCCTCTGAACAATGGCCAGCACCTTCCCTGAGGCAAGCCCTGACTGGAGTTAAAATAGTAATTCTGCCTCACATCCAGTGTCCAGCATCTTCCCTGAGGCAAGCCCTGACTAGACTTAGAAAAGAAAATCTGCCCCAATTTCAGTGCCCAGCATCTTCCCTGAGGAAAGCCTTGACTGGAGTTAGAATAGTAAACCTGCCCCCCTTCCAGTGTCCAGCACGTTCCTTCAGGCAAGCCCTGACCGGAGTGAGGATAGTAAATCTGTCCCACCCCCACCTAGTGACCTGTATTTTTAGTGTTGTTGAAAGCTGTTTTGCTGGTGTTAGGAGCCAAAGTTACCCTTGCTTTCGGTGTTTAGAAGTTGGAGTATACTGGTAGTGATTTGGGGTTTCAGGAATGCTCAAAGGGTTTCTGGAAGCAACAGACTGATTGCAGATGGGGTAAGAAAAAGAAATATGAGAATGTATACAGTCCATTTCTTTTGCTTGCAATGTAAAGAAAATGTCTATAAAAACAAACATCTGTTTACATTTAGTGCCATGCACCTTCCCCGAGGCAATCACTGACTGGAGATAGAATAGTAAATTTACCCCTCATTCAGTGTTCAGCACCTTCTCTGAGGCAAGCCCTGATGGGTTTTAGAATAGTAAGTCTACCCCCATCAAGTGTCCAGCACCATTTCAGAGTCAAGCCCTGACTACAGTAAGAAAGTAAATCTGACCCCACTCCAATGGCCATCTTAAATTACCTTTTCTTGGAACAAATAGTCAATTTTCTACAGATAATGCCTAATAACTATAAAGACTGCGTAAACTTATGACTGGAAATGTAATGTTTCTTAAAAATGAAATAAAAAAATACTTATTATAAATAATTGTAACGCCCTGAACGTCTCAGGATCGTTTAACAGACACAATAATGAGAACGCAACCACTTGTGAAGGTTTAGTTATTTTAATGAAGGCAAAAATAATACAAGGAATAAACAAAGGTTATAGTCACTGGAATCCTCCAGGCTAAGTACGTTACCAGCCCACAGCACGGATGGTCCTAACCGTCCTCTGCATATACGCCGATCCCGGCGTAAGCCAACAGAGGGCAGAAATGAAATGGCCGTCAATGCCAATCGGTAGGCTGCGAGGGGCACGAAGAGTGTTGGGGAGAATCGAGGAGTCAGGGAAACACCCAGCCGGGGTCTCTACCTGAAGGGAGCAGCCGCTCAACCTCTTCCTCAGACTGCACCGGGACGCGGAGTCACCTCCTGGTGATGCGTCACCGATACCCCAATCACAAGCAAAGAAGACTGAACCGAGAGCAGCCGCTCGATCGATCCTGTGGACTTCCGAGTCTGTAACGCGGCAAACACCTCCTGGTGTGCGTTACAGTTGGCAGTCCCTGTATCTCTGGTCGGGCTGGGAGTTACGACTCCAACCAGCAAAAGCGCCACTGCGCTTTGACTCAGCCGAGTCAAAAGCAAGCTCAATGGTTATCCGGTAGAGCTTCCGGGTCCTTCACAGGTGACGATGGGGCAAGACACGGCCCAGGGAGTAACGACTCGACCTACCTCCGTTCTTGCCTTACTGGAGCACCACTCCGGAACACTGCTCTTCACTAAGCAGGTACGTCGGTGTAAACACAATATCCGACAGCGTTGTACCTCCCGGTTCCTCCCTTTATAGGGCGTGTTTTCCTTGAGTTATGTAACAGCTCTCCTGTTTACATAAGGGCGTGTTTTCCTTGAGTTATGTAACAGCTCTCCTGTTTACATAAGGGCGTGTTTTCCTTGAGTTATGTAACAGCTCTCCTGTTTACATAAGGGCGTGTTTTCCTTGAGTTATGTAACAGCTCTCCTGTTTACATAACCTCTCAACCGCTAAGCATCCTGGGAGATGTAGTCCGTTTTCGCTGGTTACCGTTTTCCTCCCCTCGCATGACAGGAATTCTTGACAATAATACTTCCTAAAATGTTAATTAAATTGAGTTGTTTTTGTTACTTGTTTTTTTGTCCCTTCCTTTTTCCTCAGAAAATAATCTATGGACTTTTTATATTTTGGTTTTCAACAAATTAGTACTAACAAAATATACCAAATTTAAAGTCCTAATTTATCGTATTTTTAGTAGCAGTACTTATTTAAAAACTAAGGTGGCAGTGTTTGTTAGGTGAACTCTGTCAGAAATTTGTTGTCCCAGTAGCACATTGGATTACTTCAGAGATCAGAGTAGCAGTGCACACATAATAGTGGACAACTGTTTTTTATAGAACTTTTGAGTTACAACTACAATTAATAACAACATATGCTTCATATTCATTGATTTGTTTTTACTTTTAAATCACGACTGGAGCATTAATTTTAGAGGAATATTATTTATGGAGTTTCAAATGTGACCTTATCTGTATTTAACGTTCACCATCTTGGTGGAGGCACTTTGCAAAAATTGAAATCAGGCATTTTTTAAATTGGAGAATCTATATAAGGTTATGGTAATACGGTAAGTTTTATTGATATTTTCTGATGTAGTTTATATTTTATTTTTATTTTTAAAAATTGTGTTGTGAAGGTATGTGTGGTAAAGGCATGAGAGGTAAAGGTATGCATGTCAAATTAAAGTTTTATATTAGCCTGTACAATTGCATGGCAAAGGTATGCAAGTTAAAGACAGCATGTAAGAGATATGCAAAGTTAAGACTTGTGTTGTATTGTCATATTTATTTATTTATTTATTTATGGGTTTCTATAGCGCTGGAATCGACTCCAACCGGAGTATCTCTGCGCTGTGATACCAAATAGAGTCTAAATAAATATGCAGATGAGGGGCAGGGTCTAGATTTTATCAGTAAACAGCAGAGTTTTCAGTTGCTTCCTGAATTTTAAATGGTCTGTGCAGAGCCTGAGGGCCAGAGGCAGTTTGTTCCACAGTGTGGGCCCTGCAACAGATAACGCTTTCCCTCCATGTCTGGTTTTTTTTGCACGAGGTACTGCCGACAGAAAATTCTCACTAGATCTCAACGATCTAGAGGGAGTGTAGGGGATAAATTTCTGCTCCAGGTATGTAGGGCCATTTCCGTTTAAGCATTTATGGATAATGCAACATATCTTAAACTTGGCTCTTTGTCGAATGCTCAACCAGTGTAGTTTCTGTAATAGAGGTTTTGATGCTGTTCTGGGGGGCGCATTTAGGACAAGGCGAGCTGCCGTATTCTGGACCACCTGGAGCCTATCCAGAACTCCTTCATTAGCAGAAAGGAGCAGTCCGTTACAGTAGTCAATACGACTCAATATAAGGGCTTGCACCAAAGTTTTTCTGAAGGAATCCGGTAGCAGTGGAAATATTCTGCGCATCATGCTGATGGTGAGGAAGCATGAGCCAGCTACCATGTTACTGTGCTGTTTGAGGGAAAGGTCGTGATCAAGGCGTATCCCCAGACTTTTGACAATCTGTTTGGGCTCCGGAACAGTGCCAAGATCAGATGGCCACCAGTCAGGAGTCCACAGTAATTTGGCATCTCCAAACAGCATTACTTCCGTCTTGTTGACATTGCACTGTAGGAAGTTGGTGGACATCCACTGTTCGACGGCTTTCATGCCAGCGGAGAAGGAGTTTCTTATTTCTGTGGTGAGATTTTGAAAGGGAAAGAGGAGCTGCGTGTCATCCGCATATGACACGGGGACGAAACCAAATTTGCGCATCACTCTTGCCAGGGGTGCCACGTAGATGTTAAAGAGTGTTGGGCTCAAACAGGAGCCCTGTGGCACCCCTTTCGTAATCTCTACCTCAGTTGATCTGTATTCACCCATGGTGACAGTCTGGGTCCGATCCGTAAGAAAACTCCTTAGCCAAGCAAGGGCCTTGTTCTTGACCCCTACGTTCGACAACCGGTCAATGAGGATGTTATGTGACACGGTGTCGAACGCGGCAGAAAGGTCTAATAACACCAAAATTACCGAGTAGCCTTTGTCCTGAAACATATGCAGATCGTCAGTGACAGACAGGAGGGTGGACTCTGTACTGTGTTTCGGCCTAAACCCAGATTGAGAGTAGTCTAGGCCGCCAGCTTTCTCAATGTAGCTGGATAACTGACGATTTACATACTTCTCAGTGAGCTTTCCCATCCTGGGCATTACTCCATGGGCACTTCTGGAGTACGGAAGCACCTGAGATTGATGCAGCCAAATCACATTGCCTGGACAGAGTACCAGCACCAACATGCAGCAGGAGAAAAAGTACAAAAACCACCTTCTGATGTACTAAAACACCAACACGAGAAGCAGAACTGCAATATGCAGTATTTTATGACATACTGCAATAAATGTCACTAGGTGGTCTCTTCTGGCGACACTAGCATACGAGTTTTCAGTGGAGTAACAGACAGGCACTTAAAAAAGCACCACCAACATTTGTACAAAGAAGCATATTAAGAAGCAAAAAAGAAAAAAGTTATCAAACTTAAATAATAAAAAAGCTTGTTCCCTCTGCATGTGCCTCCCTCTTCACTAAACTATATTATGCATCTGCTTTCACATGCCCTTGTCCTTCTGCCCTTTACGGCCATTGTAGTGTTCTGGCCCTGTCCTTATGTCCTCCTAGGTCGGCTTGTTGTCGCTGCCCCTTCTGCCTGCGCTCCAAGATAAGCTTGCAGCACCTGCTCCTCTGGCCTGCCTCTTGGGGTCCGTGTGTTACCCCTACAATCCCATCTCCCCTCCATGGTATATTGTCCTGCCCTGCCCCTCCGGCCTATCCTCCAAGGTCAGCTTGCTGCACCTGCCCCTCCAGCCTGGTTTCAATGGTCTATATGCTGCCCCTACCACTCCCCCCTGCCCTTAATGAGCTGTTGTGCTGCCCCTGCCCCTCCTGCGTACCCTTGCAGGTCAGCTTGCTGCATGTGCCCCATCTGGCCTGCTGTCCATGGTCCCTTGTGTTGACCTGCCCCTCCCACTGTTCCTCTGAGGTGAGCTTGCTGCCCCTTCGAGTCCTTTCTGCCCTTTATGGTCGCCATCTGCCCCTGCTCCTCCCACCTTGTGAGAGCCACTGTGACTGGCCAAAGGCTGTGTGCAGTGGGGTAAGTTAAGTGCATACATTCAAAAAGCCCTTGAGAAATTCCCTGAAAAAAACAAAAGGCTAAACTGTCCTTTTATAGGTATGGAAAAATCTCATTTACTTAAATTGAAAAAAATCAAACATATTTTTACTGAAAAAAACAAGGGTTAAAGTGACATTGTAGTCAGGTTTTGAAAACAACATCTTATCTTACAATAAAAAAACTCAGAAACTCACTGAAAACCAGAGGTTAAAGTCGTGTCATAGTTAGGTGATAAAGTCACACACAATCCAACATTTAAAAACCAAAACAACACGGAAATTCGCCAGTTATTGTGTAGTAAGCTAACTATAACCTGAGCCTCTGTCATACTCTCACAAATGTGTTAATTTGAAGGTGTTCAAAGACTTCTAGGGCATTCCCCTTCTGGAATGCCCACTCTCCCCCTTAAAGGATTTTTCTCATACTTAAACCACGGGATAAGGAAATTAATTTGCAAGTGTAAAATTAATGTCTGTGAAGTACAAAAGTCAGTTTCCACTCGTACTCCATTTGTACCTGTGATGCAGACTTACAGATGCAACTAGCTTGTGGATGGGGTTATGTAATGCTGACTTGTAGGCTGTGACATTCAGGAAGAAGGAACAGGGAGCTATCTACCAAGAGAAAATATTTGAAAACCTAAACACTTGTGCATACATCACAATATACACAGATACAGAATCAATGCCACAACTACCACAGTAAAACACATATATGCTGACTAAGCAATGCCTCATCTAGAGCAGGGGTCTCTAACCTTTTCTCTAATGAGATCTAATTATTATCAATGAAAATTGTCCTGAGCTACTATTGGATTTAACCATTGTTGCAGTAGTGACCACATCAAATACAATTATACAGTCATAAGAGTAACCATACCTTGCAGGACTACTACTAGTGACCACCCAGATACTGAGTGATAAAATATTCTCATTCCAAAATATCTGAGACAGAATTTTGACTAATACAATATTAATACAATGTTATGAAAGTATGTGCTCTGAAGATATATGGGTCTTTAGGATAAATAAATGTGGGGTAAATAAAAGTACATTTATTTCTAAAACATTTCCTTCGTTATATTGTGGTAGTCGCTATTCTCAATACAATATTTTAGCTGAATGAGATCTAAAACTTAATCTTGTAGTGGAACATCGACCACCCAAAGCATAAAACAGGATAAAATACCTCCATTTGATTCATGAAATAGCAGCTACAGCAGAAATTACCCACTGATGCAAAGGAAATACAAACAGCTATAAACTTTTCCATGTCTATAATTCAAAGAACAGCTTTAAATGTGTTTTGAATTTGTAGTCATTTTGTTTGCAAACATCAACATATCAGTTTCTCAAAATACATATTTGTTGATAAAATATGCATTTTCCACATTGGGTTAGGACACATATCTTGACTTTATAGTGAAAAAACTAAATTTCTGCCTCAAAAACCATTTTTTTCAATCATGGTCCCCAGCTGTAAACTTGAGATTTCGCTAGTGAAAAGGAAATTGACAGATTTTTCTCCACCATTTATTGCCATCACATGTCAAGGATGCCCACCATAATGTGAAATATGCTTTCATTATGCCAAGGATGACATTCATTATGAGAGGGCAACAATTGGTTCATGGTTGCCCACCAAAATGCTAACCACCACTACATCATGCCAGTCATGGACAATATTATTCAGAGGATGGCCACAATTATGTTATTTATGGCCACAATTAGGCCAAGCATACTGACAGTACGGCAAGGATAGCTGCCATTATGCCATGAGTAGTCCTAGGAAATCTAATATGTCAAGACTTGCTATTATTATGCCAGTGCCAGCATTATGTCAGGAAACGTCATAATTGTGCCAGAAATGAACTCCTTATATTGGGGAAACCAGAAACATTTGGTGTTCCATGACACCAGGTAAGACTTCCAGGGTGGGTAAATGTCTTTCAAGGAGGGGGCAAGACACCAGCCACATACAGAGAACATACATAACAGCACACCTATGCAGAGAGAAACCTTTAAACAATATATACATACATGCACACACACAGCAATCCCACTGTCTGTTACAAATAAGGCCATTATCTGTCTTTACTCAAACCAGCCTCTTCTCTCCTTTGCAGCCGGCCTGCTAACGCATGGTTATCACATACTTCCACTCTGTCTCCAGTTGTCCCACACTCTAGCAACTCCACTCTGGTTATTTCTTGCATTCATTTTCTGGCCCAGTTTTTTAAAATACTGTTTATCAATAGAGTGGGGCCTGCAGAGTGACCAACCTTTATGTGACTTGGCTAAATCCAGAGTGGAGACAGGTGGTGATGTTGCAGGTGCCGTAGACTGTCACAGCGTGTGTCTGTGTATAAACATTTGGTTGTGCTATTGGTTTGGCTGGTAGCAAATCCAAGGAGGTGTGCAGCTTAACCATCTTAAAAATGGCTAGAACCCTCTTAATTACATACTGTGTGTTGGGCTGCACCTTAGGGAGCTACTTTAAGGGTACTGGCGAGCTACCATTAGCTCCAGAGCTAGCTGTTAGAGTTCCCTGATTTAGAGACATGCATGGTGCTAAATTTAAGACGGCAGAGCAGTGAATCCTTCCATTAAACATAAAGGCCTGGGCCATCATAAAATAGATGGTTCTAACAGGAAGAGGGAAAATTCCGTTTTTGAAAGGAAAATAATTGCAGAAATAAAAGAGTAAAATAATGCCACTCATATTTACCCATCTATATTATTAATTTCAGAACTGATTTCGAGAACACTGAATTTCTGGAAATTTGACGGTAGATAGTTAGGCAAATGTATGTTAGGTGCAGACATTGGGATTATTCATGGTGGAGATCTGTATTATAGACTAGCCATACTTCTGTAGGAAAAAGGATTAAGAACTGGGAATTAGTTAATACAAATGTATAATTTTTTCCTCTAAATGATCTAGTTTGTGGATTCCAAAGGTAATGGCTGGGTGATAAGGGATTCTGTAATGCTATGAAGCCATAGCTCAAAGTGGTCCTCTATGATCTCTTTGTGCGCACTTTGTGCCTGTGGGTCCTCATTTCAACTACCTCTAATGGTTAGACCCCTGTCTCACCCCTTCAGTATGAAGATGTGTTCACCCTTCCGGTGTCACTTACTTTTTTATGCTGTGTAATATCCAGTGTCAAGGAACCAACAAAGTCTAGCTATACAGTGTGCGAAAATAAAGATGTCACCATGAAACATAAGAACATGAAGCACTATGCCTCTCAGCCCCACCAGTGTCCTGACCAACGGACAGCCCTAGCCCAGGTTCATACGAAGTCTACCTATTGACTCTGTATTTTACCAACTATGCCTTTTCATCAACCTTTCTTAACATGCGGTGATCTTCTACACTACATAAGCTGGACTTTGGGTCACCATTGCAGTCTGAACTACGCTTTCTACGTCTTCCTGACAGCTTGTTTTATCTCACCATTTTTTTTCAAAACTGTGGTAAGAGAAAGCTGTCGTGAAAGGTCTGTCTGAATTTTACATTGAGATAACTATGGGAGTTTTTATGTGTCAGACTGGAAACTTTGTGGCTGACGCAGTTGGTTGGCATTCCCTGCATTGCGTGATCCTGAGCACTTTACGCCGATTTTCGTGTGGAGTGGTCTTAATGGTGGATACAATTTTTGGTCACATAGTAAAGTAATGGTGTTCAATAGATGCTGGAGTAGTCGCAGTCAGTGTTCGTCTAGCAGGAGCCACTTCCACTACAGCCCAAGTTATTACTGCCATAATGATCACAGTGACAGTAAACCCAGCAATGTACATAGTCTTCTTGTTGCAGATTCTTG
The DNA here is from genome assembly GCF_964204655.1 of Triturus cristatus. Lineage (NCBI taxonomy): Eukaryota > Metazoa > Chordata > Amphibia > Caudata > Salamandridae > Triturus > Triturus cristatus. The sequence goes on along the minus strand of NC_140589.1, from coordinate 290,560,772 downwards.
CAGCAGTCGATGTCTTTTCCATAGGCATGTTTATCTTGACGTTGAAATAACCAAAGCAGATGGAGCTCTAGAGTCCTGGGCAGCTGTTGGTTTCTTCACTGAGGGTTAAGATGGGTGTCACTAAGCAAAAGATCACCCCCTCACCATTTCAGTCTCTCACTAACCCAGGACGGTAGCTCAACCAGTCTCTTTCAGCAATGCTATTTCTCTCCGGGGTCGCAGCTGATATCGTGATGTACCAGGGATCGTGTGGTCCGGGAAGAATTCCTCAGGTTCTCCAGGTGATGTGGCTTGGCCTCTCTCGGTATCCAGAATCTGTCGATGGCCGGCGAGTGCAGGAGGTTCCACCAGGGCAGATGGCACCTTTTTGCAGTGGGTGGAGTGCACCCAATTCTTCCGATTGGTCACTCGGACTGCAGTTCTCATCGCCAAGAGCACCTGCTCAGGACCTCGCCATCTGGGCTCCAGGCTATTCGTCCTCTGGAAGACTTTGACCATCACTTGGTTGCCGGGCCGAAGATCATGGCCATCACCTTGCGACCTGTCAGGAAGAGCTTCTCGAACCTGTTGATGAATGGAAAGCAAGCTGTCAGTCAACTGTGACAGGTAGTCACTCATCAAAATACATACAAGGTACATCATGTATGGGGCGTGGCTTAGGAATCCCCCCAAATATTCGTAGGCCTTCCAAATACTACCTCATACGGTGTAAGGCCAGATCGTGTATGTGGCACTGATCTACTTTACAGCAATGCCAAGGGTAGTGCATCAGGCCATTTCAGAGATGTGGAAGCCTGGATTTTAGCCAACTTAAGCTTGAGGGTAGAATTGTATCGTTCCCCTAGCCCTGCTGATTGTGGGTGGAAGGCAGCATGAAACTTCTGCTTAATTCCCAATCCTTTCAAGACATACTCAACAACTTGCCCAATGAAATGGGGTCCGTTGTCACTCCACAAAAGTCGGCAAATGCCGAATCTGGGGAAGAACTCCTTTAGAAGCACCTTTGCTGTAGTAAGAGCTGGTTTATCTTTCATAGGGTACGCTTCTATCCACTTACTGAAGGCACATACCACTACTAAGACATACTGTAGATTATTACAGCGTTCAAGCTGGATGTAATCCATTTGCAGAACCTCAAAAGGTGCAGTTGGTGTAGCAAACCCTCCTGTTGGAGTTTGTGTCCCTTTTCCAGGATTGTACTGGAGACAAATCAAGCAGGACGGCACTCTCTATTTAGCTGTACCGGCAATTTCTTGATGCTCCCAAACTTGCGTAAGCAGCTTCGCTATTGAGGATGCTCCAACATGTGTCGGCCCATGTGCCATATGAATCATAGGATGTAAATAGGCTGTGGGCAGTCTCCACTTAGCCATGTCTTTATTTCTCCAACAGCCCTCATCATCCAATGATCCCTCCTTAGACCATTGCTCAAGTTCTTCTGCAGAGGCAGATCGCTGCATATCGAGCACTTCTTGTCTGGCATCATGCCAACGTTCAGCCTGTTACTTCACCATGTACATTGATGTGGTGCTTCGCTGCATTGCAGTTTCGCAGGCTATGTGATCTGCAAAGTCATTGCCCTGTCCTATTTTATCTGTCACTTTCTTGTGTGCGCTACACTTAACAATCGCTATTTTCTTAGGATATGTCAAGGCAGTCAGGAGATTATGCACTAATTCTCCATGCACTATTTGTGTCCCATATGATGTAAGAAAGCCACTCGAAAGGCGTATTGGCTATCGGTGTAGATGTTAACATCCAAGTCAGTACTAAGTTCACACGCCCTTGTTAATGCTATCAACTCAGCTGCCTGAGCTGACTTCTGTGGGATGCGAGCTGTCTCAACTACCATCTGAAGCGTTGTAATTGCATATGCAGCTGATGTTGTGCTATCTGGCAGTTTCAAACAGGACCCATCAACCCATAATTCCCCATCAACATTCAAGAGGGGCGTATCTTGCAGGTCAACATGACCCTGTATCTGTTCCTCAGTAAGGAATATACAGTCATGAGACTCCTGTGACTGGGACTGAGGAGACGGATTAAGAATCAAGCATCTTTTCAAGGTGATAAGAGGGGCCAAAAGTGTCAATTAATTTCCTGTCAAGTGAGCACTAGTTAAATGCTGCATTTTGGTTTGGTTCAAAAGGGCATCAACTGCATGGGGTACTAACACAAGCAATCTATGTGACAAATCTATCCCCTCACTCTGACGTATGGACACAGCTGCCGCTGCCACAGAGCGAAAACCCCCAGGCAAAGCACGAGCGACTGGATCGAGGACAGCTGAAAAATATGCACAAGGACGCTGGTTATCACCATGTGTCTGTACTAAAACTGAGAGTGCACAACCATCCCTCTCATGTACATAGAGTGTGAAGGCCTTAGTGTAGTCTGGAATGCCTAATACTGGTGCAGAACATAGAGCTTGACGCAACTGTTGGAAAGCATGGAAGGGGCATTGGAGTGTCTTTAGTCAAAAGGGCCAACAAGGGTTTAACAATATGTGAAAAGCTAGGAATCCACTGCCTACTGAAAGAAGTAAGGCCAATCAACGCACGAACCTCCTTCTGAGTACGGGGCACAGGCGTGTCTAAAATAGCTTGGATGCGATCTGGTGTGAGTGCACGTCCCTCCTTAGACAGGAGGTGACCTAAATAGGTAACCTACTGTCTACAAAATTGCAATTTCTTCTGAGAAGCCTTGTGATGGTGTGATGAAAGAAATTAAAGCAATGACAGTATTCCTTCTTCACACTGTTCAGAGGTGTCAGCTTCAAAAACAAGTGGAACTGGGGGTCTACCAAAACATTTGAATATACAGTGATATATGCAGATGTGTATGTCAACAGATGACAGATCTAAATGTGCAACCAAGGGGTAGAAAAAGGAGAACAGAGGGGAAAAAGACAAAGAACAATCAAAAGGGGACCCTAGAGTGAAGCTTGGATACCCATCAATTGTCTAAGTGATCAATCCTATCATCTGGTCATCCAATCCAAAGAGACATATATCTCTTGATCATAGAGATTCTCTTGTCTGGAGTGAGCCCACTCAAACAGGTCCAGGATCAACAAAAGGATCGGAGCCAGGAGATCATATGTATTATTGATGATAGAACAATTGAGAGAAGTGCAGTGCTTGAAAAGAGGAATGTGGTGTGTTAAAATAGAGTTGTGAGAAGGCGCTACTAATTTAATATGAAAGAAAAATCTCACCCTCTAAATAAAAACAACAGTGCAACAAGCAGTGTTCAACAAATAACTGCTGTGTAGAAAGGTCGACATGTTTCAGCCAGACGGGAACTATTTCACCCTAAGGCTTTCTTCAGGACCCAAGTTGTCAAATATTTGCTACTGCATTAGTGTATCAAAAGGAAAAAATATATGTGATAATAATAGAATGAAGTGAGCTTATTTCACTAACATCATGAGGTTGGACTTAATACAACCTTTGTATGATCCTCCGCCTCAAAGGATGCAGTAGGCATCCGTATTGATCGAGGGGTGGACCTCACCTCGCCTGGAACCTTACTCAGGACTAAGAGGCCCCGCTCTCTCCGTCGTTGCCTCGATATGGCATCTGAGTCAGGGAATGGAGGTGTGATGAAAGAAATTAAAGCAATGACAGTGTTCCTTCTTCACACTGTTCAGAGGTGTCAGCTGCCAACAAGATGTAATCAACATATTGTATGAGAGCCACCCCTGTTGGCACAGGGAAAGAATCAAGCTGTTTTTTCAACGCTTGGCTGTAAATACTAGGACTCTCTGTATACCCCTGTGGAGCTCTACAAAATCTGAGGGATCGATTATTAAAAGTAAAGCCGAACAAATATCGGCTGTCAGGATGAATAGGGATTGAGAAGAAAGCATTCTTCAAATCAATCACAGCAAATGTAGTCGCAGTCGGAGGAACCATGGTAAGGAGTGTCGTGATGTCAGAGACTGACGGGTATTGGGGTACTACGATCTTATTAACCTCGCGCAAATCAATGATAAACCTGTATATTTTAGTATCAGTGTCTTTCTTCAAGATAGGAAGAATAGGGCTATTGTAAGGGACTTCTTCCACAACCCCCACTTCAATCAGATCTTGAACAATACGTATTAGTGCCTCTTCGCCTTCTCGAGAAATTTTGTATTGTGGAAGTCGTGGCAATGAAGCACCTTCCTTCCCCTGAATATGAACTGGTGGGATAACCATTTGGCCCACATCAGTTTCTGACTTAGCCCACAGAGTAATAGGTAGGGATGCCAAAGCAATATCTTCTTTAATAAGACAAAACCTCTCACCCATGGGATAGTTATCATTCAGAATAACACGTACACCTTCTGGGGAACATCGTATCGTAGCACGAAAATGTTTGAGCATATCGAGACCCACAATATTGTCAGGCGTGTTAGGGGAAAGCAAAAATGGACATGCAGCAGAGAACTTATCAACATGAAATGCAAGTGGTTGTGACAGCGGGCTAAGGGAAGGTGTTCCATTGAATCCTATCAATGTGATTGTTAAGCCAGACAGGGAAGCCCTTGGAACCAATTGTTTAGACAGGGCGCTACGAGTAGCTCCTGTGTCAACCAAAAAGCGATCAGTAGAACCCAAGACATTTGCATCTACATAGGGAACCCTCTGATCTACTGGGACTTCAACTGGTTCCTTACCCCATCCTAAGCATTCCTATGCATAATTAGAATCCCTCAAATCAGCAGTCGAATAATCAGACATTTGATATTGATTACGCCTGTCAAAAGTATTAGAAGAATTGTGAGTATGTTCTATCGCCTCAAACCTAGTACGATTATCCATACCTCCCCTATTTCCTGAGTTCCCTGGGCGGCTTCTCATTTGTCCTCTACCACGCTGATACTGCTGACCTAGAAAAAGTGGGCACTCAAAGCGCCAATGTCCTATCTCTTTACAATAAGCACACTGATCAGAAGACAAAGTAGCTGGAGGGAAAGAAGGTGCACTAGATCGATACATTGCACGTCCACCTCTACCACTACCTCTATAAGATGGACCATGAACCTGAGCTAACATCACCTTTGTTTTTAAATCCTTAGCTTTCTTATCCTCCTTGCCTTTATCTTCCAATTCCTGATGTTCATAATACTGAGCCATAGTCAAAAGGGAAACTGGGGAAGACGTAGTCCATGAGCTCTCGCTGGCCGTTAGGCGACTAGCTATTCCTGGCAACGTGTTCGCGACAAATTTGTCAACGGACAGATGCTTGCCCATGTCATCTGTCAATGACTGGCCACTTAAGTCATGGAATGTCTCCTCAAAACTCATAAAGAAATCAGAAACTGACTCATCTGGTTTCTGCTTACAAGACGCAAGCATAGTCCAATCTATCTTTTTAGGTGGTATAAGGATTTTCAATGTAGTTGTCATATACCTGGGAACGGAGAAAAAGACCGTCACTCAACCGTTTATGATCATTTTTTATATCAACAGGCTCTAATTCTGTGGAATGTTTCCTGAACTTTTCAATTACTTCTCCAGTAAACGACTCTGTAAAATATAACTGCTCTGACTCCGGCCATTGATGAAGATGTGCTGTAAGATCTGAAGCAGATGCACGAGCTGCTTTTCGGGCAGTAGATCTAAGAGTGGCCGCACGATCAGCGGTCATAAAAGAGAGAGTCTGTCGTTTAGGGTCCGACCCTGACTTTTCCTGATCTGAGAGAGAGAAGTCATCATCAGAATCAATCTTGGGGCAGAGGGAAAAGTATAAGGAGGCGGAGAGTGATCCAATGGAATTGAATCGTCCTGTGGTTTATTAAGTAGAGGATAAAGGGGGCGCTGGACAGGGTATTGGCCATTTACCTGTAAACGACGCTCCCTATCCTCTTTCTCTTTTATTTCCTTCATTTCTTTATTTTACATCTCCAGCGCTTTTGCATAGATATTTTTGCGCTGTTCTTTTTCTGCTAAAGCTTGCTCTCTTCTCACTCATTCACGCGCTTCTTTCTCCCACATTCGTACACAGTCAAACATATCTTGTCTACTTTTGCACCTAAACACACATTGTTCCACATACTGAATTTTTCAAAGATCAAATGACTCATTTATTGGCCATCGCAGATCAGGATCCATTTTGGTGTATTTATTCCATAGTGCGCTATACATTATGGAAGAAATACCGTTTTTAATGTACATTTCTCTATTTGGTGTCCCCTCAGGGGGAGCCGGCTGACTTCGTTCTAAATTCATTTTTGGTACCTCCAAGAAAGCAACACATCCTACGAAGCGTGCTAGTAACAGGCATGTCACAAATATTATAATAAATATAATATTATAACAAAAATAGTACTTATTACGTTCAAGAATTCTCAATTTAGAGAAAAATCTCCACATTGCATGCCTATATAAATTGCAATTTATATATACCCTAACAAATCCAAGATTTTGGCCAAACAAACAAGAAGTGTTGCATCAGACGACCTTACCAAGCAAAAGTCTCCAGCCTCCAACTGCCAAGCTCTGAATCGACCAAATGGTCTCTGCACGACGAACGCCAGAAGGGATCTCAGTCGAGGACCGGCACCACCTGGAGGGGAAAATCGGAAAAGCACCTCGGCCTGCTAAGACACGGGTCTCCTCATGCAGTGATCATCCGTAGCGAGATTCCAATCCTCCGTCATAACCACTCCGTCGGGCATCCAAGTCGCCGATGAGCCACATGTGACGGGCGCCAATTTGTAGAAGTAGACCTCACTAAGGCATACCGGTGCTAGGGGTTCGCCCTTCTTTGGGCAGTAGTCCTCAGACCAATAAGTAGAGATTAGCACGGAAGCTGAAATATCAAAGAAATATTTTAGTAAACCTCATGAGTGGAACTCCATCTATACAAAACCCTCAGGCAGTGTATGAGGTAGCACAAGGAGTACAGAAACTGTGAGTCTTGTATACGCACTCAAGAGCTCAAAAGGAGGCGGTACAAGTACACACCAGAATAACTATTCACATACATGGACATACAGAAAATGCTCAGTCAACAAAGTAGGAGGAGCAATGAGTTGCTGACATCAGTTAAAACAGCCTGACAGTTACAGACGAAAACAGGTGCATGAGCAGCTACAGACTTTTCTGAGCATGCTCAGTGCTGTAGGAGCTAAATATAGATAGTTATTCTAATACAGCACAAGGGTAAGCAATAGTGAAGAAGGAAGGAGCACATGGCAATGCTCATGCTCAGTCAAAATGGCTGCCAAAAGCAAAATGGCTTTAGCTCATGCTAACAGCGATCTCTGCCAAATTCCCACAGTAGTGCTGAGGTGGAAACACACCACACAGTTCAAGATACTTCAACTTTCATCATATACATCGTGTTGGCTGACTTTGCGGTTCTAATAGTATCTCTATCTCTGTACCGGTGGACTCTGAGGACTTTTTGCTGTGTATTCTGCTCGGGCTCTGGTGAGTTTAACAATATTTTTCGTCAACTCTTCCACAGACTGCAAGTACTTTTACTATTTCAACCGTTATTTCAGTTAACAGACAGCGTGCGCTTCTTACCTCAAACTGTAGAACCGACACAGAAAATCTGGACGCAGAGAGCCTTCTGTGACATCACGCCAAGTCTGACTAATCGACATCATTTGGCGCCCGAGCGTGCCGTGAGCCACCCGGCATCGCGCCATGTACGCACCGCCATGTTTTTTTTTGCGGAAGATCCTCAGAGCTCTTGTCATCTCTGACAAGTGGAAGGAAAGCAGGCAGCGCTATTGGCAGGAAGCCGATGTGCATGTTGCTGTAGCCTCCCATATCCAAGGATTCATGGTACGCCATTAATCACTGATAGCCTCCTGCCAGTGTCCACAGTCATCTATTGTTTGAGGTGAGAGAAACTGGGTTCTTCCTATGTCGACGCACGTATCCATCTGCTGTGCGGCCCTTCTTCAGCCATACTCCCGATTCAGCTACCACTTTCCTCCCTCCTCTTCATTTACTTCCTATGCACCACGAGGTGCATGAAGATGTCAGGTGGGCCGCGCAATTAATGTTCTTCTCCATGCTTCACACCAGATGAATGCACAACGGGTGCAACTTTAAAGAGTACTGCCAATGGTTTATCGCCACCATACAATTGAACGCTCTTTCACTACAGTGTTCCGCAGCATTTATTTCTCAGTGTTTATTGTTCCTGTTGTCGTTTTCAGAACACTACATCAAGGAACTTGTTTGCTCTCCAGCCATACTTCATGCCATTTTATGGTGGGATTTGTTCAAACACAACACTTTGCTACTTTCTGACATGCCATACATCTTCATGACTGTCTGTGTTCATACCCTGTGGTTATTTAACCTTCATTTTTCCCTACTTGGAGGGCCAAGGGTTTTAGTTCCTTGTGCTCGCATTACATTTGCCTAGAGGGGCCACACCTTACATTTCTGGACCCAGGGTACACACCTTCTTGGGCTCATTGTTCATTTTACATGCATATGTTTAACGCTTCTTTCTTCCCCACATTAGGATGGCAATGGGTACTAGCCCCATCTGCTCGCAACACACTTGCCTACGTTTTCTCTTACGGTCTAAAACCTCACATAGGGGATTTTAGTATGGGTCAGTGTCCCATTTACACTTACTATTCTACCCTTCTGTCAGGGTATCTGCTCAGGGCTCATCATTCCTTGTACATGGTTTCTTGGTGTACACTCTCAGGGGTACATTGTTCACTTTACATTTGTACTCTCTACACTGTGTTTCTTCTCTTTGGGAAGGCATTGGGTTCTTGCCCCATGTGCTCACACTACATTTACGCCTTTCTCTAAGAGTCAGGCCATGGGTCCAGTCCCATCTACACATTTTTGGGTGTTCAGTCCCATATGGGTACCAGTACCATTTTAATGAGTCTCATTCCCATTTGCTGTTATTTTTCTCGCAATGTTATTCTTATATTAAGGGACATTGTCTTTTTGAAAACTCAACGTTTTGCTTATTCCTTTTGAAGTGTCAATTTGAAAATGGGGGAGGATGAATTATACTCATTGTATTATATATATTCTCTCTTTCTCTGTTTTCCCACCTGTTTAGTTCTCCTCGTGATGTTACACATTCTTTGCATCCTTGGTTTCTGGACTATAATTGGTTGTTAGTCTTCCCTTGTCTCCAGTATCTCCCTCATTGTAGTTACTTACTATTTCTTGCTTGTTTTAGAGGAGATCCTTCCTTGTCCATTTCCTGGTCTTGGTGTAGTCTGGTGTGTAGGTCATGTCGTGCCTTTTCCTTTCTTCCTTGCTTGCCTGCCTGGCTAGTGGGTATGTTTGGGGGTAGTCTTTGGTGGGTCTATGTCACTCAGTTTACTTGTTTTTTTCGCATCATCACAGTTCTCTTCTCAATTGTAATTCTATGTTGGTAAGTATGCACTATTTCTATTTGTGTACTTTTACCCTTTGCTTCGTCTACGTTTTCTTTCACCTATCTCTTTGCTCACTCCTGTTCAATTACTTATTTGCACTCTTTTTATATTTGTTGTTGGAGAGTATGGATCATTTCCTTTTTTGTTTAGTACCCTTGTCTTCTTCCACCTGTCTGTGCATTTCTAGTTCTTTTCTCTGACATTTATTCTGTTCCATCGTCTTCCTCCTTGCAGTTCTTCCTTGGTTCTCTCTCATTCCATATTATTCATTTACAGGACTTGCGCTTCTCTTGTGTAAGGAAAAGGGATATGTAGTATCCTGCTCTTGCTTATGTTATGTGATTTACACCTCCTGCTCAGCCAGTGTCTGTGCTGTGTGCTCAATAGAATGTTGGAGTCATGATGTGCCTCGGAATGGGGGGAGATTGTGAGGTGAAGTGACAGTTGAGCATGGGCTGAGCAGCAGGCAGGCTGCTCCTGGTGGGGCTGCTTCACAGAGCTTTACCACCTGCTGTTGAGAACATTACTTACTGTTGTACTTTTAACTATCTACAATAAACATCCTGAGTTTCATCCTTCTTGCGTGGACCTTCCTCACTACACAGCTGCACTAGATTAATAGGAGGGAGGTATTCACATGGATAAATGAAATAGAACTTCTTGCTCGTAGTTGCTCATAGAAAAGACTTTTGGAGGATGAAGAACTGCGGGCCTATTCACAAACATATTTTAGCCAAATAACCCTCATTTTTAATATTCTTCTGATTTTAAGCAATATCTGTAACCTATACCTAGAAACTGCCATTTGTCTCACCATATGGAATCAGGCCATGTTCACAGCACTGCTTAAATACCTACAGCTGACCCCCTCTCTCTAATATAACAGCTGACATAAATCTTTGTTACCTTTCCCGGTTAAGATCTTTGAAAGTTCATCTTAAACTTTCTGCATAGCTTGAAAATAATAATTTGCTCAACGCTTCTCAAGCAGATTTCAGACCTCTCCATAGCACTGATTCCACTTTGCTTTCAGTAGCCGATACTCTCAGACAGATCTTAGACAAAGTAGGAGCTGTTGTCATGGTCCTTTTAGACCTGACGACATCTTTTGACACCATATCCCATGCTGTGCTAATTTTTAAACTGCACGAGTCAGGCGTATGCCAGCAAGTTCTCAAGTGTCTTCATTTATTCTTTTCTTAGCGAAAAATGTCAAAGTGTACCTTGATCACTGAGCCTTGCATCCTCTTTGATGCAGGGTCCAAGGATCTAGATTCATCCCCACTGTCTTCACTATCTACTTCACCCCTTTTGGTTCACTGGTTAGGAAGTTTGGTTACTAATATCATCTCATATGAGGACGGCACACACTTCATTGTTTCTATCCGAGAAGACCCGTAACAACCATCTCCAACTTACACCAGCGTATGGGATAAGTGGCCTCCTGGATGACCGAAACTAAAGCTTAGTGTGGATAAAACCAAGATCATTTTCTTTGTCAACCCCACCCCTGTGTGTTCCCCCACTGGTGGCATGACAATCTGTGTACCCCACCCACTTCCCCCAGTTTAGCCAGTTTAGCCAGGCATCATCATCACCATCGTCTTTCACCACAATCTCCCATGTAGCTGCTCTCTGTTTATTAACGTTCTGGGTCCTTGAAACAATTCATCCTCTTCTTCACATGTCCTTGCCGAGAACTTTGATCCATGCCCTAATTTCCTCTAGATTATATTATGGGAACGCCATGTGTTTAGCCCTTCTGAATTATTGCATCCATCACCTTTAGTTAATACAGAAGGCAGCAGCATTAGTCCTCCTTAACATTCCCAGGAACAATTCAATCAAACAACATCTCGAGGTTGTGCATTGGCTCACCATATGGAAGCATATCCTGCTGAAAATGCACAGTATCACTCTCAGAGCAGTCTATGGCTCTGGTCCTCTGTCCGTCAGGAATAAGCTACATCACTCCCTTCCAACTCATCCTCTCAGGTCTTCCACATGCATTTTGCTGAATATTCCCAAATTCAAACTCTTGAGACAAGTGGGTTAAATTCTTGCATTGTGGCTCCGAGGCTATTGAATTGTTCCCCCACCCCATTGGCATTCATAACACCTCGAACCATAACTCTGTAAGAAAAACGTATCATAACGTGGCTATTCCAGGCCCCTGTTTAGGTCCCAGATCCGCCTTTTGGTGATGCAGTCGTTGCTAGTGCTGGGATGCCCTGTTGGGTAGCACTTTATAAATCTACTTCATCATCATCACCACCATCATCATACCTGACACAAAGGGATTCCTAGTAGGCATACACTTGCTAATTACTGCAGATTTCCCCTAAACCCCTCTCAAGGAGTTGGGGGTGTAGGCATGGTCAGCCTTAGGCGTTTTAGAAGTAGTGTGTCTGGAAACTTGTGTCTCCTACAGTTTTCCAGGCTAACAGCTTGAAATGGGACATGTTTATTGACAACAGTAAGCGAACTACTGAACTATATTGTTTGGTTGTAGTAAAAAAAAATAAAGAACAAAAATGACTTAAATGTTTAGTTAGCCGTCTTGGGTAGCCGTAGCGTTTTATTAATCTAACTCACCATCATCATCATCATCGACATCATTGTGCTTGTCAGGATTTCACAGAGGGGTAAATGCATTTATTACAACAGATTTCTTTGGAGGGTATTATTGCAATTACACTGACCCTCTTTCAGGAATAGACTTCGGATTAAACAATAGGCAATGGTCGATCACTTAATTTTACAAATGCTACTGCAACTAAGAATGGCCCCTGATTGCAATTAGAATATTCAGGTTTTGCTGAGATCTCATGACGAGGTAACTAATTAACCAATGGAGAGAGCTGAAGCTTTGTGGAGTGGGTGAGGATGTCATGATAATTATACTAATTAACTGGAGGAAATGAAATCGCACTGAATCTAGGCCTCCTGGTTAACATGTGCATTTCACTTGTAACTGTGAAATCATATCCTCTGCCTGTGAAATATGTTTCTTTATATCACTTTTTGGGAATAAAATAACTATAACTTGTGCCCTAAAGTAATCCTCTGGGGACTTATATGGATGCCCCTGTGCCCATCCTGGGTGCAGCGGGAGCCAGCTTAGCTTCCATCTGGCGGGTGCAGGTATTTTTCTATGATCCTACCGAGTGGTAGAATATAAGAAGGCAAACAAATTTGTGTTCCCACCCGGCACAAATTATTTTTGCATCTCCCATCAAGTGGGAGCATAGAAATGTTCCCTGTCTGTGCTCTTGCAGACAGGGAAACAGTGTCTCAGGGGTGGGCTTCTAGGGACACAAGAATTGAAGTAATGGCTCGAGGTTGGGGGCCCAAACACCCGTACCCCCTAAAAAAAGACCCTGATGATGTGGACCTAAGGACCCGCGAAGGGTAGGGGAGTGTGGACATGCACTCCCCTCCCCTATAAAAATACAACAGCCCTTGGAGATGGGCCTGCAAAGTCTCAGGGAGGGGTACCGTGTGCCATTCTTCCGGGGCAAAAAAAAAAAGAAAACAGTCCCGGGGGTATTGAGTCCTAAAGAGGCTTGGAAAGTGAGGCCCCGTGCCCTCCTCCACATATTCAAACATTCAAACATGGGTGGTATTGTCCTAAGGGCCTTACGACACTTAGGTAGGGAGCTGCATGCCCGCCTGTCCTTTTATTAACATGGCCGATCCTGGGAGATTGGGTCCCAGGGCCGAAAGCAGCTAGGGGATTGGGGCCCCATGCACGCTCTCCCACCCTCCCCTGATGTATATTGACTCCAGAGACCTGGTCCACTTCGGGGGTCATTTAAAGTAAAAAATATATGGTTCTTGCCATTTTGGTTCTTTTTCTGTGATTCAGTTAAAGAACCATGGGATCACATAGAAAAAATTACTTTGGCCCCGGGAAGGGGGGTCCCTTTGAGACCTCTGCACAAGGGCTTGGAGAGCAGAGAACTCCTACCCTGCCCCCTTATATTAATTTTTTAATCCATTTTGAGGACAGGGGACTAAGTTCCCGGAGTTCTGTAATGGCTGCTGCAACATTTTTGTTTTTGTTGCGGTCAGCCAGTCAGAGTGCTCACTCCCGTGGACCCTCATTCCTGTGGGATGGCCCAAGGGAACAAAGCTTCCTGGGGCAATCAGAATTTTCTATTTATTTCAGTTGTGCTCGCGGGACTCTTGTGAGGGTCCCTTGGGCCCATCCGTCCAGATACACAAATATTTTTAACCTTAATTTCCCAAAAACTAATGAATGGGATTACACCAAATCACAATAAGCACACTTTCTGGACCAAGTTCTAGCTTTTTCGGTGTAATTTCAATGAGCAGTTTTAGTGGTATTGCGTTTCAAAAAAGTCTATGGAAATTCCATGGATAGTTTGTGTTTTGGGACGCCCCCCTTTTTCTCTTCCCCCGCTTGACAGATCGCCCCGAAACTTTTCATGAGGGAGCTATGCAAAAGAGAGCCCTTTTATGGAAGGTTTCATTTAGATTCGTCAAATAGCGCCAAAGTTATTAGAAAACTAAAAAATGCTTTCCTATTGTAGGCACACCTATAACTACCCACACATGACTGCCAACGAGTAACACACACACACACACACAAACACACCCACACATGCACACACACACGCGAGCACACACGCCTCCATGGCAATTACCACTATTGTCCCCTCATGCAAATGCTCCCTCCTTGTAGACAGGACAAATGAAAGGAAGTGACAGCCGGTAATTTTAGCAGGGAGTTGGGGGTGTACAGGACAAATGCACACATACACACTTACTCTCATCCATGCATTAACACAGTTGCAGAGACAAACATTCATTCACAACCACTCACTCCCAAATATTCATACATACACGCATGCATGCTCTAAACATTAATACAATTAAATGAAAGGAGGCAGCAGTCCCTGCTTGTAACACAGTGGGATGAGGTCAAAGAGAGTTGCTAACCCCACCCCACCCCACTCTGTGACGAGGTGTCAGTGACTGACACACGGCCATGGGCACTTCAGGGCTTAAAACTGAAGCATCAACATCCAGGGCAATCAGTGACACTCCCCTTGGTCACAATGGGTAGAGCCTCAAGGTGCTGTGCCAAGCTGGAGGGGTCACACCCATAATGGGTGCTGTGACATCTTTAGCCCAGCAAATTTCTGCTCAAGCAGCCAGGTGCTTACAAATGTACCGCTTGTCTAGCTCCTGGTTGGCTGACCTAAAAGTAAAGAGTGCCTGTCCGGCTGATCTTGAGGGGCAAAAGATGAGGCGGCGTGGTTTCTCCACCTGCTAGCGCGAGCTGTGTCCGATGAAAGGACTCTAGTGAGACAGTCAAAGTATAGAGATATAGAGAGTCTCTGAAGGCTAGATTTCCTTCAGTGCCATAAGAAGCAAGGGCTGTGATGCCTCGTAAAATGTGGTCTCTTGTCTAAAATATCAGATTAGGTAATAGTTTGAGGACAACTTGAAAAAGATTTTATGAAAAGGTTCATGCCTCAATAGATTCATAAATCCACCACTTCAGGCAAGGTTATTGCTGAATGACATCCTTCTCTTGTGAGTTTTCATAATGCTGATATCTGGCATTTGCTGTGAAGACGTGGTTCTCAAGATGATAGCTGTCATGGTTGCAAACTACAAACAACTAGTTGTTATCCGAAAGCCACTGCAGAGGCATTCTCAGACGAGGTCATTCCAAAGGCCCATTTGGCACACACAGTGAAGTACAGTGCCTGCTAAATGTGGCTGTTCAATGAAAGTACAGTGGTTTTTCAGTAGTGAAAAATGATAAGAATGCTTGTCAACCTCTGAATATATTCACCACGTCAGAAGGGAAATGGAAACAGTGACTTCATCTTTTTGTTGTGTATGGAAGGAAAGTGGACCTTTTCAATAGGACACATTATAGTGTTGCCAGTTGTACTAAACAATGGCAAAAAATAAATACATGTATAGTTAGAGTATTTATTTCTTTGAATTGCCTACTTGAAATGTTAGCTGCAAACATGTCCTTTCATAGGAAATGTTAGTTTTGTCAATGTGAATTAAACATTTCCTGCTTAGTGGTGCAGGTGTACAAACTTGCAGTTTGGAGATTTTAATCAGCAAACTTGGTGCTGTTTTTGTCTGAGGGCTTCCTTCGCTTTGCATGGCCATTCTTAGGCTCTGAAAGCCTTGCTCCTTTTAATTGTAGTTGTACTGAGCGGTGTGCTATAATTTGATTGCATCAAGCTGCCAATGCTGAAATGTGAGAGTGAAGTCAAAAACAGAAATAAGACCACAGGGATAGGAATAATCAGGGATGGCAGCCACAACATTGCTGCTCTGTTTCCAACCATCGACTTCAAATCTTTCCTCAAGCCTGAATGCCCGCGTGAGGCACAGCAGTTTCCTGGCATCCACGTGACCAACCCAGGGTGGGCCTTGTGTACTCCACGTGACACAACAGTGAGTGGCTTTGACTAGAAGTGCGGGGGGGGGTGATTTTGGCTCCATGATCTTTTAATTCCTGGATGGAGAATTTGCAGCCAAAACTTTGTATTAAGCAACTCAACCATGCATCAACTTGGTATCCCCCCCCCAAAGTAGGAGCATTCATAGGCGTAAAGGTAGCATCCTGTATTTTGTTGTATTATTTCCTTTATGTATCACTTTCCTACCCCTCAGCGAGGACCCAAAGAGGTTCCTGGTTTGGTCTATTAACTGGCTATGTCATCTATTGGTAACCATTATATCTACTTGAATGCCACACTTAGAAGCTTTGGACCTTTCCCCAAAATACTGAAAGGTTGTTTCGATTGCATCCAATAAGAATGTAGTCTGTTTCACGGTCTCAGACAGAAAAGCAGATTCTGCAAAAAAGACTTCAAGTCTTGAGCGCAGACAAGACCGGGTCCCACTTTGATTTCAACCAAGCCAAACGTTCACTAACCGGAGCATCCCTGCTTTCTTGCTTAATGATTAAGGTCACCTTTGTGATCCCCGGTTATTTGCATCAATACCTACGGCTTGAATTTCCAAGTTATTAATGTGTGGTACTGAGGCTTTTGGATGCAGTCTTCTATTGAGTTTAGATGATCGGATGATGATCTGAGACTGTATCAGATACACTGTGCAATTATTAGTAGTCGGTCTCCACGTGTGGAAGTTATAGGCCCATTTTTGGAAGCCTTGCTGTGCACAAACTTGTGATAGGCAAATAGGAGATCTTTGATATGATTTCTCTGGTTTGTTCCTTAAGCTGTTTCATCCCACTGTTTAGGAACATCTTTGAAATGTGATTTTGAATTTTAGCTCTCGATACATGGCCTTTCAATGCTGAGATTATACTCTGCAGAACATTTGTTTGCTGGCATGACTCCATGAAGACAGCAAGGGAGCCTACTCTGGTCCCAGTAAACATTGAGATGGATGTTGGGAACCAAAGCAAAGAAGTTGAGCCTTACATGGGCTTCAAACACACGGTTCACCATGGTAAAAGAAGCAGTAAATGAAAGGAGGTTGAGGGTCAAAACACAGTGAGCCCTGCTATTTCTTTCTGACTTTCTTTCTCCAGAAAGGCTTATGGAAGCTGATAAAAACAAATAAACATATACATTTCTGAAGGCAGAACAGGAGAATGAAAGTCTACAATAGTCACTCACAGACTACGTTGCCTGAACGGGGTTGTTTGACACTCTTTCTCCCCCAGGGAGGTTTCAAGAGATGCATCTGAGCTTGGCTTCAGTACAAGACCGAAGAAGAGAGCAAATCTCACGATCTGCAGCCTTCAGTGTGGCAGAGAACATGGAAATGTAGGAGAAATGCTGTTTGGAGATGGAGTCAGCCATGGAGCCAGGCAGAAAACCGCATCACAGTGGTTGGGGCTCACCTGCTCCCACAATCTTGAGTATGGAAGCTCCAGAGCCTGCAGTGGCAGCCATCTTGGGTATGGAAGCCCCAGAGCCTGCAGTGACAGCCATCTTGAGTATGAAAGCCCCAGAGCCTGCAGTGTCAGCCATCTTGGGTATGGAAGCTCCAGAGCCTGCAGTGACAGCCATCTTGAGTATGGAAGCTCCAGAGCCTGCAGTGGCAGCCATCTTGGTTATGGAAGCTCCAGAGCCTGCAGTGACAGCCATCTTGAGTATGAAAGCCCCAGAGCCTGCAGTGGCAGTGGCCGCCACATCTCTCTAAACAGTTTTAAATTATAGGCCATTTTGTTATCTCTTGAATTTTTCTGACTTTGATTTTAATCTGATCATTTTATATAACATTTTCATTTAATTAATTATTGTTTTACTTCATTTCAATTTGTATCGATGTTGTAATGATTTTAAATCATCTATACTAAATTTAATTTGAATTTAGGTAAAATACTAACCCTCACAGTTAATTCATTTTAATACATTTTTTAATGCATTAGATTCACTTATAGTAATGCTGATCCTAACCCTAAAACTTACCTTTCATTAATTATAATTATAATAAATACACTAATTATTCATTGTTAGCATAGCCACAAAATTAACAATAACTAATAATTAATTTTGAAAAATTAAGTTAATAGAAATATATAGCTTGAAAGTATCCCGAACCCTCACTGTTAATTAATTATATAATGTCATATTAAATCGAATGTTTATCCTTTGACCATATATCTTTCTTAATTAGCTTGAAAATTCATTAATTAAATATTTACCCTTAACATAGCCCTCATGCTAACGCTGACCCTTAAGTAATTTAAATTAAATTAATATTAAGTTAACTATTAATCCTTTCACTTGCTTTTATATTTACTGCAACAGTTATTTGATTTAAATTACTCGTATTTCAATTGAATAATTATCACTGACATAACTTTAACAGTAACCCTAACTTTAATACATTTATTCTCAGCGCCTTAAGACGCTCACGGGTGAGTAGCCGAACTATATAAACTCCTGATTGATTGATTGATTGATTTGAAATTAACTTAACCAAAATCAAATAGTTTTACGTAATCTAACTTTAAAACTTTTTTTAATCCTAAGGGGAAACAAACCCTTACTTAACTAAATGTTATTGTACTTACCTAAATCAGCACAGTGCCCACGTCTGTATCGGTCAGCTCAGTAGTTGAGGCAATGATGCAGTCTCCCATTGATGTAATGCAATCACTATTGTGGAGGTATACAAGTAAAGCTCAGCATCCGGACAGCAAATGAATGGGATGGAAAGCTGCTGAACTATGGCTGCCCAGTATACACATACTGCAGAGTTTGGAAACATGCACAGTAAAGTGAACATGCAGGGAGGACAAAAGTAGACAGGTATATATCAAAATAAAACAAGCTGCTTTTTTTAAAACGTGCAATGACCAAGCCACTAGAGTTGGATTTCTGTTATGGGAAGTACTTGGTAATGGATGAGTGACTTTGAGTGTATTGCCACTAGGTATCCTAGAAAGTAAATACCACTTTGGCTACAACAATACAGAAATTGGATTTGGGCCCCTTTGTCGAACAGACTGTAGATTTAAGCTGTGCCCTCAAATAATAGTGTTATAAAAAGAAGTCAGAAGATGACATTTGCATTGTAACTGGTGAAATTAAAAGGCTACAAACAACAAAGGGCCTCATTATGATGTTGAGCAGACTCACGTCCACCGGACACCGTTGCAGTCTCGGGACCGACCGACCGCTGGTCGGAGGTCCCGACACCGCTATTACAATGTGACTGCACATGGTGCGGTCGCATACTCCCATTTCTTTATGGGGGCTTGTGCAGGGGCCATAAGCAGGCTGCAGCACAAGCTCCCATAGAGAAATGGGAGTTTTTGTAAATCCCTGCACTGCATGGCAGGCAGCTGACAGTGCCTGCCACGATATGCAGGGATTAAGAGGGGGGCGTGGTGTCCCCTCACGCCCAACCGGAGGCCGCAGGGAGAAGTGGGCCCTGCTAGGGGCCCCCAAAGTCGCTTTCCGACAGGCTTTCCATGTCGGAAAGCCCAATATGGAATGCCTGTGGGAAACCGACATTGTAATCCTGACGGCAGAAACACCGTCCTTAAGGGATTACGTGCCGGTTCCGACTGGCTGACGGGCTCCTTGAGACTGTCGTAAGCCAGCCGGAATGACAGGCCGGTTTTACTGCCGACCGCCGTCATTGGAATACAGCAGTCAAAAGTGAAACCTGAGAGGGCAGTCGAAGGCTTTCCGACCGACATCATTATAGGGCCCTAAATGTTTTCTAGTAGATGCTTTTGACAATGCTCCAGTATTTTTACTGCATCTGTAACTGCGCCTATGTGCAAATGTGTAAAACCAGCAAAATCTTAAGGGAACAAGTGAAACAAATAAACATGCAATGGTGAGTAATAAATAGCCTCGACCTTTCCTAAAGACAAACAGGACAGCTCATCCTAAAAAAAAGCAATAAAAGTATACTAAATTGAAATATCATCATGTCACAAAAAATATCAAAAACACATACTGACTGTGGATTACATGTTGCTTCTGCTGTCTAATAAAAGCATTGCTTGATGCAATCTCAAAGACACTACGAGAAAACAAATGGGTCAATGTAACCATCCACGAAACACCACTGCTTAACTTGTAAAAGGGTGAGTGCCGGTGCTCAAAGCTCTGCTCGGTGGTGCTATACAATAAATCGGTACATCGAACACCAAGGCTGTGTAGTCTTGAATTCACCTGAGGCATCTTTCATCCACTACCAAACACTGCTGTCCCTATATCTCACTCTTACCGGCCCCTGCTTGCTCCCCTTGCTCCCCTTGCACCAGTTTTTCCGTCTTTCTCTACTTCCTCCTTTCCCATTTGTGTGTTTTTCTCTCTCTTGCTCCCAGTAAATATCTGATGTGGAAATATGAGTGCTGGTCCCCAAAATGAGTACCAGTGGGCCCCAAGGGCAAACACAAACTCAAATTAAACACTGCCTCTTTGAACAGCTCATACGCACAAAAAGGCAAACCATGAAAAACCCATGAAAGCCCATGACCAAAGCCAACTCTCTCTTCACTACTTCTTTTAAGTACTTTTTAATACAGATAAGGATATCTCTTGCGAGGCTTTAAGAGCGAATATTACAAAACACTGGTGATGTTATGGCGTCTCTCATACAGTTCAAGACCCAAATGAACTGAAAAAAATACAGTTTAAAAACTGCCTTAAAGTGATTTGATAAATTAGATGTCGGCACAGGTGCACTGAAATATGCAACAAAAAAGGGGTACAAAGTTCCTCGTGTACAGTAGCGGAGAAGAGTGTAAGGAACAGGTGAGAGAGTATCTCAACCGATCAGTGATAAAAGAAACCAATCAGGAGAAGATGAGGGAAATTTCCCTTGGTTGAACTAGAGCTCTCACACACCCAGCAAGCTAGGTGTCATGCTTCATCATATGAGCACTGCCCCTCGTCAAGTCGGCGCTGCAATCCTTGACGGGCTCCCGAAATATTCCGTCATAAGGGCGCCATGAAGTGTGATTTTTAACCACTCCCTTTTCAACAATGTCAGTGAAGTCCAATCATCTGACTGGGAACCTGATGCAGAGTTACCATCATGACCCAAAAGTGAGGGTGTTCTTTCAAGTATGTCAGACACCACTTCGTCTCCGAAGCTGAGTCCTTGGTTATCCATAGAGAGGGGAAGGGGAGGGAAGAACGTCATCTTCTCCTGATTGGTTTCTTTTATCACTGATCGGTTGAGATACTCTCTCACCTGTTCCTTACACTCTTCTCCGCTACTGTACACGAGGAACTTTGTACCCCTTTTTTGTTGCTAGTTTCCTGGGATATGTACACTGGACCTCTTTAAACAACAACACCCCTAGTCCCTACTTTTGATATAAGCACTGAAATATGCGTCATATTCAAGTTGTCGAGCTCACCTGGGACTGGTTTACATGAATTGCTGAGTGAATGAGCAACATGGAACTAAAAGAAACAGTGTAAAATGATTGACCAATCAGTACAGCAACTAAAATAACAATTTGCACCAATCATCCAGTGAAAACGTTGGTGCAGAGCACCAATGCAAGATTGCTGAAATTCTGGCGCAAGGCATACAGACCAGCCCATTCTTTGGCGAAGACTTCAAAGCGAGCACTGCTCTCACTAGACAGGGCCTTACTTGTACGCTGATGTGTTCAGTGAGTTTTTTTCTGATCTTGTTTAACTCTCTGCCAGTTTTAAAAACCTTCCAGTGGCAGCACCCCATTGTGGCTCTCTGGTTTAGAATTACTCACAGTTGTTGAGGGATGTTGTTGCACAACATCTTTGTCCCTGCATTTGCATCTCAAATACGTGCAGCCTCAGATGCAAAAGGGTTTCCCTAATTTGCCCACATGCAGGTGACTGAGGGCCACCAGAGGATCAGGCAGGCACCCACGCAGTACTACAGAAGTGGCCAAGCACACCTCTGTGTCCCCTTCTGCGGCACCAAAGTGACCCTGGGGGCCAGAAAATGGGTACAAACAACACCCATTGCACCCCTACAGCACTTTGTGTAATGCAGCTCCAGGAAGCATGGTACTTGTTTTCCTATTGCTCTTTGGTGTTATGTGCTAGATGCAGTGCCTTGTCCCTTCAATAATGAACAATAGATTACCAAGCTTCAATGATTCAAAAGCAATTGCACTGTGCAGTAGGGAACATCTCTAAGGACTCTTAAGGGCAGTCTTAGTAATGTAGTGCTGTCAAAAAGGTGTGGATGAGGCTGAAACTGATAGTGTTTACTGCAGTTAACTTTGTGTATCGACCTTGTTCATCAAGTCTATGAAATCCGTATAGTTTGACTAATAAAGACTCTTCTACAGTTTCCTGTGGCATCTGTTGTGTCCTGCGAGACACGTTCTAGTGTCTCGACAGGCACAGAGTTAGTAGCCACTCCCCTATGGGAGTGGGCACACTTGCACCCCCACAGGCATCCCTCACAGGCGTCACGAGTGACGTGAGCCTGTAAATAAAAGGGCCCGAGTGCACATGCTCGTGGCCAGTTCCAGTACCCCACTACAGTGTCTCTGTGGTTATTTGTCCAGCATGCGGGCCTAGTGGCCCAAGATACCACAGCATCCACATGTCTTTTTCAATACAACAGTATCTCTGATGAAAATCGGACCAGCATAAGCCATCTCACTGACTATAGTGAAAATAAATATAGCTACCCAAATTGACATGCTGCACAGCATGTAATTCTCCGTCACATCTTGCCATAATGATGTTATAACTGCTTTTAGAGCTAAGCGGCCTAGGATATCTCCACACTTCTAAACTATTAGAAATTGGATTATGAGTTTAGAGGGGTGGAAGGGAAGCCCCGCTCAAGTAATAAACACAATCCTTTTCAGGGTGAACCACAAAAGTCACTAAATAAACCTGTGCTAAACCCTCTGGTAGCTTGGCACAAAAGCAGTCAAGCTTACCTTAGAGGCAATTTGTAAAATATGTATGCAGCACTCAAACAATTATAAACTGAAAACACAAGAAATATAGAATTAATTTTGAGCAATAAAATGACACCAAAACAACAAAAATCCAATCATATGTCCAGCTTCTCCCCCTCCCACCAGCGCAGCATTCCTTCTCATGGATTCTGCCTCAGACGCATGTGTCCCGCACCTCCCTCTCCCACTGGCGCTCGTCCTGCAAGAGAGAAGTGAGCAATTTTTAAAGTTTTTAGTGAAAATAGTGCCAAAAAGTTCAAATCCCCAGTTGTGGCTTCTGGCCGTGCGGCACAGTGGTAAAGTCACAAGTTAAATAGAGGGAACAGGTTTGTCCGCTGAAGATTTGACCATCTATAACTCCATGCCCTCACTGGAGCTAGAGCAGAAATTTTTGTTGGTGTTTGAGTTGAGAAGACTGTTGTAGTTGCGAAGGGTTGGCTGTCACTGGAACTTTGCACTGGCTGTCGACGTGGACTGCTGCCATGCCCCTGGTTCTTGGTGTGGATGCTAAGAGCAAGTCGTCACTGGAGATTCGCATTGGTGGGTGTTGCAGATGGTCACCAGACGACATGAGAAGTAAGTTTGCGGTCGCAGAGAGATGAAGAACTTCTGGATCTTCACCTGGAACTCAGGACTTGTGGTTTTGAGTCAGGAGGAGTAGAGCCTGATGGCAGTCAAGGGTCTAGGACTTGGAAAGGCACCTCTTGGGGATCATGACACCCTCTAGTATGGGCGATCAGCAGGGCTCAGAATGATCCAGTTGGTGCTATTCAACTGGACAATGGCAGGGAAGCTTCTTGAAGTGTGTTGTGTCCCTGTAGCACAACAAAAGGTCAGCCATCTGACCCTTGGCATCATATCTACGGAGCCTGAGTTCAAGGCAAGCAGGTGCAATCTTCCTTCTTCAGAGAGCAGGGAGTCCTTCTTCTAAATCTTCCACCAGTCCCAGAGTGTTCTGATGAGAAGTTCTGAAGGTGCCACTTTCATCCCCAGTGCCAGCCTCTGGGTGGGTGATACCTCCTTTGTCCAACTTCCCCTCTCCTGGGTTTAGCTCCAAACTGTATAGGGTAGCAAAGAGCAGGCAGGACTTGGTTTGAGATGCAATTGTTAGTGGTATAGCAGGCAGCCTTAGAAGTCAGTAAGAGGATGGGAAAAGCCCTGAGGCTATCCTTAAAAGCTAAGGAGGGCTAAGTACAGCCACCCCCAGGACATCCTGCTCAGGAGAACAATACCCAGCCCAGCACCCAGGGAGTTTTGTTCACATGTCAGAAAGGAATACACAAAACACCATAGGAAAGCCGTTCACAATCATGTGGCCCTGGACACCAGCAGAAAGGCATATTTGTTAGGCAGAAAAATGGCATCTTTCTAAAAGTGGCATTTTCTGAATAGTAACTTAAAATATTGCTTTACCATAAAAGAGGATTTTGAACTACAATTGATTGGTGTGGAAAAAGCATTTCTCTATCTTTACCCAAACTGAAGTTATCAGTGTTAGTCTGTGGGAGAGTTACCCTTACAAAACTGAAAAATGATTCTAGTACATTTTCACTGTTGGAACATATAATTCCTAAGAACACATGCCCTACTTTTTATATGCTATGCACCCTACCCTATGAGCCTCCAACCCACATTACAGCAGGTAGACGTGCATGCCAGAGCTCTGCAGACTAAACACGGCACGATTGACTCTGCAAACAAGCAATCGCTGGGGTAGTTGGAGGATTCATTACCAGAGCGTTTTAATTGGTCTTTCGTTCTTGAGGGTTTGATTAATTAATGCCCTCATGTAATTGCAGGTCACCTATTCTCTTCAGTGTCGTTATTAAGAATGTGAGGTCTCTTTATCAAGTGACTGCCCCAGTGCAGCGCTTTGAGGCAACTTTGAGGTTCAGGTGGCCCTTAAGTAACTATTGTGGAACTAAATCCCAGGGTGCCATACACTCCACACGGTTCAGCTCCAGCTCAGTATCACATGCTGTTACATACATGGTTTGACTGGGGACCACACACCATAGATTTGGATCAAATTTATGCCTCCTCCAAGTTGTCCGATGCGACAGTGCCCTCTGAAAGTATATTCTGATTTCTTGACACCCATCTCACTTATTGGGTGCTTCCCAACATGCGTCCTGAAGGTGACCCGGGGTAAATTGTATGCATAGGGGCAAAACATTGAAACAATAATAGTGTACTTTTTTTATTTGATTCTGTAGCATTTCACTCTGTGTCAGAGTGTGTTTCAACCACCTTTGCATCCTGAATCAGTCACTATTTATGTACATAGACTGTATAGCACCAGTGTACTTTACACTCACTTATTTCACTTGCACTGCAACGTTGCACCATTTGGTATCATATTTTTGACCTTCAAATTGGTGTGATTATGAAATTGCAATGATTCTTGTTTGTTATTGAATAAGTGCCCTTCGATGGGTCTTGTAATTCTATTAACCTGCTATTTGTACAAAATGTGAATGCATGAAACCATGCGCATTTGTGTTCCACCACAGATACCATATCACCTTTCTTATAACACTTTAATAGCAATGCTATAGAATTACATATTGTTTACGTGTCTTTGAAATCATCAATCATATGCTATTGTTTCTGTTCTTCTATTAAGCCTTATGTTTTCCTCTGTCACATACCAACGAATACAAAGTGACTTTATCATCCTTTTGTGCTTAAAATGTTGTCATATATTTACAGCCCACACCACAGACATGATTTGTATATCAGCGATTTAATTACTGTTTAACATAGCCCATCTTACTAACTATAAATTCATATAATTTATTCGAGCTTTACCTGCATGCAGAGCAGCGCCCGGCCTTGTATGTTGTGTTATTCTAAAAATGGAGCAGAACAAGGTATACACGTTACCAGTGCCATGGGGCAGAGCTTAACCTTTAGAACATTGTTTTGTAAACGAGCTTCAAAGAAACCTTTTAAGTGCATGCGTTTCTGTCATGGCAGAGACCAGAGCACGCATCCCATTGAAGGTTTTCTACCTTACCTTTTTTTCTGCCATTCTTCAAAGCATCGGGAAGGATGAATGAGACGTGGGGTTACACGGAGGCAACGCAACCTTTCTTTTCATGCCGAACAACCGGAGACAGAGACAAATGGAATTCATATCAGAGTGTGAATCAAAAAGCGCCTGCCTTTTAATTAGTGGTCTATGGTGCTGCTTATATCAGGAGCAACTACCATGCCCGCATAACAATAACTACCACCACCACCGAATATTCTTGCACTATCAGGCGTTTCAAAGATGTCTGCCTCCTCCATTCCTGGGGTAACCGTAGACAGCTTCAGACGGCCATTCTTCTCTTCTTTGACCCCAGACATCGCAAGGCTAGAAATGCGGCGTCGATGACAGACACGTAATACTTCTCTGGGACTTACCTGTCCCCAAACGTCCTTCTCATTATTAATACAGTGCAATTCTGCTCTTTCATTTGTAGGGGTGCACTATAATCGGGAGTAGGTTGCACCTGCTTTTATGCTTGTGTTGCGTTAACATTTGGCTATTAGAATGTGAAGTGGAATAACGTGTTTAGTGAAGTGGTAGAGATTCTTTATGTAATGTGAAGAAATTAACATGGTAATTGTACTTTAAATGATGAAAGTTCTAATGTTCGTGTATAAATGATTAATGAGAATCCACAAACCGTTATGTAATGCATTGATTTAGATGTGCACAGTAATAATGTTTATGTGTATATGCGTGTTTAATGAAGTCCATGGTGATTGTTATGTTAGCCTATTTACAGTAGGCCTCATGTGCATTTCCCTCGCTCTTACAAAATGGGTTTGTTCTTAATGTTCATGTGTATGAAAAATCTTTTTCTTTCTCACGTTTTTGTTGCAGGTGGAGAAATTCATCTTTTGTTTTAGGAGTTAGGCTTAGGGAGGAGAGAATACATTTGAACTAGTAGTGCTGATAATGTGAGACGGTGTTCTTTCTCACTGGAAAAAGCCTGGTAATCAAGGTCATCGAGCCGAGGCTGGGAGTATCGAAACGAAAAGGAAAATCACCTACGATGATGTGCCCAGCTGGATGAGGCGATCGGATGATGTGAGATGGGTGTGTCCTAGGATTTGGGTGTTGGAATTAGGGACAGTGCCCCAGGGGTTGAGTTAGAGGAGATCGATGGAGACAGAAGGAACATCTTAGAACGAGCTCTGTAGCTTTATGCTACTCGACCCATTCAACGTGAGTGCATTTCTTTGGAACGCACCTGGGCTGTACACGGCACAAGGGCATGACCTTTGACTACCATGGTCAGCGAAAGAAAGAGGCAGGGCAAGGACGTACTGCCCATATTGTGAGTCCTGGATTCTGTTCGTTGTGTTTTTTGGGAACTGTTCAATCCAATCATCTGTCACCGCCCATTAAGCTCCAATTCACCTTGACCATAACCATCCGAATAAGCACATATGCGGTTTAACGTCTCTTTTTATAGCACATAGAGCAGGATGGACGATCGGGATGGAGAGTGCCGCATAGAAGATATACTGGCCATCAAGTCTCTGCAGATTAAGTATAAATCAGCTATAGATAGCTATTAGGAAAAAATCACTCCAGAGGAGCCCGTCTTCACCACCAGTGGAGTGGGACTTCAGCCCCCAGCTATCCTTGCAGCTGCCATGCCACCAACGTTGCCTGCCCTCCAGGAGGCACTTTTTAAGCAGCTCGGGGCTCCTACAGTGCAGGCCCGTCCATGCCCGTCAGAGCCCGTAGGAGGCTGGGCTATCCCTCTTCGCTGTGGTCCTGGGGTAAAGACAACGCGAGAAAATGTGGCATCTGGCTTGCAGTATTAATCCAGGTACTAATTTTATAGTTTGCACAAGACTTAAATTCTGCACGTGATAAAACTTCTATTATAGCACTAACTATCTGTGGGAAACCGAAGCAGGATGGGCAAACGGAAGGCAAAGGGTAGTCAAAATGGAGTACCTAAAGAAGCAAAAAGGCCAAAAGGGAGTGCTGCAGCAAACTGTGTGGTAGATGACATTGACACCTTAAAGGAAGATGTGTAAAGTCTAGTTAGTGTCCAAAATAAATCAGCTAAAGGGAGCACAAAGGTGGCAGACATATTTTTGCAAAATAATTCCAGGAAGAGGACTTCATGCCTTGAGCCACTCCCTAAAGGCATAGCCACTCATTCAGTGCAATCGCATAAGACCTGTTGGCAAAAACAGATTATTATAAGACTATTATTCCACTATCACCCTCAGTCACTGGCAGCCCCAAAATAATGCGGAGAGCACAGTATTCCAAGTTATTGTATGTTTTAACCGGTTTGATCCCCTTGCTTACCAGAACATGGTCACTCCTAAGGGCCCTAATGAGACCATTACTGGTATCAAACCTGTCACTGTTGCCATTGATTCCGAGCAAAAAAGTATGAACTCTCTAGTTACTGAAAATAATAGTACTCTGCATATTGAACTGAGATATTGAACTGAGAAATCTTAAAACCATAGTAAAGAAATTAACATTAGAAGTTCTTCTTTTAAGAAAAGCCCTAGGATCTCTTACAGCTCAGTTTAATAATATCGACTCAAGTACAAAAAGTAGATAGGGAACTGGCAACACTTGTCAACAAAGTAAAGGAGGGAAGTCAATAGGAAATGGAACCGGGAACTCAGGGCTTACCTTTACAACTGTACATCAGCATAATGCTGGAATTAACCACTCTGGCCAAGTACTAAATCAAGCTCCCCCATTCTCGTCCCTCATCCAACAGAGGACCTCTGAGAAGACCAACTTATATTGTAATTCACACGGAGGTCGAAGGACACAGGGTACAGCCAGCGGTCATGACAGGGCATGGAGGGACTTGGGAATGCCGGGTGAACTTAATGGTGTAAGAGGATATTTTATACCACATGTCATGCCAGGGGAGTTTCGATCTAAGCCATCACATGAAAAATCCTGGAGTACTAACGGAACTTGTGGGCCCGAAGGGGGGAAAGCCAGAGCAAGGGTGGGGACCTGTGTAAAGGGGGCAACAGTAGAGTATTTGAGATGACTGTACCTCAGCTGTCAAACAATTCAGTAGAATCGAGGGAAGCATTAGTAAATAAAGTCATCCACTGGATAAGGCAGGTAACACAATGTCGCACAATCATAAGATCTGATAAAGTAAATGTCAAACGTTGCTCCACAGAGAAAGATCTAGAACACATTATATTGGACCTGGTTAGTGGGGACCTGGTAGAGGGTTTACTTAAATTAGACCAACGTACATTACCACCTAATAGATCCTTGGTCCAGATCAAACTTTCTCTTTCGCCGAAATCCTTGCTTACAGACCTAAAGTCTCTGGGATTGCCAGACACTATTTCCGAAACCATTTCTCAGGGCCGGGTCCAGATAGATCATGCATATAAGCACATTTGACATTTGAAGGGACTGTCTCCCCATAGTGGTACAACAACTGCATCACGAGAAGGTTATCATCATCATACCCAAAATAGGTAGATCAGCTATTGGAGATTAGCATGCTAATACACACTCAAACACCGAGCCCAATAAGAAATTTAGATTGTTGCCATGGAACCTAGCAGACCTCAGGTTGAAGGTCACATGTGAAGAGTGGGGGAACCTGATCGATTGCTATGACATATGCCTCTGTCAAGAGACATGGGCTGTTGACAAATTACATAATACATTATAGTGTAAAAGCCATAACATCAACAAAGGGTAACCCTGCTGCTGGCCTAATAATCTGGACTAAAATTAATCTGGCGGCACATATTAAAAAATACACTATAAACTTTACCAACATATTGGCAGTGAACATCAAAGACACATCAAGTAATAGCTCAGTCTTATTAGTAAATATCTATAATAGATTCCCTTCCCAACATCTTCCCCAACCATCAAAGTGTTAGACGAGTTCCTAGAGAGGGAAGGGGCACTATATTATATAGTCATTGCGGTAGATCTTAATACAACATTTGAGCTCCTCAAAGTAACGCAAAATGTCATTGATGAAGAGGATGCTGCAGTAGTAATTCTAACCCTGAGTTTCGGGAAGCTGGCAAAGAATGTGGATGTAGCATTCCAAATTACCACACTTACGTGTAAATATGGGCTGAGGGCTATAAATGGGCATTCAATTTCTGATCAAAGACCTAAACACACATAAAAGAAGGTAAATAGTAAAACAAGAATCAACTATTTCCTTCTTGATATGCAACTATGGCGGAGTTTTGTTGACATGTGAGTAATAGATATATATGATAGTGACCACAATGCCCTATATTTAGAATTAACAGAGGTATTTGGGTTCCTTCAATAACCTACAGAACCCAATCTATTCAACCCCATTACCCTTAGTAACAACAAAAGGAGGATTAAATGGCCCTAAAGTGGAAATTGTGATGATGCTTTGGCGCAAATTTACACAATAGTTGCCAATTTATTGGTCACTATGAGTTTTAGAAGATTGGAGATACAATCCCTGGTGGAAATATTTACAAATCTACCTAACAATATCAAAATATGTTTCTACAAAGTTAGTACTAGAAATAAAAAGTAAGGAAGACCAAGAATGAATGGTTTGACTAGACTTATATTCAAGCTCGGAAATCTTTGATGGGGATGATCAAAGCTGGCCACGGAACACTAGTAGCCTTAAAAAGGAAAGAATATAGAAAACTCCAACTCATGGCGCACAGGAATTGGCACATACGGTCCTGGCAAGATTTATTAGTGGCAGCCCAAACTAAAGATACTAAGGAATTTTTTCATCTGATTAAGAATGGTACAAAAAATCCAGTTGTGGAAAAACATTTTCATATCCTTCCACAGACCTGGGAAGATCATTTCTCTAAACTATATGCAGGACCAAAAGATAGTGGAGGAGTAATCTATGAGTATTTTCATTTAGAACCAGGTACAGACAATCTTGCCTTCACTTTGGAAGAAACTTTAGATGCAATAGCAACTCTTCAGTGGGGGAAGGCCCCTGACCTTGACAAAATTCCAGGCAATTTCTACCGATCAGAATCCAAAATATGGATAGTGATCTTAAGTTGTATCCTTTAATGCCATATTAAAAGGCGCTGAAATCCCAGACACAAGGTTAGACGGTGAAGTAGTTTCCATAATTAAAAAGAAGGACAAAAGTGATCTGGCAAATTACAGGCCTATCAGCCTCATCGATATTGCTCAGAAAATATTTTGCTGGCACATGTAAGAGAGGATCCAGGACTGGATGAGAGAAGGGAATTTATAATCACCTCTGCAGGCAAGATTTAGAGGCAAAACAAGCACTATAGATTAGGTATTTCGTTTTAAACTGATCCTTTGGAAATAAGCGACAAACAAGAACGTTTTATTATATGTAGTGTTTGTAGAACATTTGTGGGCAGCACTTAGTAAAATGGGGATCCCGGAAAAACTCCTGCAAATCATTATTAGATTTCATATGAATAACTATGTTCGAATTAGATGGGGATGTGAGTGGGGCTTACCGATCGGATCAAGGTAAACAGGAGTGTGGCAAGGGTGTGCCCTTGTTCCAGCTCTCTTTACCCTTTATATTAATGGTCTGATTGAACCACTCTTAAACTATAGGGGTGACCCACCCAGGCTTGCTAGGCAAGTAGTGCCTGCACGTTAATTTGCTGATGATACCCTGCTCATCTCCCAAACCCCGCTTGGGCTCCAAGATTTAGTAGACCAGTTCAGGAAGGGTTGCGATGAATCTGGATTAGAAATAAATTCCTTAAAAACAGAATGTATAGTTTTTAATCATCCTAAGCAGTTTAATCGCAGTATTAAGCTGGGATCAACAGTATTAGAGTAGGTAAAACAATTTCATTATCTAGGGGTAAGGTTGACTAGCACACAATCATGGTCCACACAAATAGTCAAAAGCCAGCTTTTGCTACAACACGTAGGGACAACCGTAGTTAAAAAAACAACAAAGTCAACTTATAGACAGCTGACTCCTTTAATCCAAGTCTACCAGGCACAGGGTTTAGAAGATGCACTCTATGGGGCAGAGATATGGTGCTGTACTAATGTGACTCTCATTGAAAAAAAAGAAAACATATTCATGAGATCAGTCTTGGAGCTCCCTCGAAATACCCCACTAATACCAATGCGATTGGACATGGGCATCAGGAATGCTGCTCATATAATTGCCCTTAGGCCTCTCACATTCTGGATTCGCATTTGGTCGAATGACTGGCCACTCCCCAAGAAGGAATCACTTTTAGATGTACTATCATTAGATACCAGAGGGCTTGTGCAGTGGCTCAACTACATAAAGGGATGATTGGTCAAATTGGGCATGAGTGACTTGTGGCTCAACCCTGATAGTATTTGGAAAAGATGTTTAAATCTTCTCAAAAAATGATATTGGAGTTATGCGGATGATAATTGGTTATGTAATAGAACAGCAGGGACATTGACACACAGGTTTTGAAGTTTTAAGGATAATATGCAACAGGAAGATTTTTTGAATCGCATAGAACCACCACTTGCGAGATCCTTATACCTAAAATTTAGGTACAGTATCCTGCTGATCAACAGTCTCTGTCGTAAATGGATTGGCTCTAATGTTGCGCACAGTTGTCCTGTATGCGAGGGTGTACCTGATACAGAAGCAAATGATTTATTTATTTGCCCGAGGTATAAGTGTATTAGAAAAACATGGCTGGTTCCGATATGTCAGATCCTGGCTGCCATTCGATTAATTGAGACCACCAGAATTTTAAAAAGTGATTGTACAGAACTTTTTATCTTTGGATTGTCAAGATATTTGTTCTATGCTTGGCGATCAAGAAATAGGATATTGTTAAACCTGAACTGATCTAAAAACTTATAAATCACCTTATCCTTTTGTCACTAGTAAAATATATACCTAGCTATAGATTAGAAATACAATTGAGTTTTTTTTAGCAATGATAACATTGAACCTACTAGTTTGTTATACTCTACACCTGTATCCATCACCTGTTCACAGCTGTTTATCTTTGCCTGTATTAAATGCTGTGGAATGTTAGGTTGCCTAGTTACTAAGGATAGAACTGTGGGAAGTTGAGAAGACAGGAGAGCGGTTGGTGTGGGAGGCAGTTGTCCTGGCTCTTGTCTGCTGTGCAGTTTTGTCAAATAAACTTGAATTCAACTCCACTCACCTTCATCGTGATTACTACAATTTATTGGCGACGAGGATGGGATGCGAACCCACGCGTGCAAAGCACAATGGATTAGTTTATCCTCCTGTATCACGGTCGACGCCAGTCAGGTAGGTCTAGGCGCTGTGCTCA
Source organism: Triturus cristatus (assembly GCF_964204655.1). NCBI lineage: Eukaryota > Metazoa > Chordata > Amphibia > Caudata > Salamandridae > Triturus > Triturus cristatus. The sequence continues at coordinate 290,527,677 of NC_140589.1, read as the reverse complement.
CCCAGAATAGTTCGAAAGGGGAGAACACTATTGCCTTTGCTTCAAGGGTTTTGAGAGATGGCGAGCTCCAGTATTCAGTTATAGAGAAAGAACTTTTAGCTTGTTTGTGGGCAATTGAGAAATTTCGAGCCTACATTTGGGGAAAGCGGTTTCTATTGAAAACTGACCATAAACCTCTTATTTCTATTCTCGGGGGTGGAAGTAACAAATGTTGTTCCCCGAGGATCCTCCGTATGGTCTCACGTCTTATGCAGTACCATTTTGATGTGGTACATATCGCTGGAGGTAGGAATCTCAGGGCGGATTTTTTTCTCTCGTTTTCCTGTTAAGGATGACGAATATGAGAAGTCATCTAATGAAATTGGTGAAGAAGATTCCGACGATTGCTTAGTAGCCTCACTTGATTTAGTTGAACATGGGGTTCAATCTGCTGAAAGTTGGATTAGAGCTCTTTCAGATGATGATATTCTCCAACGTGTGTGTGGTTTTGTTAAGTCAGGTTGGCCAAAGGAACGGTCTCTTCCCTATTCTCTACAGCCTTTTTGGAAAATTGAAACAGAGATCTCTCTTGAAGATGGTATTCTGTTAAGGGGGGAGAAGCTCATCGCTCCTCAAAGTCTTAGGAATGACATCGTTCTTAAGGCTCATGAGGGACATTTGGGTTCCACACTCACAAAAAGACGTGTTCGTGAATTTTTTTGGTGGCCCGCTATGGATAGCGATATTGATAGTGTTGTCAGTCACTGTCACATTTGTAGGTCTGCTGACAAAGGTTTAAAAACCTTCACTCCTCCTCTCCTGCCTATTGAATGTCCGTCAGAACCTTGGTCCAAAGTTGGCTTAGACGTTATGGGACCTCTAGAGATTCTGCCTGGTTGATGTCGTTTTATCCTGGTCCTTGTTGATTATGCTTCAAAATGGCCTGAAATAAAACTGGTTAAAGAAGCTTCCACCAAGAACATTATTCTGTTTTTGAAGGATCTGTTTTTGAGGGAGGGTTTTCCTGGGACTATGGTCACTGATAATGGTTCACAGTTCACTAGCAGTGAATTTGATTCTTTTCTAAGATCGTGTAACATTCAACACACCAGGAGCTCACTTTATCATCCCCAGTCGAATGGTTTGGTTGAGAGACTGAACAGGGTGTTGGGTGATTGCATCAAATGGGCTAAGTCAAGTAACTGTGATATTGTGAATTCCCTTGATAGTACGTTGTGGTCCTACAGGACCACTCCGCACTCAACAACTAAAGTGTCTCCTTTCGACCTACTGAGAGGAAGGAAGCCTAATACAAGTTTTAAGCCAGCTTGGATGAACAAGTGGATTAAAACTGTGCCGGATATTGACAGTCTCATGTTGTTAGTCAAAGAGAATGTTTCCATCTCTCAGTCCAAACAAAACTCTTGGTTCGACAACAAGAGAGGTGTAAAAAGTGTGCCTCTAAAAGTAGGAGATCTTGTTCGAGTTAGATCGCCAGTGCATGTAAGAAAGGGGGAAAGCAAGTTTGGTTCTCCAATATCTGTCACTAGGTTGGGTAGGAACTCTGTGCAAGTCGAAGGAGGTAAATGGTGGAATGCCAGCAAAATTGTAAAAGTTAGGATTACTAATGATGTCTCCTCTACTGGTACACATTTGTACAGCAGTGGTGGGAGTATTACTCCTACTGGGTTAGGTAATGGCGAGAGTGCTGTTCCTTCTTCTTTTGTTCTCAGGAAAAGTTCTAGACTTAGAGTTATTCCCATGAGATACCGTATTGCTGTGTAATGTTTTGTTTTCCTTTTTTCTTACAGAGGCTCTACCAATGGTTTAAGTGTAATACTTTTTGAAGTTGTCTGTCCTCTCTTCTATGGTTAGATTTATAGTTTTTTTGTTAATAAGGAAGGGGGAAGTAGTGCTAATTGTGTTATTTTTTTGTGTTTCTGTATTCTGTTTCCTCTAATTTTCTTTTGTTTACTGTTTGATTTTGGAATGTCTGTTCTTTAGTACAAAATATATTTAGTCATTATTGAGAAAGGAGGATATGTTATACTCTACACCTGTATCCATCACCTGTTCACAGCTGTTTATCTTTGCCTGTATTAAATGCTGTGGAATGTTAGGTTGCCTAGTTACTAAGGATAGAACTGTGGGAAGTTGAGAAGACAGGAGAGCGGTTGGTGTGGGAGGCAGTTGTCCTGGCTCTTGTCTGCTGTGCAGTTTTGTCAAATAAACTTGAATTCAACTCCACTCACCTTCATCGTGATTACTACATAGTTAAAGACAAATCCTGTATGAAAATAATGGTGAAGTCATGCAAATCAATTTTTAAAGTCACAACCCAAAATCGCAAGATTAAAACATACTGTAAATGAATTGGATATAGGCAATTGTGATTACAATTTTATTACAGGGGACAATTTACATTTTTAGCAGTTTTTAAATAGTAGTATATTTTCTGTTAAAACAATATATTATATAAATCTAAGATTGGAATTGATATGAAGTTATGATTTCTGGTGGAATTGTATAATTTGCCTTATTAACATAGCTTACTCTATCTTTATTGATACGCACTTGACACTTTATCAAACTCAAAATCAGTGGTTATACAGTACAATCATCTAGTGATCTCCAGAAGTATTTTTATAATTACAATAACCTGTAGATAATAACATGGATTGAGACTATGCTATGTGTCACTCACATGATCTATTTTATAATATTATCTTATAGTGAGGATGGGGAGTTGGGGAAAATCTTTTAAATTATTCATATGTTTTGTGCTTTTATGGTTTTCTCTATGAAATACCGAATAAAGATACTACTAAGAGGTCTTCACGCGCTGACACCTTTTCCCTGAACTTGCCTGGGGAATGCTAAGTAGGGAAGTCATGTTAGTGGTAGAGTAGGGATAGACTAATGCTTTTTTACTTATGAACCTCCAATTAAGTTGAATCTTGATGTTGGCGCACTCATTGCCTGTTTTCTGATCTTGGAATATGTCATTCTTTTCATGCTTCAGAGACTGAACTTTGCCCGTAGGTTTGACTTAGTATTAGTTCTAATGTATTTCTACAACCTCATCTTGAGGTGTCTGTATGTCCAGTTATTTTTGGCTTTGTGATTAAGCAACTAAGTTAGAATCTGGAGTCAGTGATTCATTAACAGAAGAGGAAACCCCAGCCCCATCAGTTGGTAGCAATGTCGGATGGTTACCTCTTGTGAGAGGAGGATCTAGAAAAAGCTAGGGAAAGCTTAGCCCATAGAGCCCTAAAGAGCCAAAAGGATGAGGGCCTAAAAGATCGAGAGAGGAGAGCGACGTAACCTGGCGGAGACCAACACAGAATGACGGTGCAGCGAGAATAGAGGTGCACGGTGAAGTGAGAATGAATAGGCATGCTGTGTGTTAGGTTGTGGTGATGATTTAATTGTGTGATGTCTTGCGGAGTTGGGATGAGAGTCGAGTGAACGTGGTTTCAGGCCGAATACATGCGGTCCAATAGATATGATTTGATTTGATTTGATGTCAGGCTCGACGAGTAGCCTAAGATCCCGGGACAGATTTGAGATATTGAAGACACCGAGTTGATGTAATTGTCTGACCAGTGATTGTGGGAAGTCATGAAGCGCTAGCGACGACCCGTTTGGAGATAGGGAGCGTGTGTGAGTGAGCTTGCTAGAATCGTGTGGGAAGCTTGGTGCACAAGGGTGGACCACAGCAATTTGAGTGGCCAACACATGTCATGGATCATGGTGTGAATGGTTTTGAGAGATTGTATCCTATTGATCTTATTTATGAGTGTCCAGTCATTTTGTGGACAAACAGTCTGATGTATGTAACTGTCCAGTCATTGTGTGGACAGACAGTTACTAGATTATATGAGTGAAGAGTGTGAATGCATAAGGTGAGATTTTGAAAGAGGGTGAACTGCTGTGAGGGGACAGAGTGACGCTGAAGTGGGCCGCAATAGATCAATTGGTGTAAACCCACACTGGGATTGGTGGGTTGTCACCAGGAAGTTGAAACAAAACATCTTGTGGGTAAAAGAATTTGATTCAATCATGCAATGCTTTAGAGTGTTACGAGATCTTTGTTGGGAAGATAGATGATTGGTGTTTCGATTGGGTGAGAAAGCACCACCCGAGGATAAGCCATCACATTACAGGGCCACAAATGTAGGACTTCATACCATAGTTTGGCTTCAAAATTGGCATAAGATTACTGAAAAGGAGGGAGATTTGGCTTTTCCACGTTATGGCTCATTTAGGTTAGAGGTGCTGTATCAGTTGAGGGGAGTAATGGCTTCATTGCGACCTCCACCTAGACCAACACAGTTCGAACCTTTAGATGCTTGGATGAGAGCTGCACAGGCGAAGAGTAGGGAGAGAAGTCAGGGAAGGATGAAAAGGGCGATAAAAGCATATCAGGATGAGCGAAGGGATGCACAGTTGAAGAAGTGGAGAGTAGACAGTATTGAGGGACAGAGGCTATTTCCACTATTAGTAAAAACAGGAGACGCTCAGAAGAGGAAGGAAGAGGATGATAGTGACACAGATGACAGGTTGTTACATAGGTTGCTAGCTGAGCGTCTTCCACAGGAGACGCTCAGAAGAGGAAGGAAGAGGATGATAGTGACACAGATGACAGGTTGTTACATAGGTTGCTAGCTGAGCGTCTTCCACCATACAATCCAGATTCGCGAGGTAAGGTGAGCATTGGCGAATACAATGGAAATGGAGAAAACAGGAGAACCACAGACAAGTCCTAAAGTGAGAGTAGTGGGAACATTTTCAACAGTAATGGAACAGGGATACCAGCTTTGAGAGGTACAGAGATGAGTGGAGTTAACGCTACTACGCGTTTACCGGAAGCCCTTAAGGTGCCAGTCACCATTAGACCTGTAGTGTCAGTGTATGATCAAAATCAGGGGAAAAACTGTAGTCAGTCACAGTCAGGAGAAAGGGTCAATTCAAGAGGAAATGGTACTGCAAGAGGAAATGGTCCATTTTTAGTGCCCACAAAAGCTAGTACTCCGTTGCCAGCCACCGCAGATTCTTCTAGAGGGCGTGTTGGGTCTAGCACAGTAAGATCAGTGTCATTGGCAGGCTCACAGTCGGATTTGAGGATGTGGAAAGCTCCAGTTAGGGGACCCACTGGGAGGATAGCCCGAGGAGGAGTTGATTCAGGGGCTTCTGGGAGTCAGTATGTCCCACAGAACATAGCAGTAGGAAATCCTCGTAGGAATCAGAGCAGCAAAAGTGAAGAACTGAGAAGTACATTAAGTCAGGGAAAAATCAAGACTGTAGTAAAGGCTAAGGTGCTAGATGAAGTAAAATTGAAGACAGAAGTGGATGAGATAATAAGCGGAAATTTGCCCCTGGAAAGGATAGAGTTTTATGAGCAAGATGTGTTGTTGTTTGTGGTGAAGGATGTTACTCGTAAGGCCAGGAGGGCACATAAGAAACTGACAGAAGTGGCACAAAAGTATGATGTGGATTTATCCAAAACCAAAATGTTACAGGGAGGTCATAGGTTAAATTATAGAGACCAGGAATTGAAAGAGAAAAGAGTCATAGGATTGAAAACCCATATTCGAGAATTGGTTGTAGGGATAGGTGTATGGAGCATGCTTGATAAGTGGGAGAAAAAGTAGACTAAGAAAAAGAATGTCAAGAAGCGGATAGGAGATACGCTGCCTCCAGGAGGGGGGGCAGCAGGAATAGAGGGTTACCCTTTGCAATAGGTACTCAGTGGAGGGTACGTGCCTTGGAGCAGGGGTGATTTGGCAGCATTTACAAATGATTTTCCTCGGCTGAGGAAGAAGCCTGATGAATGGTATAAGCAAGTTGTTCATTTTGTCAAGATTTCAAAAGTATTGTAGTTTGATTTAAACACTTTTGACATTGTAGTAGCGAGTGATCTGTGGTTGGATTATGAAATTGCGGTTGAATGGCCATCTGCTGAGCCTGACCGAGACCCCATAATGCATGGTCCTTCAACCGTGGTTATGAAAAAGTTTGAGCAGGTAATCACATAGTTACAGTCCAAGATCTCACCACAAGATATTGATTGGGTTAAAATAGATCAGACTACTACCCAAGAGCCCAAGGAAACAGTACATGATTATTATGAAAGGATCTTGCAAGCCTTTAAGCAGTATAGTGGATTGGACACTTTAGACTCGAAGGACATGGGACAGTTTGTTTCCAAGTTTGTTTTAGGGTTGAGGCCAGAAATTAGCTTTATGATCCAGCAGCATCTGATCTGTTGGCAAAACAAGACGTGGACGAGATTCTGCGGTACACTAGATATTGTAGTTACAAGGTAGACTTGAAGTATAGGAAATTAAAGGATAAGCTAATGTTGGTCCAGCTGAGGAATGCAGATAGGGTAGACCAAATCCAGAGTGGAGGAAAGTTGGGTCAGAGAAGAGGGAGACCCGTAGATCCCAAGACAAGGCTTGAGATTGGTACCCTAAAGAGAACGACTGCATTTAATTTTTGTCACAAGATTGGGCATTGGAATCCAGTGAATCAGCTACAAGATGAGGAAGTAATGCAGGTACCCAAGGTCGTAAATACTGTTATGAGGCCCAGGTCCGTACATGGAGGGGGTCTCAGTCCACAAGAGCAAGTTCCCCAACCTCCGAGACTTCCACAAGGGAATTGAGTATATCAACAGATGTCCTTTATCGAAGTTCTAGACAAATTTGATCCAGACCCGTTCCAATGACAGAGGGGGGAGGATGACTGTACCCTTGGAGCAGTTTTAGAGGTAGACCAGAGAGGACCGTATATGGAGGCAGATGTGGACAGTCACCCCATTACATTCTTGATTGATACTGGTGCTACCTGTTCTACTGTGAGGTCCGCAGTAGTCCCAAACCTACTTTTCTCTGGACAATCGATCCAAGTTGTAGGAGTTGCAAATAGGAGAATGACCAATCTGTTAACAGATGAGATATCTGTGAGAATAGGAACCTTTCAGGATCATAACCAATTTGTGGTGTACGATTCGAGTCCAGTCTATTTGTTGGGTTGTGATCTTTTCTGTAAATTAAATTGTACCTTCTACTGCACGCCCAAGGCAATAGAACTGCGGACTAATGATGATGACATCACATTTTAACTGGTGAATCAGGATCTCTGCATAGAAATGTTTCTCGTGCTGACAACTGAGGATCTGCCATACGACTTGAGGGACTCAGAGTCTCCAGTGGTGTGGGATTTCACAGGAGAAGAGATAGGACTGATTTGAGGAGTTGAACCAGTTAAGATACAGGTTAAGCCAAATGTTCAGTTTCCAAGAACGCCCCAGTACAACCTGATGCCAGAAACGTTGGCAGGAATTGCACCTGTGATTGAGTCTATGATCGGACAGGCTATTATGAAGGAAATCATGGGGAGCCCATGTAATTCCACTATGATGGGATGCAGAAGCTGAGTGGGAAGTGCAGAATCATGCGAAAGATCAACGCGATTGTAGTTCCATGTTGTCCTGTGGTACCAAATCAATCTTTGTTCCAAATTCCTTATGAGGCTGAATGGTTTACAGTGATAGATCTATGTCAGGTGTACTTTTCAATACCCTTACATGAGGAAACCCAATTTTCTTTAGCTTTCCGTCTGGAAAATTGTGTGTTAACGTGGTGTCGCATCCCACAAGGGTATACTGAGAGTCCATCAATTATTAACAAGATTCTGAAGAAGAATCTTAAGAGTCTTGTACTGTCGTGGAGTTCAGTTCTTGTCCAGTATATTGGTGACCTCCTGATTGCGTTGGAAACAGAGGAGGCTTGTAGGATTGATACGGTTGCACTGTTAAATCACCTGCCAGAGAATGGACATAAAGTGTCCCCAAGGAAACTCCACTACTGCTTTCCAGAAGTCCAGTATTTGGGTCATAGTATTGAGAAAGGCAAGAGGAAGGTGTCACAAGACCTTATTGAGGCGATCATGAAAATGAATGCCCCTACCACACAGAAGGAAGTCAGGATGTTTTTGGGAGTGGTTGGGTACTGTTATCAGTGGATTCCCAACTTCGCAAAACCTCTGCAGAGATTGACGCACAAAGATGTGAGTGATCCGGTCCCATGGTATAATGATTGTTTGGTTGGAGCTGAGAAAAAGCCTGTGTCGCAATCCGGCTCTAGGAGTGCCTGATTACAATAAAGCATTCTCGTTATTTTGCTGTGAGAATGAGAGTTGTGCACTGTCAGTGCTCACACAGACACATGGAGGTATCCGTAGACCAGTAGCCTACTTTACATCTACATTAGACCCTGCAGCTTCAAAGCAACAGGACGTGGAGGTGCGCTTTGCCTCCCTGGCGATCCTGCTTGCGAAAAGATGCATAGCCATGCACTGAGAGCCCCGGGTGGGCCACCTATTGAGGCCTGGAAGGGAGCGGTAAGCAAGAAGAGAAGATGCTTAGATCTGAAGAAATTTTGGGAACTCGCAAGCATCACATCTCCATGCAGGAATGCTGGAAAGAAAACAGTGGTTGCACTGAGACATATTGGAAGGTCTGGGGGTCCCTTCAACAGGATCCAACTTGATATTATCAAGATGCCTAGGTGCAAAGGATTGTGATACATTTTGGCAGTGGTGTGTGTTTTCTCACGGTGGATAGAAGCATATCCAACAAGAAGTTGTGATAGTCTCACAGTGGCGAAGCTGTTACTTAGCGACTTGATATCGTGTTTCAGATTTCCAACTTCATTAGAGTCAGATCGAGGAACGCACTTCCACAGTGAGACTATGATGTTGCTGTGTGCAGCCTTGCAGGTTGATCCGAGATTGCACTGTAGTTACATACTGGAGGTATCTGGTCTTGTGGAGCAAATCAATGGGACTTTCAAAATGCAGATGGCAAAGGTCCGTTTATCCACGTCTCTGAAATGGCCCAATGCATTACCTTTGGTATTGATGAGTGTGCAGAGCATCCCCGATAGTAGAACAGGACTTTCGCCCCACAAGATCCTAATGGGGAGGGTGATGCGCTTGCCAGCAGTGCCATCTACAGCGTTGATAAACATCACCGATGATTTGATCCTTGATTATTGCAAAGGACTGTCTGACGTGGTCTGTTCTATGTCTCACCAGGGTGACGCTGTGACTGCACCAACCTTGAAGGACCTCTGCCATGACCTGTGTCCAAGCAATTGGATTCTTGTTCGAAAACATGTGAGGAAGAACTGTCTTGATGCTCGCTGGAGAGGCTCATACCAAGTGATTTTGGTGACAAATACAGCTATAAAGTGTGGAGGCTTGCCGAACTGGACACATGTCTCCCACACCAGTGGAGAAGTGTGGCTCAATGATTAGAGCGGTAGACCCTGATGCAGAGGTCTAGCCCGGGACCAGGGTTCAATTCCCCGCCTGGGTGGGTCTTGGGCTCAAAAAAATTCCACGGACCTGATAATTCTCGCCTTCCAATCATGGAGTCCCACTCTGCAACTCTGGGCAATAGCTTGCTTAATCTCCACAACGGCCCCCACAACACTAAGGATGCCTGGCCTCCACCTTGGGGGTGCCCAGGAGTGGACGCCTCACAGGGAAAGCCAGGATGGGTTCCACAGCGGTATTCGTACAAGCGCCTTGAGACCCTTGCGTGTGAGTAGTGCGCTATACAAGTATCAATTTACATTTACACCCACAGAGTTTCAGGACCCTCTGAATAAACAGCTCCTCTCCCTGAAGGAAACCCAGCCGTGGCTGTGAGGCCAGTGGAGAGGGCCTGTCAAGCTGTGGGGGATACTGACGAGGCTGGTTACACACCAGAGCAAGCTGAGGTGGGGGGCACGCTACACAAGGCCTAGGTACTGACTATGAGAGAGATGGAAACGTTGCCATTGGTCGAACTCAGATGAAAGAACTGTTGTGGAAAGTGGTCGGGTGCTAAGAAGGAGAGCAGAATCGTGGCCTGTGTGACACAATGGGCAGAAATTGAGACTTGTCCTGGAGAGAGATCTTGCCTGTGTCTGAAACCTCTTAATCAGAGCTAAGTGACTCAGAGTAAGCACAAGGCTGGAGGAGATCGAGATGGGTAAGGGTACCTTGCCTGAGGTACGCTGTTCAAGAGTGGACTTATCTGATCACAGATGCCGGGAACAGTGGGGACAGTGGGAACAGCGAGACTGAGGTCTTCACGAGTGACAAGCAGAGTTCCAGAACTGATCATTGAGATTGAACTATTAGTTCCCGGGATCAAAGCCAATGGAGTGTTGACAGTGACTATGCCAAATCCTCCAATATTTAGTGGCGTGAGGGTTTTAATTCCGCGAGCTCTGTCTTTTCCAACTTTTGGATATTAGCCACCGGCTCAGGAGATCGCGGCAGTTCGTCTTGAGAGTCTACAGCATGTCATTGATGAAACTGGCTCTGAGCTCATGAGAGACTGTTAGTTGAACTATGAACTGTAAATAAGACCTTTGCTTTAAGGAAGATAACCTAGGCCTAGGTGGAAGAAGAATACATTTAAGGACTTTACGTAGAAGAAGAAAGAGGGCTAATTAAGCCTTTTGAAATGTGTAAATAATTGTACAACGGACTGTGAAATTTGGTTTCCAGGTCTCCAACGAGCTGTACATAAACTGTGGAGCAGCAATAAAGAGGCAGAGAAAGAGACTTTGTGTTGATCCTCTTGCTGTGCTGAACTGAACTCAGTTAAAATAGAGTCTGGAAATTTGAATCGTAGAGCAAAGTGTACAATAGGTACACCTATAGTAGGAGTGATAGTAGTGGTAGCAGTAGTTATTACTGTGTCTGTAAAAACTTCACATGAACAGGAAGTTGAGGGGGTGGGAACCCAAGGAACATCCACACTCATTACTTCTAGCACAAAAGAGGGTAAGGCTATGCTAGATCAAACTAGTCGCATGTTGCATGTAGATTTGTCTAAGGGTGATTATATGTTGAATGCCTATGCAAAGTTGCTGTATGAGTATGTGAATATGATGGATGTGAGCGATTCTTATGTGTGTAGCTGCATCAGTGGAGGAGGGAATTCGTTATCACCACTTGCCTCTGCTGATGGTATTACATGTAGTTTATTGCTTAGTATGTTTATCGGTAAGGGTCACTATGAATATTACTTATCCAAGATGGATGGAGAGATGGTGTTGATAAGAGCTATGGTGACGCAGAATCGTCTTGCGTTGGATGTCTTGTTGGCAAAAGTGTTGTTTTTAGATCTCGCCTTGCTATCGCGTAATCGATCGCAAAGCGAGACTATAGAGAGCGGGTTTGAAAAGTGCTCCCAAAAAGCGGATTGCCTTGCTAGCACGCGCACAATCACGCGCATCGTGCCGCCATGCAGTCCGCCTTTTGGGAGCACTTCAAAGGGTCCGCTCCCCCGCCCCAAAGCGCGCGCGCCACGCTCCGCCGGGCTTGTTAAGGATGCGTCTTTGCATTCTCAACAGCCCCCTCCCCCCTCCGACTGTATAAATCCCTCCCCATGCACTGCGTGCTGATGCTCTGCTCCCTCAGGTCGCACCAGGTGAATAACACAGTCATTAGCTGACGCAGGATGCGCGCTGTTGTTTCAAACGAAGACAAGACCTGCGAAGGAGCCCTTGAAGTTTACCGCTAAATACAATCTTACCTAAGACATCATCAGAACCGCTCAGACATATCAGTGGGGGTGTCGGCGCGTGTTTGCTGTGTGCTTGAGAGATGGCGCATTAACCAGAACACCGCGGTTTGGAAGCTGGTGGGTATGCTTCACTCTGAGAGTTTTTAATTCGGCAAATATGCAAACTCTCCCAGCATGGCCTGACTGACTATAAACTGTTATCTCTGATTCATTTTTCACGTTACCATACCAAACTACTAAAAGTCAGTTTGGCACTCCGGCTGCAACACAGAAGCTAACAGCGGTGCGTGTGCATGATTTTTGGCGCTTTAGACACAGTGCAGACGGTGGTTGTTAAAATGTACATTTGTGTGTAGAAAACCTAACTGTAAACATCTGGTCTTCCAGTCCTTAAGCATCACAGAACACACAGCACCTCTCCCGCTTGGTGAATGGGTCTCTCGAGGAGGGAGCGCCGCTAGTGACGTGGAAAGCGTGATTGTTTCTGTCTGACAAGAGCTTCAGGCCTGGAGTGTACACGTGTGCCTAATTTAAAAAACAAAACAAAACAAAATAATCAACTGATGACAAAAATGGTAGCGCCAGGACCTTTGGGTCACCAGGTGCACCAATTGTTAAAGTTCAATAAAGCTTTTTGAAATTTAAAAAAAAAAAAAAAAGTTCAATTGGAATCTCCTCCGCAGTTACGTCTGACTAAACTCTCCCAACACAATTACCGTTGACGTCTAAATCCAAAGAAAGTGATTCACGAGAACACATCGGTCGTGCAGGCTGAATTAGCTACCTTAAGCATTTAATATTCTACTGTAAAGCCACATAGGATCATGTGAAAAAGTGGTGAAAAAGACACATTTACTCCTTGTTTTCCATGTAAAGCACTACCAGAGACATCAGCAGCAACGAGCATCAAATTACTAAAACGTTTCCAAACAACGTCACAGTGTACTGTGGCTAGGCACCACCTCCGGAATCATGAAAATTATTTCTAGCTCGTTCGCTTTGTAAGTCCTGGCAACGCGTGATGTCCCCCCCCCCCCATCCCCGAGCTGCGCCTTTCAGGCGTCGGTTTGGACATACCCCAGGCTATTTTGTGAAAATATCCAAAACTAACTTTAGTTGTAAATATTTAGCCCATTAAAACATTAAGCAGTGTTAAATCACGCAGCTAACCATTCGCCTCGTTCGGCTTAACTACTAAATGTAAACGCTTAATACATAAATGCAATATCAACGAAACCTAGTTTTCTCTCTGCAAACGGTGACTGTTCGTATTTCGCGCTGAAAGGTTTTTGGCCCAGCCCTCTTCTTGCAGAGGCCGGCCTCTCTTCCCGTATCCTTCGGCGTCTCTGCGGCAGACAGCGGCCTCCGGAACAGTAGGATCCCCAGCTAGCTCCGGCACAGCCAGCCATGCTCTCTCGCCTCCTGAAGGAGCACCAGGCCAAGCAGAGCGAATGCCGGGACCTTCAGGGTAGGTCCACCGGCGCGGGGCCTAGTGTGTCCACAGCATCCCCGGCCTCGAGTAGCCTCGTCTTAGGGTTCCGTGTGGCACTATTCTCGGCAGCGTTCTGTGCTTTGCCTCCTTCGCCGAGGCCTGTCACGGGCAGGACCCGTGACTTGATCTGAGCATTGAGGACCTTAACTGCGAGTCCACTAAGAAACGACTGTATTACGTGGCTGGCGAGAGTTGTTTTTATCCATTATGGTGATTTTCGTCCCTTGGTTGTCTTCTGTTCACCCCGGTGATGTTTATTTTGATTGCATGACCCCATCGAAAAAAAACCGTAAAAATCAATAAAAACTACACTGAGTTAAAAGTATATTTCAGTTGGGGAGCAGAGGGGTGGGAGATTCGGTTTCTCATCCTCACAGTATCTGCGTCTTCTGAGGTTTTATCACCCCTGTCATAGACAAACAAGCATTTGCAATGCAATAGGTCTCGCATTTACACGAGTTTGAGCTATTGGCTTTGTAGATTACAATGCCTTTTATTAATGTGTTGTTTTTTTAAACAAATAAATAAAAGGCATTGTCATTTACAATGCCAATAGCATAAACTCTCGCAAATGCGAGACCTATTGCATTGCAAATGCTTGTTATATTCCAGACCATAGCAAGGATCTGAGGAGATATATAAGTAATATCACTGAAATTCACCATGAGATACATGACTTAGCAACGGAAGGAGTTTGGGACAAGAATGGGAAAGGATTTGGAAATATTGGAAGTTGGTTTCCCAACCTTGGTAAGGGAATTCTTGGTTACATTCTGAGGCCCATTATCATAGTAGTGGTTTGTGTGATTCTCCTGATTGGAATGGTAAGAGCTTATACATGGCATATGTCAAGACAAGCTGAGATATCTCTTAGAGAGTGGGAGAGAAAAATGGAGAGACTGCAGGACAGTCACGATGAGAATCTCAAAAGCTTAGAAAGGGTCCAACAACTTCTGTTTAGGTTGGATCTTTCTACAGGGAATTGTAATTGAATCAGAGGGGGGGACTGATACAGCGCGATTCTGCTCTTTCATTTGTAGGGGGTGCATTATAATCACAAGTAGGTTGCACCTGCATTTATTCTTTTGTCGTGTTATCATTTGGCTATTAGAATGTGAAGAATAATAACCTGTAAAGTGAAGTTGTAGAGATACTTCGTGTAACATGAATAAATTAACATGGTTATTATACTATAAATGATGAAGAATCCGTTAACCGTTGTGTAATGCATAGATTTTGATGTGCACAGTAATAATGTTTATGAGTATATGCGTGTTTAATGAAGTCCATGGTGATTGTTATGTTAGCCGATTTTCAGTAGGCCTCATGTGCATTTCCCTGGCTCTTACAAATTGGGTTTGTTTGCAATGTTCGTGTGTATGAAGAATCTTTTTCTTTTTCACGTTTTTGTTGCAGGTGGAGAAATTCATCTTTGTTAGCTAGAATAACGCTTTTGTTTTAGTTATGTTTAGGGAGGAGAGGATACAATTGAACAAGTAGTGCTGATAATGTGAGACAGTGTTCTTTGTCACTGGAGAAGGCCTGGAAATCAAGGTCATCGAGCTGAGGCTGGGAGTATCGAACCTAAATGGAAAATCACCTACGAGAATGTGACCAACTGGATGAGGCGATCGGATGATGTGAGATTGGTGTGGTCTAGTATTTGGGTGTTGGAATTAGGGACAGCACCCCGGGGGTTGAGTTAGGAGAGGAGATGAGATCGCTGGAATGAGAAGGAGCATCTTAGAACGAGCTCTGTAGATTTATGCTACTTGACCCATTCAATGTGAGTGCACTTCGTAGGAAGTCTTCACACGCTGACACTTTTTTCCTGAACTTGCCTGGGGAATGTTAAGTAGGGATGTCACATTAGTGGTAGAGTAGGGATAGACTAATGCTTTTTACTTACGAACCTCCAATGAAGTCTAATCTTGACGTTGGGTCACTCAATGCCTGCGTTCTTATCTTGGAATTTGTCATTCTTTTCATGCGTCAGAGACTGAACTTTGCCCGTAGGTTTGGCTTTGTATTAGTTCCAATGTATTTCTACAACCTCATCTTGAGGTGTCTGTATGTCCAGTTATGTTTGGCTTTGTAATAAATCAACTAACTTAGACTTTGGATTTTGTGATTCTTCGGAGTCATGAATCATTGAGACTGTAAAATCTGATGCGATAAGTTATTTCTCCCCTCTACACTTCCAAGCAGGTCAATTGACCAGGGGTTCCGGAGCATTAACACAAGAGGAAACCCCAGACCCAGCAATATAACACCATTAAAATACTCATGCAGTCTGCTGTTGTGCATGTTTAACAAAGCTCACCCTGAATTTACTCAGGATCAGCTCTTTGCAAAGCTCTTTAGAAGTGAGGTATAGTCACGGGAGAACTGTTATATTTTCCATGGTGTGTCCTCTTTTATTTTTTGCCTCCCTTTATTTCCTTGAGCCTTGGTTCTGCTCAGAACATTGAGCTTGGAACGTTCTCTGGCTGGCGGTTGAGGCAGTTTCCCTAATACTGACTTCTGAAACCTGATTTTTAATTTAAGCAGCTCTACTTTCCTGAGAGTTTTGTGTCTCCTACTTTGTGACAAGAGCCTTTGACTAGCAATAAAATGCAACATTATACCTAAGTATAAAACATGGGGGTGTCAACGAATAAGATCTCCTGAAGCTCAGCTGCCATGATTACCACACACAGATTTCTCCCATGCTTCATCTGTTTTTAACCAATGAAAGAACACATTAAGGGATTCCCCTAACCATGTATAAATTCCAATGTTGAATGGTGTCTCTCTGTTGGTGCATCAGTCAATCAATCAATCAAACATTTGTAGAGTGCACTACACCAGGTCTTGGTGGCGAGGTGGGAGAAGGATCTCCCGCCGGTTGTTGTTCTTCGGATGCGTGGGACGCTGGCGAGCGCGAGGTCAACGGAGCAGAGCTGGGGGTTGGGAATGTAGAAGGAAAGTCGTTTGTTGAGGTAGGTTGGGCCGGTCTTGTGGAGTGCCTTGTGTGCGTGGATGAGGAGCTTGAAGGATATCCTCTTCTTGATGGGCAGCCAGTGCAGGTTTCCCAGGAGTGGGGTGATGTGGCCGTGGCGTGGTACATCGAGGATCAGTCGTGCCGAGGCGTTTTGGATGCGTTGCAGTCGTTTGATGAGCTTGGTCGGGGCTCCCGCGTAGAGGGCGTTTCCGTAGTCGAGTCTGCTGCTGACGAGGGCCTGGGTGACTGTTCTCTTTGTATCTGCTGGGAAACACCTGTAGATCTTGCGGAGCATGCGGAGGGTGTTGAAGCAGGAGGAGGAGATGGCATTGACTTGATTGGTCATGGAGAGTGTTGAGTCGAGGATGATTTCCAGGTTGCGTGCGTGGTCAGTGGGTGTCAGGGCTGCCCCCAGTGCCGTCGGCCACCAGGAGTCGTCCCAGGCTGAAGGGTTGGGGCCGAGGATGAGGACCCCAGTTTTGTCCGTGTTCAGCTTCAGTCGGCTGATCTTCATCCAGTCGGCGACGGCCTTCATTCCTTCATGGAGGTTGGCTTTGGCGGTGATGGGGTCCTGTAGTGAAGATTACTATCTCCTTATGTACAATGCTAAGTTAGCACAACCGCGTATATGTTAGAAAGCCATTTAGCTGCTTTTGTTGCTTTTGCACACAACACTGTAGTTACATGTTATTATTTGAGAAATGCTTACTCTGCTTTGCTTCACATGAGAACTGTCTGTTGTTAACATCCTGAACAGTGAGCAGCGACCTTGGTCTGTACATTGTGTAAAGAAACAGTCTGGGTCACTAGACGGTGCATGTTGTGAGGTACAGGTTGATCGTCCCACTATTTAGCCATAACACGCACGCAGCTGCAGATACCTGAAAGACGAGTGCTTTTTAATATTGCAGTGCAGCATGCTTTAGAAGCATTCAGAAGAAGAGCATTCCCAGGAGAAAGCCTGGTTGATCCTGTGATGTGATTCCACTAAGCTGATCCTTATGGTATGGGGTTCCCCATTCAAGCCTAGAGACCTTTTATTAGCATAATAATAATAATATTAGTTTGCTAGAGAAAGGAAGGTGGCTGATTGCCACTGTCATTTTATTATGATTGCTCCTTTCATTTTCTATGGTATTGTAACAATGCTGATGGTTCTGATCTTGACTATTTGTCTGCTTATGTTGGCCAAAATACTGCACCTTAGAACGCGAGGTTTATAAAATAAACTCTTTAAACTTTTACCGCATCTCTGTTTATTCTGTTGTGGACTGATGTGAGAATAATTGCGAAAAGGTATTTCTGATCCCCACCACTCCTGAGAAATATTCTAAGTCGCTTGTTCTGGGTTGTCTATACATTTGGACCGCCGAGCTAGATCTCGGATAACAAATGGGACACTGATGCTGGCCGGATAGGGGTTCTGGGTTCTGAGGTGAGTTTTTGGTACACCACAATTCACTGAGGTCCTGGGTTCCTGCACATAGTTCTGCGCATAAGCAGAATCCCTGCAACATGGCGCACCTAACGTTGGGTCTTTTGATTTGAAAACGCCTTAGTAGTGCTTATATTAGTCCACAACCCCCTCACTCTAGTTTCCGGATAACGGGAGTGACGGGTTAACCTACCTAGGTTTCGACTAATAGGTTCTTTCAAGCTTGATCATTAAAAAGGTTATTTTTTCTGAACCCCAGTGCTACTGTACATATCGTTGTTTCTCTTTAGTGTCCTAATGGCGGACGATATAGCCGCACATAGTCGGACCCCTCTGCGCCGTCATTTGACGACCTTTGGGGTGCCTGATGATGGGATGACTGTTATTTTTGTGGTATGTGCTGATGCAGCCGACCCGTATGAGTTGTTTTACTCATGGGTGACTTTTCTGCCAGTGGATGCAGACGATGATACGTTCCACACCTATACTGCCACACAGGTCCCTGCGGTCTATGCCCCATATAGGACACTGGAAATTCCTCTTACTGCCTGGCAACATACCATTTGGTTTAATGGCGCCCTTCCCCATGCGGTTGCACCGGCGAGAATGGGCCCTTTGTCTATTGCAGGGGCCACTTGGCTGGTGCTAGCCGGCTTTACACCTCATCCCCGCTACTTGACGGTAGGGGTGGTTGAGTTACGAGTACTTCACACAGCCCTAAATTACAGTCCATAGGGCTTTGGTGCAGTACGTATCACGCAACGTGCAGGCGGGGGCTCCTGCAGTTGCGGGTCACACGACTGACCACCACGCAGTGGTCATTAGTCCTGTTATGGTTAATTCGGTTATGGGCAAGCGCCCCCAGAGTAGGGATGAGTTCCCTTACTGGCTTGCTGAGAAATTTGATCAACTGGAAGCGGTTTTTCCGCACACCACTCCTGTGGAGAAACACAGGATACTCATCATTACTTTGCCAAAAAACCTGGTCCCAGATATTGTCGATTGTGACAATTGGGGCAAGGTCTTTGCTGCGACCTATTCGAAGTGCTATGGCACTCCGTCTATGTCTGTACTCCCCTCCGTCATCAAGAAGGTTCAGGAGAATCATGGTGCGAAGGCGGCTATTGAGTTGGGAATGCGGCTGGTCGACAGCTTTGATGTGGTAAGTTCCATGGTTATGGGCAACCTCAAAGGAGATGCCATGCAGTTCCAAGTAGCAAATATGCTGGAGCTCGTGGATGTGGCCGACCGGCCCAGGGAATTCGCAAAAATAATTGCGAAAGCCTACAGAATGGTGCGTCGCAGCGCCTTGGGCGTAAAACCCACCGTAATCATTCCTGATGTAGTGCAGCACACTAAGGTAAGTTTGTCTACTAAAGACGAAAAGCCCAATTTTCCAGAGCAAAGTTGGTGAGCTAAAAAACAGGGGAAGCAGCAACAGAAAGAGGAGTCTTGTCCTGCCTCACCCGTTCAGTCGTCTAGCGAACGCACATATGATCTGCGCGATCGATCTCGTATTAAGTCTCCTGATAGATTTCAGGTTTCTGAACAACGCTCTCCTCGTTCTTCACAGGAAACATCGGCTTCATACTCCGGTGGCGGAGACCGTGGGAAAGGAAGGGGTGCCCAAGGTCGTGAGCAACCCCGTCAGACTGACGGCAAAGGCAAGCAAGACGAGTCTGCACGTCAAAGACCCCCGTTTCAAAAGAAGAAAGTGGCTGCTCTAACAGCGAGGTATGCCTCAGATGGTACGGACGCAACTTCTGAACCTGACATGGGCGCTAACGCTGCTAGACAGCGCGGCGGAAGTTACAGTAGTGCGACAAGCACTGCGTCCATTTCTGGTGGCGACAGCATCTAATACATTTGTAAATATTGAAACTGCTGACACTCGCGTAGCTCCCCCTGATAGGCTATATGAGATAGTCCTTTGTATTGAAGGTGACATACAACGTAAAATTAAAGGGGTTTTTTGGGACAATCTGACCACTTCCTATGATATTCTATTGGCGGAGGCTGATTGGCCCCCGGCTTTCGTATTAGAAGCTCCGAGAGGGGAGGAGGTAATCCTCCCGTCCTTTGCGCACACAGTGCCGAAGGACCAAGCTAATAAGTTCACCGGGGAGTGGGCTCAGGTGCTTGCACCTGCATTGTATCGCAATCAGGTTGGATGGGATAAATTGTCTCCCAGTCATGAGATTTCGTTGCGGTCCACACCCCAGCCACAACCCCAATACCCCAAGCGTCGTGAAGCAAGACCTCACGTCGCGTCTATCCTTGAACAATTGGAATATCAAGGAGTAATTGAAACATGTGTGTCACCGATGAATAACCCTTTATTCACTGTGACGAAGCCTGACGGGTCGTACCGCCTAGTTTTGGATTATCGGCATCTTAACTCCAATTGCCGTACATGCGCGGTACAGAATACTCACAGTTCGGCTCTCGTCGATAGTCTCGTTAGAAAACGATTTAAAACGACACTTGACATTTCCAATGGCTTTTATAGCCATAACCTGTCCTCTCTCAGTAGTGAGTGGACGGCGTTTACCTCGGGTGGCAAACAAAAACAGTTCAAGATTGCCAATGGGCTATAAAAACAGCCCTGGCGTCTTTGCCGCTCGTGTTGTCTCTCTGTTAGAGACGGTAGACCCTGATGCATACTCGTATGTGGATGATATTTATCTCACAGATGACGAGTTGATGCCGCATCTGAGTCATGTGGATCGCATAATTGTTTTATTTGCGGACTGCGGTTACAAATTTAACTTTGCGAAGTCACACATTGCAGAATACACAGTGTTGCTCTTGGGGTACGAACTCAACAACGAAGGTCGTGGGTTGGCCCCGCACTTCCTAGAGAAATGCGCATGCCTCCGTGCTCCTACATCACTGAAGAAATTACAATCCTTGCTGGGCTTTCTGAATTTCGGTCGAACTTACATTCCTGATTATGCCCAGCGTATCAAGCCGCTTTACGCCTTGGTACAACCTACTTTCACCAAATTTTGTTGGCTGCCAGAGCATTCAGCTATTTTGCAGTCATTGCAAGCTGATCTTCTTGCTTCAAAATACTTACTGACACGTGACAACCACACTAATCTGGTCATTAGAATTGTGCCGGGAGCAGTGGGTTTCACGTACTTAACGTTCAATGAGTGCAACACCGTCCCCATTGCTTACAAATCACATCTGTACACTTCAGCTGAACTGCGTTTTTCTGCTGTCGAGAAAGTACTGACAGCTGTGCAAATGGCGATTCTGAAAGAACGAGCGCTATCACAGGGTAAACGCATGTTGGTGGTAACACCGTATCCTGCCTTTGAGGCGGTTACAAAAGCTAGTGTACCAAATTCTAAAGCTTTGCATCCAAGGTGGATACAATGGGCTACTTCCTTGACATCGCCTGACGTCACATATATCTTTGACGCGGCATTACAGACTCAGGAGTTCTTACAGTATGAATTTGTTCATCCAGCTCCCCTGTCTTTGTGCCTGCTCGAGGATTACCATTGTGTCATTTACACTGACGGTTCTGCGCAACCGGCTACTGGATCGAGGCATGCCTACTCAGCGGCTTGCGCTATTGTTGTCGGTACTTTCGTGAACGGTGAGTTCCAGTCCGATGTCGTGCATACGCAGTCATTGGGTGATTGTATCGCTCAATTGGCGGAGCTTCGTGCTCTGGTGCTTGCACTGGAGTTTGCTGATTCTCGGGTCACTACTCTTATAGTGAGTGACTCGTACTATTGTGTACAAGCTTACAACGACAATTTACACTTCTGGAGTCAAAATGAATATCGTGATTCCAAAGGTAGCACAATAAAGCATAAAACGCTTTGGGTTCGAGTGACAGAACTTAAAGAAGGTCTGCCTCTCGTGAATGTTATTCACACTTGGTCACCAACGAGTTGGCGTCCATGCTGTCGGAAACAGCTTAGCTGATGAGGCAACAAAAACCGCAGTGGCGACATACTTAGTGGCAGCAGTTACAAGATCCAAAAGTAAGATCGATGATGACATCTTGGCAGCTATTGCTGCTACTGAGAAGGGAACGAAATTCCCGAGAGGTTTCCCTTCTCGTTACCATTATCGCTTAAGTCCTGATAACGTCCCGTTAGTGAGGATTAACAACGTTGGTGACAGATTGATTCCCAACGCGGACTGCAGACCATCTTTGATTTTAGCAGCCCACGAGGGCATGGCGTCCGCGCATGCCAGCGTTGCGGCTACTGTATCTTTGCTACAACAACGTTACTGGTGGTTTGGGTTATACAAACAAACCCGCGCCTATGTACTTAATTGTGACATTTGTCAGCAGATAAAGCCTTCATCTGCGGCACGCCCACCACAAACTCAGTTGTACATATCTAATAAACCACTTGGTTGTGTTTACTTAGATCACTGCGGTCCTTTTACCTCTGATACTGCGTACAAGTACATGTTGGTTGCAGTAGATTCGTGCACACGTTTTCTGTGGGTGTGGCCACAAAGGAGTGCTGATGCCCGTACAGTCATCAAGGATGTGCGTGTCTTTGTTGGAAGTTTTGCATGTGGTACCTTTCATTCTGATCAGGGCCCTGCGTTCGCCTCTAAGGCGTACAAAGAAGCCATGAAAAGTTTGGGGGTCCAAGTCAAATTTTCGTCTCCATACCGGCCTGAGGGCAATAGTGTTGTGGAGCGAATGAACCGTGACTTAAAGCAATCTTTGACAGCCAGGGTTTTAGGTACTGGCCGGAATTGGCTAGCCCACTTGTATGACGTGCAACGTGCACTTAATAATCTCCCTAGAAGGTCTCTGGGTGGGCGGACCCCATACATGATGCTCTTTGGTATTCGAATGTTTGTCCCAGACCTTGACGGTCTAGACATGGCGGCGGCTGCCGCTCCCTTTGACCTAGATGATCACTGTGCTGTATTGCAGAATCTTCAAGAAGCCAGAGACACTCTAGCAAAAGAACACGTACCCTCCTCATGTCAAGAATTCCTGTCATACAAGGGAAACACGCCCTTATGTAAACAGGAGAGCTGTTACATAACTCAAGGGAAACACGCCCTTATGTAAACAGGAGAGCTGTTACATAACTCAAGGGAAACACGCCCTTATGTAAACAGGAGAGCTGTTACATAACTCAAGGGAAACACGCCCTTATGTAAACAGGAGAGCTGTTACATAACTCAAGGAAAACACGCCCTATAAAGGGAGGAACCGGGAGGTACAAGGCTGTCGGATATTGTGTTTACACCGACGTACCTGCTTCGTGAAGAGCAGTGTTCCGGAGTGGTGCTCCAGTAAGGCAAGAACGGAGGTAGGTCGAGTCGTTACTCCCTGGGCCGTGTCTTGCCCCATCGTCACCTGTGAAGGACCCGGAAGCTCTACCGGTCAACCATTGAGCTACGCTTTTTGACTCGGCTGAGTCCAAGCGCAGTGGCGCTTTTGCTGGTTGGAGTCGTAACTCCCAGCCCGACCAGAGACACAGGGACTGCCAGCTGTAACGCACACCAGGAGGTGTTTGCCGCGTTACAGACTCGGAAGTCCACAGGATCGATCGAGCGGCTGCTCTCGGTTCAGTCTTCTTGCTTGTGATTGGGGTATCGGTGACGCATCACCAGGAGGTGACTCCGCGTCCCGGTGCAGTCTGAGGAAGAGGTTGAGCGGCTGCTCCCTTCAGGTAGAGACCCCGGCTGGGTGTTTCCCTGACTCCTCGATTCTCCCCAACACTCTTCGTGCCCCTCACAGCCTACCGATTGGCATTGTCGGCCATTTCATTTCTGCCCTCTGTTGGCATACGCCGGGATCGGCGTATATGCAGAGGACGGTTAGGACCATCCGTGCTGTGGGCTGGTAACGTACTTAGCCTGGAGGATTCCAGTGACTATAACTTTTGTTTGTTCTTTGTATTTTATTTGCCTTCATTAAAAGAACTAACCCTTCACAAGTGGTTGCGTCCTCATTGTCGTGTCTGTTAAACGATCCTGAGACGTTCAGGGCGTTACAAAATATCCGACCTTAATAACACTAACTGTCTCCCGGTCGATAACAGACATGGCAACACTTGATGATGTGCTGGCTGCTTTAGCGGCCATGCAAGTCGAAGTGGCTGCCTCTAGGCAAGAAACAGCCGATGTAAAAGCCAGACTGGATGCTATCCAATTGGACCCGCTCACGCCCAGCACCTCCCTCACGAACCAGACCCCTGCGGTAGTAGTGGAAATGCCGGTAGCCATCCCCTTGGCAACACCAGAGAGGTACAGTGGGGATCCTAACACAGTGCAGGTATTCCTCACACAAGTGGCGCTACATTTATCGTGCAAACCAAAGGCGTTCCCCACGAGTCAGGCTCGTGTGGCTTTCCTTATATCCTATTTGGCTGGAAACGCGGCACAATGGGCCGTACCTCTGGTGAGCAGGGACGACCCCCTCTTATGTGATTGGGGTGCTTTTCGCGAGGAATTCCTGAAGGTATTCGACAGAAGGGCTGACTCGTACACGGCGGACCGTGAAATGCTTGAGTTGAGACAGGGATCCAACGACCTGGTGCAGTATCTCAACGCGTTCCGAAGGCTGGTTGCGGAAACCAAGTGGCCTGTTGCTAAACAGACGGCGCTCTTCCATCAAGGGCTGTGCGATGAGCTCAAGGACGCCGTGGCTCATATTGACCCTCAACCCAAGACATGTGAGGGCCTTATCAACCTGGTATTACGGCTGGAACATAGGCTAAGTGAAAGAAAGGGGGATCATGGGAGAAAAGGAAAATCCCTTCCATACTATGTGACGGTGGGAAGTCCTGAAACTTCCACCGCATCCAAGGGAGAACCCATGGACATCAGCGCAATACGAGCGAGCCTCACAGCCACGGAGAAAGAGTCACGCCGTAAACAAGGATTGTGCCTATATTGTGGCAAAAAAGGCCACTACGTACGTGAATGCCCTGCCAAACCGAAGACGTCACGTTATCGGGCCAACCGGTCGGTAACAGCCGTGGTGGACATACCGGCGGAAAACTAGAGGACTCCAAGACCAGAGAAGGGGCATCTCGGAGTCACTCATCCATCCCTTCACTTTCCAACTCGGTCACTAAGGGACAACGACACCTGTTTATCACGGTGCACGTGGGAGTGCATGACCAGTGGATACCCGTTGTGGCCATGGTGGATTCAGGGGCCACTGGCATGTTTATGGACCACAATGAGGCATGCAGGCTAGGGCTAGTGCTTCTTCCCAAAGCAGTACCCGAAGACGTCTATGCGGTAGACGGAAGGCGATTGGTGACGGGGCCCATCGGACAGCACACGGGGGTCCTTCCAATGAGATATGGGAGGAACCATTTGGAACAAATCGATTTTAACATCATCCGAGCGCCCCAATATGGCGTCATATTGGGATTGCCGTGGCTACAGAAACACAACCCCTTTGTGGATTGGCCAACACATCGCATCGAAATGACGTCACCGTATTGCATCCTGCATTGTGGAATAAGAACGGAATCCCTTGACGCAGATGAGAGCGGGAGTCAGACGGTGGCTACAGCGGCAGAAAAAGATGTGGCTCTCCCCCAGGCTTATCACAGTTTTGAGGATGTATTTGATGAGGTGAAGGCGGAAGTGCTACCACCACATAGACAGTTTGACTGCCAGATCGACCTGGTGCCAGGGGCCAGCGTTCCCAGCGGCAGGCTGTATGCCCTGACGGAGCCTGAAAACGTGCATCTCCGGGGGTACCTGGATAAACTCCTCAGGCTAGGATTCATCCGCCCGTCCAAGTCTCCGGCCGCCTCGCCACTCTTCTTCATCCCGAAGGCTAATGGGGAGCTGAGAGCCTGTGTGGACTTTAGGGCATTGAATGCGATAACCATAAAAAATCGGTACCCCTTGCCTCTCATCAGTGTACTTCTGGAACAGGTCAAGAAAGCTCGTATCTACACCAAGTTGGATTTGAAAGGGGCATACCATCTGGTGCGCATGAGGGACGGAGACGAGTGGAAGACCGCCTTTAAGACCAGGTTCGGCCTTTTTGAGTACCTCGTCATGCCGTTCGGTCTGTGCAACGCCCCGGCAGCCTTTCAGTACTTTTTGAATGAGGTATTCAGAGAGGAGTTGGATATCTACGTGGTCGTATATATCGACGACATCC
Organism: Triturus cristatus; assembly: GCF_964204655.1. Taxonomy (NCBI): domain Eukaryota; kingdom Metazoa; phylum Chordata; class Amphibia; order Caudata; family Salamandridae; genus Triturus; species Triturus cristatus. Next base: position 290,502,058 of record NC_140589.1, on the reverse strand, counting down.
TCATCTATTCGTCCAGTGTGGAGGAGCACGTACACCACGTCAAAGCTGTGCTCCAAAAGCTGAGGGAAAACATGCTGTTTTGTAAACTCAGCAAGTGTGACTTCCACGTCACATCCGTGGAATTCCTCGGAGTGATGCTGAGTCCAGAGGGACAGGAGATGGCAGAACGAAAGATCAAGGCGGTGAAAGAATAGCCGGTGCCCCAAAGCGTGAAGGACGTCCAAAGTGTCATTGGCTTCGCCAACTTTTACAGGCGGTTTATAGATGGATTTTCAGGAGTGGTGGCCCCAATCACACAGCTACTGAGGAAGTCCAAGGAGTTTGTCTGGTCCCCTGAAGCGAACAAAGCCTTTGAGGCCCTGAAAAGCGCCTTTGGTAAGGCGCCGGTGTTGGCTCACCCCGATCCGGATCTCCCCTACGTGGTGGAAGCGGACGCGTCGGATGTGGCGCTGGGGGCTATCTTGTCCCAACGCAACCACGACACAGGGGTGCTTCATCCCGTTCCGTACATGTCCCGCAAACTCAACGACGCCGAACGCAACTACCATATTGCGGAGAAGGAGCTTCTCGCAATCAAGGACGCCTTCACCGAATGGAGGCATTGGTTGATGGGGGCAAGACATGTGGTATCGGTGTACACGGACCATCGGAACCTACAGTTCATGACGGCCACTAGACACCTTTCTCCCAGGCAGCTGCGGTGGATGATCTTCTTTGCGGGGTTCAACTTCCGCATCACATATCGGCCGGGGACTGAAAACCGGAAGGCGGACGCCCTGTCCCGTCAATCTGCAGTTAAGGAACCATTGCCTGCAACCGAGCGTTCCATCATTTCCCCGAGGATGGTATTGGGGGTTATCCAACCGGATACTTTCCTGAGGGGAATAAAGCGAGGGATCAGGTCATTCGCATGGCGGAGGTGGCTCCTCAGTCACAGAGAATGGCAGCTGAAGGACGGGATACCCCTGAAGGGCAGGTGCCTATTGATACCCACACCTAGGCTAAGGAAACAAGCATTCATCTGGTGCCATGACTCTCCATGCGCAGGTCATTTGGGCTTTGAAAAAACGGTGGCTAGCATGGGACGGCATTTCTGGTGGCCAACCATGAGAGTGGATGTCAGGAGGTGGGGACAGGAGTGTCCTACGTGTGCTACCATGAAGGCCGACCATGGCCGAACCCAAGGGCTCTTACATCCACTTCCGACCCCGGATAGACCATGGGATAGCATATCACTGGACTTCGTGGTGGGCCTACCGGTAGACCAGGGGATGACGGCAATACTGGTGGTGGTGGATTACTTGACGAAAATGGGGCACTTCATCCCCTGCAAGAGAGTCCCTACGGCCGGGGAATTGGCGTCACTACTCCTAAAGAATGTGGTACGACTGCATGGATTACCTGGGGTGATCGTGTCGGACCGGGGGTCGCAGTTTACTGCGCAATTCTGGAAGACTTGGTGCACTGCGCTGCATGTTAAGACCGCCCTGTCCACCAGCTACCACCCTCAAACGGACGGCCAAACCGAGCGCCTGAACCAAACGCTCAAACAGTATCTGCGATGTTTTGTGGACCAGGGCAGGGAAGAATGGGTCGCCTTGCTATGGGTTGCAGAGATGGCCTATAACAACGCCACTCACAGCTCCACACAGTCATCTCCGTTCTATAGTAACTATGGCCAACATCCCAGGTTCTTGCCATTTCTACATCCGTTCAGAGAGGACAGGATTCCCGCCACAGCGGACAGGGTGGCACACATAAAAGACACGTTGATGCGCTCAAGGGCTGTCCTAATAGAGGCCAAGAGAAGATACAAGGCTGCGGCAGATAGGAAGAGAAGGCCCGGGCCACTGTACCGCACTGGTGACTACGTCTGGATATCCACAAGAAACATGAGGTTTCGAAAGAACAGTGTGTTCCATCCCAAGTACATGGGCCCCTATCGAATTACCAAGTGTATGGGTCCCGTGAACGTGAAGGTGTGCTTGCCCCAGTCATTGCGGATACACCCTGTCTTTCATGTATCATTGCTCAAACCAGCACCCTCCAAGCCGTCTGGGACACCTAGGCCGGTATGCGTGGAGTCGGAGGTGGAGTATGAAGTGTCGGGCATACGGGCGTCCAAATGGCGCAGGGGGAAGCTGTGGTACCTGGTTGCGTGGAAAGGCTATGGCCCGGAGGAGCATTCATGGGAACCGGCTGAAGGGGTTCATGCTCCGCGCTTGATCTCCTTGTTCCATCGGCGTTTTCCTGCCAGCGCTGGACCCGTGGGGAGCCGCTGAGAGGGAGGATGTACTGTCAAGAATTCCTGTCATACAAGGGAAACACGCCCTTATGTAAACAGGAGAGCTGTTACATAACTCAAGGGAAACACGCCCTTATGTAAACAGGAGAGCTGTTACATAACTCAAGGGAAACACGCCCTTATGTAAACAGGAGAGCTGTTACATAACTCAAGGGAAACACGCCCTTATGTAAACAGGAGAGCTGTTACATAACTCAAGGAAAACACGCCCTATAAAGGGAGGAACCGGGAGGTACAAGGCTGTCGGATATTGTGTTTACACCGACGTACCTGCTTCGTGAAGAGCAGTGTTCCGGAGTGGTGCTCCAGTAAGGCAAGAACGGAGGTAGGTCGAGTCGTTACTCCCTGGGCCGTGTCTTGCCCCATCGTCACCTGTGAAGGACCCGGAAGCTCTACCGGTCAACCATTGAGCTACGCTTTTTGACTCGGCTGAGTCCAAGCGCAGTGGCGCTTTTGCTGGTTGGAGTCGTAACTCCCAGCCCGACCAGAGACACAGGGACTGCCAGCTGTAACGCACACCAGGAGGTGTTTGCCGCGTTACAGACTCGGAAGTCCACAGGATCGATCGAGCGGCTGCTCTCGGTTCAGTCTTCTTGCTTGTGATTGGGGTATCGGTGACGCATCACCAGGAGGTGACTCCGCGTCCCGGTGCAGTCTGAGGAAGAGGTTGAGCGGCTGCTCCCTTCAGGTAGAGACCCCGGCTGGGTGTTTCCCTGACTCCTCGATTCTCCCCAACACTCTTCGTGCCCCTCACAGCCTACCGATTGGCATTGTCGGCCATTTCATTTCTGCCCTCTGTTGGCATACGCCGGGATCGGCGTATATGCAGAGGACGGTTAGGACCATCCGTGCTGTGGGCTGGTAACGTACTTAGCCTGGAGGATTCCAGTGACTATAACTTTTGTTTGTTCTTTGTATTTTATTTGCCTTCATTAAAAGAACTAACCCTTCACAAGTGGTTGCGTCCTCATTGTCGTGTCTGTTAAACGATCCTGAGACGTTCAGGGCGTTACACCTCACCTGACGCAGAGCTGCAGGTTCCGGTAGTCGGCTGGCTACCTTGAGTTGGTGACCTGGTCCGAGAGAAGGTGGAGAACAAAAAAGAGTTCAGCCCCTCATATCGTGCACCAGTTCCGGTGCTTGGAGTACAGGGTACACGTACAGTCATTTTACCTCCACTTCCTGGTCGCAAGGATAACAGGTACATCTCTATTGACAATGTCAAGCTACAGCGAGTGGCCGATACTTCTTAGCATGACACCAGCCATTTCTTGCCCTTCGATGCTGCGAAATTCTGTTGTGGCCCCAGCTTCTAACACCTTGCCTGATGTTGCCGTCGAGATGCATACAGTTACTGGTCCCTTATTGCCGCCATCGTCTGGTGGTCTACCTGAAGATCCTGAGTATGCTTATCCTGCGGATGTCCCGGTGCCTCGTTTGCAATCCACCGCAATTAACCAGTCACATGACTCGTTTGACACTAATTCAATGACTTCCAGTGCCCCGTCCAAGGTTTCTATTTTTGTTGCCTGGTTCAAAAGACATTTTTTAATTCCTCCTTGGATTTACATTTGGCTGGCGCTCACATGTATCTTTTTGTTTATGTCCATTGGCTTTGTGGTAGTGTTTTTTAGACTTATCAATGGACACTACCTGAATTAAAGATCTACAATTGGATTAATTGATGTAACTTTAGCCCCCCACTCCTCGTCGCACATTATGAAGAGGGACCAGACTTTAGTGAACATTACTGCCTGGCCTGTGCGTGATGGGATTGCTTGGGATGCTGTAAAATTCCAAATTCATGGCCCCACTGAAGTAATCAATGTGCCAAATGGATTTCGTGTTTCTATGGGTGATATCCTTAAACAGAACATCCAATCGGATGATTGGGATGTACAAGCCATAGAAGCACTGTTTTCTGATTTGAAATATTATGCTGCATTTGATGCTGAAGATTTGTATTTAGATACTGCAAATTATGATGAGCAATATTGCTATCAACATTATGGCACGCATTTCCTACACAGAGCAAATACGTTTAGAAATTTTGTAAATTTTACACAATGGGAATATTGTCCAGCCCCTATGCGTGGAAGCTCCACTACGTTGGTGAACAAGTTCACATACTTTTCGGATTTTAGTGTGTCTAATCCGGCCTCCTTTTATTTTAAGGTTGTCCCTGAGTCTGCTTCCAAAGTAAGACTGACACACACCAAATTGTTGTATTCTAAGTCCTTTATGGATGAATTGGCTATCGGAGGTTATGACCTATGGAAAGCTACTATCGATCTTAAATCGGTTTGGGGTTCTAAGCCGTGGCAGGTACAAGGAACAGAAGTTTTGCATCGTGCCTGCCTCATTCCAAACCATATGTTATTTTTGAATTCCTCAATTTTCCAGACCACTTGCTTTGGATTGGCTACATCTCAAAAATTGAAATCACCCTCTGTCCCGGATCTGGGTGCTTATCCTACTTGGGCTAACCATACAGATCTGTCCCTTGCTAAGTTGCAGTCATATGTTTCCAACTCAACCTTCAATATTTCTACATTGGATCCTGAAGGTTGGTTAGTGTGGCAAACGAGTTCGGATTCATGTCAACATAGGTTTTTGGATTTAACTCCGGGGTATACTCAGGTTTGAGTGGACCCCCGTTTTGAATCTTCTCACACAGTTACTACCTACTCGGTAGGTAAGTTATGCCAGTCGTGGCTGCAACATTTCACCTTAGCGTCTGTTAAACTTCATTTATCACAACTGAACGACAAAATAGATTTGAATGATTTTGTTAAGGGTCCTGCAGTTGGCCGGTCCAAGAGATGGGTGTATGCGGTTTACAACGAGATCTGGAAGCTTTCACAAATTGAGGCTGCATCCAGATTACGAGCAATTGACCAAGCCAATATGGAAAAAGTTTTGGCTGTAATTGATAATAGCATTAACACCTTGTCTTCAAGAATATATACGTTAGATAATATTGTTTCATCTGTTGTAGACATTGTGCAAGATGATTTGTCTGTATTGTATCATGGTCAAAATCAATTGCGTTCTATTATGCAGTTTGCATGGACTTTGCAAACGTTAAAGGCTGGGAAAGTCCCCTGGGATCATATGAATACTTCATCTTTGTTCCTTCCTTTTAATTTAACTGCAAAACAACAGTTCATGTCCATGAAAGATGCTACATATTCATTGCTGCACATTGAAAAATTAGAGCCTTTGTCTTTCTCCATTGCTGAATTAAACTCCGCTGTGTGGCTTGTACACGGGTTGATCACGTTACCGTTCCCCCTGTTTAAGTTCAGTTCGTGCATGAAACATTATGCCCTAGGCAGGTATGAACAACTAGGAAGTGCCTTCCTGCACGAAGTTTGGTCGCTCCCTTTCACGTATAGATGCGTGAGGGATGGCAAGGAGGTTTATTTAAAAGGTGAAGAGTGCACTACGACCCCAGATCATTCTGTGGTGTGTAGGCACTTTCAATTACATGGTGCATGTAATGTGCACGCTCCTAACTTAGCTTGCATTTTGAAAGGGATTCCGGTGCCAGTTATAACACCGTCTTTTACGCTGCTTGCTAATGGTAGTTATTTGCTGTTGAATAATGAAGCTTGCTGTGGGATGTTAGTGGGAATTCCCTACATAGTGACCGTATCACAGAGAGTAGTCTGCTGCAATAACGTCCTATTCCCACCCCCGCATGGACGGCTCGATGTATCCATCTGGCCTTCCATCCCAACCTTGAAAGCAGAGTTCAACAAGATGAGCAGAATAAGGGCTCTATTGTCTCAAAAAGAAGTCGCGTTGACTTCATCCCGGGAAACATTTGTCCTTCACGTAGCAAACACGCGCACCGAGGTGCAGGCGCTTTTGAATACTGATCTCTCCCTTCATTTTGGGGCCCTGATACAGACTATCTTTAATGCCTCGTCAACAAGTGGCCTGGCTCATTTTTTTTAAAATTGTGGGCTCCGGCCTCGTGACCTCCTTTCAAACTATTTTTAGTGTGATCCCGGCATTTTTTCATTCTATTTTTTCCAGCGTCTTCGGAGGTCTCCTTTGCTCCTCGCCCTAGTAGCTGGAGTACTTTTACTGATCTGCGTGCTACGCTATGGATGCACAACTTGCGTTGCAAGACCGCATGCCCCGGCTGCTCCATCTTCGCACCCGGATGCTTGAATACTATGGCACTTTGCCAATGGCGACTTTAAGCGTAGCCTATGGATTGTCCTTCCACTTTTCCTACTTTACTTGTGTGCAGCCTGTCTTTCATTGCCTAGATTGTCCGTTCCAATGGGCTCTGGATTTGTGTCTGTCGACCCTGGTGTCTCCTGCCCCGGATTATGATCGGCTAATGAGCCCCTTAGTGGCTCATGAGTTGGTCTGTTCTGGCGTCAGGATTATGGCCTGCGCAGCCGCACATGGAGTCCTTGGGAATTGGGACATCGGAACGGCTGCAGCTGAATTCTTGACAAGAAGTTATCTTGAAGTTCACACCAGTTGTCCTCGCGTGGTGCTAGAGGCTCCGGTTGTCGAGGAACACGTGTGTTCCTTTCCCTTGCTGAACTGGATGGCAGTTAATTTTGCGGACCGCTCCAATGATTTCCTCTTGGAAGCTGTTGCAACTTATTGCGCATATACATTGATGGATTGAGTTTTTTCACTTCGTTTCATGGCTTTTTCATGATTTTTTCTCAACTCATTTTTAAATTTTTTTCTTTTTTCTCTTTGAACTTTCTGCTTACCTTATATGGACTCACAATTCAGGCCCTTGGTTCCGTTCTTTCGAACTTGAACTCTGCCTTCATGCAAGTGCTCCCCTAGTGGTTAGTGGTTCGATCAAGGGGGGGTGTAGTGAAGATTACTCTCTCCTTATGTACAATGCTAAGTTAGCACAACCGCGTAAATGTTAGAAGGCCATTTTGCTGCTTTTGCTGCTTTTGCACACGGCACTGTGGTTACATGTTATTATTTGAGAAATGCTTACTCGGCTTTGCTTCACATGAGAACTGTCTGTTGTTAACATCCTTAACAGTGAGCGACCTTGGTCTGTACATTGTGTAAAGAAACAGTCTGGGTCACTAGACGGTGCATGTTGTGAGGTACAGGTTGAACGTCCCACTATTTAGCCATAACACGCACGCAGCTGCAGATACCTGAAAGACGAGTGCTTTTTAATATTGCAGTGCAGCATGTTTTAGAAGCATTCAGAAGAAGAGCATTCCGAGGAGAGAGCCTTGCTGATCCTGTGATGTGATTCCACTAAGCTGATCCTTACGGTATGGGGTTCCCCATTCAAGCCTAGAGACCTTTTATTAGCATAATAATAATAATATTAGTTTGCTAGAGAAAGGAAGGTGGCTGATTGCCACTGTCATTTTATTATGATTGCTCCTTTCATTTTCTATGGTATTGTAACAATGCTGATGGTTCTGATCTTGACCATTTGTCTGCTTATGTTGGCCAAAATACTGCATCTTAGAACGCGAGGTTTATAAAATAAACTCTTTAAACTTTTACCGCGTCTCTGTTTATTCTGTTGTGGACTGATGTAAGAATAATTACGAAAAGGTATTTCTGATCCCCACCACTCCCGAGAAATATTCTAAGTCGCTTGTTCTGGGTTGTCTATACATTGGGACCGCCGAGCTAGATCTCGGATAACGATTGGGATACTGATGCTGGCCGGATAGGGGTTCTGGGTTCCGAGGTGAGTTTTTGGTACACCACAATTCACTGAGGTCCTGGGTTCCTGTGCATAGTTCTGCGCATAAGCAACAGTCCTTGCTGAAGGAGAGGATCAGTTGAGTGTCGTCGGCGTAGGAGATTATGTTGAGGTCGTGCTATCGGGCGACGTGTGCGAGTGGGGCCATGTAAATGTTGAACAGTGTCGGGCTGAGGGAGGATCCCTGGGGTACGCCGCAGATGATCTTGGAGGCTTGGGATCGGAATGGGGGGAGGCGGAAGCTCCGGGTTCTGCCAGAGAGGAAGGAGGTGGTCCATTCCAGGGCTTTGTCTCAGATCCCTACGGCGTGGAGGCATGCGCGGAGTGTGCGTTGGCAGACGGTGTCAAAGGCGGCGGAGAGGTCCAGGAGGATGAGGGCTGAGGTCTCACCGTTGTCCAGCAGGGTCCTGATGTTGTCGGTGGCGGCGATGAGGGCGGTCTCGGTGATGTGGTTGCTTCAGAACCCTGACTGGGAAGGGTCCAGGATCCTGTTTTCTTCGAGGTATCGGGTTAGCTGTCTGTTGACGATCTTCTCAGTGACCTTGGCCGGGAACGGGAGTAGCGAGATGGACCGGAAGTTCTTCAGGTCTCTAGGGTCTGTCTTGGGTTTTTTGAGTAGGGCGTTGATCTCTGCGTGTTTCCAGCTCTCTGGGAAGGTTGCGGTCTCGAGGGAGAGATTGATGACGTTGCGCAGGAGGGGTGCGATGGAGCTGCTGGCTTTGTTGAAGATGTGGTGCGGGAATGGGTCTGACGGGGAGCCGGATGTGGATTGTGCTCATGGTCTTGATGGTGTCATCGATGCTCACGCTGGTACAGGCTAGCAGGGGATCGTGGTCAGACAGACTGTCAAATGTGTTTGTTGAGAATAATCATAAAAGTACAAACACTTCATCAAGCAATAAAAATATAAAAAGCAGGCAATCAGCAGAAAGCATTCACAGTCTTGTAAAAAAAGATGAGAACCCAGATTAAAAGGGCAAGGATTTGAGATGTCTTTTAGATGATATTAAGAAGCTCCCTACCGCTTTGCATACACACTGTGAGCCTAGTGTCTAAATAAAACAGGGTTGCATCTAAAAACAAGCATTTGCAATGCAATCGGACTCATATTTGTGAAAGTTGGAGGCATTGGGGTAGTAAATGATATTGTTTTTTTGTTATGTTGTTTGCAAATAAAGTTGTGAAGAGTGAAATAATGTACGCATTATTTTGTGCGTTAGAATGCATCCAAGGGTCTATGAGGTGTTTTTGTATTAAATAAATAATAATGTCTTTAAAAAAAGTGCTGTTATACTTAGCTGCAACATTAAATCCCGTTAGAAAGTGCGATATGTGGTTATTTGTTCACAGAATTAACTGGTAGCTCTGCCATAACACAGATGTCTGGCAAGTTACTTCCCCTGAGTTACTTACACCTGGCCACTTTTTTTCCCTGCTATAGAACCAAACAGAGAGCGGTCTTCTGATGCCTGCTGATGGGCATGCTTTTTTGTAATCAAGTGAATTGATTGCCGCCACACCATTTATTGGTTTAGAAACAAATGTAAAAAAAAAGATCACACACAGCTGGCTGCTGCATGGGCTGCTCTTTGCAGAGCTCAGGAAATAAATGGAAGCATAGAGAGGACTGTTGTGCTTGCAAATAACTTACCAGCATCAGGTGATGGAAAATATACTCTGAGTTTTATGAAGCTGCATCATATCAAATGGGGGCCTCCTGTTGGGGGGGCTCCGACCGGACACCATGTAGCGACTGCTTCACACACATTTAGAAGGCATGCAGATAAAAGGTAGAAATAAATACACCCATTTGTGTACATTTTGCTGTTTTGTAACAGCCAAGAGTGGTACGTGAAAAACAAGCCCACAGAGCGGTCCCAGCTCTACCCTGCCCCCTCAAGCAAAACTTGATTAGTTGTTTGAAGTGCTCAAAACAGTGGTAAATGAAAGCTGGACGCAGAATTAAAATATCGTTTAATTGAACATGGTAACACCTGAGTGGTATCCATTGAACTCTCCTTTCCAATGTAAAATGCGCATGACTACAATTGTGCAATTGCGACTAATGTAGTATAAACCTAATTAGATAGTGCGAAGTCAAATAACATATCCCCCAATTATTTGCAGTCTGCAATACCTACACAGACTGCTGCACCGAGGCATGTACATTTAAATTGAAAGCACTTGCCGGCATTGGGCTGAAGCTATTTTATGTCAAAAACAATGCGAGAGCAAGGGAAAGGAAGGGGTGCGTCCGTATCCCCAATGTAATATATGATAAACAACGATGGACAAACCTATTGTGGGTTAAATATGATTTGTGATATCGTCATTGGCAAGACAGTATTATACATGGTAAATGCTGTCTTCTGACAAAACTTAATCCTAGAGACTGTGGTCCTCCTTGCAAATTCTGTTCTAAATTCAGATTTGGGTACAGGATATTGCACTTGAATCAGGATTATGATTTGTGAACAAATTTCGAACAGGTCCAGTACGTTTTCCTTGCACACATTTCAACAAGAAAACCATCGCAAAATGTGTGTGGCCAGAAACTGCAGTATTACAAAGTTTAGAGCTCGGAATGTGGAAAACGTGCTGTTACCATGTTAATTCCCCCTCCATTTTGATCAGTGAAAAATAAAAATGCGGTAATGCTCTGCCCTAGAAAAGCAGAATCTCAGGGTTCATGTCACAATGGAGTAGACAATAAGTTTCATCCTCATCATCCTCGTCTTCCCAATCACTGAATGCAGCTTCTCCTCTCACCACTTTGTGGTACCACCATTACTGTACCATATCACTTTTAGAACTTCCCTAAGCAAGCCTCAATGTTATTAAGACACACCTTGTATTTCAACCAGATCCACCAACACCTTTTCCATTTCAGGTTTAAACAAATGAAATTGCTTGGTAGGTGGTTCTATAGGATATTGGCGCTCCTAGGCAATACGCAGGTAAGTATACTCTAGTACTGAGTGAGGATTGCGGTGCATAAGGGTAGGGAGAGCCACCCTCCTCCCCAACGTGTGGATATCCACTGGTAAAACAGAACGACAGTCCCCTGCACACGCTAACAGTTTATCAATAATATCAACAACAGTGTGACAAAAGCTTGAATCTTTGCTGGAACATGCGCTTCAGTTTATTCACAACAGCCTTAGCCAACACATGTTTCGTCGCGCTTACGGTTGTGCACAGCAAGTTCTTCAGGGCTATACACAATACGTGAAGATCCTTAAATCAGGTTGTATTTCCGTCCCGAATGGGATTCAATAGGGTTCAATGTTAGGCACACAGTTAAGACTGCACATATCTTGTGTCCAGAAATAATCCCTCCTATTCACAGTATATGTATCCTGGATGTGTTTCCAAATGAGGTATTCCTTAAATTGGGATTTAGTAGTAGTGCAAGTTTATTCAGGCATGAATAAATCAAATCCGTGGTGCATTGCACCCATTCGATGCAGGTTGTGTTAAAGAAAATAACCGGCAGCCATCTCCTTGCCGGTATTAATACAAGACCTTTGCCTCTGCGATAAACAGAGTTCCTTCTGGCGTGTACGCTATCGACCTGGTACACGCCGGAAGGAGCTCTGTTCATATGGGCAACCGTAAGCGTGACAAAACACGTGTTGGCTAAGGCTGTTGTGAATAAACTGAAGCGCATGTTCCAGCAGAGACTCAAGCTTTTGTCACACTGTTATTGATATAATTGACATACTGTTAGCGTGTGCAGGGGACTGTTGTTCAGATTTAAACAACTCAGGTAATAATTATACGTTTATTGTGTGGTTACCCAAAGCCACTAAAATTAGCAATAACATGTAAAATGTTAAAATTCCAAATCAAAAGGCTTTCAAAGCATTTTTACATTTAGCAATGTGCCATTGCAAACAGTAGTCACGTACATCTTCTTAAAATACAAATCAAAATGTCTTTTGAGCTTATTGCAACTGTCGAAACTGCTGGTACAGTCTCCTGCTCCAAGGCCCAATGAGAGCAAAGTGCAAGGTGCAAGAGAAAGCGAAACAACAGACTTTTATCAGCAGGAGATAGGTGCAAAGGCCCACTGTTCACACCTAGGGCAAGCGCCTAGTTTACATTTTGCCTTTGACGATTATATTGGAGCAGACAACTGCTTCGGTGACTAATGAAAGCAAAGTGCAGTGTGCAATATGTAAGATAGCAGCAAGGTTTCATGAACAAACTCAAATGTAAGCATGAAAAATAGAAGAACAGCACTGAAATCAGCCTAATGTTCACACCTAAGATAAGTGCTTTGTTTACATTAATGGTGCTAACGCAGTCGTGTGCGTTAACAGAGCGCAATATGCAATATATAGAACAGCAGCAGGGGTTTCATAAACAAGCTCAGCTATAAACAAACAGCAAGAAAGCGGCACTAAAACCAGGAAGTTGAGCTTGAATAAAAAACAATTTGCCTTGTAGAGCTGTGGCGCTAGCGGGTAATCCTGTAAAGTGCTTGGACCATTGGCTGGGATCACAAGATGCAAAGTGCAATGTGTAAGGTGGCAGCAGACTTGTATCAGCGAAAGGTAGGCCTGACAACCTAATGCTCACGCTGGGGAAAGTGCATAGTTTCGTCATTTGCATTAACGATGGAGCTAGCGCAAACAACTGCTCCAATAACGAATAATAACAAGGCGCAAAGTGCAATTGATAAAATACCAGTGGAAATGTCATAGACAAGCTTGACTGTGGACGGATAAACATCACTGATACCAGGAGCATACTCTGTGTTTCCTTCAGCTTGAGGTGATTTGATGATGAGATGTGTCTTCATGGGATATGGCGCTGGCGGACAGTCCTGTGAAATGTTCGGGCTGGCAGCTGGGCCGAACCACATGCTAGTGCCCCGAGGCATAACGTCTTAGCCGCTAGAGCCGCACATCTCACCCGCGAGATGTTCAGAGTGGCATTATCAGGATTGAATGCATGGATAATTGCCCGCCGGCACGAATGTGTTCCATTCCTACTTGTTTTTCCTTCCTCGGCTCCATGCGATGTGTTGAAGAGATTCGTCATACATTCCACAGCCCCCGCACGTTGTTGACTCCGAGGATCAACGCCACCTGGCCAGGTGTGTCAGGAATGGCCACTTCCCGATCCTAAGGGCCATAAAGTTAGATTTTTTATATTTTGAGGACATGCAGTCAGGGCCAGCTCTAGGGCGGTGCGATCGGTGCTCCCGCGCCGGGCGTTGACTTGGGGTGGGGGCGTCATTTTTGAAAATGTATATTAACATTTTAGAAGCACCTGCTGCCGCGTTCCTGGCCTCCAGCAATTTTCAGACATCAATTAAAATGTCAAGATAATTCTGCTGATTAATCGTCTTTCTGGAAAGAGACCGGAAGTTTGTCTTGGGGAAGTTTTGACTCATAGTAAGGTAGTGCAGAGGGTTAAAATGCCTTCTGCTAAGAACGTGTAGCATGCAAATAACAAAGCGCATATAATGTAAATAGGTGAGTGTGTTACTGCTTCTGTAAGAGAGCTCCTTTTGTAACTTGATGTTTATAAGTCAAAATCCTAATATAGAACATTTTGAGCTATTAACTGTCATCCTAGAGATGCAAACTGCAAGGTATATGTTAGCGCTCTATATTTTTCTGCCCAGTCTTTGATTATCCCAATCTTGTAAAAAGGGTTCATTTGGGTAGAAAACAATTCCTTTTATTAAAGAGAATCCCTAACAATTATTTACGTTTTAAATTCTGAATTTGCGCTTTTCCAGAATAAGGATGCAAACTATATTGCTCCTAGCATAGATGACATGTCACTCCTACACTACACATTGTAGTCCTGTCTGATGTAACATTTCTTATACACTGATTTACACATGATTGTCTCTATACAATGTGTGTGTGATGTAAAGTGCTGCGACACCTTACACTGGTATGAGTGGCACTATAAAACTAAATGAATCTGAGGGACATTGGTTATGGAGACTTAAGGGGCACTGTTAAACGGTGCTAGTGCGGGAATCTGTGTCAGAGGTGGTCATTGGGGGGCGCCAACAGACATTGTTGCACAGGGCACCACCAGTGCTAAAGCTGGCCCTGCATGCAGGTAAGGTTGGAATTGCCTTTGTTGATAGGAGTTAATGACAGGCCACGCATGCCTGCGCTTTGCTAAGACATCCATGAAATCAGTGACGTTTTAAAGCATGGGCAAAGTGGGCTCTGGCTCAGGGCCCCAGCCTTTCAGGGGCCCCTGATAGAGCCATCTCTTTTCTGCAGAGTCTCGCCCTGATGATCTTGAATAATTCTTAAACATTTTGTTTTAAAAACAGTTTTCCTTGAATTTATGTTTAATGTGGGTGATGTGTGAGAGTTTATTACAGACATTTTGCATACAAATATTGTGCAACATCCTCAAAAAAGATTCTTAAAGATCAAAACAGGACCCCACATATGGGAAATGGGAGGGAGTCACAGAGATTATTTGCAGTGATATTAGTGAGCTGCTGCTGTGTTACAATATTGTCACTATCCCTGAATATTAGATATAAACAAATTTATAATTTGGAGAAGTGTGTGCCTGTGGACTGTCAGTGACCTGGCCAAAGAAGGTATGAAACAGCTGAAACTGGATCATGATTCCGAAGCTATTCCGAACAGGACTCCCCAAAATACATTTGGCCCAGGGCTCCCAAAATCTTTAAGATGTCCCTGATCCATGTCTGCCTCGCTTTTTAATGCATAGCGTAAAGGCATTTTGACTCGCGTCCCAAAGCTCTCCAGCATTCAAGAGAGTACAGCAGTCCTCGAGGTACATGAAATGGGGTTGTCTGGCACCGCCAGGTTGAATTTCGTCCCACTGCAGGGCCTCTGAACTTCCTCTCCTAGCGAGGCAAAGGTTGTGGCAAAGAGTTAGGGACAAAACTGCCCTTGCCACCCGCTGGTTGAGGAGGCCAAATTCCAACCAGATCCGGGCAGCTGATGAGGATCTCGGCAGTCGAAGAGCCGTCTTATAAATTCTTAGTGACCAGCTTGCTTAGAAGCTTGCCATTCCTACCCAGCAGGATTTCGCTGCCATAAGCCAAGGATGGAATAATTGTTGCCCTCATTACCTCCAGAAGCGGGACAAGACTCGCCCTTCACAATGAGCTTGACGGTTTTGAGAAAGATGGCAGGAGTGCCAGGGCCTTGGTTTTTACTGCCTCCATGTGTCTGACAAAGGAGCACCTTGCATTGATGGAGACACCAAGGTATTTGTATGTCTATTCAGATCTTGTTATCGTTGGCGTACCAGCCACCCGCCATGTTAATTTTTCTGCCCAGTGTTACATTTAAATTTTTGTTAGGTTGATTTCTAGGCAGTTAGCATTAGAGTAAGAGTGCAACATACTTAGCAAGCTCTGCAACCCAACTCTGTGTAACTAAACTGTCTGAGATGGTCTGCATGAATCAGATTGCTGATCTGTTTGCGTCCTATCTTGGGGGATGACTATTAAGTCATCCCCCAAGAGAGGGGCCAGCACAGACCCCTGCTTGACCCCCTGCGAGGTTGCAATTTTACTGGATACAAAGGTTCCGGCGCCCAGTTTGATGTGAATCCGTGTATCAGTATGCAATTGTATGACTGCCTCATGGTGTTTGATGGAGGGCCCCAGTTCTTTAGCTTTGACCGTAGGGCCCCCCTTGGGACACAGTCAAACGCTAGTCTGAAGTCACCAAAACAGCAGTACAGCCAGATCTGAGATGTTATCGCCCTTCCAGATATTATGGATCACAGATCCTCCAGGAATAAGCTAGCAAACAATTTTGCTTCAATGTCCGGAAACGCTATCAGTCTATAATTGCTGGGGTCGGATTTGGAGCCACCTTTAAAGGTGGGTTGCATTATAGCGCCATACCAATAATACGGTATTACCGAGCTCCGTAGGCAATAATCAAATCATTTCAGTTCGCTGGCACTGAAGAGGATATCCTGCTGAGAGTCCTGGGGTAGGCCGTTTAACCCAGTGGCCCCGTCCGATCTGGTCTTCGCCAGGACCTGGTTCAGCTGGCATGTCAAAGAGGACAGGTCTTTAATGGAGGCTTCAGAGCCTTGAAAAGTTACAGCTCTAGGAACCTCAGCGGTGCTTGTAGTGCGAGACTCACTCCTTGGGATGTCAGAGGCACTGGACGTGAAGCGTCTGGAGAGAAAGGCTGGCCGTTCTAGTTTGTAGACGTTGGCACTGCCAGCTTTGCCTGGACCATTCACCTGGCAGTTTACCAGGGCCCAAAATGTCTATGATTTGTTTTTTTAATCTTGTGCAAAAGTGTCGCCCAAAACTGGTCGATACGTCTGGTTTTCGCAGCCCATACAGCTTGCGTAAGGCATTTTTGCGGCAACTTAAGTGAAAACACTAACTCTTTATTGCCAGGAGTTTTACGAACCGCTCTCAGAGCCTTGTTCTGAGCTTTCTTTGAGCTTACAATCGTCGCGGTAGGAAGGACCAGTCGGTATAGCTCAGAGGTTGTGCAGTGCTACCCTTGTGAGTGGAAGTTTTGCGAGCAGCAGAGTAAAAAAATTGGACCCCTCAGCGAATGGTGAAGTACTTCCGGTCATGGCCCCTCTAATGGGTCTTATGCATTCAGTCATGATTTCGCTTTGAGAATCATCACTCCATTTGAGTCGCCTGAGTTTGTCAATAAAAACTCCTTTGCTAGTAACACAGGCCAGAGCGTGCTGTTCCAAGTTGGTATTTAATCTTATAACGTGGGGGCGATGGTCACTCTCGGAGCGGGTTGCTATGCAGTAGCTTTAAACTAAATTAAACATTTCAATGTTGCATATGGTGTAATCGAGGTAAGACTGTCTTTTTTCACCAGATCTTGTCCAGTTGGGTGGGACATCCTGTGGAAACCGTCCATTTAGAACTTCGAACCACAAATTATTAGGATGCTTGACCACAAGGTCCCCAGTGGGCTATGTGGACTTCCCTTGGGTCTAGTTTGTTCTGTAATGTTCCACGCACATTCTGGGGCTTCCTTGTAATTACCTCGAAAAAGGTTCACTCTAAAGACCCCGTTATAATGCAGCCCAATGAAGGATGGTCCCTGCCCAGACCACATATGGCCAATAAAAGATGGTTGAATTTGGACCTTTTTTCCCTCGAACAAGGATTGATGTAAGTGTTGATCAGTAGGAGCAAACAATGAGGTCTCCAATTGAGCAGTTTAACTGCTTGTAGCCAGTTCTATCTTGCAAGATTGTGGGTTCAGACATCCCCTGAAGCTTCGTGGGGATATACAGTTAAAGGCCTCCTTAGGTCTTTCATTTTTGTGCCCTTTGAAGTCTGATATGCTGAACTCAACGAAACCAGTAAAGGGGTGATCAATGATGGATAAGGTTTCTTTAGGGCGATGATTTCAAATTCACCCCAGAAGTAAAAAAGTTGTATAAACTGCAGTTTCTGGGAAAGGCCGCAAATGTTCCAAGAACATAGGGAAAGGAGCAAAGGCTTATCGGGGCATGATGGTGCACTTTCCTTAATTCAGTTGCGGCACCTACAATCTAGAGCTGAGGGCAGCCAGCTCCACTCAGCCCTTGAAGGATCGCACGTAACCGTCTCTTGGTCACTGGAAAATAAAGACGTGTGGCCCAATGCATTTTTTAAGATGGAATAAGTCTCTTGCTAAGGCACAACTGGCCCAAACTGCTGTTTTGTGAAACCCACAGGATAGCCGGTTTCTTTGAAGACACTGAGCCTGATGCTCCAGGAGTTGAAAGCCTGCGCTTTGAACAAGATAATTTGCATGTGGGCCTCTGAGGCAAACGTCACCAGCGTGGGCTCGGAGATTTGTGCACCCCTTGGGGCTAGGAATTCAATTGTAACAATATCCTTTGATTTCAGGTAGCTGGGCTCCAGGATGGCCTTCATTAGACGTACAATCTTTCCCCTATTTAGGATTTTGTGGGAATCTTGTGTGTGGCATTCCAGAATAAGTATCAACTTCACATTGGGTTGTTACAGAGCAGCTCGCCTGGCAATTCCTTGGACTAAAATAGGTCTAGGGGAGGCTTGGGTGGATTTTAAAACATTGTTGCCTCTCTGGGCCTCTTTCACCAGTGGGCCACTCAACAGATTATCCACTTTTAGGTCCTTTTTCGACCTAGAGTCTGAGGGGGCAGGCCCGCCTGTTTTCTTGCAGGTATCATAAACTGGTGGGAGGTTGCTTACAGAATTGTAGCTTGAATTCTTCCTATGTTAACATGGATGTAAGGCCCTAAGGGGCTGCCCAAGCAGCCAGAGTTCTGTGCTACCCCAGTCTCAGAGGGAACCTGGTCCTCCCTTCTTTCCAGATGGCTCACCCTTGCGTTAACTTGTTCAGCACTTGGATCGGTTTGGCTCAAGGTGCTTTCCGTTTGTCTTATTTCCCTGCCGCCGGGAGCTAGATGAATATTTGAGTTGACAGTTGTGAACCAGTGATAAAGCCTTCACGGGCTGATGAGTGCCGCTTCCTTCCTTTGGGGGAGCTAGGCTCCTCAGGCTCCTTTTTGAGAACAGTGGTTACATCAATTGGTGATGCACTACGGAGTTCCTGCTGTTTCTGTTCCATTGCTTCCAGCAGTGCTTCCTCTCTCTTTTACTTAGGGAAGATATAGGTAGGGTTGGAGCTGAACTAACTACTTTAGGAATGACCTGGGGAGGCATTACAATTGCCTACTCTGCAATGGCTGGGTTATCCTGAAGGGGAGTTCCTGAGTGGGAGCCCGTGGACAACGGACTTGGTAAGAATTGGCTGGTCTGCTCTGCCTAGCAGGGTACAAGACACTCAGTGCTGAGACCATTTATCGAATAAAAACCTTCCAATGGTTGAACTTTGGAAGCTTGGAGACACATTACAGCAACCGGGATCGGACTTTGCCCGAAACTATATCTTATGCCTTTTATCTCAGATAAGACAGTGTTAAGGAAGGTTGTGAGCGATGACAATTTGTCAATAATTGGGGAGCAGCAGCAAACTGCCTGTGCCAAGCTGGAAGTAGATTGAGCTCTGATTATAAGTTTGTTTAAGTTGTTGAGCTTGTTGTCAATCCCAGCAGTGAAAACAGCAAGGGAGTTCAAAAGGTCTACTTGAAGATCCAACTTATCAGAGTGGTAGTTGAGGGCAGATACCATGGACTGAAGGGTCTGCAAACTATTTGGCCAGATGGAACATGTTAGACTTGGCATTTTTTGGCGTGTTTCCCTGGAGTTTTTTGCTTTCTGACCTCCCGGTTCTGACTCTGTGCTGTCTTAGTGTTTCTGCTCACTTTTCTCACTGCGAATCAGTGGTAAAGTGCAAGTGCTTCTGTGGTAAAATGTGTTATGGATTTGTGTTTCCATGATTGGCCTGTTTGATTTATGTGTCAGTCCCTAGTAAAGTGCACTGCGTGTGCCTGGGCCTGTGAATCAAATGCCGTTGGAGGGCTGCAGCATGGGATTGTGCCACCCACATAAACGGGCTGTAAAAGGTAACTCAAACCCGCCATTGGGGAGGCTGCGCGCAGTTTGTAACTGCCATGTCGACTTGGCCAGTGCACGCACTTGCCAGTCCCTCACCTTTCCTTTTCTTACTGGTCAGCCGTCCCTAAGGTAGGCCCAAGGTACCCCTATGGGCCGGGTGCAGTGTTTGTGAAAGGTAGGACATGCACTGGTGTGTGTGGCATGCCCTGATAGTGAACTACGGCCAATTTTGTTTTTCGTTATTGCAAGGCTACCTGTTCCCCATAGGAAAGAATGGGGAGTTTGTTTATAACAATTTATAACCATAACTGGCCCAGGCAATTAGGTAAGAAAATAAAGTTTAATATGCCTGAACTCAGAATCTAAAGATACATCTTTTAGTGAAGGTGATTTTTACATTCTGTGTTTGAAAATACCACTTTTAGAAAGTAGGTATTTTCTTGCTCAGTCATACAGTGTGCCTCTGCTGGAATGTGAATTGCCTGTCTGGGTTTTGGATGACAGAAGGCTAGGGAGCAGGAGTGGCTCCAGATAGTCTAGGTGGGTCAGGAAAGGGTTGAATACACCTGGGCTGCATTTAGAGTAGGGGGAGGAGATTTCCTTTCACCTGAGTGGGCCTGGTCTGCCTCTGACAATGCAGTCTCCACCTCCTGACAGGAAGCAGCATCAGAGAGGGCAGAGCTAGTTCTGGCCGGGCACAGACACTCTCTGCCTGAGAGGACAAAGGATTTTGGACTATAAACAGTAGGACACAAACCCCTGAACTTTAGGACTCTTTTGGACCAAGAAGACTGCCAAGAAGAAGAGCTGGAGAAGCTGTGAGGAGGAACTACCACTTTGCTGAGTGCTTTGCTGTGTTGGCCTGCAGTGGCTGCTTCTGTCTTGGGCAGTGAAAGGACTGGACTGAACTTTCTGCAAACTGCTTTTGTGAGTTTCTCCAAGGGCTTGAGGTAGAGCTTGCCCCCTGTTCAAAATGTCTACGAACAGCAAAGAGTTCAAGTTCTTCTGCCCTCAGCACTGGGGACTGTGTGTTTTGTACTGCAACAGAAGAAAAAGCAACCAGGCGCTATCTACGACGCCGCTGCTGACTCCGTGTCCTGAAGGCACAGCAGAGGGCACCGCCAAACTCCGCAACCCTGGTCTCACCAATGATGCCTGTTGATGCCTGTTGATGCTGCCACGAAGCCGCTGCTCGCACCGCGACCTGTGGGCACTGCACTCCGCATCGCCTCACTTCACGACGCCTCCTTGGTATCCCCAATGATGCCGCTTCATGCCGAAATCAACGCCGCTGCTTGCACCATGGTTCGAGGGCACCGCTCGTAAAGCTACACGATGCACCGCCCTCATCCCGCACCGCAGCCCGCAGCCTTGGCCTACCAACGCCGGTGTCATCGACTCCAGTTCGTCAGCCGAAGACAGAGCTTCAGCAGCGATGATGCCGCTGCCCTGCACCGTGACCTGCCAGCACCACGACGAGCACCACATCACCTCGCACCGTGACCATGGTTTCACCGACGATGCCATCTGATGCCGCCATCGAGCCGCTGCTTAAACCACGACCTGAGGGCATCGCATGCTGCACTGCTTCACTTCGCACTGCAGCACCCGACGCCCTCTGACGCCAGCGCTCCTGACTTCAACCGCGAGGAGTTCGATCTGCAACGCGTGTGATTTCAAGGGCCCGACAACTCCTGCACCGACCTCCAGACCTGACGCCTGCGGAGGCCGTGGATTCAGAAGCTCAACAAGAGGTCGCCGACGCCCTGCATTTTTAAAGGTACTGTTTTGCGGGTCTTCCCAACACTGTAGCTGACCCGCGTGCGTAGTCAGCCAGAACTGTTTGGATTTGTTTGTTTGCGACACCGTGATAGCCCCGGACGGAGCTATGAACTTCAAGGAACTGTATTTTTAGGTTATTTTGATAACTGAAGTACTGTATTGTGGATTTGTATCGTTTTTGGTCTTGTCTTAAGTATATAAACATATTGGATATTTTTCTAAACTGGTGTGGTGTCCTTTTATAGTGCCTACACTGTATTACTGTTGGTTATGTGCAAATGCTTTAGACATTGACTCTAAAAGAAGCCTGACTGCTTGTGCCAAGCTACCAAGGGGGTTAGCAGGTTTTTTTTAGGAGTGTAACTGCCTTATCCTGACTAGGAAGAAGGGTCCCTATTTGGACAAAGGTACCTACCTCTACCAACTGGAGACCCCCATTTCTAACATTGGTTGTCAGCAGTGAGGATAAGACTTGTGTTTGCACTTGACTTACAGTGATTGATGTGCACTACTACCATATCGCAGACCATTACGTGCCACATAATGGTTCTTTTTCTTTTTGGCCTATTTTGGATCTTGCCAGTTTGAACTTGCTACTTCATCATGCCTGAATCAAGAGCATCATCTGTTGCATCCCTGGAACTTGCCTATGAGGAGGATAGGTTGGAATCCTACAATGTGAAAGAATTGAAAGCCATTTGCAAAAACCTAAAAGTCCAAGTCAGAGACCTCAGTAGGAAGGAGGAGCTACAAAAGGCGCTGAGGGCCTGGGTAGCAGCCAGACATTCCAGTGGGCAATCTGGAGATCTCAGTGGAAAGGCGGAGGAGCCTACTCCTAGGGGGATGTGATTTTGGGAGGGAGAACCCTCCAGGCCAGGCAGCAGTGGCCTGTACCCAGAGGAGCTGGAGGACAGGCGGGAAGCAAGGAAGTTTGAATTGGAAAAACTCAAGATGGAGAATGAGAGGGAAGATAAAAGAAAAGAATAGCCATGGAAGAAAGGAAGATGATCTTAGATCATGAGAGAAGTCTGAAGGAGCTGGAACTAAGGAGTAGGCCCAGCTCAGATGGTGGTAGCAATTCATCAGTGCAGGCAGACAGAATTGTACACATCCCCAAAAATGTAGACAAGGATTTCAAGAAGGGAGATGACATACAGAGGTGGTTCCAAGGGTACGAGTCGTCCATTCACATGAATGGGGTCCGTGAAAGGAATTGGAGTGCAGGGTTATGGCCTCTCTTTCCTGAGAAAGCAAGGGATACCCTGATAGGTTTGGGTGAGGGGAAGAACCTTACCTACGCTGACTTGAAGAACGCTCTCCTCACTACGTATGGGCTCACTCTTGAAAAGTACAAGGATCAGTTTAGTTCCAGTAAAAAGTCTGATGCCAACACTTGGTTGGAATGTGTAGATTCGTTCTGCAGGTCACTGGATGGCTGGGTGAAGGGCAGTAATGTAACAGATTTTCAGGGGTTCTACAATGTTATTGCATGGGAGTACTTGGCTAGTCTATGTTTTGCAGATCTGCGCCAGCAGTTGGTTGATAGTAAGCTAACTGACCCCAGGAAGCTTGCTATGGAGGTAGACCACTGGGTGAGTACGAGGGTCCACAAGAAAGTGTTTGGGGGAGACTCAGCCAAAGGTGAGCAGGGTCCCCAGCAGAAGAGTGGGGGGGACAAGGGTAAAGCACAGGAGTTCTCTAAAGGGCCCCACACTAACACCCAGGGTAAAGGTTCCCATCCCCCAGGAGATAAGAAAGCGGTGGTCTCTTCAGGAAAGCCTGCTGAAACCGGCCCCACAAGTGTTTTGCATGTGATCGGGTGGGTCACTTGAAGGGGGACCCCAAGTGTCCAAAGAGGGCACAACCACCCAACGGTGGGCAGTCCAAGGTGTTGGCTAGTGTCACGCTTGGGGAAGAGGGGTGCCCACAGGAGGGTGGGGATCCTGCAGAAATGACCCTTGTCTCACTAGGGGACAGTGAGATGGTCCCAAGAAACCAGGTGCCCTCTAACACAATGAAATATAGCACCTGGGTGACCATCAATGGGAAAAGGGTTGAGGCTCTGAGAGATGCTAAAGTCAGTGTGACCATAGTCCGATGTCACCTAGTCTCTGAAGAGCAGGTAGTCCCAGGGGCATTCCACCAAGTAGTTGCTGTGGGCAAGTCAGAGCGTCAGGGGGGTTGCAGGTCCCTTGAGGGTGGTTGTGAGCCCAACCATGCCTGTAGATTGTCTGCTCGGTAACAACCTGGAGCAGTCCTTATGGAAGGATGTTGAGCTCAGGTCTCACTTGGAGATGCTTGGGTTGCCAGAGTGGGCATGCGTGTCCACTCGGTCAATGGTGGCCAGAAAGGTTGATCAGAAAGACATGGAGCCTGAAACAGTGGCCCAGGTCCCTGCCAAGAGAAAGGGCAGGGGGCACGGGTAACCGGCCCCTGAAGTTCCCACGGACTGGGAGGAGGCTGACCTTGTGGGAGACGCCCCGGTGCCTACAGGGGAGCAGGTAGCTAAATTGGGGGACATCTCTGAGCTGACCCATTGGCAGCAAGAAGGGGGTCCCACCAGGGAAGAATTCTGCAGGGAGCAGACAGAGTGACCTTCTCTGGAGGGTCTGTGGCGGCAGGCTGCAGACCAGGCAGCTGGTGATCAGTCCGGATCACATTGGATCCACTGGGAGAATGGTCTCCTGTATAGTGAGCCTAAGGTTGCTGATCCTGGGTCAGCCCGTGTGCTGGTGGTACCCCAGCGCTTCAGGACCTTCCTACTGGGTCTGGCTCATGACGTGCCTTTGGCAGGACATTTGGGGTGGGACAAGACCTTTGACATGCTTGTCACCCACTTGTTCTGGCCCCAAATGTGAAGGCAGTCGGATGGACATTGCAGGTCTTGCCAAACTTGCCAGGCAAGTGGTAAGAGTGGTCAAAGCTCCTCTCCAACCTTTTCCAGTTGTTGGAACACCCATTGAAAAGGTAGGGATGGACATTGTGGGGCCACTGTATCCCAAGACAGCCATGGCAACAGGTGCATCCTGGTCTTGGTGGACCATGCCACTCGGTACCAGGAGGCAATCCCTCTCAGGACAATGATGGTGCCAGTGGTGGGCCGGGCGTTAATGGTTATCTTTTCCCGCATGGGGTTCCCCAGAGAGGTGATTTCCGACAGGGGGGCCAATTTCATATCCAAGTATATGACAACCCTGTGGAAGAAGTGTGGTATAACCTACAAGTTCCTCCCTCCTTACCAACCACAAGGTAACAGTCTGGTGGAGAGGTTCAACAAGACCTTGAAGGGCATGATTACAGGTGTAACAGAACCCATGAGGTGTAAGTGGGACGTCCTCTTGCCATGCCTTCTCTTTGCATACAGGGAGGTGCCACAGAAGTCTCTTAGGGTCAGTCCCTTTGAGCTTCTGTATGGACCTCTGAGTTTGGTGAAGGAAGGCTGGGAGGCAGCTCCCAGGGAAAATCCCTAGGGTGTGTTTAGTTACATGCTGGCCTTCAGAAACCATACTGTCCGCTTCAGGAAACTCGCTCAGGCGAACCTAGAAGCAAGCCAGGAAGACATGAATAAGTGGTATGACCAGAATGCCACTCTGATTGAATTTTAACCTGGGCAAAAAGTGTGGGTCATGGCCCCAGTGGAACCTTGTGCCTTGCAGGACAAGTGGACTGGGCCGTTTGAGGTGGTGGAGCCCAAAAGTGATGTCACCTACCTGGTTGATTTGCGGACTCCAAGGAACCCTTTGAGGGTCAAAAAGCTAAATCAGAGCTGCACCACTTTACGTAAATGTTCAAATTCATATGAATAATGTTTTTTTGTTGAAGCCCCGAAGCAGTTGGACATAGATCAAATTTTTCTTTATTTCTCTTTCGCTTTATTCATTCATGTTTATAAGAAAAACAGCCAACGCGTTTCGTCCTTAGACACAGGACTTCTTCAGGGCAATGTTGAATATATACAGAGCATTGGATGTAGAATTATGTGGTCGTAACCTTGGGCATAGAAAAAGTTTGGCAGGGGTGAAATTCGCACCAATGCGACCAACTTATTTGTTTGAATCAGCAATTAGTTTAATTGGCAAAGGAAGATAAAGGGTTAGATGTCCATCTGTATTCTTATTGATAAGTCTTAGTGGTAAGCAGAAGAATTCAAAGCACATGTGGAATAATAGCCACAATGGTATATAATGGCTTTGTAGTCGTAGCTCCCTATGACATATCCAGAGCTTGACAAAGGTACTCAGTGTGAAGAAAGATCTTGCCGCATAGTAAACGGCATTATTCCATTATTCATATGAATTTGAACAATTACGTAAAGTGGTGCAGCTCTGATTTAGCTTTTTCCTTGTGTTGCCCCTGGCAATAGGGGAGTGCTCTTGGACAGGAGGCACGTTTGGAGATTTGCACACAAGACTTTTCTGTTTTTCTTAATTTTGATTGGTGACTGTATGTGATCGGTGCCTTTTTGGTTGCTCTAGGTCAACTATCCAACTTGTGTGTACTAACCCTTTGAGGGTCCTCCACATGAAATGGCTCAAGCCCCACTTCAAGAGGTTCGAAGTGAGCATGCTCTTGGCGACAGATGATTGGGCGGAAGAGGAGAGTGAACCTCTCCCTGACCTCCTGTCCACCAAGGAGAATGAAGGGTCAGTGGAAGGTGTGATCCTCTCCCCTACACTGACCCCAGAGCAGCAGAGCGACTGTCACCAGCTGTTAGGACAGTTTGCTCCACTGTTCTCTCTGACCCCAGGTGTTACTCACTGGTGTACCCATGACGTGGACATGGTGACAGCCCTTCTGTAAAACACAAGATTTACAGGTTGACTGACCAGGTCAGGGCCAGCATCAAATTTGGAGGTCTCTAAGATGTTGGCATTAGGGGTGATCGAGACCTCCAGCAGTCCTTGGGCCAGCCAGTGGTCTTGGTCCCAAAGGCTGCTGCACCCGGTGCCACTCCAAAACTGCGATTTTGTATGGACTACCGTGGGCTCAATGCCATCACCAGGACTGACGCGCACCCCATCCCAAGAGCTGGTGACCTCTTTGATTGGTTGGGAGCTGCTTAGTTCCTCAGCACGTTTCATTTAACGTCTGGGTACTGGCAGATTGCCTTAACCGATTGGGCCAAGGAGAGGTCAGTATTCTCAACCCCGGAAGGACATTACCAGTTCCGGGTGATGCCCTTTGGGTTGAAGAATGCCCCTGCCACCTTTCAGAGGTTTGTCAATCAGGCTGGACTGGAGGATTTCAGTGCTGCATACCTGGATGACATTACAGTGTTCAGTTCCGGTTGGGAAGAACACTTGCAGCACCTCAGGAAAGTGTTGAGGGCTCTGCAGAGGGCAGACCTCTCGATCAAGGCCAGTGAGTGCCAGATCGGGCAGGGTTCTGTGGTGTACTTGGGACACCAGGTATGAAGCTGCCAGGTGGCACCCCTAGAACCCAAGATTGACACCATTCTGACTTGGGAGTCCCCCAAGACCCAAACAGTGGTGAGAGCCTTTTTAGGTCTCACCGGTTTCTACAGGAGATTTGTTAAGGGCTGTGGCACAATTGTTGCCTCCTTTACAGAGCTGACTTCCAGGAAGCAGCCCAAGAAGGTGATATGAACTGAGTCCTGCCAGAAGGCTTTTGATGCCCTGAAGGCTGCCATGTACATGGTGCCCGTGCTCAAGGCACCTGACTTCTCCAAGGAATTAGTTGTACAGACCGACGCTTCAGAGCATGGTGTGGGAGCGGTGCTCTCATAACTGAATGAAGAGGGCCTAGACCAGCCTGTAGTCTTCCTTAGCAGGAGACTACTCCCCAGGAAACAGAGGTAGCGTGCCATAGAAAGGGAAGTTTTTGCTGTGATCTGGGCACTGAAGAAGCTGAGACCCTACCTGTTTGGGACTCACATCCGGGTTCAGTCGGACCACAGGCCCCTCAGATGGTTGATGCAAATGAGGGGTGAGAATTCAAAACTGTCGAGGTGGTTCATCTTCCTACAGGGAATGGACTTTGCGGTGGAACACCGCCCTGGCACAGAACACACCAACGCAGATGGTCTGTCCAGGTTCTTCCGTCTTAGTGAAGAGAACTCCCAGTAGGTTGGTTAGTTCTCCCTACTTTCAGCTGGAGGGGGTATGT
The DNA here is from genome assembly GCF_964204655.1 of Triturus cristatus. Classification (NCBI taxonomy): domain Eukaryota; kingdom Metazoa; phylum Chordata; class Amphibia; order Caudata; family Salamandridae; genus Triturus; species Triturus cristatus. The sequence goes on along the minus strand of NC_140589.1, from coordinate 290,474,656 downwards.
GTTAGACTTGACATATTTTGGCATGTTTCCCCTGAGTTTTTGCTTTCTGACCTCCTGGTTTTGACTCTGTTTTTGCTGGATTAGTGTCTCTGCGCACTTTCTCCCTGCTGTTCAGTGTTGAAGTGCAAGTGCTCCTGTTGTAAATTGTGCTATGGATTGGTGTTTCCATGATTGGCATATTTGATTTACTTGTCAGTCCCTAGTGAAGTGCACTGAGTGTGCCAGGGCCTGTAAATCAAATGCTATTAGTGGGCTGCAGCACTGGATTGTGTCACCTACACAAACAGTCTATAAATGTAAGTCTGGCCTGCCATTGCAGAGCCTGTGTGCAGTCTGGGACTGCCATGTTGACTTGGCAGGTGTACCCACTTGCCAGGCCCTATCCTTCCCTTTCCTTACATGTCAGTTACCCCTAAGGTACGCCCAAGGTACCCCTGTGGGCAGGGTGCAGTGTATGAGAAAGGTATGACATGCCCTGGTGTGTGTGACATGTCCTGATAGTAAATTACTGCCAATATCGTTTTTCACTATTGCAAGGCTACCGGTCCCCATAGGACAGAATGGGGAGTTTGTTATAACATCTTATAAACATAACTGACCCTAAGAACCAGGTAGAAAAATAAAGTTTAGTATGCCTGGACTCAGAATCTAAAGATGCATCTTTTAGGGAAGGTGATTTTTACATTCTGTGTTTGAAAATACCACTTTTAGAAAGTGGGTGTTTTCTTGCTCAGGCATAGGCCTCTGCTGGGGTTGTGGATTAACTGTCTGGGTTTTGGATGACAGGGGCTGGGGAGGAGCCGTGGCTCCAGATAGTTTAGGTGGGTCAGGAAAGGGCTGAATAGATCTGGGCTGCATTTAGAGGAAGGGGAGGAGATTTCCTTATACCTGAATGGGCCTGGTCTGCCTCTGACAATGCCGTCTTCACCTCCTGCCAGGAAGCCGCACCAGAGAGGGCGGAGCGGGTTCTGGCTGGGCACAGACGCTCTCTGCCTGAGAGGACAAAGGATTTTGGGCTATAAAAAGTGGGACACAAACCCACGAACTTTAGAACTCTTTTGGACCAAGAAGAGTGCCAAGAAGAAGAGCTGGAGAAGCTGTGAGGAGGAACTTTGTGGAGTACTTTGCTGTTTTGGCCAGCAGTGGCTGCTTCTGTCTTGGACATTAAAAGGACTGGACTGAACTTTCAGCAATCTACTTTTATGAGTTTCTCCAAGGGCTTGAGGTAGAGCTTGCCCCCTGTTCAAGAGGTCTCAGGAACAGCAAAGACTTCAAGTTCTTCTGCCCTCAGCACTGGGGACTGTGTGTTTTGTACTGCAACAGAAGAAAAAGCAACCAGATGCCGTCTACGACGCCGCTGCTGACTCCGTGTCCTGAAGGCACCGCAGAGGGCACCGCTGCAATGCCTTACCGCGACTCTGGTCTCACCAACGACACCTGTTGATGCCACCACTGAGCCGCTGCTCGCACCGCGACCTGTGAGCACCGCACTCCGCATCGCCTCACTTGACAACGCCACCTTGGTATCTCCGACAATGCCGCTCCATGCCGAAATAGACTCCGCTCTTTGCACCGTGGTTCGAGGGCACCGCTCATAAAGTTACACAACGCACTGCCCTCATTCCGCACCGCAGCCTTGGCCTACTGACGCCGGCACCATCAACTCCAATTCGACAGCCGACGGCAGTGCTTCAGCAACGACTACACCGCTGCTTGTACTGTGACCTGCCAGCACAATGACGAGCACTGCATCACTTCGCACCGTTACCCTGGTCTCACCGGCGCTGCCGTCAGATGCCACCATTGAGCCGCTGCTCGCACCGCGATCTGAGGGCATCGTACGTGCCACCGCTGCACTTTGCACCGCAGCACCAGACACCAGCGCTCCGAACTTCAACCGTGAGGAGTTTGATCTGCAACGCGTGTGAATTCAAGGGCCCGACAACACCTGCACCGACCTCCGGAACCAACGCCTGCAGATGCCATGGTTTCGGAAGCTAAATGAGAGGTCGCCGACACCCTGCATTTCTAAAGGTACTGTTTTGCGGGTATTCCTGACACCATAGCAGGCCCGCGATGCCACGGTCAGCCAGAACTGTTTGGATTTGTTTGTCTACGATGCCGTGATAGCCATGGATGGAGCTATTGACTTCAAGGGACTGTAATTTAAGGTTATTTTGATAACTGAAGATTTCTAAGTACTGTATTGTGGATTTTTATCGTCTTTGGTCTTGTCTTAAGTATATAAAATTATTGGATATTTTTCTAAACTGGTGTGGTGTCCTTTTGTAGTGCTTACACTGTATTACTGTTGGTTATGTGCAAATGCTTTACCCACTGCCTCTAGGAGAAGCCTGACTGCTCGTGCCAAGCTACCAAGGGGGTGAACAGGGGTTATTTTGGGAGTGTAACTCCCTTATCCTGCCTAGGAAGAAGGGTCCCTATTTGGACAAAGGTACCTACCTCTGCCAACTGGAGACCCCCATTTCTAACAGACCCCATCCCCTGGGGCCCGGTCATGTCACCTTGCTGCCCCCAGGGGACCCAGTGTGCAATGGGACAGCAATACTACACACTGCAAGACCTGGAGATATCAAGCACTATATCACAATAAATGGGATTGGGAGAGGGGCAATATAAACAATTATTATACCCTCAAAAGTAGTTCATATCATGAACTATCAATACCAACCCAAGTGCTTCAACATTTAACATTTAAAACAGCCCGACATGTGCAAAACATTCCAACAAAAGCATAAACCAGAAAAAATGTGTGGAGAATGAGAAAGCATCTCACGTGCGCAACACCAGAGGAGCTGCTGGCTGGTACTCGCCAGTGTGCTCACGAGTTTCTCATCATCGATGTCTTTCTCATGAAAATAATGTGAAAAAGAAATGTGTAAAGAGTTGTATGAAAAAAATATACACCAAGGGAGGTATATTAGACAGCCCAAAAACCAATCGGAAAGAGAAAAATTCTTAGAAAAAAGACCCGTGTGGTCTTACAGATAAGATTAGGTATGACCCACGTCTATATTTTGACCCGTTTTATTCCACTCTGTGAGTCACCCCAAGGTTAAAAACACGGTCATGTTCAATAACCACATTAATGAATGGCCAACATGTTTCATTGCCTACTTAACTTTGCGGCAAATTCATCAGGGCGTCATGGGACTGCAATCACCTCCCTGGGATAAATCTGTTGAGAAACAGAAATCGCTGCATATATGCAGAGAACATAAAAACACATGTCAGGTTGACAGCAACACGAAGGAACCACATTGAACCCCCCTTCCAGCCAACACGACACACCATTTCACAGGGGACATTACCTCGTGAAAGCCAAGGGCCCATGTACCAGCTCTCACGAAGTCAATGTATTAAATGAGCACTGTCCGTTGCTCTATTGGTCCTAATGCCCACACACATCCGTTATTTTGTGATGCTTAGACCGTCATCTGTCGAGACAAATCAAATACTTTAGGAGGTGCCCATATGTCAAAGCTCATGCAGACTTGCTAGTGACACCGAGTCTTGTCTTAGATTAAAACCTGTCACTGCCCAGTACTCTATTCATAAAAGATAGTTGGCAAGCATCTATTTCACCCCACCATCCTAGTTATCCCAGTTAGCTCGTAATTAATAGTGCTCTCTCACTATCATTACACACTAATGGTTCGCATACTCTCTGTCATAAAATTTCCAATGCGCCTCTGCTTTTATAAAAAGGTTTGCCAGGGGTCGCCGTGTGGTTGGGAAACTCTCTTTACCGAAGTTCGCCCTGGTTGTCCCAGTTAACTCAACATTTTACTGCTCTCCTGCTGTAGCCGCGTGTTGTCTCCCCGCATACAATATTAATGCTAACCAGCCCAGACTCACCGTACGGTTGACGAGCTCACTCCGTAACTCATTCCCGGAACAAACCGGGGACTGCGCGGCCGAGATTTAAGCCGGCGGCTCAACAATAGTAATTCCGGGTTAGGGATGGTAACCCGGATCATTACGTGGAAGGCAAGGAAGCGTCCATCAAGGCGGCCATCTTGTAGTGGCCAGAATTCAGACTAAATGCATCAGCAGTGCATTAGTCTTTCACCCAGGCAAAGGTGTGTTTAAAGGAAACGGCATTCGGAATAGAATTCTTTTAAAATTCTTTTAAAAAAACTTATACCAAGGAATTGGATGTGGAAAATAGAAAATTTTCAATTATTTTACCAAACAATACTCACTGATGAATATCATAGTCCCAAAGGCTATGTCAAGAATATGTCAAGACACATGGGGACAGATGTTTTAAAGGAAGCGGGCACACAGTACATACAAGGAGTGTATACACCAAATTGCAGGACCTACATAAGTGACCCCAGTTTTCATCGTCTGGAAATCTTATTCCACTCTATTTGATCATTCAGGCCAACTTGGTCGACCTTTTCGGAATAAATCCAGCGAGCTTCCTTCACTGCAAGCGTATTCTCAATTTGATTCACATTGCCCATCACTCTTTCCAACACCAACCATTTAACAGCCTTGATGGTACTGAGGTGCTCTTGTATCCTCACCTTGATTTTTCTTGTGGTGAGGCCAATATAGTGAAGCCCACATGGGCAAGTAAGCCTGTAAATCGTATTTGATGAATTGCAATTACTGAACTTGTTTAAGTGCCAAGTCCGTCCATCCTGCAACTGAACACTAGTTGTCTTTTCAGTTAGTTCACAGACAGAGCAGCCTCCACACGGGTAATGTCCCGGGGGAATGGATGTATTAGTCACTTGTGATTGAGGCCTTGTATGGACGAGCCTATCCAGGTGAGGATACAAGAGCACCTCAGTACCATCAAGAACGGCAAATTAACCACGAAATTGGTTCAACATTACAAGGACCACCAGCACAACTACAAGGCTGTTAAATGGTAAGATGGCCGCCTTGATGGACGCTTCCTTGCCTTCCACGTAATGATCCGGGTTACCATCCCTAACCTGGAAGTACTATTGTTGAGCCGCCGGCTTAAATCTCGGCCGCGCAGTCCCCGGTTTGTTCCGGGAATGAGTTACGGAGTGAGCTCGTCAACCGTACGGTGAGTCTGGGCTGGTTAGCATTAATATTGTATGCGGGGAGACAACACGCGGCTACAGCAGGAGAGCAGTAAAATGTTGAGTTAACTGGGACAACCAGGGCGAACTTCGGTAAAGAGAGTTTCCCAACCACACGGCGACCCCTGGCAAACCTTTTTATAAAAGCAGAGGCGCATTGGAAATTTTATGACAGAGAGTATGCGAACCATTAGTGTGTAATGATAGTGAGAGAGCACTATTAATTACGAGCTAACTGGGATAACTAGGATGGTGGGGTGAAATAGATGCTTGCCAACTATCTTTTATGAATAGAGTACTGGGCAGTGACAGGTTTTAATCTAAGACAAGACTCGGTGTCACTAGCAAGTCTGCATGAGCTTTGACATATGGGCACCTCCTAAAGTATTTGATTTGTCTCGACAGATGACGGTCTAAGCATCACAAAATAACGGATGTGTGTGGGCATTAGGACCAATAGAGCAACGGACAGTGCTCATTTAATACATTGACTTCGTGAGAGCTGGTACATGGGCCCTTGGCTTTCACGAGGTAATGTCCCCTGTGAAATGGTGTGTCGTGTTGGCTGGAAGGGGGGTTCAATGTGGTTCCTTCGTGTTGCTGTCAACCTGACATGTGTTTTTATGTTCTCTGCATATATGCAGCGATTTCTGTTTCTCAACAGATTTATCCCAGGGAGGTGATTGCAGTCCCATGACGCCCTGATGAATTTGCCGCAAAGTTAAGTAGGCAATGAAACATGTTGGCCATTCATAAATGTGGTTATTGAACATGACCGTGTTTTTAACCTTGGGGTGACTCACAGAGTGGAATAAAACGGGTCAAAATATAGACGTGGGTCATACCTAATCTTATCTGTAAGACCACACGGGTTCTTTTTCTAAGAATTTTTCTCTTTCCGATTGGTTTTTGGGCTGCCTAATATACCTCCCTTGGTGTATATTTTTTTCATACAACTCTTTACACATTTCTTTTTCACATTATTTTCATGAGAAAGACATCGATGATGAGAAACTCGTGAGCACACTGGCGAGTACCAGCCAGCAGCTCCTCTGGTGTTGCGCACGTGAGATGCTTTCTCATTCTCCACACATTTTTTCTGGTTTATGCTTTTGTTGGAATGTTTTGCACATGTCGGGCTGTTTTAAATGTTAAATGTTGAAGCACTTGGGTTGGTATTGATAGTTCATGATATGAACTACTTTTGAGGGTATAATAATTGTTTATATTGCCCCTCTCCCAATCCCATTTATTGTGATATAGTGCTTGATATCTCCAGGTCTTGCAGTGTGTATTATTGATTGAGTGGAGGGTGGCCTGGTTGATTTGTCCCTCTTAAACTCCTTTTTTGAGTATTTGCAATGGGACAGCGACAGGAGCCTCATGGCCCCCATGGTCTCAGCCGGCTCCCCGGCTCCTGCGAGAGCCCGCATTGCTCTGACAGACAGGGGGTTGCTGAAAAGCATCTCCCTGTCTGTCAGAGCAATGTTTTCATCTGTTTCCCAGCATGCATATTTCCATGCAGGGAAGCAGATAAAATTCCGCTTTATGCTAATGGTTGGTGAAGAATTTTGCTTTTTCTCTTGAGCAGATCACTATCTGTAAGTTGGTGTGCGCTCGAAAGAAAAAAATCACACACTAGACCTCCTCCCAATGAGATTTCTCATCGCGGGCGGTTGTGGCAGGTCACGACTGCTCGTGTTGAACAATCTGCCATTCGTGTTGAGGAAGCTGCCACTCGGGTAGAATGTCTACTCAAGCGGCAGAAAGCAGCAGCGTCCTCTGGCGCGACGCGTATTGCCATTCGTGAGGATTTTATAACATGGAACAAACTCCTGGCGCAAAAAATCAGTGCAAGCAGCATGACTTAACAGACTTCGTTGCTGGCGGAACTCCGCGAAGCACAGCAATGTGTTTCTGGCACTTCGTGGAGTTCCTTGGAGTGATACTCAACAAACTCTGCCCAGGCTTACTTTCTGCAAGCCGGAGCTGTTTGCAGAAAGCAGAGTTATGTTTGCTTTTACTTGGTGGGAACTGTCAATTCTCCCGAAGCAAATGCAAACAGCTACCTCCCGAGGGTGGGCACCTCGGGAGTTAGCAGGAGCCGGACCTGGGGGATAGCGGTCCCCAAAGCTCTCCATGGCTCCACAAGGTGGGCCATGTGGCCCCCCTCCTTTGTGGTATTTAGCCCCAGGGAGGTGGCGGTCCCCCAGGGTTAGGGGTCCACGACAGACCCCCTACATGAATTTATTTCAGCCTGAGGGGGTGGCGGTCCCTGGGGTTGCGGGGGACTGCATGGCCCCCACATTAATTTTATGTTTAGCCCCGGGGAGGTGGCAGTCCCTGGAGCTGCAGGAGGGGTCATGCAGCCCCGCATTATTTTTATGTTTCGCCCTGGGGAGGTGGCAGACCGCTGGGCCCGCCCACATACATATTTTTAAATGCCCTGGGGAGGTGACAGTCCCGGGGACTGCTGGGGGGGTGTGCGGACCGCCCCAAATTTTTTTTAGATTTGCCCTAAGGAGATGGGGATCCCCATAATGCATGGGTTGACACACAGGCACCCCCTGCATGAATTGAAAGCAATGCCCTAGGTAGTTGAAGGTCCCTGATGCTTTAATAACCCTGAAATGGGGGGCCCCATACACCCCCTCCTTTTTGTAACTACTCATGCCCCCGGGACCTGACCCACCCGGGGGCTGAACATAGCAGAAGAACGGGAGCCTGCTCTGCAATGAATTTTATTTTCGGTAGGAGCCGCGGACCCAGCACGACTCCCGCCGAAAGAAGTATCATTTTTGCCCCATGCGGGGTTCCTGCAGGAACCCCCTCCCCCCCCAAAGCGTCCTAGAGTGTCAGGATATTCCTACCCTGTCCTCTTCTATTTTCTTTAACATTTGCTTTGGCACTTGCTGCAGCCGAGTCCCAAGATGGCTACCAACACTTCGTAGTTGAAGTGCTGGCAGCCAATCAGATTTGAGCACGGGGACTGTCAGATCCTCGTAGGATCTGCATCCCTATATATACAAATTTTGATTTCCCTTAATATTTCCAAACTATTGAACGGATTTACACAAATTTACCAATAGGTCACTTTCTGGACAACCAGCTACCTTTCTGCCAAATTTGGTGTAATTCTTTTCAGCAGTTCGAGCTGTAGTGGTGTCTAAATTTATATGGGAATTAACTTGGGGAAAATGTGTTTTGGGACCCCATCTTTTTCTTGGCCCCTTCTTGACAAATCACCACAAAACTTTCAAGACAACAGCTGAAGTGAGCGTTGTATTAGTTTTGAACATTTCGGGAGGATTCGTCACACAACAGCAAAGTTATTGGCAAAACAAAAAACGCTCTTCCTATGGAAACTAGGTCCTTACTATAAATATCTCAGCAAGGTACATATATGTGGAGTTAGGTTTAGAAAATCTATCCATATTTTCCTTTCTATACTTTGGTCCTTGATATTTCTTGAGGAATATTAAGGTGCCACGATATTCAGGATCCACACCTATTTTACAGAATATTTTCCATACATTTTCTAAGGGCACTCATCAAATATTCTTTTGTTTCATGGGGTGTGAAGCAAGCCTTTCCATACCAATGAGTATGGAAAGTGTGCTTGTCCTATGATAATTTTGATGAAATAATGACAATATAGTGTTTTTTCACCACATTCCCTTTAAAAATGTCTAAAAAGCAAAGTCATATTGGAAGTTTGGAAAATGCAGTTTCACATGACCTAGCATGTAATTATTAGCTCCTTTCAATTTTCCATCCTGCCTCTTCCCAGTTGATTTTCTATCATATGTTATGACTGGGGATCTCTTTGGAAGGGATACATAAATTCTGTAATCTCAGGCAGTACAGACGAGTGAAGCCGATATTACAGGCTTATTTATGCAGCAGTGCTGTTGCTCGGCTTATATAGTACTTACAGGTCTGAGTGAAACATGGGCTACACTAAGCTTACAGAATAGAGTTTCAGTTTTAAATATTCGGAAAAACAATCATTTTATCGTCATACATCAATTTGTCAGTTTATTAAAAAAATTACATCTATTTCTCTGTCAAACACAAACTTTTGTTTGGAAGGAATAAACTCAGTTCCACAAACAAAAGCTTATACTTTTCATTACAAATATAACAATTGTGTCCTGAAATGCCACATTTTACTATTGAGTAGATATATGTTTGGTGCCCAAACATCAACTTACCATTTTCATCAAGTACTCAGATGTACTTCTGCCGCACATAGATTCTGCCTAGCATGGCACCGAATCACCAACACCTGCAACAGGTGCACACGGTATGCTACTAATTATCACTATTATAGCAAAATATGAAGAGGTGGTATTATCATGCCAGTGTATGCCCACATAGGCCGGGAATTATCACCATTATGCTAGACCGAACTTTATGTAAGTGGTGGGTGACCAATCAAGGCATGACCTCAATTCAGCCACAAATACTACCTATATGCCAGGCACTCCTTTTGCCAGGGTTATGCACCGTTGTGCCATCGATGCACCCAATATGCCAAGAACTACCAACACAAATGTAAGAAGTCCCAGTGTTATATGCCAGGGGAGTTGACCATCGTGCTATAGAGGCCCACAATAAGCTAGAAAATACCACCAATATGCCAGACCCTGGCGTTTGGCAGGAGTAGGCCCCATTGTGCCACGCAGGCCCAATTAATGCCAACAATTAACACCAATACTCCAGGACCAGATGGTTCAAATGCCACATTCACAAGTGTGTAAGCATTCCCATGCACAAAAAGAACATGCAGGCATGCACACACATACACCCACAACGCAAAAATGCATTGCAAACTGTATTTTAACTTACCAGCTCGATAATGACTTCACTGGCCCAGAGGCAAACAGTTTAGGATATGTCGGGGAATGTAGCCATAGGCAACATGGAGGCGAAGAAACCATTGAAAGATGGAAAGTAGGGGGAGGGCAGTGCTGTCCTCGAATCATACCTTACCAGGAGGGATAAAACAAGCACACGCCTTCAGTAGGCTGCCCGCTCGCTCCCGCATTAAACTGTCTTGAACGCCTGGGCCTGTCTGACGCCATGATGCTCTCCGAGGCAGTGTGGAAGAAGAGGAATGGGGCTGGAAAGTGAAAAGCAGAAGCCAACATTTCCCTGTGAGTGTTTACTCTGTGCTTCAGTGGGTGGTTCATTGGAGCGTATGGCAGTTTTTGCTGGTCTGTGCTTGTCATCAAGCCGTCATGAGAAGGAGTCCAATGATGGACGCCAGCGGAACAGGTCAAGCCCATCCAGGGGGACATACGTGGGAAGAGATGGAGCAGAATGAAGTAGACGTCTATGGGCTCCACTCGCCAGAAAAGGAAAAGCTGTTTTCATTTGCACTCTGCACTCTCCTACATAGCGTACAACTGGGAACCGGGGACTTATTGAAGAAACACTGGCAAACAAAGCCAATAGGTCTCACCTTTGGGACCAGCATTTGCCAATGGTTTTCAGTCTTGCTGTACACCGTTCCTGATCTTGTGCAGCATGGCTAAAAGAAACAAAGTAAACAAAAATGCGACTATTATGCAGCGCTCGCTTCATTAGGTAGCATAAGGTCAAAAGCTTTTTTTATGAAGCGTGGGTGGGGCAACGTCACCGAAAGTTGGGGTGGAGGGATACACGATGATGGCGCGGGTGATGGAAGCAATTGGAGGTACAAGCAACACAAAGGATGCGAGTGTGAAGGAGAAGTAAGGGGTGAGAGAGAAGAGGAGTGCTGGTTTGGGTTAGCAACACAGAGGGTGGGGAAGAGAAGATAAAGGCAAGAGAGAGGGATAGCGCAGGAACATAAAGGGTGGGTATAAGGGGGTGACGCAAAGGGCGAGAGAGCAACGTGGAGTAGTTGGGAAAGAAGCACATGTATGAGATATTAACAGGTAAAGAAGTACACAGGAGTGAGCACAACATGGAGTGGAGTGAAGCAAACGGGCGATGGACAGCAACACTGAGAGCAGAGGGAGAGTAGTACACTAGGGAGACAGCAGGAAAACACATCTACTTCCATGGAGTGCTTAACCCAAAAGACAAAAGTAGTGCTTGAAAAGAGATGGTAGAGAGTCTTTGCTCTATAGGAAGGACAAACACAAGATTGACAAGTTGAGACACAAAGAAGAAACAGACAAATAGGAGTGACAGGAAAGCCAACCAATGGTAAGCAATGGGTGGGCTCCAAACCCTGGCATGTTCTTGGTAAGCCCACAGTATGTTTCGCAGCAGATAGTGCATGCTGTGTCTAGTAGGTTTGCCCTAAAAATGGGATGTGCCAAATGTGATTGGGGATAATGTAACGCCATTGGTCAATGCTAACTTTAGAACCAGACTTTAAAGATTTATTAAAAAATATACCGACTTTTGCTTACACTAGGAACAAGAACCTAGGACTAATCCCTGATGAAGGGTAAAAAACCCGAAATGCATTGGATGGATAAATAGTCCACACACTATGAATTATAAAACGATTTGAAAATGAAGATACAATGTATGAATAACAAAATACATGAATAGACATTCATATGAATTGTACTTGTTCTCTTTCATTATAAACTGAAGAACCTATATCCATAGGATTTTTGGAGTGCCCAAGGGTGACACATCCCAGGAAGGGAGTGCAAATCGATACTTGTTGAATAGACGTCACGATTGAAGACGCCACCCCGGGTACACACACAAGCATCTACAACCAAACAGGACCCTTCAATAAAAACGTAGTAGCGCGTATTCTAACCCCATAATGATAATCGGAAGTTGCCCACCCTACACTTCTACTGTGATCCCGATCTAAGGGAGTATAGTACAAGTTAATACAATCTTCTACTTGCCGTGGGAATGAGATTAAAACGCAGGCCAGCTGGACCAACTATACAGCTTTAATCCAGTACAAATCTCAGGCATGCGATGTACAATGACCGGTGTATGGCGTTTTTTCTGAAACGATCAAGGGCATCTCCTATTTTGGTCCAAAGCAAAGTTTTGCAAATGGAATTGATCTTGACAAACTGTTATGTATGAGTCAGTGTTCAATGCCATCGAAGTGGAATGTTTGTTTATAGCTACTACATGGATTACTCGAGTAATTAACAAAAAACTATTGTTGATACTGGGGAAATTACACAAATGGATCAAATGTATAATTGCCCCATGGGGAGAATGGGATGTTGAGTGGCTGACCTCTATGTGGATGGAGAAACTCCTGCAAAAAACACCTACAAATTAGCTTTGAATGCTGTGCACATTAGTATCTTTATTATGTTGTACTAAATCAAGGTAAATGTATGTTCAGACCTTGGTACAATATTGTGGTCTAACTCCTGTTACCGTTCAAAGTATCCGTGCATTTTTATGTGTAGCTAATTATAGCCTGGCAATTGTTTACTGCACATTTGAAAGCAATATATACCCATTTGCATTTGTTCAAGGACGCTGTTATCTATCCACTGACTCTATGCCAGTGTTTCATGGAGGAAGGGAATCCCTAGCAAAGGAAAAGTACAGTTGTATCGCCACCTACTGGTATTGTGGTAATTTTGCCGGTCATTGGATTCGTTCTGAATTTTGCGTTCAGATTGAGCCACTCTCGGGAGCATTTACGCGGCTTTGACGAGCAAACGCTGATTTCGGACAGCCACTGACGTATACGTTAAAGGCCAAACCCCATTCACGGCCTTAATAAACAAAATTGAGAAACAGGATCAAAAACTTACATCTTGTCGTCCTTGAGGAAAAATGGTTGCCTCCAACCTTTTCTGTAACAATAGCTACTAATGTTCAGTCAAAATCACTCTGAGCTACTAATCTAATTCGCGTTGTATAGTGGCCACATCAGACAAGATCACATTAGTAATGATTGAGGTGTGGGTATGTATGAACAAGGGACTTGTTTTCCGTGAGTAATTCGATGTGACCTCATAGACGAGTGTGCAGAACGGAATGTCTTTAATTTCACTTGTAGCGCTGAGGTGAAAACCCCTCCCCCTTTGTTCATACCTACCTATGGACTATTTCGTTTTGTGTATAAAATCACCATGCGCCTCCTCCTCTCCAGCTGATGCCACAGACCACCTGTGGAAGTGGAAATGATATGGGCCAGCCTTACTTTCGTCACCTCCCTAATCCTACGACACAACTGTACCACACACCAGAGGCGCAACTAGAGCCAGATTTCGGGGGGGGGGGGGGGGGGAGAGGGAATAATCCTTCCAGCAATAGCAGTGTGGAGATGCAGGGGCTCTAAGAAGGGGTGTAACAACAAAGCCTCCTTAACAAGTAGATGGTCTTTTAAAGACCTGTGAAGTACTCGGGTGCGGCTGCAATAAGACGGCCGCCAGACCACCCAGCCAGCCCACACCAGCTAAAAACTGTCTGTGTGTGTGCCCGAAAGCTGTCTCAGCCTGGGCTGACACACACGACGGGAGGGCTGAAGCCCTTTGAGCCCTATGGGCGTTGCGCACCTCACACACACACACGCGCGCGCACACACACACTTTCGCTCTCTCTCCCTCCCCCCCCCCCCATCTGAAGGGTCATATGATTAGAATGTCAATCAAAAACATATTACCATTCTCAAGTCATAACCTCATCCATGATGTCATAGAAGTTACCATTACTGACATCACTTATCACATCTTTAACATTATTGATGACATCACTGTAGAAAATTACATCCTGCTTACAGTCCACTAGTTTCACTTATTGACTGTGCACTGCAGGCTCCTGGAGCAGGGGCTAACTTTTCACTGACCTTGAGTTGTGTGTGAAACCGTTCAGAGCTCAGAACCACTTCAGAGGTAACCAGTTAGAACATGGTGCAGCACTCGTCACCCATTCCCCTGGCCAAGTGGGCACATACGTTTGGTCTTGCTCAGTATACTCTGGATCCAGCGCTTGGCTATTCGCAGTGCTGTGCCCAGTGATGTATGGGTGTAGGTGAAAAACTCAAGGCTGCTGCTCAATACCCTTCCCCACATACCTCTCTTTGCTCATACTTTGGCTGTGCTTTGTAATTTGTGAGCACATGACCTGCTTTTGGTCAGACCTTTTGCTTGGTGACCCAGCCCCTATAGAAGCTTAATACACCGGTTACTTGTAATGTAATGTAAGAAAGATTTGTATAGCGCACTACCACCCTACAGGTATCTTGCCGCTGAGAGAATACCTTGATGTTATAGCATGCAAGATCAATCATTACCATCAATCTTCATTGCTCCGAGTCCAAGTCTTCCCCTATACAGTCCTTACATTTTAGATAAAATCTCCTCCTTGCAGACATTGTTCCCTAGCTAACTCCAAAAATACTTCCCCCAATATGGCCGCCATTACCCAGGTACTGCTACAAAGGGGAAGTAGTCACCCCACACATCCTGTAGTACCAAGCAAACAACATTATTAGAAAAAACACTTAATCAATCCCCGTAGGGTAGGGAGGGTGGGACCCTAGGACTGTATCGGACAAGACTTGGACTTGGAGTAATGAAGATTACCGGTAAGTAACCAGTGCATTTCCTCCTCGTCCATCCTCCCTGATCCAGTCCTTACATGTGAGAAAAACCTAGCCAACACATATTGATTAAATGCGTAAATACAAAAAAGGCACTAATCCGTTTACACAAATGCCGATCGATTTAATAAGAAAGACATTGTGATAAGTTAAAAAATCAATAAACAAATAGAATCAACAAGATACTGCAGCTAACACAAGGTCCCCAAATGAAGTAGAAAAATTCTCCCCTAACTGAACTCGATAATGTGAAAGAAATGTATGAGGGGAGGACCATGCGGCTTCACAGCAAGCAAATGTCTTTCAATGATGTCCCTTTAAACAATGCCCAAGAGGCTGCAATTGCGCTGGTAGACATAACTATCATCTGGGGAGGGACACATCTTTTGAATAGGTCGTAGGCAAACAAAATAGTAGATTAGATCCAATGGGAAAAAGTAGATAGATTGACAACACCCTGTGTACATCCAACATTGTACATGACTTTCCTGAGTCGAGGTTGGAAGTGGGTAAAAAACCGGAAGGACAATATTCTGAGAACAGTGAACAGATGAAGGGACTTTGGGCGCAATACCACATTGCTCAGAGAAAAACACATGAAAGGGGAGAAGGATAGCAAAGCACCGATTTCACCAGTTCTCTCTGTCAAATACCTAAGCTCCACAGAGTTCAGAGGTTCAAAAGGCACCTCTGTCAACACTTCAAGGACCAATGGCAAGTCCCAGGGAGGAATCACGCCCCGTACAACAGGGAGCTGTAGAAAAAAACTCCTTAATAGCCGGGAAACCGAAGGAGCTAGTGTCAAGATCCCTTTACCCCTGGATAAGTGCCCACTGAGCCCAATGGTGAAGACTGCCAAACCTAGTACAAATCCACTCCTTAAGAAATCCAATACCTTGACTGGCTCACAACTTTCGGACTGCACCTGCTTAGAGAGGAGTACAACTTTACACAGTTCCCTCAGTGCCTATTGTGTGACTTTCTAGTGGAAGGACGATGGGACTGTTAAATGGATTCTGCCCCCTCCGAGGAACAATCTTGGGCCAATAACCTCATCCTTTAAGGAACCAAACCCCCTGATTCAAAGTACTGAGCGATCCCTGCGATAGACTCGGCTCACTGAAGGGGGATGGTTGAAGGTACAAGGTCCATGGAAGAGCTACTGCCATCTCCTGTAAAAGGGGAAACCAAAGTCTTCTCGCCTAGCCGATGGCTACCAGGATGACCCAAGCCTGATCTACCCAAATTTTCTGAGTACACTGGGTATCAATTGTAAAGGTGGGAAGGCCTTGATGCCACCTCACTGAAAATACATCTATCACCCATGTCCCCCTTTCTGAAATTAGAGAGTAAAACTGTGGTTTGAGCGGATTTTCCCATGTGGCAAAAAGATCCAACCAAGATGGCCGGACCTCTGAGTTATTTCTTGAAAGACCAGAAGAGAAAGACACTAGGAGTCTAACGATGGGAAGGCCCTGCTCAAAAGATCAGCAGATACATTCTCCTTCCCCAGAAAATAAACTTCTCGGAGAGAGACTATTGAGTTCTGTCCAAGATCATATCTCCCAGGCAAGCGCCTTGTCTATCTTTGACCAATTTTGTGGAGAGTATGGACTAGAGGTTAACACTGCTAAAACAAAGCTTATGATTTTTAACCCTCACCGTAGTTTTAAATCAAAAATTGTTTTAAATGATCGTCCGCTGGAGGTAGTGAATACCTTTACTTATCTGGGCATGCATATATCTAGCGAGAAGAGTTGGCGGCATCATATTGATATCGCTACAATTAAACATAGGCAATTGGCTGGTGCTATCTGTACAGAGCACAGAAAATCCTTGACTAAACCTGTAAAACCTGCTTTACAGGTCTACGAAGCAAAAGCTCTAGGATCCGTACTTTATGGTGCTGAGCTCTGGGGCTTCGAGAAGATGGTTGCTCTCCAATCCTCAGAGAATACATTTCTCAGGGCAATAACAGGCGTCCCAAAAAGTACTCCATTGCTGCCCCTTAAATATGATCTGGGCAGAAGAGCTATCTCAGATCTGGCTCAACTTCGTCCGATCCTGTATTGGCGCAGGCTATGGACGACTCCTGTGCTTTCTCACTATGCAGAGGGTTTTCTAGACATTATAAGATCCGATGTTTACCACAAAATTGGATGGTTAAAATCACTTAGGATATCCTTGTCTGAGCTTGGCTTGTGCTCACTTTGGGACGATCCGGTGAGTTCTACTTTTCCGTCTAAAAGTACTTTAAAGATCATTTATTGGGAGATGGTCGCCCGCCGGCATTGGAGCAGCTCTAGTGCTGGCTCTATGACCGGAGAGTTCCTAGAGGCCAAGATGTATCCCTGTTTAGAACCATATTGGGACATTATAATAAAGCCCAGAGATAGGAAGCTCCTTTTTCAACTGAGAGCAGGTGCACACCCTCTTAAATCCCTGACATCTAAGTGGGAAGTGGGATCATGTGATGGCTGTCCTGCTTGTGGTATTAATAAAGAAACTATCGGACATTTTTTATTTGCTTGTAAATTTTATGTGGCACCAAGGCGTAACTGGCTGACACCGATGTGTAAAAATTTAGGAACAACCAGTAGTACCGTAGCTCTGCGTATTATATGAACCAGTACATTGACTTGGATCTCTGTAGCCACTGCAAAATATTTAGGATGGGCATGGTCGATTAGACAGAGACTGCTAGTCGGTTTACTACTCTCCTGATAAGGGGGAGACTGCTAGTCTTTTGACTATTCTCTGCCATGTTACTTTCTGCATTTTACTTTTTGTATTATGCTTTTACATTTTTTTATTTTATTTTAATCATTTTTCCCTGTTTTTAAATTAATAACATCCATTGCTAATAGAACAGAATGTTTCACTTAGGGTCAATATCAAGCAAGACTTTCGCCGAAGTATGTCTAGTATTCGATGTCCTGATTGTGTTTAATTTTATTTTAAATTATTGTATGTAATTGATTATTGTAATTGTATTTGGCTTTTATGAATGAAATTCGAATAAAGCATACTTTGACTTGACTTGAAATATCTCCCAGGCAAGCAGTTAAAGAGATGCACCCATCCCTCCCTCCCTGTTGATATATGCTCTCACAATCTGGTTGTCTTTCTGAACACAAACCGGCTGCCCCATCATCAACAGAAGGAGTCTGAAAAGGGCGGCACTCACTGCAGCAAATTCCCTCCTGTCGAGACCACTGTCCCTGAGCTTTGACTTCCCCAAAAACCGTGCCCCAACCCTTCTTGTTGGCATCTGTAGTTATAACCAGAGGGATGGGGTGTCTCAACTGGAACCCTTAATGTAAGTTCCCTGGGACTAACCACCATTGTAATTCTTCCCTGATCTGAGGAGAGATTGGAACTAAGGCCTCGAAATCCTGGGAGAGGAGATTCCAATGGCTACATAGATGGTAGACTAAGGGTTCATAACCACAGGCGGGCTGACACATGAGACCTTTTTAGAAGACCCGCAAGATGTTCCACCAGACTGGTGTACTTGTCTGGGGAAAGAAATACTACCCCTACATCCATACAAAATAGTGCCCTGATGAACTGGAGTGTATGTACTGGTTCAAGATTGGACTTGGTGAGATTTAACAGGAAGCCATGGATCCTCAGAATGTGACACACTTCTGTGATATCATCTTTTGCCTTAGAAAAAGAAGAACTGATTAGCCAATCTTCCAAATAAGAGTATAAATTGGTACCTCCAGTATGTAGAATACCCACCAAAGGAGCAAAAAGCTTTGAAAAGCACTTGACGATGAAGTCAACCTTTAAGGCAGGACTTGAAACTGGTAATGCTGGTCCCCAGTTGCAAAGTTTAGAAACCTCTGGAGTTTGTGGAAGGTTGCCACATGCAGGTAAGCATCCATCATAGCCAGAGAAGACAGAAACTCCCCTTGTCTCAGAAACGTCTTTGGAATGTTGTTATTTTGAAGGTTTGGTGAACCAGCAATTTGTTTAGGGCCTTTAAGTCCAGAACTGGATGAAAGTATCCTGAGGGCTTTTGTACCAGGGATAAAATTGAGTAGTACGCCCTACCCTGATCTTGCTGTGGAACTGGGATAGTTGCCCTTCTGAGAACCAACGTCTGGACTCCATTTGGTAAAGCCTGTCTCCTTAAGGGGTCCTTGGGTAGCTGGGTTACCTTGAAAAAGCCAATGGAATTTCCATGTAATCGAATCAATAACTTTCAGAGTCCACTTTGTTTGCCCATGCATCTGAAATGGTGGAGGACCAAATCTTTTTGAAATATTTCAACCATCCCCAAACTGGAATATCCAGACCATAGTTATGCTTTTGGTGTCATTGAACACGAGGTTTTGGGAGCTGGGAGCTGGAACCGAGGCTTATCTGAGTTAGGAGCCCCCAGACACGACGCCTACCTTGAAAGGGCTGGGAAGCTCCCCTGGCTGAAGAGAAAGAAAAAGCCCTTTTTTATGCAAAGCCTCTACCCCTTGCGAATGTCTTTACTGTAGCAATTAACTTCCTTTTATCCATATCATCCAATTACTGCCGAAACAACTTGGAGACATCAAATGGAAGTTTCATCAACACCACCTTTGAGAAGTATCTGCCCTCCATGTTCGCATCCACAAATGAAGGTTGGCTGACACTGCTGCCCCCAATGCCACTGCTGAAGGACATATGCCATCAAAGGACACATCCGATAAGAAACAAACCCTGCTGTGCCATTAGAGCTAGAAGGGCTGAACAGTCTGAACCCTCTACCAAGTGATCAGCCAGAGACTGAAAATCTTTGAGTAATGCCTGTACCATTTAAAGTGAATATGCATTAGCCCTCACTGCAAATGTGGATGTCACGTATGCCCTTTTGACTGCCACATCCACCTTTTTATGCGGAGAATCTGGTGGTGAGGCAACCTCTGAAATACTCTATAACCTATGGCAGATAAAACTGCCATACGTTATCCATCTTAATTGAAGCAGGAAAATACTCTAAAAATTTCTCAATAGGATACCTCTTGGGAAGGACCGTGGTAAAAAACACTTATCAATGTCTCTACACTCATGTTGCATCATTCTCTTAAATATTGCCTGTAAAGGGGGGGGGGGGTTCCGGTTCTGGCTTCAGCCCTGAGCCAAAAAGTCACCTTCATCAGTTGTCATATCTAAATCAGAAAAGTTGGAATTGGTGTGCAAATGCTGCAGGACTTATGAAAGTTCCACCACCCAGCGTTCCTCTAGGTCCTCCGTTAAAAACGATACCTCATTTGTGTGGGTGTCCAATGCAGAATCACTTAAAAACGTATATAGAAAAATATAGCGCTGAGAGTTCGCTGTGCTATCCACTCAATCTCTATGTTTTTGGCCTTTCCCTGTCATGGGACCTTGGCTTACCCACCCAAGTGAGGTATCATTTTACTCGGAAGACTGAGGGAACGCTGGGTGATATGTAATTTGTGCTGGCGAAGTGATCCCAGACAAAAATGTGAAGAAAATTTGATAATTCTTAGCTAAATTTGAGGGTTGATGGGGATTCTGGGTGAGAAAATGTTGGGGGATCCATGCAGGCTCACCTCCCTGAACTCCCCTGGGTGTCTAGTTTTCAGACATTTCTGGGTTAGGTAGGTTTCCTTAGATGGCTGCCTAGCTCTGGACCAAAAACTCAGGTGACCCCCTTGCATAACCAGGTGGTTTTGTGATCCATAGATTGATGCCTCCACAATAAGTTTTGAGCCCTTCCTAGTCGCAGGCACTTAGCTCACCCACACAAGCGAGGTAGCATTTTAATCGGGAGACCTGGGGGAACACTGGGTGGTAGAAATTTGTGCAGACCAGGTGATTCCACAACTTTCCCACACAGAAATGTGAGGAAATTGTGATTTTCTTTCAGTTAAAATTGATTTTTGCAGGGGATTCTGTGTAAAAAAAACTTTGGGGGATCCATGCACACCACACCTCCCTGGACTCCCCTGGATGTCTACTTTTCAGAAATGTCTGGGTTTGGTAGGTCTCCCTAGATGGCCGCTCAGCCCGGGACCAAAAACCCAGGTGCCCCCCTTGCAAAAACTGGTTGTTTTGTGAAAGATAGGGGGCACCGTTGTTTTTGATCCTGTGCTTGGCCTCCATATAAGGAAACCTACCTAACCCAGACATTTATGATGACTATAAATCCGGGGGAGTCCAGGGATGTGTTGCTTGTGTGAATCTTCCAATGTTGTCTTACCCAGAATCCCCTCCTAACCTCAAATTTAGTAAAAAGTAACATTTTCCTCACATTTCTGTGTGGTAAGGTTGCGAGTTCACCGCACCGGTCCAAATTTACCACCACCCAGCATTCCCTCAGTCTACAGATAAAAATTATATCTCAGTTGTGTGGATGCCCAAAGCAGAGACAGCCTAAAAAGTTATGAAATAAAAAACTGCCCTTTTGGACCCACTTTGGTTCCCCATCAGCTTTTCATTTTATAGGTTTTTAGGTTATCTGCTTTCGACAGCCACACAAGTGAGGTATCATTATTGTCAGGAGACCGAGGGGAATAATGAGTGTTGGGAAATTTGTGCCAATACAGTGATCCGATAGCTTTCCACACAGAAATGTGAGGAAAATATGAATCATTAGCTAAGTTTGAGGTTCACAGGGGATTCTGGGTAATAAAAGGCAAGAGTATCTATACAAGCCCCACCGCCAGTCAAGTGCCATCTATGCACACCAAAAGCCAAGCACCATCCAGGCGCACCACCAGCCAAGCGCCATCCAATCACATCACTAGCCAAGCAACAGTCCACGCACACCTATAGCCAAGTGGTGGTCCACCCACACCGTCAGCCAAGTGACAATCCACGCACACCGCTAGATATGTGCCTTCTAGGCATCCCACTAGCCAAGCAGCAGTCCACACATACTGCCAGTCAAGCGCTAGTTCACACACACAGGGCGCTAAGTGCAAGTCCACAGACACTGCCAGCAAAATGCAGGTTCACACACAGCGAGCCAAATGCTAGTATATACAGACTGTCAAACACACATAGGAACCTTGTGGTTTTCTACCCTCCCCTGGGTGCAGATAGGGCTAAAAATATTGCTGATCTGCCCACAATGTAGGCAGAAACAGACCAAATGTGTGCACATAAAATAGGGGGTTGAACATTGCCTAAGGGGCCGCTCCTTGACTTGCCCATAAACAAATCTCTGGTGCCTAGTGGACCTTCTACCCTGGGGCACAGATCGGGGCTAATTCCCCATATATGTCCCTAGGGGGGGGCAGAAAGACTGTGGCTACGTTTTGGGGACAGTGGGGGCATTGGCGTGCCCATTCTGGGCAGCTGCCACCCCTACATTTCCATAGAAATGTAATCCCTGGTTCTTAGTGGGCTTTCTGTCCCCGTCAGGATGGCAGATATGGGGCTATTGCACCAATCTACCCACTGGGGGGGACAGAAAGACTATGGCTATTTTATTTGTGTGGTTAGGGGTATTGGCATGCCCGTTCTAGGAAGCCCCCACCCCTACATTAACATAAAAATGTATTCCCTGGCTCCTACTAGGCTTTCTGCCCCCTGAAGAGGCAGATTGGGAACTATTGCCCTCATCTGCCCCTCAGAGGGTGCAGAAAGACTCTACATTTTGTATTTGGTGGGCCGGGTGCATTGGCATGTTCATTTGGGCAGCTCCCACCCCTACATATTTGAAACAAAAAATCCCTGGTACCTAGTGTGCTTTCTGCCCCCCCCCCCCTCCCCCAGTTGGCCAGATCGGGGGCTATTGCCCCATCTGTCCCCCAGGGGGGTCAGAAAGACTGTACCTTTAGCTTTTCAGGGGGTGGGGGCATTGACATGCCCATTTTGGGGAGCCCCCACCACTACATATTGAAATTAAAATAGTCCCTGGCACCTAGTGTACTTTATGCCACCGAGGGACTGATGGGGGGGCTATGGAAAGACTGGAAAGGTCTAAAATCGTTGGGGGGAGCAAAGGCCCTTGCCCAAGCAACCCCTCCCCACTCCCTGGTGTCTAGTGGTGGATCCCTGCTTATGGATCAACCTCCTGTGGCAATCCCCAAGCAGGGATCCACAAGGCAAAGGTATGATTGGGAAGGGGAGATTCTCCCCTTTCTAATGACACCTCTCCCATCTGCCTACGTGCTCAGGGGGCTGAGATAGCCCGCAAGCCCCTTGGCAGTGAAAGTGAAATGAGCTAATCGGCTCATTTCACATTCACTTTCAGTGTAATGACGTTGGCACGCCGTGCATGCCGATCGTCATTACACAAAGAAACAAAATGCCTCGGTCAGGTGGGGAAGCTCTTCCCAAGCTCCCGAGGCTAAAAAAGAGGAAAAGAAATCCCTCTGCTGTTCACATCAGAGGGATTTCTTACTGCTGTGCCGAGGACGTAATGGTTCCGTCCTTGGCACAGCAGCACTGCAGCAGAGGACATAACCATTACATCCTCGGCATGCACACGGTTAAACAATTAATGGTTTTAACAACAACAAACCCCTCCAACTCACCTGAGTCATTTAGGGAAAACATTTCTGCAGGAAAAAAATGACAGGATGTATGGAGTGACTACTTCCCCTTTGTAGTGGCAACTGGATAATGTCGGCCATTTTGGGGGTGGTATTTTGGAGTGAGCAAGGGAACAACGTCTGCAAGGAGGAAATTCATCTCATGTAAGGACTGGAAAGGGGAAGATGGACGAGGAGGTAATTGACATTATCAATGATGTGATATGTGACGTCATCTGTAACATGTGAGGGCGTGCGCCACAAACTAGTGAAATTATGGTTGTGTTGCTCACCATAATTGGTGATTTTCAGAAGGTTTAATAACATGAGAGCAGTGACATGGCAAAGTGGTCAGTAAGTGCAAACTGTCATACAGTTAAAATGGTGTGGTTCAAGAGAGACATTCTCCTTTCTTTAGGGTTTCACTGGAGCAAATCTGGAAATCAATTTGACATTTTGAACTCTAGAAATGCTTTGGATGTTTTTTATAAATGTCAAAACAATAAAGAAAATAACCTTTAAAATAGTTTTTGTCATGTAGGACTGATTTTCAGCATATGTGCAGTGAGAGGAGTTTTGCTAATTAAGATGTTGGTGTTTGAATACTGGGTTTTGCACTGTCTCCCATTACCATGTCATTCACTAGCACTGCAATTAGAATTGGATGGAAACTAATAACTGCAGAATGACTATTGGTAGCCTAGGGAATGAGAACTGTTGAAAATACCTGCAATAGAGAGGCTCTAAACCAGAAGAGAAAAGGCATCTGAACATTTCTGTCAATAACACTATTGAATTAGTCAAGTCAAGTCAAGATAGCTTTATTCGATTTCAAATTTAAAATCATAAAAGCACAAAAAATACATACAATTAAAATACTGAGATAGAAATCGGGGTACATAACATCTTAAGTACATCATAATCGGGGTATCCAACATAAAAACAGACACTGGACTTAATTCATCGACAATCTGCACCGAATTGCAAATTTAAAAAACTTGGATAAGGCATTAATAGTTATTTCATCTTGTAATAAGAGCAGCTTTAAGTAAGCAGGTCTACACTGCCTTAAGCCCCAGGTCTTAAGAAGGGGAATCAAATATTTCCTTCTTCCCCGTGTAAAGAATTTACAAAATAAGACGCAATGTATTTGCGATTGCATTGCAAGATCATCACAAGGGCATTTGATTAAATTTGTGGACCAATCATTTCTATCTGGGAAAGTTATCAACCTATAATAGGTTCCAAATCTCAGTCGGGCTAACAACATTCTGTCATAGCTGGAGTAATCAGGAGACAGATAAAGCTGTAGGCCAGGGCCCTGTAAAAGTAAGTTATGTTGAATTACAGATATCTTACTTTTCTCCTCAAGCCATCGTCTACTTTTCAGGAAAGCGAGACAACATTTTTTAAAGGCCTTCCTGGAGATCGAGGATAGGGAGCAGGGATTATCAAAAAAGGTTGGGTGCCCCATATTAGTCATAAACTCTTTTACATAGGCGATCCACGGGATGTCTTTGCATCTCCCTAATTTAAGGCAGTCAGTCAAAACAGTTCTATTAAAAACAGTTTCCTCTGAGGTCCATATCTTATGCCATAGTAATAAAGGACTAACTTTAATTAGATCAGAAATGTAAACCAAATCTAATTCCTTATGGCAAATAAATGTAGAGGTCGATTTGGGAACCGCTAACAGATAGCGCAGTAAACAATTTTCTTTCACTTGAATTTTCTGACATTCAGTGAATCCCCATATGCCAGAACCGTATAATGCGGTTGAAACACATTTGGAATTATAAATATCCATTAGAATACGGACAGGCCTGCCCCCCAGTTTATTAGCAAACTGTTTTACTGCACCTAATGCTCGAGCAAATGCAAGGTTCCTGCTCCTAGTCGCTGCTTTCCAGGTGCCTTTTTCATTAAAAACAATCCCCAAGTATGAAAAAGTACTTATAAGTCCTATCCTCGACTTTTCGATAAAAATGTTACAGGAAAGTTTTTTCTTCGAAGAGCAGCACATGGAAAATGTTTTCCCTATGTTTATTTTTAGGCCCCTAGAGCTCATGAAGAATGAGAAACTAGTTAATGCTTTTTGGAGGCCCATTTGGGTTCTAGCCATGATGACCGCGTCATCCGCATAAAGTAAAATGGGAACCGCCGTGCCATCAATTTGAGGATAATCTAATTTTTGAGTAATTAAAAATTCCGCCACTCCATTAATATATAAATTAAAAAGGAATGGTGCCAGGATGCAACCCTGTCGAACCCCTTTCATTATTGGGAACTTGTTAGAACACTCTCCTTTTTTGCCAAAACGTACCTTTGCCCCCGCCCCTCTATATAATTCTTTGACAAAATTGAGAATATTTGAATCAATGCCCAGCCCAATTAACGTATCCCATAGGACCTCGTGATTCAAACAGTCGAATGCTGAACTTAAGTCAACAAACGTCATAAAAAGATTGCCTTTTTTGCCATCATGTATTTGCCAGTAATTAAAGCTAAATTAAGTCCTTGTTCGATGGTACCTAAACCTGCCTTGAAGCCATACTGGAACTTAGAAAGTACATCGTTTTCCTCAGCCCACCAGTGCAATCTATTTAAAATGATTCTACCTGCTACTTTCATCAAGGAATCAAGTAGCGAGATAGGCCTGTAGCATTTGGGATCATCTCGATCTCCCTTTTTAAAACTAGGCACGACTATGGCTTCTTGCCAAGTCGATGGAAATCCCCTAATGTTAAAGCTGTTTAACACATTGGTCAACAATGGGGTCCATAGGGAGATAGTATCTTTGTATATGTTTATTGGGACACCATCGGGCCCGGGAGCTTTATTTCTTGCCCTTTCTAGGAAAGCTAATTCTACTTCAGAGACAGAGAAAGAAATCCTTAAAGGAAATAAAGCAGGAGGAGTAGGCTCGGTAAGAGGCTGATGATTTTGGGAATTGGAATCTATGGTAAACAAAGCATCTTTTTTATAAAGCTCGGTAAAATGGTCCACCCAGATTGGTCCTTCAATGGCGAGCTCTATCTTATCAGATTTTCTTTCTACAAAAAAGGGAGCGTTTACTGCTTTCCAGAAGGCAGTATTATCTCTCAGAGAGCTAGCCTTTACTAAAGTATCCCACGCATTCTCCTTCAGCTCCTGTTTCCGTTTGTTCAGCGAAGTTTTATAAGCTGCTCTAGCAGCTCTAACTTCTAGCAGATCTTTCGGTATTTTCTTTAGGATCTGCTTTAAATAGCAATGTGCTTTAGTACAATCTGAATTAAACCACCCCTCAGCTTTTTCTCTCACCCCTGCTCATAATGTTCCTGTTAGCTTTTTACCAATATATGATGTAATCTGGTTAAAAGCTTTAATAATCACGCTCGGATCAGGATTGTCCTCTAGACAAATCTTAAAATTATTGTATTGATCCACTATTAAACTGTGAAGAAAATTGGTAGGATCAACTTTGTTCCATTTTATGGCATAGCCATTTTGTCTCGCCAGTGAAAAAGCATGGCGGTACAAATTTTCTACTGCGTTGGGGCCAGATCTAATACTCGTCTCAATGTCAAAGGTTGAGCAAATCGGATAATGATCGCTCAACACGATGTCCAATGTGTTGAATGACAGGACATTATGATGATGGAAAGTAGTAACCAGGGTATAGTCTATGACGGACTGTAAACCACGCCCATTAAAAGTGGTTTGAAATAATACCGGGGGGCTGCAAAGTTCATTTGCAAAACCCAAGTTCCAGTCAGAGATTAAACTATTAAACAAATTTCCCAACGAAGTATGCTCGAAGTGGGTACATGGTTCACCGATTAGGTTGACCATTCCACATATGCCCGAGTTGCTATAAGGGCATAAATGGCAATTAAAATCACCCGTCAGGATGATACAAGTGTCATTTTGTTCCAAATCAGTACCACAACATAAAAAGTTATTTAAATCTTCGAAAACTTTGTTCTGGTCTTCCTTTGGGATATTGTTATATAAATTGACTAGGATAATGAGTCGACTCCCTCCTGCTGTTAGGCTAAGAACCTGGAAACTATTGTGCCCCCATGTAGACTGTTGCTTTATAGACAAATTGACTGTGTTAGAGATATAAGTACAAAGCCCACCGGAGCTCCTGCCTCTCCTTGACTGGATTGCAGGGGTAAAATATGTACGATATCCTGCAAGATGGATCTCAGTCTGTTCCCAGCACTCCTGAAGGCAAATAACATCATTTTTCTCAATTAAATCGCAAAAAATGGGATCATTTACCTTATTTGATAAACCCGCTATGTTCCATGATAGAAGGGCCAACTCCCCCCTTACAACTTCTCCTCCACGTTCTAAAACAGTGGGATAGTCAACACAATGATCTGTTTCGATCAATGGAGAATTTCTTTCGGTTTCTATCTCGATAATAATTTGGGAATGTTGTGAGTTTAATGCACTTTCCGATTCCTGATCGGAATGTACAGGCATTTCCTGCTCTAATTTATCTAATTTATCAGGGAAAGATCGAGAAACTATTGGAGTTATTATTGGGGTTACTGTTGACTTATTGGCCCTGCCCTCATCGATATCCCCTAAGGGGGCTATTTCCAGGTGGTTAGAACTATTATACAATTTATTAGGACTAGGGCAGTGATCGTTTAAACTCCGACCACTCCAATGAAGTCAATCCACCATCTCCAGGCTATTATATCGATTGGAGGTTGGTATTCCTCTCCAAGTATCCCTAGATATTTGATCCCTGTAGGGTTGCCTTTCCCAATCCCTTTTAGCCGCTCTTTTAGCTTGAGTGTCCACAAAATCCCAATTACCATCATGAAGTGGGTGAGAATAAAATCTGGGTGGATAAAAGAAAGAAAGTCGTTTGGTTTCAATACCCTCATCGTTAGATTGGGTCTCCCACGAGCAAATGTAATCGGCCGTACCTGGGTCATCAAAATGGACCAGAACACAGTCACCTTGTAATGATTTTCTTCCTGGCCCCACCCAGGGTACCCTGCGGACCATTAAAATCTTACTACTCCTATTTGGAGGGAGAGGTCGATTTGTATTGAGCCAGTATTGGACCTTATTTTTTAGTGATCCAATGGGTTCTTCTTTATCCTCCTTCAATTTAGGAACCCCAGTCAGGATTACCAAAAAAGGCGATGCTTCAGGAGGCAGATTAATAATTGGAATCCCTGGTTTAGGTCCCCAATTATAATCTTTAAGTGTGTTTGCCTCCTGAGCAATATTTATAAAAGGATTTTTAATTTCTTCCATTGATTTTTTCTCTGTCATGGTGGATATCGATTTATTTACCTTTCTAACGGGGGCTGGTGATTTAACAGTCAAGGAGCCCACTAATGGTTTTTTAGTACAGCTTGATGTCCCAATCGCAGCCTTCATTGCCTCAATTGGTAGTCGAGGTCTTAGAAAGAATGGCCAGATCCGTTAACTGCACCTCAATCCGCTTCAACCTCATTTCTAAGGGGGAGAGATAGGTTTTAAAAAGCTCCTATAGATGCTTAAATAGATTGTTATCAGACACAATATTCTTGGGATTTGTATCAATAGCGGGAGAAACCTCAGAACTAGTCAAATCCGGTGTGGCAGTGGTTACAAATGGGCAATTTTGAGTAGAATCGTTCTTTGACTGCTGTTCGATTCGAGCTGCAGTCCTACGGGGGAGTTCACTTAATCCTTTATCCACAAGTGCAGTGGTTTTTTGTAAGTACCTAGTCTTCTTGACTTTCATTTCATTTTTCTTTTTCTTAGGGTTTTTAGATGTTTTTGTACTAACTCCCTCGCTCGCTCCTCTCGTCTGACTATTTGTTAGATCTTGTAGCAGTAATTCTGTATCCAATGGTTCTGAAACAAGGAGCGGGGACCTCTCTAATTGTGTAAGAGATTTAGAATCCGTCATTGACAATGACAAGTCTACTACGTTTGGGATACTATGTAGGTCCGCATGTACTAAAATCGGAACTACCTTGTTACTTTGTGGATTGGGAGTTTTAACTGTTGCAAAATGGCCCATAGAGGAACGTTTTGCTAATAGTAAGTCTTGAGAGACTCTCCGTTCCATGAGTGAAATCCCTTGATCAATAACTGAATTGGCTCTTACAATAAAATTATCCAGTGGGCCAGTGATACAGGATACATCCGTAGTCGCCTTGCTCCTACTCCCTCGACTAGTCGCTATTGATAACAACAGTGAATAGAACTTTCTAAAACAGTACTATAGGGCGACAAAAGTATTATATGTTCCTGCTAGCAGAAGAACACGTTAGAGGGGGGGCCCGGTCCGGTCTTACTCGGTCTGTAACGGGCTTGAACGGGCCCGCCCTTGGCCCGGGCTTCGCCCGGCGCGCGACCCGCGCGCGTCCCGCGCCGCGGGACTCGACTCAGTGTTTATAGATGTCAATAACAAAAAGGGGGAGTGTCCGGGAAGAGGCCGCAGCTGTTGCTGGTTTTACTGCTGCAGAGCCTCGCAGTCCCTCACACTCGAAACA
Organism: Triturus cristatus; assembly: GCF_964204655.1. Taxonomy (NCBI): domain Eukaryota; kingdom Metazoa; phylum Chordata; class Amphibia; order Caudata; family Salamandridae; genus Triturus; species Triturus cristatus. The sequence goes on along the minus strand of NC_140589.1, from coordinate 290,445,039 downwards.
AACGCTGAGTCCACTGACAAAGATTCCTCAAGCACGAACGGCTCCCGCGGAGCGGGGGCCGTGAGTCGTCTTTTGAAGGCAGGCAGGCAGGCAAGGGGGAGTGTCCGGGAAGAGGCCGCAGCTGTTGCTGGTTTTACCGCTGCAGAGCCTCGCAGTCCCTCACACCCGAAACAAACGCTGAGTCCACTGGCAAAGATTCCTCAAGCACGAACGGCACTATTGAATTAATGGCCAGTCTGACCCAGAGGTCTCCTGAAAGAGGGTTGATTAGCAAAATTATCGACTTATAAGTAGTTGCAGAGTATACTAAAACGCAATAACAACTGTAAACATGTGGGGGCATATTTATCAAGAAGTTGTGTCGCACTTGTGCCACGTAATGGGGCGCAAGGACGACACAATTAGAAAGTAAGATTTATCAAGCCACGCAAGGCCACCTTGCGTTGCCTTATATGGCTTGATAAATCTCCACTAACGCAACAGAGCAAAATCACCAATTTTCGTTACTCTGCCTCAGGGAGGCATTCCATGGGTGGAGCATGAGTGTTCCCATGCATCCACCTATGGCTTTTGTCCCATTCCCAGATTTACCATTACTGGTAGGGAGTAAGTCTAAATGCTACGCCTCACCAGGTGATCTTTATTTCACCTTGTTACTTCTTTCTATGTATGTTGCATTCTGCAGCACACATAGAAAGAGGAAAATGCCTCACAGGATTGTTTCTGTACAAGAGGTTTTGCCTTTCTGCACAAAAGTAATCCTGCTTACAATGCAGGCACCCTTGCACCATTGTGACCCAGCGTAGGGAAAAGACAGGACTGTGCCTATAATGTTAGATAAGGGGCAATCTTGCCCTTTCCCTATCATGCAGCGCAGTAACATGAATTGCTGTGTTGCGTTATCTTTTTCTTAAATATGCTCCTTGATCTCTTTACTAAAGAAAGCAAAACTTTCTTTCAGAAAGCGTCATCAAAACTGCTGTTCAAACACTTGTACTGTCACATCTGGAAAGTGGCAAGGTCTTGCTCCATGGACTCCCAGACTCTACAATGGCACCAGTGAGAAATTGGGCTGTTGGTTGAGGAAAGTGTGAGACCTTCTCAAGCAACGGCTACAATCCTTGCCACAGTGTACCACAGCCAGTCACTAAATATTTTGGGGCAGATTTACAACTTCTGGCGCATCTCTGCAAATTAGCAGGGATGCGCCAGAACAGATGCGTCACGTAATCCCCCCCTTGCGCCACCACAGATGCGTCACATTTACAATGCGGGGCACCATGGTGCAAGGAGGGGAAGATGCATGACGCATCTTGTGGCGTACGGGCGGCGCATTGCTGGAGACGTGTCGCAAATGCGACGCAACTCCTGCAATGCATAGGGGCCGTCCATACTTAACGTTGTGCGTCACTCCTTATGCCTGCTTCAAGTAGGCATAAGGATTTGACACAGCAGAGTCGTCACCCTGCGACAGAACGCCCACATGAAACCTGACGCAGGTTTCATGTGGCACGGGGCTTGTCAACGTGACGCATTAGCCTAGATGCGTCACGTTGTAAATAAGTCGCAACGTGGCGCATGGTTTACGCCGCCCCTGCATCACAAAAGTGACGCAACAGCGGCGTAAAAGTGTCGCAAGGGGCTTGTAAATCTGCCCCCTTGTGCTTAACCCTTTGGTAGCTTGGCACAAAAGCAGTTAGGCTTAACGTAGAGGCAATTTGTAGAGTGGATATGCAGCACACAAACAGCAATAAAGTGAAAACACAACAAAAGAATAATCCCATCTGAATTTAGAAAAATAGAGTAAAGTTTAATAAATTATTTGACACTAAAAACAACAAAAATCCAATCAGTAAAACCGGAGATATGCAATTTTAAATATGTTTAGGTAAGTATAGCGCATAAAAGACCAAACCGCTCCTAGCAGTAACCTGGTCATGCTAGACCGGGGCACAGTCTCAAGTTCAGGCTGACGGCAATGGAGCATGGGCTGGATACAAGGACCAGGTTAGTCCTTCTGAAAAAGTTACCTTCTCAAAGAAGAGTCCAGTTTGCGGTGGAGAAGGCCACAAGGAGTCAGGACAGCTACGTAGAAGGTCGTCGCTGTAGCGCGAAGAGCAGGCCAAGCATCATGGACAGTCACTGCTGTAGCTTCACATTGGCGGTCACCATAGTCTATTGATGCTGTAGCAAGAACGTCAAATCTTGTGTTGCAGACGTTACTGGTAGCCGCTGTAGCGCAAAATGGAAATCGGCACACGCGGGCGGCATAAAACTTGGCACGAACAGGCCTGTTCACTGTCATGGAGAGCAGTGCAGGTGAAGCTCAACTAATGCCAACCAGGGGCCCAGTGCCTTGGGAGGCACCTCTTGGGAATCAGGAACTCACTCCAGCAGAAACCAGCTTGTCTCAGACAGGTCCAGGCAGGTCCAGTACAGGAAGTCTGCTTGGCAGCTGCAGGGAGGCCTCAGGACCTTGTAATGTCCCTGTAGCTCAGAACAGAAGGTGACCCACCTGACCCTTGAAGTTACACAGCCTGGCATGAAGGGAGCAGGTCAAATCTTCCTTCTCAGCAAGCAGGGTCAGCTTCAAGCGGCGGGGCATCCTTCTTGTGTAGTATCCACAGATCCAGGAGTGTAGTGAAGAGTCGGTCTGAGGGTCACATTATTATATCCGATGCTCCCTTTGAAGTGGGAGAAGCTTAGGGTGTTTTACCCCTACAGAGGTGCCTGGAATTTCCTGCCTCCCTTCCCTCGTCCTAGTCTGTCTGGGGGCACAATAGGCTAGTTTGAAGTTCTGTGTGAGCACAGTGGGTCAGTGCCTTTGGAGTGCAAGTGTGGTAGGTTACAGCTCTTGCTCCCCATCAATCCAGGATGGCCCATCCTGCCAACTCCAGGACCCTCTATTGTGGTACTGTCAGGGAGGAGTACACAGAGGTCAACTTCCAACTACACCTAGTTATGTGACCCAGGAACAATCTGAAATCTCCACATGGTTAGGACCAGAAAAAGTCAACTTTCTAACAGTGTTGGTTTCATAACTGTGATTTAAAATCCAACTTTACCATTAAAAGGGTTGTCAATTACAATTCCTCAGATACCAAACATGACTACCGGCTCCTGTTGCAGGGATTCTGCTTAGAAACATAACTATGCCTGGGTTTACAGATCACCTGAATATTGGGACTCAGGCCCCAATTACCATTGCAGTCGGACTACTGTACGCTACTGCGGTGGTCAGGAGACCACCCAACAAGCGGGCGGAAGTCTGACTCCCGCATGTGGATATGATGGCCGGGCTGGCGGTCTCAATGCTGATGGAACTGCGGCAGTGGCATGCTGTGGCCAAGTAAATAGCCGCAGCACATGCCGCTGCCTTGCAGCATCACCAGCAGGTCCATCCCTGTGTGCCATGTACCATGCAGTGCATGACACACAGTGCATGAAGGTGCATGGGGACACTAAATGTGCCCCCCTTGTCATTTCTCTGTGGCCTATGATGCCAGGGGGCCCCATATGACTTTCCGACAACCTTTTTATGGCAGTGTTACTGCTATGAAAAAGCTGTTGGAAAGGCATATCCAAATCCCAACGTTGGTGCCTGGCTCGGCACCGCCACCATTCAGGGCCGTGACTCTGACCGCTGCCCCATCGGAATCTGAGATACAGGCGGAGGCGTCGATGTAGACTCTGACCGCTGTGGTCTGACCGTGAGTTTCATAATGCGGCAGTCGGACCGAAGGGCTGTTGGCAGTCAGACCGCCACCGACAGCCTGTCAGTGGAGGTCCAACTGCCATCGTTATCAGCCCCTTAGTCACAATATCACCTCAGTAACTAATGCCCAAACGCAGACTAACTCATAGTCCCTTACCTTCCCTCCTAACCTTCCAGAGTGACAGGTAAGTTAGCTTTTCAGAACACAACACTCTGAATGCTCTCAGGGGTCATGGTAACAGGTCATCACCTTTTGTCACCCCATACGTGTCCACAATAAACAGAAAAGACATACAAAGAAAGCTTCCAATTTTTTTTAAACTATCCTGCTCTATCATGAAGCAACTGTGCTGCAATTAGAAAACATATACAAGTCAACAATGTGATTAGCATGATTAATAAACTGCACACCACGAAAAGGCGTATGACAAATCTGCCTAAGCCTACCTTACTTTGGGAGCACAGTGATATATTAGAGATCTCTGGAATTAGTGCAAGGCCACATACCTTATGTTCACAATCAGTTGGTCTACATCTCAGATGCACAGCTCTTTTGTCTCAGCACCTTTTCTCTACAATCCTGACTCCTCTCTATTTTTAGAACGGCAAGTCTCGGCTTACATGATAAGAATTGTCTTGTTTGAAAACACAGCTGGGTTTCTCCATTATGTCTAGGTGTTAGAAAAACAGGGAACAATGTTGTTTGGCCTTGCATGAAATATTTAGACTGAATACCAGCAGAAGAACTAAATAACAAAACATGTGCAGCCTATTTAGAACAGTGTGGCACAAAAGAAGCATGTTACTCTGGAACTCACGAACACCCCCCTTTGGTCAGTAAAGTAACGCAACGACTAAATAAATGATGATGGGTTAGGCACAAGATAAGCTAAGCAAGTCCAAAGCATTGCTAATACGCAAATTACAAAAAATGTTATAATAAGAAATGACATGTCAATTGTGATAAAAGAGGTGTGTCAGATGTATCCATGATGTCACTCCCACATTTGAAGGCCAGTGAATCCAAAACAGATTCTATCTCCGCAGCCAATGATTGGTCTACAGCCCGATTTACAAATTCCAAAGAACAGACATGACCCTCGGTCTCAGCCGATGCTGAGTAAGTAGCCCAGTAACCTGCATCCGTGTTATTATAGCCAGAATGTAATGTATCTTGTGCTGATGCACTCGTCTTCTCTGGAAGGAGTGCCTCATAGCTTGCATTCTGAAGAAGCCATAGACCCAAGGGACAACTCTGAAAATGGGTTGCTAATGGACTCATCAGCAGGTGAATTCCCATGGGAGCCTGTGTCTGCAAAATTAAGCCAATAACTAGTGCCCATTCAAAGGGGCACACGAGGCAGTGAAACACGGGTTTCACGCAGGTAATACAACCAGGTCGGAATGACAATCACCAATCAAGGTCTAGTTCTTGGAGCAAAAGGATTACAAAGAATCGAAGCATGTGCTTACGGCACAGCTGGAATGGTAGCGGTTCAAGTGGGCTTGCAAATGGAACATACATTGCGAAGGAATAAAAATAGAACCAAAATGCTGCAAATGAGGAATAACAGCAGAGGGAAGCCCCCGAATACACTCGAAGAAAGGGAATGAATAAAAGCTAGTATTTCTCCAAAGATTGTTTGAAATGAACTGGCTAAGACAGAGCCAACAGTTTTTAAAAAATGAGCAAGGTTGGCCGTATAAGAAGCATTACAAATGCAATAAACTAATTTACTAAATCTAATGGGAGGTTTGTGTTTAACAAGGACTATCTCACTGGATGTCTCAAGCAGATGTTAGTGCTACTTCGTTTTTAAACAATAGTGCTTCAAGTCTGCTTAGCTTGTTGCAATCCACCTTCAAAGTTGGAATGAAAGGCAACAACAAGCTATCCATACCCCCTTGCATGGGAGAAAAAAGGATGTTTTTAAAGGAGGTGACGATCTGGGAGACCAATAAAATATCCCAGCTCACATTCTGCAACAATCTTGCTCGCTTAACATTAAATAACTTCCATTTGAGAGGACAGTAATAAGTGGAAGTACTGCGGGGGCAGGTATTCCTTTTAGGAAACAGGCCATGTTCGCTAGTAATGCATGAGTGAGTGTCCAACAGAAGTGTCACATTCCTTTCTAGTAAGGAAGACCTCTTTGTTAGCACATTCACAATGGTACGAACATGGGAGTGACAATAATTCATAACTGAAGCTGCCTCCTAGGGGTTCATATCTACTGACTGAAAAATATTTCTTGGAACCAGAGAACAGAAGGTGTTTCAGCTATTGTAAATGGGAGCTGCTCCAACTTCTCTAGGTGCAACATTGTGTGTGTGGCAGATTTTTTGCCCTCAATTGTTGTTTGCATGTCAGATTAAAGGGAAAAAATAGGTAACTGGAATTTAGGAAGCATCATGGTACGTGCCCTTTTTTTAGGGTTTGCAGTGTCCAGTTAAACCACATAATAGATCTAAGCTGACTCTGGCCATTATACAATGCCCACAACGCACAACTAACCCGCCACCTCGAAGACAACAACATCCTGGACCCGTCCTAGTCCAGGTTCAGACGAAACCACAGCACTGAAAGAACCCTCATCGCCGCCACAGATGACATCAGGTGACAACTCGACAACGGCGAAACCTCAGCCCTCATCCTCCTAGACCTGTCGGCCGCCTTCGACACAGTCTGCCATCACACCCTGAAAACACGCCTCCAAGAGCCGGGATCCATGAGAAATCCCTAAGCTGGACAACATCCTTCCTCTCCTGCAGAACCCAGAGAGTCCGACTCCCACCCTTCCTATCCGAAGCCTCCGACATCATCTGCTGCGTTCCCCAGGGATCATCACTTAGCCCGACGCTGTTCAACATCTACATGGCCCCCTCGCACCAGTAGCCCGTCAGCACAACCTCAACATCATCTCCTATGCCGACGACACCCAGCTCATCCTCTCCCTCACCAAGGACCCGTACACCGCCAAAACGAACCTCCACGAGGGAATGAAGGCCGTCGCCGACTGGATGCAGAGCAGCCGTCTGAAACTGAACTCGGACAAGACGGAGGTCCTCATCCTCGGATCCACCCCCTCGGCCTGGTACGACTCGTGGTGGCCAACATCGCTGGGAACAGCACCTACCGACCACGCACGCAACCTCGGATTCGTCCTCGACTCCTCCCTCTCCATGTCGAAGCAGATCAACACCGTCTCCTCCTGCTACAACACCCTCCACATGCTCTGCAGGATCTACAAGTGGATCCCGTCTGAAACAAGGAGAACTGTTACACAGGCCCTCGTCAGCAGCAGGCTGGACTACGGCAACGCACTCTACGCAGGAATCCCAGCCAAACACCTGCATCGACTACAACGCATCCAAAACACCTCTGCATGTCTGATCCTCAACGTACCCAGACACAGCCACATCACCCCCCACCTGAAAGACCTGCACTGGTTCCCCGTCGACAAGAGGATCCCCTTCAAACTCCTCACCCACGCACACAAAGCACTCCACAACACCGGACCAGCCTACCTGAACGACAGACTCAACTTCTACACCCCCACCCGCCAGCTCCGCTCAGCAAACCTCGCCCTCGCTGCTGTCCCCCGCATCCAACGAAAGACCACCGGCGGCAGATCATTCTCCTACCTCACCGCCAAGACCTGGAACACCCTCACCACCCACCTACGGCAGACCCAGGAACTGCTCACCTTCAGAAGACATCTCAAGACCTGGCTCTTCGAGCAGTAGCGGTTCCCCCCTCCCTTCAGCGCCTTGAGACCCTCACGGGTAAGTAGTGCGCTTTACAAATTCCTTGATTGATTGATTGATTGATTGAATGTTGACATGTCACTTTGCATGATATCAATAACAGTTGACACAATGTTATTCAAATTATAAATACGAGAAAACAGCGTATTAATACTATTATCAACAGCAAGCACTTTATCCAAATTATCTTGATCAATTTGTCTTAAACGTGTGGCGGCTTCCATTTGTGACAATCTCCAAATTAAATTATATGTACCACAAATACATCTTTTAGAATGTGCAGACTTAGGGCCTAATAAGAAATCTGATAAGTTCATGTCTTCGGACAGGAGAGAAAAATGTAGTTTTACTGCAGACAGTGTGGAATGTTCCAGCCATTGTTGATACAATTTCTCCACCAAATAGGTGGTAACAATACCTGAATGTTGTGAGTTAGAGTAAAGGGGATCGGATCTGCTGGCCTTGAACCCCCGTGTGGAATTCGGAAAATGAGCAAAACAACCATTTGTGTCTATTGGCCACGATAACCACCCGTGAGGACCTGAAAGTGTGTAATTAAATGTACCATTCTACAACATACTATTCCGTTGTTTTTCTGTATAATTTGTCAAAATTTTACCAATTTTCAAAGTGGACAATTGATATAACATTTGGTGTATTCATCTCTTTTATTTTAACGTCCAAAACAATAACTCCCTTGGATGCCATAAATGGTCTAGTGAGCCGAAACGAGAAAAAATCGAGTTGAATACCGCACCCCATCGGCTTCACGACCTTACAGAGGAAGAACCCATTGAGGTGTATTTCTAGCTCTTTTATTAATATAAAGGAACATCCATTATATTTTTGAGTGATGACCACATTCTAATACCAAGGTGGAATATCTCAGATTTGACATTTGGCGAATTTGATGAGATTTTTGAAGATTAAAAAACAGGAAGATGAGGGTTATTACACAAACGGTCATTTATATATTGATGGGGTCAATTTGAAACACCCAACAGTGTAGAGTTTTTTAAACACAAAAAAGAGAGTAACAAGTCGGGCCTTGATAACGGTGGTTTTTAGTGGGTTGATACCACCGAAACGCATTGGCGCTTTGAATACACTAAATCTGGTGGACATGTTGGCGTATTGGAAAGAAAAAGGAAATAATTCTCTAAATATATGCCAATTCTGATCCTTTTAACTGATTAGTCAACGAACAATAAGTATAAGTGAATTATCGTATATGTTTTATCTCTTTCTTTCTTTTCTCCATTCTTTCTCCCTTCTCATAGGGACTGATTATGTTACAGTGAATTAAAATGATTTATTGATTATGTGTTGTTTATGGATTTTAGTGGTGCTTTGCGTTTTATTAATGTGACTGACTATAGCTCTGATATGTTCAGCATTTTATTAATGTATGGAATTTTATTGTGAAATAGTTATGTTGATCAGATTGATTTTTTTTAAATAAAACAAACTGTCTAATATTACAAATTGTATTATAAAGTGTAATTTATTGTACGGTACCATAAGTGAAACTGTGGTTGAGGTTAACATATAGTATTGGTTTGAGACCGTATACACAGGTGTGAGTGTGTTGAATGTGATTTAACCCAAAGGGAGGTATTCTTTTGGACACTATGGTTCACACAGAGCCTTGTCCCTTTGGTATGAGGGGCTTCTCTCTTCTTGTTTTTATCTTTTATTTTAGCCAGTCCAAGACATGTAGTCAGTTGGATCGTATCATTCAGAAAGATCATTTGTGTTGGAAATAAACATGCGCTAAACAGTGTTCCTGTCCCCTGAACTTGCCATTGTTTGGTACCCCAATTCAACTTCATTTCAGTGATTCTCTTCCAATAATCGTAGCCCTTGACAGCCAATTGTGTGACAAACAAATCGGTATATATTAGTTTAGTTTGTGTAAGCATATCTTTCTTTGGAGGTGTAGAGACTAACTTAAAATATTATGATATTGGGTCTGATGTATCATATAATAAAAAATATGTGAATATTTCTCTATTTGTTTTAGAACTCCTTTGCAGGAGAGTAGAGCAATGTTCCAATTGTGTATAATTAAAAATGACTGCTGAACACTAGCTTGGTGCAAATAATGATGTCTGTAACTGTGATTTTTTAGCATGAAGTTTACTGTTTCAACATCTCAATCTCCTGAATGTAACCAAGGTACATCACCTATATAAACTCTAAATACATATGGTATCTTCAGGATCTCCTTAGGTCCGAATATAGGAAGGATATTTATCCAAAACAATTTCATAATTTACTGGAACAGCTGAAATGTTCACGAGGGGCAAGTCTTTTTTAGCCTATGTGAAGATGAGTGTGGGGCCAACACCCCATCCACCAGTTTTATAACCAAGCATTCGGGTAGGTAATGGCCATTAATCAATAATAAAACAACAGTCACAAATCCAATCCACAAAAATAGAAAAACCGGGGAAAGTGTAATCCAAACATATATCCAAAGTGGAACCAGGTAAATATGTTTCAACCATGAAATACAAAACAGATCCTTGATGGAGGAGTGTCTAAAATAGAAGAACTGTCAAAGGAAAAATCATCTCGATCAATTTAACATCCAGAATAAGTTTGTTGAAAAACTGGTGGCTCAGGAACTGTAACTGAACTAGAAAAATCCAGAGGAGTTGGATCCAAAAAAGGTGGATCTATGTACACAACATCAGTTGCAGAAGATGCAGTACTCACATCAGTACTCCATTCTTATAGATCCTGTAAGTCAGCACACCAATTATCTACGTCAAAGGGCGTGGCTGCCACCACACAGTCTGGACCATCAAGGCCTGGAGCAAACATTTAAATGCCAAAAAGCACTTCATATTGGGTCCGGCCACCCAGATATCTTGAATAGGTGATGGATCCAACTATGCCCGGTACCTAATACTCTACCTGTTAAGGACTGCTTTAAGTCACAGTTCATCCTCTCCACATCAGAATTGCCCTCGGGCCGGTATGGAGAAGATTAATGCACCTGTACATTCAGGGTTACCATTGTATCCTGATATGCTTTAGAAGCAAAGACTGGACCTTGGTTCCAGTGGAGTGTACTGCATGCATGTTGTCCCGATAAATACTTGCATGTCTTTAATAACAGTTAGAGAATCAGCTGAGTGCTGTGGCCAGACCCAGAGGAACCTGGAGCAAGAATCTACTGAAACTAAATATAGATGTATATGCAGTATCTGAAATCAGTGGACCACAATGTTCCAAATAAATGCAGCCAAAAGACTTGTTGCAAATTAAAAGGTGTGTCTGCGGTAGGCGCACCAAGATGGAAGCTTTAATTTGTTGATAATTGTCACCACACCGGTCATATATTTTGGCCTGTTGGTATAATCCATACCACTAATAATGTTACTGTAGCAGCGAAATTGTGGCCGCCACACCGTCATGTATAGAAGCAATACCCTTCATGAGCAGCTATCAATAAAACTAGTCAGCGGTTTTGGTTGGGAATTAAATGATCACCAACTCCTAGAATAGTTACAGAAGGAATGTTTTGCTCACTTAAGTGGTATGTATATTTAGATGGAAAGCCTTCAGGTAAAGGGGTGCAATTTGTATTTGCAGTAACAGCAGCCAAGCTATCACTATATATTCTTGTTTTAGAAGGAGTAATTGCAGCAACAGTAACAGTTGGGACTACAGATTTGGCCGCCTCATCAGACAGAAAATTCCCTACGAAGTGTGCTCCCACACGCTGATGACTGAAAGAGGTCTGCCTCTTTAAGTCCGCGGGTCTTTACAAAAGTAAAACTGACACTAACCCAACAAAATGTTCAAGAAAGAAGTCCTCACAAAAAGGACGGAGTCCCATCACCCACCGAAGTGGCATGCTTCATCATCTTGACGCATGAGCATTTTCAATCAATATGGCCTTTAAAACAACGCGCTCACTCCCGTCCGGTTACCGCTCGGATTACTCGGGAAGAAAGTCCGGGGTAACGACGGACAGGTAAGGGAATGAGCGCGCTGCATTCTGTGCTGCAGAGTCTCGAGAGTGCTAATCTATTGCTGCTGGATGGTTTTGCCAGGTTAGTTTGCCGTGCTTGTCTGTTGCAGAATAGGCAGTGGCAGTGCAGTGCGTGGTCCTCTGAGGTCGATTTATGTACTCTTCTAATGTGACCTCACTCATCTTGATTACTTAAGACTTTACTGACTCGATGAGCTCGACAGTATTTGCTTGCTTTTTGATACATATAAAAAATGGCGCTCTGCCATATGTTTACAATAACATTTCAATTGGGTATTGTCCACTACTCATGTCGTTCTACCTACACATGTAGAAAAGAGATTATAACGCCTTTGTGATTTTGTTTGGGCTTAGACTAAACCTAGTGGTTGTACGCTACAATGTCTAGGTCAACATCTTGGTTTGTTTTCTATAAATGGTGTCATTATAAAGAACTCAGTCTGGGGTTCTTCAGAGACATTGACCTGTTAGTTTTTAGTGTTAGCTATATTTTCTCTTTTTTCTGGTTACCAGGAGCGGTGGGCGATATCCCCGATTTGGTGCGGATAAGAAGGTCCACTGTGGATCTGATGCATGATAATATGATTTGAACATAGTTGTTTTAGCCTCTGACCGTTGTCAACCCAACATGGTTTGTGATATGTTTTTTATGTTTGCTTTTTCTGACAGGTGATGATTGATTCTTCCTGCAGTATCGGTCATTTACGAACACACAGGTACACCAGTTGGTTGCATCGTTCCTGGTCTTGTGATTAATTCACATTTGACTTACTCTAGCTGCAGTAGTATCGTTATATGGTCCTGAAGAAAGCCACGATTACACTTTTTTGATCACAGTTGGCTGAAACATGTAGACCGCTTCATGATATTGATGCACTCGGAGATTTACAGATTATATGCTTTCATGTTTTTTATGTTAACACCCAGGGATACTGAATGCATTTATTTTTCTCTAGGTAGTTAATTTTAAATCACTGGTTATCTACGCTGCACATTTTCCACATTATACTTCACCACACGCTAGGTAGCTTCCTTGTCTATTTGGAGATTTAGTCCTCTTGATACACATCAAAACATTCGCGAGCTCCTCCTATTGACATTGGTAAGGAGTTGTAGCTCCTTAACGGCACTAGGTGCAGTTAAGAGGAGGCCACAGATGATGAAGCATGCCAATTCGGTGGGTGATGGGACTCTGTCCTTTTTGTGAGGACTTCTTTCTTGAACATTTTGTTGGGTTAGTGTCAGTTTTACTTTTGTAAAGACACGCGGACTTTTCGTTGATATACATTAAGTAAGTAGGGGATGTGTCCGTGCTGGTCTCTAAATTTCCCTGCGACCCTCTAACCAATCGGTGTTGTTTGATATTTGTGAGCAGCTGCGGCTGCGGGTCAATTTGGTATTTACACACGGCAATGCTTTTGTGTAGTAGTACGCTCTAACAACTATTTTTGCTAATAGATCTTTGTCTCTGATTTTTCCAATATCTTGGTATTTACAGCAGCATTCACCATGGCAGAACTGACTGGTCTAGCTTTTGATGATGAGATAGCTAGGCTCATATTGACTACCACCCCCAGTATTGTCGACACTATTATTACAGCGGCGGTCGGCACTGGAGATGATTGGTCTAAACTTCTGATTTTAAAGAAATCACACACCCGCACCGGTATTCACGGTGCCATCATGACTGAATATTTACGCAACAATTGTGCACCTACTGGCCTGATTGTCAAAAAGAGAAAAGAAGGAAGTATTATATCCGCACCTTGTGGGGATGTTTGTATAAACTGCAGGGGCCAATCGACTTCTGCATGAAGGATGTCATAACACAAAGTAAAATTTTCCCAGAAAATTGTTTTAATAGTACGCCTTATGTCACCCTCAGTTTGAATGTCTAGATCATATAATCTATCCGAAAGGGCTAAATGCCTGTCTGGGGTCTCAATTTTAATCAGCTGCTCTTGCTGCCAGAAACTCCCGGAGATTCTGGTGCACTCTTGTGACTTCTGCTGCACTGTCAAGGAGTGACTTCCCACTCCTGTTCAGGAGGAGGGTTCTCAGTGTCTTTGGCATATTTAGCGGTTATGGATGCTATTTTCTTTTTCTGTAAAGGGGTTTTATATTGAGGAGGTCTTTCCTCCTTATCTTCACATCAGACGAGTGTTGTGTCTCTCTCTAGGTTTGCCAAGAGGTGTTCTTTTAGGTCTGGTTCCCAAATGATTGCGTCCTATGGATGTGTAAACATCGGCAATGAAAATAGGCAGCTCACATTCATGGTCAACTTGTGCAACCGCTGTGAGCCGCTGGTGTATAGCCAGAGATGCTGCTTTACCTTTAATGTTAGACAGAATCATTGTGGATACTATTGGAACATTTCCCATGAGTTTCATTCTCAAATCCAGGGCAGAAGCTGCCCTGTTTTCATTCTGTATTTGTTTTAATACATCTGGTAAGACTGACCTGGAGGGAGTGCCATGGCTGATCATATAGACAGTGACAAAAACTCCCCCCCAAGTGTTGCAACCTCCTGAACCGGGAACCATCCTGTGGGGTGAGCATATAGTCACAATTCTGTTCTTGTCTTGTGGTCCCATAAAGAGAAACACAGCTTCAATTTGGTTGATTTTTTGGATGATCCAAAATGGAATTTCCTCACTCTTAGTGGGTACCTTGCCCATACCTGAATGAACAATTACAGGACTAATGGTAAGCACTGCAGTCACCTGAGCTTGCCTCTGCAGGCCAATTCTTGCTGGTTGTGTCAACAAGCTGCGCAAAACATATTGAGTCAAGGGTCTGTGTAGAGTAACTGGAGTATGGAATGAGGCTCGTGTTTGCAAACAATTTTGATTTACCATATCAGTGTATGGTGTGTATCCAGCCAAAGCTGGCTCGGGCGCCCAATCATTACTGAGGCGACCCATGCGTACAGGTGTAGGTCCATGTGGGAGGGTGTCTAGGAACCAATTATGATGTTCCCAATAAGATAAAGGTATTTTTATGAGCGCTTTTGCTCTGTATTGTGCTGGTGGTTGCAGAGTTGTGTATGTATGAAATATATTTGTAGTAACATCTACAGCTGTAAAATTTACCCAAGGGTAAAAGACTTCAAAGCAATAAGTAGCAACTACTTCTACCACAAAGATAAAAGCACCACCTGAATTAGTAAGTCCATGATGTGTTACATGTGCATGGACAGCAGGTCTGCAATTTACAGGAATGTTAATAGATTGTGGCACAGTCACAATACAGCAGTATGGAAAACAAAGTGCAACACAAAATGGGTTCCATCCTTTTAAACTTTCAAGCTTGAAAAACCAACAGAATTAGGTCCTTCCTAAACCCTGTGGTGGATGAATCCCCAACACCACAGACGTCTCCGGTGAGAGGTGTGAGGGTATTGTGGACATGCACATGCACTATTCAGGAGACCAGTGAATAAGTACCAGGACAAACGTTGGTGGTGCCATGTTGCAGGGATTTTGCTTAGAAGCAGATCTATACCTGGAATCACAGAAACTCATTTTGAAGGGACTTAGTCACTAGACCACCTCAATACCTCTGGGCCTAAATCCAGACAAACTCATAGCACTTTACCTGCTCTCCTAACCTTCCAGAGTGACAGGTAAGTTGGTACCCCAGAACACAACACTCTTAGCTCTCTCAGGAGTCACAGTAGCAGGTCATCACTTTGTATTCTCACTAGGCCAGGGCGAAAATTTCATTCCGTTTGCGGAAATTGCGATAATTTGACATTTTCGCGTTCCGCGGAAAGCGCGAAAATGTCAAAATTTCCGCATTCCGCAGCTTAGCGATAATTTGGTTCTTGCTCGCGCTGTAAAATAATACATTCTCGCGCGCGCGCGATCACCTTACCTGAATCCCTGCGTTCGCCGACAAGTTTTCTTGATCCGGTCGCGTTCTCCATGAGATGTTGTATTGTTTTTAGCCATTTGCGCTGTCTCGCGACAGTGCGCGCCCGCAGTGACGTCATGCGTCGCGTGATCATGTCTTTCTTCTCGCGATCATGCACCGCGAGACAACTGAAAACAAGATGGCCGTGCCCGCGAGCAACCACATGGGTAAGTTGGCGAGCCGCAACCATGCAGAAAATCTCGCGAACATGTGGGAAAAAACTTCCGCATCTTCGCGATATTTCCGTGTGTTTGCGATCATTTTTAACATTTTCGCGATAATTTGCGAAAGTGGATTTCGCAAATTCCGCCCACCCCTAATTCTCACCCCCATATGTGTCAACAATAAACAGAAAAGAGACACAGAGAAAGCTTACAGTATTTATTGAAACTATTGTGCTCTATCATGAAGCAACTGTGCTGCAATCAGAAAACATATACAAGCAAAAAATTTGATTAGCAGCATGGTTAATAAACTGTACACAACTAAAAGGCCTATCATAGCGAATGACAAATCTGCCTAAGACTACCCTCACTATGGGAGCACAGTGATATATTAGAAATCTCTGGGATTAGTGCCGGGCCCCAAACCTGACAGTCATAATCAGTTAAACTACATCACAGACAAGCAGCTCTTTTGTCTCAGAATCTTTTCTTTGAAACCTCGCTCCTCTCTGTTTTTGAACGACTAGTCTCTGCTTTTATGATAAGAATAGTCTTGTTCGAAAACAGCAGCTGAATTTCTCTACCACAGCGAGAAACAGGGAACAATGTTGTTTGGACTTGCATTAAATGCTCAGACTGAATCCCAGCAGAAAAGCTAAATAACAAAACATGTGCAGGCTATTTGAAAAATAACAATGTAGCACAAAAGCTTGTGCAGTTAGGCTTACATAGGGAAAAATCTACAGTGGGCCCTACAGGGAAGTTGAACACTCCCAATTGAAAGTTATCACTTATTAAATGTAATAAGGTAATAAAATGCTATTGTATAGGAAAGGTAGTCCTTGCAATAGTGAAAAACTAATTTGAGTTTTTTTACTACCAGGACATGTAAAACGTTAAAGTACATGTACAACTTTTTAAATATACTGCACCCTGCCCTATGTGCTAGTTAGGGACTACCCTAGGGGTGACAGATGTATTAAATAAGAAGGTCTGGGCCTGCCCATACAAAATGACAGTTGAAAACTGTACACACAGTCTGGAATGGCAGACCAAAGACACGTTTAGTAGAGCTACTTAAGTGGTGCCACAATAAGTGCGGCAGGCCCATTATTAGCATTTAATTTACATGGGTATCTTTAGTACCCCTTTACGAGGGATTTACAAGTACATTAAATGTGCCAACTGAGTGTAAGCTAATTTTACAATGTTTAAAGGAGAGAACAAGCACTTTAGCACTGGTTAGCAGTAGTGAAGTGTGCAGGGTCTAAAGGGCAAAAAAAAAGAAATACAGCAAAGCAGGTGGAATGAAGGTGAAAGGTTTGGGGGAAGACCACCTTAATGATGACAGGTTTAACAGCACCCTTTAAGAACATCCTACATGCTGCAACACATTTCATCCATGCGCTGAAGAAATGTGATCACTTTATCCCCATTCTGACTCCATTGGCTTTCCTTGTTCGCGCACATCATCTACAAAACTAGGCGCATCCTTTACAAAGCCATCATGACTATGACCCCTTATCCTCACTCATCACTGGTGGTTCTGGGCACACCCAGAATCAGGACACCACCAAAATGCAGACTCAGAATTGTAATAAAAGAAAAACAAGGAAGTAGGCCTTTCCATCTTTGTATCCAGGATCTTGAACAACATCTTTGTATCCATCAGGACCGCCCCAGAGCGGCTTCAATTTAGGAAAGAGCTGAAGATGCCCCTCTTCAACACATCACACTGCATTAACAGTCCGCAATCCAACTAACTCTCCTATCCTGTGTTTATTCTTGTATGTGACCATGCACAGAGTTCTGATTTCTTTTGGCTAGGTTCACTGTATTGAAATACTATACACATTTTACACACATACACATATAAAAACATGAGCGGTGTAACTCATCTTACAAAAAATAAAGACTGAGGGACAAGTCACTTTGCTGCGCTGCATGATAGGGAAAGGGCAGGAATGCACCATATTTAACAATATATGGCACATTCCTGTCATTTCCTAGCACTGGAGCACAATGTGCTGCCCAGTGCCAACGCAGGCACTCTTGTACCATAGTGCAGGGTGTCTGTGCAGAATTGTGTGTGTGCAGGTAAGGGCACATTTCTTCACAAAAACAATCCCCTGAGGCATTTATTTAGAAGTTTTATATAGCGCTGACCAGACCCGAGGGTATCAGAGTGCTTTACAACAGAAAATAGGCTGAAATCACATAAGAAAGGCATAGTCCCACATAAATGTTCAGAGAACCCAGTGTGCTGATCGTCACTGAGGTGAGGAAGTCCTGAGATAGCCTTGATGAGCGCACATTGACCTGGGCTCAACCTCATTCTGGGAGGAGGTAACGAGGGGGGGATCGGGGAGGATGGTAGAGGTAGGATGAGGGTGTTCCTTTGTCAATGGGCTGTAAGGTGCCTGAAGAGGTAGGTTGAGGTGGAGCATTATCGAGTGGTTGCAAATTGTAGGAAGAGGTCAGTAGTAGTGGAGCATTATCAAGGGGCTGTGGAGTGCAAGTTTGTGTGTTTTGGCGGCGGCTCTCGGTTCGGGTAGGCACAGTTGAGGTAGAGGTCTTTTAGGAGACTTTTGAATGTTATAAAGGAAGTGATAGTCCTGATATCGGCTGGGATGGAGTTCCAGATTTTTGGTGCGTTTCCCGCAAAAGATCGTGCAGCAGTTTTTTGTTTACGTGTTTTCATGGGGATGAGTAGCATGGTGTTGGAGCTCCTGAGGTTTCTTGTCTGGTTGGCTTTCTTGAGTTTGGAAGCCAGGTATTCCGGTTTCCCTGTGTGCAAGGCTTTGTGTGTGAGGCAGGCAGTCCGAAAGCTGGCCCTCATTTTGACTGGGAGCCATCTTAGTTCTCTGAGTGCGGGTGATAGGTGGTTATATTTCTTAACTCCGGTGACCATTCTGGCAGCTGCATTGAGAGTTGTTTTTAGGGGGGCTAGGTGGGATCGAGCTGTACCGGTGAGGATTGCGTTCCCGTAGTCGAGTCTGGATAGCACCAGTGATTGGGTGGCTTGTTTGAGGTCATTGGGCGGGATGAAGGGCTTGATTTTGTCGAGGGGCTTCAGATTGTGGAAGGCACTCTTCGCGGAGATCTTAATGTGATTGTTCATGTTCAGTTTCGGGTCTAGGGTGATTCCTAGAGATTTTACCGATTTAGCCAGAGTGAGATCACCATTGAGGGCATCTATTGCTTTTAGCCACTCTACGATTTGAGGGTTTTGTTCTTTGTTGGAGATGAGGAGGAATTCCGTTTTGTCTTGATTGAGTTTAAGCTGGTTAGTTGATAGCCAGTGTTGAATTTCTCTAAGGGTGTTGTTGAATCTTAGAATGTCGTTAATGGAGTAGGTTTCCAGGTAGATCTGGGTGTCATCTGCGTATAGATGGAAGGGAATGTTTGCTTTTATGAGTAGGGTGGTGAGGGGTTCCATGTATATGTTGAACAGTTGAGGGGAGAGCACTGAGCCTTGGGGGACACCTCTCCTGACGGGGTGTAGGTCGGACGTAAAGGTTTTGATTTTTACCCTTTGGGAGCGGTTGTTTAAGAAGGAGGAGAACCGTTTTAGGACCATCCCGTCCGCACCTACTCTATCTTGGAGAGCCGTGATGAGTAGATTGTGGTCAACCGTGTCAAAGGCTGCCGATAGGTCCAGGAGGAGGAGTAGGCAGCTTTGGTTGGTGTCTAGGGACTTGTGGATGTCATCCACGATGTTAAGGATCGCGGTTTCGGTGCTGCAGCCTTTTCTGAAGCGCGATTGGTGGGGATCTAGCATGTTGATGATGTCCATGTGTTGGGTCAGTTGATGGAGAATGCCTTTTTCAAGGATTTTGGATAGAAAGGGGAGATTGGAGACAGGTCTGAAGTTGTTCAGATCATTGGAGTCTAGGCCTGGCTTTTTCAATAGAGGTGTGACTTGGCCGGCTTTGAGGCAGTCTGGTATGACACCGGTTTTCAAGGAGCTGTTTATGATTTCGCACCAGATTGGGGCGAGGGAGAGTTTCAGATTTTTGGTCAATTGGGAGGGAACAGGGTCAAGAACGTGGGATGTGGGCTTGGAGGAAGAGATCAGTTTGAGAATCTCATCTTAGAGTACGGGGTCGAAGGATTTCCAGGATTCCGTGGGGAGCTTGTGTGTGTTGGTTTCGATTGTTGCGATTGGGTTTTTGCAGGAGGGATTGAGGTTGATGTCTAGTGATAACTCAATCTTGGTGACTTTTACGTTGAAGAAGTTGACAAATTTGTTACACAGGTCTTTGGAGGCTTGGATTGGGGTTGTTGAGGTCATGGAAGTTTGCTGCCTACTGATGTTAAAGAGTTCCTTGGGTCTGTTTTTCGCGTTGTCCCGAGCGGTGCAGAAAAAGGTGTTTTTTTCGTTGATGTGCTTTTTGTATTTCGTTCGGGCTGCTTTGAGTTGATCGTGAAGGCTCATAGAGGGATTGTTCCTCCATAGATGCTCCGTGGCTCTAAGTTGCCTCCTTTCTTCGTTAATGCCCGCATTGAACCAGGATCTGGAAGGGATGCTCCTGGTTTTTTTAGTTTCAGGGGGGCTGGGCTAGTTGGTCTAGTATGGACGTCATAGTAGTGTGGGACATGAGATCTTTTGCGGAGAGACCATCTGAGGAAATGGGCAGGAGCGTGTTTATCTTTTCTTCTAGGTCGCCCATGTTGATCTGAGTTAGGTTTCTTGTCCCTGTGGGGGAGTCTTGTATGTGGGGTTGGTACATGATCGGTTGTGTGATGTGGAATAGGATTAGGTGGTGGTCTGACCAGTCCACCGGTAAGATATGATCTATTGTGATTGTGTCGTGTTGGGCGATGATGGCATCCAGAGTCGCTCCTTTGTTATGGGTTTCTTTTGAGCAGTGCTGTGTGAGGTTGTTGCTGTGTAATAACTGATTTAGGTTTTGAATTAGTGAGCTGTTTATTACGTTCCAGTGTAGGTTGAGGTCGCCTAGAATTAGGTTGTCAATGTCTCTGAGTGAGCAGTGAGCAACCAGGTCTGACAGGTGTTCCGTGAACGTGGGGGTGTTGCCTGGGGGATGGTATAGGAGGTGGCAGTGTAGTGCCTTGTTGTCGCTTGAGTTAATGATGGTGGTGGTTAGGCATTCAAAGGTGTCATAGTTGAAGGTATCTATTTCTGTCACTGATATGTTGTTGTTGTGAATGATCGCTAACCCCCGCCTCTTTGGTCTTTACAGTCTTTGTTAATGATTGTAAAGCCTGGGGGTACTAGAGTATTCATGATTGGAGGCGAGCAGTCGTTTAGACAGGTCTGGGTGAGGAAGGCTATGTCTATGCTATGGGCTAGGATGGATTCTGCTATCTCTGTGGCACGTTTGGTGGCTGATCTGCAGTTTATGAGCATGCCGTTGGTAGGGGGTGTTTCTTTTTAGGTTTCTTACTTAGGGGGGCCATGGGGATGTTGGTGAGGGAGGTTGGGGGTCTAGGGAGTTTCAGAGTGGCGTGGTCTCTTCTGAATCCGGTGATCACCTGGATCATGGAATGAGGGATGCCCGTAGAGGGGGTGTCGTACGAGGAGGCTAGCTCTGCAGCTTCGTCTGATGACATAGTCTCCGTGGTTCTATTGGGTCTCATAGTGCGACTCGAGAGGGGGGATGGGGTCCAGCTGGGTCGTGTGGTCTTGGTGTGGGGGGTTGGAGGCGACGGGAGTACAGATGGGATTTTTAGGGGGCTTGTGACGTGTAGCAAGGTTGGTTAGGATTTTGTTAAAACCCTGTATTATAGTGGCTAGTTGGCTTTTGAGCAGGGAAAGACACTGTCCTGTCTCTTCCGGGGTTGGGGTTGGTGGGTCCTAAGCGGGGTCCTCCCAAGGGGGAGAAGACCTGACGAAGTTGTGTTGTCGTCTAGTAGTTGTTGTGTTGTCTGTGCGGGCTTTCGGATGGGAGGTGGGGTGCAGAGGGTCAGTTTGCGTCATCTGCATTCTTTTGCAGGAGGGTGTAGGATGGTGGTTGGAGGTCTTAGACTGTGTATTGTGGTCAATCGGTGTTCTTTGGGGGAGGTTGTGCGCGGGGGGCTGTTTGCGGGGACGATTCGACGGGGGGAGCTATTTTCGTGGTGCCAGTGGTGCTGGTGGTGTCTCGTGGAGGGGGGTAGGATTTTATGATAGAGGGTGCAGGAATGGTGTGTGCGCTCATCTGGGGGTCAGGTTGTCCGGGAGGAAGGGGTGGGTTGGGCAGGGGAGGTGTGAGTGAGAGGAGGCAGTCCGAAGTGAGGGGAAGAGGGAGTCAAATGCCTCAAGGCTGTCGTTGTTAGCTTGTATCAGGACTGTGCCGTTGGAGTAGATGGTCACAGAGGTGTTCCCTCTCCGCGTCATGCGGTTGGAGATTGTCAGAACCAGCTCTTCTCTTGCTGGCTGTTGACACAGGAGCAGGATGACGCAAGCTCCCAATTCCTCCTCTGAACTCCCCGGCCTCCACAATATCTAAATGCGTAGCCAGAAGAGCCCCAAGGGGGAAAGGGGAATTGGACAGAGAAGAGAATGCACACACTGGTGGTCTTCCTTTCTGCTTCTTCTTATGTAGTCTATCTTTTCTCTGGCTCTTGCTGTAGTTCGTGAGCTGTAAATAAACAATTACATGTAAATCACTTTCTACTTCCCTTTTCTTCCTACCTATGTCTTTCCTTATTCTCTATTGTACCCACCCTGGTGCTGTGTGCCTTTGCTTCTCTTCTATGCTACTCGTTCTTCTGTTCTTAATGTTTTTTCACTGTAAGATAAATAACTTGTGTTATTATATTTCCTTCTCCCTTCCTGACCTCTCTTAGTCTTTTTCTCTAAACTCACTTACTGGACAGAGAACGGAAGCCTTGGTTTATTTTCTTATTCTTCTTCACCTTTTATTGGTAGTTCTAACTACTGTTGCTTCACTGTAGTTTTGTTCTTACTTTTCTGTATCATTTGTATTCTGCCCTCAAGAGTTTTCCACTCCCTAAGGTTTCTTATTGACAGGAATCGGAACTCACTCGGAACTACTTTAGTGTACCTTAAACCTTTTATATTCTAGACTTGAGCTGACTCTACTCGCACCAAAAACTAACGCTACACCTGTACTTGTGTTGACTTTTTGAACGCTGTAATCTCATTCACTAGAACCGGTGCTTCAGTCAAACTTCCGCTGCTGCGAAGTTCGGAACGTTTTCTCTGGTAGAAAAATGGAACAGTCTTACTTGGGGTTGCTGGCTGCTTCCAAACTCTAAATTCTCCTCAGAATTCTCGCGACGCGTAGCTTCTTTTCCCTGACTAACGCGACGCGTTGAGGTAACCTCCTACTCCTCTCACAGTTCAGGTGAAGTGCGCAGCTCTCCGCGCGCCTCACCGGTATCACGCAAATCTGCCAAATCAACTAGAGCGCTAACCCGTTTCGGATTAAGGAACGCTCTGCCGCCATGTTGCATTCGACCTAGCACCAAATGCTGTTTACACAGTTTTGACAACACGGCCACCATCATTCCTTTCTTCTTATACTGGATACCTTTCTTGACATGTGACCTCTTTGTTGGGGACCTGACAGTACCCTCCCTCAAAGATCTTCCTTCCTTCCGGACCTTGCTTGGAAATCTTCTGTGGAATTCTGCTACTAGTCGTGGAGCATTTACTTCAGACTCTGGCTCCCAGGATCTTTCCTCCGGACCATAACCCTTCCAATCTAATAAGTAGTACAACTTTCCATTTTGCAGTTTAGAGTCTAAAATCTGTTGAACTGCAAACTCATTTCCTTTCTCAGTCTGAATTGGCTTTGGGGTCTTACTCAATCTAACTTCTGGTTCTGCCTTCTTTAATAAAGAAACATGAAAAACTGGGTGTATCCGCAACCTCTTAGGTAATTTTAGCTGATAATTTAAGGTGCTGAGTCTTTTCGCAATTGGATAAGGTCCAATATATCGTGGTTGGAACTTCCTAACCCCTTTTAATCTGATATTTTTTGTACTTAACCAAACCTTGTCTCCTACCAACAATTCTGGTTCTTTTCTTCTCTTTTTGTCTGCGTAGTGTTTGTATTTTGCCTTCGCTACTGTTAGATTCTTGATAGCTCTACTATGGGCTTGTGTCAGTTGTTCTACCCAATTGGATACTGCTGGAACACCCACTTCTTGGAAGTTTAAGGAATATTGTGGATGTCTACCTGTATTCAGAAAGAATGGAGTGTATCCAGTTGATGCATTTGTAGTGTTATTATGTGCAAATTCTGCTGCCCATAAATAATCGGGCCAATCTCCCTCCTGTTCTAAAAGACACAATCTCAGATATTGCTCCAGTTCCTGATTTGTGCGTTCTGTTTGCCCATCTGACTCTGGGTGGAAGCTAGTGGAGTATCGATTCTCTATGTTTAAACGCTTGGTGAATGCCTTCCAGAAATGAGACAGAAACTGAGAGCCCCTATCTGACACCAAAACCTTAGGTATGCCATGTGCACGAACTACATGCTGGCTGAAGGCATCCGCTAACTCCTGGGCAGATGGTACCCCCTTCAAGGGCACAAAATGCGCCATTTTTGTAAAGGCGTCCACACACACTAGAATGGAATCATAACCATGACTAGAGGGTAAATCTACTATGAGATCTAAGGTCACAGTGTGCCAGGGAAAAGGAGGGGTGGGCAAGGGCTGTAACAGGCCTTGTGGACGTTTCCTTTCTGATGTTCCTCTTGCACAAGTCTCACAAGTCGCCACATACTGATGTATATCCTTGATCATGTTTGGCCACCAGAATCGTCTGCGCACCAATTCCTTAGTCTTGTTAATTCCCTTGTGTCCTGATAAGATGCTATCATGACATTCTTTTAAAGCCTTTAACTGCATCTCTGGAGTGGGCAAGTATAATGCTCCATGGTGATAGGGTAGTCCTTCTCGAATTCCTCTTTTGGAATCTTCTTTTAACCAACTCCTCATCTCTTCGCAACTCAAAGGATCTTCTTTCTCTTGATTTTCTACGGTTTCTTGCAAGACGGCATTGATCACTTTTTCCGCTGGAATTATTGCCTGATCCAAAACCTTTTCCGTGACTCCTTCCGTCTCTAATCTAGATAGGGCATCCGCCTTTCCATTCTGGGCTCCAGGTCGAAAGGTGATTACAAAATCATATTCAGAGAAATACAAGGACCAGCGTAGCTGTCTGGGAGTTAAAGTTCGGGCTGATTTTAAAAACTTCAAATTTCGGTGATCAGTATACACTGTTACTACATGCCGAGCTCCCATCAAATAATGCCTCCACTCCTTGAAAGCATCCTTTATGGCCAGTAATTCTTTTTCAGTGATTGTATATTTAATTTCTGGAGGTGTTAATTTTCGAGAGCGGAAGACCACTGGATGGAGCTGGCCTGTAGTTTTGTGTCTCTGCGATAACACTCCTCCCAAGGCCAGATTCGACGCATCCGTTTCAACAAAGAATGGTTCTGCAGGATCTGGATGCAACAAAATAGGCGCTGTGGTGAAAACCTTCTTTAATTGCTCAAATGCTGCCTCTGCTTCAGCATCCCACTGGAAAGGAACTCCCTTCTTCAATAAACGTGTGATTGGGATTAACTTTTTTGAGAAAGCCTGAATAAATCTTCTATAGAAGTTGGCAAATCCTATGAAACTTTGGATTTCTTTAACTGAAGTAGGGGATTTCCACTCAGTCACTGCCTTTATCTTATGTTCATCCATGGTGATTCCTCCTGGAGCAAGTACAAATCCCAAGAACTCGACTGTGGTTACATCAAATGCACATTTGTCCAATTTGACAAATAACCCATTCTCACGAAGTCTTTGTAGTACCTTCTTGACATGTTCTTCATGTGTCTCTACTTCTGTCGAGTAAATCAATATGTCGTCAATATACACAATTGCTATTTGGTCTATGCAATCCTTCAATACATCATTAATAAAATGTTGAAATGCAGCTGGCGCGTTGCATAGCCCATATGGCATCACCTGGTATTCGAATAAACCTTGCTTCGTTCTAAACGCCGTCTTCCACTCATCGCCTTCTCTGATTCGAACCAGGTGATAAGCTCCTCGCAGATCAAGCTTGGTATAGATTTTAGCTTCTTTCACCTGGTCCAGAAGAGTGGAAATCAGAGGTAAAGGGTAACGATTCTTGATTGTTATTCGATTTATTGCCCTGTAGTCTATGCACGTGCGTAATTCTCCATTTTTCTTTGGAATGAAAAACAAAGGGGAAGATACTGGAGACTGCGAAGGTCGAATGAATCCATTCTCTAAGTATTCCGCCAGATACTTCTTTAAATGTTTATCTTCTTGTTCGGTCAAAGCATAGATTCTACTGCAGGGTAAGTTCACTCCAGGTTCCAGGTCTATTTTACAATCATACTCCCTGTGAGGAGGTAATTTCTTTGCTTCAACTTCATTAAAGACATCCTGATATTCTCCATATTTTTTTGGTAAGGTTACCGTGTCTATCAAACAAACTGAATTTTCGTTTTCACTTAAATGATAAGCAGGAGATTCTTTTATTCCAATTTTGCAGTCTTTGAAACAATTTTCCTTGCAGTAATCCGAGTTCAAGGTTATTGTTCTTGCGGCCCAATCTATGGTGGGGTTATGCTCCGTGAGCCATGGTAACCCTAAGATCAATTGAAACTGTGGGGTGTCTATTAGATTGAATTGTAATATTTCATGATGACCTTCTGTGGTTTCTAGATGCACTGGCTCTGTGTGACTCACAATGGGGCCTGATGACAGATTGGTACCGTCCACTGCTCTGACGGGCTCACTCTTCTCCTTTCGGATTGCTGGTAATCCAATTCTCCTTGCGAATTGTAAATCGCAGAAATTACCTGTCGCTCCCGAGTCTATCATCACAGCTATCTGATTTCTCTTTTGTTCTCGATAGCTCAGAGTGACAGATATCACCAAATGAGGAGCGTCTGCTTGTAAAGTATTTGCCAAAGCATGATTCTTTGGAGCTGATTTTGTTTCTGCAACCACCAGTCCAACTCCAGCTACTGGTGGCGTGTGGCGTTTTCCGCCGACTGCGTCTTGGGCTTCTTGGGGCAATCTCGAACAAAATGCCCACTTCCTCCACAATAGAGACACAATTTATTATTCCGCCTTTTCTCCTTCTCCTCCTTTGTAAGAGGTCCACGGATAGTTCCTATTTGCATAGGCTCGGTTCAGCGATTTGTATCTTGCTCCTTGTGAGGCTCATATCTGGCTCTATCAAAACGCGGTACACTGGGTCGATAATCTCGTTTCTTCTCGCCTCTTCTCTCGCTCTGGCGAAAATCGATCTCCAACACTAGATCCACCAAAGCAGAGATGTCTGTGGGACGATTGGGAACTTGCGCTAAGGCATCTTTTAACTCATCCTTTAGCCCCCGATAAAATACTGCGGCTCGTTTGTTCTCTGGCCATTCCGTCTCTAACACCAACTTGTTGAATTGTGCCAAATATGCAACTAACTCTCTGTTTCCTTGTCGGATCTCTAAAAGTTCATTGTCGGTAGCTTGAGACACCTTCCGACGGTCAAAAATTTGCATGAACTCTTTCTTGAAGTCTTCTAAATTGAATAGCACAGGGTCGTTTCTGGTGACCAAAGGCATTGACCAAGCTGCGGCATCCCCACTTAAGTAGGAAAGGATAAATGCCACTCGAGACTGCGCATCTGGAAACAAGGCTGGTCTGCACATAAAGTGCAAGGAACATTGGGTTAAAAAGACTTGGGCCTTCTGGGGGTCTCCACTAAAGCGTTCTGGCGGTGCTAAGGGAATCACCGGGGATAAAGAATGTATTACTTGTGTGTTAACCCTTGACTGGGACGGAGCTGCTTCCTCAAATGAAACCAAAACTGGGGAAGAGATCTTATACTCATCTCCCGCAACCAAACTCCCTATTCTTTGCGCCAATTCTGTGGTGTCCTTTTTGAGTTCCCTGTTTTCTTCTCTAACGGTAATTAGTTCTCTTTGTATCTCATCCAAAATGTTTCCTAGCTTCTTTAAATCCAAACCTTCCGCCATTCTGCTCAGGTGCCTATACTTCGTGGGCACTTCACTCTGTCAGAACCAGCTCTTCTCTTGCTGGCTGTTGACATAGGAGCAGGATGACGCAAGCTCCCAATTCCTCCTCTGAACTCCCCGGCCTCCACAATATCTAAATGCGTAGCCAGAAGAGCCCCAAGGGGGAAAGGGGAATTGGACAGAGAAGAGAATGCACACACTGGTGGTCTTCCTTTCTGCTTCTTCTTATGTAGTCTATCTTTTCTCTGGCTCTTGCTGTAGTTCGTGAGCTGTAAATAAACAATTACATGTAAATCACTTTCTACTTCCCTTTTCTTCCTACCTATGTCTTTCCTTATTCTCTATTGTACCCACCCTGGTGCTGTGTGCCTTTGCTTCTCTTCTATGCTACTCGTTCTTCTGTTCTTAATGTTTTTTCACTGTAAGATAAATAAATTGTGTTATTATATTTCCTTCTCCCTTCCTGACCTCTCTTAGTCTTTTTCTCTAAACTCACTTACTGGACAGAGAACGGAAGCCTTGGTTTATTTTCTTATTCTTCTTCACCTTTTATTGGTAGTTCTAACTACTGTTGCTTCACTGTAGTTTTGTTCTTACTTTTCTGTATCATTTGTATTCTGCCCTCAAGAGTTTTCCACTCCCTAAGGTTTCTTATTGACAGGAATCGGAACTCACTCGGAACTACTTTAGTGTACCTTAAACCTTTTATATTCTAGACTTGAGCTGACTCTACTCGCACCAAAAACTAACGCTACACCTGTACTTGTGTTGACTTTTTGAACGCTGTAATCTCATTCACTAGAACCGGTGCTTCAGTCAAACTTCCGCTGCTGCGAAGTTCGGAACGTTTTCTCTGGTAGAAAAATGGAACAGTCTTACTTGGGGTTGCTGGCTGCTTCCAAACTCTAAATTCTCCTCAGAATTCTCGCGACGCGTAGCTTCTTTTCCCTGACTAACGCGACGCGTTGAGGTAACCTCCTACTCCTCTCACAGTTCAGGTGAAGTGCGCAGCTCTCCGCGCGCCTCACCGGTATCACGCAAATCTGCCAAATCAACTAGAGCGCTAACCCGTTTCGGATTAAGGAACGCTCTGCCGCCATGTTGCATTCGACCTAGCACCAAATGCTGTTTACACAGTTTTGACAACACGGCCACCATCATTCCTTTCTTCTTATACTGGATACCTTTCTTGACATGTGACCTCTTTGTTGGGGACCTGACAGTGATAGAGAATGATAGTTTGCAACTGTGGGGAGTGTTGGTAGTTTTGGTAATGTGGAGATAAGAGCGGAGGACGGAATTCCACTTATCGGGTCTTTCTGTGTGAAAAATAAGATCCATTTTTACTTGGCCTTTGGAGGAGCAGTGATAAATGTCCACAAATAGTGATTCTGGGTATTGTCTGATCAGTTTGTGTTTGAGGTTCTTTTTCGCTTTGGGTGAAAGGTTGGAGGGGAAACTTATCGAGAAGGAGTTCGGGCCATGCGGTTTTAAATAATTCGGTGTGAGTGGGTTGGCATTGTAGAAGGCATTCTGTCTGACTTGGAGGTGGGGCTGGTTCTTTGGGGCTAGGTGTGTTGTAGTGGTGGATGGGACTGGCAGTGTGGTCAAGCCGCTTCTTTAGGGTCTGATTGAAAAGCTGCCCTCGCGTGGTCGGTCCCGGAGGCAGGATGCGAGTAAGGGCGGTGAGAGCGTTGGGGTCCACACGTCTCTTCGTTTCAGATAAGGGGTGTGTTGATGCTGTTGTCTTGTAGTAGGTTTGGTGTTTAGTAACCCCCCGGAGATCTTTTGGGGTGGTAACCGGGTGGTCAGGTAGAGTGAGTCCGGTGCGTAGGAAGGAGCAGCACGACAGGGACGTGGCGGGCTGATGACACAATCTATAAGTCTCTATGATGCAAGAGTTTACTTTGTGGCCATCTTAGGGTCAGGCCCTGTGTGCATTAGGGTTGAGGAGGTGGCAGGCTCTGAGGTGCAGGGGCCTTCTTTGCTTTTCTTGTTGGGACCAGCCAGTGTAGGGTCTCTGGGGAGCATTAATGGGGGAGGGGACTCACCGGTGAAGCGTTTTTCGTTCGACAAGACGTCCTACTTCTGTGCGGCCATTTTGACGTCAGGCGTTTCAAAGTACATCAATCGCTCATGAGCTGAATCCCGGTGGTTATCTGGCTGCTTTCTCAGTGGCTATTTGAGTCATGCTTTGGTCCTGGTTCGTTCTGCATGGCAGCAATCTTCATGGAGAGCGTCGTGTAGGCATCTGTGGATGTGAGGGGTTACCTTTGCCACATTGAGGATGGGATGGCCATCTTGGGGACAGGCACTGCAGAGCTCTGCAGTGGTTCGCAATCAGCCTTCTGTGGTTCTCCATTGTTAGTTTGGTTTTCGCTGTGGTCCTGGGCCGTCAGGCCTCTCGTCGGTCCTCTGTGGGGCGTTTACGAGTTGTGAGCAGTCCCCTGACTGTTACATTTGGGAGTTCGAGGGTTGGGCGGCCATTTTGGGGACAGGCGCTGTGGAGCTCTGTACTAGATCCCAGGCAGCTTTCTGGCGGTCACTAAGTGTCAGATAACTGGTCGCTCCGTGGTCGCTGTGTTAGGACTCTCGTGGGTCCACTGATGAGTGTCCAGGCATTGCTAGCAGATTGTTGTTTATGCCAGTTCGACCTCGGGCGGCCATCTTGGGGACAGGCACTGTGGAGCTCAATCGTAGCTTGTAGTTGGCTTTCTAAAGTTCCCCTGGTGCTAGTTAGCTTGGTCGCTGTATGGTCGCTATGTCTGGACTCCCGTGGGTCCACTGTTGGCTGACTTGGCGTTGCGAGCAGTCCACTGGCCATTACTTTAACCAGTTCAGCGTTAGGGCGGCCATCCTGGGGACTGGCGCTGTGGAGCTTACAGTTCGCTTTGTAGAGTTCATCCAGTGCCGGTTAGGTGGTCTCTGCGGTCCTGGGTTGTTGGGATCTCTCGTGGGTCCCCTGTGAGGTACCTGTGTCTTTCGAGCAATCGCTGACTGTGTTGAAGTCTCTTTCCCTTTATTACTTCTGTCTCCAGGCGGCCATTTGTGGTCAGGCGCTGTGGAGCTGAGCAGAAGTGCTCGCAAAGCTTTCTCCTGGATCCTTCCGTGCCACATTAGTAGAAGTTTCTTTGGTGGGGCTCTCGCGGGTCCGAAGTGGGGTGACTATAAATTGAGTGAGGACCGCTGACCGCCAGTCACCTTCACGTCAGTTTCAGTCCTGAAGATGCCGGGGCACAGATCCTCGTATCTTCACTTCCTGGCGGTGGTAAAACCTCAATTCAGGCATATTCATACTTCCATGTGTGCTGCAGAGCACATAGAAAGAGGAAGTAACATGGAGAAATAAAGATATTTCTCCTCATTACGCTTCATCTTGGGAGGTGTAGCATTTTGATGCATTCCCAGGTTTAGCAGTAATAGTAGATCTGGGAATGCGCCAAAATCCATGGGTTAACCCCTTGTGTGCCCATGACGTGCTGGACACGTCATGGAGCACAGTCGCGCTGTGCCTATGACGTGTCCAGCACGTCATGAGGCATTCCCTAGGGAATCCCTCTGTTGCGGGCACCAGAGGGATTCCCTTTCTGCCAAAATAGCCGCGGGAGCTGGGGAAGCCCCCCCCCTTTCACTGTAATGACGATTGGCGCGCACGGCGCGCCGACGTCATTACAGTGAAAGTGAAACTGAAATGAGCCAAGAGGCTCATTTCAGTTTCACTTTCTACGTGCTCAGGGGGCTATCTCAGCCCCCTGAGCACGTAGAAAGACGGGAGAGGTATCGTTGGAAAGGGGAGAATCTCCCATTTCCAATGGTACCCCTCCCCAGTGGATCCCTCTATATTTTGTTCCCATTTCAGAAATACATAGGTGTCTTTCATACCGATTTTTCCATGTACACATTTTTACAGAATTAATATATACCGGGTACATAATAAAAAAACCATTGCAAGTTGCTGCTCAGTTTTTGGCTCTGGGTTCGTCGGGTTCTTGGTGAACTTACAAGTCCTATATATCCCCACAACCAGTAATGTACAGCGGATGTAATGGTATATTGCTTTCAAAGAGCTGTCATAATTAGAAGAAGTTACAGGTGAAAACGTTGACACAAAAGGCTGTTTTTTTCAACTAATTTTCAATTTATCCTATATTTAAATGTTAGTTTCTATAAAAAACACCTTGATGGATCTACACAAATGACCCCTTGCTGAATTCAGAATTTTATCTTCTTCTCGAAAATGTATAGCTTTCCAGGATCCATTATTGCTTTTGTACCCATTTCTGCCATTAACTGGAAGGAGGTCAAAAGCACAAAAAATAGCAAAATTAGGCTATGTCCCAGAAAAATGCCAAAACTGTGTAAAAAATGTTGGGTTTCTGACAAAAGTCTGGTATCCATGAAAAGCTGGAAAAATGGTGATTCCAACCCCACAAACCCTTTTTTGATAACATTTGCAGGGAAAAACCCAGATGCTTTCATTTGCAGCCGGTTTTTCCCATTTTTCCGAAAAAACCCAAAATTTTGCTGTATTTTGGCTCATTTCTGTGACCCCTCTAAGAGAATCCACAAACCCTGAGTACCTTTAGAATCCCCTTGATGTTGGAAGAAAAGGACGCAAATTTGGCGTGGATACCTTATGTGGTCAAAAAGTTACAGGGGCCTCAGCACGCACTACCCCAAATAGCCAAAAAAGGGCGTGGCACAGGAGGGGAAAAGGCCTGGCAGCGAAGGGGTTAATGAGTGAGAACACCAATGCTCCACCTGTGGTACTCCTCCCTGGGGCACAGTAATGCAACAAAGCAACTTGTGCTGCGCTGAATTACTCTAGATTTATCAAGCCACGTTAGATGGCCTTGCGTGGCTTGATAAATCACACTTACGAGTTGCATGGGTCTTGCGTCCCGTTGTGTGGCACAAGGGGACAAAACCCCTACATAAATATGCCCCTAAATTTGATATTATGCTGATGTTTTCTGATATTTGCTGGTCCAGGATGCTCAACTACCTTTCCACAAAACACATACAGACAGACACACACAGCTAAAAACACATCATTACAGATAATTCTTTTAAATTACTTGCTGTGAGGGTCCTGATTCTCTCTCTCTCCCTTTCCTTTGCTCTCTTCTCCTCTAGCACTTTTCCTTTATAATGGTGTCTCTCAAAAGCGGGAAACAACCTTTACATCGCGGATTTTACTCCGCAATGCAATCACAACACAGTTGTTACAACAACCGCGTTGTAACCACGCAGTGCCATTACTGCGCAAGTCATTACATCGACTTGCAGTAGATGGCGCTCTAGCATAAGGAATAGTATACTTTACTATTCCAACACCTTCCCTACTGTTACGTAGGATGGAGTTGGAATAGTAAATTATACATTTCTAATGTTATGGTGCCATCTACTGCAAGTCGATGTAATGACTTGCGTAGTAATGGCATTGCGTGGTTACAACACGGTTGTTGTAACGACCGCGTTGTGATTGTATTGCGGAGTAAAATCCGCATTGTAAAAGTATATATTTCTCACAAGCACATGCAGACAAGCAGACATGCATGCAGCAAAAGGCACACATAGATTTCAAGATATTTTCAAAATCCTTACAGCTCCTAAAGCATTCTCCCCTCCTACTCTGAGCAGACGGTCTGCATTTTGTGGACACAACTGCAAAGCGGGAAGTCAAAACCTATGTCACACCAACTGTATGAATGTGATTGGCATTAACCATGCTGACAATCACACTCCGATGCTGAGTTTTCCAACACCACACAACCCTGACATATTTCAAGTGAGTCACTTCTGATTAATTCAGCTCAGGCCTACTCTGGCACTTTGAAAGTCAGAGTGGCTCAAAGACAGATCCACTCTGAGAGTATCACCCGGAGCCGCACTGGTGAGCCTACTGGGCATGAGAATTGGTACACTATTTGGCAAAGAAGACATGCCGGTATTCAGGAGAACAAAAAGTGCCTGTGAGTACCTGACCATGTAAATCATCAGTTTCTTGTTACAAGAATTGTGGTACGACTAACTACAGAAATTAGAGCATAGGAGAATGGTACTTAGACTAGTGTGCATGTGTCCTTAAGTAGTGGTCTTTTTGTCCTGGGAGGCTTCTCTGTAGAGAATGCTGCAGGTAGGAATGATGTTTAAGGCATAATATAATTTTGAGGCTGTAACAGTCACTAATAAAGAGTACGTTTTTTGGTCCTTTTATTACGATAAGGAGCCACCTAATGATAGTATTTTAGGTACCCTATGTTTTATATATATATATATATATATGTTGCTTTCTTCGCCTGGTATCACTGCCGCACCACTCCAATGACGAAAGCGGACCCAAATTTGGTGCAATTTCTAATTTATTTCAATGAATGCCCTGCACCACCGCCTATTTCTAATGTTGTTATGGTTATGTTGCTAGTTAGTTAAGCACCTGATGGGGTGTGGATGTTATCTGATGTCTATCTTTATCAATTCTCACCAGTAAAGATCATTACGACAAATATTTCTTGATGAAGACATGTTAACCTGCTAAATCGAAAACTGTGAGAATACATGTTGCATCTTAAAACCATGCAGAGTGTTAAAAAATGATGATACGAAAATTTAAACAAAGAGATAAACAATGAGAACTACACATAAACGCATTTACGTGTTGTGAGAAAATAAAATATACTGTTAACATACAGAGTTTTGTGATAATATACATTAAAATGTGCATCAAGCCTGAAATATATACATGCATATGACGTTCTTGATATGCCAAATTGCCTAATTTAGGAAGAACTGAGATAGTGCATACATGAGCTTCTGTACGACTTATACAATAATGCCTCTATTTGAGAGTGACACGTCAATAATTATGCTTTGAAAATGGTAAAATACAAATAATGACTATAAAGAAATTTTAAGTAGTACCTAAAATTGTATGTAGTTCCTGGAAAAAACTATAACTGAAATAATGGAGAAAGACAAAATGCATTTATGAATGTGTGATTTATAATAATATTAAACAGCAGTGATTCAGCTAATTTTTCATGTAGGACTCAAATGCTGTTCTTGACATTGAAGTAAAATCATGTGAGCCCTTTGAGAACTTTCTGTAAAGTTTCACTTCTGTAAAACTAACAATGGACTCACTTATAGCTAAGAAGCATATTCAATAGAAATGTGACAATATTGTTGTAAACCCAGGGAAAATCCCATGGGAACGGATGGACTGTGAGCAGAGTAAAGTTCCACCCACTTCTGAGGAAGTGAAAAAATGGTAATACAATTGAACTTAATGAATCTTAATGATTCACTGACCACCCCACATCAGCTTACTGTGATTGACCAATGAGAGCCCCGTGGACTGATCAAATTGATATGTTAAGGGGAGTAAACCTGGAACATTTTGAGGTATAATTGCCCCATCAGCGGAGGAGTCGGGGGCTGGCTGTCAATTTTCCTTTCCTGCCTGGCATGCTGTCAGACAAACGTTTGATCCCCATTGTCTTTTCTATGCCCCATTCCATCTACACTGGGTGGAATAGACTTTAATGAACTGAACTGAACTATATCTAATTGCGACTTTGAATCCTGTACTTTGCCGGCAGGTAAAGTTGCGCAGGAAAATAAACTTTCGGCTGAGAGGTTAGCTGACTCCTACTGTGTCACACGGTGCTGCAGTTCAGACTTGACCAGATCTAACTGAGGACGAACTTGAACCAATCAGCTTTGCTTTGGTTTGTATATTTAATAACTGTACCTCAATTTATCCTGTTTCTCTCCACAGACAATTTCCAGCTGCCTAATAATGTTCTGTACTGTGTTGTGAGACTACTTGTAATAATACTTTGTTTTTAAATCTGATTCGAAATGCAAGCTCTTGATTTGTCTATACAATACGAGGCATTAGATAAATGTTTTTCATGAATTACCTTTATCAATTCTGTCTCATTCTTTTAGTCATATTTCTTGTCTCAAGGCATTTGTATCTGTGGCTGAGAAAGGTTTTGAATTAGGTAACAATTAATTTATTCCAGGTCCTCCTAAAATAATTGTTTACGTTTCCAAGTATTCTAGGCCCTGTCAGCTCAACAAAAAGATCCTTCGGAGGACCATGGTTTGTGGTAAAATGAGTATCAAGCAAAACTATTGTGAGTTTGAGGGGTGATGATGAAATGGACCTGGTGATTCAAAGATTGTTGTAAGGGTGAAAAAACCTCTGGTAGGCTTTACGCTGTATTCGTTTTCTGGTAGCAGAGAATGGTTAGTTTGACTGATTGAAACTAGGATATGAGGAGACGTGGTCATACTGTTGTAGTTTAGAGGTTCAGTGAGTTTTCAATTGATGATAAAAAATAACTTAACAAGACTAGTGTGGAATTAGGATAGGATAGGATAGGATATATGCTTGTAGAGCGCTCGAATGCCGTGGCGTCTTGGCGCTAAGGGAAGAGAACCTAGTAAGGCCAATAGCCTGTAACGTTCACCTATGTTGTAGCAAACAGCCAAGTCTTCAAGGCTCTTCTAAAAACCAATCTATTCGGTTGAAGACGCATGGCTACAGGCAGCGAGTTCCATAGCTTTGCTGTACGGTGGGAGAACGCTCTACCACACCATCTTGCCTTCCTGATCCTGTCCTGGCAAAGAAGATTCAAGGTGCCAGACCTTAGTGATCGGGCCGGAATGTAAGGTCTAAACAATATGCACATAGCCCCAGCACCTCCTCCGTAGAAAGCTTTATGGACCAAACATAAGGCCTTAAACTCAACGCGATGCTGGATTGGAAGCCAGTGCAAAGTTTGAATGGCCGAAGAAGTAGGCTTGCCTCTGGGTATATCTAGAAGTAATCTAGCAGCAGCATTCTGCAATGATTGAAGCCCATTCATTTGGGACTTATTAATTCCCAGAAGTCGGCCATTGCAGTAATCTAACTTGGAAAGCAAAAGAGCTACTACTACTGATTTCTGTTGTTCCTTCCTAATGAAGGGAAAAATCTTCTTCATGGTTTTAATTAAGAAGAAACAGGAAGAGGTGAGACTATTAACTTGAGCTGAGAAAGTTAAATTACAATCAAAAATAACCCCCAGATTTCTGATCTTGGTTGCAGGGGTGGGACATTCCCCGGCTATAGTTGGCCACCAGGAAGCATCCCATCGAGGTTGCCCCTGGCCAAATTCAATAACCTCTGTTTTATCTGTGTTTATTTTTAGGAAGCTATGATTCATCCAAGATACAATCTCCTCCAAACAGGCATGAAACCTAGCAGCCGTGTTCTCTGGATGTTTAACCATGGAGATTATAAGCTGAGAGTCATCGGCGTATGAAGTAAATTCAAAACCATACCTCCTAATCAAACTGGCCAGTGGCAACATATAGATATTAAAAATGGTAGGTGACAATGCGGGACCCTGGGGGACCCCACATGGCAAGAAAAAGCTCTCCGATTGCAAACCCTCCCAACATACACTCTGCACTCTCCCGTCCAAAATAGAGGATAGGAGGGACAACGCTGAACCCCCAATACCCACATCTTGGAGCCGCTGAGCCAACACCGTGTGGTTCATGGTGTCGAAGGCTGACGACAAATCAAGCAGAACCAAGACTGCATTTCCCCCTTGATCCATTGTTCTGCGGATCTCTTCTGTAACTACAATCAGGGCAGATTCAGTCGAATGATTAGATCTAAAACCATGCTGAGTTACTTCCAGTATTTCATTGGTCTCGAGGTACTCAGTCAAGGTTCTGTTCATTGATTTTTCCAAGATCTTAGCCATTATGGGCAGGCCGGCAATCGGTCTGTAGTTCTTAAGCTCTATGGGGTCTAGCGTGGGCTTTTTTAGGATGGGCCTAACAGTAGCCATCTTCCAACATGCTGGAAAGCTGCCTGACTCCAGAATTTGTCACCGACTTCCTCTCGACCAATCATAGGGAAGCTAGTTAGTTCCCTCGAGGATGGCCTCACTGTAGCCTGTGAGTGTTGTACTATGTCTGGGAACTGGCAGGCTTCAGAAAGGTTGTCATAGATAACTTGGACCTTATTTTGGAAGAAGATTGCCATCCTATCGCACATAGTTTGATCAGGATGAAAAGCAGTGCCCAGTTGGGATTTAGAGAGCATATTGACTGTTTTAAAAAGCTCTCTACAAGAGTTTCCCACTTCCTCTATTTTAGTGGCGAAAAACAACTTTTTTGCCTCTATGATTGCCATCTTGTATTCTTTAAGGGCAGTATTATAGATCATTTTTGCAGATATATCATAATCCTGCCGCCATTTTCGTTCTGCTGTTCGGCATTTCACCTTTATGGCTTTGAGATGGGGATTATACCAGGGGGAGGTCGGCTTATGTCTTCTAATGGTAATTGTGATCGTAGAGGTCTTATGTCATATTGTGAAATTTGTATGTTTGTGTTGTATTGAAGTTGAGTATGGGTCCCTCGTGCCCTAACATCAGGGGATATGCAACTAAGGGTGGGTCTTAGTGTGGCATACACTAAGTAAGTTTGTCTGCTGTTACGAGGGTGCTGTGCATGAGACGTCGTTACCAGTGCCACCAAGAAGGGAACTTTTTGAAAGTGTGATGAGTTAAAATTTAGTTGGGATTTCTTCTGGAGTGCACCAGGAGGAATTCTAAGGATTTCTACTCGAAGGGTGAAATCGCGCTGGTTGAGATTTTACTGGGAGTGAATGAAAACTTCTGATTTTGTGAGGATCTATAATTCTTTTTAGTGGAGCAGACAAGAGTCGTTTTATGTTTTGTGTTTTGCATAAAATTGATTAAAAGAAAAAAGAAGGAAAGAAAGGAAAGACGTTGAGAATTGTAAAGGGAGGGTCGGTTGCTATGAGGAGTTAGACTGACGAAGTACAAGTGCCGTGCTGGGATTGGCTGGTTGGTGTGGAGCCGTGCTGGGATTGGTTGTTGAAATTCAGCAGTAATTGGAAGCTGAAACAATAATATGGAAGGCAGTTCTGCAGAAATAAGATTAGACTGCATTGAAAGGAAGAAATTATAACATGTTATAAGCGATTAAGAGCTTCAATACAAAAGGATGAGCCTATTCCTACTAGAGAAAGAGTTCCTGTAGCTCCGGAGGGTACACCAGCTTTGCATATGTCTCTAGAGAAGTTATATCACACTTGTACCTGGTTAGAGAATTGGGTAAAATACACCCAAAAAGATGGTCCCCTGCTTTCCCACAATATGGAACATTTAATGTACTTATTTTAGAAAATTTGAGAAGACTGATGAAGGATATAAAACCAAAGCCTAGACCCATGCAATATGAGGCTCTCAAAGAATGGGAACATGAAGAATATCGGAGAGAGAAAGAGGAATATCAAGGCAGATATAAGAATACTTTAAATCGATATGCAGAAGCGAAATGGGATTCGCAGAAAAATATGTGGAGAGAAGATGTTGCCATGGTTTGTCAAATGTTTCCTGTGATAGTAGCTGAGAATAGGAAAGGAAAAAAAATTAAAGGGAAAAAGAAACATATCCAGGAGCCACAACCTCAGGTTCTTACATTAACAGAAGAGAATCTGGATGAAATAGATGATGAACTGTTGAATGAGTTATTGTTGAATTGACCTCCATCTTATAATGAAGAACAGATTAATTCAGGAACAAACCCGTTTGTGGGTATGACCCCAGAAGCACCTCCTGTAACCTTAGATTTGGCTCATAGGATGTGTGTTGTCTCGTGATCTTGGAATGTGGAAGTTGAGTGTTGAGTGGAGGAATGTTTGAGGGAGTTGGAGACGGTTGACGATCGGGCAGGCAGAGGATGCAATCACTCTCAAGGGGCTTCTATAGTTGGAAAAATCTAAAAGTATTTAATCTTACCTGCTTGTCGTTCTTCATGTCTATACTGTAGTGTCTCACGGTCTAGTTGTCAAAGAGACCGCCCCACTCCATCCGCAGGCCAGGCGTGGCCTGCGGGGTTACCAATAAAAGGAGCCGCCCGCTCGGGGGCGCGGTCTCCAAACTGGCTAAGTATTGTGGGCTGAGTGTGTTCGCAGGCTCCGCGAGTCGCGGCTTACTTATATTCCAGGGCCCAGAAGTAGGCCACATTACACTGGCGACGAAGGCGGGAGTTCTAACAACCCGCGCACCAGCTGCCGAGCGCCGGCCGCGCACCGGAGGAAAAAAATAAGAAAACGAAAGTGAATCGGAGCGCAGAACAATCAGCGCGCGCGCAGGCACACCAGGCCTCACAGAAGGCACCCGGCCTCGCAGCATTGCCGAGAGGAGTGGAAAGTGACACGGTGAGTGCACCCTCACGCGTTTACCCCACGAGGACAGCCAGCCCAATACAGTAGAGAGCTACAAACAAGCTCAAGGCCAAAACTACCCTCAGTAAAGGCATACCAACAGTAAGCTGAGTCCCAGGGGAGGCTGCTGAAGGAGGAAAAGAGGAAAACAAACAAAAAAGAGGAGCACATGCCCACAGCACACCCCCTTGGAGATCCACTGCCACTGAACTGCTACAGGCTCACAATAGCACAGAGTCACATGGCAAGAGGCTCTGCTACTCACTCTGGGCCACCACAACCGGCATCATAAGCAAGCAAGAGAGGGATAAACCACCTGCCCCACGAGGACAAGGTAGCAACCAACAACAAGCACAATGGGAGACAACGACCAAGGGGCGGCACCAGGCCCAGGGGCCGCACCAGGCCAAGCAGCGGTACCGACCCACGTTCCATTCCAACACGCGGCATCAGGTGTCCTACCCCCGTTCAGTAAGCTAGAAGACCCCGTGACAGCCTCTCCCCGATGGAAGATTTGGATAGAACGGCTCAATAACTACTTTATCGCAACCAGGGAGACAGACGACGCAGTGAAAAGATCCCTGCT
This sequence comes from Triturus cristatus, assembly GCF_964204655.1. NCBI lineage: Eukaryota > Metazoa > Chordata > Amphibia > Caudata > Salamandridae > Triturus > Triturus cristatus. The sequence goes on along the minus strand of NC_140589.1, from coordinate 290,404,630 downwards.
CCTGCATTATGCAGGGGATGAAATCTTCAAGCTCTTCAAGCACCTGCCCAACACAGGAGCAGCCGCCGATTACAATGCGGCGGTGGCCGCCCTCGACGCCCACTTTGATCCTCAGTTGCACCAAGATTTCGAACGGTTCAAATTACACCAAGCTCGGCAGAGAGAGGGGGAGTCGATGGACGTATTTTATGCCAGGCTTCGTGAACTCGCCAGAAGATGACCAGCCAAAGGAAATATGCACGCAACTGATCCAAGGGTGCCGAGACAAGACGTTGAGAGGGCTCATCCTGCGCCAACTGAAGATCGCGCTGGAAGATATGCTAGTACTAGCACGGTCACACGACCTGTCGGCAGCCAGAGCAAATGAGATGGACCAAGCACTCATCAAACCCCAGGGACGGTCCGAAACTACCAAAACAGAACGGGCGGACGCTCTCCGAGTCAAGCCAAGAGGAGACTCATTCAGAAGTTCAAAGCCGGAAGGAACCAAACCAAGGTGTGGGTACTGTGGACATGAACCACATGCCGCAAAAGACTGCCCCACGCAAGGAAAAAGGTGCACCAACTGTGGAATACTCAACCATTTTGCCTCCGTATGCCAAAGACGCACCAGAGGCCGTGAATTCCGAAACAGAAGGCCCCCAACAAAGGCAGCACGGCAACTATCAGTAACAGAAGGAATGCCGCCAGAAGACTCGAAGAGGAAGGGCAGGATATACCAAGAAGCAAGTGAAGACTTGTCGGACGATGACGACGGAGAAGTGTACCTGATCTCGTTTGCGCGGAAACTTAAGCTACGCCGCAGGCCTCAACCAACGTGTGTCGTCCACATGGTGGGAACGGAAGTGAAAGCAGTCATCGACACGGGTGCCACAGTTAATGTGATGGGCCTTCAACAATATCGACGCCTAAGGCCCTGCCCTCCAGTGACGCCATCCAAAACCAAGACCTACGCCTATGGAGCGGACACCCCTCTTCCATTGAAAGGAAAGATCACAGTCCCCGTCAAAGCAGACGACCGTGAAGTAACGACGACAATCCACGTCATCGATAGGGAAGCAGACACCCTACTAAGCAGCCACACCGCAGAGGACCTTGGACTGATTTATTTCGCAAGGAGAATCCAGACCCACCAAGTAGAAGAGCTGCTCAACCAATTCCCTGAGCTATTCCAAGGACTTGGACGCATCAGATACGACCCGGTCAAACTACACATTGACAAAACAGTCGTCCCAGTCGCCCTGCGACACAGTAGGGTCCCATTCCACCAGAGGCCGCTAGTAGAAAAAGAGCTAGAGACCCTGGAAAGACAAGGCGTCATTGAAAAGGTGTCGGGACCAACACCCTGGGTGTCCCCAATGGTCATCGCGGAAAAGCCGAAACAGCCAGGAGCGATACGGCTCTGTATTGATATGAGGTTGCCTAACAAAGCAATATGGAGGGAACGCCATATCACGCCACCAATGGATGATATTATCGCAGACGTAAACGGGTCAAAATGGTTCTCAAAGATCGACTTAAACGCAGGATACCACCAGCTCCCGTTATCTAAGGCAAGCCGCTACATCACCACGTTCAGCACCCACCTGGGGCTACGAAGATATAAAAGACTCAACTTCGGAATATCTTCAGCTGCGGAAATGTTCCAAAACTACGATACGAGAAATGTTGTCAGGTCTACCCGGTGTGTTAAATGTCAGCGACGATATTTTAATCCACTCGGCGACGGCCGCGGATCACTACAAACACCTTCGCAACACACTGACACGCATCAAAGAACACGGAGCGACCTTACACAAGGACAAGTGCCAGTTCTTCCAGCCTTCTCTAGAGTTCTTCGGGTACGTATTCAACCAATAAGGCATCCAGGTAGACCCAAGGAAATCACAATCAATCAAGGACGCACCCGCACCGACAACACCGACGGAAGTGCGCAGCTTTCTAGGTATGGCAACATACTGCGGGAGATTCATCCCAGGATTGGCCACTCGAGCAGGACCCCTACGAGCCCTCACCAGATCAGATGCAAAGTGGCAATGGGGGCAAAAAGAAGAGGTGGCGTTCCAAGGAATAAAAGATGCCCTTCTAGGAGAAGCCACGCTGGCATACTTTGACCCAACGAAGCGAACGGAAGTACTCGTGGACGCAAGCCCAGTAGGGCTCGGCGCCGTGCTAGCCCAGGAACACGAACCAGGTCACTGGGCAGCATTATCCTTCGCCAGTAAGTCCCTGACACCCACAGAAACCAGATACGCTCAAATTGAACGAGCAGCGCTGGCCATCAAGTGGGCCTGCAACCACTTCCATCTATACCTCAAAGGACAACCTTTCACGATGGTCACAGACCACCAACCACTAGTGCCACTCTTCAAAGGGACGGCGCCTCACCCACCTCCGCGTATCGAGAGATGGGCAGTTCAGCTGCAACCGTATGAAATGGAGGTTGTATTCCGTCCAGGAGCCAAAAACCCTGCAGACTTTTTATCCAGACACCCGATCCCGGTTGAAACACAGGAGGACACGGAAGACGTTGAACAATATGTGCACCTAGTATCCACAGCGGCCTGTCCCCTGAACATGACTCTGGAGGATATCAAAGAGGCGGCCCCCACAGATGCGGTATACAACAAGACCCTGAAAGCAGTCCAAGAAGGATCGTGGACAAATTATCTGCGACAAGCTAACTCCTGGAGTCCGGAAGAGCGAGAACACACAGCGAAAATGTGGCACATACGAAACGAACTCAGCGCCACAAGCAACGGGATCCTGCTCCGAGGACCCAGGCTGGTGATACCGCGAGCCCTGAGGCACAAGGCGACGCAACTGGCCCACGGAGGGCATCAAGGAATCACAAAAATGAAAGCCAGAATGAGGGAGAAAGTCTGGTTCCCAGAGCTGTAGAACATGGTGGAAGAATATGTCCGGCGATGCCCGTTGTCCCAGTTGACCAGCAGCCCAGAAAAACCTGCTCCGGTGATCACCGAAGACGCGTGCACCGTCCCATGGTCAAGAGTAAGCGTAGAATTTGGGAGTTTCCACAGAGGGAAACACACCCTGGTGCTCGTGGATGCGTTCTCGAAGTACCCCATTGTAGAACCAGTGGCATCCACAGCGTTCGCCCAAATAGAACCCATCCTAGAGAAGGTGTTTGCCATGTTCGGATTCCCACACGAAATCCGCAGCGACAACAAACCGCCATTTCAGGGAGTCGAGTTTGCCACCTTCCTAAGACAGAGAGGAATACATCACCGGCGGATAACCCCTCAGTGGCCGCAAGCCAATGGCGATGTTGAACGCTTTATGCGCACACTAAACAAAGTGTTTCGCATTGCGGGCGTAGAACAAGCGGACCCAGAAAAACGAGTCCACGGATTCCTGCGGGAGTACAGAAGCTCGCCACACTGCACCACCCAGAGGAGCCCGTGGGCACTGATGCTTCATGGCCCACGGAAAGATCTACTTCCCACCTGCCCTGGGTGGTCGCCACCCCCAGTGGAGGCCGAGGACGTGCAAGACCGGCAAACCCGCCGAAATCAACAAGCAAGTCTCCGTGGCCGGGCCGGGCCGCACCGAGGACACTCCACACGGGGGCCAGAAAGGAGGAGAGGAAGTATCCCGAAATGTATCCTGGTTCAAGGAAGTTACCCCAGTAGGCACACAGAGGGACCAACAGATGGCGCACCGACAGCGACAACAGAGACCACGGAGACCATCACCGGATCTGCGGCCAGCCCAGCCCCAGAGAGCGGACTTCCCACCAGTCCGCGACTGCGGTGCGCTCCGCAACAGTACATTCTGAGGCCGAATCCTTGTCCCAGCCAGCGGTTGAAGGACTTCGCCTGCTGAAGATGTCCAGAGGCGGCAGGCAGAAGACACGCAAGTACCACCACCTATGTGGTTGAACTGTCTGAACTATTTGAGTTGTGATTTTGTTTTCATTGACCGAGTTGGATAGGGATGTAGTGTCTCGCAGTCTAGTTGTCAAAGAGACCGCCCCACTCCATCCGCAGGCCAGGCGTGGCCTGCGGGGTTACCAATAAAAGGAGCCGCCCGCTCGGGGCGCGGTCTCCAAACTGGCTAAGTATTGTGGGCTGAGTGTGTTCGCAGGCTCCGCGAGTCTCGGCCTACTTATATTCCAGGGCCCAGAAGTAGGCAACATTACATATACCACAAAATACTTTAAGCCCTGTCTGAAGGTTAGTTTGTGATTTGTTTTATATATTGAGCATATTGAGGTAAGCATATACCATGGACCGTGCCTCAGAAGGAGAAGGGTCAGGCCAACGCTTAAATGGCAGAAACATGGACGAGAGATCAGTTTGCAGCTCTCTCCAGTAATATTTATTGTGGATAATGAAGGTACAATAATCACATCAAGCAGCTCTAGAACAACACAGGTACTGGAAAAATATTGTAACATTTAATTTAATGCTGACATTTACATGGCTATTGCGACTAAATCAGTCAGCTGACAACTCGGACGAGAACCTGTGCAGAAGAAAATAAACATGTCGAGGCAGATTTAAAAGCCCCTTGCGCCACTTTGCGTCACTTTTAACATTGGAAAAGTGACGCAAATGTGGCGCAAGGGACTTGTACATCTGCCCCGTTGTACTTTGAAAGTTTGCACCGGAAATAAGGTAACCTTCCTTCAGATCAGAATCTGCATCAATACAAAGAATAAAAAATGTATGAAGCGCAAATTGGATGCATGATCTAAACGTGTAGTGTGAAGTACTCAAAAATATGTTTCGGCCTTCTATTTGACATGAACATATTAATACAAAATAAAAATCACAATGCTTCCTTCTTGTGCTACAATGTTAACCATGTTTCCGTGCTGCACTTACGCACACTAAGCAGAGGATGGCAGCAAAGGCTAAAAGATGTTTAGGGTCCCGAGGCAATCTTAGGATAATGACTGCAGAGGCCAAACAATAACACGTTCTAAGATTTACTAGACTGTATAACGATTAACCGCACAACAAGCGAATACAGGACTAGGACTGGCTGTATTGTGGTAATGCACACAAACACAGACATTCACAAATGTGCACAGACGTTTTTTGCTTTGTATCTGTGTAACTGACCATTTTATGTGCTCCCTATGTCCGTGCCTTTTTTTATTTCCCAAAACTGCAGTGTAACATGGCACCAGCGCCGAAGCATAAATAAATATAAAACGGGTGCTCATAATGTTGGCAGTTGTTCCAGTGAGATTTTTAAATTGTTAAGATCTCCTTGTTGCCCCTCCATGCTGTACCACCAAATATCTCTCAATCAGTCTTTGCAGTTCCCTCTGATTTTTTCCAAAACACAAATCTGAGCCACTTTTAACTTGCCTACCTCTTCTGGAGAGTCTCCCCACCCTGGTCATTTTATCTCTCCTTCGAGCTCTGATTTCACTCTATTCTCTTCAGACGATCTCACCTAATCCTGTCTCCCCTATTAAATCAGACACTTGTTGTGGTGGTCTGTGATCTCGTGCCTGTGTCTGGCGTTCTGGAATCTCTGTATGTACTGAGAGGATTTAGAATGCCAGAGGCTGGACGAGAAGACGCATGTGAAGTAAGCCTGGGCGGAGTTCGCGGAGTTCCACATTACGTCACTCCGCGAAGTGCAAAACAACCTCAGCTGCGCTACGCGGACCTCCACAAGTGCTGGAGTTTCTTTAGATAAATGCCGTTCGCAATGATTTTCAGTGCAAGGTGCTTGTTGGCACTGTGCAATCATTGCGAACGGCACCATGCACAGCGCAAGCGGGTACTGGTTCCTTTCTGCTGCTCGAGTGGATTTTTACTCGAGCGGTCGCTTTCTCAACGCGAACAGACGGTTTCTCAACGTGACCACTCGCAATGTGAAATCTGACCGCCTGCGTTGAGAAATCTTGCCGGGAGGTTGATTTTCCATGCTCGTGGTCAACAACTTGATGTTGGCGATCGCAACCGAGAGAAAATCTCGCTGGGAGGTGGATTTTCTTGACGTTTATGAACGCGAGCAAGGGAAAAAACTCTGCTCCGCTTTCGGAACACTGCGAGTTCCGCATAACGCGGAGTGCGGAAAACTCTGCAAACTCCGCGAGCGGAGCGGAGTTCACCGCCCAGACTTAGTGTGAAGGCAGTTGGTGTGAATCATTGTTTTAGCCCAGTGCAAGTTGGATCTATCAGGTTTGAGTTATTAAAGAAGATAATTACTTGAAAGAAGGAGTGGAGTGACTTAATATTGCGACGAGGATGGGATTCGAACCCACGCGTGCAAAGCACAATGCATTAGCACTAACACTAATAGGTTGCACTGGGATGTTGAACTCAAGAAAAGGGTGTGTGCATATAGGGTCACAGTTAACGACACTACAGGACACAGTCAGTTTGAATTGGTCAAGGGCAGGTCAGCTCGCACTAAGGACAAGATGGAGTGGTTGGAAAACACCTCTGTTGTCAGGTGGTCATCCTGTAAAGTAAAGGCGCACATGGAATCCAAAAAGTTAGGGTACGAGGTCAGATATGATCAGTTACATGGTGCAAAGAAAGTGAACTTGAAAGTTGGAGACATAGTTAAGGTGAAAAAAGGAAGGTCGGTGTGTAAGGGGGATAGCAAATATTCAACCCCTCTTGAGGTGAAGAACATTTTGTACAATGCTGCTTTACTAAGTGATGGTAAGTTTTGGCATGCGAAGAGACTCGCTTTGTTCAAGGGGACAGATGATACGCTCTCAAGGAGACCAACTACTGATACAAGCAAGTATGAATGGGTTGATGATGAGGTTGAAAGAGTTGAGAGGGATAGGGATGTTCCACTTATACCTGTTTTACAGAATCCCAGGAAGGTAAATGATCTGTGCGAAGAAAGTAATCTGAGGAGGGGAACTCAGGAGAAGGTGCTTGCCTAGTAAACCACGAGGTCTGGTAGGGTGAGTGCAAAGCCAAAACATTCCGAGGATTTTGTTTTGTCGGTATGTGTGTAAATTGTTGACGTGATTCAGTTTATGCACCAGAACAAAGGGGCATATTATCAAGCATGGCGTTAAATTTATCGCCGCTTTAGCGGCAGAAAACTGCGGCTAAAGCGGCGATAATGGGCTTGATAATATGCCGCAGAGAATTCCAATAGAAGCCCAGGTTCACACCAGAACATGGGCTTCTATGGGAATTCTCTGCGGCATATTATCAAGCCCATTATCGCCGCTTTAGCGGCAGTTTTCTGCTGCTAAAGCGGCGATACTTTAAACGCCGTTTCTTGATAATATGCCCCAAAGTATATTAAGTGAGGTATGGGTAGCCCTTGTTAATATGCGCACTCTAAAGTTAGTGCAACCTCAGCAGATGCACAGTTCATGTATTATGACATTCTTCTTTTGCAGTGTTCTAATCCGGTTCTTTTCTTGTAACTTGTACTAAACTTGTACATTTTATAACGAAGGAGAAGTGTTGTGGTGGTCTGTGATCTCGTGCCTGTGTCTGGCGTTCTGGAATCTTTGCATGTACTCAGAGGCTTCAGAACGCCAGAGGCCGGACGAGGAGACGCATGTGAAGGCGGTGGGTGGGATTCATTGTTTTAGCTCCGTGCAAGTTGGAGCGACCAGGTTTGAGTTGATAGAAAAGGAAATTACTTGAAAGAACGAGTGGAGTCGACTTAATAACACTCACCTCGAGCCTTACGTTGCATGTATCTTGGCTTGAACGTCTCATAATGTCTACCACATTATGAGTACTGTGTTGACTTTCCCATCAATTTTCCACGGTGCTCTTGGAATTAAATCAAGCCCTTATGTGACCTGTTTTACCGAACCTGTCTGCCAGTCCATATATTCTCAGCCACCTTCTGCCTCCTTCTTTGGTTTCAGTGTCCGCCTAATTGCTCCGAAAAGAAATTGTCAGATTTCTGATTGCACTGAGGTAATAATCGTCCTGACCCCCCAGCTCAGTTAGGATTTTTACTGTATATGACACTGAATCTGCCTGCTGTATCCGATTAGCTCAGGCAGGCCATACACCAGAGAATCCCCACTTGACCTCTCAGCAACCTTTGACGTGTCCCTCGCTCCGTGCTTAGCTTAAGTAGGTACTTTTGCCAGTGATTTTTTAATAGCTGTATGAGGCGTGTGTCCTGGTGCCAGAATCTGTAACCAGAGAGAACCAGGTGCCTGCGTTGCAGGGGCCCCCAACCCTTCAGGTGGCTTCCAGCCTTTCAGCGGACCCCCGTTCAGCCCATGTCCAAGGAGCTATGGTAGACTCATGGGTCCCTCCTCAAATTATGTGGGGTGGGGGCCCATCACTTTGTGTTACGGTACTAGAGAGAACAAAGCCAATCTAAAAAAAATATATATATTGGGCCATATTTATTGCCAAGTCACGCAGCAAGTCACCTTGCTGCGCTGCACTGCGCTGCACTGCGTGACAGGGAAAGGACAGGAATGCACTGAATTTAAGGCAATACGGCACATTGCTGCCCCTTCTCCACAGCTGGTGCTTTTTTGGCCGCCTAGCGCCAACTCAGGCACTCTTGTATCATGAGGCAAGGGCATCTGCATTGCATGCAGGGTTGTCTTTGTGCAGAAAGGGACACCTACCTGCACAAAAACAATCCTGGGAGGCATTTTCCTCTTTCTATGTGTGCTGCAGAAGAAATAAGGAGAAACAGAGATATTTCTCCGCGTTAGGCCTCCCGTGGGAAGGTGTAAGATCTTGGCAAATTCCCAGGTTTACAAGTTCTTGCAAATCTGGGAAATGAAATGAAATGATATGGGGCATTTATAGAGCGCAAACTGTCGCTCCCGAAGGAGCCTCCTGGCGCTATACAGATAACTGGCAAACTAATGAGGAGTCAGAGCCTAGATAAGGGCAAGACAGGATTCATCACTTATTCCGTAGATCCTGGTCTTTAGAGCTTTCCTAAACAGTTTTTCTGATACCATCTTCTCAGTTTATTAGTCATAAAATTCCAAGCTTTTACGCCTAATACTGTAGCAGTTTTCCCTCCCCTGGTTTTAGGTTTAAAACCAGGCAATTTAAGGAGGTTAGCAGATGTAGATCTAAGTATCCTACCTGGAATGTATGGTGTAAATCTCCTAGAGAGATATTCTGGTCCGATTTGACGGGCAGCTCTGAAGGTGATGACCAAGAGTTTGAATAGACTTCTCTTGTGTAGAGGCAGCCAATGAAGAGTTTTCAGAGCTTCTGATGCTGATGACCAACGTGAAAGTTTCAAAACAAGTCTAGCCGCTGCGTGTTGTACTGCCTGTAGTCTCTTCAGATGTTGATTTATTAACCCCTGCTAGAAAGCTATTACAGTAGTCAGGACGTGAAAGTATTAACGCCACAGCCACTGTTTTTCTTGCAGCCAGTGGAATCAACTCAAATAATTTTTTCATGGTTTTAATAATGCCAAAGCAAGTACCCACCACCTTAAGGGTATGGTGTTTAAAGGAGAGAGAGGAGTCAAACCACACTCCCAGATTTTTGGCCACCTCCACTGTGGCAGGGGGAGCTGCTGCCTCTTCCGGCCACCAATCCTTCGGTTGAAAGGGATTGTCTTTACCGATCAACAGGATTTCTGTCTTGTCCGTATTACAACGGAGATGGTTGTTTTTCATCCATGTGATGACTGCCGTAAGACAGGCTTTAAAATTTTCTTCAGCCTCTGTAGAGTTTTTCTAAAGGGACAAAATCTGCTGAGTATCGTCAGCGTAGAATGTTGTTTCAATCCCGTAGGCCAAAATGAGGGAAATAAGAGGGGCCATGTATATATTAAACAAGAGTGGACTAAGTGAGGCCCCCTGGGGGACTCCTGTGGTGATAGTGCGTTCTGAAGAAAAAAAGGTGCCAATGGAGACCGCCTGTTTCCGATTGGACAGGAAGGATGTGATCCAGGCCAGAGCTGTGTTGGAGATGCCGCAAGATTTTAATCTGGCCAGTAGGATGCCATGAGATATAGTATCAAAGTGGCCGACACTGCCTTCCTGCCATTGTCGGTAATGAATTTCAGAGTGTCAGATATCTCTAATAGGGCTGATTCCATGGAATATTTCGGGCAGAAGCCAGATTGTCGGGGATGGAAGATCTGGGCTAACTGGACAAAATTAGAGTGTTCCTTATAGACCATTTTTTTCAGTGACCTTGCCCAGGATTGGAAGGGTCGATATTTTGTTTTTTCTTTAGGGGCATCACTATTGTGAATTTCCACTCATCAGGCACTATGCCAAAGGAAGGAGTCAAAACCATGGGAGTTGCGTGGGAACACCCACGCAACGCCCAAGGAGCCACTAAGAGTCACGCAAAGATGCTGTGCATGACTTCAGAAATCTGTATTAAGGTTTGTGGTGTTCTTGCATCACATTGAATGGTGCAAGAGTGACCAAAAAGGAGTCATAAATATGGCCGGTTGTTTACTGAGTAGCAAGTCCCTTTGGGATTTTCTGAAGGGTAGTTGGTTTGTCTGCAGCCTTAATTGTAGAAGAATTATGTTCCATTGCTTGCAGTATGCACAGAGAAATAGGGGCCACCAGATCTTTCCCTCTTATAATGAGCGGCAAGGAGCCTTGGTTCTGTAGATGATCGAAGAGGTCTACATGGCATACGTGGTTGAAAAGTTACTTGCATATAGGCTGGCCCAAGCTGATAACATAACATGAAATGTACATGGGTGATGCAAGGTTCGTAATTTGAATTCTTTAAATGGCCAGGACAGTAAGATATGCGTGCATTTGTGTAGGCTCAACAGTACTCACGCTACCAGGTTTTGAACCAGCTGCGATTTAAATAACAGACCTTTTGGAGTACCCAAATAAACTGTAATTTAGTAATCCAATTTAGAAAGACCTGCAATATTGTTTGGCAACAGTGTACTGGAAGAAACTGACACATTTCTCTTAAATATCTTTATGTAGGAAAAAACTGGAAGACATGATGCTATTAACCTGTGTTCTTAGAAATAAACCTGCAGGGACAGGAGGCAGGGGTGAGTACTTAGGGGCTAACTCCTAGGGCCATCAACTAGTGGACCAGGCATCCTGGGAGCAAGGGTATGCTGCAGAGAATGACCATGCAGCATACCTTACTCCACTGGCCTCAATGCTGAATTGTAAGAAGAGATTTTTACTGTTTGACTTCTATCTTGTACATAATAAACAACCCAAACCGAAACTTTACCACAAGTGCCAATTTTTTGGATGCAGACTAGTACGGTATCGTGAGCGATGATAACGAAGGCAGTGAAAATGTAAAGTAAAGTCAGTGCCGGCCTGCTGCCTCCACCACGCATCCGTCCTAATTCATGAACAAGACAAACCAGTTCTGATTCTTTACTGTGTAAACGCCTGAATTGCAATTTGGCTTAATCCAGGACTAGTCTCCACTCTAGAAAGGTTGATGTAAGCAGCTTCACTAGTTTTTCAAAGATTTTTTTTTAAGACCTGGAAGCAGTGAAATCAGATGGTAATTGCAAAAAATGCTCAGATCGACTGCCGTTTTTAGGTAGCCTGTGACAGGGCATGTGCTTCATGCACCTTTACTTGCAAGATGATTACATTTCAATAAAGAGCTTGACGCCTTCCCATTGCTTACCATTTGTTGGCGTCAGTGTCACTCTTCTTTGCTGCCTCCAAATTTGCCAGCACAGGCCAAGCGTCACTTCCGTTCCATTGATTAAACTTAATTAGTGCCCATCCGCTGCTTGTGCTGTGATTGAGGTACTATGTCTACTTTCTCTCCCAGCCATCCCTTCCTGTGTTGCTGTCCCTGTCTGGAACTCCCGCCCTCCTCCTCCTCACCTCCCTCGAGTTGCTGTTCTTGTTGCCTCTTTCCTCTTCCATTGTTTCTGCTCCCTTCATCCTCCTTTGCATCTCCCTTGTGTTGTTTCCAACCCACTTTTTTAGGTCGAGGACCGTCCGGTCTGCCGAAGGCAGAACCGGAAGTCGGAGATTTAATGTTTCTGAGAGTGGCTCTTTAGCCCGCCTCTCTTTTTGGCTCTCCTCCATTGGCTGGCTTCCTAAACGGAGGCCAGCCATTGGAGGAGAGAGCCGTCCCTCCAAATAGGCTCCGTCTTTTTCAGATTCGGGGGCGTGTTCCGTGCTGTTCTTTCCACTTTTTAGCCACGCCCTTTTTTCTCCCCTCCAGCCAATGGCAAGAGGAGAGAAACAGAAAACACGCCCCCGAATCCGAAAACGCCACTGCGTTTCTCCGAGGCATTTCTGCTTCACCTCGGAGAAAGGCAGTGGTGTGCTTGTCCTCTCCCCCTGCTCTCGGCTCCTGCCCTTTAAATCTGAGGCCACTCCCTTCATTGATCAACATCAACTAATCAGCTGCCCCTACCCCCACGTTAGCGCAACCTGAAATGCCAAAAACGCTGTCTTTTTTTGAAAGAACGGAGGAGGGTCGCAAAAATAAAACATACTTGTAGAACGGCAAACAGAGCCGTAGCATAACACTGAATTACCATATATGTCATCACCCTTGATCGTCCTTTAAACACTACTTAGACCTTACCTTTGGGAGTTTGGTGGTCGAACTCGAAACTCATTTAAATGCAACTTCCGACGTCCGAGCTGAGCGGCACTGCGTTCTACGTCCAAGGAAAGCGTGCGGAATAGTCCTTGCAAGCCAAAGAACCCACGATCAGAATGAACATTGCCGAGTCGAAAATTAGCATCAGATTGGGCCGCTGAGGGGGGCTTCGAGTCAGCGGGGCGGCCACAGGTGCGAGAGTGGACAATATACAGGAAGAGAGCGCCCGGTGCATGCTGGGAGGTGGCAGAGCGGCGCAGTAGGAGACGTGAGATAACAAAGGGGCTGATTGCTGGGGCCGGCAGAGGGGTTAATGGGATGTCTCAGCGATGAGGGACAGAAAGAAAATCCAATCAGTTCTTATTGTGATATGAATGGAGAGATCAGGAGTCACAAAGGGCCGAGTTTGTAGCAGAACCGAGGTGTCTCGATTCCATCAACTAACACTACAACGGTTTCTTTTAGCTTCCAAACTGTTAACCTATGGATAGAGTCCCGAATATCGCTACTACCGGCCCTGGCGATACGTTTAGGTGCGGCTCATGTGAAGCCCACACTGACGGAGACAGAGTTTTTAGTTCTGGTGGTGATTGGTAAATAAAGATAACGGGTGGGGGTCTGGTTTTCACCCTCATCCTTTGCAATGCGACTGGTTCAGGAACCTGCTAGGAGCTTTGCTCGGTGTTATGATAGCATTAGAATATGCCACTGACGCTGCAAATTAGATGAAAGGTGACCTACCTCCATGCCGACCTTGTAACTATGAATTATACAATTTCCAAGTGTATGGGGGTAGTGAGGGGGTTTACTGGTTATAAACCATAACATAAACAGAACGCGTACAAGGGCAACAGCTCAGAGCACAACATGTGCGCGACCGCCAGCAATAACCTCGGGGACAGATTCAAGTGTCAGGAACAGCTGGCCGTCCCCCCAGACGGGGCCTAGGCAATGCCTTATAGGTGATAACTTGGGTAGCTCTCTCCCTCTTTCTGATGTACTAACTAAGGTATAAGCAGAGCCACCGGAATTATGCGGCAGGGGAGGGCCACATTATGCTTCAAGGAAGGCCAAATTATGCTGCCTAATGCAGCACATTTCTTGCTAGTTTTAATTCATTATTTTGTACTTTTTACACTCTCTGCTAATGCAATAGGTATCACATATGCAAAAAAAAAGCTAATGCCAATAGAAATGACAATGCCATTTATTTAGGGATACAAAAATAATAAAAAAATAATGAGCAATACCAATAGCTCTACCTATAATATTGCCGAGACCATTGCATTGTAAATGTTTGTTTTAACATATTGCACAGCAGTGTTGGCTTCAACATAGCTGAAAACAAAGGGCTATGATGTGGTCAATGCTAGCCGTGTCATAGTACTTTCTTTCTTTACTTCAAGCCACGTTGCAGCTCGCGCTGCTGCTCAACATGTTTAAAAACACATTGACTAAGCAAATACATCTCACATAGGTAAGACCTATTAGCTTCTTCAATGCCTGTTTAAATAATGGTGTCACAATTGCATTCTTCTATAGCAGTGCTAAGCGGAGCAGAAAGGATAGAACTATTGCAAAGAGAAGCTTGTATTGGACTAAAGGAGTCAATCCCCAGATGTAGAATCTGAGCTAGACAAGCTTCGATTGAAGATCCAGATGTGATGGTTAAAATGAAAGATGTTGTTGTTTGTAATGTGTACTCATACACACCAGCATGACATACAGAAATTCAGTTCTAAATGCACTTCACAGTTAACCTTTTATTCAGTCCAGGCACAGCAGCAACACAACTCATGGCAATTCCCTCCATAGCGCGTTTCTATCAACCCCTCTTAGAACCCCCTTCATACCCTAGGACAACGAGGGAAACTTAAACAGAAAAAAAGAAAACCATCGTTTAAAAAAAAAAAAATAATAATTCTTTTATAGTCGTATGTCGAATCCCACCCCATCCCGCCCCACTGCTCTACCTGCACAGGCAGCGCCTGGTGTCATGATACTGCAGGGTGGGGAAACATAGGACATGATGCTGTAACTAAGGAACAACATTATGAGGAAGATGTGAAACACCACAAATAAGTACTCAAAAACCAAGTCACACAGTTCCTGTGTAGGCTGAAACACATGCAGTGTCTGCCAATTATTCTCCCCTTTAAAAACACAGGTTTGAGATTGTTTTGCCAGTAGGATCTTGATGGTTTAGAAATCTGATTGCTTAGCCCCGATTTTGGCTCTAATGTCCCTCTATGCTGCCTTAAAAGTAGTTTAGAGGATTCATCATATAGTATAAGCCAGCAGCATTTTCCCTGCTGTCGAGTAGTTTTGTACTTTGCCATCTCCTCATTAAACAATAGTGCAAGTTTATAAGGTTTTTGAGTCGTTTTCATTTCTAATTGGATTGCCGGAGTCTTTGGCAGAAACCCACTTTCCCCCACCGCAATTAGGCCCAGATTCTGAACACTGCCCTGAAACGCAGTGCAGCCTTCTAAGAGGCTGCGCTATGTTGCGTAAGAGGGAGAGTGCAGGAGAGCGCCAAAGTCACAGAGAAATGCCACTCTCCTCCCCTCTCCCTAGCATCGGCGCTGATTTACTCAGCCGTGCGCCGGGCACATACCGTAGCACCCTAGAGCTATGGCGCGTGTCTGAGTCTAGCATAGGTTTTGTACAAACAGTTGAAAAGAAAATATTGTAGTCCAAGTGTATCTTCGTCTCCTCTCATCCAATCGACTTTCAGGATTCTCCTGAGAATAGGCTCTCCTCTACCTTTCCTACGTCTTGAACAATGGACTACAGTCATCGTGAGGTGCGAAACAACATTTACAATTGTGACTACATGCGAGGCCCTTCGATTTCAGACCTTCTTTGCCATGAGCAAGTCTGCATTTCTATCCTTCTAATAAAGCAAACTGTATGTTAACTAACAATGGACTACGCACAATAGAAACATCGACTGCAACAACACACTGGCGTAACGAATCTTGAGGGGGCCTCCCTGCAAGGCACGTAGAGGGGCCCCCTCCAGGCTCAATCAGGAGCTCTGCAGCCAGAGTGCTGTGCTAAGGGGGCCCCCTGGAGCCTGGGGCCCCACCACACTGAGGGCGCTGCGGGGGCCTGTGTTGCGCCCCTGCAACAACATATTATTCGGCACCACATCTTTTCATTAGAAAATGAGGAAAATATGTTAAAAGGATCAACATTTCATATTCATGCACTGTATTATCATGTGAACTACTTTATTTATTTTATCTAACAATAACGTTTTTCTAGCAAACAGTTTCAAAAACATTAATATTATTCAAAAGAACCTTCTGCAGAGTTATGTGAAGCTTTCTTTAAGCCATGTCGGGGAAAGGATAACTTTTAAATATTTTATGCATGTCTGTGCACATTCAGTTAAACCACTGGTAAAGCAAAGCTGCTTTAGGTATTTTAAGGCCTAGTACTAATAAAAATAGCTACATACTGCATCTTTGCACACTTTATATGTCTTATCCGTTCAATATAAATTGCACGTTAACATTGCTCATATGACTTCAACTATATTATTTTTGCACTTTAATAAAACGCTTTCAGTGTCTACCTCTAAAAAGATGGCAGATGCCTGACACATCCCCCATTTGAAATAATCGTCTGTAGCTGTGGTAAAAAGATAATTCGAAATGGCGGAATGAGAGAGCAAGGTGTACTATATGTGCTCTATTAGCCATCGAATAATTTGAGCTTTTTTTTTTTTCTCAGTTTAGCATCTCCTGGCTAGTATTTTGTTGCTTATTCGTTTTGTGCCGTATCTTCGTCTTTCGGTACATCTGGTAATTGCAGAAATCGGTTCCTTGGTTTGTCTCCTGCACTCTGGACCCTGTTCTCAAGCCTAGTATGTCATAGGCCAGCGAGCCTACCATACGGAAGCCCTTTCTGGCAAAACAATAGATGTCCAGCTAAGTCTCCTCTTTATTCTTCATCAAATGTCAAAACATATTAAAAGAGCATTCCAATAAAGTAAACAGTACTGACAAAACAATAGACGTCCAGTTAAAATTCCTGTTTATTCCTCATCAATGTCCAAAATACATATGAAGAATAAAGGGGAATTTTACCTGGGCATCTATTGCGTTGTCAACACACTTTGTTTCATTGAGTGCTGTCTTCAAATTGGATTTTTAGAGCCTAAAAATAAGAAGGATGAATATGACATTAGCAGTGTCATAGACAGGCTCTGAAATACTTACACAGAGCTAGACTTTAACCCCTCACCACCTGCACCCTAGTACTATCACCACTTAGGTGGTCCACCATCAAGAGGCTTTATGAAAACAAAGGGAAGCAGGTCACTATGTGGGATTTTCAGGGATTCGTACACTGTGTGTAATAGGATAATCTATGTTACATGTGATCGACACAAGACTACGTCTGAGTGGAAGCATCACTGTTACTGATCAATAGTCAAAGTCAAAGAGCATTAACAAACACAGCTCACGTACAGCAAATTGAAATGAGTGGCGGCTGACATGTATCGAGGGTGAGGGGGTGGGGGGCACAACAACAAAAAAATACATTAATAAAGTAAATTTACCTTCCTTTCTTACAGCGCGACATTTTCCTCCTTGAGGTGTCTTTCAGGAAGCTCCCGATGCAGGAAACTGCACTATCCAATCTTGGATCTGCTCTCACATCATGAGAGATGTGCCAGAATTGGATAGAGAAGGTTTTTCCAGCGCTCCCAAGAGCACTGGAGGCCTGTGCTTTCTTTAACCCAGCTGTCTAAGATAGCTAGGTTAGAGAACTTTAAAATGCACCTGTTTGGCTGGCCGACCCAAAACACCCGGCCAAAGAGACATGCGCATCTTAAAGCTCATACCTCTCTGCTGCTGTCACTCAGCAGCGCTGGCCCCACCCCGTCCTAACACTTAGCTTTGGATGGGTTGCTGAAAAATAAAATGGTAATAAATAACCTTTATTACCATTTTATTTTTTAGTTCTGGGGCTTCTGGAGTGACACTCCTCAACTCAAATGGGGAGCCACCCCTGATTAAAATTACCAGGAGTGCATTAATTCACTTTGGCACACATGGATAGTTCAAGTTTTAAGACTTTAAGACTTTTAACAACATACAGAAGAGTTTGAATTTGATCTTTGCATCCACAGGCGGCCAGCGAGGGCTTCTCAGCGCAGGTGTTCTGTGGTCTTATTTTGTTTGTGCCTGTAATGTGGGCAACGCAGAATGCAGGATATCTTCCTAAGGTTCCAGTGAGTTTGTGGTAGTGTGGATGAGTAGTGCGTTTCTGCTGTTGCCTTTGGAGAGGATTATTACTTAAATAACAGAACAAAAACCGAATCACAGAACAGAAACCTGGAAGCTTCAGAAGCAGTGTAGGGTGTTTTAGCGTGAAGAGCGCGGCACGTGCCAACTCAAGAGCGCAATCGATGTGAGCGTTCTTGGTGAGTTTTGAATGTTCCTGGATAGTTGGGCATCAACCGGAATCCTCCATCAGGACAGATAGAGAGTGGTTTGCTGCAAGGATTAAACAAAGTGACCAGAATGGTATCTCAGTAAAAGTAGTTTCCTATGAGAAATATGACAGTCCACACAGGGTTCATATGCTCGTTTACAGTCTGCAGGGAACTGAAAATACTCGGGTTTCTGAAGGAAGATCTAAATGAGGCCCTCAGGGTTCTCGTATCACAAGAATGTACCCTTCTTTTCAGCTTCCTGCATTTAATCCCTCTGGTTATTCTTGTGTTCCAATAGAGCACATCCCCTATATTCCAATGTACGAATGTAACAATGTTTAGAAAAATGCAGATTTTCCACAGTTTTATTGGGAAGAAAGTAATGATGTTATTAAAGACACTAGATAACAATAGGATGTACTTATCTGTGTATAAGCAGCACCAAAAGAAAGAAGATGGCTGCAGGTTCCTTGGATTTAGGCATGTTCTAAAGCGTTCTGAAATGTTTTAATGTTCTATTCTATTACAAGTGTTTGTTGCTGCTGTGTATCGGAGCAATAAAGCAGTTATGCATAATATTGGCTTCTGCGCTTTGACATAACATCAGAGTTCTCACAGTACATACTTCCTAATGTACAGAATTCCCAATACCAGTGGAGAGGAACATAATGTATGCTTGCAAGAACAATCCTCCCGCCAGTCCAAAGTGAATCTGTCTCCCTCAAGGAACATATTGACTAAAAAAGGTACAAGGAAGATACAGGGCTTGTCATCAAATGGCTACTAGGTCTCATGAGACCCTCAAAATCCATTGTGTTCTCACAAGTACTGAGAGCTTCCACACAATTCATTGTGGTCTTTCAAGAACTCGCACTCTGTGCTACCTCAAGAGCCTGCAATAGAAATTGAAAGTGAGAACTGGCCCTTGTAGGTATATTGAGCCAGTATTCCAAGGCCGGCCGAAACCTCCATCTCAGGGGGCATGACTAGTGATGGCAGCTGGAGTACCAGTAGCCACACATCTGATTACCATTCCTTCTCACTGCCATTTCCTGCTACAATCAGAATATCTTGGTGACCTGCTGAGGTAACACTAGCCTAAGGTATGTGTCAGTGAAACACACATGTGAAAAGCTTATTTGCATATATAACTACAGATGTCAACGGGCCTCTCAAAGGCTCCAGAGCTACTGAATTCAGATGCAAGATGAGGACCAGACCAAGAACATTACATAGATATTTGGGCAAACGTTCACCCAAGTGTATCTTGGCGCTGAATAACAGATGTTTATTTGTTATCCAATTTAATGGTACTCATTTTATCGACCTCAGAAGGATGAATGGCTGAGTGGATCTGAACCTGTGACCATGAGATCGATCAGAGGCCCCTACATTGGATGCATTGGTCCACTAAGCCACCTGACCCAGCTTGGCTCACAATCATCGGGGACAGCTTTGGTACTCCCGCCTGCTCTCCACCCAGGAATGCCAGTATCAGGTAGTGCCCACAGAATAATGCACGCACACATTGCAGCTTTTGCCATAATTATTATCAGTGAGCGGCTCAGGAGTGGCCACATAACTGCTTGTAGTTGGGGTGATAAATACACTAGGTTTCCAGAGCAGCAGAAGGAGGAAGGCTGCCAAATGAAAAGCCAGTAACAGGTGCTTACCAGGAGGGACATCATCCTTCACCTCACATTTAATAACATCTACACCTTCTCTCCATTATGCTAGGAACGCCCCACCTTTATGGCAAGTGAAAATATGTTATGTGTGTATTCAAATCTCCTACAGTCCATGAGTTGCAGCATGTTCAACTGGATTGACACAGAACAAACTAAAGGGCTATGTTCAAAGCTCAGGTGTCCATTGCACTGTGGGCTGCCATAGCATGAAGCTGGTCTGAACGAGAGGATGACATCTATCAGTATAAGCAGGGATCATTAAATGTTCTAGCTGTTAGAAACATGATATTTTTAAACCGTGACCTCTTTCTCTGAAAGGATCTTTCTGTATATTACTGTATCATATCAAGATCAATACGTGGACCACTGGGGAGTAATCTGTCTGTCACAAATGGCTTAATCATGCTTTTAATAGATCGACCTTCCCAGAATAGTGTGGGCACTCCAATTCTGTTTCCATAGCCCTTGCTTCTGACACCACGGCCTGGGCTAATTTTACCTCTTGAATGTCTTCATTTGTCTCCAGAGAGTTTTGTTTCTCAGTCTTATGGTTAGTCTAAATATATTGTCGGATATATTTATGGATCTTGGCAAGGCATGGAGAACAAGGCAAAGGTCTTGGTACTCACTCTCTTCCTTCCACTGACCGCGCTCCCTCTGACCATGGCATCCTACATGTTCTGATCAATACCCTATGGTCTCGCTCCTTGCCATCCTCCCCTTTTCTAACAGCAAACATTCTCTGTGTACCTTCCCAGGATCACACCATAATTCTAACTATGAGGCCCAGGATACAAGTATTCCTTTATAAACAGCACAAGAACATGACCACAGGAAATCTACAGACATACCAACAAACTAGACTTGACAGAGCTATCCTCCTTGTGTGGCGGTTGAGCATACGTCTACACTCCTATTGCATCATATCATCGGCTCTCACAGTAATTTGCTTGCACACTTAACAGTCTATTCGCTCCACTGTGCACGCTTGTCACACATTCGTCTTTCCTGGGTAATGATTTTCCATCATACTTCTCCAAAATCAGCAATACTCATTACCTCTTCGTCCGTCTTCCTGGAGGCAGTCCAGACGCATGAGATACTTCTCCTTTCCAATAGAACCAGTTCCCAGGCTGAAGCAAAAGGTTCCCCCAAGCTGGCCCCGCTACCCAGGAGTTACCACAAAAGGGAAGAACTAACGATGCACTTCCTGTAATGTACCACACAAGGGGTGGGAGGGCGGCACTCAGGTCTGCATCAAGGAAGACAAGGACTTGGAGTAATGAAGATTACCTGTAAGTAACTGGGGTATTTCTCCTTATCAGCATATTTTTCAACTTCACCACTAGAGCATAATACATGCCTCCAAAGCACACATCTACCTCTGCTTATGGTCACCAATCTGACTAGCTCTCTCTCCTAAAAACAGGACCTTCCTTCTACAAGTCTTATTTAAGGCTGTCCTTCACCAATCCCCAAGTTACCTCTTCTATTCTATTGCCCATTACTCTGACCCCGCCAACCTAGGACTCACTAATCACTGTTAGACCTGTCAGCCCTTTGGCTGTTTCCTCCTCATTTTTTTCCCTTTACCCTCTAATTTTTCTGTCCACTAGTTTTTTTGGGTGTTGACGTAGAGGCTCTGGGTGCCCCATTTTCACTAATTGAGGGTGAGGCGCAAGGTGCTTCTCTAAAATGGAGGGAGGGAGAGAGCTCCAAGGGGTATGGTACTATCGTAGCTCCCTTGACTGAGCTTACATCAAAGAAGCACCCTTAACGGGTAGTCTGGACCGAGGTGTGTCAACGAGCCTTAGACACCTTGAAACAAGCAATGTGTGCGGCACCTGTCCTCAGGGCCCCGGACTTCTCCAAGGAATTCATTGTCCAAACGGATGCGTCGGAGCATGGCATCGGGCGGTGCTGTCGCAGCTCAATGAAGAGCGTCTGGACCAACCTGTGGTTTTCCTACCTAGGAGACTACTCGCCCGGGAACAGAGGTGGAGTGCGATTGAGAGGGAGGCTTTTGCGGTGGTGTGGGCTCTGAAGAAGCTGCGGCCATACCTGTTTGGCTCGCTCTTCCTGGTTCAGACCGACCACTGGCCCCTCAGGTGGCTGATGCAAAGGAGGGGTGAGAATCCTAAGTTGTTGAGGTGGTCCATCTCCCTACAGGGAATGGACTTTAGGGTGGAACATCGCCCAGGAGTGGACCACGCCAATGCTGACGGTCTCTCTAGGTATTTCCGCCTTAGTGAGGAGAACTCCCAAGGGATTGGGTAGCTTTCCCCACTTTCAGCTGGGGGGGACGCATGTTAGACCTGTCAGCCCTTTGGCTGTTTCCTCCTCATTTGTTTCCCTTTACCCTCTAATTTTTCTGTCCACTAGTGTTTTTGGGTGTTGACGTAGAGGCTTCGGGTGCCCCATTTTCACTAATGGAGGGTGAGGCGCAAGGTGCTCCTCTAAAATGGAGGGAGGGAGAGAGCTCCACCACAAAATGGTGGCCTAAACTGCCACCTCAGAACCTGGGCCATAGGCTGTCATGAGGGGTTTTAGAACCTTCTGGGCCACTCTGGCCAGTCAGGGCACAGGCTATAAATAGAGGTGAGGTGCGTCGGCCATTTGGTGTGGAAGGTGTGAACTGAGGTAGTCAGGAGTGTGGCACCTGAGTGGGGAAGTAGGAGTACAGAAGGGGGGGAACTGGCTGTTCTTAGGGCCTGCTTTTTCACCCCCCTCGGTTGACACTACCCCCTACCTCTTGACCTAGCCTTGCCTTTTACCTCTGACCCTGGGATCACGTTAACTGGTTGTGATCCCCGCCTAGCCAGTACCTCTGAGGAGAATTGAGGGAGAGAGTGGCCATCTCCAACCTTGTTCACCATTTCTCTGACTTTGCTTGGGTCCTCCCTTAGCTGTTCTGCCACTGGCGTGTGGCCTGCCACCTCTCTACCTATCTGCCTTGAGCTGGGGCGTTACTGGGAGAAAAAGGGGGCGCTGTGCGCCAAAGCAATCGCCACCCCTCACGCTGCAGGCCAACCCTTAATTTCTACCCCCCCTGTTAAGGGGGACCCAAAGAGCGCTCACCGCTGTGGCCCGGGGTCAAGTAGATCATCCCCTAACCTTCCAGGGGCCCGCGGGGAAGACCGGGGCCCCACCGCGACCAAGGACGTCCACGCAGCGCCGGCCGTCACGAAAAGAAGGCCGCTGAAGGGTAAAGCAGGCCGCGCTAGGCCTTGAAGCCGAAGTCAGGGTCACCTGACGGGGCGGGCTCCTCTACGCCGCCCCCACCGCTTCAGGATTTGTTCTCTGGGCCGCGCCCCAAAAGTCTTCCCTGCCCCGGACGAATACGGGAAACTCATCCAGTGAGCGGGAGGGGCTCTAGGAGCCGAGAGCCCTCCCGCCAAAAAGAGACCGGCGCAAGGGCCTAGCTGAGGCCGAAGAATAAGGTAACCTCCCCCGGGGTGATTCACCGTCAGATCGTTGGCCCCACATCACCCGAATAGGGCCCGACACCGGCCGAGAGCGGCCATAACTGTGGAGGCATATTTTGAGGGATAGAGGAGTCTGTACACCCCCGCCGGGTAAAAGGCCTCGGGCCAACTCTACGACCAGACCCCGGCCTCAGACTTAATGTGCCAACTCAGCGCTCTGCTTGCATACCAGGGTTAAGGCCCAAATGAAATGCTGGGGGGACCTCTGGCTCTGATATAAGGCCTCATCCAATGCTCGGAGGTAGTGCTTTGATTCAAGGCCCTGATGTCATGCACTGTCTCCCTATTCTAACTCCATGTGCGGTGGAGGTGATGTTGAACGCCTCAGGGAACTGTGATGCCTAGTGCCTCAGGGACTGTTAATGGTTAGCACTGCAAAGATCTGTAAGGTTACGGCTTATGTTGAAATGCCATGGTATAAAGCGCTATATTTATTGACTCTATTTGAAGCACCATGTCATTGCTATGTGCGGCGCTATATTTATTGACTCTATTTGAAGCACCATGTAATTGCTATGTGCGGCGCTATATTTATTGACTCTATTTAAAGCGCTGTGTCATTGCTATGCGCGGCGCTATATTTATTGACTCTATTTAAAGTGCTAAGTAATTGCTATGTGCAGCGCAATATTTATTGGCTCTATTTAAAGTGCTAAGTAATTGCTATGTGCAGCGCTATGATTGATGACTTAATTTAAAACTCTAGTGAATTTGCTGTACTGTCAATCTGGTAACAATGAAATGTTTTGACCCAAATGTGTTATAGGCAAACACTGATTGATTTGATTTTAAAGAAAAGAGAAACAAGATAAAAGGAAGTTAAAGCTTTTCTAATTTTTCAAAATCTCTGGTGTGGCGTCATTTTTAGTGGTGGTACGCTGATGTGCTGAAGTGAGTGTGATGCAAGCATGACATGCTACTCTGGAACAAGGCCTTTCCACCTGAGCCAAGCTACCGTAGGTCCCTAGGTCCAACAATCACAGCTTCCAAGCGTCATCCACCTGCTTCATCTTGGTACCGCTCATTTTACCTCCCAAGACATTTTCTGTGAAATTCCACCTCCACCTGACATATGAGCGTTCACCTCACTCCTTGATTTTAGAGCAGTCCTAATTAGTAATTTCCTGTGTCTGGCAATACAAGAGTGTAGAATTTCTGATCTAGATATTTTGGCTGTCAATAAGCAAGTAAATAAATAAATACATACATAAATTAAACTGAGTCAAACAACTCAAACTGTCCATCATTCTGATTGACCTTCTAATTCTGAAGGAACCAGTCACGAGAGCTACTGGCCCCATCAAGATGTGGGCCAAGATTCACAAATGTTTAGCACTTGATTAGTGTTACTTTTTTAATGCTAAACCAACACTAAACCTTTTTTGGGGATTAACAAACCAATGCAAATTGGTATTTACGCTGGTTTGTATGGAAAAGTAACGCAAAGCAGTGTGAAACCAGGAACGGGCCATGCAGGTAAGAGGGGTGGGGCGGTGGGGCGGGGTGGGTGGCAGACTCGACTGATGACGACGAGGGAAAATTGATTAATTTACCCTTGTCGTCTGTCGAGTCCCCCCTCCCCACCCTGCCTCACCATGCCACCGCTCTTACCTGCACAGGCTGCTCCTGTGTGAAACGCTGCTTTGCAATACTTTGCGTCAACAGGCGTTTCATGGGTGGGACTTTGGCGTTCCCATACAACCATCTATGCTTTCTGATACTAAACCCTGTCTACTAACATTAGTAGACAGGGTTTAGTGCCAAAAATTAACACTGCTTAAATTAAAATAAAAGCAGGTGTTAAAAGGAGAAATAGTATAATTTCTCCTTGCTTTTCCGACTTTGCGTAAGTGCTGCACTTTGCAGTACACATACAAAGTAGGAAAAGGTTTTAAACCTGCCTAGCCATAGTATTTTGTACAGGAAGAGTTACCCTTCCTGAACAAAACCTATGGTAGACTCAGGCATGCACCCTAGGACTATGGCGCTAAGGTGTGTGCCTGGCACAAGGTAGCTAAAAGCTGTGTGGGCGCTAGGGAGAGGGGAGGAGAGAGCCATGTCTCTGTAGATATGGCGCTCTCCTGCTCCCTCCTTGTCACGCAACGTAACGCAGCATTTGTGGCTGCTGCGCTGCATTCCATGATTTTTTGAGACTCTAGGCCATGGTGTTTTACCCAGAGACCTTGGTTGTTGCAAGCAGCCAAAATCTTCAAGTGAAACACAAGCTGTTATTTAACCTCTTTTCCTCCCAGAGTTACCAATTTCCCTTGTCTCATTAACTCAGGAGAGGGGGATTTCAACCAGAAGTTCACCTTAAATTGACCTCCATTAAATGAAATGGTCACGGCAAAAGTGCCCAAGTGTTAGCACATTGGAGGCATTTGATTTTTTTTTTTTTCAATTTAAATCAGTAAGAAGCTTCACCCCATATTAAAGAAGTGAAGCCCAAATATTTCCATAGAGTAAAGACTTGCAATGACTTTCAAATAAGATAAGTGTCCAGAGATTTTAATATTATTTTAAATAAAGTGCTTTATAGCATAAGAAGTATAAACTGACTGTGTCATATTTAGATTACAGTCAAAGCTAGAACCTTCTGCATTTGTGTGCATGCTATATATGTAAATAAAGCTATATACCTTCTACAAGATATAGCTTTGACTGGATATTGAGTTTATTTATGTGACCAGAACATACAATTGAGAAACCTGAGTGTACCTGAGTTTTAAATTTATGACCATTTTGTGCAGTAAACCTTGACTGGTCACCCTAGCTTTAATCCTGTATAAAGGGAGTATCTTGGTTTTCCAAATACAGCACTATAATACCTGACCAGCTGTAACTGACAGTGTTCACCATACATACTGCTTAGTAACCATTAATTGCCGGACCCACAGATAAGTTGATTCCTGACTTATACCCAAGGCTAGTGGAATTATACAATTTTGAAGCCATGACGTTTTGCATATAATTATGGATTGCAGGGTTTCCCACATCATCCATCTGCTGAATAATCTGCAACTTTTAACCAAAAAAATAGTTTTGAGCACAAACAGATTAAACGTGACTAAAAGAGCTTTGATACATACTGCAGTGCTGTGAAAACCCCTTTGCAAGAGGTGCCTTGTTATCTTTCTGTTGCTTATAGTGTATTTGGGTGTTAAACTGGTACTAGTGAGGTGAAATATTTGCCCAGACAGCATTAGTTTGTGTAAAAAAGACAGAATAAGGAGATAGTAGTATTACAAAATGTGCTGCATTACGTTGCAGAATTGGCCCTTCATTGCTGCATAATTTAGTCAACCCTGCTAGATAATTTGGCCCTCTCCCATTGCATAATTCCAGTGACCCTAATAATACCAGATTATTTGAAGATTTTCCCAAGGAGGTGATTTAAAGTATGGCCTGGCGTCAAGCCCATTGAGGGGTCACTGTAGATATCAGTTTCAGTAAAGGCGCACCGTAGCCAAGACCAGCAACATTGAACGTGCTAAATTCATTATGTTGCCTGAAATCCAAGCCATGCAGACACATGGAGGTGCTTCAGGCACTGGGCATAGCTCAGCTCTCCTGCGTGTCTGTGATAACACTGCTTCTGAAATAAAGGAATTAGAGATAGTGATGGAGAGGGTCAGTAGGAATTTCATTAAAAAATAACAGGATGAAACAACAAATTGGAAAAAGACTATTTTACTGTCAGTTTAAAAGCCACACTCACTCCCAGGTTAGTATTCTCTGCTTGCCAGAGAAACTCCCACTGGCTCCAGCTCTTGGTTGTGGCTCAGTTCTTAGGTGTGGTGCAGTATACACTGCTGATCTGGACTCCTCTGCTGACCTTTGACATTTCTGAATCGCAGGCAGCAGCATCTCCTCAGCCTTCATGCAGGACAACGTTGAGCTGTCTAGTCTCAAGCCACTAGGACTCATCAGCTCCAGTGGTCCAGCTCCAGTACTTGCTTCATAATTCTTTCTTCATTATCTTTTGGAAGATTTAGATCAATGACATATTTTTTACTCAGGGGTCCATTTTACATGCTATGCACATATTTAACACTTTTGCACAAGAACACTATGTTTGGGACTAGTCCAGGCTTTTACCTATTGTTACACCATTAAGGCCGGTGGTGCAGTTTTCAAATTGACCTGGTTACATGCAGACTGCTGGTTGTCTAGGCACTATAGACACTCCTGTTATATTTGTTTAGACTTTCATCTTGATTGTATTCATTCCAGTATTGTCAATTTATGAGTTTTCACCAAGTAGCACTTCAGAACTCCAGCACTCTTAGGGGCACATTTACAAAACCCTATCCCCACCACAAATTCACTTTTTAGGACATTGTAGTGGCCATAGGGACTTGCCCTATTTACAAACTTAACATAGTTTAACGCTGCCTTGTAAATAAGTCACACTTTCACGATATACTTACGTGAAAGTGTAGGGCAATGGGTGTTGTAATGGGCGTTACAATGCAACGCCCATTGATTTGATGCTGCGCCCTATTTACAAGGGTGGCGTAATTAGGAAGTAGTGCCAAAATTAAGACCAGGGAAAACCTGGTCTTAACCTGTCAAAACGAGGATTAATATTTAATTTCTCCTCGTTTTAGCTGTTTCCATGTGTGCTGGGTTGTACAGCGCACATAGAATCAGTAAAACACCATTGAAGATGTCCCTTCCTGTACATAAACAATCATTTAAAAAAAAGAAAAAAGATACATTTTGCAATTTCTATGTGTTCTGCATTAAGCAGCACACATACAAGTTACAAAATGCCACTTTAAGATTGGCTATGTGCTGGAAGGGACACCTTCCTGCACATAAACAATCTTCCCCTCAACGCAGACATCCGCTTTGGCACTAGCCTACTAAATGTAGGGCGAGCACAGGGGGAAACACAGGGCTGCACCGTATTGTTGTAAATATGGTGCAGCCCTGCATTTCAGAAGTGGCGGAGTGCGGCATTAAGCAAGGAAGGCTAAAGCCGCGCTCCGTCGCTTCCTAGTAAGTATGACCCTAAGTTTTAAAGAAATCAATACATGACATAATGCATAAATGCAATGTGAAGTGCAGAATCTTTTGCCGTGTATGTATATTGGTATAGGTGAATATTTCTCTATAATATTTTGTTGGCATTATTTTAGTAGTAGCTTTAACAGACCTGTGTTAACCTTGCTTTATTATGTTCACAGCACAATCGAATACCATTGCACAGCTAACACTCTACACCATCCTTTACAGTAGGGGCAGGACAAGGCTCTTTAGCATAATTTTGACCAGATAGGGATTTCCAATATTGCTTATGTAAATAAAGACTATTTCTTAGTGAAGTCATAATTGCTGTATCGCCTGTTGCATGTTCCAACAGAGTTTTCTTATATCTACTACATCACATCCTGCACACAGTAAGTGACTAGGCTGTGGGCGCATAGCATCATGTTGTTTGTGGAACAAGCAGCCCAAGAGGTGTGTTTTGTCTCTGCCACTCCTCTTTCCCTCACTCACTGTGTCACTCAACCTGTGTAGTTGCATGTGAGTGAGGGAAACATTGTGGTTGTAGTCGCAAGCGAGTGAGTCAGTGGTGGAGCCACTTCACCGTACAGTACCTACAACGCACCATGCAGGTTAGTCCATGGTGTCCCCTTACAGGCAGACTGGTAGAGAAAGAGACTGCAAAATGCCAAGGTGAAGGAATTAGAATAAGACGCAGTGAAGGTGATATCAGCTTTATTGGTAGCTCACCTATAGGTTTATCATGTCACAACATTTATATAGTGCAATTAATACCCTTTTACGGCTTCGTAGCACATCACACTTTACTCTCTTCCCTGCCCAATGTCTGCACTGAGATTGTAGGTAGATGAGGAACTCATGAGATGTACATAAGGGATAAAAAGTTTCAGGCAGACTCAATGTTGTGTACTTCTGCCTGTTGTGAAAAACCTTGAACACATTTGCTCATACTAGTGTAACTGTAACCTTCTCCTGCCATGTTTTCTTGCTCAGGCTGCATTTCCCACAGGAAGTGCTTGTCTCTCATGATGACATTCTTTGCTCTCGAGGTGTGAAAATGGATAGCTTAGTCAGCTGAAAACTGTTTAAATGTTTGTTACTAGTGAAGTTCTTGTGATCTGAACTAGGCACCTACCCGCTCATGTTCATTGTGAGAATAGTACCATGTGACCACTACTAGAAACTTATGTATGTTAGGGTATACATTTGCTCTTGCCTATACTGGTGGATCTTGTCTTCATCAATGACCTCAGGGTGACCCCTGGTTAGTTGATTCTGTGATTCTCAGACTGTTCATGATTCTATTGACAATACATCCTTTACAACTTTGTGTGGTGTTTAAGGAGATTTCGTTGACACATTTTTGATCTACTGTATGATGTTTCCTAGTGACCTCTGTGAGGAGTTCCACATATAGATTTCCAAATGCAACAAGACAAAAGTCTCTATTGCTCAGAAGGTGCACCCAAAGTATCCCACCACCCAAAGTGGAGGATGTGTACTGCCCCTTCACTATGTTGTCTGGAGACTTATCAATTGGAGAGGGTGACTAAGCATTCAGTAGTATGGATTCTACAAATACCCTTGGAGAGGGCCTGGAACTTGGTGGCATGCACTCACATGGTCCCAACCGCGGAGACAACACTGGAGTTGATGCTGATCCTCCGTTATGGTGGAGGAGCGTCACCCACCCTGCCAGCGGCCTCAAAACTTGAAAAATAAAACGATAATAAAACAGGTTTATCATTTTATTTTTCTTCTAAGGGCTGAGTCTTGGGGGTGAGGCCATCGCGATGACAAGCATGGAGGGGGGAGTAGTGGGCACTGCTATCAGTGAGTATGTTGGTTTGACCGGCCATCCTAGTATGGCCAAACTGACATGCACACTGAGATGTCTTCAACCAGAGCTGTGTTGTCGGTTTGTAGACAGCAGTCACAGGCTCCCAGCCTCTCTAGGACTGCAAATACAGGCTGCTAAGGCAAACCCCAGTGTTTCACTCATGCTGCCAGCAGCATGACAGCAGCGTCTGGATTTGGCCGTATGGGAGTCTGGTAACCTGTGCTGCAGTGGAGCCAAAGAGAAGCAGAAGAGCAGCAATGCACCGGGTGGCAGATAAGCTCTTTTTTTGTGATTTTTTTCCCTGTCATCCAACATCCACCAGCCACCAGCCCTCTACTTTGCCTTGACACCAGCCACTACTGCCTCTTATCCCTCTCAGATAAGTGCAAGATCCAGGGATGAAACTCCTAAATCACGCACTGTTCCAAGGGGGAAGGGGTTTAGGGACAAAATAAGAAAAGAGAATTGTGATACTCCATCTGCTCTGCGGCGATGCACACTGCTTAGCAGGATGTGTCACTCCTGAGACCTTCTGTGCCTGTGAAGGTAAGAATGTATGGTTTTGTGATGATGCAATACACTGGAAACAACATGAAAAGGCAATTATCATCTTTACACTAGTAGGCCTTATTATACCTTGTTATTGCATTAACTTTAGCAACATTCACTTGCAAGCTTCTTCTACAATATGGCTTAAAGATAGGATACCAGGTTCACAGATAGGAAACTCTGGGACACTTGAGGAAGAGCTTTGAATACTGGTCAAGGTCTCTGACAATCCCAAGGTAAATCTCAAAGCATGGGTTTGTTTTTTTGGTACTCCCAAGGTTACACTCGAAAAAGAGTTTCTGGCACACCCAAAGTTACAGCCGAAACATGGATTGGAGTTTCTGGCACTCAGGAGGTAACACTCGAAACATGGATTGGAGTTAATGGAACTTTCAAGGTATACTAGAAACACATATTGAAGTATTACACTCCCAAGGTAAACTAGGAACATGGATTGGATTATGGCACTCCCAATGTACACAAGGCACATTGCGCTTGGTACAAGGATCACACATGAATCAAACGCTCAAAGGAGAACTCTCTAGGTACTACTGTTCATCAGGGAAAGGTAAGACTCTGAGAGTAAACTTGAAGACAAGTCTATAGACTTGAGCTCAGCAAAAACCAAAGGAAATGATGGACGGAGTGTTGAACATTGCAAGCACTCACCCCCAGTCAACTGATCTGGGTTTAATCCATCACCGTTCTTTAGCCCACTCTGCCACCCCAGTTCAGACATGGCCATATGCAAATCAGTCTGACCCTGTGCCTCATGGGAACAGTCCAGCCCGAACTGCCAAGCCATGTCTTCCCTGGACCGGAAACAAGCTTCCTTGGACCGGTTTCTGACATTTCAGCCGTCTTCAGCCAGGCTTGCTTGAATCCAGTGGCAAAGTGAGAAAGGGACTCACGTCTGAGCATACCCTGCCAACTTATGGCAAACAAAGCAAATACCAAAGGAAATGATGGACGAGGTGTTGAACATTGCAAGCACTCACCCCCAGTCAACTGATCTGGGTTTAATCCATCACCGTTCTTTAGCCCACTCTGCCACCCCAGTTCAGACATGGCCATATGCAAATCAGTCTGACCCTGTGCCTCATGAGAACAGTCCAGCCTGAACTGCCAAGCCATGTCTTCCCTGGACCGGAAACAAGCTTCCTTCTGGCATTTCAGCCGTCTTCAGCCACGCTTGCTTGAATCCAGTGACCATGTCTGAACTGGGGTGGCAGAGTGGGCTAAAGAATGGTGATGGATTAAACCCAGATCAGTTGACTGGGGGTGAGTGCTTGCAATGTTCAACACTCCGTCCATCATTTCCTTTGGTTTTTGCTATAGACTTGAGCACGCCAATACTCTGGCCTGCTTACTACTATAAAAGGACAGTGCGCACTAACCTGATTACAACTACTTCAACTTGTCCTAAGTTGGAAGAAGGTCTCGAGGTCTTGACTCAGAAAGTCGCAGAGGAACTGGAGTAGCTGCGCAGGAGGTGGAGACTAGTGATGCGTCAAAGGAGTTGGAGCCTAGGGAATCACCAGAGGACTTAAACTGCAACCAGGAAGAGCGCTGCCATGGTCTGGTCAATTATTTAGGTGAGTGGGAAGGCAGGAAGCTTGTTCTCCTGGGAGTGTAGGCCAAGCCGAATTCAGCCCCAGGGACGCCATCTGCCAGTGCCAGGCCTTTTTGGAATTGGGAAGGAAAGCCATGCGGAGCACCCTATTGGGCCTATTTCGGCCTTGGGGACCCATCCCCGAGGCCTAGTCCCTTTTTTTCTAATATTTAGGGGAGGTGGGCTGTGTGGCCCATCTCCCAGGGCCGATTTCAGCCCTGGGGAATCCATCCCCCATGTCCCGGCCATTTAGAGATTGGGAGGGGAGCAAATAGCTATGTCCCAGGAGTGGGCACCCCAGGACATAGCAGGCCTGGGCAGTGGCAGTCCCCAGGACCATCCATGGCTCCACAAGGGGGGCCGCGTGACCCCCTTCAACATACAAGTTAGCCTCTGGGAGCTGGTGGTCCCCGGGGCCAGGGGTCAGCAAAGGAATCCCTACATTAATGTATTTCAGCTTCTGGGAATGTGGCAATCTCGGGGGCTGTGGGGAGAGGCTATGCGGACCTACCTGCATTCATTGGCTGGGGGAGTGCACTTAAAAAAATGCTTTTTTGGTCTGTTTATAGGGGTCAGGGTATTTCTACCCTGCACCCTTTTATTTTTTTTACATTTTGTTTTGGGACTGGGCTCAATTTGAGTTCTAAGATGGCAGCCAACACTTCCTGGTTGAAGTGTTGGTAGTCAATCAGAGCTCTGCATTTCCCTACACGAGCTTGTTATGTTTTGTGAAGGCAACGAGGCCAGAGATATCACTAACTGCATTTTCTTATATTTCTCAGGAACTTCTGAACGGATTTACAACAAATAACAAAAAGCACAATCTGTGTAACCAAATCCAACATTCTCACAAGTTTTAAGTAATTTTGTTCAGCAGTTCAGGCTGTAGACGTGTTCAAAGGACCTATGAGAATTAACATGGGAAAACACACTTTTTTTGACAACCCTTTTTCTCAGCCCCCGCTTGATGGATCTCCCCAAAACTTTCCACGTTTAACAAGTGTCACTATAACACATTTCTGGGAATTTTTTGTGAAGATTCGTCAAACAGCAACAAAGAGATAGACAAGTAAAAAAACGCTTTTTCGATGGAAACATGATCATAACTACCTACTGTCAACGCTAGTAGGTAATATATATATATGTTACTATAAATAATGAATTCGAATTATTAGAAAGAACCTGGCCCTTGTGCTCCAACTTGGATCTCTTGCACTTTTCACTCACTTTTCACTGTACTCTTTTGGGTACTCTGTTCTCTCGGGGTCTATTGACAACATTTCCAGCATAGATCTCTTATTCACTTTTCTCCGGGTGTATATGCCTCCTTCTAATTCATTATTTATAGTTGCTATTTTTTTCTTTCAAAATTTCGTTTCCATTGGGGGTCTCGGATCTTCACATGAAACATCGTGTCCTGATGATGGTCTTGTAGATTTACTTCAGGTGAGATCGAAACGTTGACGCCCTACCCCATTTTCCTTTTAGTTTCTGTTAAGATTCAATATAGGAGACTTTGTTCATATGTCTAGGGCAATCTCCATACTGTATACTATGAGAAATGGGCTATTGTGCATTGATTACTACCGAAACTTCACTGTCAAGGATTTTTCAGCTCGGTTTTCAATGCCATGGAAGTACCTTCTCATTTTAAACCGCTAATGAAACCATCATTTTTGAGTGAAATATAATGAATTAAGAAATACACCCAGTTGTACTGATGTATAGCTTTTCTTCAAATATCACGGGCTATTGTGCCCTGAATTGGTTTGTTGATGTCATGATTAGATGTCTAGTATGTAATTAGAAATTTCTTCCTAAACACATTTCTAAATACATCCCTTGTAGGAACTATTACCTGAGACAAGTAGGATGCTGCATGGTCCTTTAGGTATTCAGCATCTTCCCTCATCAGAGCAGTCTTGATGTCACACCTGTTCAGGCGTACTGAGAGTTAATGTTGAATACAGCAATTCCTGCATTGGTGCAGACTTGTGCCCTCTGAATGCTCCACCATTCTTTTACCAAGGTATTTAATACCCTGTAACTGTAACCAAAATGTTCTATCCTACCATGATAAATTTCTTGACATCACTGACCTCTTTCTGAATCCTCTAAGTGGATGCAATAGTCAACTTCCATGCAGATGGTGTGTAGCTGTAATGTCTACTGTGCATTCTAGGACAAACACATGGGGGTCTGGGTCAGAGGGTAAGGATTGAGCTCTGTTCCCTCTCTTGACACTACACTTTTCAGGATCTCCTATTAGATGTATATAAAGAATAGTATAATAAACAAGGATTGGGGAAGCAATAGAAATTGTTGCAGGGATTCTGTGCAAACACAGAACTATTTATGGGATTATGGGACCTTAGTATGTAGGGACTGAGTTATACTACCACCTTAGTACCCATGAGCCCGGGACCGACTCGCTATAGTGTCTCACTTGCCCTCCTTCTCATTCACAGAGGAACATGTGATTAGACACCCCAGAACACAATACGCTCGACTCTCTCTGGAATCGCGGTTACAAGACACGCCATTTCGCACACACTCTTGCATTCGTCCACAATGAGATCTGACAGAGACACGAATAAGTCTAAAATATTTATTCTAACTAAGGTGCTCTAGTATGCAGTATACGAGCCAAAATCAGCAGAAAAACGCATAACATAAATGCGATCACCATAGCGAGTAGTCCATAAATCATAAAAGGAGGTGTCATGATGGATGACCTCCTTCCCCTTGTATAAAAGCAAGATGATTATATATTAGAAGATCACTGGGCGTTTTCAGCAGACCCCATACCTCAGTCTATAGATGGTAAATCTACATCATAGGTGCTGTCATGCTCTTCTCCCTGGAAAGGTCCCTCTCCTAGTGTGTGCTTACTACCCTTGTATCCCAATAAGACCAAAGTATGTGTTCCCGAACAAAAGCTGCATCTGCATGTTTTGTCTAGGTGCTAGGGCCTGACCAGAATTGTTGCTTGACCTTGTTCACAATGTTCAGACTAAATCCCAGGAACCTACAAAGCGTGAAAACAACTGTAGGTTCTATGTGAAAGTTTCAGAATGGCACATGCAAAATAAACTCATGTAGCAGCGTGCGCAAAGCAGCGGAGAGTCTGCAATGTGCTCATCCTACCATAGGGAGGATGACAATGTCCCCAGGGCCATATGACAAAACAGCAGAAGTGTTTGGCAATAATTGGATGGCTTTGCTGGAACTGCCCCAGCTGTGTTACAAAAAGCCCGTAATAAATCAGCATTTTGATTGTGGGAGTAGGACCTCTTTGCCGAACAGACTAATTTGGCAGTGGTAAGCTGTACACTCAAACAAGAGTTTTCAGAAAAGCAGTCAAAAGAAAAAGTCTGTGTTGTAAATTGTAAACTTAAAAGACATCAACACCATAATATTGCTTTGTAGATACTTCTTATAATTGACCAATGTTTTTGTTGCATCTTTAAGAAAGCCTATGTAGCATCTTTACTTTGTGAACAAAAACATGTAAATCCAACAGTATTTTTTTCATGGCAGCTAACAAAAACACATTAATGCACACGTACTAGTGCCTAGCCTTCAATGCACAAACAGCACAAACTTCATAAACAAAAGTAATAAACTAACAATTCAAATGCCATTGTCTTCATCATTGGGTTTCCCAGCTGGGCTGCCGAGTGCAACCCAGCTGTGCTTCGATGACTGAATTACAGTGGAGAGGGTTTGTTTTTGTTGGGTGTGAGGGGTGCTCAAAAGTGTGATTTAAAAATGCCTCTGGGATCCACCAATTACAAAAGGATGACAGGCAATACCTGAAGAAGGCTGACCTAAAGCCACTTGTTCTCTATATCAGTATTGTTGAACATTTGATGGTGTAAAGTTCTCCAGATAGATATGGGTGTCTGTGGCCCAGCACCCTTTGACAACAGTCCTGGTCTGTTCATTACTGATGAGGCAAGACAGCAGCTGGATCAATATATGGCGCCACATGCTGGAGATCCCTGAAAAACTTAACTCCATCCAGAAAACAGGAGGCTGAGGTGCTCCTATTTTAAAAACTAGAATGGGGCCCCTTACAATGTTTTTTACTTATTACGATGTTGGTTGGAGTTGCCTCCAACCGACACCATCTCAGAGGTGTGACAGACTGACCTCCGGTCAGCGGTTCCGACTGCCTCATTACGATGCGAACGATCACTTTTCTCTATGGGAGCTTGTGTCATGGCCGTAAACTGGCCGTAATACAGGCTACTATAGAGAAATGGGTGTGTCTGTAAAACCCTGCACCCTGTGGCTGGCACCTAATGGAGCCTGCCACAGGGTGCAGGGTTTTACAGGCGGTACCCTAGGTACCCCCCGACCACCGCGGAGGTAAGGGGGCCCTGCTAGGCACCCCAAAAGTCGCTTTCCAACAGCCTTTCCATGTCGGAAAGGCCAGCACAGAGAGGCTGAGGGAAACCAACAACGTAATCCCAACTGCAGAAACAAAATCCATAGGGTATGGTTCCGACCAGCTGGAAGACTCCGGGAGCCGGTCGGAACCAGGTCGGAATGACCGGCTGGTTAACATTCCGACCGCCGACCGTGTCGGTCGGAAAGGCACTCACTGTGGTTGAAAGCTTTCGACTAGCGGTTGGAGGCTTTCCAACCATCGTAATTGGCTCCTTTATGTAAACAAACACACAAAAAGAAGCTACACTGAATACATTTCTGATTTCACAAAAACTGACAACCACTAGGCACTAATTAGTGGGGTGCTGGGTTTCTCAAAAAATGTGAAGGACTGTCCTCACACACCACCAGGTGTCAAGCTTCATCATTGGCATTCCTCACTCTCTAGAAACTGCGTTTGGTAGATAGCGGGCCTACACCTGGAGACAGAGAGGCACTTCTAAAATCTAAGTTGGGGCCCGTGATAAAGTGATAGCTTAAAAACCAATGTAAACACCAAAGTAAATGTATTAATTAGGTGTTTACTTGATATTAAAAATCAATGTGGGGATATGTGGAACTAGTACCCCATCACCACCAGTGTCGTCAACATGTTTCTTCCATATTGGCCGCAAGGGTCCGTGGCATTCATCAGGACGAAGGAACTAGGGCTCCTATCTAACCACTTCTGGTTTAGATACTACCACTATGTAGGGTGACTGTGTCATCCTCTACCTAAAGTTGAGGTTTCTTGAAACCTGTAACACAAATATAAGATTGTATCAAAGTGGGATGCCCAGAAATATTTTAAGAATCAGAAAAAAAACCACAACATGCATATATCATAATTACGCATGTGGATGTGGAACATGTGTCACTGCAGGCGTGGCACACATAAATAATTGAAGTCCATAAGTTTTGTGAGACCAGCTCACACTCGTACCCCAAGTAAGGGTCCTAATTGCCCAATCAGCAAGAGGGTCAGAGGGACCCCTGTAGTCACCCTCTAAAGATAAAATAATGGAAGGTAATAGTCAATTATGCAATATGCGCAGAGTCACAGGCAAGGGGCTCTAAATTGCAAAATGTATTCAGGGTAGCTTTTTTTCTGTGTTTATATTAGGTTTGGAGACCAGCTCACCCTGAACACCCCGTACGTAGGGCCATATGTATGAAGCTAAATTTTACTTGCAAACACTACGAATCGCAAAAAGCAGCGTTTGCGACTAAACTTTTGATAAACGCGATGTATGAGACTGGTAGACCTGGCACCTTGGCGTGAGTCTCCCTTCCTCTTTTTGTCGCTGTGCCTCATGTGTTTTTATGGTGTTGGCCGCTCAGCGCGCTGTGCCACTGCCAACCAGTGTCACGGTGCGAGTGCTCCCTATGTAAATTGTATATGTTGGTTGGATTCCATGATTGGATTGTTTGATTTACTGTCAGACCCCAGTAAAGTGCGCCGGGGGCGCCAGGGCCTGTAAATGCGAACCCCGCTGGTGGGCTTGCAGCACTGGTTGTGCCACCCACAGAAGCGGCCGGTAAAATATATCTAAGGTCTGCCATCGCAGAACCTGCGTGCAGTCTGGTACTGACACGCCGACCGACAAGTGCCCACACTTGCCGGTCCCTGAAACCTTCCCTTAGCTGCATGTTAGTCACCCCTCTGGTAGGCCCACGGGCAGGGTGCATTGTACGCCTAAGGTAGGACACGCCTGGATGCGTGGCATGTCCTAGTAGTGAATTACCGCCATCTTGTTGTTCACTACTGCAAGGCTACCCTGTTCTCATAGGCCAGTATGGGCGGCCTGGATTATTACACCTTATGATCCTACCCGACCCAGGGAACATGGTAGGAGCTCGAGTTTAGTATGCCTGAACTCGGAATAATAAGGTACATCTTTTCGCAAGGTTTATTTTAATATTCCGGGTTTGCAAATGCCGCTTTTAGAAAGTTGGCCTTTGCTTGCCTAAACCTTTCAGCCGCCTCTGCGTGTTGTGTATCTGATGTCTGGCTGGTGTGAGTGACAGGGCTGGGGGAACCCAGATGGGCAGGGCTAGGCAGCCTGGTATGAATAGGACGATCGACAGGTAGATGGGTGGGAGGAGTGCTCCTAGGTTCTGAATAGGACAGTGCTCCGCTACCTCGATGCCGGCTCCACCCCCTGTGGAGCGTCTGATGACTCTGCCCTGCACTCTGAAAGGAGAAGCCTGCATCACGTAAACAAAGTGCTCAGAAACCGGACTGAACTAGGCAAGGGCCCCCCTGGCCTGGGAGGACAAAAGATTTGTGGTATAAATGGAGGAGCCCTGCTCCTAAGAAACTAGATCCGCTTTTGACCAAGAAGAATCTCTGCCTGAGGAGGAGGCACCGGGAAAGCTGTAGGAGGAAGACTGTCCCTATCCTGGGGGATTGGCCTGCAGTGGTGACCTTGCTGCCAAAGGAGAGAAGAGAAACTGTTGCTGAAGACTTTTACTTTACTTTTACTTTCAAGACTTGTGCTTTTCCAAAAACGATCTCCAAGGGCTTGGAACTGAGCTTGCCCCCTGAACTGAGCCCCAGGACCATTGGGCTCTACCTGATCTTCACTCGCCTGCTGCTGGACTGTGGTGTCCTTTCCCTCGCCGGAGCTGTGACCCTCGGGCCCAGTCCCTCCCTGAGCCGTGACCAGGACTGCTTAGCCGCCCCCGCCTTGGGAAGAGCCTCGCTCGATCGGAGCCGCTCCCCCTACGCTGTGCTGGGCTGCCCCGTCACCTCGCTCGTGGAGGCTCGCTGTGCACCTTCACCCTCCCGCCGGAATCGGCGTTTGTGAGCATCTCCAAGCCTCGGACGGCCCGGACGCATCGGCGTGCCCGGCTGCCCCGCTTTGTTCACCCGCCACCTGCAACACCCCACTCCTGTCGTGAGCCTGAAGATCAGACCCCCCATCGTGAAGTGTGGGAGCCCCGGACGCCGCCTCTCTCTTCTGTCGAAGAGCCGCTGAAATCCCGCACCCGCCTTTGCGTCAAGAAACAAGGTACTGTACTTACGAACTCGACCGCGAGCTCGCATCGGATCCAGGGTCCGCAACGTTCTTATTTCCCTGTCATCTGCTGTGTGCTCCCCGGGCGCTGCCTCAGCACGAAGTGCGCTGAGGCCTACAGTTACCTTGTGCCCGCCTAAAGAACTTTCCGTAAAACCAAGAGAACTTGACCGTATTTCCAAGAATTGTGGCCCCATCAGTTCAACGTTACTGGGCCTTGTATTTGAATTTGCTGAAACTACATAAAAGCTTATTTTTATATACCTCCTGATTGGTGTCCGTTTGTGGTGCATGCAAGGGGTTTACTGTATGTGTAATTGCATTTGCTTAACCGTGTACGCCTGAGACTTAGCCTAGACTGCTCGCGCCACGCACCTAGAGGGTGAGCAGGGGTTATTCTGGGGAGTCATCCTTCGCCCTGACAAGAAGTAAAGGGTTCCTGCTTGTTGTGGGTTCACACCTGCGTCAACCAGAGCCCCCTCATTTCTAACATTGGTGGCAGCGGTGGGATTTACGGATTTGCATTTGTGGTTTGCGTATAGTGAATCACTGATCACCACGTAGTGAGAGCAGACCAGTAACACAGCCACAAGGCTAGCATTTGTTTTTGTTTTGCCAAGAGTCTCCGTTGTTAGAGCCATGCCTGGTTCACTTTCCGCCGGAAGGGCGGCTTCCATAATCTCTGGATTTGAAGACGTAGATTGGGAAGAAGGCGCACTTCTGGATCGTACCAATGAAGACTTGAAAGGTCTTTGCTCCAAGTTCAGGATTGCCCAAACTGGATTGAAGAAGAAGGAGCAATTTGTGAAGGCGCTGAGGGCCTGGTATGAGTCAAAGGCACCAGAGAATCAGGTGGAAGTGGTTCCACCAGAAAGTGTCCATGAGTTTGGCAGGTGCCTGTCGCCAGAAGAGTTGGCAGACAGGGCCGCAACCCGGGCACACGAGGTGGAAATGGCAAAACTTCATGGGCAGATGGATATGGAAAAACAAAGATTAGCCATGGAAGAAAAGAAACTACAATTAGAGCATGACATGAAGCTGAGGGAGCTGGAGCTGAAAGCAAAAAGTTTGGAGCTTAATCCCTCTGGTGGCAGCACACCGCCAGTACCGGCGGAACCAAGAGTTTATATTCCCAAGGATGTAGTGAAGGAGTTCTTCAGGAATGACGACATCGGGCAGTGGTTCAGAGCCTACGAGGTAGCCATGTCTTCCCACCGGGTCCCTGAGAAAGATTGGGGAGCGGGGTTGTGGGGAAGGTTCCTGAGTGAAGGGCGGGACACACTGTTAGATTTACCTGTTGATGTTCGTAATTCTTATGCCCATATGAAGGAAGCATTGATGGCTAGGTATGGGTTGACCCCTGAGTTATATAGACAGAGGTTCAGGGGTTGCACTAAGATTCCCAATAGTACGTATGTGGAGTATGTGACTTTCTTTTGCAGAGCACTGGATGGTTGGGTAAAGGGTAGTAAGGTGAATGATTATCAAGGGCTTCTTGATTTAATGGCATGGGAGCACTTGTCCAGTAATTGTTTTCCTGAGCTACGCCAGCACCTGATCGATAGTAAGCTGACTAACCCGAGGAAGCTTGCTGAGGAGGCGGACCGCTGGGTCAGTACCAGGGTCCACAAGGGTACCGTGGGAGATTCCGCCAAAGGTGGGCAGGGTCCCCAGCAGAAGAGTGGGGGGGACAGGGGTAAACAGAAGCAGTTCCAAAAAGGGCCCCAAAATAGTCCCCAAGGGAACCAAGGGAAGGGTTCTCAGCCTCCCCCACCCCAGAAACCGACCGGGGCCCCGACAGGTCCTCCTGTTCCAAAGGGGCCCGTAAGATGTTACAGGTGTAACAATTTGGGGCATTTTGCCTCTGATGTAAAGTGTCCATTGTTTGGTAAACCAGCACCCACTGGTGCTCCACCCCGGCAGGTGACTAGTGTAGCCTTGGGGGAGGAGAGGGATGTCCAAGGTGGGTGGGGTCCCGCAGAGATGTCCCTGGTCTCGCTAGGAGACCGTGAAGTGGTCCCTCCAACCCAGCTGCCTGAGAACACTAAGAAGTACAGGCAGTGGGTGACCATAAATGGCCATAGGGTGGAAGCTCTTAGAGATACAGGAGCCAGTGTGACGGCTGTCCGGTGTCACCTGGTGTCTCAGGAGCAGGTGGTCCCCAATGCATTCTATCCCGTTGTTGCCGCTGACAACACAGAGAGACACTGCAAGGTGGCTCAGGTTCCCTTTGAGTGGGGGGGGGTCTCTGGTACTCTTCAGGTAGCTGTGAGGCCCGCCATGCCTGTAGACTGTTTGTTAGGGAACGATTTGGAGAGCTCACCTTGGGCTAAGGTGGAGCGGAGTGCTCACCTGGAGATGTTGGGTATGCCGGATTGGGCGTGTGTCACCACACGGTCCATGGCAGCCAGTAGAGGTACTCAAGAGGTCCTGGAGCCTGAGAGGGAGGCCCAGGAACCGGCCTCAGAGAGAAGGAGCAAGGGGCGCGGGAAGCCGGCCCCTGAAGTTCCCCCGGTCCAGGAGGAAGCAGACCTTGAGGGGGATGCCCTGGAGCCTACAGGGGAGCAGATAGCTGAACTGGGAGACCTGCCGGAGCTGACCCATTGGCAGCAGGAAGGGGGTCCCACCAGGGAGGACTTTTGCAAGGCACAGAAGGAGTGCCCTTCTCTCGTGGGTATGCGGCAGCAGGCTGCAGACCAGGCCGCAGGTGATCAGTCAGGATCGCATTTCGTTTACTGGGAGAACGACCTCCTATATACAGAGCCTAAGGTTGCTGAGCCTGGGTCAGCCCGTGCGCTGGTGGTACCCCAGGACTTCAGAGCCTTCCTACTGGGGCTGGCTCACGATGTGCCATTGGCAGGGCATTTGGGGCAGGACAAGACCTTTGAAAGGCTTGTCACCCACTTTTATTGGCCTCAAATGCGCAGGAGTTCCGATACTCACTGCAGGACATGCCAGACTTGCCAGGCAAGTGGAAAGAGTGGAAGGAAGCAGAAGGCTCCACTCCAGCCATTCCCTGTGGTCGGTACCCCATTCCAGCGAGTGGGGATTGACATTGTAGGGCCACTGGACCCCAAGACAGCGATGGGCAATAGGTTCATCCTGGTCCTGGTGGACCATGCCACCCGGTACCCGGAAGCCATTCCTCTGAGGACAGTGACGGCCCCCGTGGTGGGACGTGCACTGATGGGAATTTTCTCCCGAGTGGGATTCCCTCTAGAGGTGGTGTCTGACCGAGGTACCAATTTCATGTCCAAGTACATGAAATCTCTTTGGCAAGAGTGTGGTGTAACCTACAAGTTCACCACCCCTTACCACCCCCAAGGAAACGGGTTGGTTGAGAGATTCAACCGAACCCTCAAAGGCATGATAATGGGCCTAGAAGGAGCCATGAGGCGTAAGTGGGACGTCCTCTTACCATGCCTTCTCTTCGCTTACCGTGAGGTGCCACAGAAGTCTCTGGGGTTCAGTCCCTTTGAGCTTCTGTATGGTCACCCAGTCAGAGGACCTCTAAGTCTGGTCAAAGAAGGCTGGGAGCAATCTCCCAGGAAACCTCCCCAGAATGTATATAGTTACATGCTGGCCTTCAGGAATCAGACTAGGCGATTCAGGCAACTTGCTGAGGCAAATCTGGAAGCCAGCCAGGAGGAGATGAAGCGGTGGTACGACCAGAATGCCACTCTGGTAGAGCTTCAGCCTGGACAGAAAGTATGGGTCTTGGCCCCCGTGGAGCCGTGTGCGCTCCAGGATAAGTGGACCGGTCCCTTTGAGGTGGTGGAGCGCAAGAGTCCTGTTACCTACGTGGTGGACCTGAAGTCTCCTAGGAACCCCTTAAGGGTCCTACATGTCAACCGCCTCAAGCCCCACTTGGAGAGGTCCCAAGTGGGCATGCTCTTGGCAACAGATGCTGGAATGGAAGAGGAGACAGAACCTCTTCCTGACCTCCTGTCAGCCAAGGAGCAAGATGGGTCAGTGGATGGTGTCATCCTCTCTTCCACCCTGACCCCTGAGCAACAGAATGATTGTCGCCAGCTGCTGGGACAGTTTTCTGACCTGTTTTCCCTGGTCCCTGGTGTCACTGATTGGTGCGTCCATGATGTGGACACTGGGGATAGTCCACCTGTGCGGCACAAGG
This sequence comes from Triturus cristatus, assembly GCF_964204655.1. Classification (NCBI taxonomy): domain Eukaryota; kingdom Metazoa; phylum Chordata; class Amphibia; order Caudata; family Salamandridae; genus Triturus; species Triturus cristatus. The sequence goes on along the minus strand of NC_140589.1, from coordinate 290,360,902 downwards.
CCTACAGGGTGACTGACAGGGTGAGGACATGCATCAAGGAGGAGGTCTCCAAGATGTTTTCCCTCTGGGTAATTGAGTCTTCTAGCAGTCCTTGGGCCAGCCCCGTGGTCTTGGTCCCAAAGGCTGCAGCGCCGGGAGCCACACCCGAACTCCGGTTCTGTGTGGACTACAGAGGACTCAATTCGGTCACTAGGACCGACGCACACCCCATCCCCAGAGCTGATGAGCTCATCGATCGGCTAGGGGCTGCCAACTACCTCAGCACGTTTGATTTAACGTCTGGGTATTGGCAGATCGCCTTGACCGAGGGGGCCAAAGAGAGGTCAGCATTTTCCACCCCAGATGGGCACTACCAGTTCCGGGTTATGCCATTTGGGATGAAGAATGCCCCTGCCACCTTCCAGAGATTGGTCAACCAGGTGTTGGCTGGGCTGGATTCGTTCAGTGCAGCCTACCTGGATGACATCGCAGTGTTCAGCTCCACTTGGGAGGAACACTTGCGTCACCTCTGGGAAGTGTTGATGGCGCTGCGCAAGGCAGGCCTCACGATCAAGGCGAGTAAGTGCCAGATCGGGCAGGGTTCCGTGGTGTACTTGGGACACCAAGTTGGGAGTGGCCAGGTGGCACCCCTCCAACCCAAGATAGAAACCATCCTGAATTGGGAGGCACCCAAAACCCAGACGGAGGTGAGAGCCTTCCTAGGTCTCACCGGGTACTACAGGAGGTTTGTCAAGGGGTATGGCAACATGGTTGCCCCCTTGACAGCGCTGACTTCGAAGAAGCAGCCCAGGAAAGTGATCTGGACTGACACCTGTCAGAAAGCTTTTGAGGCCTTGAAAACTGCTATGTGCACGGCGCCCGTGCTCTTGGCTCCCAACTTCTCCAAAGAGTTTATCGTTCAGACAGACGCTTCAGAGCATGGTGTGGGGGCTGTTCTTTCACAGATTAATGAGGAGGGCCTAGATCAACCCGTAGCCTTTCTTAGCAGGAGGTTACTTCCACGGGAACAGAGGTGGAGTGCTATTGAGCGTGAGGCATTTGCTGTGGTCTGGGCGCTGAAGAAGCTAAGACCCTACTTGTTTGGGTCTCACTTCCGGGTTCAGACGGACCACAGGCCCCTCAGATGGTTGATGCATATGAGGGGTGAGAATCCAAAGCTGTTGAGGTGGTCCATTTCCCTACAGGGTATGGATTTCACGGTGGAACATCGCCCTGGTACAGATCACGCCAATGCTGACGGCCTGTCCAGATTTTTCCGCCTTAGTGATGAGGAACTCCCTGGGGTAGGGTAGTTCTCCCCACTTTTCAGCTGGAGGGGACACGTGTTAGACCTGGCACCTTGGCGTGAGTCTCCCTTCCTCTTTTTGTCGCTGTGCCTCATGTGTTTTTATGGTGTTGGCCGCTCAGCGCGCTGTGCCACTGCCAACCAGTGTCACGGTGCGAGTGCTCCCTATGTAAATTGTATATGTTGGTTGGATTCCATGATTGGATTGTTTGATTTACTGTCAGACCCCAGTAAAGTGCGCCGGGGGCGCCAGGGCCTGTAAATGCGAAACCCGCTGGTGGGCTTGCAGCACTGGTTGTGCCACCCACAGAAGCGGCCGGTAAAATATATCTAAGGTCTGCCATCGCAGAACCTGCGTGCAGTCTGGTACTGACACGCCGACCGACAAGTGCCCACACTTGCCGGTCCCTGAAACCTTCCCTTAGCTGCATGTTAGTCACCCCTCTGGTAGGCCCACGGGCAGGGTGCATTGTACGCCTAAGGTAGGACACGCCTGGATGCGTGGCATGTCCTAGTAGTGAATTACCGCCATCTTGTTGTTCACTACTGCAAGGCTACCCTGTTCTCATAGGCCAGTATGGGCGGCCTGGATTATTACACCTTATGATCCTACCCGACCCAGGGAACATGGTAGGAGCTCGAGTTTAGTATGCCTGAACTCGGAATAATAAGGTACATCTTTTCGCAAGGTTTATTTTAATATTCCGGGTTTGCAAATGCCGCTTTTAGAAAGTTGGCCTTTGCTTGCCTAAACCTTTCAGCCGCCTCTGCGTGTTGTGTATCTGATGTCTGGCTGGTGTGAGTGACAGGGCTGGGGGAACCCAGATGGGCAGGGCTAGGCAGCCTGGTATGAATAGGACGATCGACAGGTAGATGGGTGGGAGGAGTGCTCCTAGGTTCTGAATAGGACAGTGCTCCGCTACCTCGATGCCGGCTCCACCCCCTGTGGAGCGTCTGATGACTCTGCCCTGCACTCTGAAAGGAGAAGCCTGCATCACGTAAACAAAGTGCTCAGAAACCGGACTGAACTAGGCAAGGGCCCCCCTGGCCTGGGAGGACAAAAGATTTGTGGTATAAATGGAGGAGCCCTGCTCCTAAGAAACTAGATCCGCTTTTGACCAAGAAGAATCTCTGCCTGAGGAGGAGGCACCGGGAAAGCTGTAGGAGGAAGACTGTCCCTATCCTGGGGGATTGGCCTGCAGTGGTGACCTTGCTGCCAAAGGAGAGAAGAGAAACTGTTGCTGAAGACTTTTACTTTACTTTTACTTTCAAGACTTGTGCTTTTCCAAAAACGATCTCCAAGGGCTTGGAACTGAGCTTGCCCCCTGAACTGAGCCCCAGGACCATTGGGCTCTACCTGATCTTCACTCGCCTGCTGCTGGACTGTGGTGTCCTTTCCCTCGCCGGAGCTGTGACCCTCGGGCCCAGTCCCTCCCTGAGCCGTGACCAGGACTGCTTAGCCGCCCCCGCCTTGGGAAGAGCCTCGCTCGATCGGAGCCGCTCCCCCTACGCTGTGCTGGGCTGCCCCGTCACCTCGCTCGTGGAGGCTCGCTGTGCACCTTCACCCTCCCGCCGGAATCGGCGTTTGTGAGCATCTCCAAGCCTCGGACGGCCCGGACGCATCGGCGTGCCCGGCTGCCCCGCTTTGTTCACCCGCCACCTGCAACACCCCGCTCCTGTCGTGAGCCTGAAGATCAGACCCCCCATCGTGAAGTGTGGGAGCCCCGGACGCCGCCTCGCTCTTCTGTCGAAGAGCCGCTGAAATCCCGCACCCGCCTTTGCGTCAAGAAACAAGGTACTGTACTTACGAACTCGACCGCGAGCTCGCATCGGATCCAGGGTCCGCAACGTTCTTATTTCCCTGTCATCTGCTGTGTGCTCCCCGGGCGCTGCCTCAGCACGAAGTGCGCTGAGGCCTACAGTTACCTTGTGCCCGCCTAAAGAACTTTCCGTAAAACCAAGAGAACTTGACCGTATTTCCAAGAATTGTGGCCCCATCAGTTCAACGTTACTGGGCCTTGTATTTGAATTTGCTGAAACTACATAAAAGCTTATTTTTATATACCTCCTGATTGGTGTCCGTTTGTGGTGCATGCAAGGGGTTTACTGTATGTGTAATTGCATTTGCTTAACCGTGTACGCCTGAGACTTAGCCTAGACTGCTCGCGCCACGCACCTAGAGGGTGAGCAGGGGTTATTCTGGGGAGTCATCCTTCGCCCTGACAAGAAGTAAAGGGTCCCTGCTTGTTGTGGGTTCACACCTGCGTCAACCAGAGCCCCCTCATTTCTAACAGAGACATTCTCGCATCGCAAATATAAGGAATCGCTAAAATAGCGATTAATCACACTGCGAATCTTGGTGCGAATTCCAAAATTGTGATTTGCACCTAGCGAAATTCGCAATTTAAAAATTCACACTTTTTGGTAATCGCAATGAAATGTATGAAAAAATCGCAAATTACGATTTCATCATATTCGCAAATTTGAGAATCGCAATTACCACCAAGTCTGAGCAGGTGGTAACCAGGTGCAAACTATTTAAGGAGGCCCACAATGCAACAGATTTTTCCACAATGGCTGGGCTTTATGTAATAGCCAGGAGGCTGCGAATCAGAGCTGCTGCACAGAGGAGGAGACGCCAGGAGAGGATCTTTCGTGCGCGCATAACCCTGTTCCAGCGGACTGAGGAGGAGAGCCATACAAACTACAGGCTGGATGAAGAGAGAATTCTTGATTTAATTGAGGAGTTCAAACCTATCCTTGAACACCGCACACACAGGACACACACCATCCCCACCCACATCCAAGTCCTGTGCTCACTGCACCTTTTGGCATCAGGTAGCTTCCAGGGGGGGATAGCCTCAGCAGGAGGGGTCTCACAGAGTGCGTTGTCGTGCTTTTTCCACACGTTCCTTGATGCCATGCTCCAGAGGCTGCATCACCACATCCACTTCCCCAACACACCACAGGCACTAGACCAGACCAAGCAGGAGTTCTATCAAAGAGCCCAATTTCCCCACGTCATTGGATGCATAGATGGGACACATGTCGCAATATCCCCCTTCACAGAATGAGTATGTGTTCAGGAATTGCAAATACTACCATTCCCTAAACATACAGGTTGTTGGACCCGGCCTCGTGGCGTGGTCCTGACTTCCCGGGGGTTGGGCCCGTTCCCCGCCCTAGCCTCCACGAGCTACCCGTTCGGGCCGCACGAGGTCACCTACACCTCGGGGCTCCGCCATTTTGTCGCCTGCCACGTGACCCTGCACACCAGTCCTCATGACTCCGCTCAACCCGGCCTCGGCCCCAGCAAGGCCCAGACATTGAGGCACCAAGAACTGGCCAGGGGGTGTCACGTGAACACCTCATCGCCCTGGCGGAGGGCGGTATCGATGGGACCCCCAACCGTCCCCACACACCGAGGTGCGATCGGCCTCCATCTCTCCTGGGCCGGGCGCCTCTCCTGCTTGGCGTCTGGCCGCTCCCAACCCGGCCTCTTCACCCCCCGGGCGCAAGGGTCCGGACATCAAAGGTCTCCAGACCTATATCTGGGGCGACCCCGCCACAGACCGGCAGTTGTATCCCGGAGTCGAGAGCCCTGCTGATTGAATCGCGGCCGACCCTACGGAGAAGAACTCTTGCTTGAAACCACCACGAGCCCTGCAGACTGCGTCGCGGCTCCTTTTTGCTGAAACCTTGAAGCCCCCCGGAACATCGGGGCCCTGCTGACGCTGTCGCGGCCCAACCTCGCTGAAACCTCCCTCGGAGCCCTGCTGACGACGTCGCGGCTCGAGCTGAGCAGAAACCATCTTGAGAGTCCCGCTGACCTGGTCGCGGCTCCCCACGAACTGAACGCCAGAGCCCTGCTGACACCGTCGCGGCTCGACCCCTCCAAGACCCGGAGGTCCTCCAGCTTGAGGATAAGAACTGGGCCCCAGGTACCCTCGTACCAAGCTCCTGCCTAAGACTGTCCCGCTACCCCTTCCCTCCTAAAAGAGACACTGAGACTTTTGCAGATCCCTTGATCCCCTTTTTGTGTAATATTGAAACCGTAACCTTTTAAAGTGCTGATAAAGAATTGCTCATCTTGAGACAACCTCCTCGAGTCCGGTGTGGTGGTGTTACTGTGCTAGTACATAATAGGAGAAGGATCTCCCAGGAGGCTTCTCTGCAGCGCTCGGCTACTTCGTACAGTGTGGGGGCCCCCCCCTGAGTGGTCTCGCCGACTCCTCGGGGTCCGCCTTCCAACATTTGGTGGCCAGCGACGGGATCCGAGCCGAACGCAGTACGTACCAGCCAGTAACCCACTAGCTACCCATCCAGACAAACAGAAGTCATGAGCAACCAAGAAAACAACGCGACCACAGAGTTCCAGCCCGAACGGTTGGAGGAATACACGCACAAAGAATTGAAACAGTTCTGCAAGGACAAAGGCATTGCAACCACCGGCCTAGGTACCAAAGAGGAGATGCAGAAAGCCCTGAGGACCTGGCTGGAGGCCGAGGCAGGCCACTCCCAGGAAGAAGGTCCCCTGCCCCTGACTGTGGCCACATCAACCGCACCGACTCCGGCAACCGGAGGAAGAAAGAGCCTAGAAACCGGCCTCTCCGAAGAGGAGATACGAGAGCGGGAGAAGGTCCGGAACCACAAACTAGAGCTCGCATGACTGCGGCTGGACGGCGAACTCCAGCTGGCGGAAAAGAAACTGGCCCTAGAGCAGCTACGGCTACAAGAGGAGATAGAAGAGAAGAGACGGCACCGAGAGTTGGAGGAAAAAAGACTGACCCTTGAGCACGAGCGAAGTCTCAAAGAGCTCGAAATCAAGGCAAAGAACGGGGGGACCGACACCCCCAGTAATAGAGACACCCTACCGCCTGCCGAGGCCAAGGTACATATCCCGAAAGATGTCGTCAAGGAGTACTATAAGAATGACGACATCCAACAATGGTTCAAGGCATACGAGGTGGCCATGACCTCCCATCGGGTGCCCCGAAAGGACTGGGGCGCCGGCCTGTGGAGTCGGTTCCTGAGTGAAGGTCGAGACACACTGCTCCAGCTGCCAGAGGAGGTGATGACCTCCTACGACCACATGAAGGAGGCCCTGCTCACCCGCTACGGGCTAACCGCGGAAATGTACCGCCAGCGGTTCAGAGACTGCAAGAAGATCCCGGGTACGACCTGGGTGGAATATGTGGACTTTTTCAGCCGGGCCCTAGAAGGATGGATCAAGGGTAGCAAAGTCACCACCTATGGGCAGCTGGTCGACCTCATTGTTTGGGAACATCTCTCCAACAATTGCTTCGTGGAGCTAAGGCAACACCTCCTCGACAGCAAGATGACCGACCCACGAAAACTCGCCGTCGAGGCCGATCGATGGGTCAACACCCGAGTCCCCGGAACTCGATGGGGGAGTACCAGAGGAACCCCACCGGACCTGCCCACCAACGCGGTGGAGGGGGAGGGCCGAACAGGAACCGGGACCCCCCCGCCGGGGCCCCCAGGAGCCCACCTCGAGGCCCGCCGCAGCAACCCCTCTCCCCGAGCCTAGCCCGAAGAGGGGCGACCCCAGCCAGAACCGGACCACGGCCCCCAGTAACATGCTACGGCTGCCAACAAACCGGACACTATGCCAGCGATCCAGTCTGCCCCCTGAACCAAAGAAGCGGGCCGGCGGGCCCCCGCCCCGACAGCTGGTGGCCGCCGCCCTGGGGGAAGGAGAAGAAGAAGAAGAAACCCTCGACCGAGGAACCACCGAATGGGAGCCGGCGGCCATGTCCCTGGTCTGCCTGGGCAGCCGAGAAATGGTGCCCCGCACCCGCATCCCAAGCAACACCCAGAAGTACCGGCAGCAGGTCACCGTCAATGGACAACGGGCCGAAGCCCTTCGTGACACCGGCGCCAGTGTCACCGCTGTCCGCTGCCACCTGGTGACCCCCGAACAGATCCTACCCAATGTGCTGTGCCCCGTCCGGACGGCCGACAACAGCGAAAGCCTGTGCCAGATGGCCCTGGTCCCCTTCGAGTGGGGAGGGGTGACAGGCCTACTAAAAGTGACTGTCCGCGACGACGCACCAGTAGACTGCCTCCTGGGGAACGACCTGGAGAGTTCCCCCTGGGCTCAAGTGGAGCGACGAGAGCACCTCCGAATGCTGGGACTATCCGAATGGGCCTGCGCCATCACCCGGTCCATGACCGCCCAGGCCCCCCGCTCGACCCTGGCCCCCAGTGCCGCCCAGCCCGAGGGGCTCGCACCACCCCCCGCCTGCAGCGAGGGGGAGGCGGACACCGACACTGGACCTACTGAACCCTCCCCCGAAGAGATTGCTTCCCTCGGCACCCTACCAGAACTTGCACAATGGCGCCACGAAGGGGGCCCCACCCGTGAGCAGTTCCAGCAAGAACAGCAGTCCTGTCCCTCTCCCGAAGGGGTCCGACAACAAGCGTCCGCACAAGCCAACGGGGACCAGACCGGCACCCACTGGGTCTACTGGGCCGAGGGCCTGTTGTACAGTGAACAGAAAGTGGCTGAACTCGGGGCCAGCCGCGTGTTGGTGGTCCCCCTCCGCTTCCGGGAGTTCCTTCTCAACCTGGCACATGACGTGCCCCTCGCCGGACACCTAGGGCAAGACAAAACTTACAGCCGTCTGGTGACCCACTTCTACTGGCCCCGGATGCGGAGAGACGTGGACAACCACTGCCGGTCCTGCCAGACCTGCCAAGCCAGCGGGAAGACGGGGGGTCGGGTCAAGGCCCCCCTCCAGCCCTTTCCAGCCGTCAGCACCCCGTTCGAACGGGTCGGGATCGATATCGTGGGGCCCCTGGACCCCCGGACCGCCCTGGGCCACCGCTTCATCCTGGTCCTCGTGGACCACGCCACCAGGTACCCGGAGGCGGTCCCGCTAGGAACTGTAACGGCCCCCGTGGTAGGCCGGGCCTTGATGGGGATCTTCTCCCGAGTGGGATTTCCCCACGAAGTGGTGAGCGACAGGGGCACAAACTTCATCTCCAAGTACATGCGGTCCCTGTGGCAGCAGTGCGGGGTCACGTACAAATTCACAACCCCCTATCACCCTCAGGGGAACGGGCTGGTCGAGCGCTTTAACAGAACCCTGAAGGGGATGATTCAGGGCTTGGAAGAACCCCTCCGGCGGAGATGGGATGTCCTACTACCATGCCTCCTGTTCGCCTATCGGGAGGTCCCGCAGAAGTCCCTAGGGTTCAACCCGTTTGAACTATTGTACGGACATCCGGTCCGTGGACCGCTCAGCCTGGTCAAGGAGGGCTGGGAGACGAAGCTCCCAGGCGCCCCTCCTGACGTCTACCGATACCTCCTGACCCTACAAAACCAGACCTGCAAGTTCCGAGCCATGGCCGAAGCCAACCTCGAGGCCAGCCAGGAGGACATGAAGCGGTGGTACGATCGGAACACCTCTACCATCGAGTTCGAGCCAGGCCAAAGAGTCTGGGTCATGGCCCCTGTTGAGCCCTGCGCCCTCCAGGACAAGTGGACCGGGCCCTTCAAGGTGGTGGAGAAGAAAAGCCCCGTCACCTACCTAGTCGACCTAGAGTCCCCCCGGAACCCCCTCCGGGTTCTACATGCTAACAGGCTCAAACCCCACTTTGCCCGGACCGAACTGAGCCTGCCCGACGAGGGGGGCGAGGACGACTCCGAGCCCCTACCCGACCTCTTGCAGAACAACGTCCACGACGGATCCATCAAAGGTGTCCAACTCGCCTCTTCCCTGACCCCGGAACAGCGTATCGACTGTCAACAACTGCTGCAGGACTACGCAGCCCTCTTCTCCCTCACCCCGGGGGTGACCCACTGGTGCGTCCACGACGTCGACACCGGGGACAGCCCCCCCGTGCGACACCGAGCCTACAGGGTACCCGACCGAGTACGGGCATGCATCCAGGCCGAAGTAGCGAAGATGTTGGCCCTGGGGGTCATCGAGCCCTCCGACAGCCCGTGGGCCAGCCCTGTCGTCCTGGTACCAAAGGCCGCAGCCCCCGGCCATCCCCCGGAGTTACGATTTTGTGTAGACTACCGAGCCCTGAATGCGGTGACCAAGACGGACGCCCATCCTATACCCCTGGCCGACGAACTCATCGACCGCTTGGGGTCCGCCCGCTACCTGAGCACGCTGGACCTCACCGCCGGGTACTGGCAGATCCAGCTCACCCCCGGCGCCCGAGAAAGATCCGCCTTTTCTACCCCTGATGGGCATTACCACTTTCGGGTGATGCCCTTCGGCATGAAGAACGCCCCGGCCACTTTTCAGAGACTTGTAAACAAGGTTCTGGCCGGGCTCGAGGCCTTCAGCGCGGCCTATTTGGATGACATTGCCGTGTACAGCAACCACTGGGCTGAGCACCTAATTCACCTCAAAGCCGTCCTGGCCGCCCTCCAAAGGGCCGGGCTCACGATCAAGGCCAGCAAATGCCAGATCGGCCAAGGATCAGTGACCTACCTGGGCCATCAGGTGGGAAGCGGCCAGGTGGCCCCTCTCCAGCCAAAAGTCGATGCCATCCAGGCATGGGAACCCCCCACTACCCAGACCGCTGTGCGGGCCTTCCTGGGCCTCACTGGATACTACCGGCGGTTCATCCGGGACTATGGGAGCATTGTTGGGCCTCTCACAGAGCTCACCTTGAAGAAACAGCCCAAGAAGGTGCACTGGACTCCCCACTGCCAATCAGCTTTCGAGACTCTCAAGGCAGCGATGTGCACTGCCCCTGTACTCCAGGCCCCTGACTACAGTAAGGAGTTCATCGTGCAGACAGATGCCTCCGAATATGGGATCGGGGCCGTCCTGTCTCAGGTTGATGAGAAGGGACTCGACCGCCCGGTGGCCTTCATCAGCCGACGGCTGCTGCCCCGGGAGCAACGATGGAGCACCATCGAGCGCGAGGCCTTCGCCGTAGTGTGGGCCCTTAAGAAGCTCCGGCCCTATCTCTTCGGTACCCACTTTCGGGTCCAGACCGACCACCGGCCCTTGCGGTGGTTAATGCAAATGAGAGGCGAGAATCCCAAGCTGCTGCGGTGGTCCATTGCCCTGCAAGGGATGGACTTTTCGGTTGAGCACCGACCCGGCAATGACCACGCCAACGCGGACGGCCTGTCCCGCTTCTTCTGCCTTGACGAGGAGAATCCCCAAGAAGATGGGTGACTCTCTCCGCCTTCGGCTGGGGGGGACGCCTGTTGGACCCGGCCTCGTGGCGTGGTCCTGACTTCCCGGGGGTTGGGCCCGTTCCCCGCCCTAGCCTCCACGAGCTACCCGTTCGGGCCGCACGAGGTCACCTACACCTCGGGGCTCCGCCATTTTGTCGCCTGCCACGTGACCCTGCACACCAGTCCTCATGACTCCGCTCAGCCCGGCCTCGGCCCCAGCAAGGCCCAGACATTGAGGCACCAAGAACTGGCCAGGGGGTGTCACGTGAACACCTCATCGCCCTGGCGGAGGGCGGTATCGATGGGACCCCCAACCGTCCCCACACACCGAGGTGCGATCGGCCTCTATCTCTCCTGGGCCGGGCGCCTCTCCTGCTGGGCGTCTGGCCGCTCCCAACCCGGCGCAAGGGTCCGGACATCAAAGGGCTCCAGACCTATATCTGGGGCGACCCCGCCACAGACCGGCAGTTGTATCCCGGAGTCGAGAGCCCTGCTGATTGAATCGCGGCCGACCCTACGGAGAAGAACTCTTGCTTGAAACCACCACGAGCCCTGCAGACTGCGTCGCGGCTCCTTCTTGCTGAAACCTTGAAGCCCCCCGGAACATCGGGGCCCTGCTGACGCTGTCGCGGCCCAACCTCGCTGAAACCTCCCTCGGAGCCCTGCTGACGACGTCGCGGCTCGAGCTGAGCAGAAACCATCTTGAGAGTCCCGCTGACCTGGTCGCGGCTCCCCACGAACTAAACGCCAGAGCCCTGCTGACACCGTCGCGGCTCGACCCCTCCGAGACCCGGAGGTCCTCCAGCTTGAGGATAAGAACTGGGCCCCAGGTACCCTCGTACCAAGCTCCTGCCTAAGACTGTCCCGCTACCCCTTCCCTCCTAAAAGAGACACTGAGACTTTTGCGGATCCCTTGATCCCCTTTTTGTGTAATATTGAAACCGTAACCTTTTAAAGTGCTGATAAAGATTTGCTCATCTTGAGACAACCTCCTTGAGTCCGGTGTGGTGGTGTTACTGTGCTAGTACATAATAGGAGAAGGATCTCCCAGGAGGCTTCTCTGCAGCGCTCGGCTACTTCGTACAGTGTAGGGGCCCCCCCCCTGAGTGGTCTCGCCGACTCCTCGGGGTCCGCCTTCCAACACAGGTGGTGTGTAATGCCAAGCACATCATCACCAACATTGTCGCAAAATACCCAGGCAGCACGCACGACGTCTTCATCTTCCGCCACAGTGGGATACACCGTCGACACACAAGTGGGGAGTTTGGTGAGGGATACCTACTAGGTAAATGCATTTGTACAAAGGACACACTAGTAAAGGATAGCATTGGCAGGACAGTGTTTAACCATATTCCTCCCACCCCACAGGTGACAGTGCGTATGCGGTCCGTGATTTCATTCTGACTCCCTACCTGAATCCTGCCAACGCTGGGGAGCGGAGGTCCAACAGTGCCCACATAGCAACCAGATGTACCATTGAGCGGACCTTCGGGATACTCAAGAGCAGATTCAGATGCCTACATAAGAGTGGAGGGCCACTACAATACAGCCCACAGGCCTGTTGCAAGATAGTGGTAGCATGTGCCATGCTGCACAACATCGCCACCAGGAAAGGCACCCCAGTGGAGCTAAGTGAATCGGATTCATCCGATGATGAGGGGCCAGCGCCAGGACGCATGCCAGCCGGTGTAGTTGGTGCAGCTGCTGAGCGCCAGAGGCGAGATGAGATTACACGCAACTATTTCTAGGTAAGAATATATGACACAATGCTAAATATCAGTTGTGAGGCAGTGTTTTATTTCCTTAACTTCAGGATAAATGATGGCACACAGCCTGTGTTCCACACAATGTATAGTCAAATGCACAGCACATGCTATTATCACAGTGCGATTGCAAAATCAGGAGCAAGTGTCCATGTGAACTGGGTTGAGGCACCCAACTCCTGGTCCAACTTAGTACACCTCAAGTGCGGCGCTGTCGTGCCGGAGCCCCTGCTAGGGGGTGCACAGTGCCCTCCTCACATGTCCCAGTAGCCCTCCTGTGATGCCCACTACTGCGCCTCTCCGGGGGGGCAGGGGGGATGATGCTGCTCCTGCCTGATTGTGCGTCCCCATCTGTTGGAGTGAGGACTCCTGGTCCAGTAGTGCGAGCTGCCCGCAGCTCATCCACAGCAGATGTGATCTGTACCAGGGCCCTTGCCACGTCCTGGCTGTTGTGTGCCACCTCACGCTGCATACATATGCTTCGCCTTGACAGCACATTTGTTGCTGAGGACAGCCGGTTAACTGCCGGTGTGTAAAGGTCTAGGCGCTGCATCTACCTGTGCCTAGCAGCACGATCTGCCCTCAGTTCCGCACAGAGTGCCTCCAGGGCACCCGTCATGCCCATGAAGCCAGCCCTGACCTCCCTCTGTAATGACCATATGTTTTTGGCCTGCAGGCGCTGTACCGCCAACATTTGCCCCTCCAGCCCGCCGAAGACTGTGTCCTCTCTTGGGGCTACTCCACTGGTGGATGTACGTGCCCTGTGCCTTGATGGAACTTGCGGGATCAGCACGGTGTTGTGGCTCTGGCTGTGCTGGGACTGGTTGCACATCGCCATCTGTGTCCTGGCATGCCATTCATCCTCCAATGGGGGCAGTGGTGGCACTACTATACGCCTGCGGCGTTTTGGAGGGATTACTAGGCTATCCTCCTCCTCCGTTTCATTCTCTTGCCCTGGTGCCTCTGGGTTTGGTGATTCGTCCTCTCCTCCTCTGCCTAGTTCTTGTGTTTCTGATGGTGCTGTGGACGTAAATGCACACATTAATTTTCTGTCCAGACTTGCACTTGTCATGCATTAAATTTCACTGTTTGGATTACATGGGTCCTGTCTGTCTGTATTTTGCCTTTCCTGATGTGCATATGCTGTTAGGGACTGGCTGGGTGTAAATGCACCACTGTAATGTGCATGTGACTACATCTCCCATAATACATTGCTGTGTGTGCTTGGGTACCTGCACTGGAGTTTTTGTTTTGTTCTGTAAACAAACGAACTGTGCTTCTTTCTAAGTAACAAAGAATTACAAAACAAACTGGTCACATATTGCATGGAAATGCACAAAGTACTGGCTGATACTGATCATTAACACTGCAAGGAAAATGGCCAATCTACTACTGGTAGAGGTACAATCAAGTGAGAGTAAACTAAAAACTACTGTACACATCTCCATATACAAAAAGAAATTGGATGAGATCAACAATGACCATACTCAGTACAAGGAGTATCTCACACAGTCCAAATTGACCAAACTCAAGAAGTATAAGCAAATATTTAGCCATGAAAAAACATATCCATACGTACCAGATGAACACTATGAGAAACCTCAAATTCAGGCAACTGACAAAAGACAAAAGTGGTTTAGACCCAATCCAATGGCCTGGACCTTCAGCTGAGGAGATGACAGGAGCAGCAGTGACAGCAATGATGAGGGGGCGACACGGAGACCACAAATACCATATTATCAAGAGCAACAACTACCACCTGCAATGCCACCATTCACTATTGGCAACAACCCTTTTACCCGCAGGGTTTTCCATTCCAACAAGGTCCACCTCCTTTTTTATGCAGCGGCAGGGGCCAGGGCAGAGGAAGACAAAAAAATCCCAGGCAACCAGCCAGAATCCACTGGGGGGACCAAGCACCGAACATAGTGGTGGCGAGGAGCAAAGGGAAGAACCAAGGACCAACAACGAGCAGGGACCCACCAACATAGTGAACCTGAGCAGTTATACACTGTCACCGGATGAAAATGCTGTTGTCTCAAAAAGATTGGGATTCATACTTACACCAAGAAGTGACCTCTTTTCACTACGTAGAGAAGTCGCACAATTCTTTCGGAGGATTAAATTTAAAAGCTTTTATGAAAACCAAGAAACCTGCTGGGATCAGAAATTCACCAACACCGGTCTAGGGGAAAAAATCCACCTTTATACCCCAAAACAATCTATTCCATGTCATATTGTGGCTTTTGAACAAGCTGTCCTGAAAGAAGTGGATGCTATTGATTGCCAAAATAATAAAGTCTTTCAGAACTTAAGAAGGGGAGAAAAGGCGGCTTTGGAGAATCTTAAAAAGAACACGCATCTAATCATAAAGGCAGTGGATAAAGGAGGAGCAATAGTCAGAATGGATAAACATATGTACCACATCGAATGCATCCAACTTTTTTCTGATTACATCAGCTACAAAATCATCCAGACCGACCCGAAACCAAGACTTAGCAACAAGATTAAAACCCTAGTAGTGGAGGGCCTACTGAATGATTAGATCACAAAAAATGAAGCAGAGTTTCTCTTGGGCAACACAATGCACACCAAGATTTTATATTCTTCCTAAGATACAAAAAAACAAGGATCCACCACCGGGTAGACCGGTAGTATTGGGGATTGGCTCAGTGCTAGAACCACTTGCTCAGTTCTGTGGCTGGTTCCTTAAACCCATCATGAAGACATCGTCATCATATCTTAAAGACACTAAAGATGTTCTATGCTTACTTAGAGACATGGAAATTAATCCCACATATGATTGGATAATCATGATGGACATTGAGGCTCTCTACATGAGCATTCCACAAAGACGTACCCTGACCGTGGTTGAACACATCCTACAGGAGAGGGACTGGCAATTCATGACCCCAAGATACTTCATCCTAGAATGTGCAGAACTGGCGCTTACTGAAAACTTCTTTGAATATGAAGGCACAATATACCACCAGATTGTGGAGGAGTGTGGCTCAATGGTTAGAGCGGCAGACCCTGATGCAGAGTTCTGGCCCGAGACCAGGGTTCAATTCCCGCCTCGGCGGGTCTTGGGCTTCATTTCCTCGGACCTGTTAATTCTCGCCTCGGTGCCTATTCTAATCATGGGTCCCACGCTGCAACTCTGGGCAATAGCTTGCTTAACCTCCACAACGGCCCCAACGGCGCTAGGATGCCTGGCCTCACCTTGGGGGTGCCCAGGAGTGGGCACTTCACAGGGAAAGGCCAGGAAGGGTTCCACAGCGGTATGTGTACAGCGCCTTGAGACCCCCTTGGGGGTGATATGTGCGCTATATAAGCACTACATTTATAAGGGGCACATCTATAGGGAGCACTTTTGCCCCCAGTATGGCCTGCATCTATGTACATCAATTCGAGTTTGACCACATCTACAACCCAGACAACCCCTACTTGGAATAGATGATACATCAATGACGTCTTGATAGTGTAGCGTGGCAACGAAGAACAAGCAATAGAATTCGCAGAGTGGGTGAACTCAAAGGACGAACATTTGAAGTTCACATATACAATTAACAAGTACGAAGCAGTCTTCTTAGACCTAGTCATAACATTTGACCACGATTGAATAAAAACAAGAGTCCACAACAAGACAACAGACAAAAACAGTCTCCTTATGTTTGAGAGTTTCCACCCAAAGGCACTTTGACAAAACCTCCCCGTAGACAGTTCCTTCGCATCAGGAGAAACTGCTCTTCCCTTTTCAATGGGGTAGAGAAACAATGGCCTCAACCCTTGTTCGCTTTTAAAAGGAACACGAGTCTCTGTGATGAACTGGTTCATGCAAAAACACCACCCTCACAAGTCCAAACCCAGACAACACTATGGGAACACCAGCGACTGGTGGGCTACTATCCCTGTGGGATCTGAGTAGCTTGCCAATACACACAACCCACAAAAGAGGTGGACATAAAAACGGGGAAACCATGGATCTTAAAGGACTTCACTAACTGTAAAGTGAAAATGTTGTATATCTCATCACCTGCCCGTGTGACCCCTTCTACGTAGCGCTGACCACCAAGAAAATCAAAATGAGAATCAATGAGCACCGTAGTATAATTAGGTGCAAAAGCAACACCACCAAATTGACACTCCACTACTTAGAGAAAGGTCATCAGGATGGGGATTTGAAATGGGTTGTCCTTGATGTGAGAAAGTAGCTCTGTATATACTGTTCCTTAATAGGTACAGGGTGTACAGAGTCCACAGTCCCCAAGGGTTTGACAGAGGTTAAAGTTAGATATAACCTTACTCTCTAAAGTGGTAGCTTGGTCGAGCAGTAAGGCAATATCAGAGGACAGTGTAAAGCATTTGTTGTACACACTCAGTCAGCAAATGGTCTCACACACTCAATAACTGAACTCTAGGCCAATGGTTTATATATAAAAAAAGATATGCTTGTTTTATTTTAGAACCAACACTTGGATTTAAAATATACTTTCTCAGTATGAGATGTTTCATATAAATACTTTTGTAATAGGCAATAGACTTTTGTAAACAGTTACAAGTGGTTGCAGTAGGCAATTCTATTTTTAAACACAACAATACATTGAGATCAATGGTAAATTCAAGTTATTTGCAACAGATTACTTTTTAGATTACTTTTGGAATTCCAGGACTGGATCCTAGATTCAGTCCTGGGTCAGTACTCAGAATCAAGTGATGAAAGTCGACTTAATTACTGTAATGATTTTTAAACAATATTTAACTATTTTAAAAGTTGACACAAAATATTTCAAAGAAAACAGTCAATGATACCCTATGGAAGAAAATTCAGGTTACAGGTACAGTATGTTCTCGTTACTTTTGTAATCCAGTACTGGGTGCCTAGACTCAGTACTGGGACCTTTATCCAAAACAGGTAAGTAATTACGTTTTCAGATATTATACGATTTTTGAAGAATATTTCAAGATTGCAGAAATCGACACTTAGAAGAAATTTCACAGAAAAACAGTCAATGGTTTCCTATGGAAGAAAATTGAGTGAAGGGTAAGTACAGTTGTAAGTATTTTTCAGAGTCAGTGCTGGGCACCAAGATCCAGCACTGGGAGCTCACCTAAGAGCAGGTGAGTAATTTCGTTTTCGTTACTCGGCTGATTTTTGGTGAATTTTTTAAGATTTGAAAAAGTCCACACTTAGAAAAAAGCCAGTCAATGTTACCCTATGAGGAAAATAGAGTTTGCGGTTTAAGGGTAAGTACTCGACTGGCAGAGTTGAGGTTCTGGGCATAGACTCAAGGGTCCCCCAGGGTCAGGTAGGTACAGTTGGTTCACCCTCAGCGGCTCTAGGGCGGCCGGGTGCAGAGAGAGTTAGGCCCAATGTTATCCTATGAGGGATAGGGGGGCCTTGGTTGGTGGCTGCTGACTGGCAAGCCACGCGGCTGTGGGAGCTGGGCTCCTGGTCACTTACTCAGGGCAAGTGGGGAAGTAGGTAGGTGTAGAGTTTTCATTGGCAAGTTTTTTCTCCTCCATGGCTAACCTTTCTTTCTCATGATCCCGCTCCATGGCCATCCTTTCTTTTTCACGCTCTCTTTCCAACTTGGCAAGCTCTAATCTAGTCTCTCCTCTCCTGTCCTCGAATTCCTCTGAGGACAGGCTCCTTGCTGACATACTGTTGCCTGCCCTGGAAGGTAACCTGGTAACAAATTGTAATTTTCCACTGAGGGCAGTAGGTCAAGATCTCCTGTGGCATCGTGCTCTGATCCCTCCTCGTCCCTTTCTCCTTCTGGGTGGGCCAATGCTCATGCTCTCAAGGATTTTTGAAGCTCTGCCTTCTTGGCACTTCGCTTGTAGAACACCCCTTTCTCCTGGCAGAAATCCTTGAGCGGCGCCACCGTGTAAGCTTCTAGGTTGGCCAGCTCGAATTCCATCTTGCTAGGTAGGACCTCAGACATTTGTAGAGAAAATCAATGGGATTTAGGCAAGAGGACTCTGCAAAAGTGCAGCCAGTCAAGGAGAATTTTAAAAATAAAAAAAATGCCAAATGGAGAGGGTAGACAAAAAGGGTTCAGTGGAGTCAGGTATAGGGTTGTGGTGTACACTGAGTCACTGTATTGTGTTACACAAGCACAAGTCCTATCCCACCGCTAGACATCAGTGTTAGAACCGGGGTCTCTAGTTGGCCGGGGTATACACCCTAGTCCAAATAGGGATCACCGCTTCCGACAGGGTAGCTTGGCGCAAGGCAGGTAGGCTAAACGCAGGAGGCAATGTGTAAAGTATTTGTGCAACACACATCAACAGTAACACAGTAAAGGCACTCACAAAAATGAACACCACACCGGTTTTATATAAAAATAAAGAAATAACTTTATCTAAAAATTATGCAAGATAAAAAAAAATGGTAAGACTCCACATACATAATTAAAAGGTGTCAGTAAGAATGTCTTTGGAAATGGGAAATAGTACTCTATATTCAGAGAAAAACAGTTCCTCAAGTGCAGTAGGTTGTCCACTGTACGCAATGTGGATCAGTATAAGGCACCCTGGGGGAATTGTTCCTTATGTTCAGGGCAAAACAGGGCTGAAAACTGCCCGGGCTCCCACTAGGGACAATACGGTAATGCTTGGGCCGGTGAACGGGGGCCAGTTGCCAAGTAAATCCCACCAGTCTCCGGCGGCTTACTAATAGATAGAGGCAGTCCGGGGCAAGCACGTTATCATATGCATCTTGTCCCCGGTGTCCCCTGCTTCAAAAACGGTCCCTGGAGCAAAGAAGATTAAACTCTGATCGCAGCGTTTCTACGCAGGTGTCACTTTCACCCTGCTCGTAGCGGTGGAAGCACGGGTCACCCTTTGGCACGGATCGTGGGGTTGCGCTTTCCGGAATGTCCCCAAGCAGAGTTAACAATTGGGTAATTGGGCACAGTTCCCGGTGGCCCGCTAGCAATTTACACAGTCCCTGCACTTTCAAGAGATGGCCCCAAGCAAAGCAAATTCCCAATCCTGGCCCAACCCACAACCCGCTCACTCGCAGAAACCTGACATAACGGAAGGATTACCTGCGGCTGGGATTGTAGGCGCTGGTGCGAGGCTGCTCTGGCTCCGGAGCACTCGATCTACGCTGCAAGGGTGGGGAGCGAGGCAGCCCCTCCCACCCTCAAGTGCGGCTCTTCCTGCAGCGGCAGTACTTTTCCCCAGCTCTACGCTGACGTCAGCGGGGGAGCGCCTCGATGGAATCCCAGTTGCTAGGCGACGACTGGCGTCCACACGGCTTCCTCGCTGCCCCGAGCCCACGGCGGTGAATTCAGGCGCGACTTTGGTGCACTCTCACTCGGGCCCGCAGCGGTGATCTCGGGGGCAGATCTTGGCTGGGATCGGCTCGCATACCGTGGTAGATATGCTAGTGTCACAATGGTTTAGGGGAGAGCACCTGCACCTCAGCACTGTTTAGCAGTGGTAAGGCGCCCAGAGGCGTAAGTCCAACAAAAATGTATGGTAAAAATGGGAGGCAACAAGGCAAAAATGTGGGGGAAGACCACCCTAAGGCTGACAGGTCCAACACACACGTTTACAGTTATTTACTTTTTGTAGCAGTTTGGGTTGCATGTTTTTACGTAAAACATGCCCTAGAGCTTTAGTTGCTGATAGTGGAGACCTCACCTAATTCATGCAAAGTCTAAAACAAGCCAAGGGGTTCTTCTAAACTGAAAACATGTGGCAAAATATAATTTCAGGTTTTATTGTGATTTATTGGACCTTCACAAATCTCCTACACCTTAACCAAATACACCATTACAGAGAATAATGCATATTAAGTTTCATATAAAATAAAAATGTATTTGTTTTTTATTTTTGACTCTACACAGTATCAGAATGCAGCAGGTACCATAAAACAGAAGTGAAGCAATCACACTTGGGGCAGGTAAGTGAAGAGACTTCGTATTTATTGACCGTTGGCCTCCACAGCTCCCAGGAACTAACAGGTTCCTGACATTCAAACAGGTACATTCCGTAGTCATGCCAATGACATCACAAATGCCACTAGGAACAAGGAAGAGACTCCAATGATGGCATAGCTAAGTACAAAAAGAAGGAAAACATATAAGAAAATAAACAAACTGTAGGAGAATCAAAAGATAAAAATGAAACTGAAAGAAAATACTGAATAAAAACTATAAATAACAGTGCATTATTACCAGCCATATAAACGATTCTCAGAAACATTGAACATGGCAATAAAAGTAAACACAAATCCATACGATTAGGAATTCAGTTTACAAATCCATGAAATTATTTTAGAAATCCATACGATTAGGCGGAACACTAATCCTACCACTCCAGCGTGGCGGGACATATTTTAAAGACGATCCAGGAGAGCTTTGAGAATCATCAGTACTCGAGACTCAATGTCTAATTGGCAAACAACCCTCTTAGGAATCTTATAAATCCTAGATAGATTCCACCAATTCTTCCCCTTGACCCGTACAGCAATATGAGAAACGGCATCTACCGTAACAAGGGGACCAAAATTTGACAGACCATTAGGAACACTGAGAGGGGATTTAATTCTCGCCCAATCTCCCACAGATCCATTAGATTTGAAATTTTTAGGATTAGGGAGAACTGATTGATCAATTGACCCAATCTCAGCTTGACACTCCCCAGACTTAATCAGGGAACCCCATTTCTTCATCCAAGCGGGACACATATGAAAAGAAGCTTCTCTGCCCCCTGAGCAGTTTAAAGGGGCTGGAACCCGTGATGGAAGTTGGAGTTGTGCGATGTGCCCAGAGCATACTTTGAACAGCTTATTTAATATCAGTCTTTGAAGAAACGGCCCACTGAACATATTCAACTAGAATACGGTTGGTGCGCTCAATAAAACCATTGGCCTGTGGATGATAGAGAGCCACACACTTGTGAGTAATACCAGACTGGCTCAAAAAATCAGACATTTCTTTGAAGGTAAATTGTACTCCATTGTCGGAGACAATTTCTTCGGGGAAACCCTCTCTCGCAAAGAGACTTGAAGAAACTTGATGACCTCTTGAGGGGGTCAGTCATGAACTGCACCTCCCACCATGTGCTGAAATAGTCAGCCACAACCAAAGCAAATTTAAAATTTCTAGGCAGAATGTTAAAGGGTCCCACAAAATCAATAGCTAGCTTCAACCAAGGACCATTGGGAACAGAGACCTCTTGCGCAGGAGGAGAAACAGTTTTCATGACTTTGCCACTAGTACAACACGTCATACAACCTTCCACAACATCATTAATTTGCCGATCCATGGAGGGCCACCAATAGACAGCACGGATCCTTTTTTTGTATTAGTTTGACCGAGATGGCCCTCATGGCCATAATCAATAATGAGACTTCTCAATGACTCAGGAGGAACACATTTTTCCCCCGCATGATCATTTCACCACCCTCCAATGTGAGTTCATCTGCAATTTTTGAAAAAGGATGAAGATGACAATCTAGGTGTTTTTCCTTGGACCACCCAGACACAATGAACTCATTAACACTCTTGAGTACAGCATCTGACTCCATAACCCAAAACCACTTGTGTTCCGAAAAACAACCTAAGCAGCAAGCATTAATTGCAGCAACAAGACACTTCTTATCATTATCCTCATCAAGTTCTTGTTTTGACAGAGGTAAAGGAAACCTTGAGAGAAAATCCGCTCAGGTGTTTCTACCCCCAGAAATATGAGCAACCTGAAAATTATATTGTAGCAACTTGGAACTTAGGGGTATATTCACAAGTACGTGTGATTTCTACCGCAAGAGTAGCGTAACGCAACTTTCAATATTGCAGCCCATCACGGGAAAATAAACCTGTGTCAACGTGGAATTCACAACACTGCAGTACCATGCAATAGCCCGCCGAAAACACGGACAATATCTGTGATACAACCACACCGACGGAGATAAAAACACAAACCACAACATCAGAAAACCTGCGATAAGCCCTTTCGCGATGAGGAAAGCAGGGATAAGCAGCGTAAGGCAGCAAATTCACACGCAATGCGGGAACAAGCACAAGAACAGCATACGGAAAATGCCACTGAACAAAATACAGCCACAGCAGAGTACCACGGATGCACCCTGGCCAACTGCAGAGGACAACATGCAAACCACAACATCCAAGCCCTGTGGAAGGACAGAACCAACAGGCACACCGCATGAAAGAGACCAGTGGCAGACAAATCAGAGCCGCAGGAGTGACACACCCACCCTGCAGCATACCCACATAAGCAGAACTGCACCTCGACATTGGCAACATCCCGGTACAAACAGCAACCCCTCCACAACTTAACACAGGACACAACTGGATCGGCAAATGTGCCCAACCAGGCAAATCACATCTGTAACCCCAGGGTTATGTAACGTGACAATGCACAATTCCAACCTGTAACCTGCAAATATGTTTTATTCACACATGCAGTGCAATTGGACATCTACTACTTTCCCATGATTGCCACGGATGGACTCAATGTGACGTGCTAATGAGAAGTAGGTGTCAATGATGTAGTTGCTACAGGCCATTCCTGCCACAGCTGCAGTGGGATGTGGGCCACCTGCCCCATCACCATCATCATCGTCCGGTACCTCTGGAACTGGGATCCATGGGGCCCTGGTGCGAACACAGATGTTGTGCAACACACAACATGCAACGATCATCTTGCACACGATGTCCGGGCTGTGCAGGAGCTTCCCACCTGTGCAGTCCAGGCACCTAAACGTGACTTCAACATGCCAAATGTGCGTTCAATGATGCCCCTGGTGCGTATGTGGGCCGCATTGTACTGCCCCTGATTGGGTGTTTTCGGGTCCCGGAGGGGTGTCATCATCCAAGGGCAAAGTGCATATCCTTGATCACCTATGACAGTGCAGTGAGAAAAGAGTCAATACTTGGTTCAGCAGGATGTGAAGTCAGGCCCACCAATTCAGTGACACCTGTGCTGGCTGTGTGTGGGCTGAATATAAGCCAGCCCTCAGGAAGTATCTGGTGCTGGCAACAACTCCAACAGTCATCAGGCACTCAGGTATGCAATGTCAGAACCACAAGGGGGGAAGATTCAAGTTGCACAGGGTCAGTGGCCCCGGATGCACAGAGGCCGACATGGGCCCGCCGCCACAGGACGCTGACCTGCGGGAGAATGTGGCGGGGTCATGAGGGCAGAGCAGTGCCTCACATGTGTCATGGCTGCATTCCGCATCTCCACACGTCAAGCCGTTGTGTGGCTGTGGTGCCATGAAATGTCTTTTGGGTGCAGGGGTAACCCAGGATGACCATGGAGTTGTGTCGTCGTGTCTGGTAGGTGATCGTGTAGTCAGACATGTCGAATGTGGCTTGGTCACGTGTCCATCCCCACAGATGTGCCTTGTGCGTTGGTGGGTGTGGGATGTGTGGTGTATTGATTTGGTACTTACCAACGAGCAGTCCCGTTCCATATGTGCCATCCTGGAAGCGCTGGTTGATGATGGACTGTCGGAAGATGAAGGAATCGTGCTCACTGCCTGGGTAGTTTGCGACGACATTGGTGAAGAGGCCCTGGTGGTCCACTATTGCCTGCACATTGATGAAATGTGTGTGCTTTCTGTTGCGGTAGTGATGTGCAGTATCCGTAGAGGGCACAAGTGGATCATGTGTGCAGTCAATTGCCCCCAACACGGCCGGGAATCCGGCTATGGCGTAGAAGCCTTGCTTTGTGTCCAGCTGTTCCTGCGCAGTGTTGGGAAAGTGAAGGTACTGAGGTATGAAGCTGAGGATGGCATCCAAGACAGGTGTGAATAACTTTGATAGGGCTGGTTGTGAGACTCCTCTGACTCTGGCATTTGTTGGTTGGAATGTCCTAGAGGCCAACAGGTGCAGGACAGCCAACAGCTTTGCCTGAGGTGGGATGTTGGTTCTCCGCTGTGTTGGGACCATCAGCCTGTGGGCGATGTGGGTCATGATGCGGAGAATGGTTGTCCTTTTGAGCCTGTAGTGGGCAATGACTTCTGCGGGCGGTAGGTCTGTGAGGGTGGTGCATTTTCGGTAGGTCTGCCTCCTGCCTCTGTGGTGGTCTGGGGGTGCGGGTCTGGGTCCTGGGGGGGTGGCGGTCCTGGGGGTGGTGGCGGTGGGTGTTGTGGCCCTGTTGGGGCTCAGAGCTGCATGATGAGTAGCTCCATGGTGTTGTTTGTTCTTCGGATATGGCTGTGTGCGGGGCTCCATTGCCTACTGCAGGTAGGCGTCCATCTTTACACCTGCCTGAGGCAGGTGTTAAATACCTGCGGCCACTGCGGCCTATCGCCTGTTTTTGGTTCACTTCACAGTTCTGTCAGTTTGTTGTGAAAGTGGTGTTGTTGTTTTTTCATGTGTTTTTGCACGGGAACGCTTACTCTGCATCTCATTAGAGTTAGTTGGTGGTGGCCGACGTGGTGTTAGATATTGGAGCAGTTATCGCGGGAATACTGGCGATGTCTGCAGTTTGCACCTGCTTGTGAATGGGGTGTTAAATCTATCGCCACTTTTGTTGCGTTAAGGTGGAGATAAAGCGGAGTTAAGTCCTTGTGAATATTCCCCTTAGTCTTGCAATCCTTGGGGTATGATTCTTTACAATTTTACCCTCAAGAATAGAAATGAGGGGTTTGTGGTCCGTAAGTAACCTAAAAGTCTTACCCCACAGGAAACATTTGAATTTCTCCACCGCCCAACAACACGCCAACAGCTCACGCTCGATGACAGAATAGTTCTTTTCACTAGGGCATAAAGCTTGTGAAGCAAAGCCCACAGTGTATTCTTTACCCTGTTTGACTTGAGAAATCATGCCTCCTAGACCATACAAACTGGAGTCGACAGACACAGTACATTGTTAGCAAGGACCAAAAGGTGTAAGGATCTTGCAAGATCCCAATTCTTTCTTAATCTGTAAAAACTCACTCTGACAAACATCATCCCACACAAACATGACCTTCTTCTTTAGTAATTCTCTCATGTGTACAGTCTTAGCCGAAAAATTGGGAATACATTTAGTGTAGAATTCACACATTCCCAAAAATGAAGACACCAGTTCCTTTGAGGTGGGATAAGGAGCATTCACAATGGCCTGAATAAGACATTCTCTAGGAACAATACCTTCTCCAGAAATACGGTGCCCCAAATACTCAAGAGATTCTACACCAAAAACACACTTGAGTTTATTAGCCACAATGCCTTTAGCCTCCAACCTCTCCAAAACCAAAGTAAGATTTTTGTCATGGGATTGTCTACACTTACCAGCAACCAGAATGTCATCTTGGAATACTACTGTGTCGGTGACACCTTCCAACACTTTTTCCATGATACGTTGAAAAACCGATGCCGCTGAGGCTAACCCAAAAGGCATCCTCCGAAACTAAAATGTCCCTATGGGTGATACAAAAGCAGTCAAGTGTTTAATGGTAGGGTCTAGCTCAACTTTATGATATGCTGACGCAAGATCAATTTTAGAAAAACATTTTGTCTCAGAAAATTTGGACAGGATATCATCAGTACGAGGAACGGGATGAGAATCTACCCAGATCTCCTTGTTTAAACTGCGCAAATCTATGCAAACTCTAAGATTACCATTTTTTTCTGTGCGACGACTAAAAGAGACAACCAAAAGGAGAATTCAATGGGTTCAATTACTCCCAACTCAAACATTTTCCTAAGTTCAGCTGAGAGATCATCCCTGACACTGAATGGTACATTGCATAACTTGTGTTTAATTGGGGTAGCACCTTCTTTGACTTTAATAAAATGCTTAAAACCTTTATTGCATCCCAAACTGTCTTCAAAAACCTTAGGAAATCTGTTGGACCAGGAGATTATAGTTTCACCTTGAGGGTGTTCATCAACCACAGATTCTTGCTCCAACGTGCCAGGCCTAAGTGTCATCCCAAATAATCCCTGACGGTACCACCCCAGAATATTGAGACCTTTCTTCGCTACATAGACCTTCTCTTGAATCTGTCTGTCTTTAAAAACAAGAGAAGTTTAAAAAAAAAACAGATAACTCAGGGGCATATTATCAAGACAGGCGATAGAATTATCGCCGCTTTAGCGGCAGAAAACTGTCCCTAAAACTGCGATAATGGGCTTGATAATATGCTCTATGAAATTCCAATTGAAGCTCAGGTTAGATGCCCTTCACATTTAACATGGGCTTCAATTGGAATTCCATAGAGCATATTATCAAGCCCATTATCGCCGTTTTAGCTGCAGTTTTCTGCCGCTAAAGCGGTGATAATTTGATCGCCTGTCTTGATAATATGCCCCTCAATGTTCCTGCCTTCATCAGTGACAGGACTTCTGTCTGGTGGATTGAGATGTTTGTCCTCCCAGGACTTCTCAAATAGCTCTTCAGTGATCATTGTCATACGCGCACCTGAATCCACTAACAAGTGAAGAGGCTTACCATCTACCACAACCTCAACTACAGGATCAACACAATCCTCTGAATCATCCTTGATGACTACAACTAAGACTGTTAAAGAACTAACAACCTCACACACTGGATTGGACTTATCTTCTTCAGCATAAACCACACTCACACTGCCCCGAAAACCACACATTTTTGCAAAATGACCTTGTTTGCCACATTTACGACACAATTCATTCCTAGCTGGACATATCTTAGAATTGGGAAAATGAAAAGGAAAACCACATTTCGTACAAACATTCTTTGAATCGACACATTTCTTCTCATTTTTGGTATGAAGGTACCTAACTCCTTTTTGTTCAGATTGCGGTTTCTCTTTGTCCGCCTGTGCTTTGTCAATTTTATCTTTACTATCCTTGACAACACCTACAGCACTCTTCTCTGATTTGAGTTCTCGCAACGCTTTTTGAGAGAGTTCAATACTCTTAACTATGGATAAAGTTTCTTCTAACAAAGGGTATTTTAATGTAAGTAACTTTTCTTGGACCTTCTTATCACTACAGTGAACAACGATCTGATCACGAATGAGCTGTGATGAGAAATGCTCAAACTCACATCTGACGCAAGTATACGTAAGGCTGCTACATAGGACACGATGCTCTCATCATTGTCTTGTTCCCTAGTAAAAAATGTCTGGCTACAACAAGACTGCTTTCTACATCAAACTGCTTCTGCAACATACTAAGTGCTTGATCAAATTCATTTAATTCTTCTTCTCCGTCGAACTACATCCAATGGAGGAAGATGTTCTAACACAGCTTGTCCCTCAAACCCCAAATTATGTTCTAAAATGAAACGTTTTCTCTGTCCACTAAATCTGCTACCCCCATGGCACATAGATATTTCTAAAAATGCTCTGTACCAAACCTTCCACCTAACTGGTGGATCACCTGGAAGCTGTAAAAAGGGAGGGGGAGGTTATACTTTTTGCATGTTGAAATAGCAATACAAACAAAAACAGATTGTAATACAGAATGTTGAAAGTCCACCTACAAAGCAAATATTAGTTGTCAGAAAAACACCTATTTCTTTTAAATAAAAAAAACTGAAGCACGTACAATAGCAAATTGTAGAACTTCCACCTGCAAAGCAAAAGTTAGTTGTGTCAAATGTATTTTTCACCTTAAAAAACAAACCGCAGTGTGTCCACTTATAGACTTAAAATCCACCTGCAAAGAAATCGTTACTTGTACAAAAATGTAAAAAAATAATAATCTGCAGTGCGTCCACATAAAATAAAATTCCTGAGTGCTGAAACCACTCACGCTGCTAGCATTCCTTTAAAAGCAAGCTGAAGTGAAATGCTTCCTGAACAATCGTCCTCAGCTTTAACACGCTGGAGTGAACAGTCTCCTGCAAAATCGTCCTCCGCTTTCCTTCCTTTCCCAAATAAGCATACATTTCTCACTTTGCCTGTGTTCACACGCTTCACCGCTTCTTTAAACGCCACATAACAGCCTCACGAAACAGCGCTTCGACGTTTAAGCGCTTCACACTCTCCTTCTTGAGAGCCATAAAGTGAGACGTAAACGTGGCTTGAAACGCAACGCTGTAGAGTCGGCTGACGAACGTGAAACGCAAGGTGCTGACGTATGTGGAACACAAACTGAGGAAAACACTGACGTGACGTGGAATTGTCTCCGCAAACACCGTCTGCACGTTCTACCACGTCATCAGATGGTGATAGCCGTGAGAGTTAGAGGATCTCTGTGGTTCCGAACATCAACAGAGCAGACGAGGAGAATCAATCTCACCATACACATGATAAATTGCCAGAGGGACACCAATCATGCTACAAGAGAGACCAGGAATGGTGGTGTAACTCACGGTTGAACAGAGTTTTCCACAGCTGACAGAGTCAAACCTGCGCGAAGGCAAAAATGTACAGGCACCACCAATTACCCTCAGAGCACACCGAGATCCAACAATCGATCGGTGTGATGCGAAGTAGGGAAACACTGGACAAATGAAGGATTGGAGACCTCCAAACAGATGACAACGTCCAGATGACAGGAATCGCAAAAAATACAGCGGAGTGCCGGGTTGGCAAAGCAGGAAGCGAATGGCCGGAGCTACATACATGGGTGGAGGCATACAACGGTCAACTAACTCGTCGCCAAATTGAAGTAATCACACTTTGGGCAGTAAGTGAAGAGACCTGGGGGCATATTACCAAGCGGCAGCGATAATTATCGCTGGCCGCTCTCAGCGTAAAAATGTTTATCACCAGCTATCGCTGATAAATATCGCCATGCTAGCGCTGTATTAACAAAGAATAGCACAATGGCGATAATTATCCCAGCGATAGCGATGTTTTCCATGGAACATCGCTGGTTTTTCAGCGATGTGCCATTGAAAACAGTGATAACCTTGCTGATACGACCATGTGGTTGTATCAGCATAATCCACCCACAATGGTAAGTATAGCTAAGTCAGGATTTTAGCAGATGTTAGTTTTTGGCGAAAACCGCAGTTTTTTCCAAAAACTAACATCTGCTAAAATCTTGAGGGCCACTTTGTAAATATCACGATGTGTATTTAGCGATAATTTACAAGGTAGTCCGTCAGGGGTACCCCAGTGCGAAGCGAGGCATCGGGAAAACGGGTGCTAACATGTGCTAATGCATGTTAGCATCCCCTTGTACATAGGGCAATATTCTTATCTCCGCTTTTTTGGCTTTTAAAGCCAAAAACGCGGCGATACGGCCCTTGTTAACATGCCCCTTCGTATTTATTGACCGTTAGCCTCCACAGCTCCCAGGAGCTAACAGGTTCCTGACATTCAAACAGGTACATTCCGTAGTCATGGCAATGACATCACAAATGCCACCAGGAACAAGGACTAGGACTCTACACTGTATCAGAATGCACCAGGTACCATAAAACAGAAGCGGAAAAGGAATATGTAGAACAAGCATTTAAATGTTCAATTCTCATACGGAAATGGAAAAAAAAACACACCTCCTACTAACCCAAGCAAGTGATTTTTTCACCTCGTAATCAGGTCACAAGCAGACGCTATGAATATGCATATTTTGCCGGGAAATACCACCTTTTAATTTCGAGGATTTAACGTGTCGATATCACAATGTAAGCGCAATGCCACTATCAGTGTCATTATGCCAGCTATGCCAGCAACATTGGCACATTTATCAAAGTTGTGAACAAGTGGCAATCTCGATTCGTTCTGTTTAGGGCGCTGGGAAACGTCTGCTGTAATTTGGAAGGGAAGCGTATGGAATCCGTGAAAAGAAAAAAAAAACGTTCTGGTTTGCAACAAAACGCGTACAGAAGAGGGCGCTGGTTATCAGCATACAGAAACTACCTGTTTGAAATTTACAAAAGTCTGAATCCGTCTGTTTCTTGCTCAAGATTTATCAGGGTGTTGTTTGTTGCTACACCATCTATTTACACAGTAAACAACGTGGCACCTCATAGAATCACTTGTTTATGTAAACACTGCGGCTGGAAACGTCAGATTTCACATACGGACTTTCTCAGTTGAATTAAAAACGTTCGTAAAATATCCCCACAAAAAAACAGCACGATATTAAAAGATAGATAATCGGTTTGAACGGTCATCAAACATTTTTGAAGCAACAATAAATATTCAAGCAAAATGACTCGAGAGTACATTCCAGAACGTTCATTGACAATGAAAATATATTATGTCTAGTTAATTTTATCGTTGTATCGGATTGCTTGTGTACCGACGCAGTGCCAGGGGGGCATGGACCCTAGAGCAATAGGCCTCCCCGACTGCTGGTTTTATAATACATTCTTCTCAAGCAATAACACTGGGTCGATGGGCTCCTGGGACCGCGTGCCACTACACTTCTGTGTCATTGAGTCGGTTTATGTGCGTGCGTCATGGGCGCCTGCTTGTGTGCGTGCGTGCGGTGTGAATGACGGAGTGAGCGAATGGCTGGGTGATTGAGTTGATCAGCAAAAGCGTGTCTGATTTATTAACAGCTTCAGTGAGTGGATGGCTGGAATGTTTGGATAGATAGTTTATTGGATGAAAGCAGGATGAATGGATGAGGGACTGAGCAATGAGTGGATGGGCGGTAGAGTGAAAGGGTGATTAGGTGAGTCAGTGGATGGGGAGTAAGTCAGTTTGTAACTGGGTGAATGAGTTCATGGGTGAATGAATCTAAATGTGAGCGAGTTGATAGTTGGAAGGGTAAGCATGGATGAGTGGTGCGATTGGTATTTCGATGGAATTGATTTATTGAATGGGTTTTACTTGCATGGGGAATTTATAGAACGCGGGATGAACCCTGAATCAGATGTGCTGCACTTAGCTATCACAATATATATCCCATATGTAGAGACGCACAGGCATGTTTACAATAATGTGAATGAGTGAGTCGATGGGTTATTGAGTAAAAATCTGGGGATGATGCAAGCTGATTGTGTAACTGGGTGATTGGGTGAGATGCCCGATGGATAAGGTGGGTGCAGCAGCCAGTGTGGCTGACTCCGGAGTGCAGGGATCCCGGGTCGATCCCTGGCGGCAGCTCAGCTCAGCATCTGGGCAGTAGCTCACTCAGGGGCATATTATCAAGCCAGGCTGTTGAAAATTAAAACAGCGATATGATTAAGCATTCACTAAAGACATGAATTCTCCTTCCTTAGAACATGTTCCTTGTCTTATGTTGACTAATGTCTGGACTCCATCTTGTAATGTCATGTCTCCACGTGCTTTGCACGAGAAGAGTCCTTCCTTTTCGCTAGTTGCTCTTGTAATCTGCCTAGTAACAGTCTATAAATAGCTCCTTTGTCCGTCTGGCGCATGCCCAGACTTGACCACATCTCTTATCAGTTAGTCCTTGCTTGACCATGTTTTCGCGGGCTCAGGAAATAGCTTACTCCGCCCACATATTGATTCTGTATCGAAAATGTCCATAAAAGGTAATGAATTTTGCCTCATGTTGTATCCACCCACTTATGAGCCCCTCTGTTGTGTATAAAAGGGGACTGTGTACGCAAGTTCTTTGTGCTACTCTATGCAATACTGAAGAGTGTTGTATAGGTTGTAGAACCACCCTTAAGGGTTAATAAACTCTGTCTTTGTATTTGCAGTTTCCGTGCCAACTTCCTTCTAGTTTTCGTTACAGGAGAGCGAACCCTTGTATTCTGCGGGCCTAGCTGGGGCCTGTACTCATCAATTGGCGCCCGTCACGTGGGGCTCATCGGCGACTCGGATGCTCGAAGGATTGGTCGTGACGAAGGTGAGGAATTTGGCTGGGGATGTGATCACTGCCAGCGGCGTTTTAGTCCTGGCATCCCGAGGTTTCTTCCTTCCCTTCCGAACTGACCTTCTGGGTGGCGCCGGTCCTCGACTGAGACCTCTTCTGTCGGTTTGCCGCGACAGCCGTTTGGGCGATTTTTGGAACTTGGCAGTTGGAATCTGGACACTCTTGATTGGTAAGAACCGTTGTACGGTACTTGCTCCGAGTTTTGAAGCCTGGGTTGGCTATTTGAGTTTGATTTGTGATGACCGGTCATATTTTGTATTGATTACTGTGAGAATATATGCGTTGCAACACATATAGGCAGGTAATGTGGAGATATTTCTCTGGAGTTGTGTAAATCTGAACGGCGCAAAGTTTAAGTGCCATTTTTGATAATACTGCATATTTTGCATTATTTTTGAGCATGCCTGCTTTTAGCGCACTCCGTAAGTGGTGCTGCTGCTTTGGAAACCGGTTAAATCTCGAGGAATCTGCTCCAGCCCCCCCAGAGGGGACTCCTAATAGGGATATGTATGTGAAGCATGGTCTTTCCTCTATAATGTACAGCACAGTGTGGAGGAAATACACCAAAAAGGATCCTGAGTTACGATGGCCTTTGTATGGATCGTTTGATATGCGTAAGATTGAGTATGTGGAACAGTGTATGTGTAAACGGCGTGCTCGGCAAGACATGTTTGAATGTGTACGGTTATGGGTGAAGGAAGTGCGTGAGCGAGAGAAACGTGAGAAAGCACTGTTTGATAAAGAGCAACGGAAAAATGATCATGTGAGAGCGCAGGAAGCGAAGCGTCGGGAGGAAAGAGAACTGGCGGAGAGACAAGAGAAAGAGCGTAGGTTGCAAGTCTCGGGTCAATATGCTGTCCGCCTGCCACTTTATCCTGTCCCTACTAATCTTGAAGATGATTTTTATTTATTAGATCGCTCTCCGCCCCCTTATGTTGGCGCTCTCTGCCCCGAGGTCACAGGATTCTGGATCGGTTTCGGATAAGGTAGACACGCGGTCCATGTTATCAATTGAGCGTATGGGTGAGCTTCGGAAAATTTCTCTGCGTGTACTTAAAGGCAAGCTATCTCTTGCTGAATTGTTGGAATCTTTGGAAAGTTGGCAGGATAGAGAGAAGCTGTATTTTGCGGCAACTTTTTCTGATGAAGTGATTACTGCCTTTCGGAAATATTCTGATGTTTTCGAGCCTGATGCAGTAGTTTCAGATGCTAAAGCATTACGTAACGGTGTTTTTTCTCCCTCTAAGGTACCCGATGCGGTCCGACGGCTGTTTGCATTGCGGGACGCGGCGTTTGAACTTAAAGAGAGAGCGCGCCTAAAGGCAGGGGAAAAGGAGCAATCGGATTCACATACCGGCGGCGACCAATCATCTACCTCCCAATCAGATAAGAGCGAACTAGTGCATGCTAAACCGATGCGAGAGGCGGCACCTTTGTATGTTCCTCCTAAAGGAGCAGGAACCAGTTCAGATATATCTTCCCCCGATGCTAGGGGATATTTTGTGTATAATTGGGTTTATACTCCCTGGCACAGGGCTGATGTTATGGCATTAAAGAATGCATTGCCTGACCCCCGCAAGAATCCAGCGGCCTTTTACGAAGAGGTCGAAGGGGCCTTGAATTCTTGTACTATGACTTTAGCAGATATAGATTTGTTCTTTGGGCTTATTTTACCACCGGATATGTGGCGATCTGTGCGGAAGGTGGATGATCAAGCCGCTTTTAAGGCCAAATGGTCTGAGATTGAGGATGTGGATAGGGAGAGAAAACCCGCGCAAAAACCACTCCAGCTTATTTTAAATCTTCCTGCTGCTATCTTGACTAAATTGAAAACAATTATCCCCCCTAAAAAGATTGACTGGAACATGTTAGCCTCATGTAAACAGAAGGTTGATGAATCAGTTTCAGACTTCTTTACGCGCTTTGAGGAGACATTTCATGATTTCAGTGGTCAGTCACTTACGGATGATACGGGTCGACATCTTTTTGTCGATAAATATGTGGCGAATTTATTACCGGGAATAGCAGCTCGTTTAAAAGCGAGTGAAAGTTCTTGGTCCACTTCGTCTCCGGCATCCCTCCTGACTATGGCTCAGTATTATGAGCGTCAGGAACAAGAAGCGAAGGGGCATGAGGAGAAGAAATCGAAAGATTTGAAAACTAAGGTGATGTTAGCACAAGTGTATGGTCCGCCTCGTCGGGGTGTCGAAAGAGGTAGAGGAGGATTCTATGGTCCCCCTTCCGGTCGGTCAGATGTTAATAGAAATCAATGTGCGTATTGTAAACAGTCGGGTCATTGGGCTAGAGATTGTCCGGTATTATATGCATCTCGTCAGGGACGTGGTCAGGGACCACCGAGAGGTAGAGGGGGCTTTTCGAATTTTAGAGGGAATTCCAATGATCGTGCTCGCTTTGAGCCTAACGTGCAGCAACGAGATAGACCTAATGTGTTTGATCGGCAACACCAGTATCAGATGTCTGGGAATGACCGCCCTGGGTACCATGATTCGCAGCATGCATAGGATTGCGTTGGATGGGGGTTGGAATCAGTTGAAGTACCGGTTGATCAGAAGGGTCCTTATGTTTCAGCAAATGTCTTGGGTTCTACTGATCGGTTCCTAGTTGATACAGGAGCTACTCGCAGTGCACTGTCCAAACAATTGGTTCCGAGGGCTCCCCGATCTGGCTTAATGGGTACATCGGTAGGGTTTGATGGTACACTCTCTCGAAGCCCTCTTTCCCGACCCCTTGCATTCCATGTTGACCACTTTTCTGCACCCTGTCCATTTTTGCTTGCTCCGAACACGCCTGACAACATTATGGGTCTTGATATGCTTAAGCACTTCAGAGCTACGATCCGCTGCTCCCCTACTGGAGTACGTGTGATATTAAACGATAATCACCCAATGACAGACCGGATGTGTGTGGTTGTGGGGGATACTGCATTAGCTTCCCTCCCTCATTCTTTGTGGGCCACTTCGGATACTGATGTGGGACAGATGGTGATTCCGCCTGTCCACATTAGTGTCCAGGAGGGTGCGGTGTTACCACGCCTCCCTCAGTATCGTATTTCCCAGGAGGGGGAGGAGGCACTCATACAGATTGTGCAGGATTTGATTAAGGTGGGAGTAGTGGAGGAAGTTCCCTATAATGTCTGCAACAGTCCTATTTTACCCATTTTGAAGAAAGATACCGATACCAGGGTTTATCGTTTTATCATTGACTTAAGGGAAGTGAATAAGATAGTGATACCTCAGTATCCAGTGGTTTCTGATATCACGACGTTACTTACTCTGGTCCCGCCAACGGCGACCACGTTTTCAGTTATTGATTTGAAAAATGCTTTCTTTTCGATTCCTATTCACCCTGATAGCCGATACCTTTTCGGCTTCACTTTGAGTAATAGGTCTTATAGATTTTGTAGAGTCCCTCAGGGTTATACAGAGAGCCCTAGTATTTACAGTCAAGCACTGAAAAGACAATTGGATTCCTTTGTTCTGCCTGATGGTGTCGCCCTTATACAATATGTCGATGACATCTTGTTGGCGGCCGACACTCCTGAGCTGTGTGAGAAGAGTACGTTATCTTTGCTTTCCTTTTTGGCATCTCACAATCACAAAGTGTCGAGGAAGAAATTGCAATTCTGTAGACCAAAGGTGACTTATTTGGGTCACCTTTTGTCTAAGGAGGGGCGTGCACTCACACCAGATCGTATTCAAGCAATTTTGGACACGCCAGTGCCTTCCACACAGAAGGATGTGCGTGCATTTTTGGGTCTTGCTTCTTTCTGTAGGCAATGGATATTGGGGTTTTCACACATAGCTAAGCCATTGTTAGCACTCTTGACAAAAGACACTCCAATTCCTCTTCCCTGGTCAAATGAGTGTGAAATTGCTTTCCAGCAATTACGACAAGCCCTTTGTTCAGCACCAGTGTTACGTACCCCTGATTACACGAAGCCCTTTTCACTGTATGTGCATGAGAAAGATGGATGTGCATTATCAGTTTTAGTGCAGATGCACGGCGACAAGCAGCGCCCTTGTGCATATTTTTCGGCTGTACTTGATCCTGTTGCCCGAGCATTACCAGGGTGTTTTCGCTCGGTTGCGGCGACAGCCGTGTCAATACGCCAAAGCGAGGGAATTGTGTTATCTCACAAACTGTTGGTATTAGTTCCCCATGCTGTGGATGCCCTGCTTAATCAGACAAAGACGCAGCATTTGACCAGTGCTCGTTTAACGGGATATGAGTTGACGCTTTTGGCTCCTCATATTACGTTAAAGAGATGTGCAACATTAAATCCAGCCACATTGTTGCCATTCCCGGAAACTCAGTCTGAAGCACGAAAAGCACATGATTGTATTCTTGTGACTGAGGAACAGACAAAGGGTCGTATTGATCTCCAGGATACGCCCTTTACAGATGTAGATGAAAAACTATGGGTGGACGGATCATGCCTGAAGCTACCAGATGGTACGACTTCAGCAGCGTATGCAATTACCACATTACAAACAATAGTGGAGACAGCACGCATACCGCAGAAATCAGCTCAGGCAGCGGAACTGATAGCATTAACACGAGCATGTGAGCTCAGTGCAGGATTGTGTGTGAATGTTTATACAGATAGCCGCTATGCCTTCGGAGTAGCGCACAATTTTGGCCTACTCTGGAAGGAGAGAGGGTTTCTAACGTCACATGGAACACAGATAATGTACGGGGAGTTAGTTCACAACCTTTTGACTGCATTAACATATCCAAAGAAGATTGCTATAGTTAAATGTAGTGCCCATAAAAAGGTGGTTGATAAAGTTGGAGAAGGGAATGCTTTGGCAGACCGGGTGGCACGAGAGACTGCGATGCAGCCTGGTGCAACTGCAATGTATGTTGTGAAGTCGCAGACAGAAAGATGGCACGATGCTAGGTGAGAAGTGCTGGAGATACAGAGGACCGCTTCCGATAAGGAACGGGAGCAATGGTCCAATGATGGAGAATTAGATGATGAAGGGTGTTGGAGAAGTAAGCAGATGGATAAATGGAAGTTACCCACAGCCTTCGTACTACCTATAGTTCAGATGGCACATGGACTAGCGCATGTCGGAGCTTCCGCAATTGTTAAATTACTCACACGAGTTTGGGAGCATCCGGAGATCGCTAGTACGGCAAAGAGGGTAGTGCAGACCTGCATGACTTGCCTGAGGTATAACCCGGGAAAGGGTACATGAACTCCAGCAGGAGGATTTGCGACACCTACTGCACCCTTTGAGGTTTTGCAGATGGATTACATTCAGCTTGAGCGCTGTAACAATCTGAAGTATGTTCTAGTAGTGGTTTGTGCCTTCAGTAAATGGGTTGAGGCATACCCTACGAAAGACAATACTGCAATGACTACAGCCAAGATGCTATTGAAGGAGTTCTTCCCTCGATATGGTGTTTGCAGATTGCTGTGGAGTGATAACGGACCTCATTTTATAGCAGACGTTATCAAGTATGTCCTGAAAGGCCTAGGCATTACTCAGAAGTTTCATGCAGTATTTCACCCTCAGTCTGCGGGATTGGTTGAGAAATATAACAGTACTTTGAAGCTTAAGATCGCTAAGATCCAAGCTTCGACTTCTTTGACTTGGCCAGACGCTTTACCGCTGGCATTATTGTCAATTAGATCGATACCGCATTCTCGGACCGGTCTCACACCCTACGAGATCGTGTTCGGACGCCCAATGAATATTTGGGGTCCACCAAAACCGAAGTCAGTGTATGATGTACCTTGTGTAATGATGAATGATTATCTGGCACAGTTAACGGATAATTTGGTTTCTATTCATCAACAGGTTCGAGAAGCGCTCCCTGATCGGTCCACGGGTGAAGGTCATAATCTCTAAGGGTGGGCGTAGTTCGCGAAGTAGCACTTCGCGAAGCTTCGCAAAGTGAAGTTCGCACGACGCGAGCTACGCGTAGCACTTCGCGAACTGCGTAGTAACATGTTCGCACTGTGCAAGATGTTGTTTTCAATGATTGCACAGTGCGGACAAGCAACCGGCACTGTGCAATCATTGAAAATGGCATCTTGCACAGTGCGAGCTGTAGTTTTCTGCTGCTCGAGTAGATTTTTACTCGAGCTTCAGCTTTCTCAACGCGAACTGGTAGTTTCTCATCGCGAGCGGTCGCGAGCATACGCGACCACTCGCAATGAGAAACCTGACCTCCTCGCGTTGGGAATTTCGCCGGGAGGTTTATTTTCCATGCTCGCGATCGCCAACTTGCAGTTGCTGATCGCGAACAAGGAAAAAGTCTCGCCGGGATGTCATTTTGCTTACTCGCGGTCGCCAACTTGACGTTGAGGACCGCGAGCAAGCAAAAAATGACCGCAGCACTACGCAACACTACGCTACGCGTGTTCGCACTGTGCTACATGCAGTTCGCGTAGTGCGAAGTAGCGCGAACTTCGCAAACTACGCGAGCGTAGCGTAGTGCTTCACCCAGGCCTAATAATCTCCGACCTGGAGATCACGTTATGATCAAGGTGTTCGAAAGGACGAATAGTCTAGAGCCGAGATGGGTTGGTCCTGAGCAAGTCCTGCTCGCGATGAGGACAGCTGTGCGAGTTTCCAATCGGAAGAACTGGATCCACTCTTTGCACTGTCGTAAAGTGCCGCCTGGATTGGTGGAGCCTGCTGTGTTGACCGACCATCGAGAAATCCTGACTGCGGAGAAAGGCCGTGCTGTGGAACCGAACGACACTGAGGAGCTCTTCCCGGACCAAGCGTTTCCTGGAGGAGGAAGATATCATCTTCGACCGAGGAAGTGATTTTTTTTTCTGTACCCAGATACGTTGTCAGAACGGCCCTTAGGTTAGTGAAACGGAGAGCCAATGAGGCAAGGGGGGGGGGGGATCAGCCCTGCATTAGTGTAGTGACACCCGTCTTGGCCCGCTGGTGAAGAAATCAACAGCTGCCTAAGGGGAAGAGTTCTGACAACCTTTTAGTTTCAGGAAGATATTGACTTCTTATTACGAGATGGAGAAGAAGAGGATTCTTTGTGCGACAAGCTTTATTATCATTGTGGCTATTATTGGTATAGCCACATGGTTTGTTGAGAATGCGACTCCTGCCCGCGAGTTGCTTGTTTTGACCACTCCAGTGCCTGAGGAGCACTACTTTTATACCCTTCCGTATCAAGAATTGAAGCATCGTCAGTCTTATTTGAATAACACTTTCATCCAGATGTTGCATCATACCCATGTTGCTACGAATGCTACGAACTGTTGGAAATGTGGTATGATGCCAGCTCATCAGAAGAAAGGAGGAACGCCATTCATACCCCTTCCTTTCTCTCATAATGGCTCTTGTAGAGCATGGTACACTTTGCTTTTTGCCACACGGAAACCTACAGTGGGACGATTACTTTTCAGACTTAATAGGGAATGTCATCAAGATAAAGATGGCTATCCACAAGCGAATGGGACAATATGGGAATGGGAAGAATATCGACCAGACAATGAATCGATCCCCTACATTTTCACGAACACCAGAGACACTGAAGGGAAGGAACAATTTGTGATTCAAGTGGCACAAGCCCAAGCGGACCTGTGTGTCCAGAGTGTGGGTTATATTCCTGTTGGTGTTAGCGACTGCATTATTGTATTGAACATAGACGGATTAAATAATAGTACTTTCTTAGCCTCCCATAACACTTACTTCGTATGTGGGAATAAGGGCTATTATCGCTTACCAGCCGGCTGGTCCGGAGTATGCTATGTAGCATTTTTATTACCCCCTGTATTCTTAGCGCCTGCATCCTATCATAAAGATTTGAAGTTGTTGAATAATGTGATTGTAAATAGGTATAAACGTACTCTATCCATTGATGATGTTGATCAAACTGATACTAGCTTACAGCAGTATGTTGATTTTAACTTAGGATTGTTTTTCTTTGTTGGAGCTGCCCTAAATAGTAGGAAGGTTCGAAGGTTAACGAGAGTTGTAGAGGCTGTAACGAATCAAACCGCTGCTGCTCTTGGGAATCTTACGGAAGAATTACAAATTACCAGAATTGTTGCATTGAGAATCGTATGGTATTAGATGTTATGTTAGCTGATAGAGGTGGAGCATGTAAAATTATCGGAAGTAGTTGCTGTGTGTTCATTCCTGACCATACGCCATCAGTTTATAACGCTATTAATAAATTGCATAAAATCGCAGCTGAGATTCATACAGAAAATGGCACTTGGACCTTTTCTGGATGGTTTTGGGCGTTGATCACTACATGGGGATGGAAGGTTTTAACTGGTCTCTGCATTATTGTAGCAATTCTGTTTTCCTGTTGCATCTGTGTCCAGTGTGGTCCTTTACTCTGTTCTCTATGTGTGTCATTCTGTATTCCTGATAAGAAAGCTATTGCCAATGTCACCTATCAGAAACATTTAACCAAAGAGGTGGAAGAGATGATGAAAATTGACATATCTGATGATTATCCTAATAAGCCGAATGTCTTCAGTAAATGCTGAAAGGGTCGTCTGTTGAAAATTAAAACAGCGATATGATTAAGAATTCACTAAAGACATGAATTCTCCTTCCTTAGAACATGTTCCTTGTCTTATGTTGACTAATGTCTGGACTCCATCTTGTAATGTCATGTCTCCACGTGCTTTGCACGAGAAGAGTCCTTCCTTTTCGCTAGTTGCTCTTGTAATCTGCCTAGTAACAGTCTATAAATAGCTCCTTTGTCCGTCTGGCGCATGCCCAGACTTGACCACATCTGTTATCAGTTAGTCCTTGCTTGACCATGTTTTCGCGGGCTCAGGAAATTGCTTACTCCGCCCACATATTGATTCTGTATCGAAAATGTCCATAAAAGGTAATGAATTTTGCCTCATGTTGTATCCACCCACTTATGAGCCCCTCTGTTGTGTATAAAAGGGGACTGTGTACGCAAGGTCTTTGTGCTACTGCTACTCTATGCAATACTGAAGAGTGTTGTATAGGTTGTAGAACCACCCTTAAGGGTTAATAAACTCTGTCTTTGTATTTGCAGTTTCCGTGCCAACTTCCTTCTAGTTTTCGTTACAGGAGAGCGAACCCTTGTATTCTGCGGGCCTAGCTGGGGCCTGTACTCATCAAGGCGATAAAATTATCGCCGCTTTAGCGGCAGAAAACTGCCGCTAAAACGGCGATAATGGGCTTGATAATATGCTCTATGGAATTCCAATTGAAGTCCATGTTAGATGTCCTTCACATTTAACATGGGCTTCAATTGGAATTCCACAGAGCATATTATCAAGCCCATTTTCGCCGTTTTAGCGGCAGTTTTCTGCCGCTAAAGTGGAGAGAATTTTATCGCCTGTCTTGATAATATGCCCCTTAATCTTCCCGATGGCCCCCAGTGCCTTGAAACCTTAAGGGGTGATATTTTCGCACTTTACAAATATGAATTACATTACATTACACAAGTGTTTCAAGAGGTTTTTAGGGCATGGATAGTGGAATCAGTGGTTAATTGGGAGAGCAACATGAGTAAGTGGAAGATAGATAAATGGCTGGACTGACGGTTTTCTGAGCATGGAAATCAGTGAGTAAGTCATCTGATGGTTTGGCGAGTCAATAGATGGGTGCAATAGATGGGTGAGTGGATGGGTGACGGTGTGAGTGGGTGAGTGATTGAGTGCATCATTTCGGGGAGTGGACAGGTGATTGAGTGAAGAGAGAGTGGGTGGGTGTATGAATGGCAGGGTAGGTTTAGTTTTTTTTATGGATGGATGAATGGATGGATGATTGGCCTACCTTGATCAAGAAAAACAAAGATATAAAGATAAACGCAGAGAATATCATACCCAAATTAGGCGTGCCAAAACTAAGTACTTTTCTGGTAGGATAGATGAAGCTAATAATTCTACCAAGGAGCTTTTTAAAATCTACAAGGAAATCGCTGTCTGCGGTGCCTCGATGGACCCGTCATTGGTCTCTGAAGATACCTGCAATCGTATCGCTGCCTTCTTTTCGGACAAAGTGGATACCATCTACTCCACGTTCTCGGGAGGGACGGAAAAGGGAGCAGCTTTCTCTGAGAGCAAATTAGCAGACATAGGTACGAACAGTCTAACCAATTTCCTTGTCCCTTCCTCGAACGAGCTCCAGCGGATCTGTCGCTCGATTACGTCAGGATCCCCACGAGACCCTGCATCTCCTAAACTTCTAGCAGAGAGCATAGAGACCCTTGAACCTTATATTAGTGATGTTCTAGATCTCTCTTTTAGCTCCGGAAGTGTACCTCAGAGCTGGAAACAGGCGGTAGTTCTTCCACTCCAAAAGAAGCCTAACCTCAGTTGGGACAGGATGGATAATCTCCGACCCATCTCTCTCCTCCCCTATATGGCTAAAGTGGCAGAAAAGGTAGCCAATCTTCAATTGATGGCATTTGTGGAGAAAGCCAACCTGCTTCATACTACACAGTTTGGTTTCCGGGCCCATCACTCTACAGAGCTTGCGTTACTCTTGGCCACTGAAACCGCCAGGAAAGGTGTTGATGAGGGACATACTATGGCCCTCATCTTACTGGACCTTAGTGCAGCCTTTGACACTGTAGCACATTCCATCTTGCTACAGTGTCTCAACAAAGGAGGAGTTACGGGCTCTGCACTTAGGTGGATCCAATCCTTTCTCACTGACAGGAGCTTTCAGGTTAGACAGGGAGAACATTACTCTCGTATGTTCCCTCTTAATCAAGGGGTTCCACAGGGCTCTGCCCTGAGCCCCACCCTGTTTAACCTGTATGTCTCTCCGATTGCCACCATAGTGGAAAGCCACGACCTCCAGTTAGTGACCTATGCCGACGACACACAGCTTATCATCTCGCTATCACGAGCATCGTATGTTACAGCATCCAGCTTCAGAGCTTGCATGCAGGAGCTTGCTTCCTGGATGTCTACTAACTGCCTGAAGCTGAATGGGTCGAAAACTGAAGTGCTCGTGGTGGGGGGTGTACCGAGTGTGTGGTCATCCGCATGGTGGCCAGATTGCCTGGGACCCACCCCTGTGCCGTGTCAACAGGCAAAAAATCTGGGAGTGGTATGTGATTCTGATCTCGCCTTTACTGCCCAGATTAATCGGGTGGTTGGAACTTGCTTTGGCATGCTTAAAAGTCTAAGGAAAACTCTCGATCTACTTCCAGTCAGTGCCAGGAAGACTCTTGTTCATGCCCTAGTCACATCCAGACTTGACTATTCCAATCTTCTATACTTGGGCGTGACAGCAAAGTGCCTTAATCGTCTCCAAGTTCTTCAAAACGCCACAGCTCGATTGGTACTGCGACTGCCTAGACGTACGCCATCTAAAGCCACCTTGAAGACCCTCCACTGGCTGCCCGTTAGGGAGAGGATTATTTTTAAGGCATTGTGTCTATGCCATCGTATTATGATGAGCAGGGCGCCTACTCCCCTCTGCAATCTTATTACCCCCTACAGACCGGAGCGGTCGCTCCGATCCTCGGGCACTGGACTAGCTGTCATCCCCAAAATTCGGAAAGCTCGAATGGGAGGGAGATCTTTTAGATTTCTCGCGGCCAAAAACTGGAATCTTCTCCCGGCAGAGCTGCGCCTCGAACCCTCAGAGAATAAATTTCACAAAGCACTAAAAACCCACCTCTACCGCTCAGCACTGTTGTGACCTTCTTCCTGATTTGCCTCTTTTTTTCCTCTCAGCGCGGGGACACGCCGGGGTGCGTAACCATGCGCTTTATAAAATTCCATAATAATAATAATAATAATGGGTAGGTGTTTGGAGAAGTCGGTAGGTGAGCCGATGGATGAAACAGTGGTCTATTTGGCAGCAGGATGGATGGATGATGTCCTGTTTCAATTAGAAATAATAAGTATATCAGGCAGCATTATCTGTGAGCGCTTTTTAACATCAAAAGGGCCCATTGATGGGTTGTGGCTATGTGTGAGTCCCTAAGGATGAGAGTCCTAAGCACCATTTCATATAAAACCCGTGAAATCACACTAGAAAATCCATATGACCAAAGTACAAACATAGAGGTTTATTTGATATTTAAGAATCATCACAGATAGCAAAAATGTAATGGTAAGTCAACCAATTCAAAATATTCATAATGCACATGTTTGCAAAATATCACTGGCAGTGCAAGCTGATACCTAATCTATTAACTAGCCGTAACAGCCATGGCGTTCCGGAAGTTGGATCTGGTGGTGGCGGGGTCTTCCATGAGAGAGAGGGTAAGTTGGATGTCGCAGGCGTAGGAGATGATGTTGGGTCCGTGGGTGCAGATGAGGTCAGCCAGCATAGGTATGTAGGCATTGAAGCGATTGGGGCTGAGGGAGGAGCCTTAGAGGATCCACCAGATCATGCTTTTGAGCTCGAAGATGAAGAGAGGTAAGCGGAGTCTCTGAGTGCATCTTGTGAGGAAGGAGTTGATCCACTTGAGGACGTTTCCCTGGACGCTGATGTCGTAGAGTCTTGTGATGAGGGTGTGGTGGGATATGGTATTGAAAGCTCCTGAGAGGTCAAGCAGGATCAGGGCTGCTCTCATCTCGGTCGAGGAGGGAGCTGATGTCATCGATTGCGGTGATCAAGGCGGTCTCGGTGCTGTGGTTGGAGCGGAAACTGGACTGGGGCGCGTCAGTAGGTTGTTTTCTTCAAGGTGTTCGGTGAGCTGGCAACTGATGGCTTTCTGCAGGAAAGGGTAGCAGCAATATGGGGCGGTAATTCCTAAGTTTGCTTGGGTCGGCGAAGGGCTTCTGCAGGAGTGGTCTAATCTCTGTGTGTTTCCATTCGTCGGGACAGGGGTTGAAGAGTTGAGAAAGTTGGTGTGTGCATTGCTGATT
Source organism: Triturus cristatus (assembly GCF_964204655.1). Classification (NCBI taxonomy): domain Eukaryota; kingdom Metazoa; phylum Chordata; class Amphibia; order Caudata; family Salamandridae; genus Triturus; species Triturus cristatus. The sequence goes on along the minus strand of NC_140589.1, from coordinate 290,316,135 downwards.
TCCTTCCATCCCTGGTTCAAGATGTGGTGAGAGCAGGGTCCGTCGGTGCTCCGGAGTGAATCGAGATCATGATGGCTGTGGTGCTTGGCTGACATGAGTGTGAGTCACTGTCTTGTTTTCTCTTTCCCTGCCGGCACATTGATCCCTAGCCTGTTAAATGGATGATCACATTGCAGTGCACTGCATGATATTTGGGGGGGCAGACCTCAAGTAAATGTCAGGAGTCAATAGAGTGGTCAAAGCCACCCCCTTCCAAAGTGCATAACATCACATGCCGAAGAGGGGCGTGTTGAATGGAGGAGGGGGCAGGTCACTCCTCTCACCCTCAGTGAGAACATAAAAGCACACGTTTATGGTTATTTACCTTTCGGAGCAGCTTGGGTTGCGTTTTCTTTTTACGAAAAACATGCACTAGGGCTTTAGTTGCTGACAGTGGAGACCTTACTTAATTCATGCATAGTCGTAAACAAGCCAAGAGGTCCTATTAAGTTGAAAAATGTGGCAAAATATAATTTCAGGTATTATTGTGATTTATTGGACCATCACAAATCTCCTGAACCTCATCCAAAGAATCCATTACATGGAATAATACATATTAAGTGTGCATATAAAATAAAAACGTATTTGTTTTATTTCTGAATGTAGACTGTATCTGAATGCAGCAGGAACATCAAAACAGAAGTGGAGAATGAGTATGTAAAGCGTGCATTTAAATGTTCAGTTCTCATTCGGAAATACGAAAAACACACCTCTATTACCCCACGCAAGTTTCACCTGGTATTCAGGTCACAAGCAGACGCTATGAATATGCATATTTTGCCGGGAAATTCCACCTTTTAATTTCGAGGATTTTACGTGTCGATATCACAATGTCTTCGAAATGCCACTATAAGTATGATTATGCCAGCTATGCCAGTAACATTAACACATTTCTCAAAGTTGTGATAAAGTGTCAATTTCGATTCGTTCTCTTTAGGGCGCTGGGAAACGTCTGCTGTAATCTGAAAGGAGGTGTATGGAATCCGTGAAAGGAAACACGTTTTGGTCTACAACAAAACCCGTACACAAGATGGCGATCGTTACCAGCATACAGAAAGTAACTGTTTTTTTCAATTTACAAAAAGGCTGACGAATCCTTTGGTTTCTTTCTCAAGATTTATCAGGATGTTGTTTGTTGTTACACCATCTATTTACATAGGAAATAACGTGGCACCTCATAACATCACGTGTTTATGCAAACACTGCGGATGGAAATGTCAGATTTCGCATACTGACTTTCTTATTTTAATTTAAAACGCGTTCGGGGATATAGTAAAATACATCACCACAAAAAACAGCACGGTATTAATAAAAACGTAGATAATCGGTTTGAACGGTCATCAAGCATTTTTTAAAGCAACAATAAATATTCAAGCAAAATGACTCGAGAGTACATTCAAGAACGTTCATTGACAACGACAATATATTATTTCAGGTTAGTTTTATCATTGTATCGGATTGCTTGTGTACCGACGCAGTGCCAGGGGGGCATGGACCCTAAAGACGACATAGGCCTGCGGGTTTTATAATTAAGTCTTCTGTAGCAATACCATTGGGTCAGTGGTGGGCTGCTGGGACCCAGTGGGGTCAGTGCAGTGGGCTGCTGGGACCCAGTGGCATCACACCTGCTGCGTCATTGAGTCAGATTACGTGCGTCATGGACGCTTGCTTGTGCGTGCAGTGTGAATGACTGAGTATGCGAATGGCTGGGTGATTTAATTGAACAGTGAATGCATGGCTGATTTATTTAAACGATCAGTGAGTTGATGGGATGGATGATTGTTTGGATAGATAGTTTATTGATGAATGAGCAGGATGAATGGAAGAAGGACTGAGCAATGAATGGATGTGCGAGAGAGTGGAAGGGTGATTGGGTGAGTTAGTGGACGGGGAGTAAGTCAGTTTGTAACTCGGCGAATGAGTTCATGGGCGAATTAATCTCAATGTGAGCGAGTTGATGGTTGGAAGTGTTAGTAGGGGGATGGGTGAGTGGTGTGATGGGTATTTCGATGGAATTTATTTATTGAATGGGTTTATTTGATTGTGGTAGTTATAAAGCGCGGTCCAAGCCCTAAATGACAGAGAAGTGCTGTACATAGCAAGCACTACGTATATCCCATATGTAGAAACGTGCAGGCATGTTTACGATAAGGTGAATGAGTGAGTCGATGGGTTATTGAGTAAGAATGTCGGTAGGTCGCTAGCCGATTGTGTAACTGGATCATTGGATGAGCTGCCCGATGGATAAGTGTTTCAGGGTCATGTTTAGGTAAATGACGGAATGGATGCTGGAATCAGTGGTTAACTGGGAGAGTGACTTGATGAGTAAGTGGAAGATAGATAAATGGTTGGACTGGCGATTTGCTGAGCACGTAGTAGATCAGTGAGTAAGCCATATGGCGGTTGGGCGAGTGAATAGATGGGTGACTTGAGTGGATGAGTGATGGAGTGTGCCGTTTGAAGGAGTGGGCAGGTGACTGTGTGGAGGGATAGTGGGTGAGTGTATGAATGGCAGGGTAGGTTTAGTTTGGTTTCTGGATGGAAATGTGTGTTTGGAGATGTCGGTGAGTGAGCCGATGGATGAAACAGTAGTCAATTTGGCAGCTGGATGGATGATTTCCTTCTGTTCGTATTAGAAATTATAAGTGTATCCGGCAGTATTAGGCTGTCAGTGCTTTTTACATCAGAAGGGCCCATTGATGGATCGGGGCTGTGTGCGAGTCCCTGAGGATGAGAGCCATAAACACAATTTCATATTTTAAACCAGAGAAATCACACTGGAAATCCCTTTAGGACGCACACAAACCATAAAGGATTATTTAATATTTAAGCAAACATTTAGTGGTTAGTCAACCAATTCAATATATTCATAATGCACATATGTGCAAAATATCACTGGCAGTGCAAGATCAACGCTAATCAATTAATTAGCGAGTGACTAATACAGTCTAGCTCAAGCCAAAATAAAAGCCAAAGATCATTTTGTTATACAGACTGCTAGACGCTAGAGTTAAATGCCTCAAAAATATTCTGAGTGAAGCGTGATAAACAGACTCACCTGGTGTCTGCTCCCTATGGGGCATATCAACAACAACCGGTGGTAATTATCTCTAAGCGCACTTAGCGCTAGGATAATTATCGCCGGCTAGCGTGAATTTTTATCGCTGAGATAGCGTGCTATTAGCAACGCTTATCTCAATAGCGATAAAAATCCTCACGCTAACAGGCTAACGTGAGATTATCGCTGGAAACCCAGCGATAATCTCACGTTACCTTGTTGATAGGGACAGGCAAACTTAGCCATGATATCCTTCTTCCATAGGATATCATGGCTAAGTCTGAAAAATACCAGACGTAAAAAAGCAGCGTTAAGCGCGGTTAGCGCTGCTTTTTTTGTCTCTAACAGGGTTAGCGACATTCTTGATAATAGGAGAAATGTCGCTTAGCGACATTTCTCCTATTATTTTACTCTGGAACGCCCCCTTTGCATCTCATTAGAGATGCAAGGGGAAGCGTAGAGTAAAAGGGTGCTAACATGCAAATTTGCATGTTAGCACCCTGTTGTTGATAGGGCGCTAGTTTTATCTCTCCTTTTTTGGCTTTTAAAGCCAAAAAAGCAGAGATAAAGCCCTTGTTGATATGCCCCTAAGTGGTCTAGGAAGGAATCTGATTTGTTTTCCCAAAAGGTGAGTTTTGATACACTCTTAGACAGAGAAAGCATCAAGTCACTGTGGTATGATGAAGAAAGATACATTGAGCTATCCAATAATTAAACAGAAAACACATCACATGGTTAATAACTTTTGCTCAACATCTATTAAATAATCCTGTATTATGCCCTGCAAATGACAATACACACCTCACACTAATATCAGCCGAGTACCACTGCCATTATGACCTCGATTCACTCAGGAGCACCGACGGACCCTTGCTCCCACCACATCTTCTACCTGGGAAGGAATGAAATCAGCGGTTCACTCACCAACATCCTCAACTCTTCCATCACCATGGCTATCATCCCGATGCATGGAAACATGCAGAGGTTAAACCCCTCCTAAAGAAGCCCACTGCCGACCCAAGCAAATTCAAGAATTACCACCGCATCTTGCTATTACCCTTCCCCACCGAGGTCCAAAGAGGAAGCCCTCAATCACCAGCTCACCGTACATCTGAAAGAAAACAACCTTCTTGATGCCTCCCAGTCCAGCTTCTGGTCCAACCACAGCACTAAGACTGCCTTGATGACTGTAACCGATGACATCAGATCCTTCCATGACCGAGGTGAGACAGCAGTCCTGATCCTCCGCGACCTCTCAGTGGCTTTCAACACCATATCCCAACTCACCCCCATCCCCAGGGAAACACCTTCAAATAGATCACCTCCTTCCCAGTGTTGTAACGAAACAGGCCAGGGTACTGTGCTGAGGGGGCACTTTGTAGCTCTGACCCCCCACAACGTGGGAGCTGCAGGGGCCTTTGTTACGCCACTGCTCCTTCCTTACAGGATGTACTAAAAAAGTCCTCCTACAGCCCTTCATCTGTGAGCCCAAAAGCATGTTCTGCAGCGTCCCCCAAGGCTCCTCCCTCAGCGCCACCCTCTTCAACACCTACATGACTCTCCTGGCTGACATCGTCTGCACCCATGGACTTAACATCATCTCCTACACCGACGACACCCAATTTATCCTCTCTCTCATGGAAGACCCTGCCACCACCAGATCCAACTTCCGGAACCCCATGACCACTGTTGCCGACTGGATGAGGTCCAATTGCCTGAAGCTGAACACAGACAAGGCAGAATTGCTTTTCTTTGGAACAACTCACCATAGGATGTCACATGGTGGCCCACTGAACTCGGACCTTCTCCAACCCCCACTGACCACACCCGCAACCTCGGCATCATCCTGGACAAAGAACTCACAATGAAGCGCCAAGTCGATGCAGTATCCTTCTCCTACCTCGCCACCAAGTCCTGGAATGTCCTCCCCCTCCAGCTTTGATCCTTACCATCACTCACTAACTTCAGAAAGGGCCTCAAGACCTTGCTTTTCGACTAAAGGCCCCTCAGGACCTCAGCACCTGGATACCCCCGGGAGGGATAAGACATGCTAACTAAATACTCTCTGATTGATTGATACTACTTCGAAATTAAACACAGTACAAACATTGCATTTGCATCTCATTACTTTTAATTAAAAGTACTGGATTATAAATTGAGGAATCTGCACCCACAGGAGCTATTATTACTTTGGAACTGGTCTGATTGAACTTCTGGCTTAAGATATATGTGGGTAAACAACAAGCTAGGGTAGTGACCAAACAAAGCATCACTGGTGATAATGACATGCATTTGTTGACATGTGAAATGTTAACATAAGGAGACATCAGCTGCTCTCTCCCAGGCGACAGCTGAGGACAAGAACTCTCCAGTTCAAAATGGACAAAGCAACTAATGTTATGCAAGCCATGGAGTAAACTCAGATCAGGGCCCTTAAAAATGGTAACATCTCTAGTCCCAGAGGTCGAGAGGCAGAATGACAAACACAGACATGTGAGTGGAAAGTATACATTTTTTTTTAAGTTTAAAAGAGTTTTATTAAACAATGAAAAAGGAAAATGTAATACAGAATACCAATTAGGAAGGAGGGGGGAAAAAGAGAGGGGGAGGAAGAAGGGGGGGAAGGGGATTGCAAAATACAATATGTAAGAGAAAGTACACAACAAAGCAATGAACATGGGCATTGAAAAGAAACAAAGAGATTATATCTATCAAAACTAAACGACTAATTACAAAAAGCATGAAAGTAAAACAGTAGGATGAAAAATTCTGAAGGTGAAAAGGGTATCATGGAGGTTTGGGAACTTCTTGTTGAGCAGGTGATGGAAGGGAGGAACGAGCAGCACAATTATCTAAATATAGCGTAATAGGGAGCCACAGGTCCGCACGTTTAGCTGCTAGGTGAACAGGAAAGACAAAGGCATTATCAAGTCTATGGTTATGACAGACATTATACCACCATGCTTTGAAAGAAATATTAGATGCATTTTTCCAATTAACAGTAATTTGTTGAAAAGCAACAGCTAATAACAAATCAACAATGCGAGCAGACATATCTGCGTTATTCCAACAAGTGGATAGACTGCCCAGGAAAAGGTGAACGAAAGAAAAAGGAATACAAGTATGAAAAATAGCATTGACTTGAGCCCACACCTGTATCCAAAAATCATGTACATGCCTGCAAAGAAATAACGAGTGAAGTAAGGTAGCATTAGGAGCATCACACGACCAACAATTGTCTGGGGTAGTAGGAAATCGCTTATGTAGTGTAGAAGGAGTATGAAGTAATCTGTTGTAGATAAAAAATAGGGATTGTGTCAACGAAGCCGCTCTAGAAGTTTTACGTAATTTAATCCAGATTTTGTCCCATAAAAATGTTGGCCAATCTATCCCGAGGTCATTTTCCCATTGAAGTTCAACCTTGGATTTAGACCTAAGTGACTCAGGTGTGTGAAGGTGTTTATAGATAAGAGACGCGTTAGGGACAGTGCGCAAGAGGGAATGAAGTCGAAAAATAGGGATATGAGAAATAGGGGAAGGAGGGAAAGCCGAAAGTCGCTCATGGATCTCCAGGACAGCAGCTTTAAGTAGAAGATATTTGGAGAAAAAGGATTGGGGTAAGAAAAAAGAAGAACTGAGATCAGGAAAAGAAACAAAGGTGGAACCAGAGAAAAGCTGCGAAATCCAGATCAAACCTCGGGTTCTCCAAGATTTCCAATAAAAGGGCTTACGACCAATTAGGAGGTATTTATTATGCCAGATAGTGGAAGAAAGGAGATCAGCGACGGTCATAGGAGGGCCGGGGGCAGCCGACAGTAAAAGCTTAAGAGTATACTTGTGAATAGAAGTAGGGATCAAAGAGGGTTTACGGGAAAAAGCAAGATACTCTGCAAAAGAGAACGGGGAGAGGAGAGCACGTTCAACCTTAAGCCATAAAGGGCAGGGGGAAGTGGGATCTTGTAACCAGAGGGAAGCTTGACGCAATAGAAAGGCCTTCTGATATGCAGGGAAGTCAGGGAAGTTGACACCACCTTCAGAGGCAGGACGGATGAGTCTGGCAAGAGACATTCTAGGTTTTTTGGAGTTCCATAAAAACGAGGATAACGTTGAATTAACCTTTGAAAAGAATTTCGTTGAGATGGGGGCCGGTATATTGGAAAGTGTATAGAGAACAATAGGGGAGATCATCATTTTAATAGTGTCGAGACGACCCCACCAGGAAAGGTATAAAGGATGCCACCGTGCTGTGAGATCCGCAATCTTTTGTACGCATTTGGACATGCATAAAGAAATAGTGTCTGAGATTGAGGGGGTAATGTATTGACCTAGATATTTAATGTGGGAGGGACACCAAGTAAAGCGAGAGTCAATAAATTCTTGCTTGAAAGTAAATTTGGTTAGGGGGAGGATCTCACATTTATCATTATTAAGTTTATACCCAGAGATAGAGGAAAAAGTTCGGACTTCAGTCATGAAAGCAGGGATGGATTCTGCAGGGTTGGAGAGAAAAAGTAAAATATCATCTGCATAAGCAGCTAGTTTAATGTGCGAGTCTGCAATCTGAAACCCATGAATGGCAGGATTTTGACGCAACCTGGACAGAAAAGGCTCCAAAGCAAGGTTAAAAAGAAAAGGGGACAAAGGGCAACCCTGGCGAACGCCTCTACCTAGATCAAAGTAGGAGGAGATTTGACCATTCGCAAATACAGCTGCTCTGGGATGGGAATATAACAGGGAAACTAAAGAGATAAATCTAGGGCCAAAACCAAACCAAGTGAGAGTGTGAAAGAGATAGCGCCACTCAACCCGGTCAAAAGCCTTTTCGGCGTCAAGGGCAATCGCTGCAAGTGAGTGCTGGCAACGGGAGGATTTTGACAGGATGTTGAATAAAAGCCTAGTGTTGTCCGTGATATATCGGCCCTTAACAAACCCAGATTGCTCCTCGCCTAGAAGATCGGGAAGAAGGTGGTCCAATCGGATCGCTAATGCTTTAGCGAAGAGTTTGTAGTCAATTTTGACTAGGGATATGGGCCTGTAATTTTTGCAGTAATGTGCATCCTTCCCGGGCTTAGGTATGAGGCAAATATGTGCATTCGAAAACGTCCCTGAGGAGGCACCGCTGGAAATAAAGGTATGAAGAAGAGAATGAAGTCGTGGAATCAACAATTTAGAGAAGTGAAGATAGAATTCAACGGTAAAGCCGTCAGTACCAGGGGCTTTGTTGGGTTTGAGATGTTGCAATGCATTAAGTCATTCCTGTTGTGTGACGTCAGATTCTAAAGAGGAGAGATCTAGAGGGAAGTCAGCTGGTGCGCAAATGGTAGAAAAGAAATGAGCAAGGGAATTGGGAGTAGAGTGAGTCTCGGAGGTATACAGAGTTTCATAAAAATGTGAAAATTCAGCAAGAATATCAACATCCATGTGTTTTAAATTGTCATCAGAGTCATAAACAGATTCAATATTTAACTTATTATGCTTGATCTTCAAATAATTAGCCAGAAGCTTTCCTGCCTTGTTCCTACCTCCATAGAATTTAGCAGTAGACTTCAACAGGTACAAGGAGGCATCCTCCGTAGACTTCTCATTAAACTTCATTTTTGCTGCGATAAGAGCTGTCAGGCTATCAGCGGAATGAGAAGTGAAATATGCATGCTCCAGTGTTTTAATGTCAGAAAGGAGATTTTTAGTGAACCTTCGGGCGCTCTTACGTTTGTTCGCAACATAACCAATAATAAAGTCACGTGCTGCTGCTTTAAAAGCATCGCAAATAGTGTGGTCAGGGAGAGAATCGTCATCGTTAAGGAGGAAAAATTCATCAAAAAAGGAAGTAAAGGTGGCTGTAAAGTTGGGGTCTGCAAGGAGGGAATTATTAAAACGCCATCTCCTAGGGCCAGCATTTTTAGGGAATACATCAACACTTGTAAGTACAGGAGCATGGTCAGAAAGCAATATCGGGCCTATCTCAGAGTGCAAGAGTGATTGAGCGAGGTTGTGGGAAACAAAGATGTAGTCAAGTCGTGACTGGGAGTGGTGGCAGGGAGAATAAAAAGTGTATTCCCGCAACTTTGGATTACAAAGGCGCCAAGAATCTACTAATTTATGTTGTGAAATAGCATGGCTAAACAGCTTGTGGGGCTTGTTGGGAATATAGGGGGCTGTGGACACCCTATCGATAAAAGGATCAAGAGGTTTATTACAATCCCCTGCCAAAATAAAGTTGTGGTCCATAAATTTAGTTAAAAGTGGAGAGAAATCAGCCCAAAAAGAAGGTTCACCCATGGTAGGACCATAAACATTGAGAAGAGAGATTGGAACACCTCTGAGCGATAACTTGGCATAGACCCATCGACCAGAAGCATCCGATTCATGTGTAAGGACCTGGAAGGGAAGAGACTTGCGACAAAGGACTGCTACACCATTGCGTTTGCCATCACCTTGCGAGTAAAACAATTCACCCACCCAACCACGTTTAAGCTTAACAGATTCAACCTCAGTTAAATGCGTTTCTTGGAGGAATGCAATATCAACATTCAATTTGGCAAGGTGTGACAGAATCCGTTGACGCTTAATCGGAGAGTTGATACCCTTCACATTCCATGACAATATATTCAGCGACATGGCAATAATTTATCTACAAAAAATATGAATAACAGAGCCAGTAAAAGAAAAACCCATGAAAAGAAGAGAAGACAGAAGGAAAAAAGAAAAACTGATTGAAACACGTTGAAGTAAAAGAAAGAAAACAAGTGGTCACAAGTGTGAGCCGTATCAAGAGAGGGAGAATAAAGTGCGACAGTGTCGGGAATGACCCAGAAAGCCAGAAATAAAGAAGTAGAGAGAAAAAAGGAGCCAGAAGAACAGGGAATGCAATTCTCATAAAAGACAGGAGCAGGAGCATTAAAACAAAGCAGAGAATATAAGAGAATAATTAAGACACTGGAGTAGGAAGCCAGAAGGGGGAGAAAAGTTGAGAAACGAGTGAACCAAGAAGAAAGGAGAATATAATCCTTGCAGAGGCAAAGAATTCCAATCAGAGATAATAAATCACCATAAAAATGTGTAAACAATAATGCAAACAAGGGAAAAGGAGCAAGGGAGGGGAAGAGGGAAAGACCAATAAATGCATCAGGGAGGGAAAAAAGGAAATAGGGAAACAACATACCTACGAAGGGAAGATACGAGAAAGGGTGGAGGGAGGAAGGAGCCACAAGGGTGAGGCAGCACACCGAGGAGCAGCGAGGCAGGGGTCGAGAGACATCATCAAACACGAGGACAAACTCCTGTAGGACGAAAAAAGGAGAACAAAGGATTAAAACATACGGGAAAACCATGCTGGAACCATGACTAAACAAGGAAAGCAAGGAACAATCATCATGCCTAAACAGTAAAAGAGCCAGCCACGTGGGCACCTGAAGAATCAGAAAAATTCAGGTGAATTACAACCAAGAAAAAGTATCTAAAGAAACATAGCAGAAAAAACATTAATCATAAGAAAAATATGAAAACATTAGTCAGCCACAAGCAAAGGATGATGATCCGGAGGCATCCATGGCAGATGATTTGTGCGCATTGATGAAACTCTGTAAGCGCACTGGATCTTCAAAAGTTGTAGTCTTGTTGTTATAAGTAACTTTGAATAAACATGGGTGATACAGGCCGTATCGCGCCCCCATCGCCCGCAGATCCGCTCTTAAATTCAGAAAAGCCTTTCGCCGAGTGGCCGTTGCCTTAGCATAATCCTGCGCGAAGAACAGGGATGAGCCAGACCAGGTTAAATTCGGAGAGGATTTGGCCGCCGCTAAAACCATCAAAAGGTCAGTGTATTCCAAAAAGTAGATGATAACCCCTCTGGGCCTCTGAGATGAAGAAGTAGAGGAAGGTGGTCTGCCCAGCCTGTGAGCTCGTTGAATGTTGAGAGCCTTGTCCTGTGCCAGATGTAAGAGCTTGGGGAGGAACGACTTAAAGAAGGTGATTGGGTCAGAACCCTCAAGTCCTTCAACCAGGCCATAAATACGAAGGTTGTTGCGCCTGTTTCTGTTTTCCAACTGCTCCACTTGCTGCTGAAGATCCGAGACTTGAGATTTCAAGTTGGATACCACCGAAGATGTCTCTTGGAGCGACTGAACAGATTTTTCAACTGAAGTTACCCTCGTTTCCATTTGCGACCAATTATCCGTAAGGACCTGGAGCTTAATGTTAGTCTCTTCCATAAAAGGACGCAAAGACCGTATCTCTTCCAACAACAGTTCCATGGATACTGGCCCTGAATGCTTTGGAGGTGAAAGAGAATTTGATTTGAGTCTTTTCGTGTTAGATTGAGAAGTGTCCTGCGGGTTCCTGGAAGGATCCATTGGCGTATCTGAGTCAGATGGGATAAGAGAATCTTCTAGCTGCGAAAACGCAGAAAAAACCTTGGAATTCTTCACAAGCTGAGGCTTGGTAGAGTGAGGCGAGCGCGACACTGATTTAAGCCTACCCATGTAGCAAATCCGTGGAATGGCTGACACAGTAGAGGTCACAGGAAACAAGAATGAAGGCAACACAAGAAGGAGCACAGCAGGGGTACGACGACATCCGAGTGCCTCAGGAAGAGAGTGCAGCCAACTTCACAGCACCGCAAAGAAAACAGTCGTCAATACACACCCAAAAAAGTGGAAAGAGCCATCCGTAAAAGGATCAAAACATTGTCCATGCGGCACTATAATGCAGAAGGCTGGCACCAACTCACTGCATAATACAAAATGAGCTCAGTCAGAGGAACAAAAGGATGAAAAAAAAAAAATGACCCATAGAATACCTCATAAGAGTCCGCAGTGAGTAAAGCGCCAACAGAAGAGGGCCACCTGGCGCGCTAATGAAATAAATTGCTGCTTTCAGATAAAATCAGAGGAAGGGCAATAATGTAGTCATGGCTGAAGAAAGGCAAAAAAGCAGGCATATAAAATAAGAGCACTCCATGAGGGAACGTCATCCTTGTGCTTAGAGAGAATTGGCATTCCAATAATGCTGATGCTGCATATGAGGGTGAGGAAACAGGAAAGCAGGCAGTTTAAAGTCCATTAGGGACACACAGTTGCAGATGTGCAGCGCGCTAGCGCTGACATTGGGATAATGACCTCACGATGCGCGTCGGTAGCGAATCCAAGATGGCGGCCGCCCGAGTAAATCCTGTCAGAACTCTCGAGTGCCACTTAAAGCAACGCGAAGTCTGCGAAATGCTCTCCGCGATGACGGACGAGGTCAGGGCATGTTCCGACACCTCAGCAGTCGGTCCTCGTCAGGAGAACGAAGCAGGAACCGGCATAACTCCCAACACCGCCCCGGAGCCTCACCGGAGCGCCGCCATCCCCCGCAGGCACTAAGCCACGCCCCCCCCGAAAGTATACATTTTTATAAGGTTGCAGAGAGTGGCAACAGCTCCCTGCTGCTGATAGTCAATCGTTTATTTATTTATTTTGAAAATATAAATGCACACATAAATAAACAAGTGCATTAATAATAATAGTACAACAGTGCTGGGGTGACCATCAACAAGAACAATTTATCACAAAGCAATTCTAGCATCACTATGCTGGATCATTATTGGAATTGCGAACACAGTGCCTGATACTTTGTTGGCGCTTGAGTTGTGAATCCCACTGGGAGGGTCTACACTAATGGAGGAACACTTTTATGATGACATAGACCAATTGAATCAGAATACTACTAACCAAATACTTGATTTGTAAGAAGAATTGAATGTTGTTCCGGCTACTATATAAGAGAATACACAGTGCTGCACAGAGGCTTCAACCATTGTTAAGGAAAACATGAATTTATACACAAAAATTCAAACCCCGTTGAAGCCCGCATGGACAAAACAGGTTGACTGGGCTGATTAACTGATGATTATAAAGAATACTAATAAGAAGAATTTGTAAAAGGAATATGTGACTCCATGCGACATAAATATTACTCATTGATTGGATGTTGATCAAATGATTTTTGTTTGGTTCACTGTGATATGTAATGTTCCATAAATAGGAAATAAATATTACATAGATACAGAGCGCTCCTGGTTAGGTTTGCAATTCTAGCATCACTCCAATCAAATGAAAAACTCATCAAAATAAGAGGCAATATACCCTTTCTATACATCAACACACGGTAGGGAGACAACATTCATTATAATCTTGGAATGCTGAGAGTTCAATTGAAGACAATGGAGTAGCTCTGGGTTAATAATTACTAGTAGAGGCCATCTGCTCCAACATGCCAATATTTCTATTCCTGTTATTCCCTTTAAATTTGAGAACATTCTGCCCTCAGTTGCTGGAATATTCAAGGCTTTATAGCCCGTGTGCTTCAAGCTTTACCAGTTGTTAAAGCCTTTCCTCTTTGTCAGACCTATACTCGGGTTCAGAGCCTCTAACAACCAGTATAGCCCTCAGCAGATGGCTTTTTTGCTATAGTACATGCACCAAATGTATACACAGAATATATGGCCCAGCATAATGCAACACAGTCTATTCTGTAAGGAAATGCCTCTTTTTGCATGATCATCCCCATTTTTTTTAACTCATGCTGTTGTTTTTTTAACTCTGCTGCTCTGGCTTCATTGCATGTGCTATGAGCAATAAAAGCTTGTAGAACTGGTCAAAAATTCTAATTGACACATTTAACTTACCCGTAAATTCAAAGTATATGTGGGCATATCAGCAACAACCGGTGATAATTATCGCTAAGCGCACTTAGCGCTAGGATAATTATTGCCGGCTAGCGTGGATTTTTATCGCTGAGATAGCGTGCTATTAGCAACGTTTATCTCAAAAGCGATAAAAATCCTCACGCTAACTGCCTAACGTGAGATTATCGCTGGAAACCCAGCGATAATCTCACGCAATGTGGCGTTAGCTTGTAGATAGGGACTCACAAACTTAGCCATGATATCCACCTTCCATAGGATATCATGGCTAAGTCAGTCCTGAAGCAGGCGTAAGGAAAGTAGCGATAACAGTGGTTATCGCTACTTTTCTTGCCGCTATGCTTCATAGCGTGGGGCTTGATGATTGGAGAAATGTCGCTTAGCGAGATTTCTCCTGTCAAGTCAGGAACGCCCTCTTTGCATCTCATTAGAGATGCAAAGCTGGGCGTTAGGAATTCCTATGCTAACGCAAGTTTCCACGCGTTAGCGTGAGCTTGCTAATTAGGCGATAAAATTATCGCCGCTTTTTGCCGGAAAACGGCCGCAAAAGCGGCGATAATTCTATCGCCTCGCCTTGCTGATATGCCCCATGATACCCAGTGTTCCTAGCATATGTAGGTTAAATGCCACTAGTCAACTGCAGCACCCGTTGTGCCACCACTAAAATGACAATGCAAAACATGGATTCAGGCCTACAACTGCAGCCTGAGTGTGCAGTTTTGAAACTGAAAATGTGACCTGGCAAAATAAACCTTTTGCCAGGGCTAAACCTGCCTTTTTAATACTTATAAGTCACCAATAAGGTAGGCCGTAAATTCCCATAGGACAGGGTGCAGGGTATTTGAAAAGTCGGGTATGTGTACTTAAGTTTTACATCTCCTGGCAGTGAAAAATATCCAAAGTTGCTTTTCACTGCCAAGGCTGGCCCTCCGATAGAAAAGCACTGGGTTGCATTATAACACCTCATAACTCATAACTACAGTTTGGGAATAGCAAGGACCCTAATTAATAGTCATTTAAAATCCAATCCAATGGTCAGTTTGGTTTTTTAATTGCTATTTTTAAAATGCCACTCCAAGAAAGTAGGCATTTTCCTGCCAAAAGCCTCTAGTAGCCTTTTCAGAGTTAATCCCAAACTGTCACCAAGCAGCCTGCTTCAAGATGTGAATGGCTCCAGGAAAGGGAACAAAAGGGCCTTGGCTGGAAGGAGGTGTGACCTCCTTCTGACAGGATGGCCTGGGGGATGTGTCCACCAAAGGCACAAGCTTCAAAGGGACATCCCCTGTAACAGGCAGATGTAACTAACACCTATGCCTTTCCCTGACATTGTCCAAGTAGCCAGAGTGACACCAATCGAGTGGGGGTAAATCATATCTCATAACTAGAATATAGGGGGAGTTCATTTTCCTAGGACGCAAATCAGGGGTAAACCAGAGCTCTGCACAAGGGAAGAAAGGTTCTGGCACATTAGTTTTAGCTAGAGAGTGGCACTATGGGATGGTTTACAATAAAACACACACGAAGGAAGGGCAGCACAGTAAGCGGGGACACTACTGGGATCTTTTACACCATTGTTTAGAGAGTGGCTAGTAGTCTTCACCACCCAGGGGCTGGCACTGGGCGTGGAAGTACAACCCTCAATACCATCTTCAGAACATAACATGTGTGTTTGCAAAGCACCCCTTTACACAGAAGGCAATATTGAGGCTGAATAAAAGATGTTTATTGTTACCTAACTCATTTGTACTCATTATATCGACCTCAGAAGGATTAAAGGCTGAGTGGATTTGAACCAGTGACCATAAGGTCAAACACAGGCCCCTACAGTGGATGCATTAGTCCACTAAGCCATCAGACCCGGTAAACTTTCTGCAAAAAGAATCAGTGTCTACCACTAGACATCTGCTGAGCCGCAGCCGCTGATGCTCAACTGCTGGTCAGACTCAACTTGCTGGTTTGCCCTGCTGAAAAGATGCTGAATTCCAGAAAAGTTTCCAAGTCAGAACATAGAAGACTTCACTGGGACCAATATTGAGCAGTAACCGGAAGACAATGATGCCTTACTGGGCCCGACTTCAGGCTTCACCCTCACAGAGTTTTCGTGCTTTCATCCTCAAGAGTCTCGAATTCCCCTCCAGTGCCAAGGCTCCCACAGAACCTGCGCTCAAGCTGGCCATCATTGATGAAGCCCTTTTCGGGTCAAGTTGGCTCCCTGATACATCAGTGACCTGGTCGATGAGGACTTTTCTCCAGAAAAAAACACTAGGTCAGGGACTTATTTACAAGCACCTTGTGCCTCTGGTGCATAATGTTTAAAATAAGAAGTGACTTATCTTTTGTTTGCGTCTTGTGCTGGAAACATTTAAAACTTTGAAAAATCATATCTCCAGTTCTCTCAATTAGATTTTTATTGTTTTAGTGTTTATTTGTTCATTAAAACTCACCCTATTTCTATAAATTGGAGTGAGATTTTTATTGTGTTTTGATTTCTACTTTTTAACTGTTTCTGTACTGATAAGTGCTTTATACATGTCTCCTTAGTTTAGCCATTGTGCTCTGTGCTACAGCTTCCAAGGGTCGAACTCAGGTGTTAATTATTGAGACCCAACTGGACCTAGTAAGGAGTAGTGCCATTATTACTTGAAGGGGGTACTATCCATTTCAACTAATAATCCACCTCCATATACCTCCTGAAATCATTTAAAAATGATCTGGGTTTAATCCATCACCGTTCTTTAGCTCACTCTGCCACCCCAGTTCAGACATGGCCATATGCAAATCAGTCTGACACTGTGCCTCATGGGAACAGTCCACCCCCAGATCAGTTGACTGGGGGTGAGTGCTTGCAATGTTCAACACTCCGTCCATCATTTCCTTTGGTTTTGCTTTGTTCGCCATAAATTGGCAGGGTATGCTCAGATGTGAGTCCCTTGCTCACTTTGCCACTGGATTCAAGCAAGCCTGGCTGAAGACGGCTGAAATGCCAGAAAGCGGTCATAGGAAGCTTGTTTCCCGTCCAGGGAAGACATGGCTTGGCAGTTCGGGCTGGACTGTTCCCATGAGGCACAGGGTCAGACTGATTTGCATATGGCCATGTCTGAACTGGGGTGGCAGAGTGGGCTAAAGAACGGTGATGGATTAAACCCAGATCAGTTGACTGGGGGTGAGTGCTTGCAATGTTCAACACTCCGTCCATCATTTCCTTTGGTTTTGCTTTGTTCGCCATAAGTTGGCAGGGTATGCTCAGACGTGAGTCCATTGCTCACTTTGCCACTGGATTCAAGCAAGCCTGGCTGAAGACGGCTGAAATGCCAGAAACCGGTCCTAGGAAGCTTGTTTCCGGTCCAGGGAAGACATGGCTTGGCAGTACAGGCTGGACTGTTCCCATGAGGCACAGGGTCAGACTGATTTGCATATGGCCATGTCTGAATTGGGGTGGCAGAGTGGGCTAAAGAACGGTGATGGATTAAACCCAGATCAGTTGACTGGGGGTGAGTGCTTGCAATGTTTAACACTCCGTCCATCATTTCCTTTGGTTTTGCTTTGTTCGCCATAAGTTGGCAGGGTATGCTCAGACGTGAGTCCCTTGCTCACTTTGCCACTGGATTCAAGCAAGCCTGGCTGAAGACGGCTGAAATGCCAGAAAGCGGTCCTAGGAAGCTTGTTTCCGGTCCAGGGAAGACATGGCTTGGCAGTTCGGGCTGGACTGTTCCCATGAGGCACAGGGTCAGACTGATTTGCATATGGCCATGTCTGAACTGGGGTGGCAGAGTGGGCTAAAGAACGGTGATGGAGTAAACCCAGATCAGTTGACTGGGGGTGAGTGCTTGCAATGTTCAACACTCTGTCCATCATTTCCTTTGGTTTTGCTTTGTTCGCCATAAGTTGGCAGGGTATGCTCAGACGTGAGTCCATTGCTAACTTTGCCACTGGATTCAAGCAAGCCTGGCTGAAGATGGCTGAAATGCCAGAAACCGGTCCTAGGAAGCTTGTTTCCGGTCCAGGGAAGACATGGCTTGGCAGTTCGGGCTGGACTGTTCCCATGAGGCACAGGGTCAGACTGATTTGCATATGGCCATGTCTGAACTGGGGTGGCAGAGTGGGCTAAAGAACGGTGAAGGATTAAACCCAGATCAGTTGACTGGGGGTGAGTGCTTGCAATGTTCAACACTCCGTCCATCATTTCCTTTGGTTTTGCTTTGTTCGCCATAAGTTAGCAGGGTATGCTCAGACGTGAGTCCCTTGCTCACTTTGCCACTGGATTCAAGCAAGCCTGGCTGAAGACGGCTGAAATGCCAGAAACCGGTCCTAGGAAGCTTGTTTCCGGTCCAGGGAAGACATGGCTTGGCAGTTCGGGCTGGACTGTTCCCATGAGGCACAGGGTCAGACTGATTTGCATATGGCCATGTTTGAACTGGGGTGGCAGAGTGGGCTAAAGAACGGTGATGGATTAAACCCAGATCAGTTGACTGGGGGTGAGTGCTTGCAATGTTCAACACTCCGTCCATCATTTCCTTTGGTTTTGCTTTGTTCGCCATAAGTTGGCAGGGTATGCTCAGACGTGAGTCCCTTGCTCACTTTGCCATTGGATTTAAGCAAGCCTGGCTGAAGACGGCTGAAATGCCAGAAACCGGTCCTAGGAAGCTTGTTTCCGGTCCAGGGAAGACATGGCTTGGCAGTTCAGGCTGGACTGTTCCCATGAGGCACAGGGTCAGACTGATTTGCATATGGCCATGTCTGAACTGGGGTGGCAGAGTGGGCTAAAGAACGGTGATGGATTAAACCCAGATCAGTTGACTGGGGGTGAGTGCTTGCAATGTTCAACACTCCGTCCATCATTTCCTTTGGTTTTGCTTTGTTCGCCATAAGTTGTCAGGGTATGCTCAGACGTGAGTCCCTTGCTCACTTTGCCACTGGATTCAAGCAAGCCTGGCTGAAGACGGCTGAAATGCCAGAAACCGGTCCTAGGAAGCTTGTTTCTGGTCCAGGGAAGACATGGCTTGGCAGTTCGGGCTGGACTGTTCCCATGAGGCACAGGGTCAGACTGATTTGCTTATGGCCATGTCTGAACTGGGGTGGCAGAGTGGGCTAAAGAACAGTGATGGATTAAACCCAGATCAGTTGACTGGGGGTGAGTGCTTGCAATGTTCAACACTCCGTCCATCATTTCCTTTGGTTTTGCATCTCCCAGATGCGTCACGTTGTAAGTACCCCGCACTATGCCGCTGGCTTTGCGCCGCAGCTGCGTCACCCAACGGCGGCGTAAAAGAGGTGCAAGAGGCTTGTAAATCTGCCCCTAGATATAATATTCTTAAGAACACATCTAAGGTTCAAATCAACTTCACTTATTGTAATATCAGTAAATGTTGTACTCCAATGCTGTGCTGTAAGCTCATATACCAGTTCCATTGAACAATCAAAATATAACTTATTCAGTAATCACAGAAGAACGGGGACATTCATAGTCAGTTCTCTAAGTGTAGCTGCCTTTCCAAAGTTACTTTTTAACAGCCAATAGTGTGCCCAGCATACTGAAACTAAATTGAAGGATAAAAGCAGCTTTATGGAAAAAAAACTGACCCTGCTGTATATATCTCTCCACTTAATATTTCTTTAACATATTATTTCTACAAAAAACAATAAACAAAACCAATGAATCATCCACACAGGCAAACCTTATTCTCCAACACAGGCCCTGCTCTAGCCTTCTGAAATACCATTTTTGTTACCTACCTCAATGGCTGAACTGCTCCACAGAGACACATCTAGAACATTTCTTTCAAGTCCTAACAAAACTGTAAAATGTTACCAACACTAAAATGCGTTTTTATTTCGATAGCAATAGTCAAAAAAAATATTACACAAATTTGTTTTTGCCACACTCTGGCAAATATGCAGGCCTAACGGAGCATGCTGATAATCCCTTAAATCAGGAATTACAAAGACCCCTTGTTTCTCCCCAATGTGAGACTTCATTTGCATTTGCCATCTCTCCACAAGAAGGCACTAGACACTTTACATCTCCTTAATGTTTAGTGGAAAAGTCAAGAATACAGCTTAGCGATCACACAGTGTTTTCAATAAGGCGCACATTTTGATAGCATTAATATTCCCTAATCATGATCAATTGAGTTTTGCTCAGTGCCGAAATCCCCATAATCTCGCCTGTTATTCACATGAATTGTTTGCCAAGAGCAATCATAGTGCTGCTGAAATTATGATCCCCAAGTATTTGAAACCACTATCAGCTCACCTCATACACCATCCATCAAACTAAGACCTGAATGAGCTTCTAGAAATTGGAAAGACTTCAGCAGTCTCATTACAGACGGTAATTAATCAACATAAATTTACTCTAAACTTTTGAATCTAGGAGGCATGAAAGAAATTCAGCAACACACTGCAAAAGTACCTGTTCAATGTTTGTTGACAATACTCATTACTATTACCGGTGCTGCCTGATTGGATACATTGACAGATTGCTCCAAAACAATTCTTAATGAAACATCAGTGTAGCCAGGATTGTAGTGGAAAATGATTAGCGTATTTGCATAGAGCAGCACTTTGTTTTCCAAGCATCCATAACTAATACCAGAAATATAAGCATTCTGACTAATTCCAATTATTATGAGTTAAATGGCAAATGAAACAGAAGTGAGAACACTTTCTGGATATGTGGAAGAACAGAAGAGCAGAAGAGAACTGGACTTCCTCCCTGTGACCTAAGAGCCCTGCAGACTGGCTTTACTCTCCCTCTTCAAGCAGGACAAATAAATGCTTACCTTCTGTTTGAGCTGCAGGGACACAAAAAGCTTCCAGGTCCCTTTTCCCGAATTCTAAGCTGACCAGTTGCAACCGGACCTGCCCTGGACCCTGCTGTTGGCCTCTGCTGGTGTGAGTCTTGACCTTCAAGTGCTGTCCTCAAGGGCCAGGACACTTGGCTGTTGTCAAACTGTATCTCCACTAACAAATATTGAAACCTGGAACTTAGAACCTTTTTGCCAAATATTTGCTCTGAGAAGGGGCGATGAACCGGGGTCAATCTGCCAAGTCAATCCAACAAAGGTTCATTGCCACTGGGACACGTTCTGGCCACATTCTTCTCCGCAGGAGTGAATCCGATTCAGCGGGACCTCAAGGAGAAGGTATCTTGCCTCGTGGAGCCCTCTATTTTGGACAGCCTGTAGCTGTGTTCCACTGGAAGAATCTGAGTTCCAAAAAAATTACTAAGTACAAAGGTGGAACTCTTCACTGGACCAAAGCACAAAAATTGTCCAGCCAGTGTGGGACCTTCTGTTGGCACGAAATTCAAAATTGTACCACTAGGAGCTTTCCTGCCAAAAGTCATCGGCTTTACTGATATCCCATCCAGCTGCTACCTGATGATGTGGAGCCGCAGCCACAGCATGCTGCCTTACTCCACTGAGGACTTTTGACTACCATTCCAGAGATTAAGTTCAAAGGTAAAACGTCCCACCGGGTGGAACCCGCTTTCTGTATCTGACCTGTGTTCCATCAGAGTTGGCCTTAACGTGAGCCTAGGTACCAGTTAAAGGCAACCAGATGACCACAGTTGGCGTGTTTTGGTAATATCTCGAACCTAAAACTTTAAAAACTCATAACTCTGTTTTCACTTAATGAATTGTTATTTTCATTTTATTTATAAAATTATACACTATTTTTCTAAATTGGTATGGGATTTTTCTTGAGTTGTATTTTCACTTTATTACTGTTTGACTACTATATACATACTTTACACCTTGCCTCTAAGTTAGGCCTGTCTGCTCTGTGCCTTAGCACCCAGGGAGTTGAGCTCAGGCTAATTTATAACTGACAAGGATTGCAGTTATTATTTGAGGTGGGTACTTACCTCCTACAAGTAATCCACCAATTTCCTATTTTGGTGTCAGGAGTGTGATCCGGGACTAATGTTTTTCAAGGTTTACTTAGGGGCATATCATCGAGGGCTTTATCTACGCTTTTCTGGCTTTAAAAGCCAGCAAAGCGGAGATAAAACCATCGCCCTATCAGCAAGAGGGTGCTAACATGCGTATTTGCATGTTCGCACCCTTTTACACTACGCCTACCTTTGTATCTCTAATGAGATGCAAAGTGGGCGTTCCTGACATACACTACATGTCAGGAGAGCAATAACGCGTCTTTGCGCTATCAGCAAGGATGCCCTTGCATTTTAGCAGACGTTAGTTTTTGGAGAAAACTGCTGTTTTCTCCAAAAACTAACGTCTGCTAAAATCCTGACTAAGTCACCCCTAACATTGGGGGTGGATTATGCTGATACGACAAACAGGGTCGCATCAGCAAGGTTATCGCCCTTTTGCAGGGAACATCACTGGGAAACCAGCAATGTTCCCTGCAAAACGGCGATAACATCGCTATGTCTGGAATTTTTATCGCCCTGGAGCAGCGCGTTGATGATAACGCGCTACCAGGGCAATAGAAAGCAGAGATAGCCAGCGATAAGAAAATTATCGCTAAGCACGGCCAGTGATAATGGCCGTTGCTGATATGGCCCTTAGTGATTTAAGCTAAAATCTAAAATCCCTTTGTAATTTGGCAGCAAAATCAACTTGTTTTTTTCAAATTGATCTCTTAAAATTGGCCATTTTTATCTCTTCCTAAATTTCATTCCTATCATCAAGTTTTTGTACCTGTGAATTTTGAAAGGATGGAGGTGGACCTAAGCAGCATTGACAGTGTCAATCTGGCAGATCATCATGGCACAGAGTTCTATAGCCAACAAAAAAAGTCAAGCCAAAAATCTGGGGGTACACCACACAAAAGATGGTAATTTCCAGCACTGCAGAATTACCATTATCAAAACGTGCTGCATATTTTGTGGATTTTTATCATTTTCCTCATCATAGTTATAATACCTGCAAACGGCAGTTGACAAACCATCAAAAAGTCCCTTTCAAACTCTACTCATCCAACCCATGTGGTTTTAATCTATACGGTGTTAGCATTGTAGTGCTTTGTCCTTTTCTTGGATGTTGCCTAAAAAAGGGATATGGGTGACGGGATTATAATTTTCAAACGCATCAAGGTACAGATTTTATTTACTCACGAGGAAATGTCACTGGCTGTTTCTCAATATTGAAGCAAGGTTTCAATGCAGAGAGAAGTGGTTTTCAGTGTTAAATTATGTACATGTTTTGGGGTAGAGTCACTAAAGCAGTATGATGGGAAATTGTAATTGTCATGAGTGATTGATGTAGAGGGGTAGGATGCATTGCTAGGGGCATGATTTTTTGGAGGGAATGTTTATGGGGTACTGTCTATTATGTAAATTACTGAGTTCCCTTTTTATGCTGGTGGTTTCGATTTTGTTGGTAAATAAGTGGCTGTTGCTCATCGGTTTCTCAGTAGACTGGTAGATTGTGGTTGGAGCAAGTTT
Organism: Triturus cristatus; assembly: GCF_964204655.1. Lineage (NCBI taxonomy): Eukaryota > Metazoa > Chordata > Amphibia > Caudata > Salamandridae > Triturus > Triturus cristatus. The sequence goes on along the minus strand of NC_140589.1, from coordinate 290,292,939 downwards.
AATGAAACCATGTTTTAATGCTTTCTCAATGTATATGAGAAAAAACTCCACCATGTGGCGGTTGGCAGAATTTTTCTGACACTCCGTGCTCCAAGCTGAGTGTGGGAGTGGGCAAAACTCTGCAAACTCTGCCGGATGAGCGGAATTTACCGCCCACCCCAAGAAATTATGTTACTGGGAAGAGTGGGTCCTGCATGATCTGTATAACTGCCTGGTATTTTTTAACTTCCTGACTGATTGAAAGCATTGATGAGTCTGCCAGTGATTATCTGGCTTTTGGCTTTACCTTTTTGATGCACATGAGTGTTTTGATAAGTGTGCAATAGCTTTTTAGTTTTTTATTAAATGTGGGTGATGCAACATGTAACACAGACCTCTCTGCATACTAACATGGTGGTTGTTTGTGCATAGAGTGAACTGAAGTGCACAACAGCAGTTTAGGGCCTAGAAGACAGGTCTGTTTAATGCTATCATGTTCCTTGCAGAAAGGACCACTCAGCTTTAAAATAATATGTGCTGAATTGTCATATTTTCTGTCATTTTTAGGTGTCTGCATGAACTAGCCAGAGAAAGGATTTTTCCTTAATCTGCAGTGACTAGTTTTCACTGAGGCATGAACAACAATCCCTCCTTCATAGGCTGCATGTTAAGAAAAGGTATAGAACACACCAGGAAATGGGGCAAGGCAATTTAGACAGGGATAAAGAGATACTGGGTGCTGAATATCTGGCTTCTTGCCTTAAGGCATAAAGGTTTGTGGGGTGGTACATTACTGGGCATGAGTATTCTAAATACAAACTATCCTGCCCTTCAGCTAAAAATTACTCACGTAGGGATTACATTAAACGGTTGGTGAATATGTGTGATGAAGGGTGATTAGAGCTAATTTATGGTTTGGTCTTTTGTTAAGCTTCTACCTCTAGTTACTAATAATCATAGAAAAATATCATAATCATATTTTTGCAGGGGAATTGCTCATAATCCATTGCCGTCTGTTGTAAAATACCAATATGTGTGTGTGTGTGCTGACTTTGGGGTTTAGCATTTCATCTGGTGATAGAGATTTTCTGACTGCTTTGTTGGACTCCTAACACTCTTCTTCACACAAGCATAATTCAGCATTCGAGGTGAGAGACACCAACCAGTTTTCCCTTTCTCTGACAAAGTCAGCTTTTTCTTATGGGGCTTTAGAATCACTTGTGACCACAATAGCTTCAGGTAAAATGACAATATGAATGTTGGTGGAGTTGAGTGAGCTAAAGTAAGTGTTCAGAGCAGCTATGTGTTTTTTTAGATGAACGGTGGATAGGTTATGGGAACGTTTATAAAGATTCTTAAAGCCATATTGAAGGTTTTGGGCTGTCCTACAGAAGGAGTTTTTAGAGGTGTCATATGGAATAGGAGTACAAAGGATTTTAATTTAATGATTGTTAGCTTGAGTTGTCCTTTGTAATGTGTAATATGGATATAAAGTATGGAGTGGCACATCGAATTGGGAGGGATGGGGTGGCAAAATGCAGTAGAGGTGACAAAGGAGATGAAGGTTTTGCCCACATTGGGCCCAATTATGAATCAGGCTGAACAAAATTAGTGGATGCTGACTAATGTCTGGTTAGTTTTTGGTGCAGCATAATTTTGGCTACACTTGTGGGATCTAACAATTAATGTAAATGCTACACTTGACTTCATTATTAAAGTGTATTCACTGTAGGATTGGAGAATATATTCAGACTGTGTGCCTTAACCATATTAAACGAGATATTCTTTACAGATTTGATTAATAAACTATCCTTACCTATTAAACATGTATTAACTCTAGAAAGTAGAAAGATTCGCATAATGTGTGCACTAATGTTTCATATAATGAATGAAAATGTAGTTCCTAGACATACTTACACATATACATTCAAGATTGTACTGTATGCCACATGCAAAATGAATCTCATGTACTGACATTTTACATTCATTCTTGTTTAAAAGTTCACACGTATATTACATTTACACCATTGATTTAATGCACAAAGCTGATTCGATTATGCCTGTCTTCCATTCTGAATTCCATTTTCTGCAATCATGACTTTCCTTGCAGGTGCAATTCACATGGAATTCTTAGTTGAGAAGAGAGCCTGAGACGAAGACCTTGGCGAAAGAACATGGAGAGCCAGAGCATTAACTGAAAGGTCTATTTAGCATTTTTGCAACATGGCTTGAGTGAACAAGGACGATGTAGTTCCCATGTCCACTGTGGGATATTTCATAAATATCAGAATGTGAGTGTTAGAAATGGGGGTCTCTAGTTGGCAGAGGTAGTACTTTTGTCCAAAAAGGGACCCTTGCTCCTAGTCAGGGTAAGGGGTATACACTCCTAAAATAACTTAATAATATTTTTGAACACATACAGTAATACAGTGAAAACTCTACAAATGGACACCACACCAGTTTAGAAAAATAAGTAATCCTTATCTAAACCAACAAGACAAAAAATGACAAAAATCCAACATACAATACTCTTGAAAATAATTACTGTGCAAAATAACCTTTAAATTGCAAGTAAAGCATGAATATACAGTTCCTCCGACTCGGTAGCTCCATCCAGGGCTACCGCGATGCTGAATACGACAGAGTCTAACAGTTCCAGCCAACCATGTTGATACGGGTTAGCAAATGCGTTGACAGACTCGGAGACAGCACCTTTTGTTGTTGCGGCTGACACGATGGTATGAGCTGGTCTGGGCCAACCATCGCGGTTCGATGTGAGAGGGAAGCATTGCAGCGTGGGGTGTCCTCACAGCTCGGTGCAGGCAGCGGCTCGTTGACAGAGTTGGTGAGACCAAGGCTTGTGTTGCAGGGTGAGGTGATACTCGATAAGGTGCTGGCAGGTTACGTTGCGGCGACGGAGCTTGTCGATGTTCGAGTTGGGTAGCGACGGAGTCAATGATGGCAATGCAGCGTGTAGCAAAGCGTTGTGGAGCATGATGCCCACAGGACACGGTGCAAGCAGCGGCTCGTTGACTGAGTTGTTGAGACCAGGGTTGCATTGCAAAATGAGGCGGTGCGCTCTACGGTACCTTCAGGATATGGAATCCTGCGATCAACTCGATGACAGAGTCGGTTACCCTTTTCTTCTCCCGGCTAATGAAACCAGCAGTTCCAGAGACGGTGCCCAGAAGTTTGGTGAGGTCTTTGATGTTCCTGAGACTTTGTCAACACGGGGCAAGCTCAATTCAAGCCCTTGGAGATCTTCCTCAAGTAGGGGACACAGCAAAGCCCTTTCTCCTTTCCTTGGTAGCAAGTAGCCACTGTAGGCCAACCCCAGACAGCAAACAGCACAGGGGCAGTATTCCTCCTCAGCGTCTTCGGCTCTTCTCATTGGCAAAGGTTCCTGTTGATTCCCAGAAGTGATCTAAAAGTCTGGGGTCTGTGCCCCTCTTTTATACACAAAAAATCCTTCATTCTCTAAAGGCGAGTGTCTGTGCCTAGCCAAAACCAGTTCTGTCCTCATTGGTGCAGCTTCTTGGCAAGGGGTGGAGACAGCATTGTGGAAGCAGACCAGGCCCATTCAGGTGAAAGGAAATCTCCTCCCCCTACTCTAAATGCAGCCAAGGCCTATTCAGCCCAGCTCTGACTCATCCGGCTCTCTGAAGCCACTGCTCCTTCCCAGGCCTTGTCATCCAAAGCCAGACACGCAATACACAAACCTAGCAGAGGCATACTGGATGGCTAAGCAAGAAAATACCTTTTTTCTAAAAGTGGTATTTTCAAAACACAGAATGTAAAAATCCCCCTCACTAAAAGATGCATTTTAACATTCTGAGTTCAGGCATATAAAACTTTATTTTCGTACCTTGCTCCCAGGGGCAGTTTATAAGATGTTATAAACAAACTCCCCATTCTGTCCTAAGGGTGCAGGTAGCCTTGCAATAGTGAAAAACGACATTGGCAGTATTTCACTATCAGGACATACCACACACACCAGGGCATGTCCTACCTTTCACATAAAATGCGCGCTGCCCACAGGGTTACCTTGGGTCTACTTTACAGGTGACTAACATGTAGAAAAGGGAAGGTTTAGGGACTGGCAAGTGTGTGCACTTGCAATGTCGACATGGCAGTCCAAGACTGCAGAAAGGCTCTGCAATGGCAGGCCAGAGTTACATTTTACTGGCTGCTTCTGGCTGCTTCTGTGGGTGGCACAATCAGTGCAGCTGCCCACTAGCAGCATTTGATTCACAGGTCCTGGGCACACACATTGCACTGTACTATGCTCTGACTAGTGAATCAAATATGCCAATCATGGAATCACTAATCCAGAACCCCAATTATTAGGGAGAGCATATGCACTTTAGCACTGATCAGCAGTGGTAAAGTGCCCAGAGTCATAAAACCAACAAAAACAGGCCAGAAACAGGAGGCCAAAAAGCAAAATGCCTGGAGATAAACCCACTGAAAAAGTCAGGTCTAACAGTGAGAATGGAAACGGACAATGGAACCCCTGATGCTAGGTACAGAGGGGTGTTACCTGAGACAATCTGGTGCAATACCTGCAGTATGCACAGTCTAATGATACCCACACTTTCCTTTGGACTTTGAGAGGCTTAGACCTCTATGCTTTCCCTTTGCAAAATGTGGCTAGGGCTAACACTTATTGCCCTCTTGGCCAAGCTTCTGAATTGTTGACAGCTTCTTATTCTTCCTATTTTTCCTATTTTTCCTGCATTGCCTTCATTTTGTCCTTAATTTAAATTACCTAGTTTGAGATTCTTTTAGATGAACCTTTTTTTTAGTTTGGTCTTTTAACTCAGATGATTTTAGATTTACTCATGTACAGAAGAGAGAACCAGAAACTCCTCTCCGAGAACCAAATCTTATTGCTGTTCTTTTGTATTGCTGTGACCGAACTTCTCGTTTGCTTAAAAACTGGCACGCCTAAACATCTTCAGGAGCTTGGATTTTCCAGTTCTTATTGTATATCTTTATAGCATGGTGCTAAGATGTGTGTACCTTAACATGACTGCTAACTTGTAATACATTTTCCTAACCATAGTCACTGATTCCTGGTCCTTATTGTGTAGGTCAATTGGCTGCACTGTTAATTGAAATTGGATTAATCTAATGTTAACTTCCATCACCTCTCAGGTGACTAAAAAGGTCCATCATAGGATCAATGGTAAGAGGGTTGACCCAGAGCGCTGCAACATTTCTTTTCAAACACCTTTTTCTGGTTGTGGTGGAGGTACCTGGCTAGATTTATTCAGTCGTGAAACACCTCCTGCCTGGATGTGCTGGCAGTGCCTAGAATATTCTTTATTGTTATTATTTCGAGTTATTTTGAGAGGGAGTTTACCTTTCTAAAATGATTTCCCCTAGACCTGATTTGTTCATCCTGAATGTAGGTAGGTGGTTCTTTTTTTTGCTATGAAAACAGGCTTTTTTGGTCCAAATAAATCATGTAAACAATTTCTAAAGTGAAACGTATACTCCATATTCATAGAATGAAATTACATTGACAGTCTTGCTAACAGGTTTTTACTAAAAACTGCACAAACTACAAACGTATGCTTAAGTTCATAAATGCTTGTACAATCTGGGAGTAAAATACATTTTGTTCAATGTAATAGGTGAACACGACAATCATGGTACTGCCACTCCAATTATCAGAGAAGTTTGCTTTTCCCACCAATAATTAATGCTGGGCAATCTGCCAGAACATCTCTTACAGATTCCAGACTTGCACACTTTCCACTTGTGTCCGACTGCCTTCCGGTTCCCAGACTGCTCACAACCCAAAACAACAAGCACTGGTAATGTCAACAGGTCTCATCTATGTGAGATCTATTGGCTTTGTCAATTTATTTTATCAATGCTTTACAGCAGAGCTGCTGCTGTGCCACATGGCTAAAAGTAAAAAAGAAAAAAGTAAAAAAGTGCTATGATGTGGTCAATGCTGGTTTTTTACTATTACTTTCAACCAAGCCCCACAGGAGCCTCTCAGCTGTTCAACATAGCAGAGAAAACATTGACAAAGTCAAATAGCCCTACTATTTGAGTTTTCAATGTTTTTAAGCCATGTTGTATGTCTAGGTGACTGCTGTGCAGCATGGTGGAAAGTAAAAACAAAACATGATGATGTGGCCAGCATTAACTGCGTTTTAGCACTTTTACACTTTCAGCAATGATGCACAGCTATTGGCTTTCCCAAAGCTTGTCTATCTTCCCATACTCTAGGACCAATTTACGAAACAAACCAAGTGCAACCAACGACTTTTTTATGTTACGGCTGTGTCTTTTCTCAAGTTTTACTCTTGGGGCTATTCAATACCCTTCTTTTCTCATACGGGCACACATAAGTGTCTTAAGCATCAATCACAAAGTAGAATTCACTTGGGTTTGCATATTTTATAAATATGCTTGCAATATGGCAGCTCAGGATTAGCAAATATTCTCATTCTCTATTGCCTCACTCAGGGTCTGGTTTAGCACTGGAAGCACCCGGTGTGGCAATATTGTATGCCCCCCCCCGCCCACAACGACCTCCTTCTCCACAGATTCCCTCACTAACACCCTTCAACAGTGTCCCTTATCTCTCCATAGCACCTCTCACACATGCATTTCATTTCTTTATAGTGCTATTCATACCAGTGAAGGGTGTCAGAGCACTTTACGACACACGCACATTATACAGAGACAATGAATCGTACATGTGTAAGTCAATCTGTAGGAACTGTTACATAATGCAATGAGGATTACATGGTGTAGGAATCACATGTCATCCTTGGGAAATGACATTTACAATGCAGACGGATCCTCATGTTCCATTACTGCACAAGTGTAACCACGCTTGCCTTGACCACGCATATGCCTTCATCAGGCATATGCGTGGCAAAGGCAGTCAGCGCTCTAGATTCAGAGCGGATGGGCGGGGAAAACGAGAAGGAAGGATCAGGACAGGAAGGATTGGGATTGCGTCACCCATACCAGTAGCCAGTATTTTTTAATTAGTGCTTGGGCTGAAGAAGCACTAACTCAGGATTTAAAACATCCCACAGTGGTTAGGTTGACTTTACTAATAATAATTTATATCTACCCTAACAAACGTTTTTAGCTCATTAGGATGATGAAAATATAATTTTCTAACCTATACCATGCAGTTTGACTGTAGCTCTTTGATGACAGTTCATAAGTCACTATGATATCTTAGAATTGTAACTTATGAACTGCAAGTAACAAAAGGGTCTCTGTGGCAAAAGCAGTAACCCACTGGGCTATTCAATTAAAATACTGTTTATCATCTGAATGGTACATGTTCTTTGCAGCATGCACATTAACCCTCTGCGCTACTTTATGACGAGTCAAAACTGCCACTAGACAAAACTTAGATCTCTCTCACCAGAAGGAACATTAATCACCAGAGTTATCTAGACATTTTTATTGTTGTCTGAAAACAACTGGATACACAAAGAACTCTGCTACAGGTGCTTTTAAATCATAAGTTATTTTCATTATTTACAAACACAGCGCCCCCTTGAGTTCAGCAACAAGTGTGGCTGAACCACTCTCGCCACCCTAAAGCACTTAAAAATATTTTCCCTGACATTCCTTTCTTCAACCACCATACTCCCTGTGAAAATTGTGGTAACAGATGTGCATGCAGAACTTTCTGTAGCAGTTACATCTGGTCTTTGCAGTTGTAACATGAGTTTGCAGGTGTGTGGCTAACGAACTTACAGTTTTTGATGATGTCAGAAAAGGTACACAAGAGTAGGTGAGCACATCTTTTTATGGGATTTGGCTAACCACTTACTGACACAGTACATGACGTCTTTAAGAGTGCTTAGTTTACTGAACGTTTGTGAATAGGGTGTAATTTACAAAAGCATAATGTACCCCTATTTACAGGTGCAAATCAGTTCTTGGTCAAGAAATGTTCTTTGAGAATCAGACCCTCTGTATTCAAGGTTGATAAATTAGAATCAACAGGCATTTATTTAAGTTTCTTTTATAATTTCGCAATTTTCCAAACTTGCAGGACATTATTTCAGTTGTAGTTAACACTTTCAGGCACATTTTGCAGCACATACATTTTAAATGTGTGCAGATCTCAGAATTTCAACACAAGATGCCACTTTTTATGCAAATACTGTTTCACCCAGATGGAAATTAATGGCTTAATAATTAAGCTCTTGGAAATGATAAAATACCACTGTGCTACCATGCTACTATAATATCAAGTAAACATTCACTATTATTAATTAGGGGACAGACAATAATTAAACTAGCAGTCAATGTTAGTGGGAACTAACAGAAGCAGAGTTTCACAACTTTTATGTTTAATATTAAGTAGTTCCATCACCATTTACCACAATTTGTACGTTTCTGGTACTTTTTAGGTCGAGCCTAGGCAGCGCGCATGCACTGTATGCAAGACTTGTTGTATTCTAAAAGGACTTTGCTCCCTCCTGCGGCCTTCCCATTGGTTCAGTGCAGTGTCACCCTTCTTTGCTACTTCCTAAATGGTTCATGCAGCGACTTGTGCCTTCCATTTTTTCACACAGGAGCACTGGCCAAGTACAGCTTCTGTTGTTCATGTGGTCTTTGGGTGAACTCTTTTTCCTGTTTCCGGTGTGCCACAAGTTTAGGTGCAGCTGCTTTGCTTTCCGCCCGTTGCTGCGGGCAAGCCGCCTTCTCGCTTCAGTATGAGGCTGCGGGATCCATCTGCTCTCCTCGCTCGGGTCTTAGGTCACCATCTTGTTTTGTCCTTTGCTAGAAGCAGCCCTTAATAGGGTAGAACCTGGCAAGTTTGTTTTCACATTGTCTGTCAAACATGTCAAATAACTGCCATAAAGCGGGCACGAGCTGGTGAATCAAATATGGTCATATTCTTATTCTTAGTGGAGAGGAAATGGCACTCTAATGGTGGCGAAAAGGACAAATTGCTAATTTCAAATCACATCTATGATTTACATTTTCACCATTGAGAAGGTCAAAGGTATTGCTTGAGAAGCAATGTTTGAATTTGTTTTTTCCACAAAAGAACTGGTCACACCTTAGCATTCCAGAGATGTTTTTATTGCTGTGTTTTCATTCCTTCTTCTCACTCATTGGCTGCAGATTTGTCTTCGGGGTAAGCGTAGCAGGTCACAGTTGCTTTTAGTCACCCAAAAGGCTAATTTGGGTCATAGGATGTGGTGTGGCGATTTCTGTCAAGTGCGGGACCTTCACAAAGTGAACGCTCCCTGGCAGAATGAAGCACATTTGAGCATTGCACACTCGGCTTTGCAGGACTCACGACACATACGGAGTGCCTCAAAATAAGGAGATGAGAATTTGACTCACGGCAAGTACTGGCTTATAAGTGGCGAGTGAATATGCGGCCCGGATTAATGTCCTAATTTAAAAGAATACATAAGAAATAAGACTGGAACATGAATACAGTTTGATGAAACATTTTTTGATGTCAGGAGCAGCCTCTTTCATGACATTTTTGGACCCCAGACGTTAGTTGCTAGTCCTTCCTCTTACCCCCCTCCTGATGAGACCCAAATTGAGGGGTCGAAATGCTTAGACTACCAGAAAAGGAGGAACCCATTAAACAATAAATTGATAGATACTTATTGATTTGCACAGATCAAAGATTGTGTCGAGGTTGAGCGAATACCTCACTTGTACATTAGGGTTACCTCACAGTGGACCGCAATATACTCTTGTGTACAGACACCTGTTGTACATAAAAATTTGGGGTCTAGGGAATTATTTCGATTGTTTGTAATTTTGTATGTACTGTCAATTGTTTATAGTTTTGTATGTACTGTATAATGTATAGTGTATATATAAATTGTTTGGCAAATATATGCAAAAAGATTTAAGGTCTCAACCGGATATGATATAAGAAATAAAACACGGTTGTTACCTGGAATTAATTATGAATGTGATTTATTTAAAAAAATACATTTAAATTCAATGGAATTAGGATCCTATGCATAAGAGTAATTAAACGTACTCTGGTGTAATTATTTTGGATATCTGTTCCTCCATCTCATATTGGGGCCCATTACGATGCCAGACAGAAGGCCATCTGTGCTGGTGGCAGTGGTGGAAAACTGTCATGTCTTCCGCCCAAGGTGCGGTCATTGCGACCAACAAATGACAATGGACCCACAGAGGCGATTTTCCATCCCCTGCCATCTGTCAGGCTCCGCACGTTTTTTGCGTAAGCAAGGGTGGCGGACGGAGCCAACAGGGCATGACCGGCGTGCGGAAACACGTTCCATCGGCCAAGTAAATCACAATGTTGCAGACAGCCCTTCCTACCACTGCGCAAAAACCACCACGTTGCGGATGGCAGAAATACAACATCGGAGAGGAAGAGCCGATATTGTACCCATCTAAACACCGGGACCCGCCATGGATCTTGCGCCACATGCCTTCCCTCTGCACCACCTGCTGCACCTCCGGCAGACAAAACGCAGCCACGCCCAACAGCAGAGGTACGTACCACACATCTCCACGCATGCAAACCCTGAACAACTACAACTCCCAGCAAGCGTGGCAACACAGCGATGAATGTGGCAACCTGCCAAATGCAAAGACTGATGCCTACCCAATCCCCATCCATCACCCTCGGTGCCCCCGAAGGCAATCGGTGCCAATGATGAGCCCCGCAATTGCTGAGCGCACACAACGCAACATTAAACACGGATGCCGAAGGCACCCATTGGCTGATAGCTTATCCGCATTGTGTGTGCCACACACTGGCGGCCCGGAAGCTGCGTCTGCAACCCTGCAATCTTCAAGTGGGGCCAATGCGTGTCATTGGCGTGAATGCCAGCCACCGCACAGGCGAACATATACCGCATTTGCATCGGCGTCCTGACTATGACATCACACATCACAACTCATCTGTCGAAAGTGATTGGTGCACCCCATGTGTAATGTTGTGTGTCACTAAGCCCCCATGCATTCCAAGTAACCACACAGACACCGTACATGTATAGGCGAACTGGCCCGGGGCACGAGTGTCCAGACTCGTTTGTTGGCAGAGTCACATGTCCAGTCACGCCTGTGCTTGGTGGCCATGTGGTGGGGGTTAAGCCAGCCCTCTGGTAGTGGTTGCTACATCAGCACAACTAGAATAGTGAAGAGCTGCTCACTAGACTGCGAAGGGATGAGAGAGTGTGACCCGTGAGTCAAGTCGACACACACATGGAATGTCCAAGGAAAGGAGAGTGAAATTTACATACATAGCCATGCCTCCTGGCCAGATGGACTTCAATGAGGAAAGCAGTCAAAAAGGACAAAGGTCTCCCACACTGTACCAATGTTGTGTAATGAAACATCGAACCTGTGAACCCCGCTTAAATATCCCTTGACATCTGACTGGCGTCTCTTGGCCAGGGGTCGAATTGTGCATGCTCAGTGGTATAGGCAGACAACCAGAGGTGACCATTGTCTGCAAAACATACATACGTGTAATCTCTAGCACACCTAACACACGTACTGATGTGGCGTGCAGTCTGCCTAACTGCCACTGCCTGTAAATGTCAGGAGTCAGTGTGTCTCCCGGCCAAACACCCTAAAAAATCCTGCCCACCAGCATGGATGACATGTGATTACCACACCTTGCAATACTCATTGGCTCACGTGACATTCCCTGTTGACTGAAGTACTCACATACTTGCATGACTGATTGTCTCTGTACAATGTGTGCATGATGTAAAGCACTGTCACACCCTACACACATATCAGTAGCGCCATGCAACAAATGAAATGCACATGAGCGTGCGGCCATGGAGAGATGACGGGCGCTGGACGAGGGTGGCAGAGGGGGAATCCGAGGAGGAGCGCAAGAGTGAGAGCATGAGAAGTGTCACTTGCCTGAAACTACCCCCTTAGGAAACCTCATTATCCCATCAGGAGGACCTCCAATGGAAAAAACACACGTCTTGAGAGTCTAGCAACAGCATCTGGAAGGAAATTATGCGTCTCCCTGGCCCTTGTAAAACTGAGCAGAGACAAAGGGGGCCCTGAAGCAGGCCTGGCGAGAGACATAAGTGACAACTCGGGCACGCAGTGGCCCACCGAATTCATCCTTGGGCCGCAAAATGAAGATTCCTTGAGCAGGCCCTGCCTGGGAGGCATCCCAAATGTTAATGGCAGCCATTGATGGCACACACATCTGCCTCGTAACACCACAGGCAAGTGAACCTGTCTATAGGACCGCAAACACTACCGCCCCATCAATGTGCACGTGGTGTGACAGGCGAAGCAGATCATCACACGCGTGTGTGCAGAGTACCCGGGTTCAGCACATGACTGAAACATCTGGCAGACCAGCAACATCACCCCCGCACCCAACCCACACATGCCCAGTGACAAGGACAGTGGTGAGGAAGAAGGCCTTGACCAGCGTCTACAGCTCATTGTCAACTACTTCCGTTGAGTGTTATGCAACAATGAGCGACTGACTGTGTCTGTGTGCCTTGCAGTTGTCTCACAGACTTTGACAAATGTCCCTGAGTTTCCATCCACATACCAGACTATGCGCCGGATTAGAGAACACGAACACATGCATGCAGGGACTGAGCACCCTGAAGCAACACAACGCACAAGACACCATTGCCATACTGCCTTACTTACTCCCCTACTCACTCTGAAGCATCCAAGCGCATGTACACAAGCAGACAAGTTAAAGACAAGCAACGTTTCCAAATGTGAAGTTTTAACTATAGTGTCATAGCATGCAAAATATATGCCACAACAGGTTGAAAAAGCATGAGTACTTTACCAGTCACCACAGTGACATATCCATTTAACATGAAGCAAGATGTCACATCAACAACCCACCCAGACGTCGAACCACGAGTATATCCCCCTACCCCTTGCAGGAAGGAGTTGTATGGGATGTCCCTGGTCTATGGGATCTGTCAGCAGAACCCATTAACCAGACTATTCATGGTGACATCACACCACATTGGCTAAGTCGCACTCATCACTGGATGGATGACCCCCCAAGTGTGGGGCATCTGGCCAAATTCACATGTCAAGCAAAGGGGATCCTTGTCCTCCGGCAGCTGTGAGACCTCGTTGATCAGGGGTGCCATGGACAGAACTGACCAAAATGACAAGGGACAGGGCTCTAAAAGTACAGACAGAATGTTCAGACAGTACTTGTGGACTAGGCAGTGAACAAGCTCTGTGGACACCTCTCATGTGACAGACATTTACTACGGTACTTGCAGGGCACAAGTCCTAAAACAGAAAGTGGGGGGACTGACCAAGTAAGACAAAATGCCAATGAGCTCACAACGCTAAAACGTAGCGCTATAAAAGCAGTAAAATAGTGTGACTGACATGATTTGTGCGAAAACTTGGACAGACTAACCCATCTGACAGACTTACAGTGTCTGCATTGACATATAGGGACAGAACAAAGGCAAAAGCATGCCTCACTTAAGTAGCTGTGTAGAGATGGCAAGCTGTGTGCATATGTACCCTTCTGTGGCATCTACATTCAAATGTAAGGTTCAAGGTAGACCCCAGTCAGCATGTACTAACAAAAGGAGGCCGGGTGGCCCCTTTACTTAGGGCCGGCGGGAGGAGAAAAAAGGCACACTCTCTGCATGCACGTTGCTGCTGGGAATGGACAGCAGACCACGTGCAGGTGCAGCTGAATGTTTCCTGGGATCTGAACGGTACACTGGGACAAGTTAAGCATATCCCTGTGGGGACCAATGTCCTGGTAGGGGGGACGGCATCAAACCATGCAAAGCGGGGGGTGGGGGCACCGTGTACCTACGTGTACCCCCGACTCGAGCCCTAGGTACTTGCAAATCAACGACACCATGTCCTCTTTGTGAGCTACAGCTGCATAATGTAATCCGGGCTCATGCCAGATGACAATGTCCACGACGGTCAGATTACAGCCTCCACTCGCCCTGGTCTGTGGTACACAGCTTACAGCACAGTCCAAGCCAATGCAGACAGGGCCAAAGTCAGAGAGCTGAAGAAAGGAAAACAATGATTGAATTAGTAACCAACAGTTCCTGCTACTGTGAAGTAGTTACGAATCCAAGAAAGCACAGGCAGCTTCGAAGGGCAATCAGTTCCAAGAGACGATCCAGTTAATCTTCAGCGAAGAGGACCGCTATCCAATCTAGCAGTATGAAGAAACAGATGTGCTCCTCACACCACGAGGTTGCAAGTGGAATCCCATTGCAACCTGGGAGAGGTTCGATGTAGGCATGGCACAGGAGCCATTGCGCTAATGCACAGGTGCAGCGGTCAGCCTGCCTGACACATTGTAAGGCATCCCATAAACGTGTCTCACCAAAGCAGTCTTGCACGTGGACCAACAAAGGAGTCACCCACAGCTCATGATCCAGGTCAGCCAGGGATGTGTTTGATAGGCAGACATCCGCGGCCCACTGAAACAGACATCTTTTGCAGGAAAAGACGGGTTGCACACAGGTGAAGTAGGCATAACAGAATGTTAGCCTGTATCTGATGCCCAGCACAGCCAGTGGGACACATCCAAAGAGGAGCTGCATGCAGGCACGGTACAGTTGCAACAGACTGGGCTCAGCCATGCCCACTGGACGGTCAGACATGGCGTGAGAGCAATCTCAGACCCAGCGCTCAGCTGTACAGCCAAAGTAATAGTCAGAAAGTGCAAAATGTAGGGTACAAATTGGGGGACTGACACCCGGTGGTACTTCCGGAAAAGCATGGATGGAACGGACAAGTCCAGAGCCCACAAGTCTGATAAAAAGTATGCAACAGACTTCAGTATCAGACTCTATCAATACTCTGTGTGTCAGTTCACCACGAAAATAGTGGGCGAGCCGTGTTCAGCAATGACTGAATCGTGCAAGACGGTCAAGACACCTGGTATCTGAAGTCATTGGGCTGGTGTGGGAAAGAATACTTGTCTACACAGAGGCTCATTGTGCCTGCATAATCATTGAAGTATGCTTTTGCTGTCGGAATGTGAGGCCTCTATTGACTATCCACAACCACTTCTGGAGGAGTAAGCAGTACATTGGCACAAAATGGACACTTTGTGCAACTGTTATCATATATGTAATGCATGGGCGTTGCATGCAGGAGGGGCCATGTAGTTTCTCCTCACCTGTACAGAGTAGGGACTCTGCATTCAAGGCTTCATCTTCCAGGCGGGGGCTAGCTGGGCACGTCCATGGCACGGTCGCCTGCTGCTGCTATCGAGTCACCTCTTGGAGTTAGGTCACTTTTCTCAGCATGTTCTGCACACAGCACAACTTAGCTGTTCATATTTGGCACATTTGAATTGAGGCGACATGACTTTTGCCTTGGGTTTACTAGGCATTCATGTCAGTATGTCATCAGTCACACATGGTGTTGATGCTACTTACAGGTCTTTCAGGGGGTTGGTTCTCACTGGTACTGTGCACCGTCCCATTTGCAGAGTGGGCCTCGGTATGAGTTTCTATCATGCTCTGTTTTGTGCCCTGCCACAGGCGGTCCCTTCGTCCTGCTGGAATGCACAGCCAATATGCACAGCGATGTGCGCATGGTCACACTCCTCACTTCTCACTGGTGGAGTAGTTACGCATGACGTCATGCCAGGTGAGCGTTGTGGGGGTGTTAAGTCCTTTGTGGATTCATTTTGTCTAGGGAAAACACTCCTTTGGAGACTCATGAGCAGCAACATCCTTGTGGGGGTCATTTGGAGCCATGCTGTTTGTGAGGGGAGACAGAGGGCCATGTGGGAAATGTGGTGTTGCGGTCAGGGCTCGACATCCCCCTCCCCAGTGAGATGGCTAGCTAACTGTTGGTAAGCACAGTCGACGGTGTTAGCTGCCACATAGCTGTGGGGTGGGGAGGGTGAGCCATGCTGTTCAGCAGGGAGGCCAGGGTGCATGAGCTGCCACCTACCTGTGGGGTTGAGCAGATTAAGGAGATGCTGTCCTTGTGATCCATTCATATTGTAAGCTTGCATTCCACATGAGTTTGATGTGGGCAGGCGAGTGGGGCTCACTTGTTGTGCACTATGGTGTATTTTAGTGTGATGTGATCATTTTGTTGGTACTTACCAGCCTCCAGTCCCCCCCGATTTCAGTGATACTCTCTGGATGTATTATGGCAGGCACCTTCTCCTCCCATTCGGTGATGGTTGGTGGTAGAATGTTTGGGACGCCACCAGTAGTCTGGGCTGCCACGTAGTTCATGTTGCCCGGATGCTTATCCTGGCCCTTGGAGTCACCCGGCCGCTTCCTGATATCATGCACAGTGTGTAGGGTGGTCCCTATGGATTTGACTTTCCTGTGCATCCTTGCCCACATCTGATTCTTGCGCACAAGTGGGGTGTGTTGGAGCAGGTGCCAAAGCAAATGTGGTTCAGCCCTGTTTGGCTCGTCTGGCATCACGTTCAACTCTGAGTCAGGGATGTTGGTCATTTTCGGGAGGGGGCATGGTACAGATGAATGAGGGGTGCAGGGTGCAAGGTAATGGTGGAGAGATGTGTAGTGTGTGCGGTGTGTGTATGTGAGTGGTGTTGTGTGGTGATAGGTGGGTGTGATGTTGTGCAGTGTGAGTCAATGGTGTACTGTCTCTCTGTCTCGGCTTGTGGTGTGCAAAGGCTGCTTGTCCATGTGGGGGATGTTTTTGTACTGTGGTATGTGGGTGTGTCCACATGGGTGTTGACCTCCAGATGTTTCTTCCATGCTGCACATGGCTTTCCCTACCAGGTGCACGTTGGGGTGTGTCTTTGTGGCGTGTGTTTTGTGATTGAGGGAGGCTGGGAGTACAAGCACACTTCGGCTTTATTGTGGGGTTTGTTCCGTACGCCATTCATCTGGCCTGTGTGCGTGCGAGGCGGTCGGATGCAGAGCTCGGTCTGCCAGCTCCTCGTTCTCATCATAATTGGTTGTGCTGTCATGCTGCGGCAGGGGCGGTCTTTTCGAGCCATTGTACAGCTTTCCCCACCTGCCGTGGTCTGATTTGCAGCTTTTCCGAATGTGGTGGACGGTATTTTGTGACATCAGTCCGCTGCGGTCTGAATTTTGCATTCGTTGCATCGTAATTTGACCGATGGAAATGCCGCGGACCATGTGGGGTCATTTTAATTGACACCATGACGGTCGGAGGGCTTTTCCGTCCGGCATCATAATGGGCCCAATTGCCTTTTGAACCTAACTTTGATACCAGCTCATGCCTCTTTTTTACACATCCCTACCTTTCCTCTCTCTTTATCTCCTTGTTGCTGATTGTTTTTTACTCCTTATTTCTCCCTATGTAACTACTCCTCTTCCTCCTTAACTCTCCCTTTTGTGCCATACCATCTCTTTCTCTTGCTCTGCGTCAGAGACTGATTATCAGGACACAAGTCAGAGGTGGACATGTGCACAGAGTCCTCCCGCTGTTTTTTAGAGGCTGGACTCGGTACCCGTAGCCTGGGGGCAGGGGATGCTGAGAGGAGTTTGTTTTTTCACCTTGTGCCTCGCCACTTGTCTGCTCACATTTTCTATTCAGCTTTGGCATACACTTATAATAACACCCGAGGGCGCTTACATCCCACTGGCAACTTTCTCTTTATCTGTGCTAATGACCCAGTAGGAAGTTTCAGTTGAATCTCTCAACTGCACTGCATTAACCCTCCCTTGCTGAAAGAGGTGCTAATGTAGGGAAAGCAGCAAGAGTTTAATAATTCTTTGAAAAAACATAGACCCTGCACATCGAATTCTGTAAAACCCACTTAAAATGTAATTACCAAGTCCCAGCCTTTGTTTTAAAAAATGTTGATATTTCACTCATTTCTATGCTCATTTATACTTTTATGTATGGGAATCATATATGTGACTTACAGAAAGTAAAATCGACTTAAAAAACGTTCTTTTCATGTTTGTTTGTGTTGCATTCATTTTTTAGGTAGGCCGTTTTAGCCTTTCCTTGCCCTTCTTCTTGTTTTTTTTTGTGGGGGGGGGACCCCCAAGCCCCCTTTTTTTCTGATTTTTTTCTTTTTTTTGCCTTTTTCTCACGTCTTCGCCAACACTAAAAAAGGACTGAATCGGATGAGGAAGAAGACGTTCGTGAAGACGTTGCTTGCGTGGTAAAGACGGTCGAGGAAGCAATACGCGTTGTAAAGACGTTTACGTGATAAGTGTACCGTTGTAAACGTAACGCATAGAAAAGCCTTCGTGGTAAAGGCTGTTTCCCTTTAACTGAGGTCCCACAGGGCTCGGTTTTGAGCCGTACTCTCTTTATTCTGGGTATGGCCCCTTTGTAGCACCTGATCTAGTACTTTGGAAATTCTCTCCATAGGTATGCTGATGACACTTAGCTGGCTGTTAGATTGGACAACAATCTGTGTTTTGTGGAACATATTAAGACTGTGCGCTCCGCAGGGTTATGTCTTTTGAGCATAATTAGAAAATGTTTCCCTTTCCTTCCTGTGCTGACTAGACAAGTTCTGATTCAAACTCTTGTCCTCACCAGAATGAACTGCCGCAAATCACTACACAAGACAATTCAACTCCACACATTTCGAATCCACACCACATACTTCAACACCATACAACACAATTCAACTTAACAACACAATTACGCAAAACACCACATACATCTCACCCACACAACACAGAATTCCACTTCATGCCACAAAACTCAACAGCACACCACATAATTAAACTCCATGACATACCACTCCACAACATAAAATACCATGCCACATAATTGCACTCTATAACACACAATTCCGCTCCACATGGTTTCAGTACACTCAACACCACATAATTACATACCACTGCACACCATGCCACATAATTCCACTTTGCAAATACACTCCACACAATTCCACGCCACACAATTCTTTTACAACTAACAATTCCAATCCAACCCACATAATTCCACTGCACACAACATACATACACTCCATAGCACATAGGTAAAAAACATAGGGGCATATTATCAAGCTCGGCGTTAAAATGATCGCCGCTTTAGCGGCAGAAAACTGCCGCTAAAGCGGCGATAATGGGCTTGATAATATGCCGCAGAGAATTCCAATAGAAGCCCATGTTCTGGTGTCAACATGGGCTTCTACGGGAATTCTCAAGGGCATATTATCAAGCCCATTACCGCCACTTCAGCGGCAGTTTTCTGCCGCTAAAGCGGCGATAATTTTAACGCTGTTTCTTGATAATATGCCCCATAGTCCTTCACAACGCCAATAGCTCTAACTCAAGAAAATGCGAGAACTATTGCATTTCTTATGCTTGTTAAATTTGTGGTGAAAGTATTTCCCCCTCATTGTTTCCAAACTGCACCCGATACCGTCTTTGCAGCTGACTGTTCTAGTTTTTTATTAAGGTGTGTGTGTGGAGAAATCAAAGCCATAATCTCCTTCAATCACAGAAAACCAGATTACGTCACATTGACCAACATCAAAATGAAAGAGTGGCCTGGGCATGAGCATGCATGTGAATGTGGGATGTTATTTGTTTAGGTTGCCAAACCTAGAATTTAGCTTTATGTCTTTCTTTTAAAAGCCATTAATGGCATCTTGCCATGTGTCTTTACAGTCTTGATAACTCATGTCTAGAAGCACAAAATATGTTGCCCCTGACCAGCTAATGAATTCTGATGAATGGTGCAATTAATACTTCATGGCTTCTGATAAACTCGTGGTGTAATGAATACTGAAAGGCAAGTGGGTTAATGTTTTCTGATAAACGGTGTAATAAATACAGAATTGTTGGCTTGTTAATGACTTCTAATAAATGCTAATGTAATGAATACAGACAAAAAGGCTGACGAACCAATGATTTCTGATAATAGCTGATGAAAGGATCACAGACATTGGATTCGTTACAGAATTACATATTTATAAATTGGTTACAAAACAAGTACCATTTGGAATGTTTATGGTCCTCAAAGAGTTATATACTCACAAATAAGAGGAAATTTACACACATCAAAAATGTATTATGACGAACTATCTCCGTGGTTTTCAATGTTAATCTTTTCTAGCTGTAACATGAGGTAAAATGACAAAATATTAAAGTAGCATAAACATTCAAGGAATGTGACCTAATTCTTGTGTTGTAACCATGTTGAATGCTGATTTAACTGAGCAGGGTAGTGCACCATTTCTTTAGAGATTTTAAACTGAAAAAGAGAGACAACAATCAAACATGTACATACAGACAATCAGTCCAAAGCAAGTCTAGTAGATCCTTTTCATATGTATTGTTCTTTTTATTTTAGGTTCTTAATCCGAAAACATAAGCGCAGCCAACGCGTTTCACCTTAACAAAGGCTTACTCAGGGCTGCTTCATCCGTCCGCTTGCGTCTGGCAATCTAGATAGGCAAATTCGCAAGGCACACTCACAAAACCTAGAGTACAATGTATACAAGCATAATTTCTTGTGACAAATTATGTGCAATCTTTAATCAGTACGTTCGACCCAAAGACCATACATGCCGGACGTCATATTATTCCTAAGCTTTGCGGTCGGTCAGTCAAGCTGTGTTCGGCCCAGCAACCATGAGTCCTTTGCCATTCAAAAACAGTTTGAGGTTGTTGCCTCTTTGTTCAGTTTAAAATATCGCTAATGTATGGCCGATGAGCAGCTGGCCGTTGGAGGTGGCCAACTTGTTCTGATTGATGCTACTCAAGGTGGTGCAGCATTGGGTCCCCTGTCTGCCATTCTTTGTTCAGTATTTCTTTGGATTTCCTTGCTTTTGGACTTGTGTGCTTTACTACTGCTGAACTGTGGTAAAGCGCCTGTGCTTCTCCCCTAAAACACGTGCTGTAAATTGCAAGGCCCAGTTTGGACTGTTTAATCTACCATGAAGTGCATTTTCGATTGTGCCTGAAACGCACCTACGGCATGGACTGTTACGTTTTATATGTTGGCTGCAGAGTGTATTTACTCTACCCACATTCATGACAGAAATATATGACTGCCAGAAGATCCACTGGGGCATATTTACAACAGAATGGAGAAGTGTGGTGTTCAGCAAACATTGCTAACACAACGTTTCTCCATTCTGAAAACGCTGCAGGGATGCACTGTATTCACAAGAATGCGGCGCACCCCTGTGTTCCCCCTAGTGCTGGCACTGAGTTCAACTGTCTAGCGCCAATGAGGGCACCCTTGCACCATAGTGCAAGGGTTTTTGCATTGACGGAAATAATTGTTTATGTGCAGGAAGGTCTCCCTTGCTTCCTTCTTGTGAAGGTGAGTACATTAAGTACCAATACTAGTACCATAGATTAACTTTTTGTTTACATCACAAAGAGAAGGCAAAACTGTGGCATGGAGTGCTATTTAAAAAAACAAGTTACTATTCATATTTTAGGGGAATCAACAATATTAATGGTAAATCTAAAGGAGGAAGAAATGTTTTTCTAAATACCAATGGCTGAAGCTCATCCATCCCTTCAACCATTGTAAACAGCTATAACACCAACCCATTCAAACTTTAAATTAGCAATAGCAAACATTTCTTGGAATCCTTCATATCCCTTTAGAAAATGATATAGGTATCTTCCAGGCTATTATATGGATACCACTTCTGTGTGTATGTGTCTGGCTTGCTGAATTGCCACCCACCCTTTCCAGAAAGTCCTAACCTTTGCAAATCAAATTTCTATTTTCATACCAAGAATTGGCGCCGTAACACAATCTGCAGCAGAGTTGCCACTGAAGAGGAGATAATACTAGTTTCCTCTACTTCATACCAGCTGGCTTTCACTATCGCCTTGGGAATTAGCATGAAGAAGGTGAGGCAAGATGAGGAACATGCAGTCAGAGTGCAATTAAGCCACTGAATCCACGCTCAGCATCTTCAAGTTAAACTGTTGCAACAGTACATCTCACATGGGAAAAAAGATATCTATAAAGTGTGTCTCAAACCTCTTCTGAAGCTCCCAGAACACACAATTCAACAAGTAGTAATCATAGGTGAAGAGAAACACCAGATTGAGGTGGTCTGCCTCGTGATTGTGCATCCTTTGAATGTGCACTGTCAACAGCGGCGGCTCCTCTGCTGTGGCGAAGGAACGTTACCCACCCTACCAGCCTCAAAATTTTAAAAATAAAATGATAATGAATGTGTTTATTATCATTTTATTTTTCTATCAATTACTGAGTCTCAGGGGTGAAGTCTAATTGGGGGCCATCATGGAGGGGAAGTGCTGGGCAGGGCACTGTGGTCAGTGCGCATGTGGGCTTGGCCAGCAATCTCAGGAAGGCCAAACTGACATGCACACTGAAGCTGTCTCCAATCTGAGCTGCATTGCTGGTTTGGAGACAGCAAGCACAGGTTCCCAGTCTTACTGGGAGCACAAATCATCTGCATTCAGGCCAATCCTGACACTGCTTTCATGCTGCCAGCAGCATGCCAGCACCATGAGAGCAGCCTCAAGATGGGCCGCAGAGGATTCTGTGTTGGTGAGGTTGGAGCAGAAGAGCAAAGATGCCACAGGTAAGTTATTATATATTCTTTGTGTCTCCTTTGTTGTTTGTCATCCGTTGCCCTCCCCCTTTCTCACCACTCTCCTGGGACACAAGCCTCTACTGACTGTCAATAACAATTATAATTTAATTTCTGATTTCTAACTTCATCACGGCTCGGGTGCAGGTTCTTGTCATCCAGTTAAGGGAATATATTATCTGTTCATATCTATAGTGTAGCCGCCCGGCCCCAGCAACCTGCTTAAGCCTCCTTCCATTTGGAAGCATTTGAGCTGTCCTTCCATGACCATCATCCCTGCATTGATCGATCATCTATGGTTGCAATGAAGTCAAGAGTGTTTTAATCTGATCTTAGAATGAATGTATGACGTTACAATGCATACATTTACAACGCATGCCTTTACAACTCAGTTTTTACATTGCAACATGCTTTACAACACACACATTTACATTGCATGCCACTACCACAAATTTTTTTAAACTACACTTACAACGCATTCCATTACATCGCATCATACCATGCATACCATTACAATGCATACCATTTCATTGCATTTAAGGTAAGTGTTGGATAGTGTAGGGGTGAAAATTACTATTCTAACTCCAGGGGGTGCAACAGTAGGGTAAGTGTTGGATAGTGTAGGGGTAAAAATTACTATTCTAACTCCAGGGGGTGCAACAGTAGGGTAAGTGTTGGATAGTGTAGGGGTAAAAATGTATGTTCTAACTCCAGGAGGTGCAACAGTAGGGTAAGTGTTGGATAGAGTAGGGGTAAAAATTACTATTCTATCTCCAGGGGTTGCAACAGTAGGGTAAGTGTTTGAAAGTATAGGGGGTACTATGCGTTGTAATGGTATGCGATGTAATGCCTGTGTTGTAGTGACATGCGTTGTAGTGTCATGCATTGTAGTGACATGCAATGTAATGGCTGTGTTGTAGTAACATGCGCTGTAGAGGATGTTGCGATGTAATGACTGCGTTGTAAATATAGTGCGATGTAATGACTGCGTTGTAAAGGTTGTTTCCCTCTTAGAATATATGGAAATGGCTGATGTAAAAGAATTGGTTGTTCCAGATTTGTTGATATTAACTACTACTGAATCTCTGGCCACAAAATTGCCTGCTAATATGCCTTGGATTGTATGGCTCGGTTTATTTGAAGAAATATCACAAAGTGCATCAGGTAATATCTTGGTTGTGATACCAAAAGTATTGCGGGCACAATGTTCCTCAGTATCACCATTCAATTCTTGAATCTGGATCCTTGAAGTTGGAGTTCCATCAATAGCTAGATCCTTAGCTTTACAATCCCACCTTCAGATAGGAACATCACTCCACTGGCTTTCTACAAGAATACCCCAATAAACTCCAACGACTGAGGATCAAATAGCTTATAGGATTTTAGGAAATAGACCTTTCTTCTGTGTCTGTGCACCAAACAAAGGTATGAAGTCACTCAACTAGCTGAGTGAGGAGGCATGAATCCTCGAGTTATCCAAGAGTGGGTGGACCCTCGTGCCTTTAGAGGCAGCAGGCCGAAAAGTAGGGTCATTATCTTTGTAATTAACATTAATACAGACTTGAGGTCTAATACAGCGTGATAATCACACTGGTCTTGAAAAGCAAATTAGAGAAACCTTCAATGAGTCGAATGGACAGGCATATGGGGATACATATCTTTCCACTTTGGGACTTTCTTTGGGAAAGTTCTTATTTGCAGTCATCTTCCACCAATTCTCCCGGTGAGTTTCATGGTGAGATTCAATTATTAATTGAATGGTATATTTCTTATATACTATTTTGTAGTCAATTGTGAAGAATTTGAAAGCAAATTGTGAATGGAAATCTGCATTCATGAGAACAAAAGTACGCTGGTAAGCTGAGAAAAATACTCATCCTTTAATTAAATTTAAAGAACATTACCAAAAATACGAGGATACTTTAATATGATGCCTGTAGAATATAAATGCAAAATCTATTTAGCGGAAAGTAATTACAACACTGTATGATATATAGTTACTTAAATGATGTCTAGGTGACAATTAAATGAGAAAGGTGTCATTAGTCTTATGGACATAAAACATTAGCCATAAAGTATGCAGTTAATTGTCTAGGTATTATGGAAATTAATTGATTGTATTTGATTTAGAGAATGAAGGCAGCATGTCATCTAATATTTCATCACCAACAGTTATGCAGGGCTACATGTAGCATATATTTCAACACTTTATGTTTGTTTTAATGATGCCAAGATTCATGTATGGATGTTAAAAAAACTATCTCAGGCCTTTCAAAGTTGCAGAATGCTTCTTGAAACTTATTTGTTGGATCTATAAAGACTATCGTCTCAATAGTGGATTGTTCAGAATAAAGATAGCGAAAGAACTAACTATTAAACAAAGGAAACATTGAAAACTGTTTTATTGAGTTCAAAACCAATGTTTACTTAAAGGAATGTACATTTTATAGAAGGCGCATGACCTTATATTTACTGATGTAAAACCTTTCCCCAGGCTTCCCACCCATTTGATTGCAGCGTCTCCGTCTTTAAGAGGGAAGTTAGAATGCATTTGTTGAATCAATTCAGATTCACCCTCAGCCTGCATGCTCAAAGCCGTTTTTCACTTGAATCAAGGATTGGGTAGAATCTGCATTCAATTTTCACCTGCAGTACAGAAGCAACGATGTGTCTCCGCAGAAAGCAAATATTGTTCCAAAGCCATTTCCCTTTCTCGACTGTAGGGCCATGGAATATATAATTATCCTACATTTTAATTCTAGTCGTGAATCCATAATTTACAGTTTTTAGGGGTTTACTTCACTCCTATACCCAAAAATTCAAAATACATTTGAACATCTTTCTCTGCGTGTGTGTGTGTGTGTGTATATGTATATATATATTCCCCCGTTATAGTTAGTTCAGCTAACTATAACTCGCGCGCCCGCAATCCACTGCTGATGACGTCACACATTACATCACTCATGACATGGTCAGTGACATCACTCATGACATCACTGATGACATCTCAAATGACATCACTGATGACATCACTGATGACATCATCCATTGAGTATGTGTTTCTGAACAATTTTAATATGTTTAATAAATATAGGGAAAGGCCTGTTGAAGAATGAGTGGGTGTACAAGTGTGTAAATGGATGATTTTCTGTGGTGCGTAACTGACTCTATAAGTGAGTCATTAAATGTATCTTACTGCAGACTAGTGACTAAACTGTGTAAATGTTTGTATGTGTCTGTATGTTGGTGTATAAGTGGCGGCATGGTTTTATGAATACCTATATAAGTGTCTATATGAGTTATTGATTGCTTGTCTCAGTATCTGTATGGGTTCCTGAGTGTTTGTGTGGGTAGGGTGTGTGTGACTCTATGCATAGATGTGTGAGTGGTTGATTCTATGGGTGCATGGTTTTAAGAGTGCATCTGTGATGGACTGTATGGTTGAGTGAGTGTATGTATGGGTGTGTTAGGGATTGAATATACATCTCAGTGGTACATTTGTGACTAACTACATATGTGAAAGGCAGTATATATGCGTGTAAGGGTATATAAGTGGGTAGATGTGAGAGTGTGTGATTGTGAGTGTGACTGTATGGATGAGTGTGTGCTTGTATCAATGATTCTCTAAAAGCGGAAGAATGTGATATTATTTTAATAGTAAGTGAACTTGAGTGTGTATAACCGCATAGGTGAGTAAATGGGAGTGTGATTATTTGCATGACTGAGTAGGTGTGAGAGTACCTCTATGGATGATTGGTAGTGTGTGAGTGTCTATATAGGTGTATAAATGCATATGATAGTTTTGTATGGAGTGATTGTAAGTATGAGTGACTGTACAGGTGAATGAGTGGAGGTGTATGTAGACCGAAGAGTTAATAAGTGGGTATGTAGTTATTGGTATTGCAGTATGTATGGTTTTGAGAATGGAACTCTGAAATTTTGAGTCGGTGTATCAAAGGTTATATTAGGGTGTGAGAAGATGTGGTAATTTATCACATGGATGACATCATCAGTGATCTCATGAGTGATGTCATGAGTGATGTCACTGACCATGTCATGAGTGATGTAATATGTGACGTCATCAGCAGTGGATTGCGGGCACGCGAGTTATAGTTAGCTGAACTAACTAGAACGGGGGAATTTCATTGGTTTTTTACGAGTGAAATTTCCAGCTAACTATAACATGTGTGAAACCTATGGTTTTTTCAGTGAATTTGCAAGGTTTTTTAAATGCTAATTCCTAACTATAACGTGTGTGAAACCTAAGATTTTTTCAGTGAATTTGCAAGGTTTTTTAAGTGCTAATTCCTAACTATAACGTGTGTGAAACCTATGTTTTTTTTGTGAATATGCAAGGTTTTTTAAATGCTAATTCCTAACTATAACGTGTGTGAAACCTATGGTTTTTTAAGTGAATTTGCAAGGTTTTTTAAATGCTAATTTATGAATGTATTATTATATTTTGTTAATATTTATTTTACAATAAGCTACCTATATATATAGTTATAGATTAACTTTATCCTGTAATATGGAATGGCTTATTTTTTTTATTTTTTATTTGGATAGAGTTGAACAGCATAGTTAATATCTTCTATAAACTTATAAACACTTTTAATTAAAATGTTTTTTTTTTTTTAAGTGTTTTTGACCGTGCGCGCACGGTGCGTGCACGGTGCACGCATGCGTACGTGCTCCGTGTGCGCATGCGTACGTGCTCCACGTGCGCATGCGTACGTCGTGCGTGCTCCGTACGTGCATGCGCGCGTGCTCCATACGCGCGTGCTCCGTACGCGCTTGCGCGCGTGCTCCGTACGCGCATGCGTGCGTGCTCCGTGCACATGCACATGCTCCGTACACGCATGCGCGCGTGCTCCGTGCGCGCACCATGCACGCACGGTGCGTGCACGGCAAGTCATGTGATTTAGAAACAACACTTTCATTGGTTTATAGTAGTTTCAGGTCATGTGATTAAGAAACAACACTTTTCATTGGTTTATACTAGTTTCAGTTCCAGAAACTTCCAACACCACACCCACTCCCCTCATTATTACTTCTGATTCCCTGGGAGAAGGAGCTGAGCAGCTTTTCCAGTACTCCAGTACTTGAGAATGGCAGAGCAGCAGTCATCTTCTGGGAGTGAGCAGGAGACCCTTGTGCCACAGAGACAGAGGAAACAGAAAAACTCTTTTATATGGCAATTTTTCACTTTTCCAGATGGGCAGAAGAAGGTGAATGCTCCAAAAGTCACCTGCACTCTTTGTGGTGGTGTCTTATCAAAAGGAGATCCTAAAAAGAAATACTCTTTTAGTATCTTCACTATGATCAGGCACGTTGGAGATGTACATCCTGTGGCTTATGCTCGAGCTGCCAGAGAAAACCCTCCAGCCGCTCAGCCGAGCACATCCGCAGCAGCTCAGCCGAGCACATCATCGGCAGCTCAGCCGAGCACTTCATCTGCGGCGGCAGCTTCACCTTCTTCTGTTCCTCTGGATATACACCCTCTGTTTAAGAGGGTGCATATACGGTGCAATGCGTGCAATGCTCTTCTCTCTTATGGGGACACCAGCATTCCCCTAATAGAGTGCAAGATACAGCAGCACACATGCGGCACCCTATAATTGTTGTCATTTTTCTGTTCCTCTGTTCCTCAATTAACACAACAGCTCTTTTTAGAGCCACCTAACATCTAAACACTTAAATTTGATTTTTAATTCTATGTTTTTTTTTCCGCCGTGCGCGCACCGTGTGCGCACCTCGCGATGGTGCGCGCACCGTGCGCACACCCCGCGATTTATTTTTAAAAAAATATAATGTTTTTTTCACCCTTCATGGTCCTTCAGGGACCCCCTGACAAAAGCTAGGGGGTCTGGAACTCTGTACCCTGCCCCTTTTTCACGTTCTCCACCTTTCTTTTTCACTGTCACACACAAAATGGCGGTCAACACTTCCTGGTTTCAACCGATTCGAATGTTGACTGACATGTAACCACCAATCAGAATTACGCTCGCGCACGGCACCGTGCGCGCACGGTGCGCGCCTATAGATATTTATGTACTTTTAACTGCAATTTTCTCAGGAACTACTGAACAGATTGACACCATATATGCAAAAGGCACATCACTGACCTGAGGACTACCTCTTTGCCAAATTTCAAGGTATTCTGTTCAGCCGTTCGGGCTGTACCTTCGACTAAAGGTCCTATGGGAAAATGCATGGGGAAAACGCGTTTTGGGACCCCCTTTTTTCTCAGCCCCCGCTTGACGAATCACCCCGAGACTTCCAGGGTAGGAGCTGAGCGGAGCGCCCCATTAGTTTTGAAAATTTCCCGAGGATCCGTCAACCGGCGCCAAAGTTATTCAAAATAGAATTTTCAGATTTCCTATGGAAACACGGTCCTAACTATAACTGTCTACTGGCGACCGCCAGTAGATAATATATATATATATATATATATATGCATATAGTTCAAACGTAACGTGCCCTCTCAGGACATCAACGATCTGGAAACAAAATAAGCTTGGCACAAAGCGTTTATTTACATAACGCGTTTCGACTACAGCCGTAGTCTTGGTCACATGTAAAAAACACCACAGTTGATAGGCTTAAATAACATCATGTGAAATGTGCACATCCGAAAAGGAATTGAAAATACCTTTGTGATGATTGGCGGCCATGATGGAATGGTTAATCAATGTAAAGTACATGATAAAAAGCAATGAATCGATGCACATTTCTAAGCAGATCATGTCATCTCAAATCAAAATATGAAATATACAGCCTCCAAAATGTTAGACTCGTACCTGTAACTATAAGTAAAGTAACAGCCATGAGGCAAAATACTGGCAAGTGCAGATATAGTGTCAGCCATGTTAGAATGGAACAATCAAGACCCAGCCAATTGTATGCAAAAGCGTGCATGCATAAGTTCTCTCCATACTATGTATAATACATGATTGAAAAATAGATAAACTTGACCAGTGTCAGTGTCCCAAATCAAGCACAAATGTGCATAATGTAATTGCCCACATGGGCTCGTACACCTATCAGGACGTGATGAGACAGGAAATGCATGGGAAAAGTAAACATCACACCAGCCTTTAAATCCACAGCGACTCTCATGTGTAGTGAATACATATGCCATCCATAGATCATATAAATATGCGAGGAGTGAATGAATAGTGGTAACATGAGTGATCATACTAAACATCCTATACTGCACAATGAGGTAAGTACACAGGAATCAAAACACATAGTTGTGCGTGCGCATTCAGTCACCCTATGCATAATGCATGATGCACTAGAAACAATAATGATAAGCAGCAAAAGCTACACTAGTGTCAACGGCCCAAATGTTGCACAAGTGTGCCAGTCCCAATACCAAGACATTAACTATCGAAAATTGCATAGAGATGGATGGCCTAAGAGAGTGAACATTAAACTCTGGATGTTCAGGAAGTCCTGAGCACTGTTGGATACAATGACCTGCAAATATGGCTAGAGTGAGCAAACGAAGAAAGAAAGATCCTGATTGTCCACATTCTATTAAACAGACTATTAAACAGAGATGTGCATACAATACCAAGTGCAGAAACAGCCCATACTGCTGATATATCGAAGAAAAGATTAGGTAGCCCGTGCTCGTGCTGTCAAGTGCAATGTCAAATGAAGTGATGGGCCCCTTCCTTTCCTCCTGTAAACAAAAGAAAAAACAAATTAAACTACTGTTAAAAAGTATATATCTGACCCTGAAAAAATACTAAGGGCACAACTATATAGAAGAAAAATCTATAACACTATAGATGGAAGAGAATAACGGTACAGTCAGTGTCCTATTGCCCCCTCTGGGGTTATTGCTGATCTGTTCCAGAATACAGTACCTCAGTACAGAGCAGTCGGAGAAATGGTTAGCCTGAAAATGTCTTGCCACTGGGTATTTTGAGTCATTATTAGTAACAGCACGCATGTGTTCAAGTATTCTCTTTTTGGCCATCAGTGTGGTACTCCCAATGTACCATAAGTTGCAGGGGCAGCTAATGGCATATGTCACGATTCCCTGGCCGGGTGTTACGCTAGCTGTGATCCCGTATATCCGGCCAGGAACTACATTCCCCAGACTGCCCAGAGGGACGCGACGTGCGCACGTAGGGGCGGAGCCGGGACCCGGAAACGGGATACAAGGCGGCTGAGTCCCGGGCGGCGTTGCCGATTATTCCTCTCCGTGGTTGTTCCAGTGCCAGTAAGGAGGTCTTCGTCTCCGTGGTAGCGGTAAGAAGGTTCTGGAGAGTGATTCTCTCGGAACCGCCGTTTCCTAAGCCTTTGGTCCGGCAATGGACATTCCTAGTTCCAAGTTCTCCTCTGTTGGCTGTAACGGGCTATCCAGCCGTAACGTGCAGAGGGGATTCGTCGCCCGTAGAGGCGCGTGGGTTACCTTATCCCTGTTGGAAAAAGGCCAACTCGAGGTCCTTTATTGCAGGGAGGGTGTGGTGCCCGCGAGTTATCTTCATTCTGTAAAATGCCTTGAGTGGTGAGCGTGCAGTGAGCAGTGCCTTTTGTTTACTGGGAAGAGACAGGCAATTTCGTATAAACAAGTTGTTGGTGAGCGTGCAGTGTGCATTGCCTTTCGAACTTTGGGAAGTGCAGTACATACCAGAGCGACCGCTCAACGCAGCGAGTGTGGGTGTGTGAATAGACTTACGAAGTGAGGAAGAAACACACCACCTTGAAAAAGAATTTACTTTCCGTCAACATCATCCTTAAGTTTAGTTTTTAGAGAGAGTGAGAATGTGGTTGGTAATCACACAACTGTTGTGGTCAGTGACGGCGACCTCAGAGTTCCCTTATTTCACAAAGCTCCAGGTGGGGCCATATACCTGCATAAGCGTGCTCCGATATTGTGCAGAAGTGTTGTTTTCTCTTTTATTCATTTTCCTCAGGAACGAACAAGAAAACCTTGTAGAGAACCCTGGCTTCCTGGGTCTGATTGCCACTGGTTAATCTCCTACCTTGCCACATTGGAGATTTCTGTGAATGTGTTCCAGGCTGTCTTTTCTTTTCTTTACAGGTAGGAACAGAGACGTAGAAGGGTTGAGTGTAGTAGAAAGGGGGATTGGAAGTAGGAAGAAAGACTTTGCTGTTTGGGTGTTATATTGTTTCTTTCTTTCTCTACACAGGTCTCCCTCCCCGCAGTCCCCATCCTTTCCTTCCCCCGCTCAATTGCCCCAAGAGTCTGTGTATTCTACATGTGCCAGACTTGGGTCGATTCAGAGGTGGGCCCCCATAGAGCATCGACACAGCCCTGAGGACTCGGATTTGGAAGGCACGACAGCATATATCACAAATGTGGTACTACATGTCAGAAATTGTATAATGCTTTTGTTGCGGTTATTGATAACAACATCTTTGCAAAACATACTGTGTTTACATGCTTTACAGTGTCCACATGGAAAAAATCCCTTTAGATTGTGATCGCTGTTGGTGGTGTATTTGGTGATGTCGCTATGTACCAGCATATTTCTTAGATTTTTACTGCGTCTAAACGTGATGCTAGGTCTTTCTTGGATCATCCCCCCTATGGTGTTGTCGTTTTTAAGTGTGTTCCAGTTGTTCGCAAGAATACATCTGACTGCTTTGGTGTATGAGTGATAAGAGAGTATGATCCTCGTATCAGTGGTGCCAGCCATATCTTCAGGGGGAACGATGGTTTTGTTGGCTAAAGTGTCATTTCTATTGACACCTTCCACTTTCTCTTTAGCTCTGCAGAGAACCCACTTGGGGTAGCCTCTTTCCCTGAATCTCTCTAACATGGCCTTGCTTTCAATACTGTAAGTTTCCTCAGTATTACAGTTTCTTTTGGCCCTCAACAGTTCCCCATATGGAATACTCCATTTGAGGGTTTCTGGGTGACTGCTGAGGGTATGAAGAATACTGTTGCCTGCTGTCGCTTTGTGAAAAAGAGTGGTATGTATGGTATTGTGTCTGATCATGAGTTTGACATCCAGGTACTCTGCCACTGTCTTCTCAATGTTGCCTGTAAGTTGGATATTGTGATTATTAAAATGGAGTATCTTGATGAAGTCTTTGGCTTCTGGTACCGAACCCCTCCATATAATGAACAGGTCGTCAATGTAGCGTAGCCACATGACGACCCGCTCAAAGTCCGGAGAGAGTAAAGGGTCCAGACGGTTCTCTTCCTCCCAGAGCCCCATGAAGAGATTGGCAAAACTGGGAGTGAAGCAAGAACCCATCGCAGTTCCTGTGGTCTGAATAAATAGCTTGCCATCAAACAAAAAAATATTGTTTTTCAGACAGAATTCCGTCATGTCCAATAACATGTTACTATGCTCCCAGTACCTTGCCAATCTCTTCTTAGGGAAATGTTTACAGGCCTCCAAGCCCTGTTGATGGTCAATGATAGTATATAGTGAATGTACGTCAAGAATAATAAACAAATATTCTTCACACCAAATTACATCCTGTATCTTAGCAAGAAAATCCTTTGCATCCCTGATGTAACTCGGGAGACTGATCACATGTTCTCTAAGAAAGTGATCAATATATTTAGACACGTGTTCAGTAACAATGCCTCTCGAAGAAACAATGGGTCTGCCAGGAGGGTTGACCATGGCCTTATGCACCTTGGGGAAAAGGTACAGGACAGGAAGGATAGGATGGTCTTTTTTCAAATAACAGTATTCATCCCATGTTAAAATACCTTTGTCTTTCCATTCCATCAGTTTGTCCCAAATGGAAATAATGCTATTGCGATAGATCTCATTAGTGATATGTAGATAGAAGTTATGATCACTAAGTTGACGTTGGGCTTCTTGAACATATTGTTCTCTATCAAGTACCATGATGTTGCCCCCCTTGTCTGCGGGGCGGATCACAATGTCATTGTCTTTAGCTAAATCATACAGTGCCCTTTTCTGCTCAAACGAGAGATTATAAGATAGTTCTTGTTCTCTACTTTTTTTGTGTCTGAAAACATTCAGTGCCTTAGTGACATTGTCGTGGAAAGTATCAATACCATCATGTGGTAGACTAGGTAGAAAAGTAGAACGTGGTCTAAAGGGGGTGACAGTGGCATTGTCAGAGACAACATCTAGATCAGCCAGGATTTGCGTCCCGCTGATCGCGGTAGTACCGATGTCAGTTTCTTGTTGCAATTCTAACATGGTAGCTAGTGTTTCTATGTCCCCTATCATGTATTCAGTGTCTGTATGTGATTGTCTATTAGGGTCACATCTCTGATTGTCTAATCTCTTCAGTTTGTGCCATTTCTTAAGTTTGAGCTTTCTAACAAATTTGAAAAGATCAATTCTAGTATTAGTGTAGTCAAAAGAGGAAGTAGGACAGAAAGAAAGACCTAAACACAGGGTCTGTTTTTCTATATTGTTCAATGACCTTTTGGATAAGTTGAGGATGGTTTTGTTCATCATGTCATTGCCCATCATTGTGTTGTTCCACCGCGGCTCTTGTTGCTTCCCATTCCGCCACGTCCCCTGCCTCTTCTGCCAGCGTTGTTTGATGCGTTTTCTTCTGTTCCTTCTTTTCCTTGGCCTCTGCCTCGTCCCCGTCCTCGGCCCCTCGCTTTTGGTGTTGGTGTATCCCTCGTGGTTATCCGGCCCCTGCGCATATGTCTGTATTCGTCTAAAAAAGTGACTTGTTTTACTGGTCGTTCACTTCCAGATGTTATACTGCCTGAAATATCCGATTCACTGCCACTTGTAACTGAAATGTCTGAGTTCTATAGTGTTATAGATTTTTCTTTTATATAGTTGTGCCCTTAGTATTTTTTCAGGGTCAGATATATACTTTTTAAGAGTAGTTTAATTGGTTTTTTCATTTGTTTACAGGAGGAAAGGAAGGGGCCCATCACTTCATTTGACACGAGCACGGGCTACCTAACCTTTTCTTCGATGTATCACCAGTATGGGCTGTTTCTGCACTTGGTATTGTATGTACATCTCTGTTTAATAGTCTGTTTAATAGAATGTGGACAATCAGGATCTTTCTTTCTTCGTTTGCTCACTCTAGCCATATTTGCAGGTCATTGTATCCAACAGTGCTCAGGACTTCCTGAACATCCAGAGTTTAATGTTCACTCTCTTTGGCCATCCATCTCTATGCAATTTTCGATAGTCAATGTCTTGTTATTGAGACTGGCACACTTGTGCAACATTAGGGCCGTTGACACTAGTGTAGCTTTTGCTGCTTATCAATATTGTTTCTAGTGCATCATGCATTATGCATAGGGTGACTGAATGCGCACGCACGACTATGTGTTTTGATTCCTGTGTACTTACCTCATTGTGCAGTATAGGATGTTTAGTATGATCACTCATGTTACCACTATTCATTCACTCCTCGCATATTTATATGATCTATGGATGGCTTATGTATTCACTACACATGAGAGTCGCTGTGCGTTTAAAGGCTGGTGTGATGTTTACTTTTCCCATGCATTTCCTGTCTCATCACGTCCTGATAGGTGTACGAACCCATGTGGGCAATTACATTATGCACATTTGTGCTTGATTTGGGACACCGACACTGGTCAAGTTTATCTATTTTTCAATCATGTATTATACATAGTATGGAGAGAACTTATGCATGCATGCCTTTGCATACAATTGGCTGAGTCTTGATTGTTCCATTCTAACATGTCTGACACTATATCTGCACTTGCCAGTATTTTGCCTCATGGCTGTTACTTTACTTATAGTTACAGTTACGAGTCTAACATTTTGGAGGCTGTATATTTCATATTTTGATTTGAGATGACATGATCTGCTTAGAAATGTGCATCGATTCATTGCTTTTTATCATGTTCTTTACATTGATTAACCATTCCATCATGGCCGCCAATCATCACAAAGGTACTTTCACTTCCTGTCCGGATGTGCACATTTCACATGATGTTATTTAAGCCTATCAACTGTGGTGTTTTTTACATGTGACCAAGACTACGGCTGTAGTCGAAATGCGTTATGTAAATAAACGCTTTGTGCCAAGCTTATTTCGTTTCCAGATCGTTGATGTCCTGAAAGCGCACGTTACATTTGAACTATATGCAAACGTTGATGCAGGTACGCTCTGCCGGCGTGTGCGCCACTTCTCACGGGACCCTGTGAATCCAGAAGGATCTTTGCTGTAAGAAATATATATTCACAGAAAAAACCATAGGTTTCAGGGGTGTTATAGTTAGCTGGCCATTTCACTTGTACAAAACCATAGAAATTCCTCCGTTATAGTTAGTTCTGCTAACTATAACTCGCGTGCCCGCAATGCACTGCTGATGATGTCACATATTGCATCATTCATGTCATGGTCAGTGACATCACTGATGACATCACTGATGACATCTCAAATGACATCACTGATGACATCACTGATGACATCATATAGTGAGTGTGGTTTAGTTTGAAATTTAAATATGTATTATATATATATACCAATCTGTATTGAAGATTGAGTGGATATATAACTGTCTGGATGGAGGATTTAGTAGCTGTCTGACTGTCTGTTTAAGTGAGTAATTAAAAGTGTCTCACTTAATACATGGATTAGTAACTAAACTATGTGAATGTGTGCATCACTGTCTCTGTTGTTGTATAACATGCTGCATCAGTTGGTCACTAACTACATGAGTGTGCATATTAGTTATTGATTAGTTGGGTGAGTATTTGTATAGGAAACTGAGTTTGTGTGTGGTTGGATGGGGTGTGTGTAACTCTATGCATAGATGTGTGAATGGTTGATTGACTAGGTGTATAGGTTTAAGAGTGCATGTGTAAACAGTTGTTTGGGTGACTGAGTGTATTTATTTGTGTGTTGGTGAGCAAATATATGTTTTAGTTGTACATCTTCAACAAAGTAAAAAAATAAAAGGCATTGTATGTGAGAGTTGGTGTATATAAATAAGTATGTGTAAGAGTCAGTTATTGTGAGAGTAACTATATGAAGGAGTGTATAATTGTAATGGTGATTTTTTAACATATTAACTATGAGTTACTATGTGTTTGAATAAATGAAGTGTTGTTGGATAATTGTGTAAGTGAGTAAATGTAAGTGTAAGTGTGATTAATTTTTTCATGAGTGAGTAGGATGACTGCATAACCAACTAAGATGAATGCTGATGTGTCAATGTCTATATATGGGTATGTAGTAACTGGTATTGGTGTGTCAATGGTTTCAAATATGGTACTCTGTATTTTACAGTGAGTGATGAAAGGTTATACTAGTGTAAGATGAGGTGTAACAGATTGTCATGTGGATGATATCATCAGTGATGCCATTTGAGATGTCATCAGTGATGTCATCAGTGATGTCACTGACCATGTCATGAATGATGCAATATGTGACATCATCAGCAGTGCATTGCGGGCATGCGAGTTATAGTTAGAAGAACTAACTATAACGGAGGAATTTCTATGGTTTTGTACGAGTGAAATGGCCAGCTTACTATAACACCCCTGAAACCTATGGTTTTTTCTGTGAATTTCTAAGGTTTTTAAAATGCTAATTTCTAACTATAACGTCTCTGAAACCTATGATTTTTTCAGTGAATTTCAAAGCTTTTTTAAATGCTAATTTCTAACTATAACGTCTCTGAAACCTACAGTTTTTTTCAGTGAATTTCAAAGGTTTTTTAAATGCTAATTTTTAAGTGTGATAGTGGTTATACCTATTTTTTGTACTGATTTTCTACAGCTTAACTGTTTATTTATAAATATTGTATTCATTAAATAACATTATATATTTTTCTGAAAATTGCAAAAAAAAAAAATTTTTGGGCCCTCAACAGTTCCCCATATGGAATACTCCATTTGAGGGTTTCTGGGTGACTGCTGAGGGTATGAAGAATACTGTTGCCTGCTGTCGCTTTGTGAAAAAGAGTGGTATTTATGGTATTGTGTCTGATCATGAGTTTGACATCCAGGTACTCTGCCACTGTCTTCTCAATGTTGCCTGTAAGTTGGATATTGTAATTATTAAAATGGAGTATCTTGATGAAGTCTTTGGCTTCTGGTACCGAACCCCTCGAGATAATGAACAGGTCGTCAATGTAGCGTAGCCACATGACGACCCGCTCAAAGTCCGGAGAGAGTAAAGGGTCCAGACGGTTCTCTTCCTCCCAGAGCCCCATGAAGAGATTGGCAAAACTGGGAGCGAAGCAAGAACCCATCGCAGTTCCTGTGGTCTGAATAAATAGCTTGCCATCAAACAAAAAAATATTGTTTTTCAGACAGAATTCCGTCATGTCAAACTGAAATATTGATACATTTTTTTGTTTTAATTTTTTATTTTAATATGTGAATATGATTTTCTTCTTTAAAAAAAAATTCCAATTTTTTTCCGGAGTCGCGCACTCAAAGCGTACACATCACGGTGGGTGCGCGGATTCTAGCCGCCATTTTAGAAAAGTTGTGAAGGATCCGCATACAGTGTGCGACGGCTGCGTGTTTTTCAGTTACATCATATACATTTAATATTACGTGATGTGCGCGATTGGTATGCGACCAGCCCTCAACTCCTGCTCCCACACATTCGCGACACATGCACATTACGGTACGAGATGCTTGCGCGGTGGTGGGTCCCACATGACGTCATATACATGCTGGGGCGCGCGACTCTGGCAAGAAAAAATTATGTTCCAAAATGATATGTATGTGTCTTTAATATACATATTTGGGCAAGAGATTATCTAAGATATTCATAAAAATAATATATTTGTACTTCTAATAAATATATTTTCGCGAAGTCGGGTGCGTGCATCATGAGCGCAGAGAACCAGGTCAGCAGAGCTGCTGTAGAGCCAGAGAAACCAGGTCAGCAGAGCCGTTGTAGAGCCAGAGAACCAGGTCAGCAGAGCTGCTCTAGAGCCTAAGAAGCAGGTCAGCAGAGCTGCTCTAGAACTAGAGACCCAGGTCAGCAGAGCTGCTCTAGAGCCAGAGACCCAGGTCAGCAGAGCTGCTCTAGAGGCCGAGAACCAGGTCAGCAGAGCCGTTGTAGAGCCAGAGAAACCAGGTCAGCAGAGCTGCTTTAGAGGGAGAGAACCAGGTCAGCAGAACTGCTTTAGAGCAGAGACCCAGGTCAGCAGAGCTGCTGTAGAGCCAGAGACCCAGGTCAGCAGAGCTGCTCTAGAGGCCTAGAACCAGGTCAGCAGAGCTGCGGTAGAGCCAGAGAACCAGGTCAGCAGAGCTGCTTTAGAGGGAGAGAACCAGGTCAGCAGAGCTGCTTTAGAGCCAGAGATCCAGGTCAGCAGAGCTGCTCTAGAGCCAGAGAACCAGGTCAGCAGAACTGCTTTAGAGCCAGAGAACCAGGTCAGCAGAGCTGCTCTAGAGCCAGAGAACCAGGTCAGCAGAGCTGCTCTAGAGCCAGATTACCAGGTCAGCAGAGCTGCTTTAGAGCCATAGAACCAGGTCAGCAGAGCTGCTTTAGAGCCAGAGAACCATGTCAGCAGAACTGCTCTAGAGGGAGAGAACCAGGTCAGCAGAGCTGCTTTAGAGCCAGAGAAACAGGTCAGCAGAGCTGCTCTAGAGCCAGAGAACCAGGTAAGCAGAGCTGATTTAGAGGGAGAGAACCAGGTCAGCAGAGCTGCTTTAGAGCCATAGAACCAGGTCAGCAGAGCAGCTCTAGAGGCAGAGAACCAGGTAAGCAGAGCTGATTTAGAGGGAGAGAACCAGGTCAGCAGAGCTGCTTTAGAGCCAGAGAACCAGGTCAGCAGAGCTGCTTTAGAGGGAGAGAACCAGGTCAGCAGAGCTGCTCTTGAGCCAGAGAACCAGGTCAGCAGAGCTGCTTTAGAGCCAGAGAAGCCAGGTCAGTAGAGCTGCTTTAGAGCGAGAGAACCAGGTAAGCAGAGCTGCTTTAGAGGGAGAGAACCAGGTCAGCAGAGCTGCTTTAGAGCTAAGGGACCAGGTCAGCAAAGCTGCTCTAGAGCCAGAGAACCAGGTCAGCAGAACTGCTTTAGAGTCATATAACCGGGTCAGCAGAGCTGCTTTAGAGTCAGAGAACCAGGTTAGCAGAGCTGTTGTAGAGCCAGAGTACTAGGTCAGCAGAGCTGCTCTAGAGCCATAGAACCAAGTCAGCAGAGCTGCTGTAGAGCCAGAGAAACCAGGTCAGCAAAGCCGCTTTAGAGGGAGAGAACCAGGTCAGCAGAGCTACTTTAGAGCCAGAGAACCAGGCCAGCAGAGCTGGTTTAGAGCCAGAGAACCAGGTCAGCAGAGCTGCTTTCGAGCCAGAGAACCATGTCAGCAGAGCTGCTCTAGAGCCAGAGAACCAAGTCAGCAGAGCTGCTTTAGAGCCATAGAACCAGGTCAGCAGAGCTGCTCTAGAGCCTAAGAACCAGGTCACCAGAGCTGCTGTAGAGCCAGAGAACCAGGTCAGCAGAGCTGCTGTAGAGCCAGAGAAACCAGGTCAGTAGAGCTGCTTTAGAGGGAGAGAACCAGGTCAGCAGAGCTGCTCTAGAGGGAGAGAACAAGGGCAGCAGAGCTGCCCTAGAGCCAGAGAACCATGTCAGCAGAACTGCTTTAGAACCATAGAACCGGGTCACCTGAGCTGCTTTAGAGCAAGAGAACCAGGTCAGCAGAGCTGTTGTAGAGCCAGAGAACCAGATCAGCAGAGCTGCTCTGTAGCCTAAGAACTAGGTCAGCAGAGCAGCTCTAGAGCCAGAGAACCAGGTCAGCAGACCTACTGTAGAGCTAGAGAAACCAGGTCAGCAGCGCTGCTTTAGAGGGAGAGAACCAGGTCAGCAGAGCTGCTTTACAGCTAGAGAACCAGGTCAGCAGAGCTGCTCTAGCTGACACTGACTGACTGACACTGACTGACTGACACTGACTGACTCTGACAGACACTGACACTGACAGACACTGATTGACTGACACTGGCTGACTACTCTCTACTACTCTTCTATTCACTCTCTACTACTCACTCTCTACCACTCACTCTCTACTACTCTACTACTCTCTACTACTCACTCTCTACTACTCTCTACTACTCTCTACTATGTGGTAAATAAAATCTTCTTTACCGGACTGAATTTCATACGGAATCTTAAAATAAAGTAAAATAGCTCAGAATAACAAGAGGCAGAATCCGTGGTATAAGAGGTTTCTAAATGGGCTTTATTCCATTCAAAATGGCCGACTCGAGTCGCGGCCTTCAGGTTCCGTCACCACGAGGGTTCAGGAAGTGAAGTACAACACTTTATTGACAGACATGCATTTTTATAATAAGTACATTACAATGAAACGAATGTAGAAGGCGTAACTTTTGATAAGAAAAGTGACATGACAGGTACGTAATCGAAACTAGGCGTAATAAGGAATAAAAGAAACATGATTGGTTAGGATTATCAGACATAGGTGGATCTATAAGATAATACTTGCCATAGATGCGCGCGCAGCAGCATGACGTGTGATAGACGTGCAACTAGGGGGTGAAGGGGACTTGACATTTAGCTCTACATGTGGAGACGAGAAGTCTGGGGGGTCAAGTCAACCTAATCCCAAATCATATCTAACATCCTATGTTTAAAGAACTATGTTATCCACAAGGAAGGACACTCGGACAGAATCTAGTCTATACTGACTGGGTGCGTGCACAAACGTCTAAGTGTCTATATGAGATGCGAGAGGCGGAAAACTTTCCATGGCAGCAGGGCTATGAATCACTTGCAGGAGGACGGAAAGGCTGAGTCCTTGCTTGTGAGCTAAAGGAAATGTTTACCTAAATCACTAGACAGGAATGCATCGGCTGAAGAGCAAAATAGATAATTCGAAG
Organism: Triturus cristatus; assembly: GCF_964204655.1. Classification (NCBI taxonomy): domain Eukaryota; kingdom Metazoa; phylum Chordata; class Amphibia; order Caudata; family Salamandridae; genus Triturus; species Triturus cristatus. The sequence goes on along the minus strand of NC_140589.1, from coordinate 290,251,685 downwards.
GTGAAATACAACTTCTTGGCAGGCAGGCGAAAACTGGCCGAGGCAGGCACCGTTAGCTGCACAGGGAGTAGGACAAAGTTCATGGATACAGATGCGAGCTCAAGCTGAAGCTGTCAGAGACAGAGAGCAGGGAAAGGCTTTGAGGACAGAATCGGGCCTACTTGCCTGAACTGTAAAAATGGAGTAGCTTAGCCATATAAAGTCGGTGGCCTTTTATACTTAGGAATCGAATATCCAGCCCATTGATGGCGGATCTGACAGAGAACATGTCGACGGTAGACACACATATGTTTGCGTCTTAGAAACTGGAACCGGAGGGAACATACATGTACTTGTAACATGCATATAGAACCGTTGGGGTCCAAGATAGGGGACATAACTGATCAGGAAAATCCACATTTCCACATTCCCTCCTTGTCCCCTTCTTGCCCTTCAAGAGATATCAATCTTCATCATTCCATCGATGTGCTCATGGAGCATCATTTCTTCTTCCTTCTTCTTCCGGCATTCTGAACGAGACCTGTGATATGGAATGCATGATGTGGCACACAGACCACAAATCGCTGGTCCACATTGCAGGCATAAACAACAACTGAAAAGCATAAGAAGGCCAATACCTAGGAAGGATAAAACTCTCCATCCCCAGGCTGATATCACACTCCAAAACCACCCGGACCACGTCCAAGTGCCTGGATTCTCGTGTATCTGGCTTACAATCTTATGAAGGCGGGTTATAGCTTTATATACAGATGGCGAATTTTCTGGTATGAATATGCAGCAGCTGGATCCGATGACCCTGCAAGCTCCGCCCCTATCGGCCAGGATGACGTCAAGGACAAGACGATTCTGGAGAACAACAATTCTCATCACTGATTGTTCCTCTGTCAGATTGCCTAGGGCGGCTATAGTCTCGTTTACTACAGCTTCAAGAGTCTTGGTGAGTCTGCGTATCAGCTTACTATTTGATATTGTACCTATATAGGGAAAGATACCTTTATTGAAATCTACATACTTGTCCCATGCTGTCTCAGTATAATCGACAACTGGGAGATCTCTTCGCTCTCTATTGTGTACTAAATGAACATTTCGATAATAATCAGGGGGAGCTAGGAAAACAGGTGGCAAAAGAAATGCTATGTAACAGGTACCATCCCAATCTAGAGGCAGACGCATATATGCCGTCTGACCACATATGAAGTAAGAATGGCGAGAAGCTCTAAATGAAGATTTACCTTGATCACTATATTCTACTGTAGTAACACATTTACTATGGCCCATATGTATGGAACCAACTTTTCTCACACATAATTCACCCTTAACTGGAAATACTGACATAGTGGGCAGAATTAGTTCAACTTCGGATTTGACATTCAAAATCATAAGATTAGGCGTAAAATTACCTAATCTATACACTTCATCTTCTAAATCAGTTCCTGTTCTACTGGGGTGACCCTCCTTATTAGGGTGACAGACTTTGAATAAAACTAGATTCAGATTTCCCCATATCCAATGTTGTTGATAAACTGCTGTGTCTGGGTCTATGGAATTTAATAAACTAAACCATGCTCCACAGGAGCCATTGTGTGTGAACGGATGTGGAAAGAAAGGCAGAACTCCTTTGTTATTCTGATAGGGAGGGAGTCGGCCACACACCCAACAATTGGTGGCATTACTAGTCTGATGGGAATGATGTAACATACTAATGAAGGTGTTATTGCGCAGCGCAAGTCTATAGGACAACTCATGTGGCGGTAGGTCACTAAAAGAATGTTCTTCAGTTATATTGAAAGCACGTTTAGAAACAGGATAATACATATGCAACAATATACTTGTAGTAACTATTAAAGAACTCAAGAAAAACAAAATTGATAAAGTCACAATACAGTGGCTACGCAGTAATTTACAATAAGCATGTCGTTTCATTATGATTCTGGACTCTACATGATTCAGACCTAAGGGATACATGTCGGGACAGATTCAACCGCTTCACCTTGGAGAGGACTTAAACAATCAAATCGTCCGACAGTTTGGATCTGGACCTGAGTTTCTGCTTATAGAGTTCGGTGCTACTGGCTTCAGCCAAAGGTAGCTTTGAGTCAATGGGGGAAGACACACGGGGAGTACTGTTTGTGTCAGGAGGAAGTCCATGAAATTTTTTGATATGGCTGGAGTGCACCCAGCCTTTCCTCCCTTCGATCTTCACAGCTGTTCTGGTCGTCAGCAGGACCAACTTAGGAAGCCTCCACCTTGGCTCCAGTTGGGTTTTCCGATCAAAATTCCTGACGAGAACATAATCGCCGGGAATTACGTCATGAGGTTTCACCTCGGTGTTGTCAGGAAAAGCTGCGACTACCTGTGAACGACAAGATTGTAGTGCAGACATCAAGGAAGCCAGGTAATCTGTCAGCATATTACAGTCAACATCAGTTATTTTACGGGGTATAGGCGTCCCCCACATATTCGGTGGTCTACCAAAGATCACCTCATAAGGCGATAGCCCTGTTCGAGAGTGTGCTACCATCCTCATGTAAAATAGCGCAACTGGTAAGGCTACTATCCAGTCCACACCCTTTTCCTGACATATTTTAGACAATCTGATTTTTAAAAGTTGGTTATGTCGTTCCACGAGACCTGCTGCCTCGGGGTGTCGGACACAGTGGAATTTCCACTGATATCCCAACAAGAGTGAGACATGTTTCATTAATTCGGATGAGAAAGGCTGACCGTTATCTGAATATACAACACGTGGTAAACCGTACCGTGGGAAGAATTCTCGAACTAGCTGCTTGGCAGTAGTCGGGGCAGTGTAATCTGATACGGGATACGCCTCTGTCCAACGGGAGAGAGCGCAGACAACTACGAGAACATATTTGAATCCTCGACAACGTTCCATCTGAATATAATCCATCTGGAGGACTTCAAAAGGATGGTCAGGAGGCTGAAATCCACCCTGCTCTACGGGAACACTCTTTCCTGGATTAAACTGACAACATATCATACAGGTACGAACTTTTTGTTTAGCTGCTGCTCGTAAATGTTTATTGAACCAAATGTGCTGAATGCTGTCTAGCATAGCCTTCTCTCCTAAATGTGCTGGACTGTGAACTGTAGCTATAATGGCTTGAACCATGGAATCAGGGAGAAACCATACAGATTTCTCCTTCGTCATCCATCCTTGATCTGTCTGGATCCCTCCTAGTTCAGTCCACTTCTTTATTTCTTCTGCTGTGGCATGTGTCTGTATGTCAATTACGTCAAGTGCAGGATCCTTAATTGTCATACACTGTGTTGGTGTCTGAACTATTGGCTTTGTCATGTCTAATGTGCGATTCTGAGCAGTCTGTTTAGCTGTTCTGTCAGCTAAATCATTGCCTTGAGAAATGGTATCAGTAACCTTCGTGTGTGCTTTACATTTCATAATCGATATAGCAGTGGGTAGATGTATTGCGTCTAATAAAGCATGAATGAGGGGTCCGTGCTGAATGTGGGCACCATGGGAGGTTAAATAACCTCTCTCTCGCCACAGCACGCCGAAGTCGTGTACAACTCCGAATGCATAACGTGAGTCAGTGTATACATTAACTTTCTTATTTGTGGCTTGAATACAGGCTTGTGTTAGAGCAATAAGTTCTGCTGCTTGGGCTGACAAAGTATCTATACAATTTGTCTCAATAACTTCAGTGTCTGTTGTGACTGCATACGCGGCCACTAAATCTCCTGTACTTGTTCTCATGCACGATCCGTCTACATACAACGTCAGGTCTGGATCTAACAATGGAACATCTGTCAAGTCTTGTCTAGGTTTCGTCTTTATTTCAATGATTTCAACACAATCATGAGCTAGTGGGTCTGTTCCAATTACAGGTAATAGTGTAGCAGGATTCAATGTATTACACCGTCGGATCTCTATGTGTGGTTGAAACAATGTTAGTTCATAACCGGTAAGTCTTGCTATGGTCAAGTGTTGTGTTTGTGTTCGGTTCACAAGAACCTCTACTGCATGTGGTACTTGTACTGTCAATGGGTGTCCTAATACTATGGCATTGCTTTGTCTGATAGCTAAAGCTGTCGCTGCCACTGATTTCAGGCATGCAGGCAAAGCCTGAGCTACGGGATCTAATGTACTGGAAAAATAAGCACATGGCTTGCGTGATCCTGCTTGATCCTGAGTGAGTACTGACAAGGCAGTACCTTCGCGTTCTGTAACAAAGAGTGTAAAATGTTTGCTATAACATGGCGTTGCTAAAACAGGTGCTTGACATAAAGCTTCCTTTAGGCTTTCAAAAGCTTGTGTATGTTCCTGAGTCCAAGGGAGAACAGTCGATGTGGCTGCCTCCTGTGTGGTTAACTGAATGAGTGGTTTTGCTAGAAATGCGTACTGAGGGATCCACTGCCTACAATATGAAGTGAGGCCTATGAAAGCCCGCACCTCCTTTTGTGTCTGGGGTATTGACATGTTAGCAATTAACTGGATGCGATCTGGTGTAAGCTGCCTTCCCTCCTTGGACAGCGAGTGACCAAGATAAATAACTCGCTGGACACAGAATTGCAGCTTAGAAGGAGACACCTTGTGCCCCTTGTCGGCTAGAAAATGTAAAACTGTCAGAGAAGCCTTTTCACATTCTGGCTCGCTTCTTGCGGTGATCAGCAGATCATCGACATATTGAAGCAGTGCAGTATTGACTGGCATGTGGATACTGTCAAGTTCTCGTTTCAGTGCTTGGCTGTAGATGCTGGGGCTTTCTGTGAATCCTTGGGGAGCGCGTGAGAATTTAAAGCTGCGCCCATTTAAACTGAATCCGAACAAGTATTGGCTTTCCGGATCTATTGGGACGCTGAAAAAGGCATTCTTGAGATCGATTACAGTAAAGAATGTTGCTTCGGAATCAATTGCTGTCAACAATGATGATATATCAGGGACCACAGGGAATTGTGGTACAATGCATTTGTTTAGTTCACGCAAATCAATAACCAATCGGTATACTGGTGGGGCAGTAGGGTCAGTTCGTTTAAGAATCGGAATTATCGGTGAATTACATATATTGGAGTCTGTTTCTATAACTACTCCCTGGGCAATCAGCTCATCAATGATTTTCAGCAAAGCCACTACAGCATCATGCGGTAATTTGTATTGTCGCATTCGTGGTAGTACCACTCCTGCTTTCAATGTAACTCGATAGGGTGTAATGTTCATGCAGCCAACATCCGTAGGGCCTTGTGCCCATAGATGTACTGGTAAAGTCTGTAGTCGGGGATCCATGTCTCTAGACACATAGTGACCTTTAAAATCACGTAAAAACAACCTTACTCCTTCCGGAGAACAACATATTATAGCTCCTAGTGCTTTCAGAGTTTTAATTCCTAACAGATTTTCTGGGCATGATTTAGTAAGCAGTAAATCTGTAGTTCGTGTCAAAGGTCCTATCGTAAGTGGTAGAGGCTGTGATACTTCATTAACAATAGGTTTTCCTGAAAAACCAAGGGAAACATTTTGAGAGCCTGAGAGGGGTGCCCCTGGAACTTCACTACGTTTTATGGTTGTTCGACTTGCCCCTGTATCGAGTAAGAATTTTCTATTTTGACCTAATAATTCACTATGTACATAAGGTCCTTCTTGATCTACAGGAATCTCGATAAGCGGTAAGTCAACTTCCCTCTCTAGGCTGGTTCATGCGTAATGCTGATATTCAGGGTATTCATACTGTGCAGTCTGATACATTTGTCGTGTTGTGGTTTGTGTGGCAGTAGCAGGCAACGGTGGTGCAGCTGGCACAAACTGTATGTGTTGCTGTGAGGCTGGCATTGCCTGTTGCTGAACTGGCATGGACTGTCCATGCTGCATAGCTCCTTGTTCATTCTGATCTTGTCTAACTAATCGTGGTCTCTCTTTTGCAATACCTGTAGCTATATTACGTTTCAGGACTGGACAATCATGTACATAATGGCCTAGTTGTTTACAGTAATTGCAGGTTCCTTTTACAGGAACTGCAGAATCACCAGAATGTGTCACACCCTTTTTGTGACCGTCTGCTGGTACTGTCTGGGAAACTAGCATTTTCATTTTTGTATCCTTCATGCGTCTATGCTCGTGTTCTTGTTCATCCCTAATTCTATTGTGATGATACTGTAACATTTGTAGCATTTGCGACGGAGTGTTACTTTGCCAGGTACTCTCGAATTTCAATATTCTATTCTTCACTGGAGGTAATGCATTTTCCACTAATTTTGTCACAAATAAATGTGGATATGAGTCACTACTTGCTTTTATACCACTATTTATACCAAAACATTTTTCAAATCGAGCATAATAATCGCTTGTGTCTTCATCTTGCTTTTGTTTGCAGGCTGTGATTGCACCCCAATCTTCCTTTTTTGTAGTTAATAAACGTGGCAGTACCTGTACTAGTAAACCTGGTAACAGTTTAACTTTATCCCCGAGCCCCGAACCTGCAGTTCGGCCCCTTTCTTCCTCTGCTAATGCTGTCCAGTCTATCTTTTGGTCTCCCACTTCCCACTCTTTTTCTTTCAGTTTTTCATAAATGCCAGTAGGCAAAAGCACCTTTAATATCGTCATAATATCAGGAAAGGTGTACTCTCCCATCAGTAACATGTCTTTAATTTCTCGGTGGAAACCCGCTGGGTCCTTGTCGTGACTAGGTACTACTTTCTTCATTTCTAATAATTCCATTTTTGATATGGGTGTGTAAACAAATACACGGTGAAACTCATTGTCTTCGCCTTTTATTGGGTGCACTTCTCGTAAAGGATTTTGTCTATCCATATAGTACGGTGCTCTTTCTCTGCGGGGCAGGGAGAGAGAATCTGGATTTACAAAAAGGACATACTGTTTACGTGACACTAATATCTCTTTAATTAGCTTGTTACTAGAACCTCTCCATCTGTTCGTGAGTAGTTCCGTTAATATATCAGGTAAAAGACCGGGGTCAGCATGTTGGCTCTTATATAATATAAGGAGTTGCTGAATCATATAGATTCCAGCTAAACGTTGTTCATCTGTACTGAGATTAAAAAACGTGTGTGCTACGGTCTCATCACCGTATTTTTCAGGACTGTCAATCCAGTGAACGGCTGATCTGGCTAATTCTTGCTCATCCATGGAATCGAGGAGGTGGTAACCCCTTCGTTCTCGTAGTATCTTATCTGCGGCTTGAAACGAATGTTCAGGAGACTTCAGATTTATTACAGGCGTCGGATACGTTCTGCTATTATTTGGGCATACAGGGTGTATGGGATCAGAAAAACATCTAGTATTTTCACAGGATCTTCCTCTGCCTACATAGGCTATGGTCTCTGACTGTCTTGCGGAATTCCCTGATTCGGACACTTCATCTTGCTCAAACTCGTCTGTTCCCAATCTTTCTTCATGAATACGCTCTATTTCTTTACGTATTTTTCGGCACATGGCTATTATACAATTTTGCTTATCGTGTCTCCCTTCTGATATATTCTGACTCCATCTTGTAAGAATAAGCATTGCATTCGGGTCTACCCCCGGACGATCTTGATTTCTGATTACACAGTTTATGAGGAAACGTAACAGTTCCCCCTGTATCTCTACTTTCTGGAATTCCATAGCTCTGTTAATACATCCTGGATCTCGTCCTGTTTGAACAAAATGATATATGTTATCCAGATGCGTAGTCATCCCTGGTAACCTCGCTAAATACTCTGCGGCTCGCCTGATACGTAATGATGCCAGGACCATTTCGTCCTCTTTACCAACCACCGGGTCATATCTACAATTTACAAGGAGTTCCTTAAGCGTACGTTCACTTACGAATTTTGGTGTACGTGAATGTGCTGACTCTTGAAAGACAAGTTTATTTATTCTAGGTGGTGTAAAGGTACTGCTAGCACCTCCCGTGGCCCCATCTGGGGCGTCGGGTGTGAATGGGTTCGTTGAACGTGACACAGCAACTATGGGTGTCGATACCCCTGTAGAGTCGACTGCGGAGACAGATGCGGAAACAGATGTGCTTGCCGAAGCTTGTGTCGGGACTTGCTGTTGCACGGGGACAGATACCTGATTCTGACGTTGAACCCCTCCGCCAGACGGTCTATGTGGTGTGGCGTTAGCATACTCGGGAGCTGCGTCGTCTAGATATGAGGAAAGAAAAACATCTTCTGCGGTTCTGGGAAGCCCCTTTGGATGTACCTTAATTGGAAATAATGGGGGTGGCAAGTCTTTTGGCATCTCTGGAGCAGCCTTAGGTAGTCCTTCGGCTAGGAGGGGATACATACCATTCATAAGAGCATTTCTTTGTCTTTTTACTTGTTCTGATTTCACTCGGATACCTTCCTCAATTAATAGATTTTCTTGAACTTTATTTGAACTTTCTTTACTCCTCTCTTCTTGTCTACGTGCTTTTTCTGTTCGTCTATGAGATTCTTTACGCCATAACTCAACAGCGTCTTTCTGTGACTGTCTGACCTTTCTTTTCCATAACTCTTCCTCCACTTTTATGATGCACTCTGCATCCCAGGTTCCCGCTACGGGCCACCTTTGACTTTCCGGCAATCCCTTGGTATAATCTACCCATAGATCAAGAAACAATATGGCATCTAAGCCATGTTTATAGTACATAAAATGCCCTGGAGTGTCCCTAGGAGGAATAGGAACTGCTTCTTCAAGCACCCCTTTTCTGGTAGTGATCTGTCTTAACTTCGAGAAGAGCGGCATATTGACAACTGATCTGATACTTACTCTTGAATTTTCTTAATACGAAAAAAACACAATAATGAACAGTGAACAATGAACAATCATTCATACCACAATATTTGAACACTTTAAACATTAAACATTAAACATTGTAACAATGACCGACAATGATGACAGTCTGCTTAACTAATCACCACGCTGAATTCTTGACAATAACTGGATACTTCGGAATACTTGATATACTGCTAAACAGTACATATACACTGCTAAACAGTGCAGACCGGATTTGTGTACCCAAATCCGTCTTGACCAGCACAACCTATGTGCGTGTCAACACGCCTCCCCGGCGATGGTACTCACCGAGTAGCTCCTTGAAACGGAAGGCCTCAGAGAATGGACAGGACTCGATAACTGCGGACAGCGGACCCTCTGGACATCGGGATTTCGAAAGACCTGGTGGGCCTCTGTATACCTCGGATCTTGCTCTCTCAGCTAGGCTCTGGTCGGGATACTTCGCACTTCTCACCGCCTCGTCTGGGTTGATCGTAGCCTCAGTCGCCCCCGCTTGACCGGAGGGAGCTTACAGGAAATCCTGCTGGTACGCGTTTATGGTCCGTCCAGCTGTGGCAGGAGACCGGGCCTGCAACGCACCGCCGGCGCGTGAGATGAGAAAGTGTCCCTGTTCGGGCGCCATTATGTGGTAAATAAAATCTTCTTTACCGGACTGAATTTCATACGGAATCTTAAAATAAAGTAAAATAGCTCAGAATAACAAGAGGCAGAATCCGTGGTATAAGAGGTTTCTAAATGGGCTTTATTCCATTCAAAATGGCCGACTCGAGTCGCGGCCTTCAGGTTCCGTCATCACGAGGGTTCAGGAAGTGAAGTACAACACTTTATTGACAGACATGCATTTTTATAATAAGTACATTACAATGAAACGAATGTAGAAGGCGTAACTTTTGATAAGAAAAGTGACATGACAGGTACGTAATCGAAACTAGGCGTAATAAGGAATAAAAGAAACATGATTGGTTAGGATTATCAGACATAGGTGGATCTATAAGATAATACTTGGCATAGATGCGCGCGCAGCAGCATGACGTGTGATAGACGTGCAACTAGGGGGTGAAGGGGACTTGACATTTAGCTCTACATGTGGAGACGAGAAGTCTGGGGGGTCAAGTCAACCTAATCCCAAATCATATCTAACATCCTATGTTTAAAGAACTATGTTATCCACAAGGAAGGACACTCGGACAGAATCTAGTCTATACTGACTGGGTGCGTGCACAAACGTCTAAGTGTCTATATGAGATGCGAGAGGCGGAAAACTTTCCATGGCAGCAGGGCTATGAATCACTTGCAGGAGGACGGAAAGGCTGAGTCCTTGCTTGTGAGCTAAAGGAAATGTTTACCTAAATCACTAGACAGGAATGCATCGGCTGAAGAGCAAAATAGATAATTCGAAGGTGAAATACAACTTCTTGGCAGGCAGGCGAAAACTGGCCGAGGCAGGCACCGTTAGCTGCACAGGGAGTAGGACAAAGTTCATGGATACAGATGCGAGCTCAAGCTGAAGCTGTCAGAGACAGAGAGCAGGGAAAGGCTTTGAGGACAGAATCGGGCCTACTTGCCTGAACTGTAAAAATGGAGTAGCTTAGCCATATAAAGTCGGTGGCCTTTTATACTTAGGAATCGAATATCCAGCCCATTGATGGCGGATCTGACAGAGAACATGTCGACGGTAGACACACATATGTTTGCGTCTTAGAAACTGGAACCGGAGGGAACATACATGTACTTGTAACATGCATATAGAACCGTTGGGGTCCAAGATAGGGGACATAACTGATCAGGAAAATCCACATTTCCACAACTACTCACTCTCTACTACTCACTCTCTACTACTCTCTACTACTCACTCTCTACTACTGTCTACTATTCACTCTCTACTACTCTCTGCTATTCACTCTCTACTACTCTCTCCTACTCTTTCTACTACTCACTCTCTACTACTCTCTACCACTCACTCTCTACTACTCTCTACTACTACTCTCTCTCTACTACTCTCTCTCTACTACTCTCTCTCTACTACTCACTCTCTACTACTCACTCTCTGCTACTCACTCTCTGCTACTCTCTCTACTACTCTCTACTACTCACTCCCTACTCTCTACCTCTCTCTCTACTACTCTCTACCTCTCTACACCTCTACCTCTCTACACCTCTACCCCTCTACACCTCTACCCCTCTACACCTCTACCCCTCTACACCTCTACCTCTCTACACCTCTACCTCTACACCTCTACCTCTACACCTCTACCTCTACACCTCTACCTCTACACCTCTACCTCTACCTCTCTCTACACGCACACATATGCACATATATATGCATATGCCTTTATATATCAACCACCAACTCCAATCTTCGACCAAAGAAAGGACGCCGACACCAACGACTTTCACTGAATTCACAGGTTTAATGATTGCATTCCTTTGCTACGCGTTTCGGCATCACCTGCCTTAATCATGCATAGAATGCTCGTTCAGTGTGTGGGTTAAAATACAAAATCATAGACTGCGATAAAAGGTCACATGGTTAATTCCATCAATCACTGGCTAATTAACATGGAAGAAAGACTTTTTTGTCTGAATACAAGCAATCATGCCAAGTTCCCATTTTTTGTCCAAAACAAAAATTTTATCCACACAGCTAATGAACAATCCCCACTATTCTTTCATAGTTGGTGAGTCATCTAGTGCATTTTAGCTGTTAAAAACAATTCCAAGAGCAAAGATTATAAAAAAATGTATTTCTTAATAATTGCTTAAAAAATTAATCATACAAGCTTATATGCGCGTAAAATAATGAGAGATTATTTCATCACGAATTTCTAATTTAAAATAAGACATGTTCTCAATGAGACTATTTCCATATAAAAATTATTACAAAGATAAAGTGCATAGTGCTTCTCTCCTAATGTGCAAATAAGGTGCAAGTGCAAAAAGGTGCAAAAAGCCATTTCACGCATCGCATAGTAATAAAATCTTTGCTCAGTAGGTCCTAGGCACAGTGCCCAACATTCCTGACCTATATATGCATGTGTACATATATATATATATTTGAAGAAAGAACTCGGTAGCATCCCCCACCAAGGTATCCACGGCACCAAGGAAATCCACAGCACGGCAAGGTCAGTTAATGTAGTTTATTTCATCTGTTTCACCAAGTGCACAACAACAGGGACGGTCGACGCGTTTCGGCGAATGCCTTTAACTGGACCATAGAGTCCCAACATCTAGACAGTCTTTTTAAAGTGACAAAGTGCAGTAAAAACAAAAAATTCACCTTGTGTGTTTCAGTAAGCTAGAGTGTTAACCCACACTCAACGATTACTAACATGGCATACATTAGGCGCCATTTTGCATTTCAGTTTCATTTTTTTGTGTGTTTTTATGTATATAAATCATTTCCTGTTTATAGTTTGGATCTTTTAACAGACAACCAAACAGAATTGGCAGATTTGTTTAGTAAAGTACTCATCAGAATTGGAAAACATTTGTATGAAAAACATAGAACATTGTATATGCAGTGATTATCAAGATCATGCTCATATTCACATTCTGAAAAGATCCTAAAGAATACAGGGAATAATTGGATTTGAGCTTAGACTAGTTTTAAGAAACAACTTCGAAACACAAGGGAAATGCCATTAATTGTTAAAAACCATGGTCTCAAGTTAACCATCTCCTGAGTTAAAAAAGTTCTAAAAGCTTGTAAAAAAATGATGAGAAAGTGACTTATGCAATGTGCAAATTGTATCAATAAGATGCAGCAACCTGCTAAGGCATTTAATAAAGTGCAAGTGTATCGTGCAAATTTGCAATTTTTTGGGCTCATTAAATCCAAGCTGCCGTAACTATCACACAGTGCATTTTAGTAAAGTGCAAATATGCAAGTATGTTGTGCAAAGTTGCAATTTTTAGACTCATAAATACAAACTGCCATAGCCATCTCATAGTACAAAGATATTGTGTAAACGAGCGGTTTCAACCCCATGGGATATGTCATTTGATGCTGCAAGTAGCATAAGCTCACATATAGTACTGATACATTGTGCAAAATTGCAATTTCAAATGTGCTATCAATATTATTATCTTTGCCTTGAGAACTATTTTGTTATATATATATATATATATATACTTTTCTCAGGATAGACCACGGTTCATTTATTATTTTTTTGGCATTTCAGTTGGTTTCAGTCTCACTTTAATAGTCATGATTTTATATAAAAGCTCATCCTTTTGTTCCCCTGAATTTCTCCACTAAAAGCCAAGAGTCAAGGTTAGATCTTCCATGGTTTTTATAAATGAACATGTAATTCCGCATCCAGGTTATGGCCAAAGGGCTTTTCTGTTCCAAGTGCTAAAATGAATCTGGACTCAGCCCTTCTTAATTCCAGGGTTATATCACCGCCTCTCTCATTTGGTTGCATCATTTTAGCTCTGAAATAGCATAACCCTAGTGAATTCCCTTGATGTTTTTCGGAAAAATGTTTTGCCATAGGGTACGCCAGATCTCAATTTTTAATTGCTCGCAAATGTTGTAGGATGTGCAGTTTTAATTTATTGATGGTACTTCCAACATAAAGTTGTTTACATGGGCACTCTAGAACATATACCACGTATTTTGTTTCACACGTGATATGTGCAGTGATCCATTCCTTTTTACCATTGGCCAATGTGTATGACAGTGTGTTATTTCCATGTTCACATGCTCTGCATTTGGAGCATTTCCAAAAACCAGGTGTGGTTAACCATGTTACTCTTTCCTTTTTAGATGTTTTTAAATGGCTTTGTGTCAAAATATCACCTAATGATGAGGTCTTCCTGTAGGTTATTTTAGGAGTTGGTGGTAAAAATTTTCTTTAGTGAATCGTCAAGCAATAAAATGTTCCAATATTTTCTGATGATTTTCCTTAGGCATTATTTTCAACATTAAAATCCATAATGATCCGAATTGTTTCATCATTGTCCGTATGGTCTCGTTCTTTCAGTAGTTCTTTTCTAGGTTTTTCCATAGTTTTGTTCTTTGAGTCATTTATGACTTTCAGGGGATATTCTCTTGCCAGGAATCTAGCACTTGCGTCTTCCAAGTTTCTCTCTATGTCATAGGTTTCCGAGCAGTTCCTCTTGATGCGGAGCATCTCACCATACGGAATGCTCCATTTTAGATGTTGTGGGTGTCCACTGTTGGCATGGAGGATGCTGTTTGTTGACGTGGGTTTCCGATGGATTCTGGTGCAGATCTTTTGTTTGCATATGAACACTTCTACATCCAAGTAGGTTACTTGATTTTTGCACCAGTTGGAATATGAAGGATAAATTATAGTTGTTCTCATTCAGGCTTTGGATGAATTCTTCCAATGTCGATTCGTCTCCTTCCCACACTATAAACAAATCGTCTATGTACCTCATCCATGTTTTGATATTAGGCCTGTATCCGCTTCTCAGGATGCCATCTTCCCAGACTGCCATAAATAGATTGGCATACGTCGGGGCAAAGGAAGTCCCCATTGCTGTGCCTTGTCTCTGAAGAAATATCTCCCCATTGAAAAGAAAAACATTATGTGTCAGGCAATTATTCAACATGTCTATGACCATTTGTGAATGTTCCAAATAACTCAGTGATTTGGTATCCAGAAATGTGTTCACTGCTGCCAGAACATCTTTGTGACAGATAGATGTGTACAGTGAGGTTACATCTACTGTAATCAGAATCTGATGCTTATTCCAATGGATAGTTTCCAATTTATTTAGAAAAGCCGTAGTGTCTTTTAGGTATGAGGGTAATTTTGTCACATATTCAATCAAGAACACATCGATATAATGGAATGTTCTTTCCAAAAGTGAGCCGATGGAGCTAACAATTGGTCTGCCCGGGGGGTCTACAATTGACTTATGCACTTTCGGAAGAAAGTAAATTGTGGGTGTAACCGGATTATCAACCTTGAGGTACATGAATTCCTCAAAGTTGATTAACCCTCTCTCTTTCCAAATTAGTAATTGTTGATGGTATTCTATGGTCCATTGTGTCATCGGATTTTTATCCAATATTTTGTAATGATCCTGGTTTCTTAGTTGTCTGTGGGCTTCAGCAATGTATTGCTCTCGATTTTGTAGGACAATGTCGCCGCCTTTATCGGCGGCTTTTATAATGATGTTATGATTGTCTCTCAATTCCTTCATTGCTTTCTGTTCCCCCCGTGAGAGGTTCCATGATGGCTTATTGTGCCTCCTATGTTTTCTCATGGAGATTTGATTGATTTCATCTACCACGATCTCATGAAATAGATCAATCTTGTTTCCCGGGGGTAGCTGTGGACAAAATTTGGACTTGGATTTTAACCCACTTTCACCACCTACATGAGTGTTAATGCCTTCTTCTTGGCAGAATTTTAGATCATCTTCAATACTAGAACCAATGCTGGTGCTTTCGTCAAGGTTCGAACTTCCAAGATTGGACAATGTCTTTAAAGCTGGTAGATCTTTGCGGTTCAGAGGGGAGATGTCTTGAGTTTTAGAAGTTGAGGCCCTTCCTGCTAATATCAACTTTTCTTCAAAGTATTTTTTTAATTTGGCTTTGCGACAAAATTTGTATAGGTCAATGCGCATATTTGGAATGTCTAAAGTTGTGTTAGGGCAAAATGTGAGTCCTTTATTGAGCAGGCTGATATGGTCTGTATTTAAAATCATGTTGGAGAGATTGATGACCAGATTTTTGTCAAGTGAAGTTCTTTTTATTTTTGCTTTTTCTTTTCTTCTCCTCTTTTTGGCCTTGCTCCTTCTTTTGCCACGTCTGATTGGGGTGGGTTTTGACCCCTCCCCCTTCCCCATGCTCTTGGCCGACCTCGTTGTCGCGTTTCCATCTGGGCTAGTCTCATCTCCCCACAAAAATCCAGTTTAGAAATTTCTATGTCCTCATCTGCCGAGCTCAAGTCCGAACTGTCATATGTTCCTAGTGTTTCATGGCTGATGCATTTGTCCATTGCCACTCTGTTCCTTAAAAAGTCGTATTTTCTGGCAAATGTATAAATACGGCCATTGGCATAATCAATGCGATCACGATTAAACTTACTGGCTTTTCTTTTCTCCACATCAATTTCATGTTTAGTTATTTTATTCTCCATTGCTTCCATCAGTTCTTTTTTCTCATCATTATTTGGAAGTTTATCCAACTCCGCCTCCAAAATTTTGATTCTTTCCAAAGTGCCAACCAATTTGCGTTCAGCATGTATGATTAATGTTTTCATTAGTCTTAGGGAGCATTCATTTGTGTCCGTTTGCCATTGCTTAATAAGATCCGTGTCTAAATCATTAAGTGTGGGCATAATCAAAATTCGTAGACCTCTAGGTACTCTTTTGAACTCAATATATTTTTCTAGCGTGGTTTTCTCCCACCACTTATTTATTTCCATGATCTTTGCTTGTTGTAATTCTCTAACGACAATTTGGACCGTTTTATTCTTCCCCTCTGAAAGAACACTGTTGTGGCGGGATGGGTCTAAGGTAGTTGAGTTGTCATCCAAGAGCTCGTTGGCTCTTTCTGCCCGATTAAGGTTTCTGTCATATAGCTGTATGAGTGTCTGATAAGCTTCCTGAGTTTTGGTGTTCAATTATACAACAAACAATTCACTCAATTTTGTTGCGTGGGGTTATTCATCATTGTTGTGCAAATTTGGTGTAAAGTGTTCATTCACTAAAAAATAAATCGTTCTTTTTCTTGTCGTGTGGTCTTCCTCATAAGCACCTTGCAGCTTAGCGGGTGCGTATTGTTCCACTGTATGCCTCAGAAAATTGCTTTCCTGTTTGAGATACTGCTTCCTGGGACGGGAGCGAGACGCTCAGAACAGAGCGGTTTCACTTTCAACCCCTCGACTGCGTCTCTCGCGAGTTGGAAACTGACACGGTTTTTTCGGTGAGACCGAGTCAGCTAAGCGTTCACCCCCCCCCCCGCCGTCTCCACAGCGAAGTTCGGATCCCGCTACAGCTCCCCACAGTCTTCCCATACTCACCGAGCAGCTCTTCCTCACTTCGTCCTCGGCGTCTTCGGCGTTCTTAGTCATGACAGTGTTTGGATAGTCCTTCTTCACTGCTTACGACGTGAGGCAGAGGCATCAGCTCAAAAAACTCCGTATCACGGATCGGGACTGGTTTCACGGAGAGAAACTGTTTCACCTCAGTAGCGGAGTGCCTGTGGTGTGCAGATCAGCCGCTGCACTTAACATTTGAAGAAAGAACTCGGTAGCATCCCCCACCAAGGTATCCACGGCACCAAGGAAATCCACAGCACGGCAAGGTCAGTTAATGTAGTTTATTTCATCTGTTTCACCAAGTGCACAACAACAGGGACGGTCGACGCGTTTCGGCGAATGCCTTCAACTGGACCATAGAGTCCCAACATCTAGACAGTCTTTTGAAAGTGACAAAGTGCAGTAAAAACAAAAAATTCACCTTGTGTGTTTCAGTAAGCTAGAGTGTTAGCCCACACTCAACGATTACTAACATGGCATACATTAGGCGCCATTTTGCATTTCAATTTCATTTTTTTGTATATAAATCATTTCCTGTTTATAGTTTGGATCTTTTAACAGACAACCAAACAGAATTGGCATATATATATATATATATATATATATATATATATATATATATATATATATATATATATATATATATATATATATATATATATATATATATATATATATATATACATACATATATAAACATATATATAATCTGCATATCTATATAAATACAAATATAAATGCATGCATACATATACATATACATATATACATACATATGCATGTTATGTACATGAAAGTTTGAAAAACACTAATAAAAGCAAAGCTAAAAAGCCACCTAATTACAAACAGAATTGCTTTAACTTAAACGAGGGCGAGACCTATTGCATTGTCAATGCTTGTTTACTTTGGTTCCATCAAGAAAGCATTCAGATGTGTCACACATTTGCCATAAATTCTGAATGTTAGCACTCATTAGATCACTGTAGTAAAGCTACTGCTCACCAGGGAAGTCTGCTGCTGCTATTCAAAGTGCATGTTTCTGTCTGCATGTCAGAATTGTTTAATGAAATAGAAGAGGATTTGAGAAGTCAAAATATGTCCTAAGTTTTCTTTCTGCAGCACTAATCATAATTTCTATGGCAAAATGAATCCCCTCATTTTGTTCCTTTGCAAATTAAATGTTTTAAGTGTTACCACTTTATTTCAATCAAGATGGCTTCAGGTGTGCCATACTTTGTCATAAGTAAGACTGTTAGCTCTCTAGTTGTTCTTTAGAACACTCTGGGAAATTCTGACATTGGGCTATACTTGGGCTACATCTGGGTGATATTTGTGCTACATTTGGGCTCTTTTGTCTCTGGTGGCCATCTTGGGAGACTTATTTGTTATGAAGTTTCCTAATTTCCTCATTTACTACAGTCTCCTCATTAGGAAATACTTTCAGTTTTTTACTTTGATTCCATCAAGAAGGCATTCAGATGTGTCACACATTTGCCATAAATTCAGAATGTTAGCACTCTAGTTGCTCATTAGATCACTGTGGTAAGGCTACTGCTCACCAGAGCATGAGAAAATAGTTTTCTCTCAAACATGATTCATGATTTCCCAGCAGAAGGCTTTTTCACATGGTAAAATCACCTTAGAACACATCACAATTCCTAAAATGAATATAGTACCATCAACAAATGATTTATAATGTAACTAAAGTCTTAAAACCTTCTATTAACTGCAGTGCTTTTTAATGAGGTGCTGTCATGTATATTGGTCCCAAGATGGCTGCCAACACTTCTTGGATGAAGTGCTGACAGCCAATCAGATCTCACGATGAGATGTGTGGTTAGGCTCCGCCCAGATATATCTATGATTTTACTTTTGATTTTCTCAGCAACTACTGAACGGATTTACACCATTTAACCAAAAAGCATGAGTGTGAACCAAGGGATACCTCTTTGCCAAATTTCGTGTAATTCCGTTCAGCAGTTCGGGCTGCAGCTGCGATTAACGGTTCCTATGGAAAATTGCATGGGGAAAACATGTTTTGGGACCCCCCTTTTTTCTCGGCCCCCGCTTGACGAATCACCCAGAGACTTTTAGGATAGGAGCGGACCGGAGCGCCCCACCAGTTTTGAAAATTTCGTAAAGATTCATGAACCGGCACCAGAGTTATTCCAAATAGAATGTTGCGGATTTCCTATGGATAATAGGTCCTAACTACAACTACCCACTGGCGACCGCAATTACCCGCACCTGTTAACACAGTGACGTTTGTTCTGGATCTGTTAGCGGCTAGCCTGGTCGCGAGTGAAACCCTGCCACCATGCGGACTTTTGCTGCCGCTAACCGATGACAGCATTTAAGGGCGAGAGGAGCGTGAGCGCAAGCAAAGAGTTACAGACTTTAGTGCACAGGACAATGTACTTCAACCCACTGGGGTTTTATTTTTTCATTTTTTGGGCATTCTACGAGCAACTCACTGAAGTAATACTGCCCCAGCACTACAAAGACCATCGGGCACTGAGGCGAACATCACTGTGTTAACAGGTGCGGGTAATTGACTCTGTGACTGCCTCTATGAAATTGGCCCGTGATCAAGAGCTGAATTAGCATGAAACGCGTTGGGCATTTGAAGAAGGAAGACATTGCCCTGACTTGCAGGCTGCTGCTTTCACCAAAATAAAAGCGCTGAAACTTTACCTCTGGCTGTGTGGCTTCATGAGTGATGTCATTTGAGATGTCATCAGTGATGTCATTTGAGATGTCACTGACCATGTTATGAGTGATGTAAAATGTGACATCAGCAGTGCATTGCAGGCGCGCGAGCTATAGTTAGCTCAACTAACTATAACAGGTGAATTTCTCTGGTTTAATATGAGTCAAATGTTCAACTAACTATAACGTCCCTGAAACCTATGTTTTTTTAATGAATTTCTAAGGTTTTTTAAATGCTAATTCCTAACTATAACGTCTGTAAAACCTATGGTTTTTTCAGTGAATTTCGAAGGTTTCATTAAATGTTAATTTCATATTTTAATGTTTATAAAACCTATATTTTTTCTATTATATTTTTAAATATTTTGGAACTCTATTATACTTCTTGTTTTTAACTTTAAAAATCATGTAATGTTTTATATCTTTCCCAAAAAATATGTATATTTTTTTTGGGGAGGGAGAAAACTGCACTCCCATACTGGTAGTGTACCAAGCTCCATCACCACACGAATCTGATCCGCCATATTGCTAAACTCGTAAATGATGCGCATTTCATATCCGATGAGTTCGTGGCAGCACGTCCTGCGTAACATCACATGCGCATGAAGTCACCCCAGGTACTGCTTTGGTATTCAACGGGCATGCAGTACCAAGCCACGTGTTACGTCATGTACGTATGGGGTCGTGCCTGCTGTGCATTGCATATTCACGCTGCCAGGCCCTGTGTTACATCACAGACGTATAGTATCGCACCGGGTACGCCATTCCCTTTTTTTTTGTCTCAAAAGTATATCTAAATAACTTTAAACAGTATATGAGAGCACGCGAAAATCTAAATTATTTTAAACATTTATATATTTCTAACTGTAATAAACTTATATTATGATAAATATATTTTGTCAAAATCGCGTCGGGTGCGGCTTCCTTCTGCGCTCGGTGCGCGATTGCCGTGTGACCTTAAAAAATAGCATTTGATTGTTTCATAACATTTCCCATTGTAACAGTTGTACGACCCCACCCATTTTACTTATTCTCTCTACAGCGTTTGATGAGAGACACCTCTTCTGCTTAGAAAGCTTTTTTGAAAAGTGTTTTCCTGTATACACATATCTTATACTACACACAACATGCAACGATCATCTTGATCAATATTCATGCTCTGTACATTAGCCTTCCACGTGTGATTGCCATGCATCTCAAACGTTGCATCAAAAAACAAATATGTGTTACACGATGCTCCTGGTGTGTGTGTCTGCACATTATTGTGCTGCCTTTCGGCCGGGGTATTGCTGGCTCTAAGGAGCATCATCAACCATGGGCAAACTGCACATCCTAGATCACATGCCATCTCCTTAACGATAGTTTCCGCCCTCCCGACACATGCTACACCAATCTAAATTGCACACTCTGCGAGGTGAAAACTACAAAAGAAACACACATAAGTACACTTCCTGGCCAGGCAGGAACTGAACAACGCCAAAGTTCCTGGAATAATTATTCACACCCCTACGCTGGCCTGGCGTACGCAACCCCGGCCCACTGTGCGTACATATAGATAGGATAACCACGACGCCACACGTCCCTCTTCTTCCACACAACCTCAAATGATTTGCCGCATCCACCTCGCATATCACAATGCACAAAAAAGAAATGGATCCATGAGGTGTACTCCATCCTGGCAATCAACACGTGCTCTAAATTGTGAGCCCTACTGCCCATCGTCTACGAAAGGGATCCATGAGGTGTACACGCTCCTGCAATCAACACTCCATCTGAATTGTGAGCACTGCTGCCCGTAGTGTTTGCTCATACAACAATGACAGCAGGTAAGCAGAGCGGCCTGGGTGCACAGGGCCTCCAAATATGCACGCTGTGGCGGTGAGAGGAGTGGGGTGCTTCAGCCTAGCTGTGCAGGTCCGAACAAACGATATTGCCATGTGTTATGATGTAATCTTTGACCTATTCAGTCACATCTCTGTCTCATTTAAAAGACCTGCTGGACTGTACTGTAGGACTGAGCCAGCGGGCAGCGCTGCCGTACAGACACCTCTTCAGCGCGGTGCTGCAGGAGGGATGGGATGCATCAGCCAGACTGCGCACGTGCAAATAAGGGATATTGCAATGTGTTATGATGTGATCTGTGACCTCATTTAGTCACATCTATGTCTCATTTTAAAGACCTGCTATACCATAAGGTAGGCCTGAACCTACGGGCAGCGCTGCCCTACAGACACCTGTTGAGGGCGGTTCTGCGGGAGGGGTGGGGTGCATCACCCTGAGTGCGCACGTGCGAAAAAGCGATGTTGCCGTGCGTAATGATGTGATCTCTGACCTCATTCAGTTATATCGGTCTAATTTTAAGGGCATGCTGGACTGTACTGTAGGCCTGAGCCAGCGGGCAGCGCTGCCCTACAGACACATGGCGTTGGCTTTTAGGACACTGTAGTGAGCTCCTTACTAAGTGTACATGCACACAGGCTCCCGCCACTGCATTACATGTGCACATTATGCTTCTAGCATGCGCTCTGTTCCTTTGTATGTGAACGTTGGCATAACATATTATTATTTAACCTTGTGTATTCTCATGTACTCCAACTCCTCTTTGAACCACGATTACCACTAACAGTTGGTAGATCGTACTTCAAAAACGAAGGATGCACTCAACTTCTATTTTCTATCAAGCTTGAAATAAACCTTCATTTACTTCCAGACGTTTCCACCATTAAATTATTTCTCCTTTTTCAGACATTCCATTGACTGCCACAAGAAGGGTGGAGCGGGAGATGACCCCGCAATGATGCCCTGGCATTCTGACACCTTCCATCGTGGTATCAAGACACTGTCCCCGACCGGTGAACTGGTCTATCGTACAAACATACCCCGGACTAGGAGCTTGCACCAACACATCGTGGGACACACCAGTGGTGGCAGGTGAGCAGTGAAGCCTCGGTATGCAAGACATACAATTGAGCACAGTGCGGGGGAAGGGGTTGGGGTGCAGCACCCTTGGTGCACAGGTGCATGGAAGCGATTTTCCCATAGCTAATAATGTAGGACTATATTATCAAACAACGGCGATAACATTATCACCACTTTAGCGACAGGAAAATGCCGCTAAAGCGATGACAAGGGGTTGATAATATGCCCTTGTAAATTCCATAGAAGCCCAAGTTCACACCAGAACCTGGGCTTCTAAGGGAATTCACAAGGGCATATTATCAACCTCTTATCGCCGCTTTAGCAGCAGTTTCCTGCCGCTAAAGTGGCGATAATTTTATCGCCCTTCCTTCATAATATGGCCCATAATCTCTGGCCTCATGTATTTAATTTTAAGGACTTGCTGAACCACACTCTTTCTCGCAGACCCCAGCGTCCTAGACAAACGGGTGATGGAGGGTAAACACTAAGGGCTGGGTGCAATAGGCCGAAGCTCTGTCTCCTCCTCCCTCTCTTCTTTTGACTTTCCCTCCCCTTTTCCCTTCCACCCACTCCCGCTCCCTTCCATTCTCATTATGATCCTTTCATTCGGACTACCTTTCTTTACCTCTTCCACATAGCACACATACTTATGTTTAATTTTTGTCTACGCTGCTTCCACTGGAGTCCAACCCACGTTTTTTTTATTATACTGTTCTAGTTAAGTTACATCTCTATTTATTTCTGTTTTAATAAAGGTTACTTATTTTTTCAAATAAATAACTGAGTCTATAGGTCTTTTTTTATGACGACACTTGCCTATTGTTTATTGTGAAAATCATTTGTTTATAGGAGATTTTAAGGACAACATTATTTAATATTAGAGGGCACCTACCAAACATAATCTAACTGACTATTAGACAAATGAAGCCTGGGTAATTGTACAACTGCAAGTGTTCTATGAGAGTATCACTTTATAACACCATAAGTACTGCCCGTGTGATTACAGAACAAATAAGGCACTACCTAGGACCACCGAGACTTCAGGGACTGCAGAGGCCCACCCTGCGTATTTAAATAAAGACCCGAAGTGTGGCAATCCCCGGACTTCAGTTGGTCTCGAACCCCCCGGAACAATTAGTAAACACTACCCAGGAAGGTGGCACTCCCCTAGGCTGCAAAACGTCTCTGTGCCCTTCTGCGCCTTATTTACATGTGACGTTAAGATCCCCAGTCCTACAGAGACCCCGCAATATAATAATTGAATTGGCCACGGAACATTACCCATCCACCAGGGGCCTCATTTAAAAGAACGGGTGAGACCCCGCTTTTTTGTTTTTTTGTTCTTTTCTCTCCATTTTTACCATTTGCATCCCCTTTATTACAGCGATCAGAGGTTTGCCTTCAAGTAGTCGAACAAGTATTTGCTATCACTGGGTGGAAGCCATGCACCACCCTCTAATAGCAAACACAAATATGCAGTGAATGCACACCCCGGGACATTGTATGAGCTGCTCCTGAGAGGTCGCCCTCCCTACTACCATGAGGCATTTGTTAGTATAAACGCATACTAACACTACTTACACACATGTAGTACAGCGACCAGAATGTAGTGAAAAAGCAGAGGAAGCACAAAATCTAAAAATATAAATCCTACCAGAAGTCGGATGACATAGTTCAATGAGCCGACGATCCTGGCATGAGTACAAACAGCTACACGAACAAAATGGGCCTTCAGCACAACACAAGCAATTTTGAAATATTGCTGAGTGGTGCCTTCTTTTTGCCTTCACCCACTCGTCACCAAATTTATGTAGTGCAGAGGCAGACTGCAGTGAATACAATAAGTAGATTTATTACAAGAAGACAAGACACCTGAAACAACCACCAACAGGAGCAGACAGCAAAGCAACCGTCTAATTCAGCACCATGAACAAACTCCGCAAGGTCCCCCTCATGACAGCCCTACATTCTAATATTACCTACTGAGGGGCATATTATCAAGGAATGGCATTAAAATTATCCCCGCATTAGCTGCAGGAAACTGCCTCTAAAACGGCGATAATGGGCTTGATAATATGCAGTAGAGAATTCCAATAGAAGCCCATGTTCTCGTGTTAACATGGGCTTCTATTGGAATTCTCTACGGCATATTATCAAGCCCATTTTCGCCGTATTAGCGGTAGTTTCCTGATGCTAAAGCGGCGATAATTTTAACGCCGTTCCTTGATAATATGCCCCTTAGATTCTAGTAGAATTACATACTAACATTCTACTATGACTTACAATGGAATACTACACAGAGCACATGACTTTACAGCAATGAGCTCATAGTTTTATCCACGAGTCTTGACACCGGTAGGGGAAAGACTTTCGCTTCCTACTCCCTATATTGTATAAACGTAAACTAACACTTCTTCCACAAGTATGCTACAGCGCCCAGAGCACATCACTTTACAGCAATGAGCTCACAATTTAGGCTCACGGTTTAATCCCTGAGTCTTCACACCAGTAGGGATGAGTAGTTCGCTTCCCACTCCCTATATACTATAAACGCATACTGACACTACCTACACACTTATACTACAGCGGCTAGTATCCTGCACCGCCCAGAGCCCATCACTTTACAGCAATCGGCTCGGTTTCATCCCCAAGTCTTCACACCGGTGGGCGTACCTACTTCGCTTCCCGCTTCCGGTATACTATCAACACACAGTAGCGGTCAGTAGTTCACTTCCCACTCCCTGTATGGTATAAACGCCTACTAACACTACTTGCACACGTATGCTACAAACACCAGACCGCATCACTTTACAGCAATGACCTCACGGTTTAGACTCTCGGTTTCTTACACGAGTGTAGCACCATATCATATCACCACCATGCCACTCTGAGCAACACCGCACTTCCAGACCGTTAACAGTGATAACTACCTACTGGCGACCGCCAGTAGGTAATCAAGAACAAATTACAATAGTTTCTTGATTCTTTTAGCTTTCAAAAATTCTCTCTAATACTGTCTTTATACTTTTCCATATAAAAAGTTTTTTTAATATTCAAGTACACATCGAAGTCAGAAATGCAACGTATTCTATCAACACACTTTCTAGAACATTCTACAACACGTGAAGGTTCAAAGTTCATCACATTTTTTAAACCTAACAATATTTTTTTGCAACATTTTCTCGAATATTTAACGGCACGTGCAGGTTAAAAGTTCACGATTGTTTTAAGTTCGAACAGTGCCTTCCAAATGCAAGTAGCAGGTGTGGTTGAGTTGAGCTAATTTTATCCTATAATATGTACTATAATATGTACGTGCAAACTGCTTTTTCTTAACCAATCACAAACATACTTTTCCACAAAAGGAATGTGCACCCTACTTTTAAAAAACAATGCTTTTCATCTCCCAATCAGGTACCGTTTTGTATGCGGAAAGAAACTAGTTCCCCATCTTTAAACACCTCTTATTCTATGAAGGAACTGCATGAGCTACAGACATCTTTCCATACCTTCCAGCCATACCTTCAAAATGCTAGTGTGGATCGTAGGACATAGCTATGTTTTCTGGTGCAAGAGGTATGCAGAACAGAGACGTATTGACTTAGACCTAGGTTTACAAAATGTGGACAATAAATGGGTTGGACAGAGAGGATTGAAGCGGCACCAATTGTTGCCTTTGGTTAAAACCTGTTTGCATCTCCAACACCCTGACCTCATGATTGTGCACTGTGGTGGAAACGACCTAGGTACATTGACAGGGGTAGATTTGGAAATGCTTATGAAAGACACCTTTGGACAATTGATGTTACTTTTGCCTCAAACTGTCTTTGTATATTCCAATATATGCCAAAGACAGAAGTGGAAATGGTCCAAACAATTTTGTCCTCAGATTGAAACATCTCGGAAAAAAAGTCAACAAAGCTGTCTCTGCATACCTCAGAGACCACAAAATGGGGTCCATATACAACAACAATATACGTTTTGATATGGGGGATATATACAGAAGTGATGGAGTACACTTCACAGATCAGGGAAACCGAGTTTTCCTGAATAACTTGAAGCTGTGCATCCACACTTATATGTAGCTCCAACTAATGACCACAAGGGCTCTTTTTAGAGCCACCCCATGACTTACAACTTAGGCCCCCTATTTTAGGGCCATTTAACGCCAACTCCCGCACCCTCATCAAAATGTATTCTCCACACAGCTGTGGCGCAGCAGCCAGACCATCTCACTTTGCAGCACAGACCTCTCTCTTTGATCCCCAGCTCTACTCACCCATAGGGGTGAGTAGTTTGCACTCTACAAATACCAAATTGATTCACCTTCGCACTCCCTATACAACACCACCTAAGCACCATACACAAGCTACAATGTTCTAAACAAAAGTTCATCCAAGTACCTATAACTACTTGCTGACACTACTTGCACAGATGTGGCACAGCGGCCAGAGCACATGACTTCACAGCATATGACACACAGTTTGGGCTCACGCTTTAATCCCTGACTCCGGCAGCAGCTCAGCTTAACAACATGAGACTCTAGACAATACCTCACATATATTCCGTACCCCAGGACTTTCATACCAGTACGGGTCAGTAGTTTGTCCTAGTAGTTATAAACACATCGAGACACTACTTCCACAACTGTAGTGCAGCGGCCACGGCACATGACTTCACAGAATAAGACACACAATTTGGGCTCACGCTTTAATCCCCAAGTCCCGCACCAGCTCACCTTACCCACATCAGACTCTACCCAATACCTCACTTAATTTCCGTAGCCCACCACTTACACACCGGTAGGGGTAAATACTTCGCTTCGCACCCCCTCTATAGCACACCCTAAACACCCCACAGAGGTTACAGTGCTCCTACCCTCCTATTTCCCACTTTTCCCCCCTTTTCTCCCCCTTTTTTCACCATACTCTCTTCAACGGAATCACAAAATGGCAGTCACTAGTTGCAACCGCTCGCACCGCTCGCAGTCAATCAGCAACAAGCTTGTGCTCGTAATGCCTCAGCCAATCAGATGGCAGAATTCCCAGATATTGATATCTGTAAATTTCGATATTTCTCAACAACTACTGAACGAATTTACACCAACTAAACAAAAGAATGCTTTCTTGACCAAGACCCTTCTCCCTGCCAAATTTGGGGTAATTCCGTTCACCCGTTCTACCTGTAGCCTTGCCTAGGCGTTACGAGCACAAGCTTGCTGCTTATTGGCTGTGAGCTGTTGCAACTAGGAAGTGTTGGCAGCCATTTTGTGATTCCGTTGAAACGAGTAAGGGGAAAAAAGGGTGAAAAGAGTAGGAAACAGGCAGATAGGAGCACTGTAACCTCTGTGGGGGAGTGCGAAGCGAAGTACTCACCCCTACCGGTCTGAAACTGCGGTGTTGCTCAGAGTGACATGGTGCTGAGATGAGATGCTGCTATACTCAGGTATGAAACCGAGAGCCTAAACCGTGAGTAGTGTTAGTAGGTGTTTATACTATACAGGGAGTGGGAAGCAAACTACTGACCCCTACCGTGCGTTTATACTATACCGGAAGTGGGGAGCGAAGTACTCACGCCTACCGGTGTGAAGACTCGGGGATCAAACCGAGCTGATTGCTGTAAATTGATGGGCTCTGGGCGCTGTAGCATACTGGCGGCTGTAGTATAACTGTGTAAGTAATGTTAGTATGCGTTAATACTATACAGGGAGTGGGAAGCGAACTACTCACCCCTACTAGTCTGAAGACTCAGGGATTAAACCGTGAGCCTAAACCGTGAGCTCATTGCTGTAAAGTGATGTGCTCTGGGCGCTGTAGCATACCTGTGGAAGTAGTGTTAGTTTGTGTTTATACAATAGAGGGAGTGGGAAGCGAACTACTCACCCCTACCGGTCTCAAGACTCGTGGATGAAACCATGAGCTCATTGCTGTAAAGTCATGTGCTCTGTGTAGTGTTCCAATGTAAGTCATAGAATGTAGGGCTGTCATGAGGGGAATCTAGGGGAGTTTGTACACGGTGCTGGAGAAGAAGGTTGCCTTGCTGTCTGCTCCTGTTGGTGGCTGTTTAAGCTGTCTTCTTTTCCTACCTATAAATCTACTTATCGAATCCACTGCTGTCTGCCTCTTCACTACATAAATTTGGCGACGAGCGGGAGAAGGTTAAAAGAAGGCAGCACTCACCAATATTTCAAGCTTCCTTGCGTTCTGCTGAAGACCCGTTTTCTTGGTGAAGCTGTTTCTACTCATCCCAGGGTCGTCGGCTCATCGAACTATGTCATCCGACCTCTGGTAGGATTTATATTTTTTGATTTTGGGCTTCCTCTGCCTCTTCACTACACTCTGGTCGCTGTACTACACATGTGCAAGTAGTGTTAGAATGCGTTTATACTAATTCTTTAGTTATGCAGTAACCAATGCATCATGGCCCTATGGAGCGCCACCTCCCAGGCGCAGCTCATACAATGTCCCGGGGTGTGCATCCGCGGGACAATTATGTTTGCTATTACAGGGCGGGAGCATGGCTTCCACCCTGTGATAGCAAATCGTTGTTTGCCTCGTTGAAGCGACAGGAGGAAAACCTCGTATCGCTTCAATAAAGCGGATGCGGATGGTAAAAATGGAGAAAAAAAATGAAGCGGGGTCTCACCCGTTTATTTAAATGAGCCCCCTGGTGGGTAATGTTCTGGAGCCATGCCTAATATTATATTTCCTGGTCTCTGCAGCACTGGGGATCTTAATCTCACATGTAAATTAGGCACAGGAGGGCACTGAGACGTTTCGCAGCCGTGGGGATCGCCACATCCCGGGTATTGTTTACTAATTGTTCGGGGGGCATCGAGGCCAACTCAAGTCTGGGGATCGCCACCCTCCGGGGCTTTACTTAAATATGCAGGGTGGGCCTGGCCAGTCCCTGAAGCCTCGGTGGCCCTAGGCAGTGCCTTATTGGTTCTGTAATCACACGGGCAGTACTCATGGTGTTATAAAGTGATACACTCATAGAACCCTTGCAGTTGTAGAATTGCCCAGGCTTCATTTATGTAATAGTCTGTTGGTTTATATTTGGTAGGTGCACCGCAAAATTACAAATGTTTTCCCTCTTAATCTCCTATCAACTGCCGATTTTCACAATAACCTACAGACAAGTGTTGTCAGAAAAAGAAAACCCATACACTCACTTATTTATTGGTAAAAAAATAACCTTTATTAAAACAACACTAATAAATGAAAATGCAGAGAGCGAGTGGGTGGAAGGGAGAAGAGGAGGGAGAGTCAAAAGAACAGAGGGAGGAAGAGACAGAGCGTCGGCCTACAGCACCCAGCCCTCACTGTTCTCCTCCCGTCACCCGTGTGTGTCGGAAGCTGGGGTCCGCGAGAAAGAGTGCGGTCCAGCAAGTCCTTAAAATGAAACAGACATATGAGTGAGGCCAGAGATTACATATTATCTACGGCAACATTGCTTGCCTGCACCTGTGCACCCAGGCTGCTTCACCCCAGCCCCTTCTCCCGCACTGTGCTCAATTGCAGCTCCTGCGCACCGAGGCTTCACTGCTCACCTGCCACCACCGGTGTGTCCAACGACGTGCCGGTGCGAGCTCCGACTTCGGAGTGCCTCTCTCAGGGTGGCACAGCAGGTCTCTGGTCGGGGACGGTGTCTTGATACCACGATGGAAGGCGTCAGAATGCCCAGGGCATCATCACGGGCTGAGTACCTGCTCCGCCAATTTTGGTGCAACTAACTCAGTGTCTGAAAAGGGAGAAATAATATAATGCGAAACGTCTTGAGGTAAATGAAGGTTTATTTCAAGCTTAATAGAGAACACCAGTTGAGTGCATCCTTCCTTCTTGAAGTACGATCTACCAACTGTTAGTGGTAATCGTGGTTCAAAGTGGAGTTGGAGTGTATGAGAATACACAAGGTTAAATTATAATATGTTATACCAACGTTCACATACAAAGGAACAAACCGCATGCTCGAAGCATAATGTGCGTGTGTAATGCAGTGGCACAAGCCTGTGTGCATGTAGTGAAGGTAGCCACATACATTGCTATGTTAGCATAAGCGCATTAGCTTTTAGAAAGCCATCTTGCCACTTTTGCACGCGACACTGCAGATACATGTTATTATTTGAGAAACTGCTTGCTTGCCTTTGCTTCACATGAGAACTGTCTGTTGTTCACCTCCCTAGACGTGCACTGCGACCTTGGTCTGAACATTGTGTGGAAAACACTTTGAGCAGCCAGACAATGTATGTTTTTGAATCCAGGTTGATCGGCCCACTCTCTAGTCATAATATGCACACAGCTGCAAATACCTGAATGTCGAGAGCCTTTAATATTACAGATTGCATGCGTTTGAAACACATTCTGGAGACGAACATTTCCAGGCGAAGAGCAAAGCTGATCCTGTGATGTGATCCACCTAAAGCTGATCTTTACGGTATGGGGTTCCCCATTCAAGCCTAAGAGACCTTCTGCTTGTCTAATAATATTAGTTTACTAGCGAAAGGAAGGTGGCTGTATGCCACTGTCATTTATACTATGATTTCTCCTTTCATTTTCTATGGTATTGTAACAATGCTGATGGTTTTAATAATAATCATTTGTCTGCTTATGTTAGCCAAAGTACTGCATCTTAGGACACGTAGTTTATAAAATAAACCTTTTAAACTTTATCGTGTCTCTGATGACTTTGTTGTGGATTGATATATGTATAATAGCGAACAGGTATTTCCGATTCCCACCACTCCTGAGAATACTCTTAGTCACTTGTTCTGGGTTGTCTATATATTGGGACCTCTGTAATGATACGGATAACGAATGGGACACTGATGCTGGTCGGATAGGGGTTCTGGGTGCAGAGGTGAGTTTTTGGTACACCACAATTCACTGAGGTCCTGGTTTCCTGCGCATAGTTCTGTGCATAAGCAGAATCCCTGCAACATGGCGCACCTAACGTTTTGTCTTTAAATTTGAAACGCCTTAGTGGAGCTTATATTATTCCACAACACCCTCACTCTTGTTTCCGGATAACGGGAGTGACGGATTTTCACCTACCTGTTAGTCACATAATAGGTTCATACAATCTTGTAAATTAAAAAGGTGTTTTTATATTTCTTAACCCGTGTGCTACAGTACATTGTTGTTCTTCTCTGTGCCCTTATGGCGGTCGAAATTGCAGCGCATAGTCGTACGCCTTTGCGGCATCATTTGACGTGGTATGGGGTACCGGACGATGGGATGGCCGTTATTTTTGTGCGTGAGTGCTGATGGCTCTCACCCTTATGAGATGTTTTACTCTTGGGTGACGCTCCCGGCGGTAAATCCGGATGATAAAACGTTTCACTCGTATACTCACACATGGGTCCCAGCCAATTATACGCCATATAGGACACTAGAGATTCCAGTTTCTGCCTGGCAGCATAGCATTTGGTTTAATGGCGCCCTTCCCCATGCGGTTGCACTGGCTAGACTCGGCCCTTTGTCAATTCCAGGGGCCATGTGGCCGGTGCTGGCCGGCCTTACGCCTCACCCCCGCTATTTGACTATTGCGGTGGATGAATTGCGTACACTCCATACAGCCCTTATTACAATATATAGGGCTTTGGTGCAATACGTTTCGTGCAACGTGCAGGTGGGGGCAACTGCTGTTGCGGGTCTACCAGCTGGTCATCCTGCGGTTGTTATCAGCCCAGTCAT
This sequence comes from Triturus cristatus, assembly GCF_964204655.1. NCBI lineage: Eukaryota > Metazoa > Chordata > Amphibia > Caudata > Salamandridae > Triturus > Triturus cristatus. Next base: position 290,219,586 of record NC_140589.1, on the reverse strand, counting down.
AGTTAATTTGGTGATGGGCAAGCGCCCCCAGAATAAGGATGATTTGCCTTATTGGCTTGCCGAGAAAGTTGACCAACTGGAAGCAGTGTTTCCACACTCTACGACAGTGGAGAAACACAGAATACTCACCATAAGTTTGCCCAAGGACTTGGTCCCAGAAGTGTCCGATTGTGACACCTGGGGTAAGGTTTTTGCAGTGGTCTACTCGAAGTGCTTTGGCACTCCGTCTATGGCCGTGCTCCCCTCCGTTATTAAAAATGTACAGGATAATCACGGTCCAGAGGCGGCGGTTGAGTTGGGAATGCGACTTGTCGGGGTGTTCGATGTAGTTGCCTCTCTCGTCCTTGGTAATCTCAAGGGAGATGTGGTACAGTTCCAAGTGGCTAATGGCTTAGCCCGCGTCGATGAACTCGATAAGCCGAAAGAGTTGCCTAAGATTATTGCGGAAGCATATCGAACTATTGGCCGCAGTAGTTTAGGGGTTAAACCAACTATTGTCATTCCTGGCCGGATACAACAAACTAAGGTGAGCTTGTCTGTTAAAGACGATTGTCCTAATTTTCCAAAGCAAAATTGGAGACAAAAGAAATGGGGAAAGCAGCAACAGAAGCAGGGGTCTCGTCCTGCGTCTCCCACTCAGCCACCTAGTGAGCGCACATACGATTTGCATGATCGCACTAGTATTAAGTCACCTGATAGATTTCAGGTTACTGAACGTTCTCCTCGTTCTTCACAGGATACATTGGCCACACAGTCCAGTGGAGGAGAACGTGGCAGAGGTCGGGGTGCCCAGCAAGGTCGTGAGCAACCCCGTCAGGCTGAAGGTAGAGGCAAGCAAGACGAGTTTGCACGTCAACGTCCACCGTTTCAAAAGAAGAAGGTTGCTGCATTAACAGCAAGGTATGCCACAGATAGTACGGACGCAACTTCTGAACCTGACATGGGCGATAACGCTGCTCGACAGCGCGGTGGAGGTTACAGTAGTGCGGCAAGCACTACGTCCATATCTGGACGCGACAGCAACTGACACGTTCATTACTGTAGAAACTGCGGATACTAGAGTGGCTCCCCCTGACAGACTATATGACATAGTCCTCTTAATAGAAGGTGACATACAACGCACAATTCAAGGGATTGTTTGGGATAATCTGACCTCTTCCTATGACATTCTCTTGGCGGAGGCGGACTGGCCCCCGACTTTCATTTTAGATGCTCCTAGAGGGGAGGAGGTTATCCTCCTATCCTTTGCGCATACTGTGCCAAGGGAGCATGCTGAAAGGTTTGCCGCGGAGTGAGCTCAGGTGCTTGCACCGGCTTTGTATCGTACTCAGGTAGGCTGGGATAAATTGTACCCCAGCCATGAGATTCCCTTACGGTCTATGCCCCAGCCACAACCCCAATATCCCATGCGCCGCAAAGCAAGATCTCACGTCGCCGGAAATCCTTGATCAATTGGAATATCAGGGTGTTATTTAAACATGTGTGTCACCAATGAATAATCCATTGTTCACTGTGACGAAGCCTGATGGGTCGTACCGCCTGGTTTTGGATTACCGGCACCTAAACTCTCATTGCCGGACATGCGTGGTACAGAATACCCACAGTTCTGCACTAGTGGATAGTCTTGTACGTAAACGATTTAAAACCACACTTGACATATCCAATGGCTTTTATAGCCATAACCTGTCCTCACTTAGTAGTCAGTGGACAGCGTTTACATCTGGCGGCAAGCAAAAATAATTTAAAAGATTAGCCATGGGCTATAAAAACAGCCCTGGTGTCTTTGCCGCACGTGTAGTATCTCTATTGGAGAGCCTAGACCCTGATGCGTACTCGTATGTTGATGATATCTATCTCACAGACGACGAGTTGTGGCCGCATCTGTGTCACGTTGATTGCATTATTGTAATGTTTGCAGACTTCGGTTACAAATTCAACTTTGCGAAGTCTCACATTGCAGAGTATACAGTGTTGTTTTTGGGCTGAGAGCTCAACAATGAAGGTCGAGGACTGGCTCCTCACTTTCTGGAAAAGTGCACATGTTTGCGTGCTCCGACAACGTTGAAAAAATTACAGTCTTTGCTGGGCTTTCTGAATTTCGGTCGTACGTACATTCCCAGCCCAGCCCAGCGTATCAAGCCGCTTTATGCCTTGGTACAACCTGATCTTCTAGCTTCAAAGTACTTAATGACGCGTGATAACCACACAAACCTGGTAATAAGAATTGTGCCAGGCGCAGTGGGTTTCACGTACTTAACGTTCAATGAGGGCGATACCGTCCCCATTGCATACAAATCACACCTGTACAGTGCGGCTGAACTGCGTTTTTCCTCCGTCGAGAAAGTTTTAACGGTGGTACAGATGGCGATTCTGAAAGAGCGAGCGCTGTCGCAAGGAAAACGCATGTTGGTGGTAACACCATATCCTGCCCTGGAGGCAGTGTGAAAGCAAGTGTACTTAATTCTAAAGCTTTGCATCCACGTTGGATACAATGGGCCACTTCCTTGACATCGCCAGATGTCACCTATATCTTTGATGCCTCATTACAGACTCAGGAGTATTTACAGTATGAGTTTGTTCATCCTGCTCCTCTGTCTTTATGCCCGCTCGAAGATTACCATTGTGTCATTTATACCGACGGTTCGGCGCAACCGGCGACTGGATCGAAGCATGCCTATTCGGCAGCCTGCGCAATTGTGGCAGGTACTTTCGTAAATGGTGAATTCTTATCTGATGTCGTCCATACGCAGACATTGGGCGATTGTACAGCACAGTTAGCAGAGCTACGTGCTCTGGTGCTTGCACTGGAGTTTGCTGATCCTCGAGTCACTACTCTTATAGTAAGTGACTCATTTTACTGTGTTCAGTCATTTAACGACAATCTTTTCTTTTGGTCTCAAAATTAATATCGTGATTCCAAAGGTAGCACAATTAAGTATAAAATGCTTTGGTTTCGAGTCGCAGAACTTAAAGAACATCTGCCTCTTGTGAATGTAATTCACACTCTTGGGCACCAACGAGTTGGTGTCCACGCTGTCGGAAACAGCTTAGCTGACGAAGCAGCGAAAACAGCAGTGGTGACATATTTAGTAGCGGCAGTTACAAGATCCAAAAGTAAGATCGATGATGACATCTTGGCAGCTATTGCTGCTACAGAGAAGGGAGGTAATTACCCGAGAGGGTTCCCTTCTCGTTACCATTATCACTTAAGTCCTGATAAAGTCCCATTAGTGAGAATTAACGACGTTGGTGACAGATTGATTCCTAACGCGGACTGCAGACCATCTCTGATATCAGCGGCTCACGAGGGCATGGCGTCTGCCCATGCCGGCGCTGCATCAACTGTTTCTATGTTACAACAAGGTTACTGGTGGCGCGGGTTATATAAACAAGCTTGCACTTATGTTCTTGATTGTGACATTTGCCAGCAGATTAAACCTTCAACTGCTGCGCGTCCACCACAAAAACAGTTGTACATATCCAATAAACCATTTGGGTGTGTTTATCTGGATCACTGCGGTCCTTTCTCCTCTGATACCGCGTACAAGTATATCTTAGTTGCAGTGGATTCATGCACACGTTTTCTGTGGGTATGGCCACAAAGGAGTGCTGATTCCCGTACTGGCATCAGGGATTTGCGTGTCTTTGTGGGAAGTTTTGCGTGTGGTACCTTTCATTCTGATCAGGGCCCTGCATTCGCCTCTAAGGCGTACGAAGAAGCCATGAAAGATTTGGGGGTCCAAGTCAAATTTTTGTCTCCATACCGGCCTGAGGGTAATAGTGTAGTGGAGCGGATGAACCGTGACTTAAAGCAATCTTTGACAGCTGGGGTTTTAGGCACTGGTCGGAACTGGCTAGCCCATTTGTATAAAGTCCAATGTGCACTTAATAATCTCCCTAGAAGGTCTCTGGGTGGGCGGACCCCATTAATGATGCGCTTTGGCATAAATATGTTTGTCCCGGACCTTGATGGTCTAGACATGGCGGCGTCTGCCGCACCCTTTGATGTAGATGATCACTGTGATGTATTACAGACTCTACAAGAGAACAGAGACAGTCTCGCGAAGGAACACGTGCCCTCCACATCTGATGCTGCGCTTCAGATTCCGGTAGTCCGCTGGCCACCTCGAGTTGGTGACCTGGTCCGTGAGAAGGTGGAGAACAAGAAGGAGTTCGGCCCCTCTTACCGTGCCCTGGTTCCAGTGCTCGGCGTGAAGGGTACAAGAACAGTCATTTTACCTCCACTTCCTGGTCGCAAGGATAACAGGTACATCTCCATTGACAATTTCAAACTACAGCGAGTGGCCGATTCTTCTTAGTATGACTCCAGCGGTTTCTTGCCCTGCGATGCTGAGAAATTCTGTCGTGGCTCCAGCTTCTAACACCATGCCTGATGTAGCCATCGAGATGCATACAGTTACTGCTCCTTTATTGCTACCACCGGCTGGTGGTCAACCTGAAGATACTGAGTATGCTTATCCTGCAAATGTAACATTACCTGTTTTACAATCTACTGCAGTTACACAGTCACGTTACTCCTTTGACACTAACTCTATGACTTCCAGGGCCCCATCAAAAGTTTCTATTTTTGCTGTTTGGTTTAAAAGAAATTTTTTAATTCCTCCTTGGACTTACATTTGGCTGATGCTCATATGTGTTTTTTTATTTATATCCATCGGATTTGTGGTGGTATTTTTTTCGTCTAGCGAACGGACACTACCTAAAAGAAAGATCTACAATTAGACTAATTGATGGAACTTTGGCCCTCACTCCTCGTCACACATCATGAAAAGGGACCAGACATTTGTAAATATTACTGCCTGGCCTGTGTTAGATGGGATTGCGTGGGATGCTGTTAAATTTCAAATTCATGGTCCGACTGAGGTTAGCAAGGTACCAAATGTATTTCGTGTTTCTATGGGGGATGTAGTTAAACAAAGCCTCCGTTCTGATGATTGGGACGTTCAGGCCATTGAAGCACTGTTTTCTGATTTGAAATATTATGCCGCATTTGATGCTGAGGATTTGTATTTAGATACTGCTAATTATGGAGAGCAGTTTTGCTATCAACATTATGGCAATTATTTCCTACATAAAGCCAATAAATTTCGTAATTTTGTAAATTATACACAATGGGAACATTGTCCAACGCCAATGTTAGGCAGCTCAAGCACATTGGTGAACAAATTTGCCTACTTTACTGATTTCAGTATTGCGGAACCGGCCGCCTTTTATTTTAAAATGGCAGCAGAGTCTGCCTCGAAGGTTAAGCTGACACACACTAAATTATTATATTCCAAATCCTTTTTTGATGATTTAGCGGTCAGGGGTTATGATCTGTGGAAAGATACTATTGATCTGAAGTCTGTCTGGGGTTCTAAACCTTGGCAGGTACAAGGAACAGAAGGTTTGCATTGTGCCTGCCTTATCCCGAACCACATGTTGTTTTTGAATTCGACTATTTTTCAGGCCACCTGCTTTGGATTGGCTACTTCTAAAAAACTGAATTCCCCGTCTATTCCGGATCTGGGTGCTTACCCAAATTGGGATAATCATACAGATCTGTCCCTTGATGAGTTGCAGTCGTACGTTACTAATTCATCCTTCAATATTTCCAAGTTCGACTTTGAAGGATGGTTGACTTGGCAAACGAGCTCAGATTCCTGTCAACATCGTTTTTTGGGTCTAAAGCCTGGGTATACGCAAGATCGTGTAGACCCCCGCTTTGAATCTTCTCATTCTGTTACTACCTACTCTGTTGGGAAGTTATGCCAGTATGGGCTGCAATACTCCACTTTAGCATCTGTTAAAGTTAATTTATCCAAATTACATGACAAAATAGATTTGAATCTGTTTTATATATGTATATCTCAAGGTCGATGGAAGAATAAATGGGTATATAAGTGTCTAAATGGATGATTTGTTTTTGAAAAATTGATTGTATAACTGACTGATTAAGTGTATCTTAGTGAATACATGGCTTAGTGAGTAATGTTTAAATATGTAAATATCTGTATCAGTCTCTCACTTTGTGTATAAGTGGCTGCATGGGTTGGAGAGTAGCTACATGAGTGTCTATATAGGTTATTAGTTGGTTTTTTGAGTATCAGTATGAGTGTCTGAGTGTCTGTATGGTTCGGTGGGGGGTATTACGTAGTGCATAGGTGCATGAATGAGTGGCTCACTGTTTGTATGTGTTGAAGACAGCATGTGTGCAGGACTGTATGGGTGGATGAGTGTGTGCATGGGTGTGTTAGTGAGTGAATGACTGTCTCAATAGTGTCTTTATGAGTAACTACATATGTTTTAAACTAGTATATGTGACTATTGATGTATATAAGTGAGTATATGTGAGAGTGAGAGATTGGAAGAGTTCCTGTATGAATAAGTATGTGTTTCTATAAGTGATTGTTTAAAAGACTAAGTATGTGTAAGTTTCTGTAGAAGTAAGTGTGGTGGTGTGTGTATAACTGTATATGCAAGTAAATGGATGTTTGATTCTTTATTAGCATGAGTGACTATGTGTGTGAGTAACTCTATGGATGAGTGGCGTTGTGTAACAGGATGTATAGGTGTATGAGTACATATGATGAGTGAGTACATGTATGAGTGACTGTATAGGACTGTTGGTGAATGAGTGGATGTGTATGTGGATCTTAGAATTACTGAATAGGTTGTTGTAACTGTTATTGGTATGTCCATTGTTTTGAAAATGTTAGTTTGTATTTTTGAATGTGTGAATCAAAGGTTATATTAGGGGGAGAGGAGGTCTGCCACTCTATCACAAGGATGATGTCACCAGTGATGTCATCAGTGATGTCATGAGTGATGTCACTGACCATGTCATGAGTGATGTAATATGTGACGTCATCAGCAGTGCATTGCGGGCGCGCGAGTTATAGTTAGCAGAACTAACTGTAAAGGGGGAATTTCAATGGTTTTGTATGAGTGAAAAGTCCAGCTAACTATCACGCCCCTGAAACCTATGGTTTTTGCAGTGAATTTTTAAGGTTTTTTAAATGCTAATTCCTAACTATAACGTGCATGAAACCTATGGTTTTTTCAGTGAATTACAAAGGTTTTTTAAATGCTAATTTCTAACTATGCCTACAGAGATAGGACATGTGAAGAAAGACAAAAAAACGCACAGAAAGAAAAAAAAGAAATGCAGAAAGAAGCAACAGAAGTCCTCAAAGACGAAGAAAAGTGCTGGAAGAAGGATAACATGCAGAAAGAACAAACAGAAGAGCAGAAAGAAGCCTTGTTGCAAAATCATCCTGTACCCTCAACTTTTTCAGATGGATACTGGTGGTAACTGAGTCTGACTAACCAGTCCTAGAGCCAGTGTTTTGTTAAAAGACACTCAGAATACAGTGAAAACACCTACATACACTAGGGAACACTATGCGTTGGGGTACCCCTGTGATTAGCATGACCTCCTCTGTAAGCCCCTAGTATATAATAGGGCAGGGGATTAAAACTACCTCTTAAAACGCGCCACAGGAGGTGTTTGCACACGTCACCTCAGGCCACGTCACCTCCCTTCCCCACTATGTAAACACACCCTGTGCCGTTTTAAGTTGGGAGATTAAGTCCCCTTGAAACCTGAGGGTCCCTAGGGTCCAATTAGCCCACTAGGTACCTCCAGTAAGCACCACAGAGCTGCGTTGCATAGAGGTGTAAAAAGTGGCACGGCCTGGACCACCTCTCTGCAACGCAGCTCAGTGGTGCTTACTGGAAGCACCTGGTGGGCTAGTTAGCCCCCAGGGGCCCTCAGGATTGAAGGGGAATTATTTCCCCAACTTAAAATGCGCCATAGGGCATGTTTGCACACGTCACCTCAGGCACCGTCCCCTCCCTTCCCCACTGTGTAAACACACCCTGTGGCCATATTAAATTGGGAGATTAAGTCCCCTTCAATCCTGAGGGTCCCTAGGGGCAAAATAGCCCACTAGGTACGTCCAGTAAGCGCCATTGCAGAGAGGTGTAAAAAGGGGCACGGCCTGCACCACCTCTCTGCAACGCAGAGCAGTGGCGCTTACTGGAAGCACCTGGTGGGCTAGTTGGCCCCCAGGGTCCCTCAGGATTGAAAGGGAATTATTTCCCCAACTTAAATCGCGCCACAGGGAGTGTTTGCACACGAAACCTCAGGCCTCGTCCCCTCCCTTCGCCACTGTGTAAACGCGCCCTGTGGCCGTTCTAAGTTGAGAGATTAAGTCCCCTTGAATCCTAAGGGTCCCTAGGGTCAAACTAGCCTACTAGGTACCTTCAGTAAGCGCCACAGAGCTGCGTTGCATAGAGGTTTAAAAAGGGGCATGGCCTCAGAACACCTGTCTGCAACGCAGCTCCCTGGCGCATACTGGAGATATCTGTTGGGCTAGTTGACCCTCAGGGACCCTCAATATTGAAGGGGAATTAATTCCCCAACTTACAACTAGCCAGGAGCGCGTTTGCAGAGTGCTGCAAGGAGGGGGCGTGGCCTCCGGCGCAATGCCGGTCTTTTATTTATTTAAATTTTTTAAGAAGGAAGGCTGTGTGGCCCCCCTTCTTTTTCTAATTTATTGGCCGTGGGCACCCCATCCCCCAGACCCTGCACCCTAATTTTTTTTGTTGAAAAAAAATATTTTGGAAGGGGGCCACGTGCCCCCCCCCCAAGGCCTTAATCGGCCCCGGGGACCCCAACCCCCGGGTCATGGCCTTTTTAAAAAAAAATTCTTTAGGAGGGGGCCTGCGTTGCCCCCCTCCTCAGGCCACTTATGGCCCCAGGGACCCCATCTCCCGGGGCCGGCCTTTGTTTTTTATTAGTTTTAAAAAATATATATTTATAGAAACACCTAGGACATGCTGGACAAACCGTATGTACCTATCACCATGACGATTTGAGTGATTTTCATTAAAAGGCGACTATGCATACAATGAATCCATGTGGAATGTATTTACACCGCTAGTGAAGCTCTGACGTGTCTGATGCCCTACCGTACCTAATCCCGGTGCCCCCGCCGAAGGGTACTCTCCAAGTAGACACCCTTGTCATTTATTTATACAAACATGGGTAGCTATTGATGGGCACATTTAATACACACGCACACCAAGCCATTCAAAGGGGATTCGTCACAAATTCGACCAAACTATGCAAGAAATCACCCTCACGGTTAATAAAACACACATCCACCGCCGGATGTGTAATACTTTTTATTTTACTCTCTGGAAAGGAGACGAACCTCACTTGAGAGTCACAGCGTGCTCCTGGCTGAGCCCAATGCTGTGTTACAACCAGCAGTGCCCGCCGAGTGACACACACCTCTGTGTTGTATTCCACCAGCTAGTGCGTATGCTATGACACTCTCTAGCCCATGTGCACTGTAACACCACCCCGTGAATATGTCATGCCACACTTGCCTTCGCACGGGTTATATTGCCCCATCTAACGTGCCTTCCTCGATGCCTATGTTATAACGCACAGCGCTATGCCATACATATTACAATCTGGGATCCATATTTTTGTCACAGTGCATATGCAACGTTACACTCCCCAGCACATATTTTATATTACAACTTTAGAGACTAGTTAGGTTACACAACACTGCCCTGTGCATATTACATTCCAAGGCGCATATCGCATAGCACGCGCTAGTGCCTGTGCTATCTCGCGCTCTCCAATGAATCTGTCATTGCACACAATGTATTGCATATTATATTTCACGCCCGGTTCATCTTATATCCCACTTTTTGGTGCATAGTTTATACCATATACTATATCTAGTTTTCATTTTCAATCGTGCTCTCAGGACTATGTTCTATATAACACTGCGTCCACCTACCCTTTTCATGGGCATTACATTTTGGGATGGGGGTGGAGGGTCAGGGGGTGTTTCTGCCAAGTGAGCCCAGAGTCACAGTCACAAACGTCCTCTTCTTCCTGTATAAAAGTGAGATTATGCTGCATACTTTTTCATAATTTAAGTAGTTCGCACAGACACACATTTTAAAAACAATAACGTTCCTTATACCCACCTTCTCTGAACAGTTAGCTTGCTGCCCCATCCACCTCCTCCCTATCCTCTGTTGTCTGAATCCATGGACTATCCTCCTCCCTCCTGCCATGCATGGTCTGATGTGCTGCCACTGCCCTCCATTTAGCATGATGTACCAGTCCACTCCTCCTGCCCTCCATTGCCCAATTCTATGGCCCACCGTTGACCTCCTGCTTAGCCTCTGTGCTTAGCTTGCTGCCCCTATTCTCCTTCCCCCTGCTCTCCGATGTCTTTGTGCGTGGCCCTGCTCCATCCTTTTTGCCCACCATGTTCCATGGACCTGCCACTCCTATCTAGTCCCCTTCCTCCTGTCCTCCATGTTCCATTTTACTGCCACACCCTTCTGCCCTCCCTGGTCTGTTGTGCTGCAACTGCACCTCCTGCCTGCCCCGCGTGGTCTGTTGTGAGGCCCCTTCCCCTGAACTCTCTTGTCTGTGCCCAGGTTCTGACCCTCCCTTCTATCCTCCATGGTCCTTTGTGCATGCCCCTGCACCCTCCTTCTTGCCCAGCATAGCCTTGTCCTGCCACTAACCCTCCCGCTTACCATGCATGGTCTTCTGTGCTGCCATGGCCCCTTCCACCTTCCCTGTGTGGTCAGCTAGCTGTCCCTGACCCCCTCCCACCTTCCCTCCATGGTCTGTGTGTATGCCATCATAGTCTCACTGTTGCTCTCCATGGTGTGTCTTGTTTCTAGTGCCCATCCTGCCTGACCTCCATGGTCATCTTGCTGCTCCTGCCCTGCCCCCTTGCCCCCAGCCTTCCGTTTCCATGTGCAGACCCCTATTCCCTCCCTCCTAGCTTGTCTGTTCCATTGTAATGCCCCTGATCCGTCCCTCCTGCCCTTTATGGTCTGTTATGCTGCAGCTTTCTCTCCTGTCTGTCCATTATGGTCAGCTAGCTACCATTACCTCTTTCCCCTCTGTTTTCTGTTTTCCATGTGCATGGTCCTGTCCCCTCCCTATTTCTTTCTATGGATTGTTGTGCTGCACTCCCGTCCCGCATGCCCTGTGTGGTGTATTGTGCTGCTGCAAACCCTGATGCCTGCCCTGTAGGGTCAGTTTGGTGCACCTCTCCATGTCCCTCCTGTCCTCTGTTATCCAAGTCCATGTCCCTACCCCATTTCCTTCCATGATCCAATGTACCATACTTGCGAACATTTTGAACTTGGTAAGAGGGAGATTTTGAAAAAAAACTGGGGTATTGATTTTCCCCTTTGAGTTACATTGAAAAAGAGGAGATTGTAGACAGGAGACAGATCAAATAAAGCCCATTTGAGCTTAAAAACATTTGACGTTTCCTGGCTGAATCAGGTCTGTTGGCATGTATGGTTGTACTACGACTGCCTCTTCCCACAATGGTCTATTATAGTCACAGCCTCTCTTGCCAGCCCTGTTTTGTTGGTTTGTTGCCTCTGCCCCCCTTTCCACTGCCCTCCATAGTCTGTTGTGCCGCCACGGCCCTTCCTGCCTGCCTAGTGTGGTCAAATTGTTGCCTCTGCACCCTCCTACCTGCCTTCAATTTTCAGAGTCCGTGCCCATGGCCTCTGCCTCTCAACAGTATCCTAATGAACAACTAGATTGCTAACATTCTATATTTATTACAAAAGTGTGGAACGCCTGACGTCATCTTGATGTAATTAAAACTGTAATACCTAGAACATTTCCTTTAGAAATTACATATATGAGAAGGTCTTATTTGCATCAAAATTATGGTTAGTGCTCTAAAAAATTAAAATGAGGACATATTTTCTGAGTTTTCAAATAGCGACAAAGCACTTTTAAATTATTTGTTATCTTCATATTTTTTTATCCAGTTGACCACTTGATTAAATGTTGCACTTAGGGGAGAGGATGTGGTGTTACTTCCAGAGCTGCAGACTTTGCAACTGGGGAGCCAGGTTGGAGTTTCTGCTTCAGCTTGACATTCTGTGATTCTGGTCAAATCACTTAGTCTCTCCATGTCTACAACCAAAATGAATTTGTTCTTGTGTGATGTAACCAATGCTCATGTAAAGCACTCCAATACCTGACAAGTCTGCACTATATAACACTGCAAAAACACAAAATAATAAGTGTTTTGCACACTTCTGTCATTGGGCTATATTTGGGCTACATCTGGGTGATTTTGGGCTACATTTGGGCTCTTTTGTCTCCGGTGGCCATCTTGGGAGATTTATTTGTTATGAAGTTTCCTAATTTCCTCATGTACTGCAGTCTCCTCAGTAGGAAATGCTTTCAGTTTTTTACTTTGATTCCATCATGAAGGTATTCAGATATGTCACACATTTGCCATACATTCTGAATGTTAGCACTCTAGTTGCTCATTAGATCAGTGTAGTAAAACTACTGTTCACCATGGAAGTCTGCTCCTGGTATTAAAAGTGCATGTTTCAGACTGCATGTCAGAATTTTTTAATGAAATAGAAGAGGATTTGTGAAGTCACTCAAAATGTGCCCTCATTTCCTTTCTTCAGCATTAATCATAAATTCTATGGCAAAATGAACCCCCTCATTGTGTTCCTTTTTAAATTAAATGTTTTAAGTGTTACCAGTTTATTCCAATCAAGATGGCTTCAGGTGTGCCATACTTTTGTCATAATGAAGACAGTAAGCGCTCTAGTTGTTTTTAAGAACACTCTGCGACATTCTGTCATTGGGCTATACTTGGGCTACATCTGGGTGATATTTGGGCTACATTTGGGCTCTTTTGTCTCTGGTGGCCATCTTGGGAGACTTATTTGTTATGAAGTTTCCTAATTTCCTCATTTACTGCAGTCTCCTCAGTAGGAAATACTTTCAGTTTTTTACTTTGATTCCATCAAGAAGGCATTCAGATGTGTCACACATTTGCCATAAATTCAGAATGTTAGCACTCTTTTTGCTCATTAGATCACTGTAGTAAAGCTACTGCTCACCAGGGAAAACTGCTGCTGGTATTGAAAGTGCATGTTTCAGTCTGCATGTCAGAATTTTTTAATGAAATAGAAGAGGATTTGAGAAGTCACTCAAAATGTGCCCTAATTTTTCTTTCTGCAGCACTAATCATACTTTTTATGGAAAAATGAACCCCCTCATTTTGTTCCTTTTTAAATTAAATGTTTTAAGAGTTACCACTTTAATCCAAGCAAGATGGCTTCAGGTGTGCCATATGTTTATCATAAGTAGGGCTGTTAGCGCTCTAGTTGTTCTTTGGAACACTCCTGGAAGCTGCAGTAGAACACAAAGGAATCAACTGACAGTCTCTGCCCTTGTTGGATGTACATGTTTTACTGAGAATGTCAGACTTCATTCTCACATGACTGAGAAAGATAATGTGAATTTACAGAAAATAAGCTCTCAGTTTAGCTTATAGATCACCTTCCAAACCTCTGTGGGAAAAGCATGAGAAAATATTTTTCTCTCAATCATGATATCCCAGCAGAAGGCTTTTTCACATGGTGAAATCACCTTAGAACATACCACAATTCCTAAAATGAGTATGGTACCATCAACAAATGATTTATAATGTAACTAAAGTCTTAAAACGTTCTATTAACTGCAATGCTTTTTAATGAGGTGCTATCATGTATATTGGTCCCAAGATGGCTGCCAACACTTCTTGGATAAAGTGCTGACAGCCAATCAGATCTCAGGATGAGATGTGTGGTTAGGCTCCGCCCACATATATATATGATTTTACTTTTGATTTTCTCAGGAACTACTGAACAGATTGACACCAGACCTGCAAAAGGCACTTCCCTGACCTGAGGACCTCCTCTCTGCCAAATTTCAAGTAATTCTGTTCAGCCGTTCGGGTTGTACCTTGGACTAAAGGTCCCTATGGAAATTGCATGGGGAAAATGTGTTTTGGGACCCCCCTTTTTTCTCAGCTCCCGCTTGACGAATCCCCCCGAGACTTTCAGGGTAGGAGCGGAGCGGAGCGCCCCACCTATTTTGAAAATTTCGCGAGGATTCGTCAACCGGCGCCAAAGTTATTCCAAATAGAATGTTGCGGATTTCCTATGGAAACACGGTCCTAACTATAACTATCTACTGGCGACCGCCAGTAGATAATATATATATATATATATATATATATATATATATATATATATATATCCAACAAAGAAAAAGAATAATTCTTGAAGCCAAATCTCGGGATTCACTATGTTTATTCAAGAAATGAAGGTGGCAGTGTTCTATCCTTGACATGGTCCTGATGTGTTTTTGCTCTCCCTCAAGCCTTGATGACAGGTGTTGGTGATTACTGATTAGCCCAACCACCCAGTTTAAATGTCGGCCATAATGTGTCTCCATAGTCTTTATAAACTGCAACAACCAGCATGCACTGCAAATGCAGTTCACATCCTCTGCCCACATGCAGTATATACAATCCAGGAGAAATACCGTCAATATACTGCTGTGGCTCTAAGTCCAATAACAGCATTGCTGGTGCATAAAGTGACTGGGTGCATTTAAAATTCTCAATTGATTTCATCACACGTCGCATAATAAAATCTTTTGTGAAATAGAGGGATCCGAGGCCAGAATGGAGAAGTACCAAACACCTCCTTTCACCCTTTCTCACCCCACGGAAAACATAATGCCAGGAAAATCTCTTTTTGAAATGGAGGTGAGCGGATCATGCTCCCTGACTTCTTTCCATGGGACTTTAAACTATCCTCTATTACTAGCGAGCCATAGACCCTTCAGGCCAGCGTCAAACGTGAAATGGAGCACCCGTCATCAAATCCAACAAAGAAAGAAATTCTTGAAGCCAAATCTCAGGATTCACTCTGTTTTATTCAAAAAATGAAGGTGGCAGCATGCTGTCTTTGACATGGTCCTGACTCGTTTCACTTCTGCCTTGAGCCTTGATCACAGGTGTTCACCAATTGTTTACCAACACCTGTGATCAAGGCTCGAGGGAGAGCTGAAATGCATCAGGACCATGTCAAGGACAGCATGCTGCCACCTTAATTTCTTGAATAAAACAGAGTGAATCCAGAGATTTGGATTCAATGATGTCTTTCTTTGTTGTATTTGATGAAGGGTGCTCCGCTACTAATTTGATGTCACCCTGCAGAGTCAATGGCTCTCTAGTAATGGAGGATTATTTGTAGCCCGATGGATAGAAGTCGGGGAAGCGTCACGTGGCCCACTGCCTGGGAAGTTCTTGGCCCCAGGGACTACCACTTCCCCAGTATGGCCCGTGCACAAGAAAGGGGCCAGGCCATGCAGCCCCCCTCCTGGAGCCATACATGGCCCTATGGACCGCACCTGCTATGTTCGGAATGCCCACCCTGTGACATAGCGTTTTTGCTTTTGATTGGCGGGAGCTGACAGCAAGCGAAAGCAAACACTCTGGTTCCAGCAGGCGGGAGCTGTCAAAGTGCTCCAGCCCGCTGGAAGCAGAGGTTACATCTCTTTCCCTGCCCACAGACATGCGGGCAGGAAATTAAATGAAACAATTGCACCTGCATGGAGGGAGCTGACTTTCCAGCAGTTCATCTATGCAGCAGCAATGCCAGCTCCCACAGGAGGTGGGGAGCTGGCGAGGATGGTGGGGCCTTGAGGCTCCCCTGTGGTCTCCATTGTGCACACTGGGTGCCCTGGTAGGCCAGGCCACAGAGACACAAGACTGGGGCCCAGGGGATGGGGTACCTGGGTCGAAAATTGGCCCAGGTAGGTGGGCCGCCCCGCCCTCCTCCCCATTTGGTTATGGCTGTGTCCGGTGGATGGGGTCCCTGGGACCAAATTTGGCCTTGGGGACCATGCAGACTCCCTCCCCATGTGTTTAAATCCAGGACCCAGGAAATGGGGTCCCTGTGGCAGAAATCAGCCTGGGTAGGGATGCCGCATGGCCTTCCTCCCCCATTTGTCAATGACTGGGCATGGGGTCCTCATGGCTGAAATTGGCACAGGAAGGTAGGCAGTGTGCCCCCCTCCCCTATAGAATTATGTCCAGTACCTGGAAGACGGAGTCCCAGGGCCAAAATCAGCCAGGGGAGGGGACTGCATGGGTCCCCTCCACAATTCAGCTAAGTCAGGTCCCAGGGATGGGGTCCCCACGACCTGGCTCGGGCAAAGGGGGGGTTGGGAGACCCTCCTCCTCCATTCAAATGTGGCCAGGGCCTGGGGGATGGGTCAATCGGGCTGGTAGAGGGGCCACATGGCCCCCACTCTATTCAAATATGGCCTGGCCACTCACACACCCACTCAAAGACCCACTCACAGACCCACTCACAAACCCACACCCTCTCATAAACCCTCCCAGACACTCACACCCAACCAGACAATCACACACCCACTGACAAACCCACTCAGAGACTCATGCACCCACTCACAGACTCACTCAGACAATCATACACTGACTCACAGACCCATTAAGAAACTCACACATCTACTCACAGACCCACTCAGAGACTCATGTACCCACTAAGAGACTGACACACACATTCATGGAGGTCCTCACAAACCTGCTCAGGCACTCTCACACCTACCTACAGACCCACTGAGACACTCCCTCAGACACTTACACACCCACCTGAGACACTCATGCACTCACTCACTCACACACTCAATCTCAAAGGTTACAGGTTACAGTTAGGAATTACAATTTAAAAACCTTAGAAATTTACTGGTTACAGGGACGTTATAGTTAGGAATTAGAATAGAATTTCTTTTTTAGAAATTCACTGAAAAAAACAAAGGTTACAGATATGTTATAATTAGGCTCAGATTTCACTCGCATAAAACTAGAGAAATTCAATATTTACCTGAGCTAACTACAACTTATGCCCCATGCAATGCACTGTTTATGACCTCACATATTACATCACACATGGTCAGTGACATCACTGATGACATCTCAGATGACATCATCCATAGAACCACTCACATACCGGCTCACACACCCATAGAACCACTCGTAAACCCACTCCCACTGTAACACAACACCTCACAAACCCTTTCACAGACCCATACCAGTGCTCACACAACCAATCACTCAACCATAGCAGCACTCACACAACCACTCACTCACTCATACAGCCACTAATGCACCCACTCATTCACCAATACAGCCATTCACACATCCAGTCATATAGACATACAGCCACTTACATACCCACTCATACACCCTTAGAGCCACTCACACTCACACACAATCATCCATACAGAAACTCAAACAGCCACTCACTCACCCATACAGGTCCTCACACACTCACCCATACAGCCACTCACACTGCCAATTACTTACCAATACAGCTACTCAAACACTGACTCACTTACCCATAAAACCACTGACTCTAGCAACTCACAAACCCACAAAACTACTTATATACCCATTCACCAATTCATCCAACCACTTATACACCCACTCACTCACACTTACAGCCACTCACACAGACATTTACTCTCCAAAACAGCCACTCACTTACCTATACACACACTCAAACAGCTGCTCACTCACCGATACAGCCACTCACACACTCACTCCGTCAGCCATACAGCCACTCACAAATCTACTCAGTCACCGATACAGCCACTCACACACCCACTCACACACCTTTGCAGCCACTCGCACAGCTACTAGCTCACCCATACAGCCACTCACACACACACTGACTCTCCAAAACAGCCATTCACACAGCCACTCACTCACCCATACAGCTACTCAAATACCCACTAAGACATCAATACAGTCTCTCACACACCCACTCACACACAGATACACCCAGTCATACACATACTCAGATAATATATGTTAGCAGTAGCATCACTCATTAGTAGCACAACTAGTATACTATTTTTACTTTTGCAGTATATAACAATCATAAACTCTGAGAAAATACTTACAATCATTGGGTGATTTCATCAGTAATGTCCTTTGAGATGTCAACAGTGATGTCATCAGTGATGTCACTGATCATGTCATAAGTGATGTAATATGTGAGGTCATAAGCAGTGCATTATGGGGGCCTAAGCTATAGTTTGCTCAGGTAACTATAACTTCTGAATTTCATTGTAGGAGTGAAATGTGAGTCTAACTGTAATGAACCTGTAACCTTTGTTTTTAAAGTGAATTTCTAAGGTTTTTTTATATTCGATTTTGTAACTATAGCATCTCTGTAACCTTTGGTTTCTTTCAGTGAATATATAAAAATATATATATTCACTGAAAAAAACAAAGCTTAAAGTAACTTTATAGTTAGCCAAATATTTTAGTGACAACTTTAATGTTATAAACTAAAAGAAAAAGACAGAAATTCATTAGTTATAGTTAGCATGTACTTCTAAAGCATGATAGGTGTGTAGAGGTTTTGAACAGGTTATAAATCTTTGCATTGAAGAGTAAGCCTGTGTGTAGCATGCTCCACACAAGTTTATGTACTACATATTAAGTATTGTAAACAGCCTTGAGTTATTAGACAGAATCATTACAGCATGACAATTTGTATATAAAATAGGAGACTGTGTGCACCAGGCACTAACGTACACGTGTTTTTTTTTGTTTCAGAAGATAGGCTATAAGTAAAATTTTCCCCACAGTATGAAGACCTTCAGACCTTGTTTTTTTTTTTTTTTTTTTTACAAGTGTTGCATAGAGTGTACACTGTTCATAGTAGATACTTTTGAATACTTTGTGGTGTATTTCCCATAAGAGTTTCACTGTGTGCTAATAGTGTGGTACAGAGTAACTCTTTACAGTACCTACTTTTCTACTCATATCAACCTCATTCCTCAATGTAGGTTCGGTGACTGTGAGGGGTTTGATGCAGATAAAATCTGTCTGCAGTAGGACATTAATTTTGAAACAGACATTGAGTATCTTCAGTAACATGTCATTCTCTGAACAGTTGTATAAATATTGAACACTGTGTAATGAGGGTGTCCAATTTATCTTTAGTTGATTGTTACTGTGGACTAGGCTACCTGTGAAGTGTATAATATAGGGTCAATTTTGAACATAACACAAGTTTGCTATACCTAAGCGAGTTGTATCTGTGATAACGCTAACCCCTTAACTGCTGGGGCTTCCCCCCTAGTGCTGAGACCTTTTTAGGTCTTGCTGAGGCCAGCGCATGCGCTGGCTCGGAGAGACATTTTGTAGTTGGGATTTTAAAAGTGCTGCCTGTGGCCTAAAGCTTGAGTGCACATGAGCGTGCACGCGCGCAGCCGCCAATCACTGCTGCGCGTGCACCACTCACGTGCTTGCCACACAGCGCTCCTCCAAGCGATCGCGATCACTTTCGCTTTGATCGCGATCGCTATTACTTTCGTTTTCACGGCCGCGTGGCCGTTACTTTTACGGCTGCGCAGCCGAATGCTTGTTGAAAAGTTAGCATTTTAACTGTGGAGGAAGGGGTTGCATTTTAGAGGTATAGAGACTGTTTAATCCGGTTTCATGGGTCTCCCGGTCTAGTTTCACGGGTCACCCGTGAGATCAAATACTATTATTCCGTATTTTGCCGTTGACCAATAAAATACTGTTCTCAGCATTTACTGTCTTCCGATTCAAATCCCGCTGACAAAAGCCCATATGCCTACTGTATTCTCCTGCCGTCAGTGTGTGATGCCAGTCACAGGGCTTCTGACGTAGTGTTTGCCGTTCCCGTTGGCCTGGTGCCGGGGCGCATTGCTCGTAACTGTTATTATTATCGCATCTTGAGCTTTTTTGTTTTTTTAGCAGCAACTGTACTTAGCTGATCTCCATGACAACGGAGCATCAAACATGTTCACTATTGTGCGTGTACAGTTCTGTCTAGCAGTCATAGATGCACATACGACCACATCCCCTCTTCCCTCCTCCAGACTAACGCACACATACAAATGCTGCCAGTAAAAAGCGATGCTAGTGCTCAGCCGTCCTGCTCCTATTCGGAGCCTGCAAACGCCCTGTGTAAGATGAGTAGCATTGGCGCCTCAGCAGAGCGGATAAGGAGTGATGCAGCTCGCTCGTGTGGGAAGATGGCGATTTACTCAGAAATGTCAGCTCCGTCGTCTGTCATCTCACCCGAAAGCTGGCTTTCCCATCGTTTTCATTCGGAACCAGGAGCTCGGGTGTCTGCAGTCGTGGCTGGGCCACAGGTGCGCAACGCCCTTTGGGGTCAAAGGGCTGCCTATTGCTGGAAGAATTACCCCCCCACCCCCAAATGTTTTCTAGGCACTTCTGTCACCTGCTCCGAATAAAAACCTGACAGAATTCCTCCCATGATTCCTGTCTGCAAAGATGCACAAGAGCAGCGCACTTATGGTACCTAATTGGGGTACTAATCCGATAGGATTTTAATTATATTTTTTTAATTGTCAACATCATTGCACTTGGTTTGGTCTTTTGAACACCATATCACAGGGTGAAGGAAGGAAGAAGGTATGTCCCAAAGCAAGTGTGGGTGTGACGTATCCATTTCAAATGATATTTTAGCGCAATCAAGCAAAATTCACAAAAATGATGAAAATCCACGTTTCATTTATGTGCAAATAAAGCAGGGCCGGCTTTAGGGCGGTGCGACCGGTGCCACCGCACCAGGTGCTGGCTTCCTGGGGGCGCCGTGTTTGAGAGTTTATTAAACTTTTGAAGCACCTGCTGCAGCGTTTCTTTCGGCCTGCAATTACCAGGCCTCACATAAATGTCAAGAAAACTCGTGTGATTATCTTCCTGGAGAGAGATCAGCGTTTTGTATAGTTGAGGTTTTGATTTAGGTGAAGTTAGTGCAGAGGGTTAATATGCCTGCTGCAAAGAACTTGTATCAAGTAGATTACATATGATGTAAAGAGGTCAGCAGATTACTGCTTTAAAAAGAGACATCGTTTTGTTACTTGCAATTTATAACTTAAAGTCCTAATATACAACAGTGAGCTATTAACTTTGATCCCAGAACTGCATACACACTGCAAAGTATACATTATTAGAACATTGATTAATGTTGCAAAAAGGGTTAATTTGGCTAGAAATCGATTCTTATTATTAATGAAAACTCCCAACTATGCTGTTTCTTTTTCGACTCTGCGTTTGTGCTTCTCCACACCAAGCACTCTTCAACTATACTGCCTACCAGTATGGGTGACATGTGACTCCTACACTTTCAGTGCTTTGGCTTAAGTAACATTTCCTATACACTGATTTACACTCGTATGATTGATTGTCTCTGTGTAATGTGTGTGTGATGCAAAGTGCTCGGACACCCTACACTGGTATGAGTGGCGCTATATAACTAATTCAATGCATCTGAGAGAGTGTGGTTATGGTGACTTGGTCACTGTTAAAGGGTGCTAGTGAGAGAATCCTGGTGGAGGTGTCCATTGGGGGGCGCCAACAAACATTGTCGCACAGGGCGCTACCAGCACTAAAGCCGGCCCTGAAATAAAGCATTTTCCTGGCTGAATTCGTCAAGCACTACATCACTGAGGGTCAAAGAGAGCCTGTTAGTGACTGACTAGGGTCTAGTGGCTTTAAATTAGTACAGCGTGGTGTGCTGGTTTCACCATTCTTCTTGAAACAAATGCAAACGATCTGTCTGGAGTTTGTTTCATTGCAGATGGGTTATCTCCACCTAGGGTGTAAGAGAAGCTGACCAGATTTCAGCAAAGGGAGGCTTGGCCCTGGAACCAGAAGCATGCTTACACCATCCCTCTACATTGTAAATGGTGGTATCCCTTATGCGGTTGGCACTCTTCTGAAGGTCATTGGTTAGGCGCCGCAGATTATGTTTTGTCAACTTTGCTATCCAGATAGTGCTGCTGGTGCTTTAAGGCTACGCTCGAGATCTTCTGGTGCTAGAGGTCTACTGGTCTGTGATTCAGCCGTGACCATCCTGTCAGTCGAAGAGAGAACCACATAAAAGTGCCCGCTAATGAACCCCTACTAAAATAGCAGAAGCCCTGCCATGACAAGAGATCTAAATTGAACTGATGGAAAGTCCACACATAGAATACTGATAGCAAATAAAGAAAATCCTAAAATCTCAGAATTTCCATGAGAGCGAATGAAGAGCTATAATTGTATCGAAGAGAGTCGAAAATAGCACTGCAATGTACGCCCCCTCTATTAATTGGGGAACTTCAAAACATTCCTCTGTGTCCCATTCAACTTATCCCTTAAGCCCGCCCCCTCTACCCTCTCCTCATCAATTACAGCATTAAATTCCATTAGTAAATCGATGAGATTAGGCTGTATGTGAAAGCCTCCTCTGTTACATATCCAGTGACTTTAGCACTGCCTGCACATCATACAATTCTGACGTTCAGCACCTTAGGAATGCGGTTTATGGCCAGTGCATGTGAGGCATTCAAGCGCGAAGCTGGCAGCTGGCATCGGACTTGAAAGCAGCAGACTGCTTTCGCCAGCGCGCGCTCGGCCTCACTTCCTGCATCCCCTCTTACAACAATTAACTTTCGTTATAACTCACACCCCATATGCTCGTTCCCTCCCACCCTTCCTTTGATGTCCGCTTTTCTTGTTGTTTACAAACCACGCCACACACTACTGCACACTGCTGCATTACTCACTGCTGCATGCTGCACGACACTGCTGCACGCAGCACACTGCTGCACGCAGCACACTGCTGCACGCCACTGCATGCCACACAGTGCTGCATGCCTCACACTGCTACACGAAACACTGCTGCACGCCACACACTGCTGCACACCGCACACTACTGCACGCCACACACTGCTGCACGCCACACACTGCTGCACGCCGCACACAGCTGCACGCCACACACAGCTGCACGTCTCACACTGCTGCACGCCTCACACTGCTGCACGCCGCACACTGCTGCACGCCGCACACTGCTGCACTTCACACACTGCTTTTAGGCGAGTTTATGCTACTGACATTGTAAATGACAATGCCTTTTATTTGTTTTAAAACCAAAATATAAATAAAAGGCATTGTAATTTTACAATGCCAATAGCTCAAACTCTTATAACTGCGAGACCTATTGCATTGCAAATGCTTGTTTGGCTATGTGAGGTAGTTCACACTTAGGGCTCTATACCTGTTTTTTACAAATACGGTATCCCCACCAAATGTGCATACTTGTTTTCCAACATCCTGGGGATTCTAAAGCTACCCAGAGTTTGTGGATTACCTTGGAGGGGACCGGGAAAATAGGTACAATATAGCCAAATGTTGAGTTTTGGGGGGAAAATAGGAAAAAAGTGCTCTGGAGAAAAGTGTCTGTTTTTATTTTTCTAAAAGTGGCATCAATGAACGGTTTGCTGAGTAAAGTTACCATCTTCTCAACTTTCAGGAACATACAGAACTGGGAAAAAAAAACATTTTAACCAAATTTTTGGCATTTTTCAAAGAGGTGGCCCATTTTTCCTATTTATTTATGCTTGCAACCTACTTCCAGTTTGTGGTAGAAACAAATATGAATCCAATGGGTGATCCAGGAAAGCTATAGATTTCCAAAAAGTACACACAATTCTGAATTGACCAAGGGACCATATGTGTAGCTCCCTCAAGGTTTTCCCAAATAAATGTACTGTTAAAATAAAGAAATATTGAAAAAGAGTAGGAAAAAATGCCCATTTGTGACAACATTTTTATCTGCATTTTGTTGTCATCATGGCTGATCTTTAATAGCAATATACCATTACGTCTACTACAACCTTCTGTATGTGGAGTTATATAGGGTTTGTAGTTTCTCTAAGAACCCAAGGTACCCAGAGCCAACAACTGAGCTGCACCATCCAATGTTTTTTCATTGTGTACCGAGTATAGACCAATTCATATGGTGAAATATGTAGAGTGAAAAATGGGTATCAGGAAAACCTATGTATTTCTGAAATGGGCATTAGGGGCCTTATGTAGGTGGCCTGGCATTTACCACTTCATAAATACCGAATCATACCGATTCGGTATTTATGAAGTGGTAAATGCTATGTAGGTATTCATTCGGTAAAAATTACCGAATCGTAGAAATTCGGTAATTACCGAATCGGTATTTACCGATTCGGTAATGAGGCATACCTTCCCATTGATTGAATCAATGGGAAGGTATGCCTCATTACCGAATCGGTAAATACCGATTCGGTAATGGGGGGAGCACAATCAAGGGTGGCAGGGTGTCACATTGACACCCTGTTGCACTCCTGATTCCTGCATGTGTGCACATGTGGCACACATACATGCCCTAAGGGCATGTATGTCTGCCACATTGCACACTTCTAAGCGCTTGAAAATGCATTTACAGAGCCATTCTTCATTTACCACCAACTATTAGTTGGTGGTAAATACCGACTCCACATGACACCCACACACTCCCCCTACATATCATTACAGGATTCGGTATTTACCAAATCGGTAAAATTACCGATTCGGTAAAATTACCGATTCGGTAATTTTACCGATTCGGTAAATTGCCGAATCCTGTAATGTGCCCCCTACATTGCAAAAGCCTAAATACCGGTCGGTAACGGTATAATTACCGAAAATCGCCCGTTACCGACCGGTATTGGGCTACCTACATGAGGCCCTAGATGTGGAGTTTAGAAAAAGTAGAGTACATCTCTGAATTTGTGTGTACCTGAACTGGCCTAAGATTTAGAGGATATTTTTCAAAATGCCTTCTTTCTTACACACTGGCTTACATTTGGAAGGCACAAATACAGGAAAATACAAATGCTAATAACAAATGTTCTGCTATTCTATGCTTCCACATGTATTGCGATAAAAATGATACCTCACTTGTGGGGGTAGGCCTAGTGCCCGTGACAGGAAGTGGGCCAAAACAAAACATGGACACATCACATCTTTCCACTCAGAACTCACTTTTTTCCCCAATGTGAGTAGCTGGGGATCTGGGGCCCTAGCTCAGCCAGCACCTAAGGAAACCTATACATTTTTAAAAACTAGACATCTAGGGGAATCCAGGGTGGGATAACCTTTGTGGCTCTCACCCGGTTTTGTTTAACCAGACTCCCTTGGAGACATCAAACTTTGACTAAATAAACACATTTTCCTCTTATTTATGTTTTGGAATGTTCAGGAATCTTTGCGAAGCCACAAATTTCCATCTACCTAGCTTTCCTCCAAGTCTCCCGTTAAAAATGGTACCTCACTTGTGTAGGTAGAACTAGTATTTATGGCAGGAAATTGCCCAAAACGTAACATTGATGTATCAAATTTTTCACAATTGACCTTTTTTGCAAAATGGGTAGCTATGGATTTTGGGCACTAGCCCAGACATCACCCAAGGAAACCTATCAAGCTGGCAAGATGGCGTCCACTGGGTTGGACGTGCAAGCCGGCTGCTCCCGGGTGACCAAAAACCCCCCCACGCCATGCTCATACTACATGAATATCTTTGAGAGAGGAGCTGCAGGGAAGGGCTGTGCGCAATGCTGATTGCCGCGGCCGCATTTTCATTTAAATTACGCTGCTTACAATATCGTTGTTGGTGGCTGTACGTCCGGAGTCGGAGCTGGCGTTTTCCTCCGGCGCCTGCATACTATGGCGGCCGCAAAAGGCTGGACAGAGCCGCGTCAACGATGCCTCCCAAGGCAGCAAGAGGGAGGACTCGCCCTCTGGTGGACAACGCTGGAATTACAACTAAAAATACATCAAACACAGTGAGTGGCTCTATTTCACCAAATAAAGACACTGTGTTAAAGGGAGGAAAAGGAGGGAAATTGACGGAGAACATTGTAAAGCGTACTAAACCGCTATTATTCTCTGCTGGTAAAGCAAAGGATAATGGGGAAGCTATCCAACCTCCTAAATGCATGTCTTCTGCTATGGCATTAGGATTCACCTCAGAAGAGAGAGGATTGAAAGTGCCTGCAATTTGAGAGATGTTGACGCTGTTGATATGGATAACATCAGCGCGGGACCGCTCCCTATAGCTAGGGCTGTCCAAGTCAGAGAACACGATGAGGATATTAACAGGGAGGGGAGGTTTCCCTAGCAATCCAGGTGAACCCCCTACTCTGGTACCTCTTGTTGGTCCCGGTTCTAAATCCAGATCGATTAGGGACAATGACACCGGCTTGGCTGCAATTCATGACACAATAGGTGACGCTGCCAGTCACAAATCTACAATGGAGGATATAGATACTGGGGACTATTTTTCCTCATTATCTGACCAGTCAAACTCCTCGAATGACGACCTTGAGTCTATGTTAGGGGCTTCAGCTAGAGCTGGTCTGCAGGATGATGAACGTAGTGATGGTAGTGTACAACTGGAGGACTCTGGGGATATATCAGATAGCAGCACCCGTATAGTGCGCAAAAAATTAGATCTGAAAAGCGGTGCCAAATCAAGGAATGGCGGCAATGGAAGCGATGTCCTACAGTGGGACTATTCCTGCTCAACTGATTTAAGCATTGAGAGTGGGCAAGCCACGGGAACCGCTACAGAACCATCTATCAAGGCTCCCGTGGATATATCTTTAACATTGATCTATCAAACTATGGTCACTCACAGAGAGGAGGCCCGAGTAGAGAACCAGAGAGTACAGGGCTCATGTCGCAAACTACAGAACTCCGTACGACATATAGCCAAGACCTGTACTGAGTTCACAACAAGATTTAGTGAAGCAGAAGCAAGAATATCCTCTCTCGAAGATGAACTGGTTGTACAGAAGGCGTTAACCGAATCTTTACGATCCCAAAAAGATGATACACAAGTTTTGCAAATTCCAGAGGGGGTCGAAGGTCAAGACCCTCGCAAATTTATCATCGATTTATTTACGGAAGCTTTTCCAGAGCTGAGCAAATGGGATTGGTCAAGAGAAGTAGAGAGAGTGCATTGATTCCCATTTAATCCTCTCCCAAGACCCGGCCAATCTTTGGATAGACCTAGAGTGATTTTGATGTCTCTTAACAGTTTCTTGGCTAGGGAAGATATGTATTCTTTGGCACGCTCTGATAGAAAAAGGGCAGGGAAAGGGCTTGATTTTTTTGTAAGGCCTGACTTTTGCCATTTAACGGTGGAAAGGCGCTGGTATTTACGTCAGCTTATTGTACCATTTCAGGCCAAAGGAGCACAAGTCTTTTTGTTAAACTCAGCCAAGCTTAAAGTTATTGATAAGGATCAAACCTGGTTCTTTTCCTCCGAGATAGTAGCAAAAGACTTTTTATAATCTTTGTGAAATGTGCTTAAATGGGGGATTTTAGTATGAATTTGGTAGATTGAAAAGCTGGGCAGGAATTTAGGTCACAATTTGTAACTATATCTATTGTTTTTCTGGTTCATTTCTTTATTTTTTTATTTTCCCTTTCTCTCTCTCCTTTCTCTCTCTCCTCTCCTTCGTGTGCTGTCTCACCCTATGTCGAAATCTGGTGCTATAATCAAGGTGTAGTTGGCATCAGCAATAGGTCTATGGTCAAAGGATGTTTTAAATTTACATGATCTATATGATGTCTTGTCTGGTTCATAGGGTGACGGGCATGGTGCGGGGCGTTCACCTGGGTGTTGGGAGCTTGACATCACAGGGACTATTGGTCCTAAAGCCTCATGGAAGGGTATGATATTGCACAGGTTGAGGCTAGGGATTTAGGGCTGATCCTACTAGACTTAGAGAAGGCGTTTGATCGTGTGGCGTGGGATTTCCTCTGGGGGGTTATGCAGCGGATGGGGTTTGGTCAGGGTTTTATCCAAGCTGTAAAAGTATTATATCGATTGCCCATGGCTAGGATCTGTTCTATGGGTCTGGTATCAGACCCTATAAAATTTCAAGAGGCACACGGCAGGGTTGTCCTTGCTCTCCCCTGCTATTTGCCCTTTAAATTAACCCTTTTTTAACAATGTTAGAGAGAAGTACTCAGATTAAACCTTTTTGCGTACTGGAAAACCATTTCCGTGTATTCGCATACGCGGACGATATTGCCATTATAACATCTGACCCTCATACTGCTATATCTGAAGTAGAACGCCTAGCATCTGAGTTTGGCGCGGTTACAGGCTATAAGTTGAATACCTCTAAAACCCAGATTCTGTGTACTAAACAGATCATGGCCAGCGACCCCAGAGTGGTCAAGGAGGTTACTTATCTGGGAGTTAAGATGCGAGAAAACTTGAAAGATCTGGTCGATGTTAACTGGGGGAATATCACTCGCAAAGTGAAGCAATCGCTAGATAGCTGAGAATGCCTACATCTCACTTTGGTGGGTAGAGCTAACATTCTTAAAATGAATATACTCCCGAAGGTGTTGTATTTCTTTAGGTGAATACCGTTGGAGGTATCCTGTGCCCAGTTACAACATCTGCAAGCACTCTGTGCTAAGTTCCTGTGGGCTCCAGGGAAACCCCGGAGAGCAATGCACCTCATGACTCTTCCCAGTGAGAGGGGGGGTGGTCAGTCCCCGACTTTACACTCTATTATTATTCTTGCCTTCTATTGAATATGCAGATAATGCTGACTGGAGAAGACGTCAGCAATTTGGCCGAGGCTCCTTCAATTTATCAGATGGTTTTGGGTTCAGAAGTCAAGAACTGTCTGTTTAAGAAACTGGATAGAAGTTATTATAAAAGAACACGTTTTAAAATTCTAGGGGCTGTATTCAAAGTCTGGAATGTAGTCCGAAAATTATTACAAATTCAGAGATTAAACTTCTATACTCCAACCACGGCCGTAGGTATTTTGCCATCAATATTTCATGATCAAGTTGCTAGTAGTTGGAGGCGGAATGGCATCTCTCAAATCAGGGATTTTTATGAGGCTAGGGGGCTTTATACTACTTTTTCAGATTTAGCAGAAAAATTCTCTCTCCACAAAAATCAGTTTTTTAAATTCTTACAAATACGTGATTTCTTGAGTAAAGTACCAACGGCGATGGTACCACTCAAAATAGTTGAAGCTATTAGGGGTCAAGAAAAGGGGTTCTTTATAAAATCCTATTAGCTTCAAGGAGGGATGACTTGGAAAAACATAATTGTAAGTGGGCAGCAAAAGTTGGAGAGCCTGGTGTGTCTATGGAGAAGGCTATTGCCATTGCCGGGGAAATTTGTTTATCAGCGAATCTTAAAGCTCAGTGTTTTAAAACTGCATTTAATCTTTATCATACTCCGGCCAAGATGAGGAAATGGGGGAGTGGCAATGATGGCAAATGCTTCCGATGCAGCACGGACAACGCTGATAGTCTCCATATTTTTTATGACTGTGTTAAACTAGGGCCATATACACAACACATAGAGAAATTCATGACAGAAATTGTGGGGGTCAGGGTCAAAATCTCTGCCTCTATGATGTTGCTGGGGGTTGGTGAGGATCTCGAGCAAGGGAGACCCATGCATAAATATCGGTTTTTGCTTTTTATCGCTTTGGCGGTTGCTCGACTATGTCTAGCCTCTTTTTGGCTCCAGTCGGAAGTACCATCTTTTGAAATGTGGCGAGCCCGGTTCTATAATATATATAACTTGGAGCACCGTTTGTATTCTGTGAAAGGATCAAGGAAACGCAAATTAGGTTTATATATATGGGGGGCAATGGCTGATCATATGAAATGTTGAAAGATAACCAATCCAAATTAAATTAATTCTTGTTTTGTGGTATAATGGACTGAAATCAATTGTTGTTTTTTTTGCTATGTTATTTGATTCTGTATGTATTTCATTGATGTTTTTGATACTGTGGATAATAAAAAATAAAATAAAAAGGAAACCTATCAAGCCTATACATATTTTAAAACTAGGTTGGGGTGACTTGTGTGGCTCTCGCCAGGTTTTGTTACCCAGAATTTGCTGCAAACCTCAAACTTTGACAAACAAAACATATTTTCCTCATATTTTTGTGACGGAAAGTTCTGGAATCTGCGGGGACCCACACATTTCCTTCTACTAAGCATTCCCCAAAGTCTCCCAATAAAAATGTAAACTCACTTGTGTGGGTAGACCTAGTACCTGTGACAGGAAACAGTCCAGAATGCAGCATGGACACCACGTTTTTCCACTAAAAACTGACGGTTTTATGCTGTGGATTTTGGTCCATAGCTCATCCTGCACCGATGGAAACCTAGCAAACCTGTACATGTATGAAAACTAGATACCTAGGGAAATCCAGGGTGGGGTGACCTGTGTGGCTCTCATTAGGGTTTGTTGCCCAGAATTCCTTGTAAACCTCACATTTTGACTTAAAAAACATATTGTCCTCCCATTTCTGTGATGGAAAGTTCTGGAATCTGCTGGGAGCCACAAATGTCCATCTATACAGCCTTCCCCCATGTATCCTGATGAAAACAGTACTTCACTTGTTTCGATAAGCCTAGTACCCATGGCAGGAAACGGCCCAAAACGTAACATGGATACATCATATTTTCCCACCCAAAACTCACCTTTTCTTGAAAGGTCAGTAGCTGTGGATTTTGGGCCCTAGCTCAGCCAGCCCCAAGGGAAACCTAGCAAACCTGCACATTTTTGAACACTAGACAACTAGGGAATTCCTGGGTGGTGTGCCTTGCATGAATCTCATATTATTTTTTTTACCCACAATGACATGCCAACCTTAAACCTTGTCTGAAATCAAACATTTTCCTTAAATTTCTGTGATGGAAAATTCCTACCGCCCAGCATTACCCCACTTGTGCCGATAACACGTTGTGCCACCTGTGTGGCTGAGCCTAGTGCCCACAACAGGAACAGATAAAACCAAGTTCAATGGGAGCCCTTGTGAGGGGACTCTCATTGATCTTAGTTTGAGCCATTCACTGGCACCTAGTGGGCTTTCTGCCCACTTGGGGGACATTTCGGGGTTATTGACATTCTCAAAGCTGTATTGCATGTCCATTAGGGAAAAGGAACATTTGGAGAGAATATGTACTACCCACGGGACAAACACGCAGCATTAACAAATTCATTACATGTGCAATGATTATGACTATTTCTTAGTAGGCCCCCCACTTAAAGCATTCTGCCCGCCTTCATGGAAGCGCCTGTGGCACAAATTAGACTCAATGAAAAAGCTGATACAAAATGAATCAGTCCCAGGATGCAGCCACCTCCTTACAAGATGATGAAATCACTGTAGACCAGAATTTGATCATTCTCAATCATTTTGATCACTTAATCTTCATTTTATTTTTCGTTTAGTTGAAATGTAAAACATGGTGATTCTGATTTTCAAGTGCAGGTATAATGCCGCCGGCCTTTAATACAGCATATCAAAATCCTCAGCTCCATGATTAATGAACAGTATTTGACCCAATGCATTTCTGGCTGTATCGCAGTTCTCCAGGGGTAACTACAGTATAAGAAAGAACAGAATTCAAAAGCATTTTTTAATTACCCAATAAATAACAATTTGTATAGACCTTTAGATATTTGATATCCCATGACCCCTGTAATCAATCCATGTATCCTCCCTGCAAACACCCTTTACCTAATTCATGCTAGATTGTAGGAAATTAAAAATAAAAGATGACTTAAATTTAGACACATTTACAAGCATGCTGAAACAGCATGCACAAAAGCGCGTGCTACAATGATCTCAACTACCCCTACCTTCAACATTCAGACCGATCGTGCAAAGCGACCCCTTTGTAAGTTATTTGTGCTTAAACATGGCCTGAAGCAAAACCTCAATTCAAAAAGAAGAAAGTAGCAGGTCTCAAAGTTAGACATGACCAGAATTCTGAGGACTCAACTACTGAACGGGGAATGAGCTCTGACGATGCTAGACAGCGCAGCAGAAGTAACAATAGCTCGCCAGAACCTGATGGAATTTCTGGTGACAGTGGAGTTGAGTGAATATATAACAGCATTCCACATAGGTTACATGAAATAATACTCCAAATGGAAGGGGACAGGCCCAGAAAAATTAAAGGTCTCTTTTGGAAGAACCTGACCTTTGGCTATGATATTCTTTTAGTTGAAAGAGATTGGCCGCCTACTATTGTTATAGATTGCCCAAAGGGAGAGACATTAATTATGCCAGCCTATTCTGACCTCGTTCCCCAATACTTAAAACACACATACTCGCGGGAGTGGGTGGTAACCGTTGCTCCTGCACTATATCGCGACCAGGTTGGGTGGGATAAATAGTCAGCTCACCACGTGAGTGATACCACTAAAATCTACTCCAACCCCACAGAGACCGTATCCAATAAAACAGTAAGCGAAAAACCAGGTCAGGGAGATCTTAGATCAACTTGAATACCAAGGTGTGATTGAAACTTGCACCTTTTCAATGAATAATCCTTTGTTTACCGTAATGAAACCGGACAAGTAATAATGTCTAGTTCTAGATTACAGACATCTGAACTCATGCACAAAAACATTTGCAGTATAAAATGCACATAGTGCCGCGTTAATGAATAACATTGTGCGGAAAAAATACAAAAAACACTAGATAGCTCAAATGGATTTTTCTGCCAAAATATGGCGCCTGAGAGCAGATATTTGACAGCGTTCTAAGCGCTGGGGTCCCTATAGCGATTCTGTCGACTCCCCCAGGGGTATAAGAACAGCCCAGGGTTGTTTTCCACCAGGGTAACTGAGTTACTTCAGAATCTGAATGAGGAGGAATTGTCCTATGTAGATGATATTCATCTGAGAGATAATGACCTGGAGGAATACTTGACCAGGGTGAGCACCATAGTTTTGGGATTTGCCTCTGATGGCTACAAGTTTAACTTGTATCAAAAATAGCCCACCTCAATGTCCTATTTATGGGATATGAGCTTTGAAGTGAAGGGAAAAGCCTGGGAGCTAACTTTTTTGAAAAATGTGCACTGCTCCAACCTCCGAAATCATTGAAAAATTTACAATCTATATTGGGATTCCCAAATTTCGACAGAACATACATTTTGGACTACGCAGAAAGGGTTAAACCTTTCTATGACCTCATAAGACCTGATTTTTCAGTTAGGCAATGGACACAGGAACACACAGATATCCTTAATTCCCTACAAGCAGACATGATAGCGTCCAAACACTTACAGCCATGCGTGAATGTCTGCAATTTAGTAATTCGTATAGTTGTGGATACACCTTCTTAACATACAATGAAGGTGAAACAGTACCAATAGCATACAAATCCCACTTGTACACAAACGCTGGGATGTGTTTTGCATCAACGGCAAAAATTCTGATAGCCGTACAGACTGCTGTAGGGAGAGAAAGAGCGCTGGCTCAGCGGAAACGAATCATTGTCGTGACTCTGGTATCGGCCTTAAAGGCTGCTACAAAGGCAAGGGTTCCACATGCTAAAGCCTTACATCCGAGATGGACACAATGGGCTAGTTCTCTCACGCATCGGATGTAGAATACAGATACGACCCAAGTCTGAAAACACAAGCATTCCTGCAATACGAACAAGAATATCCTCTTCCGAATGAAATAATGCCTCTAGATTAGTATGAATACATAATTTACACTGACAGATCAGCTCAGCCGGCCATTGGAATTAAACAACAATACAGTGCCGCATGTTCGATTGTAAAAGGTCATATGCGAGATGGTAAGTTCCATCCAAGCTGTACAAAAACTCAGTCTCTAGGAGACTGCAAGGCTCAGCTAGCAGAACTAAAAGCTCTTTTACTGGCACTGATTAATACGGATCGAGAATTCCCTTCACTAATTGTGTGTGATTCGTTTTTACTGTGTCCAGTCGTACAATGAATATCTTCACTATTGGGGACAAAATGGGTTCAAAGACTCAGAAGGTGGCACAATTAAGCACAAAATGCTATGGGAACGGGTAGCTGAGTTGAAAAACGGACTACCAAGAGTTCATGTGATACACACGCTGATTCATCAATGTGATGGTGTTCACGTTGAAGGGAATTCATTGGCTGATGAAGCCGCGAAGGGGACAGTACGAACAGTGTCCATAGCTGCAATCACTCTTTCAAAACCGAGAATAGACGGACAGATAATGGTAGCTGTCATTGCATCATGCAAAGACAATAAGGCATTGCCAAATGGTTTTCCACTCAAGTACTCCTACAGTTAGATGCATACAATGTTCCATTTGCTCAGATCCCAGGAGTGGGTGATAGAGTAATACCAAACATGGATCGCAGGTTAGGCTTAATTTTAGCTACACACAAGGGTCTTGGTTCTGCACATGCAGGAGTTACGGCGACAGTTTATTTACTGAAACAACGCTGTTGGTGGCCAGGGTTAACAAAGCAGACCAAAGACTATGTCTTAAAGTGCGACATCTGTCAACAGATGAAGGGCTCAACTATAACAGGTCCAGCACTGACACCATTATTGATATCAGACAGACCTCTCGCATGTGTCTATTTAGACCACTGCAGCCCCTTACATCTGAGAGGGCTTACAAGTACATAATGGTTGCAGTGGATTACTGCCCGAGATTCCTATGGGTATGGCCTCAGCGCTCAGCTGATGTTCAAACTGTTATCAGAGATTTACGAGTCTTTATAGGGACATACGTAGTTGGCACATTACATTCTGACTGTGACCCCGCGTTTAGCTCTAGGGCTTACAAGGAAGCCATAGGAAGTTTGGGTGTAACACTGGGGTACTCCTCTCCGTACCATCCCGAGGGAAATTCAGCTGTGGAGAGGAAAAAACGGGACTTAAAGCAATCATTAACAGCTAGAGTATTGGGCGCGGTGGTAGTTGGGTCAATCAGTTATATGGGACACAGAGGGCCTTAAACAACATGCCAAGAAGTTCTCTAGGGGGTGTAACTCCTTATGAAGTCCTATTTGGGACGAGAATGTGGGCACCTGATCTTGAGTGTGAAGGCACAGTGGTAGATGAAAAACCTTTTGACAACAATAAACGTTTGGCTGTTTCACAGGATCTGAATGAATCCAGAGCACTACAGAGCAGTGTTCAAGTAAAGCGGTCCTCCACTGGGGTAGTCAAGTCAGTCACGGCAAGACGTGTCTGGTAGCGGTTGCTGCTGCAGGTAGGAGTGGTATGGTGGTGGGGTCAGGTGAGGGGGGATTTCGAGAAACAACTACGAGAAAAAGTTAAATAAATAATTAGTTTTCCCTCGTAATTGTCTCTCGAAATCCCCCCTCACCTGGCCCCACCACTCTTACCTACAGCGGTCGCAGCTACTGTCTGGATTCCTAAAGTCGGGGATCTGGTCAGAGAAAAGACAATGGATAAAAAATAATTTGGACCATCATACAGAAAGCCTGTACCTGTTTTGGCAGTTGAAGGAACAAGACCTGTACTTCTGCTGCCTCTTGCCAGACTAAAAGGGGAACAGATTAGTCTTCATTGATCTGATAAAATCACACTATGTGGCTGATACTGAATAGTAGGCCTTGTGGGCTCCTGGGTAGCCGACGTCCTCTTCTTGCTACCATACAGGAAGTTCAGATGAAAAGGCTCATCATGTTTGAAAAGTCTCCTATGATGGACTATGCAACAATGCAATGGAACTTGTTCCTCTTGAAACAGAAATTCAAAATCAGAATGAAAGACAAACTTCAGTTCAACCTAACACTGATGTCTACATAAACATGCCTCAACAAGAGCCATCTACAAGTTCAACAAAACCTGCTGACCTACCAAAAATAGATAAAACTGCATCTGGCTATTTCATCAACTTTGATACCTTTTCTTTTGATCCAAGTGAATCTGAAATGATGCCAGCCCCTAATACTCGTCAACAACAAATCAAAGACTTCATCTTTTAAAAAAAGACTTACCTGGGTCACCTTTGATAGAACTTTGGATAATCACTGGGATACTTTCCTTTATTTTCTGGATAGGCTTAGTAACTGTCTTCTGCTTACTTGTTAATGGAACTTATCTTTATCAAAGCTCTACAGCATCAAAAGTGAACTTTCCCCTGAAACCTCATGTTTCTTCACACCGTTAACAAAGAGACTTGTCATCAGTGAACATTACAGCAGTTCCTATACCTGATGGTATAGTATGGGACAAGGTCAGTTATGATATATTTGGCCCGACCGGACTTATAAAAATACCACATTTATTTAAAATGTCCTTAAATTATATCATTACCTCCAGTACATTTTCCGATGATTGGGATTTTGAAACTATAAACAATATGTTGTTTGATTTAGAACAATCTGCCACATTTTCTAGCAATGAAATGTTGGAAGACACATCAGATTTTAACACTTTGTATTGTTATCAACATTATGGTCATCATTTTCTGCACAACTCCAGTAACCCTAGGAATGTTTTCACATATCATCAATGGAAACATTACCCTACATCACCGAAAAGTAGTTCCAAAACCTTTGCACAGACATTTTCATATTTTTCAGTGTTTAATGTTTCAGACCGACCTCGTATTACTATAATGTTGCACCAAAATCTGCACAGAAAAATATAATAACATCAAACAGATTTACTCTGCTTCCTTCATTACCCAACTGTCTGAACAGGTTTTCGACTCATGGAATGACACTATAGACTTAAAATCAGTCTGGGGTTCTATAGACTGGCAAGTCCAGGGAACAGAAGCGCTATTTAGAGCATGCCTCATTCCTCAGCAGATGATATTTCTAAATGAAACTGTGCGACAGACTTCCATTCTTGGGATAGCCAAGAACAAGGACTTGAACATGCCTCAGATTACAACTCCATCACATACTGAGGAAAGTTGTACATCAGATGAAGTGTCTACAATAGATGACATTCTACTAAACAATAAATCAGACCCCAATTGGAAGGGATGGTTGGTTTGGCCCACAGACACTAACAGATGTCAGGAAATATTCAGGGATACCATTGAAGAGTTCAGTATCCATAGGCCAGAGCCACGCTATGTACAAAGAGAACATCCGGGGGTGGTGACATCATACAGTGTTGAGAAGTTATACCTAGACTGGCTAAAGACCTCAACACTACCACAGGTGAAATAACATTTCTCTTTACTTACAGAGGATGTGGACCTATGGGATTTTTTGGAGGGTCTCAGAAAACCATGTCACTGGGCAACATTGTATCTTCTGCTATTGATGTAGTAGAACACAACTTGTCCATGCTACAGCACGGGCAATCACGATTACGTTCTATTATGTTATTAAGCTGGACGCTTCAATCATTGTGGGCAGGTTATGTGCCTTGGCGTTTTATCAACAGTATGTCTCTGTTTTCTGCATACAATCTATTGGAAAAATAGATGAAATGGCACAGAGGGGAGCAAAATATACAATACTGCGTATTGAGAAACTGGACAGATTACCTTTTGCTGTGTCAGAATCACCATCCATGGAGTGGTTAATCCACGGCCTTATAACTTTACCTGTCACAACTTTCCAGTTTCAGTATTGCCTAGAACAACAGGCAGGCAGATATGAAGAGATGGGTAGGGAATTCATCAAGGAATCTTGGAAATTACTGTATAGATTTCGATGCAGGAGTGGGGATCTAGAAGTGTTTCTAAGCAGAACAAACTGTGAGAATGCTTTAAGTGGATCTCTCATATGCCAGGATATCATGTTGCACGGGCCTGCTATGGTTCAGTAGCTAACCTATTCTGTCTCTTGAGGGGTACCCCGGGAGCCGTGATTATCCCAGTTTTCAGACTACTTTCAAATGGGAGTTACTTGATGCTGAACGATCAAGGTTGTTGTGGGATGCTTCCGGTCATCGCATATATAGTCACCGTGAGCACCAGGGTTACTTGCTGTATGCAAGTATTGTTTCCACTGACACATACATTCAGGGAGGTGCCACTATGGTCTTCATTGAATGTTTCCTTTATACGGGTTGATGCTCTGAGCAGAATGAAAGCCATGCTTCTACAGAAAACCATGCCCTTAATATCCATCCGGGAGACTTTTGATCGCCAAATAGCAAGGTCCTCGGCAGAGATCAAGGGCACTCATACATACGAACTGCCCCTTCCATTTTGCAGAAATGATACATTGTATCTTTAACATGTCTGATACCAGGGGTATAGTACACCTATTTAAGACCATAGGTTCGGGACTGTTAAGCACCTTTCAGACGGTCCTCGGAGTTATACCAAACTTTATATACTCCGTATTCGGAAGCATTTTTGGAGAACTTCCGCTGGTCCTGTTTCTATTTGCAGGTATCCTGATTGTAATTTCCCTGCTACGCAATGGACGTCCCAGTCACTAAGGAGATGGAAAAAGCACTCCTGGAGCGCAAATACCGTTATCTCATGGTACAACATCTGGGCACACCTCGCCTACGGGAACTAAGTGCATCTTGGATCCTGTCAATTAGACCAGTCTTACCTGTTCTCCGATGCCTGTTCTGCGGAGAAGTTTGCATGTTGGATCTCTGTCTGACACGTCCATCAGTTGGACAACCGGACATTGGTGCATTACTGGACCCGATAATGGCCCATTTTCTGCATTGTCCCCAGCATATTCTATGTTGATAGCTGCATTCTTAGAGCCACCAAAGGAAGTCTCTGCTCCTGTTGAAATGGACACAGTCTCTTCCACTAACACTTAGGCTTTGGATGGCACACAGGCTGACCCAGCTTCGGCTGCAGGCAGTACGGAAGATCATCTGTGCTCATGTGACGTAATCTGTGAGGTGTTACAGGGATGGTCATCTGCGAAAACAGGTAATAGGGATGTTGCGTCTACCAGCAAGGAAACAAACATTTGACTCGTCGTGTGCTGGGAAATTTGGCCTTTTTTAAACAAACTCAAAATTGGAACTCCAAAACAATTGACACTTTTTTTGACCTGCATGGCTTTCTGATGCTTGTAGTCATTAGAGCTATATATACGGACACATTAGAGCTATTGCTTGAGTGACAATTCTTATGTTTTATAATTTTTTAGAGTCTTTTAACATTTTTTAGCAGAACTATGGTATTTACTATATATTTCTGCATACCAGTATCTAGAAAGGGAGTATGTTAGAATGAGATTATGTTGTCCAGTCGGATGAGGAGAGGGTGTTATATTCCATATAGGTACCCCAATATGGGCCGCGTAACATCACAACCTTTCACCTATATTCGTCCCTACATTACATACACATACACTGACCCTTTACCTAGTTAGAGTACTGCTTAAAGAACATGGGACTTTCCCTGAACAATAGCATCATATATTATTCATGAGGATCCTTGGATTCTTAGAAACTCAGCAGGACTACCATCTCCTGCATAATAATTATGTGCAAGGTTCAGTCCCAACGTCATCCTAAGTCCAACAACGGACCAGCAAGGTAGAACCCCTGGGGATCCCTTTTGGTATATAACCATCACATCTTGCTAAGATAGAGAGAGGAGATCACGACTTCCATGCCGACACACTGACGTGAGCCGCTGAGGTTCCCACATGCTGATACTCCAGCTCGCAGTGGTCTGACATCCCTTGCGGGGTGTCCAGCTCGAGACCAAGACGGGGTCCCACACTCTCCCACTTCAGGTAATGGGGTTGAATTTATCCTAGAGGGATTCTTGGCTGAACACCTACACACATGTTAGGTACATTTAGGTACATCTAGTTAGGGTAGCATCGAAGGAGTACGCATTTTATTGTTATGTATTTTATATACTTGCCTCTATTCATGGTTATAGCAAAATGGTAGAAATCTACCATCCTTTTACCTTTTTAGTGCTTCTAATCATTTATATCTGTTTCTGTCTAGTGGTTGTTTCAGCACACCTATTTTACTCTTGAATGACGAATGTTCAATAAATACTTATTGAAAAACGTCCATATCGTTTATTCGGTGTATCTCTCTGAGACTAAGTGAGCACGGTTCTGAGGGATCAGGGTTGTCATGTTTGATAGTTTGATAGTTGCCAAGAACTATTCTCTCCTTGGTAAGAAGAGTTTCCAGTGGCACTGTGAGCTAGCTGATATACAGGCCCACATACCCGGTGGGGGTGTCTGGAATCAGTCCGGACACCAAGCCCGCAGTGTATGTTGTCCAAACGCGCAGATCCTGAATAGGTTTTATAGGAACTACACGATATTAGGCCAGCCTCGGGTGGAGCAGTCCTAAGAATGGATTCAGGAGAGAGGAAAGCCCTATATCTTATTATGGACAAAAGAAAAGATGAGGATGTACTATATGGTCGCCCTATTTGCATACAAAACAGGGGGTATAATTACTAAGATTCTGCATCGTGTTTGCATCACAAAAATATTGCAAATCGATGCAAAAATCTTTTTTTTCTTCCTATTTAGGGCCTCATTCACAAGAGGCCTGCGCTGCCACAGTGGTACAAAAGGGGGTGGTGATGGACAGAGCATCAGAACCAATCAAACACTCACACCCAGTCAACAGATCTGGGTTTGATCCATCACCGTTCTTTAGCCCACTCTGCCACCCCAGTTCAGACATGGCCATATGCAAATCAGTCTGACCCTGTGCCTCATGGGAACAGTCCAACCCGAACTGCCAAGCCATGCCTTCCCTGGACCGGAAACAAGCTTCCTAGGACCGGTTTCTGGCATTTCAGCCGTCTTCAGCCAGGCTTGCTTGAATCCAGTGGCAAAGTGAGCAAGGGACTCACGTCTGAGCATACCCTGCCAACTTATGGCGAACAAAGCGGTACAAAAGGGGGTGGTGATGGACAGAGGTATGCTCAGACGTGAGTCCCTGTATCCGGTCCAGGGAAGGCATGG
Organism: Triturus cristatus; assembly: GCF_964204655.1. NCBI lineage: Eukaryota > Metazoa > Chordata > Amphibia > Caudata > Salamandridae > Triturus > Triturus cristatus. The sequence continues at coordinate 290,179,084 of NC_140589.1, read as the reverse complement.
TTGGCAGTTCGGGCTGGACTGTCCTATGAGGCACAGGGTCAGACTGATTTGCATATGGCCATGTCTGAACTGGGGTGGCAGAGTGGGCTAAAGAACGGTGATGGATCAAACCCAGATCTGTTGACTGGGTGTGAGTGTTTGATTGGTTCTGACGCTCCGTCCATCACCACCCCCTTTTGTACCGCTTTGTTCGCCATAAGTTGGCAGGGTATGCTCAGACGTGAGTCCCTTGCTCACTTTGCCACTGGATTCAAGCAAGCCTGGCTGAAGACGGCTGAAATGCCAGAAACCGGTCCTAGGAAGCTTGTATCCGGTCCAGGGAAGGCATGGTTGGCAGTTCGGGCTGGACTGTTCCTATGAGGCACAGGGTCAGACTGATTTGCATATGGCCATGTCTGAACTGGGGTGGCAGAGTGGGCTAAAGAACGGTGATGGATCAAACCCAGATCTGTTGACTGGGTGTGAGTGTTTGATTGGTTCTGACGCTCCGTCCATCACCACCCCCTTTTGTACCGCTTTGTTCGCCATAAGTTGGCAGGGTATGCTCAGACGTGAGTCCCTTGCTCACTTTGCCACTGGATTCAAGCAAGCCTGGCTAAAGACGGCTGAAATGCCAGAAACCGGTCCTAGGAAGCTTGTATCCGGTCCAGGGAAGGCATGGTTGGCAGTTCGGGCTGGACTGTTCCTATGAGGCACAGGGTCAGACTGATTTGCATATGGCCATGTCTGAACTGGGGTGGCAGAGTGGGCTAAAGAACGGTGATGGATCAAACCCAGATCTGTTGACTGGGTGTGAGTGTTTGATTGGTTCTGACGCTCCGTCCATCACCACCCCCTTTTGTACCGCTTTGTTCGCCATAAGTTGGCAGGGTATGCTCAGACGTGAGTCCCTTGCTCACTTTGCCACTGGATTCAAGCAAGCCTGGCTGAAGACGGCTGAAATGCCAGAAACCGGTCCTAGGAAGCTTGTATCCGGTCCAGGGAAGGCATGGTTGGCAGTTCGGGCTGGACTGTTCCTATGAGGCACAGGGTCAGACTGATTTGCATATGGCCATGTCTGAACTGGGGTGGCAGAGTGGGCTAAAGAACGGTGATGGATCAAACCCAGATCTGTTGACTGGGTGTGAGTGTTTGATTGGTTCTGACGCTCCGTCTATCACCACCCCCTTTTGTACCGCTTTGTTCGCCATAAGTTGGCAGGGTATGCTCAGACGTGAGTCCCTTGCTCACTTTGCCACTGGATTCAAGCAAGCCTGGCTGAAGACGGCTGAAATGCCAGAAACCGGTCCTAGGAAGCTTGTATCCGGTCCAGGGAAGGCATGGTTGGCAGTTCGGGCTGGACTGTTCCTATGAGGCACAGGGTCAGACTGATTTGCATATGGCCATGTCTGAACTGGGGTGGCAGAGTGGGCTAAAGAACGGTGATGGATCAAACCCAGATCTGTTGACTGGGTGTGAGTGTTTGATTGGTTCTGACGCTCCGTCTATCACCACCCCCTTTTGTACCGCTTTGTTCGCCATAAGTTGGCAGGGTATGCTCAGACGTGAGTCCCTTGCTCACTTTGCCACTGGATTCAAGCAAGCCTGGCTGAAGACGGCTGAAATGCCAGAAACCGGTCCTAGGAAGCTTGTATCCGGTCCAGGGAAGGCATGGTTGGCAGTTCGGGCTGGACTGTTCCTATGAGGCACAGGGTCAGACTGATTTGCATATGGCCATGTCTGAACTGGGGTGGCAGAGTGGGCTAAAGAACGGTGATGGATCAAACCCAGATCTGTTGACTGGGTGTGAGTGTTTGATTGGTTCTGACGCTCCGTCCATCACCACCCCCTTTTGTACTGCGCTGCCACAGTGTCATTTTTTATGGTGCTCCAGTGGCGCAGGCCTCTCCGTAATACCTATGAGGCAATGTAAAGCCACCTGCATGACTTTGCATGGCTTCATACATATGGCGTAAGGCAAGGCAGGGCAAATCACTGCTTTGCTTTACTTTACGTCAAGGAGGCGTTACATGGGTGTTGCTGTGGGTTTTAACACGCAACACCCATGGGTTTTGACACATTTCCAGATTGACAAGGATTGGTAAACCTGGGAATGCATCAAAACTGTACGAGGCGTAACCAGGAGAAATACATTTATTTCTCCTTGTTTTTTCCTCTTTCTGTGTGAGCTGCATTCAAGAAAGAGGAAAACACCTTTATTGATTGTCATTGTGCCTTCCAGTACAACACCTATGCTAGACTCACGGAGACACCCTTGCACTGTAGTGCAAAGGTGTGCCGTTGGCGCATGGCAGCACATTTCTTGGTGGCGCTAGGGAGATGGAAGGAGAGTGCCATATTTCTGTAAATATGGAGCTCTCCCCCTCTCTCCTTCTCATGCAGCGCAGTGCAGCACTTACCACTGCTGCACTGCACCGCGTGATTAGCTAGTAAATCTGGGCCGGGATGTCTATGCGGGCACTGTTTATTTATTGCCCAAACTTTCATTACATGAGTGAGGTTGTTGTCTTACCTGTAGTTCATAGAGGTTTCTCTTTCTCAGGTTCTATATCTGTGCATATAATTTTTTCAGTGCAAACTGGAAATATTTCCTCGTAGGGAGTAGTTAGCAATCAAACCGCATGTTTTTTTTTCACGCGGTTACTAATTTTGAAGCCATTTTCCTGCTACTTTGAAATGATATAGATTTTGGCATTCTTTCCTCTTTTGTAACAGATCACAATGGTGTGAAGGTACCGATTTTTAATGCGAAAATACACGTACAGAAAACTGCAAACTATGGCAGTAAGGGAAGTAATGCTGAGTTTGCGTCGAGCATCATTTGTCCCTAAGAGCTCCAGGGCACATAATGCTTGGTAGCATTTTTCTATATCTTCACCTGCACACATATTCCATCCTCCTCCAGTTGAAACATTTAAACACAGAAGCACGATTCTAGATTATTTCTCACGGAGGAAACTGTGAACCTCCAGGCAAAGATCACACAGCAGTAATTGAAACTACAATAAAAAATATCCCTTCAGGGTGAAACTGCCCAGAACACAACATACTGCAATTTCTGAATTCAATACACTTGGCAGCTCACTTTGCCATTGTCGGCTTTGAAAATTCGCATTTATTAGGTTGACTCCTTATGAAAAAATATTGCGTTTGCCCGGCTAAAGAATGAGTGGAAATCTTTCAGCACAATATTTTGCAGACTTTGTTTCAAACAGGCTGACACACATAAGCATGCAAAAGGAGAGAGCTTTTCTGGACTCTAAGGTATAAAATGTAAGATGATGAAAGCGCTCTATCCCCGTTGGTTGAGGATTATGCACCCTTAATATCGACCCATTGATGGGACACAATACGGAGGACTGAGGGGCATATTTGTGACATTGTCACGCAGTGCAGTGCAGCAAGTCACCTTTCTGCGCTGCACTGTGTGACAGGGCATGGGTGCCATTTTGGCTGCCTAGCACCAATGCAGGCACCCTTGCACCATGGTGCAAGGGGGCCTCTATTGCATGGGGGATGGTTATGGTGCAGGAAGGGGCACCTTCCTGACCAAAACCAATCCCGAGAGACATAATCCTCTTTCTAAAGGAAGTAAGGAGGGGGAAATAAAGATATTTCTCCTCATTATGCCTCTTCTGGGCAGGTGTAGCTGTTTGGTGCATTCCTAAATTTATCCAACACGGCGTGGTGGGTAGTCCGAGGAGTACTCTCTGAAACACAGGTGAACATGAACCAACATAGGAACAGTGGATACATATAAGAAAGGAATTGAGTTCTGAGGTACAACTCCTTAGAGAAATATATGTGACGATACTTTGAAAGGAGCCCTGATGAAGTCAATGATGCTTACACATCTATCTGACGAAACATGTGTTGGCTACTGAAGACTACTGATGGTTGTGGATTGGAGAAATATACCAACCTGAAAGCAAGAAGACTTGAACATACTTATTTCTTACACTAGTTCATTGTTCAGTACAATCTGTCCACCCGGAGCTGAGAGTCTGATTCTGTAAGAGCAGTAGAGCCTTTGCACAGTTTATATTCTTTCTATGACAGAACTAATTACATATGACCTAGATCAACCAGTCTGCTGTTCCATTTCACACCGGGAGTCAGCACAGAGCTGGTACCTTGTCACTTAAACTCCAGTCCCTCAGATACTTGCCAGGCAGCAATGCAACAAAGTTGAATCTTTCACAGTATTTTTTTAAATTTCTTTTTAATTAGTTTTCAGAAACCCAGTTCACATCAATGCACAAAGCATAATAGACAACTTGCATGAGTCAGGAATCAATCGGCAACAACTGTTAATACAATACACAGTGGCGATGGGACATTACAACAAAGATAAAAAGACAGGGTAGTGCACTCTAATACATCAAAAATGCAGACTGTAGAACCCGCTTGCCTAAGCAGCCAACATGACCAATTTATTGTCGTACTCGTAGAACTTGTAGCATCTGGAACTACGCAACACAGCATGCTATCCTTCATTATCCGCATCGTTCCTCTGTTTTGTCACTAGATATTGCGCATACAGACCCCAGAAACATATTGGACAACTTCAGGGGGCAGGAGCAGCAACTCATGATATACATCGGACTGGGTATTACAGTAGACCATATTCTGCTTCCATTCTGTCACAGTTGGTATGGGGCCCCTCATCCAGTGCTTCGCAATCCTACGCTTAGCCAATAGTAGACCCATAGAGACTGATTTTCTGATGTTCTTGTTGACAGATTTTGTGTATCTCAAAAGTGCTAGTAGGGGCGCAGGGGAGAGAGATTGATCAGCAATGGTATTTAATGCGCTACTGGAGGGCACAACCATGCCACATGCAAAAAATCTGCCTCTGCCACCCCACAACGCTCTCAGCAGTCAGTGTCCTAAGCCCTTATCGAAATAGTCTCTTCCGTGTGTAGTGAACCCTATTGAGATACTTGAAATGAAGCAGTCTGTGCCTGCCATTGAGTGAGATCTTTTGCCTGGCTTCACAAAAGCAGCACCAGATGTCATCGGTGAGGGCTACACCAATATCATTCTGCCCCTCCAGGCTAGCTTTGGTGTATTGCGTATACTTAAAGGCTTGTGATGTGGCATAGGTTTTCAAGACTAACTTAATGGGGGATTCTGAGCGCAGTAGTATGGAAAAGGCAGGCAACTCCGGAGGTTCTTGTAGCTCATCTCCGAGCAGCAACTTCAGTGCATGGCAGGTTCTAAAAAAGTGAAATTGTGTTAAAGAGGTAAGGTCAGGTATGCCTACTGCTGCCTCTTCCCATGTGTGTACTCTGCCCCCCTTGAAGAAATCGTCCATCACCTGTATCCGCAGTGCGCTCAGCGAGCGGATTGCACCTCTTTCGGAACTGATAGTAAGCCAGTGGCACCATTCCACAGGCATGAGTGGGGAGTCCAAAGAGCACCGGCTTGCTTTTTTAGTAAAACGTGCCAGGCGTGAACGGTAGAGTTAACTGATTCCAGCACGCTGCAACGCCTGATAAGTGTTTAAGACAGCAAACACAGGAAGGGGTCATGACCCGCTGCTACCTTCTCTATTTGGAGGTGGGGAAGATTGTGCGGACTGTGAATCCAACTGTGAGTTTGCAAACTTTGCACCAACCTGTAGTACAGCTCCAACTCCGGTGCACCCAGGCCTCCCGCAGAGTAGGGCAAAGTTAGACTATCCAGTTTGACACGCAAAGTTTTGCCTGCCCATGCCAGTTTACCCATCAGGGTCCGTAATGTTTAAAAAATGGGTTTGAGGACGGCCACAGGGATATTGCCGAAGAGAAAAAGGAATCTAGGGAGTACTATCATTTTCATCAAGGATACCCGACCCACCAATGAGAGAGATAGACAAATCCACCTTTCTATGTCTTCTTCCAGTTTAGTGATGGCTCTGCCATAATTTGCCCTAAGTACTTGTTCCGCATCGGACTGGACCTGGATCTTCAAATATCTAACCGGATCTGATGACCATTGAAGGGGATAGTCTAAGCCATCTGAATTGTGACCTGGGTTAAAGGGAAGATTATAGATTTATCCCAGTTGATTTTAAGACCTGTGAGGCTGCCAAATCTCAACACCTCTCGAATTATTGCAGAAAGATTTGTGTCTGGATCACTTATATACAGTATCATCCGCATAAGCAGAGAAAATGAGATTGTATTTGGGGAAACGTATGCCTCTATTTCCATGATACTCACGAAGTGCACGTAGCAGGGGTTCTACTGCCATAGCATACAGTAGTGGCGACAAGGTGCACCCCTGCCTTGTGCCTCTAGATATCTGATTGGGGGAGGAGACAGAGTTCCCCAAGCGCACTCGAGCTGTGGGCGAGTTATAAAGGACCAAAATTAATTGAAGGAAGATTTCTTCCACTCCCAAGCACCTTAGTACCACTAGCATGAATTTCCATTCAACCAAATCAAAGGCTTTTTCAGCTTCTAAGAACACTGCTGCTACCTTTACATCTGGTCTAATGTGTTGCAAGGCCCCAACAACTGTTCTCAGATTGTATGATAGCGTGCGACCAGGCACAAAGCCAGCTTGTTCAGGGCCTACCAAGATGTGCAGTAGAGGGGACAGTCTATTGGCCAATATTTTAGCAAATGTTTTAGTGTCAACATTTATTAACGACAGTGGTCTGTAAGACGAGCATTCTTGGGGAGCTTTGCCAGGTTTCAATATGGTTACTATCAGCGCCTCACGTGTAGAGGGGGGCATTATACAAGTCTCTCCCATTTTCTGGAATAGAGTGCTTAAGTGCGGAACCAGCAGGTCACTAAAAGCCTTGTAAAAGGACACCGTAAGCCCATCTTGACCACGAGCACTCCCATCCTGCATGGAATTCAGTGCCATACGGATCTCAACAGCATCAAGGGGCCTCATGATGTATTCTCTATGACTATCCGTCAGCCATGGTAGCTGTATGTATTCCAAATAATTCACTATGTTCTCCTCATCTGGGGCAACTTTGGAGCTATACAGGTCCTGACAGTATCTGCCAAATCTGTTAACTATGTCCACCTGCTCTTTTAGTACATTGCCCTTCTCATCAATCAGCTCAGGTATGACTCCAGTCTCACACCGACAGCGAGAAACCGCCACCAGTACCGAACCCGGCCTGTCTCTCTCACCGTAGGTTCTGGCCAATGCATATTTCCCCATGTGCTTAATTTCCCTATCAGCTTCCTCGTGGTACTCATCTAATGATTTTTTTCAGTTGTTCTAGAATCTGGGGGTCATTCTTGTTCAGTGCCTTGCTCTCCAGCGCACTCAATCGATCCTCTAATAAAGCAAGTCTACCTTTAACGGAACGGAGCCCTCCAGAATGTTTATTCATGGCAACCCCTATTATGAACACCTTAAATGTCTCCTGTACCGTGGCAAAAGTGTCTACTGACCCAATATTGGTTTAATAAGTTCAGTAATGGCGACAGCTAATTCGGCTTTAAACACCATACCTAGCAGAGAGTATGGAGGAAATCTCCACAGGAAAGGGGGAGGGCCCAGTGGGGAAATTTCAAACGTTAACAATATGGGAGAATGGTCGAAAAAGGAGCGAGCCAATACTGTGCAGTCCCGTACCTTAGACACTAGTGCCTCCGATATTAACCAGCAATCTATTAGAGTGTGTGTATCTTGGTACTGGTACGCAGAGTAGGGGATCTGGTTCTCCACACGGCAACCAGATGCAATTGTAGTGCTATGTCAGCGATGGCCCTAGCTGCGGCAGATGGGCGCTTACTGGGACCCTTCGATCGGTCAAGCTCAGGATCTAATACGCAATTAAAATCCCCCCCCCAGATTAGTGGCAATGAAGAGCAGTCCTTAATAAGTGATAATATTGAATGGTAGAACTGAGGATCATCGTAGTTGAGCGCGTAGGTATTAACAATTTGAAAGTTGGCACCCCTACCACAACATCTAGAGATTACATATCTACTAGCAGGATCGACCCTGCACTCTTCGAGTTGAAAACCTGATTTAGGATTTACCCAGGTGAACATGGCTCTTGAGTGCGAGGTGAAGCCAGCTGCTTGGAACGGACCTAATAGGCTTCACCTCGTGAGCATAGGGCTATTGGTGGCAAGGTGCGTCTCTTGAAGCAGAGCAATGTCTATGTCCTTTCTTTTCAAGTACGCCAGGATTTTACGCAACTTTCTATGGTCATTCAAGCCCCTAACATTCCAAGTCATTAGCTGCAGTCTCCTACTATGTCCCAGCCCTATTCAACAGTGTGTCATTCGCAGCTATCATCTGATTGAATCTCCTTAGCTAGGATGTTAAGTGTGTTACCATTATTACTCACGACCCTCATGTGCATGCGAACTGTTAAAAAAAGAAACCAAGCCCCTGCCCCCTCCCACGCCATGCCGTCCCCAACTAGGCACAGGCGGCCTGCTTCCCTCCCCACTAGCAATTACTAGAACATATAGAAGGAAAACAATAGTTGTGCAATAATAAGCACTAATTAACTTGTGGTAAGGAAGCGTGCAATGCATTGGGGCGGATGTTGCGTGCCAACACTTCTGTGTGCTTCAGTGCCACACCGCCACTAGCCAACCACAATAAGACTACCACTGGAGGAGTTAACGTATCCGAAAACAGGATAAGGAAGTCCAATTAAGACTTGGAGTCTGCTTACTTTTTCTAGCTTGGAATAGAAATAGAGGTGACGGGATCGTCTCAGACCGCCTTCACGGACACCGGCTGCACGACTTGCTCAATTACCGTAGAGCACTACTAGTAAGCGATTACGAGATAGTCCGCGCTCATTTCGGATACGTTAACTAATTTAGCTTGGGACGTATGTCCTTGTTCATAACATGTGTTATAGTGTGCCTAACGCATGTTACCGTTTTCAATACAGGCACCTACCATAGTGCTTTTCGGGAGAACGCTATACAACATGGCTCTCTTCACAATTTACTAAGTAAGATCATTGGTATCATTATTTTTATTCAAATGGAAATATATATTTTTCTCTAGATTTGTGTTCCTTGGAATATTTCCAGAGTGGCACCCACATATGCGCTTGGGCGCTGCTTTTCTAAGTAATTGCTTTTGGTATGGAAGTGTGTTTTTTCTTGCTCTCAGGACTCGGTGACAGTGGGTCTTTTGCCTTATAGGTTGTTCTCATTTACCCTAGGGGAATCTAGAAGTGCTTTTCCTCCCTATACCGTCCATTACCGACACATGGACCTTTGTTTGAATAGCGCGACTCTGACAGCTATCACACCCATTTGACTGCATTTTGAACAGAACTTCTGTGGGGGTAAGAACTGATTTCACCAATACTTTCGCTTAAAAGGGGTCCTGCTAATGAGTTGACCACATTGAATCTTTTTCAAATACGCTATTAATGACTTTGCTCTTCGCACATAATGTTGGTTAAACTTTCCCTAATTTTGTAACCCTGTTTGCAGGTCCTGGCGAAATTCTCGTTTTCACTTTGGTTACGCTTACTTCTGCGCGGGAGGGGTTCTTTGAATGAGCAGACTACAGTAAGCTATTATCTTGTACACTACTGCCGGCCTCACCATAACGTAGAATATTGGTCAGTTCTTCTAAGATATGAAATCATGCTGAATGGGCATGGGTTGGCCGAAGACCTACATTGTTTCTTTCTTTTACTTCCCTCTCTGCTAGGCACTTGCCTGGGTTACCTTAGAATCCCGCTAGATACGCCAACCAGGGTTCGGATTCTCAGACCCTGGATCTTTGGATTATTTAAACCCCCACATAGGACTTACAGACACAAGGTAAATGGGTGTCAGGAACGAGTTGGTGAAAGTTTCAGTGCCAAGAAACTTGTCGATGATAGGTCTGTAATCAATTCCTTTGTTCTTACATGGTTATTTCATATATATCTATTCCAGAATACGGATAGACTCACAAAACTCATCTTGATCTTTTTCGGTATATACCTTGCCCTAGAATTGGAACTATCCTTGGGACTACTATGGCTTGATACTACTCTTTATGCCCATACAAGACTCAACAGAAGGTAAAACTGTAAGATCCTATATTGCTTGACCGAATAGATTAGAAAGTTTCTAAATCTTACTACGGGTTTCTTGGATCTTGCCTACTCACTTTATTGACTATTGGACTTTTTGTTCATTTCACATACTTTGATTGGTGACGTGGTGTTTGGGATCTATTTTTCCTGCTTTTGGTTTGACCTGACTATTGGGCTCTTTGTGAATATTACTGTACCAATGAATGCATGGACACTTCACTACTCTCGATGGAATGGGTTCTCTCTGTGGGATTAATTTTTATACACGTGACTGGATTTAACAAACATGAACATTATCAAAGGAGTGAATTACGTTGACGATTTTTTCCCCACACGAAGATTGTGTTTAAATGTTCTATAATTTCACTTTAACAGCCTTGAAGAAGTTACATCGGTAACGAAACACGTGTCGGCTGTTCTTGGATTACTACCTTACTGAACTTCGAACACGCTTGCATTTATTTTTGCCACCTGAAAAATTATGGAACTATACTGAAATGATTCACATTTCTTTGTACTTTGAATTTTGAAAGTTTTGTACTACGTATGCTCATGAACTATTTCTGTAATGCATTTTGAAATCTTGAATCACATGTTAATTAAACCATGTATGTACTATGATTGAACTTTGTTGGTACAGTACTGTTTATTTTTGAATTATTGGGGGGAAGTTGAAACTGTCAATACGGCTGTGTTAGGCTGTTCACTTTTCACTTTACTGTGTGATACACTAATCTGTTACTTTTGAGTGCCGGGATAGTACCTTGTTGAAAAGTATGTTCTAGCCACCAGTACCCTTTTCTTGGGCCTAGTGGACTCTCGCATCCTAGGTAGTGGGATGTTCTTCTATCCGGATGGGCACCTTAAAACTGTTCTAGCTACTAGGGAATAGATATGCGACCTAGTTCCATCACTACCTTGTCTAAGATAGTTCCTGAAACATAGTGTCTCTCACACAAGAAGGCACTGATTGACTATCACCACGAGTCTGGCTTATGCAGATAAGAGCCAGCAGATTAGTTAATCTTTTCACAGATCGGCAGTAGGAACAAATATTTATGATCCACAGTAGTGGAGACCCCATTGGAGATCCAAGTTCCAAACCCCTCAGATCACTTCAGTGAGTCGCCACGTGAGGGAGGGTCGTCGCAAGGAACTGATGTCCTGCTTTTCTCTTTAATCATTGTCATCAAGTCCTCCACCCGCACCATCTGCTTGATCGTCCTCTGTCTGGTCTCTCCTATGCTTACCGAGCTTGTCCAAGTCTTTGAGGGCTTTTTGGAGGGACTGAGGATCTGAGAAAATCTTTTCCTTCCCGTTCAGTATCACTCTCAGCCGCGCCGGGTACAGCATCGCATATTCCACACTTTGCTCCCTCAGCTTGCGCTTCAGTGGCGCAAATTGCTTTCTGGCCTCCTGGACTCTGAGGGTGACGTTTGGGAACAGAGACAGAGGAGAGCCCTCATACTGTAGATTGTCCAGTTCTCTTGCCTTCCTCAGCGCCAGATCCCTGTCTCTGTAGTTCAGCAGCTTCGCTATGACAGGCCTTGAAGGAGCGCCCGGGGAGGCTCAGTCCCCAGCGTTCGTGGCATCTTCTCTATGCCTGGTCTTTCGCTGCTTAAAACTCAGCTTAGGGTGTGTCTTGTCCAGTTTTCCCATTCTGGCACCTTTCATTATCGGAGCAGATTCGGCGAAGTCTTCATATTCTACAACTTCAGATACTTCATCAGCAAGAGTGAGATCCCAATTATGCTGGTCGCAGGTCCCACAAAGGAAGTCAGAGAGGGCCTCCCAGGGCATAGCACAGAAATCCACTCCGGGGGCAGGTGTCTAACTTAACTGTCACCACTATTGAGGTGACCCCCTCGCTTCCGTCATACAGGGGGACAGCGCCGTCACACACGCGACCCCTAGGTGTTCAGGGCCCAATGCAGGAAGGGAGCAGCGTCGAGGGATGGGGCCGCACTCACCCAGCAATTAGTGTGGCAGCGTCAAGCTCAGCGAAGTTCCAGGCAATCCTGCATGCCCCCACAGTCTTATGAATGGGCTCAGTACAGGCGGCGACTCACCAACCAGGCCCCGCACCGGGCCCCAGCCCACCAGGCTGCATGCAAGGGTTCCTCGCAGCACCTCAGAACAGGCCAGCGCAGCGTTACACCCACTACTGCCTTCAGAGATGACAGCAAGTCTTCAGCAGCCAGTAGTGGCTCCGCGCACCGTCCAGGAGGAGCACCGCCGTGCAGGAAGTCCAGTCACCTCTTCAGACAGAAGCGCGCAAGGGCCAGGTGATGGCGTAGTCGTGACCCAGCGGGAAGCACCGCCCTCATCGGCCACGGCGTTGCTCAGCGCGGGAGAGAGTGGCGTTCAGTCTGATATCTGTGGACTGGCTGGGTCAATCATTTCAGTTCCTTCAGCATTAAGAGCACCGTCGGCAAGGCATCGTGTGCTCAGATCCTTGAGAGAGATA